>NC_054475.1:114066068-116466068 GCF_017639515.1 Carcharodon carcharias
CCGCTGATCCTTTGCACTTCCTAAGATCCTATCATTCATTGTGTATTCCTTTGTCATGTTAGTCCTCCCAAAATTCATCAACTCACACGTCTCAGGATTAAATTCCATTTGCCACAACTTCGCCCATCTTACTAGCCCATCTATATCATCCTGTAATCCAAGGCTTTCCTCCTCACTAATTACGACACCACAAATTTTCATGTCATCTGTGAACTTGCTGATCATACCTCCAATATTCTCATCTAAATCATTAATGTACACTACAAACAGCAAGGGTCCCAGCACTGATCCCAGCGATACACCACTCGTCACAAGTTTCCAATCACAAAAACACCCTTCAGCCATCACCCTCTGCCTCCTGCCACTAAGCCAATTTTAGATCCAATTTGCCAAATTGCCCTGGATCCCATGGGCCCTTACCTCCTTGACCATTCTTTCATGCTGAACCTTGTCAAAAGCCTTACTGAAGTCCACATAGAATACATCAACTACACTACCCTCATCTACACAACTAGTCACCTCCTCGAAAAATTCAACCAAATTTGTTAGGCATGATCTCCCCCTGACAAAGGCGGGCTGACTATCCCTGATTAATCCCTGTGTCTCCAAGTGGAGATTAATCCTGTCCCTCAGAATTTTTTTCCAATAGTTTCCCTACCACTGATGTTAGACTCACTGGCCTGCAATTACCTGGTTTATCCCTACTACCTTTCTTGAATATGGGACCACATTCGTTATCGTCCCAATCCTCTGCACCTCCCCTGTGGCCAGAGAGAATTTGAAAATTAGTGTCAGAGCCCATACAGTCTCTTCCCTTGCCACACATAGCAGCCTGGGATACATTTCATGTGGGGATTTATCCACTTTTAAGCCCGCCAAAATCACTAATACCTCCTCCCTTTCAATGTTAATTTGTTCAGTTCCCCTCCCTGATTTCTACACCTACATTGTCTTTCTCCATAGTGAACACAGATAAAAAGTAATCATTCAAAATCTCGCCTATGTCTTCCAGCTCCATGCACAGATTGCCACTTTGGCCCCTAATAGGCCCTACTCTTTCCCTGGTATCCTCTTGTCCTTAATATATTCATAAAATATAAAAGGGGTTTTCCTTTATCTTGCCCACCAGTGTTTTTTCATGCCCCCTCTTTGCTATCCTAATTTTTTAACTACCTTCCTACACTTTCTATACTCCTCTAGGGCTTCTGCTGTTTTCAGCCCCTGTTAGCCCTGAATTCTCACTATTTCCTTTTTGAATGACTTCCATTGATCTGATGTAGACTCTCCTACAAGTAGTTGTTCCCAGATCACTTTGGCCAGATCCTGTCTTATCATATTGAAATTGGCCTTCCCCCAATTCAAGACCTTTATTTCTCATCCATCTTTGTCCTTTTCCATGGCTAACTTAAATCTTACAGAGTTATGGTCACTATCCCCAAAATGCTCCCCCACTGACACTTCTAACACTTGCCCGGTTTCATTCCCTAAGATTAGGTCCAGTGCCGCCCCTTCTCTTGTAGGACTTTCCACGTGCTGGCTCAAAAAGCTCTCCTGGATATGCTTTAAGAATTCCACCCCTTCGAAACATTTCACACCAAGATTATCCCAGTTAATATTGGGGAAGTTGAAATCCCCTACTATTATTACCCTATTATTTTTATGCCTCTCTGAGATTTGCCTACATATCTGCTCCTCTTTCTTCCCCTGACTGCTTGGAGGCCTATTGTACACTCCCAGCAAAGTGATGCCCCATTTTTGTTTTTGTTTTATCCATATGGCCTCATTTGAAGAAATTTCTAAGATACCATCCCTCCTTACTGCAGTAATTGACTCCTTGACTAATAGTGCAATGTCACCTTCTCTTTTACAACACCCCTCCCCTCCATCCCCACTGTTACACCAGATGATTCTATACCCTGGAATATTGAGCTGCCAGTCCTGCCCTCCCTCAACCATGTCTCAGTGATAGCAACAATATCATATTCCCATGTGTTAATCAATGCCCTCAATTCATCTGCCTCACTTGTAAGATTCCTTGCGTTAAAATAGATGCAATCCAGTCTTGCATTATTCTCTTGTGCCTTAACAAGGCACAAGGGAATTGCCCTGATTTCCAGACTGACTTAATTTCTCTTCTTTATTTGGCTGTGCCTCACCCCATACTGTATCTCCAATCTGTATCCCACCCCCCTGCCAAATTAGTTTAAACACCCCCCAACAGCACTGGCAAACCTCCCCGCAAGGATGTTGGTCCCATTCCAGTTCAGGTGCAATCTGTCTGACTTGTACAAGCCCCAACTTCACCAGAAATAGACCCTGTGATTCAGGAAATTAAAGCCCTCCATCCTGTACCATTTCTTCAGCCACGCATTCACCCTGTCTATTCTCCTATTCCTATACGCACTAGCGTGTGGCACATAATCCAGAAGGAAATATTCAAGCACATGCTGGGGGGCTGGGAGGAGCAGGGGGTGGGGGAAGCAGCCACGCACTTGGAAAAGCTTGTCAAAAGCAAGCATTCTTCCACAGCTGAGACCATTTGGCTGCAGCTCCATTGACATGCTTGGAGTCGGGCCTCTGAAGATTTTCTGCCTACTCAAGCAACGCAAAAACACAATAGTGCCACCAAATGCTCCAGAGCTTTTCACCCCTTGGGCGTATACAGAAATTTAGGGGGCATTTTAGGGGGCAGCAGAACAACTGGCTGATTTTTCAAGTTGTAGAATCCCCTTACGAAAGGTGGTCATGGCGCAGTCATGGGTAGAGGCCCTCACAACCCCTTGCAATGTCATTATTAAGATTTGGACCAGTATCCATCATGGTTCAAGCTAACAGTGCAGCCTTGCAGTGTGGGTTAGGAGATGACTGTGTCTGAGCTGATAGCACAGCATGCAGTCCAATGGCTGAAGCTGCTGCCAGTCGGTCAAGTGGAGTGGGGCAGATTTGGGTGGGGTTTCGGATAGCCAATGAGCATACTACACACTGGCCATCCAAGGGGTGACCAGCACCCTTCTGGGTGCATGTAAGGGCCTTCAGAGAGGTCCTTGGTACACGCACATTTTCTTTTTGATCCTGCGGAAGGAGAACATCAGGATCATGGAACCTGGTGATTTGGCAGTATGCCTCATGGTTTACAGAGACCAGAGAAGAAGAAGAGAGCAGCAGAGGCACCTGGCTCAGCAAAGGGAGGAGCATCTCCCTCAAGATGAAGGGACGGCAGGCCTTCTGCGCACGCAGCTGGAGATCCACAGCGAGCCATCGATCATAGGTAGCTCACTAAACCTCAGGGTCCAAAGACGGCACCTATCATTCCAGCAGATGACCAAAATCCAATGTCGCCAAAGACTGTGCATGCCTAGGGAACTGGTCAGTCACCTACGCCACCTGATGCAGGATTTGGCGCTATGGGGACATGGACGGTACCACTGCCAGTGGCCGTGAAAGTGACCATGGCACTCAATTTTTACGCCAGTGGTTATGCCACTGCTCCACAGGAGACCTGTGTGGGATCTCGCCAGCCTCCATGCACAAGTGTATCCAGGAAGTCACAGACATCATCTTGGCAAAGGCACAGAACTTTGTGACGGCCTCAGACTGCAGCAGAGCAACAGCACAATAAGCCAAATGCCGTGACTGAGACTTAAGTGGAGCGATAGATAAACATTTTGAAAATGTGGTTCCAGTGCCTCAACAGGTCCTGTGGAGTACTGCAATACAGCCTTCAGAATGTGTCGCGCATCATCATCACTTTCTGTGCACTCCACAGCCTGACACTGCAAAGGGGGAGGACTTGGGGGAGTAGATGGCAGAGCTTCAGGTATCCTCCAATGAGGAGGAGGTCAATGGGGATAATGATGATGAGGTCCTTGAAGGGGAGGATGCCAGCAATGAGCTAATCGCACTGGCCAGACATGGCAAACAAGCTTGGATGGCCATCATAAGCACAAGATTCGTGGAGGATGATGATGAGCTACAGTGAGGATGCTCCATAGCTTTTCACATAGCCTCTGAGAATGTCTGACTCCTGTCTGGCCGAGGGCAGCTCACTTACGCTCTGTGATCAGGGTCATATCATGGAGACGCAGCCATGAAACTTTAAATGCACCTGATCCCTTCAGGAGCACAGTGTCACTGGTCATTGATGCTAAAGAGATGGGAGCCAGCCCCACCTCAAAGGTGCTGAGAGCAGACAGAGAGAATGACCGAACTCTGTGACCCCTGCCCACAACATTCTGGCAGCGATAAGAAGAACCATCAAGGTCCAAACTACACTAATAAGTCCAGTGAGTGTTAAGCCAAAACATCTTTTTGTCTTTGGTCTGAAAATTACACACTACACAGGGAAGAGGCAATGGACTGAGACACCTGCCTTTATCTTGTATAGGAACCAGGGTTTCACATCTGAGTGACACAAACACCACTCATCAGAACCAGCAGCCATATGCAGGGTGACAATCTTGGGAGTTTATTTACAATAGTGAACATTACATACAGGTGATTAACACATGTGCCCAGGCTGTGCAACTAAACTTGGCCTGAATAGCCAAGTGGTTATGGTAGTGGGTTTGTAACCCCAAGATCAAGAATTCAAATCTCACAATGGCAAGCTATGAAACAATGTAACTTCATCTGAAACAGCTGGAAATGAGTTTGTAATCAAAAGAGTTACATCTTGAGCTTGGCCTAAATAGCCAAAAGGTTATGGTACTGGGTTTGTAACCCTAAGATCAAGAGTTCAAATCTCACAATGGCAAACTGTGAAACAATATAACTTCATCTGAATAGGAACAGATGGAAACGTGTTTGTACTCGAAAGAGTTACTTCAATTTGAGTATTCTATTTGCGTGGAGCCTTTCCTGCGCCTCTTGAGGAGGAGGTTGTCGGGATTGGTTCTGCACGGGCCGGGCATCAGGGTGGTCCTTTCGGCTTACACCGATGACGTGCTCCTTATGTTTAGTGACCCGGCTGATCTGAGGAGGATGCGCGAGTGCCAGGAGGTCTACTCTGCCGCTTCTTCTGCCAGGATCAACTGGGGTAAATGTTCTGGACTCCTGGTCGGTCAGTGGCAGATGGATCTCCTACCCGAGGAGCTCAGGCCTTTCACCTGGAGCAGGATCAGCCTCCTCTACCTGGGGGTCCATCTCTGCCCCCCTGAGGAATCCTGGCCAGCAAACTGGCAGGAACTGGAGACGAAAGTCACCGCTCGCCTGCGGCGCTGGACAGGACTGCTCCGAGTGCTATCTTACCGAGGTCGAGTTCTGGTCATAAACCAGCTGATCACCGCCATGTTGTGGTATCGGCTGGTCACTTTGACCCCTCCCCCGGACTTTGTCACAAGAATCCAGAGATTGTTAGTCGACTTCTTCTGGGACAAAAGATTGCACTGGGTCGCTGCCGAGGTTCTGAGTCTCCCACTTAGGGAGGGCAGTCAGGCGCTAGTGTGCCTACGCACACAGGTGGAGACTTTCCGCCTTTAGACCCTGCAGCGATACCTCTACGTCGAGCCTCCTCCTAGATGGTGTGCCCTGATGATGTATTTCTTCCGTCAGGTGCACGGCCTGAATTATGACGTGCAGCTCCTGTTTATAGAACAGCTGGGCCTTGGTGGCTCCTTGCAGGCGTTGCCCGTTTTTTACCAGGACCTGATCAAAGTCTGGAAAGTGGTCGCCTCGCGACGCAGCTCTCGCCCGTCAGGAGTAGCGGCTATCATCAGAGAGCCGCTGCTCAGGAATCCGCCCCTCCGTCCTTTTCAGTGGTTGGCGGAGAGGAGGGCTGTGTCTGCAGGGGTGACCAGGATCGGGGATGTGCTGGGTGGCGGAGGACTGGGCTGGATGCTCCCGCAGGAGTTGGCACGACGCGCGTCTGTGAGTGTCCAGGTCGCAGCCGATGCCATCCAAGACCTGAGAACGGTCGTGCTCGGACCCGACGTTATTTTGGGTCTTGAGGTGGCCCAGGTGTGCGGTGGTCTTCCGTCTGAACGTTCCCCTGTTCGGACAGCATTCCACATTGGCCCCAAGCCCCGAACCCTCCCTCGGGTGCTGGTGCCCCACAATATGAGCCGCCTCGGGGACATGCCCTCTGTGCCTTTTGGCACGGCAAAGAGGGGCTTTTTGTATGGACTGCTGCTGTACACCTTCCATTTTCTCGCCCTTGTCCGTCGACCGGACACACCCTGGCGTGCCTTGTTGCCATCCGGCGGCGGAGGCCCCCGATGGGAGGCCCTCTACGGAGGTGTCCTCCCCCTTTTTATCAGGGACCTGGGTTGGAGGGTGTTGCATGCAGCAGTCCCCTATAATAAGAGGATGCATAGGTTCACGGACTCTCAGGACAGGTGCCCTTTTTGCAGTCTTGTGGAGTCCGTGGACCATGTATACATAGGGTGTTGTAGGCTGCACTCCCTTTTTAGTTACTTGAAAAACCTTTTATTGATGCTTTGTTTGCACTTCAGCCCCACGCTCCTGATCTATGGGCACCCGGTGCGGAAGGGGGTCGGGAAGGAGGAGGACCTGCTCCTGGGCCTGGCCAAGTTAGCCATTAACAGGTCCAGGCAGCGGGCGATCAACGGGGGAGTCCCGCCCGATTGTTTGTCCCTCTTACGCGGCTACATTCACTGCCGGATGTCCCTGGAGAGGGAGCACGCGGTATCTGCTGGCACTCTCGAGGCCTTCCGTGCTCGGTGGGCACCGCGGGGACTGGGGTGTTTTGTTGACCCCTTTAATCACATTTTGATTTAAAGTTTGTAAGTTTCCTTTAAACTTTGTTCTTGGTTTTACAGCTGACCTGAATTAGGGGCTGTGCCTGATTTATCCCAATTTTGTTGATTTGGTTTTTATTTAAAAGATTATCAAGAGTTCATCTTCTTAACGATCTTGTTGAGGCAATTGTGAATTCAGTTTGTGGCTTGATACTGAGGAGAGAAGGTGTGTGTTGTTGGTGCTCCTCAGTGTTTCTGTGACTGATACTACTGCTGCTTTGGGGTTGTTGCTTCTGCTGCTGCCTTGCCCCTGTTTGAGCCAAGGAGAGAGAGGGAGAGAGGAACAACCGCTGCTGCTGCTTTGGGGTTGTTGCTTCTGCTGCTGCTGCTCCTCCAGTGCTGCTGCTGCTGCCTTGCCCCTGTGGTGCCAAAGGAGAGAGAGGGAGAGAAGAAAACAGTTGCTGCTGTTGCTACAGGACAGGAAGGCCAGGAGGCCAGGACTGAGTTGAAAAACAACATCCTAGGTGGGTGTCTGAACTGTGTATTTTTGTTTAAGGTGGGGGCAATTAAGGACTGTGTTTTGTAGGAGGAGGCAAGAAGACTGCCAGAGGGGTTGGGGAAGGAAGAGAGGGAGGGTGTGTGTGTGTGCTGAAACCATCTTTCTGCCACCCCTCCCCCAACCCAGCCCTTTTCCCGGTAAGGCCAGCAGTAGCTGGTGAAGATATCGCCTCCCCCTGCCTGAAGAACATCAGGCCCCCACCCACGATCCATCCACCATCGAGGACATCCACCTGGACATTTACCTCTTTCCCTCCTGTGCCTCCCTGTCTTTTACTCCACTCCCTCCTCTCCTCTCCTGCCTAAAAGAGGGGAGGTTGTTTCTAAATCTCTCCCCCACCCCCTTTCCTCCCTAGGGAGGAACACTACGTATATTTTTTTTATAAAAATATATATATATATTAAAAATTTTAAAAAAAACAACAAAATGGCCAATCCTTCCCAGGGTGGGCGTGGCTCTGGCCCTAAGGCCAATTCACCATCGCCTGTGGCCGGGCCCTCAAGGGCTAATGTGGAGGTGGTTTTGTCACCGGTGGCAGGGCCTCAAAAAAAGAAAACCTATGCGGGGGTGGCTGCTTCTGCAGCTCCAGCTGCTCCTGCTGCCCTGTCACCTTTCCGCCTCCTCACCAGGGCCCTTGGGGTAAAGAGCTATGCTCACCCTGAGATGACAATAGAGGCCTGCGTAAAGGCTATGGCTGGGGTCGTCGGCCCCTCAGCCATTGTCGCGGCCTCTAAAATGTATGGGAAGGCCATATTCTTCTTGAGGTCCGAGCGGGCGGTGCACCTTGCCCTGCAAAAAGGACTCACTGTGGACGGGACTTTTCTGGCAGTGGATCCCCTTGAGGCCACCGCCCAGAGAATTATTATTTCGAACGTCCCGCCCTTTCTATCCAGTGAGCTCCTCCTCCCCCACCTTAATAAACTGGGGGAGGTCAGGTCGGGGGTTGCACCAATCCCGCTCGACCTCAAAGACTCGGCCCTCCGCTATGTGTACTCCTTCCGGCGCCAGGCATTTGTCCGCTTGGCCCAGGAGGAGTGCCTGGAGGGGGCCTTTACTATCAATTTTGAGGGGACCGCCTATCGGGTCTTCTGCACCGCGGAGGGCGTGCGGTGCCATGCTTGTAAGGAGGCGGGGCACGTGAGGAAGAACTGCCCTGCCTCCAAGGCCACGAGCCCCACCCAAGTGGCCGCGGCTGGCACCGCCCCTCCTCCCCCCGCCACCACTCCATCTCCCTCCCCGCAAGGGGAAGCGACGCCGGCGGCCACTGCCATCTCGGCTGCCGGTGAGGCGGGGGGAGAGCCCCCGCGCCGTAAGAAGGCGTGGAGGAAGACCCGCAACCTGGAGGCGGCCCCTGAAATGCCCCAAAACCCCCAAACACCTGCAAGCACCGGCTCGGGGGTAAAAACATCATCCAGCCCCGGCGTCGTGTCCGCATGTGCTCCCGGGCCCGTGGGCGCTAAGGCGCCGAGTGCTGGGCCCGGCGTCATCCCTGCACGTGCTCCCGGGGCTGGCGGGGAAAAGACGCGGGACCCCGAGCCGGTTATAGAGAAACCCAAACCCCAGAGGGTGGAGTATCCGGGAAGGCTGGACAAGGAGGAGGGGGCCTCGGAGATGGAAGTCTCCCTAACCCCCAGACTGACCCGGAAGAGACGTCACGCTTCGGAGGAGGAAGTGGGCGACGCCCAAACTGAAGAAGTTGGGTGTGTCCCTTCCCCCGATGAAGAGGTGGTGGCGTTTCCACCAAGTAAAACCTCGCCCTGTCCTCTGGGGGAACCCAAAACCCCTGCACCTACTCCCACCAATGTTCCCCCCGTCAACCTGCTGCAGTCCCCTGAACAGGGCCCCTCGGGGGTCACTGAGGGCACCTCCCTTGAGGTGGTACCCAACTCAGGAACCCTCGATACCCCCGAGGTACCTTCTGGCTCGTCGGGGGACTGTAGCTTTCAAAATTTAAAAAATGTTAACAGGTCATTGGGTGGCGGTGAGAAGGAAGGCCTTCCCGCTCCCTCCCAAACCTTAGCACCGGGCGTCCTAGTTTTAGGTCAGGAGCTTGTCCTGAGCTCCCCGGACGACCCGGTGCCGGGAGGAGAGCGGGCATCAGAACTGCCGCTGCCCTCTGACCCAAAACGTTTAGAGGAGACCAGAGAGGACCCCTCTGGCCTTGATCCTGGGGGTGGGATCGAGGCACAGATAGAGCCAGCTGGCAGCTCCGAATCAGCCCCCGTACTCAATGCGGGGGAGGGGTCGGAAGCTGGAGGCGACGACCTGGAGGAGGACGGGGTGAGCGCTGGGGATTACGCTGAGTCGCTCTCAAGCGAGGCGGTGGATCCCATGGTGCCCTCCACTGACTCCCCCCTCATCCCCCCAAGGGAACTTCGGGACTTCTTGGCGAGTATTCGCAGTCGCCGAGACAGGGTTCAGTTGGCCTTGGACCGGTGGCATTCTTTTCCGCTGGTGTTCTGGTCCACTCGCGAGGCTCTCAAAGCTCCCGAGTTGGATAGGAACGTGCGGCGGAGGGTCCAAATGTTTCTCGCTGGGCTCCTGAAGGAGAGGAAGGACTAAAAAGTCCTCTTCTTTTTAATTACTTAAGGTGAAGGTTTGATGTACCTTTGACAATGAAGACGACTATAGCCAGCCTCAACATCCGCGGCAGCAGGGGCGCACAGCGCAGGTTCCAGAACTTCTCGGTCCTCAGGGACGGGAAGTATGCGTTGTGCTTCCTGCAAGAAACCCACACCGTTCCGGGAGACGAAGCCACGTGGCTCCTGGAGTGGCGAGGGGGGGTCTACATGAGTCACCTAGCCTCCAATTCAGGCGGGGTGGCTATCTTGTTGGCCCCGCATTTTCAGCCGGAGATCTTGGGGGTCAAGGAGCCGGTGCCAGACGGTTGCTGCACCTGACTGTGCATCTGAGGGGGGCGGTGCTTCACTTTGTGAATATGTACGCTCCCCTGGGCACGCAGCAGCAAGCGAGCTTCTTTGAAGAAGTGTCCACTCATCTCAGCTCCATCGACGCTGGCGAGTGCATCGTCCTCGGGGGGGATTTCAATTGCACCCTCGGGGTCCGGGACCGTCACGGTACCCCGCACTGCACGCGAGGTGTGAGTGAGTTGCGGGACCTGGTCAGGTCCTTCGACTTAGTGGACGTCTGGCGAAATCTCCATCCTGACTCCAGCGTGTTCACATTTGTGTCACCTGGAGTCAGAGCGTCCAGACTTGACCACCTTTACGTTTCAAAGGCGTACGTGTCCTGTGTTCCGGCTGCTTCTATACAGCAGGTTCCGTGCACGGACCACCGTCTGGTGTGGGCAGAGCTCACTTCGTTCTGCGCTCGGACGGGGTCCGCGTACTGGCATTTTAACAACCTGTTGTTGGAGGACCAGCGGTTCCTGGACTCGTTCCGTCGCTTCTGGGCCGGCTGGAGAAGGAAGCGGGGAGGCTTCCCCTCCTTGAGGCTATGGTGGGACGTGGGCAAGACTCACGTCCGAGTTTTCTGTCAAGAGTACGCGAAGGGGTCGACAAAGAGACGCAAATCCAGGATCGAGGAGTTGGAGAAGGAGGTGCTCGACCTGGAGGCATGTCTCCGTCAGCCCGACGCGGACCCGGCCCTGCGGTCGGTGTACGATGAGAAGAAGGGCACGCTGCGGGACCTGCAACTGGTCAGGTCTCGGGGCGCATTCGTGAGGTCGCGGATCTGTTTCCTTAAGGAGATGGACCGTGGCTCCCCCTTCTTCCACTCGCTGGAAAAAAGGCTCGGGGTCAGTAAGCAGCTCCTTACGCTGCTGGCCGACGACGGATCCCTTGTCTCGGATCCGGAGGGCATCAGGGCCTTCGCCCGAGATTACTACACTGCCCTGTTCTCTCCGGATCCGTCCAGCGAGGACGCTTGCAGAGTTTTGTGGGAGGACCTGCCGCAGGTCGGCCCGGAGTGCGCCGGAAAGCTTGACTCCTCTATAAGTCTGGGGGAGCTGACCGGCGCACTCGACGGTCTTTCTAGGGGCAAATCCCCGGGACTAGACGGGCTGACCGTGGAGTTCTTCAGGGCATTCTGGGACGTCTTGGGGAACGACTTCGCGGGGGTCCTGGGGGAGAGCATTGCTACCGGGGAGATGCCCCTTTCGTGGCGCAGGGCCGTGATTGCCCTGCTGCCGAAGAAGGGGGATCTCCGTCTTCTTAAAAACTGGCGCCCGGTCTCCCTCCTCAGCACGGACTACAAAATCTTTGCCTGAGCCATGTCTTCTCGGCTCGGCACCGTGCTGGACCACATGATCCACCCTGACCAGTCCTACACCAGCCCGGACCGAACCATTTATGATAACATCCATCTGGTCTGGGACATCATCCACCATTCCCAGAGGGCTGGTCTGTCGAGCGCCTTCCTGTCTCTCGATCAGGAGAAGGCGTTCGACAGGGTGGATCACAGATACTTACTCAGAACTCTGCGAGCGTTCGGGTTTGGGACGCATTTTGTCGCCCAGATCCAACTTCTGTACACCGCCGTGGAGTGTCTAGTGAAGGTTAACGGGTCCCTGACGGCGCCCCTTCACTTTGGGAGAGGGGAACGTCAGGGCTGCCCCCTGTCTGGCCAGTTGTATTCTATTTGCGTGGAGCCTTTCCTGCGCCTCTTGCGGAGGAGGTTGTCGGGATTGGTTCTGCGCGGGCCGGGCATCGGGGTGGTCCTTTCGGCTTACGCCGATGACGTGCTCCTTATGTTTAGTGACCCGGCTGATCTGAGGAGGATGCGCGAGTGCCAGGAGGTCTACTCTGCCGCTTCTTCTGCCAGGATCAACTGGGGTAAATGTTCTGGACTCCTGGTCGGTCAGTGGCAGATGGATCCCCTACCCGAGAAGCTCAGGCCTTTCACCTGGAGCAGGACCAGCCTCCTCTACCTGGGGGTCCATCTCTGCCCCCCTGAGGAATCCTGGCCAGCAAACTGGCAGGAACTGGAGACGAAAGTCACCGCTCGCCTGCGGCGCTGGACAGGACTGCTCCGAGTACTATCTTACCGAGGTCGAGTTCTGGTCATAAACCAGCTGATCGCCGCCATGTTGTGGTAGCGGCTGGTCACTTTGACCCCTCCCCCGGACTTTGTCACAAGAATCCAGAGATTGTTAGTCGACTTCTTCTGGGACAAAAGATTGCACTGGGTCGCTGCCGAGGTTCTGAGTCTCCCGCTTAGGGAGGGCGGTCAGGCATTAGTGTGCCTACGCACACAGGTGGCGACTTTCCGCCTTCAGACCCTGCAGCGATACCTCTACGTCGAGCCTCCTCCTAGATGGTGTGCCCTGACGACGTATTTCTTCCGTCAGGTGCACGGCCTGAATTATGACGTGCAGCTCCTGTTTATAGAACAGTTGGGCCTCGGTGGCTCCTTGCAGGCGTTGCCCGTCTTTTACCAGGACCTGATCAAAGTCTGGAAAGTGATCGCCTCGCGACGCAGCTCTCGCCCGTCAGGAGTAGCGGCTATCGTCAGAGAGCCGCTGTTCAGGAATCCGCCCCTCCGTCCTTTTCAGTGGTTGGCGGAGAGGAGGGCTGTGGCAGCAGGGGTGACCAGGATCGGGGACGTGCTGGGTGGCGGAGGACTGGGCTGGATGCTCCCGCAGGAGTTGGCGTGTCGCGCGTCTGAGTGTCCAGGTCGCAGCCGATGCCATCCAAGACCTAAGGACGGTCGTGCTCGGACCCGATGTAATTTTGGGTCTTGAGGTGGCCCAGGTGTGCGGTGGTCTTCCGTCTGAACGTTCCCCTGTTCGGACAGAATTCCACATTGGCCCCAAGCCCCGAAACCTCCCTCGGGTGCTGGTGCCCCGCAATATGAGTCGTCTCGGGGACATGCCCTCTGTGCCTTTTGGCACGGCAAAGAGGGGCTTTTTGTATGGACTGCTGCTGCACACCTTCCATTTTCTCGCCCTTGTCCGTCGCCCGGACACGCCCTGGCGTGCCTTGTTGCCATCCGGCGGTGGAGGCCCCTGATGGAAGGCCCTCTACAGAGGTGTCCTCCCCCTTTCTATTGGGGACCTGGGTTGGAGGGTGTTGCATGCAGCAGTCCTGTATAATAAGGGGATGCATAGGTTCACGGACTCTCAGGACACGTGCCCTTTTTGCGGTCTTGTGGAGTCCGTGGACCATGTATATATAGTGTTGTAGGCTGCACTCCCTTTTTAGTTATTTGAAAAATCTTTTATTGATGTTTTGTTTGCACTTCAGCCCCACGGTCCTGATCTATGGGCACCCGGTGCGGAAGGGGGTCGGGAAGGAGAAGCACCTCCTCGTGAACCTGCTCCTGGGCCTGGCCAAGTTGGCCATTAACAGGCCCAGGCAGCGGGCGATCGACGGGGTAGTCCCGCCCGATTGTTTGTCCCTCTTCCGCGGCTATGTTCGCTGCCGGATGTCCCTGGAGAGGGAGCATGCAGTGCCTGCTGACACGCTCGAGGCCTTCCGTGCTCGGTGGGCACCGCGGGGACTGGGGTGTTTTGTTGACCCCTTTAATCATATTTTGATTTAAAGTTTGTAAGGTTCCTTTAAATTTTTGTCCTTGGTTTTACAGCTGACCTGAATTAGGGGCTGTGCCTGATTTATCCCAATTTTGTTGATTTGGTTTAATTGTTTTTATTTAAAAGATTATCTTCAAATCTCACAATGGCAAACTATGAAACAATGTAACTTCACCTGAAACAGATGGAAACGTGTTTGTACTCGAAAGAGTTACATCCTCTTAACTTGTAACCCTGAGATCAAGAGTTCAAATCTCACAATGGCAAACTATGAAACAATGTAACTTCATCTGAAACAGATGGAAACGGGTTTGTACTCGAAAGAGTTACAGCCTCTTAACTTGTAACCCCAAGATCCAGAGTTCAAATCTCACAATGGCAAACCATGAAACAATGTAACTTCATCTGAATAGGAACAGATGGAAACGTGTTTGTACTCAAAGGAGTTACATCCTATTAACTATCCCAATTTTGTTAATTTAGTTTAATTGTTTTGACTCTATAAGAGTTACACCCTCTTAGCCTTGCTGCTCTCCTGACATCCACAGAGCAGGTGGAGGCAGCTGCTTGCTACACCCTGTCTAAGATTACCTTTTTTAAGTCATTCATGGGATGTGGGCATCACTGGCTAGGCCAGCATTTATTGCCCATCCCTAATTGCCCTTGCTCTGAGGGCATTTAAGAGTTAAATGGGTCTGGAGTCATATGTAAGCCAGACCAGGTAAGGACAGTAGATTTCCTTCCCTAAAGCGAATTAGTGAACCAGGTGGGTTTTAACAACAATCAGTTTATGGTCATCATTAAACTTTTTAATTCTAGATTTTTATTGAATTCAAATTCCAACATCTGACTTGGTGGGACTTGAACCCAGGTCCCTAGAGCTTCACACTAGATCTCTGCATTACCAGTCCAGCAATAATACCACTACACCATCTTCTCCCTTTGATGAGCGCCATCTGGAGGGGCAAGACCTGAAGGGCGCAGCATGCTTTAAGTGTCCTGTTTTGTGGCAGTGGCACTCTCCTTGGCCTGTGGAGCTGGAGGCTTCACAAATATCCCCATCTTCAATGATAGGGGAGCCCAATACATTAGTGCAAAAGATAAGGCTGAAGCATTCGCAACAATCTTCAGTGAGAAATGCTGAGTGGGTGATCACCTCACCATCTTCTGGATGTCCCCAGCATCACAGATGCCAGTCTTCAGCCAATTCAATTCACTCCACATGATATCAAGAAACAGCTGAAGGCACTGGATACTGCAAAGGCTATGGCCCTGGCAACATTCCAGCAATAGTACTTAAGACTTGTGCTCCAGAACTTGCCACACCCCATAGCCAAGCAGTTCCAGTATAGCTACAACACTGGCATCTACCCAGCTCTGTAGAAAATTGCCTGGGTATGTCCTGTGCACAAAAAGCAGGACAAATCCAACCCAACCAATTACCGCCCTCTCGATCATCAGTAAAGTGACAGAAGGGGTCATCAACAGTGCTATCAAGTGGCACTTACTTAGCAATAACCTGATCACTGACGCTCAGTTTGGGTTCCACCAGTGTTACTCAGCTCCTGACCTCAATAAAACCTTGGTTCAAACATGGGGAATAGAGCTCAATTCCAGAGTTGAGGTGAGAGTGACTGTCCCTGACATCAAGGCAGCATTTGACTGATTGTGACATCAAGGAGCCCTAGCAAAACTGGAGTCAATGGGAATCAGGGGGAAAACTCTCCACTGGTTGGAGTCATACCTAGCACAAAGGAAGATGATTGTGATTGCTGAAGATCAACCATCTCAGTTCCAGGACATGACTGCATCAGTTCTTCAGGTTAGTGTCCTAGGCCCAACCATTTTCAGTTGCTTCATCAATGACCTTCCTTCAACCATAAGGTCAGAAGTGGGGAATTATTGCACAATGTTCAGAGCAATTCACAACTCCTCAGATAATGAAGCAGTCCTTGTCCAAATGCAGATAAACGTGGACAATATCCAGGCTTGGTCTGACAAGTGACAAGTTATATTCATGCCACACAAATGCCAGGCAATGACCATCTGCAACAAGAGAGAATTAACCATCACTCCTTGACTCTCAATGGCATTACCGTCACTGAAACCCTCACTATCAACAGCCTGGGGGTTACCGTTGACTAGAAACTGAACTGGACCAGCCATATAAATACTGTGGCTACAAGAGCAGGTCAGAGGCTAGAAATCCTGTGGTGAGTAACTCACCTCCTGCCTCCCCAAAGCCCATCCACCATCTACATGGCACAAGTCAGGAGTGTGATGGAATGCTCTCCACTTGCCTGGATAAATGCAGTTCCAACAACACTCAAAAAGCTTGACACCATCCAGGACAAAGCAGCCTGTTTGATTGGTACCCCATCCACAAACATTCCCTCCTTCCACCACCAATGAACAGTGGCAGCAGTGTGCACCATCTCCAAAGTGTGCTGCAGGAACTCACCAAGGCTCCTTAGACAACACTTTCAAAACCCACGACCACCATCATCTAGAAGGACAAGGGCAGCAGACACATAGGAATATCACCACTTGGAAGTTGCCCTCCAAGCTGTTCACCATCCTGACTTGGAAATATATTGCCATTCCTTCACTGTCGCTGTGCCAAAACCCTGGAACTCCCTCCCTAACAGCACTGTGGGTGTGCCCACACCTCATGTACTACAGTGGTTCAAGAAGACAGCTCACTACCACCTTCTCGAGGGGAATTAGGGATGGGCAATAAATGCTGGCCTAGCCAACAATGCCCACATTCCATGAATGAGTAAAAAAAAATCATGTGGGCACCCACCCTTAAAGTAATCCATACCCAATAGTTCAGCAAAGGAAAAGGAAGTTGAGCTTCTGGGTACATTTAATTTTCTTCCCAGGAACAATGCAAAATTTTTCTCAATTGATATTGGCAATCATACTTAATTGATTGATGTCCTTATGAGCAGCAGAAATTATAATTTGTAATTCATTCTTTTCCCCAAAGTTTATTTCCTGTCTTCCTATTTCCTGAAGATCTCTCTGCAGTTGGGGTGTCTGTTAGCCACTTGCCTCTTTACCAGGTTTTTTATCTTTGCTTCCTTTAGTGTTGTGTTGCTGTCTGTAGCTGGCAGTGGAATAAGATAACTTAGGGGCACAGGACAATATATGAGAATTTGTGAAAAAAAAATTCCAGCCTATCCACCCAAGTTATATTTACATGCTCTAGACAAGTATATGTTAGTTTGTATTCAAAAACAATAAGAAAGCATAACAAGTTTCTGCCTGAAGGATATTTCAGTTTGGCTAATGATTGTTACTTTACTAATACCATGCCTCAATCTGCCACTTTCTAAAATAAAGTTTTCGGTCTCTTTTAATTGAACTTTATTTCCTGCCTAAACTTATTAATTGAGCTATGTATGTGATATGATCACTGGCAGCAATCAAAAACACTGACACAAATTTCTGGAACATTTCTCAGCAAACCAGCTGGAACATAATAGTCAGGTTCCTCTCCGAGACAACAATACAAACAGTTTATTAGAAATTGTAACACATCAACATGTGCCTTGAGGTTACTTGAAGAATCAGTCATTGTAGTTGAAATCCCAAAACATTGAACTAATCAATTATACATGAATAAATTGAACGTATCATTCCTTATCTTTATTGTGAATTGGCTGAACCAAGGACCTTCTGCCTGTGGGCTTCTTAGGAACCTATAGCTACTGCACTCTCTAGAAGAGGCGGGTGGAAAGGAACAAGTTAGAGTCTGAAAAGAAATAGACGTGTGATTTTTCTATGATTAAAGTTAACTGTGCACCTCAATACAAAGGCAATTTCAGTCGTAGGTTTATTTACAATTTTCACAAGCTTTCACTATATTTTATCCCCTCTATGTTTGTAAGTTTTATTTTCATTTTTGACATGTAATTACTTGTGCTGCTATGACAACACAAGCAGTTACAAAATAAGAAGTAAATTGGCACTGACGCAAATTTGTTTTCATCAGGATCTTGCTCAAAAAGTTTACACAGCTAATAATAATAGTAGGAGGTCACAGATGCTAACATAATTCTGGCATGCAAATCAGGCTTTATAACATCATTAGGTCTCTTCTATTTTACTGCTTTGAACCTCTCTTCAAGCTAATGATTAGCCCACTATAATGTTCTTCATCTAAAATACAGACTTGTTATGTGGCCCACTGGTCCCACCTGTAAAATTATGCCTTCCAGCTAGGCTTTTTACTTCAGAAGGGATTTCATCAAATAGCAAAAGTGTTTGGACAACTTAATAGATACAACAACAGGCCAGAAAACTCTCAGCTAAAAGATGAAAACACAAATGTTCATAAAATTACCAGCTTCAGTTTGGAGAGAGGAACAGTACTATTTCGGAAGGCTTTATTTCATACACTATCAAATTGTACTTTCTGAGGATATATGGATTTGATGCCAAAGCAAGATGGAGTTAGAAATAGAGGAATATTTCCCTCTGGAGTAATGCCATTGTGGTCTATTTTGTCAGAAACAACAAAGGACTCAGAAAATGTCCACTCAAATGGAAGTGGGCATTTTTGAAAAATACATAACTCCGTTAATTCCCATCAGTTATGCTGTACCAACAAAGGGCATTAAAAATGCTTCAGTGTTTCTGGCAACCATGCAAGGGAACGTTTTTAAATCACGGGGATGTAGTGTCTTTAATGATCCCCACCTGCTGAACCATTGCCCACTCTCAATCAAGCAGGATAGTATGAATTAAGGAAGAAAATCAGTGCCAGATAAATTTTAAAAATCAGCTGTGAACAGTATAAAGACAGGGTTTCCCCCAGAAAAAAAATCTGCAGGAATGGCATCCCAGAGTAAGTGACAAGAAATGTTGCCACAGATCTGACCAGTGGAATGTGGGGCAAAGATAAATTCCTACTATGCATATTCCAGGCTGGTGCCATGCCACCAAGGGTCCATCACATCT
Source organism: Carcharodon carcharias (assembly GCF_017639515.1). NCBI lineage: Eukaryota > Metazoa > Chordata > Chondrichthyes > Lamniformes > Lamnidae > Carcharodon > Carcharodon carcharias. The sequence goes on from NC_054475.1 coordinate 114,084,781, forward strand.
GGGCATGGCACCAGTGCTGCCCATCCCCAAGAAATGCCTAGAGTGGGTGTAAAAAAAATAATATCTATTGAGGTTTGCTTCTACCACTGACAGGCTGGTATGCCTTCAATCACTGAGCATATCAGCAGATTCCAGGCTAGGAATCACACCCCTATAAGCCACTCTCTCTTTGATACAAATGTCCCTGTTTGGGGAAGGTGAATCCTTCATTCCAAACAAGGGTTCCGAGAAGTGGATATTAAAAGCCAGGACCTGATATATTTGGGTTCTGACCCAATGACCAGCTGTCCTTCTGAGATCCTGCTGTATTTAAATGATGAGGCACTGGAAGGATTTTCAAACCCCCCCACTCACCCTGTTTTTCAGATTGTTGCTTTACTCTAAATGACTACTTTGCATCTCTTTTTAGCAAGGAAGAAGGTGCTGCGCAGGTCATAGTGAAAAAGAAGGTAGTTTAGGCACTTGTAAGGTTTAAAACTGTTTAGGAGGAAGCATTGGTAAGGTTGTCTGTACATAAATGTTGATAAGGCACCAGGACTGAACGAGATGTGAAGATGGATATTACAGAAGCACTGGCCATAATTTTCCGAACTTCCTCAGGGTCAGTGCCAGAGGACTGGAGAATTGCAAATGTTACATCCTTATTCAAGAAAGGGTGTAAAGATACCCAGCAACTTCAGACCAGTTTAACCTCGGTGGTGGGGAATCTTCTAGAGACTGTAATTTGGGACAAAGTTAATTGTCACTTGGGCAAATGCAGGTTAATTAGGGAGAGCCAGCACGGATTTGTGAAAGGAAAATTGTGCTTCACCAAGTGACTTGAGTTTTTTAATGAGGTAATAGAGAGGGTTGATGAGGGTAATGACGTTGATGTGATGTACATGGACTTCCGAAAGGCATTTGATAAAGTTCCACATAACAGCCTTGTGAGCAGAGTTAGAGCTCATGGAATAAAAGAGACAGTAGTAACATGGATATACAAAAAAACATAAAACATATTTAATTTTTTTTATGCTTTTAAAATAGATACAAAATTGATTAAGCTACAGGAAACAGAATAATGAATAACAGTTTTTTTTTGGCCTGAAGGAAGGTTTATAGTGGCGTTCCCCAGGGGTCGGTTATGACACATGCTGTTGCTGAAGTATATTAACATGCTAGACCTTGGTGAACAGGGCACAATTTAAAAACTTGCAGATGGTATAAAACATGGAAGTATTGTGAACTGTGAGGAGCATTGTGTCGATCTTCAAAAGGCATAAGCAGGTTGGTGGAAAGGGTCAACAAATGGTAGATGAAATTTAATGCAGAGAAGTGTAAAGTGATTCATTTTGATAGGAAGAATATGGACAGACAATATAAAATAAAGGGGATGATTCTAAAGGGGATGCAGGAGCAGAGGGACCTGATTGTATATGTGCATAAGTCATTGAAGGTGATATGTTGAGAGTGTGATTCATAAAGCATATGCATCCTCACTTTATCAATAGGGGTGAAGGTGCATAAAATTTGTATTTATTTTAAAGTGCCAGCCAGGACCAGCAGCTAGGGCGCCAAAGCATATACAGAAAATCACAGCCTTACATGAAGGCTAAAAACTTGTACAAAGGGTTCAGCTGTAAATTTGCAAGCAAGAAAAGGGGAAGGCCCTTTCACACCTTCAAGGCCTCGAACCACATCCAGTCAGCCCCCGTAAACCTTTTGTATAGAACAAACATACATTCTTTGCTGTCTCCAAAAGGACAATACCCAGTCTCTGCACTGCAATTACTGTACAAGAACACAATTATCAGCCCACAGGGGGTGTCATTGTGCTGTGGTCTTTGTTTAACTAACACTATTAAGTGTAACTGATAGTTAAAAATTTATATAAATTGTGCTCATTTTAACCTCGGTGAAGAAACGCCTGGACTGCCCAGCATTTGCTCCCTGCATGCTTAATAAAGGAACCACTTGAATATTGCATCTGGACTCCAAGTGTTGAAATTTTGTACCAGAGTATTCCTCGGATCTTTCGGGGCGAAGAGTGAGACATCAAGGTTGTCAGGTTAAACCTGTATAGACACTGGTTTGGCCTCGACTGGAGTATTACACCCAGTTCTGGGCACCACACTTTAGAAAGGATGTGAAGGCATTAGCGAGAGTGCAGAAAAAATTCACTAGGATGGTTCCAGGGATGTGGAACTTCAGTTACATGGATAGATTGGAGAAATTGAGACTATTCTTCTTGGAAAAGAGAATGTTGAGAGAGATTTAATTGAGGTACAGTTTTCAAAATTATGATGGGTCTTAGCAGAGTAAATTGGGGGATAGCATTCATGCTGGTGGAAGGATCGAGAACCAAAGGGCACAGGTTTAAGATAATTGGCAAAAGAAGCAGTGACGACAGGAAGAAAAACTTTTTTACACAATGCCCACAATTAGGGATGGGCAATAAATGCTGGACTAGCCAGCCATGCCCAGGTCCCATGAAAAAATATTTTTTAAAAAGCATGGTTAGGATCTGGAATGCACTGTGATGGAGTGTGATGGAGGCAGGTTCAATCAAGGCATGCAAAAGGGAATTGGATTATTAGCTGAAAAGGAAGAATGTGCAGGGCTATGGGGTGAAGGCAGAGGAGTGACACTAAGTGAATTGCTCATTCAGAGAGCCAGCATGCAGATATGACAAGCTGAACAGCCTTCTTCTGTGCTGCAACTATTCTATGGACAGAATTTTGCCCTTGTCGGGCGAGCTTGGAGGGGGCGGGCGGGGGAACGGTCAAAAATCCGATCACCCCCTGCGATCGGGGCCCGCCCACAATTTCACGCTGGCGGGACAATTAAGGCCAGCCCAGTTTGAAAGACAGCTCATCACTGACCGGGAAGGGCCGAGCGGGAATGGGGGCCTATCGGCCACCGGGTCCAGTGGTGGCCCAGTGCCTGTTTAAACACAGCCCAGGCAACCCTAGAAATGTTGCCAGGGAAAGACATCTGCCCGCCGTTGCAAGGATGGAGTCCAGTGTGTCAGCCATCGCCAGTCAGGAGGGCAGGTTGGGTGGGGGGTTGAGGGGAGGGTGGCGGCGCACTTGGCCTCCTGTTTTACCGATGAGTACCTCACTGCCCTCCTGGAGAGGGTGGCTGCCAGAAGGCCCTTGTCCCCAGAGATGGGAGGAGAAGGCCACAGTACCTCACCAAGAGGACATAGGAAGAGGTGGCAGCCCTGGTGAGCAGCCACAACGTCGTGCAGTGCACCTGAGTGCAGTGCCAGAAGCACTTCAATGACCTGCTGCGCTCAAGAAGGGTGAGTACCATGTTGGCATGGGCCAGCATCTTCAATTGGTTTGGGCTGGCCATCCCCCTGTGGAACTCAGGGATGTTAGAGTGTGAGTGCCAACTATCAATGCCAGCTGATAGCCAAAGGGCTGAGGCCTGGTTGCACTGACTGAGTGCCTTGCGGCTTGAGTGCCATGACTTGGATCTGCCCTGCAAGGTGCCCCTCAGACACAGTTGGCAAGGCTGCAATGGCGCTGCAGGTAGAGAGTGAACTAATGAATGCTCCTCTGTCCTTTCAGAAAAAGACATCCCACAGCAATATTGAGAGGTCAAGGACTGGCGGAGGATCCCGACACCTTCCCATCCTCTCCTGGTATGAGCAAAAGGCCTTGGAGCTCAAGAGGCACCACACACATTGGTGAAGCAGCCGCGGTGAGACTGGGGTGTCAGATGAAGGTAAGAGTGCAGTGCACTTAGGTGAGAGTTTAGGATGGTTCAAAAATCCTTGTGCAGTTTCTTCATTGATGTGAGCCTCAAACCTGGAGTCCCCATTGGTCATTGAAAGATGAGGGCACCATGATGCAGATCTCCATTGTCTCACCAGCGTGCTTGGCATGCACAGTGACAGTGTGATGACTTTAATTAATGACGTCCTTCTTCTCCCTTTTATGTTTACCAGCAGGCGTTCAAGCTCTGGACCCTGAAGGGCCACTCCTGATACCGGAGAACCACCATGCTCCCCAAGCACCTCCATCACACCCACTCTCTGAAGCAGGCACCGGAGCAGATACCAGCACCTCGGTGGGCATTAATTCAGCAGCTAGTATCTCGGTGCACTTTGGTGAAGGCACTTCACGTTCACTTGAAGTGCAGGCAAAGGCAGAGATTGCCGAGGGCGCCAACAGTCAGAGGATGATGCTCTGTCGAAGGTTGATGATGGGCATCTGGAGTCGTCCATTAGGCAGCAGATGCTGGACATCCAGCGGGGTATGCGGGAGGATCTGGCAGAGATCCAAGAGGGTATGCTTGCCATGTTCTCTGTTGTGGAGTCCCTGCGGAGACTGAGCATTGCTTTGACCCTCATTGCCGAGTGCAATGCCTCCTCCATGGAGAGAGTGGCAACTCTCATGGAGAGGCTGCTCCAGGAACACAATCAGGGGTTCCAGTGGTTGTGCTCGGACCTTCAAGCCCTCACACAGGCACCGACCTCAGTTGGTCAGTGACCGTGTGTGAGCTGGATGGGGCACTCAGTATCCCTGCAAGGTGCCCATTCATCAATAGTGAGCAGGGAAGTCCAGAGCAACCTCACTTTGGCACATGAGCTGTCTGTCATCTCTTTGGGCTCCTCTCAGGGCACTGTAGATGACAGCAGCATCTCTTCCATCCCTCTGCCAGTGACCTGAAGAGCCTGCGGTGACTGGAGAGATGCCAGCCATGGCACTGGCTGTTCCCTCCCACGTGGGGTCAGCACAGGCTCTACTGGCCAGAAGACGACCGCCAAGGTCGTCAAGGCCAACAGGACAACAGAGTCAGCAGCTGTCTTCAATGCTGGTGCCAGCAAGGGGTAAGAGCCTAGACGTAACACCTTAAGCACAAGACTGGTCATGGGTAATCTTTTGTTCCCCCATTTTGTTTTTCTTTTTTTAATCATGTGACTACCAACACTTTTTTTTCTGTTCAAGACATAAAATTAAATTTGCTTTTGTGTTATTGGCCTGAGTATGCTTCATTTATTTTGTAGGTGAAGGGTAGGCCAGTATGTAATGCTGGACATGGGTGGCTCAAACCTTGATTGCAGAGGGACTGAGTGATTCTTGGGGGCCAAAGAAAAGGTATTTTCTGCAATCCATGATGGAGGCAACAGCCCTGGCATGAGGAGATATTTCTTATTTGGCAGCCTAGCTGAAGGAGCATTGGATCAAGGCATCCCTGGTGTCCCTGCCTCCCTGGAGGCTACCGAGGTCTGGGTCCACATCTTCAACATTCTCCTCACCATGCTCCTCTTCTGACTCACCACTGGATTCATCCTCTGTGGCCTGTGCAGCTGCGTCAAGATCCTCTTCCTCCAGTGGGTCCCCCCTTGCCAGTGACATCCCCTCTGGGGGGAATTGTAGTGCGCTCCCTGAACGCTCCAGGCATTGGAAGCGCATCTTGAGAAGACCTATGGTGCCCTTGTGGAGGCATGGCTCCTGGAGGATGCTCTGCCTCTGTTCTTGGGTGGTGGAGAGGGGCATCATGAGCCACCTTTTCAAGGGTAGCTTTTGTCACCCAGAAGCCATCCATCCAGTCGAGCTGGAGCACTGAAGAGCCTTGGCACCTGTAGTGTCTGAGGATGTAAGCGTCGTGGGGGTTGCCAGAGTACCTTGCACAGACTTGTAGAATCTGCATCCTGTGATCACACACTACCTGCCCGTTCATGGAGTGGAAGCCGTTCCTGTTGACAAAGGCACGCAGCTGACCCACTGGCACCTTGATGGCCACATGTGTACAGTCGATTGCACCCTGGATGTGGGGGAACCCAGCAATCTCTGCAAAGCCTCTGGCTCACTCAGCCTGGCTGGCCTCGTCCGTATGGATATGAAGGAAAGTTAATACCTACCTGAACAGAGCTTCTGTCATCCACTTGAAGCAACTGTGGACAGCTGATTGGGAGACTCCACACTGATCCCCCACTGAGCCCTGGAAAGAGCCGGAGGCATAGAAGTTGAGGGCTGCTGTGACCTTCAGAACCACTGGCATGGGGTGTCCACCCACACAGTTGGAGCTGATCTCAGGGCCGATCATCTGGCAAATGGAGGTCACTGTCTCCCTGGAGAGGTGGAGCCTCCTTCGGCATTGCACCTCAGACATATTGAAGTAACTGCATCGCCGTCTGTAAACCCTGGCAGCAAGATAGTGGGGTCTCCTGTGGCCTCTTCTGCCTTGGACTTCTTGCATACCCTGCGTCCCTTTGTGCCTGCGCCTCTCCTCCCACAGGTCCCTCCCCTGGAAGCTGCCTTGGGATACCTGGCCTCCTTTTCCTTCTGCACCTCTCTTCCCCCTTAGAAGAGGTGCTTTCAGCGGAGACCACAATTCCCATTAACAGGGTAAGGGAAGGCTGTCTAATACCTAGAAGATTCCACATGTTCTGAATCCCCAGGGGGCCTGGAAGGCACCAATAAGTCCAAAAATGAAGGCTGGAAATGCCAAGAATGAAGCCTCGATCAGAGAATAAGCTGCCAGGTTTCAGTAAGCCACCAGCAGCAAGTTACCTCAAACTCTTCACTACTCACATTGACAATGCTGCTGACCGTTCTTATCCTGCCCTTGGATGAGGTTTTGCAAATTGTGGCCTGCCCGTTTGCCCATTTTGACTGTGTGACAAGCAAAAACTTGCATGGGCAATGTTAAATCGACATCAGTTGGGTTGTCAAGGGCTTTAACTGGCCTGTTAATTAATGGCAGACACGGCTCCGACTCCCACATGCACCTGCTGAGCGAAATATCACGCTAATGCACGATGACGTTGGGTGTAATTTTACACTCGACTGGTCGGGCACATGCCCACCCACTCAGCAAAAAATCCTGCCCTATGATTCTAAATCTTTTTGCCAACAAAGACCTGCATCCATGATACTAAGCTTTGGTTAATGTACGCGGTTAGAGTTCAGCTTAAAGTGTAATTATAATGAAGGTTGGGATATTTTCATTTTGGAATCTCCCACCTTGCACCCTCTGTAAACTTCAACTCATTCAAAATTCTGCTGCCCTTATCCTAACTCATAACAAGTCCTGTTCACCCATCACTCCTCTCCTTGTTGACCTACATCAGCTCCCAGTCTACCAATGCCTCATTTTTAAAATTCTCATCCTTGTGTTCAAATTCTTCCATGGCCTCACTGCTCCCAATCTCTGTTATCTCCTATAATTTCCAAGATCTCCTCTAACCTTGAATGCCTCACTCTTGGTAGGAGTCCCTTCAGCTGCCAAGGCTCTAAGTTCTGGAATTCCCTCCTGAAACATCTCCACCTCACTATCTCTCACTCCTCCTTTATGACACTCCTTAACTCTCTGACCAAACTTTAGGTCATTTGCCCTCATGTCACCTTTGGTAGCTCAATGTCAAACTGTGTTTGATAACGTTCCACTGAAGTGCCTTGGGACATTTTGCTTTATTAAGAGCATGATATAAATACAAGTTGTGTTGCAACATAATCCCTTATCCCACAATATTTTACTATCCTAAAATGGCTTTCCTCCAATCTCACAATAGCCTCCACTAGGATTACCATCACTGAACCCCCCCCCCCACCATAAACATCCTGGGGGTTACCATTGACCAGAAGCTTAACTGGACTAGCCATATAAATACTGTGGTTGCAAGAGCAGGTCAGAAGCTGGGTGTTCTGCAGCAAGGAACTCACCTCCTTGTTAAGAAGTTATTATTAGGTTGTTTAACTAAGCACCCATTTGGTTGTATAAAAGGGATAACAGCTGAAGCTAGTGCTGTCTGACAAGCAAAAAAACTCTGTCTGAAGGAGTCTGTCTTGGTTTTAGTCTTTATTTCTGAACAACTATTGGAGCTTAACACTCCTGACTCCCCAAAGCCTGTCCACCATTTACAAAGGCACAAGTCAGGAGTGTGATGGAATACTCTCCACTTGCCTGGATGAATGTAGCTCCAGCGAAGTTCAACACCATTCAGGACAAAGCAATCTGCTTGATCGGCACCCCATCCATCACCTTCAACATTCACTCCCTCCACCACTGATGCACAGTGACAGCAGTGCGTACCAAATAAAAGATGCCCTGCAGCAGCTCACCAAGCCTCCTTCAACAGCACCTTCCAAACATAAGACCTCTACTACCTAGAAGGACAAGGGCAGCAGATGCATGGGAACTCCATGATCTGCAAGCTTCAGTCCAAGCCACACACTGCCCTAATTTGGAAATATATCACTGTTCCTTCACTACCACTGGGTCAAAACCCAGGAACTCCATTCCGAACTGCACTGTGGGTGTTCCTGCACCACATGGACTGCAGCGGCTCAAGAAGGCAGCTCACCACCACCTTCTCAAGAGCAATTAAGGATTGCTGGCCTTGCCAGGGATGCAAACACTGCATGAATGAATTAAAAAAGCCAGGAGGGAAGATTGACAGAAAGGGGTAAATTTTCATTTTTATCACCAGACAGAAAACAAACATTGGAAAATCCTCCCAATGTTGGTTCAGGAAGTGAGAGACAAACAAGAGCAGCGTAAGTTAACCTGTTCAATTTGTCATTTTTCTCTATTGGAACTGAGATTAGGTTTCCCCTGGATGGCCCAGCTGACCTCCTGACCTCAATATATGGTGAACTGGTGATATTGGTTTGCATCCTGCCATTCCATGTCACATCAATTCAGCTGTCTACAGTTGCCCACCAAACCTTGCAATATGTAACACTTGATGTAAGAAATATTCCTTGACACTACACATCAGTAAGCACACTCTAAATGTTATGAAATAATGATCCTTCAGCACCATCCCCAAAAAGATTGTTTTAGAGGATAGGTTGATGAAGGAAATAATTTTTGACATAAACTTGCACAGCTCAGAGCTTGAAAAATCTTTTGCATAATTTTAATAGGATTCCTGACAGCTGTAACTAAATGATGAATCTAGAACAAATACTCCAGCTCCAGGGATAAGCCAGCCAGTTGAGACTTTAGTGATTCATCTGATTCAAATCAATATAAGTATCAAATTTCTTTGTACCAGAAAGAGGATTTTACAGTCACAGGACCAACTGCTGCCAATAATTCAAAAAAACATATCATCCCAGATTCAATGCATTGAAATACTGAACTGGCAAACATATACACAACAAAAACAGGCATTTTCAAACCAAATAAAGCAGTCTCACCAAGTGTACGTTGAAGTCACTGAGGTTATATGAGATAAGGTTAAAATTAATCAGGATATTACTACAGTACAGTTCAATCTCATTTTTCTTAAAAACATATGTGCCCTCAACTCAATTTAAACTCAATTTGCTTAACGTTTCATTGTTTGAAACCATTATCTTACCTCTCGTTCAATGGATCTGTTTATATTTTGGTGTGAAAAGCATTTAACTGGGGTTATTTTTCTTGTAAATGAATAGAAGGGAGTGCCTGAAATCCAGTAACTGAGCCAGACATATTTTTGCTGGCTCAATCAACTGGTTTAAATCCATAAGTTTGTTAATTAAATAAAACAACATTAAGGGCAGAACCTTATGCCTCCTCCCCATGGCGAGTTTGGTGGCAGGTGGTGGCGGGTGGGGATGTCACCACCTTCCTGCCTCCACTCCGATTATGTCAGTAGTGGCAAGACAATTAATGCCCACTTAATGGCCTTATCCCGCTGCTGCTGATATTAACCCAGCGGTGGGCAGAGGTTCGCTGACCCTAATGTGTTTGCTTGCTGGATCCCGGTAGGGCAGGGGGCTGGGGCGGTGGGCTCCCTTGTTCAAAGGTACTCAGTGCCTGATCGAAGAACCCAGCATTGGGAAGTGGGGTGATCTGCTGAGAGCCAACACCTGCCCTGAGTGTCAACACCCTCACCTGCAACCCCCTTTCCGCCAACACTCACCTTTGCGTGGTTTCTTCCTCAGTTCAAGGCCTCAGGTGGGTGTAGTACCAGCAGCAGTCACTGCACCCCTGCGCCCACCCTCCCCCAATGGGGCAGCTAAGTACAGAAGAGGTGCTGGCTTTTGATTGGCCTGCAGGCAGGACGTCCCCCCCATCACCATGCCCCCCCCCCCACCCCACCCCAAAGGGCCCCTGATGCCAGGAGAAGAACCACCACTAGCCTCTCAATTGCCTCAGTGGCACAAGATATGGAGGGCCTTCCCGCAAAGAGGCAACGCAAGGGTTTTGCTGGCTCCCTAGCTGGTGGATGAGACCTCCATCGCCTCCACAAAATTCCACCCAATATATCTGAGATTTTGGAATGGATTATAAAACTTTGATTTTGTATTTCTTCATACTTTCAGCATATTTTCATGTGTTGTTGTATTTGTCCCCATGATGAGCTTCCTGCTCCACCACCAAGATCGTTTACTTCACCTCTGTGACATCACCTGAATCCACACCTGCCTCAGTTCAACTTCAACGGAAGCCCTCACCCATGTCTTTATTACCTCTAGACCTGACTATTCTAATGCCAACCAACTTCCATCCCACATAAACTTCAGGTCATCCAAAGCTCTGTTGTCCATATCCTAACAAGTCCCATTCACCCGCCACATGTATGCTTCTGTTCCAGTAATGCTTCAATTTTTAATTTCCCATCATTGAGTTCAAATCCTTTTTCATATCCTCTCCCTATCTTTGTAACCACCTCCAGCACTACAACCCACCAAGATCTCTGCAGTCCTCCAATTCTGGCTTGTTGCAAACCTCGCAATTTTAATTGCTCCATGGTGGTCATTACTTGTAATTAATTCAACCAGTTTTGTGAGCAGGGTCTGATTCTAGCACAATGCTTTTTACACCAAAGCAAACGATTGCAGGAATTTGAATTGCGCTGAATGCCATTAGCACTTAAAATCCCTTGATCTTTTGCATCAATGATGTTAATTCTGAGCCAAAAAAAGCCATGCAGCTGAATGGAAACCCCAGTTCTGAATTTGGTCTGTTCTCCAGCATTTTGCACTATGTTGTTTCTATAGATATGTAATTTTAAAATTTTCTTTAGTGTTTGTACTTTACACCCTATTTTTCTGACCTTTTCTCCAGTCCCTGTCCTGAATTCCGCCCTTTGGCTGCGCCCAAAGTCAGTGCAGCCGGAAGCAGATGTAAAACCCACTCCCAGCCCAGTTTGCGCTGTGAACGCAACCTTACGTTGGGTGACCAATTAAGGCCCGCCCAGCATGAAACGCGACTGCCGGATGTGTTTTCCACGCACAGGGGCGGGAACGCATCAGGCGCCGGGTCCAATGGGCACCCGACAGGGTGATCAAAAATGGAAGAGACAGCTCCCTGAAGGCTGCCGGGAGTTGTGGGGGAGGCTGAGGGAGCTGTTTGGAAGCAGCCCAACAAATCTCCAGGTATGCTGTCATGCCCTCAGCACCTGGTGGTCATGGAAGGCGGGAGGGCACTCTGCCTCCCCACTCCACTTCTCAAATGAATGCCTGGGAGTGCTGGTCGAGGAGGTCAGTGCCAGGCAGCATATCCTAATGACCAGGGATGGCAAAAGAAAGTTGCCCCACCTGATCAAGATGGCCTGGACAGAGGTCTCCAGCCAAGTCAGTGGATATGATGTGGTGCACTGCACGTGGCTTCAGTGCCGCAAGAGGCTCAATGATCTGTTGCTGTCAGCCAGGGTAAATACAGAGATGGCATAGGCCTGTGCGGAGAACTTCAGTTGGGTGCCCTTGCTCAGAACATTCAGAGGTCTAAGAATGTGTATGCCAGCTGGCACTTAAGCCTGCCCTGCCAAGGCTGGGATGTCAGCACAAATGGCCTCAGTACATTGAACGGTAAGATGTGCCACAGTGACATGGCCCGCCTAATGGGAACCAAGAAAGGGCCATCAGGGAGCAATAATGAGGCTATTTTTCCCTGTTAGGAGAAGAGCAGTCATAACACCGCAGAGCACCGCAGAATGGATGGAGAGTGCCAAATCTGTGCATCCTCACAAAGCACAAAAGCGGTGCACTGGAGCTGGAATGCCACCAGCCAACTCGCTCCTCTGGTCATGGTGAGGTGGGGGTCTCGGATGAAGGTAAGAGTGCAGGTGACAGATGCGTGTGCAGTGGGTACTAGAAACATAACAAGCTCCTCTCATCAGAAACTGAACTGTCATAGCCAGAAAGCCCACTGAAGTTCCAATGCAAATGGTACTATGCAGCAGCTCTCCACTGCCTCCTCAACCCGCCTAGCATACATAGTTACTTTGAGGATTGAATGTACTAACCTTTTGCCTTCCTCCTGGAGATGCGCCATCCACAGGAGCTGCCAGCAACCCTGAGGACCTCCCCGCTCATTGAACTCAGAAGAAGACATCACACCTGCACCAGTGCCACACTGTCTCTCTGAACCAGGCACCAGCACAGATACTCATAGTCAGTGAGCATTAGTTACTCAGCTCCGCGAGTAATGCACAGTGGTGAGAGCACATCATACTCGCATAAGGAGCTGGCAGAGGCAGAGAGGTCCCAGGGAGCCGTCAGTGGGAGCACATCTGGAGACCAGGACCATGCTGCTTCCAAAGCAGATGATGAGCCTTTGGAGTAGTCCATCAGGCGGCAGATGCTAGATGTTCAGCGGGATGCATGGGGAGAACTGGCGGATATCCATGAAGATCTGTGTGCTATGGTCTCCATCATGGAGGGGTCCATGCACAGCATGAGTTCTGCTTTGACCCTTAACATGAAGCACACAGCCTCCACCATAGAACCACAGAAAAGTTACAGCACAGAAACAGGCCATTCAGCCCATTGTGTCTGCGCCGGCCAGAAAAAGATGAAAAAGAAACTAGCTGTTCATTTTAATCCCATTTTCCAGCACCTGGTCTTGTAGCCTTGCAGGTTACAGTGCCTCAGATGCAGATCCAGGTACCTTTTAAATGAGTTGAGTTGAGTGTTTCAGCCTCAATCACCAACTTTGGCAGTGAATTCCAGATGCCCACCACGCTCTGGGTGAAAAAGTTTTCCTCATGTCCCTCTAATCCTTCTACCAATCACCTTACATCTATGCCCCCTGGTAATTGACCCCTCAGCTAGGGGAAACAAGTCTTCCCTGCCTACCCTTTGTAGGCCCCTCATAATTCTGTACACCTCAGTTAGGTCATCTCTCAGCCTCCTCGCTTCTAAGGAAAACAATCCTAGCCTATCCAATCTTTCCTCATAGCTGCAATTTTCCAGGCCTGGTAGCATTTTTGTAAATCTCAGGAGCAATTATGTCCTTCCTGTAATGTGGTGACCAGAACAGTACACAAAATTCCAACTGTGGCCTAACCAGCATTTTATACAGTTCCATTATTACATCCCTGCTTTTGTATTCAATGCCTTGCCCAATAAAGGAAAGCATTCCATATGCTTTCTTAACCAACTTATCCACCTGTCCTGCTACCTTCAGGGACCTGTGGACATTCACTCCAAGGTCTCTCACTTCCTCAACCCGTCTCAATATCCTCCCATTTATCCCCCATGCAAGCCCTCACACAGGCAGTAACCTCAGGAGATCACTGCCAGTGTGAGAGATGGATGAGGCACCTAGCTACCCTGCTAGGTCCCCATTCCTCAATGGTGAGCAGAGAGTTGCAATGCACCTCGTGCTTACAGACGAGCTGCCTGCCATCTCTATGGGCTTCTCTCAGGGCACTCTGGACAAGGGCACCATCTTCTCCACCCTTTTGTCAGTGTCCACTGCATCTGATGATGATCCGATGACTGAGGAGTGCCCAGTCATGGGGCTAGATGCACCCTCTCAACCAGAGTCTGCTCAGAGGTGGATGAACATGTGGATGTGTCTAAAGATAGCATCAATCATGAGCTTGATGCAACTGCGTGCAGCTGATTGAGAAATGCCGCACAGAATCCCCAGTGAGCCTGAAAAGAACCAGAAGCATAGAAGTTGAGGGCCACTGTGATCTTCAAAGCCACTAGCATGGGGTGTCTGCCCACACAGTTGGAGGTGATTTCTGGACCAATCAGGTGACATATTGCTGTCACTGTGTCCCTGGAGAGGCGGAGTCTCTGGCAGCATTGGACCTTGGACATCTGGAGGTAGTTGCAGCACTGCCTGAACACTCTAGCTGCGGGGTAGTGGCGTCTTTGATGTGCCCTCCGGCCTTGACCTCCCTGCTGGCCTGCACCAAGCGAGCCCGTGCCTCTCCCATTAAAGGTCTGTCCTTGGGATGCTGCCCATGCCCATCTAGCCTCCTCTCCCTCCTGCCCCTCTCTTCCTCTTCAGAGGAAGTTCTACTAGGGGAATACACTATCCCCATTAGATGGGATACAGAGGAGCAGCGCCTTGAAAATGAAGGAGCACTCTGCTGCAATACCCAGGGGAACCTTCCAGGAAAGGTGAGGACCTGAGATGCTGAAAGGCAGGCTTGAAAACAGGATGCCAAGAAACTCTGGGACAAGTTTGTACTCACACAGGAAAGAACAGGCAATGACAGAGAAAATGCTTCTGCTCCGAGGTCCTTTTATCCCACCCATGGGTGAGGAAATGATTAAAACGTGAATTCCGCCCACCCATTTTGCCCATGCGATGAGCTAAAAATGGTACGGGCAACATAAAATCACAGTCATTAGGCATTTTAATGACTTTAATTGGCCCTTTAATTGTCGGTGGGTGCTGCTCTGACTCCTGCGCACGTGCCTGCCGACCTCAATATTGCACAGTTGCACGATGACGTAAGGACACATACCCAACATCTTTTTGTGCATTCAGGTCAGGCGCATGCCCAACCTCAGAATGCAAGATTCAGGCCCTGGTGTTTCCTTAATTCCCAATTTTTTCCTTGCTCTGCATAATCTTGAACAAAACATTCAGGTCAGTCTAGCAAGCATGTGGCTCTTATTTCCAAAGGTTTTACATGTAAATTATCAAAGATGTATTATGAGCTGATGGAAAACAATAACTATATTCCTGAGCAAAAGTGAATTGAGCAGCAGGTGTTATTTTGTGGTTGTATGCATAAAGCAGAACTTTAAGCAGCAGCTGCCAGAAATGCTTCAGTCTGACACAGCAGTTGGAGAACTTCTTTGCAAAGAGTTCTCTTGTGCATTGTATGTTCAGTAGGTATCATGAAGAGGTTCAGAGATTTGTATGGTTGAACATTAAGTGTTTATTGATTACTATATAGCCCAAGATATGAGCTAACTCCATGCTTGCTCCTAAACAGCTCTCCATCTGGTCCACAACTGACCCTAGTCTCAGGTCACATGTCTCTTTACATCACACTGTGGGTGGTGTCATTTCCAGGTCCCACATTAACCCTTGCTATGCCATGTATCCTTATACTACACCTCCCCCCAAGTCTTTGCCCAATGTATTTACATTACAATCGTGCTACCCATTCTCCCGGCCTCAAGTTTCTGAACTATATAAATTCAGATGGCCTGGAGGCTTGACAATTGTTCCACATTTCATCCTAGTCACGTTCAGAGGAGTGGTAGGCTCTGTTGATTCAGAAAACCTTTGTTGATTCGGGGTTTGAGTTGTAGTCTGTGTTTCTGGCACTTGGTTGTCTTCTTCTAAGTCGCTCAAGTATATAGTAGGAGATTCGCTTTGAGGGATAAGGAGGAGGCTCCTCCTGATCATACCTTCCAGTATATGGATGAGGTATGACCTTGGCTGGTCATTGTCTCTCCAGACAATGCGCCCTCTCTTTCAAGGTCCCTGATCCATACCTTGTCCCCTTTGTGTAAGTATGGAAGTGCTGTACCTTCTCATGTATGCAGAAGCGTGCTGTTGCCTACAGGACTGTTCTCAGTCCAGAATGTTCTGTTAGTGTTTGATTGCCAACCCTGGGATTAGTTTCTTTGGCAGCGTTGGGAGCTGGGTACGGAGTTTTCTGCCCATCAGGAGTTCTGAGGGGTCTAATCCACATTACAGAAGGTAGATCTATAAGTTAAAGACAACACGGGGATTCAACATTCTTTTTCATAAGAGCTTTATTGGTGCAGAGGCTCCATTCTGCCTCACCATTTGATTGTGGATACCTTGGGGAGCTAGTGTGCTGAAAGTTGTAAATGATGGCAAATTGAGTGAAGTATTATTTTGCAAACTGCAGGCCATTATCGGACATCACCAGGTCTGGAATGCCATGGCTCACAAAAATTTCCTTCAAGGATCTCATGACTGCCTCAGTAGTTATTGTGTGTAATTATTTCACCTCAAATCACTGGGAGAATTAATCAACCCTGATGAGGACAGACTTGCCATTAAAGTTGGATAAATCAACTCCTAATCATTCTCACAGTCCAGTAGGGAACTGTGTGGGGATGAGGGGCTTCTCTGGTCCAGCGTATACAGCACAAACACCTGGCAGTTTGTGATCATTGTGACCACTGTACTGCAGATTGGGCATGCGCTCTGCACTTTGTAATGCCCAGGTAGCCTTGGTGAATTTATTGAAGAATCACCTGCTGAAGAGAGTCTGGAATGACCAACCACTCATTGTAAACTAGCAGATTATCAATCACAGTAAAGTGTTTCTACTGTTCAAACCAAATTTTCCTGATGCTGCCGCCCGGCCTCTGCTGTGGCCATCCTTGTTAACAGTAACGGCGGATATGGACACACTCCTCATCTCACATCTGCTCCTGGCGGATTTGCTGAAGTTTCCCTGTAGCTGGCAGTTGTTTCTTCACCAATTGGGAATGCAACTCGAGCTCCTCAACCAGGTTAACATCATGTGTCACAGGAATGTTGAGTGTGGCCCTGGATAGTGTGTCTGCAGTCATTTGATGTTTCCCTTGAACATACATGGTCTCATCTGCGAATCTCATGGATGCAAATGGAACCTCTGAATTTTGGGGGACATCTGTGCAAATTTCTTCTTGTCTAACAGCGAGGCCAGTGGTTTATGATCCAATGGTGGCTTTCAATGGTGACCTTCAGGCCAATAATGTAGTCAGAGAACTTTCCGCATGCCCATGTAGCTGTCAGAACTTCTTTTTTGATTTTGGCATATCGCACCTCTGTGTATAATAGCGCTCTGGATGCATATTAACCTGGTCGACGACATCAATCCCGTTGTTCCTGAAATAAAACTGTCCCAGGCCTGTGCATGAGGCATCTGTTGTTGTTGTAATGGTTAGGGATGAGTCATAATGAGTGAGGATATCGGGTGAGAGCAGCATGGCTTTGTTATGCCTAAATGCTTGCTCCTAGGTGCGCACCCAGCACCATGCCTGGCCTTTTTTGAGAAGGTGTCACAGGGGTTCTGTGACCTCCTCCATTTTGGGTAGAAATTTTGCCTTATGGTTCACCATGGCCAGGATCCTCTGGAGGTCTAGAATAGGTGATGGGGTTGGGAACACTTTGATAGCCTTTGTTTTTTTGTGGGTCCACTGTGATGCCTTCCCTGCTGACAATGTGATAGGTATGTTGTGAGTGGCATAAGGAGCTGTGTCACCAGCCATGGTTCTTCTTCCGAGAGGACTATAACATTGGCTCCATGCCCTATTTGAAGTTGGTGAGCTGACCATTTACTGAGATGCCCGCATTCCTGAAAGAGAATGCAAATCCTTGACCTCAACCAGGAAGCACAGTTGGTCTCTTCCTGGTGTGATACCTCAATCTCATAGATTTTCTTGGGACGCTCTAACTGTCTGGGTGTCTTAACTTTGCATAACTTTCCCAAGCAGTTGCAGTTGAAACACTGCACAGAGATTGCTGGACATTGCTCTCAGTCATGAAATCATTTGGTTGATAGTGCTGACATGGTCACCACACTCTTGTGGTCTGTTTGGGTATTACCTTCCTTGGCCTGGAATCTCTCTGCCTCTTTGTTGTTTCACTAGCTGGACATTTGGGGCTGTTCTGTACCATGGCTTGCTTTTGCCATGTAAAATGGATCAGCACTGTTGGCAGATTTCAGACTGATTATTTGGATGGCTTTTTCTAATACCAGATCTTTCTTGGCCTATAGTATGTCTGAAAGGGCATCATCAGCCAATCCAACAAAAGTTCTGTCCAATATAAGCTCTGACTTAAGGTCACCATAGTCACAGCCTTCAGCCAATCTGTATAATTCATTTAGAAAAGAGTCAACCGGTTCTCTAGGCTGTTGGACACGTTTGCTGAATTTTACTCTCTAAAATTTTATTGCTTCTTAGATTAAAATATGCATTGAATGATTTTAGAACTTCATCAAATTTATCTAAAGATTTGTTTGTTGCTTGCCTTGCAACAATATCATCAGCTATCGGACTGACTGAATAAAGTAGTGTAGTCACTTGTTCAGCTTCTGTCTTTTTATCTAACCCTGAAGCTGCCACATATCTTAAGAACCTTTTCCACCAAGGTCCCCAATTTTATGTTTGGTCTGGCCTTTGGATCAGTCCAAGTTGGTTTGGTAATGATGATTTGTTGTCCATGGTTGCTTTAAAGTTCAGGTGAGTACAGCTTTAAATGCTGTGCAGGTTATAAAGATGGCACCCCAGTAACAATTTGTTCAAACAATCTTCCTGTGCTTGTCACATTTTGGTGGGCTCCTGCAGCGATGGTGGTCCTGACCTCTTTGTCTTTAATTTTGTGCAGTGTTTTTCTCAATCAACTATCCTGGGCCTTCCCTGTGATATCGGACAATTTTTGGGCGTTTCACAATTGATTTCCGGTTTTGGCTGAGGTTTTGAAAACCTTTCGCATCTTTTTCTCCCCATTACAATGAGCTCAACCGCCACATGGTATGACGCCAACCCTGAACCCAGGACATCTGCAGTACTTTTGGAAACAGGTTGCTCTGTCTTTTTTTACAGCACTGAGGCTTAGACTAGTCCTGGCATAGAACTGAATGTTTTTCTCACCCCTGCTAGGCCATTTAACTCTGGGAGAATTCACAATGAACATTCATGAGACCTTGTGGAGCTCTCAGCTGCACCTTGGAGTTTTTTCTTCTGCCTTTCTGCTTCCAGTTCTGCATTGGATCTTCTTTCACATGATCTCCCTCCCTACCTTCACTTCAAGTACTTTCGGTCAGGTCAGAATGCTGCTTATTTAATTTTTCAGCTTCTCTGAGGTTCTGGGTTTTTCCATTAACTGTCACCATGTTGTATGTTGTGTCTTCAGTAGGTCTCATGAAGAGGTTGTGAGACTTGTATGTTTGAACATTAAGTATATATTGGTAACACATAACTAAGTACATACATATAGGCTACACAAAAACAGAAACAGAAATACCTGGAAAAACTCAGCAGGTCTGGCAGCTTCGGCAGAGAAGAGCACAGTTGACGTTTCGAGTCCTCATGAGCTTTCAACAGAACATATACATATAGGCTATAGCCCAAGCTATGTGCTAACCCCATGTTTGCTTCTACATAGGTCTCAGCCCAGTCCACAACTGACCCTAGTCTCAGATCATGTGTCTCTACATCACACTGTGGGCGATGCCGTTTCCCAGTCCCACATTAACCCTTGCTATGCCAGGTACCCTTATACTATAAGATCCAATGGCTTTTCATATAATTGCTGGTATTAATTATAATGTACACTGATACACAAAGTTCTATTTGGACCTATATAACATCAATGTTATAGAGCTGACGAGTGGGTATACATTCTACTGATTTATGTTTTTTTTAAGTTCTGCTTGCATTTTATTTTTATGATTCTAAATGTCATTTCTATTTTGTGATTTGTCTGGGCTCAGAATTCATTCCAATGTGTGTGGTTACAATATGATAGAAAGAAAAACAGAAAAAATTGGAAACACTCAGCAGGTCAGGCAGCAGCTGCAAAAAGAAGCAAACATGTTTGTCCTTTGGTCGTGTCAAAACTGGTGAACAACACCTAAAGGGGAAAGATACACTTACACACACACTAAAGTGGAGAAAGTTAAATGGAACAAGTGAGTGTCAGTGCACTTGGTATCTTGCTTTTATTTTCTTGCTCCTAGGCAACTGGAGCTTGCTACACTTTCCTAGTTTTCCATGATTTCCTTCACACCTGCCTTTCACTCTTCTTTTCAAATTATTCACACACTCTCTGGAGGAGATTTTACTTACCGACACAGTAGGAGCAGGGGTCCAGAAGCATGTTAGAAACCCAGATGTCTGTGGGCAGAATTTTATGCCAGTCAAGAGAACGAGGAAAGAGGCAAGTCGGGGTGGTCACTAGCACAGTGTCAAGTCCCTGATATCAGGATAGAAATCATAGAGTCATAGAGGTCTACAGCACAGAAAAAGGCCTTTCAGCCCATCGAGTCTGCGCCAGTCAAACAAGTACCTAACTATTCTAATCCCATTTTTCAGCATTAGGCCCATAGCCTTGTATGCCATGGTATCACAAGTGCACATCCAAATATTTCTTAAATGTTATGAGGATTTTTGTCTGTACCACCCTTTCAGGCAGTGAGTTCCAGATTCCCACCACCCTCTGGGGGAAAAAATTCTTCCTCACATCCCCTCTAAACCTCCTGCCCCTTACCTTAAATCTATGCCCCCTGGTTATTGATCCCGCCACCAAAGGGGAGAAGTTCCTTCCTGTCTACCCTATCTATGCCCCTCATAATTTTATACACCTCAATCATGTCCCCCCTCAATCTCTTCTGCTCCAGGGAAAATAACGCCAGTCTATCCAATCTGTCCTCATAAATGAAACTCTCCAGCCCAGGCAACATCCTGGTAAATCTCCTCTGTACTCTCTCTAGTGCAATCACATCCTTCCTATAATGCTGATTCCAGAACTGCATGCAATACTCTAGTTGTGGCCTAACCAGCGTTTTATACAATTCCAGCATAATCTCCCTGCTCTTATATTCCATGCCTTGGCTAATAACAAGTATCCCATACCTTCTTAGCCATCTTATCTACCTGTCCTGCTACCTTAAGGGACCGGTGGACATGCTCACCAAGGCCCCTCTGATCCTCGCTACTTCCCAGGGTCCTACCATTCATCGTGTGTTCCCGTGCATTGTTTGTCCTGCCCAAGTGCATCACCTCACACTTATCCAGATTAAATTCTATTTGCCACTGATCAGCCCATCTGACCAGCCCGTCTATACCCTCCTGTAATCTAAGGCTATCCTCCTCACTACTTACCACCCAACCAATTTTCGTGTCATTCGCAAACTTACTGATCAACCCTACTACATTCAAGTCTAAATCATTTATATATACCACAAACAGCAAGGGACCCAACACCGATCCCTGTGGAACCCCACTGGACACAGGTGTCCAGTCACAAAAGCACCCCTCGACCATCACCCTTCCTACCATGCGGCCAATTCTGGATCCAATTTGCCAAATTGCCTTGGATCCCATGGGCTCTTACATACGTTATCAGTCACCCATGTGTAACCTTATCAAAAGCCTTGCTGAAGTCCAAGTAGACTATGTCAAATGCATTGCCCTCATCTACACACCTGGACACCCCTTCAAAAAAGTCAATCAACTTGGTCAGACATGACCTCCCCTTAACAAAACCATGCTGACTGTCCTTAATTAATCCCTGCCACTCCAAGTGTAGATTAATTCTGTCCCTCAGAATTGCTTCCAATAGTTTCCCCACCACTGAGGTTAGACTGACTGGCCTGTAGTTCCCTGGTTCATCCCTTCCTCCCTTCTTGAATAATAGTACCACAATGGCTGTCCTCCAGTCCTCTGCACCTTTCCTATGGCCAGCGAGGTATTGAAAATTTTTGCCAGCACCCCTGCTATCTCCTACCTTGCCTCACTCAACAGCCTGGGACACATTTCTTCCAGGCCTGGAGATTTATCTACTTTTAAGCCTGCCAGATCACTTAGAACCTCTTCCCTTTCCATGCTGATTTCTTTAATTATATCACAGTCCTTCTGCCTGATTTCCATACCCTCGTCGTCCCTCTCACTTGTGAACACCGACACAAAATATTCATTTAGAACTCTACCTATCTCTTCCAGCTCCACACACAAATTACCACTATGGTCTTTAATAAGCCCTACTCTTTCCCTAGTTATTGTCTGACTCTTAATGTACTTGTAAAATAACTTCGGATTTTCCTTTATTTTACCTGCAATGAAATGTCAATTATTCTGTTAGTGGGTAGGAAACGGGACAGCAATGCCAATGGCATGGGGCAGGAAGGTAACTTTAATGGTTTTGCATGCAATTAATACTCACTAAACTACTATTTTAGTGATTAAATGATACCTTAATGGTTAAGTTGAGACACATGGCAATCACGGGCCTTCACTTTACTGACCACATAAAGCTGGTGGTGAGCCGGCCAGTCAAGCTTTGAGGTGGAAGTTAAACTTTGGATTTGCCTGTCATGACTCGGGATTTTGTTGGAAGAGGGGAGAGGAGGCTGAGAAGTATCAGTGGGGAGGTTGAGGTTGACTGAAGGGAGGTCAAGGATCACTGAAAGCAAGACCAGGATGAGTTAATGCAAAACCAAGGTGAGCAGCATTTAGCCACAGGCAAAAGGGACTTCACGCATCCAATGTTCCTGGAACCTCAGGCAGAGGAGGAAAAGCATTGAGAAAGCACGGAACTTGGTGTAGTCAAAGAGTGCCCAGAAGGCCAACAAGGGGTTCCATGGAGGGCGGGACAAGATGCTAAGGGTGGTCAGGAGGGAGGCAACCCGGGGCCAGTCTGTCACAGAGGAATTCCAAAGTCTGCACTCCAGCCTCAACTACTTGCAGATGTTGGAGAAGCAATGCCTACGATGGCTGAGAATATGCAGGGAGGCAATCAGAGACCTGTGTGCTCTCTTTCAGGATGACCTGCGACCCATTTGGACGTGAAGGACTTTAAAAATCACTGCAGCATTAAACATCTGCATCAGAGGCTCCTTCCACGGGCAACATGTATGGCATCTCAGGCAGTCTCACATCAGTGCAACAGGGAGATGATAAAAGCCCTCTTCAAGAGGGTTGGAGAGTTGGTGCACCTCAGAATGGATCCAGAGAGCCAAGCCAAATGATCTGTGGGCTTCGGGGCCATTGCGGGCTTCCTACAGATGCAGAGGGTTGTTGATCCCATGCATGTGGCAATGAAAGCTCCCTGCAAATTTTAGCCTACGTCCATCCAGGCATGTATCTGCTGCCATGTCTTACACTTCATTCGCCCACCTGCCAGCTCCATCCCCCCACTGCAGCACACTGCTTGCTACCCTCATGAGAGCCACTTTCATCTAACAACACCATTCCACTCACCCTTGTGGTATGGAGGAGGTCATTGACCCTTTTCCTGCATTGCACCAAGTGCGCCTGTGGATCCCACGGCTGCAAACTTCCACTGTAATCTCCATTCAGGCTTCCGTGGTCAAGTGGGAGGATCTGTTAAGTGTTGCCAGCATTTTCCAATTGTGTTTCTGATTCTATTTCTATTTCAGCTTTTGCCTTTATTTTAAATGTTTGGTGGCTCTGGAGCAAAAAATTATCAGGCTTCTGGCTTTGCTTTTTACTCCATTAGACATAGTTTGATTCTTTTTTTGGTTTATTTGATTTGCTCTACCAGGACACATATCATACTCCATAATTTGGGAATCATTTTCCTAATAATAAATGTACTTAATTTTGATTGTAAGTACAAGCATTGGACTTTTGAAAATGTGATATAGCACAATATTTCAGCAGCAGGGGGAGATGTGCAACTACCATTCTGGAGTGTAGCATTCCCAAGATCGCTTTCCACTGCACTAATTATTGTACAGCCTTTTTTTGTGAGTTTATGTAATCCTAGTAAGAGATATGATAGCTGTTAACCCTAAACTTCACTTCCAAAATAAGAAATATCATGAAGTATGAAATATAATCTATTAATATGATTATTTATGATCAGAACTTCAATATAAAATCTGGTGAATTCTATTGGATTCTATATCCCTGACCTCATACAATCAGATTTACTTCAAGGTCTATTATACTAAATGAAATACAATTCAAAATACAGCGGCAAAGGCTGGAGAAAAAAAAGACCATAATTATGAGCAAACTGCAAAGCAGGACAGTAATGCCCAACAGAATTAAGCATGTTCCAATTCAGTACTGTGTCACCAGACACAATACCAGCTTCTGTTGGGCATGGTGGCAAGAGAAAAGAAACTAACAATCCATATGCACAGAATGAGATATTGCAAGAGAGTAAAAATGATATTGTAAATGCTATCAGGCATTGCATTTGAAAAATGCATGGTGTTTAAAATCCAATGTTGTCCAGATTGGACCAAATTTCAGTATTCATAAATAAACTCAACATGTTCCAAGTCACTCTGGGTGCCATTAAGTTGGTTGCACAATTGCCTGTAACCTTCATGGAACATAAAATGTTCAATCTCATGTCAGTATTTTAAAATTTTATTTAACTGTATGTCAGTTTACTAATTTACTATGACTTAACAGCATAAAAAGGTATGCATTACTTACCAGAATTGCAACATACTATCAAAATGTATGGGTCTCTCAAGAGCGAACCTTGACACAATTACTGAAAATACAGTAGAACATCTATTAAACGGTTACTCTGGGGACTAACCAGTATTGACTTCTTGAGAGAAATGCCTTCTTAGCCTACACTTGGATCCCATTAAAAAGCATTGCACTGGGACTGGGGTAGGCTGATAAATGGTTGTTGAAGGCATGGGAATACTTAATGCAAGTGACTGTGGGCATATATATCACTAAATGTGCTTTTTTTATGCTGATTTCAGCCAAAGAGCTTTCACAGAGAAAAGGGAAAGCTAGTCACAGTATAGCGTAAGTGAAGACAGAAGCTAACATTAGTGAAGCTAATTTGAGTTTATATGAAACTGCTTAATGTTCAGCTCAATGTCTATTCCTTATAGTCATAACAGAGGAGCTGATATTTCAGGACAAAATAAGCTGTTAATTATGATATTTATTTACTTAATATGTGAAATAGATGTAACAATTTTATAAATACTAGGCAACTAAACATGCAACCAGTACCAATATCCAATTTTACGTGGGGAACAAAGTGCTATTGAATACCTATTGTGAATCAGAGCAGAGTGCTACATAGGTCCCAATTTCACAACTTGAAAGATAACATCTGCTTTCTTTAAATCAGAGATGGAAATTACCACTAATTACTTCCATAATACATTGACAATTAAGCATGTTGTGCCATTCAGACTAAACACGGTCCTTTGGTTATCACACAGTGTATAAGACCCTGCAATTAAAACCTTGGCCTGAATTTTCCTGTCGGCGATTTGGGGGTGGGGCCCGCTCGCCAACGGGACAATGACATGGATGATGTTGGGAGGAACCCCCGATGTCATTCCAATCCTTTTAAATTTTTAGGAAGGCTGGCGGACAGCGAAATCAGCTGTCCGCCCGCCAATCTGTCAATGGCCAATTGAGGGTAATTAAGATAATCAAGGACCCTGCCCGTCCAACTTTAAGGCTGGTGGGCAGGCCAGGAGCCCCAGCGGGCTCCTGATAATACATGAAACCTCATCCACTGGCAGAATGAGCTTTCATGTCCATTTTTAAAAACTTTAATACATTTTATGTGATATTTATTAACATGTCCCATCTCGTGTGACATTGTCACATGAGGGGGACATGTTAATAATTTTTAAATTTTTCTATTTTTAAAGTTTTCTGGACTGTCACTAATCTCCCTGAGACAGGTCTTTGTCTCAGGGAGCAGTGTGCTCTTTCTCACACATGCGCGAAAAGAGTGCACTTTGACAGCTGGGGATTCCTTCCCCCTGCCCCTGCACAGGAAGCGCATAGCGCATAGCGCTTCCTGTCGGGCAGGCCGCTGGGTGGGCCTTAATTGGCCCACCCACTCAAAATGGCGGCGGGCCCCATTTTGGTGGCAGGGGCCGGCTGTCAGCCCGCCGCCAAGCCAGTGGGGCCGGCACGCCCACCAAGGGCAAAATTCTGCCCCTTGTCTTTTTTCCTAGCACAACACCTCCCTCTGTTGATTAAGATCAATGGTGAGATTCTAGAAAATGTGGACCATTTTCCATATCTTGGGATATTACTCTTGATGAAGACAGACACAGACAACAAAATTCATCATCGGCTCCAATGTACCAGCTCAGCCTTCGGTCAACTGAGGAAAAGAGTATTTGAGAGCCAGGATCTCAAACCCGAGACTAAGGTCATGGTTTACCGGCCAGTTGTAAACCCCACGCTTCTATATGCTTCAGGGACTTGAACAACCTACAGCAGGCACCTCAAAGTACCAGCAGCAGTGCCTTCACAAGATTCTCCAAATCTAGTGGCAAGGAAGGTGTCCAACAGCATCATCGTCTCCCAAGCCAACACGCCCAGCATCAAGGTGTTAATCACTCAAAACCAGCTACGCTGGTCAGGGCATGTCTTTTATATGGCTGATACCAGACTCCCAAAGCAACGATTCTATTCATGGGTCATGGCAGGTGTGTTATGATCCCCTGGACAAGCCTGATCCCAGGGTGCAGCCCAGCTAGATAGATCCTAACTTTTATTTGTTTGTTTAGATAAATGGAGAGTAGCTACTGAACAGAGTCACAGGAGTCAGCTTATAAACTTTTAACAAAAGAATAAAACATTTTTAAACAAGAAAAGATGAACTATGTTACAATACTCCTTCACCCACAACTATACCTTTACAGATATATACAGATTTGTAGGCCAACACAAGTTACAAAAAAAGCTATTTTATACTCTAATGTGCACAGTAAGTACACAGTAAATGAAAATCTATCGCACCCTGTGGTCAGACACACCACACTCTGAAATCAAGTGACAGGTGCCACTTCAACCAGATCTCTCTTCAACTTCCCCCAGACGCTTGTCAAATGGTGAGCCGACCAGCCTCACTGAATTCCATCCTT
Source organism: Carcharodon carcharias (assembly GCF_017639515.1). Taxonomy (NCBI): domain Eukaryota; kingdom Metazoa; phylum Chordata; class Chondrichthyes; order Lamniformes; family Lamnidae; genus Carcharodon; species Carcharodon carcharias. The sequence continues at coordinate 114,111,500 of NC_054475.1, forward strand.
CACACGAGGGTTTCCAATCTCCATTCTCCAAGAACTCGCCTTTAATTCTTCTCCCAAACTGAGGCCTTCCGCAAGGGTTCACATCCAGAGTTTTGAACTCTCCTTCTGATGTTCCTCTTCCCTGGGTCATTACATGCATTCAAGCTGTCTTCCACACACTCTGTCTCTCTGACTTAGTCCTCAACAGTATATCACTGCTTCACGTGCCCATAGCAAAGAGTTACAAACCTTCAGGTGTCCCTATGGACCTTCTTACCTCTTGCAAGCTTTTCTCATTTTAAATCTGAAGCTTGGAGCCTTTCTCTCTGCCCCTCAATCTTAACTCCTCTTAACAGGACTTTTTCCCGGGTTCCTGTCCTTCGTTTGACTAGAAGGCCTCCTTTGGACATTCCCCTATTCCCCTATTCTTTGGGGTTTTTGTTTAGCTTGGGACTAGCTATCTGTCCCCTTTGTTTCAGTCTCTCCTGGCAGCAACTTTCAGAACCAACTGCACTCAAACAGCTTCCAAAACAACTGCTGTTTCTATTCTTCTGTATGTGTGTCTGTGGGAGGGATCTGCCTTTCTAGCCCCCTGTTGTTAGGCAATATTCAAATTCATTCTACCGTAGTATGTTTACCTTTACTTTAGGGGTCATAAAATTCCTCATTAGAAATGCAAGCACCTTTTTAAAGTGGAACATAAAGCTCCATTTAACATTTCTTAGTACACAGATACATAAGTATAAATCAAACTTAAACTTTAAAGCTAAAACTCATTCCTAACACTCACAAATACCAATATAACTTACTTAAACTATCTCTATTTCCTAATAACTAACCCTTTGGAGGAAAGAAAGCTTAACAACAGTGAAGGTTTCTTTAAAATGGCCTTACATCCACCTTAAACAAACTTAACATCATAAACATCTAACAATAATGTATTGCATAATATACAAATACATTTTCAACTTCATTCCACAATTACACTATATATATCATACAATTACAAAAATGTACTTAGACAAAGTCAATAAATCTAATAAGATTAGCAGGATTTGTACAACATAGCATTACCAAACTCAACTTCTTTGTTTCTTTTTCCTCTTATTCCCAGTCTTTAACTCAGCAAAAAATGATTTGTTTAAGTCTACAACTCAGTTGTCCTTTTCATCCATTGTAGGCATAATTCTATCCTTCAGCTCATTTTCCGAACTCAAATGTGATAAATTCTCATTTCAATTTAAGCAAAGGCAAAATGGCATTTTTGTGTGTTAACATCTCAATTCTTCTCTGGTCAAAATCTCTTTTTGCCATTTCAAGGATGTTATTGAGATGCTTTTTATGTTCATACGAAAGCATTTCATACTCCTGCTTGGTTTGATCTTTAAACTTTTTATGATACTGTTGTTTCTCCAGATCTCATTTTGAACAGGTCTTTTCCACTTCTCTTTGAGCAGTGTCAGTTATATTCTCCCCGTGGAGCTTCATAGTTCATTCTAACCCTTCAATTGTTTTACATAACCCACAAACTATATCACTCCACTCCTTTCCAGGTTTTGAATGGTCTTTTGCAAACTGTCCACTTGCCTGGATTCCAACTGTTGTAAACTAGCACAGGCAAACACTTGTAATTCAGTGCCTCTGTTCATTGACGTTTCCAGACCATTTTGTGATTTCAGTCCTTTTTGTTAGCAATTCTTGATTTCCAATTCTGCAGGCACTTTAGTTGTTTTTATAGTGTGCATTACTAAGGTTGATACATCAGAAATTTTACTTGGGCCAGTTCCTTACTCAGCTGGACCACAACTCAGCAAAGAGTTTTTATTCACAGGGACAACTTTGGAACTGTGACTCTCCATATCACACATTTTCTCTTTCCTTTCATCCAGTTTGTTTCAAAGTTTGAGAATCCCATTGCTCCTTTACCAACAAAGTTCTAACAGTTCATTAGTTTTGGTTTTTAATTCTGCATTCAACTAATTATTCTGATTTACCAACAATTCCTTTTCTTGTTCGAGGCATTTTCCCTGATATTTCGTAGCAACTATTGATGCTTGAAGTTCATCAAGTTTTAACTGAAGTTTGGCCTTTGTTAAATTTCCTCCTATAAGTTTATCGTTCAGACATTTCAAGTCCTCATCAAGTATTCTACTTCCTGTGACTGATTCTCAATTGTTCTCACCAATTCTCTTCTTTCATTAGCAAACTCCTTTTTCATACGTGAAAGTTGATTTTCTACATTGATCAGGTTTTCCTTCAATTGCTTGTTCTCTGCAGTAAGTGTTTCATTTTTGGCAACAGTAGTTTCTTGAAATTTGTTAAGATCAGCATGATAAACTGCCTGCTGCAATACAGTCATTGCCACATTACTGTCTCCACCAGCCAAATCATTACCCAAAATAAAATCCACCCTTTCAATAGGTGATCTAGGAATAATTCCCACCATTACAATTCCATTTACAAAGCAACTTTGTAAGTTAACTTTACACAAAGAAACAGGCTCATAAACTCCATTAACACCTATTATTAATATTTTTTTCCTTCATAAAGCTACCTGGAACACAATTTGTATCATCAGCCACCATCAAAGGTTGATCTGTCCCTGTATCTCTCAAAATTTTAATCTGCTTACTTATTTTGTTGGGGGAGTAAGGGAACACTTCTCCCTTTGACACAAAACATCCAGACATTCTGTTAGCCTGACTCCCTTCACCAGTAATCAAAGAAGAATTTTCTGGACTAAGCTGAATCATATCCCCCTTTCCTGTATGTTCTGAGGGAACACGTTTCATCTGTACTACTGCTACAGTTTTAACAACCATTTCCTTTTCTGATGCAACCTTTCCTGAGGATTCCTTAAATGTTCCTACCAATGCAATAGGCCTATCCTTTAATTTCCTGCAATCTTCCCTAACATGTCCTACTTTGTTACAATGAAAACACTTAGGTTTTTGAATATCACTTGCACCCTCAGCACCTTCTTTTCTGGTTTGAGGAGAAATTTCCTGAGAACTCCGAACGGTCCCTTCTCTTTCTTGACTACTTGCTTTCCTTTCACCTTCCCATCTTCTATCCTTCCCTGGTTTATGGGGATGACAGAAAAAGGATTTAGATTTATGGACCAGTTGATAATCATCAGTCATCCCCACTGCCCATCTAGCTGTTTTAATCTCACAGTCTTCAACATGGGTTTTAATTACAAGAGGAAGTGAATCTTTTATTCTTCCAAGAGAATTATTTCCCTAAGAGCTTCATGTGTCATCTCTACCTTTAATGCCTGTATCCAACAGTCAAAATTACCTTGCTTTACCCTCTCAAATTCTATGGACAGAATTTTGCCCTTGATGGGCGGGTGGGCCCAACTGACTTGGCGGCAGACGGGCAGCTGATCGCCGCCACCATAAAAGGTCCCGCTGCTATTTTAAGTGGGCCGGCCTTAATTGGCGTGATGCCTAATGGGAAGTGCCATGCGCTTCCTGTGCAGGCGGGCGGGGATTCCCCAACTGCCAGAGTGCGCTCTTTCACGCATGTACGCGAAAGAGCACACATCTCCCTGAGGTAAAGTGCTGCCTCAGGGAGATCGCTGAAAGGCACTGAAACATTAAAAATAGAAAAATAAAAAAATCATTAACATATCCCTTCATGTGAAAATGTCACACGAGATGGGACATGTTAATGAAATACACAAAAACTTTATTACAATTTTATAATTCCGATATCAAACCTCATCCTACCACTGGATGAGGTTTGTTAAAAAATCACTTACCCACCTGCCTGTTAGGCCCGTGCGCCGAGCCGAAGTTCACATGGGTCGCTCGAAATCCTGGTCGATTGGAGAGTTAATAGCCTTAACAAGGCCTTTAATTAATGGTGGGCCCGCGTCCCGCTGCATAGCACGCCTGCCAACTGAAATATCATGATGCTGCGCGCTGACATTGGGACGCTCACACGACATCAGCACGCAACATTTTAAGCGTTGATGTGCGGACTCGGCCACCCACACGCCAGCCAGAAGATTCAGCCCTATATAAGTTTGCATTTATATTCTAAAATTTCTGCCTATGTGCCTCAGGGACTAACTCATACGCACTCAGAATTGCCTTTTTACTACACCATAATCTACCGATAACTCTTCTGAAGCATAAACCTCATGAGCTCTACCTACCTACCTACTCTGTAAAAGTAGCATCCAGATTTCTTTTTGCCACTTCATTTGCCTAGCTACCTTCTCAACCAAAATAAAGAATGCCTTGACATCTCTTTCCTCAAACTTTGGAAGAGCTTATACAAATTTAAACATCTCCCCACTGGGTTCTGATATGGAAATAAGTCCTTCCTCACCTACTGGCATGTCTTTTTTAACTGCCTGCATTTTAAGTTGGAATTCACTCTTTCTCTCTCTTTTTCTCTTTTCTCCTTTCCTAACCTCACCATTTCTAATTCCCTTTCTTGTTTTCTTTTTCTGCCCTTTCTTTTTCTGCTGCCTCTTGTTCCAGTTTCTTCATTTCTTTTGTTCGTTCATTTGTAACTGAAGTCTCACTACCTCCAGCTGTGACTCACTCCCTGGAAAATGTGGTCTCTCTGTTATCCCTTCCAGTTTTAGATGCTGTGCTCTTACCTCAACTATGTCTGCTTTCCTTGCCCCTTCAGGTAATTTTAACTCCAACTTACCTGTTAATTCCATTGACTTATTCTTGGGGCAGAATTTTACCCTTGGCATGCGGCAAGCACCTGACATGCCTGAATGTGAAATAAAGTGTCTTGACACTGGCCGAGCGTGCCAATGTCAACACGCACTATCACGATATTTCACGAGGCGGCCACGTGATGAAGATGAAGACTCGCCTACCATTAATTAAGTGACCAGTTAAAGCCATTTAGAGACCAGTTGTCTCCAACTTTACATAGCCCGTGTGATTTTCAGGCCATCGGACAGGCGGGCAGGCCACAATTTGCAAAACCTCATCCATGTGTGGGATAAGAGGGGTCAGTGGGCTTGACAAAGCGAATAGTGAGTAGTTTTGGATATCACTTGCTTCTGGGACCAAGACAGCTTCATTTCACCTCAGATCTGCATTCAGAGAATTAGAGTCTTCAGTTCAGGACTCTGTTGCCCCCGAAGGATTCACATGACGTGGGGCCTTCCAGATATCAGAAAGTCTTCCCTTACCCTGGGAATGGGGATTGTGGTTTCCGCTGGAGGCACTTCCTCTGAGGAAGAAGAGAGGGCCAGCAGGGAGAGGAGCCCAGGTGTCCCTATTCAGGTTCCAGAGGAATGACCTGTAGGAGAAGAGGCACAGTCACTAGGGGCGCAGGGCCAACAGAAAGGTCAATGCAGGAGGGGCCGCAGAAGATGCCAGTATCCTGCTGCCAGGGTTTACAGGTGGCAATGCAGGTGTCTCAATATGTCTGAGGTGCAGTGCCGAAGGAGGCTCTGTCCCTCAAGGGAGACAGTGACCTCCATCTGTCAGAGGATCAGCCCTGACATCAACTCTGACTATGTAGGTGGACGCCCAATGCCAGTGGCGCTGAAGGTGACAGTGGCCCTAAACTTCTATGCTTCCAGCTCTTTCCAGGCATGGGGGATCTGTGAGGAGTGTCCCAGTTAGCTGCCCACAGTTGCGTAAACTGGTGACAGAAGCTCTGTTCAGGCATGCATTGACTTTCATTCATTACCATACAGACGAGGCCATCCAGGCAGAGTAAGCCAGAGGCTTTGCAGCGATTGCTGGGTTCCCCTGCATCCAGGGTGCAATCGACTGCACACATGTGACCATCAAGGTGCCAGCAGGTGAGTCGGGTGCATTCATCAACAGGAAGGGATTCCACTCGATGAACGTGCAGATAGTGTGTGATCGCTGGATGTATATCCTGCAAGTCTGTGCAAGGTACCCTGGAAGCTCCCATGACGCTTACATCCTGAGACACTCCCAGGTCCCGAGGCTCTTCAGTGCTCCAGCCTGGCTGGATGGATGGCTGCTGGGTGACAAGGGCTATCCCCTCAAAAGTTGACTAGTGACGCCTCTCCGCCATTCAAGAACAGAGGCTGAGCAGCAGTACAATAGGAGCCATGCCTCCACAAGAGCGGTGGCAGAGAGAGGTGGTCTTCTCAAGATACGCTTCCAATGCCTGGACCATTCAGGGGGTGCACTCCAATACCCCACAGATTGTGTGTCACTGATAGTGGTTGCGTGCTGCACTCTACACAATCTGGCGCTGGAAAGCGGGCATGCAGTGGAGGAAGAAAACCTTGACAGATAATGAGTCCAGTAGTGAGCCCGAGGACAAGCACTCTCAGGAGAATGCTGAGGGCATAGACGTTGAACTGGGTAACCTCCAGGGAGGCAGTGACACCTGAGATGCTTTGTTCCAATGCTCCTTCAGCTGCCTCCCAATTAAGAACCACCATCACATGCCAGGGCTACAGGATCCATACACGATCCTTGACAGGACCAGTTCCTTAGTCAACAACACACACTATGTGCCACTGCAATAAAGTTTAAGGAGTCACACACCCATCATAATATCATGGCTTACCCTTCACCTACAGAACAAATGAATCATCCAGAGGCCAGTTGCAAAAAAAAAAAATCATTTACTGCTGACTGACAAACATTGCAGAAGTTAACATTGACCGGTGTTTTACAACGCACTATTAAGAAAGAACAGAAAAATGGGGGAAACAAATATCGCCAGTGATGAGGCCATATTGTGTTTAAGATGCTTTAAGTGTTCACTTGCAAGTGCTATGTCTAGGTGCTCTCTCCTCACTGGCACTGGCTTTGGAGACAAGCCTGCTCACTCTGCTGTCTTGTTGGCCTTGATGACCTTGGCAGGCGTCATCTGGCCTGTGCTGGCCACATGTGGGAGGGTGTGGCCAGTGCCACAATTGGCATCCCCCCAGTCAGCACAGCCTCATCAGATGCCATGGTCACTGACAGAGGGGCTGAAGAGCTGCTGCCATCATCTGGTCTGCCCTGAGAGGAGCACTCAGAGATGATAGGCAGCTCGTGTGCCAACGTGAGGTTGCTTTGGACCTCCCTGCTCACCACTAGGTGGATGGGCACCTAGCTGGGATACTGGGATACTTGGGTGCCCAATCCATCTCCCACACTGACATGGACCAGCTGAGGTCATTGCGGGTGTGAGGGCTTGCAGGTCCGAGTGCATTACCATGGACCCCTGATTTAGTCACTGGAGGAGCCTCTCCATGAGAGTCGCCACTCTCTCCATAAAGGAGGCATTGCACTCGGCCATGAGGGTCAATGCAGTGCTTATGCTCTGCATGGACTCCTCCACAACAGACACCATAGCACACCTTCCCTCGTCTATCTCCGTCAGATCCTCCCACACACCCTGCTGTACTTCCAGCATCTGCTGCCTCATGGATGACTCCAGAGGCCCATCATCAGTCATCGACTGAGCATTGTCCTGGTACCCAGCAGTCCTCCGACTGTCGGTGCCCTGGGCACTCCCTGCCTCCATCTGCGCCTCAAGCAAGTGTGAAGTACCCTCACCAACGTGCACCGAGATACTGAACGATGACTTTATGCCCACCGAGGTGCTGGTATCTGCGCTGGTGCCTGCTTGACCGAGAAGGTGTGACACTGGTGCATGCTGGGGTCAGGGGTGAGACTTCAGACTCCTCAGAACAAACTGCTGGTGAGCCTAAAAGGGAGAAGAAGGACATGTCATTAGTTTAACTCATTAGACTGTCAGTTTGCATACCTGGCACCCTATTGAGACAGAGATCTACATCATGGTACCATTGTCTTTCCATTATCAATGGGCATTCCAAGTTCGAGGCTCACATCAATATACAGGCTAGACTGGAATGGTTGCAAAAAGCCACACTCTCACCTCAGTGCACTACACTCTTACCTCCCTCTAGCACCCCAACCTCACCATGGCCGTTTGACCGAGATGCATGGTGCCTCTCCAGCTCCAGCATATTGACTGAGGATTACGTGGTGTGGGGATCCCCCGCCAGTCCATGACCTCTCTACATTGTTATGGGATGTCTTCTCCTGAAAGGGCAGAGGAGCATTGATTAGTCTACTCTCTACCTGCATTGCCATTGCAGCCTGGCCAATTCCACCTGAGGAACACCTCGCAGGGCTCAGCCGATTCGTGACCCTGAATCCACAAGGCATTGAGTCCAAAGAGCCAGGTCTCACCCCCTTGGCCAGATCCTGCCTCATTGACATTTGCAACTCACACTCTAACACCTCTGGGGTCCACATGGTGGATGGGCAGCTCGTACCTGTTCTGCAAAGTGACCCAGGCCAACACAGTACACACCCTTCCCGATCGCAGATGATCATTAAAGCCCTTCTGGCATTGCACCCATGTGCGCCTCACCACATTGTGGCTGCTGACCCTGGATGCCACCTCCTCCCAGGCCTTTTTGGTGAGGTGGGGGGGGTCTCCTCCTCCCGTCCCTGGGGACAAGGGTTTCTCTCCTTACTGCCACCTCCTTCAGGAGGGCAGTGAAGTACTCATCTGAGAAACGCCGGGCTGGCTGCCCCGCCGACCTGCCCTCCCGCCTGCCATGTTCACCCACTACAATCGCCATGCACAGGGCTTCAACGTCCATTGGGTGGCAGCCTTCCAGGGGCTGCCAAAACCACATTTGAATCAGCCGCGGGGTCGCCATTGGACCTGGTGGACATTAATTCCCCACCCGGCCCTTCATGCTCATTCACAGGCCGCGTCTCATGCTGGACGGGCCTTAATTTGCACACCCGCATAAGATCATGGTGCACTGTCAATCGCGGGTGGCAGTTTTATTTCAAACAAAACAGAAAATGCTGGAAAAGCTCAGCAGGTCTAACAGCATCTGTGGAGAGAAAGACAGAGTTAACGTTTCGAGTCCAGGACCATACAGACTTAAAACATTAAGTCTGTCTTTCCCTGCACAGATGCTGTAAGACATGCTGAGTTTTTCAACAGTTTCTGTTTTTGTTTCAGATTTCCAGCATCTGCAGTATTTTGCTTTTACCTAACTTGTATTTGTTTGTTTAGATACATGGAGAATAGCGACTGAACAGTCATAAGAATCAGCTGATGAACTTTTAACAAAAGAATAAAGCACTTATTAAACAAGAAAAGATTAACTATATTGCAATGCTCCTTTACCCACAGCTATACCTTTACAGATATATACAGGTTTGTAAGGATGACACAAGTTGCAAAAGCTATCTTATACTCCAACGTAAGTACACAGTCCATGTAAATCTATGGCACCTTGTGGTCATACACACCACACTCTGAAATCAAGTGACAGATGCCACCTCAACCAGTCTGGTTGAACTGGTGAACTAACCAGTCTCACTAAATTCCATCCTTCACACAAGGGTTTCCAATTTCCACTGTCCAAGACCACACCTTGGAATCTTCTCTCAAATCAACACTTTCTCTCAGGTGCCTTCCTCAGGGGTTCACCTCCAGGGTTTCGAACTCTCCTTCTGATGTTCCTCTCTCCTGGGTCACCACATACGTTCAAGCTGTTTCCACACACTCTGTCTCTCTGACTTAGCCCTTAACAGCACACCATTGCTTCACATGCCCATAACAAAGAGTTATAGGCCTTCAGTTGTCTCTTTGGACCTTCTTACCTCTTGCAAGCTGTTCTCACTTTAAATCTGTTTTCTGTCGCTTTTGTCTCTTTAAATTTGAAGCTTGGAGCCTTTCTCTCTGCCCCTCATCCTTAACTTCACTTAACAGGGCCTTTTCCCAGGTTCCTGTCCTTCCTTGACTAGAAAGTCTTCTTTGGATTTTCCCCTCTACCACTGGATTTTTGGGGTTTTTCTTTAGTTTGGGACTAGCTTTCTGTCTGTTTTGTTCCAGTCTCTCCTGGCAGCAACTTTCAGAACCAACTGCATTCAAACAGCTTCCAAAACAACACTGCTCTTTCTCTTCTTCTTTGTGTGTTTGTGGAAGGGCCGGTCTCTCTGGCCCCCTGTTGCTAGGCAACATTCCAATCCTTCTAAACTTGTATGTTTACCTTTATTTTAGGGGTTGTAAAGCTCCTCATCAGATATGCAAGCACCTTTTTAAAGTGACACATAGAGCTCCATTTGACCTTTCTTAACACACAGATACAGAAATACAAATCAAACTTTAACTTTAAAGCTAAAACACAATCCTACACCTGCAAATACCAACATAACGTATTTAAACTATTTCTATTTCCTAACAGGATCCTCCTAAGAGGACAGCACAAATGTCTTAATGTATTCAAAGCATCTCTGAAGAGGTCAAACATCCATGCCAACTCATGGAAGTCACTGGCTTGTGACCAATCAAAAGTGGAAAAGGTTAATTTGGAAAAGCATCGAGAGACTTCCTCGGGAGTATGCAGAGGGAAAGTCGAGGCAGCGGAGGGAATGTAGAAACCTCCAAACACCATACCGCCCCAACTTTTCTTGAGAGAAATGCCTTCTTAGTCTACACTTGGATCCCATTAAAAAGCATTGCACTGGGACTGGGGTAGGCTGATAAATGATTGTTAAAGGCATTGGAATGCTCAATGCAAGTGACTGTGAGCATTTGTATTACAAAACCCGTTTTCTAATGCTAATTTCAGCCAAAGAACTTTCACGGAGGAAGGGGAAAGTTAGTGCTCTGCATGTGCCAGAGTCTGTAAGTCGCACTTTAGGCACATCAGCTATTTCAGAACCCATCAGACAAGAGTGGAAGCAAGCCACCCTGGAACCTGAGGGACTGCCTAAGAAGAAGAGCTTTTTTCCAAATAACTTGCATCACATGACAGGGGAAACTCTAATGAATGTAGACATCTCCGGTATTTGACGATAGTAGTTTATGAGAATGCAAAAAGAATTTATGAACTTGTGCTGGTATACTATGAAGCTAACTGGATGTGACAGGATATCATAACAAAAGTGAAATACTGCAGATGCTTGAAATCTGAAATAAAAACAGGAAATGCTGGAAATACTCAGCAGGTCTGGTAGCATCTGTAGAGAGAGAAATGGAGTTAGCGGTTCAGGTCAAAGACAACAAAAGTTGACCCTTAAAGAAAACGGAACAAACACTCAAAATAAGGGACAACCCCTTAAAATACAGAACAGTTGGTCACCCGGGGGAGGGGAGGAATATGTGCCATGTGGTGGCATCACGCTGGAGCTGGTGGGAATTGTGGATGATAATCCATTGAACTCAAATGTTGATGGAGTGGAAAGTGAGGAGAAAGGGAACCCAATTATGGTTCTGAGAGGGAAGGGAAGAGTTGAGAGCAAATGTGCAGGAAATGGGCCTGACACGGTTGAGGGTCCTGTCAACCGTGGTAGGGGGAATCCTGGGTTGAGGAAAAAGGAAGACATATCAGAAGTGCTGTTGTGGAAGGCTGCATTATTAAAACAGATGCAACAGAGGTGGAGAAGCTGGAAGAATGGAATGGAGTCCTTACAGGAGGACGTGTGGAAGTGTAGTCGAGGTAGCTGTGGAAGTCAGTGGGCTTACATGTTTATTAGTTGATAGCCTGTCCCCAGAAGTGGAGACAGAGAAGTCAAGAAAGGGAAGTAAAAACAGAAAATGCTGGAAAAACTCAGCAGGTCTGACTGCATCTGTGACAAGAGAAACAGAGTTAACATTTCGAGTCCATATGACTCTTCTTCGGGAAGGGAAGCGTTGGAGATGGACTTTGTGAAGTTGAGAGAAGGATAGAAATTGGAAGCAAAGTTGATGAAATTATCCAGTTCTGGGGAGAGCAGGAAACGGCACTAATATAATCATTGATATGTCAGAACAAGAGTTAAGGGAAGTGGCCCAGCTAGGACTGGAACAAGAAATTTTTAATATATCCTACAAAAAGCAGTCATTGTTAGGGCCCATGTGAGTTACCATAGCAAACACCTTGTACTTGGAGGAAGTGAGATGAGTTAAAGGAGAAATTGTTCAATGAGAGAAGAAGTTTAGCAAGGTGGAAGAGAGTGGTGGTGGATGGGGACTTATCAACCGTCTGTTTAAGGAAGAAATGGAGGGTACTGGTATGGGATGGAGGTATAGGGAAATTAGGAAATGATTAAGGCCAGGAAACTGGAAATTGTTGAAATGATCTAGGGCCTCAGAAAAGTCATGGATATAGGTGCAGAGAGACTGGACAACCTGATGAATCAGCCACCTCATCCCCTTTCCATGGCACCTTTCCATGCAAACGCAGGAGTTGTAATGCCTGTCCTTTTACCTCCTCTCTCCTCACTGTCCAAGGCCCCAAACACAGCTTCCAGGTGAAGCAGCAGTTTACGTGTATTTTTTTTCAATTTAGTATACTGTATTTGCTGCTCACAATGTGGTGTCCTCTACAAATTGAGTGACCACTTTGCAGAACACCTCTGTTCAATCTGCAAGCTTGACTCTGAGATTCTGGTTGCTTGCCATTGTAATTCTCCACCTTGCTCTCACAATGACATTGCTGGCCCTGGCTTGCTGCACTATTCCAGTGAAGCTCAATGCAAGCTCAAGGAACAGCAACAAACCTTAGATAACTGAATATGTTTTATTATACTCAATTTCCAGATGATACCTTACTGCAGCTCTCACCTAAAAGTTTATTGATCATTTTGTGATGGGCATTTACCCTCGAAAGCATTTATGTTTATATCCACAACTAAGTCCCATGAGCCTTACCTGGCTTCCTTATAACCAACTGCTCAAACCAGGTCTGCATGTGAGATACCTTCACAAGTAAACCTCTCCATCATGAGACTAATTGCTCCTCCAGGCTACTCAACAGGCTGGAGACCTCTCTCTCTGCCAATGATTCTATATATGATAAAAATGTATATCACAATTTGGCCCGGTATCTCACATGTGAGCTTCTGTTGCATGCTAAGGAATCCTGAACCATGAAAAAGCATTGTTTGGACGTGTTTCTTGTACACCACAAGTTTCACCTGCATTGGGAGTTCGCTGGCTTTCAAGAAAGATGTGAAAGAACAAAATTGCCCTTCAACTCTGGAGCTGGCATCCTCCCTGACCCCTGGAACTAATATGAATCAATGATTGAGACAGATGCCTCTTGAATTTTCCAGACATTACATTTATGATTCCCTCTTGAACAGATCAAAGCTGTACTTTGTGACATTCATTTATTCCAACTTTAGCACTTTTTCTCAGGATGGTGAAGATAACCCCAGGAAGACTACCAGCAACACAATATCATCGGCAAAAAGTTGTGCCACAATATTTTTACATTTTACATTTACATTTACATTTGCAAAGTCTGTTTATTTCACCAAATTCATCATTGGTGAATGCACAAAATAGAATGAGTCATAGTGGGCAATCTTACCTCATTCCTCTTTCAGGAGAAATATGTTCAGTGAGTCTTCATCTACCCTGATGTGGATATAGGAGCTGAACTACACATTCTGATAAAATCCAAGATGTGGCAAACCATGGCCTTGCTTCCAGCTTCCTCAAGAAGCATGAGAAACTGAACTGAAAGCCTCACAAAAATCGGTGAAAGTAATGTAAGTGGAGTCCTGCTGAGCGCACAAATATTCCACAATGTTTTATCAAGCTGTAATCTGATGAGGAAACACCAGCAAGTTCCTCTTTGCTTATTCCAAAGAGCCTCCAGCATTTGATATGTCTGTTGTCACAACTTGGAGAACCACAATGTATGCCAGTGGTATTAGTGAATAAAGTATTTTATCTGCATAACTGATCATGTAAAATGGAGGATTTGTATTAAGGATCTTCGCTGGTAAAGACACTTGTATTATCAGATGATAAAGGTGCACCAATTAAAATATTATTCACTCAGTTGCGTATATAGAAAAATGTCTTCACTGTCAACCTAATCAAGAACTCCACACAAAGTTAATTGTCATATTGCGCTGCCACCCAATACATCACTCCCTGCAGCACATTAAAGAACAAAATGTGACAAACTTTAACCTCCTTTTTATGTTAGATGATGGAGTTTTGTGAATTTGAATTTGTCACAAAATTGAAGTACTGCTTTTCAGAACAATTTAGGATATTTATGACTTTTTGTAAATTGAGGCCTCATGATTAACATCAATGTCTTTAAAAGTAATAACGAGCATTTACAAGAGAAAATCTGGTAAAATCGTGCCTTGAGAAGTCCCACACAGTGAGTTTCCATGCTCCAAATGTGAAAAGAAATCAGAGACAATCTTCAGATGCCTGTATATCTTGGGATTGAAGCCTTTGTCCAGGTCTCTTAGAGTGGGACATTTTGCAGCATATGCACTCACCCAGATTCACGGAGCAAAGTTTGGCTGCATGTCCAGATGCTATTTAGCAGTACATGACCCAATAGAGAATTATTGGTGGGGGTGGGATGGCATTCTCCCAGATGCAGAGTGACATGATGCACATTGCATCCACAATTTTCAAGCCCATGGCTTTTGAATGAAAGACTGTCTGTTCTGGATACCTTGGGTGTCAAAGTGCAAGAAGCTGCCTTCGACTCTTTGGAAGAAAGAGCAAATACATCACAGAAGTAATGCAAGAGCTGTTATGGTTACAAAAGGTTATTGTTGATTCAGCCCAAAAAAAAGGCTATAATCCAATTTCAGGCCAACAGCTTCCATGTCCAGTGGCAGCTTCTGCTACTATCATAAATTTCAATGTTCTCTTCCAGGTTTGTTTCTATGTTAAATGCCCACCAGCTGTGAGCTTAATATTCCACTGAAGAGATAATGACATGAATTGTAAATTAGTACACCATTTGCTCCAGTGCGACTAAAACCAGGAAAAATTCCACAGTAAGTTCATTTGTGCAACTTCTTTGTGTTCAGTGTCGGCTACAAAGAGTAGTGAAAAATGGGGTTAAATACATTTTTGTAGTTATAGAAACATGTGGTGTATGGATTAGCACAAAATAATCCACTTTGTGGCAGATTCACCAACCCAACATACTCGGGGGTTTAAATTGTGCTATGGATACCAAATGATTTATTCTAACATTATGGCTGCGCAAATTGGATAGTTGTATTTTCTTTAATTTTGCCTGATGATTTTACTCTCATACAGGAATTCCACATTGGCTTTAGGTCTAATAAAGTATCATGTTCTCCCCTGAGGAAAAGCTATTTAAATTGTTATGGGGCTGTTAAAACAAAGCTCATTAAGGCTCACTGTTTGAACTTAATGCAGTTTTTGATCTGTTCTGTTTTCTCATGCTTCACACCAGTTGAAGGTTGTTTGAGTAGCTGCTCTAAACTTTATATTGCAACAGTGGCAGGTTTGCTGACATACAAAGGATGTCTACCTTTGCAAGCCTTAATCTGATGTTGCTGGTTAAGCAAATGCAGGAGAGACTAGCCCAAATGTAAAGAGGACATTGTGGGTTGTGGGATGGTGGGAGGGAAGGTGCGTAGAACCTATTCCACACCCCTTTCCCTGAGTCTACACACCCACCCTGAGTCTACACACCCAACACACCACACAGGCTTCTCAAAGGAGCGTACCATTCTGCAGAAGGCTCTGACTGCTAGGGAGTCACTCCATAAGACCATAAGACATAGGAGCAGAAATTAGGCCAATTGGCCCATCGAGTCTGCTCCGCCATTCAATCATGGCTGATAAGTTTCTCAACCCCATTCTCCCGCCTTCTCCCTATAACCTTTGATCCCCTTACCAATCAAGAACCAATCTATCTCAGTCTTAAATATACTCAATGACCTGGCCTCCACAGCCTTCTGTGGCAATGAATTCCATAGATTCACCACTCTCTGGCTAAAGAAGTTTCTCCTCATCTCTGTTCTAAAAGGTCTTCCCTTTATTCTGAGGCTGTGTCCTCAGGTCCTAGTCTCTCCCACTAATGGAAACATCTTCCTCACGTCCACTCTATCCAGGCCTTTCAGTATTCTGTAAGTTTCAATTAGCTCCCCCCTCATCCTTCTAAACTCCATCGAGTATAAACCCAGAGTCCTCAAACGTTCCTTATATGTTAAGCCTTTCATTCCTGGGATCATTCTCGTGAACCTCCTGAATATTGCCATCATCTTGAGACACCAACACATTTTTTAAAATCAACAAAGAACAGCAATAAAAGCAAGACAGGGATATTGAATATTATGTACAGACTGCCATCCCTAGGTAGAAGCTCAATAGACACCATATACATGGTGATTTGAACACCATGGGCAGGATTTTCAAGTCGTCGGATAGGTGCAACGGGCGCCCCAGGAGCAGCCGGTAAATGGCCCGCCGCACACGATTGGCCGCCGACCACGATTTCATGCTGGCTGGCCAATTAACAGCCAGCCAGCATGAAAGGCAATAGAAGCTCAACACTGCCGGGATGGGGGCAGGAGGATTGCGAGCCCAAAAGTCTGCCAATGCGCAGGGGAGCACACACTGACAGCTCCCTGAAGTCAGGGTGCTGCCTCAGGGAGCTGAAGAACTTTAAACCAATGAATATAGTTTTTAAAAATTCAGCAAAATTGTACACACACTTGACTCACATGTATATTTGAAAAATTCTGCCCAAAAGATTTAAATTTTTAAAATTTAATTACGGGAAGCCTCATCCCGCCCATGGATGAGCTTTCCTAAAAAATCCAAAGGCCGCCTGGCTGATTCACCCGCCTGCCAACCGTAACATTGGATGGGCAGCTAAAAGTATAGGTTGATTAATTGATTGCTGGCCTTAATAGGCCTCTTAATTGTTGGCACGCCTACCAACTGAAATATCATACAAGTGCGCGATGACATCAGAACACTCGCCCAACATCATCGCGCTCTATTTTATGCTTGGGCATATGGGGCGCACACCCGCATGCCAGGTGGAAAATCCTGCTGCAAGAGCGCCATAGCTTAACAGGAATGTACTGTTTTCCATGAATTTTATCATTATCTATGATGCAAACATTACATTCCTGCACAAGAAAACCCACCTTCCCTGATAGTATTCATGATACCTACATCTTGACGCAAAGCAATGTGTCATAACTCTTTTAAGGAGATGACAAGTTGGAAGGCTAGCTTCCAAGAAACCATCTTAATCCACTGCACCCTTGACTGTTAGCACCCATACATCATCCATAATTCTCAACACTGAACAGTTATAATAAAAGACGTGCTGCCATAAGGTGTCTCACTGGGCAGAATTGGGCTCGTGAAATTTTCCATACTTACGTCATTTGCAGTGTTGTGCAGTACATCCCAGATAAATTAGCAGGATGACTTGAGTTGATCAAAGTCAAGTGGAATGCCTGAGGTGGTGGCTGCGGCTAAGGTGCAAGGCATCGAAGCAGTCACTGACTAAAATCACCAGGAAGCCGCCCAAGAAGCGGAGGAAATCTCGCAAAAAGAGCTATTCCACTAACGTGTACAGGGTGCTGACCCAGGTCCATCCTTCCAGCAGGATCTCATCCAAGGCCATGAGTTTTATGAATTATTTCGTTGTTGACATTTTTGAGCGTGTCGCCTCCGAGGCTTCGCATCTCATTCACCACAACAAGCGCCACGCCATCTCGGCCAGGGATATCCAAAGCGCCATCCGCCTCACGCTTCCAGGGGAACTAGTCAAACACACTGTCTCCGAAGGCACCAAATACACCAACTCTATTTAGGTCAATTATTCTACAGATTATTAAAACATGCATCTGCATAACCTTGTCATCAAAACTGGCCTAATCTTGGACTTGCAAAAGAAGCAGCAGCAATGCGTGAAAGAGAAGGACAATGAAGATGTCCAGAAGCCCCTGAGGTAGAGATGCTGTGGAGGTAGATTAGTTAGGGTCTGCTAAAATAATTATTTTTTAACATAGTCCTTTCAAAAAGGCACATTCATGCATTTCATTCAGTTAAGCTCTCTTTCCCTCCTCTGTATGTATTAACATTGCATGCCATTTATATGTGCCCTCATTATTCACTCCCCTAGGCTGTTTGCATGCTAATTAGTGGCTTGCCAAATAATAGAAACATCAATTGCTTTTATTCTATGTGAGATGACAATGTATGTACGGTGATGTGCTGTCCTCATGTGTATTATCTGCTAGCCCATTGTCCTCTAACTCTGTTTGAAAATCTAATGAAAGGGGCTGACTGCAGAGTGGCTAACTGAGATTCTGCTGGCACGCTACCTGTAGGTGCTTGTTCCTTGGAGAGTTTCACAACTGCTGGAGCAGTATCCTATACTGTCATCAAGGTTTCTAGCTTGGTTTGAACAGAAGGAGATACTAATAGCACAGGCATAGTTGGTATCACATGGGGGCACTAATACAGTATCATTCTGGCGCTATTGCTACTTTAGTATCAGTATTTTGTATGAATGTGGAACAAATACTGTCATAAGACCTGTGAATCCCTTATTAGTGGCTATCTGCATTCTTGGGTTCTCATCTATAGGGATAGAAATTGGTAAACTTTACGCCCATTTTTCAAGCATAAATGGGCACAAGGAATAGCAATTTAACATTTGCATGGCTCAATTAGCTGTACTGGCATCTTTGCAATGTTAATCAAAGACCTGAAGACCCAATGCTGAATGAAAGTAGTCTGCGATGAGCAGGATTCTGCAGCTGGCAACAAAAGGTAAATTCAAGATTTTTTTTAAATCCTTCCGGAGTAAGGAGTGCTTCCCTTACACTAAAGCCATTGCAATCAACCACCTACCCACCTACCCTCTAGGGTTTGCCAACCCTCCAGGATTGGCCTGGAGTCTTCAGGGATTGGACAGTGCTGTGTGCAATCCCGGAGAAAAATCATCGAGACATTAAAAAAGTTTGGTTTTTTTGTAATTTTCTTTGAACACTTCTCTTTGGGAGCTATAAAATATTGAAAATGGGAAATAAAGGCTGTTTAGCCGATAGTTAAGCATCATCTAATTGGGTAATGAGTCTTTTTGCTTACCAGTTGGTGCAGGAAGGCACTATGTCGCATGGATAGAGGTGCTGGTTGACTAGTAGCTGGAGCGTGGGCTCAAGTCATGTGATGCAACCTCCAGGAAGACATTTACTCACTAAGGCAAAAGCAAAAGCAAAAACAAAAATTGCTGGAAAAACTCAGCAGATCTGATAGCATCTGTGGAGAGAAAGACAGAGTTAACGTTTCAAGTCCATATGACTCTTCTTCAGAACTAAAGAGAAGTAAAAATGTGGTGAAATATATACTGTTTAACGGGGGTGGGACAGGTGAGGCTGGATAGAAGGCCAGTGATAGGTGGGAGCAAAGGAGAGATTGCAAAATATGTCGTAAACAAAAGGTCAAAGGGGTGTTGACGGTGGTAATATTAGCTAAAGGAGGTGCAAGTGGTGACATTAAGAGTTGAAAGCAGAATGAGCAAGTGACAGATGGCCCTTGTGGGGGTGGGGTGGGGAGATGGGATGGTGTGGAAATAAAGGTTGAAATGGGCTAAAAGATGGGGATAAAACAATGAATGGAAATAAATTTAAATAATAATAATAATAAAAATCAGTGGGTAAAAAATATAAATATCAAAATTTTAAAATAAATATTGAAAAAATAGGATCAAGAAGAGGTGTGGATGGAGGAGAGAGTTCATGATCTGAAGTTGTTGAACTCAATTTTAAGTCTGGAAGGCTGTAAGGTACCTAATCGAAAGATAAGGTGCTGATCTTCCAGTTTGCGTTGAGCTTCACTGAAACATTGCAGCAGGCCAAGGATGGATATGTGGGCAAGAGAGCAGGGTGGTGTGTTGAAATATCAAGCGACAGGAAGGTCTGGGTCATGCTTGTGGACAGACGGGAGGCGTTCATTGTTTTATCCCACCTATTAGCCTATTTCGATCTTTTTTCCCCTCCCTCCCACCCCACCCCACTAGGGCCATCTGTCACTTGCTATTCTACTTTCTACTCTTAATGTCACCATTAGCACCTCCTTTAGCCAATATCACCGCCATCAACACCCCTTCGACCTTTTATTTTTGACATGTTTTGCAATCTCTCCTTTGCCTCCGCCTATCACTGGCCTTCTATCATGCTTCACCTGTCCCATCCCGCTTAAACAGTATATATTTCACCACATTTTTGCTTCTTATTAGTTCTGAAGAAAGGTCATATGGACTCAAAACATTAACTCTGTCTTTCTTTCCACAGGTGCTGTCAGACCTGCTGAGTTTTTCCAGCAATTTTTGTTTTTGTCATACATTTACTCACAGTTGGCAACCCTACCTCTCCTCCACTACCCCCAACTATAGCCTTTCTATATCACACTTTCTGGGACTTAACTGAGAACCACTGTCAGCAAGATAGGTGACCTGACATTCAGGTAAACTGCCTATACAGGCACAAACCCTGATTATGTTGATGAGGTCCGAAGATCAATTTGCATTGATCCTTGAGCCTCTTGATATGGGTCTACACAGCTCACAGAATAGGAACTGGAAGGAAATCAGCCTGCTTAAGTTCTTGTTTCTATTCAACTCATGGATTTTCTTCTGCACTTCCTGCCAAGTGCATCAATGAGCAGACACCACTTTCCTCAGGTGTGTTTTGTGTTCCAATGCTTGTAATCTCCACTAGAGAGGATTGTGATCTGTCTTGTTTCCATACCTCCTCCAGGAGTACTTTCTTCTTCTTTCCATCTGCATTATCAATGAACTTTGCCTTTTGACACCATGTGTGCCAGCAGAAATCATGTAATCCAATGCAAATTTTATCAGTTTTAACATCTAAATGGCTTTGTTAACAGCTGTAAAGGGATTAGCAAAGTATTACTGAAGGTATGTTTTCTTTGCTTGTATGGAGCTTAGTTAAATTAATGAAAACTAGTCACAGCTAAGATCTACATTACAGATTTGGCCCATCATACTGTCTTGGAAAAAAAAACTGTTCCCACTTCTTTCATTCAATAAGCATATCTTAACCCCCTTGAGTCATGTTTGTCAACGTGTTATATGCTTGCAAGATTTAATTAATGTGCAAATTGCATTTAAATGCATTCATATTAGTCATATGGAGCAAAATAGAACACTGGAGAAAAATGGCTAAGTGTAGCAGAGCTTCAGCTGTGGTACTATTGAGCAAAGCTTACACTGTAAAAATACTCATTTGTGCCAGTAGGATTTCAGTTGTTCATTGTTGAAGTAAAAATGAGCAAAACAAGCCCTGATACAGGCACTCTTCATACTAGAGTGGAGAGATGGGAAGGCAAATTTTGCAATCTAACCACCACTAAGGTGTAAGTCAGGCAATGTGACATTCAGTAACTATTTTAATGGGAAATTTGATTAGGCTGCTCAAAATCTTGAAGCATTTTGATTGGGCAAATAAGGAAAAAATGTTCCTAGGTGCAGAAGGATCACATACGTGAGGACACAAATTTAAGTAATTGGCAAAGGAAATAGAGGCAACATGAAGATAAAAGTATTACACATTGAGTTATTATGATCTGAAATGCACTGCCTGAAAGGGTGGTGGAAGGAGAATCGGTTATAACTTTCAAAAATGAATTAGATAAATGCTTGAAAAGGGAAATATTTGCAGAGCTATGGGGAAAGAGTAGGGGACTAACTGGATCACTCTTTCAATGAATTAGCGTAGGTACAATGGGCTAAACAGCCTCCCATGTCATTCTATGATTCATTCTTGCCCAATCATTATTCCAAAATGATGAATACACTGGAAAAAATGTAGTTGCAGAACGCTTCACACAAACCTTACTGGTAAATTAGATTGTTGAAAAACATAAACAAAATATTTCCAAAGTAGCCTCAAAATGCTGTTATTAAACATATTATAGGGTTCGTTTAAGTATACTTTTATGAACATAAAGACTGTAAATGCTGCATGGGGGCAGGTAGATAACTTGAATGCTATTCTAGCAGATAAACACTGGGAAACTGTGGCTGTCAACTTTTAATATATTAAGTAATTGCAAATTGAAGGTTGTTTCTGGCAACAGTCTAACATTGGAGCAGAATATTGAAGAAATGGGTGGAAACCTGGTCTGGCTGTTCCTCAACCACTTTTCAGATCAATTCTTCTTACTTTACATTCATTACTCAGGCATGCTAAATTGAAAATCAGCCCCAGTGTGTCTTCCCAAAACTGGGCAAAAATTGTAGGACCATTAACACTGATTGTGAAGTCAGGGAGGAGAAGGAGCCAAAACAAAAACAAAAATACCTGGAAAAACTCAGCAGGTCTGGCAGCATCTGCGGAGAGGAACACAGTTAACATTTCGAGTCCGAATGACCCTTCAACAGAACTAAGTAAAAATAGAAGAGAGATGAAATATTAGCTGGTTTAAGTAGGGGTGGGACAAGTAGAGCTGGATAGAGGGCCAGTGATAGGTGGAGATAACCAAAAGATGTCACAGACAAAAGGATAAAGAGGTGTTGAAGGTGGGGATATTATCTAAGGAATGTACTAATTAAGGGTAGAAAGCAGGACAGGCAAGGTACAGATAGCCCTAGTAGGGGTGGGGTGGGGTGAAGGAATCAAAAAAGGCTAAAAGATAGAGGTAAAACAATGGATGGAAATGCATTTAAAAATAATGGAAATAGGTGGGAAAAGAAAAATATATATAAATTATTGGGGAAAAAAAAGGGGGGTTAGAAAGGGGGTGGGGATGGAGGAGAGAGCTCATGAGCTAAAATTGTTGAACTCAATATTCAGTCCGGAAGGCTGTAAAGTGCCTAGTCGGAAGATGATGTGCTGTTCCTCTAGTTTGCATTGAGCTTCACTGGAACATTGCAGCAGGCCAAGGACAAACAAGTGGGTATGAGAGCAGGGTGGAGTGTTGAAATGGCAAGGGACAGGGAGGTCTGGGTAATGCTTGCGGACAGGCCGAAGGTGTTCCGCAAAGCGGTCACCCAGTCTGCGTTTGGTCGCTCCAATGTAGAGGAAACCGCATTCGGAGCAATGAATGCAATAGACTAAATTGAGAGAAGTGCAAGTGAAATGCTGCTTCACTTTAAAGGAGTGTTTTGGCCCTTGGATGGTGAGGAGAGGGGAAGTAAAGGGGCAGCTGCTGCACCTTCTGCAGTTGCATGGGGAGGTGCCGTGGGAGAGAGCTGAGGTGTAGGGGGTGATGGAGGAGTGGACCAGGGTGATCCATGCAGAATGCCTCCGGGGGGGTGGGGGGTGAAGGGAAGATGTGTTTGGTGGTGGCATCATGCTGGAGTTGGCGGAAATGGTGGAGGATGATCCTTTGAATGCGGAGGCTGGTGGGGTGATAAGTGAGGACAAGGGGGACCCTATCATGTTTCTGGGAGGGAGAGGAAGGTGTGAGGGCGGATGCACGGGAGATGGGCCGGACATGGTTGAGGGCCCTGTCAACGACCGTGGGTGGAAAACCTCGGTTAAGGAAGAAGGAAGACTTCAGAGGAACTGTTTTTGAAAGTGGCGTCATCAGAACAGATGTGACAGAGGCAAAGGAACTGAGAGAATGGGATGGAGTCCTTACAGGAAGCGGGGTGTGAGGAGCTGTAGTCAAGGTGGCTGTGGGAGTCGGTAGGCTTGTAATGGATATTGGTGGACAGTCTATCACCAGAAATTGAGACAGAGGGGTCAAGGATGGGAAGGGAAGTGTCAGTGATGGACCATGTGAAAATGATGGAGGAGTGGAAATTGGAAGCAAAATTAATAAATTTTTCCAGGTCCAGACAAGAGCATGAAGCAGCACCGAAGTAATCATCGATGTACCGGAGAAAGAGTTGTGGGAGGGGGACAGAGTAGGACTGGAACAAGGAATGTTCTACTTACCCCATAAAGAGACAGGCATAGCTGGGGCCCATGCGGGTACCCATAGCCACACCTTTTATTTGGAGGAAGTGAGAGGAGTTTAAGGAGAAATTGTTCAGTGTGAGAACACGTTCAGCCAGATAGAGGAGAGTAGTGGTGGATGGGGATTGTTCAGGCCTCTGTTTGAGGATGATGCGGAGAAGGAGCTACATGGGTTATAAAACTGCCTGAAATAGCCATGCAAGAAACTCTCAAAATTCACACAAAAGCTTTCCTATACAATACTTCCAAAGGAAAATCCATATGTCCCTGACCACATTGAACATATGGAACACAACTATCACCAATAACTACACTGCAACCTTCTTTATCCAAACAGGTGTGATGGTCTACTGAATAAATTCACTTTCAATTTATTTCAGACATTGATGTATATAATAATAACCAGTGTTAATGATGCAAGACACCAATGTTAATGGCTCCTCACTTTCTGCCTTTCTTTCCACATGGAAATTTTCTGCATTTTGTCTTAAAACTTAACATTCCCTTTGTCGTCTTCTTTAGGGGTGGGAAGCAGCTGCAACACCATCTTCCCTTAACAATGTCCTTCAGGATCAGAACCCTCAATATATCTAAATCAAATAACAAAGAACCGCCAGAGCAAACAACTGTGGAAGGTCTAGCTGTAAGTAACCAGCGCCAAACCAGGCTGCATGCTCATTGCACAGGCTGCAATTAAATAAATCAGTCATACATTCTGCTACTTCACTTTTTTTTCATGTTGGCGTCTTAGCCAGTCAAGAGGTTATGTAAACACTGATAGTGCAGACAAATTTGATAGATTGAATGCTGAGAATAAAAGAACACATGCCAGGTCAACACATGCCTTGTAAATTAGATGAAAGTGTAAAAAACAGGTATGTTGAAGCAAATCCAGGAGAAGATAATTAAACACTCAATAGCACTGCAGTGAGACAGATTGTTGCACTTACATATGGTGTACACTATTACATCACCTCAGGAATCAACACCATCCTCCAGATCAACCAGCTGTACAATTACGCCTCCCATAACAGTTTCATCTTGGGTTCAGGGTCTAGACTGTTATGCTTTAGTGTTTGCCTGTTACTCCAAGAATGCTGCAATAGACCGTTATTCATAAAAAGAACCATTCTTGTTTATTTACAGATCTATGTATATCTCAGTACTCTACATGAGATTGTACTTCTGCTTTCCACCAGAGCGCAGTCTCTTAATCATGTGACATTACATGATTATAGTTATATAGTAGTTATATCAGTATCAGGTGTTCCTGATGTTAACCCTTTACTCCAGAATAACAGGAGGACCAAGTACTTTTGATAAGATCTACTATGTTGCATGGGTCAGTATTTGGCCAGAGCTTCAATCCAATTCACACATTTCCTCTTTCAAAAAAAAGCCTAATATGTTTTCTGAGACATGATACAAAAAACACTGCTCAACAAGTTCCTTGTTTGTCCAGATCTCTGCCTGTAATGCATTGATTTAAATGACCTGAATTCTGCACACAGTAAGTCTATTGTAATATCACATGCACAAAATTAATGGGATTATCTATTCACAGTGCTATATGCAATAGGTATTGCCATGCATCTCAGGGCATTTAAATCCATCAAAGCCAAATCTTGTGCCAATGTATTGTGCTTTTGTGTGTCCACTTATGCACCAGATTTTCAGTCAGCCGCCTGCTATAAAGAATCACAGTGCACAAAAATGATGAAAGTATTCATAAAACTTTTCAATACCTTTATTCAGTGGTGTTACATCTTAAACATGTGTGAGGTGCTCTTGTCAGCCCCTTGCACATTTTTAGGTTTGGTCTATAAATTGACAAAAGGCAGTTCCAAACTGCAAATCCAGTGACTATTTCTCCTCTGAGTTTGTGCTCCAGTGCCCACTGGCATAAAAAGCTGCCATTGCAGATAGAGGTGCTCCCTCAGCTTCAACATCTTGCATTTTGTTTTGCTAGTTTCAGGCTTGTTAATGCTAATTGGGGTCCGCTGTTGTATTACTGATTCAACTGGTGTTATCTTCTGTTCACATCTAATTAAATACTCCAGGCGTTGTTTGTCCTTGCAATGATTTGAGAATGCAGCAAATGCTGCCTAGTTTACAAATGAGCAGTATTGACTGGAGTGCATTGTCAGAGAATGCAAAAGGCTGAAAAGGGAATGCTCACTGCAAAGAACCCCAGTAATTCTCGTCCTCAAACACCTAAAGAGTGATTCCTTGAATATGACTGCAGAACAATGCCCATGCTTACAACTAAGATAGTCGATGCCCACTATTTTCCTGGGGACTTAACACCATTGTAAGGTTCAGCTACAGCCAAGAGGCCCTTGAACAGTGTAAA
Source organism: Carcharodon carcharias (assembly GCF_017639515.1). Classification (NCBI taxonomy): domain Eukaryota; kingdom Metazoa; phylum Chordata; class Chondrichthyes; order Lamniformes; family Lamnidae; genus Carcharodon; species Carcharodon carcharias. The sequence goes on from NC_054475.1 coordinate 114,137,528, forward strand.
CAAAAGAGGAAATTATAGAGAAAGGGAATTAGACCATTTATTACACGGGTCTGCATTTTCTGGGATTTTTGCACCCCTCCTTCATTACTCTCACCAAATACAAATTAAATGTCATTATCATAACTCAGTCCCCGATTAAAATCATGATTTTCAGACATTTCAGCTAGCCTTCATGCCGCTGCCATCTAGACTGCAAAATAATGGCCCTGAGAGCCTGACAGCAGCGAGATATTTTGCTCTAGATGGGTTTTGTTTAAACATGTTTGCTTATAACTCCTCGTATTTCTCCCTTTTTCTTCCTTCACAAATGTTTTGAAATACTTACAAGTAAATTATTCTGAAATATCTAAAGTAGCTGCTAAAAACCGTATTTCATGTTTCCTTTAGTGACATGCTTTTTTCAATTGCAGAAGAGCATGAAGTGACAGGCCAACTTCTAGCCGAGGTAATGCACATAGCCATAACAAAAAAGACATTGGCCGGGATTTTCTGGCAGGTGGGACCAGCCACAGGTTGTGTGATGGACCAGCCAAAAGTCAACTAACTTTCGGTGAGACCGGAAGATCCCGGCAGCAGGCGGGGCCGGAAAACCTCGGCCATAGTGGTGTATGGGTTAGAAAGCTTTGAAAGGAGCTTTGCATTTATATAATGCCTCTCACCACCTTAGGATATCTCAAAGCACTTCACAGCCGATGAGGTGCAGTGGATGCTATGTAAATTCATTTTGAAATTAATACATAAAGTAAAGGGCTCTGTGCCTCTCCATTCATAGACAATCAACAGTAGTAACTTCAGCCGACTGTCAGTGGTAACCTTTGACTGGACAGCAAGTTGCCTCTCTCTTTGTCTTTGTAGAAGTAGCAGCCTCTCATTGGCTCTTCTTATTACTTAAGAAGAACTTACATTTTTATAGCAAATTTCTGTTTGAAGGGTAGACATGCTGTAATGTAGGAAACACAGTCAACAAGTTGCGCACAGCAAAGTCCCACAAACTCCACTGTGATAATAGCCAGATAACTTGTATTTGTGTGATATTAGTTGGAGGATAAATATTAGACAAGATACCAGGGATAGCTCACATGTTCTTCTGCAAATAGTGTCATGGATACTTAACATCCACCTGAGGGGGCACTTAGGGCCTTAGTTTAATGGCTCATGTGGCAAACAATGCTCCTTCAGTGCTACATTGGAGTGTCAGCCAAGGATCTGTGCTCAAATCTATGGAGTGGAATTTGAACCCACAACCATCTGACTAAGAGGGAGGGCGGAATTTAGTGGCCACCCCCAAGGTGAGTTCGGTGGCAGGAGGCTGGTTAATTGGATGGAGGGTAGTGGGAAGGGACCCCAGTGCAATGCCACCTCTGCCCCAATTAAGCACAAGATGGGAAGGCTCGGTGCATGGCCTTCCTGCCCCATCACCAGTTGACAGTTAATGCCCACTTAAAGGACTCATCCTGCCGCTGCTGGTATTCAACCAGTGGCAGGCAGGGGACTCGCATGCAGGAAGCCCAAAAGCCAAGCCCTGTCGGGGTTGCTTGCGGGTTTCCAGCGGAATCTTATTCAAAGGCATTCGGGAAGGCAGGGCCCATTGAAAGCCAAGCCCCTGCCCTTGATGCCGACTTCCCTTATCGATTCTCCAGCAACCCCTATTCCATCTGCATTCCCACTGATGCTGCCATGCAATGCCCACTGCCAGCCTCTGATTGGCTGGCATCTCTTGAGGGGCAAGATTCCTGCCCCAGGGTCCTTGATCCAAGGGAAGGCCCACCATTGTCTAGCTTGGCACTTAATTCAGCAGGCCTTCCCGAAAGGAGGCAATGTGGGGCTCTTGCCGGCTCTCCAGCCAGTGGATGAGGCCCTCAATGCCTCTATTAAATACTGCGCCGAGAGCACTGCAAATTGAGCCATGGCTGACACTGTTCTGAGAAAGATTAAGGGATAAGGTTAGGGTTAAGAGTCTTTAAAATAAGAGGATAGATTACAAGCACTAGACATGGGAAGAGAGAAATACAATTATTAGCTCCCTGTATTCTTGCCCTGAAATATATATATAGCCAGATAACTGACCATATATATGTGTGTGTGTGTTCTGGCATAATGCTGATTTAGACAGATGTTTGACCCATTAGTGTGGTAAAACAAAGAGTCATTCTTTAACTAGCCATGAAAAAATGAAATTAGTAAACTGCGCAATGATTTCCTTGTCAGAGTTGTGGAGATAATTTTTAATTTCTCCTTTTTTACCAAACGTTAAGATGATCCCAATAAGCAGGACATTGTGCTCCCAGCTCTCATGCATTTTTAATTACAGCTCTTACTGTTAAGTAACAGTAAAGATACATTTATCTTTGTAAAGATTTCAAGCTGTGGCGGCAAAGGCAATTTTATCCTGACCATAAGCAATGTTGTCACATCATGATATAAAAATGGTCAGATTATGTTGTCTTTAAAACAAAAAGGACAGATTTTTCAGAAAGAAGAGAAAGATAAAATGAGAAGATGCTCAATAGTGTCCCAGTAGGGAGTCAGGTATTCTGAAAATAGTTGATCTGGTACGCTATCTGATCCAGGATCAATTCCAACTTCCCATTCAAATCCGTTGCATTGAAAGTAATTCCAATAATGTAGGGCTGGATTTTACAGGGTTGGGGTGTGGGAGCAGGGAGTGCATATGGTTCTCCCCATCCTAGAATGAAAGACAGCCAGCAACTGACACACCTGTAAGAAACCCACCTGCCCCACAGCCAAAAAGTGTATTTTTTAATTTGTTCCTGGGATGTGTGCATCAGCATTAATTGCCCATCCCTGTTGCCCTTGTTAAGAGTTAACCTCATTGCTGTGGGTCTGGAGTCACAAGTAGGCCAGACCAGGTAAGGACAGCAGGTCTCCTTCCCTAAAAGACATAAGTGCACCACATGGGTTCTTACAACAATTGGCAATGGGTTTGTGGTCATCATTAGACTTTTAACTGCAGATTTTTGTTGGATTCAAATTTCACCATCTGCCATGGTGGGATTTGAACCTGGTTCCCCAGAGGATTACCCTGGGGACTCAGATTCAAATCTGACAGTGCCAGAAATCAATAGTGAGTACTGCCGGGACTGCAAGGAGGAGCAAGAAGAAGAGTGATAGCTGCCAGAGACAGATAAGTCCTGCGCTTTTATGGCAAGGAGAGATCCGAGAGCCCAGGGAAAGAGAACAGGGGGGCAGGGAGCCAGATTTTGGAGACCAAGCAGCGAGGAATGAGGGACACAGTGACTTCTTGTGTACACTTCATGTGTACAGGGCACCCCCAACTAATGCTCCCCCTTTCCTTCCTGCCTTCTTTTCAAGTTAGCCTCAGAAAACAGCCTGCCCATTCCTGCTCACATGCCCACACCAACTGTATTATGGCATGGGTAGTGTAATATTCCAGTCAATTGGCTTGGTCAGAAGCTCAATTGGCCTTTAATTCTTCATTTAAATATGGTGGGCAGGCTGCCGATTTCAGTGCCCACCTACCTAATGTATTATGGGGAACAGCACAGGGGTAGGCAGGAAGGTGGTGGGCTTGGCACCCATCTCTTTCAAAGCAGAAACATTGTCCAACTGTAACTAGAGTGAATGATGTCAATGGAGGCACATTCAGATCTTAGAGTTAGCTCTCTGAACAGTGTATGGCAGCATCATTCTGTGAAATTAAATTCCACGGATAGACAAGATTAACTGAGACAAATGAAACCCTAAGTTCTACTTCAAGAAGTAATGTATGTTAGAATTTGAGCAGTTGATGGGTGTTAATCAGTTACTGTCCCACAAACCACACTCTGTGGGTCATTAAGTACTTTTTGCTGACCAGTTCACAAATGGTTAATTACTGTATGTGCAACATGAGGGACATCCATCCTGTTACTACATGTGTGCTGTTTCTGGTTCACCTCCATGCTCACATTAGTGTATTCTAATTATTTTTCCAGCAAACTGGAGGAAGTTATCAACTGCACTTTGGAGGGTGAAATTTACCATCTCTATTGCCAATCACACCATTGCAAGAAAATCTGGATAGTTGAACCATTCCATTGCACAGACATCCAACTGGATGCACAGTCCACCATGAGTATACCTGTACCATTCTCCCTCAATGTGGCCAAAACTAAATTTTGTATCCTTTCAGGTTCTTTCTTAGCTGCCAAGGGTCATTGGACCCATTTGAATTATTCCTCAGTGGCCTGATGCCTTGACTATATCATCAGGGTTTTATATAGGACACACCTTGCTCTTCTTTGGCAATCAGCAAGATTTGTTTTATATAGAATTACATAGAATTTACAGTACAAAGCCTAAATTTTGAATGTGAGGTTCAGAACTCCCATTCAAGACAGTTGCAGTCATATCATCATGAAGAATTGCAGGATTGTGATAAAATTTAAAAGCTTTCACTTCCTCCAAATAAAAGGTGTGGCTATGGATACCCGCATGGGCCTCAGTTTTGCCTGTCTCTTTATGGGGTATGCGGAACATTCCTTGTTCCAGTCCTACTCCGACCCCCTCCCACAACTCTTTCTCAGGTACATCAATGACTACTTTGATGCTGCTTCTCGTCTGGACCTAGAAAAATTTATTAATTTTGCTTCCATTACCACCCCTCCATCATTTTCACATGGTCCATCACTGACATTTCCCTTCCCTTCCTTGACCTCTCTGTCTCAATTTTCCGGTGATAGACTATCCACCAAAATTCATTACAAGCCTACCGACTCCCACAGCTACCTTGACTACAGCTCCTCACACCCCGCTTCCTGTAAGGACTCCATCCCATTCTCTCAGTTCCTTTGCCTCTGTCGCATCTGTTCTGATGATGCCACTTTCAAAAACAGTTCCTCTGACGTCTTCCTTCTTCCTTAACCGAGGTTTTCCACCCACAGTGGTTGACAGGGCCCTCAACCGTGTCCAGCCCATCTCCTGTGCATCCACCCTCACACCTTCCTCTCTCTCTCAGAAACATGATAGGGTCCCCCTTGTCCTCGCTTATCACCCTACCAGCCTCCGCATTCAAAGGACCATCCTCCACCATTTCCGCCAACTCCAGCATGATGCCACCCACCCCCCCCCCCCACCCCACCCCCAACCACCCCGGAGGCATTCCACATGGATCGTTCCTTCTGGAACATCCTGGCCCACTCCTCCATCACCCCCTACACCTCAGCTCCCTCCCACGGCACCTTCCCATGCAACCGCAGAAGGTGCAGCACCTGCCCCTTTACTTCCCCTCTCCTCACCATCCAAGGGCCAAAACACTCCTTTAAAGTGAAGCAGCATTTCACTTGCACTTCCCTCAATTTAGTCTACTGCATTCGCTGCTCCCAATGCAGTTTACTCTACATTGGAGCGACCAAACACAGACAGGGTGACCGCTATGCAGAACACCTTTGGTCTGTCCGCAAGGATGATCCAGACTTCCCTGTCGCTTGCCATTTCAACACTCCACCCTGCTCTCATGCCCACATGTCTGTCCTTGGCCTGCTGCAATGTTCCAGTGAAGCTCAACACAAACTGGAGGAACAGCACCTCATCTTCCGACTGAGCACTTTACAGCCTTCCAGACTGAATATTGAGTTCAACAACTTTAGATCATGAACTCTCTCCTCCATCCCCACCCCCTTTCCGATCCCCCTTTTTTCCAATAATTTGTACATATTTTTCTTTTCCCACCTATTTCCATTATTTTTTAATATATTTCCAGCCATTGTTTTATCTCTACCTTTTAGCCTATTTCGATCCCTTCCCCCCACCCCACCCCCACTAGTGCTATCTGTACCTTGTTTGTCCTGCTTTTTACCCTTGATGTCACCTAATAGCACATTTCATAGCTAATATCACAACAGTCAACACCTCTTTGTCCTTTTGTCTATGACATCTTTTGGCAATCTCCACCTATCACTGGCCCTCTTTCCAGCTCTACCTGTCCCAGCCAACCCCCCTCCCCCATTTAAACCAGTTTATATTCACCTCTCTTCTATTTTTCCTTAGTTCTGTTGAAGACCAATACGGACTCAAAACATTAACTGTGTTCCCCTCCGCAGATGCTGTCAGACCTGCTGAGTTTTTCCAGTTATTTTTATTTTTGTTTTTGTTTTGTGATAAAATTTCTTGGACATCCAAATCTTTGAGCACAATCCACAGAGCCTCATGATTTACTGAGTCAAACGTTTTAGTCAGGACGATGAATACAATGAAGAGTTCCTGGTGTCGGGGTTTTTGACATTTTCCTTGAATTTGTTTAGAGTGAAGCAAAGCTGTATAATTCCATACTATTTACAACCTACCTGATAGCAAAGGTCCACTGCCCTCTGGTGTCAGTATTAAATACTGTCTAAATGAAAAACACTTTACCTTGGTCGCCTCCAGGTCAAAACTAAACTGTCCACATGATCTACGGGTGTTGTCTGCACCAGATTTGCAAAGCTCTCTTGAATTCTTCAATTCTGCTTATAAGAAATTTGGCCTGTCCTTGAAGGCTAACAAAGCTCATATCAATCCACACCTGGTCAGCCAAATATTCCACCTCCCATGTATGTTGAAGGAGAGACTCTGGAGTATGTTGAGCACTTCCCATGCCCGGGCAGCCACCTCTTTCAAAAGACTACCATTGACAAAGAGGTCCAACACTGGATCAGATGTGCCAGCTCAGCCTTTTATAAACTACAGCAGCGAGTGTACAAAGAAGTCCACAAGTCAACAGAAGTCCTGTTGTACACAGCAGTTGTCATCATCACGCTCCTTATTGCAGTGAGACCTGGACTGTGTATCAGTGACACATAAGAGTGCTAGAGATATTCCAGCAGCCACGTATCCGCCACCACATCCTTCAGATTCAATGAGAAGACGGTCAAACAAATTCTAGTGTCCTCCTTGAAGCCAGGTCTACAAGCATTCAGGCAAAATGCCCGCAAAATCAACTTCGGTAGATTGGACACTTTGTCTGGATGGCCAAAAACCATCTTCCCCGCCAGATCCTATTCTCTCAGCTCTCAAGTGGCCAATGTTCCAGGGAGGACGAAGAAACACTTCAAAGAAACTCTGAAGCTCTCCTTGAAGCATGGCGGCATTGATCTTAATGACTGAGTGTTGCTTAAAATCAATGGCAAGAACTTTTTCATCAAGCTGCATCATGCTTTGAGTCCCAATGTTTTAATGATGAATGGCAAGAACTTTTTCATCAAGCTGCATCATGCTTTGAGTCCCAATGTCTTAAAGATGAGGCAGAGTGGGGCAGCCAAGGAAAAAAAAGAATAAGTCCTATACTCTGGATCACACTAACTCATGGGATGTCCTGCCCTATGTGCCCAGATATGTGTGGGGTGAGATTAGGTCTGTTTAGTCACATGAAGACCCACGGCAGAAACTTGAGACCCTGAGTAGACATCATCCTCGAATCAAGGGACAGCCACCACCAATGACAACAGCAACAAAATAGCAGCTCAACTGATCTGTGCCAATGTCCATGCATCACAACAGCCTGCTCTCACCTTCTTCAACTCACACTTTTAGTCAATCCTCCTATTCATTTCTCCTTCTATTCCTTTCTCCTTCATGTATCTATCTAGCAACCCCTTAAATATATCTATACAATTTTTTAAAAATATCTTTCATGGGATATGGGCATCGCTGACAAGGCCAGCATTTGTTGTCCACCTCTAATTGCCCCTGAATTGAGTGGCTTGCTAGGCCATTTCAGAGGTCAGTTAAAAGTCAACCTCATTGCTGTGGGTCTGGAGTCACATGTAGACCAAACCGGGTAAGGGAAGCAGATTTCCTTCCCTAAAGCCAGATGGGTTTTTAACAACAAGTGACAATGGTTTCACAGTCACTATTCCCAAGACCAGTTTTTAATTCCAGATTTTTTTTTTTGTAAATTAACTTTAGCCTGGGGCTCTGGATTGCTAGTCCAGTGACATTACCACTACACCACTTCCTCCCCTAATTATTCTATGTTGTGGAAAGTTCCTTATTCTAACCATACTCTGAGTAAGAGGTTTCTCCTGATTTCTTGATTGGGCTTATTAGTGACTATATATGTATACATAGATAGAGCGATAGATAAATAAATAAATAAAGGCCCCTAGTTTTGTTCTTCCTCACAAGTGGAAACATCTTCCGTCTCAAACTGCTTCGTAATTTTAAAGATCTTTGTCAGGTCACCTCTTGTCTTTCTCTTTCTGAGAGAAAAGATACTCAGCCTATTCAATCTTTCCTGTATGCTATAACTTCCCTGTTCTGATGTCATCCTTATAAATCTTCAGTGCATCTTCTCCAGTGTGTCTATATCCATTTTAAGCTAAGGAAATCAGAACCGTTCACAGTATTCAAAGTGTGGTCTAAACAAGGTTCTATATAATTGTAAAATAACTTCTCTCCTTTTCCATTTTACTACTCTGGAAATAAACTCCAGTCCTTACTTTATTTTTACCTTGTTAACTTAGAGACATAAAAAATTTATGGCACAGAAAGAGGCCATTACATTGCTACTTTTAGAAACATATTTTAGTGATTATTGATCGAGACAGTTTCCTCTGGGTGCAGGGTAATCATCTATTACAAATAGCTGTCTCCATATTGACTCCATTAGGTTAAACTCTGTCCCACAAAAATAGGAAAAAAATATTGCTCAATAAATATGATGGTCAAGATGGAATGCACACAAGGTTGCTGAAGGAAGCAAGGGTAGAGATAGAAGAAGCACAAGCCCAATCTCCCAATCCTCCTTGGTTATGGGAACGGTGCCAGGGGACTGGAGGATTGCAAATTTCCTGTTCAAAAAGGGAAGAGTCTAAAGCTGGTAATTGCAGGTCAACCAGTTTCACGTTAGTGGTGGGAAAGCTACTAGAAACCATTGTCAAGGACAAAATTAATTCCCACTTGGAGAAACAGGTATTCAAGGACAACGGCACAGATTTGTTAAATCCAACTCATGTCTGACTAACTTGATTGGTTCTTTGATGAAGTAATAGAGAAAATTAATGAAGGTAGTGCAGTTGATGTTGTGTACATAGACATTCAAAAGGCATCTTAATGGATAATATACCTTGTAGACTAATTCAGAAAATTGAAACACACAGGTTAAAAGGACAGTGGTAACTTGAGGCTGTAATTAGCTAAGGGGTAGGCTGCAAAGAGAAGTAGTGAATCGATGGGCAAGATTTTCCTGGCAGTGGAATGGTTGGCTGGAAGACAGGGGGAAGCAGGAAAATAATGCAGAATCATGAGAGAACACATTCCAGTGCTAGGGGTGCTTCCCAGCAGTGGGTCTGGATATGCATTGACTGCCCACCAAATGAAGGCAGGCAGCCAAGTTGAATAACGAAGGTCCTTATGAGGGACAATTTTTCAGGACTGCCGGCATTTTGTTGGTTGGAGTCATAGAGTTATACACCACAGAAACAGGCCCATTGGCCCATCGTGTCCGTGGCAGCCATCAAGCACCTATCTATTCTAATCCCAGGTTTCTAATTGCCAGGTCAGCCACCCCCACCCCATCACAAGGGGAGGTTACAAGCTTTGTGGTGGTAACTGCCTTGCAGCTGTCAAGGGGTGCCATCTGAGCCAGAGGCTCCATGGCCCAAAGAGGGGGCACAGACTGGGAAGGCCATCCCCCAGGCCCCAGTAGGCCTTCCGGAGTGGGGACCTACCTGTTTGACCTCTCTGATTTTTAATTTTATACTTATCCATGTTGAGTTGTCCTCTTGATCCGTGACCCTCTTCAGCAGCACCCACCTTTCCCGGTAAGCTTGTAGAGGCTCCAGAGCTGACAGCCCTCAAATTGGGCTGGCAGCATCAGGAGCCCACTGATCATCTTTGGCAAGCCTGGAGATGGTAAAATTGCTGAACTGAACCCACTGCTTGCAAGTGCCAGCTTGAGACTCCTGACTTCACGATACCAAAGTCTGTAGTAAAGTCCTGCTTGATGTTTTTCTGACCAGAGAGAAGTATGCAGTCGAATTATACAGGGGTCAGTATTGGAACCATTGTTTTTCTTGTTGTATATACATTACCTGAGCATGGTTACAGGAATTACAATTTTGCAGTTTGTGGATGATATAAAATTTGGCAACATAGTGTCATGTTCCAGTATATTTTGAACTTTCAGTCAAAACTTTACAATTTTCAACATAAACAGATTATTCAAATTGCCACTGTAAATCATGTGACCTTTGATATTTTATGCTCCAGACAATCCCAAGCCCAAAGCAAATATATAATTAAATACAGACATTCACAGTCATCCAGGAAATTCACACACCCATTTGTTTAAGGATGGACCATCGACAAAAGAACAATAGAATTCCATCTGGCTAGTGTTTCTATTTCACCATGGACAAAACAAACATTGAAATTGAATGAGTGTTAGCTGAATGTCAATAGATTCCACATATCTTCTAATGTACTCTGATGGCCCTTCATCCAACTATACTGGATGAATTTCAAGGTATAAAACAACAACTCAGGGTGCATAAAAAATGCACCACCTCATTTTGGAAAAAGGACTTTGAACTCGTACAAGTCACATGGTGAAGATGCCATTTTGTTGCCTGCATTTAAAATAACAGCAAGAAGCTGTCCTGCAGACAGAGTTCCATCAGAAAACTTTGAACCAGCTGTGAGCCATCTAAGCAGGCTAGGTATTAAACAGCAATACCTAGGAAGTGGGAGAAAGACTCCTCCCAACCTGATCCAATTTTGAGTTCATCTGAGAACCAACCTCCTGGAAAGTTGACTACAATACTAGAGCTTACTGAGAATCCTCTGTTTTACAAGAACTTCACTTCAACTAAAGCATCAACTCATCAAAGAAACTACAGGCCCACCACAAAAGAGACTGGGACAATCATAAATTATAATTATATTGTTTTATCTTAATTTCTAATCTTTATGTATAAGAGAGTGTGTGAGTCAAATGGATGAGATGTTGCATTTTAAACCTCCAGGTGTGTGCCAATAAATAACACTCTTTATTTTTCAAAAATCACACAAACTTGCTACTGGAATTATTTAATTTGGGGCAACCATTCTGAAGGTAAGAAAACACACATCCCTTACACACAAAAATACTGATCACAGGCAGTAAGAAAACTGGTGAAGTAACAAGGCATATGTAATTTAATGTGAATAAGTGTGAACTTTGGGAGAAACATCATAGGGAAGCAATATAACTTAAATGGTACTATCTTACGGGGGGTGGGGGGACCTAAGAGTGCATATTCACAATTGGTTGACGGTGGCAAGGAAAGTTAATAAGGCAGCTAATAAAGCATTTAGAATACTTAGCTTTGTAAATAGGGGCATTGTACACAGAACAAGAAAATCATGCTAAACCTTTGCAAAACAGTGTTTAGGTCTCAGCTGCAGCATTGTGTATGAGTCTGGTCAACACACTTACCAAGGATATCAAGGCATTGGAGAGGCTACACAAGAAACTAACAGCAGAGTACCAGGGATTATGGACTTCAGTTATGTTGCGAGATTGGAGAAATTGGGATTGTTCTCCTTAGAGCAGAGAAGATTGAGGGAAGATGTAATGCAGGTATTCAGAATTATGAGAGGTTTAATAAAGAGAGTAGGGAGAAACTGCTTCCACTGGCAAGTGGGTTTGTAGAAATTTGTCATGGATTTAAAATAATTGGCAAATGAACTAGAGAGAAAATGAAGAGCATTATTTTTCATTCAGAGAGTTAAGAGGATTTTGAATGCATTACCTGTAAGAGTGGCTGAAGCAGGCTGGAAAGGAAATTATTCATCTATTTGAAGAGGAAAAAACATCAGGGCAATGCAGAAAGAACAAGGAACTGGAGCTAGTTGAATAACTCCTCCAAAGGGCCAACACAAACAAAACTAGCCAAATCACCTTCTCTGTGCCATAGGAATCTAAGGTTCTAGTGGGTGATGTCTATATGTGAATCGATGTAAATGCCATGTAACATGGATTGGAGCCAATAGTGCAATGGTTGCACCCTGGATTATCAGGTGCAGAAACCCACGACCTAAAATCCAATCAAAGTATTGTGGTAAAGAGTGATGAAGGCTGCAGAAATTATCTACATGAGTGGGTTATCCCCATAATACAACTGGAGAGTTCGAGTAGCACTTCAGATGCATAACATTCCTTTGGAACAAAGGGGAGAACTACAAAGGGGAGAAAATAAGTATTCTTCAATTACAACATTGTGCTTCAAGTGGGAAAAGACATTTCAAGGCTCCTTTGACATTCAGTGGCTCTTCAAAAATTCATCATTCCAATCCTTGAATTCTCATAGCATCCCCAGCATGTCATATACTATTGGGACTGCCAGATTTTTTTCTAAATGTGCTCACATTCCATTCTTGTGCAAGGTCAGTTGAACGTATTGAGCAGTTGTTGTGATGCCTCTGTGCCTTGACCTCATTATCAGCCTGGTTGTGTCACCTGCTTCAGTGCATACAATTGGCACATATTAGTGGCTGTTTAGCCCACCAGAGTACATACTGGTGACTGCCAAGCCTGTACTTCATTTACAAGCTCAGCTACAACATATTTAGTAAATATCAATTTCCTGTTCCTTCCCTCTCCACTGCAATCACAGTTACTAAATTTTGTCATAATTGTTAGGATGATTAAAGTAACTGATGAGTACCTGACAGACCCTATGCCAACTGGGTCCCTTGCTAATAACCTGAGCAGTGTGTGGAGGTAAATTAATCTACATAGAGAAGTTGGGACATGCAGGTTGTAACAGTCAGTAGGAATTATTCTTCCTCATTCATTACTGCTAGAAACTTCGGAAATGAAGGACTAGGCCTGGGTAACGACAGTTAGATTACACCAGAGCAGTTTTGGAGCTGGAATATTCATGCCTGGGTCTTCAAAGCTTCTTGCCTGTCAAAGTTCACTGTGTCCCTCCATATTCAATCCAGCCTCTATTGTTTTTATGTATCCGTTCACAAAGCTGGAGGAATAGACCAAAAAAACTGGTAAGGTCCGTGAGTGAATAGAAATGTACTGGTATCAGAGACATCAATCACATTAAACCATTGTTCAGCAAGCCATGAGTGTTCATTATACAAAAGGCTTAGTGTCTATACAGTAGAATATAGTATTAGATTTTTTTTATTTTGAGCAGGAAATATCCAAATATAAAACTTTTTTAAAATCATTTTTTTTTTAATTTATTGGATCAGGGTGTCACTGGCAAGGGCAGCGTTTATTGTCCATCCTTAACTGCCTTTGAGAAGATGGCAATGAGCCATCTTCTTGAACTGCTGCAGTCCTTGTGGTGTAGGTACACCACAGTGCTGTTACTTTGAGTGATCCAGGATTTTGATCCAGTGATGATAAAAGAGCGATAATATATTTTCAAGTCAGAATGGCATGTGACTTGCAGGAGATGTTGGAAGTGGTGTGGTTCCCATCCACCTGCTGCCCTCGTCCTCCTAGGTTGTAGGGGTGACTGGTTTAGAAGGAGCTGTTGAAGAAGCCTTGGAAAGTTGCTGCAGTGCATCTTGTAGATCACACATACTGCTGTCATGGTGTGCTGGTGGGGGTGGGAGTGAATGCCTAAGGTGATAGATGGGTCCCAGACAAGTAGGTTTTGTTCTGGGTGGTATTTGAACTTTTTAAGTGTTGTTGGAACTGCACTCACCGAGACAAGAGAGTATTCCATCACACTCCCAACTTATGCTTTGTAAGCAGTGGACAATTTTGGGGACTCATGAGGTGAGTTACTTGCAACAATATACCCAGCCTCTGATCTTGTCTGGCAGCTGCTGAATTTACAGTTACTAAATTTTGTCATAATAAGTTCCAGATAAGTTCCTGATGAATGGTAACCCAAAAGAATGTTGATGGCCTAGGGATTCAATGATGGCAATACCATTGATTATCAAGGGGAATTAGTAGGACTTTCTCTTGGGAGTTGGTGGTTAGCTAGAAATTGTGTGGCCCAAATGCTACCTGCCACATATCAGCCCAAGACTGATGGCTGTCCAGGTCATGTTGCTTAAGTGTCTGAGGAATTGTGAATGAAACTGAACACTGTTCAACTATCAACAAACATCCTGATTTCTGACATTATGATGGAGGGAAAGTCATTGTTGTAGCAGATGAAGATCGCTGTACCTAGGACACTACCCTGAGGAACTCCTACAGTGATGTCTTTGGGCTGAGATAATTGGCCTCCAACAAATACATCCTTTGTACTAATTGTGACTCCAGCCAGTGGAAAGTTTTCTTCCAGCTCCCACTGACATTAATTTTACCATGGTTTCTGAACAAATGTTACCTTAAAGTCAAGGGTTGTCACTCTTAGGTCACTTTTGAAACTCAGTTCATGTGTGACTTTTCTTTACAAGTGTCAATACAAGAGAAAGATGAGTAATATTGTTGCTCGTGCATAACGTGGGTTCAGATGAAATTGAAGATCCAAGTGAATTGGTTAACCCCAATACTGGAAGGGGCCATTATCAACCTGATGCTCCAGGTGTTAATACCTGAAGCAAAAGATTGACTCACATATAACTCTCAGAAAGACCAAATGATGTAACTCTGAAATACTGCCAACCACAAGTATCTGGACAATAATCTATCCAGTAAACTGGCTGTCAAAGCTGCTAACCTATCAGCTATCTATCAGGTCAATCCTAAAATAATCTCATTCACAATAATAATCCTCGGCTCTGACTACTACAATGAATAATTTTCAGCATCTGTTAATGCTGCATTGGTTCATAGTGATGCATTGAATTGTCCAGATAAAAGGCTCGTTAGGAAATTTCATGTCTATGGGATTGAAGTAACAATGACGGCGAGATACACAATTGACAAGGAGAAAAAGCAGATAGTAGTGGTGAATAGTTATTCTTCAGAATGGCGGGAAGCACATAATAAATATTGTCATCTAAGCTTGGGAACAAAACCACTGCTCTTTTTGATGTATATTAATGACCTATTAATATACAGGGTAAGCAAGGTATAATTCCAACCTTTTCAGATGATAGACGTAATAAGCTGTAAGGACAATAGCAGCAGACTTCAGAGAAATATAGGCATAGTGGCAAAGTAGAAAGACTTATAGAAGATGTAATTTAACACTAAGAAGTATAAAGAGTTGTATTTTGGTTGGAAGAGTGAGGAAATGCAATATAAACTGAATGGTACAATTTTAAAGTGAGTGAGAAACACCTGGGAGCGTACATACATAAATATTTGATGGTGGCAGGATAAGTTGAGAATGCTTTTACAGAAAGTTTGTGGGATTGATGGCTTTATAAGTGAGTACAAAATTTAGCAAGGAAGTTATGATAAACTTTTATAAATCACTTATTATGCCTTAGTTGCAGTATTGTGTCCCAATTCTAAACACCATATTTTAAGCAGGATGTCAAGGCCTTGGGCAGAGGCTGAGACGATTACCAGAATGATGCAAAGGATAAGGGACTTCGGTTATGTGAACTGACTAGAGAAGTTGGGATTGAGAAGATGACGGGCATGTTTAATAGAGGCATTCAAAATTGTTAGGGTTTTTTCGAAGGTGTCAATAGGAAGAAGTTAGTTCCACTAGCAAGGATGACAATAACAGAAGGACACAAACATAAAACCTCGAACAAAGTAACCCAGGATGGGAGATATGAAGAGATGTTTTTATGCAAAAGTTGCTATGATCTGGAATATATGGCTTGAAATGGTGATGGAAGTGAATTCAATCATGACTTTCAATTGGATAAATACCTGGAGGGGAAAGAATTGCATGGTTTATGGAAATAGTAGGAGAATGGTACTAATTGGATAGCTCTTTCAAAAAGCCTTCACAGGTATGATGGGCTGAGTGGCCTCCTTGTGCATCCTATCATTCTATGTTTCTATATTTAGCGGACTGATACTATTTAATAAGGAGTCATTCCACTGTATTTTTCCATTGCGCTCATGGCATCCTGAACTGAGTGGACTGGTATGTTCACAGCATTGTGAACTGACAAATAAATAAATGGCTAGAAGGAAATTTCAGCTGAATTTACACCTACTATTCAGAAGAGTGAGAAACAAATGCTGTCATATAACACCAGAATTAAAGCACGGCAGATAAGTGCATCTTCGTAATGTCTTTGGGAACATGCCGACTTTATTTCAAACAGAGACCTGTATTGAATTTTTCAAAAAGTTTTGTCAAATGTGCAAATTTGCATTTAGCTTCAGAATTTCAAATATCCTATCAAAGCACGAAGGCCACAAATGTTGACTTCTCAGCGGCCATTGCTTTGGTGTTACAAGTGCTGTTGTGTGTCCAACATGGTGTTTGTGGTGCACAAGCACACTTCTAGTGTGAGCCGACCAAACGCCAGTTTGGGTAGGTCAGTAACGCTAGCACTGGGAGCATATCCCAGAAGTATGGAGAGTAGGTAAACCTTGACATCAATCCGTGTTTAATGCTGATTTGACACCATGCTGCTATTTTGGAGTCCAACACTCCTGGTAATGGCCTCTCTTAATCTCACACAGCTGAATATGCATTAAGCAGTAGGAAAGACCCCTCAAACTGTTGTAAGGTGTTAGGCATAGTTCTGTAGGTCTTATTAAGGTATTCATAGGGAAGAATTTTCTCCCCGTCAGGCAGACTGTTCAGGAGTGGGAGCGGACGGATGCGGGCATGGAGCCGATCGCCACCCACAATCGGCTGCGCACCGCCATTTTGCTTTCTGATTAAGATGAAGGGGCGAGAAGGGGAGAGGAGGGGGGCAAAAGGGAGAGGAGAGAGGTGAAGGGGAGGGGGGGGCGAAGGGGGAAGGAGGGAGGATGAAGGGGAGAGGAGGGGGCTGAAGAGGAGGAGGGGAGGTGAAGTGGAGAGGTGAGGGGGCGAAGGGGAGAGGAGGGGGGTTTAAGGGGAGAGGAGAGGGGGTTAAGGGGAGTGGAGGTGGGGACAAACAAAAGATGAGGGGGGTGAAGGGGAGGAGGGGTGTAGCAGAGAAGGGGGGCAAAGGGGTGAGGGGGTGCAAAGGGGAGAGGAGGGGGTAGGGGAGAGGAGGGGGAAGGGGAAAGGAGAGGGGAAGGGGAGAAGAGGGGGATGGGGAGGAGGGGGAAAGGGGAGAGGAAGGTGGAATGGGAGATAAGGGGAAGGGAAAGGGGAGGAGGAAGGGGAGAGGAGGGGAGGGGGGAAGGGAGAGGAGGGGAGGGGCGGAAGGGGAGAGGAGGAGGAAGGGGAGAGGAGGGGAATGGGGCAAGAGGACAGGGGAATAAGAGGAGTTGGGCTGGGGATTAAGGGGGGGCATGGTGATGGGAGTGAAATAAGAGGGGGTGTGGGAGGGGGTAGGAAGGGAGAGAGAGAGAGAGTAGGGGAAAGAGAGAGAGAAGGGGTAAGGGAGGGAGGAAGAGCATTGCTGCAATCTGTGGGTTAGGGAATGGGGCGTTTTTTCTGGTTTGGATTTTTACACTTATCAAGGTGAATGCCAAGGACTGAAAGAACTTCCTGCCGGGATTTTCCAGCACTGCCACTGGCAGGAACGGAAAATCCCGCACTCCATTACAGACACCCAGGCAAGGATCCTGACGTCAATATTAAATAGGAATCAAAAGCCTACAGTGTGGGAAAAGCAGTCTGCGAAATTCCCTGAACTTTAAAACCTATTTAATCCCTTTGACCAAGATTTTGGTCTTATGTTGGCTCACCGTACCTGAAAAGTTTGACTTTTGAAAGTTGGGGGGTGGGTAGGGATAGAAAATTGCTCCAGAGTGAGTGGTTCGGGGGGGAGGGAGGGGGGTGCAGAAGAAAATTTATCAGGGATGGCTGGTGGGGGAGAAAATTGCTCCGGGTGTGGCGGGGGGGGGGGGGCGTTGATGGGGAGAGAACTGTTGCAATCTTTGGGGGTGGGATGAGGGGTGTGTGTGTGCGAGGTGAGGGGGTTGGATGGATGCAGCCGGGTGGGAGGCAGGGTTGTGCTACACGAGTAATAAGTTGTAAAGAGAAACATAAAAGTACCCCAGCAAAACAGGGTCTGTTTTTTCTAAAGTTAGTTCAGTCTTATGATGTTTGAAGCAATCGAAATTCAGAAAGATGGAAAATAAATGCTCTGATCATTTTTGGTGAGTAATGCTTAAGTGATGTTGCTAATCACAAATGTTTGAGTACTTTGGTTTGGGAGCGATTGATGACATTGATGTCAGTTACAGTACTTGTATGTTAAATGATAGCTAAACAATTAGTTTTGAGTGCAATTGATGTCAATTAATGGATGGAATTTTCTGTGTCCATTGGCGACGGGCATCATGGTGGGTGTGAGCGGACAATATGGTGGGAAGGCCAAGAATCGGTTTCTCAACGTTGTGAAAGCATTTTGCAATCATCCACTCCGCCCATCAATGGCAGGCTGTATTACCTGCCACTGCACATAGGGAACTTCATTGTAATACATCTGCATATCATTACAAGCCCAGCTCGCTGGAATGCCTGTGCCTGAGCTGAGAGCACAGGATGCAGTTCAGTGGGCAAAGCTGCCGCCAATCAGTCAGGTAGAGTGGGGCGGGGGTGGGTGAGGTTTCGGGCAGCCATGCTGTGCACTAAACTCTGACCATCCAAGTGGTGCCCAGCACTCTCTAGGAGTCCTCTGCTAGGCCGAGGCCTGTAGGGCCCCAGCCTGCTTTCAGGGTCCTGCTGTGTGGCAGTGGCACCCTCCTCGACCTGTGGAGCTGGCTTTGCTGGGGTCACAGGAAGAAGGGATTCAGATGGGCTGGATGCTCTCGGAGTCACCTGAGTGATCCTGCTCCCTATGGGTGCCAGAGGCCCCCTGACTGGCTCATTGAGGAGAAGGGGTAGCTGGAGTGAAATCGAGCTGCCCGGCACCCCTCTCGCATACATACCGTTGGAGGCCAACTATGGCGTGAGTGATCGAGTTCAGCCTGCACAGCAGTGCAGGGGCGAAGTCCTGGGCCAAGGACTCCATGGCGGCCACCATCCTACCAGTGTTGACCTCGGTGCATTGGCATGCTGGCGCTATTACCTCAGACCAAAGGAGGATGGACTCCTCCATTGTGCTTTGCAATCTGAGGAGTGCAGTGGACATCCCTTCCTGATATCCCCTAGCTTGCCTTTGCAGCTCCAGCAACTGTGACATGACCAGGTCCAGAGGTTCATCATCTGACTTGGACTCAGCAAACTTCTGGCCTCCAAGAGTCCTTCAAGTGCCGGACACCTGGGAAGACCCTGCCACCCCCTGCTGTGGATCAATCAGTGCAATGTGCTCACCAGATTGTTACCCCAAGGCTACTCTAAAACTTGGTCCCACCAAGGTGTGCGTCTCTGTGCTGGTGGAGAGTGTGGGTAAATGTTGTGATGGATCTTCAATTAGGGTTTCAGCAGACTCTTCTGAAGTGTCTTCAGGGCTTGAGTCGTGGACCTGGGTCGTGGACCCCCTCAGCTGTTTCCAAGGTGTGCCTGCAAAAGTAGAGAGACATAATTAGAGCATGGCAGTGGCCTGTGAAAGAGGACACATCACTCACAGCATGGTTGGCTGATGGATGTTGCACTGCTGGATCCTCACTTGGCAGAGCACCACCAACCTCACCGTCAGCACAGAAATGGTCCAGATCTTCACTGGCTAGATGGATGGCTCTATTTTCAAAGTCTGTGAAAACCATGATTTCAGGCAATTCCTCCACCAGTCTGCGACCTCCGCCTCTTGTTCTGTACCAGCTTGTCCTGCACAAATTGAGCTGGATAAAGGGCCAGGCCAGACGATAAGTATGTGCAGGTGGTGAGAGGTCCCATGGATGGGATGAGAACAATGAAGGTATGTGTGAGAGAATGAATAGTGATGTCTCTTGAACCGGCAGTGAGTGAGATCCCTGTGGATGTGTAATGGGTTTGTGATTGTGTGAGTTGAGAGTGATGCGAAGAGTGACTTACCCTGGTGAAATGGAAGAGATTATTCATCCTCTTGAAGCACTGGGTGGCTCTCCTCTTTTGCAGGGCATTGACACTGACAACCGCTGCCACCACCTCCCACCTGCCCACCTCCCCCTTCTGTGGCCAGAACAGGAGTAGAGACCATCACAGTTGGCCTTCACGGTTTGGGATAAAATGGTCGGAAAAGCTGCCATTGAAGCAGGCAGGTAAAATGTTTATTTTTTCTGCCTGCTACTGCAGTTAATGCAAATCTGGGACGATTTCACCCAACGACTAAATGATTGCTTTTGAGCGCAATTGATATCTAGTATGTGCAAATGAATGTTGTTGAACGCAAATGATGTCAAACTTTTCAGGCTGGGCAACACAGAATGGGAGAAACTGTTGGAATAGGGAAGAGGAGGAGAGGAGAAGGATTGTTAGCAGGAGGCCATATATGCCCAGGATGCTCAATGTGCAATTCTCCAACATGAACCTTAGCAAGGAACAGTGTATCAGGCATCTGCATTTAATTAAGGATATCCTCTCTGAAATCTGCCCTGCATTCTAGCCACAGCTGTAACTTCAGCATAGGGTGAGAAATGCATTGTCAGTGGCTGTGAAGGTTACCACAGTCATGAATATGAATATATGCCTCCTTCTAGATTGGAGCAGGCAATAGTTGCAACATCTTCCAGTTTATCATCAACAGTTGTGAAAAGGAGGTCAATGAAGCTGTGTATTCCAATAGAGTTCACTTGCCAGAAATCTGCAGACAGAGTAAGCACTCAGCTTTGTGAGGATTGCAAGCTTCCTTATGATGTAGGGTGCCATTGAGTTTACAAATGTTGCTTAGCAGATGCTGCATGTCAGCTTTGAGAAAAACCACAAGCGAATGGGTTTCCAATCCCTCAACATGCAGCTGCTGTGCAGCCATGTACAATGCATCATGCAGGTCAAAGTCCATTATTCTGGCTGCAGTCATGATGCCTTAGTCTTTGCCAGTTCACTGTGCCATCTGCATTGAGCAACTAAGACAAAAAGACTGTGGCTACTGGGCAAAAAGAGCTTTCCTTTGATCTCATGACTCCGGTAAGCAACCCACAGAGACATGCTAGAGCAGACCATTGGGATGCTTAAATAATGTTTCTGCTATGTGGACAGCTTTGGAGGAGCTCTGCAGCACTCAACAAAACAGGTGTCAAAATTCATGATGACGTGATACATGCTGCACAACCTCACTGTCATGAAGGCACAGCCTTAGGTGATGACCAGCTGAGGATAGTAGGTGGAAAAGTCAGAGTTTGTAGAGGTGGAGGAAAAGGAGTTTGAAGAGGGAGACTAAGAGGGAGGAGGCGAACAACTCAGCCCCTTTCAGGCTGAGCTGTCCATGATCAATGCACCTGATTGCAATACAAATAAACACATCTCCAATTCCCCATTCAGCAAGAGTCCCAGCCCTTGCCTTTCCTGTCACTGACTAGCACGGTAACTACATGGCCACAATGCAAAAATAAAAGTCACCACAAAATAAACATTCCAAACCAAATTTATAAATCAAACAATGTCATATTGCATACAAAAGGAAACATCAACCAACAACTCTTGTACGTTCCTTCAATGCCTGTCTTCCATGTTCCTTTGCCTGTCCTAGCGATCCTACATTGTGCTACCCCATGGACTGCAGTATGACTGGTGGAAGGCTGCTGACTTTCAATGATGTTGGCTGCAGATGACCTTGTCGGATGAGTCCAATCATTTCTAGCCCTAGCATGTTCAGTTCTAGAGTGCACCATCTCGGCATGGGTGACAGAAGTCTGGACTGGCTGGCTGCCAGGCAACAGCAAGGGAACTGATGGAATAACAGTGGTGGGAGGGTGAATGCTGGCATTCCAAGAGAGATCAGCAGTTCATGCTTCATGGGGTCACTGGCACTCCCCCATGGCAGCACCTCAACAGCCCTATTAATCTGGTTGAAGAAAGGTTCTGGACTGCTGTGACAATCTGCCATCCCCTTTGAAAAGATGCAGTCATCATAACAGCAGTCCAAGTTTATATGGCAGCAAGTTGACCTTGCATGACTTCAATTCCACTGCAGCAGGCAGATGGTGGGTAGCTTCTGTGTGTGCTGCAATGGAAGCTGAGACATCAACCATCAGATGCAACATCTTAGTTAGGTCCACAAGTGTGTAATTGGGGTTGGCTACCACTTCCAGGCTGGAAAAGATGAGCCTTTCAGACTGTATAGGAACTTTCGGAGTCCATGAAAGTGTCGAGGAGAAGGCAGCAAGCTCCAGCTCCCTGGTTCAGCAATGCCTCCCCGGCACGTGGAGGTCTCCTTGGAGAGAATGATGGATACCATAGAGGCCTTGATCCAGCAGGACTTGGAGTTACTGTCAGATATGCACTCTGACCTGCATTCCATCCGTCTAGCCATGGGCACCTCAATCTCCCTCTGGTGCCCTTTCACCTCAAGGAATCAGGGAGGGGCCTTCAGGCACCCAAAAGGAGGAGGAGATTCAGACAGACATCCCTGGGGCTTTCATACAGGACGTTCTAAATGCGTCCATGAGTTCTGAGTCCCTTCTGGCTGTGACCGCATCAGCTCCAGCTTCTGAGACCACTGAGGCTGCACCTTCCCAGGAGACCCAAAGAAGTCCAAGGTCAAAAAGAAGTCGCCCGCCGAAGTCATCACTGACAATACAGCATAGTCGTCAGCAGGCTGCCTCCAGCTCTACTGCAGATGTTTGGGAAGCACCGAGATGCCAACTTAAGGTAAGAAAAATTAATAAGTGTTAAGTTAACAATGGGTGTGTAATCATTGTATATAGTTTTAGCACATTTGTAAATATATGAATTATTTCAGTTCATGGAGGTCTCCTGGGTTTTTCTTGCTGCTGCTTGTATTACTGGCACTCCCCATTCCAGGGGGGGACCAAGGCTGGGTCTATGTCCCCCAGAATCATGTCTGCGCATCGAGGCATCGCTTTTTGCCAAGGTTCATGCGAGCCATTTGCCAGAAGCCTCCCACCCTCATGCTATTCCCCTTCCCTCCACTGCCCTGTAGACCCTATAGAGAGACCTTTGCCTTATCAGAATAGATTATCAGTGTACTCCTTCACTTGTCCAGTTGAGTTGCCCTTAAGCTCCAAACACCTGATGACTTTTCTCCCACCTAGAATTTTTTCTGTTAGATATCGAGAGCGCCAACACCTTGATCTGCCTGTACCTCAGGGTAGTGCGTATCAACTTCCAGACAGTGTCCAACATCTCTTACCCTCTTCCTGTCACCCACCCCTTATCCTCATCACCATCATCCCCCACCCCCATTGAGACCTTCACGCTACCATCAGTTACCCTTGAACCTCCCTCATCACCCTAGAGCCCATCACCATTACCCTTCAAATGCTTTCCCTCCCCAATGAGTCCACACCTGTCACAGACCCTGTGCCCACCCTGACTCTGCCCACTCCCCACTTATTATCCTCATCGATGACCCTTCCCGACAAGAACTACTCCCGCCAAACCCAAACCCTCTCATTCTATTGCTTCCCACTGTCCTCTCTCACAGTCACATTACCCTCCGACCACCAGTACTGTCCGGCCCCCAAGATTCCAGCATTCACAGCATTGACCCCTCCATCTGAACAACTCCCTGGCCCCCAGAAGCTTTCTTTGCCACACCTCCTGTGACTTCCGGCACCCCCACCCCCCAGTCAGCATGCATCATACCTGGGGTCATGTGTTCCTCAGGTGCTCCACCATGGATTCTCTCTTGCCATGTGCACACCAGGTTGTCCGGTCGTGAATCGGACCAGCGTGAATTCCATGTGGGGGAGGGGGAACGATTCTGGTTTGTTGGTGTTTTAATTAGCATACACAACATGCAAATTGGGTTCTCAACCAGCTTCAGTGGGAGAGGCAACCTGGCATTAACTGGATTAATCGGCCATGACAGTCAGGACCATGTTTCCGCCGTCATTTCTTGCCGTCGGGAAACCAACCTTCAGTCATCCCAGCCTATTCTCTGCCCCCACCTGCCACAAGCCCCGCCGCAAGCGAGAGGGGAAAATTCCGGCCCACATCGCACCTCCTCTGCAGCCCCTTGACCACGGCCTCCAGCACAGGTTGAGAAAATCATGGAGCCCTCGCTCATCCATGTTGTGCCATCAAGTCTTCCCGTAGCAAAATCACTTCCAAATGACTTTTGGCACCTGCTGCTGCCACAATGCATCGTCACTTTTCGAGGCGCAGGCTGGCTTTAAGTCATGCAAACCAGTATTAAGTGGTGCTAACTTCTCGCGATTTTGTGACCCCCCCACCCCCGCTCAGGAATGCAGTCACTCAACAGAGCATTTAGCACTGGCTGCATACAACAATCATTTAAATTTGCAGATTCGCAGACAGCACAGTGTTGGCATGTTGCATGCAGCAGTAGCAGCAGGTGCAGAGTAATTGATTATTGTGATCCCTTTGCCTGTTTTCAAGCCCTGTCCAATTTTGTGGCCAAAGTTCGTCTATTTTCTGCTCTGTGCATGTTTTGAACCTAATGTTTCAGGATGACCCACAGCGATTCCGACTAATTGCTCATTGCGCCGTAAAAGTACACCCTTAAATAAATGTAGTACTTAGAAGTTTAATTTTTATGACAGATAACGTAAAGTGTACTGAGGCTGGATAATAAAAGTGCATGTCATATAAACCAATGAAAACAAACAGCATGCAACCAAACAGTCAGTAAGTTTTGAGCCGACAGTATTTGTTTTAAATTGTTTTGTACCCATGTTGGGGTTTTCTACTCACATTATCAAGGGCTTATTATCTTGTAATGATATGCTGTGAAGAAGTTTGCTATGTTAGACTTTTGCTATGCTAAAGCAGAAATTATTAGTAGATTTTATGCTTTGCCTGCAACAATTAAGCAGCTGTTATTCCTCTGATAAATTATGCATCTTGAAACATCATATGAAGTGCGACCAAATCGTGGAGAAATTGGAAATTAATCAAATTTCTCTTTGAGGGCATTCAATCTGGTGGTGGGAAGCAATGTGCCTCCCAGGCTAAAAAATCGCAGATTTAAATCCTATATGGAGATACTGAGTTAATGCCTGAAGTCATCATCACATAGGATTAAGGGCATTGTTTTTCTCGCATTGCAGACTATTAAACCAAAGTCATACTTCCTGTACTAAGGAATGGCGAGGATTCCCATTGCTTGCACAATAAGCAGGAACAACAAATACTTGTGACTTGGCCAACATTACCCAGGAACCTTTCTCTGCATTCTATTTCCCTTAGGTTCCATGGAAATAACATGAGGGATCTCACCAGCTGATCTTTGTTGAAATACCTTCAGATAAATCATTAAAAATTTATGTTAGGGAATATTTACTTTGAAAGTGAGCAATCAGAAATTTGGTCAAAGAACGATATTGCTTTTTCAATGAAATATTGAATTGGGTCTGCTTCATAGAAGGAATGCCTAATTTATATGCCTCAAGCAAAAATAATGGATATAATTTCCATCCCTCACTTGTTCAATTAGGTTTGCTAAACACTACAGCTATGTTCATTGGTAATGACAATTTTGGCTCCTTTTCTCCCCTCCACAGATTGGAAAGCACAAACTAAGCTGGAACTGACAGATGCACCCTTCCAACGCAATAATGCTCATGTCAGCCTTATATGTGTCAACAATTGATATATCAATTTACCAGGTGCGGAGCCTGTCTAGTTTTACGATGGAATCCAATTAGTATCGCTTTGTGTTTGCTGGCCCAAAGAATAGCAAGCTGCATTCCAATATGGTGTCTCTCCTGGAAAGCACTCACTGTCAAACACTTTTGCAATAAAATCATTGTGAAATGGATCAGTAAAGTCTGCAGTGGTCACTTTGCCAAAGTTATGGAAAGTTTGCTTAAATTATCCATTTGGATGGAGGTAGAGTACCTACATCTGTTGCCTGCAGGCAACAAGGTAAAAAAAATGAGTTTACAACAACGATGAGCCAAGTTTGCATCAATGATTACTGATGGGTGTTAAAGCTATACCTGCTTAGGAATAAGCACTCAGGGAATGGTGCGTAGCCCAAGAGAACCTGAGAGGAGAATAACTATTTCTGTATCGTAACTGAGAACAGTGAAACAAAACATAAAAATTCTCCCCATGATTGCACTGCTAAAAACTGCATATAATTATATAGTTCAAGCTGACACAAAGCATTGAGTTGTGAAGTTGAGTTACAACAAAGCTGTTAGCAATAAACTTCCACATTCACATATGCTGCACTCCTTCTGCGCAATGACTTTATCATGCAGCCCCTGTGTGTGGCAAGTAGCATGAAGTGGCAGAAGTTCTGTAAGAATAAAAATCAGGCATGTAGGGCACCATCATTTGCATAGAACTGAGCTGGATGGAAGCAGAACAAAAACAGAATTACCTGGAAAAACTCAGCAGGTCTGGCAGCATTGGCGGAGAAGAAAAGAGTTGACGTTTCGAGTCCTCATGACCCTTCGACAGAACAAGTTTTGTTCTGTGCGATTCCATGTGATTTTGTAGGGTGGTGTAAATTCCATCTATCAGCATTATTTGAAATAAAGTAATCCCACCCTGTGACTATTTTACAATAGCATTTAAAAGAAAGAACCTCTTACTGACCAGGCTCTATTGGCTATGGTAGTTTAAAAACTATGACGTTATTTTGCTGTTTGAAAAAGAGTTGGCAATTGTTTCTCAGTATCAGTGTAAACAATTCAGTTCAATGGGAATTGTAGATAGGTGAGATATGTAAAAGTACAGGACAGAGGGTATCATATTGTCTCACCCCCCACCCCCACTGCCACCCTGCCCCATCCCACTCCCACTCACTAGTATCTCTACCGTATCAAATGATAAACCAAGTTACCATGATAAAAGACCTGAAGGAGGTGAATTCAATTTCCAGTTTACTGTTATGTAGACAGTGAACAGCCTAAACTGAGAAGCAGAGATGTTAAAAAAAGAGACACAATAATGTATGGATAAAGATGCATATGAACAAACTGCAGCAGTTCTGTTTGTACTTGACTCAAAATTCTGACGGATCTACCCATTGTGATACAGGACTCTCTCTGAGCAGGAACTTCCCTAGAACAGAATTCAGTTAAAAACAGCAGCAGTAGCCAAAAAAAGGCCACAAGGTGACAGTATTAACATCTAACTAAGCCCACAGTGTGATTAATGCCTACAAACCATCAGACCAGATAACCAAAATTACGTCTTTATAATCAAGATGACTAAGGAAACCTACCTAGTTAAGAAAATTTGTGTTCATATCTTTATAAATAGAATTGTTCAAAACTGTTGTAAGGTCTGCAATTATCTCCATGATTGCACTGCTAAAAACTGCATATAATTATATAGTTCAAGCTGACACAAAGCATTGAGCTGTGAAGTTGAGTTACAACAAAGCTGTTAGCAATAAACTACCACATTCACATATGTTGCACTCCTTATGTGCAATGACTTTATCATGCAACCCCTGTGTGTGGCAAGTAGCATGAAGTGGCAGAATTTCTGTAAGAATAAAAATCAGCCCACCAAACCTTCCTGCATTTCTCTTTCCTTCACTATAATGCTCCTTAAAACTTACCTCTTTAACCAGGCTTCCATCACAATTTCCTGTTTAGTAAAATGCTTAGTTGATAAGATTGCTCAGTCCCATTATGTAAGATAGACCCATCTCCCCAACAGAGCTGGAAAATTGCCTGAGAGTAGAGAAAAGACGAATGCAGAAATTGAATGAAGCCTTCTGAGAGCTCAATCGAAAGAAGGAAGCTTAATTATTGTCATTCAGCATGCTATTACAATTTCACTGAATGTGGTAATTTTATTGAGCTTTTTCGAATATGTTCTTTGTAAACCGTAATTACCTGAAAGGTTTTGAAGCAAAATTACAGACTTCACAAAGTCATGATGTCACTGCAGGCATAGTCTGCAGAAAATGAAGAAGAAGCTTGGCCATCCCTCTGGTGCAATATTACAGCCTGTATTTTTCCGAAGCACAGCCGCAGCTGACACAGAACACTTGGCAAAGACTGTGGGCGGAATTGCCCAGTCTCAGGAATGCCAGGTTTTATGGCGGGCTGGGGGAACAATGGGTTGGGAGCTGAAAATAAGTTTCCAGCTGGTGTGAACTTACATCATGGCAGGTCGTATTCCCGCCAGAGACCGGAGTGAAGCCATTTTGCATCCTGTTAATGGGATGCAATGAAGGTCCAACAGGAATTACCCCCCCCCCACCCCTCCCAATCATCCATGCCTCCAACAGGATATTACACCGATCTGGACCACATCTGGGCCAACGTGGCATGGACATGTCAGAACTCACCTGAAAGAAGGCCTGGGGGCAGCTTGCAGGGAGTGGAAGATGGAAGCCTCCAGCAACTGTGGACCCTCGAAGACCATGTGCAGCAGTGGGTGGGTGGAGTATCAACCACGTGGATCTTCTCACAGCAGGAGCTTCCAGGAGATGGATATTCAAGCTGCAAGTGGACAGCTGCAGGAGGTACAGTTGGGCGGCAATGATCTGTGCTGAGATGGGGGGTATTAGACGGGGAAAAGAGGAATAAAGAGGTGGGGTGGGTGTGGAGGCCTAGTGGGAGGTGGGGGAGGTGAAGGGTGGTAGGCGAAAGAGAGAGATGCAGTGGGGGTCATGAAATGTGAGGCGGTAAGGAGCAAGTGGGTGGAAAGGACCATGGTGGAGTGTGGGCAGGATGGGGAGTTGGGTGTGCAGGTGTGAATGGGCATTGGGGAAGAAGTGGGGAAAGGTGTTCCGAGGGAGGTGTCCATGGTGTCAACTGATGAGTCCTCGGGGGCATACTGAGGGAGCTGTTAATAGGGAAGTAAGGTGAGGGTTAAAGGGGGCACTGGAAGCCAGTAGGGTGGGAAGGTGAGGGCTCAACAATGAGAGGTGAAGGGGCGCTGAGGAATGTCGGAAGTGATACAGAAGTAAATGCAGATTCTGAGGGTAGGCAGAGTGGGGTTGGGGGTTGGGGTGGGCATATCTATTCTAATGGAAGTGGGCTCCTTGGGAAGGTAGGCGACGTGGGCATTCACCTGCATGGGACGGATGGTGATGGAGTGAGGTGAAGGGTAACTGTGGGAAGGTCAAATGTTACACCTGGGGGGGTTCAATGGTTATGTGGGGGGGAGTGTGTCAGTCATGGCGGAAGGAGTAAAAGTATTGGAATGTACGTCCAAATTAACATGAACCATTGCCGCTTGCAATGATCCGGAGCCTCGTGGTGGAGATCCCAAGATGCTGCATGGGAATTGGATCATCAGGGATGGGTGGAGATGCAGGTTATTTCAACCTGACATCTGAAGGAGAACCCCAGCATGTAGTGCTTACAATGCTAGGTTGTTGGAACAGATAAGCATGTGAAGGGCAAAGGCTCAGTATGCATAGGGCTCACAAGTATCCTGGCAAATACCTGTGCCTCCCTGTATATGCATGATTGGGGGAAACATTGACTCAGCCTGGGCTGTCCCTCTGAAGATAGGGAGGCAGGAAAGAGGGGTGTATGAAACACAAATACACCAGATCAGACTTCATTAAAGTGCAAGTGTACTCTATTTACAAAGATGCCCTAACATTAACACTCATAGTACACCCTTGCAACCAAATATGAAATCAAAGCTTCTTAATCTTGCATTCCCTACCACTTCTTCTAGGTGCTCCCATGACATCCACAACAGGGTGGAGGCAGCCTGCTGTCCAGTTTGCCCTGTTGCTTTGAATGACCTTGGTGGCCGTCCTTTGGAGACCCGAGGCCTGGAGGGCCCTGGGTTACTTTGGCTGTCCTGTTGTGGGGCAGCTGTTCCCTCTGCTGTCAGAAAGGGTGAAGCTGAAAGGGTCACAGGCAAGGGGCATTCCGAAGGGCCAGATACCCTCAGAGATTCCTGAGTGGAAGTCCCAGGAATGTCCAATAGCTGTTCCTCCTGCCTTTGAGTGCCCGAGGGTCCCTGCCTGACTCATTGAGGGGAAGGGGTGCACATCCCCCTCTCAAATAACCTCTGAAAAAGGTCACCCTTGGCTACAGCGATGGAGTGCAGATCTGCGTGCACTTCCAGCACAAACTGGGCATTCTGCTGGCATCTGCCACCCTCCCCTTGGAGACCATGATGCACACACATTTCGGCATCACTTCATCAGCCAGCAGGCAGACAGACTCCTCCACGACACGTGCCACACTGTTGAGGGCTTCCAATATCCCTGCCTGATGTTCCTCCTCCTCTTGCACCTTCCCCAGCATCTCGTACAGGACCAATCCCAGAGGCTTGTCATCCCACTTGGACATTGCAGATGCCTCTTCCTCAGCAGTCCTCCGAGTGCCAGTGAGCTTGGCTGACCCTATCACCTCCTACTGCAGATATATGTCCATGCGGTGACCACCAGATTGTAAGACCCTGTCTCAACTAAATGTAGTATCCCCAAGGTGTTTGTCTCTGCGCAGGTGGACGGTGCAGGTGATAGCTGTGACTCCTCTACAGATGCACTTTCTTTCTCCTCCCCAATGCCCTTGGTCCTCTGCGGGCTGGAGGAAATGCAGGACTGGGTCTCCTTTTGTTCCCTTGCCATCTTCCTGCTGGCACTTGTGAGAGAGGGGAGGGTGAGTGACTGCATGAGCTGCCTCCAACATGGAGGAACACATGACACTTAGGTTTTTATGTGACTATATTATGCATGGTTCCTTACTGGATGGAGGCTGCCCACTGACCTCTTCATCTG
This sequence comes from Carcharodon carcharias, assembly GCF_017639515.1. NCBI lineage: Eukaryota > Metazoa > Chordata > Chondrichthyes > Lamniformes > Lamnidae > Carcharodon > Carcharodon carcharias. The sequence continues at coordinate 114,168,179 of NC_054475.1, forward strand.
CACAGGCTCGGTCCGGTTCCTCCCCTGCCAGCTGGGCTGCCCACTCCTCAAACTCAGTGAAGTTTTTGAGGTCAAGCAGGCCCCCTCCCAACTTCTCTCTTTCCTTCTCTACTGTTGTGCCTCAACTTTTTCTGCACAAAAAGAGATGGGGTTGAGAGCTATTAGGCTTCATGTATCTTCCTCATGCTTCTAGTCTTACAAATAGCTCACTGGATCGTGTGCCATGTGATTGATGCACTGCAGGTTGTCCACAAAGCATCTGAGGCAGCAGCCTCCAGAGCGATGAACACATAAAGATAGAAGGATAAGGCTCACAGAGGCATGTCATTAGTGTTGTTTTCTGGTGCCCTCAATGCCTAACTCCCTTCCACCTCCCACCCCAGACAGTATCTGAGCGCTCTGTGTGGAAGTGTTAGGGACGCACAGTGGCCTCTCCACCTGCAGACTAGATGGATGACAGTGGGGTTATGAGGCATCACCTTATCATGTTGAGTAGCCCTTTTATACATGGGCCGCACAGATGGTGCCCTTGTACTGAGGCCCATGTCCCCACTACCATTCAGCAAGGTGAGTGTGATCAGTTGAGACTTCACTTATCCTGGCGGAACTGATGAGGCCATTTATCCATTTGTGGAATTGCAGTGCAGTCCTCTGGCGGAGGGCGTGGGCACTGGAAACTTCCACCCATGCAGAGTTGATCTATTGGCTCGGCCTCCTCCTTCCATCCTTGGGGTATAGGACGTCTCTGCACTGCATTGAGCAGGACTTGAAGGGATGCGTTACTGAACATGGGGCCAGAGCTCCCTGTGATCGGTGGGCCATCCTACTTCAATGCCTTTTAAATATGGCATCCGCATATGACAGTGGGGCACACATCATCAAGCCCGGAATAAGCTGGGAAAAACTAACTGCACCATTAATTAGGCCAGCATCTCACGATTTGGCGTGAATTCCCACCTGCCTCCATGGCAAGAAACGCTCTATGTTCCCACCCCCGCAATGGGACTTAGGCACAGAATGGAAAATTCTGCCCTGTGTTTGTGGATGTATTATTAAAATGCTCCATTCTTTTAACAGTGTACTTAAAACACAAAAGAGATCTTCAAAGCTCAACTCAACAATTAAAAGATCATAATTTGCAAGGACGCAAAACATCACAGTAATGCATCACGCTGATTTGGATTGTAGAATCATTCATATTTATGACAGCTGTTTGACTGAAACCAATGTGAAACTGTATAATGTGATCAGATATCCTATTAACTTAACATCCTGCTTTTTGTTTTTCTATAAATAAGATCATTTTAAGTGACAATTCAAGTAAATCTCATATCAAGCCACTAACCTCAAGCTTAATAAATAATGACAACATAATATAGTATAGAATAGACCTTAGTGAACACTCTGCAAGTGATCAACAAAACCATCTGATCTCATCACCACATCTATTTTTTCTGTGTTTTATCACTCACTGTTACCTTAGATCACCATGTCTTGCTTTCTGCTGAAGCAGCAAGACAATCTGTTTATCACTTTTTCAGCCCTTGGTTTATATTGTGCATGACAGTTAATTAATTATTTGGCATGCATTAACATATAGTACAAAATGGTACAATCTACCAATCAGCATGAGTCAACTGTGGTTTTAAGTACTATGTCAGATACTCCCAGACTTAAAACATGTCTCAATGATTTAGAAGGCTACTTATACAATCAATTAATTTTCTTGGTTTAGATTCATCTGAATTCTCTATTTTATGTACTTGTCTTGGAATTATAGAGTGTCACTCATCATTTTACATAATTCAAGGTTTCTTCTAATCTTGTTTCAAAGGTTGTTAAATAATAATGACATTCTTTATGTTAATTGGAGTGAATAAAATTAATATATGGAAGTTATCAATTATAAATATCCTGACATGATCAGGTGTGTGTTCTTTAAGTTTAAGGTTGAAAGATATTTTTTGAGTGAAGAATTGCTTCTGAATTTAGGATATAATAAAATGTTCTTGAGAGTTAGGCCAAGCCTATGTAGCCCAATTAAGAGGATCAGATCACATAAAAATAACAACCTGCATTTATTTGTGTCTGTAATGTAGATAAACGCCCCTTCACTTCACTTCAGTAAAGTGTAATCAGAGAAACATGAACATCGAGTCAAAATGGTAGACCATAGGAGAGGTGGATTTTATGGAGAGTTACAGGGAGAGGGAGGTGGGGAGTATTTTGGCCAGTGCTATATTTATCTATTGAACTATGGGGGATGTTCAAAGTCACATTCATGGCATTACATAGAATTATGCAGAATTTACAACACAGAAGCAGGCCTTCGGCCCCAACTGGTTGATGCTGATACATATGAACATGCAAACATACGAATTTGGAGCAGTAGCAGGCCATTCAGACCTTGGGCCTGCTCCAAGATTCAATAAGAACATGGCTGATCTGATTGTGGCCTCAACTTCACATTCCTCCTACTCCCAATAACCTTTGACTCCCTTGTTAGTCAAGAATCTATCTACCTCTGTCTTAAAAATATTCACCGACCTTGCCTCCACTGCTCTCTGAGGAAGAGAGTTCCAAAGATTCACAACCCTCTGAGAGAAAAAATGTCTTCCCGTCTCCATCTTTAGTGGGAGACTCCTTATTTTTAAACTCTCCCCTCTAGTTCTACTCTCTCCCAAAAGGGGAAACATCCTTTCAGCATCCACCCAAGCCCCCTCAGAATCTTATATGTTTCAGTAAAATCACCTCTCAATCTTCTAAATTCCAATGGATACCAGCCCAGCCTATCCAACCTTTCCTCATAAGATAACCCTCTCATCCTAGGTATCAGTCGAGTGAACCTTCTCTGAACTGCTTCTAATGCATTTATAACCTTTCTTAAATAAGGAGACCAAAACTATTCCAAAAGTGTAATAAAATTGGAGCATAAGTCAATTCAGAGCAAAATGCTTGACTTTGAAAAAATATGCAATGCACAGTATAATAAGAACAAACTTGGAATTGTTTTTATTTCTCAATTCCATAACTCTGTTTTAGTTTGAAAACTCAAAGCAGCTTGCATTGCGTCAAATAATGCTGAGGATAAATTCCAACTTGGTATTCGCATCTTTATATTTTGTTATTGCACTTACAGTTCAAGGTCAATTGGTGAAGGGATAACTGATTGATATAACCTTCAATCAAATTGAGTCTCTCAAACTCTCAGATTGAAGAAGGAATTAAATCTCATTTTACTGTAATTTCAAATGCTTGAAGGCAAAAAGCAATAAGCGTTACATACAAGGGATCAAAGGGAGTACCCAATAACTATAAACAAGCATCCCAATGCCAATTAGGTCAAGCTAATGAAAAGCACACTGAATGAAAAGCAGTCACAATGCTTTAATCACAATGGCCTGTTCTCCATCAAATTGGCTTCAAAGCAATTTGGCCATCTTCTGATGTTCTTAATCTCATGATTCAAAAATAGGATCATTCTCTAGATTCTCAGGAGGGAGCTAATGTACAACCTTCAACCTTTTCAGAGTTTTCAATAGAATTTGCTACCTTGGTCATATTAATGAATTATGGAACTTCTTTTGTAACTTACTCGCATGGCACAAACTTAAAACCCCAATAAATGGACAAATATTGGGTCGTAACTTCTGAGTTCCAGGGTAGTGCATCTGGGGGATGCACGCCACCATCCCAAAGATGTGCCGGGGACCCCACCCCACTCTACTCCCCCAGACATTCTCAGGTAAGGATTGCCTGGCAATTGCCTGGGAAATTCAAACTTCCATTGGTCAATTTCCCCTGCACTGAGAACCATCCCAAAATGCAACTTAAATCGTAAACTTCGGATAGTTCTGACCGCCTTACAGTAATAGCTACCCAGAAAATGTTAGAAGAATTAAAACCACTTCTAGCTTCTGGGTAAATATTGTACTGATCCACACCAACTCCCCATGGGATTCTGAACTACCCCCTACCCCTACCCCTCCACAGGACTCCCCCAACTCCTGACACCCACGGGGCTCCCCACCAAAACCCATGGACTCCCCCAGCCCTCAATATTACCCTATCTACCCTTCCTCCCAGGCCTGACCCCTGACCACCACCCATAGACCCAACTCCCAACTCCAACTCCCTCCCCAGGGCTGACTCCTGACTCCACCCCCCCACCCCCAACCCAGGCCTGACTCCCCCACTCCCCAGCCCAACTCTACCCTTCTCAGGCCTGACTCTCCACGCCCCCTCCCCCAGGCCAGACTCCCAACTCCCAACCCCTCCCCAGGCCCGACTCCTGACATCCACTTCAGGCCCGACCTTAACCACCTGCAATCCTACCCACTTGATTTATACACTCATCTATGCCAGCTAGTGCCGTTAAAAAATGGGGCAGGGCTTACTTCACTGTGACTGAGTTGCCCTCAACTGTAGGCCCCGGGAGTATGATACACTTCATGGATCTTGCACGACCTAAGTTGGAAGGTTGGGCGAGATAGCATTGCCTGAATTTCCAGGTCAGTAATTTCAAGCAGTGTGGCAATCTGACTCATTTGCCACTCCACTGGGAGTTACAGCCCATTATCTTCTTACACCACGCCATCCCCTGTCCCACCTCCCAAGCCTCATTATAGAATTATTAACTCCAATCTGAGGACAGGTAGGACAGTGACTTGGACTCTAGCCTTTAAAATCTTTGCAGAGGATTTGCCGCTCTGGTGGAATTTTACGGCTCTGTTGCAGCAGGGGCAGGGCCCAGAAAATGCAGCGAACCATTCAAAAGTCCACTGACTTTGGTAGGACAGGAAGGTCCCACTGACAAGAGAGGCCATAAAATTCCACCCTCAGTTTCTGCGTGCTGCCATATTAATGGCACAGTTTAGAATAGCTTTTACTCATTGGCCAATGCACTGGACAGAGGCGAATAGAGGCCTCATGAATTCTTACAAACGCTGGTCCTTTGGCACAATTGGAAGCCCAATGCAACTTAATGTCCCAGCCACCCATGAACTCACCAGTAAAACCTAGCAGGATTGGTCTCCTGAAGTCATTGAAGCATTTATTAAAGGGGTGTTCAGCAACAGAAAATTGGATCTCAAAATCATTGTGCCTTGGACTGTTTAGATTGTCAGGGGCAGGGACGGAGGTAGGCAGGGGTTGAATTTCAGGCCATGAGCTGGTGTGCCAGTTTCCCTGACTCTGTCCCTCCCAAGGGACTTCTTCCTGCCAGCATCTGACTGATGTGTTGTCAGAGACCAGCTGAAATTTTCCAGTCAGCCTCCAGGCCTCTGCAGGTGGTAAGTGTAGAAAGTCATAACTTGAAAAAAGAAATGCAAACTTCCAGTAAGTAACTGAATGGATGACATGACAAAAATTCACGTTTTGAGATGTTTACTATGACAAACAGACTAAAAACACTAGGATAAAAATAAAATACTGCAGATGCTGGAAATCTGAAACAAAAACAGAAAATGCTGGAAAAACTCAGCAGGTCTGACATCATCTGTGGACAGAGAAACAGAGTTAACGTTTCAAGTCTGTATGACCATTTTTCAGAGCTGTAAACACTCTTGTCTAAACACTGTTTTTATAGGCAACTTACACTTTAAGCTACAGGGCAGAATTTTTAACACAATTGAGAAAAAAACACCGTTATGTATACATTACACTGTCCTTTAAAAAGGCATTCGATTCTCCCAGAATCAGTCCAGAATGATTCTTAAATTCGAAGGGTTTACTTCCAATATTTTCCTTTCCCAGCCTGGAAGCTTTTAACTCCAGAACTGTCTTTCACGGTGTGAGTTTTCCTGGACACTCCTTCCCATAACAAAAGCTAGGTAAATCTCCCAGTTACATTTTAACTCCCCACAAATTTAACCTTTTAAATCCGAGCACGAGCTTCCACCCGCATTCTGGCGCAGCAAACCATAGAGACGTATGGCCTCCAACTGCTCTCTCACTCTCTCTCTCCCTCTCTCCCAGACCCTAGAAGAATAATTGTGTCTGTGAGATTTCAGTGATATCTTAGAAACTCTTCCCCTCTCAAAGCCTATTTCCATGGCAATGTGAATCACATGGGCCTGGTATCCAGGTAGAAATGTTGATTAGCTATCCTTGAGAGCCCCGCATTTTTTCATCTTGGAACAAATTGACAGCTTGAAGACCAACTGTTCACAAATTGACACCCTCAACACTTTTATGGGACTTTAGGGAGTCACAGTTTATCCATTGTTAGCACACAGATTGCTGCCACTGTTTCCAAGTGTAAACAGCTTGCACCTTCCCCCCAGTAAAAACAACTTGGAACTCCTTTAATGTCTAACAATCAAACCACACAAGCTTGCTGTTAGGCAGACTTCAGAACAGGTCACATGACTCTCTTCATTTTACCCTAAATTAAAGGTACAATGTCAAAACATAACAACCTTATAAACCTCATAGCTGTAACACAGGGGACAGTACTGCTCCCTGGAGGCAATCTCCTGGCAGCAGGCTCGGAAGCAGATTAATAGCAACATGCTTAATGCCTCTGTAAAATGAGCACTGTGATATGCAAAAGTTGACCCTTGTAGTCGACTGGAATGAGCTCATCAGGGGCTGTGTAATTGCACCAAGTGGATCTACCAAAAGGTTGAACAATCCGTATTTTATTGATGTGAGGATCCAAATCAACCTTTGCACAAGGCTTCCATGAGGCAAGCATCACTCCTGATGTCAGTGGCAAAGAGTTAAGGAATGTAGTTATTTTGAGAAACACCGTCAAAGCAAAACCCCCAGTCAAGTTGGCAGTAGATCCTACGACAGGAGGCTGCAGAGGTTTGTAACAGCCTGCTTGGATAAATACAGCTTCCTGAACCCCTGCTCTTCAGATAGTTACAAGAAATTGACTATTGGCCTGAACACCTTAACAGGCCCAGCTGCTGCTCAAGCTGGTTGCTGAGACTGCTGTGACCCATTCTCTCCTTCGAACAGTTCCCCCCATCCCAACTAAACTGGCAATAATAGAGCCCATATTGAGCAGATAGGGCTTACTGAGGATAAGCAATATGGATGGGGATCGGTTTCTCAGGAAGGTAGGGAATGTGCATGTTCATCTGGACATCCTGTAAAGACATGGGTTTGGGTGGGTAAGTGATGGTGGGGAGATGGAAGGTGACATCAGCAGGGTCAACAGTAATGGGGGCAAAGACATGGGTGACTGGGGGAGGGGCAAGGATGGGGGAGTTGAGCAAAAATCTGACTACAGCCATTATTGTTGAAACTGAAAGTGAGGGAAGCCTCATTTTGGACAGGCATAGGTGCTGCATGGGAATGTGATCAGTGGGTGGGCAGAGATGGCCAACTGAAAGAGAACCCCAGCAGACGGCACTGAAATTGCTCAGGACAGTGGGATGAGTGTGATGGAGGAAGGATCTGCATGCGTGGGAGAGTGCTTGCATGAGGCTCCGAAAAACCCTGCCACACACACACTTCTCCCTCCAGGATCACTTGTGGCCTGTCCGCATGCAGCTGAACTGCTAGTGGAGGGGAAATGCATGGGGAGGACTCACGAAGCCTGTCAATGAAACTGAAAGACAACATTACACATTATTCAGTGAAAGTGAATATATTTTCAGATTATAAAGTGACAAAATGTGTTCACCTGCGCAACAACTTGTGGCCAGAATTTCTTAACTTTTCTAGGCTACCACTTCTAGGTGCTGCATTGACATCCGCAGCAAGGGTGGAGACAGCCTGTGCAATGGTTGGCTCTGTTACCTCTGATGACTTTGGCGTACGTTCTCTGGAGAGCTGAGGCCTTGAGGGCCCCGGCTTGCTTTGACTGTCCTCCTGTGGGCCAGCTGCTCCCTCTGTGTTGACAGAGGATGAGGTTGAGGAGCTCACAGGCAAAAGGAACTCAGAGGGAGCAGACAGCCTCTGAGATTCCTGAGCGGATGGCCCAGGGTGTCCAGCTGCCACTCCTCCTCCCTTCAGATGCCCAAGGCCTGACTCCTTGAGGAGAAGGCACACCTGGAGGGATGTCGAGGTGCCCCATTTCCCTTTCACATCGTCACTGCAGGAACTCACCCATGGCTACCACTTTCTGCTGATCCAGGGTCTCCATGGCGCCTGCCATCCATCCCATGGGCAACCCCATAAGTGCACATGCGGGCACCACTTCATCAGAGAGCGGATGGACGCACTCCTCCAACCCACATCCCACTCTTTTGAGAGCTTCCAACAGCTCTGCGTGATGTTCCTCTGCCTTCTGCTGACTCTCCACGATGAGTTGGAAGGCCAAATCGAGAGGCTTGTCATCTGACTCAGAACTCACAGATGCCTCTTTCCCATTGGTCCTCCAAATGCTGGGCAGCTTAGCTGAACATGCCTCCTCTTGTTGCAGACAGGAGTACTCATGCAGCGACTACTAGATTGTGAGCCCAAGCCTGCTCTAGATCTAGGTCCCACTGAGGTGTGTGTCTCCATGCTGGTGGAGGGTATAGGTAAGCACTGTGATGGTCTTCCTGGCTGTTTATTTCCAGCTCTTCAATGGAGGAGGTGTCCTGTAACTTGAAGTGACGACCTGAATGGAGCTGAGCAACTGATTGGCTGAGGGTGTTGGTTGCTGGGCAGAGCTCCCTGTGAACCAAAGTAGAAATAATTAGTATCAAAAGCAGTAGAGAGAGCACTCACAGTTGTGTTGAGAGAGGGATGATGTGCTGCAGGATCCTCACATGGATGTTTGCCACCAACATCACCGTCACTGCAGGCACGGTCCATATCCTCTTTAGTTAGTGCGATGGCACACTCCTCAAAGTCAGTGAGGGGCCTAATGTGGGCCACTCCACCCCCAGTCTGGGACGTCTCCTGCAAGAAAATAGATGGAGATAGTGTGAGCAGGACACATGTGGTGCATGGAATGTTTGTGGGTGAGCGGAGCCATGAATGGGATGAGGATGCAAGCTCCAGAGGATGTGAGCCTGATGGAGAATTGAGGATGTGTGTGAGAGTTAGTGTTGTTGTCCCTTGAGGTGTGAGATCCCTGTGGGTATGTGATGGGTTTGCGAATGTGTGAGTTGAGAGTAATGTGGTGGCTGACCTACCCTTGTGGAACGGATGAGAGCATTCATCCTCTTCCTGCACTGGATGGCTGACCTCCTCTGTGCTCCAGTAGTGTTGGCTGCCTCCCAGGCTGGATTGGTGACTCCAGTGGATCTCCTGCAGCCAGAGCAGGGGTAACGGACATCGCAGTGGCCTTCCACTATGTCCAGCAGGTGCCCCAGAGAGGCATTGGGGGCTGCCATCTTCTTTGTTTTCAGGGCTATCTGTCGCCTGGAGCAGTCCTGATCTGTAGACATGAAGTAGGCATGCACTCTGGTGTGCTTTAAGTATGGCGCCTGGAGCGAGGATGCGCTGAGGTCTCAGCAGGATGGGCAAATCTGAGCCTGCCCATCCACCAGAGATCTGGCGTGTTTTCTGTGAATGCACTATTAATGAAGCGGGAGACGCCGGGAATGGGTGATATGGCACAAAACCCACCATTGCGGCTGGCAAGTAAAATTACTTTTTTCCCGCCCCAATTCTGTCCTGTTTTACAACTACAAGAGTTGCTTATGTTTGAACCAGACCTCAAAGTTTCTGCTAAAAATACAAGAATGAATGTAGCTGACATCTCAACACAGCTCCCATCCGAAAATCTACACACAGCAGTGCAACTTCATTCACCATTTCTGTATGTCATTTTCTGACACCACCAACAATTTTAAATGTAAAACTATTTGCAATAGATTGTGTAGTGTGGAGCCTTCCTAAGGGAATGCTGAGGGGGAGAATGAGTATGAGGAGGAGGGCTGTGTGTACTGCAGCAGCACACAAACTTACAAATATCTGCTCTTCCCCCTGGTGCTGGCACAAGTCTGTATGGCACCTGTATGGTCTCTGAGTCCCCTATTTAGTAGGAATCTGGGAGGTGGGCTAAGCTTGTTGGAGCAAAGTAAAAGAAGATTTGTTTTGCAATCATTGTATTTCTGGTCTGGGAATTCTGATCACCTTATAGATAAAGTGAAAAAAGTCCTTTTCACAGATTTGGCATCTTGTGACAAATAAAGACTTTCTTTCAAAATGAGGACATACCTAAAAGAAAATAAGGTAGATTCATCATAAGTGGGATATTTATAAATCTAAAGTAGGAAGTAACACTGCTGACAGCATTTAATAAATCATTAAATCAGAAGTTACTGTGGCAACGAAAGTGAAATTTAGAAAGCTTATTCTATTCTTAAGAACTTAAGAACTAGGAGCAAGAAAAGGCAATTCAGCCCCTCGAGCCTGGCTCGATCATGGCTGATCTCATTTTGTCCTCAACTCTAATTTCCCACCCTGTCCCCATAACCTTTCAACCCGTTACTAATTAAAATTCTGTCTATCTCCTCTTTAAATTTATTCAGCGTCCCGGTATCCACAGCACTCTGAGGTAGTGAATTCCACAGATTCATGACTCTTTGAGAAAAGTAGTTCCTCCTCATCTCTGATTTAAATCTACCACCACTTAGCCTAAAACTATGGCCTCTCATTCTAGAATGCCCCACAAGGGGAAACATCCACTCCATGTCTACTTTGTCTATCCCCTTTAGCATCTTATATAACTCAATTAGAACTCCTCTCATCTTTCTAAACTCTAGCGAGCATAGGCCTAAACTGCTCAATTTCTCCTCATAAGACAATTCCCGCATCTCTGGAATCTAATGAACTCCTCTGAACCACCTCCAATGCAACTTCCTCAAGTAAGGGAACCAAAACTATGCACAGTACTCCAGATAAAAAAAGGGAACGATAGTAAATGAAAGGCAGAGGAAGACATGGCTTATCTCTTTAAGTTTTCAGAGGCAATTTAATAATTCTATAAATAAAGCGTGACATGATATGCATATGGTTTTAGAGATGGCTGATGTTGCTTGCTTGTACATGTAGAAAGAAGTCATTGAGTTAGACATATTGGAGGCAGAAATGACAAGGGCCTTCTTTGACTTCATTGTCCAGATTTCTATGCTGGCTCCAACTGAAAAGTTATCATTTCCTCAATAAGTGGTGTAAGACGTGTTAATTAGAGGTGTGTTGTCCCTGTAGTCAGCTTCTTTCCTGGGTCATTTGTTATTCTTATCAAAGCTAATGGCAACACAAGATAAACCCATCCACTTTATTTGCAGTTCTGGGATAGATTCAAGACCAGGGAAATAGGGTAACCAGATCAAAAGGAATTTCTGCAATGATGTGGGGAAATAATCTGTGTAAAAAAGCAAGAAGGAAAATTAAGAAACCTTCACTTGATAGTACAGAACTTGAATGTTGCTGAAACGAGAGACATGCTGTCAAAGCTTTTGGACTTGCGCGCATCAGGATAGATGCAGAAATATCATGTAGTATAAATTATTGGCAGCCTTTGAAATTTGGCATTCTAGCACATGTCCTGATGAATGCAAGATAAAATGCTTATTAACAAAACTGCTATTAACAAATTACAATAATTCTAAAATTAGAAAATTACGGATTTCATGAAACAACAGAGGGGCATAAATGTGTTTCTCTATGGAGATGTCCACATGGTTCTAAGAACTAAATATTTGCAAACTATGGGTTGGAATTTTACATGCCCTCCCCCATCCCCCCAGGAGCTGGGAGATGGAGGAGTTTAAAATCGGGTGGTATGGCAGGGATGCCATGCCCATCACCTACCCCTGCTGCTGGTATTTTGTCAGCAGTCAAGGAGGCATTTGATAGCCCATCCTTTCTTAGGCCAGTTAAGGCCATTAAGCGACCATTTAATGACCAGTTAAGGGCTTCCACCCACTGCCAGTGGTATTTTTCCAGCAGCGCAGCAGGCCCATGTCATGTGCTAAGACCACCAGGTGATCCTTGGCAGCCTTGTTGGGGCTGGGTGGGAGACAATCCTGTTTGGGAACCCTATGCCCAAAAGAGTCCGCCCCCACCCCGTGGTACTACTTGCCCCCACATGTTCCTTCACCTTTTCCCTCCTGATCTCAGACCCCCAACCCCCTTGCCAGAGCCTGCCAGCCTGGCCTCAGTGAAACCCCCACCACTGGCACCCCCTACTTGCCCATCAACCCCCCCCCCCCCCACCCCCCCCACCTCCCCCCCCCCCCCCCCCCCCCCCCACCCCACCCCCACCTCAACCCCCACTCCACCCCAACACCTTCAGCCACCTTCTAATCCAGCTCCAACCACAATCACATTGGGGGCTACCTGCAGTCCCAGAAGTGGCCATGACTCCCAGTGGCACTGCTAGGACTAGAAAGGTGCCAGGCTCAGTGCCACCTTTTATGCCAGGGCAGTGCTCCAGCCTCAACATTAAATTCCACTTTTGTTGTGTATTTTAGAAAAATGACAATTGTGCATCAATGATATATGCTTGTTCAACCAATTGTCATTGTGTTAGTTTGGTAAGAAAAACTATAATTGTGTTTCTATAATCCTTTGAGTTTTCATTATCATGACTAAACAAGAAACAGTCCATGCACTTAGATAAAGCAAGTTTTTTTATTCATTCATGGGATGTGGGCATCACCGGCTAGGCCAGCATTTATTGCCCATCCCCAATTGCCCTCATTCAGAGGTCATTTAAAAGTCAACCACATTGCTGTGTGTCTGGAGTCATATATAGGCCAGACCAGGTAAGGATGGTAGATCTCCTTCCCTAAAGGACATTAGTGAATCAGAAAGGCTTTTAAAACAATCAGCAATGGTTTTGTGGTCATCATCAGACTTTTTTTTATTGAATTCAATTTCACCACTTGCCCTCATGGGCATCAAACCCAGATCCCCCATACTCTGGGTCTCTGGAATACCAGTGGAATAGACAATACCACTATGCCACCAGCTCCCCCAACAGTATAAATTGCAATCAGTCCAATTAACCATTCAGGACCTCTAACAGAGCAAATTATTCAGGAGATGTCCTAGAGCACGTAGTGCAAGCGTGTTTTTCCTGGCAGGAAATTCTCCTTGCAATACGAAGTTTCCTACAGAATTAAAATTAATGGCTATTTTCAACATCTCTGCTTCTAACAATTTGTTACACTAATGTTCCTTTTAAGCTATGCAGGTACATGGTCATGCAGCATTTAGGAATATACCCTGCAAGGGACAAGCAGTAGTCCCTATAAGATGCACCCATGTATGGCTGTGCGTCAATCTTAAAGAGACCACACAATGCAACCAGCCAGCCACACATGGCACATGGAAGTTTGAAGGAGCATTACTCACCACCAAGTTATTTATCTGGAACTTTCATTTCTCTCACATTAGTCAAGAAAAGTTTTATATATTGCTCCAGTAAGAAGGTTATGTCAAACTTATATGATCAGCCTCCTGCAACAAATCCAGGCCTCGGGATCAGTTTTTAGCCAAATCAAGGAAACATATTTTACTGTGGTAGATTGTCATTTTGGAACAGATGATGGAAGAACAGAGGAGAGATGAACTAATAATGTAAGAAAGACCAAGAAAAAGATAGAAAAAAAAGAATGTGGTTAAATAAGCAGAGCAGAATATAAGGCCCAAAACGTTTTTCTTTGAATTATTTTAAGTTTGTTTCAATTATATCAATTTAATATTAAAGGAATAAAGCTATCCTTGACATTTTATTAGGAAATTGGTACCAAAAGGGTTTTTTCAGTTTCATGGCCCACAGCTTGAAGTCTTAAAAATTCCATAGGCCCTGAGAGTACAACATTTCCTGGAGTAGATAACAGCCTAATGGTTACTTCACTGCTTTCTTTAACTCAGAAAATTATTCATGATAAAATTGGAGAAAGCAATGGACTATAAATGAAATTAATAGTCCTTCTTCATCAAAATTTTGAGCTTGTTTATGTCAAAAAGGACAATGGTAGGAGGCAGATGGGGAAACATTGGTGCCTGTCATTGGATTTTAGAGATTATTCAGTCAGGATATAACCATCTAGTAATGTATAACTTAAGGTTTGGTTTATAAGTAAATCATAAATAAAATCAATAAATAAGGTAATAAAGTAAGTAAAAATTAATAATCATATAGTCTTCTGAATGGTCACTTCACTAGGATTGTGTAGTTAAGTGTAGAAATGACAGTCAACTACTACCATTATTGTACAAAAATATTTCAAGCTTTAACCTTGCAATTACAGTATACAAATGCTGGAGTACAAGCAATTAACTTGTTCATAAGTTGACATTTGTATAGCACAATTTCATGGCCTTTATGTTGAACAATTGCCAAAAGCTTGCTTCACAATTAAAGATAGGGAGTTACCAAAACAAGAATTCAGGTTCATTACCTTCTATCTGATCACTTTGGTGCACAGCAGCATCCACCTTGACAGAGACAATTGTTTTACCCCATTGTTAAACATAAAACTATTCAAATATGTAGAGAAGTGGGGGAGAGCCTGAGACAAATAGTAAAAGGTAATTAAAGAATTACTTGTAAAAATATGAAAGAATGAAGGGTGTCTACTTGAAGATCAGCTAAAAGCATTATTTATTTCTAAAAGACTCACAAAATTTGAAGTAAATGCATTATTTCTGATTTTCAAACATACCTTTAAAATCTGTATTCAGCACACAACCTTTATGAGGATAATGTTTAGACTTCCAAGGTCAACCTCCAGTGAGCTTTCAGTATGCTTTTAATAAACATAGACGTGCACATGTTCTGACTTGATGAGGCATCAGATGAAAATAAAGAGATCTAGGGCAGATGATGTAATTGTAATTCATATCCAAAGCGAGCAGTCCATGGGAAAATTCCACAGAGCCAATTTTAACGTGTAAAGAGAGATTTAATGAATCCACTGGTGTTCAAAAATGAGCAAACATTATTTGACTCAGGTAAAAAAGAAATATGCATCAGGATTTGGAAGTAAAATCAGTGCATATGCTTCCAAATTAGGCCCAGGAAGCCTTCCACCAGATCATGCACTAGGCACAATTTGATGAACTCTGCCTAAATTATTTAATCTCGTGGCAGGCTACAAATCTGCAAAATATGAATTCAGCATCACAATCCAGATTATTAAAACCTAACCTTCATATATGGTATTCCAATGATCCAAAGAGCACAGGAGCCACAGTGCTCTGCAGAGTATTTAATCATTTCTGTTCATAATATTCAATCACATATTCACCAAGGTACTTTTTAAAGGAGTTCACCAAAAGCATGAACCATTTCTAAAAGTCAATTCCAATTATCTCTCGCATTACTCTCAGGGGGAAAAAAATCCTCTAACCCCCTAGGCTTCCTTGCATTTCTTTACTTATCTAATCTAATACGTCTGAAAAAACCAACTCTTTGGTGTCCATATTTTTGGTGCTATAAGTGCAACTTTAGTACCAAAATGACATTTGTGCCACATAAGCAAACAGCCATTGCGTCTTCCACCTGATGCCATTTTGTTGAGGTGTGCACATTAAGACCGTGTGCCGGAACTTTTCAGGGTAGTCAGATAGTGCTGTCAGTGATTGTTTAAAGTTGAATTTACACCAGTGGTGCCATTTTCAACCTCAATGCTCCAGCTAACACTATCCCTTAAAAATAAACAGCTGAACATGAATTGAGCAGCAGAAAGGACCACCCAACTTCCCGCACCCATCTTCCCCTCCAGCATTAGGGATTTTTATAGGAATCATTAACTACTTTCAGGTTAGTTGTTAAGTGATTTTGACTGGCTCTATCTGAGTTTATAGAAGAGCTATGAGTCCTGTAGTTGGTTTTAAAATTGGCAAAGCCTGAAAGGAACGGTATTACTTATGATGAAAGACTTGGATCTGAGCTCAAGAGTTTAGCTCAGACCACTTGGTCCCAATCATGGGTGCTGCTATAGGCCTTCTTGAGCTGTGACATGATGTGGAGACGGAGCAGCGGTAAACAAGATGGAGATGAGAAGGGCTGTCAGCAAAAGCCTTTTCCAGCCAGGGTCTCCTGGGAGCATTTCTCTTACATCACCCTCAGTGAGGAACGTTGTGTAATATTTCCACAGTATGAAGGTAGTATTCACTGAAATCTGCCATCTCTTGCAGGCAGACTTGCAGCTTCAGAGCAGGGTGAGGATGGGGCTGCCAGTGTTTGTGATCAGAGGCGATAATGGTGGTGAATTTCTTTGCATTGTGATCCTTCCAGGCTGGAGCAGGCAACATCTTGCAGGTCGCCATCCACTGCTGTGTAAGCTTTATACTCTTGATGCCATGAGAAGGGAATGCATTGAGTATTCTCTGACCAGGGAGAAGCAGGGGCATGCAGGATAAGCTGGCTTCTTCATGTGCAGGTTGACATTGACTGCACACACATGGCTTTACGGGTGCCACATCTAAATGCTGAGATGTACTGCCTATTAAGATTATCACTCGCTCAATTTACAGTTGGTCTGTGGTCATGCTCAGCACATCATGCAGGTGAATGTCCATTATCCTGACAGTGGTCGTGATGTCTTTATTCTGTGCCAATAGCTGTTCCACTGGTATTTGAGCCACTGCATCAAACCAGAGGGTGGCTGCTGGTTAACAAGGGCTATCTGCTGCCCACATGACTCTTGATTCTTGACAAGCACACATAGGCAGCATGGATATAATAAGTGCCATGCTCTAAAACAGAAGGCCACTGGGATCACTGGGGCACTCAAGCAAAACTCCTGTTGCTGGTCTCATTATGGAGGAGCCCAGCTGTACTCACCAGAGCCTGTGGCATGATTTGTCATGTCTGCTGTACCTTGCACAACCTTGCCATCATAACAGCACAGCCATGTCACCAGGTATACAGTCAGCAGCTGAAGAGTGGGAGAACAATGAAGAACAGGAGCAGGAGGAAGGGAGGAGGAAACCACTTTTCCAGCTGGGTTCGCCACGATTACCTCATCCAAATGTAGTTCCAATGAACATAACTCCAATTGTCCACTCTACAACAGTCTCAACTCTGTAACTTCCCTTTTTCATTGACCATCACAGCATCCTCATGGTCACAATGCTGAAATAAAAGCTACCACAAAGCAACCATTCCAAACCAATTTTATCAAACAAATCATCCAATATTAGTAAATTAATCACCCTTGTGCATCCCTGAGTGCCTATTTTGCACATGTCCTTGCATGTTTGAGCACTCCTGCACGATGTTACCCCCGTGGCTGCAGCATTTGCTAGTAGAAGGCTGCAGACTTTCAATGGGGCAGACTGCAGAGCATAAGAAATAGAACCAGGAGAAGACTATTCCGGCCCTCAAACCTGCTCTCACCATTCAGTAAATCATAGCTGATCTGACTGAGGCTTTAACTCCACCTTGCTGCCTGCCCCTCATATCCCTTAACTTCCTTGTAGATCAAAAATCTGTCAAACTCAGCCTCGAATATATTCAATAAACCAGCTCCACTGAATTCTACTGGATGATAATTCCAAACACTAACGATCCTCTGAGAAAAGAAATTGCTCCTCATCTCTGTCTTAAATGGGAGACCCTCTATTTTTTTTTAAGTGTACCCCCAGTTCTAGATTCCCCCACAGTTCTAGATTCCCCCACAAGATTCCCCCTCTCAGCATCCATTCTGTCAAGCTCCTTCAAAACCTCATATGTTTCAATAAGATTGCTTCGCATCCTTCTGAACTCCAGTGAGTAAATGTGCAACTTGCACAGCCTTTCCTCCTAAGACAAACCCCTCATGCTATGAATCAAGTTTGTGAACCTTCACTGAACTTCTGCCAATGCAAGTATGTCTCTCTTTGAGTAAGGTGAACAAAATTGTACACAGTATTCTCAGTGTGGTCTCACCAATGCCCCATGCAGTTGCAGCAACACATCTGTGCTTGTATACTCAGTGTGACTTCACAGATTGAGCAGCTTGGAGTTTGGTGAGTGAGGAATTTGATGACAAGGGGAAAGGGGTACTCCTTTTCTTTTCTATCGTTTTCAGCCTCCAGTTCTTGATTGTCATTTCAGTGCAGGGAAAGAACTTAATTGGTGAGTAACTGGTAAGTCATTTTACTTATAATAACTAGTTTTTAAAGTTAAGGTATGGCGGGCAACTCAGCCAAGTGGAATGTGCATCCTATGGCATGTGGGAAATCATGGAGGCACCATGTTTCCCAGGCAAACACATCTGTAGGAAGTGCCACCGGCCAGCAAAAGCATTGGCTGGAGTCACTGTGGTGCATCTGCAAGGCAGGAATTACATGCACATTTAGGGAGGTAGTCACACCTCATCTTAGGAGCATGTAGGCAGAAAGGGAATGGGTGACTGACAGGCATGCTAAGACAACCAGCCAGGTAGTGTAGGAGCCCCCTGAGTCATTCACTCTTGCTAACCAGTTTTCCATTTTGGATATTGGTGACAGTGATGGTTCCTCAGAGAAGTGCAACACTATTCACGTCCGTGGCACTATGGGTGACTCAGCTGCACAGGAGGGGAGAAAGAAGAGTGGAAGAGCAATAGTGATAGGGGATCCATTAGTTAGGGGAACAGACAGGCATTCTGAGACCACAGATGTGACTCCCCAATGGTATATTGCCTTCCTAGTGCCAGGGTCAAGGGTGTCACAAAGTGACTGCAGGACATTCATCTCAGGGAGGATGAACAGCCAGAGGTCATGGTGCATCTGCATCTACGTCTTCTCCCTCCACTGCGTCCCCCCTATCCAGCGCCAAATTGTGAAGAGCGCAGCATGCAACCACTATCAGTGACACAAGATCTGGGGGGTATTGTAGTGCGCCCCCTAAATGGTCCAGGCATTGGAAGTGCATCTTGAGAAGGCCGATGGTTCTCTCTACCACGGCCCTTGTGGAGGGGTGGCTCCTATTGTACCACTGCTCAGCCTCTGTTCTTGGATAGTGAAGGGGTGTCATGAGCCACCTTTTGAGGGGATAGTCCTTGTCACCGAGCAGCCATCCATCCAGCCAGGCTGGAGCACTGAAGAGCCTCAGCACCTGGGAGTGTCTCAGGGTGTAGGCGTCGTGGTAGCTGCCTGGATACATTTCACAGACTTGTAGAATCTGCTCCCTGTCATCACACACTATCTGCACACTCATGGAGTGGAATCCCTTCCTGTTGACAAAGGCACCAGGCTCACCCGCTGGCGCCTTGATGGCCACACGTGTGCAATCGATTGCACCCTGGATGTGGGGGAGCCCAGCAATCGCTGCAAAGCTTCTGGCGCGCTCTGCCTGGCTGGCCTCATCTGAACGGGAGTGAATGAAAGTCAATGCACACCTGAACAGACTGTCTGTCACCAACTTGACACAACTGTGGACAGCTGATTGGGAGGCACAACAAAGGTGACCCACTGACACCTGGAAACAGCAGGAGACATAGAAGTTGGGGGCAACCGTGACCTTCTGCACTACTGGCATTGGGTGTCCACCCACACAGTTGGAGCTGATCTCAGGGCCACTCACCTGACAGATGAAGGTCACTGTCTCCCTTGAGAGGCATAGCCGCCTTTGGCACTGCACCTCAGACATATTGAGGTAGCTGCATCACTGCCTGTAAACCCTGGCAGTAGAATAGTGGTGCCTTCTGCGGCCTCTTCCGCCTTGGACTTCCTGTTGGCCATGCGCCCCTTGTGCCTGCGCCTGTCCTCCCAAAAGTGGCTTCCCTGGAGGCTGAATGTGGACTCCTAGCCTCCTCCCTCTTCTGGCCCTCTCTTCCTCCAGCAGACAGCAAAATCCTCATCCCGGGGTAAGGGAAGGCTGTCTGATACCTTGAAGGCCCCAAGTGTTATGATTCTTCCAGAGTCCTGAACTGAAGTCTGTTCTTCCTGTCAAAGCTATGAAGCGAAATGAAGTTGTCTTAATCACACCAGCAAGTAGCAGTAAGTAATAAATTAAAGTTCTATCCACTCACATTAGCAAGCCCACTCACCCCTCTTATCCAGCTCGTGGATGAGGTTTTTAAAGATGTGGCCTACCCAGCTGCCTGCTGCGCTCATGCGATGCCCTGAAAACCACACAGGCTGCGAAAAATTGTCTTCAATTGCTGCCTCAAGGGCCTTAACTGGCCAGTTAATGAATGGTGGGCATGCCTCAGAACTCATAGCGCGTCCACTTCCGAAATATCAGTGACGGGCCCACCCCCGCACGCCAAACGGAAAATTCTGCCCATGGTTACAGGGTGACCAAGACAGGGAACTGATTATTCAAGGATATTTGTCATTTAGGAAGGATAGGCAAGATGCAAAGATGTTTCTGCTTACCTCTGAGTCCCCTTTGATATCAAACAAACTCTCAACTTATCTAAAAATGCAAATGTTGGATCTAACCTATTTACGTGTACCTCAGACTTAACACCTCTATTCCTTTTCATGTTTCAAATCCCCCAAACAACCTGACTCCTATTAATCTCTGCCCAGCTTAACTAAATCACACATGCACACACATACACATACACACACACACACACACACACACACACACACACACACACATTTCTTTGCAGAATAACACAATATTCCCTAAAAAAAATGTTTTAAATAACATCCATTCTCACAATGTTCAAGATATAAGTTGATTGATTTCTGGATCCTGTTGACAGCAAGGGATATGGGGATAACACAGGAAGGCGGCGTTGAGGTAGATAATCAGCCATGACCTAATTGAATGGTGGAGCCGGCTCAATAGGCTGAACGGGCTAATCCTGCTCTTACATTCCTACATTTTCTATGGCCTGAATTTTACCCCCTAGCAGGCGCATGCGATTGGCAGGCCCGGAGCGGTTGGGAAACAGACCGCTGACTGCGATAGGCAATGAATGCGAATACATGCTGGCTGGCCAATTAATGCCTGCCCAGTGTGGAACGCATCTTCCCAATTGTCGTGAAGGGCCAGGCGGGGTCCCGTCAGATGCCAGGTTTAATGGCGACCTGGTGAGCGGTTTAAAATCGACAGGGGCAGCTCCCTGAAGGCTGCCAGGGCAGAATCATTCTGTGTTCTGGGGGCTGGAGCAATGACCTCAACAATGGCTGGAGAGGTCAGGCAGGAGGGGAGATTGGGTGGGCGCTCAGCCCCCTTTTTTGGACGAATGCCTTGTGGTCCTTATGGAGGAGGTGGGTGTCAGGAGGGGCACCCTTGCTCCCAGGAATGGAGGAGGCCACTGCATCAGATCAAAAAAGCTTGGGAGGAACTGGCAACCGAGGTCAGCAACCAGGACGTCATGAGGCACATGTAGGTGCAGTGCTGCAAAAGTTTCAACAACCTGCTGGGCTCAGCAAGGGTGAGTACTGAGTTGTCATGGATCAGTGTGGAGAAGTGTTAAGGTCTGGCCGTCTCCCCGTGGAGCTCAGGGGTGTTAGCGTCTGAGTGCCGCTGTCAATGACATCAGAGATGGTCAAAGGGGTGAGCCCTGTCTGCTTGGCCTGAGTGCCTTGCAGCTCAAGGGCCACGACTCATATGTGCCCTTCAAGGTGTTCCTTAAGTGGGGCTGGCCAGGCTGCAATGGCGCTGCAGTTGGAGAGTGAGCTAATCGATGTGTCCTTTCAGGAGAAGAGGGCCCATAAAAACAAAGAGAGGTCTCACAAACCTCCTAATCGTGACCAGGTTTGAACTGGACTCTTCAGAGCTGGAGAGACGCAACCCATTTCATTCAACTGGTCATGAAGAGGCAGAAATCTCTGACAAAGGTAAGAGCGCAGTGCACAGAGGTGAGAGTTTCGGATTGTGCAAACATTCTTGTGTCGTCTCATCTTGATGGGAGCCTCAAAATAGGAATCCCCACTGAGCATTGAAAGACACTGGCACCATGACACAGATCTCCATCGTCTTACCAGGGCATGCACAGTGACAGTGTGATGACTTAAGCTAATGGTATGTCATTGTTCTCACTTGGATTCGCCAGCACATACTCGTATGCAGGACCTCAAAAAGCCACCATTAATGCCAGAGGACCACCGGGCCTCAGATGCATCTGCGTCACACCCGCTCTCTGAACCAGGCACCAGCGCAGATACCAGCGCCTCAGCGGGTATTAGATTGATGGCTAGAATGTCGGTGCGCAGCAGTGAGGGCACTTCACACACGCTTGAGGAGCAGGCGGAGGCAGAGAGTGCCCAGGGTGCTGGCAATCAGAGGACGACTGGAGACCAGGGCCATGCTGAGCCAAATGCAGATGATGAGCCTCTGGAGTTGTCCATTAGGTGACAGATGCTGGATGTCCAACAGGCTGTGCGGGAGGATCTAGCTGAGATCCATGAGGGTATGCATGCCTTCTGTCTCTGTTGTGGAGGGGTCCATGCAGAGCATGAGCACTGCTTTGACCATCATGGCCAAGTGCACTGTGTTCTCCATTGAGAGAGTGATGACTCCAATGGAAAAGCAGCTCCAGGGACAGAACCAGGGGCTCCTGGGGTTGCACTCGGACATGCAAGCCCTCACACAGGCAATGACCTGGGCTGATCAATGTCAGTATGGGAGATGGATGAGGTACCCAGTATCCCAGCTAGGTGCCCATCCATCAATGGTAAGCAGAGAGGTACAGAGCGACCTCACGGCGCACAACCTGCTTGTCGTCTCTACGGGCTCCTCTCAGGATGGCAGCAGCTCCTCCACCCCTCCGCAAGTGGCCATGGCATCTGATGAGGCTGTAATTACTAGGAAGATATCAGCCGTGGCATTGGCCGCTCACTCCCAGGCCGGGCCAGCACAGGCTCCACCGGCCAGAGGATAGCCGCCAAGGTCATCACGGCCAACAAGACAGTAGAGTCAGCAGGCTGCCTCAAAGGATGCTAGGGGGTGGGGGGTGTACACCGCAAGACGCAGCACTTGTAAACATAAGTTTAAGGCACCATGAGCACAAGAAGAACTGGTCACGGATAATCATCTGTTCTGCCATGTTTTGTTTATAGATTTACTGATATGGGCATGAGCACCTGATATGGTAATGTTCATTTGTTGTTAGTGTCAAAATTATATAAATTTTGCTTTTGTCTTAATGGCCTGAGTATGCTTCACCTTTTTATTTTATTGATGCGGGGTATGCCAGTATCTAATGCTGGACCTGAGTGGCTCTGAACTTTATTGCACAGGCACTGAATGGACTTTGGGTTCAAATGAAAGGGTCATTTCAGACATCCTGGATGGAGGTGGCAGCCCTGGCATGAGGTGGAAGCAGATCTTTGGCAGCATGGCTGAAGGAGCAGCGGATCAAGACATCCCCAGTGTCTCTGCCTTCCTGAAGGCTACAGAGGTCTGCCTCCATGTCCTCAGCGTTCTCCTCACCAAGCTCCTCTTCTGACTCACTACTGGATGTATCCTCTGTGGCCTGTGCAGCTGTGTCAAGATCCTTTTCCTCCAGTGGGTCCTCCCTTGCCAGTACCAGATTGTGGAGAGCACAGCATGCAGCTACTATCAGTGACACCCACTCTGGGGGATATTGTAGCTCCCCCTGAATGGCCCAGGCATTGGGAGTGCATCTTCAGCAGACCTATGGCCCTTTCTATCATGCCCTTGTGGAGGCATGGCTCCTATTATAATGCTGCTCTGATTCTGTTCTTGTGTCATAAGCCACTTTTTCAATGGATAGCCCTTGTCACCCGGCAGCCATCCATCCAGTCAGGCTGGAGCTCTGAATACCCTTGGCACCTGGAAGTGTCTCAGGATATAAGTTTTGTGGGAGCTGCCAGGGTACTTTGCACAGAATTGTAGAATCTGTATCCTGTGGTCACACACTATCTGCACATTCATTGAGTGGAATCCCTTCCTGTTGATGAAGGTACCCGGCTGACCCATTGGCGCCTTGATGGCCACACATGTGTAGTCGATTGCACCCTGGACACGGGGGAACCCAGCAATCGCTGCAAAGCCTATGGTTCACTGTCCGGCTTTGTACATATGGAAATGAATAAATGTCATTACCAACCTGACCAGAGCTTCTGTCACCAGCTTGATGCAACTGTGGACAGATGATTGGGACACTCCATAAAGATCCCCCATTGACCTCTGGAAGGAGCCAGAGGTATAGAAGCTGAGAGCCACGCATTGTGTATCCACCCACACAGTTAGAAGTGATCTCAGGCCCAATCATCTGACAAATGGAGGTCACGCTCTCACTTGAGAGGCGGAGCCTCCTTTGGCATTGCGCCTCTGACATATTGAGGTAGCTGCATCACCGCCTGTAAACCCTGGCAGCAAGATGGTGGCGTCTTCTGTGATCCCTCACGCCTTGGCCTGCTTGCCCTGTGCCCCTTGTGCCTGCGCCTCTCCTCCCAAAGGTCCCTCCCCTGGAAGCTGCATAGGGACATCTGGCCTCTTCTTCCTTCTAACCCTCTCTTCTTCCTCAGAGGAGTTACCTCCAGCGGAGACCACAATCCCCATTACCAAGAATACGGAAGGCTGTCTGATACCAGGACGGGTCCACATGGTCAAAATTCTTCAGGGGCCTTGGAGACACCAATGAGTCTTGGAATGACGACTGGAAATGCTAAGAGTAAAGCTCAAAACAGAGATGAAGCTGGCAAGTTCAAATAAACAACCAGCATACTATCTCCTAATCTCCTCACTACCCACAATAGCAATGCTGCTGATCCTTTCTATCCTGCCCTTGGTTGAGGTTTTGCAAAAAGTGGGCTGCCCACCTGCCCATTTTGCCCGTGCAAAAGCGCAAAATCGCAGGGGAACATAAAATTGGGATCAATTTCCTTTTTAATGGCCTTAAGTGGCCTTTAAATTGATATTGGGCACAGCTCCAACATCCGCACACACCCAACAACCTGAAGATTGCTCGTATGCAGGATGACATTGGGACGCTGGCCCCACATCATCTCGTGTGATTTCACGCCTGATCAAGTTGGGTATACACCCACCCACGAGGCATAAGATTCTGCCCTAATTCTGCTCCAACCCCCTCACCAATAATGGTCAACATTCCATTTTCCTTCTTAATTACTCGCTGAACCTGCATGCTGACTTTTAATCATTCATATACCTATACCACCAAACTGGCAGCAGGCCACATGTGCCCGATGACTCGCTATGTGAAATTTAATTAACCCTCTGGGAGCAGGGGGGCATAAAATCAGGTGGGAAAGCATGGGGTGGAAAGCCCATCACCTTCTAAACTCCGCCTGATTAAGTCAGCAATGTAGTAGGTCAAGGTCGACCTTCCCGCCCTATGCCACCTGAAGCCCTTAAGTGGCCAATTAAGTGGCTGGCAATCGTTGGAGGTTGAATCGCTGTCCATATGGGCATGGAAACCATTATGGCAGCAGTTACCTGCCTGATTGACATTAAATACCACTGCAAAGCCCCAGGAAATGGTTGCAGTGGGGCTGCTACTGCCTTTCTGGCTAGTGGATGGGGCCACCAGAGCAGCCATTAAATTCAGCCCACTAAGTGCAGGTCCCGCATTTATGCTACCCTCTATTTAAGCACAGTGCCAATACCTGAGGTGGTGATTATGAGTGTAAGGTCAAGCGACAGTATTTCATCTTCTTCATCTTCAACATCTCACTCCTGCTTCACGGTCTGGCCGGGTTACAGTTCTTGGATATCTGAAAGTAGAAAAGCATAAGGATAGCATTGTGGTGAGAGAAGGAGGCAAAACAACTGGTACATGCTTAATCTGTGACTTGTAAATCAAAAGGCATTGTGGGATGGGGGAGATGTTAGATGTGAAAAGATGGATTAGGTATAAGCATTCCATCTCATTTATGGTTTCAGCAGTGTTGCTTCCCCAACTTCATTCATGGTTGCACCAGTGATGATGAATGCTATCTTCTCCATCCGGGTGAGGATATGTAGCCATGCATGTTCATACCAATTGGATCCTTCTGCCTGCGGTTATGCGCCACTTGTCCTGCAAGAGAGAGTGAAGTATATATGCAACAGCTAGTGTGACAGTGTGAGCAAGCTGTGATTTGTGTGTGTGTGTGTGTGTGGCTTGCAGCAATGCTATGTGTCTAAATGTGAAGTGAAAATGAATGTGAAATATGAGTTATGGTCAATAGAGATAGTTGGTAGTCAGTGCGAGGGTGAGGGTGGTGGGGAATGGAGCAATGTAAAGGGGTGGGAGGATGATGAAAGAAGCAGTTTGATGGGGTGGGGGTTGCAAATGAAGCAGTGTGAAGGGGTGGGGGTGGGGAATGATGAGGTTTGAAGGAGTGATGGTAGGGAATGAAGCAGTTTGAAGGGTTGGGGGTGGGGAAAACAGCAGTGTGAGGGGGTGGGGTGGTGGGGAATGAAGCAGTGTTAAGGGGTGAGGAATGAAGAGGTTTGAAGGGGTGGTGGTGGGGAATGAAGCAGTGTAAAGGCGTGGGGAATGAAGTGGTTTGAAGGGGTGATGGTGGAGAATGAAACTATATTAAGGGATGGGAGTGGGGAATGAAGCATTGTGAAGGGGTGGGGGTAGGGAATGAAGCAGTGTGAAGGGGTGGGGGTGGGGAATGAAGAGGTTTGAAGGGGTAGGGGTGGGGAAAGCAGCAGTGTGAGGGGGTCGGGTGGTGGCAAATGAAGCAGTGTGAAGGAGTGGGGGTGGAGAATGAAGCAGTGTAAAGGAGTGGGGGTGGAGAATGAAGCAGTGTAAAGGGGTGGGGAATGAGGAAGTTTGAAGGGGTGGTGGGGAATGAAGCTATATTAAGGGATGGGGGTGGGGAATGAAGTATTGTGAAGGGGGTGGGGGGGGAGAATGAAGCAGTGTGAAGGGGGTGGGGTTGGTGAATGAAGCAGTGTGAAGGGGATGGGGGTGGGGAATGAAGCCATGTTAAGGGGTGGGGGTGGGGAATGAAGCCATGTTAAGGGGTGGGGAATGATTCCGTGTGAAGGGGTGGGGGTGGGGTGATGGAGAATGAAGCAGTGAAAAGGACTGGGGCGGGGAATGAAGCATCATGAAGGGGTGGGGGTGGTGAATGAAGCAGTGTGAAGGGGGTGGGGGTGGTGAATGAAGCAGTGTGAAGGGGGTGGGGGTGGGGAATGAAGTATCGTGAAAGGGGTGCGGGTGGTGAATGAAGCAGTGTGAAAGGGGTGGGGGTGGGGAATGAAGCATTGTGAAGGGGTGGGTGTAGGGTATGAAGCAGTGTGAACGGGTGGGGGTGAGGGTGGGGAATGAAGAGGTTTGAAGGGTTAGGGGTGGGGAAAGCAGCAGTGTGAGGTGGTCGGGTGGTGGGGAATGAAGCAGTGTGAAGGAGTGGGGAATGAAGAGGTTTGAAGGGGTGGTGGTGGGGAATGAAGCTATATTAATGGGTGGGGATTGAAGCAGTGTGAAGGGGGTTGGGGTGGGGAATGTAGCCATGTTAAGAGGTGGGGGTGGGGAATGATTCAGTGTGAAGTGGTGGGGGTGGGGTGATGGAGAATGAAGCAGTGAAAAGGGTTGTTGCGGGGAATGATGCATCGTGAAGGGGTAGGGGTGGTGAATGAAGCAGTGTGAAGGGGTGGGGGTAGGGAATGAGGCAGTGTGAAGGGGTGAGGGTAGGGAATGAAGCAGTGTGAAGGGGTGGGGGTGGGGAATGAAAAGGTTTGAAGGGGTAGGGGTGGGGAAAGCAGCAGTGTGAGGGGGTCGGGT
The DNA here is from genome assembly GCF_017639515.1 of Carcharodon carcharias. Taxonomy (NCBI): domain Eukaryota; kingdom Metazoa; phylum Chordata; class Chondrichthyes; order Lamniformes; family Lamnidae; genus Carcharodon; species Carcharodon carcharias. The sequence goes on from NC_054475.1 coordinate 114,195,670, forward strand.
GGTGGGGAATGAAGCAGTGTGAAGGAGTGGGGGTGGAGAATGAAGCAGTGTAAAGGAGTGGGGGTGGAGAATGAAGCAGTGTAAAGGGGTGGGGAATGAAGAAGTTTGAAGGAGTGGGGGTGAGGAATGAAGCCATGTTAATGGGTGGGGATCGAAGCCATGTGAAGGGGGTTGGGATGGGGAATGTAGCCATGTTAAGGGGTGGGGTTGGGGAATGATTCAGTGTGAAGGGGTGGGGGTGGGTGATGGAGAATGAAGCAATGAAAAGGGGCGGGGCGGGGAATGAAGCATCGTGAAGGGGGTGGGGAATGAAGCAGTGTGAAGGGGGTGGGTGTGGGGAATGAAGAATCGTGAAGGGGGTGGGGGTGGGGAATGAAGCATCGTGAAGGGGGTGGGGGTGGGGAATGAAGCAGTGTGAAGGGGGTTGGAGTGGGGAATGAAGCAGTGTGAAGGGGTGGGGGTGGGGAATGAAGAGGTTTGAAGGGATGGTGGTGGGGAATGAAGCTATATTAATGGGTGGGGATTGAAGCCATGTGAAGGGGGTTGGGGTGGGGAATGTAGCCACGTTAAGGGGTGGGGGTGGGGAATGATTCAGTGTGAAGGGGTGGGGGTGGGGTGATGGAGAATGAAGCAATGAAAATGCGCGGGGCGGGGAATGAAGCATCGTGAAGGGGGTGGGGGTGGGGAATGAAGCATCGTGAAGGGATGGGGGTTGGGAAAGAACCAGTGTGAAGGGGGTTGGAGTGGGGAATGAAGCAGTGTGAAGGGGTGGGGGTGGGGAAAGAAGCTTTGTGAAGGGGTGGGGGTGGGGAATGAAGCATCGTGAAGGGATGGGGGTTGGGAAAGAAGCAGTGTGAAGGGGGTTGGAGTGGGGAATGAAGCAGTGTGAAGGGGTGGGGGTGGGGAAAGAAGCTTTGTGAAGGGGTGGGGGTGGGGAATGAAGAGGTATGACTGGGTGCAGGTGGGGAATGAAGCCAGGTTAAGGGATGGGGTTGGGGAATGAAGCAGTGTGAAGGGGTGGGGTTGGGGAATGAAGCAGTGTGAAGGGGTGGGGTTGGGGAATGAAGAGGTTTGAAGTGTTCGGGGTAGGGAATGAAGCAGTGTGAAGGGGTGGGGTTGGGGAATGAAGCAGTGTGAAGGGGTGGAGGTGGGGAATGATTCAGTGTGAAGGGGTGGGGTTGGGGAATGATTCAGTGTGAAGGGCTGGGGGTGGGGGTGATGGAGAATGAAGCAGGGAAATGGGGTGGGTTGGGGAATGAGGCATCGTGAAGGGGTGGGGGTGGGGAATGAAGTATCGTAAACGGGGTGGAGGTGGGGAATGTAGCCATGTTAAGGGGCGGGGGTGGGGAATGAAGCATCATGAAGTGGTGGGGGTGAGGAGTGTAGCAGTATGAAGGGGTGGGGGTGAGGAATGTAGCAGTATGAAGGGGTGGGGGTGGGGAATGCAGCAATGTGAAGGGGTGGGGGTGGGAACTGAAGAGGTTTGAAGAGGTGGGAGTGGGGAATGAAGCATTGTGAAGGGGTGGGGGTGGGGAATGAAGAGGTTTGAAGGAGTGGGGGTGAGGGCGGGGGTGGGGTGGAGCTAGGGGTGGGGAATGAAGCAGTTTAAAAGGAGTGGTGGTGGGGAATGAAGCCGCCTGAAGTCGGTGGGGGTGGGGAAAGAAGCTGCCTGAAGTGGGTGGAGGTGGGGAATGAAGCCGTATGAAGGGGGTGGGGAATGAAGCCGCGTGAAGAGGGTGGGGAATGAAGCATTGTGGAGGGGGTGGGGAATGAAGAATTGTGAAGGGGCGGGGATGAGGAATGAAGCCATGTTAAGGGGTGGTGGGGGATGAAGCCTTGTGAATTGGGGGGGTGGAGAATGGAGCAGTGTGGAGGGGTGGGCATGGGGAATGAAGAAGTTTGAGGTGGCAGGGGTGGAGAATGAGGCAGTGTGAAAGGGGTGGGGGTGGGAAAAGAAGCAGGGTGAATGGGTGGGGTTGGGGAATTAAGCAGTGTGAAGGGGGCGGGGGTGGAGAATAAAACATTGTGAAGGGGTTGGAGATGGTGGGGACTGAAGCAGTGTGTGATTTTAATGGTAAAGTTGGTGGGATATGGCTTTTGAAGCTGCATTCTTTACCTTCACCAATCATGTGAGGTCTTTATAATTCTTCCTGCACTGCTTTCAGGTTCTTATGGCTAGTCTGCTGGCCTTGATAGTGATGACTATCTTCTGCCACTGCCTTCTCAGTGCCTGTTTGCTATGACCACGATGGGAGGGGTGTGCTAATTATCAGGCCGTACTATTAATTTAAATGCTTAATTTTCTCACTGAAATGGCCAATTGTGTGTCTATACCTCTAGTACCCAGAAGAAAAGAGACTCTGACCATACTTCTTCCAAAAACTCAGAAGCATTCATTTATTTTAAAACAAAATTTCTTTTAACAAGTTGCGCGTACTGGTTAGCGCATAATTGCAATAGGGAAGTACAACTGTCTCTCTCTTCCTAAAGAATTCGCCAAAGCACACACCCTCACACACACACACACACACACACACAAACAGGCAAACAGAGTATAAACCAATAGAGTCTCTCTGCAGAGATGGTCTTTGGAGGATGGTCATTATAAAATAAAGGATAAAGTCCACAGAGTCTCAACTCTATCAACTGGGAGTTCTCTTGTGTGCAGACAGGCCCTGGTGAATGCCTGGATGTTCTCATCAGCTTGGCTCAGCTTTACAGGTCTAAATGCAGACTAGTTACACTCAGATGAGGGTTCTCTGGCTACAGGTTGACAGCCGCACACAATTTTAGGCAAGATAGAGAGAGGGAGCCAGTCAAGGTAGTCCTCTTTCCTCAGCTTGTTCTCCAACAAGACTACCTTCAAAACAAGTAGGTTCACAACTTAAATGTTTTCCCTCTCTCCCACGTGACTGCCTGTTTTGTCTCTCAGCTTTTCATTAAGTAAATTGCTTTGCTGTTGAACACAAACAACTCCTTCTCAAGTACCATATAGGTTAGGTGATTTCTTAGGAGTAGCCTGCTTGTTTACAGTTTCAAGCTGAATTTATGACCTTCTTTAAAAAAAAATCCCAGCTTAGCATCCAGGTGACCACATCATGCCAAATCCTTCCGTTTTGTAAAAGAAAACTTCAGTTTTGAGAAATATGATTCTAACATGTTAGAATGCTACCTGATATGTGCATAGAGGACAAAAACAGAAATACCTGGAAAAACTCAGCAGGTCTGGCAGCATCGGCGGAGAAGAGCAAAGTTGATGTTTCAAGTCCTCATGACCCTTCAACAGAACTAAGTAGAAATAGGAAAGGGGTGAAATATAAACTGGATTAAGGGCGGGGGGGGGGAGAAGTGGGTTGGGGGGGGCGGTTGTTGGGACAAGCAAGCAGTGATAGGAGGAGATAACCAAAAGATGTCACAGACAAAAGGACAAAGAGGTGTTGAAGGTGGTGATATTATCTAAAAGAATGTGCTAACTAAGAGTGGAGAGCAGGACAAGCAAGGTAGCTCTAGTGGGGGTGGGGCGAAATAAACAATGGGTGGAATACATTTAAAAATCATGGAAATAGGTGGGAAAAGAAAAATCTATATAAATTATTGGAAAAACAAAAGGGAGGGGAAGAAATGGAAAGGGGGTGGGGATGGAGGAGGGAGTTCAAGATCTAAAGTTGTTGAATTCAATATTCAGTCCGGAAGGCTGTAAAGTGCCTAGTCGGAAGATGAGGTGCTGTTCCTCCAGTTTGCGTTGAGCTTCACTGGAACAATGTAGCAAGCCAAGGACAGACATGTGGACAAGGGAGCAGGGTGAAGTGTTAAAATGGCAAGCGACTGGGAGGTCTGGGTGATGCTTGCGGACAGACCGAAGGTGTTCTGCAAAGCGGTCACCCAGTCTGCGTTTGGTTTCTCCAATTTGGAGGAAACCACATTGGGAGCAACAAATACAGCAGATTAAGTTAGAGGAAATGCAAGTGAAATGCTGCTTCACTTGAAAGGAGTGTTTGGGCCCTTGGACGGTGAGGAGAGAGGAAATGAAGGGGCAGGTGTTACATATTTTGCGTTTGCATGGGGAGGTGCCATAGATGGGGGTTGAGGAGTAGGGGATGATGAAGGAGTGGACCAGGGTGTCATGAAGGGAACTATCCCTACGGAATGCCACCAGTGGGGGGTGAAGGGAAGATGTGTTTGGTGGTGTCATCATGCTGGAGTTGGCGGAAATGGCAGAGGATGATCCTTTGAATGCGGAGGCTGGTGGGGTGATAAGTGAGGACAAGGGGGACATTATCATGTTTCTGGGAGGGAGGAGAAGGCATGAGGGCGGATGCCCGGGAGATGGGCCGGACACAATTGAGAGCCCTGTCAACGACCGTGGGTGGAAAACCTCGGTTAAGGAAGAAGGAGGACATGGCAGAAGGTTTTTGAAGGTGGCATCATCAGAACAGATGCGACGGAGGCGAAGGAACTGAGAGAATGGGGTAGAGTCCTTACAGGAAGTGGGGTGTGAGGAGATGTAGTCGAGGTATCTGTGGGAGTCGGTAGGCTTGTAATGGATATTGGTGGACAGTCTATCACCAGAAATTGAGACAGAGAGGTCAAGGAAGGGAAGGGAAGTGTCAGAGATGGATCATGTGAAAATGATGGACGGGTGGAGATTGGAAGCAAAATTAATACATTTTTCCAAGTCCCGATGAGAGCATGAAGCAGCACCAAAGTAATCATTACGTCACAACAACAATTTCCAGTTCCCTGGCCCCAACCGCCTAAAAATATGAACACATACGTGCATAGAGGACCTCTCTCCTCCTGTTTTCCTCACATACCAAGGTCTCCAGTACTGCATCAGAGCACATCCCTGTCCTGTGGTGCCATATTCACTCTTCTTCATGCTCAGAATGTCTTCCCCAGCCACATCAGCACCTGCTATGGTCAGAATACACCATCCCTTTAAGAGGTGCAGACTAGTTTGGGCCCCCTGCTGAGCTGGAGCCTTTTTGCCACTAAACAGTGTGTTTAGTATCTGGATTAATATACTGTTATTTAAATTAATAGGCAGAACCAAGTTTGTGTGCTGCCTTCATTGTAAGGAGGGGGCACAGGTTAATCCTGCATCATGACTCTTGTGCTTGTTTTCAGGTTTTATCCAATTTTTCCCCAAAATAAGCTGCGCACATCCACTTGAATTTTCATTACATTGATGCTGTGGTTGGGCAGTTTTATTCCAGGTGAGACATTCCTGGACTTTTCAGGTCTACTCCTTCTGAATTGGGATCTGCCAAAGTCCTTTGGTGGTTTCTTTTAGTTGAGGCACTAATCTAGAAGTACAATTCTGTTCTCCTGATTCGGTTGTCACAGGTCAATGGGCTGCTTACGTTGGAACATGGCATTGTTCTTTGGATGGTTGGTGTCAATAAGTAGGTTCAATTTTCATTTGAGTACAGTATTCCCCAAGTTCAGCAGGGATCAGATGGTTATGGATTTCGTTAGTTTATTTCTTGGGATGGAGATTAGAGTTCAGAATGTAACATTTAACAAGTTTAACCAGAAAACAGAAAACTACTGTCATCCTGACTTCATAATTGATTCAGAATTTGCATTTCTCCCAAAACCCATGCCATATACATCACTCTTTTAAATCACAGCAGCCAATCAAAAGTTGGAAGAGGAGAGAAAGCCATCTACCTGCAATACATTGAACTTCCTTTTGCAAAGCAAATGAGGCATTCACTGACAAAATAAATTTCATCAAATCATTAGTGACTGTATAGATCACCGACTCTCTATCACTACAAAGTCAGTGGAAGAAAGGCCATTGTCACGACTACATTAAAGGCGTTTCCACAAAGTGAAACAAGAAGTTGTATGAATTTACGTAGCCCCCTTTTAATTTGTAAATGATTCCATTTAAAAATAACCAGCAGCAAAGCTTTAACCTTAAACAGGATAAAGTTAGTTTATTCCAGAAAAACTAAGTTATCTAAGTAAAAGTGATAAACTTATTAACTAAAATATGATAAAAAGATTAAAATGCAGAGAAATAAATATAAGATATTTAAAATGAAATTGCAAATCAATCTATTTGAGATACCGTTACGGACTCATTGCTTGAATTCCTTGTTTCTGAAATGAATGGGTTGAAGCTTGAGGTTCATTTTAGCAGCTGAGAGGGTTTCTTTGTTCAATGTTCCAATGTTTTCCTTTTCAGGTGGACTCAGTAGGCCAGCAGGTTTTTGGGAGAGAGAGAATATTTCCTATTCCTCACTAATTCTGCAGTTACGACACTTGCAGATTGCCTGGACTCTTTTGGCTGAACAACAGATGATTTCTTAATACCTTCCTTTTGAACTGCCTTGGCCAAGAACCCTCTCTGACGTTGTCTCTCAGAGTTCTACACCCTGTTTCTCAAGATGACTTTTTACAGCCTCCTTTATGCAGCTTAAGGACACAAAAATGGCTACTATTTTAAATTTCAATGAGTCACTGTTTCACCAGACAAAGAATTTACAGAAAATGCTGGAAAAACTCAGCAGATCTGACAGCATCTGTGGAGAGAGAAACAGAGTTAACATTTCAAGTCAGTAAGTCATACGGACTCAAACTTTAACTCTATTTCTCTCTCCACAGATGCTGTCAGACCTGCTGAGTTTTTCCAGCATTTTCTATTTTTATTTCAAATTTCTAGCATCTGCAGTATTTTGCTTTTATCTTAAAGAATTTCATTACATCGTTGTAGTATAAGGGTATCTGGCATACCAAGAGTTAATATGGGACTGGGAAACAGTACTGCCCACAGTGTGATGTAAGGAGACACATGACCTGAGACTAGATTCAGTTATGGACAGGACAGAGACTTGTGTAGAAGCAAGCATGGAGTTATCTCATAACTTGGATCTATAAATTGTACATAATTGTGTGTTACTAATAAACAGTTAATGTTCAACCATACAAGACTCAGAACCTCTTCATGAAACCTACTGAACATAAAACTTACAACAGTCATGGTCCTTTGAAGTCTCTCCCTCTCTCCTGACCCTTCAGATGTAAAAAGGTTTTTCACATCTTTTAGAAGATTCAGTGGACACTCCTGGAGGTGTCTTTGCATTTTAATGATTCATTATAGCCATTTCTGGAGATATGAGTCTGACAAGGTTTGAACAAACATAGAAAAGCACCATGTTGTTTGTCCATATCTCCAGTTTGTAAAAGGCTTTTAAACTCAATGGCCGGGATTTTCTGGCCTGTTGTGGGCGGGACCCACCGCAGGCGAGGCGGCGCCCCAGCCAGAAGTCCATTTACTTGCGGTGGGACCGGCAATCCCGGCGGCAGGCAGATGTGGAATGTCCCGCCCGTTGTAAAAGTATAAAACAGAAATGTACCTCTAAAACAGTTTTCTTAAAATCTGTATATCATAATTACAGGTTCGGGCACCATTGATAAGCCAAAAGGAATGCAACAAGACATGTGAGCATTCCCAGCATCCTCTCTGATATCTGCTAAAAAATGGAAGTGACTTTATTCACAATATTTTGTCAGTCTTTGCATTGGACAGAAAGGAAAGGTAGGCCTGTGAAAACTAAGCTATTGAAGCCACCATTGCACAGTTATAAAGAAAAAGATGATGCAACTTCATATGCAGTCTTGTTTTGGAGGCTGTCAGGCAACTTTTCCTGGAACTTGGAAGCTGTCCCTGGCAATGAAGCTAGCGCTTCTTAAATTATTAATTAGCAAAGAGGATCTGTATCAACATTTTCTGGCAGGATTGTCATCCTTTGATGACCTAGTTATGTTCCTAAGGACATTGAACTTACCAAATAATAAGTGCACTTAGACAAATATTTTTAGTTAGTTTAAACAAGATGGATGACGGTCAGTCTTCAAACAATTTTGATTCTCAGTGTCTCTGAGCTCAACTCAATTCGTAATAACCAATTGGCCAAGTCAGCTTCTAGTGTGCAAATTCTGTTAATTTGTTGTTGATAAATGTTGCAAGAGGTTAACATGCGATGTATTTGTTAATGAACTCCTGATTTATTGATTAATTTTAATCATTTCTCACCATATTTGACACGATTTTACATCTATTCATATTAGAATGGGTTAATTTTCAAGAATTAGGAAAGACAGGGAAAAATTTAAAGCATTAGCTCTCCAAGAGTTCAATCTTTGTTGCCATTTCCAAGAATTGTGCTGCATTTGCTATGACAACAAAACTCCTTGGCTCCTTGCCTCATCCTTTTATGATGCAAGGAGGAGCAGAAGCAAAAAGTCAACATTTTCACTCAGAACTTGATTTTCAGAGCTAACATGCCTGTGTTGGGGTGTTTTGTATTTGGCAGAGAAAGAACAATCTTTTTTGCTGATTTCTCAATTGGGCCACAGAAAATGGCTCCAGTTTTAAAAAAAGAGGTCATGTTCGCATTGCATTGCTGAGAGGACTAAATGCAATACATGGGAGAGATTTGCATATCATTTAATTAAGGGATGGTTTAATTACAAATATGCAATTTAACCCATGAATGAAATCCTGAAGAATCGCAATAAAAGCTATACATTGTTTCCATGACTGATGCACGTTTTTAAATGAAATTTTAAATTAACCTGTAATGAGGGTGTGTTTTTTTTTGTCAAATTTTCTGCTCGCTAGATCACAATTGCAGAGGCACTGGCTCTACTACTTCATCCAGCAAACATTCTTCATGTGTGAGGACAGATAGTGATTGTCGGCAGGATATTGCAACATACCAAGCCCAGGGATCAAAACCAAGCCCAGGGTGGTGTCGCTCAAGATCCACATGTAAATTTCCAGCAAACAATTACTGGATAATAATAAGGCATGGGATCCGTGGCTACTTTCTTTTTCCTACCCACTTCTGGGGTACTGAGTTCAATTGTACCAGCTCAACTGCTGACCTGGCTGAGATCAAATAACCGAGCAGATCCCATGAATTGTTCGGGCCTATACTGGTACTTGTATCCGATAGTTTTAAAGCTCTGCATAGCACCGTAAGTGCCTTTACCCTTGACTTCTCTGCAGGTAATTTGAACTGCCTTTTTTTCTCTCTCTTAAAGTGAAACACTTGTTTCGAAACCTGTTATTTGGAAAGAAGAATGTTCTTCACGGGCAGAATTTATTGTAAATACAACAAATCACATCATTTTGCATACGGTGAGTGCAGAGATGACATTAAGTATTAGCTACATGATTCAATACAAGGAATTGTATACTTTTTTCATCAGAGTCCTGCAACTGTATAAAGGGCAAATCAATTTTATTTTGTGTTATGATTCAACTTCAATTCTTTTCTGGTTTATTTTGATCAGTCACTTCACCTTCACTGAAGGGATTGCCAAATAGTGCCAAACACGCAAAGGCATCATACAGTGTTCAAGTGATGGAAAACACAACACATGATATTTACATTTCTATATTGTCTTAGGTCCAAATATTGATTTCACATATGGATTAAATGGGGTCCATTATACCTCAGAAAGATAACTCACTGCTGCCAACATGATTTTGTCAACAATTTATTGATTTTGCACTATTGTCTTGATGGGAAATTCACAAATGTAGAAGAATGAGAGATAATTTTTCTCTCCAGTGCTCTGTTCCTGAATTGTACATATTAACAAAATGGCGACAATCAATATATTGTTAACAACACTGCAAGTACTAGCAATGCCGAATTATAAAAGCTGGCAACAAAACTTTGCAAGGGGAAGAAATGTAGACAAGCTATTAGAAGAGGTAAAACTGTGCAGTTAACCAAGTGTGTATGACCCCCTCCTTGTAAAAGCCAGGGAACAATATTTTTAATTGATTTATGTGTGAGCAAATCAAACACTTGTGATGCAAATAAAACTTGTAGCATTAGGGTGGTCAGGATTGTAAGGGTTACTTTGAGACTGGGAAAACAGTATCCCCCACATTATGCGAGAGAGAGTCACATGGGACTGATAGGGAGTAGTAGCGAGCCTGGTAGAAGTCAGCATGAAAATAGCACCTAGTCAGGACTGTATCCGATATTTGTATATAGTTATGTGTTATTAAAAAACAGTTATTTTTCAACCATACAAGCCTCTAGGCCTCTTCATGAGACAACAAACAACAAAACTTATTTATTTTAACTTTTATTTGACAAAGATGTTGAATCCAACTGATGGTTTTATGGAGGAAGACTCTTCAAAAGAACCTAGAAAATTGTTGTCCAACCTGATTCAAATCTGCAACCCATTTTGGTTGAAATGCTGCATTTGTTTTACTTCAAATTGAAAGTCAGTGCCATCCTGTTGTGTCCAGTAAATTTGAAGACAAGCGTCTCTGGTTAAAATTGAAAATAACAAAAACCCTGGATCCATCAGAGCAAGTATAGAAAATCCACCAGAAAATCAGCCAAATCCTGATGGATTGTTATTAAGACAATTAGTGTAAACCAAAGCCAAAGCATTCATTGAAAATCATAACTAAACCCCTGAGTCATACAGCTGGGAAAGATTTGATCGTTTCCAGACAGAACAGATACAATCTGAAGAAAACAATGCATAGTTTATATTTTCATAAAGCTGACAGTGCTACAGTGTTTGAAATAACAAAGTGAATGGTATAGGCTGTAGATAGGAATTAGATTCGGCAAAGTATAGGGCTTTAAAGGAAGAACTACAAAAGAAACTGGCAATCTTCAAAAGCTTGGAATTTTAGCATTCTTCAGTGGTCAATTTTTATACTGATACCCAAGACATCATTTTAAGTGTCTGGAGTTTTGCTGGATTGCAAATTGTTGGAGTGGAGTGCCAACTTTCTAGTCATTGTTCCCTTTGGGCAGAATTTTGCCCTTGATGGGAGTGCAGGCCCAACCGACTTGGCAGCGGGCAGGCAGCTGATTGCCGCCACCAAAATGAGCCGCGCCACCATTTTGCGCGGGCTGGCCAATTAAGGGCCACCCAGCAAGTTAGCAACTCCCGTGTACAACGGGAAAGTCGAATCGGCGGCGGGCGTGTTCAGACTGCCAGTTCCAATGGGGAACTGGCAGTCTGTATAAAGAGTGGCCAGGCAGCCTCCTTGAGGCAGTTCACCGTGGCCACTCATAGGGAAGGACATGCTGCTTTCAGGGAACAGGAGGAGGAGGAGGGGGGTGCAGGCTGCAGGATAGGCCAGCGGGGGACCACTGTGCCCCTCGGTTCTCCAATGCCTGCCTTGCAGTCCTCCTTGAAGAGGTGTCCAATTGTTGGGATATTTTGTATCCAAGAGATGGGAGGAGGAGGGCCCCTCACATCACCAGGCAGGTATAGCAAGAGGTGGGGGAGTCAGTTAGCGCCCATGACGATGTGCAGCGCACAGAAATACAGTGCCGCAAGCGATTAAATGATTTGCTGCACTCTGGAAGGGTGATAACCATGTCAGCCTTGGCATTTTGAGCCAGCGGGTAGCCTTAGCCTTTGAGCACCCCCCCACCATGCCCCCCATGTCTTACTGTCGTTACTGCATTGGGCATTTGGCGCACGCTGGGTGGGCAAACAGATAGTGACCATGCTTACATCACCCTTAGTGGTTGAGGAGAAGATGGGTTCTACCTGCAACATATGTTAGTGTTTGTTGCATTTAAGTAGTCTGGGGGCAACCTGGAGGGGAGGCCACTAGACACATACTCAGAACTCCAACACATGTCATATTGATGGTGATGAGATAGTGGAAGGGGAGCCTCAAGATGTCGTGGCCAAGAGCTATCTGCTGGCCTCGGTGCCACACCTAGTTGCGCCTCCTTGCCATGGGCACTAAGACCTGTGTGTTATTCAAAGTGATGGACACCAAATGTGTCCAAGGTGGCCGTTAAGGGAGGGGGTTGGGACCAGCCGTAGTATCTTCTGGAGATTGATCACCAGTAGTGTGGACAGGAGCCACTGGAGGCCTCAAATGGGTCACTGTGGTTGGGGTGTGGTGTGCGCATGCAGAGTACATGAGCAATCAGCCCCAATAAATCCTCTTCTCTGTTCTGCAGGCAAAAACCGAACACAATCTCAGGGAGTGCCAGAGGACTGGTGGTGGGCACAGCCTGCTGCAGCACCTCACCACCTTCAAGGAGCAGGCCATGGAGCTGGGGAGGGGGCAGGCAGCCAGGCCGGCTGGTGACAGCGAGGCTGGGGTCCAGCGACCAGGTATTTGAGGTCCACAGTCCCATCCACTCTGTCTCCCCACCATCCAAACCACTGATGATTGCTGCAATCGTTAATGCTGCAACACTGCTCATTCACAGACTGATACAGTCAGACATGTGGGCCTTAGACAAAGATACCTCAGCCCCTTGAGGATGCGCGTCTCCAGCACCTTCCAAAGTCACCTTATCCCATTTGTGGCCACTATCCCCATGGCCTAACATGCCAAGGCATCGCTGCTGTACAGACGTTTTCCATCTTAGGAGTGTTGGTACCTCCATCACCCTTTCAGTCAGGCGTCGCACATTACTCTCTTCAAAAGGCCCTCAGCACCTCACCTGTCAACCTCATGGCACTCAACTTAAATAAATGCCACCACGTTACTCATCCCTGCACCAAGGGGAAATGTTGCCTTGTGTCCACCCATTCTATGCCCCTCATAGATGTATGAAGGTCAATAATGTGACCTGTCAATCTCCTGTGCTCCACGGCAAATGTCGCAAGTGTTTGCGACGTTTCTTCATCACTGCAACTCTCCAGGCCATCATGCTTCCAGGTCAGATACCTCTGCACTCTCCCCACTCCAATGTCACATAACATTCCATGTGGCATTCCTTAGGCCATCTGACCAGCCTGTCTGTAAGCGCATCTAATGTTTGGGTCTCCTCTTGACTATTTTCCACCCCACCAATGCTCATCTCCTTAGGTTCTTGAAGGGTGAGCAACTTATGAGGCTGGGGGGGAAAGGGATAAAAGGTCTTACTGACCGCTAATCGATACACTGTCTTTGTTGTTAATTTGCGCATCACCACCGCATGGCCACCAGGAACAAGTCCGGAACCGCCCCCACCCCCCCTGCCCCCACTACACCGGAGGGCCAAGAAGTGCAACTTGCGGCACATCATTTCAGCCAGCCAGGCACCAGCGTAGTGAAAACACTTCGGTGGGGAATGTAACGTCGGCTAGTGTCCCGATCACAGTGGAGAGGGCACTTCACAATCGCTGGAGGAGAAGGCAAGGACAGAGAGTGCCGATGGCGCCAGCAGCTGGAGGACTGCAGGGGACCAGGCACATGCTGAGTCCGGCAGTGATGATGTGCCTCTGGAGATGTCACCAATGCAGCAGCTGCAGGACAAGTGGCAGGATTCGCGGGAGCATCTGGCAGGGTTGCATGAGGATGTGCTTCAGTTGGTCTCTGTGGTGGAGGAGTCCAGGCAGAGTATAAGTGAAGGCATGAACCTCAGGGCAGTGCTTCAGGTTTCCTCCACTGAGAGATTGGCGACTCTCATGGAGAGGGGCTTCGGTCGGATTGAGAGTCTTCTGATTGGGTTACGCTCTGACCTGCAAGCCCTCAGAGCAGTAATGGCCACGAGTAGTCATTCACAATGTGAGAGATGTTCTGGGCGCCAAGTGTCAGTGCTTGGTGCCCATGCATCTACGGTGAGCAGGGAGGTCCAATGTGACCTCACGTCAGTGCAACAGCTGCCTGTCGTTGCTGCGAGCTCCTCTCAGGGCGCTCCGGATGAGGGTAGCAGCTCCTCCGTCCCTCTGCCAGTGACCGTTGCATCCACGGGCCAGAGGATGCCTGCCAAGGTCATCGACGCCAACAGGAGAGCAGAGTCAGCAGGTTGTCTCTCAAGCCAATCCAAGTGATGGGGTGGCACCTAGACATAGCACCCGCAAATGAAAGCACAAGGCACATTAAGCACTCCACGGGTATGGCACTGGTGATTTTGTGTTGGCCTTAGATTAGGGAACAAATAGATATGTATGTAAGAGAGACGTTTGAGTTTGGACTGAATAAAGTCCAGTTATCTGACCATGGCTGAGGGTGTTTCCTTTGTACTGCATTTGTATGTTTCACAGACAAGTCATGAGGGTTTGAGTGGACATTGGTGTTTCTGCCCTAAGCCCTTAGTTGCAGCTGATAAGGTGGAAAATGTAGCGCCTAAGTGCCACATGTGGAAGCGCCAGGCAATGCTGGTCCTGCTGATCAATGTGTGTGGAGCTAGCTGAAGGTTCGTTGGATTAAATTGACCTGGGTGTCCCTGCCTCCTTGGTGTAGTAGCGGGTCGGCGTGCTGCCCCTCATCATTGCCCTGTGCTTCCTCATCCTCTGAGCCATTGCTGGATTCATCATGTGCAGCCTTATCCATTGCATCAAGGTCTTCATCGTCAACTGCATCCCCCTTTCCAGCACAAGATTGTGCAAAGTGCAGCATGCTACCACTATCACAGAGACGCGATCTGCAGGGTGCTGGAGTGTGCCCCCTGAGTGGTCCAGGCAATGGAAGCACATCTTGAGAAGACCAATGGCTCTCTCCATCACAGCCCTTGTGGTGCCGAGGCTCCTACTGTAGCGCTCCTCAGTTTCTGTTCTTGGACGGCGAAGAGGTGTCATGAGCCACCTTCTGAGGGGATAGCCCTTGTCACCCACCAGGCAACCATCCAACCAAGCCGGAGCACTGAAGAGCCCCGGCACCTGGGAGTGTCTCAGGATGTAGGCGTCATGGGAGCTGCCTGGGTACCTTGCACAAACTTGCAGAATCTGCGTCCTGTGATCACACACTATCTGCAGGTTCATGGAGTGGAATCCCTTCCTGTTGACAAAGGCACCGAGCTCACCTGCTGGCACCATTATGGCCACATGCATGCAGTCTATAGCACTCTGGACACGGGGGAAGCCAGCAACGGCCACAAAGGCTCTGGCTCACTGTGCCTTACTTGCCTGGTCTCAGCGGAAATGGATGAAGGTCAATGCCCATCTGAACAGAGTGTCTGTAACTTGCTTGACACAAGTGTGGACAGCTGATTAGGAGACACCGTAAAGACCACCCACCGAGCCCTGGAAGGAGCCAGAGGCATAGAAGTGGAGGGCAACTGTGAGCTTCACCCCGCTGGCATGGGGTGTCCATGGACACAGTTAGAGGAGATCTCAGGGCCAATCATCTGACAGATATAGTTGACTGTCACCCTTGAGAGATGGAGCTTCTTCAGCATTGCACCTCAGTCATATTGAAGTAGCTGCTTCCCCGCCTGTATACCCTGGCAGCAGGATAGTGGCATCTCCTGCTGCCCCTTCCACCTTGGACAGCCTCTTGTCCCTGCGCCCCTTGTGCATGCGCCTCACCTCCCAAAGGTGGCTCCCCTGGAGGCTGATTGTCCACTCCTGGCCTCCTCCTTATTCTATCCCTCGCTTCCTTCTCAGAGGAGCTGCCTCCAGTGGAGATGTCAGAACCCATACCCAGGCTAAATGGAGGCCTCCGGAAAGCTGCAGGCCCGATAAAGATTACTGTGTGTAGAGTGCTGAGCTGAAGCTTCAAAGTACACAGAAAGCTCTTGGAAATTGATCTGAAGTGCTAACAATCACACAGGCAAGTTTAAAACACTTTCTGCATGAAATACTTCATGAAAAACATGAACAACCCCTCTGAGCCCACATATTCCGCCGGTGCATGAGTTTTGATTAAAAAAAATCACTTACCCACTTGCCCGTTGGGCCCTTGCGCCAAGCTGAAGTTCGCAGGGGCCCCTCAAAATCCTCGTCGATTGGCAACTTAAGCACTTTAACTAGCCTTTAATTAATGGCGGGCGCACATCGCCCCCACTGACCTAAATCGCTATGCCACTCACTGATGTCGGGACGCTCACACGATATTTTAAGCACTGACTTGAGGGCTCCGCCACCCGCACGCCAGCCAGAAAATTCTGCCCTTTATGTTTTATTTTCTGGATTTACTTCCCTTCCCTCGCACAAATTAGTAATAATTCTCAGATTGCTTATGTGTCTTTTCTCCTGCTCAGATCTCTGATGCTTAACTAATTTGAAACACATTAGAAGATTTATCATATCTGCTGGACCATAAGACACATCAGGATTTTGAACAGAAATATTTAAGAAAATTTATTTCAGTGCGTATAGGTATTTAATATTTACCTTTACTGTACTGAACAAAAATAGTGACAGAGTATATTAAAAGAAGAATACAGCATCAAGTTATATTAATCATAGATGCCCAAAAATTCCTCATAACTGCTGTCAGCCTCAACATGTGAACTATCACTTAAAACAGTACATCATCTTCACTGCCGTTTAGGGTATTGCTCTTCCACATTTCTTAAATGACTTCACAATTGCCTCATATTTCACTAATTACCACTAATTTCTCACATGGCGGGTCGCTTCATTCGCCCTGTGTGTCTCAAGTCATGCCTCGGAGCCTCCATCCATCCCGTCCACATTCACACATGTATGCTATAAATGGCTTGCTTAATGAAATATCCAGGGGATTTAACTGGCACATAATACCATGTGGAATCACAGCTAACAGCTATTCTACAACCCTTTTTGTGGCCTCAGTTATTAAGGCCCAGAATGATCGCGCGCTTCCATGGCTGTTTTTTTTATAGGGTCGCCTGGATGCTTTGACCACACTTTTCCCAGGCCCAAGCTCACCCTGTCTTTATTCATCCACCCCTTAGGACAAATGTGCAAGAAACTCAGTATGGAATTTCATCCTTTCGTAGAGCTTTTCTCTTCAAGATCAGTAACAGTGGCAGCTTTTTGCAGTCAGAGCAACATGTGAAAACAGCAGTGTAGTGGGTGGTCTTCTCATGGTCAAAAGCTTGTGTTGGTATTGTTTTAGCACCTTAAATGTTCAGCAGTCTTGTTCAATGAAACATCAAAAGTTAGCAGAACTTCACCCATGTCACCTCTCCATCCATATTCCACATTACTTTCCTTGTATTAATCACAAACCTGTGAAATTCAAATGCCTTTGTTCCATATGAGGCTAGCATCTTCTGTGCTATCCTTGTTCTAATATCCAAGCTTAGCCAATACCTTTTCATCAATCTGAAATTACCAAGATGTTGCCCTGACAAAATCAGTAATGCCCAAAAATTCCTCATAACTGCTGTCACCTTCAACATGTGAACTGTCACCACTACTCCTCTTGCTTTGCATACAATTATTTTGGTAAATACAGAAATTTTTATCTTTCCTGTGGCCTATTATCAAATTTTTCACCTCTTTTTCTAGTTATGGACATTTTGCAGCATGCTAATGAAAAGTTTGGCTCCCTTCTCTATTTTCATGAGTTCTTCCTCTTGCTTCATCCATTCGGCATCGTTTTTGAGAAATTAAAATGTTTTGCAGCCAGTATCCATGTTCTTTGGCATACCTTGCCACTTCAAGTTGAATTCTATGATATAAGAAAACCGTTTTTGCTCTGTACCTGATTTTACAAAGCAAATATAACAAACTAATTATTGTGCGTAACTCTAAAGCACGTGTTAATGATCTGTACAGCTGGAGGTAATTTTCAGACTGTGAGGCTCATGGCAATTAGACAATTTTTTTGAGAAGAAAATTGTGTCTTATGGTCTGGCAAATAAGACAATTGCCTCAATGTGCTATTTCTGAGGTGTAATTACAGTTTCCAAAATGACTTCTTACAATTTGCATCAATAAATTCCCAGGCTCGCTTGATTGGCCACTCATAGAAATGCATCTTTGTCAAACTTTTATTTTCAGAACCATGATTGCTCCTGCTGTTTGTGAACTGCAAAATGCACATGCATTGCAATGAGCAATTTAGCATGATGATACTGTCCACAATGGCAGCACCAGCACAAGGTGTGTGTAACGTGAGACCCCACATCCAGCACCAAATTCGGAAGATGAAACCAGTTGGATAAGTTCACTGGTTGATGTTGCTGGTCATACTGCTTCATGCCTGCTTAACATATCTGTCTTCCTGTTTATGTCAGGATAAAGCAGCTGAGGTCACCATCAGCTAAAGTGAAACCAATGACAATGGTGCTTGAGGTGTTTGGATAGGCAGGAGATCAAAAGCAGAGGAGCAAATCCCTTTTAAAAAAAACCCTTTGTGAACTATCATTGATGCCCTGGACCTAATAATTGTAAGTTACAATTTAATTATGCGCCACATTAATTTCTTGTTGGTTTTCACAGGTTTTCATGATGTGTAAAGGAAAGCCAGATTTTCAATTATTTTTTTCCAAATTTACCCTCCTTTCTGTACTCTGACCTGGAGCTTGATTGTGCTAATTTTACTGTGCAATTTCTCCAATATTAGCACAAAAGATCATGGAATTTTAAGCACAAATTACATTTAGCGCAACTCAAATTTCCAGAAACTTTTGTATTAGTTTTAAAAACATCACGTTAAAAGTAAGTTCCACCAACACAACCGGCCACACCACCCAAGTGAATCAATCACCTTGTTTCCACTAATTGAAAGAAAAATAAAGCCTTGCATTTATCTAATAGTTTTCACATCCACCGGATGTCTCAAAGTGCTTTACAGTCAAGTACAGTTTTCTTCAAGTACAGTTGCTGTTGTAATGTTATGGGTCTTATTCAAAGAGGTTCAAAAAATTAAGCTGGATCGTTTGAACATAAGAACATTAATAGGCGCATTTTGAAAGGTTTTGAATGATTTTATTTGAATTTAATAAGGAATTGAATACAGTACCACAATATAACTAGAAAATCGTTTAGTACATTTTGTAAAAGTCATTTTCAGTAATTGAAAATTGAGTGAGTCACAGGCGTAGGTTGATTTGAAATGCTTATTTTTTTGTGATAAGCCTATTTTCAGCTGAGATAGGCAAACTTTACCAATTTTGGGCCCCAATTTCATGCTGTTGGGCCAATTAAGGTCTGCCCAGTGTGAAATGTGAGCGGCAGCACTCAGTGCTGCCTGTGCGTTGGGGGCTTGGGGGAGGAGGACGAGCGAGCAAAGGGTGAACTTCATGCATATGTGCAAGTGAGCACTTCAAATCTCCCTGAGGCACAAAGCTGCCTCAGGGAGATGAAGAGATATAAAAAAATATAGAAAATGAAAACGTAATAAAACTTCCCCTCATGTGACTCTGTTGCATGAGCAGGGACATGTTATTAATTCAATTTTAAAAGTTTATTTTATTCTTATTTGCTTTTGGAAACCTTATCCTGCCTGTGGATGAGATTTCCAAAAAAATGCAAAGGCCATTTGGCCTTTTCGCCTGCCCACCAACCGTTAGGTTGGACAGGCAGTGAAAAATTTAACTTAATTGATTATTTAATGAGCTGAATGAGCCTTTTAATTGTTGGCGGGGGTGCTACCGACTCCAGTGCGCACCCGCAGAACGAACTACCGGCGACTGCGCGTTAACGTTGGCACGCTCGGCCGACGTCAACGCGCGTCATTTCACACTCAAACAGTTCGGGCGTGCACCCGCCCACTGAGCCAAAATTTCAGCCCAAGTTACCATGCTTGAATCTATCAACAAATATTTATATCTTTTTATAAAGATGACTTTTTAAAACTCTACACTATTGCACTGACTCATGGCAGATTTTATGTTAGATGATATGCAAATCAGTTTCAGCAGAAACTCTGAAAGGGAAAAGCACTTTTCATAACGGGTGCAATTTCCCCAAAATGGAAATATTATTTTTCCACTGATTTTCTCCCAATTATTGGGTTAAAAATCTCGCACAATACAACTTTTACATAGACAATTCAAACTGGTTTTGACGGTCTTTTGATGCATTTACATGAAATTTTGTTGTGTCCTAATTTAATATAGTTATTTAGACCATTTCAGTCTCTGTTACGCCCCAGAAAGGAATCAGGGAATTGTGTCTGGATAAATTCTGTCTGAACTCTGCTTATTCTTCCTAGTTTTTGATATTTGTTCCGAGGGTGTCTTACTGTGTGGATTCTCTCCTTCTTCTTATGGGCCACCCTCTTCTGAAAGAAAAGGAAAAGGCAATAAATAATTGATCTTAGTAGGAGAACAATAGAACCTTAATTATTAGCTTGTTAACCATAAAGTAAATGATTACAAGAAAAAGCATCATGCTGGTATAATAGCTGAAAGGGATTGTCACAGTTTTAGATAAAAGCAAAAAACTGCGGATGCATGAAATCCAAAACAAAAATAAAAACACCTGGAAAAACTCAGCAGGTCTGACAGCATTTGCAGAGAGGAACACAGTTAACGTTTCAAGTCCATATGACTCTTCAACAGAACAGTTTTAGGGTATGAGAGAAAACAAATAATAGATGTGACAATATAATGGCAAACATGTAAAGCGTCCAAAGTACTGAAGCATGGGCACTAATCCTGTTTTTTACAATTGAAACGAGATATGAAGGCACAGCTGCTGAGATCATTGAACTTTTTTGTGCTTTGCGGCAAGGCCCTTGGAACAATGCTACTACCTCTTGATAAACGTCTTTCCCAACTCACTGTGGATCGCAGTGACCCTCTGCAAGAAGGAAGACATCACACCTAGGCTGAACTTGCTTGAGCAAAATTTACACAGCCATGCCAGAAAAGTGAAGCACCTTTGTTGCTAGAAGACAAATTAGCAAAGCTGTTGGAAGTTGTTTGCCAAAAAAAAGTTGAATATCCTTTGAACAATTTCCAGTCTTTAGTTCCTGATCAAACTGCCAATCTCAGCTGTGCTTCACCCTTGCACCTCACTCCAACATAGCAATTTGAGCCAAATAGGAACAGGAGTAGGCCATTTAGTCTTTCATGTCTGTTTCCCCATTCAGTGAGTTCATGGCTAAACTGTGACCTAAGTACATATACTCAACTTTGCCTCATGTCCCTTGACAACTTTAGTTAACACATATCTGTCAATCCCAAATTTCAAATTAACAATCAACAATCAACTTCCCTTTGCCTGTAGAAGTGTTTCCAAACTTCATTCCTGAAAGCACTGGCTATAATTTTTGGTTATGTCCCTTCGTCTTAGAATCCCAAACTCAGCCAAAATAGCTTATTTCTGATTACCCTATCGGTTCCCCTTAATAACTTGAAAATTTTGATCAAATGACCTGTTAACCTTCTAAATTTCAGGGAATGCAATCTTAGTTTATGTAAACTCACATTTTAACCATCGGGTCGCAAAATTTAGTTCTGCAGCACCTGTATTTTCAACACAATAAGTACCAATTCAGGTCCAAAATGACCAGGTGCAGTCACTTCAGCTCACTCTGCTGGAAGTATGTATAGTAGTCCAATAATGACATCAGTTAGTGCATAATGCTGATTTGACTCTAACAGTATTATTTTTGACCTCAACACTCCATTAGCCAATGCTTTCTCTTAATATCAAACAGATGAACATGCGTTCAGAGGCAAGAAGGATCCCCCACTCCAATCCCACCAACACAATTTAAACAAATAATCAAACATTCACAGGTTAGTTACTGATGTATTTCTACTGGCTGCTGCTGAGGTAGGAAAAGTGGAAATTTGTAGAGCCACTTAAGGTTGATGAAATTTACAGGAAGTGGTTTGGAATGTGGTGAAAACCTTGGTTCTCCCTTCAAGGGTTCTGCTCAGATAATGTGCTCACAGTCATTGATGCAGCAGTTTCTATTTCCCCTGACCTGCAGCATCAGATGGAGAATGAGAAGTGACACAGAGGAGGATAAGCTGCTGGAAGAGGGAGGAGGAGGGGGAGCAGCAGGTCCACCCAGGGTCTTCTTTCTCTTAGCTCAATCTCAGTGAAAAAAAGTATGTGCTATGTCTCCATTTCACCAAGGAGGTGCTCACTGAAATTTGCCACCCATGGCACTTAGATCTGCAGTCTCAGAGCCAAGCGAGGATGGCATTGACAGTGACTGTGAGGGTGACCGTGGCCATGAATTATTTTGCTTTGGACTGCATCCAGACTGTAGCAGGCATATTTCCAACATCTCACAGTTTACTATCCACTTTTTTAATAAGAGAGGTCGCTGAGTCTCTGTATGCACAAAGAACTGGAAAGATTTCACTCTGCCTTGCCAGAGAGAAGTAGTTGGGGAAAACTCCATCTTTGTCAGGATAACAGGCTTCCCCATGGTGTGGGATGCATTGACTACATGCACATCACTCTGCAAAAGGTGAATAAAAATTTAGAAACATATTGCAGCCAGAAGGGGTTCTATTCGCTTAAAATCCAGTAGGATGCAACCATACACAGTGCATCACGCAAGTCAATGCCCAGTATCCTGTCAGCATTCATGAAGCCTTTATTCTGTGACAGTGCATGTCAGCATTTGAGGCACCACGAGAAACCAGAGGGTGGCTGCTGGGAGATGAGAGTTATCCAGACCACCTGGCCCATGATTCCAGTGCACAACCCACACGCACATGGCCAACATGCATATAAGAGTCATGCTGTCATGCAAAATGTAATCGAACAGACCATTGGGGTGCTAAAACAATGTTTCCATTGCTTCAATGGCTTAACAATGCACTTAGAAAAGCATTGTGTGATTAGAACAAGACAACATGGTTTTCCGAATCCTGTTTGACAAATTTATTAGAGATTTTTTTAAGGATATAACTAGTGGGGTAGAATTGGGGGAACTAATGGATGTAATAGACTTGGATTTCCAAAAGGCATTCAAAAAGGTGCCACACAAAACTTTAATACACAAGATAAGTGCTCATGGGTTTGGGGGGAGCGATGGTGCTATATTAGCATGGATAGATTATGAAGGGGAAGGAGTTGGTTGCTTTCTCTTTCTATCTTTCTCACTCCATAGAAATTGGTTCTTGCTCTGCTGCAGGGAAAGGAACTAGCTGTTTGTTGAATATCTGGTAAGTGGGTAAGTTCTATTCTATCCCTAAGGTTTAAAATAGTATATAATTTGGTGGTGAAGTTAATAAAATATATAAGAAAGCAAAATATTAATATTTTAATATGACTAATATTATTAAGTAACTATTTAAAACACATTAAGGATAGCAGGACAAGTGATGTGTCAAGTCTGCAGCATGCGGGAGCTCCTGGATTCCATTGTGATCCAGGGAAAACACATCTGCAGTAAATGTTTGCAGCTTGAGGAACTTTGGTTCAGAGTCATTGAGCTGGAAGTGAAGCTGCAGACTCTGCAACACATCAGGGACGGAGAAGGTTACCTGGATGCTTTATACCAGGAAGCAGTCACACCACTTAGGATAGGGTCTTCTGATTTGGTTAGTGGTCAGGGACAGGAGGGTGTGACTGTGAATGAGGTAGGTAAGGGGACCCAGAGGGCAGGAGTGCAGGATTGTGAGTTTCTGCAATTGTCCAATAGGTTTGAGATACTCTCAGCTTGTTAGGATGAGGTGGAGGGGGGGGACTGCAGGATGGATAAGCAAACTGACCATGGCACCATGGTACAGGAAGCCATCCAAGTGGGGGGAACAAAAAAGAATGTAGTGGTAGTAAGGGGGATTGACATTTTTCTCTGTAGCAAAGAGCATGAATTCAGGTGACTTTGTTGCCTGCCCGATGCTAGGGTTTGGGAGATCTGCTCAGGGCTGAAAAGGAACTTGCAGTGGGAGGGGGAGGATCCAGTGGTCGTGGTCTATGTAAGTACCAACGACATAGGGAGGACGAGGAAGGAGGCCCTGCATAGTCAGTGTGTGGAGCTAGGCACCAAATTAAGAAGCAAAACCTCAAAGGTAGTAATTCCTGGATTATTACCTGAGCCACGTGCAAATTGGCATACCACACATAAGATTAGAGAAATGAATGTGTGTCTCAAAGGCTGGTGTGTGAGAATTGGTTTCCAGTTTCTGGGTCACTAGCACCACTACTGGGCAAAGTGGGACCTGTACCATTGGGAATGTCTACACTTGAACTGTGCCGGAGCTGGTGTCCTCGCGAGCCACCTATTAAGGAAGCAGAGAGGGTTTTAAACTGAATAGTGGGGGCAAGGGATCAAATTTGGGAAGATGTGATAAACCAAAGAGTAGAGACAAGGTAAAAGAGACAGGTGTTAATATGGGAAATGATAAACAGACTGTGGCAGGAAGGGACAGAGAATACAAATCTAAGAGTAAATCAGCAGATTAGGCTAGACACTACAAAAATAACAGGACAAAACTAAAGGTTTTGTTTCTAAATGCATGTAGCATTTGAAACAAAATGGATGAACTGAAAGCACAAATAGAAATAAATAAGTACAATCTGATAGTCATTACAGAGACATGGCTACAGGATGACAAAGATTGGGACCTGAAAAATGAAGGGTATGTGACATTTAGAAAGGACAGAAAGTTAGGAAAAAGTGGAGGGATGGCTCTGTTAATTAATGATGATGTTAGCACATTAGAGAGGGGTGACCTAAGTCCAGAAAACCAGGATATAGAAGCGGTTTGGGTTGAGATGAGAAATGATAAAGACAAGAAGTCACATGTGGGAACAGTGTAGAGGCCCTCTAATTATATCTACATGGTAGGACAGAGTATAAAAGAAGAGATAATGGGAGCTTGCCATAAAGGCACAGCAATAATCACGAGGAATTTTAATTTACCTATAAACTGGAAAAATCAGAATGGCAAAGGTCGCGTAGATGAGGAGTTTATACAATGCTTTCAGGATCATTTCTTAGAACAGCAAGTTCTAGAGCAAACCAGAGAACAGGTTATACTATATCGGGTATTATGATTAATTGATAACCTCCTAGTGAAGGAACCCCACATAGCAGCGATAATAATATGATTGAATTTTATATTGATTTTGAGGCAGAAACGAGTGCGCCCAGGACTAATATTTTAAACTTAAATAAGGGAAATTATAAGGGCAAGAAAGCAAAGCTAGCTGAAGTGAACTGTCAAATGAGGTTAAGGGATATGTCAATAGAAGTTCAGTGGCAGACAGTTAAAGGGATATTCCAGAATACATAAAATAGATACATTCCAATGAGAAAGAAAAATCCCTAGGGGAGGGCCCACCATCCGTGGTTAACTAAAAAAGTTTAAGATAGTATCAAACTTAAAGAAAAAATGTATAATGACGCAAAGACGGGTGGCAGGTCAGAAGATTGGAAAAAATATAAAGAGCAGCAAAGAATGACCAAAAGATTAATAAGGAGGGAAAAATTAGAATATGAGAGAAAGCTAGCTAGTAATATAAAGTCAGATGGTAAGAGTTTCTATAGATGCTTAAATAAGAAAAGAGTTAACCAAGTGAGTGTTGGTCCTATAATGAGTGTGCCTGGGGAATTGATAATGGAAAGTAGGGAGATGGCAGATGAATTAAACTGTAGTTATTTTGCTTCAGTCTTCACTATAGAGGACACAAGTAACATCCCGGAAATAGCTGTAAATCGGGAAACGGAAGGGAGGGAGGAACTTGGGAAAATTACAATCACCAGGGAAGTGGTGTTGAGCAAATATTTGGGGTTGCGGGCTGACAAGTCTCCAGGTCTGGATGGAATTCATCCTAAGGTCTTGAAAGAAGGCTAGTGAGATAGTTGATGCACTGGTTTTAATTTTCTTAGATTCGGAGAAGGTTCCATTAGGTTGGAAAATAGCAAATGTAATTCCTTTATTCAAAAAGGGAGAGAGACAGAAAGCAGGAAACTACAGGCCAGTTGGCCAAACATCTGTCACAGGGAAAATGTTAGAAGCTATTATTAAAGATGTTATAGCAAGGCACCTAGAAAAATTCAAGGCAATCAGGCAGAATCAACATGGTTTTGTAAAAGGGAAATCATGTCTAACCAAATTATTAGAGTTCTTTGAAGGAGTCACATGTGCTGTGGTTAAAGGGGAACTGATGGATGTACTATTCTTAGATTTCCGGAAGGCATTTGATGAAGTGCCACATCAAAAGTTACTGCAGAAAATAAAAGCTCATGGTAGGCGGTAACATATTGGCATGGATTGAAGATTGGCTAGCTAACAGAAAGCAGAGAGTTGCCATAAATGGGTTTTTTCATGGTTGGCAGGACAAGTGGCATGCCACAGGGATTAGTGCTGGGACCTCAACTTTTTACAATTTATATATATGACTTGGATGAAGGGACTGAAGGAATGGTTGCTAAATTTGCTGATAATACAAAGATATGTAGGAAAGTTAGTTATGAAGAGGACGTAAGGAGGGTACAAAGTAACATCGATAGGTTAAGTGAGTGGGCAAAGATCTGGCAAATGGAGTACAATGTGGGAAAATGTGAAGTTGTTCATTTTGGCAGGAAGAATAAAAAAGAAGCTTATTATCTAAATGGTGAGAGATTGAGGAGCTCAGATTCAGAGGGATCTGGGTGTCCTAGTGCATGAATCACAAAAGGTTAGTTTGCAGGGATAGCAAGTAATTAGGAAAGCTAGTAGAATGTTATCATTTATTGTGAGGAGAATTGGTTACAAAAGTAGGGAGGTTATACTTCAATTATACAGGGCATTGGTGAGACCATATCTGGAGCATTGTGCATAGCACTGGTCTCCTTTTTTAAAGAAAGATGTAAATGTATTAGAAGCAGTTCAGAGAAGGTTTACTAGGCTAATACCAGGAATGGGTGGGTTGTCTTATGAGGAAAGGCTGGACAGGTTAGGCTTGTAGCCACTGTAATTTAGAAGAGTAAGAGGCGACTTAACTGAAACCTTTAAGATCCTGAGGGGTCTTGACAGGGTGGATGTGGAGAGGATGTTTCCTCTTATGGGAGAATCTTGAACTAGGGGTCACTGTTTAAAAATAAGGGGTCACTCATTTAGGACAGAGATGAGGAGAATTTTATTCTCTCGGAGGGTTGTGAGTCTTTGGAACTCTCTTCCTGAAAAGGCTGTGGAAGCAAAGTCCTTGAATATTTTTAAGGCAGAGCTGGATAGATCCTTGACTAACAAGGGGGTGAAAGGTTATCAGGGGTAGACAGGAATGTGGATTGAGGTTACTGTTACGACACAGCAGTTGGTAAAGCTGAGTTATTTAAAAATCCCAGAGGGAAACTTTAAACAACTGTCATAACCTATATTTTTATTTTGTATGTTTGAGATGCAACTCTAAATTCAGGAATCAGACCACCAGTTCTCGAGAGGTTTTATATCAAAATACATGAGACATTTATTAATTTACACAAGTTAAATACATACACATGGCTACAAATTACTACTATCATAACTTAACAAATTCCCAAACTAATCTCCATTAAGGCAACAGCAACCCATAGACTTTAAGCAGACACCAAGCAAAGCATTTTCATCTTACAAATTCAAAATGAGGTTCCTTTCACTTTGGTTCCTTTGCAGACATAGTGTTAGGCCTACAGGCTTTGATCTTACATTGCCTCTGGTCTGCACACACGAAACTGCTATCGGTTATACCTAGCACATCTCCTTGAAAGTAAATTCTCATTGTATCACCAACCCCATTGAACTCCACCCCTTCTAACAATAAATCCCCTTTCAGACTACCAATTTTATCAGCAATATTGCTTGGTCTCTGTTAGCTAGGTGCCAGATTTTGCTCCCCTTCTTGAATGCTTTATTCAACAAAATTCAAATGCACTCTACTTCTCTTACATCTCAAAACTCATATACATCAAAGTACCCAGACTAGCTGTCTTTAATCCAATTAAGACACACCCACAGACTAACCTTCTATTTTTAAAATAATAATTTCCAATAACGTTATGTACATTAATAGCTTCATGACAGTTAGATTCAGATCAGCCGTAATCTTATTGAATGGCGGAGCAGGCTCAAGGGGCCGAGTGGCCTACTTCTGTTCCTAATTCATATGTTCATATGTTTGTATTTTTTAACGGACTGGAAGCAGAGAGTAAGGATAAATGGGACATTTTCAAGTTGCCAGTCTGTGATTAGTGGTGTGCCACAAGTATTAGTGCTGGGGCCTCAGCTATTTACATTAATGACTGAAACAAAGAGACAATGAGTAATGTATCTAAGTTTGCTGATAATACAAAACTAGGTGGGTATTCAAGATGTGAAGAGGACACAAAGGGGCTGGAAAGCAATATAGACAGGTTAAATGATTGAACAACAAGGTGGCAGATTGAGCATAATGTGGAGAAATGTGAGGTTATTCATTTTGGTCAGAAGAATAGAAAAGTAGAATTTTTTTTAAAAGCATGAAACGTATAAATGTTAATGGTTAGGGAGACTTGAGTGTACTTGTATAAGCAACATAAAACGTTAACATAGAGCTAAAAGCAAGCAATTATGAAGGCAAATGGCATATTGATCTTTATTCCAAGGGGATTGGAATACAAGAAAAAAGACATCTTGCTATAATTGTATGGGGCTTTGGTGAGATCACACCTAGTGTATTGTGTGCAGCTTTGGTCTCCATAATTAAGGAAGGGTACACTTGCATTGAGGCAGTACAAGGGAGGTTCACAAGATTGGTACCTGAGATGAGAGGGTTGTTCTATGATGAGAGGCCAGTGCCACAAGTGATTCAATGACCTCTTGCACACGGGAAGGGTGAGTACCATGTTGGTAGAGGTCACTTAACACAGCAGGTAGGCTTTCCCCCAAAACCCCCGCCCCCCAACTCTGAGTGTAGTCACTGCATTGAATCATTCACGGCATGTTTCCCTCGCTGGGTGGGCCAGCAGATATTGCCCATGCCTAGTTCACCCTGAGAGGGTAGTGCTGAGATGAGTTCTACACCCGCAGCATGTGTGACACTGAGAGCCAGTATACTGTTTTGAGGGGAAACCTCAAGGATCTGCATCTAGGCATAGTGCTGGAACAGTGAAACATGTCAAAGTCAGGGTGCTGATATGCTGGGAGGGGAGCTTCCAGGTAGCGGGGCACCAATCCATCTGCTGCACTTGGCATTCCACGTACTTGTGCCTCCTTGCTTTGCAAGGTTAGACCATGTGGTACCAAATGTGATGGAGGCAGCATGTGGGTTAGGTGGGATCAGCCCTGGCTTCTTGGTGTGAGTATGTGGCAGCTGCAGGGTGACCAATCACTGGAGCCCTGCAATGTCCCCCTCTGGTTGGGGTGGCAGGGATGTGATGGGAATCCAGGTACAGGGTGGACTAATCAATGTTCTCTCTCCTTTTCAGGAGAAGACTGCACATAATGCCACCGAGCGGATGCGGACTGGTGGAGGCCAGGCCCAATTGGCCATCGTCACAGATATGAGCAGGAGGCAATGGATCTGCAGACGTACCATGCGCTCAGGTCCACCGGTGGGGATGAGGCTGGGGTGCCATCGGGAGGTAAGAGTGCTGAGCACTGAAGTCACCATGTGTGTCCCAGCAGCCATGGCACCACTGAATGCTCAGTGATTGAAGATGGCAACATGGGTTGACCATTGATTATGGAAGGATGAGCGCACACTGATCCGGGAGACAGGCATGTACGTTGAATTGTCTCGACTTTAACTAATCAAATGTCCTTGTTCTTCCTTTCAGCATCACCGGAGCAGGACCGGGAGGAGGAGGCCAAGGGGCCACCTCTCACACCTGAAGGCCCTGAACAATTGGACTCACCAATGTCACACCATCTCTGCCAGGCAGGCTCCAGTGCAGATACTAGCACCTCAGTGGGAATTAGGTCATCTGCTAGTGTCCTGGGGCACAGCGGTAAGGGCACTTCACACTCGCTTGAGGTGCGGGTGGAGACAGAGAGTGCCCAGCACCAGCTGTCGGAGGACTGCTGGGGACCAGGCACATGCTTGGTCGATGGCTGATGCTGTGCCTCTGGAGTCGTCCTTGAGGCAGCAAGTACTGGAAATGCAGCAGGGTATGTGGGAGTATCTGGCTGAGATACATGAGGCAATGCATGGTATGGTGCCCGTAATGGAGGAGTCCACGCGGAGCATCACCGATGCAATGAGCCTGATGGCTGAGTGCCATGCTTCCTCCATGGAGAGAGTGGCGACTCTCATGGAGAGGCTGCTCCAGGAGAGAAATCAGGGTCTCCTGGGGTTGCGCTCGGACCTGCAAGCCCTCACATCGGCATTGACCTCAGCTGGTCAGTGCCAGTATAAGAGATGGTTTGGGCACCAAGTATCCCAGCTTGGTGCCCATCCATCAATGGTGAGCAGAGAGGTCTTAAGCGACCTCACGGCGCAGGAGCTGCCTGTTGTCTCTGCGGGTTCCTGTCAGGGTGCTCCGGATGAGGACAACAGCTCCTCCGCCCCTCTGCCAGTGACCTAGGGATCCAATGAGGCTGCGGCGTTTGAGGAGATGCCAGCAGTGGAACTGACTGTTCCCTCCCCGACGGGGCCATCAAAGGCTCCACAGACTAGAGGGTGTCCGCCAAGGTCATTGAAGTCAACAGAACAGCACAGTGAGCAGGCTGTCTTCAATGCCGGTGCCAGTGAGGGGGAGAACACCTAGACGTAGCACCCAGAAACGTAAACTTAAGGCATCTTAGGCACACCACGGGTTTCTCACTGGTGATTTTATGTTGCCCCGCTATTAGTTAATGACTACTTGGTGTGATGAGTTACACCTTTGCAATTTTTTTATTATTTCATTTTGTTAAATCATTAAATTTTGATATGCAAGCATGGCTCAGGGTGATTATTTACTTCTGCAGGTGGATGGGAACCCATGATGTTATGAATGAATTGTTTGACATTTAGTTTTATTGAT
This sequence comes from Carcharodon carcharias, assembly GCF_017639515.1. Taxonomy (NCBI): domain Eukaryota; kingdom Metazoa; phylum Chordata; class Chondrichthyes; order Lamniformes; family Lamnidae; genus Carcharodon; species Carcharodon carcharias. Next base: position 114,226,172 of record NC_054475.1, read on the forward strand.
AAGGCACATAGTTAATGTTCGTACCCAGGCAGATTTTGCACTCAGGTATCGAGTATGGAGCCTGCAGCCCTGGCTTGTGTTGGGGATCCATCTGTGGTGGGCTAGCTGAAAGTTCATTGGATTAAAGTCTCCCGGATGCCCCTGCCTCCCTGGAGGATACCTGGGTCAGCATCTACCCCCTCAGCATTCTCCTGTGCATGCTCATCCTCAGACTCACTACCGATCTCATCATGTACAGTCAGAGCAGCGGCGTCTACATCCTGTTCCTCCACTGCTTTCCCCCTTTCCAGCGCCAGATTGTGGGGAACGCAACATGCAACCACTATTAGCACACACGATCTGGGGGGTATAGGAGTGTGCCCCCTGAACGATCCAGGCATCAGAAGCGCATCTTGAGAAGGCCAAGGGCTCTCTCTACCACATCCCTTGTGGAGGTGTGGCTCCTATTGTACCGCTGCTCAGCCTCTGTTCTTGGATGGCGGAGAGGAGTCATGAGCCACCTTTTGAAGGGGTTGCCCTTGTCACTCAGCAGCCATCCATCCAGCTGGGCTGGAGCACTGAAGAGCCTCAGCACCTGGAACTGTCTCAGGATGTGAGCGTCATGGGGGCTGCCTGGGTACCTTGCACAGACTTGTAGAATCAGCATCTTGTGATCACACACTATCTGCACGTTCATGGAGTGGACTCCCTTCCTGTTGACGAAGGCACCGGGCTCACCCGCTGGTGCCTTGATGGCCACATGTGTGCAGTCTATTGCACCCTTGCTGCAGGGGAAGCCAGTGATCACTGCTAAGCCTCTGGCTTGCTCTGCCTGGCTGGCCTCATCCGTGCGATAGTGGATGAAAACCAATGCACGCCTGAACAGAGCATCTGTCATCTGCTTGACACATGTGTGGACAGCTGATTGGGAGACTCCACAAAGATCACCCACCGACCCCTGGAAAGAGCCAGAGGCTTAGAGGTTGAGGGCAGTGTGACCTTCAACGCCACTGTCATGGGGTGCCCACCCACATAGTTGGCGCAGATCTCAGGGCCTCTCCCTTGAGAGACAGAGCCTCCTTCAGCACTGCACCTCAGACATATTGAGGTAGCTGCTTTGCTACCTGTAAACCTTGGCAGCAGCATAGTGTCGTATTCTGCAGCCCCTTCCGCCTTGGACTTCTTGTTGGCCCTGTGCCCTTTGTGCCTGTGCCTCTCCTTCCAAAGGTGGCTCCCCTGGAAGCTGAATGTAGACTCCTGGCCTCTTCCCCATTCTGGCCTCCTCCCCAGAGGAGGTGCTTCCAGGGAGAGCACAACTCCCATTCCCAGGCTATGGGAAGGCTTCCTGAAACCAGCAAGGCCCCAGAAATGACATTCACTCAGAGTCCTGACCTGAAGGATGTTACTCCTGTCCAAGCAGCTGTGAAGAGTTTTAATGTATTCCTGCTCACACAGGCAAGTAGCAGTAACTTTAAGCATTAAATGTCTGACAAATGACATTCACGACCCCACTCACCCCTCTTATCCTGCCCCTGGATGAGGTTTATATAAATGTGGCCTACCTGCCTGCCCGTTGCGCCCGTGCGACAACCTGAAGATCGCTGGGCCCCGAAAATTCACCGTAAATTGCTGCCTCAAGAGCCTTAAATGACCCGTTAATTAATGGCAGGCGCACATCAGAGATCATCATGCACCCGCCCACTGAAATATCGCGATGGTGCATGGTGATGCCAGGACTCTCGCCCGACGTCACCACGCGTCATTTTACGCGTTGGCATGCGGGGGCACACTCCCACACGCTGATGAGAAAGTTCTGGCCTATAAACCAAACCATTCAAAGCACCATACAAAAGTCAACTAATCACCCCTGTGCATTCTCTCTGTTGCCTGTCTTCTACATGCCTTTGCGTGGCCTAATGCTCTTATGCAGTGTTACCCCAGTGTTTCCAGCATGGTTGGTGGAAAGCTACTGGCATTCAGTGGGGAGACTGCAGATGGCCATACTGAATGACTTTAACCAGCTGTCTGTAGAAGGCCTTGAATTGGACTGCAGCACGTTAGCATTGCATTGTTTTTTACTTAGTGTTTAATAACCTAACAGTGCAAATTTGTTTTAGTGTTACGTCCAACAAGATGTAATCATAGAATGATTCTGTATTGGTACACAATATTATCATTATTTTTTTTAAAACTGGCTTTTCTTTTCCCTTAGCTTGTAATGTTTAGAAAAGATTGTAAGGAACGGAACTCAACTTGTTATTGTTTGTGAAGTAACCATGAAAATCCTTCCTAGGGCCCCATGTATGGGAAACTTACAGACAAATAAACACAAGTAGACTGGAAAATAGCTGTTAAATTTAGCATTTTGGTCTGCATTCCCAGGGAGATTAAGTATTGGATATAATCCAATCTCCAACTAAATGATTGTCACTGCTTAGAGGAAGAAAAGTGGTTACAGCTCAGAACAGGTGAAATTATAGACCAGAATTTTTCCCTCAACGAGCAGGCTCGGCAGGAGTGGGCGGGGGCGGTCTGGAAGCCGACCGCCGCCCGCAATCGGCTCCGCTCCGCGATTTCACGTGGGCGGACCAATTAAGGTCCGCCCTGCATGGATCGCGAGCAGCAGTGCTCAGGGCTGCCTGTGCAGGCCGGGAAAGGAGGGAGAGCTGTGCCTAGCGTGCAGTTTGCATGCGCGTGACAGAGCACTTCAATAGGCACAGAACTGCCTCAGGGAAATTGAAGCGCTTTTTTAAAAAAGACAGAATTTTTTTTTTAATATCTCCTTGTAACTCTGTCATATGAGCTGGGACATGCTCGTGGATGAGGTTTCCTAAAAAATGTAAAGGCCGCTTGGCCTTTTCACCCACCGGCCAACCATAGGGTTGGACGGGCAGCGTTAATTTGATTTTAATTATCTTGTTAATAAGCCTTTCAATTATTAGCGGGCACATCAATTATTGGCGGGCACACGCCAGAGTCAGCTGCGCGCCCACCAAACAAAATATTGCGCGAGTGCACAATGATGTCGGGATGCACACCCGACATCGTCGTGTGTCATATTACACTCGGGCATGTCAGGCATGCTGAATTCTGGCAATAGAATCTTCTAGAGCCTATCTTTAAAAGACTGCACTCAACAGCAACCAAATTGTATTTATTCACAGCAGCCATTGTAGTGCTATCTTGCAAGGATACCATTTGTCTGCAACTATTAGATTGGCTTATAAACTTGAAGTTCCTATTTACCCTACTTCTTTCAAAGTTAATCATCTCCAGAAAAAAAGAAATAATTTAATTTTGCAAGGTTGTAGCCAACCAATGTGATTCGAACAACAGAAGCTGTAAGCCATGTAATCAGCCATAATTTATTATCTCTTGACCCGAGCACAATTTGGTCTGCTTTGATATGAGATTGCTCTTCTTTTCTGAAAATAATTTGGTCAGAGAAACTAACCACATTCCTTTTGAATTTGGCAGCATCTGTGGAGAGAGAAATAGAATTCACTGAGTTCTGATGATAGGTCACAAACCTGAAATATTGGGCTGGATTTGACACTCCCTGCTGGCGGGTTTGAAGGTGGGGAGGCACATAAAATCCAGTGGGTGGCCATCTCACCACCTTTCTGCTCATCCCGATCTATCTGAAATTTTAAGGGAGACTAGGTGCGAGGGAGGCGTTGGGTGACCCATCCTTGGGCCAGTGAGGCCCTTAAGCACCCCATAAAATCAAGGCCATTAACTCTGTTTCTCTCTCCATAAATGCTGCCAGGCTGGCATAGTATATTTCCAGTATTTGCTGTTTTTATTTCAGATTTCCAGCATCTGCAGTATTTAAATTCCTCTTGACTCTATTATATGTAGACCTGAAGCTCAGAAGAAAATGGGTTTAATCAGAATTAAGATTGCTAACTTGTGAATATATTAATCTAGCTCCAAAACCAAGGAGTCAGTCCCTACCTGAAAATAACAAAGGACGATGATACACTCAAAATTGTCAAATCCCAGTAAAAATCAGTAAAACTGGCACCAGTAATACTGGAGTTCCATTTTAAGGTATACAAGACCAGTTCAGAAAAGTTTTACTGGTACCCTTCATTTCCAAGTTTTAATGGTTTTTTTGAAGCACAGAGATTTTGTTTTGAGAGAAAAAACCTTGGAAAGACAGAGTAGATATTCCTCCATGGGTGTGAGCCGGACACCTGAAAGCTGCAATGCTCCTGACCTGTGCTATACCTGTAACAGGAGAGAGGCTTCCAAGTTTCCAGTCTTGTCCCATTTGCATGGCCCAGCACAGGCCCAACCGCCAACAGGGCCTTGCACTGGGATCTAAATGTGTTTGTAGAGGCTAGCTGGAAGTTCAGCATGCTCCTAGCTATTGGAGCAGGACCTCCTGGCTGTTGATCTTCTGCAGTGACCAGAAGACCCTGAAACCTTAAGGTCATCCTGGATGCAGGAGGATAAAAAAAAATCTGATTCTCCTCTTCATACATTACCACAGTAACTAAAGGTAACACCCTCTCCCACTTCATTTGAGAGGGTACAAAGGACCTCCACCTACTTCCTGTACAGGGTCAACTCTTCTCATCTGGGATGCCAAGAAAATCTCATTGTATAGTAGCGTAGACAGAGAATCAATGCATTGAAGCTCGGCCCCACATTCCTCCTGGAAACTGAAAGCAGTGAAATTGAAAATGTCCTCTAACACCTGTAGAAAGCACTGTCAAATTCATAAAAATGTTAAAAGCTTAAAGAAAAATCAAAGCACCAAGATTTTGTACACAAACAATTATTCGGTTTCACGGCTTTCAATGCATTTCATGACGTGGTCATAAATAAATCTCAGATAATTACACTTCATCCCTGTAATCCTATTCATCTTCCTTAAAATACATTTTTAAAACATCTGTCAGAGAATAAATAATAGGAAATTGTAAACACTGGGCATTTTTGATTGCTGATTCCTGGAAAATCCAACTGATATACACCAACTGAAGGAGAAACAATAAATGCAAGTTTCTTTCAAGGTGGGAAGCATGGGAAAATGTGCTCCTGATCTAACCTGAAGTTCCCAGTTTGATCTTTGTATTCAGCTAACCGATCCCAGCCAAGTTAGCATTGGTGACACTATAACCGAGCACAGCAGGAATCATATACTTTGGGAGTAGGCAAATATTGATCAGAAGCCGATGAAAAAAAATGTGCCCGAAATCCCTTTCCATTGTGGAATGGAAAATTACGCTACAGATATAATGGCGGCTGATCCATGACCGCCAATGATCCACCCGCATCCAACATGAATATTATTCCTGGTATTACAGACTAGGCGGGGGGAGAGGTTGGGAAAGGGCCATTTTGGGAAAAGGCCATTTTTCCTGATTGCTGTCTGTTGCCCTCTGCTAGAACGCATGTACTTTTTTATATTCATTCACAGATTGTGGACATCCCTGGCAAGTTCAACGTTTATTACCCATCCCTAACTACTCTTGAGAAAGTGGTGGTAAGCCACCTACTTGAATTGCTGCAGTCCATGCCATGTAGGTACACCCAAAATGCTGTTAAGAAGGGATTTCCAGGATTTTGACCCAGCAACAGTGACGGAACGATGATAAAGTTTCAAATAAGAATGGTATGTGGCTTAATTTGAGTGGAACTTGTAGGTAGTGACATTCCTATGCATCAGCTGCTCTTGTTCTCCTAGATGGTAAAGGTCACGGGTTTTAAAGATGCTCTTGAAGGAGACTTAGCAAGTTGCTGCACTGCATCAATGCACCATTAGAGAAGGGAATGAATATTTATGGTGGCAGATGAAGCTGCAATTAAGTGGATTGCTTTGTCCTGGATTGTGTCAAGATCCTTGTATGATGTTGGAGCTGCACTCATCCAGCCATCACTGGTGAGATGGGAGATCGATGGATTGGAGTGGTCATCTGAGGCCTGGAAAGAGAATTGGATGCCAGAAGGTGAGGATCAAAGACCAGGGGTGGAAGAGGGAGAAATTGGCAGCAGAGGGTGGAAGTTGGAGGCCTCGTTGGGAAGATTGGGAATGGGTTGGCCATTTGTAGGAGTAGGGGAGATGCAAAGGCATTTACCACCTGGATTCCTCCAGTCGTCAACTGTTGTTGCTGTGGGTTTTCCTGAGGCTCAGGAAACTTGGCTGTCCAGAGTTAAATTTGAGGTGTTGAAAACTATGAAGCTCATGGTCTCATTACTGAAGTGCCATCTACTTTCTTGGAGCCTATTAGTTTCCTGGTCACCATCCCACCTGTTAAAGCCAGAAGTGAATGGGTTGGAGAAGAATTGATAACAACATTCTGATTTTTAAGACTTTACCCTCCACCCAACCCCATGTCCATTTTTTGTGGTTAAAATTTACCATTTGTCACTATCTATAAAGCCAATGATCCCTTATGCTTTTTTAACAGCCTTCACAGTTTATCCTTCAACTGTCCAAGACTTGTCTATATACACCCACAGGTCTCTCTGTTCCTGCAATAACATTTAAAATTGTACCATTAACTTATAATGCCTACCCTCCTTCTTCCTCCTGTCATGAAATTAATTCCTTCTGTGTCCCTGAGTGCTAAATTAGTAGTCTGTAGAGATTGCAATATTTAAGGTACAGGATGTTCCAATGTTTGTTACATTGGTTCCTGCCTAGCAACAAGGGTGGGACCCTCATGGAGTGTTGTGATAGGTCACCAGATCAGTTCAAGGGTCGGTAGACAGAAGTTAGGAGGCAGTCAGCTTTGGGGAGTCAGCCTGCAAGAGTCACAGAGACAGAGGAAAGGGACAGGTGCCAGTTAAGTTAAAAATCATGAGAAGGGCTGCAGTTAGCAGACGTTAAGTGAATTGGCTCAACAGAAGCTGAGAAGTTCAATGAAGCTCCATGCAGCCAATGTGTTGCTGTTAGCTCTGAGGAGCTAAGTCAGGGGTTCAGTGAAGGCTGGGAGCCATTTGGTAACATAGACAAAACCCTGGGAGCCGTTTGCTGGTTTGGTGCTGCTGAGAGAGAATTCAGGCTTAAAAGAAGCCTTGGGAGCTATTGATAATTTTGTGCAGCTGAGAGCTCAGGCACAGGAAAGCCCAAGAGACTGGGTGTGCAGCAGAAGAAAAGGCAAGAGAAGGGCTGCTGTTAGCAGACTTCAGGCAGTTAGGGCTCAGTGAAATCTGGACAAGCTGTAAAGGTAACAGATGGTCACTGGCTCAGTGCTGAAAAAAATCAGGACTCAGGAGAAGCTTTGGGAGCCATATATAACTGGGTACAGCCTGGAGACAGGAGTTCAGAGAAACTCAGGTAGCGGCAGCTCAGTGATGCTAGCTGTCTTGCAAAGAGCTCAAATTACACCAGTAAGTAGAGGTGGAAGTACAGACTTGGCAATCCAGGGGAGACAAGGTTGGAACCCTAGGAGGTGAGCAGTCATTGAGGTAATCCGAGTGGGAGCGACTTTTGGAGAAGACTCCAAGGAGAGATCTTCAATGGTGGAGATTGGAAACCATCATGAAAAGGATGAAGTGAAAATGGTTGACTCATAGTGGGTCTAATGTAGGGTGGGTTGATGAGAAATCCATGGAATCTGTTTTGGTTGAATCTGTCACTTACTCTGTAGCGTGGTGCGTGTGATCACCGTTCGTCTGTTAATTCACATGTACTTCATACTTACCCTGACTGTTAAAGTATAAGATAGTTCTTGTAAACTGTTTCATATTTCTTAACTTGTATCATAAAGTTTGTTCTTTTTGTTTTGCCAAAACCCATGGAATCTTGTGGCTTTATTTCAAAAGCACCTTTCTTGAATCTCGAACTTTGACTACTTTAAACAAAACATTATTGGTCCCTAACCGAATCCTACCAACAACTGGCCAAGGATTGTAACACTTCCAAAATGCATCATTTAATGGTACCACCTTCAAGGGAAGATTGAGATCCTGGCAATATTTGTTTCATATTTCAAGATATTAGCTTATACTTTGGCTTTGACATCAGTAACTTCCTGAAAGAACAAGAGAAAATTTGTTCAGAATCCCCTGCCAACTTTAAAGATGTTTCCTCCAGCCTTTGTAAGGCTGCAGGGTCCTTGAAACTTCTACCATAGCGTTAAAGCAAACTTTATAACACAAAGGCTATTGAAGGACTGAAGGAATCAAATCAAGTGTAAGTTTTCTTGCTGTCCAAATCAGAGAGTGGTAGTGACTTCATGGCACTTCTAGATTGAATAGTGTTTGAAGATGCAAACTTAGCAGTGAAAGGGAGAAACAAAGTGCTCACATTGCTGCAAGGGACTGATAAGGACCCTGCGCTGACTTCATAATATTCAAAATAAAACAAAGAGCTGATTGTGCACTGTATGGTTCTAAACAGCAGTGGATAAAAGCAATACATTTCATGGTAAATGGCAGTGCATATTAAATGTTTTAATACAGGTTCACATAAGTCTAAATCTAACTTTCATTTTGATGATGAAGGCTTGAGATGTTTTTCCATACTTGCAGAATAATGAGGAGTTGGCTACCAGCTCTGTCATGCAGGGAGAAACAGTGAGGAGATAAGAACATTGAACTCATGTTAGAAACTGTTTAGCTATTTTTTAATGTAAACGTTTTTGAAGACCTGTCAAGTCAATTCTTTGAGCAGGCAGGTGCTGGCAATGTTCAGGTTATTTTGAAGTTTAGGGAACAGGCAACTGTACTCCATTTTATGATGGCTTGCTAAGCTAAATACTCTGGGACCATGCCATCATTTTGAGCACTTCATTATAGCTGATTTTAGTTTTGATTATTTAGATCATGGATTCAGTGTCCTTGGGCATAAACAATCCGCACAAAAAGAAGAAAAATTGGCTGAAATTTGCAGGCTATAGGAATCCTACATGAATTAGATTAGGACAGCTCTAATTGCACTCAAAAAGCTCACCACCATCCAGGACAAACAAGCCTGTTTGAGCGACACCCCATCCACAACCTTAAATATTCATCTCCTTCACCACTAATGGACAGTGGCAGCAGTGTATAATATATCCAAGATGCATTGAAGCAACTTTCCAAACCTCCTTCAACAGCATATTCCAAACACACGACCAACCACCTAGAAGGATGAGGGCAGCAGATGCATGGGAACACCCCTAAGTTTCCCTCCAAGTCACTTGGAGCTACACAGACTTGGAACTATATGACGTTCCTTCACTGTCACTGGGTCAAAATCATGGAACTCCCTCCCTAACAGCACTGCGAGTGTACCTATACCACATGGACTGCAGCAGTTCAAGATCACTTCTCAAGGGCAATTAGGGATGGAGAATAAATGCCGACATTGCCAGCTATGCTCAAACCCCTGAATGACTTTTTAAAAAAACCCGTAGGATGAAGGTCAGGACTCATCCTCCTAGTAGCAGCTGATGTTGCTCACACTGGCCTCATGTCCTCCTCCCATTCCTCCTGCAGATCAAGGGGATTCCTTCTGAGCAGTCCCTTTCTCCTGGTGATTTATATTAGTAGTTAAATAAGGTAGAGTAGTACAGCATTTACTCTTTTTAGGTGACGCCCTCAGAGAATTGCCAGAATAAATGTTGAGTGTTGCTGAAGCCTTGGCAAAGAATTCTAGAATGTATTCTCATGCATTTCAAATGTTCTCCTCAAACCTCAACTGCAAGTGTGCAGTATAATGTGATATAACTTTGGTGCTCAAAATCCTCAGCAATGACTTGTTTACTCATGTTCAGCTGGTCACTGTTAGGAAAGGTCATTAAATTAAGCGTTATCCATCGAAATGGCCTGCAGCCACTTTAATAAGCATAGTCATTTTAATTAATAATGAAGGGCTCTGAAGAAGGGTCATACGGGCTCATAACATTAACTCTGTTTCTCTCTCCACAGATGCTGTCAGACCTGCTGAGTCTTTCCAGCATTTTCTATTTTTATTTCAGATTTCCACCATCCGCAGTTTTGCTTTTATCTTAGTAATTTTAATTGTCTATCTGACTCTTAACGGTCATCTGGGCTGCCATTCCCAGCACTGGCTTTAACTCTTTTATCTAGATGGCAACCTGTGCTAAACCCACGTCAAACATGCATTGCAGCTTAAGACCGCAGCTTAGCCACCCCATAATTGTCTAAAATAGCCCCTCTGTGTGTTTTCCAGCTTATTTCTCCCTGACCTTCTTTGGACCTATCACAGCAAGACAATAAATGTGTTAATCATTATATTTTTAGATGGGACAGGGCCTAAATAGGAGAATTGAAACTATGTATTTTATCACAAAGCAAACAATATAAAAACCCACTGTGGTGAAAATCGCGGAAATGGCCACAAGTTCTAAGTCCTGCCCCTGAACCCAGCATTTCCCATCTTTGCTAGGGTGTGACTGGAGTCAGGTGGGGTCTGCACATACATGATTCACCGAGGCACCTGGCCATTTAAATTACCAGCTGCCTCCACTGAAGTGGGATTTTGGAAGAACAGGAATGTGGAATCTGAAGTATGCAGATTAGAACAGGTAAGGCGAAGTCTGGACTTGCTGGATTCTTATGGATAGTGAGGTTACCACTTTGGAGACATAAGGTAACCCTTTGTAGAGGGTCCTGGGAAACATTTGGGAGAGGTGAGGCACCCTTTGGGAAAGGTAAAGCATCCTTTAGGATTGTTAAAAGTGAACATGATTATACGGTTTTTAAGCACATAAACATAGGAACTGTCCAGCTGTCAAGGAACTGTAAAAGAGCTGTTCAGCCATCCAACCTGTCAAAGTGTCAGAGCTATCCAGGAAGTGTCAAACCTGTCAAACTGTCAAAGCGATCCAGAGAGTGTCAACAATGTCAAGGAACTGTCCAAAGATGCTAGGTAAAATGGCATGAAGGGGGTAGGGGAAAGGGTGGTGGGAATGGGTTGGCATGAGTTGGCAAAGAGTTGTCATGAGTGTTATTGGGCAATGGTTATGGGTAGGAGGAGCACTAAGCTGGCATAGGGGTTATGGGGTACATGGGTTGCCATGAGTGGGGCAGAGGGAGTGTGTGGGGGTTGAGGGGTGGGAGCTGAAGGAATGTTTTCTGTTTTATTATTTTTTATTTACTTAAACACAGTGCTGAAGCACAGAGGCAGGCCTTGAGCCTAACCTGCCTCTGCACCTAGCAGCCTCCAAACTTGTTCCAGGGTCACTCGACCCCAACTCCTGTTTCAGCCCCCCACCCCCACCCCACTCCAACTGAAAATCAAACCTACTGGTGGACATTTTTGAAGGTCAAGTTCAGGAGCTGGGAAATCTCCTGACTCTGCCAACCTGAAATGGTTGAAAATCTGGGCCTAAATCTTACTTTGAGTGGTTAAAGTAATTTCAAATATATATGTTTAAAACACAAAACAAATGCAGAAAATGGTACATTAGCTCATCAGAACTATCCTTTAATTGGTGACTTTATTGATATTTAATGTTGAACTCAGCTTGCAAAGTGCAACTTTGTGTTAAATAGTGGAATAATAGCATTACCAAGTACAGATAATGCTGACTCCTGTTTTAATGGCCTGAATGTTTAGGATAGATGGCAGGGGCTCACCTCAAACTCAGGAGGAAGTCCTGCCATAGAGAGCTGCCAGCCAATCTGATTGGCCCACAGCTCTCCAGCCCCTGCAGTATCAGCGCTGCTGTGAACAGAAGAGGAACTACACCACCCTGCCGGAGCCTAAGTGCCAGAGCCAAAGGGAGGGTAAGTGTAAGGTGTCCCAGAGCAGGGAGGGTAGGGAAGGCTCACAGGGGTCACGAGGTGGATGATTGAGATCTAGGGGACAGGCTAGGAGGGTGGAGGGAAGTCTAGAGGTTGCTGGGCCTTAAGGGGAAGGCGGCCCCATTCAGAAGGGTCTTCTGGTCGAGGCACCACCCCCTCCCGCCTTTCCCACCTGAAATTGAACCTTGATTCTTCCCAGCCTTTTCCCATGGAGGTTCAATGTTCCTGCCAGCCTAAAAATTGACACTGAGCAGGAAACGGCCTTTAAGTGCCATTAATTGGCCATTAAAGGGCCTCAGTCGGGGCAAGGGTGGGCTTCTCATCTGAGGCCTTGCCCATCCCAGCATAAAATCACTGTGGAGTCAGGGCAGGTAGGGAATCCGGAGGGAATCTCATCCCTGCAATTTCACGCTCCCTCCCCCCATCCCTTAAAACCTCAACGATGGGGGAAGCATAAAATGCAGGCCAATATCTTTTCATTGAATTAATTTGAATTTCAAGCACCCTGATTTTTTTTACGTCAGGAATATGAAATAAATGCCTATAGCTTGTCAGTATTAGCTTGCTGTTTTATGGCTAATAGCCAATAACAAAAACCTTGGAATAAAAACAGAAAATGCTGGAAAAATCAGCAGGTCTGGCAACATCTGTGCAAAGAGAAACAGAGTTAGAAGACCTGCTGCATTTTTCCAGCATTTTCTGTTCTTATTTCAGATTTCCAGCATCCGCAGTATTTTGTTTTTAACAAATACTTTGGCTTATTGCAAGTGCCCCAACTCAGTTCTTTTACAAATTATTCAATTTAAAATACATTTATGTTTGCAGCGAGTCAGAGATAGACATTTGAGCCAGCTCCTTGCCAAATAATTAAATGATGCTGTTCAGAGTATTAACCCAGGCAATTTTGGAGGCCAAGTTAGAAATTAATCCTTATTCCTGAATACATGAATCAAGACACAAGTTCAATAACAAAGAATATTAACAGTCCCCAGGGTAATTTTCCAATTTCCCAGCATGAGAGTAAAATGCCCCACATCAGCCCAATTTGGGAATAAACACTTCCATTTCTCCCTGAGTGTTATAAATATTTATAACAAATTTTACTATTTATTTTCTGAAGTAATGTAATATTTTTCAAGACCTATTAACCTAGAAATTACTGTTATCAAAATAGCAGGCAAAGACTTAAAGCAATATTACCATGTTCCCAGTCATAATTGCTCCACCACTGGTGGTCCTGTCTTCTATTGTCTAGACCCCAAGACCTGGAATTCCCTCCCTAAACCTCTCTACCTCTCTACCTTGCTTTACTCTTTTAAGACACTTGTTAAAATCTACCTCTTTGACAAAGCTTTTGGTCATCTGACCTAATAGATGGAATTTAATCCATCCCATTGTTGCCAGGAAACATGACAGCCGAGCAGACTTAATTCTGGGAGAGGCCAGGCGTCAGCCTCCGAGCAGTGGGAAAATTTCGTGTGATTAAGTCGGAGGTGTGAAGGGGCTCATGTGGGAAACTTGCCCACTCGCGTTGGGATGTTAATCAGGATTGTTAATGGGCTAATTGACACCAATTATCCTGAACCCAATGAAATTTAGTGGTGGCTCAGGGATTAACTGGGAGTCACGTAGTTCTCCTGTGCCTCCCGAAGGCTGCCCAGCAAACCCTGTCATGTTCACCAGTGACCTACCATGGGGTGTCCATCGTTATCAGACACTCGATGCCCAATTAAGAGGCGTAGCATCAGGAAGGGGCTCACTGAAAGCCACCCCCTGCCTTTACCTCCTGCAATTACCCTCCCCGCAATACTCATCTTGCCCTTACTCACCTGAGTTCAGGGATCCAGCAACAATCCCTAGTAATGTCCATGCAGCACTATCGGCAGCAGCCACCATTCCCAATGACACTGCCAGCAATGGAGTGCTGCTAGGTTCTGATTGGCTGGCGGCTCTTGACAGGCAGGATTCTGCACCCTGAGGTCCTAAATGCCAAGGAAGGCTTGACGCCAGCCAGTTGAGGCACATAATTTGGTCAGGCCTACCCCATGGAACTGACATGGGTCTGCCACCTGTTCTCCAACTGGTGGGCGGGACCCATGTCGGGAACATGAAATCCAACCCAATTTCTCCTTATATAGCTAGGTGTCATGTTCTATTTTATAATGCCCCTGTGAAGCACCCCGGGTCATTTCATTACATTAAAGGCACCAGATGAACATAAGCTGTTGTTATTGTTGTTCCTTTGTTACCTGTTCAGAGACGTTAAACCGTTAAAGTAAACAAATTAAATGCAGTGAAACAAAAAAACTAAAGATTGTGAAAAAAACACAACGGTTCCATCCATTAGTTCAGCTAACAGTAATTCCTGGGCTATTTTATCTTAATTTTTTCTTTGCTATTATGTGAGATGTTTAGGTAATTTAACATTTGAAGGTAATGCTCTGTATTGAACATCTGTTTTACAAGTGAAAAATGCTATTCATACCCAATTCATCAGTAGAGTGCACTTAGAACAACTTTTGTAGCCCATCTGGGGATAATCACTTTCCACTTATATTTAAGCAATTGCTTTTTGATTTCCTACTGGACCCTTTTAGAAAAAGGATTAGCAGAAATTTCCCGTGTTTCCTATGTTTCTCAATTTGATCTAAATGTTCTTCATGTCAACTCCTGCAGTACTTAAATTCAAAATCTACATGTTATGTACCCAATCAGCCAGGAACAAGGTTGAGCAAAAGGAATTACATGGCTGCGCTGCATTAGGCAGCACACAATGGCAACAACAAATCTGCAGTGCAAGATTTTCAATTCCTATGGTGCAGCTAAAAACCACAGATCTGATCGTGTGTGAGGTTACCTGTTATCAGTCAGCTAGAGAACTGCAAACTTGGGTATTATCTTCAAACATTATGTTCGCAGATGCTGAAAGCATTCACCATAGCTACTGCCTGATTATTCCTTTTTGATAATGCTGTAATGTACCAAAGTGTTATTTTTTTTAAAACATATATGTGTGGGTTCTCCTTGATTCTCCGGGGTGGTCAGTGTGCCATCTGGAATAAATATAGTGTAGATACGTAATCAAAATTGTAAAATCTTCTATGAACCAGCATAATCACTCGGCATAATAGAAAGTAATTTTAATTATTTTTAGACATAGTACGAAAGTTAATTGCACTGATTTCATATTAGTGGAACAAGATTTTCAGTGTAGACTGGCCCAATATGACTCCTAAATGTTGACTGTGCCAGTGTGAATGATGCGTGATATCCATAACTTTCAACCATGACAGGAACATAAAATGGGTGCTATTGGATCAGTTGGTCCTTATAAATTCCTCCAACTATTCCCTTTCCATTGAAAATCCGGCAGCCAATCCAATATCACATGGTATACACCCCTACCAAAGTTGGAAGTCACATTGACAGACCGTATGGTGTGGCACATACTTCAGACCACAGTACAATTTCTATCCACTGAGTGGAGTGCAAGGGCAGTGCAGCATGACATACTGCCCTGTTTTCAAACCTATGGATGCACTCTGCCTCTTTCCACACCAACTTCAGTGGGCTTGGAACTCCTTGGGACATTGGGTTTGAATCTGTGTTCTATTGGTGCATGGTTAACTGAGCCAGTGTATTAATGCAAATAGGAAAGTGTCCTGCATTTGCTAATTTTGGTCCTGTAATGTGGTGCCCACTATCCACTCACAATGACTTTTGATAAAGTTGGAAAGTACTGAACTTGCCAATGCAACACACCTTGAGCTCACTGACTTCTAGTTTAGAAGGGGGTGGGGACTGAGAATCAGCAATCCATGCTCCAAAGAGGGACCCTCATCTCATGAGGTCATTAACTTAAGTATTTAAGATTTTTTTCTGCTGTTCCAGTTAGACACTGGCTGGCAGGGTTTCCTGGGCCTCAGGAAATCCAGCAGCAAAAGAGAGGTGAGATCCGCTGTGCGAAACAGGTAATTGCCTTTCCAGCACTGCTTGTGGGCCAGGAGAGGTAAGGGTGTTCTCCACACCACTTACCAAGCAAACCTATGACCCTCCTCAGAACTGACCTGAGTTTGTCCAAATCGAGTGGAATGCCTGAGGTGACAGATGCGGTGAAGGGCAGTGCGTCCCACAAGGCATCGAAACAGTTGCTGACTAAAGTCACCAAGAAGCCACCTAAAAAGTGGAAGAAATCTCATAAGCAGAGCTATCCCATTCTATTGTACAGGTTGCTGACCCAGGTCCACCCTTCTACTAGGATCTCATCCAAGGCCATGAGTGTTAGGAATTCCTTCATTGTCGACATTTTCAAGCGCATCGCCTCCAAGGCTTTGCACCTCATTCGCTACAACGAGCACCACACCATCTTGGCCAGGGAGATCCAGAGCGCTGTCTGCCTCATGCTGCCAGGGGAACTGGCCAAATATGCCGTCTCCAAAGGCACCAAAGTGGTCACCAAATACACCAACTCTGTTTAGGTTGATCATTAGAAAGATTATTATCCTCCCCGAGATCAGACCCCCAGCCCATTTGTGAAAAGATGCCCAGCTGAGGTCCTCCAGTGACCACAATCTCCTACACTGATCTTTCTGGTCTCTTTCACGATCTTTTCCCCTGCTGTAGCCCTTTCCCTTTCTCCCCGATCACACTTCCCATCAATGTCCCATTCCTTCACTCTGAACCCCAACTGAATTCTGGTGTCAAAAGTCCACTCACCTGACAACCAGCCATGGTCTCAATTTGGGAAATGGTGTCCAAAAACGATAAGCAGGTTCTTCAGTTAAATTCTTCTGGCTTTCCCTGCCATGAAATCCCTTCTCGTCTACCCATTAATATCAGAGTCAATAGCCAAGAAATTGCTTCAAGGAAGAGAGCTGCAAGCAGTAGCTCACTGCTCTGGAGGTGATAGACCCAATGCCCACACCAAATTGGGCTTCGGGGCTCATTTGCATCAGACAGGCAGGCTGCTTGATAATTGCTGGGTTCCCCAGGCAGCTCACCAGTGTAGATCCTTTTTGTTTTGGGTCACTGCCAGCAGTTTAAGTAGGACTTGCAAGAGAGGGGCAATAAATTAATAACCATGAGAGAAGGAAGTAAGAATGAAAGTGACCAGAAGAGGAGTGTAATCGGGCCAGGGAATCATCAGGACTGGAAGAGCTGCTGGCGATAAGGAAATGGAGGACAATTGGAAAGGGACACAATGGAGATGGAAACAGTTAATGACCAGGTATGGGGAGAAGGCAAGCTAATGATGGAGAGGAGAGAGCCTCTCTCTCATCTATCAATTTCAGTCTTGAAGAAAAGAAGGCTGAGTGGTGACCCAATACAGGCCTTTAAAATTATGAAAGCTTTTCATAGAGTGGATACAGAGGGAATGTTTCCTCTCCTGGGAAGGGCATAAGTAACGGTCATCAATATAAGTTAGTCACCAAGAAATCCAGTTAGGAAATAGAAGAATTTTTTTACCCAAAGAGTGGTGAGAATGTGGAACTCACTATCACAGGGACTGGTTGAACTGAATACTATAGATGCATTTAATGGGGTATTAGACAAGTAGGTGGTGGAATAGTGGTATTGTCACTGGACTAGTATTCCAGAGACCCAGGGTAAAGCTCTGCGGCACCTGGGCTTGAATCCCACCAGAGCAAATGGTGAAATTTGAATTCAGTAAAAATTTGGAATTAAAGGTCTGATGATGGCCATGGCCAGAATTTTGCATGCCTGACACGCCTGAACGTAACATGACGCATGATGATGTCGGACGTGCGTCCCGATGTCATCGCGCACTTGCGTGATATTTTGTTCGGCGGGCATACCCGCCAATAATTGAAAGGCCTATTAAGGCCATTAACAAGGTAATTAACTTGAAATTTATGTTACCTGTCCAACCTAATGGCTGGCAGGCAAGCAGAAAGGCCAAGTAGAAAGGCCAAGTGGCCTTTACATTTTTTAGGAAACCTCATCCACGAGCGGGATGCGGTTTCCTAAATCTAATACACATTAAATAAAAACTTTATTTTGAAATTAAAAACATGTCCCATCTCATGTGACACAGCCACATGAGGGGGCATGTTTTATTAAATTGTTATTGTCTTTATTAATTTTTTTAAAAAGCGCTTCAATCTCCCTGAGGCTGCTCCATGCCTCAGGGAGATTGAAGCACTCTTTCACACGTATCCATGAACTGCATGCTAAGCCCAGTCTCCCTCCTACCCCCGCCTGCACACATAGCGCTCAATGCGGCCGCTCACAATCCAAGCAGGGCGGGCTTTAATTGGCCCACCCGTGTGAAATCGCGGAACGGGGCCAATCGTGGGTGGCGGTCTGCTTCCCAATCGTCCCCGCCCGCTCCCACCGAGGCCACCCAACGAGGGAAAAATTCTGGCCCATGAAACCATTGCTGATTGTCATAGAAACCTATTTACTTCACTAATGCCCTTTAGGGAAGGAATTCTGTTGTCCTTACCTGGTCTGGCCTACATGTGACTCCAGACGCACAGCAATGTGGCTGACTCTTAAAAAAAAATGCCCTCTGAAGGAGGGCACATCCTTCCACATTCAATGCCTACATCCAATGAACGAATAAAAAAACATATATGAGGGAGAAGGGAATAGATGATTACGATGATTGATTTAGATGAGAAGGTTACATGAATGCCAGCATAGGCTGGTTTAGACCATAAGACGTAAGAGCAGAAGTAGCCATTTGGCCCATTGAGTCTGCTCTGCCATTCAATGAAATCTTGGTTGATCTGATAATCCTCAGCTCCACTTTCCTGCCTTTTCCCCATAACCCTTGATTCCCTTACTGTTTAAAAATCTGTCTATCTCAGCCTTGAATATACTTAACGACCCAGCCTCTATAGCCCTCTGTGGTAAAGAATTCCACAGATTGACTACCCTCTGAGAGAAGAAATTCCTCCTCATCTCTGTTTTAGATGGGCGTCCCCTTACTCTGAGGTTATGCCCTCTGGTCCTAGGCTCTCCCACAAGGGGAAACAACCTCTCAACATCTACCCTGTCAGGCCCCCTAAGAATCTCATATGTTTCAATAAAGTTGCCTCTCATTCTTCTTAACTCCAATGAGTACAGGCCCAACCTATTCAACCTCTCGTCATAAGAAAATCCTCCATCCCCGTGATGAACCTAATGAATGTTCTCTGGACTGTCTCCAGTGCCAGCATATCTTTTCTTAGATAAGGGGACCAAAACTGTTCACAGTATTCTAGGTGTGGTATAACCAGTGCCTTATATAGCTTTAGCAAGACTTCCCTATTTTTATACTCCATTCCCTTTGAAATAAAGGCCAACATTCCATTTGCCTTACCTATTACCTGCTGAACTTGTATGCCAGATTTTTGGGATTCATGCACGAGAACCCCCAAGTCCCTCTGTGCTGCATCTTTCTTCAGTCTTTCTCCATTTAAGTAATATTCAGCTCCTCTATTCTTCCTGACAAAGTGCAGAACCTGACACTTTCCCACATTATATTCCATCTGCCACATTTTTCCCACTCACTTAACTTGTCTATATCCCTCTGTAGACTCTTTGTGTCATCCTCACCACTTGCCTTCCCACCTATTTTTCTGTCATCTGCAAACTTGGTGATAGTACATTCATTTCCCTCATCAAAGCCATTAAAATCTATTGTAAATAATTGTGGCCCCAGCACTAATCCCTATGGCTAATCCACTAATCCACTAGTTACAGGTTGCCATCCTGAAAATGCACCCCCTGTATCCCAACTCTCTGTCTTCTATTAGTTAGCCAATCCTCCATCCATGCTAATATACTACCCCAACACCATGGGCTCTTATCTTATTAATGTAGAGTTAATCGAATAGTTATGGTAATGAGTGATGTAGACCATGATGTAACAATGACATCAGCAGTCATGTACTAGACACTCAGGAGATAGGATGGAACAGTCCATACTCAAGGGAGACATACCCACTCTGTAACCTATCTTATACATAATGTTAATAAACCAATTTGAAGAAATTACCAGAGGATGACTACAGTCTCTCTCGATAAGATAGGCCAAAAAAACCTGAAGCCAGCAGCCATGCCACCAGTATGGGCTGAATGGCCCGTTTCTATGTGTGTATCCTCTGTAAACCTATATAACTGAATATACTCAATGATGGAAGAACCACAACCCTCTCAGGTAGATAATTCCAAAGATTCACAATCATTTAAGTAAAGAACTTTCTTCTTATTTCACCCCTTATCCTGAGGCTGTGCCCCCATGTTCTAGATTCCCCAGCCAGGGGAAACAATCTCTCCATGTCTGCCTATCCTTCAGGATCTTGTATATTTCAATAAGATCGTCTCTCATTCTTCCAAACTCCAGAGAGTATAGGTTTGGACTATTGCCACCGATTTTCTCCCACAGTCATAAATAATGCAGAAGCTTAGAATAAATTTTAAGTAGGTTCTGGTCTTGGACTTAAATCTATGCCAATGAATAGTTGAGCATTTTTTGGCATTAAAATGCTAATTAGTTCCTAACCTCAAGAGAACCAATTAGAAACATTTTCAGTGAGGGGGCAGCTAGTACAACATAATTGCATATTTTCTCTATCTGATGATCTACCAATGTAATTTATACATTTGAAAAATGTCACTAAAGCACAAAGTTAAAAAGCTCCCATATACAATGTATGTTCAGCATAACTACCTTTTAACTTTTTTTTAATTCATTACAGTATGGCTTCAATTGTGTTAGTGGTCAGGTTTGCTCTACCTCGCATTACGTGATACTTAGGTTTGTGGATGCCTGTCCTGTGAGTTCTTGATTGTAGCTAGGACTGTCCTGAGCAACTGTACTAAGAGCTGGAATACAAGTTACAGGGCAAGTCGGCTGTGTTACTTTCATGCAACTAAAGCAACTGGAGAGGTAGAGATGATGGGTATAAAGGGGAATTTAGAAACATGAATAGGCCATTCAGCATCCTGTCTCCAAGTAATTCAGTTAGATTATCATTGATCTGGATCTTCACTCCATCTACCTATCTTGGGTTCCATATCTTTTAATAATCTTGCCTAACAAAATCTATCAACCTCAGTTTTGAAATTTTTAGTCTCAGCAGTTCTTTGGGGAAAAGACTTCCTGATTTCCACTATCCTTTGCATGAAGAAGTGCTTCCTGACACATTCCCTGCATGGCCTATCTCTATTTTCTTTGCTCTGATTGGACTTGTGCACATAACATACACTGCAGTTTACTCTAATGATGCAATAGTACCTTGTGCAGGCTGGATTCATGTTTTATGATAGCATCCACATGCTTGTTCATGACACATGTGTCATGCATACTGCCTTTTATATCATCTGGATTAAAGCAGGATCCTCCTGTTTAGAGGCCTAGTTGTGTCAGAATTCCTCAGCATCACTAAACAAACAATGAAAATGCATGCTATCTTTCCCGTAATATCTGACCCTCCCTTAGCCTCCCTCCATGTCACTTTCTCACCCATGCTCCATTCAATACCCTGTGATCCCATCTCTAGGTCTTTGTACATCTTTTTCTTGGTAATGCATGTCTGAATGTTGATTGTATCAGTTGATGGTGACTCCAAATGCACTGTTGACTGCTGGCTACAGGAAGACTCAGTCTCTGGCTCAGTTTCTTCTGAAGGTACAGTGAAAGCAAGTGGTTTTCAGTGTTCACATGTGCATCATTTATGTGACTTCTACAGGTCTTCCAGCACTTTCCTTTTGCAGCAGTGCATCAAATTATTGTGCAGCCAGGACAAAGATAGCAATGCTTTGATGGGATGAGGGTATGCGTTTCTCAGAGCATGAACAAGTCCATATATGGGTATCACCTATAACCTATGAAGTCTTGCCTCTTAACATCCACAATTTATTTGTCAAAGATGGTTGCTGAATGTATTGTGGGGGTGTCCATTCCTAATTTCTGATTGCATTCTTCTGTTAATAACAGATAATCCTGCAAAGAGAGGTTTCTGGAATAGTTTTACAAAAATAGAGGCTCCTGCTGTATGATTCAAATGAACATTGGACCATTAACTTTGTTAATTTTTGAAAGAGCTATCCAATTAGTCCCATTTCCCCTCCTTTTTCTGTAGCATTGCAAGTCTTTCCTTTTTAAGTAAGTTGATAATGAATCTACTTCCACCATCCTTTCAGGTAGTGCATTTCTGATCATTACAAAATTCACAACTACATCATTTAAACCCACCTTTATGACCCATGCAAAAGATATAAACACAATTGTGAGTTTTGTCTATCTTATCGCTTTCCCTCAATTCATATTCCTCGTTTTGTACTTCCTGTCCAGAGTTTTAAGAAGTGGGCACAACATCATTTCCCTTGCCTGCAGTTGCTGTTACATTGTCACAGGCTTTCCTGTCCCCTCTAAGGATATCCTATTTCCTTTTCATTCCAACTATTACAAGAACAGAGGGCGCTCTACATGAACCTGCCTTTTGCTGATAACTGCTGCACTTTGTTTTCCCACTGAAATTGCTCATTTCACTGAAGTACAATGTAATATTTCAAATGCTTTCACAGCTTCATTATCAAGACTGATAGCACATCAGTTCTCATGACTGCAGGAAGCTTTGGGATTGAATTTTAACATGAAGGTGTGTGTGGGTTTGGTATAAAAATGGAGAAATTGACAATGTATCAGGAAGCCTGCTATGACCTGGCAACTTCCACATTTAACTTCAGCATGTTAGTCTGCATGCGAGCAACCACCTCTGGAAGGCTGGGTTGTCAATTTCAGTATGTTAATCAATCAAGTCCAGCATTGCGAGTATGGCTTTTGCAATTTAACTGCGGCTCCACGGGTTTCCTAAACTTCCTGGAACCCTCCAGTGAAAGCAAGACGAGATGGTAATTGAGGGGACTGAAACCATGACAGGGAAATGCCAATAAAGATTAAAAAGCTCAAAACTGATTTCTTTCCTACTTGGGTGAAAGTTTTGCTTACAGTACTTGTCCTCAGAAGGAACTTTGAGAACTTTGGAGGTTACTTTTGTAACCTTGGAAGTTGTATTGACAATTTTGGAGGTTTTGGAGCTCTGATCTCTCATATCAGCATAGGTGACACTTATGCTATATTAACTGCATAGCATAGAGCTTGCTTGTTCACCATCATCGTGGTCTCATGGCCACCTGCATTTCTCTGGAAGCCATGAATTGGAGAACACCTTGCTGAAGACCACTAGGCAAAGAATGACTAAGGCTAGGGTATTATACATCCTAATTAAGGTGGCATTCAAATGCTCAAGTCACTGGTGACAGCCTGCATGCACTAATTTGACTGCCACATTTGATGCTTCATGTGAGTGAACCTCCTTTCAATGAGGAACACATCATCACAAAGGCCTAGGGCATCATGCCATTCATGTTTGAGATGGACACCTCCAGTCTCATGCAAGCATGCACAATACAGCTATAATGCCTGCCAGTACACTGTGCATTCTTCGCTACTACTCCAGGAGTACCCTCTTTGTTGGCAGTTGCCAAGAGGCAGCATCTGAGTACAACCAAGCAGGACTGGGAGCAGCGGGCAGCCTGGATTTTCTACTGCTGTTCCTGTCTCCACCAACTGCTCTTGCTTTGATGTGAGAGTCACCAGCTCAAAGCCTAAACATCTTCTGTAGCAGTCCCACCAAAGTGTGAGTATTTAAATTAGTATATGATCTGCATGACTCTTGTGATGGTGCACTCTCAGAGTGAGCAGGCTCATCTGAGGGATCACCATCAATCTTCAGCACCAGCTCCTGTAGGAAGCTGACAGGCACTGGAGTATCAATCTAGATGTGGGAGGTCAAAGACTTGAATTAGAACTATCAGGATAAGAATGTTTTAAGTGATCTTTATTCACATGATCATATGTTACTTGCTGCTGACATCAATTTGATAGTGTTATATGCCATGTATCTGTCTGCATGATATTTAGTTATGTTACCAGGTAACTGCAAGGACCCTATTTCTAACAGCCAAGCGCACTGAAACTTCACTGATTTTTAGATTCCTCCTCTACTGTTCTTAGTTGAGAGAAAAGAAAAAGAAAGACTTGCATTTATATAGTGCCTTTAGAGACTGCAGGATGCCCCAAAGAATTTTACAGCCAATGATGTACTTTTGTACTCTTTGTACTCTTACAAAGTAGGAATCCTGGCAATCAGTTTGTGCACAGCAAGCTCCCACAAACAACAATATGATAATAACCAGATAATCTGTTTTTTAATGAGAGCTCTGAAGAAGAGCTATATGGACTCAAAACATTAACTCTACCTGTCTCTCCACAGATGCTGGCAGGCCTGCTGAATATTTCCAGCATTTTTTGTTTTTGTTTCAGATTTCCAGGATCCACAGTATTTTGTCTTTATCGTTGAGCTCTCAATGTCTTTTTCCATGTTTTGTAATTTCGAGCAATAGTTGCAATGTAGTTGAACAAATGTATTTATAGGTTTGATGCTGGTGGAATAAAAGATCACTGCTCCAGCACTTTCGTGCATTCTGTGTACTTAAATCCTGCATTATACAAGGATGGAGGGTTATGGCAGTGTGGATGGACAGATGGTCACAAACTGATCGAGTTTACAAAAAGCCGTCCACAATGATAATATGCTGGGGGGTGACCTCAACAAGCTGAGGGTCAAACTTCTGCCCCTCAGTGGAAGGAAGTCCCACCCTTGAGAGCTGCTTGCCAATCAGATTGACCAGCTGCTCTTGCAGTCCTAGCAGCGCCAGAAAAGAGTAGTGGGTACTGTTGGGGCTGCAACGAAGCTAATGAAGAAGTGCAATGAACACCGAAAAGGTGAGTCTGGGCTTCCTTGGGTGTTGAGGGATCTGGCACTTTAGGGAGGGAGGTGGGTTTTGAAGGCCAGGCTGGGAAGCGCAGGTGTTGTATGATCGTTGGGGCGGTGAGTTGCCCTTGATAAGCATAGGGCACTCCCCCTTTCCTTCCAGCCTTTTCACCAGCTTAAAAAATTGCCATCCCTTCTTGCCACCTCCTAATGACAAGTGTATTAAGGCAGTGGAGGGAAGATTAGGTGCTTAATTGCCACTTAATTGAGCAATTAAGGGCCTCAATAGGCTTAAATGTAGGCAGCCTAGCTGGCACTTTACACCCCCCCTGTATTGTGAGGACCGGACTGGGGGTGGGTGGGAAGGCGGTGGGATACCCATCTGACCAATTTTACGTACCCCTCCACCGAAACCACTCCCACAGGGGGTCAGGGGCGGGGTTGTAGAACTCCTCCCCCCCAAGATGTTGATGAACCTATCACTGTACTCGTCTTTCTGGTTTTGCTTAGGTCATTAAACCACTTTCAGTATTACATTCACAAGCGTGGCACCACAATCCTGCTGCTGAGTTTCTGGGCAATCTTCACCTATGGCTTCTTTGTTTCACAGGCAAGGGTTTTCCTCCTGTCAATAAGGAAGCATTTTTCCCTGTGGACACCCACCCCTGGCAGCACTAAAATGAGGCACAAGCTCTGAACTAAAATATGTGGATGCTGGAAATCTGAAAAAACAGAAAGTCCAGGAAATATTCAGTATGTCTGGCAGTGGCTGTGGAGAGAGAAGCTGAAGTTTCGAGTCGAATATGATTCTTCTTCACAATCTTTGAACATCTGATCTCCATTCTACCAATTACTTCTGTTGTGCTCCCAACTCCAAAATCCATCAAATAAATAGCATGTTTGCAGTGCGCCTGAAAATACTGGAGCTGATTTAAAATTATGCGCATTGGTCATCTCCCCAACTTATGCTCATTGGTCAGAAAACACAGAAACACGCAGTAGCTTGGTTAAAAAGCCATTGAGAGATGTGGTGTACTAGCTTTAGAGTTTCCTGCATACTCCTGGAAGCCACAACCATCAAAACCAACTCCCAGTGCATCAATGGCTTAAAGTTCAGCCATTGGTGCACGTAACAAAACAACATGCAGCCAATTCACACAATCAACTTGCAAGAGTTATGGCCGCTTTGCCTCTCCTCTAAAACCCAACTTTAATTAAAATGGAGCTTCACATCCACTGAACAAGAGTGTTCCCCCACACCCTGCCCCCACCACCGCTGCAGATGCACCAATTTTTCGGATTGTTGCACATACAAAATCTCCTGAGAGACATTTTCAATCTGATGTAGCCTTACTGCTGTGGACTTAAAGACAATAAAAAGTGACCTGAGATTGTTCAAACATATTTCAAGCATGATTCTTCAAGTTTACAGAGCACAGAAAACTTATTTTTTTTTGGAACCATGCATAGTCAACAGAATTGGATGCTAACCTACTGCAGTGGTCAGTGCCTTGGACAAATTAGGATTAATTATGATGTTGTTCCAGAAGTAAACCAGTTGCAGAGATTATATTCTATAATAGTTATGACAGAAATAGAAACTGGACTCTTTCTAATGCCATGAAGATGAGCCATACGGAATATTAATTTACAATTTCGTCAGCTGGCCATAGAGCCTTTTTATAAAGAAAAATACACTTTTGCCAAACAAAGGACACTTACTTGAAATAGCTAACTTGCACCCGTGAACTCACATTCCATTCCAGGGAGACACAAAGTCTACGGAGACCCCAGCTGAGACAACGGCACCTCTTGGAGGTGTGAACAACTCATTCTTATTTCATCAAGACGGAGAATTAAATCATTCAGGAAGTAAGGCTGGGATATTTAAAAATTAATCACCTTGGCTATGAAACAAAGGGAAGCTATGAGAGACATAACTAGTCATCTATATTATATGCAACTGACATGGAGATCGAGGACTCATGTCACACAATCTTTTGTGTGGATGCTGGAATTGGGACCTAAATGGAGAAAATACATGCTGCCACAAGGAGCAGAGATCTCCCTCTCTCTCTCTCGCTCTTCCTCTTTCATCTAAATCTGCACCCTGCTTTGTTAAGAAAAGTGTCTCCATTCCTGTAGCAAACTCGATAAAATGTTTTTGGATTTTCTACAATAATGATTCCAGGAGAAAAGGGAAACATCCAGTCCTGACTGAGAAACAATTTCTTCAGTGAAGAACCGGAGTCCAGACATAATCAATGATTCTTTATGGTCTTTACCTTGCATCCTACTTAATTGGCCATGTTTAACATCTGATAAGCTGTAAAGATGTATTTTTTTTGCTTGGGGTTTGAGTATAAGTTTACATGAGTTAGTGGGAAGTAGGACCTATTTGTAAAATTTTTAACACTTTTAAATATTATTTTACCTGGGTGAGTTTTAGCACAATTAAACCAACCCCTTTACGTTTTTAACTCAAGAATGCTTGTCTAGCTTAATTCTTACAAACTGCACACAGTGAAGCATATACTGATTGTTGGATCCTGTACCTTGGTTTGTCGGGACATAATGATCCGGGTTGCATCATTGTTTCAGGGTGACCAAGTTGGTACCATGGACAGAGAAGATCTGTAGATCAGAAATTTATGAAGGTTCATAACTAACTTGTTTTTGTACTCTGTGCCCCTATTTATAAAACCAAGATTCAGTTTAATTTATTGACAGTTTTCTCAACCTACCCTGTCACCTTCAATAATTGCTCCTGCATTTCCTTTAGAATTGTACACTTTATTTAATGTCACCTCTCCTCATTCTTCTGACCAAAATCACTTCACACTTCTCTACATTAAATTTCATCTGCCACATGTCTGCCCATTCTACCGGCCTGTCTATGTCCTTGAAGCCTATCACTATCCTCCCCACAATTCACAATACTTCCAAGTCTTGCAACACTTTCAAATTTTGAAATTGTTCCCTTTTCACCCAGGTCTAGGTTATAAATATAAATCAAGTAAAGCAGTGGTCTCTCTATATACCATCTCCCAGTCAGAAGTAAATAAAGTTTTCTGTAATTCATGCTTTTAATAGGTTTGAATTAAATAATTAAACTATTACATAATGAAATTCTAGCTATGCTAAAGACTAATGATTCAAAATACCACATGGTTCAAAACAAAATGCCTACCAGCAGTAATATTTTCCACTTAAAAAGCATCATTTTACTGACATTTGGAGATTCAAATGATTACAATGGAAAACAATGTAATAGTAGATCTAGAAATGATACACATTTTCTTACAGCTCCTGCACCTCAAAATTTGGCACTACATTATTGCTTACATATCCCTACAGTGGTCTCAAACCCAGGATCAGAACAACTTGCCAACAGACTCTAGAAATCTACTCCACAGTACTGCATGAGCAGGGTTACATTCCCTACTGCTCCCAGAAACCAGAATACCCTCCCTAATTTTCTAGATCCTGTTACATTCCCAAATACTACAACACCAGGACGTGCCTCCCAACCCCACCAAGCATTGGAACCCCAGTTCTGACACATTGTAGAAACCTCCTTGGTGCTCCTGACCCCACCAGCAACCTCATTGCAGCCATGAATTAGGACTTCCCTCCAGGCCCCAGGACCAGCTTCTTCACCCTCATCCCGCAGTGCTACAATGCTTTGGAGATCCCCACTGTTGCCATAAACAGTCAGACGCCAGGAGTTTCCAACTAAACCAACCTCTAGGTTCCAGCTAAACAATTCAGATCTTTAGTTCCCAGTGTTTTACTGGGCCCCACCCCTACCACAGTGTTGCTAGACTCCTTCCAGTCCCTTTGCTACTGGACATCCTGACAATACTTACAAACCCCAAGAAACCTATGCCCCAGTTCTGAAAGACTCCAGCAATTCCTCCTTGCAGTGGTCCAGACTCCATGACTGTCTTCAGTCCTATTACATTCTGGCCCCCTGTGCTGACAGATCTTTGTGTCTCTCCCCAATCTCCCAGAAATGATATCCCTCTCCATAGGTTTTGTTCTAGCATTCCTAGACTCTGGTGGATTAATTATGATGTTCTGCAGCAGTTGTGGTCCTTTTACAAAACCTGAGGACAGCTGACAATTGCAATGAACTCTCTTCATCCCTGCCATACCACAGGAATCTCTGAGTACACCATTCAACCCTAAAGGGCTATTATACTAAAACTTTAGTATTTTTTCATAGGTTGATAATTGGATTCTTTCCTCCTAGCCACAATGCACACTGGAATAAAATGTGGTTACTTCTAGCTGTTTTTGCAGGCTGTAGAAAACACATAACCCAGACAGACTGATATGTGTACCTCAAGATACAACAGAGACACAGTAAAATCAAGAAAGTCCCTGCTATGTGCAGATTGATTGCTACCACTGTCCTGGTATGGGCAGCCATACTATTGATCATTCAAAGTGTTTGAAACAAAACAATTCACAAAGGCATTTAATTCAAATACATAAGTCCTATTGGGCTGCTTAAGGTACATATGTGTTTGTCATTTTATTTGCATGTCTAAATGTCATTTTGACTTCTGAAAATGGCTAATCATCTAATTCTTATTATGAGTGATACCATTTTTAAGAGGCTCTATCTGGATGGCAATGCACAAAAAACAAATAGAGCTATCCAATTTAGTCAGACATTTCAGGGGGAGCCGAACCCCCACCATCCTAAAAAATCTGGCCCTGGTATACTTGCTCTGTTTTGCATTCCTGCAACACCCCGCCACCCCCTGCACCTCCACCCCCACCAAGGGCTTGGCATTCTTCCAAAAGTACCTTGCCCAGAATTATGCAAAATACTCCAGGTGAGGAAATTGATTTGCAAAGATTTTGCATGCCTTCCTTGTTTTTGAATTCAATATCTCTATTTACAAAGCCAAACATTCTATACACCTACTTAATTGCCTTGTCAACCTGTCCTGCCACTTTCAGGGGTTTGTGAATGTGCACCCTGCAGGTCACTCTGCTCTTGCACTCCCCGCCCTTCAAAATAGCACTATTTAATTAGTCATTCGGACTCTAAACATTAACTGTATTCCTCTCCGCAGATGCTGTCAGACCTGCTGAGTTTTTCCAGGTATTTTTGTCTTTGTTTTGGATTTCCAGCATCTGCAGTTTATGGCTTTTAACTATTTAATTTATACTGCATCTCCATATTGTTTCTTTCAAGGGCATCACTTTGTACTTATATCCACAATAAATTGCATCAATCATGTGTCTGCCATTTGTCCTCCTGTAACCTGCAACTATCCTGTTCGCCCTTCACTATTTTGCCAAGCTTTGTCTCATCCACAAACTTCTAATTGCACTGTTATACACAAACTCAAGCCATATATATAGTAAAGCAATGGTTCTAATACCAATGCCTAGGGGATCCCACTGCAGAATCCTCTCCTGTTAGCAAAATATCAGTTCACCACCCACTCTCTGCCTCCTATCTCTTAGCAAATTATGTATCCAAGTTACCACCATCCTTTTAATGCCATCTGCTCCAATTCTGAATAAGTCTGTATGCAGTATTTTATCAAATACTTTTTGAAAGTCCATACATACAACTCCACCTTCAATGATCGTTTTGGTTACATCACCAAGCACACAATTAGGTTACTTGAACACAATTTGTGCTTAACAAATTTATGCTGGCTGCCCCTTATTATCCCCTGCTTCTCAAAGTGGGAATTAATTTTGTCCTTGACAATGGTCTCTAGTAGTTACCCATCACTGACATGAAACTTATTGTCCTGTGGTTATCAGATTTATCCCTCTCCCTTTCTTTGAATAGGTTTGTAGAATTTGTATTCTGCCAGTCCTCTGACAACACCTCCTTCCCCATGCTCACACACCAACCGACCCCCCCTATATCCAATGAGGGGTGAAACATTGTGGTCAGATCTTCTGCTATCTGCAACCTAGCTTTCCTGAGCAACCAAGGATGCATCCTATCTGGATTGGGCAACTTGGTAGCTCTGAGTTATGCCAATGTGTTTAGCACCTCCTTTCTATCTATTTTTATCCTATCTAATGTCCACAATCACACTTCTAACACAAAACTAACGTCATCCTCTTTTGTGAACACAGAAGCAAATTAGACATTCAATATCTCATTAGGCCTTCTACAAGATTTTGTTTGTTTTCCCTAATCAGCCCTACCATTTCTTTAACTATCTTTTTATTTTTTATAGACTAAAAATTAGTTTACTCTGTATTGAGCGATGGGGTCACAAGCCATGCTAATTTACGTTCATTCAGAACAAGGTGGACAACAGTCAAACTTAGTAAACCAAACGAATATGAACAATTGTAACATCTGGCTGAGTGGATCCACACTGTTTCCTTCCTCTGAATCCTGCCAGCTTTCTCTCAGTCAGTCTGGGAGCCAAGTACTGTCATTCACAAACCACATAGTGCTGCTAGCCTACTCTTATTAAATGTTCACTCCATATTAAAGGGAGGCTGCACAAATTAGCTCAAGGCTACTAGAAAATGAGTTGAGCAGCTGAAGGTGAAGGACAATGGCATACAAGAGTAGGGACAGAGCTCCTAGATTTAGTGACTTCACCTTGGAAGTTCTGGTCACCAAGATGGACTCCAGGAAAGATGCTATGTTTCTCCAGGGGCCGGGAAGCGGGGATTGGAAGTATGCTGTCGAGGGGAGAGCAATATCAAGAACCTGGCTCCGAGAATATGGCAGAAGTGCTGGAAGAAGCACGATGGCCTCAAACAGGCAGTCAAGGTAAGTGAATGCATCCTTACATGGCATCTCATAACAACTACCCCCATCACTGACTCAGCAGCACTCCCTAGCACTTAGGACTCACACCTAAAATTCACATTGTTACGAACATTGGACTTTACAAGACAGCTATGTTTTAAATATCTCTTTTAATTTGGAGACAGATGCAGAGAAGTGTAGAGAGAGAGAGAGATAAAGGAATTACTGTTGTGTGGAGGAGCAGCATACCGCTGTGAAGAGCAGAGTGAGCTATTTTTGTTTTAACGAATAAGCAGAATGTTTGGAAAAGTTGGTTTTCTGTTCAAAATTAAGGGAACGAGACTGAAGGGATCATAACAGCATACTCCATCTCATCACCATACACCTTCCAATGCTATAGGTATAACACTCACCTTCTCTTGCCTCCACAAACTTCCACCTATTGAACTATGACCGGCACATCAGCCAAACAGAGTGCCACACAATCACTGACAGCCTCTCTTGCAAGAAATGAGCATACATAACACAAGGGAGTCCCAGAAAACCAGAGGGGGTGTGGGCTCACCACGACTCCATCCGCTGAACTCCCTTGAGGAGATGATGTTCAAAATCAAGAGTCAGAAAGCAGCAGTGCCTGTGGTATCTGGCAATGCTGAGGTCATCTGGGATGACATTAAGTGACTACTTTATGCTGCTTCTCAACTCCTTCCTCACTCTCATTCTGAGATGTGCATCGAGTGGAAATTGCAGGTGACTATGGAATTTCTGCATTCCTCCCCACCAATCATCCCTCAGCCTAACCCTCCCATTCTGCCTTTATGCTTTCAGATGTTGCTGGCTGAGCACACACAGCTAAGATACAGGCACCGTGCTTACTTTAGAGCCTAACAGAGAGTGGGGATCAGCATACGGTGAGTTACCGGGCACAAATGGGCTAAGCAGGAAGAAAAGGATGGCTTATGTATCAACTCCCCAGAGGATAAGGTTGCAGATAAGCTCTGTGCAGGGGACTCTGATAAAGCTCTTTAGTGCGATAACATACAAGAGAATGTTGATGAGCTGCTGGGTGCATTGGCACGCCTACCAAGACAGGCTCTTGTCACTGTCAAAGAGCATGGAGGAGTCCACTTCCAACCTAATACACAGTTTCTCAAAGAGCCCAGAGCCCATCTTTTCCACTGTGGAAGTATGTCCAACTCTATGATAGCATTGGTGGATTGATCCATTATGGAACATCTGGGGGCTGTTGTCTCAGCTTACACTACAGCACAGCTGGAGTCCTCCCAACATCAAAATTCTGCAGTGGAAGCTCAAATGAAGATTATGAAATCCATGAGTGCTACCAAGCAATCTCAGACTGCTGTAATCATAGGAGTGATCAGGGACAAGAGGGCTCTCACAGTAGTCCAGTAAACTGCGCTTCATTAAATTACTGGGATTGCTGAGGTGCCACACTGTGAGAGTGGCAGTGGCTAGGTGGAGCACAAACCTGCTGTCATTTCTCAGAATGACAGCATTTGTGCTCCCAGCATTGCCACTCCTCCAGTGTACTTAATGTTGCCTCTCAGTCAGCCAACATAGACTGCTGCTGCCTATGCCAAAGAAATGCAGTCCAAAGCAGGACTAGGGTCCAGAGCTGCTCAAAGATATCCTGCAAGGCCATCTGCAATCTCTCCTCATGAAAATCAGCAACCTTCCAACCAGCTGGGATAGCATTGCCTAGGGACATGAGGCCAAGCAAAGGCACCTACAAGACAGTCAATAGGAGCTTGCATAAGGGTGAATAGTTCATTGCTGTTTGTATAATTGGATGTGTTCCTGAACGAGGATGTTTTGTGAAGATTTTTGTTGGTACCATTTATTGATTGATATTGGCTGATGTGGGGAGGCTAAAATGGATGTGACGGTTGGAAATGGTGAGTCCATGTTGGGATGGAGAACTTTATTTCAATTGATTCTGAGCCTCATAGTCCTCTCTCTTACCACACCCAGTTCACTAGATTGGTCTGTGGCATGAGAGGATTGTCCTGGGCAGATTAATTGGGCATACTTTCTCTGGAGTTTAGAAGAATGAGGAGTAATCTCATTCTGAAGGGGTTTGACAGGATAGAAATTTAGAAGTGTTTCCATTGGCTATGAAATCTAGAGCATGGGGCACAATGTCAGGTTAAGGAGTCAATCATTTAGTACAGCTGAGGAGAAATTTCTTCTCTCAAAGGATTGTGAATCTTTGGAAATTACTATCCCAGAAGGTTGTGGACACTCCATCATTGACTATATTTAAGGCTGGGATAGGCAGACTTTTGGTCCTTCAGGGAGTCAAGGGATATGGGCAGAGGGCAGGAAAGTGGAGTTGAAGCCCAAGGTTAGCCATGATCATGTTGAATGGTGGAGCAAACTCGACAGGCCACATGGTCTATTCCTGTTCCTCTTTCTTGTGTTCATATGTCCTGGACTATGACATTTCTCATGCTGATGGTCAAACCAAATCTTTACAGTTATGAGAGATTCAATCCACTTGCCACTGAAGGCATTCATCGATTTAGATTACTAGTGTAGCAGGATCAGCATAGTCTAGCACTCTGATGGGGAGTTGGTGCACTTTTGTCTTGGATCTCAGGCGGGCAAGGCTGGCCAGCTTCCATCAGTTCTGGCTTTTGACTGTATTCCATACCTGACCGTTGTCAAAAAAAAATCCTCCTAATGGGAATATGCTTGGTTTCCACCTGATGTATCTCTGCCTTTGCTCATTGACTGTTTTCCTGGCCAATATCCAGTCCATCTGTACAAAATCCTGCTCAAGACACTCAAATAATTGAAAATTGTTGAGTGAACAAAAGCAAGAAAATTTTTTTGGCATGGAGGTAAAATAAATGTGTATTTTTTGTATCAAAAAATCAAATCAGCATATTATTGTTACTTTCATTTTTAAAAAATATTTATCCAATGTAACAAGTTTGAATGCATACTAAATATTTATTCCAAGGTAAGCATCAAAGATCACTCCCATAAATGAATCATTATTGGCTACACATTCAAACATTAGCCAAAATGCACAGAGCCTTTTGAGATAGTATTGTTCAGGTTGGAAGAATATTGCAATAAGCTCAGTGGAAATGCAGAGGCATTTCATGCTTGCTTAGTCATCAGTTAATGGAAGAATAATCTTTCTGTCAGATTCCACAGCTCAGGTTATAACCTACCAATTAGGTTTATTAAAAGTAAACATTAAATGGTAACAGAAGATGAACAAAGCAGAGTCCAGTAAATTAATTTTAATTTATATTTCCTGCTTCATAAAATAAAAAAAGATGTGATGCTTCACTAACTCTCCAAATTATGTGAAATCATTAACAGCATCTGTAAGATTAAAACGTTATGAGGTTAAGGTGACCACAAGAACCTTCAGATGATTATTTCTACTTTGATGGAACAAAAAAGTTGCATTGAATTGGCAAAAAAGGCACCAAATATATTTTTGCACAGGAAGGCGGCTGTCAATTAATTCTTTCCTCTGCCTACACACCATGGCATATAACCTGCTGTGAACAAGTTATTTAGATTTAAAACTTCTATGTATTTGAGATTACCACCAATTAAACAAAAGATGCAGGTGGCAAATATCTGGCATAAGTGATGATCAAAAGCCATTGATCTTGTCTGATGATACCTATTTATTCTAACAGCTAACCTTTCAGAACAATTGGGTGGAATTTCCCCAGATTTGCACTAAGTGCGGTAGCGGGAGGGCAAAATGGTGTCTTACCCGCCGATGGCAATGGTGGGTTTTCTCGCCGTATTGTCCCAAACCCGCCACATTAATTATGCATTCCCGGGAAACACACCATTTTCATGGTGGGCGGGATCTCATTCGCCCTCCAGCCATCATCCCTTCGTTGCATCATGCCAGCCGTTATGTTTAAAAGGCAGCCACCAGCAAAGCGCTCATCACTACCAGTTCACCACTGCTGCCCGGGAGACATAGCCAGCAAAGGAAAAAATACTGCAGCCCCCTGCTTCAATAACAGGTCCCTCAAGCGACGGCTGGATGACATGGAGGCCCACCGGGATGTCCTGTACCCCTGCTCTGGCCACAGGATGGGCAGCAATGTCACCAGCCCAGCTTGGGAGGCGGTGGTAGCGGTGGTCAGCACCAACGACCTTCAGAAGAGGACAGCCACCCAGTGCCACAAGTGGATGAATGATCTCTTCCGTTCCACCAGGGTCAATCACTCTTTTCATCACTCTTAACTCACACAATCACAAACCCATCACATATCCATAGGGCCCTCACTCACTGCCAGTTCAAGGGATACCACCATTCACTCTCTCACACACACACACAAGTGTTGTCCTCAGCCTGTTCATTGGACCACTCACCACCCGCACAGATCAAGCACATGTACCATCTGGCCTGGCAGGCATTCTGGTACACTTTCCCCATCTCTATCCATGCAGGACAAACTGGCACAGAACAGGAGAGAAAGATCGTAGAACAGTGGAGAAATGTCGGAATTCAAGGTCCTTACGGAATTTGAGAACAGAGTCATCCAGCTGGCTGGCGATGATCAGGACCAATCCTGTGCTGACAGTGAGGTTGACGCTGGTCAACCAAGTGAGGATCCAGCAGTGCAAAATCCATCAGGCAGCCATGCTATGGGTAATGTGTTCCATTCCATAGGCCACTGCTATGCACTAATTATCTCCCCTTGCTTCCGCAGGCCCATTACTCCAAGAGCCAATGGAGTCCATGACCCAGGGTCTCAAAGCCAGTTAGAAAGGACATCTGAAGGGGAACTGGAATGCACCCCCCTGCAAGTTCCATCGCAGTGCTCATCCACACTCCTCTCCGGTGCAGAGACACACACCTCGATGGGACCTAGCTGTAGAATAGGCACGGGATCACATACTGGTGAGCATAGTGCACAGTCTGATCCACAGCAGAGGGCGGCAGGGACTTCCCAGATCCCCGGCATTCGGAGGGCTGCTAGAGGCAAGGAACCTATTAAGTCAGGTTACGAGCCTCTGCCTGTCATGTTACAGTTGCTGGAGCTGCAAAGCAAGCTAGGGGACATCAGGTAGGGGTGTCCCCTGCACTCCTCAGATTGCAAGGCACGATGGAGGAGTCCGTCCATCTTCAGGCTAAAGTGATAGCACCAGTATTCCAGTGCACCGAGGTCTCCTCTCCTCCCAGCTCTCCTCCCACTCCCTCACACTTTCTGTCCCACACAGTGTCCAGTCACTCACTTACATAGATGCCATTGGGCCCTGTTCCAGCTGCCTCACCTTGGCCCTGCTGCTCTGGCTGCCCCACACTCCAGGCCCTGGACCTTACCTTCAAAACTTCTCTCCCCACTCTTTGCTACTCGTCCAATAACAGGCTGGTTTCCCTCCGCATTTGCTGCTGAGAGGCTCACGAGTGAACCTATCAGCAAATCTAGGGAGGAACCAGCCTGGGATTGGATGAGCAGCTTTACAGCATTTTTCAAATATAATTCACTTGAATGTCCAACAAGGTTGGGCTGCAATGAGTTCGGCAAGTCTGCTTTAAATAGAAGGTGCCAGAGTGGCGAGTGGTGGAGTACACTCTGGCAACACTATACCACTGTAGCTAAGGGCTTGGATTAAAGGGTGAAGGTAGACTTTGGATGGGAATCCTGATATTGTTAAGGCTGGCAAGGCAAGCCTCTGTCAATGCTATTGTACAGCCAGAAAATATGTGGCACTTATAGTATCTTGGAGTGACTTGCCTGCCCATTCTCCCTCAGAGTGAAGAAACATGCAACTTTTGCTTGGTTACTGCCCTGTTGATCTAATGCAAAATTTTTCATGTGATGAGGGAAAAGAATAGGTTATACGATTCTGCAGGATTTGTTCATTCAACAATGTAGTGTGCATCTTGGCAACTTAATATCACACAGTATCAGTAGTGTTCCACAGACTCCACTGCTGTCGTTAGTAACAAACTCCTCTTGTAAATGCAGTGATGCTATTGCTGTCAGAGGGCACCTCTCAAAGAGTGCAGCCTCAGCTTTCAATGTACATCCAACAGTAGTATGCCATCAGAGGTAGAGGATGCTCGAAACCTGCTCACTGCTAAACTATGTGGTTGAAATGCTCTTGTCAATAGGTAGTGCCAGCTGTTTTCCTACAGCAGAAGATATTGAACCTTCCTCAGTGCTGTGGATGGTACCAGCACTAGAGAAATAGTTGGCAATTTTGAAGCAACTGTGCAGTTTCTACAGCCATAGGCCTGGAATTGGAGAATCATTTCAGGAACAGGTTCACTAAAATAAATGGACCATAATGCAAAAAATAAAACTTTCTGGCCTCAAAGATTTTATTTACATGCTATAAAAATGAACAGCTTTTAAAAAGCAGTACATCTAAATGAAACACCTACTCAAAAATATAGAAATAGCTGAGGGAAAATACATTTAGTGCCATATCGGCTCAAAATAGCTTACACAAGAGCAGAAAGAATGAAAATGGTCCAAGCTGTTAATTGTATATTAATTATATTTAATTGTATACAGGTGATAAGCAATATCCCAGAATTCACCTTTGCTCTTATAAATGGGAAACAGACTGAAGTTGTGATTGTTAGTTTAGGAAGTGCATGTTTGTAATATGCACCTCTGTAAATAAATGTTTATAAAAGTATGAAAAATTGGCTCCAATTCTATTGTTCACCAGCTGGCTTTCTGGTATATAACAAGAGGTGTTTATTTACATAATGTTCGGATTGATGAATTGTGAGTTACCTATGTCCATTCAGCCTAAAGTTGCAGCCAG
The DNA here is from genome assembly GCF_017639515.1 of Carcharodon carcharias. Taxonomy (NCBI): domain Eukaryota; kingdom Metazoa; phylum Chordata; class Chondrichthyes; order Lamniformes; family Lamnidae; genus Carcharodon; species Carcharodon carcharias. The sequence continues at coordinate 114,264,203 of NC_054475.1, forward strand.
CATCAGCAAGACAATTTTAGACTGTGAAGGTGGTACTTCTGTTGTGTTTTTGTTGCTTAGCAACCTGACAGCTCATACCATGAATATCTGTTTAAATTACAATCATGCACATTCCCTCTGGAGAGTCTTGTGTGTTGTTTTATGCCAAAGTGACATTGAAATTCATTACCTAGCACAATGTACAACTAATTTTCTGACTTCAGAGTTTTTACACAAGTTAATGTTGTTATGATGTAATGTAGGCAAAATTAACATTTGTTAGAAATACCAAATACTTTATATAGGTGCTTTTTTCTGACATTTTATGACCAGAATCACATTCCAACAGTCGACAATGGTCTACTAACAAGGAGCAGCAGATTGTGCTTTATATGTACAATTCCCACAAAGCTAGTTCCTGATATTGATAGGAAGCCATGCAGCAAACACAAAGCCTTTCATGATAGCAAGCATGATAATCTAAAATTAATTTACACCTTTCAACTTCTGCACACCTTCCAAAAGACAGTTGAAAAGTGGCAATTTTGGACCAGTGCTTAACAAACACTATCCACAATGACATGTCTTTAACTGTTTTTTTTAATTCATTCATGGGATGGGGGTGTTGCTGGCTAGGCTAGCATTTATTGCCCAACTCTAATTGCTCTTGGGAGCTAAGTGGCTTGCTCAAACATTTCAGAGGGCATTTAATTGCCACCCACATTGCTGTAGGTCTGGAGTTATACGTAGGACAGACCAGGTAAGGATGACAGATTTCCTTCCCTAAAGGGCATTAGTGAACCAGATGGGTTTTTACGACAATTGATAATTCCAGATTTTTTTGTTTCCAAATTTCACCATCGGCCATTCGATTCATGGGATTCAAATCCGGGTGCCCAGAGCATTATTCTGGGTCTCTGGATTACTAGTATAGTGACAATACCACTACATTACCACAGCATGCCCCATGAAACAAACATGAAACCTTCCACCATTGCAAGGATGATAATCTAAAATTGCACACCTCTGTTGCAGAAACAAAGAGCTCATGCTCTTTTATTGACCACCACAACAGTCTACTTGATGCTGATGATATAATATGTAGGATGCAATCTTCCTGCTAGTAGAGATCTTTGCACAGTTGTGCACCGTTGGATACAACATATGCACCATTGACAGATACTTTTGACTTTCCAAATCTTTTCTTGTCCAGGCAAAATAGGATGAGGGGTTAGCAACCCAGTAAAAACTGAGCACCAAACTAGGTTTCTTTTTCCTTATTGAGGTCAGAATCTTTAATATATCTTTTCCCATGCCCCTTGACCAACTTTATTAGCATGTTACCCTAACTAAATGGCAGTAATGATAGGTAAGAATATTTTCATTTTCATTTTTCATCTTATTCAATAGCCAAATAATCCACATAGAGGTGCCACAGATCCAAGAATGAAACCAGGGCAGGCCAAAGGGATTTTTCTTAATGAGATTGCTGTTCAGTTAGTAGCACAGCTGCAAAACATGGCTCAGTACATTGTCACATTGCAGCAAGTGGAGTGGTACTGCTGTGATCCCACTAAACACTAACTAAGAATGAGATCAGACCCCATATGAGTGTGAGGCAGGATGCAATATTAAATCGCACCATATACATGGGATTGGGACCTCTTAAGAAAAGCACAACACAAACTAAAATTCAAAAAGGCAAAATAAAGTGATGTTAGAGGAGGAGCAATGGAAGAAACTATGGTTGCTATCAAAGTAATTAGCTATAAAGAGCAAAATAAGTAAACTGTTTCACAAGATGGATGCCCTCAAATTAAAAACAAAAGTTTTGTAAAAGATGCACACCAAAATAAGCAGAAGGGTAGAAAAGGGAAGACAAACTAATGTTCAACCTCAGTTGCTTATTATTTATTTTATAATATTATTTATTTATAATATTATAATTGTAAACAATTATTGTGACAAAAAGACATAGTTTGAGTAATGCACTTAAATAAAGTAATTGACTAATGATGACCACAAGTGACAGTGAAGAAGTTGTACTGATATTGGATGGATAATTTTTGCTGCCATGCTTCAAGTTAAGTCTTTGTTCAAACACCTGCACAGTATAGCATATAGACTCATAGACATCTACAGCACAGAAGGAAGCCATTTGGCCCATCATGTCCACACCAGTCAACAAATGATCTAACTGCACTAACCTCATTTTCCGGTGCTTGGCCCATAGCCCTGGAGGCTATGGCAATGGAAGTGAATATCAAGATACTTCTTAAATGTTACAAGAGCACATTCTCCTGCAGCATGCATCCTCAATTTTTAGAGTCACCATAATCATGACATATAAGTCGACCCAGCATAAAAAACAGCTTCATTTCTCTGGCTCCAAAAGTCATGTTTTGGTATATACTCAACCTATAAATCAACCCCCTTTTCAGCCACGACATGCAATGCTCGCATTAGTAGTCAGCCTCAATTTTTCACCCTACAAATGTATGTTTTACTTCCTGGTACCTTATAACTGGGTACAAGAAATCAAGCAGGGGAGATGGGTTGTGTTGCAAACATGTGCAGGATGCTCTGTTAGATGCTGATGATATTTTGAAATGGCTACCAACCACACTCATGCCACTGGTTCACTTTTATACTCACAGTATATCAGTCACCCCCTGTTTTTGGAAGGATATTTTAAGGCTTCAAAGGTAAACTTATAGTTTACCTATATAACTTATAGTCATCGTCTATGGTAAGCAATTGATGTTGTCTTCAGATGGAGGTTTGTAAGCCGTGTTCTGACCTATTGCATTGGAGGACTCAGAGTCCTCACTGATTCTATTTTGCAGCATTAAACAATCCATTTAAATCTGATTTTAATAGCAAAATATCATAGACTTTGAAGTCTTGATTCCAGAATGCCCTGAACTAAAGATTTAGTTTCCCAAATGGCAGACTGAAGAATTATGACCCTATCATTGTAGATCACTTCCGAGAAACCATGGCATTGGGTACATCAGCAGGTCTCAGTTGTGTTTGAGACAGACCATAGATACAGGAACCATTGCTTCATAACAGTAGTATACTTGGCCCATTCCTCCCTAATAGGAGTATACTTGGTCCTTTGGAGGTTAGGAAAAACCCCATGAATGAGGTGTAAATCTGAAATCACCAGGCAGCCCAAGAAGATGGGCTTGAGGCTGGAGGACTTTTGCATTAAGCTCTATTAAGGATTGCGTGTTATAGTACCAAATACAGAGGGTGAAATATGCTAAAGAGAAGCATCTCTATTTATTGTGTGGTATAACGTTTGTGAATTGCTTTCTTCTTATGGTACCTTCAGAGTTAAAATCAGATTCAGTTAAAGAAATGGACTCGAGTGGAAACAAGTTATGTGTATATTTTCAGTTTATATGCATCTATAAGTCAGTTGGTAATATGGACAGTTGTCCTTAAAGTTTTTATGGTGCCCTTGGTCTACTGGAATTGTACCCAATGCTTTTAGTCGCCTGAGTGTCTGATGAGGTGCGAAAGCTCTAAGGCAGGCAGTCCAAAACATTGAGTAGTTGCTAGTATATAGATATCATTAATTGCTGGATGTCTTGATCTGTAGCATCTATGGTGGGGCTAGAACACAAGCTTCTTCTTTGTACATCTGGTTCCTGACCTGGTCTTTCCCCCTGACTTTGTTCCTGCTCAGTTGCACTCAGTGATTCACTCAGTAAAGACACCTGTAATTAACTGTTAGTATTCTGAGCTGGTGCTTGCAAGGATGACAGCAAGTGACAATAGATCTCTGGAGAACTGCCCTTTTCTTCTTCTCATGTGACTAAGCCTAGATTTTATGATGAATGTGGGAAGATTTGAGAGGAACAACGGTGAGCAGTGAATGGCAAAGGCAAGCAGTAACAGATAAGTGGCAGCTCCATGTAGCATCAGGTTGAGTGAGGGAAAAAAGTTCAGTAAGGAGAGAACCAGGAAAACCAAGATAGCCAATCATCCTGTGGGGACGCTATCTTTCATGTCATGGTTTCTGTGTGAATTTCCTCAATTTGTTTTAAAACCATGTTTGATATATTGATGGGTTCAGATGAAGAGAAAAAGGAACTTGCATAAATATAGTGTCTTTTACAGGGTGTCCACAGCCAACAAAAGATCTTCGGAGTGTAGCCACTGTCATAAGGCAGGAAATGTGACAGCCAATTTGCAAGCTCCCACAAACAGTAATGCGATAAATGGCCAGATAATTTATTTTTAGTGATGTTGACTGAGGGATACCAGGGACCATTACCATCCTTCAAAAAAGAGCCCTCTGTCTTTTTCTCCACAGATGTCAGGCCTGCTGAGTTTTTCCAGCAATTTTTGTTTTTGATTAGAATTCTCTACCCCAGAGCACTATGGATGCTAAGTTGTTGAATATATTTAAGGCTAAGATTGATAGATTTTTGGACTGTGGGGAAATCAAGGAATGTGAGGATCAGATGAGAAAGCGTAAGGTACAAGATCAGCCATATTATTGAATGGTAGAAGGAAAAAGACAGTAAAATTTTAAAATGACTGGTATTAGTCTGAACTGGAGTTCCATTTTAAGGTATACAGGACCAGTACCAGTCATTTCCCAAGTTTTACCGATTTTTCCTTCTGGGAGGCCAGTTTGGACCAGTACCAGTCATTTCCCAAGTTTTACAGCCTTCTGGACTTAATATTGAGTTCAACAACTTCAGACCATGAGCTCTCTCCTCCATTCTGATTTTTATTTTTTTTTCTCAACCCCACTCCCCCTTCAGGCCCATCTGTAACTTGTTTTGTTCTACTATTAACACATTCTGCTACCTTACTTTTATGCCATTATTAGCACCTGCTTGAGTCTTTAACACTCCCTTTGTCTTGGGTCCATGGCATCTTTGTCAAATCTCTCCTGAGACATATCCCTGACCTTCAATTTTGCTCCACCTCCCTCTCCAACAATATAACATTTCTACCTATTTTGAGCTCTGAAGAAGTCATACGGACTCAAAATCTTAACTCGGTTTCTCCACAGATGCTGCTAGACCTGCCGAGTCTCTCCAGCATTTTCTGTTTTTATCCCTAGTTTTACTGTTTTTCCTTCTGGGGATGCCAAATGTTCTCTGCAAGTGGAGACCCAATTTGCTTTTGAAGTTACTGCTGAATTTGCTTCCACTACCATTTTAAGACATTTCTGATATATTAGTGCCCTGAGATATATGAATATTTAAAACTGAGAGCAAGGGACTTCCCTCCCTCACGAGAACCTGGCATCATTGTGTTGTGTGTGGAGGTGGATTCTCAGGTCACAGCTGTCATCTCATCCCTGACCCAGTCCTGGATACACATGTGTCAGTCAGTCCGCCCCTGACGTCACCCCAAAGGCACTCAGTAACGTAACCGCAAGCCGGGTTCCAGATTGTCGTCACAACCAGCCAATCGGAGGGAAGTTGGCAGCGGAGTGGAGGGGCGTGGCCCGGTGCCTGCGCCTGCGCCGTTGGGTGGAAGCGGCTGTGGGTTTGACAGGAGGAGGAGGCGTCGCTCTCCGGGTTATGACCAGAGGGCGCTGAACTTGGGCTCACCGATCGCTGGTTACAACCAGAGGGAGAGAGAGAGAGAGAGAAAAAAATTCCCGTTGTGTGTGATTTTTTTTGCAGATATGTGGATTTAAAATATTAGAATCGTAAGCGAAACTTGAAGAAGCGTAGGGGTGAGCGAGCGAGGACGGTTTGTGAGTGCAATGTTGGGCCGGGGCCCTGCCGCCCAGCGCTGATACTTGTAGATAAATACACACCCTTCCTCCTGGGGAGACAGCGCGCCACGATCCTCTCTCTCTAAACTGCCGAATATGGACGGGCTGCAGCCGCCGACAGGAAGCGAATCGCCGCCCCGCAGCAGGGACAGGTCCTCCTCAAAGAAGAAACCTCCCGAAGATGACCCGAGAAACAAACCAAAGCTGGTGAGTGCTCCATAACCTTTCACAGACTTCAATTACTTGTGTTTCTCCCTTCCCCTGTTGAAACAGTTAATTAACAGCCGGCTCTAAGTAAAATCAGATTATAGTGCAGTTGCAGGCCCTTCCTGTTGGTACATGCCAAGTGCACACCAATGATATCTGTTGCATTTCTGAACACTTTGAAGCCTTCATTTAAAAAAATATATAGTTTACTGTCAAGTGTACAATTACATTTATCAGCAGCTTGCTCATCTTTTTTGGCGCATATGTTGTGAATGAACTACTCGTCCTCTAACTCAGAGCTCTAAATTGTGCAACTCAGTCACCCTTGTGAGAGATCCTGAGGGCTAAAATGTGTTCGTTGGTGATCAGTGTAAATTTCCACGATTTATTTATTAAAAATAAACCGAAGAACATAACATTCTTCCGATTTCCTGTAAATTTGTTATTTTGTACGGGAAAGGAACCAGCCACTTTGTATTTATTCCCTGAAAAAAGGCTGCGTTAATTTAACATTTTAGTATATCCACATTCAGTGCACAACAGCCACATAGATAAACCTGTGTCCCGGATTGTGACGATTTGATTCAAACCTCATTAACACATGGAACTGGGAACATTTGATGTCAGGACAGTTTCTCTGGAGATAAGACTGAACACCCTGAAAATCAGAACAGAAAGAAAGGACAAGAAATTGGCTGCTTTTTCAATTCATGTACCCGAACATTGACGAATTATTGATGCCAAGCACAAACGTGTGGATGCTAAATGTAAACATGTGATTTCAAATCTTACACTGTGCTTTGAAGTTTTACTTTTCTCTTTCATGTCCATATCTACTGAACTGGTTAGGATTATTCAACTACTGAAATTCTTTTTGGATAGGTGTCTGCATTCCAAGTTTACATGAGGAGACAATGGCATTGTGGTACTGTTGCTGAACTAGTAATCTGGCGTAATCCAAATGCTCTGGGGAAATGGGTTCAAATCCCACGACAGCAGTTGGTGGAGTTTGAATTCAGTTAATAAATCTGGAATATAAAGCTATTCTCAGTAATGGTGGCCATGAAACTACCATCGACTGTCATAAAAACCTATCCAATTCCCTTTCCCCTTTAGGGGAAGGATATCTGCCATCCTTACCTGGTCTGGTCTGACATGTAACTCCAGACCCACAGAAACGTGGCTGACTCTTAACCCCACCCTGAAATGGCCTAGTAAGCCACTCAGTTCAGGGGCAATTAGGGATGGGCTACAAATACTGACCTTGCCTGTGACACCCACATCCCATGAAAGAATAAAGAAAAAGTTTAAATCTCCTTAGGCAGGACATGTTGTTGGGCAAAATACCCTGAATACATATCTTGTAAAAACATTTTGTCTAGTAAGTCCTTGGATATGACAGTTTAACATGATGATGCCAATTTAAGGGCAAGTGATTGTGACACTTCGTGTATAAATGTTGTGAATCAGCTGTTAAATCACTAAAAAGTGCTGATAATGATTGAGGTGTTGTAAGAAAGATTCACATTCGCCTCCTGTAATTAATATTGTCAAGTTAAGTAACCAGTTACTGATGATTTTAAAAGTAAAAATGTATCAATTTTTAGAGATATTGAAATTAACAATTAGACACTTTCTTCCCCCACCTCCCATGTGCAGTGGATGTGCTATTAAATATATGTGAAGATACAATTGGTTGTTTTATTGGTGTTCCAAAGTGTCCTTTTGGTTTATTTCAAATGAACTTTCATGCCTGTTGCTTGGGCTTGTTATGTTCATTCTTCTAGGGGTTGGTATCTTATGTTGGGATCAGTAATTTGTCAAACATAAGCATGTGGATGCCGAATGTAAACATGCAGATTTCAATATCTAACACTGTTTTGAAGTTTTCCTTCTTTCTTTCATGTCCATACCTACTGAATTGGTTAGGATTGTTCAACTAGTGAAATTCTTTTTGGATAGGAGTCTGCATCATTCCAAGTTTAAATCTCCATTAGGCAGAGCATTTGAGGAAAATGTGGTGAAATGCTGTCATCGGACTGTTATCAACGTTCTAATAGTTATAAGGAAAAACTTACATTTGGCAGCCCCCCCTCCCTTGCCAGTGCCGCCACCACCACTGCTGCCGCCAACCCCCCCCCCCCCCAACTGAGTTGTGCATTCCATTACAACTATTGTGGCCTTTAATTGAGCAACCTGTCTTCACTCTGGCATCCTTCTGAACATTAATGTTCAGTGTGTCCAGTGAATGCAATATAGTGGTTTTACCACTCTTAATATGACTTAGTTTGGCAACCCAGATCTGCAGAGTTGCCAGTTGTGAACTATGTGATTAAACCTTGTAAGGCATTCTTTTTTCAATTTATTTTATAGAGTTGACCTTCCAAGGAAATGTGCAAGCCTAACAGAGGCAGTCATTTCTTGAGTACATGATGTGACTCGATTTAGTGTGCTTGAAGATACAAAGTGGTTACTGTACTTGGCAGTGGTTTCATCCTATAATGAAGTTTAAAGATTTTGCATCCTGAATTTTAGCTAGCTTGCTAATTCAGGACTCGACCATCGTTTTTCTCAAACACGCCATTGGTTTTCAGTTATAACCTGTTAGAATTCTCAATAACTGCACATCCCAAAAAGATATTAAGAGGATCAGATAAGATTTTAGGAGAGAAACTTCCCACTCGTTGGTAAAACTAGGCTTAGGGAACATGGTCTTGAAATCAGATCCAAACATTTCAGGAGTGAAATTAGGAAACACTCTGCCCAAGGGTGGCAGAAGTTTAGAACTCATTTTCTCAAATGGATACTGATGCTAGATGAATTAATTTTGAAGTTGAAATTGTGGATTTTTGTTAACCTTTTAACCTATTATGGAATTGGGACAAAGGAGGAGTTAAGCTGCAGATCAGCCATCTCAGTGAATGAGGGAACAGGCTTGAGGGGCTAAATGGTTCCCATGTTTCTATCTTGCCTGCCAACTTTTTAACTTGGCTGAAATTCTTATGCTTCTATTTTAGAAATTCCAGACAATTGTAATCACAACCAACCTTCTGCAGAAAGCAGAGTCACCCAAAGTTTAGATGTGATGACTAGTTAGATCATGTTAGGGCTGGATGCTAAGTATTTAAAAAGTAAACTCGGTATTACAATTACTATATATGTGAAAGAAGTATTACATTTTGTGCAAATTATTCCACTTGCTATTTTAATGTTTTAAACAAAATGTGCCTTGGTACCAGGCTTGCAATATAGGGAATTGTGCAACTGATGGCCTACCAAAATGACAAATTGTTGAACAAAAACTTATTTAGGATTAAGAGCAGGGGAGTGTGACTATTGGATAGCTTTTTCAAAGAGCAGGCATGATGGGTCAAACGGTCCCCTACTGTTCAGTTTAATTCTGTGTCACCACTATGTTCCATAATGTATCATGTCAGTTCTGTACTGATTCGTCTTCGTACACTTACATTCTACAGATGACTCAGTGTGCTATTGAAGTAAAAAAAAATGATCTCAGCAATCCTTTTCTTGCACAAGACTTGATTAGCAGGCAAAAATAATGGCCTGTGGCAAATTTTAGAATGTATTTTTTGTGGTTGCATTGTCTGAATTAAACATATAGTGTACCACATGTTAAAGTCAAAGTTTGGCTATCATCTGTCAAACCTATGGTATCTATAAATGAACGGGTACGTAGACTTTTTTTTTGCTTCTCCATTGAAATTAATGCTGCAATGTAACCTGAGTTTCATGATTGACACAAGAGGAGATGGATGCTCTAACTTGCTTCTCTAAGTTGTAGATCAAAAAAAAGTTCAACCCTCATAAATGGAAGCTTGGTACAAGTTTGGTACAAGCTACAAGTTTGGTATTGTATTTTTAACTCCATATAAATTGACTAAATTTACGATTTATTGAACATGGCTGTCAGTACTAAGCAGTTGAGACATTCTCTACCAGCTGAATTTGTAGAAAAAATAATTGTAAATGAGCACTGTGTGAATGCATTCAAATGCTTTTCCCTCACTGTTCACAGTGGGATAATCTTGTGTATTGATGTGCTGAGGTGCAGTAGGAAATTCCACTCGGACCTCAATCAGGTGACCGCAGGTGACTCCTAGGAGGGCAGTGTAAACGCTTCCCTGAAGAGGTCAAACATGCCTGCTGACTGAGTAGAGACTCTGGCTTGTTAGTGACTGAAATAGGAAAGGTTTATTTGGGAAGGCACTGAACATAACGACTTTTCCAGAAGCACACAGAAGTCAAAGTGTGGGAGGAAGCACACAAACCTCCAAACATCGCATCTGCCTGACCCTTTGAACACCACCTGCCCTGCATGTGGTAGAGTCTGAAGATCGTGCATTGGACTTACCAGCCATCTTAGAAACTATTGAACTGGAGCGGAAGCAAGTCATCCTTGATCCCAAGGGACTGCCTAAGGAGGAGTAGGAAACAATTTTATTACCAAGCTTCACAAGTGGTCATATTCAGATGTACTTTGCTTCAATCGGTCATGTAAATTCAGTGTGGCGCAGAACTAGTAATAGCACATTTATACTATGGCTCAATGTAAAACTAATGGGCTGAATATTGGTTTCAACTAGGCAGCATGCTTTTGTAGTCTCTCTGGGATGCAGGAGAGAATTCTGTACAACAGTGCATGTGCAATGGTTCTCTCCCGGTGGCTGCACCAGCGAACCATTTAAATAAACTCCAGGAAAGGTTTAAAAAGTACTAAGGTCCTGGACATTTTTTAAACCGAGTCTGATACTCCAAGCTGTGTTCAGCACAACTGGTGTTAAGACTGCAAGTAATCTTTTGCCACTGCTCTCTGGTATCACATTGTCCTCTGATTCTAGACACTTGCACTACAGTTTTAATGTTGTAGATTGAAGATGTTTTGTAGTGATGCTACAAGTTGTATGGCATCCTCATATAGGCTTTTAATTAAGTTACAATTGTACAACCATATTGTACAACTCTCTCCTTGCAGAACAGTTTCTGTTCTCAAAGCAACATAAAAATAGTAATGTGATTCATATGAAATGATGCATTTCATAAAGATTTGTCAGTTCACAGGCTTTTTGGAGTTCACTTCAGAGTGAAATGTAACATGTCAGAAGCAATTTACAGTTGTCCCCCATGGAGTCTACTTCTGCTCCAGAACAGGATGTACTACATCCTCTGGGCATTTGAACAGATTTCAAACCAGCCTTGTGTATTGTGCATGTGTGCATCATTGATCATGTGCCTCATCATCTTGACATCCATGATACATGCATGTCTTGGAATATGCTGTTCAAAATAAAATGCAGCAGAGTTAAGTGATAGCCAAGGCTTGATTCTGTTTAATGCTTGCTTGGCCGGCTGAATCGAGACCCGAAATGTGTTGTTGGGGAACCATCGAAATAAATTTTGGTTTATTGCTCTGCAGTCAAATGCATACTACTTTCTAACCAATGCAAGAACTACTGTGGCCGAGCTGAAGGGTTAGAGCAGTAATGTACAATAATAAATTCATCTAAGAATCTGTTTATAGACTGGAAGTATTTGAAATAAATGTGTGACACAACTTTATGATAAATGTGTTATACTAGTATGAATAAATACATTTGCTACATACTTTATTTCCATTTTCTTTGGTGATAGCAATTGACCATTCAGGCGTTTGCTGCAATAAAACCTTACAAATCGAACTTTGAGACTAGAAAAACACTGAAGTTGTTCATTCAAGTGAGACTGACAACAGTTCTGGGACAGGAAGGAGCTGTAGTGATGGGATGGACTCCATCTGAACTGTGATGGGACCTGTGCCCTTGTGCAAAGCATAAATAGGGAGATGACGAAGGTTTTAAAATAAGGAGAGGGTGGCATTTACAAGAAATGTAAGCAGCCTAATTATAAAGAAAACAGGGCAAGGGAGAAGAGGAAAGAATAAAATAATAGAAAACATTGAGGGCAAGGGAATAGATAGAGCTATAGAACAGGAAGCTAAAAAGATGGTTAAACATAAAATGAAAGGAAATCCTATTGAAATGAATTAAAATATCTGTACAGCAATGCACACAGTACATAATAAAACAGAGGAACTGGAGGTAATCGTGCCTTGGGAAATACCAGACGTAAGGATTACTGAGCTGAGGCTGCAGAAAAATCAGCTCTAGAATTAAACATTACAGGGTGCAGTATATTTAGAAAATGTAAAGAGGAAAAATAAGGTAAGGTGGTGTATCTGTGCTTAAAACTAAAGCAAGATAAAAATAGAATCCATCTGGATAGTTCTGGTTTCCAAACTATCTAATAGTGAACTTAAGGTGGAGGAAGAAATACGCAGACAAATTGGGGACCTGAGTAAAAAAAACATAGAACAATAATCATGGGTGATTTCAACTATTCTGATATTAATTAGAGAAGAGGTAAATAAAAGAATAAGGAAATTGAGTTCCAATAAAATGTCCAGGACTTCTTTTTAACCCAATATGTTAAAAAGCCCAACAAGGCAAGATTCGCTATTAAATTTAGTAGTGGGGAATGAACCAAATAAGTGGGGCTCATGGAGATGCTAAACCTATTCCATTGTGAAAGGTAAATTTTAAAGAGTAAGTGGAAAACAGGCGAGCTGATTTTTGGAGCAGCGGAAAAAATGCCCATTGCAGGGGTTCAATTTATTTTAGGTAATGATATTGCTGGGTCACAGATGTGGGTGATGCCTTGAGAGCCTGTTGAGATGTTTTCAACAGAAGTGTTGCAGAAAGAGCATCCTGGATTGTTTCCAGATTGTGTGATAACCAGCTTGAAATAGGAAGAACAGGAAGTGAAAGGGCAGGAAGAAGGTGTTGAAATTCTATTAGCTGACATTGTCTTTGTTAAGATTGTTCAGGAAGAAAGAACGGAGGAGAATGCAGTGGAGGTGTTTAGCCCAAGGCAGTTGGGTAGAGTTACAGAGAAAGAATCCATGAATAAAACAGTTATATCAGACAGCTTACTCAGAAACAGAGGCAGAATGTATTCCAGAATGTTAGTACCCTAAGGGTAATATGTTAATGAGAAAGTGGTGGCTGTATCAAGTTTCAGCTGATGAAAGCTGGAGGGAAATACATCAGATTGTTATGGCATTTGGATATAGAAATGAGATTCTTAGAATAGCTCATAAAATTCCAATGGGGGGACATTTAGGAATTAGAAAGACAGGCAAAAATACAAAAACATTTTTATTGACCTGGATTTCATAGAGATGTGGTCAGATTCTGTGGAAGATGTCACACAAGAAAAGTGATAGGGAAACCATAAGCAGTGATCAAGCTGGCACCTTTAATTTCAATTCAAGCATTTGAAGAACCTTTTACCAGGGTCATGATTGAGTTTGTAGGACCCCTCCCTAAGAATAAAAATGGAAATCAGTACTTACTGACAATAATGGATGTGCCTACAATGTTTCCTGAAGTGAGTGATACCTTTGATAAAAATTACAACAAAGAGAATTGTGGAAGAGTTGACTACATTTTTTTATAAGATATGGTTTTCCAAAAGAAATACAATCCGATCAGGATTCAAATTTCATGTCACAGCTGTTTAAGGAAGTAATGAACAGTTTGGGGATAAAACAGTTTAAGTCAACAACTTACCATCCTAAATCACAAGGGGCTTTGGAAAGATAGCATCAAATTTTAAAAACCATGATGAGGGCATATGGTCAGGACTATCCACAGGATTCTTGTTACTTGCTATTAGAGATGAGCCTAATGCATCAACTGGAGGAGAGTGCGAGAGGAGGACCCTGGGACAGGCAGCCAGCAGCACCTAGAGGAGAGTGCAAGAGGAGGACTCTGGGACAGGCAGTCAGCAGCATTTAGAGGAGAGTGCAAGAGGAGGATCTGGGGTAGGCAGTCAGCAGCAGCTAGAGGAGAGAAAGCGAGAGGAGTGTCCTCTGCAGTCACCGTCGCTGAGTGAAAAAAAGAGTGAAATCACAGGAAAACCGTAAGTTCATTGGTTGGTAAGTAACCGCTAGTTTGAACTACCGATTCTAAATTGATTTCAGATTAAGGGTGACTACTGGGGCCCAGGATTGGAGGCCTAACACTTCAGCTTCAACTCAGCAAAGAGAGCGAGTTCTAATTGATTTTAAAAAGCGTATTTTGAATCTCTATTCTAACTTGCTTTCAGATTAAAGGTAAATAGGAGAAATATTTTACAGATTGATAAACTAAAGACCAGTGGGAAATTTAAAAACTAATTAAATAAAATAGAGATGCAGGGCCAGGCGATATGTTGTAGCTGCATAATGTGGGAACTGGTGGACCCCATTGTGGTTCCTAGTGACCATATCTGTAGCAAATGTCGGTTACTAGAGGAACTCTGGCTCAGAGTTGATGACTTGGAGTCTGAGCTTCGGACATTGTGACGCATCAGGGAGGGGGAGAGTTACCTGAATACTGTTTCAGGAGACAGTGACACCCCTTAGATTAACTACCTTAAACTCGGCCATTGGTCAGGGACAGGAGAGTGACTATGAGTGAGGCAGGTAGAGGGATCCCAGAAGTAGCATTGCAGGAGCCTCAGCCCTTGCTCTTATCCAACAGGTTGGAGATTATTGCTCCCTGTGTGGACGAGAGTGGGGACTGTAGGGAGGATGAGCAAACTGACCATGGTACAGGATCAAGTGGGAGGAGAAAAAAGAAATGTTGTTGTAATCGGTGATAGTACATTTAGGGGAATAGATACTGTTCTCTGTAGCCAGGATTGAGAGTCCCGAAGGCTGTGTTGCCTACCTGGTGCCAGGGTTAAGGATATCTTATCTGGGCTGCAGAGGAACTTGGAGTTGGAGGGGAAAGATCCAGTTTTCATGGTCCACGTAGGTACTAACGTTATCGGTAGAAGAAGGTAAGAGGTTCTGCTGAGGGAATACAAGCAACTAGGGGCTAAATTTAAAAGTAGAACCAAAAAGGTAATAACCTCTGGATTACTACCTGAGCCATGAGCTAGTTGGCACAGGGTCAGTAAGATTAGAGGTAAATGCGTGGCTGAAAGATTGGTGTGGGAGAAGTGGGTTCAAATTCATAGGACATTGGCACCAGTACTGGGGAAAGAAGGAGCTATTCCGTTCAGATGAGTTCCACTTGAATCATGCTGGGACCAGTTTCCTGGCGAATTGCAAAACTAGGGTCGTAGATAGGGATTTAAACTAACTGCAGATTAGTGTCGAGGCTGATTGCTATCAAAAAGTGAAGGGACAGAATGTGTGAACGCCATATTGCACAAAAGAATCATATTAGAGTAGGGAAAATTGACAATCAGGCAAACTTAAAGGCTTTGTATCTGAATGCACGTAGCATTCAGAATAACACAAATGAGTTAACAGTGCAAATAGAGATAAATAGATATGATTTGGTGGCGATTACTGAGACGTGGTTACAGGGAGAACAGGTTTGGGAATTGAATATCCAAAGATAGGCAGGAAAGAAAAGGAGGTGGTGTAACTTTGTTAGCAAAGGAAGAGATCAGTGCTATATGAGGAATGATATAGGCACTGGAGAGTAAGACGTAGAGTCAGTCTGGGTAGAAATAAGAAATAGCAAGGGAAAGAAGTCCCTGGTGGGAGTAATCTATAGGTCCCCAAACAGTAGTTTAGCAGCAGGGCACAGTATAAACCAGGAAACACTGGGAGTATGTAAGAAAGGCATGGCAATAATCATGGGTGATTTTAATATGCATATAGACTGGACTAATCAAATTGGCAGGGGTAGCCTTGAGGAAGAGTGTATTAGAGATTGTTTCTTGGAGCAATATGTTGTGGAACCAACCAGGGAGCAGGCTATTCTGGATTTGGCTTTATGTAATGCGATGGGATTAATTAATGATCTCATTGTAAAGGATCACTCTTTAGGAAGAGTGATCATAGCATGATAGAATTTCAAGTTCAGTTTGAGAGCGAGAAACTTGAGTCCCATACTAGTGTTCTGGAGTTAAACAAAGGTAACTACATAGGTATGAGGGCAGATTTGGCCCTAGTGGACTGGGCAGGAAGACTACAAGTTAGGACAGTTGATTAACAGTGGCAGATATTTAAGGAGATGTTCAATTCCTCCCAAGTAAAATATATCCCAATGAGGAAGAAAGATGGTAAGAGGGGGAAAAAGCATCCATGGCTAAGCAAGAAAGTTAAAGATAACTTAAAGGCAAAATCTAAGGCATACCGAATTGCAAAGATCAATGGCAGGCTGGAAGATTGGGAAACTTTTAAAGATCAACAAAGGGTTACTAAAAAAAAATAAAAAGAACAAAGGTAAATTATGAAAGAAAACCAGTGCAAAATGTAAAAAATGATAGCAAAAACTCTTACAAGTATATAAAAGGAAAGAGAGTAGCTAAAGTGAATGTTGGTTGCTTGGAGAACAAGACTGGGGAGTTAATAGTGGGGAAAGCAGAAATGGCAGTGACGCTTAATCAATATTTTGCCTCAGTTTTCACAGTCGAGGACACTAGTACCACCCCAATAGCAACAGGTAGTGCAGAGGATATAGAGAAGGAGGAACTTAGAACAATCACCATCACTAGAGAAAAAGTACTGAGCAAACTATTGGGATTAAAGGGTGACAAGTCCCCAGGACGTGATGGCCTACATCCCAGGGTCTTAAAGGAAGTGGTAGCGGAGATAGTGGATGCATTGGCTATAATATTCCAAAATTCCCTGGATTTTGGAAAGGTTCCAGTGGATTGGAAAAATGCTAATATACCACCCTTATTCAAAAAGCGGGGGAGGCAGAAAGTAGGAAACTATAGACCAGTTAGTTTAACGTCTGACATTGGGAAATTGTTGGAATCCATTATTAAGGAAGTAGTAATGGGGCATTTGGAAAGTCAAAATGCAATCCACCAGAGTCAGCATGGTTTTATGGAGAGTAAATCATGTTTGACTAATTTGCTAGAGTTCTTTGAAAATGTGACAAGCAAAGTGGTTAATGGGGATCCTGTAGATGTCGTATATCTGGACTTCCAGAAGGCCTTTGATAAGGTGCCTCACAAGATAAGATCACACGATGCTAGGGGTAATATATTAGCTTGGATAGTGGATTGGCTAACCAACAGAAAGCAGAGAATCAGGATAAATGGGTCTTTTTCTGGACAGCAAGCTGTAACTAGTAGGGTGCCACAGGGTTTGGTCCTTGGGCCCCAACTATTTACAATCTATATTAATGACTTGGATTCAGGGATAGAAGGCACCAAAGCTAAATTTGCAGATGACACCAAAATAGGTGGGAAAGTATGTTGCAATGAAGAAATAAGAAATGTACAAATGGATATGGACAGGTTAGGTGAATGGACCAAAATTTGGCAGATGGAGTTTAACGTGGATAAGTGTGAGGTTATCCATTTTGGTTGGAAGAGTGAAAAGGTGACCTATGGAGCGAAACTTCAGAATGCTTCAGTGCAGAGGGATCTGGGTGTCCTCGTGCATGAATCGCTGAAAGCTAGTGTGCAGGTACAGCAGGTAATAAGGAAGGCAAATGGAATTTTGGCATTTATTGCTAAAGGAATAGAGTATAAAAATAGGGAAGTGTTGTTGCAACTGTACAAGGCACTGGTGAGACCGCATCTGGAGCACTGTGCACAGATTTTGTCCCCTTACTTGAGGAAGGATGTAGTTGCACTGGAGGCGGTTCAGAGGAGGTTCACTAGATCGATTCCAGAGATGCGGGGCTTGTCTTATGAGGAGATATTGAGCAGTTTAGGCCTATACTCGCTAGAGTTTAGAAGGATGAGAGGAGATCTAATTGAGGTATATAAGATCCTAAAGGGTATAGACAAAGTAAACGCGGAGTGGTTGTTTCCTCTTGTGGGGTATTCTAGAATGAGAGGTCATAGTTTTGGGCTAAGGGGTAGTAGATTTAAATCAGAGATGCGGAGGAATTACTTTTCTCAAAGGGTCGTGAATCTGTGGAATTCATTACCTCGGAGTGCAGTGGATGCTGGGACGCTGAATAAATTTAAGGAGGAGGTAGATTTTTAATTAGTAATGGGTTGAAAGGTTATTGGGAGAGGGCGGGAAATTGGAGTTGAGGCTGAAATGAGATCAGCCATGATCGTAATGAATGGCGGGGCAGGCTCGAGGGGCTGAATTGCCTACTCTTGCTTCTAGTTCTTATGTTCTTATTTAGTCCTTTTGAATTAGTCTGTGGTCATGGAGTAAGAGTACTGCTGAAATTGATTCATGAGAAATTGGTGAGTCAAAATTCAGAAACTGCTCTCCTGGAGTATGTATCAAACTTCAGAGACAGATTGGAAAGAGCATGTGTGTTAGCTAGGGAACATTTAAAGACATCACAGCAAGTGATGAAAGTGAAGGCAGATAGGAGAACCACAGCTCGTAGTTTTGTTGCTGGGGAAAAGTGTTAGTTCTGTTACCAGTACTGGGTGATTCATTAAATGCAAGGTTTAGTGAGTCTTACAGGATTGAAAAGGAACTGAGTGAATTTAATAAATACTGCAGATGGGAGAAAGAAGCAGAGAGTGTGTCATTTAATTATGCTTAAAAAGTACTTTGACAGGGAAGAAGACCAAAAGGACGTATTAGTGGTGGTAGATAGGAGAAAGAGGTAGAATTGAAGGATTCTGGAATTGATTTTCCTCCAATCAAATTGGATAATGAGAGGGTACTTGAAAATTTAAGTGTAATATTGAGTTACCTTCCAGATAAGTGTCAAAATGAGTTGGAAAAGTTATTGCAGTCACACAAAGCTATTTGTGGGAGTAAGCTGGGGAGGAAAAATTTAGCCGCACATGATGTGAGTGTGGAAGATTCATCTTCAATAAGGCAACATTCTTATAGATTAAATCCAGCAAAGTTATCACAAGTACAGAAAGAAACCAACTTCATGCTTCAAAATGACATAATTGAGTCTCGCTGTAGTAACTTGAGTTTGCTTATTGTGATGGTACCGAAACTGGATGGAATGTAGACTGTGTGTGGACTATCGAAAGGTGAATGCAGTGACAAAAGCTGATTCATATCCTGTACTATGGTGAAGATATTGTTGAGAAAGTGGGACAATTAAAGTTGTTTTGGAAGCTGTTTGAGTTCACTTGGTTTGAAGACAGATGTGAAGCAGAAGCGGCCTAAAAAGGGACAGATAGCAAGTCTCAAGCTAAAGGAAAACCCCACAAATCCAGGGGAGTGGAAGAGGGGCAAGCCCAAAGAAGACCTTCTAGCCAAAGGAAGGACAGGAACTTGGAAAAGGTCCTGCTATGTGAAGTTAAGAGTGAGCAGCCGTAAGGCTCCAAGCTTCAGACTTCGAGACAAAAGCTGCAGAAAGTAGATTTAAAATGAGAACAGCTTGCAAGAGGCAAGAAGGCCCAAAGAGACACCTGAAGGCTTGTAACTCTTTGCTATGGCAGTGTGCAGCAGTGGTGTACTGATAACGCTGAGTTGGTGAGAGTTTCAATGGACACAGGAGTGTAAGAAGGAATTTGACTGTTTGAAACCTGCATTGACTATGACACCAGTTTTGGCAGTACCCAATTATGCCAAGCAATTTAAATTGGCCATTGACGCAAGCAATATAGGCATTGGGACGGTACCGTTACAAGAAAATGAAACTGGAATTGAGAAACCAATAGGGTTTTTTTTTTCACGGAATTTGAATGTACAACAGAGAAGATATTCAGTGATCGAAAAAGAAGATTCTGGGTCTGGTGTTAGCGTTGCAGCATTTTAAGATTTTTAAATTGGAAACAATTCATCAGAAACAATTGTTTATACAGACCACAATCGTTTCAAGTTATTAGTCAAATTTTGAGACCAAAGTACAAGGCTATTCAGATGGAGTTTATTACTGCAACCATTTAATCCACAGATTACACATGTGGCTGGATGAGAAATCTAATTGCAGATGCATTGTCAAGAGTTTAAAGCTCAAAGGATACTTGGACATTTAAAAACTGGATAAAAACAAAAAAAACTGCTGATGCTGGAAATCCAAAACAAAAACAGAATTACCTGGAAAAACTCAGCAGCTGTGGCAGCATCGGCGGAGAAGAAAAGAGTTGACGTTTCGAGTCCTCATGACCCTTCGACCTTTTACAGGAAAGGGGTGAAATATAAGCTGGGTAAGGTGTGTTGGGGGGGTGGGGGGTGTTTGGGGGGGGGGGAGAGAGAGATAAGTGGAGGGGGTTGGTGTGGTTGTAGGGACAAACAAGCAGTAATAGAAGCAGGTCATCAAAAGATGTCACAAACAACAAGAAAAGAACACATAGGTGTTAAAGTTGGTGATATAATCGAAACGAATGTGCTAATTAAGAATGGATGGTAGGGCACTCAAGGTAAAGCTCTAGTGGGGGTGGGGGGAGCATAAAAGATTTAAAAATATTTAAAAATAATGGAAATAGGTTGGAAAAGAAAAATCTATATAATTTATTGGAAAAAAAAAAGGAAGGGGGAAACAGAAAGGGGGTGGGGATGGAGGAGGGAGCTCAAGACCTAAAGTTGTTGAATTCAATATTCAGTCCGGAAGGCTGTAAAGTGCCTAGTCGGAAGATGAGGTGCTGTTCCTCCAGTTTGCGTTGGGCTTCACTGAAACAATGCAGCAAGCCAAGGACAGACATGTGGGCAAGAGAGCAGGGTGGAGTGTTAAAATGGCAAGCGACAGGGAGGTTTGGGTCATTCTTGCGGATAGACCGCAGGTGTTCTGCAAAGCGGTCGCCCAGTTTACGTTTGGTCTCTCCAATGTAGAGGAGACCACATTGGGAGCAACGAATGCAGTAGACTAAGTTGGGGGAAATGCAAGTGAAATGCTGCTTCACTTGAAAGGAGTGTTTGGGCCCTTGGACGGTGAGGAGAGAGGAAGTGAAGGGGCAGGTGTTGCATCTTTTGCGTATGCATGGGGTGGTGCCATAGGAGGGGGTTGAGGAGTAGGGGGTGATGGAGGAGTGGACCAGAGTGTCCCGGAGGGAGCGATCCCTATGGAATGCCGATAGGGGGGATGAAGGGAAGATGTGTTTGGTGGTGGCATCATGATGGAGTTGGCGGAAATGGCAGAGGATGATCCTTTGAATGTGGAGGCTGGTGGGGTGATAAGTGTTTCTGGGAGGGAGGAGAAGGCGTGAGGGCGGATGCGCGGGAGATGGGCTGGACACGGTTGAGGGCCCTGTCAACGACCGTGGGTGGAAAACCTCGGTTAAGGAAGAAGGAGGACATGTCAGAGGAACTGTTTTTAAAGGTAGCATCATCGGAACAGATGCGACGGAGGCGAAGGAACTGAGAGAATGGGATGGAGTCCTTACAGGAAGCGGGGTGTGAGGAGCTGTAGTCGAGGTAGCTGTGGGAGTCGGCGGGTTTGTAATGGAAAATGGTGGACAGTCTATCACCAGAGATTGAGACAGAGAGGTCAAGGAAGGGAAGGGAAGTGTCAGAGATGGACCACGTGAAAATGATGGAGGGGTGGAGATTGGAAGCAAAATTAATAAATTTTTCAAGGCCCGACGAGAGCATGAAGCAGCACCGAAGTAATCATCAATGTACCGGAGAAAGAGTTGTGGAAGGGGGCCGGAGTGGGACTGGAACAAGGAATGTTCCACATATCCCATAAAGAGACAGGCATAGCTGGGGCCCATGCGGGTACCCATAGCCACACCTTTTATTTGGAGGAAGTGAGAGGAGTTGAAGGAGAAATTCTTCAGTGTGAGAACAAGTTCAGCCAGACGGAGGAGAGTAGTGGTGGATGGGGATTGTTCGGGCCTCTGTTCAAGGAAGAAGCTAAGGGCCCTCAGACCATCCTGGTGGGGGATGGAGGTGTAGAGGGATTGGACGTCCATGGTGAAGAGGAAGCGGTTGGGGCCAGGGAACTGGAAATTGTTGATGTGACGTAAGGTGTCAGAGGAATCACAGATGTAGGTGGGAAGGGACTGGACAAGGGGAGAGAGAAGGGAGTCAAGATAACGAGAAATGAGTTCTGTGGGGCAGGAGCAAGCTGAGATGATCGGTCTACCGGGGCAGTTCTGTTTGTGGATTTTGGGTAGGAGGTAGAAGCAGGCTGTCTGAGGTTGGACGACTATCAGGTTGGCAGCTGTGGGAGGAAGATCCCCAGAGGAGATGAGGTCAGTGACAGTCCTGGCAACAATGGCTTGATGTTCAGTGGTGGGGTCATGGTCCAGGGAGAGGTAGGAGGAAGTGTCTGCGAGTTGACGCTCAGCCTCCGTGAGGTAGAGGTCAGTGCGCCAGACAACAACAGCACCACCCTTGTCAACGGGTTTGATGACAATGTCAGGGTTGAACCTGAGAGAATGGAGTGCAGTAAGTTCAGAGAGAGAGAGATTAGAATGGGTGAGAGGAGCAGAGAAATAGAGACGACTAATGTCGCGCCGACAGTTCTCAATGAAAAGGTCAAGAGAAGGTAAGAATCCAGAGGGAGGGGTCCAGGTGGAGGGAGAATATTGGAGGTGGGTGAAAGGATCCGTTGAACGGGGAGAGGACTCCTGCCCAAAGAAGTGAGCCCGGAGCCGAAGATGGCGGAAGAAGAGTTCAGCATCATGCCGAGCCCGAAATTCATTGAGGTGAGGGCGTAAGGGTATGAAACTAAGTCCTTTGCTGAGCACTGAACGTTCAGCATCGGAGAGGGGAAGGTCAGGGGGTATAGTGAATACACGGCTGGTGCTGGGATTGGAAGATGGGGTGGGGACGGAGGGACAGGCAGGGGTGGAGGGTCCTAGATGGGTGTTGGTGTCGATGAGTTATTGGAGCTTGCGTTCCTTAGCACTTGAGAGAAAGAGAAAAAGTTTCTTGTTGAGACGTCGGATGAGCCCAAGAATAAAATGAAACTGGGGCCACGTGCAGCTTTGAAAAAGGGTACGGCGCTGCTGCTGGAGGGAGAGGTCGAGTGTGTTCATATGGCGGCGCATGGCACTGAGTGTGGATTTCAGATTGTGACGGGAACAGTGGTCCGAGAAATGTTTTATGTCCTGGAGATACCTGTAATCCTGGGTGGGTTCGAAACATGAGGGGTGGAATTTCAGTTGAAATCCACGTGGGGTAAGTCGGAGACAGAGACAGTCACTGAGAAAGGAGATATGGCTGTGAAAGTGGGTTTTAGTAAACACCTTGTCAAACACCAGGAGAGAAATGGAAAGCAATGAAGGTGAGCAAGGCAAAAGAGAGATACGGAAATCTTGTCGCAGAGACGAACAGAACTTCTTCAAGGAGGTAGGCATTTCTTGAAGAGCAGTGGCAGTCAGTTAAACACAGATAAAAACAAAAAAACTGCGGATGCTGGAAATCCAAAACAAAAACAGAATTACCTGGAAGGGTCATGAGGACTCGAAACGTCAACTATTTAAAACCTGGATGCTGGACTGGAATGATTTCTGCTAATTCCAAGGATTTGTGTATATATTGTTATGTTAATGCATGCATCTGGTAATGTAATAGTGTGAGTATATAGATAGGTATAGGAGGCAGTGTTAAATGGGTTAAAAAAATGAAGCTGTCTTTTTAAATTATGATGGTTCATTTTCTTGTAAGGAGTGGGTATCATGAAAGTATAATAATTCTCATAATATTATCGTGATTTATTGTAAAAGTAGGTTAATAGTGGGGTTTGGATAGTTTCTGTATGTATGTGGGGGATTTAATTGAATTGGAGACAGCTGGTCCAGAGGCCTTAACTTGTCAAAGAAGCTAGGTTTGAAATGCCTAAGTTCATGGCTGAAGTTTTAGAATGTGAGATGAGAAGAATTTGCATTTTTGGATAAGTCAGGGTAGTTTGATTTTCAAAGAGATGGTAGAATGTTACACCTAGCCAGAAAAGCTAGGCCAAGCAGTGCATTTATTTTTCCCAAATTATAGTATCAGCACCATAAATAGATTTATATTATGAGAAAGGTAAAGTTACAAAGACTTATGGGAACAATGAAGTTTGCATTAAAATGCTAGAAACATGTCTAAAGGAAAAGAGGCTATGTGTCAGAGGGAAGGACATTGAAAGATCTACCAGAAGTATGAAAAGCCTCCAGTGTTTGTGCATTAAGCTGCTGTCTGCACAAACTGAAGCTGGGAAAAGCCACTTTGAATTCTACTGTCTAAGGTATTGTGGTGACTTGCCTGGACCTGTTTAAATCTTTTTTTCTTACCGTTGCCTACATGAGGGTGTAACTGGAAGCTGGTTTAATTCAGGGTTTTAGGAGTTATTATAGTACTAATTTGTAGACCTATGTATGTGCTTGAAATCTTTTCTTTTGGTAATAATTGGTTAATTTAGTTTTGTAAAAAATCTGTAGAGTCTTGGTGGACTTATTACTACTGAATTCACGGCATGCATCTCAAAATAGAATACAAATTGAAAAATAGTTGAGACCGCGTCATCAAGTTTCCCATGTGGATTTGATCCACCTGGCACATATCATCTGCCGCGTCATAACATTGAAAATGGTAGGGAGTGCGAAAAGCAAGTTATTTTTTCCGTTAGGTAACCATAAAATTGATTTAGTATTTGGAAATGTTTTCCAACGATATTTCAAATAAGTAGATAAATGGTTTACCATATATTAGATGTAAATCATAATAGAAAATTCCAACTCTCATCACTATATAAAATCATAGAAGTAGAGCTCTTTTTAAGTGCAGCTAAGAGGTTGCTAACATTGCTAAGCTGTCTAGGTTTTGTGTTTTGACTTTCTATAATTAAAAGTCCAGCACACCTTGGTAACATTAAACCACCAAATCAGTGCATCTGTTCTGTTTCCAGATGGCAGTGGTTTACCAGTGTAGAGTTAACTGTATTGTCTGAGTAGAATTCTTATCTTGTGGTTTGAAATAGCCAGAACAGAGCTTTACTTCTAGAAGTATGAAGCAGTCAGTGTTTGTGAGATTTCTGAGCCTTGCTTTCAGGCTTCAGTTAAACATTTTGATACTTCAGAATTTTCAAAGAATGTTCTTGACATTTAGCACCAGACTCTGTTTCCTTTTTTAAAATATCATTCCATTTCCTATAATTTATTTCATTTAGCTAGTGCATATTTAGAATTTGAGAAATTGCGTACTGCATTCCTAATTTGTAACTACTTTATTGAGGGTTGAATAGAATGTTGAACTTGCTCCCATAATGAGTGGCTGAAGTGAACAGCATAGATGCATTTAAGGGGAAGCTAAATAAACATGAGGGAAACAGGAATAGAAGATTATGCTGATAAGATTAGATTAAGAGGGGTGGGTGAAGGCTCGTGTGGAGGCATGACCAGCTGGGCCAAATTATTTGTTTCTGTGTTGTGCATTCTGTGTAATTCTAAGCAAGTTGCATAGAATGGTTAACAGCACAGAAAGATGCCATTCAGCCCCCCGTGTCCATGCTCGCTTTCTGCAAGAGAAATTCAATTTTCCTATTCGCTCCCCGCTTGTCCCCTGTAGTCCCTAAAATTTTTTCTCTTCAGATAATGATCCAATTTCTTTTGAAAGCTTTGATTAAATATCTCCACACACACCCGAGCAGTGCATTCCGGACCCTATCTACTCACTACGTTAAGAAGCTTTTCCCTTATGTCGCCTTTGGTTCTTCTACCTTAAATTGGTATGCACTGGTTCACCTTTTGAAAGTGAAAGGCAAAAGAACCAAAGGCAACATGATTACAGCAGCATGTGAGTCACCCTTACCTTGTAGAAAAATGTTCATATTCTTAAATCATCAGGCAAATATTTTTCGTATTGATAGTTGTATATTGGCTGAGATTTTGCAGTTGCAATGGTGGTAAAATTGGCAGTGTCACTGTCATTACCCCGTGAAACTGACAGCAACTTCTGGTGTCCGTACATAGACAGTAAAGTTCACAAATCGACACGTTGCTGTCACTGATTCTCTGCTCCTCCACAGATGGGAATCTTCAGAAATCACTCAACTGACAAGAACTTCCCATTTTATGCTGTAATATTGTTGTTAAAACACCCCAAAAAAAGGTTATGCTTGGCTACTGAGATGTGGCTGAGTTTTTAAACAGCGTGATAAGACTATCCTAGATTTTATTATATCTTTTGCTTATGATATATTAGCTAGCGTTTTCCAATCTTTATTTCAACCTCCTCTTAAATTTTATAAAACATGAAAGATAATGCATTTTACTTCTTGCTTTGCGGTTTCATGAGAATTCTTCAATGGGATTGGCTGTTTATCTTACATGAAGAAATCTCTGGTTAGATGTTTGGAGATTCCCTTAACTTGGTGTCTGATTTAAATTCATGTCAGGAAAGGAAAAATCTGTGCCATGAAAATAGTAGATCTTTGTGGAAAACTTTGCTTGTGGTCAGTGGTGAGTGTTGTGTTTAACTATTGACCTCAATATCCAAGCCCTTGATTTTAGCAGAATCTGCACACTGCTAATATCTTCCACAGTTTGCAGGCATTAATCATACAGAAAGGGCCAAAAAAGTTACACATTTATGCAGCGACCCAATGTGAGTTCTGTGCTTGCATTGCATGTGATTTATGAATCTCCTTTTTATAGTTAGAACTATAGTGAGTCACTAGTTTGCTGGTTGCTAATAGTGGCTTCCTGTGGCATATATTTTAATTTGGAAGCACATCTATCCTGCAAGTACTAATCTTTCACCTGATAATATGCGAAGAACTTTCAAATCCCAGTTTGACCAAAGCTTAAACTGTGAACCCCAGTGGCTTAGTTTCATTCAAGGACGGCCAAATTCTTTGATCAGAAAGTGGAACATTTATCTACTGTGACACACTATATCTCCTCTGGAGAAAGGGGAGAAAAATATCATAATCTACAGCATTTATGTTATGCTTCAGGTTGCACTTTTCTTGTTTATTTGGATAAGCACTTTGATCATCAAAATTCAAGATCTCTTTATTAGGGGAGGGAACATTTTCTGTTTTGGTATTCAGTGCCAACATTTTCAAATCCAAGGTCAGAGGATTAATGCAGGGTGAAGTCTGCAACCAAAATTTTTAATTCCAAAATTAGATGAATATCTGTCAAAAACATGCTTGTGTGTTGTTTGTTTCCCATGTCACCCATCCATTCTTGAAGCTTCTTACCAAAATTTACAAATCAGTGGATTAGTGACTGAGGGACTGATTGATAATACATAAACATATTTTGCTTTTCACTTTTGTAGCCAATTGTAATAGTTTTGAACTGAAGTCTTTGATGCAAGAGAACATTGCAGCCATAGTTTAGTATTAATTTCTTTGCACAAAGAAAACATGCTTCTCCAGTTGTTCTAATGCTAAGCCTAGTGATGTTTCTCCCCTGGTGTCCCCACCTCCTATCACAATGTTTCTTTTCTGGAACCCTTAACCTCATACTCAAAGAATAACATAGTTGTTGGATGGACAATTTTTGGCATTTTGCTATTGCAATATTGAGTAAGAAGGTGTCAGCACTAACTTGCCTCATTTTATTTTTTGCATTAATGTAAGGGGGATGAAACAGCCTAAGCAGGTGTGATGCTAGATTTCTGGAAAGTGTAGAGGCAAGTTGCCTATGTATTATGCTTCTCCATCATACCACAAAATCCTTGGGAAACACAAAGGTGGTAGATGGTTACCCTCTTTGTTTGGGATGAAAATTCTCTTCAAAGTACAAGAATACAGACTGGAATGTTAATGTGGCTTCCCCACACCAAGTGAACCAGCTGTTGCTAAAGATCTAAGTATACAGTTTTTCAGATTGGGGAGAATCTACCAGAAATGAAATGCATTTAATCCATGTGCACCAAAGAAAGGTCTACTCCTTCAGCCTTCCTTCCAAAATTTTGATCAGCATCTTTCCGTAATATTGAAGCATTCAGCATCAGCTATTGCTTGCAATAAGTGTTGACTCCCCTCATATAAGAGGGTAATGAAGGTTGAAGTCATGGTTACAGTTACCTAACTTGTTTCTATTTCCAAGTAAACCTGGCATCAGTGATAATAAAATAATTGAATTCAATTTTTCTTCTTTTAGCTTCTCCCATTTTACTTGGGGTCACCACAACACTGACTGATGACTCTTCTCCATCACCTCCTGTCAGTCACTCCATCTTCTTCCAATCTTATTGTGTTTAAATCTCTCACCACTGCACCCTTCTATCTGATTTTGGGCCTTTCTCCTCTTCCTCTCTCTCTCTCTCTCTCTGCAGGCAGTACTTCACTAGACTCAGTAATTTGGGTCCATATATTGGTTCTTTGGTCTACTGATCTTCATAATTCAATTAGTTTGTCAAAATGCTTTTGGAAGTAATCCATTATGTCCAACTTCTCAAGAAAGAGTTGCAAGTTGACTTGCTGAATCTCTCCATTTCAGTGAATTTCTGGCACTTTCAGTTAAGATTTAAACCTAGGGTGGTGCAGTGGGGATGGAGTGAGCATTCATTACCCCATTTGCCACTGACATTGAAATATTGAGAATTACTTACATGGTCACAAATTCATTCATTGCTGCTAATGGTAGAATTGTCCATTTTTTAAAGTGGTTTGCAAATCAGCTTCTCTTCTTTTGATTAGTTTATAATTTTGACTTATTGAGTAGAACAGCAGCTTCTGAAATATTTACCTACAGTGGATGATTGTGTACACAACATATCTGCAAAATATTTCCATTCATAAACTTGCATTGTGGATGTTATTTTTTACTTATAATGCATTAATTTTGAAAGTGCCAGTATTTAAGATAGCAGTGAAGTCAAAAAGGAAACATAAAATGATAATGTTTTTGCATTGTAAACTGAGTTTATTGGGAGAGCAGTTTAACCATTGCAGCTTTTCTAAACTATACATTAGTATGAATATCAAAATGGTTATGTCAGCCTGTTGAATGTGAAAGTTCATTGCAAAATTTGTTTTTGCTTTGCTTAATTCTTTTCAATTTAGCCTTTTAAGTGGAATTAGTCCAACTTCTAAAACTATCTCAGCTTAATTTTAAATTTATGCTGATCAATTCTAACCTAATGTTTTCTGTGTTCATATGTTACTATTTGTAATTACATAGTCATTTTAGAATCCTAATAATTTTTCAATACTGCAGGAGGACATGTGGTCCATTATGTCTTCTGGCTCTTTGCTAGAGCAGTCCAAAGCTAGTCCCCCGGTTCGCCATCCCTACATTGCTTTCTCTGTTTTGAAATAGTTTTGATAAACATCCTGGTTCATCAGTCAAATGACTATCATTTATAAATTAACAAAAACAATCATTGGAAGTGGGCTTGATATGGTGCCATTGGAGAGAAATATACAGTGTTGACTTTTTATGCATGAGCATTTCATTGGAATGTGTTCACACTTATATTTGGGTAAATGTGTTCATGCCTCAGTATGCCATGGAATAGTTTACTGTTGATTTTACAACCTTACTTATTGGAGTTATGCTGGGAAACTAAAGGTTTTTGTTGTTTTTACCTGTTAATACAAATTTTTTATAGCTGGTAGAGTTTTGTTTCAAAAGAACTGGTTTGTCAACAGTAATCTTTGGCATGGTACACCCATATTTCACAGGAAATTGGCCTAAACTACTTAAGGAAATTACATCATTTGCATAGCAGCAATATGATGCATTGAATGATTCACTGCACCACTGATGCAGTAGATTATTGCATAGGAACACTGAGCCTGGAGTCCTGTTTTATATAATTACATCCTTTTTAAAACCACAGTATTATTTGAAATTTATATAACTGAAATTTTTTATAATATATTTACCCTCCTTTCTAATAGTATTCCTCAGCTAACCAAACTTATAAGTGAATTTAACCTATAATAGTTATGGAATCATGTATTTGGTTATTTATTAATATGAGGAGTGAAAAGAATTGCTCGAATTACATTGTATGAATTGTATTCTGTTGCTTCATAGGTTTCATGTCGTCCGTACAAAAGCAAGATGCTGGAAATCTGTAATAAAAATAGAAAACGCTGGGAAATTCAGAGAAACAGAGTTAACGTTTCAGATTAGAATTGGAAAAAGTTAGAGATGCAATAGATTTTAAGGAAGTACTCAGGCAGCTAAATGTGAGAACAGGAATAAGAACAAAAGGGAGTCTTAATATAGTGGAAAGCAGGAAAGGTCAAATGACGAAGGGGATAATGGCATAAGGCAGAAGGAGGAGGTAATGGAACAAGTAAAGAAACACAAGAACTTGTAGCACTTTTTCCTCTCAGGTCCAACACTAACATTTGCCATTAACTTTCAGACAAGGATGGTGCTATTGTTTGGCAAATCAATTTCTACTAGTGGAGGCAGTAAGTCAACTCTCTCAACTGAGATTTTTTTCAGAATCAAGTGTGTGTGAGTGATTGCTCTCTTAGATTGTTATAAGTTTCAGTTTTTTCCTCTTCACATGGCTCCTGAGGTCTGCTCATAATGGATACTGATCAGTGGCTATGGAGGGTGCATGGTAGCTTTGAGGGGGCATGGAAATGGCATGAAGCTTTAAGGGGGTATGGAGGTAGTTTGGGATTATGAGGGGGCATGGAGGCGACATGAGTGAATGAGCAGGCATGGGGGTGAGCGGGAGTGTGAGGGGTGAGAGCTAGAGCATCTAATGGTCTTTTTATACTACTGGGCCGAGATCTCAGTGAATGGAAGTGGGCCTTCTAACCAGCCTGTTGTTGGCACTTGCCAGCTTCTTTGAACTGCCATCTTTGGACATCTTTGAACTGCCCCTGGAGGTAGCATAACTGACTTGATCACAGCTCTGCTCCCCCAGATCAAAAATGATGTATGAGGGGATCGTTTCCCTGGAGACAATTCTACCAAGTCATTTGCCAACTTGAGTTTCTTGTCTTGATGGTGAAAATCTGGCCCATAAACCTCTCCTGGCTTCCACCCTATCACAGACCCTCCCCTATTGTTTTTTTTTCACCTCTTTCTTTTCTCCCTGCCTCCATATTTGTTAAAGCACGTAACATTTATACATTTTCCCCGTTCTGATGAAAGGCCATCAAGTTGAAATATTAACATTGCTTCTCTCCAAAAATGCTGCCTCACCTGCTGAGTATTTCCTGCATTTTCCATTTTTATGTTGGTTGATAATTGTGCCCCACCTCACTAGAGTGTGCTTTCAGTCTGCAGTATGGCCACATATGCAAGATTGCAGTATCTAATACATGTCACAAGGAGTCTTTTTTTTCATTCATTCAGGGGATGTGGGTGTCGCTGGCTAGGCCAGCATTTATTGTGACTGCATAGGTCACAGTATTGTTTAGTCAGATATTGGGTAGCCTTATCCACTTTAAGTACTTACAGACTTTCTCCTCCATCTATTTTTTATACCACATTCAGTATCCTAGCAGTTTCCTTTTTTACTTTGATAGTAAAATCCTCTTCGTTAGTAGACACTGATGCAAGTGACTCAGTTGTCTCATTCAGCTGTGCCCCAGCTGGAATATTGTGTCCAATTCTGGGCCCCACACTTTAGGAAGTGTGCAAAGGATTTGTAGACGGTGTGGAAGAAATTTACGAGAATGGTTCCAGGAATGAATGATTACAGTTTGTTAGATAAACTGGAGAAGCTCAGTTTTTTTTTATCTTTAGAGCAGAGAAGACTAAGAGGAGATTTGATATGTGTGCTTAAAGTCATGAAGGATTTAGGTGGAGTAAATGAAGAAAAACTGTTTCCAATAGCTGAAGGGTTAGTAATCAGAAGGCAAATTTCAGGTGATTGGCAAAAGACCCATGAGGAGAAGCTATTTTTATACACCTAATGATTTGGATTTGAAATGCACTGCCTATTTGGATGGTGAATACTGGTTCAATTAATGCTTTCAAAGAGGATTGGATAAATACTTGAAGCAGAAACTTTGCAAGAATATGGAGAAAAAGTAGGGAGTGGAATTATTTGGACTGCTTCGAAAGATTTGGCACAGACTTAATGAGTTGAATGGCCTGCTTTTAGTACTGCACCAAGCTATGTTTCTAAGGGGATGCAGAATCTACCTATGGGGCTGGCCAGCTGGAAAGAATGCCTATATATTTGTCTGAAATTGAACAGTGGGTGAATGAATGAATGGTTCACTTCTGCAATCTTTCCCTGCCCCCCTCCAACAATCTGATTCTCGACCCACAGCAATGTGGTTGACTCTTAACTGCCATCTGAAAAGGCCTATCAAGACACTCAGTTCAAGGGCAATTAGGGATGGGCAGCAAATTCTTGCCTTGCCAGGGATGCCCACATCCCATGAAAGAATTGTTAAAAATCCTCAATGGCACTTAATACATTACAGAGCGAATGCTGCATTGTCAGAGGTGCTGTCTTTTGGTTGCGATGACAATGCCTAATTAGATGGGTGTAAAAATGTCATGTTCCAGTATATTATGGACTTTTAGTCAATACTTTATATTTTTAAAAACCACAAAAGGCTACAAAAAGATAGCCGCCCAAGGATCACTTGATTTCTCTTGTGGATTGTTATGACCGATGCAGTTGGTAAAGCGAAGTTATTTAAAAATTCCAGAGGGAAACTTTAAACAACTGTCATAACCTATAATTTTAAGTGTTATATCTGAGATGTGACTTTAATTCAGGAATCAGACCACAAGTTCTTGGGGTTTTACATTAAACTAAGTGAAACATTTTATTAATTTACACAGGTTAAAATATATATATATACACATGGCTACAAATGACTACTATCATTACTTTTAACCAAATTCCCAAACTAATCTCCATTAAGGCAACAGCAACCCATAGATTTAACCAAACACCAGGCAAAGTATTTTCACCTTACGAGTTCAAAATGAGGTTCTTTTCACTTTGGTTCCGATGGAGCCAGTTGGAGGCTTGCAGCTGCCTTTTGATCTCACATTGCCTCTGCTCTGCACACCCAAAACGGTTGTCTTGTTATACCTACCAACGCTGATTGAATTCTCATTGTCTCACCAGCCTCTGAACTCCACCTTTTAACGGTAAAACCCCTTTCATAGTACCAATTTTATTAGTAATATAAACATATTGCTTGGTAGCTGCTAGATAAGTATCATTTTCACCCCACTTCTTGAATGCTGTATTCCAAAAATGCAAATGCACCCTAGCTTTCTTATATATCAAAACTAGTATACATCAAAGCCCTCAGACTAGTTGGCTTTAATGCAATTAAGGCACACTCACAGACTAAACCTCTATTTCAAAAGAAAAATATTTTCCAAAATATCATATATATTAATAGCTTCATAACATAGATTGAAACTCTTGTTTATCTCCAAAGGAAACAAAAGGAATTTTCCAGACTGATGTTTACGCTATGCCTTTTCCTGAAACTAATTTAGAAGTCTAATTTCAAATGGAATGGGTCACTCAGATACAAAGACACTCACGGTCTCAAACTCTCAAGGTGTGAAAATCATCACACATGATGTATGATTGACCTAGACGCCCTCCTTATTTGGAAAGGGACTTTAGACTTGTGATAGGTTACATGGTAAGACAGCTATGTTTACTGCTGCTTTTAAAAAAGCAGGGAGCTGTTCTGGGCAGGATTGCATCAGACAGCTATTGCACCTGCTGCATGTTAACTAAGCAGCCAAGGTAATAAATGACCATACCTTGAAGTTGGAAGAAGGACCCTTCCCCAATCTGTTCCAACTTCAAGTTCACCTGAGAACCAACCTCCTGGAAAGTCGACTACAAGAGAATTTGCAACTTATGAAAATCCTCTGCAGTACAAGACTTTCACTTCAATTAAACCATCAACTCATCGAAGAAACTATAGGCCTGCCATGAAGGAGCGACTGGGACAATTGTACATTGTAATTGTATTGTTATTTCTTTACCTGTGTCTAATCTTCTTGTGAGTGATTGCGTGGGTGAGCTGCTTTAAACTTCCAGGACAATTGTGTGATAGAGAATAACCTTGCTTATTTTTAAATTCGCAAAAAAGCACGCTGCTGGAATTATTTCAGCCAACACCAGCAAAAACAGATAATCTGATCATTCATTTTTGCTCTTTGTGATACTTTTCAGTTAATACAAAAGAAGAATGCAACAAAATACAGGAAAAGTAATAAATTTGTGGATTGGACATATAATTGGCACGTTAATTTCAATATAGATTACTATGAGGTGGTGTTTTTTGGTCAGAAAATTAAGGAGACCACATACTGCTTGGATAATACTCTGAATGGGGTTGAGAAGCAACTGGATGAGGGATACAGGATCATAAATCACTAAAAGCAATGACATAGGTTATTAAAGGCCACAAAACAGCAAACCAAGCTACTGTATTTACTTGGAGAGGGACGTAATTGAAAAACGGAGAGGTTAGATTAGGTTTGGAGTATGCTGTACAGTTCTGCACTCAATATTATCGAAATAATTTAGAAGCTTTGCAAATGGTGCAAAGAAGACTCAAAAGGGCGATACCACAACTGCGAGCATATACTTATCAAGAAAAGCTGAACAGGGTGAAAAGAGAAGGATGAGGGATAACCTGATGGAAGTTATTAAGCTTCCTGGAAAGTTGCCATGAGCCCTTATTTCTGTGGCAGTCCTAGCTGCCTCAGTTGTGCACTGCACTGGAAAGCCTTTGTGGATGGATCCTGGGTGATGAGGGGTATCCACTGAGGACTTGGCTGCTCTTGCTTACACCAATGTAGAACTCCTACGACGAGGTGGAACATTTCTAAATCTGCAGTTGTCTGTCTACAAGGGCAAACATTGTGCGGGCAATTGATCGAATGAAAATGCACTTCAGATGTTTAGACCACTCGGTGGAGTGGGGTGGGGGCATGGGGTGGTGTCGGTGACCTCTAATATGGATGCACAAGGGTCTCTGGTATCATGGGGGTTTGCTGTGCGCTGCACAATCTGGGGCAGCAAAGAGGAGTTGAACTGGCAGCAGATGATTCTCTTGCATGAACCTCCTCCAATAAGAGGGGAGCGGATATATATCTGGGGGAAAGTGGCCATGCACATGAGACGCCGATGTCATAATAGATTCAGCTGAGGTGACCTATGCTGCCAGTGAACCCGAGCCATTCCCTTCTCTGTGGATGCCTGGGTGGCATGCAATGCCATGCCATTACAGTGCAATGAGCACCTTGAGCTTATTGCTTATCCATCATTCATCCTTGGTTTTCAGTCACCAGTGACCTTTCACAGACTCTGTTTGCATGCACCTTCATCTTGTCGTCGCCAGCTATGGTAGTAAAAATCACACGACATATTGAAAAAAAGTATCAAACGTTGTTTAGGCACACAAACCAATCACACAGTGTCATATATGAAATAAAGGCAAAGCCGTGATACCTATTGTGCAAATATGGTCAGTTATGTGTTTGCTTCTGATTGCGACCAACATCTTTTAAAAAGAATTACATAAAATATTTCAGCTTTTAAACAAAAACCTTTACTGTGCAAGGGTTAAACAAAGCAAGTACTACTACCCAACACTCTATTTCATAAAGACATATTCTTTGAACCCGAAAATTGCAACAATGCTCCTCATTTTACTTTTATTTCCACCCAATAGTTCCCCTATACTTTACAGGATTTTGAGGATTCCTTTCTTTCTCCTGGGACCAAACCAGGGTGTGCCACAGCTCTCAGGAATTTACTTTGATTCTCCTAAGAGTTCCCGCTATTCTCCTGAAGTATGAAATTTCTTAGGGTCCTTCCAGTAACATCCGGCAAGGCAGCCCTCAAGTGCCTCATGATTGTGGACATCCCAGCTCAAGGATGGGCCTCGCTGCATTCTTGCTTAGTGATTCCAAATCAGAAATCACCCTTTGGATTCTGATAAACCTTCTTTACAGCTTCTGACCCAGTCTGCAACCACCTGTTTCAAAGTTGCTCCCAAGCTGACAGTTTATTTCTGTGAAAACACTACCAAGATAAACCCAAAACAAATGAGAAAAAACACCCTACAATCTACTCGTGTGGCAACATGGCACACCTGGGATGCCCCAGATAGAGATTCAAATTAATTATCTTCAGATTTAAACCTGTTCTTTGATCTGAAGAGCACATGGATACTTTAAGATGTTTCTTGTGTACCAATTGCTTTCAAACTCTCCCTTGATCTGGGAAAATTACATGGATAACTTATATTTCTAATGGAGACAACTGCAATCTTACCTGACTCATTGGCTCCATTAAGAAGCTAAGAGAGGACTACCTGTTGTCTTAAAATATATGAATCATGGTATTACACATTCCTAACACTATGTTGTGCTCCCCCTGTGTCTGGAACTGACACTGTTGTTCTGGTGCATTAGGTGCTCCATGATGGATGTCTTCTGGGTTGTTCTGCCCTTGGGCCTGATGGAGGCTGTGCCGCCTGAATCTGTGCACTGGAAACCTCTGTCATCACTGCAGCAAGCAGCCTTTGTGACACAATCAGAGCAGGTGCAAAGATAGTGGTAGTTGTCTTTAGCAGTCCGCATTGCCTATAGTCATCTGTTCCTCAACTCTTTCATGGCTCACCTGCACTTCCCTGCTTACCAGGAGCTCCCTGCCCCCTGACATTGAGTCCAGGCATTTCTGAGCCATCATGTCAACCCAGCACTCAACATTATTCAAGGTTGGTGCAATACTTTGGATGGTGTGCACCTCCTGCATCTACTCAGCCTGTTGTATTTGAGGGTCACCTCTCTCAATGGAGGAGCCCCATGTGCTCGTAAGCCAGAGACATAGCACCACTCATAGCATGGATCAACGCCTCTGCCCTGCATGCGTGGGAGAGAATAACCTCTGGAAACTCTGCCAGATGTCCACACATTTCCTGCTTCTGCTCTTCAGTACCTACCTTGCTGTTAACCCCTGAGGTGCAGCATCAGCGTAGAGCTGAGCATTGCTGGATCTGCCCTCACTCCTCAGATAGTGACTGTTTGCAGCAAGGGCTGCTTCTGTCATCTGCTTTTGTGCAAGTGTGCTGTGTTCCAGTTGGTGCCACTTCTTGCCTCACTGATGTGAGAATATCTATGCTGGTGGAGGAAGTGCTGGACTGACATGGCAGTGCATTCTCAGTTGGTCTCTTGCTCTGAAGTCTCTGCTGACTCTGATGTCCATTTGGCCCTGCAGAAGAGAGAAGAGCATTGTTATCTATGTCGCTCTGCAGCAGTGTCCTCTGGGCTATATATTCTCATGAACTTTGTATGGTCATTGTGGACCATAGAGAAATGACACATGAGAAAGCTTCCTGTCTGCTGCCATTATATTTCTCACTCTTTGGACTCTACACCAACTCTTCCTCTACTAACAGTCTAGCCTGCTGCCACCCTGCCAATTTCCAATGCTGCCCCCTCTATCTGTGCTATAGTAGCAAAGGGCACCCCACCACTCATTTATCTCTGCTTCCTTGCATTGAGTTTCCTTTTGCAATGACAGCCCTCCTGCCCTACGCTGCTCCTAAGGCTGCACTACTCAAGCCATTATTGCTCCACAGGGAAGCCTGCTGCAGGGATTCATCAAGTGTTAATGATTTGCCAGGGTGCCCTAATGTTGTGCTACTCTCTGTCCTGATGCATTCTTGGGTGCTTGTTGAGTTCTTGTGTATAGGGTGTCTATGCTGCAACACATCATGGCCACCACATTACCCATGCAGGCCTGGCACTTTGCCACAATATATCCAACTCACCTTGCCAGCCATCAGGGTTTTGAAAGACTAATAACACTGCATCCAAGTTTGTGCTAGGATGCTGTGGCTTTCCACTGCCAGCTAGACCTCCTATGTGAGGCTGCTGGCTGCCTCCTCCCATCCTCTGGGAATAGCACCTTTCTCCGTTCCTGCACTGCCTGTAGAGGCACCTCCAGGGAGGTATCATTGAAGTATGGAGCCACCGTTCATTGTGTTCCAGCCATCATCCCACTCCATGCCTTCCACTGCAATCCTCCTTCCGCCTGCTTTCTATGCAGCTTGTATGAAGGCTGTCGATTCCCCTTCAAAAATGGTGCCCTCAAGCTCTCTGCCAATACTATCTACCTTCCGCCCTCCTTTATTGGTGATCCCCTTCCCACCGATTATATTCTTGATAGCCAGTTGACGAAGGAAGAATTCAAAGCCAAGCTTTACTTGGGATAGAGTTATTCACAGTGTGGAACATTACAGGTTATGCATCTCCTGACTCCATTTAACTCTTGTCATTAATTGTCTCTTTATATGCACTCAAGTAACCATCCAATCAGTACCCTCCACCTCTGTCTACTTAACGTTAATTGATACAACAATGGCAGCATTGTAGCCGATGAGGTTTAACTGAGGCACGATTATTGCTTATTGAAAACTTTTCCCAATACCCTGCAATGGCGGTTTGAAATATAGCCGGCAATGGTGATTTTTCATAAGTCTCCATGAAGAGTGAAAAATAAATCCGCCTTGTAGCCCTGATATTAATTGGCTGCACGTTGGAAAATTGCTGTGGAAGTCCTGCTATCCGGAAGACCCAGAAATAGCCTTCTGCAGGAATACCTAGGCAATTGAGAAGTCCAGCCTACATATCTCTATTTTTCTGGGATTTGGTGTGACTTCCAATGATCATTTTGTTAAAGGCTTCAACTGATAACCTAGTAACTGTTGGCAAAGTTAAATCTATCAACGGCCATCCTCCACATTGTCTAACTTCAACCATCTAACAACTAATGAGGTTATGTAACATCTCGCACCGCCCATTTGCTGGTCTGAGTGACATCAATTGGGACAATTTTGCAGGCAAGTCCACTAGCAACTGAATAAATATCATCAGAGCCCATTTTAAATACAACTATTACAGCCTCTCTGCAGAAGAGACTTCAATTATATTGGTCTGTGATTCTGGGATTTCCTCCCCATAAATGTCAAATGAAGGAACTATTGCACTGATGCTGGGCTACCTTCAGCAGTGTATGTTGATTGAATTTCAGCTTTTATCAATTGAAACAATAGGATTTATTCTAAAGGTCAACTCTACTGGATGAGTGAAGAACCAACTTAACTTATGCAGTGGATTATACGCTGTTAATTGTTGGGAAAAATCAGCCATGTCTGACAAAGGCTTAAGCTACATCCTGACCTAAACAAGTTTCAGCGTGTAGCAGTGAATGGTTGTGAGTAATCTGTGTTGTGGGTCTATCCAGAGATGATTCTCTTTATCTACCTGGAAGTGTCTTTGTTGTCCATCATTCCTCCCCACCCCCCAACTTCGGGTCTGCATGCTATCTGTATGTCAGACCTTCATCAGTTTACAGAATTGCACAGAAACTAAAGTTGGCATCCACCAGGATTTTTTAACTGATAGGAATCAACAATTTGCATTTTGAAATTATGGTGATCTGAAAACTAGTTTTGTCGTCTTTCTTTAAAGTGCTGACTAAAGGTGATATATGATTGTATGGGTATTAAAAGCCCTATCATGGCTTCTCCATGTAAAATATGTAAAGTAGTTGTTAGTTTCATGTAAAAGTTTAGGCAGTGAGTATCAGAATATGGACATAATTGAAGGACACTTGATCCATTTTAAGCCATCTGTTCAGAAAACCTTTTATAGTTATCCATTACAGCGTCCAAATGTTTCCAAAATAATTCTAGTGTTTTTGCCAGGAGTCCATTTGATGTGTCCATAATTATGTAAAGAGGCATTTCCTATGTCAGCCTAAGTTTGCTTTTTTTACTTTTTTGCAGTTGTACACTTACCTTATTCTTATGATATAGGTAGAAATGACGTGTTGCTTTTTCTGTATCATTTTCTATCTTCTATACCTCTCCACTGCCTCCTTTCAAGTTTGAAAACTCAAAACTTTCAAGTTTTTCCTCATAGTTTATTCTGATGTAAAGGATTATTTGTTTGTTGCAGCTGTCAAATTCAGCAGCCTACTTCAATATTGATAGTTACTGCTTCAATATTAGATATGTTGCATCAAGAATTCTTGAAAGGCCAAGATCTCTTTTAACTTGATCCTTAACTATTTCAACATTGTTTGTAAGTACTTACGCCGGTCATTTAATTTATCTATTTACATTTTGAACTTTCTGCCTGCTCAGATTTAATTGCTCCTCTTAATTTAGTAGTAGCTGCAAATTTCACTAAATTGCTTTGAGTTTCTGAATCCAAGTCATGATATAAACTAGCATTAATATCCATGGGATGAGTTGTAGCTAAACCAGAGCTTGCATCTGAATGTCTGCAGAAGCTGCTGGGAAGTTTTCAGGAACCCTGGCTGATAATGCCTTCCTGTCTCCAAAACATTTCCCTCTCACCGCCTCCCACCGTTTCTAGTTTGGGGTGCTGAAGACTAACTAACATATCTTCAAAAAAAAATGCAGAGCATAGCATACTTGTGCAAGGTCTCTGTATCTACCACTGTGATCTTTGGCATTAACAATCTATACTAAGACAATTTAATGTCGTTTCCCACGCTGGAACTGAACAAGATGTTCTTTTATAAAACTATCTTAAAAGGTTACTGTTTAGGCAAACTGAACAACTGACAATTGAAATAATCT
This sequence comes from Carcharodon carcharias, assembly GCF_017639515.1. Taxonomy (NCBI): domain Eukaryota; kingdom Metazoa; phylum Chordata; class Chondrichthyes; order Lamniformes; family Lamnidae; genus Carcharodon; species Carcharodon carcharias. The sequence continues at coordinate 114,304,526 of NC_054475.1, forward strand.
GTTCTGTTGTTGCTGATAACCAATTAACGTTTATCCTGATAAATATGAATGGAGCAAACATTTATGCTTGGATTGATATTTGATGGGTTATTACTGTAGTGGCAAATAATTATTTAATTCTGAGATTTAAAGCCAGACATAATTAATACAGAAAATGCTGGGATTATTCAGCAGGTCTGGCAGCACCGATGGAGAGGGAAGAGAGAAACATAGTTAATATTTTAGGTTTGTGACCTTTCATCAGATTGGGGTTCTGCTGAGTATCTCCACCCTTCTCCATTTTTATTTCGGATTTCCAGCATCCGCAGTATTTTGCTTTTGCCCAGCAATATTACTTTTATATGTAGCATATGGAAAGTTTCAATGTCCCAGGTCATATTTTATACAAAACATCACACTGCCTAGAGTCCTAAGGGACTTAATTCCTTGACCTACATATCTGTGCAATTTGACACAAACTTGACTCTTTTCTTGCTTGCAGTTATGTGCTCACTGCCTTCGCTTTCACAGAGGTACAAGGTGATTTTGAAAAGCTCTGAAGTAATTTATGCAGTTAATAACTTGAATTTTATCTACTGTCCATCTGGTTTAAAAGCTGCATATCCCATGAATTTATCTTCTGAATGTTTCTTGCAGTAGTTGGCTTAAATTTCGTTTTCATACAGATTACAAGTGAAAACTATCGGTATTACTAAAAGAAGCTGAACACATTAAGTTACTAGGTGCTTATTTTTTTCATGCCATTTTACTTTTTCACAAACTTAAATGTTTCGGGCTCAAGAACATACACGCATGAACATACAAAATTGTGCAGTAACATGACTAAGCTTGCCTAGCAAATGATTTTGTCTTTACTTAGCTTTATTAAATGTGTCAACTTCAAGGAGCCTCTGTTACTTTCAGAAGCTTGGAATTTGAGTTGTTACACCTCTGGGAAAATAAGTGCCAACTGAAGGAAGCTACTAACTACAACCTGTGCCTAGAGCTAGCAGGATTCTGCTGTCTGAATACATGCTGCATGGAGAATTTCTCAACATCAATCAGTATGATTCTTTCTTTGCCATTCCTCAAACAATTTTGAGTTTACTTATCCACAAGTTTTGATAGAAGCCAGAGGATACATTTTAGAATTTTCTACTGGCTGAGGTAAAATTTTACTGGAAAACTATGTCAAGCTATTTTTTTTTCTTGTGATGAAAGAAGATTACGATATCTAAGGATGGAAAAACTATCATTGTTTTTGGTCATCTGATTTAGAATTTCCTTATGTGGTTCAGTGGCATTCTTGTTTTTATCATACTTCTGTGAAGCACCTTAGAATGTTTCATTATGATAAAGGTGCTACATAGATAAAAATTTTGCTTATTTGTTCATTTAGCTAGTCTACTTAAAAAAAAAAAGTACAGTTTGATTTCTTCCAAAGGCTCTAATGGTTGCGCAACATTTAGATGAATCTTTGCATTTGGCATATAGGTCTCTGGGTTTGGCAACAGGAATGTTTTTAATCCAATGAATTTTTGCTGGAAGTGGGTGTGTTGGATGTCAGGTGAGGAGAGGATGGTGTGTTTTGCTATAATACAACAGTTTTTGCGTGACATGTTCAAAAAGGATAAAGGTAAAAAAGCTGGGCCGTGATCTGTGAATTTTCATTTATTGTGAGATGGAAAATAAGCTTTTGTTTTGCATGAGAGAAAATCACACGCGGTATGTTTTTCAAAGATTTGGACCAAGTGATAAATGAGTTTACTGTACAGTGAAAAGAACAGAAATTACTTCTGAGTAGGTGCATTTGCCATGGTAAGTTCTTGACCAATCAGGGTCAACTTACCAACCAATCAGCACCCATTTTCTCCTGCAGAATAATTTGTTATTCCCTTTGAAATTTGGCATTTTTGCGTCTGTCCTGATGACTGCAAGAAGAAAAGCTTCTACAGCATGTCTCTTTGTTTTCTGAACTTTTTTCTTTTCTGAGTTATGTTGAATAATTGTGATCTCAGATACTTGGTAGTGATTGACTGTTCTTTGATCGAATTCTAATATTTGACCATAATTTTAGATATTAGGAAATATGAAGTGTAACAAACTCCAAATTAATGTTCTTCTATAGTAATAAGCCTGCAGTTGAAATTTTTGAAAATTTAATAATTCAATTTTTCCATTGTAACTAAGGATAGGTAATAAATGCTGCCAGCGACGCTCACGTTCAGAGAACAGTTTGTAAAAACTAAATTCAAGGGTTGATGCCTTGCCGCAGTTCCTATTTTCCCTATTATTTCCTCATTACTTTCTGCCTGTTCAATTTCCGTACATTTTTTTTATTTTCTCCTAATTTGCTTCAGAAGTGCAAAATTTAGGAGGGTAAATTTTCATTGGTTGTTTATTGGTTTTAAAAGTCATTTTCATTTTGCCAGTTTAAAGTACAGATTTGACAGATTAACATAGTTATAATAGGTTAACCGCTGGCACATATTCATTGAGAACTAAAATAGTTCAATCACCCTTGACAGCCCTTATATCTGGGCAGAGGACAAATAACTGCACCTTTTTGGTGCTGAGATTTGAGCACTGTTTATAAAATCGTTCCCTTTTGTAATTCCACCAGAGTAGTATATCAAAAGCTACACATAGCTGCAATTCACTAAAGCTTTTCAGGAAGTTCTGTTTCTGACAGATGATAAACTTTTATTGAACATAAAATCAGGAGTAGATCATTAGGCCCATCAAACCAAGAAATTTCTCCTCATTTTGGTCTTAAATGGCCAACCCTTTAGCCTGAGACTGTGACTCCATGTTCTATATTCCCCAACCAGGGGAAACATTTTTTTCAGCATCTTCCCTGTCACACTCTTTCAGAATCTTGTATGTTTCAATAAGATCACCTCTTTCTTATTTTTCTAAACTTTAGAGAATATAGACCTTGACTACTTGATCTCGCCTCATGGAACAGTCCCCTCATCCCAGTAGTGCACTGAACCTTTGTTGGTCTGGTTCAATTTGTGAACCAAGAAAATTATAATGGTTAAATGTGATACTATGAAAAAGCACATTCCATTGCTACTGACAGTATTTGAAGGAATGCTGTTCCTCAAATGTCTCCTATTAGTTTTGAGATACCACATATGTTCAAGATTGCCTTTAAGTTTGGCTAAGATTATAAATAGTCCTTTACTAGTGAATCATTTCTTTGAGGTATCTGAAAGAGGAAGATGTCAATGGGGCGCAAAAGGTAATTTTATTTCCAGTTTTTTTGAGAATGTTCCTGTCACTTCATCTGAAGTGATGAACTCATTTTACATTGAGATCAGCAGCTTTCTGGTAAATTTAACACTTGGCTTTGTCAGTGATGATCAGATTATTTTACTATGGAGAGCATTGCAGTTGATTCTGGCCCTGCCCAGTGCCCAAAAAACTGTTTTCCAGCAGAGGCTAGAGCTGAGATTAAATAAGAACACAAGAAACAGGAGCAGGAGTAGGCCATTCAGCCCCTTGAACCTGCTTCACCATTCAATAAAATCATGGTTGATGTGATCAGGTCCTCAACCCTGCTTTCCTGCCTGGCCCCACCAATACTCTGGACTCCCTTATAGATCAAAAATTTGTCTAACTCAGCCTTGAATATATTCAATGACCAACCTCACTCTGCTCTCTGGAGTAGAGAATTTCAAAGATCATTGACACTCTGAGAGAAAAAAAAAATTCTTCCTGACCTTTGTCTTAAATGGAAGACCCATTCCTCTGAAACTGATCTTCATGGTTCTAAATTTCCCCAAATTGGGAAACGTCCTCTCAGCACCTTACTTGTCAAGCCCTCCCAGAATTTATAGTTTCAATAAGATTACTTTTTGTTCTTCTAAACTCCAATTAGTATAAGCCCAACCTGCTCAATTATTCCTCATAAGACAGCCCCTTCAGCCCAGGAATCAATCAAGTGAACCTTCTGTAAACTAACTCAAATGTATGTATATCTCCTCCTCCTCCCCACCCCCCCCCACCCCCCAAACCAAATTAAGGAGACCAAAACTGTATGAAGTACTCCAGATGCAGCCTCACAAAAGCCCTGTAAAGTTGTAGCAAGACTTCCTGACTTTTATACTCTATCCCTTGCAATAGCTGCCAACATTCTATTTGCCTTCTTAATTGCTTGCTGTATCTGCATGTTAACTTTTTGTGATTCACAGACAAGGACATCCAGATCCTTCTGTATTGCAGAAATCTGTAGCTCCTTTATTTAAATAACATTCTGCTTTCTTATTCTTTTGAATATAGATGGCAGATGGATATCGTTAGGTTGAGTGAGTGGGCAAAGATCTGGCAAATGGAGTTTAATATGGGCAAATGTGAAGTTGTTCACTTTGGCAGGAAGAACAAAAAAACCAATGGAGAGCGGCTGCATAATTCTGAGGTGCAGAGGGATCTGGGTGTTCTAGTACGAGTCGCAAAAAGTTAGTATGCAGATACAGCAAGTAATTAAGAAGGCTAATGGAATGCTATCCTTTATTATGAGAGGGATTGAACGTAAAAGTAAGGATTTGTTTTGGATTTCCAGCATCCGCAGTTTTTTTGTTTTTATCTCTGTGTTTAATTGACTGCCACTGCTCTTCAAGAAATGCCTACCTCCTTGAAGAAGTTCTGTTCTTCTCTGCGACAAGATTTCCATACCTCTCTTTTGCCTTGCTCACCTTCATTGCTTTCCATTTCCCTCCTGGTGTTTGACAAGGTATTTACTAAAACCCGCTTTCACAGCCATATCTCCTTTCTCAGTGACTGTCTCCGTCTCCGACTTACCCCACGTGGATTTCAACTGAAATTCCACCCCTCATGTTTCGAACCCACCCAGGATTACAGGTATCTCCGGGACATAAAACGTTTCTCGGACTGCTGTTCCCGTCACATTCTGAAATCCACACTCAGTGCCATGCGCTGCCATATGAGCACACTCGACCTCTCCCTCCAGCAGCACCGCCGTACCCTTTTTCAAAGCTGCGCGTGCCCCCAGTTTCATTTTATTCTTCGACTCATCCGACGTCTCAACAAGAAACTTTTTCTCTTTCTCTCAAGTGCTAAGGAACGCAAGTTCCAACAACTCATCAACACCAACCCCCATCTAGGACCCTCCACCCCTGCCTGTCCCTCCGTCCCCACCCCTTCTTCCAATCCCAGCACCAGCCGTGTATTCACTATACCCCCTGACCTTCCCCTCTCCGATGCTGAACGTTCAGTGCTCAGCAAAGGACTTAGTTTCATACCCTTACGCCCTCACCTCAATGAATTTCGGGCTCGGCATGATGCTGAACTCTTCTTCCGCCATCTTCGGCTCCGGGCTCACTTTTTTGGGCAGGAGTCCTCTCCCCATTCAACAGATCCCTTCACCCACCTCCAATATTCTCCCTCCACCTGGACCCCTCCCTCTGGATTCTTACCTTCTCTTGATCTTTTCATTGAGAACTGTCGGCGCGACATTAGTCGTCTCAATTTCTCTGCTCCTCTCACCCATTCTAATCTCTCTCTCTCTGAAATTATTGCAATCCATTCTCTCAGGTCCAACCCTGATATTGTCATCAAACCCGCTGACAAGGGTGGTGCTGTTGTCGTCTGGCGCACTGACATCTACCTCGCGGAGGCTGAGCGTCAACTTGCAGACACTTCCTCCTACCTCTCCCTGGACCATGACCCCACCACTGAACATCAAGCCATTGTTTCCAGGACTGTCACTGACCTCATCTCTCTGGGGATCTTCCTCCCACAGCTTCCAACCTGATAGTCGTCCAACCTCGGACGGCTCGCTTCTATCTCCTACCCAAAATCCACAAACAGAACTGTTTGTAGACCGATCGTCTCAGCTTGCTCCTGCCCCACAGAACTCATTTCTCGTTATCTTGACTCCCTTCTCTCTCCCCTTGTCCAGTCCCTTCCCACCTACATCTGTGATTCTTCTGACACCTTATGTCACATCAACAATTTCCAGTTCCCTGGCCCCAACCGCTTCCTCTTCACCATGGACGTCCAATCCCTCTACACCTCCATCCCCCACCAGGATGGTCTGGGGGCCCTTAGCTTCTTCCTCGAACAGAGGCCCGAACAATCCCCATCCACCACTACTCTCCTCCGTCTGGCTGAACTTGTTCTCACACTGAACAATTTCTCCTTCAACTCCTCTCACTTCCTCCAAATAAAAGGTGTGGCTATGGGTACCCGCATGGGCCCCAGCTATGCCTGTCTCTTTATGGGGTGTGTGGAACATTCCTTGTTCCAGTCCTACTCCAGCCCCCTTCCACAACTCTTTCTCCGGTACCTTGATGATTACTTCGGTGCTGCTTCATGCTCTCGTCGGGACTTGGAAAAATTTATTAATTTTGCTTCCAATCTCCACCCCTCCATTTTCACGTGGTCCATCTCTGACACTTCCCTTCTCTTCCTTGACCTCTCTGTCTCAATATCTGGTGATAGACTGTCCACCAATATCCATTACAAACCCACCGACTCCCACAGCTACCTCGACTACAGCTCCTCACACCCCGCCTCCTGTAAGGACTCCATCCCATTCTCTCAGTTCCTTCGCCTCCGTCGCATCTGTTCCGATGATGCTACCTTCAAAAACAGTTCCTCTTACATGTTCTCCTTCTTCTTTAACCGAGGTTTTCCACCCACGGTCGTTGACAGGGCCCTCAACCGTGTCCGGCCCATCTCCCGGGCACCCGCCCTCACGCCTTCTCCTCCCTCCCAGAAACATGATAATGTCCCCCTTGTCCTCACTTATCATCCCACCAGCCTCCACATTCAAAGGATCATCCTTCGCCATTTCCGCCAACTCCAGCATGATGCCACCACCAAACACATCTTCCCTTCATTCCCCCCTATCGGCATTCAGTAGGGATCGCTCCCTCCGGGACACCCTGGTCCACTCCTCCATCACCCCCTACTCCTCAACCTCCTCCTGTGGCACCACCCCATGCCCACGCAAAAGATGCAACACCTGCCCCTTCACTTCCTCTCTCCTCACTGTTCAAGGGCCCAAACACTCTTTTCAAGTGAAGCAGCATTTCACTTGCATTTCCCCCAACTTAGTCTACTGCATTCGTTGCTCCCAATGTGGTCTGCTCTACACTGGAGAGACCAAACATAAACTGGGCGACCGCTTTGCAGAACACCTGCGGTCTGTCCGCAAGAATGACTCAAACCTCCCTGTCGCTTGCCATTTTAACACTCCACCCTGCTCTCTTGCCCACATGTCTGTCCTTGGCTTTCTGCATTGTTCCAGTGAAGCCCAACGCAAACTGGAGGAACAACACCTCATCTTCCGACTAGGCACTTTACAGCCTTCCGGACTGAATATTGAATTCAACAACTTTAGGTCTTGAGCTCCCCCCTCCATCCCCACCCCCTTTCTGCTTCCCCTTTCCTTTTGTTTTTTTCCAATAAATTATATAGATTTTTCTTTTCCCACCTATTATTTTTAAATATTTTAAATCTTTTATGCTCCCCCCACCCCCATTAGAGCTATACCTTGAGTGCCCTACCATCCATTCTTAATTAGCACATTTGTTTAGATAATATCACCAACTTTAACACCTATGTGTTCTTTTGTCCTGCTGTTTATGACATCATTTGATGATCTGCTTCTATCACTGCTTTTGCCTACAACCACACCACCCCCCTCCACTTCTCTCTCTCTCTCCACACACACATACACACACAACCCCCCCCCCCCCCCCCCCCCCGCCCCCCCAAACACCTTAAACCAGCTTATATTTCAACTCTTTCTTGGACTCAAACTCAAGTTCTGTCGAAGGGTCATGAGAACTCGAAACGTCAACTTTTTTCTTCTCCGCCGATGCTGCCAGACCTGCTGAGTTTTTCCAGGTAATTCTGTTTTTGTTTTGGGTTTCCAGCATCCGCAGTTTTTTTGTTTTTATAAAAGTAATGATGTTATGCTTCAGTTATACAGGGCATTGGTGAGACTGCACCTCAAATACTGTATGCAGTTTTGATCTCCTTATTTAAGGAAGGGTGTAAATGCATTGGAGGCTGTTCAAAAGAGTTTTACTGGATTGATACCTGGAATGAGTGGGTTGTCTTAGGAGGAAAGGTTGGATAGACCAAGCTTGTTTCCACTGGAGTTTAGAAGAATGAGGGATGATTTGATTGAAGTATACAAGATCCTGAACGGCCTTAATAAGGTGAACGCCGAAAGGATGTTTCCTCTGGTGGTGAGTCCAGAACTAGGGGGCACTGTTTTTAAAATTAGGGGTTGCCCTTTTAGGACATAGATGAGGAGAAATATTTTCTTTGAAGGTTGTGCGACTTTGGAATTCTCTGCCTTAGAAGGTGGTGGAGGCGGGGTCAATAAATATTTTTAAGGCAGAGGCAGATAGATTCTTGTTAGTAAGGGAATCAAAGGTTATCGGGGTTAGATGGGAATGTGGAAATCGAAGCAAGATCAGCCATGATCTTATTAAATGGCAGAGCAGCCTCAAGTGGCCAAATTGTCTTCTCCTGTTCTATTTCTTATCACCTTATATTCTGAGAAAAGTGGAGAAGCTCACATTATACTCCATCTGCTGATTTTTTGCCCACTCACTTAACCCATCTATAATCCCTTTGCAGACTATTTGTATCTACCTCATAGCTTGCTTTTCCACCTATCTTTGTACCATCAGCAAATTTTGCTACAATACATTTGGTTCCTTCATCCAAATCATTAATATGGATTCTTAATACCTGAAGCCTTAGCGATGATCCCTGTGGGGCCCCACTCATTACTGTTTGCCAACCTGAAAATGACCCATTTACCCTAACTCTCTTCTTCCTATAAGTTAGTCAATCCTTTGTCCATGCTAATTAATTACTCCCAACACCACGAGCTCTTAGCTTGCATGGTAGCATTTTAATGTGGCACCTTATTGAATGTCTTTTGGGATTCCAAATGTACTAGATCTAATAGTATGTGTAGATTTTGGTTTCAGACATCACATCAAATTTAAATAACTTGGTGTAGTAAAATACACATTTGGTTCGATTTGAGGTTTCCATTTTTAAGTATCCCAGCAAACTAATAAAGGCAAAATTGAACTATTTATGATGGGGGCTCTGCAGCAAAAAATACTTGATTCATGCACATAGTGAGGTGTTTCTCTGCTCCTCTCACCCATTCTAACCTGTCTCTCTCTGAACTTACTGCACTCCATTCTCTCAGGTTCAACCCTGACATTGTCATCAAACCCGCTGACAAGGGTGGTGCTGTTGTTGTCTGGCGCACTGACCTTTACCTCACGGAGGCTGAGCGTCAACTCGCAGACACTTCCTCCTACCTCTCCCTGGACCATGACCCCACCACTGAACATCAAGCCATTGTTTCCAGGACTGTCACTGACCTCATCTCCTCTGGGGATCTTCCTCCCACAGCTTCCAACCTGAGAGTCGCCCAACCTCGGACGGCCCGCTTCTATGTCCTACCCAAAATCCACAAACAGAACTGCCCCGGTAGACCGATCATTTCAGCTTGCTCCTGCCCCACAGAACTCATTTCTCGTTATCTTGACTCCCTTCTCTCTCCCCTTGTCCAGTCCCTTCCCACCTACATCCGTGATTCCTCTGACACCTTACGTCACATCAACAATTTCCAGTTCCCTGGCCCCAACTGCTTCCTCTTCACCATGGATGTCCAATCCCTCTACACCTCCACCCCCCATCAGGATGGTCTGAGGGCCCTTAGCTTCTTGCTCGAACAGAGGCCCGAACAATCCCCATCCACCACTACTCTCCTCCGTCTGGCTGAACTTGTTCTCACGCTGAACAATTTCTCCTCTCACCTCCTCCAAATAAAAGGGTACCCGCATGGGCCCCAGCTATACCTGTCTCTTTATGGGGTATGTGGAACATTCCTTGTTCCAGTCCCACTCCAGCCCCCTTCCACAACTCTTTCTCCGGTACATCGATGATTACTTCGGTGCTGCTTCATGCTCTCGTCGGGCCTTGAAAAATTTATTAATTTTGCTTTCAATCTCCACCCCTCCATCATTTTCACGTGGTCCATCTCTGACACTTCCCTTCCCTTCCTTGACCTCTCTGTCTCAATCTCTGGTGATAGACTGTCCACCAATATCCATTACAAACCCACCGACTCCCACAGCTACCTCGACTACAGCTCCTCACACCTTGCTTCCTGTAAGGACTCCATCCCATTCCCTCAGTTCCTTCGCCTCCGTCGCATCTGTTCCGATGATGTTACCTTCAAAAACAGTTCCTCTGACATGTCCTCCTTCTTCCTTAACCGAGGTTTTCCACCCACGGTCGTTGACAGGGCCCTCAACCGTGTCCGGCCCATCTCCCGGGCATCCGCCTTCACGCCTTCTCCTCCCTCCCAGAAACATGATAATGTCCCCCTTGTCCTCACTTATCACCCCACCAGCCTCCGCATTCAAAGGATCATCCTCCGCCATTTCCGCAAAAGATGCAACACCTGCCCCTTCACTTCCTCTCTCCTCACCGTCCAAGGGCCCAAACACTCCTTTCAAGTGAAGCAGCATTTCACTTGCATTTCCCCCAACTTAGTCTACTGCATTCGTTGCTCCCAATGTGGTCTCCTCTACATTGGAGAGACCAAACGTAAACTGGGCGACCGCTTTGCAGAACACCTGCGGTCTGTCCGCAAGAATGACCCAAACCTCCCTGTCGCTTGCCATTTTAACACTCCACCCTGCTCTCTTGCCCACATGTCTGTCCTTGGCTTGCTGCATTGTTCCAGTGAAGCCCAACGCAAATTGGAGGAACAACACCTCATCTTCCGACTAGGCACTTTACAGCCTTCCGGACTGAATATTGAATTCAACAACTTTAGGTCTTGAGCTCCCTCCCCCATCCCCACCCCCCTTTCTGCTTCCCCCTTCCTTTTGTTTTTTTCCAATAAATTATATAGATTTTTCTTTTCCCACCTATTTCCATTATTTTTAAATATTTTAAAATCTTTTATGCTCTCCCCACCCCCATTAGAGCTATACCTTGAGTGCCCTACCATCCATTCTTAATTAGCACATTTGTTTAGATAATATCACCAACTTTAACACCTATGTGTTCTTTTGTTCTATTGTTGGTGACATCTTTTGATGATCTACTTCTATCACTGCTTGTTTGTCCCTACAACCACACCAACCCCCTCCACTTCTCTCTCTCTCTCTCTCTTCGCCTCCCCCCACTCACCTTAAACCAGCTTATATTTCAACTCTTTCTTGGACTTGAACTAAAGTTCTGTCGAAGGGTCATGAGGGCTCGAAACGTCAACTCTTTTCTTCTCCGCCGATGCTGCCAGACCTGCTGAGTTTTTCCAGGTAATTCTGTTTTTGTTGAGGTGTTGTACACTTGTCTGCTACAGTGTTCGACTTAGTCCTGATCTCCTATTGGCAAATGTCTTTAAAGCATAACAGTGAGTATGTCAGTGTTTCACATCTGATCTCCTTGGCGGTAGGTATGGTTCATACAATCCATTTATATTTAAGTTTTGTTGAAATATATATAAAAACCATAGCTTTTATAGGAATCTCGGTGCTAAAAGTGAAGAACATTTTCCAGTACCTTGCGCCACAATTGAAATTATACTTTATTCTGCTAATGTTTTTATAACTACCAACGGTCAAGCTTATATTTTTACTGTCATAGATACTATTTTCAATTCATAATTGATTTCTCTGATCTAAGGTATATTGAACATCATTAGCTACTAAGGTCACAGAAATTATGTTGATGTCAAAGCTATGACTGCAAAGGCAATCCATTTCAGCAACAGATTCTAAATTATGGTCTTCAGTACAGTGTAGTTGAATGCTGCAATTTTCAGCTTCATGTAACTGTTTTGTTTGAATATCTTTTTGATGCCCTTATGGATAATTTAAGTGATCAGCAATTACCACATCTGCATTCTTCTGTTTTTTGGATTTAATGTAATTTTGTGGTATAGAACTGAATTCTAATAAATGTTAAGCTTAACCGTTTGTGCCTTTCTCTTAACTACATGCTGCCCTTGATGACATTATCTGCAGAAATGGGTTTAGCTTTCACAGACTGCAAGATAAATATCAAACTACTGTGCCACAACTTTCTCCTTGTTAATGTAAGAAAGAATAAAAGCAAAGTTTTCAGTCTTTGCCATAAACTCTGCTGACTTGGTACTGATTCAATCCCTGTTCCAGACCATTTGCCAAAATGAAACAAATGAAACCTTGGCAATCTGTTGACCGTTTATTAACCTTTAAACTCAGTTTCCTATCCGTTTACTCATTTCTACTTGCATCTTATCTGCCTTCCTCTATACCATTGCAACACTCACCCGTGCTTTTGTCATCTCCAAACTTCAATATTCCAGTGCCCCTGTTTCTAGCTTCCATAAACTCCAACTTGTTTAAATTGCAGCTGCCTATATTCTGTCCTATTACTCCAAATCCCATTTTGCCTGACCCCCAGTGGCTTTCTGAATTTTTATTTCTCCTCTTATTTCTCTTACTTTAAATCCTTCCCTAAACACATCTTTTCAGCCAAGTTTCTGATTACCTCCTATTTGCTTTCTCCATGGATTGGTGTTACTGTCTTAAAATTTCTGAAGTTCAGTTGTTACATTAAAAATATTATGAATTTAAATATCTTCCTTTGCCTCTCTATTATAATGCTACACTTAGAAGATTAAAAGATGTGGTCTCTTGCATGTCATCATCTTCCTCTTGCTCTTTGTCTCTGTGTGTATCTCCAGTTTTTTCTCTATTCTTACCTTTTGTTTTGCAACACGAAGGCATACCACTCCTTTAAAGTGCAGATGTTTCCCAAACAACAGTGACATTCTTCGTGTTGCCTGTTGTGCAGTTTATGAATATGATGTTTTCATTTTACAGCAGTCCATAGTGTCTTTTACTTCAATTTTAAAACTCTACACTGCAACAAAGCACAGGTTCACGCCATCACTGTAGAGTACACTATCAGAGCGCAAAGAAATTTTTTCTGTTGCCTGGACAGATTGGGCAGGGCACTGTTGCATTAAATGTGCACAGAATGATTACTGTCCACCGTATGCTGCATAATTTTTCAATTCACTGAGATTGAGCGTGCAGTTGAAGAATAGTGAGCCTAATTGGGAAGCAGGCCCACAAAAAAAATTATGGGGAAAAAAGGAAGCAGATATGGAGGGTGATGATTGTTAGGCAGGGAGTGGCCTGAAACAATCATACAGAAAGTGAGATTCACATCCATCTACTTTTTAAAGCAAACTGATTTCACTCAATGGAAGCAATGCAGATAGTACTTTCTGTGTATTTATCCTGAATTGGTAGGATGTGTACAGTTCTCTGCTTTTGAAGTACTCCCCTTTCTCCCCAAACAGCATTGAAATATGCAACCAAAAGGAAAATCAAATTTTAGAATGTATTAGGCTACAGAATTTACATGAGTTATTTGCTGCACTTGTGACTTCCTTGGGTGATGTATAAAATGTAGTCCATCAGCTGTTTAACCTTAAATTTTGCCAAAGTGCTCTCTGATTGAGAAAAGCAATTATGGTGGCTGGTAAATATATGTTACTGAGAGCCTCCTGACATGGCTATTGTCATAATCCTCTGGATGCATGGTCCCAGGCATCCTTGTAGCCATGTATGACAATGGAGTGGTTGCCAGTGCCTGCCTCTGCTTGAAACTCAATCTTTACTGAGGCTTGGCTAGATTGGAAGAATGTGTGGTCATCTTGATAGGAAGCACCCTTATCTGAATTTTTTGCATTCATCTGGCTGGTGCTGGGCACTGCAGCTGGAAGCCTGGTAAACTGTACAAGACTGATCGATAGGTATCTATCTCTAAGGTAAGTGAAGCCCACCACCACTGCTGTTCCCAAATAATTTCATCGTCTTAACGCGATAAGAGTCTGAATACCCATGGTTTCCATAGTGGCAATCCCAATGTTTGTAAAGTAGTACCATTGTGTGATTGTCCTTTCTGCTGTGCAGCATTCTTGAGGGTGGCTATAAAGATGCCTTTAAGTCCACAAAAGTCTGTAATTGTGCAAAGCCAACTGCAGCGCTGCACTGATATGTGTGCAGCATCAAACTGCTGTTGATGGCAGACCCTATGGTTCAACTTAATGCCTTGAATTCTACATTTTCTCAAATTTGAAGGCAGGCTCACTTCTCTTGGCTCTCATTTAAAGTCATCATTCTCCACTGCCCACCCCAGTACCATGGCAAATTTCTCACCAAGATATATATCGTTCTCCAGTTCTGGCCTCTCAAGAATCTCTAATTTTAATCAATCCATCATTGGTGGCAGCGCTTTCTGCTCCTGAGGACCCAGCTCTGAATTTCCCTTCCTAAACCCCTCTGCTTCTTGATCTCCTTTTCCTTCTGCAAGGTGCCCCTTAAAACCAACTCTTTGTCCAAGTTTTAGGTCATCTGCCCCAATATCTCCTCATGTAGTTTGATGTTTTGTTTGCCATTGCAATGCACCCTGAGACCTTTTACTACATTAAAGTCACTACATAAATGTAAGATGCTATTAATAGTGAGTTGGTTCTGGCAAATGTTCCCTCTAAATTCCCTGTTTGCTTTGTGTGGCTGCATTATACTGTATGGCTCCCTTTAAAGATTTATGCACGGCTGCACAATCAAGTGTCACAAAGGGAATGTGACTTTTGTATGGCCTGTTTGTTCCCTGGGCGGCACATCCCTGATTGCCATGTGGCCATACACCTGTGCTGTCTTGAGGGAACATTGGTATTGACTGCAAGGAAAATGGTAAATCAGTCATGCTGTGATGTGTGAGAGACAGTGGTGCTGAACAGAACATGTTCATACTAGGTGAAAGGTTTTAGAGTGCTCCACTGCAGATGCCCTGTGCCTTCAGTTGCCTGGAAAGGGCAACCCTGATTGGTAAAAGTATGTCAAATCCATTGTGAGATATATGTAGAAAGTGTGCCAAGGAAGGTTGATTGGTCTTATTAATTTAGGGATGTATGAAAACTTCTTGCTCATTTGCTTCTAAATCTGGTAGACCTGAGATTAATTTGACCTCCTTACTGGCAGTTTTATGCCTGGCAGCTCTGAAGAAGAGTCATACGGACTCAAAACATTAACTGTTTCTCTCGCCACAGATGCTGTCAGACCTGCTGAGCTTTTCCAGCATTTTCTGTTTTTAATATAGAGTTTATGATGATGCTTTTGTAAAAAGGAGGCACTCTCTCTCTCTCTCTCTCACTCTGTCAAAAAGAACCACCCTCTTTTCCTGCATTTGCTATACTAGATCATTTAATCTTATTAACTGATAAGAGCAGTTTAGTACACATTGCTCCTTCTAACCATTCTCCTGCAAGTAAATGTGCAAACAATCCTTTGTTCCCTCTCAGGGTGAGCATGCTCATTTTGAATGTTCTTGACTGTTTAATGTAGCCTGGGCTAACAGCATCAGCATACAAGATCACAAAAAGTTTGAGCTAAAGCTTTATGTTCTATTTGGCACGTTTCTGACACACTTTCAAATGTTGCACCTCAAAGAACCTTGCCTTCACTTGATTGCCTCAGATGTAATTTTCATAAAACACCCACAAAGCACAACCGACCATGTTGGATCGTACCAATGAAGAAGTATCAAATGCGTATGAAAGCTTTGACTCACCTTGCTTCTTTGATGAGATTGGATTAGCCTTGAAAAATGTAGCATTTTTGAAATGGCCAGAACAGTTCATCTTCCACAGACTGTTCACAAATTGTTTTGTCATGGCTAAATAGAAATAGGCAACATTGTAAAATGCAGAGTCACAAGCTAATAGAATGTAACTGCTTTTTCTCAGTAACATTTTGCACTACTCTCTGGAGGAGGATTTCATGCTTCAGTGAGCTCATTTAAGGGTTTCAACTTTGATTTTCAGCAACTTGCGCATTAAATGAAAATTGTTATTTTGTATTGTCTATTTCATCAAATCCCTTTCCTGTCACTTTTTTTTACATCAATTCTGAACAATTAAAATCAAGTTTGCTGCAGCTTTTATCTCATGCAAGAAAACCAAGTAGTTAAGTAACATTCTTCCAAAATTAAAATTTTGTTAATATTTGCAGAGCTACTCTTTTATTTCCCCATTAAAAATATTGTACTGTCTGTCAAATTGCGTTGTATTGACTGTCATATTTATACCTTCTCAACCCGTTTCGTCTTCTCCACCTATTACATCTTTATTTGCTAGCCTCTGTTTCCCCTTTGGGTCCTCCAGCGTGTCATTGTTACCCAGTTCAGTATTCACTTTACCTACAAATTCCTCTTCGAACCTGTTCAGTTTAGTTGTTTAACGTGACTTAACTATGATCATGTGGTTCATAAGAATGTAACAGGAGCAGGAGTAGACTATTCCACCATCAACTTGCTTTGTCATTCACTAAAATCATAGTGGATCTACTACCTCAACTCCTCCTTTCTGCATTATCCTCATTTTCAATGACTCAATTAGTATCCAAAAATCTATTCATCTCTGTCTAAGTCTACTCGATGACTGATTTGAGTGAAGAAATTTCACCTCAACTCAGTCCTAAATGGTCTACACCTTATTCTAAGACTTTGACCCCTAGTTCTATACTCCCTGGCCAGGGAAAAAGTCCTCCCATTGTGTACCTTGCCAAGCCTTTTATTTGTTTTGTTGAGATCATCTTTTATTCTTGTAAAATCTAGGGAAATATAGGCCTTGCCTACTCAGTTTTTCCCTGTTAGATAATCCCTTTTTCCCAGGAATCAGCCTAGTAAATGTTTGTTGCACTCTCTCCAAGGCAGGTCTTTGTGAATACCACCATTTTTCAAGTCTTGACACCATTTAAACAAAATGTGGCTTTCCAATTTTTCCTTCTAAATGTAGATTAACTTCATATCCCCCATGTTATGTTCCATCTGCTATATTCTTGCCAACTCTCATAACCTGTCAATATCCCTTTACCCTTTACAGCCTCTTTGTGTCCTCCCTGCTTACTTTCCCAACTAACTGTATTGTCAGCAAACTTTTTTTTATTTGTTCTTGGGATGTGGGCATTATTGGCAAGACCATCATTTACTGGCTATCTCTAAAGTGCCCTTGAGAATTTTGTTTAAGTTATGCTTGATCCCCTCATCTAAGTTATTGATATATTTTATAAATAACTGGGCTGGAATAACAGGAAACTGACATGTTTATTCCTACCCTATGCTAACAAATTCTGTGCAACTAAAACCAATGTACCCACTGTCTCTGTAGCCATTCCTTTTAAAACCCTAGGATATCGACCATCAGTTCTTGTAAGGAACCCTTTTTTGCTTTTTCTAATCTCTTCCTTTTTACACATCTTTGGAAGCTTTTACAATCTGCTTTTATCTGTCTCGCTAATTTAGTCTCGCATCTGTTTTCTCCTTCTTTATCAATTTCTTGGTCATCCTTTTCTACATTCTAAAATAGTTCCAAACCCCAGTTTACAAACTTTTTGGCAACATTCTAAGACTCCTCCTTTAATTTAATACAAGCCTAACTTCTCTTGTTAGCCATAGGGTCAATTCTTCCGTGGGGTTTTTATTCCCAAATATAATGTATATTCAGTATGAATGATGAATTAATTCTTTTAATGTTTGCCATTGCTTATCTACTGTCACATGTTTTAATATAGATTCCTAATCTACTTTAGCTACCTCGACCCTCATGCATAGTTTGCTTTGTTTAGATGAAGATGGTTGTTTTGGAATTAACTAAATCATTACCAAATCCAGTATAAAATTCTAACATGTCATGATCACTCACCCGCAGAGGCTCCTTTACTGCCATGTTATTAATTAACCTTGTCTTGTTGTACAATATTATATTTATATGTAGTTTTCTTCTGTTTCTGAAATGATGTTGAACTGTGTCACAGAAAAATTATACCACAGAAGCAATGATGGAACAGTGCCGAGGAAAACTCTGAGTTTCCAACTTTTATCCTTAATTCTGACTGTCTCTGATTGTCTTATTAAGAAGTTGTCCAAATTAACCCTTTTCATTGGCCAACGGTGAGGGTCATCTGGTGTCATCCCACCTCTGTAACTAGAGTCATGTAGGCTGAGACAAATGTCCATCTTGTATTTTCTGGGCCCCAAGAGGTTATGTTACATTGTGAACAAATTACACATTCTTTTAGATACAGACTGCAGTTATTCAAAAGTTTTACAATCTATTATCAGTAATGTAAAGTGTTGTATACAATTCACATACACATATTAACCTATTCACATAGATACTAAGGATATTAAGGCAAATGTTAGCAATCCCTAGCAAGATGTTGTCATGAAATATAGGTATTCTTATGCTATACATATGGTTAACAGATCAAGATATTAACAAACCTAAGTCTAATTCAAAGACATGGTTTTGTCCAACATATATCAAGATAAAGAATCCATTGGTGTTTTTGCCCTTGTTGCTTAGCCCTACCCAACTGCTTTTACATCTTGATTTTCTGAACCAAGGCTCTTTCTCTTTACTGCCTTTGTTTTTATTCAAATAATCATCTAGTGCCCATTTGCAACAAAACAAAGGAATTACTAGCACAGATATAAATAAATGGGTTGAATCTAATAGTTACTATCAACACATGGGGACAAGGTGACCAAGGTTGGGAACTGAATATTCCAGGACACTTGACTTTTAGAAAAGATAGGCAAAGTGCAAAGGAGGAGCAATAACATTGATAATAAAGGATGGGATAATGTCCAGGAGCACAGGGAAAAGGCAGGGCAATGGCAGTAGATCATATTGCTCATTTGGACAGCTGGTGTAGATACGATGGGCTGAATGGCCTCCTGTGCCATTAAAATTCTGCAATTTTGTGATTTTGAAATGCTTCACACATTCAGATATTGTGCCTTTAGCTTTAACTTTTATCTATTTTCCTTAATGTTTTCTTAATCTCTAATGCTCTCTTTATTAAGCTGCCTGCCCCCTCCTGACTCATTAAGCTTATTGTTGCCCAAATCACCGCCCTGCTCTGTATCCTTGTCATTTACATTACTGCTTCAGAATTTATGCTTTCCTGAATCCTCCCATTCCATTTCAATAGTTAAAAGCCCTGTCTGCTGCCTTAGTTATTCAATTGACCAGGAGATCCCCAGCTCAGTTGAAGTGGTCCTCATCCCATAGAATAATTTGGTTCTTTCCCCAGTTGTAATGCCGGTGCTCCATAAATCAAAACCCTTGATCCCACACCAGTCTTTCAGCCACACATTTAACCTTCTGATCTGTTTATCTCTTCACCAATTTGCATGTGGCTCAGATAACTATCCAGAGGTTATTACCTGTGAAGATTTATATTTTAATTTTCACCCTAGCTCCTGAAACTCTCAGCAGAACCTCATTCCTATTTCTACTTCTGTTGTTGGTCCCTACGTAGACCACAACAACTTCATCCTGTCCCTCCCACTCCAAATTCTTCTTCAGCCATGAGCAGATGTTCTTAAACCTGGCACTAGCAGGCAACACAACCTTTGGAACTTCTGGTTGCCACTGCAAAGAACAGTATCAATATTTCCTGTCATGACCACATTCTTTTTTGTTCCCCCGACTTGAATGGCCTCCTATACCGTGGTGCCATGGCCAGTTTCCTCATCCATTCTGCAGACTTTGCCCTCATCCTTATTGGAGGCAAGAGCCTCTTACCTTTTGGATAAGGGCAAAAGCTAAGGCTAATCCAATATTGCACCTAGTGCTCTTTACCTACCTAATTTGCAGCCACACCTTCCTGTTCTTGACCAATAATCAGATCTGCACCACTACCTAACCTAAGAGGTGTGGCTGGCTCCTGGATCAAACTGTCCCGGTAACACACTCCCTCCCTGATGCCTTGCAATGCCTTCAACTCAGACTCCAGTACAACAACTCTGAGCTGAAGTTCCTTGAGTTGCAATACCTTTATGCAGATGTGGTTGTCCTACATCTTACAGGTCTGTACCAACACCCACTCCACGTTTCCAAGTACTTGTTTGTTGTCACGACTGGTTCCCGGGTGAGGTTCCCCAAGTTGTTAACTTGCTGGATGGGACCCCGATTTTGTTATGCTCCTGGGTGAGGAGGAATGACCTGGCTTCCCTCTTTTATTCAACCCCCTTGGTTGGTCGCAACAAGGTTAATTTAAAAGGGATCCCTTCCCCTTTGGATACCTTTTCCCAGTTCAAATGTATTGTTTTCTTTAGAAGGAGCCAATTTAACCAAGCTTGCTTGATTCAAAGAAAGAGTAAATTTATCAGTTACTAAAACCGAGAAAAAATAATAAAAACGTAACACACATTCACACTGAATCAGAAATAAGAAGTTAAGCGTCCAAATAAAAGTTTAAAAAAAAACGTCTCAGCCTTTGGCTTGTCTGTGAGGTATAGATGGTGGTTCATTGTGGCCGTTTAGTTAGGTGATTCCGGTAGAGCTGACTTTGGCAATTTTGCAGTCAGTTTGGAGACACTTGGTTCTGCAGGGTAGCTGAATAGTCTGTCCTATTTCCTTTTTGATTGTGGCTTCTGCTGAGCCTTGCCTCCAGCAACAAAGAGAGAGACTTCGCTTGCAATTGTAAGGGTGACTAGTTGGTCATCTTGTGCTGTCACTCTCACAGCACACACTGCACTGCTGTGCAGCTAGTTTTTTTAGCCTGTTTCCCTTGTGTATTCTATGAGGGGCAATAGTCATCTCAGAACTATTTACACATCCTGAGATGTAAATCTCAATTTTGGGTGACTGTTGAGACATGCAAATTAGTCTTTTTCTCTGCAACCACAGGAGATTAAAGTTCATTCTTTTGCATCTTCCCTATCTCCCTTTCAAGCATCTCTGTTTAAAGAAGGCCATGACATCTTCTCAGGTGCGACATTCCAAGTTCTCTTGGGACAGGTCTGTCAGTATAATCCATATTGGAATTTTCCAGAAAGCGGTCACATTACCTTATCAGCCATCTTTTGCTCAGTGTCCTTGCTTGTATTTCTTAAAAATACACAAGTGTTCTTAAAAAGTTCAATATGCCTGTAAGTAATTTGTGGCTCTATTTTGCTTTTCATTACATTACCAAACATTGCCTTTTTTGCACAGTAATTCTGTTCATGGGGACTAATGGAATTTAAGCCACTGTTACAATTTCTGTTTTTATGTTTGGAGTTGAAGATCTAAATTGTACCTTATTTATTATATGTTATCAAATGATTATCTTATGTGTCACCCACAGTTAACATACTAACTGTTCAGAGAGAATAAGCTGGAAGAAAGTGAAATTAGTTTGGGGGGGACTGAGGTTGTCCCTGACTGTTGCATGAAATCTTTTGGATTTTGTTGACACTTAGTTAGTCGCTAGCCTCTACTTTAAGCTCATAGGTGGTAAGAATTACCAATTGATTCTCTTCTGAGAGTAAATCTGTCTAGGGGTTGGAATATTGCCACTAGAGTTATAATACATTCCTTGGCAGTTTGGAAGTTTCCTTATCTAATCCTGCTAAAGACCAGAGGGAGGAGGAGGTTCTCAGCACAGCCTGATTCATTGTTTACCTCTTGCCGGGACTTTTGATGTAGCTTTGTTTTGTGCTTACCATTTTGACAACTGTTGCCAAAATGTTTTTTCTAAAAGAAATAAAATTCCTGTAAAAGCCCTATTGACCAGAATTAGAGTGCAGCTGATGATGTTTTGTACATTAGTTTATTGCAGTATTATCAATCTGATAGTATTTAAACCAGGCTTAAAATGAAACTGAAGGATTTGGAAGAGGCAGTTGTGGGGGAGGTGAGCACAGAGATGTGTATGAATGATGAATCTAAGGATAAAAACAAAAAAACTGCAGATGCTGGAAATCCAAAACAAAAACAGAATTACCTGGAAAAACTCAGCAGGTCCGGCAGCATCGGCGGAGAAGAAAAGAGTTGACGTTTCGAGTCCTCATGACCCTTCGACAGAACTTGAGTTCGAGTCCAAGAAAGAGTTGAAATATAAGCTGGTTTAAGGTGTGTGGGGGGGGGGAGGCAGAGAGAGAGAGGTGGAGGGGGGGGGTGTGGTTGTAGGGACAAACAAGCAGTGATAGAAGCAGATCATCAAAAGATGTCAACAACAATAAGATGTCAAAAGATGACATCTTTTGATGATCTGCTTCTATCACTGCTTGTTTGTCCCTACAACCACACCCCCCCCTCCACTTCTCTCTCTCTCTCTCTCTCTCTCTCCGCCCCCTCCCCACACACCTTGAATCTAAGGACCTTGGAGAGATCAAGAGATCAGATAGTGGATGGAGAGGACAAGAATGCTTTGAAAATTGAGTTATTTAAATTTACAGTTCCTAAAGAAAATTGTCAGTTTGTCTAGAAGTTGACTTTCATTTGAAATGACTTGTTAAATTACAAGGAGAATTAAACTTCAATGCAAACGTTACGGAGGTTGTCAGTTAAGTTTTAATTGTATTTAATTGTATGTAGGTGGTGGACATTAACTTGGCATTCACTTTTAACTATAATTGTTAGTTTAGGAGCTGGATGCTTGTGATGTGTTACTCTGTAAATAAATATAAAAATGTGTAAAGATTGGATCTAGTTCTATTCTTCTACTGGCTTTCTGGAATAGAACAGATTTGATTTGTTTTTAAATGTTTCTAATTGAGTTGTGTGGCATATGGCACTGTATCCCTGGCATTTTTTGAAAAAGAGCAGGGGAGTTACTTGTGATGTCCAGGTCAATATTTATCTGTAAATCAACATTACAAAAACAGATATTCAATATCTTCCCAAGTGCTCTGATTATCTGGTCATTATCACATTGTTGTTTGTGGAAGCATGCTGCTACATTTTTCTTTTTTATATCTAATCAACAACGTTAACATCCAAATTTTGAAGTGTTATGATCACATTTCCAATTCTGCTTAATACTATGCAGTTGCACTGAAATTGTGCTTCTGCACCGAGTGGACTATGCAATAATATAGTGGCTTCTAGTGGTATGTGCTGGATACTACAGCCTCAACTTATTTCTTTGTACAACTTCCACAGGTTGTTTGTCCCTACAACCACACCCCCCCCCCCCCTCCACTTCTCTCTCTCTCTCTCCGCCCCCCCCCACACACCTTAAACCAGCTTATATTTCAACTCTTTCTTGGACTCGAACTCAAGTTCTGTCGAAGGGTCATGAGGACTCGAAACGTCAACATCTTTTTGATGATCTGCTTCTATCACTGCTTGTTTGTCCCTACAACCACACCCCCCCCTCCACTTCTCTCTCTCTCTCTCTCTTTCCGCCCCCCCCCACACACCTTGAATCTAAGGAAAACAAAAACAGAATTACCTGGAAAAACTCAGCAGGTCTGGCAGCATCGGCGGAGAAGAAAAGAGTTGACGTTTCGAGTCCTCATGATCCTTCGACAGAACTTGAGTTCGAGTCCAAGAAAGAGTTGAAATATAAGCTGGTTTAAGGTGTGTGGGGGGGGGGGGGCGGAGAGAGAGAGAGAGAGGTGGAGGGGGGGGTGTGGTTGTAGGGACAAACAAGCAGTGATAGAAGCAGATCATCAAAAGATGTCAACAACAATAGTACAAAAGAACACATAGGTGTTAAAGTTGGTGATATTATCTAAATGAATGTGCTAATTAAGAATGGATGGTAGGGCACTCAAGGTATAGCTCTAGTGGGGGTGTTTTTTTTTAAATAATGGAAATAGGTGGGAAAAGGAAAATCTTTATAATTTATTGGAAAAAAAAGGAAGGGGGAAACAGAAAGGGGGTGGGGATGGGGGAGGGAGCTCATGACCTAAATTTGTTGAATTCAATATTCAGTCCGGAAGGCTGTAAAGCGCCTAGTCTGAATCTAAGGACCTTGGAGAGATCAAGAGATCAGATAGTGGATGGAGAGGACAAAAATGCTTTGAAAATTGAGTTATTTAAATTTACAGTTCCTAAAGAAAATTGTCAGTTTGTCTAGAAGTTGACTTTCATTTGAAATGACTTGCTAAATTACAAGGAGAATTAAACTTCAATGCAAACGTTACGGAGGTTGTCAGTTAAGTTTTAATTGTATTTAATTGTATGTAGGTGGTGGGCATTAACTTGGCATTCACTTTTAACTATAATTGTTAGTTTAGGAGCTGGATGCTTGTGATGTGTTACTCTGTAAATAAATATAAAAATGTGTAAAGATTGGATCTAGTTCTATTCTTCTACTGGCTTTCTGGAATAGAACAGATTTGATTTGTTTTTAAATGTTTCTAATTGAGTTGTGTGGCATATGGCACTGTATCCCTCTTTTTGAAAAAGAGCAGGGGAGTTACTTGTGGTGTCCTGGTCAATATTTATCTGTAAATCAACATTACAAAAACAGATATTCAATATCTTCCCAAGTGCTCTGATTATCTGGTCATTATCACATTGTTGTTTGTGGAAGCATGCTGCTACATTTTTCTTTTTTATATCTAATCAACAACGTTAACATCCAAATTTTGAAGTGTTATGATCACATTTCCAATTCTGCTTAATACTATGCAGTTGCACTGAAATTGTGCTTCTGCACCGAGTGGACTATGCAATAATATAGTGGCTTCTAGTGGTATGTGCTGGATACTACAGCCTCAACTTATTTCTTTGTACAACTTCCACAGGTCGATTGGATCTGAATCAAATTTACTGCTGCTTGTAACTTGTTTGATTTTGCCTGTTCTAACCATGTGAAACTGTGGCTTGTAGAATAACATCTGATTAAAGGAGGTTGACAGTAACTTTTCTGTACAAAAAGATTTCATACATTTGATGAATTTGTTATTATATTTATGTCTTGACCGGAAGAGGGGCAGTCAATGACTTCTTGCTGTTCTCAAAATAACTTATTTGTTCCTGAAATAAGTAGAAGAATTTTTGGGTTATTCAGCTTTTAAATATTCTGAACTCTGTCTAATAGCTGAAGTTGCATTTCTGTATTAAATTTTATGATTTTCATGTTGAGGGATTTTGGTGCTGAGGTTAAACTCTTTTCGTGTTTTTCATACTCAACATCAGTATCAAAGACTACTGGACTTAAGCAGAACAGCTTTGAATGCAGCTGTATATATTTGATCATAGTTTTGTATTTTGTAATTGTCCATTTGGAACTATTGTGTGCCCAAATTAATTTAAAATGGAACACTTAAACCTGACAGAGAAAAGGCTTTCAGTCTATGAACTAAGTTTGATTCAAACATCGATCCCAGGGATAAAGGAAAATGTGCTTGTTCATTGTTTCAGCATCTTATCTTGGTGTGTTCAGCAATAATCTGAAGGATACATGGTTGGCACGGAAGTCTATCTTACCAGGAAATCTTAATATTATTTTTGCAGTGTCTGACTGTAAAAATAATATTATTTATAGTCCATAATGTAAAAAAAATTCTGATTGTGAAGAGTTATTTAGTTTTAAGATTTGTGTGTTGGACTTTGCAAGTACTAGAAGAATCTTTTTAGAGATCATTTTTATCCAAGATTGATGTTTGTATCAACTTGAATACATGGAGCTATTCATTATTTATTGATTTATGCCAGAGTGACGGGCATGATTTTGAATAACTTCCACACTTCAGTAGTTTACAATTGTGATAGAGAAATTCAATATCTTCCCAAATATTTTGATATCCACGTGATGTCGCTCTTAAGATTCAAACCTTCTATCTGTGGATACTTCTAATGCTCAATCTTTTTGGGTTCCGATGTATTGCATTAGAAATTTAGTGCGTAGTTTTTTCACTTGTGCTGTTACATTCATTGATTTCTTGGCCAATTGACCATACAAGTATGTGCACAGACAGTGAATGCTGACAGAACTTAGAACTGCTCAGGCCAATGTTGCCAAATTTAACTCCACATCTGTCTATCTGAAGATGAAATGGTAAGAGCTTATTGTTCCTGACCTTTGTAAGCTCTGTATTGTGGATGGAAATTGGAGAAAGAGCTAACCAATTTTTATTTTCACCATTTACTTTGGGATGCTAATTCCTATTGTAGAGCTGCCATTGCTGACTCTCATTCTCTCCACAGATCAAAATCAGTTTACTCAGACCTGGATGAAATATGGTCATTGTGTTTTATATGACTCAATGCTTTTTCCATGTACATTGTATGTTGAACTACCTGAAGAAGGGCTGCACTTTCTTAAAAAATATTTTATTCTTTCATGGGATGTGGGTGTCCTTGGATAGGCCAGCATTTGTTGCCTGCCCCTAATTGCCTTTGGGAGGTGGTGGTGGTGAGCCGTCTTTTTGAGCCCCTGCAGTCCATGTTGTGTAAGTACACCCACAGTGCTGTTAGGAAGGAAGTTAAAGGATTTTGATCCAGCAATGGTGAAGGAACGATGGCGATATAGTTCCAAGACAGGATGACATAGTTCCAAGACAGGATGGTGTATGGCTTGGAAGGGAACTTGCAGTTGGTGGTGTTCTCATGCATCTGCTGTCCTTGTCCTTCTAGGTTGTAGAGGTTGCAGGTTTGGAAGGTGCTGTCAAAGGAGTCTTGTTGAGTTGCTGCAGTGAATCTTGTAGATGATGAACACTGCTGCCACTGTGTGTCAGTGGTGGAGGGAGTGAATGTTGAAGGTGGTGGATGGGGTGCCAATCAAGTGGGCTGCTTTGCCTTGGTTGGTGTTGAGTTTCTTGAGTGTTGTTGGAGCAAGTGGAAAGTATTCCACTTCGCTTCTGACTTGTGCCTTGTAGATGGTGGACAAGTTTTGGGGAGTTAGGAGGTGAGTTACTCAATTGAAGATTGGTATTAATATGGAAACTTGCCTCAGCCCACTATAAAACCTCATTTGCTTTTTCATCATGGCTCATTTCTGGTCATCTGGCATTTCCATTAATTGATCTGAGTGCTTTTTTGTGAATTCTATGGTTACTGTTAGGAAAAGCTTTGCTCCTATATTTGTGCACCAAAAGAACTAAGGTCAGACTAATCAAAGTCTTTTGTTCTAAGTAGTTCTGTATGAAACTCAATGGGAACTTCATATAAATTGTGTTATGATCCTGGCAGAGACACTGTAAGAAAATATAGGGATTTCCCAGCAACCAACTGAAACAATTGGCAACAAGATTTCACATTTTTATACTTAACGGTAACAAACAAAATAAAATCAACACAACTAAACATTACTTGGTAAGCATCTAATACACTAAATTACTCTTCCCGTTAACTAACAAACACAACCAAAAGGCCATGTTTATACATTACGCCACACTCTCTCAGCAGATATGTGGCTTTGTTGATAAAATCCCAAACTCCTCCTTACTTTCCAACAAGATCCCGTCTCCCTGCTGCACCAAGATGAGTCTTTCAATGTCCTTTAAAAAGTCCCTTCGCTCAATTTCCTGAGCACCATTGACCAGATTTCCAATGGCAAGGCATCCTCTGGTGACTTTGGTCTTTAAATCTCTACAAGTCTCATCTCTTCAAACAGGGAATCATTCTCATCAGCACTCTGCTTCCTGGTTAACACAAGAACAGGATTGTGGTGGTATTCAGTGGGTATTGGTCATTAGCCTGTTTCGAGAAATGGAAACAGAAAATGCAAGGAAAGGAAGTGAAGAGTTGGCAATTGACCATGTGAAGGCTAGGGAATGGTGGAAATTGAAACATAGAATATAGGAGCAGGAGTAGGCCATTTGGCCCTTTGAACCTGCTCCGCCATTCATCATGATCATGGCTCATCATCCAACTCAATAGCCTGCTCCCGCTTTCTCCTCATGTCCTTTAATCCCTTTCACCCCAAGAACTATATCTAACTCCTTCTTGAAAACTTACAATGTTTTGGCCTCAACTATTTTCTGTGGTAGCGAGTTCCGCAGGCTCACCACTCTCTGGGTGAAGAAATTTCCCCTCATCTCAGTCCTAAATGGTCTACCCCATACCCTCAGACTGTGACCCCTGGTTCTGGACTCCCCCACCATCGGGAACATCCTTCCTGCATCTACCCTGTCTAGTCCTGTTAGAATTTTATAGGTTTCTATGAGATCTCCCCTCACTTTCCTGATCCCCAGCAAATATAATCCTAACCGATTCAATCTCTCCTCATATGTCAGTCCCGCCACCCCAGGAATCAGTCTGGCAAACCTTCGCTGCACTCCCTCTATAGCAAGAACATCCTTTCTCAGATAAGAAGATCAAAACTGCACATACTATTCCAGGTGTGGTCTCACCAAGGCCCTGTATAATTGCAGCAAGACATTCCTGCTCTTGTACTCGAATCCTCTCTCTATGAAGGCCAACATACCATTTACCTTCTATACCGCCTGCTGCACCTGCATGCTTATCTTCAGCGACTGGTGTACGAGACACCCAGCTCTCATTGCATATTCCCCTCTCTCAATTTATAGCTATTCGGATAATCTGCCTTCCTGTTTTTGCTACTAACGTGGATAACCTCACATTTATCCACATTATACTACATCTGCCATGCATTTGCCCGCTCACTCAGCTTGTCCAAATCACAGTGCAGCACCTCTGCATCCTCCTCACAGCTCACCCTCCCACCCAGCTTTGTGTCATTTGCAAATTTGAAGATATTGCATTTAGCTCCCTCATCTAAATCATTAATATATATTGCTGGGGTCCCAGCAATGATCCCTGCAGTACCCCACTGTTTACTGCCTGCCATTCGGAAAAAGACCCGCTTATTCCTACTCATTGTTTCCTGTCTGCCAACCAGTTTTCTATCCGTCTCAATACACTACCCCCAATCCCATGTGCAAATCATGCAGATTAAAGTCACCCATAATTACAGATGTTCCTTTTATTGCATGCGTCTCTAATTTCCTGTTTAATGCCATTCCCAACATCACCACTACAGTTTGGGGGCCTATATACAACACCCACTAATGTTTTTTGCCCCTTCGTGTTTCTCAGCTCTATCCATACCGATTCCACATCGTCGGAGCTAATATCTTTCCTCACTATTGCGTCAATTTCCTCTTTAACCAGTAATGCAACTCCACCGCCTTTTCCTTTTTGTCTGTCCTTCTTAAATACTGAATACTCCTGAATGTTCAGTTCCCATTCTTGGTCGCCCTGCAGCCATGTCTCCATAATCCTGACTATATCATACCTGTTTACATCTGTTTGCGTGGTTAATTCATCCACTTTATTGCGAATGCTCCTCGCATTCAGGCACAAAGCCTTAAGGCTTGTTGTTTTAACATTACTTGTCCCATTCCCACTATTTTGTGTTCCTGTTTGATTCTTGCCCTTGATTTCACTGCCTATCACTTTTCTTATTCCCTTTTCTGTCTTCTGTTCTTGTCCTTGATTCTGCCACCTCTGACTCTTTGCATAGGTTCCCATACCCCTGCCATGTTAGTTTAAACTGTCTCCAACCACTCTAACAAATATTCCCCCTAGGACATCAGTCCCGGTCCTGCCCAGGGGTAACCCGTCCAGTTTGTACTGGTCCCACCTCCCCCAGAACCGGTCCCAATGTCCCAGGAATCTGAAACTCTCCTCCTCACACCATCTCTTCAGCCATGTATTCATCCGATATATCCTGCTATTTTTATTCTGACTAGCACGTGGCACTGGTAGTAATCCTGAGATCACTACCTTTGAGCTTGTACTTTGCAACTTACTTTCTAACTCCCTACATTCTGCTTTTCGGACCTCATCCCTTTTTTTTTAACCTATGTCGCTTGTACCAATGTGTACCATGACCACTGGCTGTTCACCCTTCTCATTCAGAATGTTCTGTAGCCGCTCTGAGACATCCTTGACCCTAGCACCAGGGAGGCAGCATATCGTCCTGGAGTCTCGTTTGCGGTCACAGAAAGGCCTATCTATTCCCTTTACAATTGAATCCCCTATAACTATTGCATTCCCAAACTTTTTACCCCTTCCCGGTGCAGCAGAGCCAACTGTGGCGCAACAACTCTGTTGCTTTCCCCTGAGAAGACCATTCTCCCCAATGGTATCCAAAGTGGTATATCTGTTTTTCAGGGGAATAGCCACAGGAGATTCCTGCACTGCCTGCCTAGTCCTCTTGCTCTGCCTGGTGGTCACCCATTCCCTTCCTGCCTGTGGACTCTCAGCCTGCGGTGTGATCACCTATCCATGACACTCTCCACCTTGCGGATGCTCCACAGTGTCCCCAGCCTCCGCTGCAGCTCTGAAACCCAGGCTTCCAGGAGCTGCAGCTGGAGATACTTCCTGCACACATGCTGGCCCCAGGCACTGGAAATGTTCCCGGCTTCACACATAGAGCCAAGGAGCACACCATGACTTTGAGCTCTCCTGCCATGACTTACCCCTTTAAATTAAATTAAACCTTTTGGGAGATATTTCTTTACTGTTCTTAGCCTCTTTACTGCTCACATTCACATCAAGTTTCGTAGCATCAGCAAACTTTGAAATATTACAGTTGGTTCCCTCATCCGAATCATTGATATATATTGTGAATAGCTGGGGTCCAAGCATTGATCCTTATGGCACCCACTAGTTACCACCTGCCACCATTTAAAATAAAAAGAGCAGTTTATTCCTACTCTGTTTACTGTCTGCTAAACAATTCTCAATCCATGCCAATATATTAACCCCAAACCCATGTGCTTTAATTTTACACACTGTGGGACTTCATCAAAAGCTTTCTGAAAATCCAAATACACGGCATCCACTGGTTCTCCCTTATCTATTCTGCTCGTTACATCCTCAAAAAGCTCCAGTAGGTTTGTCATAAATCCATATTGATTTGTCTAATCCTGTTGATATTTTCAAAGTGTCCTGTTATCACGTCCTTTGTAATAGACTTTAGCATTTTCCCTACCACTGATGTTCAGCCAACCAGTCTTTAATTCACTGTTTTCTCCCTCCTTTTTTAGATATTGGGGTTATATTTGCTACCTTTGAATCTGTCAGGACTGTTCCAGAATCTACAGAATTTTGGAAGATAACAACTAATGCATCCACTATTTCCATGGTCACCTCCTTTAGTACCCTGGGATGTAGATTATCGGACCCTGCGGATTTATTGGCTTTCAGTCCCACTAATTTCTCAAGTATTATTTTAGTAATATTAATTTCCTTCAATTCTTCCTCACTAAACCCCAGGTTTTTTTTAGCATTTATGGGAAGTTATTTGTGTCTTCCTCCATGAAGCTAGAACTAAAGGAGTTGTTTAATTGCTCTGCCATTTCCTTGTTCTCTATTATAAATTCTCCTGTTTTGGACTATAAGGGACCAACATTTGCCTTCGCTATTCTTTTTCTTTTCACATACTTATAGAAGCTTTTATAGTCCGCTTTTACGTTCCTTGCAAGTTTACTCCCGTACTCTATTTGTCCCCTCAATCAATCTCTTGGTCCTCCTTTGTTGAATTGAAAACTGCCCCCAATCCTCAGGCTTGCTACTTTTTGTAGCAAATTTATATGATTCCTCTTTGAATCTAATACTACCCTTAATTTCTTTTGTTAGCCATTATTGGACCACTTTTCCTGGTGTGTTTTTGTGCCAGAAAGGATTGTATAACTGTTGAAGTGCATAAATTTGTTCCTTAAACATTGCCTATCTACTGTCATGCCTTTTAATGACTTTCCCCAATCTATCTTAGCCAACCAATGCCTCATGCCTTCGTAGTTTCCTTTAAGATTTAGGACCCAAGTTTCAGATCAGACTATTTCATTTCACATTTTGTTATGATCCTATTAGGGACAATTAACGTTTAAATAAGAAATCAAATACCCATCAATTAACTGATAGAACTACATCACAAGATTTCAGTTTTCAACAAAAACAACCTTTATTGAATATGAAAAAGAATTAAACAAAGAAAGCACTATTAAGTTAACACTATAGTTTACAACCACGTATATTTTGAACTCATTTTCACTTGTTACTTCTGCTTCCCCACCTACCCACCCTGCCAAGAGTTCTCTTGTCTTGTGAAGTCTTGAAGATTCACTCATTTTTCCCAGGACCAGCCCAAAGGTATGCCACAGCCCTTTGGAATTTACCTAAATGCTCCTTCATGTTCCAGCTATTCCTCGAGGTACAAATTTAATGGGGTCCCTTCCATTAGCTTTCAGCTAAGTGATTCTCCAATTTTCTTTAAAGATTTGCGGCTGTGGACTCTCCAGCTCCTTGTCCTGACTTTGGGCATACATAGACTGCTTTTTCCCAGCCTGCTGCCACAGCTTCAGTATAGCTCTTGCCAAGCTAACTATTCAAGCTGACTGCTTTCTGCCACAAGGTTCTGTGAGGACCACGATAGATTTCTTCCACTAGCTGCAAGCTAAAGCACATCTTCCAGCTGCTTTTCCCTCATGAAGCCCAAACTGAACTGTCAGCTTCTGACAGCAAACGCACACAGATAAATTAAATAAAAGAACCTTCTAACTAAGGCTGCACCCTGAATGACTGTATTGCAACATGGCATGTTTTAGGACAATTGAAACAGAAATACAAACAACTTATTTTACCTTGAATACAACTCTGATTCTGCAGGCCAAATGAATAATTTCTATCTCTAATGGAGTTTTTTGACCTTTTTCCAGAATTGAGAGCTTTCATCTTCTTTTATGGAGATAACAATAGACAGTTCGACTCTACCAAGAGGTCCAGAAATGGGCCATCTATTGTTTAAATTTTTGTTTCTATCGACTCTGACCTTGTAAGATAAACACAGTTTAGCTTTTAATTAACTCCAAACTTGACTGAATTGCATTTACTTCAGGGTTGCTTATCAGTTTCTCACCCAGAGGCCCCATTTTTCTACAGTTTAAATGTTAATTCCTAAAACTAAGTTATATACTAAAACACGTGAATTATGAACTAGATTTTCAAAACAACTTGTAAAACTGCTTAAAGAATGTAATAGTTTAGCATTTATCCACATTCAGCATTTTGCTGCACTGGAGGCATTAACTGCAGAAATTAACGTTTCATCATCGTGTTTACTTTGCTTCTCCTTTGCCACTGATCAGACCAACACTTATACTGAATTTGTTATCCTGAGTGACCGCAACAACTTGTTAATCAACCCACTCTTATCTGTAATTGTCTCGGTAATTCAGCTAATCTTCTAGCTTTTCATTAACTTCTGCCAACACTGGGATTGCATCGGTTTTCTGACCACTATCTTGCATATGTTTCTTGCAGAATACCTGACAACAAATGGCAGACTGCAATCGATTCTGCCATGTGTATTTGTAGCTCTGAACCAACTGGGAGTTTCTTGGCAAAATTGCTCTCTTCACCACCTCTTACTGAAGGCATTGATTTGTTGCTGGGGTTCTGTTCCATAGCCAGGTGATAACTATTCATTTGTGAGTTTTGACAGTGAGTGCTTGCCAATATTTTGATTCTGTCCTCACTAATAAAGTGAGAGGGAAGGACAGAAGTTGTCACTTCAAAAAAAATGTTAAATCTGAGTGAAGATAGTAGTAAATTGCAGCTTTGTTAAATCCATACTGTTGATATTGGTCACAAAATCTCCGGTGATTAAAAACAATTGGAACTATAACAGCACACACAAGGATTTTGCTTTTGATTTCAGTTTTTTTTTTTCATTTGTTTTTGGATGCTGTTGGCAAGGCTGCATTTATTGTCTATCCTAGTTGTGTGAGTCAATGATTGGCTGTCTTGAACCACTGCAGTCCCAGTAATGATGATGTCCCTGCAATAGAATTTAGTAGGAAGTTCCAGGATATTGACCTAGTGATGATGAAGGAATGGCAATATATGCATAAATTATGATGGTGTGTGACTTGACGGTGATGTTGTTTTCATGAAATTGCTGCTCTTGTCCAGAAGAAACCTTGGTGGGCATTGTAGAAGACTTCACAATGCATATCAATCTCCAAGATGTCATTTTCCATAAATAGCATTGTTTTCATACATGACTATCTCCACATACCTATGGAATATAGGAATATCTGAGCTGGAGCAGGCTCGGCCCATTGAGCCTGATCTGCTATTCAGTTAGATCATGGCTGATCATCTACCTCAATACCACTTTTCTGTGCTATCCCCATATCCTTTAATGTCATTCGTATCCAGAAATCTATCAATTTCTGTCTTGAATATGCTCAATGACTGAGCTGCCACAGCCCTCTGGAGTAGTAAATTTCAAAGATTCATCACCTCCTGAGTGAAGAAATTCCTCCTCATTTCAGTCTTAAGTAGCCTGCCCTTTATTCTGAGACTGTGTCCTCTGGCCATAGACTCACCAGCCAGGAGAAATATCCTATCTACATCTACCTGTCACACACACTAAGAATTTTCTAAGTTTCAATGAGATCACCTCTCATTCTTTGAAACTCTAGAGAATACAGATCAGGTTTCCTCAGTGTCTCCCAGTAAGACAACCCCACCATCCCAGGGATTAATCTGGTGAACCTCCATTGCACTCCTAGGTCAAGTATATCCTTCTCTAGATAAGGAGACCAAAACTGCACACAATACTCCAGGTAGGTCTCATCAAAGCTCTATACAATTGCATTAAGGCATCTTTACTTCTGTATTCAAATCCCCTTACGATGAAGGCCCATGTAACATTTGTCTTGCTAATTGATTACTGCACCTGCATGCTAGCTTTTAGCGACTCATGAACAAGGACACCCAGATCCCTTTCAATACTTCCCAACCTCTCACCATTTAAGAAATACTCTGCCTTTCTGTTTTTTTTTCCTACCAAAGTGGATAACTTTACACTTATTCACATTATATTCCATCTGCCATGTTCTTGCCCATTCACTTAGCCTGCATCCGCCTCACAACTTACATTCACATCTACTTTGTGTCATCAGCAAATTTGGAAATATTATAATTAGTTTCCACATCCAAATCATTTATATAGATTGTGAATAGCTGTGACCCCAGCAGTACCCCATTAGTAACAGCCTGCCAACTTGAGAATGATTTATTTATTTCTATTCTTTTTTTTCTGTCTGTTCACAATTCGCAATCCATACCTGTATATTACCCCCAATCCCATATGCTGTAATCTTGTTTTCTAATGTCTTGTGTGAGACCTTAATGGAAGCCTTCTGAAAATGCAAATACACCACATCCACTGGTTCTCCTTATTTGTGCCACAAGTAACATCCTCAAAAAACTCCAACAGGTTTGTCAAATCTGATTTTCCTTTCATAAATCCTTGCTGACTTTGCCCAATCATATCATTATTTTCCAAGAGCCTAGTCGTTACATCCCTTATAATAGATTCTACGTTTTCCGTACTATTGACGTCAGAGTAACAGATCTGCAGTTCTCCATTTGCACTCTCCCTCCCTTTTTAAGTAGCGGGGTTACTTTTGCTACTTTCCAGCCTGCAGGAAACTTTACCTGATCTATAGAATTTTGAAAGATAACTACCAATACATTTGCTATCTATCGCTACCTCCTTCAACACTCTGGGATGCAGAACATCAGGTCCAGGGGATTTAACAACCTTCACTCCAATCAAGTTTTTGAGTGCTACTTCTTTATTTATACTAATTTCTTTCAGTTCTTCATTTTCTCACACTCTGGGGGATTTTTTGTATTTCCCTCCATGAAGACAAACACAAACGAACTCCGCCATTTCCCTAATCTTCATTATAAATTTTCCAGTCCCTGCCTGTAATGGACCCACATTTTCCTTGCTAATCTTGCCCTTTTTGTATACCTAAAGAAGCTTTTACAGTCTGCCTTTATGTTTCTTGCTAGCTTGCATTCATATTGTCTTTAACCTTTCTTTCAGTTCCTTGGTCCTCCTTTGCTGGATTCTAAATTGCTCCCAATCCTCTGGCTTTCTCCACTTTTTCTGTTGATCTTGTAAGCCATTTCTTTTGATCTAATGCAATCTTTAACGTCTTTTGTTAGCGACAGTTGATTCACCTTTCCTCTGTTGGGTTTTTGTATCTTGGAGAAATGTTTATTTGTTGTAGGCCATGTGATAGTTCTTTACATGCCAGCCATTAACTGTCTACATCAAAGTTTTTAGTGTGTTTTCCCAATCTACCACAGCCAACTTGCCTTTGTAGCTTCATTTTGTGTAGCTTCGTGTTCAGATTTAAGATCCTAGTTTCAGAAAGACTATATCATTTTCAAACATTTTTAAAAAATCATTCAAATGATGTGGGTTTCACTGGCTGGTCCACCATTTTTTGCCCATTCTTCTTGGCCTTGAGAAGGTGGTGGTGAGCTGCCTCTTGAACCGTTGCAGTCCACGTGGTATAGGTACACCACAGTGCTGTTAGGAGGGGAGTTCCAGGATTTTGACCCAGTGACCGTGAAGGAATGGTGATATATTTCCAAGTCAGGAAGGTGAGTGATTTGGAGGGGAACTTCCAGGTGGTGGTGTTCACATCTATCTGCTGCTGTTGTCCTTCGAGATGGTAGTGGGCGTGGGTTTTGAAGGTGCTGTCGAAGGAGCCTTGGTGAATCCCTGCAGTGCATCTTGTAGTGCACTGCCGCTACTGTGTGTCGGTGGTGGAGGGAGTGAAGGTTTGTGATGTGATGCCAATCAAGCGAGCTGCTTTGTCCTGAATGGTATCAAACTTTTTGAGTGTTGTTGGAGCTGCACTCATCCAGGCAAGTGGGGAATATTCCACCACACTCCTGACTTGTGACTTATAAATGGTGGATAGGCTTTGGGGAGTCAGAAAGTGAGTTACTTGTCGCAGGATTTCCAGCCTCTGACCTGCTCTTGTAGCCACAGTATTTATCTGGCTAGTCTAGTTCAGTTTCTGGTCAATGGTAACCCCAGGATGTTGATAGTGGGGGATTCAGTGGTGGTAGTGTCATTGAATGTCAAGGGGCGATGGTTAGGTTCTGCCTTGTTGGAGATGGTCATTGCCTGGCACTTGTGTGGCACGAATGTTACTTGGCACTTGTCAGCTTAAGCCTGGATACTGTCCGGGTCTTGCTACATTTGGACATGGACTGCATTAGTATCTGAGGAGTCATGAATGGTGCTGAACATTGTGCAACCATCAGCAAACATCCTCACTTCTGACTTTATGATGGAAGGAAGGCCATTGATGAAGCAACTGAAGATGGTTGGGCTGAGGACACTTAATGTGAAATTCCATCATATTATGGTCACTATTTCCTAAGGTTTCCTAAAGTCTCCTTTACAGCAAGGTTATTAATTAGCCTTTTCTCATTTCATAATATGAAATCTATGGATTCTTGAAGTTTAGTTATCAGCTTTCATTTCATAAGAGCTATTATGACTAAATCAACAAGTGCTGCCATGCAAACTTTCAGTTTTAAAATTTATCAGCACATTCTAAGGTGCTTTAAACCTGGTAAGCTGAGTGTTGAACAGCTTAGCGTACCTTCCTTCTTGCTATGGAACTAGAAGCATTGCATGTGTTTTTGAAGAAGCATTCAGCATTACACTTTGTCATGTGTTAACATATTCAAATGATGCTCCCCAGCTGATTTAGACTTGGAATTCCTATCTTTTCTCCTACTTGGGAATTATTTCAGCATTTAAGGCACAACATGATTACAAGTTTGATGCTGTCATCACTCAGCATTCATGTCAAGCAGCGAGGCTCAGATATGTCAAGTTGAGATGTTAATTCCAAAATCAAAATACTGTGACTGCTGGAAATCCGAAATGAAAACAAGATGTCCTGATGCGAGATCATTGACCTGAAATGTTAACTCTGTCCTCTGCATTTTTGGTGCCTGACCTGAGTATTTTCTGCGCTTGTTGTTTTTATTTTAGATGCTGAATAAACTTGATTTGCCCTGCTCACTGTTCTTGAATATAAACTTGTAAAAAAGGCAGTGTAGGGTGACTTTAATCTTCATACAGACTGGACCAATCAAATGGACAAAGGTGGTTTGGAAGATGAGTTTGTGGAAGGCTTTTGTGACAGTTTCTGGAACAAGACACTGTGGAACCAACTAGGGATAACCCTATTTTAGATCTTGTACTATGTAATGAGGCAGGATTAAGTAGCAATCTCATATAAAAGATCCACTGGTGAAAAAAAATAATCATAATGCAGTTGAATTACATACTAAGTTTGAAAATGACACACTCAGTCCCAAACATGAATCTGAAACTTAAACAATTCTAATTATATAGGTTTGAGGGGAGAGCTGACTAAGGTTGATTGCATAAATAGACTAAAAGGTACTATAGTAAATAAGCAATTCATTATGTTCCTCAAAAATACATTCTATTAAAGAACAAAAGCTCAGTAAGAAAGATCCATTAATCCATGGCTTACTAAGGAAGTTAAAGATAGCATTAGATTAAAGGAAGGGGTTAATAACGCTGTGAAGAATAGTCGTAAGCCTGAGGATTGGGCAGATTTTAGAAGCCAATGAAGAGCCACCAAAAAGTGGAGTAAAAAGTTTAAAAAAAAAATAGAATGAGAGTAAACTAACAAGGAATAAAATTGAAAATTGCCCAGATATGTCCTGTCAACAAAAAGCTGAACAAATTCAACCCGGCCAGCTACCACCCCATCAGCCTCCTCTTGATCATTAGCAAAGTAATGGAAGCTGTTGTTCACAGCGCGATCAAATGGCAATTATGCAGCAACAAACTGCTCACTGATAATAAGTTGGAGGTCCACCAGAGTCACTTGGTTCCTGATCTCATTATAACTTGGTTCCAAACATGGATAAAACAGCTGAATTTGAGGTGAGTGACTGCTCTTGATATCAAGGCAGCATTTGACCAAGGGTGGCATCAAGGAGCCCTGGCAAAACTGATGTCAATGGGAATAGGGGGAAAACTCTCCACTAGAGAGTTGGAGCCGTACCAGCACAAAGGAAGATGGTTTTTGTGTTGGAGGCCAATCATCTCAACGCCAGGACATTGCTGCAGGAGTTCATGAGGGTAGTGTCCTAGGCCCAACCATTTTCAGTTTTTTCATCAATGACCTTCCATCATAAGGTCAGAAGTGGGGATGTTCGCTGACTGCATGATGTTTAGCACCATGTGTGACTCCTTAGATACTGAAGCAGCCTGTGTCCATGTGCCTGTGTCCTGGACAATATTCAGGCTTGGGCTGACAAGTGTCAAGTAACAGTCGTGCCACGCAAGTGGCAGGCAATGCCATCTCCAGCAAGAGAGAATCTAACCATCTTGACTTGACATTCAATGGCGTTACCATTGCTGAATCCCCCACTATCAATATCCTGGGGTTACCATTGACCAGAAACTGAACAGGACCAACCATATAAATACTGTGGCTACAAGAGCAGGTCAGAGGCTAGGATTTCTGAGGCAAGTCCTGTCTCCTGTCTCCTCAAACCTGCCTACCATCTGCAAGGCACAAGTCAGGAATATGATTGAATAGTCTCCACTTGCCTGGATGAGCGCTGCTGCGATCACACTCGAGAAGCCTGGCACCATATAGGACCAAACGGTGTGCTTGATCAGCATCCCATCCATCAACCTAAATACTAAGTCTCTCTAACACCAACTCTGTGAAATCAGTGTATACCATATATAAGATGCATTGCAGCAACGCAGCAAGGCTTCTTTGACAGCACCTTCCAAACCTGCAACCTCTACCACCTAGAAGGACAAGGGCAGTAGACACATAGGAATGCCATCACCTGCAAGTTCCCCTCAAGCCACACACCATCTTGATTTGGAACTATATCACCGTCGTTCCTTTATTGTTGCATGTTTAAAACCCTGGAACCCCTTTCCCAGCAGCACTGTAGGTGTACCTGCGCCAGATGGCCTGCAGAGGTTTGAGAAGACTGCTTGCCATCACCCTCTGAAGAGCAATTAGGAATGGGCAACCAATGTTGGCCATGCCAGTGATGTGCACATCATATGAAAGAATGAAAAAATAATTAAAGCAGATTGTAAGAGCTTTCAGAAGTATATAAAAAGGAAGAGAGTAGCTAAAGTAAAGGTTGGACCTTAAATGCAAAGATAGGAGAAATTTTCAAGGAATTGAGGCAGTGGCCTAGACATTGCACAAACATTTTGTGGCTGTATTCACAACAGAAGACACACATTACGTACAGAAATAGAAGTTAACCAAGGGGCTAATTCGAGGGAGGAACTTAAGGTAATTGATATCAGCAGAGAAAAAGTATTGAGAAACTTAAGGGACTACACCCTAGGGTCCTAAAATAGGTAGCTGCAAAGATAATGGGTGTGCTAGTTATGATATTCTAAAATTCCCTACATTAAGTTAGCAAAGGTAACATTGACATTCAAGAAAGGAGGGAGAGAACATCAGATATTACAGTTCAGTTAGCCTGATATCAGTTGTCAGGAAAGTGCTGACATCTCTTAAGGAAGTCTTAGTATTGCACTTGGAAACTCATAGCATGACCAGACAGGTTCAACATAGTTTCCCCTTGATCAAACCATGTTTGACAAACTTATTGAGAGTTTTTTGAGGATGTAACTGGTTGTGTAGATAAAGTAGATTTGGTATACTTGAATTTCCAGAAGGTGCCACACAAAAGGTTAAATGTACAAAACAAGGGCTCATGGAGTTAGGGGGTAATGTATTAGGATGGATAGATGACTGGCTACTAGATAGAAACAAACAGAATAAGAGGTGATCTCATCGAAACATAGTAGATTCTGAAGGAGCTTGGCAGGGTAGATACAGTAGTTGTTTCCCTTGGTTGGGGAGTCTAAAATATGGGAGCACAGTCTCAGGATAAGGGACTGATCATTTAGGACTAAGATGAGGAGAAATTTCTTTCTAAAGGGTTGTGATCTTTGGAATCCTCTACCCCAGGAGATTGTGGATGCACCTTTGTTGAATATACTTAAGGCTGAGATGAACAGATTTTTGGTGTGTCAGGGAATTGAAGGACCTGGTGATGGGGGGTTAGGGGGGGAGAAAATGGAGTTGAAGCCAAAGGTCAGCCGTCATTGTGTTGAATGGGGGAGCAGTCTTGAGGTGCAGCATTGTCTACTCCTGCCTCTATTTCCTTTGTAACTCTGAAAATCGTTTTTCAGTTTCCCCATGCTAAGTACCCTTGTGACTCCTCTGAGTGGTATTAATGTTAGCAGGTCAGGACACGGCAACGACTAATACAATGTTTTAACTTTCTTTTTCACACTTTTTCTCTGATTAGTTGTACCCTTTCTCAAGTACACACTGATTATGTTTGCAGGAATTAGGAGAGTTAAGTTATTTATACCTCTGTTCATTTTTTCCTTGTATTAAGGATCATTAGAGTTGAGGAGGTATGAACTTGGAAAACATATGAACAACTCAATTGTTGAGGAATGGTACTGTGTACATGTTGTCATTATGAGCATCAGCAAAATTCAAATCTCAGAGAGACATGACCTGTTGTCCTGAATGGAAGTGACACTTACCAAGCTCTTGATTGAGAGCGTAACCATTGAGTATGCCAGTGTGAGTTCACTAGAATCGTTGATTCCAGCACAGAAGGAGGCCTTTCGGCCCATTGTGTCTGTGCTGGCTCTCTGAAGGAGCAGCTTACCGAGTGCCGCTTCTCCCCTTCTCCTCGTAGAATGGTGGATACTTGGTAATCGTTTCTAGAGGTTTGCTCCTTAAAGGCCCATGATACTACATAGAAATAGATTTTACATAAATTGTCAGTTATGATAACAGCTCCAGATGATGCAGCACCCAACTCATTGTCGTGTCGTAGTTATGAAATTGTGCTTGGGAAATTCTTCTTGTGTGAATTCCACCCACGTGTTAATCATTTAGAGTATATACATACATATGAATTAGAAGCAGGAGTAGGCCATTTGGTTCCTCGAGTGTGCCCTGCCATTTGATTAGATCATGGCTGAGCAATTTGATACTTTCACTCAACTTTTCTGGCATTGATTGGTCGTTCAAAATTATTAAGAAATACAATTGCTTACTTATACTTAGTTCCTCTAGTCCCATGCGGGACAATAGGTAGCAAGGCTCCACCGCTAGCCTCAGCCCATTGCAATTTTTTCGCTCTAACCCAGGTGGTGTCCTGCTCTTGAACGTGCTCCTTAAACGTACTTTGTCAGGTCTCCTTTGGCTAGCCTATCTTCTTTTTCTATCTGGTGGTGTCCATCCTATTGCCTACTGGGATGTGCATCTGGGAAGCGAAGTACGTATTCTGCCAGTCCTAGTTGTCTCTCCGTCACAATGTCCCGCAGGTGTCTGACCAGTTCTTTGTAGCACTTCTACATTGGTGGTGATGTCCCGTTATGTGATGCCCAGGATCTTTTGTAAGCAACAAAAGTACAAGTATATTGATCACTAAAAGTTGTGCCACAAGTTTGCAAGACCATTAAAAAAAGCAAACCTAGCACAAGGTTTCATTTCTGGAGGGAGAGTCTGGAAAAATAGAAAAGTTGTGCTAAACTTTGATTTGAACCTTGGTTAGACCACATTTATTGCATGCAACTCCAGTCACCATATTATGAAAAGGACATAGAGTTACTGGAGAGAGGGTGCAGAGACAGTTTACAAGGACGATACCAGAAATGTGTGGGTTTACATATCAGGAAAGGATTGACAGGCTAGGTCTCTTTTCTTTTTAATGACCAAACAGAAAGTTTTTAAATTATGAAAGGTTTGATAGAGTGGATACAGAAAATTCTTCTCCTTGTGGGGAAGAGCATAACTGGAGGCCATCAATATAAGATGGTTACCAAGAAATCCAACATGGCATTCAAAAGACAATTCTTTACCCAAAGAGCAGTGAGAATATGGAATCCATTACCACAGGGAGCGATTGAAGTGAATTGTATAAATGCATTTTAGGGAAAATTAGACAAGCTTTTGAGGGAGAAGGCAATAGAGGTTTACGATGATAGATTTAGATGAGGAAAGATGGAAGGAGGCTTGGGTGGATAAGTTGGGCCGAATGACCTGTTTCTGTGCTGTGTATCCTATGTAATCCTTTAGTAAAATTATGCTGTAGTCTTTTAACGTGGTTTATCACTTGTATGAAGAGATACACTAAACGAGAAAATGTTGTATTATGTACTTCTCTGTAATTTACTTTATACCTCCATGTGCAAAACGTCCACCATTCCTTCATCTTTCTCTAACTGATCTGATGCAATTGGGATCTTACCCTTATTATTCTGTCAAAACCGGCCTTTGTGCTCGCACCTACTTAGAAACATAGGAATCTGGAGGAGTGAGGAAGATCCTCTGACTAACAAGCTATTTGGTACAAAATTCCAAAAGGGATGATGTCTGAGGTGATGTAGCACACTTAATGGAGTATTTCTTTTAGTAAAAACAAAAAAACTGCAGATGCTGGAAATCCAAAACAAAAACAGAATACCTGGAAAAACTCAGCAGGTCTGGCAGCATCGGCGGAGAAGAAAAGAGTTGACGTTTCGAGTCCTCATGACCCTTCGATGCTGCCAGACCTGCTGAGTTTTTCCAGGTAATTCTGTTTTTATTTCTTTTAGTATGCAGGTTGAAATATCATTGTATATTTGATTGAACATTTTCACTTCGTAAAGTGGGAAATAATTAAGGTTTTAGTTCATTTATTTTCCTTACTTAAGCTACATTTCAGCAATGCATCGTGCAATATCACTGGAAATTCTTTTGTGAAAAAATGTTGGTGCAGCTCTGTGCATAAGGAAAACAATTTCTACTCAGCTTGGGAGTTCTATGGAGAGTACAACAAAACTCCAGGTCTCAAAATATCAGCCATAACCGGAAACACTTTAGTTTTGGATTTTCTAAATCTAGACTCCTAACACTCAACTCTTCTTTTCAGTACAATGATCCACTGCTTTAAAAGTTTGTTATGGTGGTTGGGTATATTTTGCAGCTGTGGGTGATGTTTTCTTTTTTTTTCTTCTCTGCCTTCTACAGAACCTTAACATAAAAACTTTGGCGGATGATGTGGTAAGCCTGTTCTGGAATCTACCTAAATCACTAAACCATGCATGCTAAAAATTGTAGTTCTTAACATCCCTTCTCAATATTTGTAGAAATGGGCATTAGTTGTTCTGCCTCAGGAATAACCTGGTACTAATGAGAACATTTAATGCATTTCCTCAATTTTGCTTCTAGTATTTTAAATCTACTCTCTCAGCCTGCTGAATGAACCTATTTAGCACTCTATGGGATTGCATTAGTTAAAATAGGACTCCTTTCTTAAGTTTATGCTTTCAGAGTTTATGACTTCTGCATATAATGTATTGAATAAACTTACAGCTACAAGAGTACTTCAGTCAAAAAGAAAGATGGTCAATAAGCTGGTTAAAGGAAATTTCGGAAAATTTGAATTGCACTGCTTGACTCTAGAAAAAGAAATAGGTGAAATGGTTAAGACCCATCATGACTTAGGATAAACGTTTGAATTTTCACCATTCTAAGGAATTTAAATGTGATTATAATTAGTAAGCCATTGTTATCAACAAGGTGCTTACAATAACAATTCAATCTTGTGTTTAAATACATTTAAAAAAAAATTAAAACTAAACTGCAATGTTTGCAGAGATATCTTGGCCACTGCTACACTTGTACTGAGTGGAGAAATTAAAATCAGTTGTGCTAAACTGGGAGCCCCTGACCATTCTTGAAAACAATTTGAACATTATACAAATTATTTCCTGTTAATGACTATGCAGGTTCTAAATTTATTTTAAATATGATGATAAATGGATTGCCTATTCCTGGTGACTGTTATTTTATTAATCAGAATTCTAACCCAAGATATATTCTTTTGAGATTGGATTGTTATATATTGTGCATGACACAAGCATATTCCATAATTAATGGATTTTCCTGGTGTTTTTCTCATGACTGAGGAGATAATTTATATTAAGCTGAATTAATGGACAGAAACTCAACCTACAGGCACTTCAACAAGATCGATCATGAACGAGCCAGTTAAAAGCGTCTTTATACTTAATGAGGTTTTCCTAACTTACATTATGTATGTTCTAACTATGCATGCCAAGCTAACAACTGATACAGGGCACTTAAAATTGATATAGATTTTGTTGAATGTTTT
This sequence comes from Carcharodon carcharias, assembly GCF_017639515.1. Taxonomy (NCBI): domain Eukaryota; kingdom Metazoa; phylum Chordata; class Chondrichthyes; order Lamniformes; family Lamnidae; genus Carcharodon; species Carcharodon carcharias. The sequence continues at coordinate 114,349,401 of NC_054475.1, forward strand.
ATTGTCTTGGCACAACATAAGTAAATCTTCCATTATTGAATGACTATGACGACTCTGCTATTCAGGTGACTGAGTTTTAAAATAGCTAAGTATCTTGAATTTCACTTTAAACTTATTTTGAAGTGTGCTTGTCTCGATCATTAGGTTCCCCATCACCACTTTTGAGAAAACAGGCAGACAACCTATCAATTTTTAAGACTTGTATGAATAACTGTTTTTGGACATCATAGTGTGTGAGGCTGTCTTAGGGTGACTTGCCTGAAAGGGCAAACCTCTGCTCTGCATCTTTTCCAACAGCAAACTGAGCTCAGGGTCTTGTCATGTGGGTTACAAAGGCACAAAGGTACATCGTACCATTTGTATGATATTGTGTGTTGAATCACTACTGCACTGTGCTATGACTTCAGAAAAGTTGGGTTATTAAACTACATAAAGTATAAATAGTTTAACCAACTGACATTTTGATGCATCAGTTGACATTAGTGCTTCAGTGTCTACACTTTAACCTGCAGTCAAACCACGTTAAAACAAAAAAAGACTTGCATTTATATAGTGTCTTTCATGATGACTGGATTCCCTAGTGAAGCACTTTTGAATTATAGTCACTGTTGTGATGTATGACATGTAGCGCCAATTTAAGCATTGTATGGCCTCCCAGAATAGCAACGTGAAAATGACCAGATAACCTGATTTTTGTGACATGGATTGAAGGACAAATATTGTCCAGGATGCAGAACTTCCTTGCTGTTTGAAGTAGAGCCATGGGATCTTTTATGCTCATCTTTAATGTCGTCTCCTAAAGATGACACTTCTGAAGTTGCTGCATTAGAGTGTCCGCCTAGATTGCTGTGTTCAAAGCCTGGAATGTGATTTGAACCCACAACGTTGTCACTCTGGTGAGAATGCTACTAAGTGAGCCACGGCTGATAAAGTGTGGAAATCCTTTATTTGCGATTTATATTGTTTATCCTCTTATTAATTAAAAGGAACCTTATCTAGAATAAGGCCAAAGCTATTTTATAACAAGCTATGACTGCATGCATATCAGTGAAACTATATGATTGTTAAGGTGTTATGTGTATCAAAACTGCCTAGCAAACTGAAAATCAAATTATCCTACCACAATTTATTTAGTGCATGAGCATTTTAAGGGCAAGGTGTAACCTTTCATTTGATACTCAACTATAATTATGCTGCTTTGTCACAAATTAAGCATGAGGCTGTGTATTATTCACAGATAAAATCACTGCAAGTATGCATGATTTTGTAAAGGATGTGCTCATAACACAATATTTTAGACAAATGTATAAATGCAGGAAGCTTTAAATGGCATTATTTTAATATAATTTATTTATTATTATTTATTTTGACAGCGTGACAGATTAACCAGTTTTCGAAAGTCAGCTACGAAAAAAGAGAAACCTCACATACAGCATCCTACTGACTCTCAAACAGCTATGTGTGACTTGCCACTAGCTCAACCAGTGTTTGAGGAATGTTTTATGAATCTTTCTGAGAAAGAGATTTTAGATCTCTTTGAAAAAATGATGGTAAGTACTGTTTTTTTAATGAAGAGAAACATTCTATAATTTCTTTAAGACTCCACTGATCAAACATTTTCAGACATTTTTAACTTCTTATGAACGAACTGTAATATTATTTGCTGTGTGCATGTGTAGCTGTATTTCTAGAGAAATTTCTATGACGCTGTAGTGTGCTGCACAATGTTTTATTATCATGCAAAATGTAGCAGGATCAGCATTTTTTCAAAATACTCAAACTACAGTTCCCTTTTTTGCATTAAATGTGGGTATCTGTGAGTCACCTGATGAAGTCCTGCAGAATATTTCCATTATGTTATATAATTTTACCAAAAGATAGAGCTTATTTTTATAAGATTTTTATTTTGAAGGAAACTGCGAAGGAGATGTCATCAATATTTTTGCAAAATAGTGGACCTAAATTTCTGTTTTCAGAAAATAAGTTCTTCGGCTATACTGCTGAATATGTGTTACCAGTTGCCAGGTGCAATCAAAGAAACTGTCACCCCAGCCATTTTCACATCGTGGGGTGACTCTAAACTTGCCTCACACTGTCTGAGGGGACCATCATGTTAAGCAGTTCTTACACCCCTGCTGAACAATATTGTTTAATATATGTTAGGGGCTTGGAAGCACTGGACATTATAACAAAACAATTACTCACTCCAATTTCTTGATGGTTATAGCATTATCCTCCTATATGCTGTTAATGAGGAAGTTCTGTAGCCTCCATATTGTAGGATTTCCTTCTATTCCACTCATTCCAAACTTAATTTGTGTTCCTACACTTTCCTTTTACTGCCCTAACTAGCATGTCATGTGGCTTGCTTTATTAGCTAAACTAGCAACTGCTAATTATTGCATCAGAATTTTAATTCGTTGTTGGGAATTTGACCTTAACCTCTGAAGAACTACTTCTTATCTCCCCGTGCCCACCCTGTCCTGTACTCAAAAAACAGGACAAATCCAACCCGGACAATTACCCTCACTCTACCCTCAATCATCTGTAAAGTAATGGAAGGGCTATCAAGCGGCACTTGCTTAGCAATAACCTGGGGCAGAATTTTACAACTCGTGGGCGTGCGCCCGACCAAATCGGGCGTAAAATAGCACAAGAAGATATTGGGAAAGCGTCCCGACGTCATCCCGCATGTGTGCAGTCTTCAGGTCCGCGGGCACATATGGGTGTCGGAGCCGCAGCTGCCATCAGTTAAGAGGCCACTTAAGGCCATTAAAAACCCAATTGAACCTGACTTTATGTTGCCTGTGTGATTTTGCGCTCATAGCACAGGCAAAATGGGCAGGCGGGCAGCTCACATTTTGCAAAACCTCATCCAAGGGTCAGCAGCATTGCCGATGTGAGTAGTGAGGCGTTTAGGTGATAGTTTGCAGTTGATTGCTTATTTGAACTTTACAGCTTTATCTCTGTTCTGAGCTTCATTCTTAAGGATTCCACTCGATGAACACCCAGACAGTGTGTGACCACAGGATCCAGATTTGCAAGTCTGTGCACAGTCCCCTGGCAGCTACTATGATGCTTATATACTCAGACACTCCCAGGTGGCAAGGGTATTCAATGCTCCAGCCTGACTGGATGGGTGGCTGATGAGTGATAATGGCTATCTGTTGAAAAGTTGTCTTACAATGCCTCTCTGCCACCTAAGAACAGAGGCAGCGTTATATAGGAGTCATGCCTCCACAAGAGTGGTGACAGAGAGGATCATAGGTCTTCTGAAAATGCCCTTAAGATGCCTGGACCACTCAGGGGGAGCACTGCAATACCAGAGTGGGTGTTACTGATAGTGGTTGCATGCTGCGCACTCCACAACCTAGCACAAGCAAGGGGGAACCCATCGGAAGAAGAGGATCTTAACTAGCTGCGCAGGCCTCAGATGATGAATTCAGTAGTGAGTCAAAAGAGGAGCAAGGTGAGGAGAACGCTGAGGGTGTGGAGGCAGACCTCTATCCTTTAGGGAGGCAGAGACATCAGGGCCGCCTTCATCCAACACTCCTTCAGCTAGGTTGCCAAAGATCTGCTTCCACCTCGTGCCAGGGCCGTTGCTTCCACCCCAGATGTCTGAAATGACCCTTTCATTTGAGCCCAAAGTCCACTCAGTGCCTGTAGAGCTACTCATGTTCAGCACTACATACTGGTGTACTCTGCACCAAAAAAGGTGAAGCATACTCAGGCCATTACGACAAAAACAAAATTAATCTCATTTTGACAATCCAAACAAATTAACATAACCTTATCTGGTCTTCATTCCAGACCAGTAAACATAAACAAAACATTACACAACAGAAGTTCACCCATGACCAGTCCCTCTTGTGCTCGTGGTGTTTTAAACATGTTTGCGAGCACTATGTCTTGGTGCCCCCCCCCCACACCCAGGCATTGGAGGTAGCCTGCTGACTTTGGTGTCTTGTTAGCCTTGACAACTTTGGCATCACCCTCTGGCCAGTGGAGCCTGTGATGGCCAACCCCTGGGAGGGAGCAGCCAGTGCATCTCCCCAGCCATTGCAGCCTCATCAGATGCCACGGTCACTGGCAAAGGGGTGGAGGAGCTGCTGCCGTCATCCAGAGCGCCCTGAAAGGAGCCTGCAGAAATGACAAGCAACTCGTATGCCAACCAGAGGTCACTCTGGACCTTCCTGCTCGCCATTGATGGATGGACACCTAGCTGGGATACTGGGTGCCTCTTCCACCTCCCACACTGGCAATGACCACCTGAGGTTATTGCCTGTGTGAGGGCTTGCAGGTTGAGCGCAACGCCAGGAACCCCTGATTCTCTCTCTGGAGCTGTCTTTCCACGAGAGTCACGACACTCTCAATGGAGGAGGCAGTGCACTTGGCCATGATGGTCAACGCAGTACTTATGCTTCGCATGGACTCTTCCACAACAGAGACCACAGTGTGCATACCCTCATGGACCTCGGCCAGATCTCCCGCACATCCCACTGGACATCCAGCACCTGCCGCCTAATGGATGGCTCATCATCTGCCTTCAACTCAGCATGGTCCTGGGCTCCAGCAGTCTCCCCGATTGTCGGCGCCCTGGGCACTCTCTGCCTCTGCCTCCTCCTCCTCCTCAAGTGAATGTGAAGTGCCCTCGCTGCTGTGCTCCTAAATTCTAGCTGAAGATCTAACGCCCACCGAGGTGCTGGTATCTGCACTAGTGCCTGGTTCAGAGAGTGGGTGTGACGCAGGTAGCATGTGAAGCCTGGTGGTCCTCTGCATCGAGGGTGGCTCTTCAGAGTCCTGAGATTGAGTGCATACTGGTGAATTTAAGATAGAACAACAAAATGTCATTAGGCTAAGTCATCACACTGTCAACTGTGCATGCCAGGCACCCTGGTGAGACAATGGAGAGCTACATCACGGTGCCATTGTCTTTCAATGATAAATGGGGACCCCAGTTTTGGGGCTCCCATCAATGAAGAGAGTACACAAGAATGTTTGCACCATCCGAAACACTCACCTCTGTGCACTGCACTCTTACCTTTGTCGGACACCCCAGCGACTCTTTGGCTGGTTGACTGAGATGCGTGGCACCCCTCCAGCTCCAAGGTGTCCTGCTCAAATCTGGGTAGGATTAGGAGGTTTGGGGGTCCTCTGCCTATCCACAATCTTTCAGTGTTGTTATGGTCATCTCTTAAAAGGACAGAGGAGCCTGGATTAGTCCACTCTCTACCTGCAGCGCCGTTGCAGCTGGCCAACCTCACCTGAGGAACACCTTGCAGGGCACATCCAAGTCGTGACCCTCAAGCCACAAGGCACTCAGTCCAAGCAGCCAGGGCTCAACCCCTTGGCCAGCTCCAGCATCATGGACAATTGGCACTCAGACTCTTAACACCTCTGAGCTTCATGGGGGGACGGCCAGACCTTAACATTTCAATACATTGATCTATGCCAACCTGGTACTCAGCCTTCCCAAGTGTAGCAAGTTGTTAAACCTTTTGCAGCACTGCACCCATGTGCACCACAGTACTTCATGGGCGCTGACTTGCGCTGCCACCTCCTCCCAAGCTCTTTTTGTAATGTGCGGTGGCCTCCTTCCATTTCTGGGGACGAGGGTGTCCCTTCTGGCAGCCACCTCTTCCAGGAGGACCGTGACGCACTCGTCCGAGAATCGGGGGCTGAGTGCCCACCCAACCTGCTCCCCCGCCTGGTGTCTCCAGCCACACTTGAGGCCATAACTTAGGTCTTCAGAATGCTGCAAATATGTTCTTCCTTGGCAGCCTTCAAGAAGCTGTCTGTGCCGTTTTAAAACCACCTGCTGGGTTGCCATTGGACCCGGCGGCCGACAGGCCCGCGCCTGGCTCTTCCCGAACATTGGGAAGATGCATTTTATGCTGGGCGGGCCTTAATTGGCCAGCCAGCGTGAAGTTGTGGTTGGGGGCCGATTGCGGGTGGTGCCCGTTTTCCGACTGGTTGTGGGCCTGCCAATCACGTGCGCCCACCAAGGGTAAAATTCAGGCCCTGCTCACTGATGCCAGTTTGGGTTCCGCCTGGACCACCCAGCTCCTGACCTCATTACAGCCTTGGCTCAACCATGGATAAAAGAGCTGAACTCCTGAGATAAGGTGAGAGTGACTGCTCTTGACATCAAGGCCACATTTGAGTGAGTATGGCATCAAGGAGCCCTAGCAAAATTGGAGTCAATGGGAATCAGCGGGAAAGCTCTCTGCTGGTTGGAGTCATACCTAGAACAAAGGAAGATGGTTGTGGTTGTTGAAGGTCAGTCATCTCAGCTCCAGGACATCACCACAGGAGTTCCTCTAGGAAGTGTCCTTGGCCCAACCATCTTCAGCTGCTTCATCTTCAGGTCAGAAGTGGGGATGTTCGCTGATGAATGTTCAGCACCATTCGTGACTCCTCAGATACTGAAGCAGTCTATGTCCAAATGTAGCAAGACCTGGACAATATCCAGGCTTGGGCTGACAAGTGACAAGTAACATTCATGCCACACATGTGCCAGACAATGACCATCTCCAACAAGAGAGAATCTGACCATTGCCCCATGACGTTCAATGGCATTACCGTCTATCGATATCCTGAGTGTTACCATTGACCAGAAACTGAACTGGACCAGCCATATAAATACTGTGGCTACAAGAGCAGGTCAGTGGCTAGGAATCCTGCAACAAGTAACTCACGCCCTGAGACCCCAGAGCTTGTCCACTGTTTACAATACACAAGCCAGGTTTGTGATGTAATACTCCCCACTTGCCTGGATGAGTGCAGCTCCTACAACGCTCAAGAAGCTTAACACTATCCAACACAAAGTAGCCCGCTTGATTGGCACCACATCTACAAACATTCACTCCCTCCGCTACCGACGCACAGTAGCAGCAGTGTGTACCATTTGCAACATGCACTGCAAGAATTCACCAAGGCTCCTGAGACAGCACCTTCCAAACCCATGTCCACTACCATTTAGAAGGACAAGGGCAGCAGATAGATGGGAACACCATCATGACTTGGATATATATTCCCATTCCTTCACTGTTGCTGGGTCAAAATCGTGGAACTCCCTTCCTAACAGCACTTCAGCATTTCAAGAAGGCACTTCACCACCATCTTCTCAAGGGCAACTAGGGATGGGCAATAAATGCTGGCCCAGCCAACGAAGCCCACATCCCGTGAATGAATAAAAACAAAAGTAGAACAAACTCAGCTTATTCGGAGATAAAAATTCAGCTTATTCAGTCTGCCCACCTGACTCTGTTTTCTCTCATCCCTTGAACCGTTCTAGTATTTCTCTTCTGTACCCTCTTCAAAGCCTTCGTACCCTCCCCTAAAGTGTTTTGCCCGGCGTTGGAGACATTATTCCAGCTGGGGCTGTGCTAGTGCTTTATATAGATTTACTACAACCTCATTGCTTTTGTACTCTATGCTTCTATTTATAATGCCAAGAATCTCGCATGCTTTATTAACTGCTTTGTTGACTTTTCCTGCCACTTCAAAGATTTCTGCAGAAAACCCTCAGATCTCTCTCTTTGTGCACCCCCTTTAAAATTGTACCATTGTATTACACTTGTACTAAAATTGTATTACACTTTGGAAAAATGAGCAGATGCATCTTCTGCTATGTGTCTGCCCATTCCATGGGTCTGTCTTGTCCTTTTGAAGTCCATTGCTATTTTCCTCACTACTACTCTTCCAAGTTTTGTGTCATCTACAAATTTTGAAATTTTGATCTGTAACTTCAAGTTCTACCGCTGAACCTTGGGGAACTTCACTGTTTACCTCTCTGCATTCCATAAAATAGCTATTCACCACATCTGTTTGATTTCTGTGCCTGAGCAAATTTTGTATCTGCAATTACTGCTGCTTTTATCCCATACGCTGTTAAGCCTAACATGTGATGCTTTATAAAACACCTTTTGAAAGTCCAAATATACAACATCAATAGTACTGGTCCCATCCACCCTTTCTTCTTTTACCTCAACAAAACTTGTTGCTCATAATTTTATGCTGGCTCTCCTTTAATCATCCATGCTTGCCCAAGTGGCTATTAATTTTCTCTTGCTCATGTTTCCTCCCATTGACGTTAAACTGACTGGCCTATAATTGTCCAGTTTGTCCTTCTTCCTGTTTTTGAATGAGGTTATAACATTTGAAATCCTCCAGTACTTTGACAGCACTTCTGCATCTGAGGAGGATTGGAAGATTATGGGTCAATACCTCTGCAATTTCTAAACTTGCTTCTTGGCAACGTAGGATGTATCTCATCCAGACCAGCTGACATCCACTACAAGTTTGTTGCCAGCACCTTCCAAACCTGCAATCTCTACCATCTAGAAGAACAAGGCTGGCAGATTTACGGGAGCACCACAAGATCCCCTTGAAGTGACACATCACCCTGAACTGGAAATATGTTGCTGTTCTCACTTGCTGGGTCAAAATTTTGAAATTCCTTCCCAACACTACTGTGGGTGTATTTACCCAACATGGACAGCATCAGTTCAAGAAGGTGACTCACCACCACCTTCTGGAAAACAATTAAGGATGGCCTTGCTGGTGTCACTCACATTCTATGAACAAATAAAAATAAGTATGGCCAGCCTTTATAGAACCTCCTCTTTATTTACTTCTTAAAATCTCATTCAGTATTCTGGCAGCTTCCTGTTTACCAGAACTTTGGCAGAGTCATCTTCCTTCTGGATGCAATAGACTCATTTATTACTGCGACCATATCTTCTGGCTTGACCAATAGATCTCCATTTTAGTCCTTAATCAGTCTCACTGTTTCTTTTGACAATCATTTTACTGTTAATATGCTTATAGAAGACCCCTTTGGATTCCCTTTTAGCTTCTGATCAATTCTTATATAGTCTCTTTGCTCCTTTTATTGCCTTTTTTCTTACTTTTTCCTATTCACACTGATTTTCCCTTGTATTGTCAAGCTGATATCTGCCATTTTTTGCTTCATCCTACTCTCTAATTCCTTTGTCATCCCAGAGCTCTTGTTTTGATTGCCCTCCCTTTCCTTATGGGAATGTATCTTGACTGTACCTGAACTATCTTCTCTTTAAAGGCCGCTTATTGCCCATTACAAAATCGAGAAGGTCATACATACTAAAGACAATCTAATTTCTAATTGCAATAATTTGATAATATAGCAATGCCGCTAATTGAAACAAATAGATTTTTCAGGAATGTAACAACAAAACTAATAGAATCCTTTCAAATTCAAAGCTAGTTAGTAAATATCTGCAGTGCAGCTCTGTACAAGGTTGACATGGAGTTTCTGCTATCAGCAAAATGCAGTGGACATTGAGCTAGTTTTGCCAAGGTGAAATCACATTCATGTCCCTGCAAAACTCAATTGCAAAAGCCAGAATGTAAAATCTCTCGTGAATCAGCTCAATAAAGCAAGATAATCAATTTGTGATTGGCACAACATCATAAAGAAGAGCTGTATTGCATACTTCAACTTTTTAAACAGAGGCGATTAGTTGACGAATTTAATACTCTTGGCCTTATTTTTTTATTGGCTTCAATTGGATCCTGGTCACTGCTGACTTCAATTAACAAATTACGACAACAGAACAGGACACATCTGTGTGACTTCAGTTAACTAATGGTCACAGGCCTTGGATACCAAGGGCAGATCAAATTGAAGAAATGGCAGCAGCAAAGTTTCATTTGGCAGAAAGCATACAAAAACTCCAGGCTTAATTTTCTACTTCAAGTGTTTGTACAACAACTTAAAACATATAGCTAAACATGAATTCACGATAATTATCGATGAGGAAGGCTGTTCAGTCCATTTTCTTTTGATCTATCTGGAAAGAACCTTGAGTTCCCTATCTAATTTCAGGAACTAATAATTTCTTAAATGACTCCAATATTTTTCTTTTTTTTTGGAAGCCCATCCCACATGTTGATGACTTTTTGATATTAGTTTAAATTTGTTCCCTTTTCCTATTCTTGCAAATTAATTTAAAGTTCCTCTGTTTGTGGAGGACATGGTTGCACAAGTCTTCCCTAGTGCACACTTGGAAGAGACAACTGTTAATATTACCTTGATTGCCCTTCATTTTGGCCCTGCTTGTATCTCTTACGGTTTTTATTTCATCTCTTAATTACCCGCATATTGTTGTTCTAAAATAATTTTAATTATTATTTTTTGCACCTGCCAAAGTTTGTATTTTTTTCTCCATCTCTCCACCCCTTCAATCATTCTTTTCATTTATTTCTGCTTGGTTCTATATTAATTTTGCTGAATACCTTCCCTTGCAGGTATTTTGGTGAGCTTATTTTTATTTTTTATTTCTCTGTGTGCAATTATTCCATTTTCCTGACCTGAAGAAAAAAGTTGAACTTAAGGGTACATCTGGTTCATGGTTTGTCAGGAAATTTGGAATAAAGCATAATGGCTTATCAATTGATTTGCCTGTGTTTCAGACTAGGAGCTGCATTTTTTAGTCTTCTGGTTGGGCTTTTATTTGATCTCACCTGATGGTTTTATTGACAATTCTCAACATCTTGTTCTTTGAAAGAGATGTTGGTGCTGAATTTCTTTTTGTTTTTGGTGATTTGTTTGGAGATAACAGGCTTCTCCATATAACTGTCTTAAGAGTTTTGACATATAGTGTTAATAGAACCTAAATGTGCAAATGTGGACTGTCATTGCTTTGTCCATGATAGAATTGTTATGTGTATGGCAACTGATCAAGTGAAAACCCCTTGCACTTTAGCTATTGTCTTTGTGAATTGAGCCAAGTTACACTTTGTCAAAGTCTGATAGAATGGACACTGAACATTCTGGTCTACATTCTATCAATGTTGACATCATAGTAGTTCTTACATGTGATTCTAGTTAGACTATCCTCATTTATTTAGCAGTATTATCATCTTTCGAAGATCTATAAACACTAAGAGGAAATTTCAAATAGATTGTCAAATTGTATGAAGTGAATGCACTTTATTGTTCACATGTCTCACTAAGGCTTCTTTGACAGCAGTTCCCAACCCACAATCTCTACCCCTTAGCAGAACAAGTGCAGCAGGTGCATGAGGACGCCTACCTCCAAGTCACAGTCCATTCAGACTTGGAAATAGATCATGTTCATTCATCATCACTAATTTAAATTCTTGGAACTCCCTAACTAATAGCGCTGTGGGACTATTCACAACATTGACTGTAGTGGTAGAAGAAGTCTGCTCACCAACACCCTCTTGAGGGCAATTAGGAATGGATAACAAATTCTGGCCTTTCCAGTGATGCCCACATCTTGTGAAATGATTCATTATTATGATCCTTGACCAGACCCCAAGTTTTTGGTAAGATTCGTTTAGGGACCAATAACATTTTGTTAAGTGAATAAAGGGACCAATAACATTTTGTTAAGTGAATAAAGCCACAAGATTCCATGGGGTTTTGAAGAAACAAAACTAAATTTTACTACACAAGGTCAGAAAGATAAAACAATTTACAATATCTACCTTATACTCTAACATTCAGAATAAGTACGTGTAATCAGCAAGCCAACTCTAGTTGAGCACACCGTACTACACAAAAAATGCAACCAAGACAGAGTCCGTGAATTTCTCAACAACCCACCCAGACATCAGTAACACTGAGTCAATCAATCTCAATAAAACTCTCTTTCTCTCTCTCTCTGGGATTTCAGTCTTATGTTCGAATGTTGGAATTCTCTCCAAGCGTTGCACCAACTTGAACGGCATGAGCAATGCCCCACCTCGCAAGGTTTCAATCTCATCTCCTGAGATTCTTTTCTCCTAGAGTCCTGAGTATGCACCAACTCACAAGCAGGTCTTTGGTAGTTCTGAACAGAACACTGCTCCAAAGGGGTACCTTTGCTGCAGTGGCCCACAGCACGGAGTCAACAACTTTCGGCTGCCTTCTTGGATCTTCAGGACTTCTCCTGAACCCTCTTCAATTAAAGTCTGCTCCCTGCAGCTCTTTTCCTGTTAGGAAATTTTTTAAATCTCCATTTTTAACTCACTGGAACCTTTTCCTGTCCCTCACTCCTCTCTGGGGCTCTTTTGGGACCTCTCACTCTCTCCTCTCCCTTTGGGACCTCTCCCTGTCCTCTGCCCGGGGCACTAGCCTTCCATGGCACTTTGCTCCTGGTCACCTGATCCGGGATTTTGCACCAATTTTCTTTCTGCTGAGCCTAAAAAGACTCAATAAATGCAGAATTGCGCACGTGCAGCCCACTCCCGGTCTGAGCATGCACAAAAACTCCGAGGTCCTTTGGAACTTGGAGTTCCTGTCCTCCCGCTCTCCAAAGAGGTAAGTATAGTTTTCATAACACCTTTCCCTTGGAAGAAAGAAAGCTTCTATACAATGGCTTTACAATTTCTTCACAGGAAGTATTAACATCAGAAACTTCTAACAAATAGCTTATTACATACTATACAGATAAACTTTTCATTTTGTCGCGCAATTGCACACCTCTTATTATAAAGGTACCAAGGCTTAATCAAAACAAAAGCCAGTACATGTAATCATAGCTTAGTTATTAGCATAACTCAGAACTTGCCATTTCTCCTATACCTTTTCTTTAAACTCTGAATGGAACACCAACAGTTACATGGTTTTTGGCCATAATCTGTGCATAGTCAACTAAAGGTTGAGAAGATACATTAAAGTTTTCTTTAGAAACACTCTGACCAGCCTGTATCTATTTTTTGTACCAGGCCTTTCAACCTTGCCGTTGTGATTACAAACCAGTATTCTGGTGGTCTTCCTCTCTTCACATGTGGATGTATATTAGTCATGCTATGTGTTACAAATCACCTTTGCATAGGTTTCTCAAATTTAATAGAGAAGAACATGGCATTCTTCTTCTTCTTCTATTAATGGAAACATGCCTTCATGGGTCCTTCAAGTTTGCTATGGGAACTGTGAATGCCTGATTGGCAACCAGCTTCAAAATCACCTTTGTCAATCACTTCTTCTTTCAGACTCTGTTTTCATTGTTTTGATCAATGTCAGATGAATAAACTTGCACTGAGGGAGTTTTCCTCTCTTTACTCAAGTCATTTTCTAGCTTATCCAAGAGATGTTCCATAATCCTCCATATTCTTCTCGCTGACGCTTGAAAAATTGAACCTTTATCTCCACTTTTTTCAGAATTTTATCCAAATATTTATTTACTCTCTTATTTTTCTAATTCTTTTCCAAGCTTATTAATCTTTTCATTCAGCTCAGCAACAGTGGTGAGTTCAGTTATCTGTTTGAGTTATCTGCAGAATTGTTAAACAAACTTACCAAGCTGACATTGGTATTCGGTTCATTTTGAAATCTTTCTTCCATGGTTACTGACTGCTCCTTAGACTCAATTCACTTGTTAGATAGTCTGTTTCTTAAATTTTCCTGATCTGCTTTTGAAGTCTGGATTTGCCCATTCATATACACATTTCATTCTTTTTGTTCTTCAAATGGTATCAGAATTTCACTGCTCTTTCGCAATGACGTTCTGACAGTTCATCATTTTTCATTTTACATTCAACAACTGTTCTGATTCATCATTAACTTCTTTTCCTGTGACAGATGCTCAAGTATTATCATGGGTTCTTGTTTTTTCATTAACAAACTCACCTTTCGTGTGTGAAAGTTGGTTCTCTACACCAATCAGATTTCCTTTCAATTGCTAGTTATTAGCAATAAGCTTTTCGTGTTTGGCCACAGTAATTTTTAGGAGTTTAGCAACATCAGCATGATCAAGTGCTTGCTGCAATACAGTCATCGTCCTGTTACTGTCTCCATTAACCAAATCATTACCCAATAAAAAAAACTACACCTTCAATTGGTAAAACAGGAACAATTGTCACAGTCAATTGTCATAATTAGTCACTTTGTTAATTGACTTTACACAAGGAAACAGGTTCATAAACCCCATTAATATCCCCATTAATATTTTGTCCTTGATCAAACCATCTGAAACACAAATTGTATCATCAGCCACTATCATATGAATGGGATTAGGCCATTCAGCCTGTTGAGCCTGCTCCACCATTCAATTTGATCATGGCTGATCATCTACCTTAATGCCACTTTCCCGCACTATCTCCATATCCTTTGGTACCATTGGTCTCCAGAAATCTATCGATTTCTGGTTTGAACATGCTCAATGATTGAGCTTCCACACCCCTCTGGGGTAGAGAATTCCAAAGATTCACCAGTTTCTGAGTGAAGAAATTCCTCCTCACCTCAATGGCCGTCTCCTGGTTTTAGACTCACCACCATCTACATCCATTCTGTCACACCCTCTAAGAATTTTGTAAGTTTCAATGAGGCCACCCCTCATTCTTTGAAACTCTAGGGAATACAGAACCTGTCTCCTCAATCTCTCCTTATAAAAGAATCTCACCATCCCAGGAATTAACCTGATGAACCTCCATTGCACTCCTTCCATGGCAAGTATATCCTTCTTTAGATAAAGGAACTAAAGCTGTGCATAATACTCCAGATGAGGTCTCACCCAGGCTGTATATAACTGCAGCACGGCAACCTTACCCAATCATCGATCCCCTCAGATCCCCTCACGATGAAGGCCAACATGCTATTTGCCTTCCAAATTGCTTACTGCACCTGCACGCTAGCTTTTAGTGACTCATGAACAGGGACACCCAGGTCCCTTTGCAGACCCACACTTCCCAATCTCTCATCGTTTAAGAAATACTCTGCTGCCTTGTTTTCTCTATTAAATTGAACAACTTTCACACTTATTTGCATTATATTTCATCTGCCATGTTCGAGATCGTTCTTTTAGCTTGTCCAAGTTCCCTTGAAGCCTCCTTGCATCCCTCTCACAACTTAGTTCCCAGACAGTTTGGTGTCATCAGCAAATTTAGAAATATTACAATTGGTCCCCACATACAAAGCATAAAAACAGACTGTGAACAGCTATGGAGCTAGCATTGATCCTTCCAGTACCCCACTAATAATAGTCTGCCATCCTGAGAATGATCTGTTTGTTCCTACTGTCTGTTTTCTGTCTGATAACCAATTCTCAATCCATACTGGTATGTTTCCTCCAATCCCATGTGCTCCAATTTTATTTACTAACTTTCTGTATGGGACCTTATCATGTCCCGATAAGGGACTGAAGGTCTTCTGAAAATTCAAAAATACCACATCTCCTTCATCTATGCTACAAGTAACATCCTCAAGAAACTCCAACAAGTTTGTCACAATTGATTTCCCTTTCATAAAATCATGTTGAATCTGCCCAATAATATCATTATTTTCTAAATGTCCAGTTATTACATCCATAGAACCATAGAAAAGTTACAGCACAGAAGGAGGCTATTCGGCCCATCTTATCCATGCCAGCCCGAGGACACCCAGGTGCCCTTGTAATAGATTCTAACATTTTCCCTACTACTGACGTCAAACTAACAGGTCTGTAGTTATCCATTCTCTCTCTTCCTGCCTTCTTAAATAGTGGGGTTACATTTGCTACTTTTCAGTCTGCAGGAACCTTTCCAGAATCTAAAGAATTTTGAAAGATAACCACCAATGCATCCACTATCTCTCTACCCACGTCCTTCAACACTCTGAGATGAAGCTCATCAGGTCTAAGGGATTTATCAACTTTCAATCCAGTTAACTTTTCAAGTATTACCTCTTTCCTAATTCTAATTTCTTTTAGTTCCTGAGTTTCACAAGTCCCTTGGTTGCCTAGCATTTCTGGGAGATTTTCTGTATCTTCTTCCATGAAGACACATGCAAATACAACTGTTTAGTTTCTCTGTCATTTCCCTGTCCTCTGCCATATGTTCTCCTGTGCCAACCTGTAATATGCCTATACGTGTCCTAACTAATCTTCTCCTTTTCATGTACGTAAATAGCCCTCCTTTATGTTCCTCGCAAGTTTGCATTAATATTTTATTTTCCCTTTCTCAATCAGTTTTTTGGTCCTCCTTTTCGGGGTTCAAAATTGCTCCCAATCCTCTTGCTTATCACTTTCCCTGGCATCCTTATAAGCAATTTCCTTTAATGTAATGCAATATTTAATTTCTCCTGGTAACCATGGTTGATGTATCTTTCCCTTTGATGTTAGTGCCTTAGAAAAATGTATATCTGTTGTAGACTGTGTAGCATTTCTTTAAATGCTAGCCATTGTCCGTCTGCTGTCAAACCTTTGTGTATTTTCCTAATCCACCATAGCCAACTTGCCTCTCACGCCTTCGTAATTTCCTTTGTCCAGATTTAAAACCCTAGAATTAACTATATCGCATTCAAACTTAATGTTAAATTCTATCATATCATGGTCACTATTTCCCAGATGCTCCTTCACAGCAAGGCTATTAAGTAGCCCTTTATCATTACACAACACTAAATCCAAATTAACACAGTCCTTAGTTGGCTCCTCAACATACTGCTCCCCATCTCATACACATTGCAGGAATTCCTCCTCCAGAATGTTAGTGCTGATTTGATTAACCCAGTCTATGTGGAAATTGAAGATGCCCATTTTTACTGTGCTATCCATGTTACATCTCTTAATTTCCTGATATATACCCTGCTCAACATTATCACTACAGTTTGGTGGCCTATAAACCACTCACACTATTGTTTGCTGCCTCTTTCTGTTTCTTAGCTCCACTCAAGCTGATTCTACATTTTGATCATTCGATCTAATGTAGATGTACTGACCTTGTCCCATTAAGAGTGCTACTCCACCTCCTTTTCCTTTTCACCTATACCTCCTAAGTGCCAAATATCCTTGGATATTTAGTTCCCAATCTTGGTCACCCTGTAGCCTCCTTAATAGCAATTTAATCATACCCGTTTACCTCAATTTGTGCATTCAAGTCAGAGCAACGACTGATCTGTCCCAGTGTGTCTCAAAATATTAATTTGTTTACTTGTTTTGTTGGAAGAGTAAGGGAACACTTCTCCCTTCAAGAAAATAAAACCCCTAAAACCCACAGTAGCCTGATCCACTTTAGCAGTAGTCAAGGAAGAATTCCCTTTACTGTCCTGAACCATATTCCCCCTTTCTAGTAGGTTCTGATAGAACACATTTCACTTGTGCTCATGCTATGGTTTTAACACCAATTTCCTTTTGTGGTACGGCCTTTTCTAAAGACTCCTTAGGCATTCCTATTACTGCCACCGGTTTACTGTTCAGCTTCCCACAATGGGTTCTGAGGTGCCCTGTCTTACGACAATAAAAGCAGACTGGTTTCTTTACATTACATTTATTGTTTACACTATCATTTTTCTTCACTGGAACAATTTCTGCCTTCTGCATAAAGCTAAATTCTTTTCTGTTCCTCCAGCTTCCCTGTGGGTTTACAAATGGAGATCTATTGCCCCCTAGCTGCCTGTATGATATATCATACCCATCTGCTTCCCGTATCTTAGAAACCTTGCAGTCTTCCAGGTGTGACCTAATTGCTGTTGGGATGCTGTTTCGAAATTCTTCCACTATAATTAGCTTCCTCACATTCTCAAAATTTTGTTCTAACTTCAGGGGTCGAAACCACCGGCCCCACAACATTTCTTTTTCCTTAGCAAATTCTGCAAATGTTTCGTTTGGCCTTTTCTTTAATGTACAAAATTTCAACTGATATGCTTCAGGGACAAGCTCATACACATTAACTACCACAGTTTTAACTACCAGGTGCTCTGAGGATTGTTCTCCCGAAAGAATAGACTAGGCGTCCATCGCATTCCCGACCAAAACACTTTGCAAAATGAGAGTTCATGCATCCTTTGGCCACTCAGCTTTGTAGCCACCTTTTCAAACGAGATAAAATATTTCTCAACTCCGCCCTTAGTGAATTTAGGCATTAGGTGAAGATTCGTTGTTATATCGAAGCTGGGAGTGGGCCTCAACTGATCATCCAAATTATTAGACTCTTTCTCGCCCTGTAACCTAAGCTTTTCTCTAACCATTTCATATTGCTCTATTTCTTTCTCTCTTTGAAACTCAAGCTCAAGCTTTTGCATTTCCATTTCTTTCCCTTTTTTCTTCTTCCAGTTCAAGTTTTTTAATTTGCAACTGAATTCTAGTCAAATCAACTGAATTGTTATCCAGATTAACTTTTTCTTCAATCCCAGATGCTGTGCTATTGGCTCAATTATGTCTGCTTTCTTAGCCCCTTTTTTCAACTCTAACTTCATCTTTTCTGCTAATGCTATTGGCCTAACCTTGTTTATTGTTGCAAATTACTCAGGGATATGTCTGTGTTTTCCAGAAAAGTCATAGCCATTGACAAAGACAGTCTGCTTTTCAGTCAACATAGTAAAATTGATTGTGGAAACCTTATCAACCTTAACCTCAACAACTACCGGCACTCGTATTTGTCTGTGGATTCAAAATCCTGCAAGAGCCTCATATTTATGTTATCCTGTACCAGACCCCCAAATTTTTGATAGGATCCAGTTTGGGACCAGTAACTTTTTGTTTAAGGTAGACAAAGTTTGAGATCCAAGAAATTTGCTAAGAGAATAAAGCCACAAGATTCCATGGTTTTTGAACAAACAAAATAAACTTCACTATCCAAGGCCAGAAAGATAAAATAATTTATAATCTCTACTGTATGCTGTAACATTCAGGATTAATATGAGGGTAAATGTGAATTAACAGGCAAACTGTGGTCAAACACACTTCACTGCACAATAACTGGCATATACGACCAAGACAGATCCCATGATTCTCTCAGTAGCTCATCCAGATGTCAGTAAACACTGGGAGTCAACCAATCTCATTTAAACTCTGTCTCTTCAAGAGGGATTTCAGTCTTCACCTTCGAAGATCTAACCTCTGATTTCCCTCATAAAAGTTGCTCTGATTAGGATTGTCTCAACAACTGCTCACTCCCAGGGTTTCAGCCTGGTCTCCCGATTACGTTCCTCTGGATTCTTAAGTCTGCACTCCAGCACCAAGTCAAGCACAACTTCAGCTCTTCATCCACGCAGAGCAGAATCCCACTGCTCCAAAGGGTTATCTTTACTGCAGCACCCTTCAGCATGGAATCACCAACCTCCTGCTGCTTTCTTGGATCTCCAGGGCGCCTGCTAACTGCAACCCTTTTGACGCTTGGAGCCCCTTTCTTTGCTCCTTTCCCTGGTGGGGTGGAGGTCTCCTCTTGTTGGCTCCTTCCCTGGTTCTCTCTCTTTGGAACCTCTCCCTGTCCCCTGTACCAGGACTCCTCCTTATCACACCCAACTCCTGGGCCCCAGGATCGGGTTTTCGTGCCTTTCTTTTCACGCAGGCACACTGGGCATTTGTCCATGGACCAAAGAACTCCAAAGCTGGACTGTGCATGCACAGCCTGCTCCTGATCTGCCTATGGACAGAAACTCCTGGGGTATGCTGGAACTTGTAGTTCCTGACCTCTCTTCTGGAATCAGGTAAGTTGAAATTTCTTGACATGATATAGAAATATGCTTTGAACGGTAGGGAAAAAGCTGTACTTAATGACTTCAGTGAGCGTCAAGAAACTAGATTAATTTTGGTTCCCACAAACTAGTCCATCTTTGAATCTGTCTTATCAGATTCCTAGTCCAGCAACAGTACAGAAATGGTCCTTGTTGAAGTCACAAATGACAATCTTTGAGACTGATAAACTATATCTTCTCATCCTTTTTTACTTGTCTGCAGCTTATTATACAGTTGACCACACTATCCTTATGCAACATTTCTGCCCTGTTGACCAGCTGAATAGAACTCCCTTGGTTCACTCTTCTCTATCTCATGGTAGCAGTGGCAGTTCTCCAACTCTTGCCTCTGGGGTTCCCCAAGGATCTACCTTGTCCCCCTTCTATATCTCATTTGTGTGCTACTGCTTCACGATATCATATGAGAACACATCAGGTTCCATGTATTTGTCGATGACATTCAGTTCTATCTCAGTTCTAACTCCTTGGACCCCTCAACTATATCTGACTTGTTGCATTGCTTGGCTGATATCCAAAATTGGATGGACAGAAATTTCCTCCAGTTAAGGACAGGAAAGACTGAAGCCGTTGTCTTTAGTTCTCTCCATGAACTCTGATCCTTGATCATTGTTTCTATCCCTGGTAACTGTCTTAGGCTGAGCAAAACCAGTTGCAGCCTTGAGAAGAATGGGTACGAATTTGAAGTGACAGCCTGTCTGAGGACCTTGGAGAGCAATGCAAGTTGGAAATGGAGTATTATTTTACAAGTACAGAGGGCTCAAGCATAGTTTTGTTGAGGAGAGGAGTAATGACACCAGATTTAAAATTCAGAAGATTATACACCATTAAAGCACACAGAACAGAAGAGGATCATTCAATCCATCCTGTCTGTGCCAACTCTTTATCACAGCAAACCACTTTTTTATTTTCTAGCCCCCCAAAGTCCATACCTTTATCTGCCATTAACATTTGTGGGTTTTTTTGTATTAAGTTGTGGGATTGGAGTGTTGCTTGCAAGGCCAGCATTCATTACCCATCCCTCATTGCCAGATTTGAGTTCCCAACTATGTATCTGCACCATCACCAAGACTGCCTATTTTCACTTCTGTAACATAGCTTGTGTCTGACCCTGCCTTAGCTTATCTGCTGTTCAAAGCCTCATCCATGCGCTTGTTACCTCTAGACATGTCTATTCCAGTGCTGTCCTGGCCATCATCCCATCTTTACTCATCCAAAACACTGCTGCCCATATCTTAAATCACTCTAAATCTCTATATCCTTTATCTCTGTACTTGCTGACCTTCACTGGCTTCTTGTATGATAATGTCTCAGTTTTTGAAATCCTCATCTAAGTTTTTAATTCCTCTATGGCTTTGTCCCTCTGTCTATGTATCCTCCTCCAGCCAGTTAAGCCTTGGAGATCCTGTCCTCCAATTTTGGCCTCTTGCATGTCTCTGATTTTAATTGCTCCACCATTTGTGGTCATGCTGTCAGCTGCCTTGGCCCTAAACTCTGGAATTCCCTGCCTAAATCTCTGTCCGTCTCTACCTCTGTCCTCTTTTATGATGGCCCTTAATACCTGCCTCTTTGATCAAATTTCACGTTATCTTTCCTGATTTGTTTTTCTCTGGCTCAATGCCAAAAAAGTTATAAATGTTTTTATTGATATTGCCCTTGTAAAGCGTTTTGGGACATTTCACTAGGTTAAATGTGCTATATAAACAAAACTAGTTGTTGTTGAACAATGCTGTGGGTTATTGCTCTTGGGACATGGCACTTCTGTTCACCACTTTGCATTACTTTGCATTACGAGAGTCAACTGGTACATCAGGTACCATTTTTTGGACACCATCCACTTTATTGATATGTTTTGGGATATACCTGAACTATACTCCAAGATTTTGAGCATATTCTGAAAGATGCTGAAAGCTTACAGATTGCAAAAAGTAGCCTCCATTAACTGTAGAGTAAGTTCCTTTCTGCCAGTCCCCATTCATCCATAAGCAAATATAATCAGGTGATATTTTCTCTTGAGAACAGAAGTACATTGTATTACCCATCTTCTTACGAGGAAAGAAAAGCAATGGCTTTGATTTATTTCAAACACAAGCAAACGCTGCAACCAAGTGTGTTAATTAGGGTTTTCAAGAATTAAATTTAGCTAATGTATGGAATACAATTTGCAGAACCTCCTAAAGGAGCTTAGTCAGTGTCCTTGCATCTTCAACCTAGGTATACATTGAGACAATAACTTCAGTTCTTGGGCACATGATCAGACGCATGGTAGAACATAGGCAGGTAACGAAAACTTGAATAATAGGAACATTTGTTTGAAAAACATTTACACAGGCACCAATTTCTTTTCCACACAGTCCACTGTTAACTTATAAAAACTTATTAGTTAAGGACTATATTTTACACTGCACAGGCTGGTTCCTTTTACAAAATTGCTATTGCAGTGTGGATTGGATCAATATCTTTAATAGTGTTTGTTTAACAGGAGAAAAAACTATTATTGGAACACTTTGTTACTGGAGTTTGGTATTAAGAAGCTTCTCCTGTATGAGCACTTTAAATTGATGCTAATAACATTCACGTACATTAAACATGAATTAGTTTCAGTAACGAGTAGCTTGTAGGCTACAGTTACTGTTTTAGGTGCATGCACTAAGTTTAGTAGAAAAGCCCTTGCACTCACATGCAATACAAGTTAAATGTACTTCAGATGTGTATATTTACTTAACAACGACCTCCACTCTAATTAAGGAATTAGAGCACTTATAATTCAAAAGCGATAGCACATTCTGCTTTCCATCATAACATTTCACCCACAAATGCACAAAATGGTTAAAGTACACATGTAAGTATGAGTACTACGATCACATTCCCAATAAGTGTTGTCTATCAGTCATATTTTGTGTACCATTCGGGAATGATCAATTCTAAGTTCCCAATTAATTAGCTAATGTATTGAACAAACTACACCAGTTATCCATAAGCAATGGCATGAGAAAAAAAGTCAGTATGCACAGTTAAGATTACTCAATTGAGTTGAAATCAAGCCTTTAGAGGAAAAGCTCAGCATAGATTATCCTTATTGGATTTTACTTCAACTAGCAGAATGGAAGTTCCGCAGTTTCAGGTTATTTGGTTCTGTTGTGATGTATGTGAATGTGTTTAAACATCAGTACAAAGTGTGCATGAGGTTTGCAGATAATACTTGCCAAAGATCATAGAATAATTACTGTTGTTATGACACAGCAGTTGGTAAAGGCTCAGTTATTTAAAATCCCAGAGGGAAACTTTAAACAACTGTCATAACATATATTTTCAATTGGTATGTTTGAGATGCAGCTCTGAATTCAGGAATGAAATCCACCAAGCCACAAGAGCATTTTTAAAATAAATTAAGTTAAACATTTATTAATTTAATGAGAAATTAAACACATATGCATGTCTGCAAATTACTACCATAATAACTATTAAACAAATCCCCAAATTAACCATTCCTAGAAAAATCTTCACCAAGGCAACAACAACCCATAGGCTTTAACAGACACCAGGCAAAGCACATCTTATCTTATGAACCCAAAATGAGGTCCCTTGCAATTTGTTTCCTTTGCAGACAGTTGTAGAGCCTACAGGCTGCTCTGAATACACACACAGAACTCTTTTCTGTATATACCTAGCCTTCCCCTTGAATGCCAATTTTCATGGTATCACCAGGCCCTTTGAACTCCACCTCTTCTAACAAAATCCCTTTCTTAGTACCAATTTTATTAGTAGTATAAATGCATTGCTTGGTGTCTCGTAGCTAGGTGCAAGATTTCACCCCCATTCCTTGAATAGTTTATTCAACAAAATGCAAATGGTACCCTCTACCTTACTGTTTAACATCTCAAAACTACTAGTACAAAGTACCCAGACTAGCTGGTTTTAATCCAGTTAAGACACACACAGACACAGACCCTAAAACAAGTAAAATTTAAAATAATTTCCAATAACATTATCTACATTAATACCTTCATGACATTGTTGAAGGAGTGCTGTGGCAAACTGGACAAAGTATTTTAGTGGAAATGTATAACATTCTGCAGTAAAATTGGATGAAGTTGCCTAAATATCCCATGAAACATGAAATAGCAGGCAGTAAAAAGATAAAAACAAAAAAACTGCGGATGCTGGAAATCCAAAAGATAAGTTTGACTGATTTACCAGTTGAGTGGCTAGTATTATCATCAAGGTGTAACTTGATTTTTGCAAGCCCTCGGGAGACTTAAGCCTGAATTTGTAGCTCAGCGGGCGAGTGCAATCGGTGGGCTCGGGATAGGCTGGGAAATGGACAGCCAGCCATGATTGGCCTCTGACCGCGATTTCATGCTGGCTGGTTAATTAACGGCCAGCCAGCATGAAACACGCACTGAAAAGTTCAGCGCTGCCGGGGTGAGGGCGGGAAGAGGGCGGGTGGTGACATCAACACGGTCTTGGGTCAGCGCTGACAGAAATCTCCCTGAAGGCAGAGAGCTGCCTCGGAGCTGAAGACCTGAAACAGCAAAACTAAAGGTTTCAAAAGCTGAAAAAAGTGTCCATGCATCATAATCAGTCACCTGAAAATTTAGCTTATGAAAATGCTGTCCATAGAAATTTATCTATATTTTATTTCATCACGGAAATCTCGTCCTGCCCGTGGATGAGGTTTGTTGAAAAATGCAAAGGCCGTCTGGCCGATTCGCCCGTCCTCCAACCGTAAGTTTGGACAGCTAAGTAGAATGACAGACAATTGCGCCATTAATGGGCTCAATTGCCCTCTTGTTGGCGGCGTGCGCTTCTGACTTTTGCTTGTGCCCAACTGAAATATTGCGCAGAGTGACATCAGGATGGTCACCTGACGACATCTCTTGCAATTTCACAAATGTTGGAATTGGGTGTGCACCCGCCCCATCAGCGTAAAATTATGCCCTTAAAACTTTTTGTAGTTTTTTTCAAAATTCTTTTGGTTCAGCTGCTGCTTTTGAAATGCCACGCATTTCTATTAGGTTTACTACTGTGCCAGACACATTGTTCAAGAGCTCTTGTCTACTTTTGATCAGAATCAGCAATCAATTAGTTTCATCATCATGCTAGATTTCAGGTAAAGCACAGTACTGTTTGTCAGCAGTTGTAAATATTTCAGCTTTCATTTCAAAGGGTAAAGTGTTAATGTATAGTTTCTGTGCATGTTTTCTGAAAGGTTCCCAATTGCGATGAAACAAAATGCCATCTAGACTTCCATGTTATAAAATAATTTAATTTTGCTTTAAAGTACTAATTGTGTTGCCTGTCTCTGTGTTGCATTACACAAGGGCACAAGAATTAGGAACAGGAGCAGGCCATTCAGCCGTTTGAGCCAGCTCCACCATTCGCTAAGATCATGGCTGATCGGATTGTGGCCTCAACTCCACTTTTCTGTCTGCTGCCCATAACCCTTGACGATCAAAAATCTGTCTAATTGAACTTTGTATATATTAAATGATGCAGCCTCCACTGCTCTCTGGGGAAGCGAACACAAACAACCCACTGAAAGAAAAATAATCTCATCATTTCAGCTTAAATGGAAGACCGCTAATTTTTAAACTGCGTTTCCTAGTTTATAGCCCCCATAAAGGGAAACATCTTCTGAGCATCCACCCTGTCAATCTCCTCAGGATCTTATGCTTCAATAAGATCATCTTTCATTCTTCTAAATTCCAGTGGGCATAGGCCCAACCTGCTCAACCATTGTCATTCTAAGAATCAGTTGAGTGAACCTGCTCTGAACTGCTAATGTAATTATATCCTTTCTTAAGTAAGTAGACCAAAACTGTACACAGTTCTCCAAATGCAGTCTCATTAAGGCCCTAAACAGCTGTAGCGACACAATAGCTGTGGCATTACAATATTGTTCTGGCAGCATAGCAATAAACTTAAAAATTGAACTCCAAGTGAGATGGATGTTTTGTTCAATATATTCATGGTGTTTGCTAATTTTCAACCTGTGCTTTTTTGTAAGCACGTTGCACAAGTTTTAGGAACTATAGTGATTATATAGATTAATGAATTGTTTTCTAGTTTTAATTGTCTTGGCCAAAGTAAATGTTAAGCAATGAGTTGTCTGTGTTGCTGACAAATTTATTTTTCCTGCAACAGATAGACATTTGTTGCAGGCAGAATGGTTCAGAATTTGCTGGAGTGAGTGCTGTTACTTAGACGTATGTTTATACCCTTCACATTAAAAATATTTAGCTCTGTAAGTTGCCGGAAATGCAAACTCATGATGGCGCACCGAGTGCAATGGGGCATCTGGGACCCTTATGAATGGTAGGGCAAATAGTGTATGCCCTTAACTAAAGAGATTTAAGGATTGAGAAATAATCAGGAAGTACTGAGAAGCAAGTGTAAATTAGAGTGCATGAATTTAATGTCAAATCAGTTGCAGACATAGAAATAAAGAGAGGGAAGGGAAGATTGGATTGAGAGAGAAAAAAAGAGGCAGAAAGGAAAAGTATGAAAGCAATGCAAAAATGTTATATTTCACATTTTTAAAATCTCCAGCAATATTTCAATACGTGCGGAAATGAGATTCCACACTTAATTCTTGACTTTCTGGGCCAGAGATGTTGATTGGTAGTCACGAATATCACATCGTTAGAAGAGCACCTGCACTATTAATTATTAGATTTAACTTTTTGTGGCAGTTAATGCGCAAATGCATCAACTTCATGAAACTCACAAGGTTAAAGGGGAAAAGCTGTTTTCACAAAGCTAACAGAAGAACGGCATAAATCATTGAGTTTCTGGAGCACTCCTGCCATTTAAACAAAAATGAAATACCTAACACAGTTGAAGCGTATAACACAATGTTGATAATTATTTATTGAATTTTGTAATGACCAACAAATGGTGAACATTGTAATTCTGTACAGTTTCCCAGTAGTTAGACACTTCCAAATCAGATATAATGTAGACGAGATATGGTGTAAAGCAAGTTTATCCAACCTTTTCACTTGGAGGGGCCACGTTTCCATTTTTTCTCACTCAAGGGGCCATTGAGCAAGTTTCGGAAAGATGAGGTTTGGCACAACATTAACCATGAATTTCAAAATAAAGTTGAGGTATGGAGAAAAGAAAAAACTTGCTGACAAAATAAAGCAATGTCAAAGCAATAAATTGATAATTAAAAGAGTAATTAATGAAGATCACCATTAAACTGTGAGAGGGACAGAGTCTTTTTGTCTGGCTCACTCCCAAGCTCACTCATTCACCCTCAGCCACTGAGTGGGTGCAATTGTGTGTTGTGTGGGTGATTGGGAATCCTGAGACTGCGAGTGAGCCCAGACATACTCCCATACTCACACTCTCTCCCACACTCATTCTCTCCCCCTCCATCTTTCACTCTCTCCTACACTCATTCACTCTCTCTCCCATACTCACTCACTCACTCTCTTTCTTTCCCACACCTACTCCCACACTCACTCACTCATTCTCTCTCCCACACTACTGGTTAGCAAGTCTCTTCACCCTTACAATTCTTGCCCACACCACCTTTCTCTTCCCCCATTTGGCCTGGCAGCCAGCCTCTCCCTCCCTCACCTGGCCCAGCAGCTAGCCTCTCCCTCCTCCATCTGGCTCGGCAGCCAGCTAGCCTCTCCCCTACCCAGCAGTACTGATGGAGTGGCTTCATTGCCATAGGTGCCTATCTTCAGATGAAATGGTTAAATCATGGCGACATATTCCTGTGGCTCAGGGTTCAGGTGATCGTTGGAGACCACTGCCAACAAACAATGGTACATCAGTAGAAAAACCTATTGCATGTGCTGTTTAAAAAAACACTTTGACCAGCATTGTTACCAGAGATAGATTAACTGAACATTGATCTGTGGGGCTTTGCTTTGTGCTAATTTGGCTGCAGTATTTTCCTAGCTACCAAAAGTGAATGCACTTGAAAGCAATTGATTGTAGGTGAAATGCTTTGAGATATTTCTGAGGGATGTGATAAATGACTACATGAATGCATATATTTCATCCTTGGGTGGTCAGAGGGCTATCTGATTTATCTCAGGCTTCTGTCAATCTCAACCTTGAAATGTCAATTTTGAGCTTGATGAAAGTAATCTAGTTTAAATGTTGTTTACTTAATATACCCTCATTGATTGAGGAGTGCTCAGCTTCTCAGTGCCATTCTGGATATTGGACAACTGAGCCAACAGTCTGGCATGCCAAATGTTTTAGTGTATATTCTGTTGAATGTTTCATATGGCAAGTTTTTAAAAAGTACTTGTCGATGCTCTGGAATGCTAAGTATTTGTTAACTTGGAAATTAAGCATGTAGACTGTATAATGTGTTTATATACCCTTAATCAGCTGGTCAAAGTTAAAACCTACCTTCCTTCCTTCATAGGCTGTTATGCATTTTCAGAACAATAATTAACCCTTGTATGTTAACTATCTATTTAGAGAGACTTTCTAGAAAAAGAAAATGTTGCCAAAATCAGAGTCTTCAGAGCCTCAAATATTTAGTACTTATACAACAACTTGTTCTCCTTTTTATATAATAAACAGAAATAGCTAAATATTATTCATCATTTCAGCCCCTTTCTCAAGTAATTGAACAACTTTCAATGCATGCACTTGATGTTCATAAATATTTTTGAACTTGAGTAATGAAAACCACTGTAGTAAGTAACAAGGTGATAGAAAGCCTTGTATTTGGGCTGCATTTAAATGCCATGGTAAGCTAAACCTTTGTATTTCCTATCATTCAGTTGGAAGAAAAACATTTTTTTCCTTTTAATGTTGTTGCTTTGTTTCATTTTATTTAGTGCTTCTAGTTTTTCTGATTTGACAACAAATGTCACTGAGTTCATAAGAATTGTCTAAAAACATTGAACTGATGTATAGCGTTTAGCAAAATATAATGTTTGATCTTGATCCATAATTTGCTTAACCCTTAAGCTTAAAAATATAGTCAAATACATGGGGATGCTGTATTGTAGTTTGGTCAACTTTTTGTTTTGCTACGAAAGAGAAGAACATTTTCTTCTCAAGCAGGGTCTAAGGGACTGACTATTCTACCAGATTTCTTCCTTTCATCTGGTATTAATTTAGTGGAACAGCAAAAACCCAGACAGATGCTGTTTACGCTGTTTTTCTGGAGTTTCTATGGCCTTTCTGATGAAGTTACAGTGGATGAGCAGGCGTGTTTCTGCGGAAAGGTTCCCCGTAATCTTGAAATTTGGACTCATAGCAAATACAGGATTCTGTGTCCAGTAAGTGATTCTAAGGTATTAAGTCCAAGGAAGAGAGAAATATTTATTGTTGCTATATCGCACAATTGCTTATGCTGCTTGCACTCACAAAGTTCCTGAAAACTGCTTAGTGTCAGGATAAAGTAAGAATAGGTCCATGTTTCTTGGAGAGCTGTGCGTCTTGGACAGCAACTTCGGACTAGTGCACATGTGCATGGGAAAACCCGGAAGTTGCTGTGCGGTTTAGGCATGAATAACATGAAAATCTGGTCTGCCACATTTCAATTTGACTTTGGTTAGGCTAGTGTTTCTATCCTCTTTTCCCTTGGTCCTTGGCACTTCTCTTACAGAGTGTGGAGACCTGGCTTGTTTCCGTGCCACTGCTAATGCTCAGCAGCCTGCTACCAACAAGACTAAGGCTGACATTCCTACTGGTTCTCTGGCTTTTCTCCAAAACATCTCCACGGCCTTCACATAACCAAATTGCATACAGGAATTGAGCAGAGTGAAATGCTAACTTGTGTGCATTCCCATTCCATGGCACTTAGGGACGAGTATATTAACACCACTGTCAGCTCGTTAGCTGTCTAATTTAGAAATGGGCATGAAATCCATCTCGCCAATTATCTTAATGAGAAAGTCAATGTGAATCTTGTTTAAAAAAAACTTAGATTGTACTGTGACCGCGTATAAAAGAATAGATTATCTAGTCATTTATCAAGGCTGTTTACTGTCAATTGAAGCTCAGTGGTAGCACTTGCACCTCTGAGTCAGAAGGTTGTGGGTTCACGTACCAGCACAGAGACATGAACATAAAAATTTAGGCTGACACCCATATGGTGTATTGAGGGAATCGGTACCTTGGAAGGTACAATGTTTTGGGTGAAACATTAAACTGAGACCCAGTCTGCCTTGTACTTGTATGTAAAATATCCCACGATGTATTTTTGAAGAGTAAGGGAGTTATCCTTGGTGCCCTGATAAATATTTCTCCCTTAAGCAGCATTGCTAAAACAAATATCTGATCATTATCCCATTTCCGCTTGTGAGATCTTGCAGTGCACAAATTGTTGCATTTTCTATGTTACATTATGACTACACTTCAGCAGCATTTAAAAGAATTAAATTGGCTGCATGACGCCATGGGATGTCCTGAGGTCATTAAAGTTGCTATGTTAATCCACATCTCTGTCTTTTTATATGCTGTTTGTGGAATCTAGTGGTGTGTAAATTTTCTCACATTACAACAGTGACTGCACTTCATTAGCTGTGAAATTCTTTGAGATATCCTGAGATGTGAAAGGTGTGATGTAAATGCAGTTTTTTTTCTTCTAACTCTCATTTTTTAGACTACTTAATATAAATACAAATTATCTTTGAGTGGTACTTCTAAACTTGAAACCTTAATCAAATCAAAATACGCTAGAGAAGGCAAGGCAGATGGAGCATGTGGGAACTGGTGGTCACCATGTGAGTCACAACAACCATATTTGCAATATATGTCTGTAGCTTGAGGAATTTTTGTTTGGAGTTGATGAGCTGGAGTTCAGGCTTTGGACAATGTGATGTATCAGGGATGGAGAAGGTTACTTGGACACATTGCTCCAGAAGGAAGTCAAATCCCTTAGATTAAATACTTCAGATCTGGTTCAGGATGAGAGACAGGAAACTGTGACTAAGGGTGAGGCAGTTATGAGGATCCAGGAGGTAGCAATGGAGAAGTTTCAACTTTTGCACCTGTTCTTGCAGCCTATGTGGATGAGAGCAGGGTCTGCAGGGTAGATGAGAACAGGGACTTTAAAGAAAAAACTCATTCACCGGAAGTGGGTTTTGCCGGCTAGGCTAGCATTTATTGCCCATCCCAAGTTGCCCTTGAGAAGGTGGTGGTGAGCTGCCTTTTTGAACCGCTGCTCTTGTCCTTTTAGATGGTAGTGGACATCGGTTTGAAAGGTGCTGCCTCAGGAGCCTTTGTGAATTCCTGCAGTGCATCTTGTAGATGGTACACATTGCTTCCGTGCGTTGGTGATAGAGGGAGTGAATGTTTGTGGATGTGGTGCCAATCAAGCAGGCTGCTTTGTCCTCGATGGTGTCAAGCTTCTAGAGTGTGGGAGCTGCAGTGTGAGAGCTGCACCCACCCTTCAAGTGGGGAATATTCCGTCACAGTCCTGACTTGTGCCTTGTGATGACTTTGGGGAGTCAGGAGGTGAGTTCCTTGTCGCAGGATTCTTAACTTCTGACCTGCTCTTGTAGCCACAGTATTTATATGGCTAGTCCAGTTCAGTTTCTGGTCAATGGTAACTCTCCAGGAAGTTGATAGTGGGGCATTCAGTGATGGTAATGCCATTGAATGTCAGAGGCGATGGTTAGCTTCTCTCTTGTTGGAGGTGGTCATTGTCTGGCACTTGTATGGCAAAAATGTTACTTGCCACTTGTCAGCCCAAGCCTGGATATTGTCCAGGTCTTGCAGCATTTTGACATGGACTGCTTCAGCATCCGAGGAGTCGTGAATGGCCTGAACATTGTACAATCATCAGTGAACATTCCCATTTCTGACCTTATGATGGTAGGAAGGCCATTAATAAAGCAGCTGAAGATGACTGGGCTGAGGGCAGTACCGTGAGGGACTCCTGCAGTGATGCCCTGGAGCTGAGGTGACTGACCTGCAACAACCACAACTATCTTCCTTTCTGCTAGGTATGACTCCAACCAATGGAGAGTTTTCCCCCTAATTCCCATTGACTTCAGTTTTGCTAGGGATCCTTGATGCCAAACTTGGTCAAATGCAGACTTAATGTCAAGGACAACCATTCTCACCCCACCTCATGAGTTTAGCTCTCTTGTCCATGTTTGAACGAAAGCTGTAATGAGGTCGGGAGCTGAGTGGCCCTGGCGGAACTGATACTGGGCGTCAGTGATAGCACTTAATAGCAGGGAGGTGACGGACGGCATAGGGGTGTTGTTGCTGGACTAATAATCCAGAGACCCAGGGTAATGCTCTGGGGACCTGGGTTCAAATCCCGCCATGGCAGATGGTAGAACTTGAAATCAATAAAAATTCTGAAATTAAATCTGAACCATGAAACCATTGTCGATTGTTGTAAAAACCCATCTGATTCGGTAATGTCCTTTCCTTTCTTTCGGGAAGGAAATCTGTCGTCCTTACCTGGTCTGGCCTACATGTGACATCAAACCAACAGCAATATCGTTACTAGCAAAGTCACAAAGGAACAAAAGCAGAGGGACCACCCAGCATCGACCTAGGCACCGGAAAAGACCCTTATCGGCCTTGTCGACCCTGCAAAGTCCTCCTTACTAAAATTGGGAGAGCTGTCTCATAGACGTCTTCATGGAATCATATCTTACAATGTCCCAGACACCAGCATCACCAACCTTGGGTATATCCTGTCCCCCAGCGGCAGGACAGCAGAGGTGGTGGCACAGTGGTATACAATCGGGAAGGAGTTGCCCTGGGAGTCCTGTGTTATAGGTTCGCTAGGTTGACACCTCATTTTTAGGTGCTGCTCACCTGGCATGCCCTCCTGCACTCTTCAATGAACCAGGGTTGATCCCCTGGTTTGATGGTAATGATAGAGTGGGCCATGAGGTTACAGATTGTGTTCAAGTACAATTCTGCAGCTGCTGATGGCCCACAGTGCCTCATGGATGCCCAGTCTTGAGTTGCTAGATCTGTTCGAAATCTATCCCATGTTGCATGGTGGTAGTGCCACACAATATGGTGGAGTATATCCTCAATGTGAAGGCTGGACTTAGTCTCCACAACGACTGTGCAGTGGTCACTTCTACCAATACTATCATGGACAGATGCATCTGCAGCAGGCAGGTTGATGGGGATGAGGTAAAGTATATTGTTCCCGCAACACCTGCGGCAGACCCAGTTTAGCAGCTATGTCCTTTAGGACTTGGACAGTAGTGGTGCTACCGAGCCACCCTTAGTGATGGACATTGAAGTCCCCCACCCAGAGTACATTCTGTGCCCTTGCCACCCTCAGTGCTGTTTCAAAGTGCAGGGAGGATGAGCAAACTGACGACAGCATCCTGGTACTGTGGGCAATTCAAGATGTGGGAGTAAAAGGAAACATAGTAGTGGTAAGAGCTAGTATCACTAGAGGGATAGATATAGGTCTGCAGCCATTTTATTACTTCCCTGGTGCCAGGGAGAGGAACATGAAGTGGGAGGAAAAAGATCCAGATGTTGTGGTCAACATAGGTACGCAGGACTAAGAGCTTCTGAATAAGTATGAGCAGCTAGGGGCAAAAGTAAAAAGCAGAGCCACAGAGGTAATAATTTCTGAATTGCTACCTGACCCCTGAGCAAATTTGACATTGGGTCAATAAGGTCAGAGAGTTGAATGTTGCGGTTCAAAGATTGTCGTAGGAGTAATGGGTTTTAATCCAAAGAATACAAGCACCAGTACTTAGGAAAGAAGGAACTGTTCTGCTGGGACAAACTTCGTTTGAACCGTGCTGGGACCTGTCCCAGCAAATCAAATAATGAGGGCTTTAAATTAAATTGTGGGTCGGATAAGATAAGAGCTTATGGTGTTGGGGTACTATACTGGTTTGAATAGAGGATTAGCTAACTAACAGAAAACACAGCTGCATAAAATTGGTCATTTTCATTTGGCAAACTAACTAGTGACGCGCCATAGGGATCAGTGCTGGGTCTCAATTATTTATAGCAGTGCTCCCCAAACATTTTCCCACTGTGTGACCCCATGCTGGGATGTTATTTGGGCCCAAAGCCTTTGCAGTATCCAGTGCCTTCAGCCATTTCTTGATATCAGGTGGAGTGAGTCGATTTGCCTGTAATGCTGCGCACCTCGGGAGAGGCCAAGATAGATCATTCACCTGGCACCTCTGGTTGAAGGTGGTTGCAAATGCTTACCTTTTGCACTAATGGGCTGGGCTCGCCATCCATCATTGAGGATGGGGGTAATTGTAGAACCTCCTCCTCCTGTTTGTTGTTTAATTGTCCATTTACTAAACTCTCTATTTAAAAAAAGTCAACATTTCCTGAATCAGTTTTCCCTTTGACGGTGCCAAGGTTCAGAAATTATTTCTTAATTACAAATTGCTTGTTGAATTGGGGATATTCATTTTGCCTGTTTACTTTGAAATACATTTTTGAAGGAAGGTAGTTAACTCTAGTTTAATACTCAACTACTTGACTATTGTGAGGAACGGTTTGTTCAGAGAAAACCCACCTTTCAGATCTGAGAAAGGTATTTGATTCATGCGAAACCAAGTAAAGTTCTTTGAGGAGATGCCATATATGTTGGATAAGGGGCCTTTCAGGAAGACTTTGGCAAGGTACTACTACTCCCGTCCTCTGGAGAAACATTAAAGGATAGATATGGAATTAGGGGAAGGGTAGCAATTTGGATTAAAAACTGGATGGAAGAGAAGAAAATAATTAAAAAGTGACTGTCAATACAACTGATCATCAAGCTGTCAGATTGTTGCAAATCCCAACTGGTTCATTTAGCAAGAAAGGAACCCTCCCCATCCTGCCTTGCCTGCTCTCACTTGTTTGTGACTTCATAGCTGGTAAAGTTTGGAGAAGAGTAACTTAAAAGCGATCAAATTTGGAGTGATTCAGAAAAATTGAGAAATTATAGACATGGGAAAATATGTTGTGATTTTGGGTAAAGAAATGTGGGTGCAAATGATGAGACCTATGGATTACTGGAGAAATCAAATTGGAGATGCATAAAACTAAACTTAACCATAGTACTTGTCTGAGATATTTCAGAACATGGAAACTGTCCAATTCATTGCAAAAGCCCCAATTATTTTGCAGGTTTGCAAAGCTAGTGCAAGTTACATCTATTAAGAATTGTTAAAATTTGTAAATTCAATGCTGTAATCTGCAATTCAGCAAAATATTATAATTTAAGATCTTGGCTTTAATCTTTCTTTACTGTGAATTATAGCCTTGTAACACTCTTCCATTCTTTATTCTTGATGACTTGTTGCTGGAGACTAGGACAGTCACAAGTGTGGAATGCTTCACTGTAGGTGTGAGAGAGTTGAACTCTGAAGGAAGAGGATGAGAAGGGAATAATAGCTTTTGAAAGATGGATATGGTGGAGGATGTCAGAATCAGCAGGATGGACAAAATGACAACAAGAGTAGAAGTTCAGGGATCAAAAGGGTTGTTAAGTATAGTTAGAGAGAGTAGGATAGCCAAATACGGATATTGGAAACGATGACCTGACAGCCTTGTCCTGACAACAATTGAAGGAAAAGTTGAGGGTAAAAACAAGAGGAAGGAGACAATTCGGATGGGTGGATAGCATTGAGACTTGAACTGGGAAAGCTTGAAACAAGCCAGAGAAGAAACAAGATAATGCTAAAGACCTCACTAAGGCTATGGTCACAATGAATGGACAAAAGTTGCTGGAGAACAAAGACATTCATTAACTTTTTTGTTACTTTGAGCCTTCAGAACTTTTTTTGTCCTCATCCCTGATGTGAGCTTTGCTGTCAAGGCCAGCACTTATTGCCTATCCCCAATTGCTCCTGAGAAGATGGTGATCCGTTGCCTTGAACCGTTGCAGTCTGTGCGATGTTGGTACACTCACTGTGCTGTTAAGGAGTGAATACCAGGATTTTGACCCAGCGACAGTGAAGGAACAGGGATATATTTCCAAATCGGGATATTTATTAATCAGAGGGGATCTTGCAGTGGTGATATTTCCATGCATCTGCTGCTCTTGTTCTTCCAAGTATTAAAGGTCGTGGGATAGTGAGTTGCTGCAATTCATCTTGTAGTTGGTACACTGTTGCCACTGTGCGCTGGTGGTGGAGGGATTGAATGTTTAAGGTGGTGGCTGGAGTACAGATCAAGTGGGCTGCTTTGTCCTGGATTGCATCGAGCTTTTTGAGGAGCCACACTCATGCAGGCAAGTGGAGAGTATTCCATCATACTTCTTGCGCCTTGTAGATGGTGGACAGGCTTTGGAGAGTTTGGAAATAAGTTACATGCCACAGAATTTTCTGTCTCTGACCTGCTCTTGTAGCCACAGTATTTATGTAGCTGATCCAGTTAAGTTTGTCGTCAATGTTAACTCCCCAGAGTATTTTCCCTTCCCAACAGCATGGACTGCAGTGATTAAGGAAGGCGGCTCACCACCACCATCTCAGCAGCAATTAGGGATGGGAAACCAATTCTGGCCTACCCAGCGATATCTGCATCCCATGAAAGAATAAAAAAAAATTCAGCAATGATAATGCCGTTAAATATCAAGGGGAGATGGTTGGATTCTGTCTTGTTTGAGCTGGTCATTGCTTAGCACTTAACAGTGCAAGTCTGAACATTTTACTGGTCTTGCTACAATATCAGATTATCTTTTCAATATCCCTTAATCTGTGTCACATTCCTCTCACTTTTGGGTCTGCCATTACTTTGAAAGAATGCTCAAAAGACTTGTGGAGAGCTGACATTAATTGACAATGATTTTAAACTTGCAACATAACCTTGTGGCTTCTGCTGATGCTCATAAAGGTCCCAGCCTTGACTGGTCTCATTGAAGCTCTTCAATTGAAATAACCTTGAAGCTAACCATCAAGCTTTTTTTTAATCTAATCTAATATGTTTCTGCTGTAAGTAAGACATGCCATACAAATAACCATGGTTTGTTGCTGTATTGTAGAAATATTAGCATCTTTAATTGAGCAGGATTGTCAAGTCAAGCTTCCCACAAGATATTTTGCCACAAGAGGTACAGTGATGGTAATATGTTAGATTACAGCTGCAGTTACCATTGGCACTTTACTCCACTCTGATGCATTGCATAAATTTGTACGGGAGCCAATGTAGTATTTAGAGATTATGCTTGTGGTTTATAGACAATTGTGCCATGTTATAAAACTTGAATGATAAATATATTGAATCTGAATGCCCTCTAGTGGCAAATTCTGCTGCAGTATTATCCATTTAATTCAAACACCGTGCTAACCACTGTGACTTAAAAATGGGAGAGCTTTTTGTTTTAAATATACTGAGTTTTATTACCTCTCATATGTCAAATAAATTGGGTTGAAACAGAGACAGGCTATTGGTTGTGGAGATGTCTGACAAAGATGGGCACTAAACATTCAGATAATGCCGGTCACAAGATACCTCTCTGTTGTTTTTCCCTTGAAAATTAATTGGAGTATTTTGAAGGTTGATATTTTGCCTCGATTAGTTTTGTATGTGTGGCTTAATATTGAGTTCATCATGTTAGATACAATTTTTTTTATTTTGTATTGAGTTAGTGCACAGCATGCAAGTACATATGATTGCTCAAACACAACTAAATGGATATTTGAGAAACATAGGTTAGACTATGGATCCAAGTAACTGTTTTCAGTTAGTATAAATTTGGATATCAAAGGTTTTCATAGGGCATCGCTGTCCATATTACAGTTTTCGATTGCTTTTATGCCATGTAAAATTGCTACGTAAATTGTCAGAATGGGAATTCTTATATAAGAGTTGCTTGTTATACTGTCAATGTGGGCTTCCAACTACTAGGTAATCTAGGTAATGCTGTAGCACAAGTCACTCAGGCCCATTATCATTTTCTTTCTTAACCTATTTTCAGTTTTGTTTGGGAAATGTTTTTAATTTGATTTATTATAAAAAAATGAACTTGCACTTATTTACCCTCTTGCTGCTGTTCTCTTGTCTTCCTCTGTTATTGCATTTGCTTCTTTGCTGGGAAGCATCTTGTCAAAAGATGGCTACTGCCGTAAAGGAATTAGAGCTAGAATATCAATGGCAAAAAAATGCATTATCCAAAATAAAGAATTCTCAGCATTGGAATGGGTTGAGACCTTAAGAATGGAATTATCACGACAATGATTTTGAAGTGTCTTGTTGTACGGGACTGAAATGTAGAGCTTGTGAAAATTGGAGTAGAAAGTTGTGGAGAAGGATGGAGTGGATCAATTGGAGAGAACACAAGAGCAATGAAGAAGTTCATAGGATGGTGGAGGAGGAAAGATCATTAGTGAATATCATCAAGAAAAGGCAACAAGGTTTGATTGGCTAGTTTCCAAGGCATGAAGGTTTGCTGCAGAAGGTGACAGAGGGAGGATTAGATGGGCGTAGACCAAGAGGGAGAAAGTGAATGATGATGTTAGACAACTTGAAATTGAAAACAGGAGGATCCTACAAGCAGAGAAGAGAAAAGCAGAAGACCGTGAGGCTTAGAATGATGAGCTGAGGACTTGTTTTTGGGCAGATCACTGCTACATGGCTGTAAGTGGTCATTATTCCAAGTCGTCTTTCCTTCAAAAAGCCATGCTTCCAGATCTACTGACAGTTAAGATTTCTCCCAGGCACCTCCTGCCTCTTCCACTGTGTTGTTTAGGCCCTAGCATCCATTCAGCTGCCTCTTGCGGCTTTTTCAGCCATCCTCTCTCTCCATCAGTTTTTGTCAATATTAGCCTTGCTCCCCTGCTGCTTCCTCTATTTGTTTGTGTATACCAGCAAAGCCAAAGTCCACACTGGTCCAAATCAGAATCCCTCCCGAGTTAGCTTGGGCAATGCTCTAGGATATCTAGAAATAATGCATTAAAAGCCTTGTGTATAATGTGTGCATTTACTGGACTTCTTGACCAATTCTTAAGCACAAGCTAATGTAGAATTTTATAAATGTATTGCCATTGAAGAATTATATTCCTAGAAAAGAGATTTATAAACTAAATGTTTCAGAAAATGATTAGACTTTTACAGGTTAGCTTTGAATTTTCAAATATTTCACAAGTGAAATAGCCAGTATTGTAGATAGCCGCTCTTTGTGGGGACTGGCAGGTAACTGGTGATGCATTTTACGTTGTGGTATGCCTTATTTGCAGGTGGCATATCTTAAATATGAGTTTGGTTGACATAAGTGTGAGCAGTGGATTAATTTGTTGCTGATGTCATTCTAAGCAGCCTCAAGGTTTCTATCAAGGCTCAGCTTTGGTTATAGTATCAAGCAAACTTTAAATAATTCCATTCTTCTTACAGCATCAAACCTTGGAACCCTTTGAAAATAACACCAGGGTCAAAAAATGTCAGCACTTTTATAATATTTGTAATAAAAAGAGTATTTAATTTTTCTTGTGCAGTTAAGAAATTAAGTCCAGCATTTTCAATGTAACTTATCCAACCTTCATTATTTTCCTACTGATCCATTCCATAAATCCAGATTTTAAAAACAATTTTTCACTTTTCATTTTGACCCTTAATTGCACAAACAATATTTTAATTGAAATAAGATGTCAAGTAAAAAGATATGGAACTGTTAGCTAGTACTAGGTGAAATCATTTGACTTAAGGCAAAATGATACTTGCATATGTCTTTTCCCTGACTCCATGGTTCAATATAATTCATTCATGATTATCTCCGTTTCAATCCCATGCGGAGGTACAGTTTTCCTGCTTTTACCTTGTATGCTAACTTCCTTGTGTTCAGTTAAATCACATATTCCCATAATATTGCCATATCATCTGGGTCATGAGCCTTGGAGGAACTAATAGTGCATGCTCTACCATCATCATTGTCGTCACAGTCTGTTTCAATGAATCACTGAGATTTTAAATGGGAACTCTTTTACTAAACAATCCATGCCAAGTGTGAGTCGTTTGCTTATGTTTGCCTTGGGGACTGCCACCATGGCTTGGTGTGCTGTTTATGAGCTGAGTTTCCTTCCTTGCATTCTATTCATTACCAAGACTGAATTCCTTTACCTTTGCAATGACACCCATCTTACTTTCCCATTTCCTCTACCGTTTTCATTTTTTAAGCCTTTCAACTCATTGCTTGACTTCTCAGATTTCTCCTAGCAGCTCCACACAAATTACAGTTCATTCAGAATGCTGTGGGGTGTTTTTCTCACTGGACAAAATTATGGCATTCTGTCATTCTTGTCCTTGCTATGTTTTAACTATGCACTAGTAAATTGTTTTGAAACATTTTCAAATCCCTCTGCGCCCTTGCTACATGCACCTTTCATAACAATCTCTGGTCATATATTTGTAGAATGTATCGTTATGACTTTAGTGAGACTAGTTTGCCCTGGTCCACCACATCAGTTATGCTCTCAGCCATTGTGTCTTTGCTGTTTGGAACTCTTTCCTGAAATCCTGTTGTTTGTTATCTTTCCCACTGCTTCCAGAAGTCTTCTTAAAAACCGTGCAGTTTGAATTGGATTCAACTCCTAGCCTGTTTTCTTTTTTACCATCCTGCACAATGTCCATTTTTAGCCACATGACTTACATAGCACGTCTCAGAGTGCTTTAACAAAGTAAGCTTCCCTTTGGAATATTAAAATGAGAAAAAGATTCTTTCCTTATAGTACATCCCTAAGTGCTTCATAACTAATTAATTTTTTGTTTCTGAAACATAGTCACTATTGAAATTTGACAGTTATTTGGCATACAGGAAGATCGTACAAGCAACAGTGAGCCAATGGACCAAATGATCTGTTTGAATAATGTTTGAGGGATAAATATTAGCCAGGACACTAGGTGAATTCCTTTGCTGTTTCAATAGTTCTCATCTTTTACATACATCTGAAATAGCAGACAGGTGTTTAGTATCTCATCTGAAAAGCAGCATCTCCACTACTGCAGCACTCTCTCAGTACTCTTGGACTCTGAAGTGTCGGCCAAGTTTATGTGCATAATCTTCTGAAGTGGGCTAGAGTGCATGACCATCTGATTCAGAGGTGAGAGTACCATCACTGAGCTAAAGCTGATATCTCACATAAAGCCTTTCAGGCTGTCAAAATTAACACTTGGGCTATAGAAGTCTGCTCATGGAAAAAATTTTGAATCTTAAAATGTGGTAAGCTCTATTTGCCCTGCTTTGCCATTGCCAAGTTTATGCTGTCCTAGACACAAGAGTTTTTATAATTCATAAGCAGCAGTTCACTTTTTTTGATGGTACCATATGCAATTGCATTGCAAAACAAATCCTTCTAATGATAAATGAGTCTCGGTTCTTGCTACTAAACACAAATATATAAAAACCACTTATTATCCAGTCTTCTGGCTACTATTATGGTGTTCTGCTGCCTAGTCACTATATAGTTATGAAGATTGCAATCCAGCTGTCATGCATAGGTCACAGAGTTATAATGCAGCTTTGACATTGGAGTTTTTGAAGAAATCTTAAATATTAAAGATAATGTACTGCATTGTACAAGCTACAGCGAATGTGGTAATTAGTGCACACTAATTTTGCAATTCTGCATTCCTTCTAGTATGTTAATAAATTGCATTGGAGCTTCATTTAATCTGTTGCTGCCATTTTAGGTGACACAGAGATTTGTTTCAAAACTAGTTTGATTGGAACTAACATTTTTGGCAGCGTTTTTGAGTCTTCAGAGTCTAGTGTCCAAGCTGGGCTCTTTTTTTTTTCCTGCTGCAAAGCATCTTGAATCCATCTCCCCTTTTGCCTTGAACAGTATGCAAAGAGCTCACTTTTTTGTCACTAAGCTCAAGCCCA
The DNA here is from genome assembly GCF_017639515.1 of Carcharodon carcharias. NCBI lineage: Eukaryota > Metazoa > Chordata > Chondrichthyes > Lamniformes > Lamnidae > Carcharodon > Carcharodon carcharias. The sequence continues at coordinate 114,390,593 of NC_054475.1, forward strand.
TCTGATCAGCCGTAACTGCCGCATTCCTCCCTCCCACTCGCCAAACTTGCTCTCATGATCCCTGCTGCCCTATCCCAGAATTCATATCTTTGTCCAGTTTCTCTCTTATCTCCCCTCATGCCCTCTACGAGCTCATCTGCAGCAAACTCTCATCCTGCTCCCTCTGCCCTATTCCCACCAAGCAGTTGACCATCTAACTATTCTGCCATTCCCTGGTTCCCCACTATTATTTCCCCAGCCTCATTCCCTAAGGGGGCTATGCTCACTTTAGCCTCTTGCTTCCTTTTTATATATTTAAAGAAGCTTACTGTCTGTTTTTATATTACTTGCTAGTTTACCCTCAAAGTTTATTTTCTCCCTCTTAATATTTTTTGGTCATCTTTTGTTGGTTTTTAAAAGTTCCCAATTCTCTGGCTTACCACTAACCTTTGCCACATTGTATGTTTTTTCTTTCAATTTGATACTCTCCTTAACTTCCTTGGTTAACCATAGTTGGTTTATCCCCTTCCTCGAATCCTTCTTTTTCACAGGGATATATCTTTGTTGCGAGTCATGAACCATTTTCTGAAATGTCTGCCATTGTTCATCAACGGTCTTTTCTGCTAAACTCCTTTCCCAGTCCACTGCAACCAACTCTGTCCTCATTCCTTTGTAATTGCCCTTATTTAAGTTTAGTGTAGATGTTTCCGACCCAAGTTTCTCACTTTCAATCTGAATGCTAAATTCTACCGTTATGGTCACTGTTTCCTAGGGGATCTTTTACACTGAGATAATATATTAAACGTGCCTCATTACACATTACCAGATCCAAAATAGCCTAATCCTTGGTTGGATTCGCAACATTTTGTTCTCAGAAACTGCCCCGAGTTCAATGAATTCTTGCTCGTGGCTACCTCTGCCGATTTGATTTTCTCAATCTACATGAAGATTAAAGTAACCCATGATTAATGTTTTTACATGCCCTCAAGATCTCCTGATTTATTCTCTGTCCCACAGTATAGCTACTGTTAGGGGGCCTATAGACCACTGCCACTAGTGACTTCTTCCCCTTGTTATTTCTTATCTCCACCCATATGGATTCTACATCTTCCGATCGAAGATTGTTTCTTGCTATCATACTTATTCCATCTCGTACTAACAAAACTACCCCACCGCCTTTTCCTTTCTGCCTGTCCTTTTGAAAAGTCACATACCTCTGAATATTTAGTTCCCATCTTTGATCTCCTTGTAACCAAATGACCGCAATGGCTATAAGATCATAACCATTAACTTCTATATTTGTGCCATTAATTTATTTATTTTGTTCTGCATACTACATGCATTTAAGTAAAGAACCATTAATTTTGCCTTTTTACCATTTTTATCCCCATTTGACCCTATTTGCGGCTGTTTTGTTGTGTTTGTACACTCCGTCCCTTCCTGTCACACTCTGGGTAACAGTACCTGAATAGCTGCCCTGCAATGCTGCCATATCCTTTTCCTTTGTTAGCTTACGTATTCCTTCTCCAGAGCCCCCCCCCCCCCCCCCCCCCCCCCCCGCCCACACACCGGCCTAGCTACATGTCCGACTACATTTTGTGTCATCACTAAAACTGCCTGCTTCCACCTCTGTAACGTTCCCCATTTCAGCTCATCGGCTGCTGAAATCCTCATTTATGCCTTTGTTACCTCTAGACTTGACGATCCCAATGCACTGCTGACTGGTCTAGCCTCCATACACTTGAGGTCATCAAAACTTGGCTGCCCATGTCTTAACTTGCACCAAGTGCCATTCACCTATCACCCCTGTGCATGCTGATTGGCGGCTATTCAAGCAACATTTTGATTTTAAAATTCCTGTCCTTGCTTTAAAACCCCTCCATGTCCTAACCCCTTCTCTATCTCTGTAATCTTCTCCAGCCCCACAAACTTCTATGCTTCTCTAATTCTGTAGTCTTGAGCTTCCCAGATTTTAATCACTCCACCATTGGTGCCCATGCCTTCAGCTACTTAGGCCCTAACTTCTGGAATTCTGCCCATACATGTCTCTCCTGCGCATTCTTCTTTTATGATGCTCCTTAAGACCTACCTCTCTGACCAAGCAGTTGGCCATCTGCCCTAAAATCTGTGGATGTGGATCGCTGTAATATTTGTGTTTTTAATGCTCCAATGAAGTGCCTTGGAATTTTTCATTACTTTACAGGTGCTTGTCTTTAAACAAAGATAAGTTGTTGTCGTTCTTTTACTTAAAAAAGTTGCATTTTGGAGTTCTAATTATAAAGAAATTAGCTATAGTAAGAAAATCAGTTGGCTTTCCAGTTGGGATTCCTTAGATTGATGCATACTATCTAATGGTCTATTCAAAACTTATGAAGCTCAACCACAGATAGCAGTCAAGTCCAGCAGTTATGGTTTCAACTCCATGGGCGGAATCTTGTTGAGGTGTCGGGGTATCGCTTGCCAGCTGGAGAGCCAGCGAGAGACCCATGCTGCCTCTTTTCGGGAAGGTTCACTGAACCACAAGCCAATCAGGCAGTGGTGATGGCAGTGGTGGGCCTTTCCCTCAAATCAAGGCCCCAGGAGTGGAAGCCTTACCTACCAAGAGCTGTCAGTCAATTAGAGGCCTCTTGTGCTCAGCAGTGCCACACGGAAGGCAATGGCTGTTGCAGGAAAAACACCTACCAGAGTCCCACGATTGTGGAACGACCCAGGTCACGGGTAAGTAATATGGAGGGTTGGGAAGGGGTGGGTGGTTTCACAGAGTTGGAGGGTAGGGAGGGGTATTGTGGGATCAGCAGCAAGGGCAGGCGTGTGGTTCTCACCGGGTTCCTTCTCTGACTGCCTAGGATCAAGGGACTCTTACATCACCACTCCACAGAGGTGACAAGCTGTCCACAGTTTTATTTATTGTGCACGCCACATGTGGAGAAGCCCACCCACCAATGGGTTAATATCAGTGGCGCTCGGATGAGACCCTTAAATGGTCATTGATTAGCCACTTAAGAGCCTCAATAGGCAGTGGGGCGAGAAGGTCGACCATGGGCCTTCCCATCAGAGCTTAATTCTGGCTGAGGCGGGAAGGCAGTAGGGTTCTGGTCCTCCACCATCCCGCCTAATTACATATCCTTCCCATCTCCAAGCTCACCACCAATGAGCACAATATTCTACCCCAATTTTCTGAAAGAAACCTTAAGGCTGTTGTATTTCAATTTGAAATAGCAGGTCTATTATCTCCTATTCTTTTGATCGTGGTTGATGTTTATGTCTGTTTGTGAGTCACAGATGCATAATACTTCAGGCCGAAAAGCAAATATTGACCCAAGAAAAATGGCTGGTCTTATAATGTCGATTCTGTCATGCATTTGGTACAATTAATTTATTTTTTGGACTCCGAGGCTGTTAATAGTGCAACACATTTTCATTGTCAAATATATTTATTTTTTGTCCATAATTTGTTTTTATCTTTAGAAAGACATGCCCCTACGTTGATGAGAATGGTCTAAAGTTCTTAGAGCTGGAAACTGTGCTTATTGAAATTAATTGCTTAATTCATATTTTTCCTTAATTATTTGTCAACAGGAAGACATGAATCTGAATGAAGATCGTAAGGTTCCACTCCGAGGAAAGGATTTGACGACAAAGAGAGAAATGGTGGTTCAATACATCTCTGCAACTGCCAAATCTGTAAGGTTCTTTTAAAATAAAATTACCATTTTTAAGACAGCATAGTAAATGCCATTTCTCAGACAGTCAGATATAATAAGCTTAGAATGATCTGCTTTTGGCTTTTGCTAAGCTGTAATCCATGATTGCTGCCTAAATGTTCCCTTTTTCATTGCTTAAAGCGGCTGTTTAATAATGTGGTTTTAAAATGCCTTCTACTGTGGATAAATTGTTCATGAGGATTTGGCACACATCACACAAAATACTCTAATCTGAAACATGATGCTTTTATTACTATAAACTATTAGTACTTCCTGCATCTACTGCCCTGGGGTAATCCATGTGATTTTAAAATCTTGGGTGATATGTTCTGTGCCAGGAGTAGACTCTGTAGGCCAATTACAGTTGTTCACCCTTTAACACATACAAAATTGAATTTCACTTGGCCATTAATTTTAATTATTTTTAAGGGTAAATAGAACAGCTAATATTGATTGTTCAGAACAAGTCATTGAGAGAATTGGATGCAAATTTTTCGCACAAAATGTTTCTATTATTGAAAATGTCTGCTTATTAACCTGTATGACTGAGTTTATTGTTCCTAAGCTCATCACCTGTGATGTAATTTTAGTAGTTTGAATTGAGCAATGCAAAATTCATGAAGCATAATGCAATATTATTAAGTTACCGTTATCTGAAAACAAAATTGAATACTATCTGGACGTCACCTGCTTAGAATCTTTAAACAAATATTTTTGAATCAAGCAGAGCTGCAGTTCAAAAATGTTCCTGAACATGGTCAAGTAAAATTGCTGGAGCATAAAAAAAACTTTTTTAAATTTGTCCTTGATATCAGAGGGCAGAAATATGTTTCAAGTGATAACAGAAATTGCTGTAAGCATGAAGTCATGCCATACATGAGGTTTTACTTTGATTTTCTGATTTTATTTTTTCTTTGTTTATTTTTCTGGAGCTGGGTACCCAGATATCCCTCAGAAGCTGCTGCTTATAATGAAATAAATACTTGATATAATTTTTTCTTGAAATAACCTAAAACATTGGTGGGAGTGCAGGGAGCCCGATGGTGATTTAATAAACTGAAATTCATCCATTTTATTTTTTATATTATGGATATCTATTTCAATCGACATATAAAGAGAAATGAATGAATATTGTAGTTTTTTGATTTGTTAGTAAATACACTATGCAATTTTCTCTAACAGTTGTACATATTAACACTTTACTTCAAAAATACTTCAATTATTACAAAAGCATTCCTGGGATTTTTTTCATTTCAGGGGTTATGCTACTTCAATCACTATTTGTTTAAAACGCTTATGACATAATTGATGAACAGGATTTGCAAAGATTTTGCACATACAGAAAAGCCATATATAAGAGTATCTCCTTGATGAAATACAGGCAGACAAATACACAACAAAAATTCAAAATTAAGACACTGCAGGCTGAAGGCTATTGTAGTAGGGCAAATGTAACCATGCTCTTCTACAGAATTTTTAAAAACTACCTGTGATTCAGAATTAAATTGGAAAGTTCTGTTTCAGTTGAATCTGACGCGTGCTTCAGCTGCTCGTTGGTATCACTTTTGATCTTTTCTCAGCTGGCTATCTTATGAATTCAAAATTGATGCTTCTGTCTAAAATGTTGCAAATTATTCCTTACCTGTGGTGCATATTGTCAATCACAGGCTTGGTCTATTTGTTTATTGCCATGCAGTTTGTCAGATTAACCATTTGCCTTTGTCAAGGTAACGCTTTTGGAATATTTTGGGAATCTCTTTATGGTCAAACATGTCCTTGCAGAGGCAAATTGTTAGCTTCTAGTTTCCAAAATATTGCAGATTCTTGCAGATGGCTGTCGTTTGAGCATGTGTTCTTTGGAATGGTTGGTGGTTGTATAAATAGAAGAAGATCAAAGCTGTTTGTGCATTTTACACTGGTGCTATACATGTATGACAGGATAATTCAAGGTTATGATATATTCAAAATAAGGTTTTGATTTGCTTTTAAAAATGCTCTATGCGATTCAAAAATTAATTCTCTTGAGCTAACAGTCATGTCTGAAGAATTGTTAATTAAAATGAAGCAAAATGAAATAGAGAACTATACTGAAGTTATAGTTAAAATAAAAAGCTGGAGATTGTTTTTTGAAGCAGAAGATTATGTGAGGTTTTCTTTCAGCCTCTGGGTATCCAACCAGTCAAACAATGCATTGTGACATTCTACAAGGTGATCAGTTCTTTCCTGAAAGGCGTCAACATGCTTACTGAAGCTTGGATTTGACACTTAGAGAGTTGGAGCAGTAAGATGTCATAAACTGTACAACTTCAGTTCCAAGCACAGTTGTAGTATTTGAACATTAATACCTAATTAAAATATATGCTGACATTAAGTTTAAAGCTGCTCAAACTGACGATTTCAGCTTAAAAGATCAGAATTTGCTTCATGTCAGAACCAAAACATGTGATAGAAGTTTTAGAGATGCAGGTCTAGAACATATTTTTATACACTTTATTTAAGTAGAAGTGTAAGTTATAGGTGAGAATGATTTGTTAAAGAACGATTTGTTTCGTTAGCTCCATCGATGCATATTCTCTTCCTTAATTATTAAATAACCCTCAGATTATTTTCTTAAACATGAGGTATTCTCATTTCATTGCTAAAGATAGGAAAATCCAGCTGTGCTTAACCTTGGTTGCCATTGTATGTTTGTAGAATTCTCAAAAGTTAGTTAACCGTCGTGTTCATTAATTTGACAAAACATAGATTTGTGAAGGCCTTCATGTTTTCACAATGCCTATACAGATATTATCCTCCGTTTTTTCTTTTCTTACCTTTTTTCTATATGCTTTTGATTTCTGAGCTGAGTATAGTTTTGATTATTGGAGCAAACCACTATCTTGGTTGAGTTAACATGCTGAATGTCCCTTTGGTGAGCAATGAAACCACCTACATTCAGGTTAACTTTACGCTGCTATCTTGTGCCTGTCCAGCACCTAGACCCACTCTTTGAGAAGCTGTGTTGTCATTCAAGTATCTTTGTTGCTTTTGTATGTCATTGGGCACATGCTTACATTATTGAAATATCCTGGATTTCAGTTCACATTAGCGACCTTTTCTTGCATGCTAGTAATGTAAGATGCTATTTTATTTTTCCCTGAACATTACATTTTTATGTCCTTTTGAGTTTAAGTTTTCTGTTTGGCAGGAGTTTGTACAGCATACCAAATTCCTCTGAATTTTGAAGTTTAAAAAATATCTCACAGCTTGCCTGGATAAAAATGCAACAATGCAGAAAGCTTGGTATATTAAACTTCTGATTTCTGTGCCGGATATATCCTTGTCACTGATTGTTTAAAACACTACTGCATTTTTTCAGTAAACCCAAGCAATTGGTAAATTGCCTTGGATTTTCCATGAGTAGAGCATGCTGACAGAATGATTATTTATTCTTGTTTGGGTAAAATATTTTATTGTTGCTTTCATTTGTAGATGCTAAGTTAAACTAACTCAAGTCCAGAGCAAAAAACAGCATTAATTAGGATTCCTGGAGCTAAAATTGGATTGGGTGCTATCAGGTATACGCTCACAATTATCCTGTTTTCTGCCACATTCATCAAGAATTAGCATGCCACAATGTGGCATGGCACAAAACAAGTGATCAGTCCTCCATTGGCTTTGCTGTAAGATGATGAACAGGCAACATGGTCAGAAAAAAATCTGTACTTTGCATTTACATTCAACAGTAATGGCAAAGTCTGGGGGTGCACCATAACACTAATTATATTGAGATTTTCGATATATCAAATTTGAAATTCGACTTGTGGAGCTCTGATTTCCAGTTATTCTAAGGAGGCAGAATAGGAGTAACTGGTTACTCTGAAACCATTGGCTTGTATGGTCTGATCTGAATTGTTCAAAATTGTTTTGTCCAAAATTTGGAATTAACCATGTAAAAAGCACAGACAGCTAAGTGGGGATTTTATGCTAAAAATATTTGCATTATTAAATAATTTAAAATATGTGAACTTTGAATTAAGAGAATATTCTATATCAGTTTGAAAACCAAAGGACAGTGCAGTAAAAATATGCAATTGTATGCTGAGGAACAATGTTATATTTTGACTTGATATGTAAAACAGATCTGTATTGCCCTTTCACCATTTAGAATGTTTAATACAATTTAGCAGGTTTTGCAGTAAAAGGTCACAAAGTTGTCAGCAGACTTTAACATTTTTAAATGTATGGATTTTTTAAGTGTTTGTTTATTGAGAGCAGTGCAGTTAATAGCATGTTGAGAAATGCTGCGGTTCATTGCATTGTATAAAGTAATTAACATTTTTCATTTAATTTCACTGTACATTTACTCTCCACTCATGATCAAGTGGAGTTTTAATGCAGTCTTATAATCTTTTAGTTTTCTGAAATAATATGTTAGGAAAGTATGATTCTGGGCTGTGCGACTTCACCTGTATTAGGTCCCAGTAGGGACCAACAAACCAAAAGAGGCAAATTTACCGAATGACCCCAGCGAGAAAAGCAATGGACAAGATTTCACTTTTAAAACTTTTACTTTAACAATAAAACCAAAATTAATATAAATTAAATATGAATTAGTAGACAAACTGTGGTCAATACAAAGTATAACTTGCACATTAAGTTGCAGATACAACAAAGATAGATCTCGTGGTTTGCATGGGCAGTCCAGTTAACATGTACGGCACTAATTTCAGTCACAAAGCCTGTCGAAGCCCTGAACTTCCTCAGGTAGAATTCCAGCTTCTTTGCTTTGAGGATGCAGTCGTTGATCCTCATTTGACAGCAACTCACAACCAACCCAAGTTCCATGGGCTTGGTCTTCACCAAAATGGCACACATCTGCAGAACCTTCTCAGCTCTGTTGCAAACATTCTTGATGATGCGGATTCGCCAGAATCACCTTTATCTGAACCCTCAGCAACACTGCTGCACATGGTATGGCCGATTCTGGTCAATCGATTCCCTTAAACTGAAGCAGCAACAGTAACTTTATTTTTCCTTTGCATCTGCTCTTGGATCCAGCCTTCCTGTTCAACTTTTTCAACTGTGCCACAATCTCATCTCCCTCCACAGAACCTGGTCACGTGGGCCTGCTTTACATGATCACCTGTTCCCCCAAACACACTGTTCACCCTGTGGGAACACGCCTCCAATTATGGCTAGACAAGTGCCTTGGTACAGGGGCAGTACAGGTAATGTGCTTCTACCTCTGTTGAAGTTTTGGCTACTTGCCCCCACCACCACCACCACCACCACCACCCACCCATGATGTGCCCCTTTCGCCTCCAGCCAGTTGCTCTATGTACCAGTCTATCTGTGTGAATCTAATTGTTAGGACTGATGGTACAATCTAATTATTAGGACTGATGGTACATACTGACGGGTGCCTAGCCATATGGTACCTGTACCCGCTGCGTGCTGCATCCTTTAACTCTAGCCTTTCCTGCTTAAAGGTAAATTTGCAAATGATGGAAAATAGACCTCTTAGTACCATATAATGAAATAATGTTGCTAATGCCCATTTTAACTAGTTCCTTATCCAGTCCATTATCTCCCTGCCAATCCCTCAACCTTTATTACAACTGTTGTATTGCACTTTGCTTACCTAGACTTTCAAAATGCCTTTTCCAATGTTAACTCAGCTACCATTATCCACTAATTTCGTAACTTATTCAAAAATATTAAACCAAGTTGTTGAGATAGGACCACTTTTTACAGAACTCAGGGTCAGATTCCTGAGTAACCAATTCACTTACTATTTATCCCTTTTACCAGCTTACCTCATACTGAAACTAAATAACTAAACTAATAGGCAGATAAGGTAAGAATTAAGAGCAGGAGTAAGCCACTGGCCCCTCAAGCCTATACACCAGTCAATAAGATCATGGCTAATGTGATTGTGGCCTCAACTCCACTTTCCTGTCAGCCCCCATAACCCTTGACTCTTTGATATTTCAAAAGTCTGTCTAACCAAGCCTTGAATGTATTCAATGACCCAACCTCCAATGCTCTGTGGGGTAGACAGTTCTAAAGATTAATGACTCTCCAAGAGAAGAAATTTCTCCTCATCCCTGTCTTAAATGGGTGACCCCTTATTCTGAAATTGTGCCCTCTAGTTCTAGGTTCCCTCACAAGGTTAAACATCCTCTTGGCATCGACCTTGTAAAGACCCCTCAGTATATTGTGTTTCAATGAGATCACCGCTCAGTCTTCTAAAATCCAGTGAGTATAGGCTCAACTTTTCCTCATAAGGCAACTCTGTTTCATCCCAAGAATCCACCGAGTGAACATTCCCTGAACTGCCTCCAATGAATGTATAGCCCCTCCTTAAGGAGACCAGAACTTTTTGCAGCACTCTAGGTATGGTCTCTGTGCAGTTGTAACAGGGCTTCCCAACTTTTATATTCCATGCCCTTTGCAACAAAACACCAACATTCTCTTTGCCTTTCTAATCACTTGCTATATCTTCATGTTAACTAATGAATCTGGTCTGAGGACACCCACATCCCTCTGTGCCACATTGTACTGAAGCCTTTCTCCATTTAAATAACATTCAGCTTTTCTATTCTACCTACCAAAGTGGGCAGCCTCTCATTTTCCCATGTTAAACCTTATTTGCCAAATCTTTGCCCTCTCATTATCTCTATATCAGTTTGCAAACTCTTTTTGTCCTCCCCACAACTTGTGTACCTATCTATCTTTGTATTGTCAGCAAATTTGGCTACAATATACTTGGTCCCTTCATCCATGTCATTAATATAAATTGATCTTCGCAGCATTTGCCTGCCTTTTCTTTGAATTTGATACCATCCTTGGCTTCCTTATTCATCCACGCATTATACATCCTTCTTGTAGGGTCTTTCTTTCTCATTAGAATATATCTTTGTTGAGAGTTATGAAATATCTTCTAAAATATTTGTCACTGCTTCTCTACTGTCTTACCTTTTAACCTATTTTTGCAGTCAACTTCAGCCAACTCTTTCTTTATAACAAAGTCAGCACATCCACAAACATTCACTCCCTCCACCACCAACGCACAGTAGCAGCAGCATGTACCATCTACAAGGTGCACTGCAAGAATTCACCAAGGCTCCTTAGGCAGCATCTTCCAAACCCACGACCACTACCTTCCAGAAGGGCAAGGGCAAGGGCAGCAGATAGATGGGAATACCACCCCCTGAAAGTTCCATTCCAAGTCATGCACCATCCTGACTTGGAAATATATCGCCGTTCCTTCCCTATCACTGGGTCAAAATCCTGGAACTCCCACCCTAACAGCACTGTGTGTGTACCTACACTACATGGACTGCAGTAGTTCAAGAAGGCAACTCACCACCACCCTCTCATGGGCAACTAGGGATTGGCAATAAATGCTGGCCCAGCCAGTGAAGCCCACATCCTGTGAATGAATAAAAAAAAATGGGATCTCTTTCCAGGTCCATGGGGTGATCGAAGATCTCAGCTATTAAAAATATGATTGCAATATACAGTGTTTAATTCCGTGTTACAAGATATTGATGCTGCTAGGTATTCAGCCAGGTTTGCTGAACATTTTCAGGTAGCAAGTACAATTTCACTCAATTCAGATAATCTGCCTGCTGCAGATACATCTGCCCTTGACAGCATCAGTAGGAGTGACCACTGCACAGTGTTTGTAGAGACGAAGTCCCGACTTCACATTGAGGATATGCTCCATTGTGTTTGACACTACCACTGTGCTCAATGGGATGGATTTTGAACAGATCTAGCAACTCAATACTGGACAGCAATGAAGCGCTGTGAGTCATCATCAGCAGCAGAATTGTACTCAACCACAATCTGTAATCTCATGGTCCAGCATATCCTCCACTCTACCATTACCACCAAGCCAGGGGATCAGCCCAGGTTAAATGAAGAGTGCAGGAGGGCATGCCAGGAGCAGCACCTAAAAATGAGGTGTCAACCTGGTGAAGCTACAACACAGGACTACTTGCTTGCCAATTAGCATAAGCAACAAACGATAGATGGAGCTAAGCGATTCCACAACCAATGGATCAGATCTAAGCTCTGCAATCCTGCCACATTCAGTTGTGAATGGTGGACAACTAACCAACTCACTGGAGGAGGAAGCTCCACAAATATCCCCATCCTCAATGATGGAGGAGCCAAGCACATCAGTGCAAAAAATAAGGCTGAAGCATTTGCTACAATCTTCAGCCAGAAGTGTCTAGTGGATGGTTAATCTCAGCCTCCTCTGGCATCACCGATGCCAGTCTTCAGCCAATTCAATACACTGCACATGATATCAAGAAATGGTTGAAGGCACTGGATAGTGCAAAGTCTATGGGTCCTGACAATATTCCGGCAATAGTACTGAAGACTTTGCTCCAGAACTTGATGCGTCCCCAGCTAAGCTATTCCAGTACAGCTACAACACTGGCATCTACTTGGCAATGTGGGAAATTGCCCAGGTTGTCCAGTACACATATAACCCAGTCAATTACCATCCCATTAGTCTACTCTTGATCATCAGTAAAGCGATGGGAAGGGTCATCTATCAGCAATGCTATCAAGCAGCACTTGCTTAGCAAAAAGCTGTGCACCTATGCTCAGTTTGTGTTCTGCCAAGGTCACTCAGCTCCTTACCTCATTACAGTCTTGGTTCAATCATGGACAAAAGAGCTGAACTCGAGGTAAGATGAGAATGAATGCCCTTGACATCAAGGCAGCATTTGATCGAATGTGGCATCAGGGAGCCCTGGCAATACTGGAGCCAATGGGTATCGGGTAAAACTCTCTGCTGATTGGAGTCATACCTAGCACAAAGGACGATGGTTATGGTTGTTGGAGATCAGTCATCTCATTTCAAGGATAACTGCAGGAGTTCCTCAGGGTAGCGTCCAAGGCTCAACCATCTTCAGCTGCTTCATCAATGACATTCCTTCCATCATACGGTCAGAAGTGGGGATGTTTGCTGATGATTGCACAATGTTCAGCGCCATTCGTGACTTTTCACTTACTGAAGCAGTCCATATCCAAATGCAGCAAGACCTGGACAATATCCAAGCTTGGGCTGACAAGTGGCAAGTAACATTCGCCAGTAACAAGTGCCAGGCAATGACCATCTCCAACAAGAGAGTATCTACAAATCATCCCTTGACATTCAATGGCATTGCTATTGCTGAATTCCACCATTATCAACATCCTCGGGGTTACCATTGACTAGAAATTGAACTGGACTAGCCAGATAAATACTGTGGTTACAGGCCTGGTCAGAGGCTAGGAATCCTGTGGCGAACACCTTTTGACTCCCCAAAGACTGTCCATCATCTACAAGGCACAAGTTAGGAGTGTGATGGAATACTCTCTACTTACCTGGATGGGTGTAGCTCCAACAACACTCGAAGCTTGACACCATCCAGGACAAAGCAGCCTGTTTGTTTGGCACCCCATCCACAAACATTCACTCCCTACATCACCGAAACACAGTGGCAGCAGCATATACCATCGATAAGGCACATTGCAGGAATTCACCAAAGCTCCTTAGACGGCACTTTCCAAACCCACAACCACTAGCATCTAGAAGGACAAGGGTAGCAGATGGATAGGAATACCACCACTTGAAAGTTGCCCTCCAAGTCACTCACCATCCTGACTTGGAAATACATTGCTGGTTCTTCACTGTTGCTGGGTCAAAATCCTGCAACTCCATCCCTAACAGCACAGCAGTTGTACCTACAGCCTATGGACTGCAGCACTTCAAGAAAGCAGCTCACCTCACCACCACCTTCTCAAGGGCAGTTAGGAATGGGCAGTAATAGCTGGCCTAATCAATGCCGTCCACATCCCATGAATGAATAATAAAAAAGGAGTATTTTTGACTAGTCCATCACATTTAAAATCTTCATACAGCTTAATTGAAACTAATTAATAAAACATTGGTTGTAACAAACTTCTTTTAGCAAGGTCAGACTGAGAATAAAGAAAAGCAAAAAAAATAATCTATTGGAGTTAACCTTGTTTGTAAAATAAATGTGTAGTAATGCAATGGAAACAACAATTTTGGGAGATGCTCCACATTTATTGTTCAGCATTTGCCTAATCTATCTTTCATGGCCACACTGGTGAACTGTGCTAGTTTTGAGGCACTCAGTTTTGGGGCTAGTAGACACAAGTAATCTAAAGATTACTAACCTAGTCATCTAAACTAATCTAGTCACAATTATTCTAAAAGAATGCAAGTTAAATGTAATTTGTTAAAAAAAAAGTAACAGCTTAATGATATAATATGAAGTTCCTGCCTGTGGTTACATTAGTTTTAAATATCCTCATGGAAAAATGATATTTGTGCATCCTAGAATTGCTAATTCTAATTGAAGTTAAGTGAAAGAAGCAATATGATTTACGCATGTGGTATAAAAAAGTGATATCTAAAATACTCATTTTGCATGTGATATTTCGACTCTGTAAGTTACTTATTTTGTTGTGCCAGGAGGTAAATTTAAATGCATCACAACTGACCCTGTGTTTTTATGAAGATTGGTACCATTTCACTGTGAAACCTGCTAAAATCCTTTATCAGAAATTTTGTAAAAATGATTTTCAGTTTTGAATGGAAATCTGCAGTCCTCAGCTATAAATGTATTACTAATACTGTAACTAAACTGCGTTATAATTAACCAATGTAAAATTGAGCTCACTAATAATGCTGTTTTGATTTTTTTGTTTTGTCTCTCCCCACACTATTAATTTACACTGCACTAACCACTGCATTCAGATAACTGGAAGCAAAGTTTCGGTGAGTACTGCTGATTAGTTTCATTTATTCTTATAGCACTAGATTGAATTTTAGTGCAGATTTAAGTCAAGGTTTACCCAAACACTCATGTTTTTCAAACAGAGTTATTTAATGAGGAAGAACACTGGCACTCCACAAGACATTTTCTCTAAGAGCCTTCACAGATCACTGAATTCTACTTTAATTCAAATCAATTGGTTTTTTGAATAAATAAGTTCTACATCTGTTTTACAGATTGGAATGCTCCCAAAATATGATAAAGCTGCATGAGTACATCATTTGTTTTCTGTGGCACCTTTATCAATACTTACTATTGGTGCAATTGAAACATGACTGGTGAGAGACCCGTGCTGCCTCTTTTTGGAAAGGCCCGCCAACCCACAAGCCAATCATGCAGTGGCAAGGCCAGTGGCAGGCCCTCCTCTGGAATCAAAACCCCAGGGGTGGATGTCTTGCCTATTGAGAGCTGCCGGCCAATCAGAGCTCATGCACTCAGCAGCACCACTTGGGAGGCTGTGCCTGCTGCTGGAGAACAGGCACTGGAGTC
Organism: Carcharodon carcharias; assembly: GCF_017639515.1. NCBI lineage: Eukaryota > Metazoa > Chordata > Chondrichthyes > Lamniformes > Lamnidae > Carcharodon > Carcharodon carcharias. The sequence continues at coordinate 114,405,618 of NC_054475.1, forward strand.
CCGGGATTGCAGAGCAACCTAGGCTACACATAAGTAATGTGGATAAGGGGGACAGGAATGCTTCGCAAGGTAGGGGTCATGGGGAGACGGATGCAAGGGGATCGGCTGCAAGCACAAAGGGTGGTTGCGCTCAGCAAGGCACCCCCCCTTCCTGATTTAGAATCTGTTGAACAAGTTCTGAGTGCGTTTGAGTGCCTTTGATCAAGGCGCCCCTCCCAATCCCCCAAGATGTGACAAGCAGGCCGCAAAACCTGACTGGAACTTGCTACAAAAATAATGTTTTGAGTACTTTTTAAAGACTTCCTTCAGAACATTTTCACCCTACCTGCTGTCATCTTAGAAAAAACCCTGATATGTTTGCACTCATTTATTCAGCCTTTTTACTCCAAGGGACATATTTGACATCCTACCAAGTTTTGTTGAGAGAAAGTAATAAGGAGGGAGGTGGAATAATCACCTGGAACATATTTAGAAATTTGAGCCTTGGGCAAGCAGTTGATCTTTGTTGCATTTTAAATAAAGCTAAGTCTATGCTATGACCTTCATTGTTTTGCTGCTGATGTTTGACAGCAGATTTTCATTCTTTTGCCTTGTCTGACATTTAAGTTAATTGTTTTCTGTCAGTTAAAATATTCTGTTGCAAGGTTTTGGCTTATTTGTTGGGAGGAAATTGTGCTGGATTAAGTTTTTAAAAAATATTTTATGATACGTGTGAAAGCAGGAGAAACTCTTTTGTGCTTGGTAGGGTAGGGGTGGAATCTTGTGCTCTTTCTAGTGGTGAGCTTGGAGGTATGGAAGGACATGTAATTAGGCAGGATGGTGGTGTATTGCAACCCTTCTGCCTTCCTGCCTCTGCCAGAGTTAAATTCTGGGTGGGAAGGCCCATGGTTGACCTTCCTGCTCTGCCACTTATTGAGGACCTTGAGTGGCCAGTCAATGACCACTTAAAGGTCTCACCCTGTTGCCGCTGGCAATAACCCAGTGGCGGGTGGGCCTGTCAACATGTGGCGTGCATGACAGGTAAAACTGCGCAGCCCGCTTGTCACCTCTGGAGGAGGAGGGGTTGCTGGGGTGGGGGAGGTTGGAGGGGTGGGGGGTTGGGGGGGGGGGGGGTGGTGGTGTCCCTTGATCAAAGGTATTCAAATGCACTCAGAGTTTGTTCAAGGGATTCTACGTCAGAAGAGGGGCCCAGCTGAGAGTCACCCCCGCCCCTCCCTTGCTGCCGATCCCCCTGCATCCTTCTCCCCGTGACCCTACCTTGCAAAGCTCACCCTCTTCTCTTTCTTCCCACCCCTCCTTTCCCCACCTCCTTTCCCTACTTTCAGTACTTACCTGTGGCCTGGGTTGTTGTGGGATTCTGGTGCCTGTTCTTCCGGCAGCGACCATGGCCTCCCAAGTGGCTGAGTGCAAGAGCTCTGATTGGCTGGCAGGTCTTGATAGGCAAGATTTCCCTGTTTCCAGGGGAAGGCCTGCTGCTGGCCTCACCACTGCCTGATTGGCTTGTAGTTTGTTGGGCCTTTCTGGAAAGAGGCAGCATGGGTCTGTCACCCGCTCTCCAGTCAGCAGGCAAAACCCCCGATTCTTCAACAAGATTCTGCCCTATGATTGTGATGTTCACTTGAACATATCCACTTTTTGTACCCACTGTTGGTATTGAACACTTCCAGATTTGCTAGAGCCAGAAGAAAGCTCTCATTGTTTTGCTCACCCCCAGCACCAAAAAAAATCTTAACTTCAACCTGTCATTAGTCTACTATTGTGCCATTTCCATTTCCCACATTCACTTGGTTGTTTCAGATTGTTAATTTACAGTTGGTAGAAAAGGCAAAAACCTTCAATATGATCAATATGGGATAGATTCAGATATAATTCCCAGAAGTGAGAGAACAGTGTGTTGACAGTTGAATCACCCAGACTCTCATTAGAATTTTTTCAAAAGGTGATTGAAAAAGAGATTCTTGCAAATTTGTGCTTCTGCTTATCTCGTATTTTGGGGACAGGATCTTGTCCTTGCCCTGTCCTTTGTATTTGGAAATGGATTTTAGTTCCAGTAAAGTTAGCTTTCACCTTACCAAGCAGAATTATTGTTTGAAAGTATTTGTGGAATAGTATGACTTTGTTTGAGATATGACCATATTTTTTCCTGAAGATTCAGTTGGGGAAATCATTGCTGAAGTTGTAAAGACCATCTTGTGATTCATTTAAAGGCTTGTATGACTTAGCTGATGTGCAAAGCTACAGTAAACTTTGTGTTATCTGGTACGCTACCAACCAGAATTTTCTACTAGCTGAAATATCTGATGTTCCCCCATGAGTTGTCACTTTACCAATCGGAAACAGTTGTGAAATTATCCAGAATCCGTACCTGTCTACTGTATTTATTTTATACTTCAATTTATGTTTAATGTACTGTTGAAGATTTGAAGTAAAAAGAATACTTTTTACTTTCTGAATACTCACATATTAGTTCATGCTACAAGTATTGCACTGCACTCCATCGATAACTCAAACTCTCTGTATTTGATAAACTGGTAGCACCCGTTCTTGGCGCATGCCAGATAATAAAAAAATTACTGTACCACGTTTTGTGTTGCTAAGATGGAAGTTTTGTAAATTAAGTATTTTCATGTTTCGTTCTTGGGAAGTGGACTTTGGACAAACGTATTGTGTATTGGATTGGCCATGTATATTCTTATTTTACTATAGAAAAAGCTAGAATGTCTAGTGCTGTTGTTTTTATTTTTTTTTTGAGTCAACATTCAAACCACTTTTATTGTGCTTACATGCATACCAGTGTCAGATAATCATGCACCAGGTCTTGAAATATAATTTAGCTTGATGTCTATCTCATCAGACATATGTTTGTTTTAAAAATGAAGTTGATCTTTATGACAGTAACAATAATTTATATAGCACCTTTAATACAATATAACATCTCAAAGGTGCTTCACAGAGACATTGTAAAGCAAAATATTACACCAAGCCTCATTAGGAGATATTAGGTCAGATGACCAAAAGCTTGTTCAAAAACGTTGGTTTTAAGGAGTGTCTAAAGGAAGAAAGTGAAGCAGAGAGCCAGAGAGGGAGTGAATTCCAGAACTCAGGGTCCAGGCACCCAAGACACGGCCACAAATGATGGAATGATTACATCTCGGATGCTCAAGATGTTGGAATTAGAGGAGCACAGGTATCTCAGAGAGTTGTAGGACCGGAGAAAATTACAGAGAAAGGGAGGGGACAGGTGTCTGTGGCATCTACGAAAGAGCAAGTAACAGTGAGCCTGTAAAACTAATCAGATTGAGATATCCTTGTGGAGATGTGCAGAATGCAAACCAGTAAGTAAAAAATATAGAACATGTAAATTGTATTCAAGTCTTGTACTGGAACTGAAATAAAGAATCAAAAACACAGATGGGATTAAAGGAGAGAGATGAGGAAAAACAGAAAAAGTAAAAAAAAAAACCTGGAGCATGAATTTTATTCCAAGGGAGTGAAACTCCACACTTATAAAATAACATTTTCAGAGCCGGAGATGTTATTCAGGAGTAATTACACTTATTATGCTGTTTTGAAACTTCCGAATGAATTAACCCTTACTTTTTGAGCTACCTTAGCGCTGTACTGGTAAGTAAGTACCTAGATTTGCACCATTATACTGATTTCTGTGCAGTCTGTCAGGGAGATCTGCAACAGGGTAGCCAGTTGACAGTCAGGGGTATCTCTGACATCAACTTCTGGATAACTGCATGTATGGTGTGTGAATCTGCTGTCATGCTTATTCCATAAAAATGAGGAAACAAACTTGTAAGAGACGTTATGCAGGGAAGATTTCAAGGAAAATGAGGTATAAGAAAGAACATATCAATGTTGTGTGGCTTGAGAATTGAAGGAAGTTATTGGCAAATGAAAACATTGGCACAGGATAGAGGGACATGGAAAGACTATCAATAAGCTAAGGACCTGCCTTCAGGCAGAGCACAGATGATGATTACTCTGTGATAATGGAGAGTGCGGATAGCCTCACCATTATTATTGCAGCAAAATCCAGGCTAATATCATGCTCGATTAATAAAAGTTAAACTTTATACTTACTTAAAACAAAGCATAGTAATGCTAAACTAGCAGACTCCCCCCATTAATGAAGTCATCTGCTGGATTTCAGCTGCTGCTGTTGCTCTGATAAACACTAACATATTGGCTTACAGTCTTTCTCTCTTATCCATCAACAGTAATATGACTTTGAGCAGTATGCATATTTTTATCTCAACCATTCTGGATGAACACTTTTGTGTTGCTTGGTTGTTAGCTGCCATGAAGTTGCAAGTTCTCTGATCACACCAATTCAATATTCTTTCTATATATGGAAGCTTCATGAATAAGAGGATATTATATTGTCTGCATGATAGAATTTAAACTTCATAGACATAGCTTCTCTCTTTTTTTTGGCGTTTCTCCATTTGTGAATTGTTTGGGCAGTTCTTTGATGTTATTTGCAATCACCATGCCCTCCTTTGGGACCTAATTAAGGGCATGCCAAGAACATACTTTTGTTTCAAGCAGTATGACAGCCAGTTGACTTTTCAGAACGCAAATATCATAAGAGACATTGTAAAAGGTGACATCCTTTTCCCTTTCAATTTGTAGGTTAATAATTTGTAATTAAGACTGAACTACTTTAAAATAAAACAAAGGGTAACAATACTTACATCATATAATCTAATGATGTGTGACATGTTCCTAATTTTAAAAAGAATTCTCATTCTCCTGAGATGAAATAATATGCGTATTGACATACTGCAGCACAGTCTTAAATTAAATTTGGCTAACTTCTATTCTAATATCTGAAAGTGACTATATTTCAATCATTGGCCTGGAGCCAATTAGGTCAAGAAATTTTGATATATTAAATAAATTATAGGATTGTGTGCCTTCAAAACATATGCACTTTTGATGTGTTTACCAGTGTTGTCTGAAGTATTATTACTGACCTTGACAATCTTTGTTGGAATAATTGACTAAAATTAAAATTTGCACTCCTGTAGAATTTTTTAAAGTCTTGTATTTCCAGCTGAAACTCCATTTTTGTGTGCCGTGTGAAGGTAGTTTATGTATGCATAAGCCTACTGAGCTGAAAAATCACTCATTTCATGTTTAATAATGAGGATAAGCTATTAAAATTATCAGTACCTCACTTTTTCATGTGCAACTTTGTATGAACCCTTAAACAATGGTTTCAAATAATTCTGCATATATTTATATACACTGAGCACAAATGTTGTAACATTTTTGTAACATAGTCTTTACTGAGTTAGATATGTTAATAAAGCTGTGCAAATTTGGTTCCACCAGGGTCATTTGGCTTCAGACCTTCTTACACCATTGGCACAAACCTGGTCAAAAGAGTTGAATTCTAAAGGTTAGGTGAGAGTGACTGCCCTCGACATGAAGGCAATGTTTGACTAAGTGTGGCATCAAATAATTTCAACAAAAAATTGAAGTCAGTTAGAATCAATGGGGAGAAACTCTTCACTGTTTGGAGTCATACCTAACACAAAAGAATATGGTTGTTTTTGTAGGCCAATCATCTCAAACCCAAGACATTGCTGAAGGAGTTCCTCAAGGTTATATCCTAGGCCACCATCTTCAGCTGCTCCATTAATGACCTTCCCTACAACATAGGTCAGAAATGGGGACTTTCACTGATGATTGCACAGGGATCCATATCAATTACAACTCCTTAGATACTGAAGCAGTCTGTGCCCATATGCAGCAAGACTTGGACAACATTCAGGCTTGCACTTTTAAGTGACAAATAACATTCGTGCCACACAAGTAACATTAACATCACAGAATGTCACCTCTAATTTAGTTTGAAGCACACTCACCTCTGAATTACAAGGTTCTGAGTTTAAGCCCCACTCTAGGACTTGAGCACAAAAATCAAGACTGACACTTCAGTGCAGTACTAAAGGAGTGCTGCTCTATTGCTCAAATCAACACCCCATTTGCCTGTCTCGATGTAATAAATCCCATGGCACTATTTCGAACAAGAGCAAGGGAGTTTATACAGGGTGTCCTGGCAAATATTTACCCCTCAATCAACATCACAAAAGCAGATTACCTTGTTATTATTACGTTGCTGTTTGTGGGAGTTTGTTGTGTGCAATTGGCTGCCACTATTCCTGCATTACAACAGTAATTATACTTCAAACAAAGCACTTCATTGGCTGTAAAGCTCTTTGAGAAGGCTGGTGGTCGCAACAAGCTTTCTATAAATGCAAGTCTTTTTCTTTTTGAATCCCCACCATCAACAGCCTGGGGTCATCTTTGACCAGAAACTTAACTGGACCAACCATATAAAAAATCTGGCTAAAAGAGGTATTTTGCAGTGAACAGTTCACTTCCTGACTTCCCAAAGCCTGTCCACCATCTACAAGGTACAAGTCAGGAGTGTGGAAATAATCTCCACTAGCCTGGATGCGTGCAGCTTCAACAACATTCTGGACAAAATAGCCTGCTTGATTGACATCCCATCCACTATCTTAAACATTCACTCTTTCTACCGTCGGTGATTCATGGCAGCAGTGTATACAATCTACACAATGCGCTCCAGCAATTTGCCAAGGATCCTTTGACGGCATCATCTAAACCGATGCCCTCTACCACCTAGAAGGGCAAGGGCAGCAGGTGCTTGGGAATACAGCTGTAAGCTCCCCTCTAAGCATCGCACCATTCTGACTTGGCACTATATTGCTGTTCCTTCACTGTCACCGGGTTATAATCCTGAAACTCCTCCCTAAAAGCACTGTGGTGTACCCACATCACATGGACTACAGCAGTTCAAGGAGGCTCGCCACTATTTTCTGAAGGGCAATTAGGGATGGGTAATAAATTGCCTGGAGGGTTTATGTTCCACAAATAAATATGAAAAACACTAAATATATGGACTCTTGAACTTTTTGAACAGTAAACTCTCGGATTATTTTGTTCTTGACTGCAATGATGTAATATGGCAGTAAAGCCAAGATTACATAGATTGCCATATACATAATATTTGGTATGGCTCATTAGTAGCAAACTACAAATCTGTACATTAACAAACATTGCAGTGACATGATTATAGTTTGAATTACTATACAATATTTTTGGAACATTTTATTTCTTCCTACAAGAATATAATTCCTTTAAAATATCTTAAATACTTATACCATCTGTGAAAAAACTTTTGAAGTAATCGATTCCTTCATGTGTTTAAGGCTTTGAATTAGGCCGACATTGGCTAACTATTGCATTTTCTTCATGGCATTTACTGTAAACAGCTTCAATACTGTGTGTCTGCGAGGGGAGCAGTCTAATTTTCATTCTATGAATCAACCAAGGCCTGCATCTCCAATCCCCCCTCTTGCTGCTGCATTCCATAACAAGAACAGAAGGTGCTGGAAATACATAGCAGCATCTGTAGAGAGAAAAGCAGAATTAACATTTTAGGTCTGTGACCTTTCATCAGAAATTTAATAGGTTTTGAATTGGGGTGATGTGGGGGGTAGAAGAGGGAAGAAGAACAGAAAAGGTAAGGGTAGGAAAGATTAAATGGCAAAACGTTTTATGTTTCAGAAGCCAAAGGGAATGGCAATGGGTAAAGAAACAAAAAATGTGCAGATGAGGTGTGAATGGCTGGACAGCAGCAGTTCCAATGCAAAGTAAAGGGAGGAAGGAAGAATAAAGAGAAAACTGAGCCAACAAAAAACAAACGTAACACAAGAATGGGGCAGAAATTATTATCTAAAACAAAGCAGTTTCACAATGCAGAAAGGTAGTACTTTATATTCTAATTAGTTAGTTCTAATAAGTGCTTATCGTGGAAGAATGAGTCCAAAGCTATCTTTTACCTCAAGCAGGTTTATTCTGAAGACAGTTCTGCAGAGTAACAGCCTCTCCTAGTTCCTTCCACCCCAGCGTGTTATAGCTGTACCCATTTATGGGTGAGCCATAGCCCATCACTTGTTTTAACAAGGCAGTTGTCTTAACAATGTAATTGCTATGTAATGTAATTGCCAGTCAACAAGAAGATTGTTATTGGACTTTGACAATGTAATTACTGACACATTGACAAAGCTCTTTGGATATTCAAAAATTATTGCATTAGATTTCAAATTTTTGACACTAGTGCTGTAATTTCCTCCCTCCATGAAAAACAACTGACTTCATTGAAAGTTTTTCTTTGTAATTTATGCACAAGAATGGGATTCTTGCATTATCTTTCTGTTTAGCTGAAGTTTTCTTGGACCAAATTGAGGATGGCACCATGACAGGAGCAATTGATGGCTTGAAAAATTTTGAAATTTTACATTTTTGGATTAAGTTTTAAAATTTGTACTAATTTGTCTCTTAAATTGATGGTAAAGCTATGATACTATTTCAGTAATCTTTATGGAGATTTCTGAATGGAACAAAAAGTGTTTCATGTAAATTGAAAGCAGAATCATTTTCGTTTTCAGCATATATTGCCTTTCCATGAAGTTCAAATTATCAATACAAGCAGCAAACATCTAATTCTACATAAGATATGCCAATGTACAGTACTTAGTTGTTGTATCTGCAAAAAAAAACCTTTGAGAGCCTGTAACTGTACCTTGGAAATCTAAATCATTAAGATCATATTTTAAAAATTGATACATATTTGACAGAGTCCTGTTTCTATAATTGAATTGCTACAGATCAGCTACCCAAAATCATTAAACTAATCTTTTGATATTGGAATTTTTTTGCAAAATAATTTGAGAATAGTATAAGGCAATTTCTTATGTTTATATAAATTATTATAGATTTAGACTTAGTTTTGCAGATCAATAAAGAATCCATTTCAGCTAAGGAAAATTCTCCACTCTGCCAGACACCCTTTACAGTATTATATTGAAATTTGTTTAATAACGACTCTCAAATGCCGGAAATTATATTCATCCGTGGCATGTGCAATATAATTCAGGCAGGGGTCCTTGGACTGAAATGTAATTTAGTCAATACCGAATTAATCTACCAAACCTGATGAATTAGTTACAGCCTGCACTTGTGCACAGTGATCACATTTCTTATCAGCCTGTTAACTGCAATAAACATCTTTAAAAGCACCAGTCAATATTTTTGTTAATATAATAACTTCTAAAAGTGTGGTCACAACTTTACCAGCAAAGGGATGCTCTTACTAGTTCTCTGTCATTTCAGTGGCAAACTCAGGAACGACTGCATGAGAAAGACATGGATTTAAAAATTCATATGGGGCATTGGTTTGTCCTTCTCAAAAGATTTCCAGGTGGCTAAATAAAATGTCCTATTGAAAATCAGTATAAGGAATTTGTAAATTGTTCATCTTAAATTTCTGAACAGTGCATTTGTTTAACTCGTAAAACGAAAACATTTAAACTTTGAGTTGTTAATGCAAAGTATGCCAATATTTTCTAAACTTTAATTGCATACAGCTACAATTTCATTCATATAACAATGCACTGTGTGATATTTTGTTCATAGCTTTTGTAATAATGTCTGCAAATATGGAAGATCAGTTGACCTGTTCTAAATTTGATCTGTACTTTGGAGCTAATTTGCACCATATTTATCCTGAGGCTATGCTTTGAGTCATGGGACTGTAGGTGGATTTGAAGTTCTTCATTAAATAACACACAAACTAATGGTTAGGCTATTTGACAGGAATGTGATAGTAAAAACAGGTGTAGAAATACCATGTGGCAAATTTTGATGATTTCCGTTTTTATTGAAGTCTTTGTTCTTGGCTGCCACCATAATCGTGTGTGACAACTTGCATGCTTGTTAAACCTGGTAGTGAAAGTAGCTTTTATCCACATTTCATGCTTCTGCTTAACATGATTTTGTAAGAGAAAAATACTTATTGCCAATACTGGTACAGTCCAGCTGGAGATATTTATTTAGAATTGTTAAAGTGAAGCAAAAGATGACATGCCACACTCTGAATGCCTTAACATACCTTAACAGAATATTGGATAAGTCTTAATTGTTCATTAGTTTGACTCAGGACATGTGTGACATGTGACATATCAGTTAGTAGATGCAGACTGTACCTTGTTTCTGTGACTCTTTCAATTCTGTAAGAGATGTCTGAACTATTGATATGGACAGGTTTTTTTTACCTCTGTTGGCCAATGTCTGCATCAAGTACTTCCAGGTTTTGTGTAGGGCTTTTCTGCAGCATCCCTTTATTCTGCCCGAGCAATGTGCCTTAATACCCAAACTTTATTGATATAGTTTTTTTTTCCCATTTTTGTTATGTCACAAAGATGCATGTGCTATATGAAATCTCATCAGCTGGTTTCACATATTAAACTTTTAAAAAAGAAAGAATGCATTTTACCGCCACCCCCCCACCCCCCAATCTCGCCGTGACAGGGCCGTAAAATTCTGCCCATGGAATCTATGGAGACTGCAACAGACAATTACCTTCCTGAAGGTGTGAAAAGCTTTCTTCCTATCCCATGGAAGAATGAACCATTCAGGAATTAATTGTTGGAACAATAAAAATTAATCACCCGGGCTATCATAATGGCTAAGACAAGCTGTGCCAGACATGAGCTATCAACTTTCTTTCAGGATATACAGCCATCATGGAGAGAGGTCATGTGATACAACTTAAATTAATTCACAAAAAGCTCATAGGCAACGGATGTGAGCAGCTTCATCCCACTTTACTGACTTGTCCCTCTAAACTTTGCAGTTTTATTGAATCATCTGCTTGATTTTAATTTTCATTTAAACAGTTTACTGAACCCCACTAGCTATTGGACCTCTATTCGAATTGTACCTCAATTTGCAAATGATTAGCCATTCAGACTAGGGGTGAAAATGAAATAATTTCTTGGAATATTATTTATTATGGATTTGCCATCTGTGATCTTTCTGAGGGGGAATGCCAGTTTTTATTTGTTAGTAGACATTTTTTTTGCTGTGGGCCTGCATCCTGCAATAATGAGCTGAGAATTATAGTATGTTTCAAAGACCTGGCACCTTCAGGACCAAGACTGTGCCAGATTTTGGATTTTCCCGGATTTTGGATTACGGTATTTTGTCTGCATCTACTGATTCATACGTCACATGTAACATTGAATCAATTGAGCGAATGTAATGAATAATTAAGGTTTATCCAATATTCCTTCACACAGGCTTTATGGGGACAGAGAGAAACAATTTTTTTGATCCTCTCCCCTGAAAGCAGCTGTGAATGTTGAAAGTGGAAGTGCGGAGAGAATCCCCCACCCAATCCCCAGATGGAACAGATAGTTGTTGTGTCCGGAGAATAGGGAGGACGGTGGGTCACGGCGGTGGTGGGGCATAAGGCAGATCTTAAAGTGCTCCGATGAACTCGGGTTCTCTTTGTGCACAGCTCTTGCTGATTCCATCCTCTGGGATCAGCCTGAGAATGGCCTCTTCATTCATGTTTACTCTGGTCCGGAAGTGATGCCCTGATAACATGAGTGAAATATGTCCTGTTTTCAGACAGTTTCAGTTTTTGGGGAGCTGGATTTTGGGCATTGTACCTGTACTCGAAATCTTTCACATAGGGTTCTTACCATTTGCACTAATAGGAAACATGATTCTCATCACGCTGAGTTTTATTTTAACCCCTGTCCTACAGGCAAAGATATTTTGTACTACCTGATGCATTACCCAGTACCTTGATCATATTTGTTTAAATTACGTATGTAGAGATGTGATTACCAGTGTGGTATAGATTTTACATGTTCCTTGTGAACTACAGCAGAGATTGTTATTTTCTCACAGTTTGTAGGTTAAAGGGCTAATCTTGTTACTTGTTTTCAATTAACTTTGTTTTGTATGCCACAAATTATTTTTTTGCATAGTTATTTCCTCAGCATTTTATTTTTCAGTACCACCTTGGCTGTAAAGTGCTTTGAGATGTCCTGAGGTTGTGGAATGTGCTACATAAATGCAAGTTCTTTCTTTCTGTGTGTATAATTCTGACATGAGTATAGTGAAACCATAAGACATAGGAGCAGAAATTAGGCCATTCGGCCCATCGAGTCTGCTCCGCCATTCAATCATGGCTGATAAGTTTCTCAACCCCATTCTCCCGCCTTCTCCCCGTAACCTTTGATCCCCTTACCAATCAAGAACCTATCTATCTCGGTCTTAAATACACTCAGTGACCTGGCCTCCACAGCCTTCTGTGGCAATGAATTCCATAGATTCACCACTCTCTGGCTAAAGAAGTTTCTCCTCATCTCTGTTCTAAAAGGTCTTCCATTTACTCTGAGGCTGTGCCCTCGGGTCCTAGTCTCTCCTACTAATGGAAACATCTTCCCCACGTCCACTCTATCCAGGTCTTTCAGTATTCTGTAAGTTTCAATCAGATCCCCCCTATTCCTTCTAAACTCCATCGAGTATAGACCCAGAGTCCTCAAACGTTCCTCATATGTTAAGCCTTTCATTCCTGGGATCATTCTCGTGAACCTCCTCTGGACCCTCTCCAGGGCCAGCACATCCTTCCTGAGATACGGGGCCCAAAATTGTTCACCATATTCTAAATGTGGTCTGATCAGAGCCTTATAAAGCCTCTGCAGCACATCCCTGCTTTTATATTCTAGTCCTCTCAAAATAAATGCCAACATTGCATTTGCCTTCCTAACTACCGACTCATCCTGCAAGTTAACCTTAAGAGAATCCTGGACGAGGACTCCCAAGTCCCTTTGCACTCCAGATTTCTGAATTCTCTCTCCATTTAGAAAATAGTCCATGCCTCTATTCTTCCTACCAGAGTGCATGACCTCACACTTTCCCACGTTGTATTCCATCTGCCACTTCTTTGCCCATTCTCCTAACCTGTCTAAATCTTTCTGCCTCCTCAATACTATCTGTGCCTCCACCTATCTTTGTATCATCTGCAAACTTAGCCAGGATGCCCTCAGTTCCTTCATCTAGATCATTAATGTATAAAGTGAAAAGTTGTCCCAACACTGATCCCTGTGGAACTCCACTAGTCACCGGCCGCCATCCTGAGAAGGACCCCCTTATCCCCACTCTCTGCCTCCTGCCAGACAGCAATCTTCTATCCATGTTAGTACCTTGCCTCTAACACCATGGGTTCTTATCTTACTGAGCAGCCTCCTGTTGTGCGGCACCTTGTCAAAGGCCTTCTGAAAGTCCAAGTAGATAACATCCATTGGCTCTCCTTTGTCTAACCTACTCATTACCTCCTCAAAGAATTCGAACAGATTTGTCAGGTACGACCTCCCCTTGATGAAACCATGCTGACTTTGCCCGATTTTACCATGCACTTCCAAGTATTCTGAAATCTCATCCTTAATAATGGACTCTAAAATCTTACCACCAACCGAGTTCAGGCTACCTGTACAAACAGGTATCCCCAAAAAAATAGACACTTGCTGCTAATTCCAAACATGCTGGTCTGGAATGCATTGGAATAGCATACATGAGTGCATTGACGTGGTGCATGTAGAGCATATGCTGATATCATATCCTGTTACAAGAAGGTTGAAATTCTTAATTCAGAGAAGCTTAATGTTGAGATTGTTATTACTATTACTGTAAATTGACTGGTACTGCAGGTGAGCAGAGTTTATAATTGAGTACATATGAGCACCTTATCAAGGCTGAATTTTTGTTAAATGTGCATGTTTACAAACTGCTGGACGCACTATTACATCTGTCACTGCAGCTGGCATGCAAGGAAGGATCCACTCATTTTCTCCTTTTGAAATATGTAACTCAAAAAATGAACAGCTTTTAAACTAGAATAAATAGTGATACTTGATTTTTTGCTATCTGACTGAGTAAATTTGACTTTAATAACACATTATTCAGTAATATGATTAGGTATGATGATTCTGTATCTTTCCTTCCCCTAAAAAATATTGTGGTGCAGGCCACATTTTCAATAAACCCCATGACTTCAAATTGTTTTATTTAGCTGACAAAAGCAAAAAACTGCGCATCTAGAAACCTGTAATTAAAATGAAAAATGCTCAAAAGGTTATCGATGAAAAGTCATTGACCTAAAAGGTTAACCATGTTTTGCTCTCCACAAATGCTTCCTGACCTGCTGAGTATTTCCAGCATTTTCTGTTCTTATTCAGTTGGCAGTTGTTTTTCATTTTTTTCCAATCATTTCTACATACATAATCAGAAAGAGTAAAATTTGCTAGATATGTGAACTTAATTTGGTCTACATTTTAGACTCCTGCACAATACTTATACATATTTACTTAGAGATGTAGGACTGCTGAAATTTGTGATACTTTTGTGGGCCACCATTAGTTCATAAAATAGGACCTCCATATTAACCTGCCCATCACAGGCAAGAGGCGGCTGGAGGTAGGTGAGGGTTAAATTGGTAATCCGATTTAACTACTGCTGGTTGGATTTCCCATGGCTCGGGAAATAAAACAGCAAAATAGTGGTGAGAGCTGCTGACTCCAAAACAGAATGCTTTCTGTGTTGGCAGGAAGAGCAGGAGTGTTTGCTCTGACCCCTCAAGAAAGCCTTCAGCCTCCCTTTCTGCTGATTCCAGTCTTTCTCTAGCTCCTGTTGCATTTGGTGACCTCTGTCCCCCTCCATTATCCTCACCAACACCACCCCCACCTTTTTCCTTCCTTTCCTTCGCTACTGCGCTCTACCCACACCCTCTCTCCCTCCCTGTAAACTTTGGGGCCAAATGACAAATAACAACCAAATGGCATTATAAATGTGGTGAGTAATGTGGATTCTTTGTCTAGAATTTATGCCAAAAATCACTGTTTGGTATTCAATTAGGTAAATCCAGTTTGGTAAATAAAGTACTCTTGGCTGCTTTGGCAAGGCCCTCATCCACTGAGGCATTTGAAGGAACTCATGTTCCACTGATTTATTTAGTTGAGTTAAATCCACACAGATTCTTATAGAGCCGACATTTCGAGTCCTCATGACCCTGAATGAGGACTCGAAACGTCAACTTTGTTCTTCTCCGCCGATGCTGCCAGGCCTGCTGAGTTTTTCCAGGTATTTCTGTTTTTCTTCTGGATTTCCAGCGTCCGCAGTTTTTTGTTTTTATTCTTATAGAGCCATTTGGCTTTGGGACCGTAACTGTTTCTGAACACTATTTTGTTGGTGCGGTGACTGATGAGAGAACTCCTGTATCCACTCATTTTCATCCTTGACTTTGTCCAAGAGTGAGTGGATGAGGGACTTTCCTCAGTGTAAAGAAGCAAATTAGGTTAGCTTTAGCTCCAGGTACTTGGTTTTTAACTTCCTTAGGCCTGTAAACAATTTTGGAAATTCATTTTGGAATGCGCTGCTGTAGCTCTCACCAGCAACTTTGTCCACTTGATAGATTAATTTCAGCTTTAGGCATGCCTTTCTGCTTGGGAGCAAACACTCTTGATTTTGAATGATACAGAGAGGTTCAAGGATTTCTCGGTCTTCATATTTCAACTTTGCCATGAGTTGGCCTTTGACTTTTAAAGTTGTCCCGCCAAGACCTTGTAATTTAATAGATGAGAGTTGCAATGGCATCTGTTTTAAGCCATTTGACTTCATCTGATAAGACAGAAACCACTGTTCCTGTATCTAGATCAACTTCTGTCGGGTGTACATCTACTAAGAGTTCAATAATCCAATACTTGTTTTCAGTATCATTTCCCTGCCCCAGTGACGTTAATTTCTTTGCTTGTATTTCTTCCACTTCTTGTATGTAGCTCTGATTTAAATTTTTTGCACCCTTTTTAAAGGTTGTCAGGGTTTTTGAGAAAGAAACAGTTTTGAAATGGCCTATTTTTCCACAGCTATGACACTCTGTCCCCGCGCTGAACATTCTCCCCCCTTGTGCAGTTTGTTCCTGCTACACCGAAGACACTTCAAATTGGTGGTTGGCGCCTTTTCCCCTGTTTTGGTGAGCTTAGGCTTTGGCATGCTTTCTCTCATATGGCCTACAAACTGAATGGTCTCACTCGATTTTCTCCACAGGACCTCACCTTCCCATGAACAAACGCACAATTCTATTTCTTGAGCTCTGTTTGCCTCACAGTCTGCAGTGCATTCACTATTGTTAAATCCTTTCTTGTCTCTAAGAGATCTGATCATGCTTTGTCTAGGACCCCGACTACGATTATGTTGCAAATCAGCTCATGCTTTAAGATTTCATAATTGCAGTTCCTGTCAGCCTGTAGAGCTCATTGCTGAATGAATCCATGCTCCCGCCTGCTCTTTGCTTTCTTTTATTAAATTTAGCCTCTATTATTAAATTGTAACAGACGCTGAAATAAGAATTGAGAGCTTGCAAGATGTCTTCGTAAGAAGTTGAAGTCTCATCAGTGTCATCAGTGATAGATCCTACTGCAAAAAGTAGTGTACTGACCCGGTCTTTTTGCTTTATTTTGTGTAATCCTGAAGCAGTTCTGTACCTTGTGAACCCTTTTCACTAGTTGCCCCAGTTCTGGGCCAGTTGCAAGCTTTCTGCACTCTGAAATGATTCTGGAGTGGTATGTGGATTCTACACTTCTGCTGAACCCTGGGATTGTTCCTGCTTTTGTATTGCTGCTTGCTGCTTCAGGTCTGTGCTCACTGCTGTCCGGTCTCCAGGTCTGTGTCTCAGCTTGTATCTGCTGCATCACGATGTTCCGACATCTTGGTGAGTCTTAATTTTTTTTCTTTTAGAAACATTGAAACATAGAAAATAGGAGCAGGAGTAGGGCATTCGGCCCTTCAAACCTGCTCCGCCATTCAATATGATCATGGCTGATCCCCAAGCCATTCTCCCACTTTCTCCCCATATCCCGTGAAGCCTTTAGAGTCTAGAAATCTATCTATTTAACTCTTAAATATCTTCAGTGACTTGGCCTCCACAGCCTTCTGTGGTAGAGAATTCCACAGGTTCAACATGCTCTGAATGAAGAAATTTCGCCTCATCTCAGTCTTAAATTGCCTGCCCTGTATCCTGAGACAGTGACCCCTTGTTCTAGACCCACCACCCCCCCCCACAGCCAGAGGAAACATCATCCCTGCATCCAGTCTGTCCAACCCTGTCAGAATTTTTTCTATTTCAATGAGATCCCCTCTCATTCTTCTAAATTCCAGTGAATACAGGCCAAGTTAATCCAATCTCTCCTCATACGACAACCCTACCATCTCAGGAATCAGTCTGGTGAATCTTTGCTGCATTTCCCCTATGGCAAGTATACATTTCTTAGGTAAGGAGACCAAAACTGCACACAATACTCCAGGTGTGGTCTCACCAAAGCCCTGTAGAGCTGTAGTAAGACATCCTTGCTTAAGCCTTCTCGCAGTGAATGCTGTTTGCCTTCTTAACTGCTTGCTGCATCCGCGTGCTTGCTTTCACCCAGGGCCCTTTGTACATCAACATTTCCCAATGTTTTATCATTTAAATAATACTCTGCCATTCTGTTTGTCTACTGAAGTGGATAACTTCACATTTATTTATGTTATATTTCATCTGCCATGTATTTGTCCACTCACTCAACCTGTCTAAATCACCTTGAAGCCTCTTAACAACCTCTTCATTGCTCCCATTACCACTAAGTTTCCTGTCGTCAGCAAACTTAGAAATATTACATTTGGTTTCCTCATCGAAATCATTGATATATATTGTGAATAGCTGGGGCCCAAGCACTGATCCCTGCAGTACCCCAATAGTCACCACCTGCCATTTTGAATAAGACCCATTCCTGCTCTCTGTTTCTTGTCTGCTAACCGATTCTCAATCCATGCCGATATATTACCCCAATCCCATATACTTTAATTTTGCACACTAATCTGTTATGTGGGACTTTATTAAAAGCTTTCTGAAAATCCCTTATCTATTCTGCTAGTTATGTCTTTTTGTCCTTAATTTTGAAGATTGTTTTTCTTGCCAGCTCTGTATCATCATCTTTAGGTTTGCTGGGTCTTTTGTACTCACTGCCACCGTGTTTCATTGTGCGTTCAGGGTCTCGTTGGGGTTGTGGGGATTGTCTGTTCTCCCAAAATATGTTGTGGTTTCTCAAAGCCATTACTCTTTATTTACAGCAGGCATTTACATACGGACCTCTACATGAGGTTGAACCTCTTTCCAGATCTCGTTTACTTCTCTGTCATGTGATCTGTCTGCCATCATTATTACATCGGCATCACATATATTCTTGTGTTAACCCTTTATGCCAGGTTCAATGGAAGGACCATCAAATAAATACAAGTTTCCTTTTGAAGTCAGCTCCACAAGCCTTCAAGCAAAACTCCTGCAAATTCAACTTCGATGGACTGGTCAAAAGCATCTCTCCTGCCAGGTCTTATTTTCTCTGCCCCTAAATAGACAATGTTCTTGGGGAGGACAAAAGAAACACTTCAAAGGCACTGTGATGCCCCTCCTGAAGAGCGGCAGCATTGACATCAGTGACTGGGAGGAGCTTGCTAGAGACCTTCACAATGGCAATAACTTGTCCATCAAGCTGAATCACACTTTGAATCCCTACATCTCAATAAAGAGGCAGAGCTGTGACATAGGAGGAAAGAAAAGGAAACAAATCCTGCACGCCAGATCCCACTGTCTTTTGGGACACCCTGCCCCATGTGCCCAATGAACTGGTCAGCAAAATATTCCTCCTCCCATTTATGTTGAAGAAGAGACTTAGGAATAAGAAAGAACACTTTCCATACCTCAGCAGTCACCTCTCTCCAAAGGCCACCATTGATTAGGAGATCCAATACTGAATCAGTTGTGATAGTTCAGCTCCTGCAAATTACTGCAAGGAATGTTTGACAACAGACTTCCAAAAGTCAGTAAAAACCTTAATATACAGAATAATTGCCATAATTACACTCCTAGATTGCATCAAGGGCTGGACTATGTATCGGCGACACATAAGGGTACTACAGAAATTCCATCAGCGGTGCCTTTGCTGCATCCTCCAAATTCAGTGGGAGGACAATTAAACAAATGCTAATTTCCTTCTTGAAACCAGGTCCATAAGCAGTCAGGCAATACTCCTGTAAAATCAACTTCAGTGGGCTGTCCACTTGTCTGCATGGCTGAAAATTCCCCAGCAGGCCCTTTTCTCTTCACTCTCAAATGTAACATTCCAGGACAGGACAAAGAAAATGCTTCAGATACACTTTGAAGGTCTCCTTGAAAAATGGCCTTAATGACTGGGAGGAGCTTGCTACTAATCACTCAGACTGGTGACAAGTTGTCCATCAACCTGCATCACGCTTCGAGTCCTAGAGGCTTCATGATGGGGCAGAGTGACGGGAGAGAAGAAAACAAAAGAAACAAAATATTGTGCTCTTGAATGCACTACCTCAATGGACATCCGGTCCCTTGTGCCCAAAGAGCTGCAGGCCAAAAATTGGCCTGCTTTGTCACATGATAACCCATAGTAAAAACTTGAAACCCGGAGTGGACATTCAGCTAGAATTGAGATGCTAACAAACTAAGAGCAAACATAATCCAAATTATAGTTCTGTTGTCATTATTGATACTATTAATGACCTACTATGTTCACTGGAAGGTCAATTATCATACCACTTCTGTTCACTTGTGTGTATCAATGGCTTGAATTTAAAGCTGGAAAAAGGGGTGCCCAAATTTTCTGACAATACTGAAATAGGCTTATGAATAATTCTGAGGACCGAAGCAATATTGATAAAATGGCAGAATGGCCAAGGAAGTGGCAGATGGAATTCAGTGTCAGCTGGTAATTCTAAATTGAATGGGATAAGCTGAGTGATATGGAAGAGCAGACAGGATTCAAGTTGAAAGACATTGAAAATTACATCTCAAGTAGATAAAACCTTGATAGAAGCTTATGGAAAACTGAGTTTTATGGCAAGAACTACAGTATCTCTAAGTAAATGGTGAACCTTGACACAGTATTCCAGTTATAATATTAATGTTAAGTACAATTTTGGGCTGCACTTAAAAGCCATGGAGTGAACACTGTGTAGATTCCCTGGAATGCTGCGTGGTGTGAGGAAATACAAAAATGATGAAAGATTTGAAAATGGTTGCCGTTTACACTAAAAAAGATCAGCTTAGTGGGTAATTTGATAATGATGTTTTAAAATTATGAGGAGACCATGCTATTTTTACGGATATGTTAGGTGATTTGAAGGAAAGGGGCATGAAGGGATACGAGAATAGAGTGGTACACAGGAATTAGCATGAACATGTGTGTGGACGATAAACCCCAATATGGAGTTTTGGGCTCAATGACTTCTCCATTTTGTAATTTCTATGTAATTCTTTCTCAGTCTCTAAATGTAAAGTAACTTGCAGTACAGATTTATGAGTGATTAAGATAGTGCCCAAAAATGTTTAGTTATGGTAAGAGTGTGTGCAGATCAGTGCACCATTTTTTAAAAATTAGAATTTAGTTTGCTTATAGTGTATTGCACATTTCTTGCCACATTTTAATTGGGTTAAGATACTTGATCAGTTTATAACAAGCATGATATTGGTGTCTGCTCAGTGTGAAGAGAAGATGGTGAAGTTCAAACTTATTGAGCTTTTGCCAGCTAAAATTATTAGCCATTCATTTTGTGTTTAGAATGTGCAGCTGGATATGAGGGAGCTAGGAAATCCAGAATTTCTTGTAGATGTGACAAATGTTTAACTGCCTTGCAGACCTGTGCAGTGCATGGTTGAGTAAATATTTGTTGATTTTTTTATCTATATTACACAGTTTATCTGGAGGGCTGAGGTCAGCAATTAGTACATAAACTGTACTTTTAACAGAAACATTGGTTTTTGGAAGTCTAACGTGTGTTATGTATAAAGGGACTGAATCAGCTGCTAAAATCTGTTCTATTGGAAATAAACTGGCGAGGAATATTTTGCCTTAAAAAGCATGTTCAAAAAATCAATGCTGTTTCTAATTTCCTTTTGTGCTGCAAAAGTTATTTTGATAGGCTTGTAAAGGGGACTGATTTCTGCAATGTACAGTAATTGCTTTATTTGGCTATTGATTTGCACCTTAAAACAATGTCAAGGTTCAGAGAATTTGGCAGAATTGAATTTGAACAGTTTAAAGCTGAAACACTTGAAAATTCACATTAAATTGTTCTTGAAAGTTAATTCTGTAGCATATCTTAATTTCCAGAGTTAATTTTCAGGCTTTCGCTGTGCCAGATAAATTCTCCTGCCAGCCTAAAAATTGAGGCAATTGGGGCAAGGGTGGGTGTCCAGTCCGAGGTCTTGCCTGCCCCACATAAAATTGTTGCAAGGTTCAGATGGGTGGGAACACAGAGGAAATCCTATTCTGTCAACGTAAAAGCCCGCTGGGGGGGGGGTGCGTGAAATTCAGGCCCCTGAGTCAACTAACCTTGTTCAAACTCTGTCTCCCTCACGAGGAACTCCAAACTTTTAACTTTTGAAGATCAAGCCTCTGATTTCCCTCAAAGCTGCTTGAACTCGAATTGACTCAATGACTGCGTACCTCCCAGTATTTCAATCTCCATTCCCTTGGATTCCTGAGTCTGCACTCCAGCCTCTACTTGTGCAATTTCAGCTCTTTAATAGCTGGCTAGCTTCACCGGACTGGCACTGCTCCTGAATTTCACCAAACTCCAATCTCCCTAGCTACACCAAATTATAAATGGCTCCCGGGGCTTCTTCTGAGCCCTAGCCCTTTCCAGCATGGAGCCAGTGATCTTCTGTCACCTTCTCAGTTCCCCAGGACTTGTCTTGAGCCCTAACTGCACAGACCCAATTGTTAATTCATAACTTTGCTCAATGTATATGATAAATTATGGAGAGAGTTAATTCATTCAGTAGCTTGTGCACAACTCCAACAGCGCATTATGGGATGTGCTGTTGAATATACTTTTTTGTCTTCAAATTTGCTAGTTCTGAACTGAGGGGCAGAATTAAATCTCATACTTGCAGTGGACACTTTGCTGAAGAAGTGGTTTGACTTGGTTTCTTTGGATTTAATTTGTTAGGCAAGAACATGGAACAGTTTCTGTACTTTTTTTATAGTGGCTGCTATCTATGTTTGGATCTATTTAATATGAAACAAATTTTGTCTCAGTGTTCCAAATTAACGTCAACATTCAGTGAGTTGCCTACTTTAATTTCTTCTACTTCGGTATAATTGTGCTTGCTCTTGTGACGTTGAACAACTGAGGATAGTATGTTAGTCCTATTTACTATCATCTTCATATTCTTTGAAGTCCATCTTTCAGATATAAAGTGTTACCCATCATTTCTCTTTGTGTCTTTATGTAAATACTCTGAAGAGAGAAATTCCCATGGGCAGAATTTTGCCCTTGGCTTACGGGATTGGTGGGGGCAGTTGGGGAGCCGACTGCTGCTTGCAATCGGCAGCGCTCAGTGATTTTATGTCGGCAGGTCAGTTAGGGCCCACCTAGCACGATACACAGCTTGGGAATGAGCATGAAGGGATGGGCAGAGTGGGGGAATGTTGTCCACTGGCGACCTGGCGGCCGATTCAAATGTGGCCTCGGCAGCCCCTCAAAGGCTGCTACCGAAGGACGCAGAAGTCTTGTCAATGGAAACCATCGTGGGTGGGCACGGCAAGCAAGAGGGCAGGCGTTTCTCAGATGAGTGCCTCATAGCCCTCCTGGAGGAGGTGGCAGTGAAGAGAGAAACCCTTGTCCTCAGGGACAGGAGGAGGAGACCCCCCCCAACCTCACCAAAAAGGCCTGAGAAGAGGTGGCATTCAGGGTCAGCAGCCATGATGTGGTGAGGCGCACATTGGTGCAGTGCTGGAAGCTCTTCAACGATCTCCTGCGATTGGGAAGGGTGAGTACCATGTTGGCATGGGTCACTTTGCCGAACAGTTAAGGTCTGCCTATACGCCCATGGACCCCAGAGGCGTTAGAGCGTCGGTATCAAATATCAGTGAGGCAGGAGCTGGCCAAAGGGGTGAGCCCTGGCTGCTTGGACTGAATGCCCTTGTAGCTTCAGGGTCACGAATCAGCTGAGCCCTGTGATTGTGTTCCTCAGGTGGGGTTGGCTAAGCTGCAATGGCGCTGCAGGTAGAGAGTGGACTAATCAATGCTCCTCTGCTCTTTCAGAAGAAGACACCCCAGAACAATGTTGAGAGACCAAGGCCCCACATCACCCCATCCTCATGCATTACGAGCAGGGGGCCTTGGAGCCAGAGAGGGGCCATGCACCTCGCTCAAGCGGCTGCAGTGAAGGTTGGGGTGCCAGAGGAAGGTATGAGTGCAGCGCATTGAGGTGAGAATGTCAGTTATTGCAACCATTCCTATGTAGTCTGTATATTGATGTGAGCTTTGAACCTGGAATCCCCATTGATAATTGAAAGGCGAGGGCACTATGATGCATATCTCTGTCTCATCACTGTGCCAGGCATGCAAATTGACAGTATCATGACTTAAACTAATGACATGTCCTTCTTCTCTCTTTTAGGCTCACCAGCAGCCATTCATTATGAAGAGCCTGAAGGCCCACCCCTGACTCCTGAGGACCACCATGTTCACCACACACATGCATCACAGCCTCTCTGTCAAGCAGGCATCAGTGCAGATACCAGCACCTCGGTGGGCATAACATCGCTGTGTAGTCTATCAGTGCACATTGGTGAGGGCACTTCACTTGAGGTGCAGGCTGAAGCAGAGAGTGCCCAAGCACCAGCAGTCGGAGGACTCTTGGGGAGCAGAGCAATGCTCAGGCAATGTTCAACGGATCCTTTTACCCACCTCCAATATTCTCCCTCCACTGGAACCCTCCCTCTGGATTCTTACCTTCTCTTGATCTTTTCGTTGAGAACTGTCGGCGTGACATTAGTCATCTCAATTTCTTTGCTCCTCTCACCCACTCTAACCTGTCTCTCTCTGAACTTGCTGCACTCCGTTCTCTCAGGTCCAACCCTGACATTGTCATCAAAACTGCTGACAAGGGTGGTGCTGTTGTTGTCTGGTGCGTTGACCTCAACCTCGCAGAGGCTGAGCGTCAACTCGCAGACACTTCCTCCTACCTCCCCCTGGACCATGACCCACCACTGAACAAATAGCCATTGTTTCCAGGACTGTTACTGACCTCATCTGTTACTGACCTCATCTCCTCTGACGATCTTCCTTCCACAGCTTCCAACCTGATACTCTCCCAACCTCGGACGGCGCGCTTCTACCTCCTACCCAAAATCCACAAACAGGACTGTCCCGGCAGACCGATCGTGTCAGCCTGTTCCTGCCCCACGGAACTCATTTCTTGCTATCTTCACTCCATTCTCTCTCCCCTTGTTCAGTCCCTTCCCACCTACATCCGTGATTCCTCTGATACCCTACGTCATATCAACAATTTCCAGTTCTCTGGCCCCAACAGCCGCCTCTTCTCCATGGACGTCCAATCCCTTTACATCTCCATCCCCCACCGGGATGGTCTGATGGCTCTCTGCTTCTTCCTCGAACAGAGGCCTGAACAATCCCCATCCACCACTACTCTCCTCCGTCTGGCTGAACTTGTTCTCCCACTGAACAATTTCTCCTTAAACTCCTCTCACTTCCTCCAAATAAAAGGTGTGGCTATGGGTACCCGTATGGGCCCCAGCTATGCCTGTCTCTTTATGGGGTATGTGGAACATTCCTTGTTCCAGTCCTACTCCGGCCCCCTCCCACAACTCTTTCTCCGGTACATCGATGCTCTTGTCTGGACCTGGAAAAATTTATTAATTTTCCTTCCAATTTCCACCCCTCCATCATTTTCACATGGTCCATCTCTGACACTTCCCTTCCCTTCCTTGACCTCTCTGTCTCAATTTCTGGTGATAGACTGTCCACCAATATCCATTACAAGCCTATCACCTCCCACAGCTACCTCGACTACAGCTCCTCACACCCCGCTTCCTGTAAGGACTCCATCCCATTCTCTCAGTTCCTTCACCTCCATCGCATCTGTTCTGATGACGCCACTTTCAAAAACAGTTCCTCTGACGTGTCCTCCTTCTTCCTTAGCCGAAGTTTTCCACCCACAGTGGTTGACAGGGCCCTCAACCGTGTCCGGCCCATCTCCTGTGCATCCGCCCTCACAACTTTTTCTCCCTCCCAGAAACATGATAGGTTCCCCCTTGTCCTCACTTATCACCCCACCAGCCTCCGCATTCAAAGGATCATCCTCCGCCATTTCTGCCAACTCCAGCATGATGCCACCACCAAATATATCTTCCCTTCACCTCCCCAGCGGCATTCCGCAGGGATCATTCCGTCCGGGACACCCTGGTCCACTCCTCCATCACCCCCTACATCTCAACCCCCTCCCACGGCACCTTTCCATGCAACCGCAGAAGGTGTAACATCTGCCCCTTCCTTTCCCCTTTCCACACCATCCAAGGGCCCAAACACTCCTTTCAAGTGAAGCAGCATTTCCCTTGCACTTCCCTCAACTTAGTCTACTGCATTTGTTGCTCCCAATGCGGTTTCCTCTACACTGGAGAGTCCAAACGCAGACTGGGTGACCGCTTTGCAGAACACCTTCCGTCTGTCCGCAAGCATTACCCAGTACTTCTTGTTGCTTGCCGTTTTAACACTCCACCCTGCTCTCATGCCCACATGTCCATCCCTGGCCTCTGCATTGTTCCAGTGAAGCTGAACGCAAACTGAAGGAACAGCACCTCATCTTCCGACTAGGCACTTTACAGCCTTCCAGACTGAATGTTGAGTTCAACGATTTGAGATCATGAACTCTCTCCTCCATCCCCATCCCCTTTCCGATTCCCCCCCCCCTTTTTTTCCAATAATTTTTATAGATTTTTCTTTTCCCACCTACTTCCATTATTTTTAAACGTATTTCCGTCCATTGTTTTACCTCTACTTCTTAGACTTTTTTGATTCCTTCACCCCACCCCACCCCCGCTAGGGCCATCTGTACCTTGCTTGTCCTGCTTTCTACCCTTAATTAGCACTTTCCTTAGATAACATCATCCCCTTCAACACCTCTTTGTCCTTTTGTCTGTGACATCTTTTGGTTACCTCCACCTTTCACTGGCCCTCTATCCAGCTCTACTTGTCGCAACCCCCTTTAAACTAGCTTATATTTCACCTCTCTTCTATTTTTACTTAGTTCTGTTGAAGGGTCATTCGGACTCGAAACGTTAACTGTGCTCCTCTCCGCAGATGCTGCCAGACCCACTGAGTTTTTTCAGGTATTTTTGTCTTTGTTTTTGATTTCCAGCATCCGCACTTTTTTGTTTTTATATTATAATGCTCAGTCAATGGCTGATAATGGGCCTCTGGAGTCGTCCATGAGGCAGCAGGTTCTGGATGTCCAGCTGGATGTGCGGGAGGATCTGGCGGAGATACATGAGGGAATGCGTACCACGGTGTCCATTGTGGATTTGTCCCTGCAGAGCATAAGCACTGCATTGACCCTTGTGGCCGAACACAGTGCCTCATCCATGGAGAGAGTGGCGACTCTCATGGAGAGGCTCCACCAGGGACTCAATCGAGTTCCTGGGGATGTGCATGGACCTGCAAGCCCTCACACTGGCTAATACCTCAGGTGGTCAGTGTCAGTGTGGGAGATGGATTGGGCACCCAGTGTCCCAGCTAGGTGCCTGTCCATCAGGGGTAAGCAGGAAGGCCTAATGTGACCTGAAATTGGAGCACGAGCTGCCTGTCATTTCTGCAGGCTCCTCTCAGGGCTCTCCAGATGACGGTAGCAGCTCATCCGCCCCTCTGCCAGTGACAGTGGCATCTGATGAGGCTGCAGTGACTGGGGAGATGCCAGCCCTGCCAATGGCCGCTTCTCCCCCCAGTCGGGGCCAGCACAGGCTCCATGGGCTGCCAAGGTCATCAAGGCCAACAAGACAGCAGAATGGAGCAAGGTGTCTCCAATGCCGTTGCCAGCGAGGTGGGAGCACCTAGATTTAGCAACGGCAAGTGAAAACTTGAAGCACCTTAAGCACAAGACAGCCTTATCACAGATGATATTTGGTTCCCCCATTTTTCTGTTTTTTTAATGGTGTGATGGAAAACACCGGTTAATGTTGATTTCTGCAATGTTTCATATTCACAAGTAAATGAGATGTTATTTGTGCAACTGGCCTCTGTATGCTTTATTTGTTCCGTAGTTGCAGGGTAGACCATAATGTTATGATGGGCGTGTGTCTCCTGAAATTTTATTGCAGTGGCACATGGTGTATTTTGTTGACCAAGGAACTGGTCCTGTCAGGGATTGAGTATGGAGCCTGCAGGTGGTGGTAGTTACTTGGTAGCTGAGCTGAAGGAGCATTGGATCAAAGTGTCCCGGGTGTCCCTGCCTCCCAGGAGGTTACCCAGGTCAGCATCTGTGTCCTCAGTGCTCTCCTCACCATGCTCGTCCTTGGGCTCACTACTGGACTCATCACCTGTTGTCTGTGCAGCTGCATCAAGATCTTCCTCCATTGCCAGATTGTGGAGAGCACAGCATGTAACCACTATCAGTGACACATGATTCTGGGGGATTTGGAGTGTGCCCCTTGAACAGTCCAGGCATCAGAAACACATCTTTAGAAGGCTGATGGTTCTCTCTACCACCGCTTTTGTGGAGGCATGGCTCCTGTTGTACCATTGTTCAGCCTCTGTTCTTGGTTGGTGGAGAGGTGTCATGAGCCACCCTTTGTGGGGATTTCCCTTGTCACCCAGCAGCCATCTATCCAGTTGTGCTGGAACACTGAAGAGCCTTGGCATCTGGAAGTGCCTGAGGATGTAAGTGTCATGGGAGCTGCCAGGGTACCTTGCACACACTTGCAGCAGGCTGTACCGCTGCCTTTAAATCCTCGCAGCAGGACAGTGGCATCTTCTGTGGCCCTTCCGCCTTGCACTTCCTGTTGGCCCTGTGTCCCTTGTGCCCGCGCCTCTTCTCCCACAGGTTGCTTGCCTGGAAGCCGAATAGTGACACCAGGCCTCCTTCCCCTTCTGGCCCTCTCTTCCTCCTCAGAGGATGTGCCTCCAGCGGAGATCACAATCCCCATTACCAGGGTGAGGGAATTGCTGCCTGATACCTGGAAGGATCCACACGGTGTGACTCTTCTGGGGGCCTGGAAAACAACACTGAGCCCTGGACTGAAGCCACTAAATTTTCTGAATGCAGTTCTGAGACTAAATGAATCTGTCCTGTTCACAGAAGCAACCAGCAGCAAGTGATATCTTAAACTCCTCACTAATTGCTTTGACAAGGCCACTGACCCCTCTTACTCTGCCTGTGGATAAGGTTTTGCAAATTGTGCCCTCCCTACCTGCCTGTTTTGCCCATGCGATGGCCTAAAAGCTGCGTAAAGTCAGAGACAATTGCTGCCTCAAGGACCTTAACTGGCCACTTAATTAATGGCGGGCATACCTCCATCTGCATCGCACGCCCACCTAGCGAAATATCATGAGAGTGCGCATTCATGTCGGCATGCTCGGCTGATGTCAGCACGCTTTATTTAACGCTTGAGTGGATCGGGCACTTGCCCGCCTGCTGAGCTAAAAATTCTGCTCCATGTAAATTTTTATGCTATTGGTTTTCATTTCCATAAAGAACTGGGGAGATAAAGCAGAAACAGGGTCATGTTGGCAGTGTGAGGGAGAGAAATCACACAATTGTTTAATTGCTTGACAGTGAATCACATTACAACATCCCATGCACGTATTAATGTGTGCAATTTAACACTATGGGTGGTGTATCTAATTTCTCACATCAAACAACTTGAAATAAAAACTGAAAAAGCAATTAGAAACACAAAGTGCTGTTAATTGTACATTTACTTCTTCTCCATGAACCTTGGGTGTTTTGCATCCTGTTTTTTCTTAAATCTCTCAGCAAATCCTCATGCATAATGGCTCAATTTTGTGGTCAGCGGCGAAGTGATGGCACTTTTGCTAACCTTGTAGAAACCAGCCCACAAAGATTTAAAAACTCTGAGACTTCAACTTCACTTTTCCAAATATACTTTAATTCTTGTGCCAACTTTAAAAAACCTCTGCTATCCAGTAAGAGATATCATCAATCTGGCTAAGCAGGCAATTACATTGAAGAATTCTGACAGACAGCAAGCCAGGAAGTAAGAAGCAGGTTTATCATTCACTTTTTGTACTTTTCCAGAAAGCTAAACAAATATTGAGAAGTACACTTGGGATTCAGGTAGAAGCTGAAATACTATAAACAAGCTTGCACAAATATAAAATTCAGTTTTTCATGGCCGGAGAGGTTCCACAGCAGTAATTCTGACTTAGCACATTGTTAACAACCCAGTTCCATTTCATTCAACAGGGGATAATATTTTCAACTGTTCTTAATAGCATGAATAATAGTGTAAAAAAAATTGTAAGTTCAGTGATTTTCGTCTGCAAGGACTTCAGCTGTGCACACTGGCAGAGTGGGATATTGCCAGTAGCAACTTTTGGATGTTTTGATTTAACTGCGCACATAGAGACGTCAGAAGTGCTATTAGATTCACAGAGCAGCAACAGCAAATCCTTGCTTTCGCTGTTATTAGAACAGCAAAGTCTTGGCCAAAGAATTTCTTTCAGTTGACGTGATTGTTGTCCACCAAATTTTATGATCATGAAGGAGATGAAGGACCTGTTAAAGCTGTTGCTGGGTGTCATTGATTGAGGGAGGAATGTTTGCCAGAATATTTGGATGAATTGCTTGCTTTTCTTTGAAAAGTGCCAAGGGCTCTTCATTATCTAATGAAATAATCAAAATAGGCAGATGGGGTCTCCTCTGAACTTTTAATTCCTTAGAGTAGATTTTTCTTATGTGATGTGAGAGTGCTAGCCAAGTGTGCCATTTTCAATTTTTGTATAAAAGATTTTGAGTTAGCTGCATTTATTTCCATCTTTGCTATTTGTCTATTATGTTGCCTACATAATCAATCTGCTTTTGGGGACACAATTAAGGATGAATGTCAGAAGTTTTGGGATTTTTTTGTGTGGAAGCTAAAGAAATATCTGAAAATATGTTTTCTGAGAAAATAGGTTTCTTGAATAGTTTCAAAATATGTTTGGCTTAAAATTCAGATAGCAGGTGGTTGAACCTTTGAAATCTGGATATAAGATTACATTTTCCATATAAGCTTTTAACTTTCAGTTATCAAATGACCTTCAGTCAAACATTTAATGTTGTGTATGCCTTATTGATTTAGCTAGGGGGCTAAAGTCATTTCTGTGGTAAAAACAGAATACCATGGAAGGAAGGTTTTGCACTGCCTGATAATAAAATGGCTGTACAATACCTGGGTCAATAAGCTATTTCACATTTATAAATTACTTCATTTTTGGTAGCAAATTATTTTCTGAAAATTTATAACACATTCTAGTGTATGAAGCAGTCCATTTTCAAATGCAGCAAGACCTGGACAATATCCAGGCTTGGGCTAATATGTGGCGAATCACATTTGTGCCACACAAGTGCCAGGCAATGACCATCTCCAACAAGATAGAATCTAACCATTTCCCATTGACATTCAAAGGCTAACATGGCTGAATTCCAACATCCTTGACCAGAAACTGAACTGGACTAGCCATATAAATACTTTGGCTACAAGAAGAGATCAAAGTCTGGGAGTTCTGCGGCGAGTAACTCACCTCTTGCCTCCCCAAAACCTGTCCACTGTCTACAAGGCACAAGTCAGGAGTGTGATGGAATATTCTCCACTTGCCTGGATGAGTACAGCTCCAACAACACTCAAGAGGCTTGACAACATCCAGGACAAAGCAGCCCAATTGATTGGCACCACATTCAAAACATTCACTCTCTCCATCACCAACGCATGGTGGCAGCAGAGTGTACAATCTTCAAGATGCACTGCAGGAACTCATCAAGGCTGCTTAGACAGCACCTTCCAAATCCATGACCACTACCACTTGGAAGGTCGAGGGCAGCAGATACATGCGAACACCACCACCTGAAGTTCCCCGCCACATCACTCACCACCCTGACTTGGAACTGTAACGCCGTTCCTTCACTGTCGCTGGGTCAAAACCCTGGAACTCCCTCTCTTAACAGGATTGTGGGTGTACCTACACCACAGGGACTGCAACAGTTCAAGGAGGCAGCCCACCACCACCTTCTCAAGGGTAATTAGGGATAGGCAGTAAATGCTGGTCTAGCCAGAGACACCCCATGGATGAATTTAAAAAAAATGAGGGAATGGAGAAACTCTCTTAATTTCTGCATTTGATAATGGAGAAGATTGAGCAATATCAACTTGATGAATTTTTATCAGCAGGTGGGTATTGACAGTCGATGGTGCCCCAGGTTGGGAGAAGGGAAATCAATCAGGTTCCTGCTTGATCTTCAATTGAATACGTCCCACAAATAAGTGCTTGTATGAGGAAAGAATAAGCTCCCTCTTTCAGCCCAGGACTAGCTTAGACAGCACTAACACTCTAACTACTCTAGCAGCTGAGAACTAAGTCCCAGCAAAACTGGACACAAAACCCGATACACTTTAGACAACATTTTTGTGCAATTCTATTTAGTTTGTGCTGACTGCCCCTTAAAGACTTATTGTTTTCTCCAGTTCGACTGAAATACAACCTGCACCACAACCAAATCTCCCCCTTTTTCTCATTTTACCTTTTGATTAATACCCAAAAATCAATTGATCTCAGTATTGAATACAACTGCAACTGTGCTGCAACAAAATCTAACACATGATTTGTTTTCCTAATTGCATGCCTTATGTGATTTGTGTACAAGGTAGCCAGATCCTCTGAAAACCAACCTTTACTTGACTTGCCTTTTGGGAAAAAAAACTCTGCCTTTCTACTCTTCCTACCAAAGTGGATAATTTCACATCATCCCCACACAATATTTCATCTGACACCTTCTTGCCCGATCACTCAACCAGTCCACATCTTTTTGCAACCTCTTTGTTTCTTCCTCACTGCTTGCTTTTCCACCTAGCTTTGTCAGGTTTATTGGAAAACCTGGATGCATTATACTCTGTTCCCTTATCTAAGTAACTGATATAGATTGTAAATAGCTGATATCTAAGCACTGACCTTGCAGTATCCCGTTAGAACCCATCAACCCGAAAATAACCGATTTATTCTTACTCCCTGTTTTCTTGTAATTAACCGACCCTGCTAATATGTTATCACTAATCCTGGGAGCACTAATCTTGAGTAACAACCTCTTCTGTGGCATCTTTTTGAACACCTTTTGAAAATCCAAATATATTACACCCTCAGGTTCCCCCTTATCTATTCTGCATGATCTGTGCATATTTACTGAACAAATAATTATCATCATTCAGTAAGGAAGTAAAGCACTGGGATCAAAAAATACTTGCGCATTCTGTCTTTTGTCTTTACATTTTACCAACAAGCACATTTTCATATGACGTGAGAATATGAATATTGAGATCACATGCTCAACATCAGTACATAAATGCAATACTGGATACTGGAATATTGAAAATCTGAAATTAATCAGAATATGCTATGGGTACTCAGGTTTGGTAGCATCTGTGGAGAGCGAAACTGTTCTGACCACTTTTGACAAAAGGTTATTGACGTGAAGTGTTAACTCTGTTTCTCTCTCCACAGATGCTGTCAGACCTGCTGAGTATTTCTATCATGTCCTGTTTTTATGCCCAATGGCCTTGTCTTATTAAGTTACTAATTCAAAATGCATTTGGTCACATCTGTATTCCCAATTAGCTGCATGTGGTGACTGGCGAATTTTGGACAATTCTGCCCTATGGTGCTCATATTTTTATTTATCCCTATCTCCTTTGCAAAGATTGACATTTTAAAAGTTCAAAGCTTCGTATCATTTGCATTTTAGCACAAAAATGCACATGCTACTGTTAAACTTGCATTAATTATAAATTGGCAAATGACAAGAAGAACAGACTTGCATAATTAGATCAGTGGCCTAATTGCATTCTCTCTACGTAATCATGATACAGTAATTTTAAAGGAATTTAAATAAATGACAATTTAGGCAAGTGAAATGTTAATGGTAAACAGATGGTAAAAATTGAGAAAACATTCAGATGTAAGGTAGATCCTTATTTTAAAAAAGAACTGCCGACTTATCCTTTAATCTAATTGAACATTGTGGATGACTCATTGAAACATGAATGCGTGACCTTACAAATGACAAGCTAACAGTAGCTTGGGAAATTGCTTAAGAATTTATTAGTAGAATTTTGAAGATATGCGCCATATTTTATTTCTTATTCATGTATGCAAATTTGGAACAAAGAATTTACACTTTGAGGCAGTGGTGCTTAAAATTTATGCTATTGTGTAGAATTTATAATGATTAACTTGGTAACATCAGTATTGGTCTCCGTTTCTGTCAACCTGCTGGACTGTTCCCTCTGTTCTGTTCATGAATGAATCCTTGATGTCTTAGAGGGAGGGAAAATATTTTACTTGATCAAAGATATTGACCTAGGATTAGTTATTGAGCAAAAGTTAGTTTGTTTTTCTGTAGTACTGTGCTTGGCTATCTGTGAGGTATCTTCATTTTTTAGGCCCATGGGTCTCATGCCATGACAATGGCAATTTGATCAAATTTAGGTGTCATCGATCTAATCTTCCCTAAATCAATCTTAGGTGGCTATCTTGGCACTGTATTAGGCTGAGGATTTTTATCGCAACTTCTTACTTAAATTGCCTGTTAAAGCCCAAGGCTTAGAATTATATATTCAAATTGCCACATGGTTTTATAGGCAGTTTTATTTTATTCATGGAAAACTTTCAGAAACAAATACATAATTTTAGCATGATTGTAGTTGTAATCCATATTCTGTCCTCTTCTTTCATGATGTTTTCTGCCTGAATAATTTCTGACCATTTGAGGTTTTAAGTGAAATGTTTCTTGTCCTGTTTAAATATGTAATATCAACAAGTTATCGAGCAGTGTGCATTTGTTCTAGCTCTATAAGTTGAACCGTAATTCTTTTTCCTAAACTCTTAGCTTGTTGGAAACTTTTATTGATGGTCTTTTTATTGTCTTTTTTTTCAGTTAGTATAAGGTTAAAATTAGTCCAGAAAGCATTTTTTTTAGTACAATAAACTCCCCCAAACCCATCTGAATGATCTAACCCGTCCCTTCTTCTATCTTGTTTAATCTCTCTAGGAAGATTAAGTTACCTTTTGGACCCACTTCTACTTTAATTTATAAGTTTACTTAAGTAACTTTTTCCATATTCAACAACTATAGTAACAATGATTTGCATTTATATATTACCTTTAAGTAGTTATAGATCTCAAGGTATTTTGTAGAAGCAAAATAAAACAAAAAGGTGACACGGAGCTGACAATAGGGCAGGTGACCAAAATCTTAATCAACAGTATAGATTTGAAAGAGCTTATTAAAGGAGGAGAGGAAGATATGGAGAGTGAGAAATATAAAGGTGAGAATTCCAGAGCTTCGGACTGTTCTCAATCCCGGTCTAGTAACTTGTTTTAGTAGGTATGAACTGAGTCCGATGCTGTTTGATGTGGTCCAGCCAGATATGGCAATGAATAGTAGAAACAATTGTGTATAAATGTTTATATTTGTCTTCGGTGAAAGCTATAAGCACTCTCACCTCCTGTGTCACACTGTTCCAGGGTCCATCTCCCATTCCAGGTTTTGAGCACAAAAATTAAGGCTGACATGCCAGTGCAATATTGAGGGAGTGCTGCAATGTCAGAGGTGCCATCTTTCAGATGAGACATTATAACAAGACCCCATCTGCCTGGTCAGGTGGATGTCAAGGGCTCCGTTGCATTTTTCAAATAAGAGTGTGGGAGTTATCTCCAGTGTCCTGGCAATATTTATTCCTCATTCAACATCATAAAAAGAGATTATCTGGTCATCCTCACATTACTGTTTGTAGAAGTTTGCTGTGTATAAATTAGCTGCTGCATTTCCTACATCAGTGACTACATTTCAAAAGTACTTAACTGGCTGTAAACGCTTTGAGACATCTGGTATTCTTGAAAAGTGCTATATAAATGCAAGTCTTTTTTCAAAAGTGGTTCCAAAAGGAGTGAACATGAGGACTGTACCAAGGGAAATGACCAGTATGGGAGAGAATGAAAGTTATGCTGGGGACAAGGACAATAAAGATGGAGGTGAAGGTGTGATTAAGATTGGTTGCTGCCGAAGTATCATGATAAATGAAAGGTCAAGGGCCAGATGGTTGGGAGTTTGAAATTGCTGTTGTAAGTGACATAAGGGAGAGTTTGTTCCAAGGCGGATACAGAAAGAAGTAAGATTGGAAAGGGGAAGGACAATGAGCGGTGACGGTAGCAAGAATTTTTCAGAGGTGGCCTTATCTGTGATTGAGGCCAAAGGAATAGAGATGAACACAAGATCGCATTGTCAAAGGGGTAGCTGTGAGCATGGGTGAATATGGAGGGAGAGGTTATGGAAAGGCAGGAGGTTTGTGAATTCAGCAGAGATAATAAGATCAGTTGAGATGGAGATTGAAAGATGAGAAGTCACTTAGTGCTGAACGATTAATAATGTGAAAGTAATAGTAATTCGCTTGCTTTGTGTGAGATAGCTCTGCACAAATTCCTTAATTAAATCTAATTTTAAAGTAAAAGCAGAAAATATTGGAAAAACTTAGCAGGTCTGGCAGCTTCTGTGGAGGGAGAAGTTAATGGTTCAACTCCAACATGCCCCTTTAGGACTGTAATTTTCAAAGCGTTCATCCTAGTTTTTTTATCCTATCATTGAACTATAGTGATCTTGCGGATTTCTGCAATTAAGGCAAGAAAATGTAATTGTACTCCCAATTGTGAGCCATTATGGCAAGTAAAGCCAAGGGAATCCAACTGACTGGGATAAGCCGTGTAATGAAAATCAAGCTTGTCATGCCTACAACAATAAAACAATTTACTTAAGTGAACATGCAGACTTCAATTGGTGCCAAGCTGACCCATGAGAGTTAATTTTTTTGGATTGGCCACAGGATATGGTGATCAGCTGGTGGAATCCCCTGTGAAAATAACGTTGTAAAAGTGTAATTAAGCCTTGTGGTTCGCTATCCCAATCATATCATACAGATCTGATGTTTCGTCAAGCACAAAGATTTGTGCCTGCTTATTCAATGCACTTTTTGCTGTGAACCTCAATCAAAGAATTGGGTGAATTTATTTTGTAGTTGTTGGTATATATTTACTGTTTTAAGTGGAATCAACTGCTCATGGTGCTCATACAAGTGTTTAAAATAAAACCACTTAACTTTTGGTGGATGTATTGCTTGGCATTTGTTGTCCGTTGTTGAAGTTATGGCCATCTTAAGTGTATTTTAATATTGTACAAGAGGAAAGATATATTTAAACGTATGTGTTCATATCACAGCATAATTACTTCAGCCGTTGGTTTTGGGTCATCCTCTCTTATCCCGGCCCCTGGAAAGATGTTGCAATTTACTTATAATTATGTGGGCTTTTCAGCGTATGCCTTATATTCCACATGGTGTACATGTTGCCTTCCACACCATCAGTCATTTAAATGGATAGACATAGATTGTCCCTTCAGAATGGAGTTGCATTTGATGATTTTTCCAAAAATGCAAATCTCCAGTTGATTTTCAACCTTACTAATTTTACGTCTTATTTTTTTCTAACAAATTACGCAGGTTTGCAGGCATTTTTGAAATTTATAATGGGCAATGAAACGGATTTATCCCCAATATGATTACTGAACACACATCACGTGCTATTTTATTGTGTTGTTTCCTGGGGAAGATTGTAAAGTACCATGCTAACTTAGGTTGTAGCTGCACATCCCTTATACACAGTGCAATAAGTTTGAGGGGACAGCTGTCAATTGAAATGGGTAGGTGCTACTTCTATTATGCTCAGAACACAAAAGTTGTTATTTAGTTGCATTTCAAGTTGAATTACTACCACATTACACTAAATGCATTCTTGATTTGTTTTTAATGTTATTTAAATATTGTCATTGCCCAAGTGGCTGCCAGCACTGAAATAGGATCAAAATTACATTTATTAGCAAGAGATTTAATAGAATGCAAAAGGATTTGAGAGATGCACTCTCAGTGGTCAAAACCCTTACTGATTTTTGAACAGAAAAGCTTGAATAAGGAACCTGATGTATTTCCTTGGAGTCTTATTTTGGTGTAGGAAATGGAACTAATCAGTTGCGGTAATTAAGTGAATTAAGAATTTTCGACAAATGCCTTCTAATATTGAATAAATTCAGGTGGCTGATAAGTGATCCCTCCCAGCAGTTTTAAGAATGTTTGTTCAAAGAGACACATGAAGACCAGGGATAATTAATATTCATTGAGTACTGTACAGACTTTATAATGTTTAATTGTTTTTAGCAAATACTTTTATGTGAAGAATTACTATTCTGGTACTTATAATAGATTTTGAATTACAAATGAGCCCTATTACCACTTAAATGGATTACTATATTTTTGCACTGATTAATGTCCGAACATTGTTGAATTTTGCAGGTAATATTCATTATCTGATATGGTGTAAACCCTGAGACAGTTGCAGACAAACACTTATGAAATATTTGACTCAAGTTTGAATTGGAAATGCATAAAATCTTTACTGCACTTGCATTCTGTTAAACTGAAATTGCAAGAATATTTTACAGGAACATAGGAACATAGGACTTAGGAGAAGGAGCAGGCCATTCAGCCCTTTGAGGCTGCTCTGCCATTAGATAAAATCATGGCTGATCTGATTATGGTCTCAACTCGATTTTCCTGTTTGCTCCCCATAACCCTTGATTCCCTAAAATCTACCATAATCTATCGAACTCAGCCTTGAATAAATTCAAAGACTTAGCCTCCACTGCTTTCATGGGAAGAAAATTCCACGTACTAATGACCACCAGAAAAAAATTCTCCTCATTTTTGTCTTAAAAGGGAGACTTCTTATTCTTAAACTATGTCTCTTGTTCTAGATTCCCTCCACAAGCACAAACATCCTCCCTATGCCCAACCTATCAAAGCCCCTCAGGATCTTGTATGTTTCAATAAGATCACCCCTCATCCTTTTAAACTCCAATGGGTATAAGCTCAACCTGTTCAAACTTTCTTCATGAGATAAGTCCTTCATCCTAGGAATTAGTTGAGTTAACCACCTTTGAACTACTTCTAATGCAGTTTTATCACTTTTCAAACAAGGAGACCAAAACTGTACACAGTACTCAAGGAGCAGAATTTCCTGGATGGCGGGGGAGCAGAGCTGGCACGTATCCATCTGATCGCCGCTTGTGATCGGATCCGCACCGCCATTTTATGTGGTCGGGCCAATTAAGGCCCTGCCCAGCGTGCTTCACGACTCTCGTGCATAGCGGGAACGGGCGGTGGTGGGTGCGCTCAGCCCGTCGGTCCAATGGTAACCCGGCGGTCTGTATAAAAGCCTGGCAACCTTGGAAAGGTTGCTCACAATGGCTGGGCGAAGAGTTCTGCAGAGGGGCAATGGAGGTTATTCAAGTTTGGAGGGTAGGCCATTGGGGCAGGCCAGGCCGGAGGGTAGGCCATTGGGGCAGGCCAGGCTGGAGGGTAGGGCCAGTGTGCCCCTCGTTTTTCCGATGACTACCATGCTGCCCTCCTCGAGGAGATGGCCGCACGGCGGGAGGTGCTGGTTCCCCAGGACGGGAGGACACCCTCCCACATGATGAAACGTGTCTGGGAGGAGGTGGCGGAGGTGGTGAGCTCCCATGATGTGGTGTGATGCACCTGGATCCAGTGTCGCAAGTGCTTCAACGACTTGTTGCACTCTGGAAGGGTGAATACAATGTTGGCATTGGTTACTTAACCCAGCAGATTGGCTTTCCACCCTGCTGCACCACCCCCACCACCCACCCACACCCCCCAAGCCTGATGGTAGTGACTGCATTGAATCATTGACGGCATGTGTCCTTTGCTGGGTGGGCCAGCAGATATTGCCCATGCTGAGGTCAGCCTGAGAGGGTTGTGAAGAGATGGTTCTGCACCTGCAGCATATGGTACACTGTGACCCACATGTCTGTTTTGGGGGCAACCTGGAGGAGCTGTACGTAGGCACTGTGCTTCACCTGCAGGACATGTCCAAGTTTGGGCGATGACATGCTGGGAGAGGAGCTTCAAGGTGGCCTGGCAACAAACCATCTGCTGCCCTCTGTGCTCCATGTGCTTGTGCCTCCTTGCTATGGAAGGATATAGTGTGGTGCCTAATATGATGTAGGTAGCATGTGGCCAAGGGGAGGGGGTGTTGAGGGGTGGGGAACAGGTCTAGTACATTTGTGTGAGTGTTCAGCAACAGCGGGGTGAGGAGGCACTGGAGTCCTGATATGTCCCACTCTGGTTGGGGTGGGCCCTGCGCGCAGAGAGTCCATGTACAATTTGCCCAAATCAATGCGCTCTCATTTTCTGGAGAAGAATGCTCATAATGCTGCAGAGCACGTGAGGACTGGCGGCAGCCAGGCACAGATTGCCAATCTTAGCTGCTTTGAGCAGGAGGCCCTGGATTTGGAGAGGCGCTATGCACCCAAGTCCACTGGTGTCGGTGAGGCTGGAGTGCCACGGCCAGGTACGTAAGCCCAGTAGTGAGGTCAACATTGTTCTCCAACAGCCATGGCAGTGCTGAATGTTAATTGATTTAATTTTGCAACATGGCTTGACCATTGCTGAAGGAAGGATGAGCACATGGTAATCCGAGGGACAGGGATGCACTTTGTCATTGGCTCCATGTTAACTGATCCAATATCCTTGTTCTTCCTTTCAACATCAGCGGAGCAGGGCCAGGAGGAAGAGCAGCAGAGGCCCCCTCTCACACCTGAGGGCCCTGAAGTCTCACCAGCATCACAACATCTCTGCCAGGCAGGCACCAGCGCAGATACTAGCACCTCGGTGGGAGTTAGAACATCGGCTAATGTCCCAGGGCACAGCGGTGAGGGCACTTTATAGTCACTGGAGGAGCTGGCTGGGACAGAGAGTGCCCATGGCACCAGCAGTTGGAGGACTCTAGGGGACCCGGCACATGCTCAATCGGTGCCTGATGATATGCCTCTGGAGTCGACCACAATGCAGCAAGTGCAGGAAATGAGGCCAGGTTTGCAGGAGCATCTGGGGGAGATACATGAGGCTTTGCTTGGCTTGGGCTCCGTGGTGGAGGAGTCTATGTGGATGATCGCCAATGCAATGAGCCACATGTCTGAGCGCCATGCTTCCTCCATGGAGAGAGTGGTGACTCTTGTCGAGAGCCTCCTCCAGGAGACCCATCAGGGCTTCCTGGGGATGTGCTCTGACCAGCAAGCCCTCACACAGGCATTAACCTCAGTTCGTAAGTGCCAATGTGGGAGATGGTGTGGACACCAAATTTCCCTGCTCTGTGCCCATCCATCCACGGTGAGCAGGGAGGTCCTTAGCGACCTCATGTCGGTGCAGCAGCCTGTCGTCTCTGCGGGCACTTCTCAGGATGAGGGTGGCAGCTCCTCCGCCCCTTTCCCAGTGACTATAGCATTTGGTGAAGCTGCGACGACTGGGGAGATACCAGCTGCTGAACTGACAGATCCCTCCCTGGTGGGGCCAGCACAGGCTCCACGGGCCAGAGGAAGATCGCCAAGGGCTTATCACTGGTGCTTTTGTGTTGGCCCAGATGAGGTCTTTATGATTTGCTTTGAATTGAAACACTGTTGTCATTTTGTTTCATTGGGAAAAATTTTCCCCCCGTTGGGGGGACACGGGGTGACGTCGGGAGTCCTACCTGACGTCATCCTACATCATTTTACGCATCGGTGAGCGGGCCCTGCCCCTGCTCGCCAATGAGAATATTCTTCCTCTTAAGTTTCTTTGCCTGTGATATTAAATTCAGATGTGACCATGGCTGAGGGTGCCTCTTCTTCTGAATGTGTATG
The DNA here is from genome assembly GCF_017639515.1 of Carcharodon carcharias. Lineage (NCBI taxonomy): Eukaryota > Metazoa > Chordata > Chondrichthyes > Lamniformes > Lamnidae > Carcharodon > Carcharodon carcharias. The sequence goes on from NC_054475.1 coordinate 114,446,446, forward strand.
GTTTCAAAAAATGTTGGGAGTGCTTTGTGGGACATTCAGCTTTATCAACAAAGCCCTCAGTTACTGTTCCTAACATGGCAGATTTGGCACTAAGGTATCGAGTATGGACTCTACAGCCCAGGCTTGTCCTGGAGGTCCATCTGTGGTGTGCTAGCTGAAGGTTCGTTGGATTAAAGCCTCCCAGGTGTCCCTGCCTCCCTGCAGTATGCCCAAGTCAGCGTCTACCCACTCATCATGCTGATCCTCGAACCCACTACTGGACTCAACCACAGGCACTGCGTTGATGTCTTCATCATCCACTGCATCCCCCCTTTCCAGCGCAAGGTTGTGGAGAGTGCAGCATGCAACCACTATCACCGACACACAATCTGTGGGGTACTAGAGTGTGCTCCCCGAGCGATCCAGGCATTGGAAGCGCATCTTGAGAAGACTGATGGTTCTCTCCACCACAGCCCTTGTGGAGGCGTGGCTCCTATTGTACTGCTGCTCAGCTTCTGTTCTTGGATGGCAGAGGGGTGTCATGAGCCACCTTCTAAGGGGATAACCTTTGTCACCTAGCAGCCAGCCATCAAGCCAGGCTGGAGCACTGAAGAGCCGTGGCACCTGGGAGTGTTTGAGGATGTAGGTGTCATGGGAGCTGCCTGGGTACCTTGCACAGACTTGTAAAGTCAGCATCCTGTGATCACACACTATCTGCATGTTCATGGAGTGGAATCCCTTCCTGTTGACAAAGGCACCGGGCTCAATTGCTGGTGCCTTGATGGCCACATGTGTGCAGCCTATTGCACCCTGGATGCGGGGGAAGCCAGCAATGGCCACGAAGCCTGTGGCTCGCTGTGTCTGACTTGCCTGGCCCCAACGGAAGTGAATGAAGGTCAATGCACGTCTAAACAGAGCATCTGTAACCTGCTTGACACAAGTGTGGACAGCTCATTGGGAGACACCGCAAAGATCACCCATTGACCCCTAGAAGGAACCAGAGGATTAGAAGTTGAGGGTAGCTGTGACCTTTAGAGCCACTGGCATGGGGTGTCCACCCACAGAGTTAGCGGAGATCTCTGGCCCGATTATCTGACAGATATAGTTGACTGTCTCCCTTGAGAGATCGAGCCTCCTTTGGCACTGCACCTCAGACATATTGAGGTAGTTGCTTCGCTGCCTGTATACCCTGGCAGCAGGATAGTGGTGTCTTCTACGGCCCCTTCTGCCTTGGTCTACCTCTTGGCCCTGCACCCCTTGTGCCTGCACCCGTCCTCCCAAAGGTGGCTCCCCTGGAGGCTGAATATGCGCTCCTGGCCTCCTCCCCCTTCTAGCCCTCCCTTTTCCCCTCAAAGGAGGTGCCTCCAGTGGAGAATTCAGCTCCCATTCCCAGGCTATGGGAAGGCTTCCAGAAACCTGCAACCCAAAAAAGATTCCTCACTGCAGAGTGCTGACCTGAGGGTGAAGAGAGCAGACAAAGCAGCTGGAATGTGTTTTGAAGTATTGCAGATCACACAGGCAACTTTCAAAAACTTTGAAAAATGAATGCTTGACAGTGCACACTTGCGACCCCAGTGAGCCCTCTTATCCTGCCCGTGCACACATGTGCTGACCTGAAGATTGCACGGGAACGGAAAAATCGGCATTGATGGTGAGTCAAGGGCTTGTTAATTAATGGCGGGCGCATAGCAGATATCATCGCATGCTCCCCCAACAAAACATCGTGATGGCACGCGGTGATGTTGGGACGCTCGCCCGACGTCACCACGCATCATTTTACGTGCGGACATGTGCCCGCCTCCGCACGCCAACAGGAAAATTCTGCCCCAGGTGTGGTCTTACCAAGGCCCTATACAGCTGCAGTAGAACTTCCCTGCATTTATATTCCATTCCTCTTGCAAAATGCCAACATTCCATTTGCCTTCCTAATCATTTGCTGTATCTGCCTACTAATCTTTTGTAATTCATGTATCACAACACCCAGATCCCTCTGCACCACCGAGCTCTGTAATCTCTCTCCATTTAAATGCTATACTACTTTTCTAACCTTCCTGCCGAAGTGGACAAGTTTACATTTTCCAATACTCCATTTTCCAAAATTTTAACCTCTCATTTAACCCATCCATATCCCTTTGTAGACTCTTTACCTCTCCTTGACAACTTACTTTCCTATCTTGGCATTATCAGCGAACGTAGCTACCATAAATTTGGCCCCTTCATTCAAGTCATTAATATAGATTCTAAATAGTTGAGGCCCCAAGACTGATCTCTGTGGCACTCCACTAGTTATTGCTTGCCAACCCAAAAAATACTCATTTATCTCTATTCTTTGCTTCCCGTTAGCTAATCAATCTTTTATTCCATGCTAATATGTTGCTGTCATGAAAATATAACAATTCTCATAATATTAATGTGATTTAGTGTAAAAGTAGGTTAATAGTGGTGTTTGGATAGTGTCTGTGTGTGTCTGTGTATCTGTGTGTGTGTGTGTGTGTGTGTGTTTGTGTGTTTGTGTGTGTGTGTGTGGAATTAATTGAATTGAAGACAGCTGGTCTGAAGGCTTTGACTCATCAAAAGAAGCCAGGTTTGAAATGCTAAATATGTAAACAGGGCTGAAGTCTTAGAATGTAAGGTGAGGAGAATTTATATTTTTTGATAAATCAGGGTAGTTTGAATTTCAAAGAGATGGTAGGATGTTTACACCTAGCCAGAGAAGCTAGGCCAAACAGTGCGTTTATTTTCCCAAAGGTTACTGACAATATTAGCACTATGAAAAGATTTATATTATGAAAAAGGTAAAGCTGCAAAGCCATATAGGAACAATGGAATTTAGATTAAAAGGGAGAAACGTGTATGAAGGAGCATGAGGCTATGTGTCAGGGAAGGCATTGTAAGACTATCAGAAGTGTGAGAAGCCTCAAGTATTTGTGCATTAAGCTTGCTGTCCACAGAAACTGATGCTGGGAAAAGCCACTTTGAATTGTACTGTCCAGGGTATTGTGCTGACTTGCCTGGATCTGTTTAAAATCTTTATTTTTTTAACTGTTGCCTTAACAAGGGTGTAACTGGAAGCCAGATTAATTTGGGGTTTTAGGAGTTATTATAGTAGTAATTTGTAGACCTATGTATGTGCTTGAAATCTTTTCTTTTGTTAATAAATGCTTAATTTAGTTTTTAACAAAATCTCTGAAGTTTTGGTGGACTTATTACTTCTGAATTCAGGGCATGCAGCTCAAAATAAATACAAATTGCAAAACTGTTGTGATAGCTTGACAAGTTTCCCTTATGGATTTGATCCGCCTGGCACATCATCTTCTGCATCATAACAGTTACCCCTGACACCATGTGTTCTTGTGTTATGCCTTCTGGAAATCCAAGTATACCACATCTACAGGTTGCCCATTATCCACTGTGCTTGTTACTCCCTCAAAGAATTCTAATAAGCTAGTTAGACACAATTTCCCTTTCCTAAACCAAATCAATTCTGCCTGATCCCAAGATGATTCTCTAAGTATCCTGCTATAACCTCTTTAATAATGGTATATCGCAATTTCCTTCTGACAGATTTTAGGGTAACTGGCCTATAGTTTCCTGTCTTTTGTCTCCTTTCTTGAATGAAGGTGTTACATTTGCTATTTTCCAATCCACTGGGACCCTTCCAGAATCTAAGGAATTTTGGATGTATCTACTTTCTCTGCAGCCACTTCCATTAAGACCCTAGGATGCAGGCCATCTGGTCCAGGATACCTGTCATCCTTTAGGTCTAATGGTTTTCCTTGCACCTTTACCTTAGTGATGTGATTGTTTTAAGTTTCTCACTCTCTTGCACCTCTTGATTTTTCAAGTATCTTTGGGAAGTTTTCTCAGTCTTCTGAGTTTTCAGCAGTGAAAATAGATATAAAATATCAGTTCAATGCCTCTGCCGTTTCCTTATTTTCCATTATCAATCCCCCAGACTCACTCTCTAGAGGACCAACATTTGCTTTAGTTACTCTTTTCCTATTTATATACTTGTAGAAACACTTACTATCTCTTTAGTTTTAGTTAGGTAGTAATTAGTTTTCTCGTACTCTCTCCCTCTTTATTTTTTTTTAGTCATTCTTTGCTGGTTCTTAAAATCTGACTGACCTTTTGACGTACCATAATCTTTGCATATTTGTAGCGTTTATCTCAACTTGATACTATCCTTAACTTCCTTGTTCAGCTATGGATGATGCATCCATCTCAGAGTCAGTCTTTCTCACTGGATTAAATATTTCTTGAGTATTAAGTCTAGCACTGCATTTCTACTGTCCTACCTTTTAACCTAGTTTCCCAGTTGACTTTAGCTAGGTCTGCCTTCATATCCTTTATAATTACCTTTATTAAGATTAAACACTAGTTTTAGTCCGACACCTCTCCCCTTCAAACTCCACGTGAAATTCTATCATGTTAGGAACACTATCACATAGAAGCTCTGTTAACACGAGCTTATTGATTAATCCTGTCTCATTGCACATTACCAAGTCCATAATACCCTGCCTGATAGTTGGCTCTGGAACATACAGCTCTAAAAAATGTTCCCAAATACACATTGTGAACTCATTTTCCAGGCTAACTTTGCCAATCTGATTTGCACAATCTATATATAGATTAAAGTCACCCATGATTATTGCAGTACCCTTACATGTCCCATTTATTTATTTGTGCATACTCTGTCCTACATTGTAATTACTATTAGAGGGGCTTATAAACTGCTCCCACAAGTAAACTTTTACCTTTTCTATTTCTTATCTCTACCCAGTCAGATTCTACATCTTGCTCTTTCAAGGTAAGGTCATCTCTCACTGACTGTACTAATGGCACCTTTCATTAATAGAGCTACCCCAGCACCTTTTCCCAGCTTCCTGTCTTTTTGAAATGTCAAATACCTTTCAATATTCAGTTCGCAGCCATGGTCACTCTGCACCATGTCTCTGCATGTACTATTAAGTCGTCCATATTTATTTCTATCTGTGCTAACAATTCATCCATTTTGTTACAAATGCTATACTGCTATGCCCACAGCAGATTTAATTGCTGCACACACCAAATCCCATAGAGAAATTTGGCTTATGAGCCATACCCGTTTTTTATTCTGAAAACGAGAAGAAAACCAAGTGATCTCAGCAGCAAGAATGCAATAACATCTTTGGGATTTTAAAAATTAAAAGTAAAAGTTTTATTAACAAGAGTAAAAGAAAACTTAAGTGCACAGGATTACAGTTGCACAGTTAAAATTAGTCTTACAAAACATTCCCGCAAATGACTCCCTACTTGGTCAGACCCACAAGTAAACACCTTCCTGGCAACACTCCCTTATAGAAGTTCAACTATAAAAATCCAGTAATATTACTCATGGCAAACTGCTGTAGCTTTAATAGAGACATACCACATGATCTATTAAACTCCCTCCCACTCTGCTGTAGAAATCCAAGCCTTTAGAACAAGATTGCTTTTTGTAGCCCAATAATTTATTGGTGTGATTGAAACTGCATCTTCTCCCAGTCTAGAACTGTTTCTTGGGGATCTTCCTCACACAACCAACAGTTACCAATTCCTTTAGGCTTTCCACAGTAACTCTAAAATACCTTTTCCAGGTTCCATTGTTCTCACAACTTTTTGAAACTCAAATCGTCCCAAACATGAAATCTTTCATGTTTCTATTTTGTCTCTGCTTTCGGGTCAATAAAATGTAATATACCCTCTTCTATTTACCTATGGAACTCCTGCAAGATACAAACATGTCTCTTGACAACTCTAACTTCCCTTTGATATTCAACTGAACTCTCAATTTATCTAAAAATGCAAATGTTAGATCCAGCCTGTTCACTTGTACCTCAAACCTAATGTCTCTATCCTTTTATGCCTTAAATCTCCCAGTCAACCTGTCTTCTCTTAATTTACCCCAGCTTAATTAAATCATTTACACACACGCACACACACACACACACACACCCACATGGACACGGGCACACACAGCCTTCTTTACAGAATAACACAATATTCCCAAAAATACTTCAAAAATAATATCCATTCTCACAATATGAATTCAGATACAGAGCCTTTAACTCTGCCTTTTCACTATTTTTGCAGTTTCTGGCTTATGTGTTGGCGCACTCTTTCTTTTGTACACTCTGTCCCTTCCTGCCACACTCATTATCCAAATTATTACTGTGCTTTATTACCTTGTTTCCTTTTGATTTACCACATATCTTTTCACATGATCCATTCCCCCACTCCCTAAAGCTTCCTCTACTGCCCTAGTTATATGGCTTGCCAGAACATTGGTGTCAGCATGGTTCAGATGAGGACTGTCCGAACGGTACAATTCCAACTTTCCCCAGAACTGGTGTCAATGCCTAATGAATTGAAACGCATTTCCCCCAGATTAATCCTTGAACCACTAATTAACTCCTTAATTTTATTTACCCTACGTCAATTTGCTCCAGAGATTATTACCTTTGAGGTTTTGCTTTTCATCTAGCTCCTAGCTGCTTGTATGCCCTATGCAGAACCTCTTTCTTAGTACTATCGATGTCATTGGCATCTGCGTGGACCTCCCCCTTCCTTGGAAGTTCCTCTCCAACGCCGAGCAGATGTCTTGAACCCTGGCATCAGGCAGACATCACAGCCTTGGACTTTCACTCTCAAAAGCAGAGAAGTGTGTCTATCCCCTTGACTATACTATCACCTACTAACACTGTTGCTGGGTCAAAAACCTTGAATCACTTCCTAATAACACTGTGGGTGTATCTACAATACATGGACTGCAGTGGTTCAAAGGCAGCACTCCATCACATTTTCAAGGGTAATTAGGGATGAGCAATAAATGCTAGCCTAGCTAGTAACGCCAACATCCCATGAACAAATACATAAAAGGTAATTTCCCCCTCCCTGATGAACTGCAGTGTCCGTTGCTCAGCCTCCCGCTATGAGCCGAAGCTCCTCAAGCCACACTTACTGCAGATGTGTTTGCCTTGGATCACGCTGACATCTTCTGCAAAACCTCACCTGTCCCATTCTCTTCTCATGCTGTTTTAAATGGTGACTTGCTCTCCTCTCGTGCTGTTTTAAATGGTGACTTGCTCTCCTCTCGTGCTGTTTTAAATGGTGACTTACTCTCCTCTCGTGCTGTTTTAAATGGTGACTTGCTCTCCTCTCGTGCTGTTTTAAATGGTGACTTGCTCTCTTCTTGCCCTGTTTTAAATGGAGTCCCGCTCTCCTCTTGCCCTGTTTTAAATGGGGCCCCCCTCTCCTCTCGCCCTGTTTTAAATGGAGTCCCGCTCCCCTCTCGCCCTGTTTTAAATGGAGTCCCGCTCCCCTCTCGCCCTGTTTTAAATGGAGTCCCGCTCCCCTCTCGCCCTGTTTTAAATGGAGTCCCGCTCCCCTCTCGCCCTGTTTTAAATGGAGTCCCGCTCCCCTCTCGCCCTGTTTTAAATGGAGTCCCGCTCCCCTCTCGCCCTGTTTTAAATGGAGTCCCGCTCCCCTCTCGCCCTTTTTTAAATGGAGTCCCGCTCCCCTCTCGCCCTTTTTTAAATGGAGTCCCGCTCCCCTCTCGCCCTGTTTTAAATGGAGTCCCGCTCCCCTCTTTCAAAAGCGGTGAATTGAATGTTAGCATATGGAACTACTCATGGTGAACATTTTCACTCTTACCCATTTATAGGAAAAATCATAATGGTGTTGTTTTACATAGGATTATATAAAACTGCTTTACTTCGCCCCCAGCAAATAATCCTCCTGTTTTTTGAATGTTTCTTTACATTGAAAAACTCATTCAAGTAGAAGTTTATTTTGTTGTAACACTAGTGTGGTGGAATGCATCCTATTCAGGCAATGGGATAGATAACTGTATACATGTACTTTTTAAGAGTATTATAATGTGACGTGAGAAAAATCTTTTTCACACTGGTGGTTTGGGTCTGGAATGCACTGCCTGGAAGTGTGATGGAGGCAGGTTCAATCAAGGCATTCAAGAGGACAGTGGCTTTCAGGCACATAAGAATTCAAGCTCAATTGAATGACCACTAATTTTAACTTTTAAAATACTAGAATGGCTCCGCAGGTAAATAAATCACCCAGCTGTGGTACTGATCCTTGCAGACAAGATTCCATTCCTGGACTGTGCTGAGCTAGCTGATCTTAGTGGGGAAACTAGTTTCTGGGCTTGAAATGAGTAAAACCTGTGTGTGTTTGCATTGCAGATCATCATTAAGTGACTTCTATTGCAATGTGTGTGGGTATTGGTTCACAGAGGAATTTAGCTTCCTGAATGTTGAATAGAATTCTGGTACCTATTGTTAAGGCCGACATATTAAAAGTGGTTAGTTGTATGAGGTTCTGAAGAGCTTATTTGGGGAAGCCAACACGAATGGGTGCTTTTAGAAGATCTCTGGGATGGACCAAAATGGAAAGAAAAAGTACTACTTAACCTTAAATGATCCTGTGCAGGCAAAGATTTAATAATATTTTCCTGACTTTGTTTGTTATTAATTCGTTCCTTCAAACATTCTTTATAGGTTAATAAATTATTATGTTTTTCTGACTTAGATATGATTTGAATACACTGAATCTGATAGCATTGCTAAACCTTGGCATTACAAACTGTGATATCGTTAATCAAAGGTCTTGTGCAACTGACAGAAGACCTGCTGAATGTGTTCGTACAGAATCCATTGTGCAACACTTGTGTTTTGTGCAGTATTGTAATAATTTCATTATCTAGCGGTATTGTGCAAAATAAATCCCTTTTCCTCCTCTACCTAAAAGGATGTATTAACAATATCGTGATCTTGGGAACTAAATTGCTAACTGTTTCAATTTGATTTCAGCAGTCTCAGATTTAAAGTTGGGATAATACTTGTAGGCATAAACTGTGTGGTTAGCATTGTAACTATTAAACAGACTTTCAAATTTCAGTATATTTATCATATTTATAATATTTGAGCACATGTGTGCTTTCAACTCACCATTCAGCATTCACTGTTAAATTATATTGAAATGTTCTACACCAACTACCACATTATATTTTTTTATGAAATTGAGTGATAAGTGAAGCTTCATTTTCAGGTACCAAAGATAAGATATACAACAGCTTAGGAAAGCCAGCACAAAGGATGCAAGTTAATTTTCAGTCTTAAAAATTAAGCATAGGAAAGTTCAAATTTCAAACTGCAGTTTTTGCACAGAGGCATCCATCTCATAACTGCAACCAGCTTGCCAAATGGGCAGTATATTCCATTATTTTATGTAGAATTAGTTCCTGCCTACCATTGTACATTAGGGTTCCAGAAAACCCCAGGCAGTGTATGTTAAATTCTCATACTGGCAAATCTATTCTTGGAGAACTTGCTTCCTAATGTCTCAGTGAAATAATTCTGTGTGAGCAGCTTGTTGTGAGTTGTTGATAGTGTGAGTTCCATTGACATTTATTATTAACTGTTTTAGTTTACTGCAATTTGTAACCATCTGACACCTTTTTTTGGTCAGAAATCGGAACACAATTTTAAAATCTAACAGTCTTATCCTAAACGCTGCATATATTCTCTTGAACATTTACACCCAGGTAAAATTGAAAGTACTTTATAGCTGGTTCGGTTCACCAGTTTCTCTGTTGTTGCGTATGAATTAGAACCTTGGGTAATACTAATTTGTATAAATTATCTACTGAATGTGTGTTGAATACAGACAAGTAAAAAAGATACCTTCAGCAGCATTTATTACAATTAGTATATTTAAGCACATATGGCATACTTGTGGTGAATATAAGTACAGCACAATAATATGGTTTTAGTTCAGTTGCACTATCTATTAAGATATGAAAATGTTTTCCACAGGGAAGCCAGAAGAAAATGAAAAAGATGTAACATATCTCTGCATCTTTTCAGCATGACCAACGTTTTACTTCTTTACAAAGGAACAGTAGTAGGCTAATAACTCTTCTGAGTCTGTTTCACCATTCGATTAGATCATGGCTGATCTCTATCCGAACTTTATCTATCCATTTACACTTTTTGATGGTTAGTAACTTATAAACTTGCCATGTACCTGTATGAAAGGCAAAAGGACTCAGTAACTATTCAGAAGACCCAGTAGTATGATGTGACTTTCCACATTCCATTCTTGAGCGAGACTAAACATGCTCCACTGATGGTATTGTGGCCAAGACTGATAAGTTCATATTTAGATACTAGGCAAGGCAATTGCAAGCCCAAAAAAGAACTCTTAAAAAGTGTCATCTGGAAAAGAAAATGTTAATATTTTGGCCATTTTGATCAGAGCTGAAAAGCTACAGAGATATCCTAGAGGGCTAGGTGGAGGGCAGCAGAAAGAGGGGTTGACCTAGGCATAGCTCGATAAATGATGTCATAGAGTGGTTGCACACGAGTTACAGTGGATGTGTGAGAATGGCGCAAGATAGGCCAGCATGACATACTATGACAGCAGATCTGGTAGGAGTAGCTACAAGCAGGACATGATAGGAAAGGAAGTGGGGATAATTGTTGATCAGCTAAATGTTAATGGATATAACGCTGTTATGAGCAACTGGCCAAAGCACAGCATCTCTTGGTGCAGCGCATTTGCGAATACATCTTCATTTTTTAGCATTGGCTGCATTATTGGGCTCTTTGAGAATATTGACATCATGCTTCAGGTACAGATGCAGCAATTTTGACGGGAAAGAATGTTCTATACACCTAAATACACTAGCGAAACAGTAAAATAAAATTTTGTTACGAAAGCCTTAAGATTCCCAGCAACAGTTTAGTCTTTGCAATATTTTCCATGTGTGGAAGAAGACGAACTGCTTTGAATAGAAATAGAATTAGTTTGGCTCATTGCCTACTGTAACCTGCTGAGGGAATAGATGATGTGTGAACCATATAATTCTTCCTCCTCCTCCAGGATCATAGGGCATTCAGCCCCTTGAGCCTATTCTGCCACTCAGTTATATCATGGCTGATCTGTAAGTCAGCTTTATTTATCTTCCTTTGAGCCAAATCCCTTGCACCCTCATCTAATAAAAGTCTGTTGATCTCACTCGCGAACCTTTCAACTGACCCAATATCCACAGCCTTTTGGGGGTTGGGTGGGGAGAAGAGAATTCCATATTTTGGAATATCTTTTGTATGGAAAAATGCTTCCCGATTTCACTCCTTGTTAGGATCTTTCTCATTTTAATATTGACCCCCTTGTTCTGGAATCCCCCACGTGAGGAAATAGCTCCTTTTATCTATACTATCGCATATTTAAAAAAATAATTTCAAATACTTTAATTAGATCATTCAACAACCTTCTGAACTCAAGGATATATGTTTATAAAACCTGTCCTCATAATTTAACTCTAAAACATGGTATCAGTTGAGAGAATTTGAGAGCTCTGACTGAGTCTTGAAAGAATAACAATGCATGCCCAAGTCAAGATGGTGTGTAGAACTTGAAGGCGTCCACAGCATTACTGTTGGTGGTAGTGGAAGAGAATCATTTTGATTAATTGCTGCAGTGCTTCGAACATACTGGACTTAATGTGGTGGGAATTAAAGGATGCTAATTCCAGTGGCAGCAACAACAAAAAAAACAAACTCCTTTGTCCTGTATGATGTCAGGCTTCATGAGCATTGTTGCAGCAGCATTGCTCCTGGTGAATACTCCTGATTTGTGTCTTGTCGATGGCTGTAGAGGTTTCGAGGTGCCAGGAGGTGAGCCACTCGTTGTAGTGTACCCAACTTCTGTTCTGCTGTTGTAGATATGGTGATGATATAGCTAGTCTAAGTTAGTGTCTGGTCAACGGTGACCACCCAGGACTTGGTTAGAATGGGGACTCTGTAATGGTGGTGCCACTGATGAGTAAGTGGACATGATCGGTTTTATCTTCGCTGGTATGTACATTATCTATGACTTTGTCTCCCGATTGTGAATGTTATCGAGGTCCTGTTCTAGGCTGAAACATGCTACTTCATTATTGTAAGAGATGTCAATGGAACCAAACACTGAAATCAACAGTGAACAGTTCAGATCATGACTGTGGGTCAGAAGGAAGATCATTCAGCAGCAGCTGAAGATGGTTGGTCCAAACATGCTCCCCTGAGGAGCTCCTGCTGTGTGTCCAGGGGCTGTGGCAAATGCCCTTCAATAACTTTCACTTGTGTTCAACATGACTTCAACATTGGAAGGTTTTCTTTTTGACCCCTGTTGACTTCATGGACACTCTAGCCAAACTGGAGATGCACACAGGATAGACCACTAGAAATGCAAATTGTTTCGATCAGTGCTAAAGGAAGAAAATCTAGTTCTATATGACAGTTTCCTGTATCATCAATTTGAGCTTGCCTTCAACCCTAAATTTCTCTCCTTGAGGTGTAAATAACTTGCATCTTAATTACAAAGCTTCCAGCCACTGTCTTGTACTAGGCAAATGATAGAAAGAATGATTGCTATGTGAAGATTTGTGTGTCAAGCTCTTCAGTACATTTGAAACAGTTTTGCGCTGAAATGTCCTGATGTTCATTGAAGAAATCCAATGGAATAACATGCATTCAAGTTTGCTGTTCTATCACGGGAATGAAACAAACCCATAGAAAAACAACTTGGCGGTGGATGGGGGAAACAGTGGAGAGAAATCAAAGTAGAATATAGTTTTCTCTTCAAATATATGCTTGTGAAACACCAATTTCAGACCCATTGGGGTTCTACATCTTTAGGTCTTGTATGTTGCAAAAGCAGCCAAGGACCAACATAAAAAATACCCAGCATGCCATAAATTTTGAAAAGAATGCACTATTTGACGATAAACATCTAGTCGGGCCTTAGACTCTCCCAATACAATGGACACATGTATTGCTTGTCCTATTGATTGAACTCTTCAAAATGATAGGATAAATTCTGCAGATACTCCATATATCTTTGATTTATTGAAATAGCATTGCTAATACAGATTTATCATAACACAGTGCTGCTGAAAAATACCTGTGTCAAACAGTTGAAAACGACATTTTTAGACTATTAATTTCTTGTGAGCATTTCTCGTATTTTTCCTCAATGTTTTTCTATGTTCGTGATCAGCTATCTCCAAGGCAGTAACCCTATCTGAGCTATAACATGGAAGTATTACACAAATGGCAGAACTGTTCTTGTTCCATTAAACAGCAGCGATTCTAATTATAGTGAGCCTGATAGCTGAGAGCTTTTGGCTGAACTAAAAAGCCAGTAGTTCCTTTTTCCCTTGTGTTAGAAAGTAAATTTGTGCGCAGTTCCAATTAGGCTACTAATAAATAATATCTCAGAACTGCCTCTTACCTAGAAGGCTGTGGAAAACAGGTTAAGAAAGGCATCTTTATTTTAGTATTTTCAATTCAGGGACTTTGTAAGGTAAGTAAATTCTGGGGAATAGATTACTCCACATTTTGCATCCAGTTCAGATACAGCTATACTGGTGGATACCAATAATACTGTAAAAGTGTTTGAATGTTTCACACACAAATGTACACACAAATATTAAGACACAAACAAACTCTTCTATATCAGAAACTGATGTAGAAATAAGTTGCAGTAGGAGATGGAATCCATTTCATGTGCAGCTGGTATTTAAATTGACAGGCTTCTAAATTCATTTTGGAATAAGGTCTACCTGAAATGATTTTCTGATCTACATGTGGGGGTATCTCCTCTGGGTTGTGAAGCTGTTGGTTGAACCTATGTTAGCTGTTTTAAAAGTTCATTCAATGTAGATCTAATTCAGAATTAGAATTTAATCTGGATTTATTATCTGTTCTGTTGATTAACCTAAATTTGAATTGTCAAGCAAATCCTGTTGAGAGATGCAAGTGAAATCAGAAACACATGGAGAAACTGGATGAAGTTGGCTCAACTTAAATTATGCACCCTCGGAAAGAAAGAAAGACTTGCATTTATATGGAGCTTTTCATGGGGCAGCATTTTCAGGTCAGTGAGTGGGGGCGGGGCCTGCTCGTCAACCCGTAAAATTATGCGGGGTGATGTCGGGCGAGTGTCCTGACGTCACAGTGCGTCATTTATATTTTCAGCTTGGCGGGCGTGTGCCCACCGACCTGTCAATGGCCTATTAAGGCCATTAAAAAAGTAATTAAAATGATTAATAGACCTGCCTGTCCAGCCTTAATGTTGGGGGGCAGGCGAAGAGCCCAGGCGGCCTTCGGAAAAAGCATGAAACCTCATCCATGGGCGGGATGACGTTTCATGAGGGATTTAAAATTTGTGTTACATTTTTAATAAAAGTAATTGACATGTCCCAGCTCATGTGACAGTGTCACTTGAGGGGACATGTCAATAAAATTTTTCTCATCCGTTATTATCTTTTTAAAAGCTAAAGCGATCTCCCTGAAGCAGCAGGAAGTGCACAGCGCTTCCGAGCGGATGCCACGCTGGATGGACCTTAATTGGCCCGCCCATGTAAAATGGCGGTGGGCCCCTGACTAGGGGTGCCGATCGGGTCTGCGCCCACCCCCCGCATGACCACACACACACCCCCCCCCCCCCCCCCCCAACGATCGGGTGGGGGGGCGGATTTCTGCCCATGATCTCAGGATGATCTACTACACTTTACAGCCAATTAGGGACTTTTGAAGATTGGTCAGTGTGGAAGCTAGTTTGTTCATGGCAAGGCCTCACTAATAGCATTGTGAAATGACCAGATAATCAGTATTTTCAGTGACATTGGTTGACGAATATATGTTGGCCAGGAGATCAAAGAGAACTGCCCCCTCCTCTTTGAAATAGTGTAACTATTGTGGGGGTGGTGGTGTTGGGGATTCTGGAGAAAACTGTTCCAGTAGGGTGCAATTGGGAGTCAGGGGAGAAAACCGCTGCAATTCGGCGGGGTGGGGGAAAGAGGTATGGGGCGGTGGGAGGGAGGGGCGTGCTGCACTATTTATAGGTTATGAAGAAAAAATAAAGCTAGCTAGTCAAAATATGTGTGTTAAAACAGAGTCTGCTTTTTCTGAAGTTAGATGTTTGAGGCTTTCAGAAATATGGAGAATAAACTCTGTTCGGTTTTGGTATCAGAATGCTTAAGTAATTTTGCTAATTGCAAATGTTTGAGCGCTGTGGTTTAATGACAGTGATGTCAGTTGATTGCTACTTGTGACGTCAAATGATAGCGAAATGATTGCGTTTGAGCGCAACTGATTCCAATTGAGCATAAATGGATGCTGTTGATTGCAAATAATGTCAAAATGTTCTGATGGGGATACCTCTTAGTTCACTTCTACCCAATTCAGGATTTTAGTTCTCGCCAACATTTCTTGCTTCTGTACTAACTCATTATCCTCTCCTGTTTAGGGATTCCACTTCAGATTCAATTTATTGCCCCATCCGCCCACCACAGGAGTGGGCTGGGAGACAGTGAGTGATTGTAGAATTGGGTGAGAAAGGGGGTGATGGAAGGTGGAGACGTGTTGCCTTTGTGACATTCCACTGCCCCTACTTGAGGTTCTTAAGCGGTGGGAGGGGTGCATGGGACATGGTTAGACCACCTAGTAACAGCCCCCCTGCTCCCCCTCCCCTCCCCACACCTTCCAGAATGAACCCAACCCCCCCTTGCCTGACTTGCCCTGGTGAGCCTCTCACACTTAGCTGCATCCAGGACATGTTCCATGATGCTGCTCCTGGACCAGCTGCAGCACCAACATTGGCCCCTGTCCCCGTGGTGCTGCTGGGACTACGTGGGCTGGCAGTTCTTGGAGGCAGGATCTTTGTCCTTAAAGGTGCAGAAGCCCCATCAGAAGACAGTTAACTGTCGGATTGACATTTAATTCTGTCGGAGCATCTGAAAATTACTGCGGCGGTGTTGCCTGGTTTTCTGGTCAATGGACAGCACCATGCTGTGGCCACTAAATTCGGCCCATTAATTCTCTATTTATTGACATGTTTGTGCCCTGCTATACTAATTAAAAAAAAAATTTCCTTGCCACTCTCTCAACTACTGTTACTGGCCAGATAAAACAGGACCCAGTCTTTATACTTGCAAACATTTGTTCACAGAGATGCACATTAATAGCATGTACCTCCTAACTCCAATGCCTGTACCAATCTGTTTCTATTTCTAGAAGTCCAAGTGAATCCCGAGATGGTGCTTGTCACCTGCATCCAATTAAACACAGTTAATGTACAACTAGCAGCCACTTTCCTTTTTTGCATTTTCTCATTTTGATCATAGTGTATGTTCTTTTTCTTCAATTTGAATTCATGTGTAACCTCTTTATGTTAAATTTCACAATGCTGTAGGTAAATAGTCTTATTAATGATGAGCATTCCAAGACTTCAATTTCTTTTTGTCATGTGCAGTACAAGCATGAAGATATTGGATATTATGGACTGTAAAATCTTACTCTAAAAGTGGCCACAAAATCTGTTAAAATGGCTGTAACTTAACGTGATTTTGGACACTAAACTATGGATATTATTTAATTCTGTGGCAAATACTTAGCTAAACATTGACTTAAATAAGGGAACTTCGCAGCCACATGTGAAGTTCAAGCATCTCATTGTTTCTGGATGAATCAGTGTTTGTGGAATATGGAATCTCTAGACTGTTTGTTCAATATGGCACTTGGAGACCAAGAAGAATATTTGAGCTCAAGTTGGGACAGAGATGAGAGTTGTCAACTGCTATTGTATCGTGGTAGTCTGGACCCTAGGAGTGTCAACCATGCACTCATGTGACTGAAGCTAACTTTCATTGACTGCAGTTTAAAATATCCTGCACAAAGCAAATCCAGCAGAGAAACATCTGAAACACCAGAAATAACTGAAAACCTTCTAAAAAAAACTCAGCAGGTCTGGCAGCATCGGCGGAGAAGGAAAGAGTTGACGTTTCGAGTCCTCATGACCCTTCTCCGCCGATGCTGCCAGACCTGCTGAGTTTTTCCAGGTAATTCTGTTTTTGTTTTGGATTTCCAGCATCCGCAGTTTTTTGTTTTGAAAGCCTTCTAATACAGCCAAAGTACTGTTCTTGTTCCAGCTTCCAAATCTACATGAGAACCAATCTCCTGACTATTCATCCACGAGTAGCTTCACAGCTTCATGGGAATCCTTTGTTTTTAAGAGGCCTTCACTCCAATGAAAGGATAAATCAACTAAGAAGACATCAGGCCTGCATCGACATAGAAACTGAGCTATAATTTCCATTTTTATAACCATGGCTTTAGCTTCATCTGTATCTAGTCTTTGCATGTGTGATAGTGTGACTGAGAAGAGTGATTGAGCTGTTGCATTTCAAACAAATGGTGCAAGTGTGTGATAATAGATAACCTTTTTTTTAAAATCACAAAAAACTCTGCTGCTGGAACTTACTTCAATTTGGAAAACAATTAACATAATTAAACATAGCCTAGGAAGAGTATCCTGCAGTCAGCATCGCAGTGAAGCAGTCTGGGAAGAGTGTCCTGCAGTCAGTCCTTGTTGAAAATAACAAAAGTGACATAACAAGACAGCGAGATAGAGAGCGGCGGAGAGATCAGAGCCAGCGAGAGTGCGGAGAAACTTCAAAAAGTGATGTCAGCACAAAGGTGAGAACTGATTGGTGAGTAGTGGGTAAGTGTTTTTCTCCAGTTTAAAATAGATTAAGCTAAGGAAAGGTAAGAGTTCTAGTTTTTATTTAAAGCACATAAATAATTTAATTTTTTTTACTATATTTAACTTAAAGTAAGGATTTTTTTCAACTAGAGGCATGGCAGGACAGCTCAGACCTGTGTTATGTACCACCTGCAACATGTGGGAAGTCCTTGATGCTCCTTGTGCTCTGACCGACCATGTGTGCAGGAAGTGCCACTAGCTGCAGCCGCTTGAGCTCTGAGTTTCAGAGCTTGAGCAGCAGCTGCACGCACTGAGGTGCATCTGAGAGGCTGAGGGTTTCGTGGATAGCATGTTTTTAGACGTGTTCACCCCACAGCTTCCGGAAGTGCAGACAGAGTGGGAAGGGGTGACCATCAGTCAGAAGAAAAGTGTCAGGCAGGTAGTCAGGAAATCCCCAGGGTGCATCTTGCTTGAGAACCATTTTTCTGAGTTGGAAAATGGTGAAAGTGAAGATTCCTCTGGGGAATGCAGCCACACTCATGGCACTGTGACTGGCTCAGCTGCACGAGGGGGAGGAGAAACAGAGGAAGAGCAGTAGTGGTAGGAGACTTTGATAGCAAGGGGAACAGACCGGCATTTCTGCAGCCGTAGACGTGACTCCAGGATGGTATGTTGCTTCCCTGGTGCCAGGGTCAAGGATGTCGCTGAATGGCTGCAGGGCATTCCAAAGGGGGAGGGCAAACAGACAGAGATCGTGGTACATATTGGTACCATTGACATAGGTAGAAAGAGGGCTTGAGGTGCTACAAGCAGAATTTAGGGAGCTAGGAAGCAAGACCTCAAAAGTAGTAATCTCTGGATTATTTCCAGTGCCATGCACTAGTGAGTATAGAAATAGGAGGTTAGTCCAGATGAATGCGTGGCTAGAGAGATCGTGCAGGTGGGAAGGCTTTAGATTTCTGGGACAGTGGGACCATTTCTGAGGGTTGTGGGACCTATACAAGGCAGATGAGTTGCACCTGAACCAGAATGGGACCAATATCCTTGCGGGGAGATTTGCTAATGCTACTGGGGAGGGTTTAAATTAATTTGGCGGGGGGATGGGATCCTGAGAGGAGGTTCAGCAGGGGGAGATGTACAGCCAAAATTAGAAGAGACAGCAAGTGAGTCTGGAAGGCATAGAATTTATAGGCCAGTTAAGGCACAAGGGAGTTTGGCAAGGTTGGCTGGTATTTATTTTAATGCAAGGAGTCTGACGAATAAGGAAGATGAGTTGAGGGCACAAATTAACACACGGAAATATGATGTCATTGCTGTCACAGAGACATGGGGCAGAAGTTTGCCGTCAGCAAGCAGGGGGCAGGGCCTGCTCGCTAATGCATAAAGTGACGCAGGATGACGTTGGGCGGAACCACCAATGTCATACCACCCCATTTAAATTTTGAGGGAGGCGGGGGCGCATCAAAATCAGCTGCAGGCTCGCTGACCTGTCAATGGCCAATTGAGGCCGTTGACAGGATCATTTAAACAATTAAAGGATCTGCCCATCCAACCTTAAGGTTGGTGGGCAGGCCAGGAGCCCTGGCGGCAAATAGAGAAAACATGAAACCTCAGCCAGCGGCGGGATGAGGTTTCATGCATGGTTTTAAAATTTTAATAAAGTTTTTCTGTAAATTATGAACATGTCCAATCTCATTTGACATTGTCACATGAGGGGAACATTTTAAGGAATTTTTTTTTTCTTTTTAAAATATTTTTGAAAGTGGAAGCCATCTCCCTGAGGCTGCACCTAGCCTCAGGGAGATGTGTGCTCTTACCTGCGCATGCACGAAAGAGAGCACTCTCGCTTTTAGGGAATCCCCCCTGCCCGCACAGGAAATGCATTGCGCTTCCCGCTGGATGTCATGCTGGGCAGGCCTTAATTGGCCTGTCCACGTAAAATGGCGGCGCGGCCTGCTTTGCTGACGGGGATCAGCTCCTCGCCCACCGGAGATTGGATCAGGCCTGCCCAACAGGCAGAAAATTCTGCCCATGGTTGAGAGAGGGGCAAGATTGGCAGCTCAATATTCCAGGATATAGGGTCTTCAGACGAGACAGGGAAGGAGGTAAAAGAGGAGGGGTATAGTAATATTGATCAAGGAATCAATTACAGCATCAGGAGGGATGACATCTTAGAAGACTCCTCAAATGAAGCCATATGGGTAGAACTTAAAAACAAAAAAGGAGCAATCACATAGCTGGGAGTGTACTATAGGCCCCCAAACAGTCAGAGAGAAATAGAAGAGCAGATATGTAGGCAAATTTTAGAGAAGTGTAAAAATAATAGGGTAGTAACAGTGGGGGGTTTTCAACTTACCCAACATTAACTGAGTTAGTCATTGTGTGATATGTTTAAAGGGAGCAGAATTCTTAAAATGCATCCAGGAGGACTTTTTAAACTAGTACGTAGAAGGCCCTACAAGAGAGGGGGCGGTCCTGGACTTAGTTTTAGGGAATGATGCCGGACAAGTGGTAGAGGTATCAGTGGGGGAACATTTTGCAGATATTGATCATAACTCTGTTAGATTCAAGGTTGTTATGGAAAGGGACAAGGGCCAGAAATCAGTTCTAAATTGGGGGAAGGCTGATTTTTAATAAGATCAGATATGAATTGGCCAGAGTGGCTGAGACCAGCTACTTTAAGTAAATCTGCATCACAGCAAATGGGATTCATTCAAGAATGAAATAGGGAGATTACAGGATCAACATTTTCCAGTAAAGATAAAGGGTGGGACCAATCAATCCAGGGAACCCTGGATGTCGAGGGGTATACAGGATTGGATAAAGAGAAAAAGGGAGGCTTATGGCAGATACCGAGTGCTCAAAACAGCAGAAGCCCTAGAGGAGTATAGAATGTGTAGGGGGGATCTTAAAAAGGAAATTAGAAGAGCATAAAGGGGGCATGAAAAAACATTGGCAGGTAAAGTAAAGGTAAATCCAAAGTTATTTTACAAGTACATCAAGAGTAAGAGGATAACTAGGGAAAGAGTAGGGCCCATTAAGGACCATAGTGGTAATTTATGTGTGGAGCCAGAAGCCGTAGGTAGGATTCTAAATGAATATTTTGTGTCGGTGTTTACAAGTGAGAGGGATGATGTGGGTATGGAAATCAGGCAGAAGGGCTATGATATAATTAAAGAAATTAGCATAGAAAGGGAGGAGGTTCTAAGTGGTCTGGCAGGCCTAAAAGTAGATAAATCTCCCAGGCCTGGATGAAATGTATCTCAGGCTGTTGAGTGAGGCAAAGGAGGAGATAGCATGGGCGCTGGCAATAATTTTCAATATCTCTCTGGCCACAGGGAAGTTGCCAGAGGACTGGAGGACAGCCAATGTGGTACCATTATTCAAGAAGGGAGGAAGGGATAAACGAGGGAACTACAGGCCAAAAAGTCTAACCTCAGTGTTGGGGAAACTATTGGAGGCAATTCTGAGGGACGGAATTAATCCACATTTGGAGAGGCAGGGATTAATCAAGGACAGTCCGCATGGTTTTGTTAAGGAGAGGTCATGTCTGACCAATTTGATTGAATTTTTTGAAGAGGTGATCAGGTGTGTAGATGATGGCAATGCATTTGACGCAGTCTACATGGACTTCAGCAAGGCTTTTGATAAGGTCCCGCGTGGGAGACTGATAACAAAGATAAGAACCCATGGGATCCAAGGCAATTTGGCAAATTCGATCCAGAATTGGCCGAGTGGCAGGAAGCAGAGGGTAATGGTCGAGGGGTGTTTTTGTGATTGGATGCCTGTGTCCAGCAGGGTTCCACAGGGATCATTGTTGGGTCCCTTGCTGTTTGTGGTATATATATATATAAACGATTTAGACTTGAATGTAGGAGGGTTGCTCAGTAAGATCGCAGATGACACGAGAATTGGTGAGGTGTTAAATAGCGAGGAGGATACCCTTAGATTACAGGAGGATATAGATGGGCTGATCAGTGGCAAATAGACTTTAATCTGGATAAGTGTGAGGTGATGCACTTGGGCAGAACAAACAATGCATGGGATAACATGACGGATGGTAGGACCCTGGGAAGTACCGAGGATCAGAGGGACTTTGGTGTGCATGTCCACCAGTTCCTTTAGGTAGTGGGGCAGGTAGATAAGGTGGTTAAGAAGGCATATGGGATACTTGCCTTTATTAGCTGTGGCATAGAATATAAGAGCAGGGAGATTATGCTGGAACAGTATAAAAACCGGTTAGGCCACAGCTTGAGTACTGCGTGCAGTTCTGGAATCCACATTATAGGAAGGATGTGATTGCACTAGAGAGAGTGCAGAGGAGATTTACCAGGATGCTGCCTGGACTGGAGAGTTTTAGTTATGAGGAGAGATTGGATAGACTGGAGTTATTTTCCTTGGAGCTGAGGAGATTGAGGGGGGACATGATTGAGGTGTATAAAATTATGAGGGGCATAGATAGGGTAGACAGGAAGGAACTTTTCCCCTTGGTGGATGGATCAATGACCAGTGAGCAGAGATTTAAGGTAAGGGGCAGGAGGTTTAGAGGGGATGTGAGGAAGAATATTTTCACCCAGAGGATGGAAGGAATCTGGAACTCACTGCCTGAAAGGGTGATAGAAGCAGAAAACCTCGTAACATTTCAGAAGTATTTGGATGTGCACTTGCGATGCCATGGTATACAAGGCTATGGGCCTAGTGCTGGAAAATGGGATTAGAATAGTTAGGTACTTGTTTGACTGGCACAGACTCGATGGGCGGAAGGGCCTTTTTCTGTGCTGTGGACCTCTATGACTCTATATGTAAGGTGACACACAACTTACATACAAACATCCTGATTATGGACTGGAAGGGACCACACAAATTCTGTCCACAACATTTCCCTGAAATTATATCACAGTATTAATGCACTATCATGTGTGCCAGTTTCCGTTTCCATCTCTTTGCAGCTAGCTCACTCCTCCTGTTTCTAAATCTAAATCCTCTCTTCCAATCTGCAGCCTTGTTTTTGTATTGACTTCTTTCTTTTCTGCTTGGATATTAACCCTTAGATTATGGCCATACTCCAGTCTGCTAGAATCTGCAAGTCAGCTTTCAGTTAAAGCCTTGACAGTATAGTTGTCCACCACTATAGATTGTGAATGGGAAGGACACTTTTCTTTTTGGGTGAACCAACATTCTAAAGGGAAATGCTGAAGGAGACGGTGATTGTTTATTTGTGGTCGAATCTGAGGAAGCTGTTGTGTATGGAGTGTGTGTGGGGGATGGAAAAAAGTTGGCAAAGTTGGTGCCAATTAGTCTGCTGAACAGAAAGACTGGAGAGAAAGGAGGATGAGGCAGTTGAGGTTGCTACATATCTGGTGAAAGTTGCAAGTGCCTTCATCGGCCCCTGAGAGTGTTATGATATAGCAGGTGATGTGTGCCAGGCAGACCAAATCCACGAGGGAAACTTGGTCATGCTATCACAATAGTTTTGAAATTTGTTTTTGTTATGAGGTGCATGCACTGAATTCAGAATTAATAAGTCCACCAAGACTTCTAGAGATTTAAAACAAAATAGAATATTAATTAACAAATAAAAGATTTCAAGCACAAGCTTGACTACAAATTACTATCATATTAACTCCTAAAATTCCTAATTAACCTGATTCCCCAGTTACATTCCCTTTAAGGCAACTGTCCAAAATAGATTTTAGATTTAAAACAAACTTGGCAAGTTAACATAATACCCTGGACAGTGGAATTCCAAATGGCTTTTCTCTAGCTTCGGTTTTGGTAGATAGTGGACTTAAGCGCAAATGCCGGGGTCTTCATTGGGCTATTTCACACATTCCTGTTAGATCTTACATGGCCTTCTGCTGACACACAGCCTTTCATTCTTCTTTATATATGTTTCTCTCTTTTCAATATGTAAATCCTATTGTTTTATACGCTTTTGAAACTGTATCTCCCTTATAATATAAAAACTTTCATTGTGATAATATTGCCAGTAGCCTTTGGGAAAAATAAACATATTCCTTAGCCTTACTTATCTGGCTAGTTATAAACAGACTGAGATCCCTTTGAAATCCAAATATCCCTTCATTTATCTAAAATTGCAAATTCTCTTCACACTTAACATGCTAAGCCAGCATCCATATTTACTCATTAGCATGTCAAGCACCTAGTTTATTTTAATGATTTAAACTTGCAGTCCGCTTGACGACAAAATGTAATTAAATCACACACAGGCAGAACCAACTATACTCATCCCATATCTACTTCACAATAAACCAGAAACATATTGTGAAAATTATTATACTTTAATGATAAGGGGTAGCGATGGGATTTTCCAAGTAGAATAAAAGCCTAAGACATTGGTAGGAGAGTAGGAAAGCACAGGAGTATTGGTGGATTGGGATAGGGATTAGGGTGTTGAAAAGTGTCCAGGAAGGGAGAAAAGAAAGGTCAGGTGACTAGGTGACAGGCAAGAGAAGAGGACTTGAGAAAGATCTAGAGAAAAGTAATAGTCTTGAAGTGGGAGTTAAAAATGTGATCTGTTGGTCAACAGCGGACAGCAAGGAGTTGATGTGGGCGATACCGAGGTTGAAATCTGATTTCCAGTACTTTTGATGAATTTGACTTGTAGACAGAGCAGAGTTATCTTGGAGCATAGATTAAACCATGTCTAACTTCTGAAACAACGTAGAGAGAGAGTGGATTCAGGAGCTTTTCTCACAGTGGAATATCAGTAAGTGGAGTTTTGAAGGTTGAATCGTGAAAATTTGCGGCTGATGATGAGTGAAGAATTGACTGTATGCCAGCAGGGACTGATCTAGAGGTCTAATGGAGGTACATAATGACTTCAAATGTTAATGGCGTGCGTCTGTGTATCCAGTTTACTAGCCGTTGAATCAGATGCCAGGAAAGAGTGAAAGGTGGAAAAAAAGTAGTCTAAGATGTAGTTCTATGATGTTTCACACTCCAACAGGAGAAGAAGTTGGAGCTTGTTAAACAAATCCAACACAGACCAGTGAGATGCTTTGAAGAATTGAGTGGAGTTAGCAGCCATGACAAGTAAGTGGAATAAGCAAAACAAAGATTATTCAGTAGCAAGAGAAAAAAAAAGCAAGATAGGAACCAGAAACATATCAACTCAGCGTAGAGTTAAAAATTCACTGGTGGGGAAAAGTGACCGTGTATAAGCAGACTAGTTACTGGAATAGATGCAATTCAGTAAAGAATATTGTCCAAATGGAAAGTGGCAATAGAGATGGAAGTCATGGAAAGACCAGAAGCAGGCAAATTTCTGTTCAAAGCTCAACATAACAGCTGCTCATCAAATAGGCTGTGACCTGTACATCCCACTCCTTATTCCTGTGCCGTTCCCATCCCTGTCCTCGCTTTTATCTCTCCCATGTCATTCCATGCTGCCCTCCTCATGCCCTGTTACCCTACATTCTGTGCCATCTCCACCTCCCAACCCCCACCCCCCCATTTGGACTGCACTTTGGGGAAAGACTACCCTGAGGAAAGGGAGTTGGCACATCTTATAGTACCCCAGAGAGAGAGAAAGTGATACTTCGCCTGACCATACCTCAGGGAGGGAGATAATCAACAGTGCTAACTTTCCCTTCTGAGTTCTCATTTTTTTTGAATAATCAGTAAACACCTGTAAATTGTGTTAAAAGGAATTGAGGATTCCTGAAGGGTTGGCTTAGGTACTTATGGTTATCAGTGTATACATACTTTATAAGAAGTGTTATGAAAATTATGCTTCGATGTCTGACAAAAGCACTGGTAGAGATGCATTAGTAATAAATGGTCCATGACTTCCTCAGTGACCTTGGTGATGTATGATCTATTTTTCCTATCACTGTCAAAACCATTGTAAGGAAACAGAAAGCTGCTTTTGTTAACAAAAATCCATCAGAGAATCATACATTTCTCTTTTTCTGGATTTCTTCTTATTGTTTTGAATAATTTTGTATTATTTATATAGTGTTTGAATTTTTGTTGAAATTAGAAAAGGTTGCAAATACAATTTGCCTTGATGCTAAAGATGATGTTGTACTTTATAACCTCCGTGCTAACCACTTTTGTACATTCCTGTAATTTATTTTAAAAAATGTTTGCAGATGTGAATATATTTATTTCAATGTTAATGCCATTATCTGATCTTGAGAATTACTTATCATTAACCCAGGGTTCATTAACTTCAGCAATGCTTGTGGGTGCAACCCCCACCCTGGCTTAGTGATGCCCCTCATCCAATGCAGCAGAAGATAATGATTCATACATGTCGATCTAGAAAGCTAGCAATATTTGTCAGTTGTGTTACCTGATATCACCTCAAATAAGCTGAAAACTCCTCAACTGCTTTAAATATAACCTAATCATGTGTGAAACGAAGTTATATATGAAATGCGGAGGCATGTATGCTTCAGTTTAAATCGTAGCTATACCAGCCTTTCCTTCTTTTATTGAATAGGGCAGAATTACTACATAACAGCTTGAAGAAATGTATAAATGTTACAGATGCAAAATGTATTTTAGAGGGAGGTCTGTGGCATGCCTTCTCTTTTTCCCACCCCCCCACCCCCCCACCCCTGCAAGAAAATGTGTTTTGAAAATTTATTTTGTGCATTTCCAGTATTCATAATTCTACAGTAAGTACAAACATGAATTATCTTTTAACCGTAAAAAGAAGGAACATTGTTGCAATTTTGTCAAAAACTACTTTTTGGGAATTAAAAACTTGCTTATCCCTGCCTCATGATTTCAGGCTTTATTGTCCTTGCTTCTCAGGCATAGCCCCATCCCACCATGTACTCCCATGTTCCAACTTTCCTAACTTTAACTGGGCCCTGAGCCCGCAGGCACACCGTTTCCCTCTTCACCTGTGCACGTTTCACCACCTGTTGGGCAGCTTTTGCATCTGATCCCGGTACATTTTGACCAGCATCTTACTCTGAAGGCCATGCTTTAACAACAGTAAGAGTTAAAAGCCGGATGTATTTATAATGTATGAGGGCTGTACAGAAGAGATCAGGGACAAAGTAAGCAGAAGTGGGTTAAATGGCTAATAAATAGAAGTGTCTCTGGAAGCTAGCTTTTAATCAGGCAAAGCAAGGTGTGGGGACCCGACCCACCACCGGGAGGTCTTGGTGGAAACCTGGCAGCTGCAGCAAAGTGAGTTCAGGCTTCGGGAACACCTCTTGTCAGCCTGGAGGAACAGGAATGCTTCATTCTGGTCCCCCAGAGCTCTCATAAACGTTTGATTCCATCCACATAAAATCCCATCCCAGACCTCAGCACTCCCCTGTCAACAGGATCAGTCTTGATTGGACTTAACCAGTCCTGCAGCCTCATCTTCAGTGTTCCCCACCCAATTTGAAACCAAGGCCGTCAGTCAGGCTGATTTCTAGTTGGGTAATCTGCCAATGATTTAAGACGTATAATGTGTTATAACTCCACGGTTTGTGGAGAAACCGACACTTCTGGGTTTCTCGCTAACCTCCAGGACCCCCACGCATAACACATCAAAAGGTAAAAATACCCACTGTGTTCTTACAATTAACTGTGGAGAATCAAATGGAGTGTTAGGACGTGTGACCAAAAGGTTATTTAAGGCAGGTCTTGCAACGGAAGATGATTTTTTTTGGCAGGGAATTTCCCCAGCATATGGCTGAGATGATTGCAAGCACACTATGATTGGCAGAGCAAAGAATGTGAGAAAAGCATTAAGGGGCCAGAGTAGGAGATCGAAGACTTCTGGCAGTATGATGGCTTAGAGGTCACAGATATGATGAAGGGTGAGGCTATGAAAAGTTTTTAGCATGGAAGATAAAAATTTTAATTTGGAGGTGTTCAGGGACCAGAAATCAATCCAGGTCAATGAGGTCAAAGATTGTGGCTCAGTGGGACTTGGTGCAGGATAGGATATGGGTGGCAGAGTTTTGGATGAGTTGAAGTTTATAGAAGGTAGAAGATGGGAAACTAGCCGTGAGAGTATTAAAATAAAAACAAAAATACCTGGAAAAACTCAGCAGGTCTGACAGCATCTGCGGAGAGGAGCACAGTTAACATTTCGAGTCAAGTTTCAAAATGTTAACTGTGTTCCTCTCTGCAGACGCTGTCAGACCTGCTGAGTTTTTCCAGATATTTATGTTTTTGTTTTGGATTTTCAAAATCCACAGTTTTTTGCTTTCATCAGAGTATTAAAATACTCTAGTGGGAGGTGCCAAAAATATAAATGCATGTTTCAGTAGAAAATAGGCTGAAGTCAGGGTGAAGGGATTATGTCACAGAGCTGGAAACTGTGGTCTTTATAAGGGAGCTTTTAAAGGGTTATAACTGGGTTGAAAATTGTCTGGTTCAGCATAAGATTGAAAGATGGAAGATGGCAGGCCTGCGAGGAGCATTGTAGTGGTTAAATCTAGAGATAACAATGGCATAGATGAGGATTTCAGCAACAGATGACAGGTTAGGATTCAGTATTGCAATAGAGGTGAAAGTAGGATATGTGGTCAGGAGCTCACCTTGGAATCAAACATGACAGCAAGTTTGCAAATGGTCAGGCTTAGCTTCAGGGGGTTGCCAGGGATGGAAGCGGTGATGTTTGAAGGGAACCAAAGACAATGGCTTCCATTGTCCTAATATTTAGTTGGAGGAAATTTCTGCCCATTCGGTATTGGATATTGGACAAACAGTGACAGATTAGCTGGTAGAAGGGCTGAGGTGTACTGCGATAGAACTGAGTGTTGTCAGAACCTGCATGGAACCTGATGGATGATGTCACTGAGGAACAGCATGTGGATGAGGAATTGAAGTAGACCAAAGGTAGATCCTTGGAGGGTTCCAGAGATACTGTAGGAGGAGTGGGAAGAGAAACCATTGTAGGTGATTCTGTGGCTATGATTCAAGATATAAAAATGAAACCAGGGACGGGCAGTTGCACGCATTGGACAATGGAGGAGAGGTGTTGAAGGAG
The DNA here is from genome assembly GCF_017639515.1 of Carcharodon carcharias. Taxonomy (NCBI): domain Eukaryota; kingdom Metazoa; phylum Chordata; class Chondrichthyes; order Lamniformes; family Lamnidae; genus Carcharodon; species Carcharodon carcharias. The sequence continues at coordinate 114,474,965 of NC_054475.1, forward strand.
GATGGTGAGGTCAACTGTGTTGAAGTCTGCAAATAGCTTAAGAAAGATGAGAAGTGAAGTTTACTATAGTTACAGTTGCAAAGCATGTCATTTATAACTTCAAAGGGATATTTCTGTACTATGGCTGGGTGGAAAGCCAAATGGAGGGATTCAGGCAAGGAATTGCAGGAAAATTGGGCGCAGATTTGAAAAGTGAAAAAACATTCAAGGAGTTGGAAAGGAGAGTGAGGATGGAGATGGGTGATAGTTTGTTAGGACAGAGGGGTCAAAGGTGGGTTTTTTTAAGAAGCAGGATGATGACGGCAGATTTGCAGGGGACACCACATGGAGAAAGGCAACTGTTAACAATATCAGCTAACATTGAGACAGGAAGGGAGGTTGGGTGGTCAACAGTTCAACAGGTTTGAATAGGGTCAAGGGAGCAGGAGCTGGGTCTCGGACAAGATGAGCTGGGCAAGAGCAAGGCAGAAGATGGGTTAGAATCTAAAGAAAGATGCAAGTTCAGGGCTAAGGCAGCAGGAAACACGAGGGGAAGTTTGACTCTGGTGACTGGGGGAGGGAGGGAGGGAGGGAAGTGGCATAGGCAGCTGTGCAGATAATGTTAATTAACAAATAGCAGCAGCTGTATTGTGCAGATTGAAAATACCAGGCCCGGGCATGGATTCAGAGGGGTTTACACTTGTTATCAGTGGGGTAGTTATTTTTAATAACTTTCCATAAACGTAAAATAACTATTTAAAAAAAAGGCTACTTGCAGCATTTTCTCTGCAAATGTGCTTTTCCAACAAAAATAGCGGGTATTGCATCAAATTCAAAACTCATTAACAGAGGAATACAGTACCCCAATTTGCAGCTGATGTTTTTGTTTCCATGGTTGTGTTTTTAAAAGGTTAACTAGTCTACAGTTGGCCTTGCGAAGTTTGACAAGTATGTTATAATCAGACATGAGCTTAATGGGTTCGATGGCCTTTCCTTGCCCATTTTTAAATGTTTTTATGCTTGCTTTTGACCCTCAAAGTAGTGCTGTGATGCTTGCTCACTAGTCTTCCAACTGATATGCTCAGTACATGGGAAATTATTGCTGAAGTTTAATTTGCAATTGTGTGTAAAACAGGTCTCTGAACCTAGAAAAAGAGAGCAAGCAAGATTTCTTTAAAGTAATACTTCTGAGCTGGTACCACTGTTGAAATTTGAAGATCTAAATTAACTAATTAACACTTACACAGCTTTCTTATCTTCAAGTTTTCTTTGTATTTATAGTATAATTTGAACTAGCTTGAAGCTTACTGCTTGTGTGTTGAATTGATAGATGTCTTGATGTTTTTTTTTATCCATTTATGTGATGTGGTCATTGCTGGCTAGGCCAGCATTTAGTGACCGTCCCTAATGGCCCTTGAGATGGTGCTGGTGAGCAGCCTTCTTGAACCACTGCAGTCCCTGTGGCGTAGGTACACCCACAGTAGTGTTAGGAAGGGAGTTCCAGGATTTTGACCCAGTGACAGTGAAGGAACAGCGATATATTTCCAAATCAGGATGATGAGTGGCTTGGAGGGGATCTTCCAGGTGATGGTGTTCCCATGTGCCTGCCAGCCTTGTCCTTCTAGTGGTCGTGGGTTCGGAAGGTGCTCAGGTTTGCCTAAGGAGCCTTGGTGAGTTTCTGCAATGCACCTTGTAGATGGTACATACTACTGCCACTGTTCGTTAGTGGTGGAGGGAGTTAATGCTTGTGGAAGTGGTGTCAATCAAGCAACTGCTTTGTCCTGGATCATGTTGAGCTTCTTGAGCGTTGTGGGAGCTGCACTCATCCAGGCAAGTGGAGAGTATTCCATCACACTCCTGCCTTGTGCCTTGCAGGTGATGGACAGGCTTTGGGGAGTCAGGAAGTGAGTTATTCGTCGCAGAATTCCTAGCCTCTGACCTGCTCTTGTAGCCACGGTATTTATATGGCTAGTCCAGTTGAGTTTCTTAACAAAGGTAAGCCCCCGGGATTTTGATAGTGGGGGATTCAGCGATGGTAATGCTATTGAATGTCAAGGGACGATGGTTAGATTCCCACCTGTTGGCAGTGGCCATTACCTGGCACTTGTGTGGCGCGAATGTTACTTGCTACTTGTCAGCCCAAGTCTGGATATTGTCCAGGCCTTGCTGCATTTGGACATGGACTGCTTCAGTATCTGAGGAGTTGTGAATGGTGCTGAACATTGTACAATAATCAGCAAACATCCCCAATTCTGACCTTATGATGGAAGGTAGGTCATTTATGAGCTTCCCTGAGGAACTCCTGCGGTGATGTCTTGGAACTGAGATGATTGACCCTCAACCACCACAACCTTTATGTTAGGTATGACTCCAACCAATGGAGAGGTTTACCCCTGACTCCCAATGAGTCCAGTTTTGCTAGGGCTCATTGATGCCACACTTGGTGAAATGCTGCCTTGATGTCAAGGGCAGTCACTCTCACCTCACCTCGAATTCAACTCGTTTGTCCAGGTTTGGATCAGGGCTGTAATGAGTGACCCTGCCGGAATTCAAACAGAGCAAAGACTGATAGCATGGTAATTGGCTGGGTTGGATTTGCCCTGCTTTTTTGTGTACAGGACATGGGTGAGCAATTTTCCACATTGCTGGGTAGATGCCAGAGTTGTAGTTGTATTGGAACAGCTTGGCTAGGGGTGTGGTAAGTTCTGGAGTACTAGACTTCAGTACTATTGCTAGAATATTGTCAGGGCCCATAGCATTAGCAGTATCCAGTGCCTTCAGCCATATTTTGATATCAAGTGGAGTGATTTGAATTGGCTGAACTGGCATCTGTGATGCTGGGGACCTCCGGAGGAGGCCGAGATGGAACATCCACTCGACACTCCTGGCTGAAGATTGTAGTAAATGCTACAGTTTGTAGCCTTACCTTTTGCACTGATGTGCTGGGCTCCTCCATCATTGAGGATGGGAATATTTGTGGAGCCTCCTCCTCCAGTGAGTTGTTTAATTGTCCACCATCATTCACGACTGGATGTGGCATCACTGCAGAGCTTAGATCTGATCCATTGGTTGTAGATTCACTTAGCTCTGTCAATCACTTGCTGCTCATTCTGTTTGGCACGCAATTAGTCTTGTGTTGTAGCTGCACTAGGTTGACACCTCATTTTTAGGTATGCCTGGTGGTGCTCCTGGCATGCCCTCCTGCACTCTTCATTGGACCAGGGTTGATCTTCTGGCTTGGTAGTAATGGTAGAGTGGGAGATATGCTGGGCTATGATGTGACAGATTGTGGTTGAGTAGAATTCTGCTGCTGTTGATAATTGCTAGACCCATTTAGCACCGTGGTAGTGCCACACAACACGATGGAGGGCATCCTCAATGTGAAGATGGGTCTTCATCTCCACAAGGACTGTGCGCTGGTCGTTCCGACTGATACTGTCGTGGACAGATGCATCTGCGGCCGGCAGATTGATGAGGATGAGGTCAAGCATGTTTTACCCTCTTGTTGGTTGCCTCACCACCTGCTGCAGACCCAGTCTGGCAGCTATGCCCTTTAGGATGCTGCCAGTTTGATCAATAGTGATGTTACCGAGCCACTCTTGGTGATGGACATTGAAGTTCCCCACCCACAGTACATTCTGCACCCTTGCCACCCTCAGTGCTTCCTCCAGGTGGTGTTCAACATAGAGGAGCACTGATTCATCAGCTCTGGGGGGGGGGGGATGTGCATGGTAATCGGCAAGAGGTTTCCTTGCCCATGTTTCACCTGATGCCATGAGAGTCAATGGAACTGGAGTCGATGTTGAGGACTCCCAGGGCAACTCCCTCCCATCGAGGACGGGACATACCTCGAGATGATGATAGTGGTGTCTTAGATATTATCTGTAAGGCATGATTCCGCACAAGCCCCCAGATGTTAGTGAGAAGGACTTTGCAGAGTTGACAGGACTGGATTTGCCATTGTCGTTTCCGGTGTCTAGGCCGATACAGGATGGTCAATTCTGGCTCATTCCTTTTTTTTTGACTTTTTAGCAGTTGGTTACAACTGAGTGGCTTGGTAGGCCATTTCAGAGGGCATTTTAGAGTCAACCACATTGCTGTGTGTCTGGAGTCACATGTAGGCTTGGTAAGGCAGATTTCCTTCTCTAAAGAACATTATTGAACCTGGTGCATTTTTAAGACAATCAACAATGGTTTCACGGTCATCACTAGATTTTTGATTCCAGATTTTTATTGAATTCAAATTTCACCATCTGTCATGGCGGGATTTGAACCCAGGCCCCCATAGCATTACCTTGGGTCTATGGATTACTTGTCCAGTGACAATACTACTGCGCCTCGTCGTCCTCCCACCCCAGATAGAACCATAGAACACTCCAGCACAGAAAAACAGGCCATTCGGCCCTTCTAGTCTGTGCCAAAATTATTATTCCGCTAGTCCCATTGACCTGCACCCAGTCCATAACCCTCCAGACCTCTCCCATCCATGTATCTGTCCAAGTTATTCTTAAAACTTAAGAGTGAGCCCGCATTTACCACGTCAGATGGCAGCTCATTCCACATTCCCACCACTCTTTGAGTGAAGAAGTTCCCCCTAATGGTCCCCCTAAACCTTTCCCCTTTCACCCTAAAGCCATGTCCTCTCGTGTTTATCTCTCCTAATCTAAGTGGAAAGAGCCTACTCACATTTACTCTGTCTATACCCCTCATAATTTTGTAAACTTCTATCAAATCTCCCCTCATTCTTCTACGCTCCAAGGAATAAAGTCCTAACCTGTTTAATCTTTCCCTGACCTCAACTCCTGAAGACCCGGCAACACCTTAGTATATCTTCTCTGCACTCTTTCAATCTTACTGATATCCTTTCTGTAGTTAGGCGACCAGAACTGCACACACTACTCCAAAGTTGGCCTCACCAATGTCTTATACAACCTCACCATAACATCCCAACTCCTATACTCAATACAAAAACAGAAAAACCTGGAAAACTCAATACTTTGATTTATGAAGGCCAGTATGCCAAAAGCTTTCTTTACAACCCTGTCAACCTGTGACACCACTTTCAGGGAATTATGTATCTGAACTCCCAGATCCCCTTCTTCCTCCGCACTTCTCAGTGCCCTACCATTTACTGTGTATGTCCTACCTTGGTTTGTCCTTCCAAAATGCAACACCTCACACTTTTCTGCATTAAATTCCATCTGCCATTTTCTGGCCCATTTTTCCAGTTGGTCCAGATCCCTCTGCAAGCTTGGAAAGCCTTCCTCACTGTCCACAACGCCTCCAATCTTAGTGTCATCAGCAAACATGCTGATCCAATTTACCACATTATCATCCAGATCATTGATATAGACAACAAACAGCAATGGTCCCAGCGCAGATCCCTGAGGCACACCACTAGTCACAGGCCTCCAGTCTGAGAAGCAATCATCCACTACCACTCTTTGTCTTCCCCCACACAGCCAATTTCGAATCCAGTTTACAACGTCTCCATGGATACCATGAACCTTCTGAACTAACCTCCCATGTGGGACCTTGTCAAAGGCCTTAATAAAGTCCATGTAGACAACATCCACAGCCTTTCCTTCATCTACTTTCTTGGTAACCTCCTCAAAAAAACTCTACAGGGTACGTTAAACATGACCTACCACGCACAAAGCCTTGCTGACTATCCTTAATCAGCCCTTGGCTGTCCAAATAATTGTATATCCGATCTCTCAGAACACCTTCCAATAATTTACCTACTACTGACGTCAGCCTCATTGGCCTGTAATTACCTGGTTTACTTTTGGAGCCTTTTTTAAACAACAGAACAGCATGAGCTACCCTCCAATACTCCGGCACCTCACCCGTGGCTAAGGACATTTTAAATATTTCTGCCAGGGCCCCTGCAATTTCTACACTAGTCTCCCTCAAGTCCGAGGGAATATCATGTCAGGCTCGGGGGATTTATCTACCTTTATTCGCTGTAAGGCAGCAAGCACCTCCTCCTCTTTAATCTATATGTTCCATGACACTACTGCTTGTTTCCCTTCCTTCCTTATACACTATGCCAGTTTCCTGAGTAAATACTGATGCAAAAAAACTGTTTAAGATCTCCCCTATCTCGTGAGGCTCCACACATAGATGACCACTCTGACCTTCACGGGGACCAATTGTGTCCCTTACTATCCTTTTACTCTTAATATACTTGTAGAAACCCTTCGTCCTCAGCCACTGCTCGCCGAAGCCTCTCAAGCCAAAGGCTCAAAGCTCCACTCCTTCATTGGGCCACTCACACGCTGGCCGCTCCTCTTCAGCATCCCCTCCTTTTAATTTCAATCTCCCAATCACCTCTCCTCTCGCACTGTTTTCAATCTCCCGATTGACTCTCCTCTCGCGCTTTCAATCTCCCGACTGACTCTCCTCTCGCGCTGTTTTCAATCTCCCGACTGACTCTCCTCTCGCGCTTTCAATCTCCCAACTGACTCTCCTCTCGCGCTGTTTTCAATCTCCCGACTGACTCTCCTCTCGCGCTTTCAATCTCCCGACTGACTCTCCTCTCGTGCTTTCAATCTCCCGACTGACTCTCCTCTCGCGCTGTTTTCAATCTCCCGACTGACTCTCCTCTCGCGCTGTTTTCAATCTCCCGACTGACTCTCCTCTTGCGCTGTTTTCAATCTCCTGACTGGCTCTCCTCTCGCGCTGTTTTCAATCTCCCGACTGACTCTCCTCTCGCGCTGTTTTCAATCTCCTGACTGACTCTCCTCTCGCGCTGTTTTCAATCTCCCGACTGACTCTCCTCTCGCGCTGTTTTCAATCTCCTGACTGACTCTCCTCTCGCGCTGTTTTCAATCTCCCGACTGACTCTCATGCTGTTTTCAATCTTCCAATCACCTCTCCTCTCGCGCTGTTTTCAATTTCCCAATCACCTCTCCTCTCGCACTGTTTTCAATCTCCCAATCACCTCTCCTCTCGTGCTGTTTTCAATCTCCCAATCACCTTTCCTCTCACGCTGTTTTCAGTCTCTTGACTGACTCTCCTCTCGCGCTGTTTTCAATCTCTCGACTGACTCCTTTCGCCCTGTTTTCAATCTCCCGACTGACTCTCCTCTCGCCCTGTTTTCAATCTCCCAATCACCTCTCCTCTCACGCTGTTTTCAATCTCCCAATCACCTCTCCTCTCGCGCTGTTTTCAATCTCCCAATCACCTCTCCTCTCGTGCTGTTTTCAATCTCCCGACTGACTCTCCTCTCACACGGTTTTCAATCTCCCAATCACCTTTCCTCTCATGCTATTTTCAATCTCCCAATCACCTCTCTTCTTGCACTGTTTTCAATCACATGTACATGTCAAACTGAAAGTGTAGACAGTGATAAGTTTAACATTGACCTTGAAGTTGGTTTGAAATGCTACCAAGGCCGTGGAAACGCTGTCACCAGAAGGCTTCAAAATTGATGAGGAGCAAGTGTTGAATAAACTGTCGGTACTTAAAGTTGACGAGGCACCGGGACCGGATGAGATGCATCCAAGGATATTGAAGGAAGTAAGAGTGGAAATTGCAGGCGCACTGGCCATAATCTTTCAGTCTTCCCTAGACTCTGGGGAAGTGTCAGAGGACTGGAGAATTGCAAACATTACACCCTTGTTCAAAAAACGTTGTAAGAATAAGCCCAGCAATTACAGACCAGTCAGTTTAACTTCAGTGGTGGGAAAGGTTCTGGAAACAATTATTCGTGATAGAATTAGTAGTCACATGGAAAAATGTGAGTTGATTAGAAAGAGCCACTATGGATTTCTAAAGGGGAAATCTTATCTAACTAACTTGCTGGAGTTTCTTGAAGAGGTAACAGAGAGGGTTGATGAAGCTAATGCTGTTGATATGGTGTACGTTGACTTTTGAAAGGCATTTGATGCAGTGCCGCACAACGGACTTGAGAAAAGTTATACCTCATGGAATAAAAGAGACAATAGCAACATGGATGCAAAATAGGCTGAGTAATAGGAAACAGAGGGTAATGGTCAATGGGTATTTTTCAGGCTGGAGGAAGGTTTGTAGTGGTGTTCCCCAGGGGTCAGTATTGGGGCCCTTGCTTTTCCTGATATATTTTAAGGATCTCGATCTTTAGGGGACAGTTTCAAAGTTTGCGGATGATACGAAACTTGGAAGCATTGTAAACTGTGCGGAGGATAGTATAGAACTTCAAAAGGACATAGAAAAATTGGTGGAGTGGGCAGATAGGTGGCAGATGAAGTTCATTGCGGAGAAGTGTGAGATGATGCATTTTGTTAGGAAGAATATGGAGAGACAGTATAAAACAATTCTTAAGGGGGTGCAGGAGCAGAGATACCTGAGTGTGTATGTGCGTAGATTATTGAAGATGGCGGGACAGGTGCAGAGAGCAGTTAATAAAACATGCAGTATCCTGGGCTTTATTAATGGGGCATAGAGTATGAGAGCAGGGATGTTATGCTGAGCTTATATAAGACATTAGTTAGACCTCAGCTGGAGTATTGTGTAAAGTTCTGGGTGCCACACTATAGGAAGGATGTGAATGCATTGGAGAGAGTCCAGAAGAGGTTTACAAGAATGTTTCCAAGGATGAGAAACTTCAATTATGAAGATAGATTGGTGAGGGACTGTTCTTCTTGGAGAGAAGACTAAGAAGAGATTTGATAGAGGCTGAATAGAGTAGATAGGGAGAACCTGTTCCCGCTTGTAAAAGGATTGAGAACGAGAGGGCACAGATTTAAAATGATTTGCAAAAGAAGCAAATGTGATGTGAGGAAAACCTTTTTCACACAGCGAGTGGTTTGAGTCTGGAACGCACTGCCTGGAAGTGTGGTGGAGGCAGGTTCAACCAAGGCATTCAAGAGGACATTAGATGATTATTTGAATAGAAACAATGTTTAAGGGTACAGGAGAATGGCACTGAGTCATAATGCTCATTTGGACAGCTGGTGCGGACACGATGAGCCGAATGGTCTCCTCCTGTGCAGTAACAATGCTGTGATTCAGAATAATGTTTTTTTTATGATGTAAAGCATCTCCTCTCTTATCATTTCTGATTTCTTACAATTGTTTGAACTTGTGTTTGAAAATGCTGTTGTTTCTTTTCCTTTTCTAAGATATAAGCTTTAGCTGAATAACCTGGTGTCATTGAACATTGCTGTGTGGCTCCCAAAGGCAGAATTGTGGACAATTTTAATAGGGGAAAGCATGTAATTCTTATTTAAACACTTGTAATCGATGGGACTTCCTCTTCGCGTGCAATTTATTAGTCTTCATCTTCGCATACCAATTGATCCAAAAGTTGGTATGTGCAGGTGTATTCCGTGTCAGTGGCTTTAACGAATACATTGTTTCAATCTTCGAAACTACCTCAGCTACTAGAGTAAACTAATGCATCAATTTAATTCTCACTTTATAATGAAAAACAGCCAATAGATTGTGAAACTTATGCCCTGTGGCTCAGCCACCAATGATTGATGGATTCGCTTGCAGGATTGCAGTGCAGTGTCACCTTGCATTAGAGTATTTTTTTAGCAGGTGGAAGGACATCAACTGATCCAGAAGTAGATCAGATTGGTATTGCCTAGAATGGAATGCCATTGAAATGTAAGCGTAAGTGTATATTGTAATTGTCTGCGAAGTGGAGTGGGCTATAAAAATGATAACTGTTTTAATAAGCAATGGATGGGAACTTGAGGGTAAATTCAGATGGGCCAAATTCAGAGCAGGCAACAGGAGACAGAAAATTAGTGTGACTCTGAAAGGTAGAAGAAGCAAAGGATAACGATGAAACAAGAGTAAAAATTCTACATTGGGGAAAGACAAATTTTACGAAGCTGAGAGGTGATCTGGCGAAAGTGGACTTGTTACAGCTGCTTCAAGGGAAATCACTGACAGACCAGTGGGAGGCATTCAAAGGCGAGATTCTATGGGCACGGTTTAGATGATATGAATATATTTGGTAGGTAAAATCGAGGAAAATTCAAAGATGCTTTATCAGTACATTAAGAGCAAGAGGATAACTAAGGAAAAGGCAGGGCCAGTTAGGAAGGTAACTTAGGCATTGATGCAAAAGATGTGGGCAGGGTTCTTAATGAGTACTTTTTTTTATATTCGTTCATGGGATGTGGGTATAGCTGGCTGGGCCAGCATTTATTGCCCATCCCTAATTGCCCCTGAGAAGCTGATGGTGAGCTGCTTTATCTCTGTTTTCACAAAGGAGAGGGATGATGCAGACATTCAATAAGCATAATGAGAGAGGAAGTACTGGATGGATTGACACCCTTGAAGGTGGATAAATCACCAGGGCCAGATCGATTGTATCCCAAGACGTTAAAGGAAGCCAGGGAGGAAATAGCGGATGCTCTGAGGATCACGCTTCAATCTTCATTAGATACAGGTGAGGTACCAGAGGATTGGAGGTCTGTGAACGTTGTACCATTGTTTAAAAAGGGTGTGAGGGGTAGGCCAAATAATTACAGGCTGGTCAAGTCTGACCTCAGTGGTGGGCAAATTATTGGAATCAATTTTGAGAGCCTGAATAAATTGTCACTTAGAAAGGTAAGGATTAACTAGGGATAGTCAGCATGGTTTTGTTAAGGGAAAGCCATGTCTCACTAACTTAATTTAATTTCTTGAGGAAGTAACAAGGAGGATTGATGAGTGTAGTGCAGTGGGCATGTTCTACATGAATTTTAGTAAGGTATTTGACAAGGTCCCACATGGTAGACTGGTCAGAAAAGTAAAAACCCATGGGATAAAAGGGGAATGTGGCGAGTTGGATCCAAAATTGGCTCAGTGACAGGAAACAAAGGGTAATGATTGATGGATGTTTTTGCGAATGGAAAGCGGTTTCCATTGGAGTTCCACAAGGCTCAGTGTTGAGACCCTTGCTGTTTGTGGTATACACTAATGATTTGGACTTAAATGAGGGAGGCATGATTGGGAAATTTGGAGATGACACTAAAGTCAGCCATGTTGTTGATAGTGAAGAAGATAGCTGTGGCCTCCAGAATGATATCAATGGTTTTGTTGAATGGGTGGGAAAGTGCCAAATGGAATTAAATAGGAGAAGTGTGAGGCAATACATTCTGGGAGGACAAACAAAGCAAGGGAATGCACAATAAATGAGAGGATATTGAGAGGGGTAGAGGAAATCAGAGACCTTAGTGTGCATGTCCACAGATCCCTGAAGGTGGCAGGACAGGTAGGTAAGGCAATGAAGAAGGAATATGGAACACTTTCCTTTATTGGATGAGATGCATAATACAAAAGCAGTGATGTAATGCTGGAACTGTATAAAATGCTCGTTTGGCCACAGCTAGAGTTTTGCCTACAGTTCTGGTCACCACATTACAGGAAGGATGTAATTTCTCTGGAGAGAGTAAAGAGGGGATTTACATGAATGTTGCTAAGGCTTGAGATTGCAGCTATTAGAAACAATTAGGTAGGCTAAGCTTGTTTTCCTTAGAACAGATGAGGCTGAGGGGCAATTTGATATTTATCTGGTGTCGCCCCTTCAGGCGTAAACCTTTCTGGGGTATCTGGTTTTCTTGGGCAGCAGCACAGCCTGGATGTTGGGCAGGACCCCACCCTGGGCTATGGTGGCCCCTCCCAGCAGCTTGTTGAGCTCCTCGTCGTTGCGGACGGCCAGCTGCAGGTGGCGGGGGATGATGCGGGTCTTCTTGTTGTCCCGGACCACGTTGCCGGCCAGCTCGAGGATCTCGGCCATCAGGTACTCGAGGACGGCGGCCAGGTAGACAGGGGCTCAGGCCCCGACCTGCTCGGCATAGTGACCCTTGCGCAGCAGCCAGTGGATACGGCCGACAGGGAACCGGAGCCCGGCTCTGGAGGAGCAAGTCTTGGCCTTAGCGTGTTCTTTGCCTCCAGTTTTACCGCGACCGGACATTCTGTTCTCACACCTGCTGAAAGTGTTGACCAATACAACATTATGAGGGGCCCAGATTGAATAGACAGGAAAGACTTGTTTCCCCTAGTGGAGAGGTCAATTACCAATATACATAGATTTAGGTGATTGGTAGAAGAATTAGAGGGAATATTAGGAAAAACTTCTTCACCCAGAGGGTGGTAGGTGTCTGGAATTTGCTGCCTTCAGAAACCCTCAATTCATTTAAAAGGTACCTGGAACTGCACCTGAAATGCTGTCACCTGCAACACTGCAGACCAGGTGTTGGAAGGTGGGATTAGAATGGGCAACTAGTTTATTTTTTCAGCTGGCACAGACACGATGGGACTGAATGGCCTCTTTCTGTGTTGTAACTTTTCTATGGTTCTTAGTAATGGCTCTTCTGGTAAGTACTGTGTTTTTTTTATAGTACCAATATAATGTTACCATATTGTTCTTAAAACACACAAACATTTGGCAAGGAATGTTTATTGAATGGTAGGAAAGTGGAGAGTGCCACACTCTCCAGTATTAGGCAGAGAATAAGCCATAAAGTGCTTGTAATCTGTGATGTACCTCATAAAGGAGCTGTAGCTAAGCAGAGTAAAGCCCCAGATAACTGGAAAAATCAAAATGAGTTGGTCTCTAGAGTTTGAGAAATACAACACAAGCCAAATGGAGTCTAGACAAATCCTTGCTGCAATTAATCACTTGTGCTACCACTAACAGAAGACAAAAACCATTGTAATATGGTTCTAATACCATTAGCATCAGAATTGACTGATAAAATTTTATTATTGGATACCTACTGGCAAAATTTAGGAATCATTCATGAATTCTGATGATGACAAGGAAAATAACATGGTAGAGCTTAAAATTCAGTATGCAATGTTAAGTTTGAAAATGTAGAACTTTTTTCCCCCAAATCATTTATAATCTATGAAAATTTAGTTCACAACAATCCACTGATGAACTCAAAACATCGATACTAAGTACTATGGTATCTGCACATCTTCAGGTTAAACTTTATCAGTAGTTCCATAATGTTTTCCCCATACTTCACCCATGCACATTGTATGTTGTCTTAATATAACAATAGAAAATGTAACTATTTCGAGTGTACATTATCATCAGTGAGCTTTATAGTTGGAACTCGTTTCCAGCTGTGTTATTCTCCAGTCATGTATATTCCAGGGATTTTTTTTCATTGTCACTGACTCAATGGATGGATAAAAATGTCTGATCATAGTAAAGCAGACTATTGGTCCATCTATCCAACTCATTTAAATCTCCACAAAACTTTCTTGATTAATTTAACCTAATAAATCGAGCAAAAATGAATCTTATTTGCTAACGACCTCCAGTCCCTTTTGGAACTATTATCATAGTTTATTCTTCCACTATCCTTGTTGGAGGCCTGTTTGATTATTATACTTTTACTGAAACAAACACCTGAGTTTCCCTTTTTCTGTAGTCATCTTCAGTTAGAAACAATTGGGACAATGTTCTTGAGCCTAGAACGTGGCAGAAAAAAAAATCCAGGTTCAAATTCTCCAAACCCTCTCATAATCTAAATACCTTAATCATATCACTCTTCAGTAATTTCTTTTCAGTGGACAAAAGTCACAGATAACCAACCTCTCTTCACTCTGTCAGTTCAGTTTTGAAATTAAGCTTTTAGCCCACCTTTTGGTGATCTACATATCCCATTCTTCATGCAGGATTAGAGTGATCCAATAGTGGAATCAATTTCTGTTGGGAAGAAATCACATAAGCGGTACCATAACATCACTAAGTCAGGTACATAACATTACTTTCAGCAATCCTTAGGTCGCCATGGGGCAGAAGTTCTGATGCCTCTTTTGGCTGAACGCCCACTCCAAAGATGTATTCAATTCAAACACATTTCACACACCCCCCCCACCCCCACATCCCCCTACCCCCATTCATTTAACTGTTGTAGTTTCAATGAAGATGACAGATTTCAATCTTATTAGTTTTTTAAAAACTGGGGAATAATATTGAGAAGTTCAAGATGCTGATTCAGCCTTCAGCCATGTAGTGAGAGTGTTCCTCAAATAGTCAAATTCTTCAGGTGTATCTACTTTTGTGCAGCAATTAGCAGATGTCACAGTATTGTATTTTAATATGCAGACTTGATTAACCAGAGGAAATGCATTATTCAACTATCAACACAATACAGGATGTTTGTATCCCCACCTCTATTTGGATCTTTCAGAACTGCTTCTGATTTAATGATAATGAGTTATTAAGCATTGTCCACTCATAGAAATTGGAAGGAATTCACATTGTTAGGACTAGAGGCATAGGAACATAGGACTTAGGAATAGAATTAGGCCATTCAGCTCTTTGAGCTTGCTGCGCTGTTCAGTAAGATAATGGCTGATCTTGTTGTGTTGTCAACTCCACTTTGCTGTCTGCCCTCCATAACCCTTGACTCTGTTGTCTATTAAAGATCTGCCTAACTCTGCCTTGAATAAATTCAATGACCCGACTTCCACTGCTTTCTGGGGAAGAGTTCCACATACTAGCTACTTTTTGAGAGAGAGGATTTCTCCTCATTTCCGTCTTAAACGGGTGACCTCTTATTCTTAAACTGTGTCCGATGGTTCTAATCTCTCCCTTAAGTGGAAACATCCTCCCATTAACAACCCTATTAAATCCCCTCAGGATCTTATATGTTTCAGTAAGAGCACCTCTTATTCTTCTAAACCCCAATTGGCATAGGCTCAGCTTGCTCAACCTTTCTTCATAAGATAAGCCCCTCATCCCAGAAACTGCTTATAATGCACTTCTGTCCTTTTTTTCAAATAAGGAGACCAAAACTGTACACATTATTCCAGATGTGGTCTCACCGAGGACCTATACGGCTGCAGTAAAACTTCCCTACTTGTATATTTTATTCCTCTTGCAAAACACCAACATTCCTAATCACCCGCTGTTCCTGTGTACTAACTTTTTGTGATTCATGTATCAAGACACCCAGATCCCTCTGTACCGCTGAGTTTTGCAATCTCTCTCAATATTTAAATAGCATACTGCTTTTCTTTTCTTCCTGCTAAAGTGGACAAGTTCACATTTTACACTCTATCTGCCAAATTTTTGCCCACTCATTCAAGGCTGTCTCTAGCCCTTTACAGACTGTCTACCTCCTCTTGACAGCTTACTTTCTTACCTATCTTAGTTCATTGAGAAATTTAGCTACCATACTTTTGGCCCCTTCATCCAAATCATTGATGTAGATTGTAAATTTTTGAGGCCCCATCACCGATCCCTATGGCACTCCACTTGTCACAGTCTGCCAACCTTAAAAAAACCCATTTATCTCTATTATCTGCTTCCTGTTAGCCAACCAATTCTTTATCCATGCCAATATATTATCCCCTACACCATGTAATCTTACTTTGTATAGTATCCTTTAATTGTATAATGACCTTTAATGTGGCACCTTATCATGTGCCTTCTGGCAATCCAAGTATACCACACCTATGGATTCCCCTTTATCCACCTTGCTTGTTACCTCTTCACAAACCCATGTTGACTCTGCCTGATTAAATCTAAGTATCCTGCTATGTCATCCTTAATAATGGATTCTAGCAATTTCCCTATGATAGATGTTAGTCTCACTGGCCCATAGTTTCCAGCTTTCTGCCTCCCTCCTTTCTTGAAATAACATTAGCTATTTTCCAATCCACTGGGACCTTTCCCGAATCTAAGGAATTTTGGAAGATTGTAACCAATGCATCTACTATCTCTGCAGCCACTTCCTTTAAAATCCTCCGATGCAGGCCATCTGGTCCAGGGAACTTGTCAGCTTTTATGTGTAATAGTTTTCCCAACACCTTTTCGTTAGTGATGGTGATTGTTTTATGTTCCTCCCTTCTCTTCACCTTTTAATTTTCAAACATTGGTGTGAAGTTTTCTAACTTTTCTTCTACAGTGAAGATAGACACAAAATACCTATTCAACATCCCTGCCATTTCCTTGTTTTCCATTATCAATTCCCAAACTCACTTTCTAGAGGTCCAACACGAGCTTTAGTTGCTCTTTTCCTATTTAAACACTTGTAGAAACTCTTACTATTTGCTTTCTCATACTTTTCTTTCTCGCTCATTTTTTTTAGCCATTCTTTGCTGGTTCTTAAAACTTGACCAATTGTCTGACCTAATATAATCTTTGCATATTTGTACAGTGTTTCTTTCAATTTGATGCTATCCTGAATTTCCTTATTCAGCTATTTAAAATGCATCTTTCTCAAAAACTCTTTTCTTTCTCACTGAGAAATCTTGGTTGAGAGTTATTAAATATTTCCTTAAAAGTCTGCCACTTCAACTTGACTGTCTGATCGTTTAACCTACTTTCCCAATTCAGTTTCGCTAGATCTGTTTTTAAACCCTAATAATTACCTTTATTCAGGTTGAAAGTACTAGTCTTAGATTCACATTTCTCCCCTTCAAACTGAGCATGAAATTCCATTATGTTATGATCGTTGCCTCCTTTACTATGAGGTTATTGATTAATCCTGCTTTGTTACTCATTACCAGGCCCAGACTGGCCTGCTCCCTGGTTAGTTTTAGAACGTACTGTTTTAAGAAATTGTCCCAAATATACTCTATGAACTCATGTTCCATGCTACCTCTGCCAATCTGATTTGCCCACCTAGATCCTATTACTACACCTTTCTGACGTGCCCCAGTTATTTCTTTCTGTATACCCTGTCTTACCATGTAACTACTGTTAGGGAGCCTATAGGCTACCACCACAAATGACCTCTCACCTTTACTATTTCTTATCTCTACCCAAATGGATTCTGTGTGTTGCTCTTTCAAGCCAAGGTCATCCCTCACTACTGCACTAATGACATTTCTAATTAACAGATCTACACCACCACCTTTTTCTAGATTCCAAACTTTTTGAAATGTCAAATACCCTTCAACGTTTAGGCCCCAGCCTTGGTCACCCTGTAACCATGTCTCTGTAATGGCTATCAGGTCATATATATTTCTTTGTGCTAACAATTGATCCATTTTGTTACGAATGCTGCGTGCATTCAGGTACAGAGCCTCTAATTTTGTCTGTTTGCCATTTTTTCACTCTCCAGCCATTATCTGCTGGTGCACTCTTTTAAGTTTATACTCTCTGTCCCTTCCCTACCCAAATCGCTACTCTCTTACCTTGTTATTTCCCTTTAATTTACTACATCTCCTCTCGTATGATTCCTTTTTCCCCAGCTATTTAGTTTAAAGCCCTCTCTACCACCCTAGTTATACGACTAGCCAGAACACTGGTCCCAGCACGGTTCAGATGAAGACAGTCCCAATGGTACAGCTCTCAGGTTTTTTTGTTTGGAAAACAATATGCTTGCCAGTTCTGAGTACTTAATTGTTTACATCCTGTGATCATAAAGCAATAGGACAGGTTTTCTTGAGTTTAACGAAGAAAGAGATTAGCTTTATTATACTTAAACTGATCAAGTAAAATAATAAAATAGGCACTGACTTTCGCATGCACACACTCTTGAAGTTCTCACACAAACATAGATTACAGAATGGGGAAAGATAGGTTGGCCAAATTAGAGTCCATAAAATAAAGTAAATGTTTAGTGTGAAGCTGGCTTCACGCTGAATTTGATGGCCTCGATGCTTCCAATTTAAAGATGTAGATGACTGACTTGGTTGCTCTTTGGGCGATTGTAGTGCTGAGTTGAAATCTTTTAAGAAATCTGTCTGCAGCATAGTGTCTTTGGACGATCACAGTCAGCAAACAGGTTGAAGCTTAATAGGTGAGTTGAGAAAAATGAGGCAGGAGGGACCCCAATTGGGTCTTCTCCCTAAGCTGCTTAGTTCTGCTGAGAAAGCATGTGCTTAAAGCATACAAAGGGTTGGCTTGTCATGTGACCTTCCTTCATTGTCCCTGTATCCCAAAGCTGAATTGATTAGCTCATGCCTGGAAGCTAACTTAGCCAGGCTCTGATTGTCCAAGTCTTAATGGCCAGTCTCCAACAGCTGAATACCTCAGGTGATTGCCATAGATGCCTTGCTCATGAGACAGGAGATGAGAGTCCTTTACACTCCCCTAAAGTCATTATCTTTGATGTGTTTTGCAAATAGACTGACTCCACTCCAATGAATTAAGTGTGAAATATTGTATTGTGGAATGTAGCAATGCAAATTGGGGTTAGCCGCCTAGGACTGTTATTTTAAGTCACTTTAGTCTCCGTGTTTTTAAAAAGTCTTTTTAAAAGTTGAATTCAGGTTTCCAGCCGGCGGATTAAAAATCATTATTTGGCATAAAGTACACCTTCCTGACTATCCCACGTGCAGGCTGATCAGAGCCCAAAGAATCCAAGAACAAGTTAATGTGGAATGATTGGAGTGGGGTGAAGTCCTTTGGAATAAAGGAGGCTGAGGGGTGATGTAACTGAGGTGGATAAAATGATGAGGCATCAAGATTGAATGGATAGGAAGGACCTATTTTCCTTCACAGTGGGGCACTGGTTTAAAGTAATTGGCAAAAGGATTGGAGAGGAGTTGAGGAGAAATATTTTCATGCACAGGGGGATGGGGGTATGGAATTTTCTACCTTTGAAGGCTCATGGAGACAAAAACCCTCAAAACATTTCAAAACTACTTGGATATGCACTTGATGTACCGTAGCCTACAAGGTTACGGCCAAGAGCTGGAAAGTGGGACGAGGCTGGAAAGCTCATTTTCTGCTGGCACAGACATGATTGGCTCAATGGACTCCTCCTGTGTTGTGAATTCGCTATGTTTTTATGACCGGACTTGTAACCGGTCAGCGGGATTGTTGATGTGTTCAATGCAAGTGCTCTGTTTAAAGTGAAGAATGCACTGAGCTTTAACTGGGTCAGAATGCCCAAGCAAATTTTGATTTGGACTGTGCTGATAACCCAGTGCATCATTTGCACTTCTCAGTGCATTAAGAAATTCAGCCATCTATTGGGAAAATGCTTCCAAGAAATCTGCAGCTTCACTGCTATACAGTAAATGTCCTTCATGTTTTGAAACTGCAGTTGACCAGACAAAATTTGCTTTGAGCTAAATTGCTTTTCTTTCAAGTTTCTCTCATTTGTGACAGAAGAAATCTTTGTGATTGAATGACAAAGAGCATTTTAAGTGGCCTTCATTTTAGAGGCGTAATATGTGATTCCGCTGCTTGCGGGCAGAAGTCAATTTTAATATTTTCATGCTGTGTTACCTTTGTTTTCTAAGCATTATCTATAAATGCCAATCACTTTTTTTATGGTGTATTCTCTAGCTTATTGAATATCACAGTAATAAGGAGCTAATGTTTCAGGTCTGGACCATGGAACCTGAAAATTGAGTGACCTATTGTATTGTATCCAGCAAAATCTTTCTGCGTACCGCCTTTCATTGACTCCATTTGTGCTGCTTGCCTATCTTTGAAAGAATGAAGTCTTTGGGCATCACTTACGGCAATTGTCTTTACTTACTGAGCAATTTCTAAATTCTGTAACATCTGCAACGTGGACTAACTTACTTGGGTTATTAGCATACTTTGTAAAGTTCTTAAGTTATTATTAACGATCACTGTTGAAGAAAATAACACTCAGTCAAAAAAAAACCTTTAAAAACAGTTAGGATGCTCATTGTTTCACAGCAGTTTTTTAAAAATAATAAAAATTGCAGTTATTCAATTGCTGTTGTTTTTGCACAGTTAATATTCCTATTTAACTGTGCACAGGGCAGAAATGCTCAGGAAACATGGAAAATAACTTGGGTAATTTTTGTTTTATACATTATTACTGTATATTTTATATATGAATATATAGGATTTTTAAATTCATTTACAGGATGCCGCTGGATAGGCCAGCATTTATTGCCTATCCCTAATTGCCTTTGAGAAAGTGCTGGTGAGCTGCCTTTTTGAACCTGTAGCCCCTGTGGTGTAGGTACACCCAGAGTGCTGTTAGGGAGGGAGTTCCAGGATCTTGACCCAGCAATAGTGAAGGAATGGCAATATATTTCCATGTCAAGATGGTGAGTAGCTTGGAGGGGAACTTCCAGGTGTTGGTGTTCCCATGTGTCTGATGCCCTTGTTTTTCTAGATGATGGTGGTCATGGGTGTGGAAGATGCTGCCTAAGGACCCTTGGTCAGTTTCTAAAGTGCATTTTGTAGATGGTACACACTGCTGCCATTGTTCGTCGGTGGTGGATAGGGTGCCAATCAAACAGGCTGCTTTGTCCTGGATGGTGTCAAGCTTCTTGAGTGTTGTTGGAGCTGCACTCATCCAGGCAAATGGGGAGTATTCCATCACACTCCAGATTTGTGCCTTGTAGATGGTGGACAGGCTTTGGTGAGTCAGGAGCTGAGTTACCTGCCCCAGGATTCCTAGCACTGAGCTGTTCTTGTAGCCATAGTATTTATATGCTAATCTAGTTCGGTTTCTGGTCAATGGTAACCCCCAGGATGTTGATAGTGGGAGATTCAGTGCTGGCAATGCCATTTAATGTCAAGTGGTGATTTGTAGGTTCTCTCTTGTTGGAGATAGTCTTTGCCTGGCACTTGTGTGGCATGAATGTAACTTGCCACTTGTCAGCCCAAGCCTGGATATTGTCCAAGTGTTGCTGCATTTCGACATGGACCGCTTCAGCACCTGAGGAGTTGCGAATGGCGCTGAACATTGTACAATCATTAGCAAACATCCCCACTTCTGACGCTATGATGGAAGGAAGGCCATTAATAAAGCAGCTGAAGATGGTTGGGCCCAGGACACTACCCTGAGGAACTCCTGCAGTGATGTCCTGGAACTGAGATGATTGACCTCCAACTACCACAACCATCTTCCTTTAGGCTAGGTATGACTCCAACCAGTAGATGTTTTTCCCCTTGTTTCCCATTGACTGCAGTTTTGCTAGGGCTCCTTGATGCCACACTTAGTCAAATGCTGCCTTGATGTCCAAGGCAGTCACTCTAACCTCACCTCTGGAGTTCAGCTCTTTTGTCGATGTTTGAACCAAGGCTGTATTGAGGTAAGGAGCTGGGTGACTCTGGCGGAACCCAAACTGAGTGCCAGCGAGCAGGTTATTGCTAAGCAAGTGCTGCTTGATAGAGTTGTTAATGACCCCTTCCATCACTTTACTGATGATGGAGAGTAGTCTGATCGGGCCGGGTAATTAGCCAGGTTGGATTTGTCCTGCTTTTTGTGTACAGGACACACCTGGGTAATTTTCTACTCTTCATTGAACCAAGGCTTATTCCCTGGCTTGGTGGTAATGGTAGAGTGGGGGACATGCCATGTCATGATGTTAAAGATTGTGGTTGAGTCCAATTCTGCTGCTGCTGATGGCCCACAGTTCCTCATGGAAGCCCAATCTTGAATTGCTAGATCTGTTTGAAATCTATCCCATTTAACACAGTGGGATTGTCATACAGCACGATGGAGTGTATCCTCAATATGAAGATGGGACTTCATCTCCACAAGGATTGTGCGGTGATCACTCTTACTGATTCTTTCATGGACAGATGCATCTGCAGCAGGCAGTTTGGTGATGATGAGGTCAAGTATATTTCTCCCTCTTGTTTGTTCCCTCACCATCTGCCTCAGATCCAGTTTTGCTGCTAAGTCCTTTAGGACTTGGCCAGCTTAGTCTGTGGTTGCACTACCGAGCTACTTTAGGGGATGGACATTGAAATCCCTGACCCAGAGTTCTGTGCCCTTGCCTCCCTCAGTGCTTCCTCCAAGTGTGGGAGTGGTGATTCATCAGTTGAGGGAGTGCGGTACACAGTAATCAGCAGGAGGTTTCCTTGCTCATGTTTGACTTGATGCCATGAGACTTCATGGGCGTCGGAGTCGATGTTGAGTACTCCCAGGCAACTCCCTCCTGACTGTATACCACTGTGCTATCACCTCTGCAGATGGTGATGTTGGTGTCTGGGACATGATCTGTAAGGTATGATTCCGTGAGTAGGAATATATTAGGCTGTTGCTCGACTAGGCTGTGAGGCAGCTCTCCCAATTTTGCACAAGCCCCCAGATATCAATGAGGAGGACAAACATAGTCGACAGGGCTGGCTTTGCCGTTGTCATTTCCGGTGCCTAGGTCGATGCTGAGTGGTCCATCTGGTTTAAATGTATTGACTTTTTAGTGTTTGGTTACAACTGAATGGCCTGCTAGACCAATTCAGAGATCATTTAAGAGTCAACCACATTACTGCAGATCTGGAGTCACATAGGCCAAACCAGGTGAGGATGGCAGATTTGCTTCCCTAAAGGGCATTAGTGAACTTGAGGAGCCGTGAATGGTGCTGAACATTGTGCAATCATCAGCAAATGTCCCCACTTCTGACCTTATGATAGAAGGAAGATCATTGATGAAGCAGTTGAAGATGGTTGGGCCGAGGACACTACCCTGAGGAACTCCTGCAGTGATGTCCTGGGACTGAGATGATTGACCTTCAACTACCACAACCATCTTTCTTTGTGCTAGGTATGACTTCAACCAGTGGAGAGTTTTCTCCCTTATTCCCATTGACTCCAGTTTTGCCAGGGCTTCTTGATGCCGCACTCAGTCAAATGCTGCTTTGATGTCAAGAGGAGTCACTCTCACCTCACCTTGGGAGTTCAGCTGTTCAGCATGTTTAAACCAAGGCTATAATGCGGTCAGGAGCTGAGTGACAATGGCGGAACCCAATCTGGGCATCAGCAAGTGCTGTTTGATAGCATTGTTAATGACCCCTTCTATTACTTTACTGATGATCGAGAGTAGACTGATGGGGAGGTAATTGGCCAGGTTGGATTTGTCCTGCTTTTTGTGTACAGGACATACCTGGACAATTTTCCACATTGCTAGGGAGATGCCAATGTTGTAGCTGTACTGGAACAGCTTGGCTAGGGGTGCAACAAGTTCTGGAGCACAAGTCTTCAGTACTATTGCCGGAATATTGTCAGGGTCCATAGCCTTTGCAGTATCCAGTACCTTCAGCTGTTTCATGATATCACTTGGAGTGAATCGAATTGGCTGAAGACTGGTATCTGTGACACTGGAGACCTCCAGAGGAGGCGGAGCTGGATCATCCACTCGGCACTTCTGGCTGAAAATTGTAGCAAATGCCTTATCTTTTGCCCTAATGTGCTGGGCTTCTCCATCATTGAGGATGGGGATATTTGTTGGAGCCTCCTCCAGTGAGTTGTTTATTGCCCACCACCACTCACGACTGGATGTGGTAGGACTGCAGAGCTTAGATCTGAGCCGTTGGTTGTGGGATCACTTAGCCCTGTCTATCACTTGCTGCTTATGCTGTTTGGCATGCAAATAGTCCTGTTTTACAGCTTCACTAGGTTGACACCTCATTTTTAGGTATGCCTGGTGTTGCTCCTGGCATGCCCTCCTGCACTGTTCATTGAACCAGCGTTGATCCCCTGGCTTGATGGTAATGGTAGAGTAGGGGATAAGCCAGGCCATGAGGTTACACATTGTGTTTAAGTACAATTTTGCTGCTGCTGGTGGCCTATAGCACCTCATGGATGCCCAGTCTTGAGTTGCTAGATCTGTTCAAAATCTGTCCAATCTGGCACAGTGGTAGTGCACAAAACATGATGGAGGATATCCTCAACCTGAAAGTGGGACTTCGTCTCCACAGCGACTGTGCGGCGATCACTCCTACCGATACTGTCATGGACAGGTGCATCTGCATCAGGCAGGTTGGTGAGGATGAGTTCAAGTATGCTTTTCCCTCTATTTGGTTCCCTCACCACCTGTCACAGACCCAGTCTAGCAGCTATGTCTTTTAGGACACGGCCAGCTCAGTCAGTAGTTGTGCTACTGAGCCTCTCTTGGTGATGGACATTGAAGTCCCCTAGCCAGAGTACATTCTACACCCTTGCCACCCTCCGTGCTTCCTCCAAGTGTTGTTCAACATGGAGGAGCACTGATTCATCAGCTGAGGGAGGGCGGTATGTGGTAATCAGCAGGAGGTTTCCTTGCCCATGTTTGACCTGATGCCATGAGACATCATGGGCTTGGAGTCGATGTTGAGGACTCCCAAGGCAACTCCCTCTCGACTGTAAAGCACTGTGCCACCACCTCTACTGGGCATGTCCTGCTGGTGGCACAGGACATACTCAGGGATGGTGATGGTGGTGCCTGGTACGTTATCTGTAAGGTATGATTCCTTGAGGATGACTATGTCAGGCTGTTGCTTGACTAGTCTGTGAGACAGCTTTCCCAATTTCACAGATGTTAGTAAGGAGGCCTTTGCAGGGTCAACAGGGCTGTGATTGCTGTTGTTGTTTCTGGTGCCTAGGCCAGTGTCAGGTGTTCTGTCTGGTTTCATTCCTTTTTTGTGACTTTGTAGAGGTTTATTACAACTGAGTGACTTGCAGAGGGCATTTAAGAGTCAACCACATTGCTGTGGGTTTGGAGTCACGTGTAGGCCAGACCAGGTAAGGACGACAGATTTCCTTCCCTTAAGGACATTAGTGAACCAGGTAGGTTTTTTACAACAATCGACAATGGTTCCATGGTCATCTGCTTGAAGACAATTTGTCAAGAGAAGAGGCTTGCTGAGCTAGAGGAAGAAGCCTACAGTAACTCTCTTAGTAAAAGGCAATTAGTCTGGGAGAAAATAGTCTGCATCTGTCCAAGCCAGGACAAGGAGCATGGAGGCCACTGTGTACAAGTGTAGTGAGGCTCAAGCTTGAGCTGAGAAGTCCACAGTCATGAGCTTTTGAAGGAAAGTCAGAAGCTAATGGAAGGATCCCCACAAAATCTTGTACGTTAGGGAATGGCTGGAACACTGAGGAAAAAATGCATGAATTCCGGCATGCTTGGTTTCCAAATTGGAAGATTAACCATTTGGTTCGAGTACTGTTCCAAAGATTTGTAAAAGGGTTGGGATTTCTTGGATCTTCTGGTTACTTCTGTCATGGTTCTTCATTCAAATCTCTTCCAACCATCCCACAGTTGTAGACTCTCAATGCCAGTGTCTTAAGCATTGCCACCTCGAGTGAGAACTCTCCTGGTTTTAATGTTGAGAATTCTAATATTCTTTAACTCTGGAGCCTTGCATCTAGGATTTTTCTCTCTCTCTCTCTCTTTCTCTCTTCTCAGCTTAGCTATTCCAGAAGTCCAACTCACTGTTATTGGAGTCCCTCAGTTATCAAAGGATTTAATCGCCTTTAGCCTGCATACAGAATTTCAGCTGAATTCAGCTTGAACAAGATATTCCTTCTAGCCAGTCTGTTCAAAATTATACTGCTTGAAAAATACAACCACACACAGTAATCCATTTCTCCCTGTAATTAACTTCTTGTTTCCGCATCTTTTATTATTGTTTATCTCCCTGGAAGCTTGGTCACTTGATCAGTTACTGGAAGCAAATTGCCTTTCACAATCTTTCAGAGAAATTGAGTTCTTAAAGGGATCATCACCTCAACATAAAATCTAGGGCCGGGTTTATCCAGCCCCAACGAGGTGGGATTCGCTGCGGGGAATGTCCATTGACTTCTGGCAGGACTGGAAGACTCCAATGGCAGGCGGGGCTGGAAAGGTTTTTCTCCCCAAAGCATGTAGTCCATCACATATAATTTTTGTATATTTTAAAGTAACTGCTGTGGATATATTTCATGAGATTGCTTAAAATCTTATGCACTTGCATCACAATCCCACAACTGGGGACGTAAAGACGACGCTTTCCACTTGAGATGGAACATTATTTGTTCTTTTTGGAGCATGCAGTTCGGGGACTTTATCAGTGTTTAGTAACTTCCTAATGTGAGACTATATTTCCAATGCGTATTTGAATAAAAGAAAAAAAATCACCATCATGTTAATTAGTTTTATTACTTTGAAATTATATGCAATTCTCTGTTTTCCAAATGTAAATTTGTAGCAAAATTACTATAATTACATGCTTAAGTGTTCATGTGCTTGAATTATCACGCATTGAAATTCAAATTCTGTATTGTTGGCACATCCTCAAAACCAACGCATAGCATATTTTTGATTACAGTTGCAATAACTTGTTCATATGTGGACTGCGATCATTGAGCTATTACATATTCTTGCTTGATTAGTAAATATAAATAAGTGATCATATATTGTTTAATAATAATTTCACTTCATTCACCCATTGTTTTAATATGTTAAAATGTAATTCCTTTGACTGTGCTGTGTCACATTGATTTGTTCTTTGCCTAACTCATGAAAGTTATGTATAAATATTGGCGAAGAACCAGACAACATAATAAATTTCTAGACATCTATGTTTATTTTTTGTACCAATTTGCAGTGTTTGCTGATACATAGTGGGAAAAATTGTGTGCAAGATCTGCAGGATAATGGGGACAAGTCCGGAGGCAGGCAGGCATGAAAATTCTTACAAACACACAAACAAATTAAGAACAGGAGTGGGCTGTTTGGCCCCCTCAACTTGCTTCGCCATTCAATAAGATGATCTGATTGTGGCCGCATTCCACATTCCCACCTACCTCCAATAACCTTTGACTTCCTTGTTAGTTAAGAATCTATCTACCTCTGCCTTTAAATATTCAGTGACCAAGCCTCAACCGCTCTCTGGAGAAGAGAGTTCCAAAGCAAGTTAGTTAAATATGATTTGCCCTTAACAAATCCATGCTGGCTTTCCTTAATTTCCTTAATTAACCAGCTTTGGCCCAAGTGACAAATAATTTTGTGCCAAATTATTGTTACAGTAAAAGTCTTAAAACATTAAATATTGTTGTGCCATCCTTTCAGCTATCAACTGGTAGTTTGAATTTCTTTTTTTAAGAGTTATTGGGTCTCTCCAGGGAACATGACGCTTGGGAAATCTAAATTAAAGATTTTGTTAAATATGTAACAGTTTTTGCAACAATTTACTTTTGTTGCTTGAAAACAAGATTTTTCTTTCTGCCACTAGATTTGTGGCAGCTTTATAGGTACTGCACATATTTCTGTCCTATTATTCTAATTATTTATTCTGCTGTTTAACGATCGTTGTTTTGTTGCTATTTGCTGACTTTCCTATGCCCAATGCCTTTGGACTTTTTTGAATGCCTGGCAAGTATTGATATGTGTAAAAACTGTAGAAATCGCTAGAAAACATTCTGTTCATTGAAAATAGTACATGTAAGATTATAAATATGAAATAAGCAGGGAATTCCAGAAAAGCAGAATGCTGCAGATGCTGGAATCTAAAATAAAAACAGAAAATGTTGGAAAAACCCGGCAGGTCAGGCAGCAGCCGTGAAGAGAGAAAGAGGTAAAGTTTCAGGTCTGTGCCCCTTCATCAGAACTAGGAAAAGTTTGTAATGGTTTGGAGCCAGAGTTGGTGGAATAATGACAAAGGAAGGCCTGTGACAGGAGAGGTTGAATGAAAGAAGAGGATTCCGGGGCCAAAGTGTATGGTATGGGGCAGAAAAGAAACATTATTTTTTATGAATAGTGCACTTCTTTGATCCAGAAATAAGCTTGTGTCTCTCAAGTACTACATTGGAAAAGGAAGTCTAAGTGGCACAAAAATCAATGTATTTTGTGTCTGTGCTTATCATATAATTAGAGCATGAAAACCGTATGCAATCCATAATTGATGTTAAGGACCTCTAATTTCCTCAATCAACAATAAGTTAGACCCGAAGATGCACCCATTCCTATACCAATTCTGCCGATTCTCAAGTTCCGCTCAAATTTCCCTCAAATCTCAAGCAAAAAGTAAATTAGTGGAAATCAGTAGAAACACTTGCGACCCAAGGAAAGCACTAAACTCATGCCATATGTACTTTAATTTTGAAAATTAAATTTCAGCTCCATTAACCACCATTCATGCACATTAAGCACAATTAAGCTTTCAAACTTTTAATATTATTTGTACTGATGGCATAAAAATATATTCAAACAGAAAATGCAGAGCCTGCCTCTCATAGATAAAGTAGAACACTTAAACAAAATCGCAATGAAGCAAAAGAAAAGTTACTGTTTCTTGTTGCACCTGAAGCTTTGCCCATAATTTGAAGAGAGCCTCAAACCATGCAAAATTACAGCATAGATGCATGTAAGTCTCTGCTACTTGGGATGTCAGATTGATCGGGGAGGTGCAGTGTTGTGTCGCGTCACCATTATTATGGATGGAGAATTCCCCTCACCCCCAGTTCGTGGAATATTTACAATACTTGTAAATATAAATATCCATCAACATCTTGAACAAACCGTGCATTAAAGAGGGGTTGATGGTTCATGTGAAGCAAAGGAAATAGAGAGTTAAAACCAGCTCATACTAATGTAATAGGAAACTTCGAGCTGAACATGGCTTTGGAAACTAACATTGGGCTAGTGTAAGGGCAGCAGATAGTGGCTGATGGTACAGGACAAGTCCAAGGCTGGATCTTGTATGGCCACTTATGGGGATGGTAATCAACAAAGAAGGTTCCAGGTTGAAATCTATGCTGTGGCTGGACCACAGGCAAATACTTAGGATTGGTGTGAAATTAGGATACTGATTGCGGGTTGTACAAGGGACTGGGCATCCAATTTGAGTCTACAAAGTTGGTGTGGACAATCAGGTATCAGTGAAAGTCCTGCTAATCTGATAAGATGGTGAGAATTGGTTGGATAGCAGGGAACTTGTAGCAGATTTGTGTATTTTAGCAGGATATACTTTCTGGACCTGATTGCTTCATAGAATGACATAATATCAATCAGATGATTATCTCAAATCGGTTACCAATGCTGAAGTTGTTCTGCAATCTAAAGGTCTACAATCATGCAATGAAACACTTTTCACAAATCCAAAGTTTTAAGTTTGTGCTGTATATTTCAAATTAAATTGTCAGAATGGACATTTATTCTAATATGAATAAGGCCCCCAATTTTAACTTGTAATACAGCTTTTATCTTCTATTAATAATCTACTGGCTCATCTAAATAATATAATTGTTTATTTGTAATCTTTATCTGGTAATATTTGATAAGTGAATTGTGTGACTAAACTTACCAGTAACATTGTATTGAAATGAGATATTCAGTGAGTAAGTTGGACAGGTGACGTAGTATCAAGTACTTCCTACTGTTACCCAGTTTTCCACATTTTGGAAGAGCAATCATCCATATTAAAGAAATGTCAGAACGCATACTTTGGAATGTTCCAACAGGCATTTCATGTAACTGTGTCTGATACCATAAATCTAGGCTGTCTCTGCCTGAGCAGTTAAAATTACCCGAATTTCTTTTGGACTGGTTGACAGCTAACAAATCAGAACAGAAGAACCAATGAATGTAAACGTTTGTATTTTGTTTCAGACTTGAGTGATATAGATATTGAAAAGAATTCAAATGAGTAGAATTCACTCAGGGCACTGAAGGGTAACTGACTAACCACACATAACCATAGTTAAAATGCTTCAAGCTGTGCCATACATAGGAATTTCTTCTGGAACTCCTCCAATGGCTTAATAGGTAAAGCTAATTATGGGTATAGCACTTGGATATATGGATGTAGAGTCATATATACCAGTATGAAGATCTCATGCAGCTTCCATATCTGGTCAGTCCCCGTTAAGCCAGCTGATCTTAAGAAGGGCAGTAGTTGGGATGTTATAATTAACTTTGCATCCAGGAACTCAAGATGTTATTTGGCAACTTTCTGTTGACAAATGCATGAGTACGTCAAAGAAGAAAATGGTCAAGTTTGTTTGTGGAGCCACTACCATTTAGAACAGTCTACTAATGTGCATTGTGAACTGTGAAGAAGGCCATGATCAATCTCAGGAGAACATAGACAGGCTGATCGAGTGAGAAAATACATGGCAGATGAAATTTAATGCAAAGAAGTATGAAATGATATGTTTTGGTAGGAAGCAGGAGGATAGACAATTTAAAATAAAAGCTACAACTCTAAAGGGGATGCAGGAGCAAAGGGTTTCAGGGTATGTGTGCACAAATCATTGCAGGTAGAAGGGCAGCTTGAGGAAGCAGTTAATAAGGCACATGGAATTTGAGGCTTTATAAATAAAAGCACAAGAGTACAAAAGCAAGGAAGTTATGGCAAATCTTTATAAACCACTGGCTCAGCCTCAGCTGCAGTATTGTGTCCAATTCTGGGCACCGCATTTTAGGAACGCAGGAGTAGGCCTTTCAGCCCATCAAGCCTGCTCTGCCATTCAATATGACTATGGCTGATCATCTACTTCAATGCCTTTTTCCTCATATCCCTTTATGTCATTGGTATTTAGAAACCTGTCAATCTCTGCTTTCAATGACAGCTTTCACAGCCCTCTCGGATAGAGAATTCCAAAGATTCACAACCCTCTGAGTAAAAAAATAGCTTCTCATCTCAGTCCTAAGTTGCTTCCCCCTAATGTTGAAATTGTGTCCCCAGTTTCTAATCTCCCCAACCAGGGAAACATCTTACCTGTATCTACCCTGTCCCTACCCCTTGAAGTATTTTGTAGGTTTCAATGAGATCACCGCTCATTCTTCGAAATCCTAAAGAACACAGGCCCAGTTTCCTCAACCTCTTTCCATAGGGTAGCCCTGCCATCCCGGGAACAAGTCTTGTGACCCTTTGTTGCACTCCCCCTATGGCAATAATATCCTTCTTAAGGTAAGAGGTCCAAAACTGTACTCCAGGTGTGGTTTAACCAAGGTTCTATACAGTTGAAGCAAGACTTCGCTACTCCTGTACTCAGATCCTCTTGTGATAAAGGCTAACATACCCTTATCCTTCCTAATTGTTTGCTGCATCTGCATATTAGCTTTCACTGATTATTGACGAGGAGACCCAGGTCCCTTCGTACATCTACACTTTCTAACTTCTCACCTTTTAAGGAATACACCGGACATCTGTTCCTCCTACCAAAGTGGATAACTTCACATTTTTCCACATTATATTCCATCTGCCAAGTCCTTGCACATTCGCTATGTCTGTCCAAATCCCTTGAAGCTGCTTTGCATCTTCCTCACAACACACATTCCCACCTAGCTTTGTATTATCCATGAACTTGGAAATATTACATTTGGTTCCCACATCCAAATCATTGATATATATATATATTGTGAACAGCTGGGGCCTAAGTCTTGATCCTTGAGGCATCCCACTACACAAATGCAAGAATGACCAGTTTGTTCCTACTTTCTGTTTTCAGCCTGTTAACTAATCCCTAATCCATACCAGTATATTAGCTCCTATCCCATGTGCTTTAATTTTGCTCATCAACCTCCTGTGGAGGACTTTTAGCCTTCTGAAAATCCAAGTATACTACACCCACTGACTCCCTTTACAAAATTCTGTTAGTAACATCTTCAAAAAAAACCTCCAGCAGGTTCGTCAAACATGATTTCCCATTCATAAATCCATATTGACAAGGCCCAGTCAGATCATTGTTCTTCAAGTGTCCATTTAACACATCCTTCATAGTAGATTCTAACATTTTCCCTATTACTGATGTAAGGCTGTAGTTCCCCATTTTCTTTCTCTCTCTTCTTAAATAGTGAGGTGACATTTAATACATTCCAATCTGCAGGAACTGTTTCAGAATCTATAGAATTTTGGAAGATGTTCAGAAATGCATCCACTATCTTCATAGCTACCTCTTTCAACACTCTGGGTTGTAGAATATCAGGCCCTGCGACTCCTCAAACTTCAGTCCATTAATTTTTCCAATACAGCCTACTTACTAATACTAATTTCCTTTAATTCCACAATCTCAGTTGACCCTTCAATCTCTAGTTCTGAGAGATTTATTGTATCTTCCTCATTGAAGAGAGACACAAAGTAATCATTTAGCTTCTCTGCCATTTGTCTATTCCCCATTATGAATTCTCCTGATTCTGCCTGTAATGGACCCACATTTGCCTTAGCCAAACATTTCCTTTTTCATATCTATCGAAGCTTTTACAGTCTGTTTTTTATGTTTTTTGCTAGTTTACAATCATAATCTATTCTCCTTTTCTTTATCAATTTCTTGGCTCTCCTTTGCTGTATTCTAAAATTCTCCCAATCCTCAGGTTTACTACTATTTCTGGCAACTTTATAGGCCTTTTCTTTTAATCTTATACGATCCTCAACTTCCTTTGTTAGCTACGGTTAATTGACTTTTCTTTTCGGTTTTTTTGCCTTGAAAGAATGTATAGTTACTGTAAGCTGTGTAATAATTCTTTAAAGACTATACATTGCCTATGTACTGTCATTCCTTTTCATGTATTTTCCCAATCCACCTCAGTCAATTTGCTCCTCATTCCTTCATAATTTCCTTTGTTCAAATTTAACGTCCTGGCTTCAGATTGAACTACCTCACTATCAAACATAATGTAAAATTCAGTCATATTATGGTCACGTGGAAGGATGTGAAGACTTTGGAGAAGGTGCAGAAAAGATTTACGAGAACGCCTCCAGGAATGAGGGACATCAGTAATGAGGATAAATTGACCAAACTGGGCTGTTCTCCTTAGAGAAGAGAAGATTGGGAGGAGATTTGATAGAGTTGTTCAAAATCGTGAGGGATCTGGACAAAGTAGATAAGGAGAAACTGTTTCCTTTGACAGAAGGGTCAAGAAGGAGAGGTCACTGATTTAAGATGATTGGTAAAAGAACGAAAGGCAACATGAGAAGAAACGTTTTCATGCAGTGAGTGATTAGGATCTGAAAGGTACCGACCGAGAGTGTGCTGGAGGCAGATTCAAACGTGGCTTTCAAAAGGAAATTGGATAATTATCTGAAGAGAAATTTGCAGGGCTGCCGGAAAAAAGCAGGTGCGTGGGTAGCTCTTACAGAGCTGGCATGGATTCAACAGGGCGAACAGCAGCGTTGTGTACTGTAACTGCTCTGTAATTTTATTCAATGATTGTGTGTGACCATTTGCAATCCAGATGCTGCTAATTGAATTTGAATTCTGATTGGTAAATTAAAAATGATTATTAGACACCGTTGTTGGGCATTTGTTTTCAGATACTCTAACCACATGCTATATGTACACGTACATCAATCTTTTTGGATGTTTCTTGGTAAAAAAAAGTAAGACTAAAAATAGTGTGTACAAGTGTTTTTAATTTTTTTCCCCTTGGTTACTAAATGGTGGTAGATATTAAGGAAATGCACACATGAAGTAGATTTACTTATATTGTGTGAGTGTATGTAAGTTATTTTCTACTAAAATTAACGCATGTGGTAAGAACTGTGTTGTCGTAGTTACAATTGTGGCAAATCAGCAATTTCTATTTGAAAACACTGCTCTGGACTGATGTGAGAATTGACCACTTGGACCAGGTGCCAAACAACTTCTGGCAACTTAGCAAGACCCATGACAGGACAAAAGGAGAGAAAAAGGAGGAAATAGATGTGAGGTGACAATGAACTTGGATAGGAGCCATTTTCCTCCATCAAAATTAACAGAAAATTTGGTTACTATTTGATTTAAAAAAAACACACAACTTGAAGTAAAATTAAAGAATTATGCGGAACCTGTGTAGTATTTCTCAGTTTAAATACATAAATTTAATTAAGGTTCTTGCTTATGCCCTACCATATTCTTCGGCTTCGTGGTATTAAAATAGTATGAGTGGAAAAACTGAGTTGAAAACGTAACTTCAAAGATCTTAAATGATTCATTTAGTTGAACTCCTGATAAATATTTGCTTGGAATTTCTGCAGTGGCCTTCCTATTCTCCTACTGGAACTTCAATGGAAGATGAGAGGAAATTTGTTTTTAAAAAAAGCCAAAACGGTTGTTAACCTGCCTTTTGAGTATTGCTACCAATTTTCTGCTAACGTAATGGAGGGAGGTTGAGAGGAACCTGTGGAAACTTTCCCCCAGAATGTCTACTCAGTTCAATGCTAAAGAAAGATTTGCTTTATGTTTGAAAGTTTAGTAATAGCTCCCAAGTATTCTGTTGAAAAGAATGACTTTGGAGATTTTCAATGGGTGCAACAATTAACGTTGTGGAGCTTATGGAATGGATGTTCCGCAAATGTTCTTGATTAGAAAAGTTAGATTGATTGAAAAATTATTTTATTGAGTGATCCCTGGAGCTTTCCAGTTCCAAATGATATGGTTGAGAGCTGACAATGTATTGGGAGTTACTGTGTGGTGTATTAGTTGGCAGTGTTTATTACCAGGCATGTGGGTGGAATTTATGGTTCTAAGATTTGGCCTTGGTTCAAAAACTCTGAATGATGGAGGCAAGGAACTGATGGTGGTATTTGAATGAACCCATCTTGCTTGCATATTAACACAATTACAATCTAATGGCAGAATATTTTCAGAAATAAACTGTTTTCTTTACTTTTGACACAAAACAATTAGTTAATGTCCACCTTACTTTTTAATAAGTGATTATGAAATTATTATTTACAACTCACTGTGTAAAGCCAGGCAAGGAACAATGAGAGCAGTTCCTGCTCCACAGTTCATGGGAAATAGTACATTAGAGGCTGGTTATTCTATTTTTCATAATTTTTTAACAGCCTGGCATAGCCATACTTGCCGAATCATACTTTAACAGCTAATGTCCTGGGAGTCCTCAACATTGACTCCAGACCCCATAAAGTCTTATGGCGTCAAGCCATACATGGGCAAGGTTGTCTCCTACCGATTACACCAACCTCCCTCCCTTAGCTGATGAATCAGTGCTTCTTCATATAGAACAGCACTTGGAAGATGCACTGAGCGTAGCAAGGCCACGCGATGTACTCTGTATGGTGGACCTCAAAGGCTAAATGGGGCAGACATGACACAGATCTATCAACTCAAAACTAGGAAACTATGAAACACTGTGAACCTCCAGCAGCATCAGAATTGTTTCACCACAATCTATAACGTCGTGGCCTGGCATTTCCCTCATTCTACCATTACGCTGATTCAATTAGGAATGCAGGAGAACATGCCAGGTACGACGCCAGGCATACATAAAAATGAAAACAAAAATACCTGGAAAACCTCAGCAGGTCTGGCAGCATCTGCGGAGAGGGACACAGTTAACGTTTCGAGTCCAAATGACCCTTCAGTTCTGTTGAAGGGTCATTTGGACTAGAAATGTTAACTTAGTCCTTCTCCGCAGATGCTGCCAGACCTGCTGAGTTTTTACAGGTATTTTTGTTTTGTTTTGGATTTCCAGCATCTGCAGTTTTTTGCTTTTATACATAAAAATGAGGTGGAAATCTGGTGAAGCTAGAACGCAGACCGACATGCATACTAAAGAGCGGAATCAGCATGCTATAGATAGGGCTAAGTGATCCCACAACCAACGGATCAGAACTAAGCTCTGCTGTCCTGTTACACAATGGTACTTTAACCTATTGAAAATAATATTTGTTTCTGTTTCTCGTAGTCTTTAAATACTGTTTGAGAAGAAGCCTCTAAGAATAGGTAAAAATCATAGCTGCTCACCTTCACGCATAATTCCTTAATTTGGTGGGTAGGACAGATGACCCCAGAACTCCTTCATGACTCTCATTGGTACTTTCACTTTGTACTTGTGCCATAAATTACTGAAAGGAAGGGCCAACCAAGTGGAAAGTCATTTCTTTCTCTTTGAAGGGTTGTCACAAGATACACACTCAATTCGCATGCACAGAGTTCAATGTTGGATTTGATTCTCGGCTTCTCCTCGCCTGTCCCACGCTGCCCCCACCCCCACCAACAAAAACAGGTCCTTTATGCTTCATTTTGAATATCATCTTATCAGATAAGCAGTATGATGCTTCCGTGATACTTAGAAATAGTTCTTTCAAGTATCCATGCATTCTATTTTTTTTTGTGTAACAAATTTCTGAAATAAGCACCCTAGTCATTTAAAAGCTTAAAAAGAATCTGCTAATTTCACTGTTAAGGTACTTTTGGGGTGAGTATTTATCCTTGCTCAGCAGAGCATAGAATTTGTGGAAAATTCAGTTCTCACCGTTTCAAGACAATGACTCCATATTTTCGAGGATCCCATGATGCACTACCTGCATAATTTTTTTTCCGATTGCCCCTTCCAATCCTTACTTTTGATAGTCATCCACTCTGTTTTTCTCCAATGTTGCTATGTTCTATTTCTACTGTAGTACTCTCTTATGGCTTATTCCCATTCTGTTCAAGGATAGCCATTGCACCTCTTCAGATATCTTAATCTACTGTAATAGGTAGTTAGGGTTGTACCCTTGTTCCTTTCCCAACAGTATCTGTGAGCAGAATGCAGTACTTCTCTGCCAACAGCATCATTTCCAAGGCCTTTCCAAGCCTATTTAACTGCTTGTCTGATTTTGTCTTAAATAAACCTAAGTCTCTTAAGCACATCCCAAGCAAATTTCACACAAGTCTCTCATTGTCTGTGCTGTGGTTCCATCAATCACCCTGTCAGATTATTCAGAGTGAAACAGATGGTAGGTTGCCTTTGTGTTTTGTTTAGTGCTGAGTTACCCTCCATATTCCATATTGTAGCTCCATATCATCACCCAGTTGTACACCTCTCTCCTTCTGTTAGTATTCAAACGTACATAGGTCTGAATCTTTCCCGGGCTCGGTGGGAGCAGACAGGGGCGACTGCGGAACCAACCGCCACCCGCGATTGGCTCTGCACAACCACTTTACACGGGCGGGCCAATTAAGGCCACCCAGCGTAATATGTGAGTGGGCAGGGGTGGAGGGAGAATTGGGTCAAGCGCTCTTTTGTGCATGGAGTTGCCTCAGGGAGATTGAAATGCTTTTGGAAAAAATAAATACATGCAATAAAAATTTAATGAAACATGAGATGGGATATGTTTTTATTTTTAAAAATAAGTTTTTATTCAATTTGTAAAATGGATGAAGTTTCCTAAAAAACGTAAAGGCTGCTTGGCTTTTATGCCTGCCAACTGTTAGGTTGGACGGGCAGCATAAATTTGAAATTAATTAGTTCATTAATGGCTTTAATAGGCCTTTTAATTATCAGCTGGCGTGTAGCTGATTCCGGCACGGGCCCGCCAAATGAAACATAGTGAGACAGCGTGATGACATCAGTACACACGCCCGATGCCATCACGCATCATTTTACATGCTGGCGTGTCGGGCCCGCCCCCGCACGCCGACTGTAAAATGCTGGCCATAATCTTTGTTTCAATGATTGACTTATCAAGTGCTTTCCTTACAAGTTTCGCTACTCATCTCTCAGTCAATTCATGGTTCATGTTTGTTCTGTCCCACACAAGAATTAACTTATCCTTGCCAAAATCCATGGGCTCCTGATTCACAGAATCATAATTTTTCTCTAAATAGTCTGTCAAATCATTATCCTGAAAACCCCTTTTAATCTCTTCTGTTCTAAGGAGAGTCTTAACTTTTCTAAATTCTCCTTAAAACTGAAGTCCCTCATTCCTGGCAACATCCTGATAGTCTTTCTCTGTGTCCTGTCTAAGGCCTTTCCATCTTTCCCAAAGTGCAGTGTGCACAATTAAACACAGGACTCTAACCGAGGCCCAACCAATGACCTATGAAGCATAAGCATGTTCTTTGCTCTTACATGCTATTCCTTTATTTATAAACCTAAAGAACAGCGTGATGACATCGGTACACACGCCCGATGCCATCGCGCGTCATTTTACATGCTGGCGTGTCGGGCCCGCCCCCGCCCCCGCACACCGCCTATAAAATCCTGGCCATAGGACTTAGGAGCAGACGTAGGCCAGTCGGCCCTTTGAGTGAGCTCCAACATTTGATTGGATCATGGCTGATCTGATTGTGGTCTCAACTCCACTTTCCTGTCTTCCCCCCATAATCCTTGACTCTCTTGTCTAACAAGTATCTATCTAATTCAGCCTTGAATAAATTCAATGACACAGCCTCCATTTATTGCTAGGGAAGAGAATTCCACAAACTAACAACCCTCTGAGAGAAAAAAAACTATCCTCATCTCCATCTTAAATGGGAGACCTTTTATGTTTAACTTGTGTCCCTAGTTTTAACCCATATGCAACGTGCTCGTGACAAGGGATTTGAGTATACGGACAGAAAATCTCAATGCTTATCAACACTTTACAAAATAATTTATAGTAAACTATCTTTCCATATTAGTTCTTCCAGAGTGCACACCTTCACATTTCTCTATTTTGAACTCCAACTGCCATGGTTCTGCCCATTTCACCAGCTTGTCTGTGTCACCCTGAAGTACACAACTATGGTCATCACTGTCTATTCTAATGCTTATCCTTATCCCCAAGTCTATGCTGTTTATAAAAATTGACCCATATTAGGATGCCAGCTCTCAACATACCAATTTCCAGGGTTGTTGCTCTTATCTTCAAATCCCCTTTGTTCTTGTTGTATCTGTATCACTGGCATCTACCCAACAGTGTGGAAAATTGCCCATGATGTCCTGTGCACAAAATGCAGGGCAAATCCAACCTGGTCAATTATCACCTCATCAGTCCATTGTCAGTCATCAACAAAGTGATGGAAATGCCATACAACTAGCACCCACACAGCAATACCTTGCTCGCTGGCGCTCAGTTGGAGTTCTGCCAGGACCAGGCAGATCCTGATCTTACTACAGCCTCGGCCTAAACATGGACAAAAGAGTTGAACTCGAGGTGAAGTGATAGTGACTACCCTTGACATCAAAGCAGCATTTTACTGAGTCTGGCATCAAGGTCCCCTAACAAAACTGAAGTCTATAGGAAATTGGGGTAAAATTCTCTGCTGGTTGTCATACCCAGCACAACGGAAGATGGTTGTGGTTATTGGAGATCAATCATCTCAGTGCC
This sequence comes from Carcharodon carcharias, assembly GCF_017639515.1. NCBI lineage: Eukaryota > Metazoa > Chordata > Chondrichthyes > Lamniformes > Lamnidae > Carcharodon > Carcharodon carcharias. The sequence goes on from NC_054475.1 coordinate 114,513,552, forward strand.
AAAACATCACTGTAGGAGTTCCTCTAGGTTGTCCTAGATCCAATCATCTTCAGTTGTTTAATCAGCAACCTTCCTTCAATCATAAGGTCAGAAGTGGTGATGTTCGCTGATACTGAAGCAATCCGTATCCATATGCAGCAAGATTGGACAGATAAGTACAAGCAACATTCATGGCACACAAGTGCGAGACAATGATGACCTCCAACAAATGAGAACCTAACCATCTCCCTGTGACATTCAATGGCATTACCATTGCTGAATCCCACACCAACAACAGGTAGGGGTTGCCATTGACCAGAAGCTATATAAAAACTGTGGCGACAGGAGCAGGTTGGAGACTGGGAATTCTGCAGCGAATAACTCACCTCCTGACTTCCCAAAGCCTGTCCTACAAGATACAAATCAGGAATGCGATGGAATACTCTCCACTTGCCTGGGTGAGTGCAGCTTCAACAACACTCATGAAACTCGACACCATCCGCCACTATTAAACAAAAACAAAAACAGAATTACCTGGAAAAACTCAGCAGGTCTGGCAGCATCGGCGGAGAAGAAAAGAGTTGACGTTTCGAGTCCTCATGACCCTTCGACAGAGCTTGAGTTCGAGTCCAAGAAAGAGTTGAAATATAAGCTGGTTTAAGGTGTGTGTGTGGGGGGCGGAGAGAGAGAGAGAGAGAGGTGGAGTGGGGGTGTGGTTGTAGGGCCCCCCTCTCTCTCTCTCCGCCCCCCACACACACACCTTAAACCAGCTTATATTTCAACTCTTTCTTGGACTCGAACTCAAGTTCTGTCGAAGGGTCATGAGGACTCGAAACGTCAACTCTTTTCTTCTCCGCCGATGCTGCCAGACCTGCTGAGTTTTTCCAAGTAATTCTGTGTTTGTTTTTGTTTTGGATTTCCAGCATCCGCAGTTTTTTTGTTTTTACCACTATTAAGCAGCCTCCTTAATTGGCACCCCATCCACCACCTTAAACATTCAGTCCCTCCACCACTGACACACAGTGGCAGTGTATACCAGCTAAAAGATGCACTGTAATAACTCAGCAAGGATCCTTTGAGAGCACCTTCCAAACCCATGACCTCTACCATCTAGGAGGACAAGGGCAGCAGATGCATGGGAACACCACTATCTGCAAATACTCCTACAAGCCATATGCTATCCTGACTTGGAACTATATCGCCGTTGCTTCCCTGTTGCTGGATCAAAATCCTGGTACTCGCTTCTTAATAGCACTGTGGGTGCATGTATACCACATGGATTGCAGTTGTTCATCAAGTTGGCTATCCACCGGGCAGTTAAGGATGCGCCTTGCTAGCGACCTCCATATCCTGTGAAAGAAAAAAAAATCTTGTCAATAGATTTCTCCAGCACATGTCCTGATCTGCACCTTTTTCTTCTCTGACTCTGGTTTCCCTACCCACCTATCTTAGTCCCTGTCCTTGCTGACTTCAGTTACTTCCCATAACCTATTCAGCAGTGTACTTTTTTTTTTTCTAAATTATTTTAAGAGCTTGTTCTATGTGAAAGGCACTTTATCACAAGGTAATTTTGGATGCATAGGATTATTTAGCCCACCTTATCACATCTATACAGGAACATCTATATCATGTTCTCAAGACATAATTGAACTGTTCCTTAAATTATTCCAAGGTTTTGTGCCTCTACTAGCCTACCAGGAAGTCTATTTGGTATTTTGATCGTTTCTTTTATGAACAAGAAGCTTCTGACATCAGTCTGAAATTTACCTTTCACTAATCTGAACCGATGCTGTTCGTGTTGTGGTTTAGTTGAAGTATTGTTACAAATTTACCTTTTCTATTCCATTTAGCATCTTCTATCCTTTGATTCACCTGGAACTTCTCATCCCCTCAAATTTGGCAATTACAAGTTTTGTTAGCCCTTTCCCACTCCGTAGCTTGAACTTCTTCCTGTGTCTGTATTCAAGAAAGGGTGTATGGACATTCCTAGGTACTACCGGCTGGTCAATTGAACATCAGTCATGGGAAGGTGGAAACAATAACCAGGGAAAAAAATCAACAAGCACTTGGAGAAGTTTGAGTTAATTAAGGAGAGCCAGCACAAATTGTATAACAGGTAGTTTGTGCTTGACTAATCTAATTACATTTTTTGATTAAAGTAGCAGCAAATGTTGATGAATGGAAAGCAATGAATGTTGTCTATATGGATAAGAAATCCTTTGTCAAAATACCACACAAAGGCTGATTACAAAATTGAGGCTCATGGAATGGGAATGTCTGTGTCAGCTTAAATAAAAAAAATGCTTAATGACAGAAAACAGAACTGTGATAGGTGGTTGTTTTTCAGACTGGAAGTGTCAGTATTAGGACCACTGCTTTTTTGATACACATAAATGATTTGGATATTGGAACACAGTAAAATTTCAAAATTTACTGATGATACCAAATTTGGAGGCGTGGCAGATGTTGAGGATGGTACCAATTGCCTGCAGCAGGACATGGATGGGCCTGCAGAATGGGCAGACAAATGGTAAATTGAATTTTGTATAGAGATATTTGAGTTGATGCATTTTGACAGAAGGGATAGGGAGAGGCAGTATAATGATGCAGTTCTAAAGAGTGTGCGAAGTTAGTGATCTGGGATTTCATGTGTACTCATTTTTTAAATCTTTGAAATGGACACGGTATATTGAGAGTGTAGTTAGCAAAGCATTTAGAATGTTGGAAGTTCGTAAATAGAAGTATTGAATGCAAAAGCAACAAAGATATGTTGAAACTTTATAAAGCTCTAGTTTGGCCACAGCTAGAATTTTGCATCCAATTCTAGTCACCACACTTTAGCAAAGATGTGAACATCCTTGAGAGGGTGCAGAGGAGATTTATCAGAATGGTTCTGGGGTTGAAGGATCTTGGCTTCAGAGTTAGGTTGGAGAAGCTGTGTAGTTGTTCTCTTTGCAATAAAGGAGATTGAGAGGAGATTTGATAGAGGTGTATATGATTATGACAGACTTATATAAGGTAGACAATGAAAAGCTGTTTTCATTAGCTCGTGATACAAGGACTAGGGGGACACAGCTTTTAGGATTTGGGCAAGTGTTATATGGATTATGTGAGAAGGAGACTTCTTTACGCAGCCAGTGGCAATAACCTGGAATTCGCTTCCTACATGGGTGGTGGAAGCGGAGACAATGAATAATTTCAGATGGAAATTGGATGTGTACTTGAGGGAAATAAACTTGCAGTGCAACAGGGATAGAACAGGGAAATGGGAGTGATTAAAATGCTCTGCAGAGAACCATCATGGACCCGATGGGCTGAATGACCTCTTCCTGTACCACAAAAAGGCTGGTTAGCAAAATTGAACCTTGCTGAAAAAACGAGACATGACTGTTCTCTGTTGCATTCTCCATAGCAATGTCTTGACCAAAGTCTACTTGCTAACCAATCAGCACTCTCTTCTCATGCAGTATAAATTGTTGTTTGCTTTACTGTTGGTTCATCTTGCATATCTGTCCTGATGATTGCAAGACGTAAAGCTTCGATAGCATGTCTGCTTTTTTCAGCAATACTCAAGTTCTGTGCTACCGAATGACTAAAATTGATCCTATGTTTCTATGGACTGATCAAATGCATTTGAATTTGGATTTTGTTATAAATGAGTTTTGAACTAAATTGAACTTTTCTAGGAGATTCACATAGGTAACTGAAGTGTCACTTAATTGACAATAATGTACATTATAGCCCTTAAGCAAAATTGGATATAAAAGACTAATTTACGACATAGAGGGAAGCCATTTGGCCTATCGAGTCCGTGTTCTATATTAAAGCATGTTACATACAAAAATTACGGCAAGTGTTTCACTAAGGCAGTTCCATTCCACAATCTGCTAAAATTGTTCATGAGTACATTGCAATATCATTTGTTCTGTTTAGCTTATCACTTTTCTGGAGAAACCGTTTACAAGTCTGGAATTCAGTATCTGTGTTTGAAATTTGGGCTGTTTGCTTTAGGTGAAATTTTATACGGTTTGTGATCAATTCTTTGTCAGATTTTGTGTTGGGTGACTCTTCATTTCACCCAATCAGGAAGAGAGATATTGCTGCATTCTGCTATGACAAACATTTCATAACTCCTATGCTTCTGCTCATAGTATCAGAAATCTACTGTCTCATAACATGATTCCTCCTTAGAGACAAAGATCCCTTCTCCCTTCAACAAAGTTTCTCTGCATCCTCAGATCAATAATGTAAATCAATTTGCTTTTACTTTTTTATCCTCCCTACTACTAAAGATTTTTGTTCTGGTAAAACGCAAATAGATATTAATAAGCTTGCAGAATGGGTGTGCAGCTGGCAAATGAATGTTGTAATACAGTTAAGTATAAGGTAGCATATTTTAGTAGCAGGAATAAGGAGGCCATTCCTTGGAATAAATATGAGAGACTAAGTGGGGTAGAGGAGCAAAAGGCTCTCGGATTGCAGAAACACAAATCACTAAAAGTAGTGACAGATTAGTAAGGCCATTAAATAAACACAAAGCCTGGGGTTCTGTTCTAGAGAGCTAAAATTGAAAAGCGGAGAAGTTGTTAAACTTGTATAAAACCTTGTTTGTACCATAATTGGAATACTGTGAACAGTTCTGCTCTCCATATTGTTGTATGCTACAGTTATAGAGGGACAAGGGAATATGCAAAAAAGATTTTCAGGAATGATATGAAAACTGAAAGCTTATATCGATCAGAAAAGCTGGATAGGCTGGGCTCTTTTCTCTGGAAAGAGAAGGCTGAGAGGTGAATTGATAGTAGTCTTTAAGATTATGAAAGATTTACTTGGGTAGATGTAGAGAAGATCTTCTCACTTTTGTTCTGGCCAAGACCTATTCAAAGAGTCATAAACATAGATAATCAGTAATAATTCAAAAAAGGAATTCAGGAAATACTTCTTTACCCAGAGAGTAGATTGAATGTAGAGCTTGCTACCACAGGGAATATTTGAAATGAATAGCATAGCTGCAGTTAAAGAAAAGCTGAATAAACAGATGAGGGAGGAAGAAACAGAAGGATATGTTGATGGGGTTAAATGAAGCAGGATGGGAGGAGCCTCATGTAGCATAAACACCGGCATGGACCATTTGGACCAAATAGTCCATTTGTGTGCTGTATATTCCATATTGTTCGATATAATCCAAATTGACACAACAAAAATGGTTCTGTAAGTTATTGGCTGACAGGGCATAGATCACTGGTTTTTCAGTCTAATTAGTTGATGCAATCTTACAGCATCCACACAAGCGCACAACTTTTAATCGAGATTTATGACTTAATGTTGCAAGTAATGATTCCAATTGGATAGTGCCCCATTCATTCCCAATCTTAATGTAACTCGCCAAGGTCTTCAAAGTTTCAAGTTTAGCACACCTTATCTCTCCAGTCTGGCGGGAGAGGCACCATTTTACAATTCTCATGATAAGTGTATTTAAAGTCGTGTCAGTTATGTGTAATTATAAAATATAAAACATTTTGTGTTACAGGTCATATTACAAGCCTTACCAATACATCCATTGATTAATTACTTATCCTTTAATTGTCTCTACTTGACTAATCTGGTTGATTTAGTTTTTAAAATATCTTCTAGATTAGTTCAAAATGGCTTCTGACCATGTTAGTTTGCTATGCTAAAAAACATTGATTCAGACTTCAAAAGTGGCCGTCACACAAACTATTGATTTTGAAACTACCAACAATAAGTATTCGAACATAAATTTTGCTTACAGTAATACAAATTCATATTGCAACACTATGTTCTGTTAGAAATGATCCCATTATTGAAATGATACAGGAAACTACTCATAAATTTAAACATAAAGTCTGTAAGTAAGTGTTGATATTGTGGCCAGGATTTGGATGGGCAGGCAGGATGGAAAATTTGGCGAACCAGCAAAAGGTTCCTTGACCTCTGGCGGGAATTTCGGCAGGACTGGAAAATCCTGGCCTGTGTGTATGTATAGTGGACTTATCCTTTAAAAAAAAGTCTTTGACACCTTAACATTTACATAAGCTGGCAGGTGGCTGTTATGCAAAAACTTAAGCAACAGCTATTCTGAAGTACAGTCTAGAACTTTTAAGTACCCAGATTGTAAAATTTTATATATGAATCATAGGAGTCATGAGATGTATAAGTTTAATGTACTTGGTGAGAACTGTTTCTTTTTTGTTGATACAGGGTGGCCTGAGGAACAGCAAGCATGAAAGTACTCTGTCATCCCAAGAATATGTTCATGAGTTACGTTCTGGAATTACTGATGATAAACTCCTTAACTGCTTGGAATCACTGAGAGTTTCTTTGACCAGCAATCCTGTTAGGTAAGTGGATCTTTGGTAGGAGCCAAATTTAAATCAACACGCTGACCATATTACAAATCATTAAGCTTGTGGGAGATTGAAGAAAGGCATAGTACGATCTGCGACAGTCTGGCATCATGGATGGTTAAGTAATTATCACCTGATTGCAATTTTGAATGTCAGGGCTGCATGTTTATTGAGCATATTTATCATTGTCTTCATGACATGGACATGATATAACATTATGGAATGGCCTCTGGCTAAGATTTATCCCTTCTTTCTGGCTAAATAGCTTTGTTGATGATAAGCAGATTTAGGTAGAAAAATGAAAATTACTGTAATATATAAGATATTAGCATGCTTAGTAAAGGTAACTACATTTGTTATATTTTATCAATAATAAATAGTTATAAAAAGAATTGGCAGCTTGCATCTTCAACTTAAAGATTCAATTTTAAGATTGATGTATTTTTGCATAAACAAAAGAAGGGATGATTGTTTAGCAGTTGAATCATTGTTTTTCCATCCTGGAAGTGCACTGACACAGCCGATTCATCAGAAAAGCCAGGAGTAATGAAAGGAGTATAAACGATGTACAAGGAAGGGAAGATACACGAATACAAACAACTAGGATAGTGTAGTTTGGATTCCTTACTGGCTCTGGAAAAAACAACTTAAATTGTGAGAAAAGGGATGAAAAGCTTCAAGACTTGAGGTGTTTGAGACAGAATAGGGCAGTGAAATGGAACAGAACTGGAAACAAAGAAAGAAGCAGGAATCTAATATGTAACGGCAAACTACTATAGAGTAAAAGACTAGTATTTTTTGGTAATTAGCCATAGTCCATGAAGGTCCATAGGCATCTCTCAGAAAGACATTTGGTTATATAGCTTGAAGGGCACTACTGCACATCAAACGTTGGGCAAGGCAAGGAGGCAGGCCTCCATGAACTTGTGTAGCCAGTATTGGGATTGAACCTGTGTTGTTGGCATCATGCTGTACTACACTTTAGCTATTTAGCTAACTGAACTAATTAACTCCTTAAAGAGACTGGTGTTTGTGAACTTGTATTCAGAATTCAATTTTGTGTTTACAAACATAGGAGCTGAGATGGCCAGATGGGGGTTAGGTACTTTTTTATAGTGTATGCTGAAACATTGTAGTCATTTTAATGTTTGAGTTAGTGATCTGAATGACAATACCAGTTACTGAAACATAGAGGTGTATTAGACATTAGCTTTTACTTAGTTTAAACTCTGTGTTTTGATGGTTATACAACTACCAAGTTAAGCCAATGAATGGAGCATGTAGGATAATGTGTTTGGAGTGTGGAGTCTTGGATTTAGTGCACATCCTTATACTAATTAGAAACTATGACTGTTGAGCAGGTTTATGAAGAACATGCCAGATTTAACAAGGTGAGAAGACTTCATGCAGTAGATCTGAATAGATACATTAATTAATAGTATGCAGAGCATAACAACAGTATATGGGGAAAATCAATTGTGCAGATTGCCACTAGATTGAGTGAACAAATTCTGTCTATTTTGTACCTTAATATCTGCTATTTTCATCTGCTATTATGTTCAACACTGTTTCAAACACATGGGGCTGAATTTTTCTCTCGTTGGACGGGCGAGCGTCCTGGCGTCATCGCGCGCACTCGCGATATTTCCCTCGGCGGGCACCCGTGAGATGCGGCAGCGCGCCCGCCAACAGTTAAATGGCCTGTTAAGGCCTTTAATCATAGAAACATAAAAACAGAAAATAGAAGCAGGAGTAGGCCATTTGGCCCTTCGAGCCTGCTCCGCCATTCATCATGATCATGGCTCATCATCCAACTCAATAGCCTGCTCTCTCTTTTTCCCCATATTCTTTGATCCCTTTCGCCCCAAGAGCTATATCTAACTCCTTCTTGAAAAGATACAATGTTTTGGCCTCAACTACTTTTTGTAGCAGCGAATTCCACAGACTCACCACTCTCTGGGTGAAGAAATTTCTCCTCATCTCAGTCCTAAATGGTCTACTCCATATCCTCAGACTGTGACCCCTGGTTTTGGACCCCCCACTATCGGGAGCACCCTTCCTGCATCTACCCTGTCTAGTCCTGTTAGAATTTTATAGGTTTCTATGAGATCCCCCCTCATTCCCCTGAACTCCAGCGAATATAATCCTAACCGACTCAATCTCTCCTCATATGTCAGTCCTGCTATCCCAGGAATCTGTCTGGTAAACCTTCGCTGCACTCCCTCTATGGCAAGTACATCCTTCCTCAGTTAAGGAGACCAAAACTGCACACAGTATTCAGGGTGTGGTCTCACCAAGGCTCTGTACAATTGCAGCAAGATATCCCTGCTCATGTTCTCGAATCCTCTGGCTATGAAGGCCAACACACCATTTGCCTTCTTTACCGCCTGCTGCACCTGCTTGCTTACCTTCAGCGACTGGTGTACGAGGACACCCAGGTCTTGTTGCACATCCCCTCTCTCAATTTATAGCCATTCAGATAATAACCTGCCTTCCTGTTTTTGCTACCAAAGTGGATAACCTCACATTTATCCACATTATACTGCATCTGCCATGCATTTGCCCACTCACTCAGCTTGTCCAAATCACCCTGAAGCATCTCTGCATCCTCCTACAGCTCACCCTCCCACCCAGCTTTGTGTCATCTGCAAATTTGGAGATATTACATTTAGTTCCCTCATCTAAATCATTAATATATATTGTGAATAACTGGGGTCCTAGCACCGATCCCTGTGGTACCCCATCAGTCACTGCCTGCCATTCAGTAAAAGACCCATTTATTTCTACTCTTTTTTTCCTGCCTGCCAACCAGTTTTCTACCCATTAATCAGTTAAGTAATTCAAATTTTTCACTGCCCATCAAACCGTTCATTTGGCGGGCGGGTGAAAAGGCCAAGCAGCCTTTGGATCTTTTAGGAAATTTCATCCTTGGGCAGGATGAGGTTTCCAAGAGCAATTAAAAATTGAATAAAAATTTTTAAATGTAATTTATAACATGTTTTTAACTTTACTAAGTTTTTTACTTTAAGGTTTTTAAATCTTCAGCTCCATAGGGCAGCTCTGTGCTTCAGGGAGATTTCATTGTGCACACTTGCACGCATGCGCGAACTTCCACGCTCTCCCTCCTCCTGTCCCCACTCCAGTAGCGCTGAGCACTGCAGCATGCGTTTCATGCTGGCTGGCCATTAATTGGCCAGCCAGTGAGAAATCTATGTGGGGGTCCGATCGTGGGCGGTGTTCAACTTCGCGACCGCTCCTGGGCCCACCCACCGTAGCTGCCCAACAATCCTGGCCATGAAGCTAATTTCTCCATGATAGCCAAGCGCATTCATAACTTCATTCTCACTAATGTACTGGCATAACATATGAAATAGAAGTGGTAGTAGGCCATTCAACCTTTCAAGCCTACTCTGCCATTCAGTAAGTTTGTAGCTGGCCTTCCACTTGAACTCCACCTCACGCTACCACCATATCCTGTAATTCCTGTAGTACCCAAAAGTTTATTGATCTCCATCTTGAATATACTCAATGAGCATCCAAAACTTTTGGGAGTAGAGAATTCCAAGGATTTACATGCCTTTGAGTAAAGATATTTCTCCCCATCTCAATCTTAGATGCTGATCCCTTATTGTCAAATCCTAGTTCTAGACTCCCAACCAGAGGAAATATCCTCTTGGTCAAGTTCCTTAAGGATTTTATATATCTCAATTAGATTACCTCTTATTCTTCTAAACTGTAGGGAATATAGACATAGTGTACTCAATCAATCCTCATAAGACAATCATCTCATCCCAGAAATCAGTCTAGTGAACATTTGTTGCATTTAATCTAAGGCAAATTAATCCTTTAGTAAGGAGACTAAAACTGCATACAGCACTCTTGGTGTAGTCTCAACTAGGCCACATGCGACTGTTTTCAATGAGTGAAAGGTATGTTGGCTTCTGAGTATGATGGTATAATTAGAGCCATTTGCTAGCACTGCTTACTTGTATCCCTTCGCACATAGCATCTCTCACAGCTAGATCTGTGTCACTAGTGGACCAAAGATACCATCTGCATAAATGGGAGGCAATACAATGTACTCATTACACTAGAAATAGTACTGGATGCCACTACATTGCCAATATATTTATTTCAAGCTAAATTACAAATTGTTTGTTACTAGAAAGAGATCCACTCAGAAACTCGCTAAATCAATGGCGTAAACCAGTGAAAAAGTAGTTAACTTCCACTAGCACAATACACTGTTTCCTGAGCTTGATACACAAATTGTTTCAAGTTCTCCTAGTCTTCGATGTTTTGAGTTGTTTCTAGGTAAGTACACAGCATTATGTTTGCTGCAATCATTCTTAGCATAATATCCTGACCGTATGATAGATCGGAGTGAATGTCATACCAGTTCATTCATTCAGTCATGTCAGTCAAATAAGATCAAAATCTGAGCAGAGTGCTGGGCAGCACTTAATAGGAAAATGTTCATATTTTGTGCAAAACTTTTTAATCCATGAGCTGCTAAATGCTGGAACTGGATATCACCAAGCCCCTGAGGTTGAAGATTAATCACAGCCGCAAAATTTTCTTTTTGCTGGTTGGGTTGTTAAATATCTGGAGAAAGGTAGCATAGAAAAACATGGGGGAGAATTTTCTCCCCGTGGGGGGGTCCTGAGCGGGAGCAGGCATGGGCGGACGCACAGCCGATCGCCCCCCCCACGATTGGCTGTGTGCCGCCATTTTACGTGGGCAGGTCAGTTAAGGCCTGCCCAGCATGACACACACCCAGAAGCACTGAGCGCTCCCCGTGCGGGTGGGGGGAGGAGGCTGAGTCGGGGCATGCGCTCTTTCGCAAGTCGGGGCATGCGTGAAAGACCGCAGAAATCTGCCTGAGGCACAGAGCTGCTTCAGCGAGATTAGTTTGATTATGAAGAATTAAAAAAAGAAAAAAAAAATTATTCAGACATGTCCCCTCGTGTGACAGTGTCACATGAGCTGGGACATGTCAATGAATCTTAATAAAAATGTTTATTCAATTTATAAACACTTTATAAAACCTCATCCTGCCTGTGGATGAGGTTTCATGATAAATGCAAAAGCCACCTGGGCTTTTCGCCTGCCCACCAACCTTACATTGGACGGGCAGCCCAGTCAACCAGCTTAATTAGATTATTAAAGGCCTTAATAGGCCTTTGACAGTTCGGCGGACGCGCAGCCGACTCCGGTGTGCGCCTGCCGAACTGAAGATCTGAATGACGCACAGTGACATCGGGACGCACGCCTGACGTCACCGCGTGTCATTTTACACATTGGTGAGTGGGGCCTGCCCCTGCATGCCGACCAGAAGTTTCAGGCCATGGGGAAGAGAACAATTCACAATATTTAATACGTCAGTAATTTTTAATGATGAGCAAAGATATTAAGAATTTCTTTTATTAAGAAGGCAAGTATTGCTAGAATGAAATGGTGCACAATTTAGTATTTACTAGCTCTATTTAGCGTTGATTCTGTAAGAAGCAGCTTAAGAACTGTAAGAAGTAGTTCTTTCCATACCCTGGGAAAATACAGAGCCTGTTTTGCTTTGCACGTCGAGAATGAGGAGACATGATACCTGTTTGTGGTCTATTACTACTTCTAATGTAATGATCATTGAGTAAATTGCAAATGAGCACTTCTTCAAACATCTGTAGCTAGGTTTGCCATGTATGGAATGGAGCAGGAAAATTGAGGCCATGAAGAGGCAGAGAGAGATTTATAGAAGTAGAAAATGGTGAATACATTGTAACTTTGGAGTTCAACAGCTCATTGATAATTTTTTTCATCTGTTCTCAAATATTGAGCCTAACGAGAATTTTATTTGTAGGGATATGCAGTGCACATGGGTGAAAAACTGATGTGGCTTCTGACAGGAATAGAACTGGTCAACTGGTGAATTTCAGGATTTAAGTGTTTTTATTGTACTGCTCAGAATGTTGTACTTATCAGAATGCTGCACACCTTAAGGATACATTTATAGAATATTACAGCAGAGGAGGAGGCAGTTTGGCCCATCATGGGCTTGCCTTTTGTCCATAAACCTGTAAGTTCCCCTATCTGTCCTATTACAAAAAGTCTAAATGTTAAAATATAAGTGCTGTGGAGCAAGTTACAAAGATCACTTTTCCTTCATCATATTTCCACATTGAATTCAAACTAATTAATTCCACATTGCTGTCCAAACATTATTAGAGGGCATTTTGAAAGATTGGGGTGAAAAATAATGGGGTGAGCACAATCATTTTGAAGCCTTGTCCACTTTTTCAACTACTGGTTTGACGCTTAAATTGAGGACAGGTTGCATAAATTGGCTTGTAAACCCTTGTGCATAGAAGATTGAGGGATGATCTGATAGATCAAGAGGATGTTTCCTCTTGTGGGAGAGCCTAGTGCTAGGGGCCACTGTTTAATGTTTAAAAAAAACAGTAGAATAGATTTTTTTTTAATTCATTGATGGGCGTCACTGGCTAGGCCAGCATTTATTGCCTATCCCTGATTGTCCTTGTTCAAAGGGCATTTAAGAACCAACCACATTGCTGTGGGCCTGAAGTCACATGTCGGCTAGACCAGGTAAGAACAGCAGATTTCCTTCCCTAAAGGACATTAACAAATCAAATGGGTCTTTACAATAATTGGCAATGGTTTCATGGTCATCATCAGACTTTTAATTCCAAATTTTTATTGAATTCAAATTTCACCATATTGGGATTCGAACCTGGGTCACCAGAACATTACCCTCGGTCTCTGGAATACTAGCTAGTGACAATACCACTATGCCACCGCCTCCCCCAAAGAAATTATTTCCTCTGGCAGGGAATCAAAACCAAGAGGCCATAATAAAATTAGAACTAAGCCATTTAGCGGAATATTGAGAAGCATTTTTTTTCTCAAAAAAGACAGGAGAACTCTGGAATTCTCATCACCAAAAGATTGTGAATGCTGGGATAATTGGAATTTTCAAGATGAGTTTGATCAAATTTTTTGTTAGATAGAGGTATCAAGTGATATCCAGTAAAAGGCGACTTGTTTGAAACATATAAGACCTTGAGGGGTCTTGACAGGGCTGATGTGGAAAGCTTGTTTCCTCTTGTGGGAGAACCTAGCACTAGGGGCCACTGTTTAAAAATAAGGGGTCACCCATTTAGGACAGAGATGAGGAGAAATTTTTTCTCAGGGTGGTAAATCTTTGGAACTCTTCTTCAAAAGGTGGAAGAAGCAGAGTCTTTGAATTTTTAAGGCAGAGGTAGATAGACTCTTGATTAGCAAGTGGGTGAAAGGCTATCGGGGGTAGGCAAGAATGTGGAGTTGAGGGTACAACCAGATCAGCCATGATCTTATTGAATGGCAGAGCAGCTTGAAGGGTTGAATGTCCTACTCCTGCTCCTAATTCGTATGCTCTTATGATATGGAGCTAAGGCAGATACATTTAGTTGAGGTATAGGTCAGCCATGGTCTAAGTGAATGGTGGAGCAGACTTCGGGCTGAACGGTCGACTTCTGCTCCTATATTCGTATTGTGATTATGGACTTGTACTTAGCTTCTGTACTAATTATTAACTTTCTATACTATTGACTTTCTGTATTAACTGGAACTTTTTAATGGCAATTTAATAGTCCCTTACCAGCTTGTGCCTATGTCCCTATACTCTGCAGTCACATACAGAGCAACCTAATGGCTACGGCAGCAGGCTAGCAACCCATGTGTTCAAATGCCTTCATGGTTTTGCTCCTCTCTATTTTTACAACCCCGTCAAGCCCTACAACTGTTCAAGATCCTTGCATATTTGTACATTCCCAATTTTAATTGCTCCAACGTTGGCAGCTGTGCCTTCAGCTGCCTGGGTCCTAAGCTCTAGAATTCCCTTCCTAAACCTCTCTGTCTCTCTCTCTCTCTCTACTTCTTTTAATTACCTTATACCTACTCCTCTGATTAAACTTTAGGTCTGATCTAATATTTCTTCATATGGGTATCAAATATTATCTGATGAAGCTTTATTATGTTCAAGGTGCTATGTAAATTGAAATTGTTGGGAGTTCAAACTCCATCATGGTAACCTGCAAATCTGATGAATCTGATCATTTGTATACTAACATCAGAAAATTATGTTTAAAACTGTTGGAAGGTGTATACAGAGGCTAAAAGGGCTAAATTAGGAAGACAGATTGCATAGACTGGGCTTGTATTCCTTCAAGTACAGAAAATCAAGGTGTAATATAATAGAGGTGGTGAGCCAATGCCTTGAACTGCTGCAGTCCATGTGATATAGGCACAGAGTGCTGTGTTAGGGAGGGAGGTCCAGGACTTCGGCCCAGTGACAGAGAAGGAATGGCAATACATTTCCAAGGCAAGATGACTTGGCAACTTGTAGGTGATGTTGTTCCCTTGCACCTTCTGATTGTCCTTCTAGGTGGTAGCTATTATGGATTTAGAAAGGGCTGTTGAAGAGTAGCTGAAATGCATCTGCACAATGCAGTCACATTGCTCTGATGGTGGACCGAGTGAATGCTTAAGGTGGTGGATGAGATGCCAGCCAAGTGGGCTGCTTTGTTCAGGAATTGTGTTGAACTCCTTGAGTGTTGTTGGAGCTGCACTTATCCAGGAAAGTGGAGAGTATCCTGTCACCCTCTTGGCTTATGCCCTTGTAGGTAGTGAAAAGGCTTTGGGGAGTCAGGAAGTGAATTATTCACTGCAGAATTCCCAGCCTATGACCTGCTCTTGTAACCACAATATTTATGTGGCTTGTCCAATTAAGTTCCTGGTCAATGATAATCCTTATCCATTGTAGGCGAGATTCAACCTCCTTCCCTGAGACCCCGGGTTGATCTGGCTTTCGCGTGGAGCAGCTGCCCTCTTAACTATGGCTCAGACCAGGTCTCGGGTCAGGACAAATAACTCAGGACGTCCGTTGTTTGGATTCTCAAACGAGAAGGTTTCTTCAAGCTTGTACAAGCATATGCAGGGAGAGCCGCCTTTTAATCCATCAAGGGGCGCTCTCGTAACTTATATGCTTTTTCTTATCACAATACATTTGAGTACATTTGAATATATCCACTCGGTAACTGACACACAGGTGTGCCCTGTTAAAACTATCCTATTGAGTTCAAAAATATGCGATTCTGCTAACCAATTATTCTAAAGGGTGTATACATAATTATATTATCCAACCAAAATTAAAACTCGTGTGCAAGATCTTGGTTCTCACAATTCAAGACTGCTGGTGTTTTATCAAAGACCCCTCTGTCCATTGTATGGTTTCCCATATCTAAGCTAAAACCATCTGCCCCTTTCCTATCTGAGAGAGGAGTATACCTAAACTAACTTTTATGTTATGTTTTATCTCTAGTCCAGCTCTCAAGGCACCATTTTACCACTTCAATGGTTCTGTCTGTGCGTAGCTATTAGCTCATCTCTTGAAACTTTGTAAATCACACAAAACTCAAAGTTCCTTTGTGTGCAATATCCATCTGCTTACCCTCAGCAGTCAATATGTTTAGCATCCATGTTTACCTGGAGATTTTAGGGTTTTTCAGTAAATTCTTAGTGTTCTCTTTTAGCATTTTTAATTTTCCCCTAACATCCATCCTTCTTCACCTAACTGTGTCAGAATAACCCTTTGTTCCCTTCTTTTTCATAAACTATCTAGGCTCCCCTTTGATGCATCTATACTATTCACCTCAACCATTCCCTGTGTAGTAGGCTCTGTGTTATCAAATTCCTAGTTGATTTCTTGATGACTGTTCCCACAAGTCAAAAAACTCTACCTACTTTTTAATAATTCTAAAAACCTTGATTAGGCCACTCTTTCAAAAGAAAATAACCAGCCTTTTCATCCTCTTTATACGTATACCCAAGTATTTCTGATATCTTTCTTGTAAATTTTTTTTTGCACCATCTGCAGTGTCTGTTTATGCTTTTTATATTTGAATGACCAGAACTGTACTCCTAAGTATAGTCTAACCAAGGTTTGATATACATTTAATGTAACCTCTCTGCTTTTCAATGCTATCCTCTGGGGGTAAAATCCCCTGTTTGCTTTTTTATGGCCTTGTTATCTTCATATCTTTCATGTTTTCTGTATTTGCACTCCCACATCCCTTTGCTCCTCTATTCCATTTAGGTTCTTATTTTCCAGCTAATATGTGGCCTCCTGATTTCTTTTTTACCATATGAACATGTAATTAGGAGCAGGAGTAGGCCACTTGGCCCCTCGAGCCTGCACCACTATTCAATTAAGGTCATGGCTGATCCGGATGTAACCTCAACTACATATTCCCACCTAACCCCGATGATGTTTCATTCCCTTGTTTATCAAGAATCTATCTAGACCTGCCTTAAAAAATATTCAAAGATTCTGCTTCCACTGCCTTTTGAGGAAGCGTTCTAAAGACTCAGAACCCTCCTAAAACAAAATTCTACTCCATTCTGTCTTAAAATGAGCAACCCCTTATTTTTAAACAATGACCCCTAGTTCTAGATTCTCCCATGAGAGGAATCATCCTTTCCAGATCCACCCTGTCAAGACCCCTTAGGATCTCATATGTTTCAATCAAATCATCACTCTTCTAACCTCCATTGGATATAAGCCTACCCTGTCCAACCTTCCCTCATAAGAGAACCCTCCCATTCCAGGTATTAGTAAACCTTCTCTGAACTGCTTTCAATGTGTTTACATCATTTCTCTAATAAGGAGACCAATACTGTATACAGTGCTCCAGATGTGCTGTCACCAATATAACCGGAGAATAACCTCTCTATTTTTGTATTCAATTCCCCTCGCATAAAGTAATAACACTATTACCTTTCCTAGTTACTTGCTGTACCTGAATACTAGCTATTTGTGATTCTTGCACTGTGACACCCAGATCCCTCTGTACCTCAAAGCTCTGCAATCTCTCACAATTTAGATAATATGCTTCTTTTTTATTCTTCTTGCCAAAATGGGCAATTTCACATTTTCTCATGTTATATTCCATTTGCCAGATCTTTGCCCGCTCACTTAACCTATCTATATCCCTTTGTAGCCTTCTTACATCCTTCTCACAACTTACTTTCCTACCTAGTTTTGTGTCATCAGCAAATTTAACAACCATTTCTTTGTTCCTTCGTCCAAATCATTTATATAAATTGGAAGAATTTTCTCCCTGTCAGGCGAGCTGGGCAAGGGGAGGCGTGCAGCCGATCATCTCCCGTCATTGGCTGTGTGCCACCATTTTGCGTGGGTTGGCCAGTTAAGGCCCACCCAGCGTGATGCGCACCCTGAAGCACTCAGCGCTACCTGTGTGGGCGTTGGGAGGAGGGAGAGTCGGGGCCTGAGACCTTTAGTGCATGCTTGCGAAAGAGCGCAGAAGTCTACATGAGGCACAGAACTGCCTCAGGAAGATTAATGTGATTATGAAACTTGAAAAAAAGAATTTAAAAAATTATTCAGACGTGCTCCTCATGACAGTGTCACATGAGCTGCGACATGTCAATGAATTCTAATAAAAAATTTTATTAAAGTTATAAACCCTTCATGGAACCTTATCCCGCCTATGGATGAGGTTCCATGAAAATGCGAAGGCCGCCTGGGCTCTTCGCCTGCCCGCCAACTTTAAGGTTAGTCGGGCAGCCCTGACAACTTCAATTAGTTAATTAATGGCCTTAATAGGCCTTTGACAGTTTGGCGGGTGTGCGGCTGACTCCGGTGTGTGCCTGCGAACTGAAGTGTGGTGTGGTGACGTTGAGACTCATGCCCGACATCACCGTGCGGCATTTTACGTGTCGGTGTGCGGGGCCCGCTCCTGCATGCCGACCGGAAGATTCCGCCTTGTAAAACGTTGAGGCCCCTGTGGCACACCACTTGTTGCCAACCAGAAAATGGCCCATTTATACTTTCTCTGCTTCCTATAGCCAATCGTCTATCCATGCTAATATGTTGCCCCCTACACCATGAGCTTTTATTTTTCACAATAGCCTTTGTTGCGGCACCTTATAAAAGGCCTTCTGAATATCTAAGTAAGTACAACTGTTTTGTGACTCCTTCAAAGAACTCCAATAAATTGGTTAAACCCCATTTTCCTCTCTCAAAAGCATATTGACTGTGCCTGATTACCTCAAATTTATCTAAGTGCCCTGCTATAACATCTTTAATAATAGCTTCTAACATTTCCCTATTGCAGATGTTAAGCTAACTGGCTTGTAGTTTCTTGCTTTCCACCTCCTTCCCTTTTTGAATAAAGGAGTTACATTCACTATTTTCCAATTCAATGGAACCTTCCCCGAATCTGGGAATTTTGAAAAATTAAAACCAACGGATCAACTATCTCACTAGCCTCTTCTTTTAAAGACCCTGGGATGAAATCCTTCAGGACCTGGGGACTTGTCAGCCCACAGCTCCAACAATTTGCTCAGCCTCACCTCCTTGGTGATTGTAATTTTCTTGAGTCCCTCCTTCCCTTTCATTTATAGCTATTTCTAGGATGTTATTTGTATCCTCTATAGTAAAGACCGATGCAAAATACCTGTTCAATTCATCTGCCATTTTCTTATTTTCCATTATTAATTCCCCGGACTCACTCTCTGTAGGACCAGTGCTCACTTTGTAAACCCTCTTCTTTTTAAAAAAAAAAATCTATGGGCAGCACTTTTCCCCTGTCGGAGGGGGTTGTGCGGGAGCGGTTGTGGGTGGATGGGTTCCTGATCGGTGCCCCCGGTTGAGGGGGGGGGGGGGGGGGGCGGCGTGCGGCGTGCCGTCATTTTACATGGGTGGACCAATTAAGGGCCACCCAGCATGACGTCCACTTGGAAGCGCTGATCGCTCCCTGTGCGGGCAGCGGGGATTCCCTGAGCCGGGAGTGTGCCCTTTCGCGCATGCGCGTGAAATAGCACACAGATCTCCCTGAGGCAAAGTGCTGCCTCAGGGAGATCGGTTGAAGTTATAAAAAAATTTTAAAGGTTAGAAAAAATTTTCCAGACATGTCCCCTCATGTGACACTGTCACATGGGCTGGGACATATCCATTACATTTATTTAAAAATATTCCGAAAATTTTAAATGCCTCATGAAACCTCATCCCGCCTGTGGATGAGGTTTTATGCTTTCTCGGAAGGCCGCCTGGGCTCTTCGCCTCCCTGTCAACCTTAAGGTTGGACGGGCAAGCCCATTAATCATTTCATTACTTTTTTAATGGCCTTAGTAGACGGTTGCACGCCCGCCGAACTGAAAATCAAAATGACGCGGGGAGACGTCGGGATGCACGCCGGTCACCACGTGTAATTTTACGCGTTGGCGAGCGGGCTCCGCCCCTGCTGACCAACTGGAAAAAACTGCCCTATAGAAATTCTTACTATCTGCCTTTATATTTCTAGCTAGCTTTCTTTTGTACTCTAATTTTTCTCTCCTTATTAATCTTTTAGTAATATTTTAGTCATTCTTTGCTGGTTTTTATTTCCTGACCTGCCAGACATCCTTGTGCAATTATATGCTTTTTCTTTAAGTTTGGTACTGTCTTTAACTTTTTTGGTTAACCACGGATGTTGGGTCCTCCCCTTGGAATTTCTTTTTATCGTTCGAATGTATCTATCATGTGTATTCTGAAATGTCTCTTTAAATGTTTGCCACTGCATCTTTATTGACCTATCCCTTAACCTAATTTGCTGGTACACTTTAGCTAGTTCACTACTTTTGTGCCCCATAATTGGCCTTATTTAAGTTTAAAATACTAGTTTTGGATCCAATCTTCTCTCCCTCAAACTGAATGTAAAATTCAATAATATTATGATTGTTGCTACTTTGGAGCATCTTCACTATGAGGTTATTAATTAATCCTATCTCGTTGCACAATACCGGGTTTAGTATAGCCTGCTGTCTGGTTGATCCAGAATATGCTGATCTAAGAAACTATCCCAAAAACATTCTATGGACTCCTCATCTCGGCTACTTTTGCTCATCTGATTTTTCCAGTCTATATGTAAATTAGACCCCCCCCCCCCCCCACCCCAAAGGATTATTGCCTTACCTTACTGACAAGCTCCCATTAATTCTTCCTTTATACTCCATCCCACCGTGTGGGTACTGTTAGGGACCTCAGTACCTTTCCCACAAATAACTTCTTGCCTTTCTCGTTTTTCATCTCTACCCAAACCGCTTCTACATCCTGGTTTCCTGAACTTAGATCATCCCTTGCTATTGTGCAAATACCATCATTAATTAACAGAGCCATCCCTCCACCTTTTCCTAGCTGCCTGTCTTTCCTAAATGTCATGCACCTTTCAATATTCAGGTCCCAATCTATTTCATCCTGCAACCATATCTCTCTAATGGCTATCAGATTGTATTTATTTATTAGATCATCTGTCAAGTTCTGTCGAAGGGTCATGAGGACTCGAAACGTCAACTCTTTTCTTCTCCGCCGATGCTGCCAGACCTGCTGAGTTTTTCCAGGTAATTCTGTTTTTGTTTTGGATTTCCAGCATCCGCAGTTTTTTTGTTTTTATCTCTGTATTTATTTATTTCTGTTTGCGCTATCAGTACATCTGTTTTGTTTCAAATGCTTTGTCCATTCAGATACAGAGCTTTCACCAAAATGTAATACCCCACTGTTATCTGCATTGAGTTTTATTTGTCCATTATATCTCCATTCTGATACCCCCTCACCCAGTAGTGCTCTAGCCCGGCATCCTCTTCCCTTGCCTGAGGCCATTTCTCCCCCTTCCCCAAGCAAGCCCTACAGCCATTGAAAAGCTACACCCATCTTACGCTGGGCTCGTAAGTAGAGACATGTCCATGGGCCCCCCTAATCGTGATGTGATGCTGCCTCTGAAGACTGGCGTTGATGACCGCGAGTGCTGCCTGAAGCAAGGTAGATAAACAAGCCTTAAAGCCTCGAGCGAAGTGCAGCTCGTCAGTTGCATGTCGATGTGAAACACCTGCAATCACGATGACGTACCTGGATGATCTGGTGTGGGGGATGATTCCAATGAACAGTGCTTATAATGATATGCAGATATATTGAAATGTAGTTCCGGATATCCGATGGCGGGAAACACGGCCTGCCGCTGATGGGCGGAGCGAATGATTGTGAACTGTTTTCACGACGTCGTGAATCTGATTTTTGGCCTTCCTGCCATATTGTCTGTTCACGCCTGCCATGACGCCCGACACCAGTGGGCACAGAAAATTCCGCCCAAAGTGTTCTATTTTTTAAGCGTCCATCTACATTAGGACTGAAGCATGGGTCACGAGAGGAGCCTTACTTGCCATCTTGCACGTGTGAGTGGTGTTGTGCTGAAAGAGTTCCATTCTCCAGCACTAAAATTCCTCATATTGATCAGCACAAAAAGTTGTTACATCTCAGCAGACATTTTACTGAAACTTTAAAACATCGTTTGTAATTTCTGAATGAATCTGTTCTGATAGTGTGTAGATTCTTTTAGAATTTTGTGGTGGTGTAGAATACAATCATCTCAGTATTGCAAGAACTTTTGCATTTATTTAGCACTTTTCATGTTCTCAGAACGTCCAAAAGCACACCACATTCAAGAGATGAAGTCATTGTTGACAATTGACATGTCTGTATTAGCATGTCAATGACCAAAGATTGCAATGCAAATGCTTATTTGTCTGGTTTTGCTGTTGTTGTCTGGCGCGCTGACCTCTACCTCGCGGAGGCTGAGCGTCAACTCTCAGACACTTCCTCCTACCTCTCCCTGGACCATGACCCCACCACTGAACATCAAGCCATTGTTTCCAGGACTGTCACTGACCTCATCTCCTCTGGGGATCTTCCTCCCACAGCTTCCAACCTGAAAGTCGCCCAACCTCGGACGGCCCGCTTCTATCTCCTACCCAAAATCCACAAACAGAACTGCCCCGGTAGACCGATCGTCTCAGCTTGCTCCTGCCCCACAGAACTCATTTCTCGTTATCTTGACTCCCTTCTCTCTCCCCTTGTCCAGTCCCTTCCCACCTACATCTGTGATTCTTCTGACACCTTATGTCACATCAACAATTTCCAGTTCCCTGGCCCCAACCGCTTCCTCTTCACCATGGACGTCCAATCCCTCTACACCTCCATCCCCCACCAGGATGGTCTGGGGGCCCTTAGCTTCTTCCTCGAACAGAGGCCCGAACAATCCCCATCCACCACTACTCTCCTCCGTCTGGCTGAACTTGTTCTCACACTGAACAATTTCTCCTTCAACTCCTCTCACTTCTTCCAAATAAAAAGTGTGGCTATGGGTACCCGCATGGGCTCCAGCTATGCCTGTCTCTTTATGGGGTATGTGGAACATTCCTTGTTCCAGTCCTACTCCAGCCCCCTTCTACAACTCTTTCTCCGGTACATCGATGATTACTTCGGTGCCGCTTCATGCTCTCATTGGGACTTGCAAAAATTTATTAATTTTGCTTCCAATCTCCACCCCTCCATCGTTTTCACGTGGTCCATCTCTGACACTTCCCTTCCCTTCCTTGACCTCTCTGTCTCAATCTCTGGTGATAGACTGTCCACCAATATCCATTACAAACCCACCGACTCCCACAGCTATCTCGACTACAGCTCCTCACACCCCGCTTCCTGTAAGGACTCCATCCCATTCCCTCAGTTCCTTCGCCTCTGTCGCATCTGTTCCGATGATGCTACCTTCAAAAACAGTTCCTCTGACATGTCCTTCTTCCATAACCGAGGTTTTCCACCCACGGTCGTTGACAGGGCCCTCAACCGTGTCTGGCCCATCTCCCGCGCATCCGCCCTCATGCCTTCTCCTCCCTCCCAGAAACATGATAGGGTCCCCCTTGTCCTCACTTATCACCCCACCAGCCTCCACATTCAAAGGATTATCCTCCGCCATTTCCGCCAACTCCAGCATGATGCCACCACCAAACAAATCTTCCCTTCACTCCCCCTGTCAGCATTCCGTAGGGATCGTTCCCTCCAGGACACCCTGGTCCACTCCTCCATCACCCCCTACTCCTCAACGCCCCCCATGGCACCACCCCATGCCCATGCAAAAGATGCAACACCTGCCCCTTCGCTTCCTCTCTCCTCACCGTCCAAGGGCCCAAACACTCCTTTCAAGTGAAGCAGCATTTCACTTGCATTTCCCCCAACTTAGTCTACTGCATTCGTTGCTCCCAATGTGGTCTCCTCTACATTGGAGAGACCAAACGTAAACTGGGCGACCGCTTTGCAGATCACCTGCGGTCTGTCCGCAAGAATGACCCAAACCTCCCTGTCGCTTGCCATTTTAACACTCCACCCTGCTCTCTTGCCCACATGTCTGTCCTTGGCTTGTTGCATTATTCCAGTGAAGCCCAACGCAAACTGGAGGAACAGCACCTCATCTTCTGACTAAGCACTTTACAGCCTTCCGGACTGAATATTGAATTCAACAACTTTAGGTCTTGAGCTCCCTCCTCCATCCCCTTCTGCTTCCCCTTTCCTTTTGTTTTTTTCCAATAATTTATATAGATTTTTCTTTTCCCACCTATTTCCATTATTTTTAAATATTTTTAAATATTTTATGCTCCCCCCACCCCCACTAGAGCTATACCTTGAGTGCCCTACCATCATCCATTCTTAATTAGCACGTTCGTTTCGATAATATCACCAACTTTAACACCTATGTGTTCTTTTGTTCTGTTGTTTGTGACATCTTTTGATGATCTGCTTCTATCACTGCTTGTTTGTCCCTACAACCACACCAACCCCCTCCACTTCTCTCTCTCTCTCTCTCTCCCCCCCCGCCACACACCTTAAACCAACTTATATTTCAACTCTTTCTTGGACTCACTCAAGTTCTGTCGAAAGGTCATGAGGACTGGAAACATCAACTCTTTTCTTCTCCGCTGATGCTGCCAGACCTGCTGAGTTTTTCCAGGTAATTCTGTTTTTGTTTTGGATTTCCAGCATCTGCAGTTTTTTTGTTTTTATGCTTATTTGTCTGTCTATTAAGTCATAATTAAATCACAATCACATTGTAGATTACAGTAGCAGTGAAACTAAGCAACAGAATTAGTTGCTAACATGATGGCTACTCACATATGTACCATCAAGTTTTGATAATGTTGAGGCACCTTATTTTTAGTGATGTTTCATAGTGTATACTTGATGCCAGGATACTTTAGATTCAAGCCTGAATAAGTGTGAGCTGTTCGAATCAAATTCCGATGTGGAGTAATAAAAAAAAGAATATTAGCTCACGTAAATGCATTCTACTGCAACAGCACATAAAATTCCAGTCCTGTCAGCTACTAATTTCTTGCTGTGTGGAGGAGGAAGTCCCTGTACTCTTTGAAGCCTCTGAACATGCATAATGTATTAATCAAATCCTGCGGTTTGTATAATCCTATGATGACAATTAGTCAACAAATTTATTAGTAACCACTTGTAAGTGAAGTGCATAAGCACAAATTCTGTTTCTGCCAAATATCCCACTCTACCTGACAAATTAAACATCCTTCGTACCTGGTTGTATATCATCCGTCGCTTCTGTAAATAATACTTTGAGAAGCTCTTTTTAAACCTGATTCCCAGATCTTGCTCTAAAGCTTCAATTTCTCTGAAAGTGCCATCAAATCCATTTTATTTAGCCCTGAGGTATCTTGAGGTGAAAGTTTAAAGTAGAATGGGAGCAAGAGTCTGCATGCATTGTATTGCACACGACACCTTGCCTTGTATGTTAACCTCTAACATTGCATGAACAGCTGTGTAATAACGTGATTAATGCCACAGGATGGACAGACCAAAAGTTTGAATGCATTCCAAAAAACATTTGAGAAGCTTTAGCAAATTAACTTTTTAAAAATTTGTTCATATTACTAACAACAGTGCTTTCCTTCCAAATATGTTTTTAGATCTTATCAATTCTGAAAAGATGCTGAAAATCTAGATTTGATAACTTTTCAAATATTAAATGTATATTTACAATTTATTCTGCAAGCTAGTTGCTTTTTGTTTTTATATGTCATGGCACAGCTGATGGTGAATGCTGGGCTGCTCAAATCCCAAAGAGAAACTTGAAACAACTGCCACAATTTTATTTTGCAATTTGTGTAAATTTTAAGGTGCATGCCTTAAATTCAGCAGTAATAAGACCATCAAGTCTCAGGTTTCTTACCAAACTAACTTAAACTTTTATTAATAGAAGAAATGATTTTAAATACATACACAGATCTACAAATTGCTACAATGATAACTTCTCTCCCCTAATTCATCTAACCCCCAGTTACACTTTCATTAAGGCAACAGTAAGACACATAGATTTTAAAAGACCCAGGCAAAGTGACACATAATACCCTGAACCAGAGGAGTTCAAAGTGAGTTTTCTTAACTTCAGTTCTTTGAAGACAGCAGCTTGAGGCATAGATGCTGAAGGCTTTTCACACTTGTTAGCACTTAAACGTGTGTACCCTTACACCCAGCCTTTTCTCCTTTATACATATTTTCCCCTTTGAATGCAAATTCCCATTGTTTCACTGTGTCTTTGGACTTTACCTTTCTGATAATAAAAATCTCTCATATCACTAAGTTTTACCGGTAATCTTCGGGAAAAATAAACGCACTATTTCCAAACTTCACCTGGCTAGGTGTAATATTTCAATCCCCCTTTTGAAAACAATCTAGTCTGCTTTCTATAAAAACGCAAATATCTTTTTCCACCTTACATTCTAAATTTCCCCCATGTTTACTGTTTACATCAAAGCCTCTGGACCAGTTGCCCTTAATCCAGTTAAGTCTCTCTGTCTGTCTCACACACACACCCACACCACTATATTACAATAAATTCCAATAACATTATTAAATCTTCCTGACATATATTTTACCTAAACTGAGTTTATATAGACCAGTATATAGAATAGAATATTTCTTCAGGTGCCAAGGCAAGAATCTAGAAGTTATCTATAAATAGAAGCATGTAATTGGATTTGGTACAGTTACCTGTTGTAGTCGGATAAGCATTGCTAGTCATTGTATTTTTTCCAACAGTCTGAATCTCCTCTAATTATTTTGAGCTTTACTGTGCATAATTAAGAAAAATCTGAATTCAGAGCAGGTATAAAAAGAAAAAAATATATATTTGAAAAACCTTGCCTTTATAGTCCCTTCACAATTTTGAGAAGTTACAAAAATAATGAATTACTTTGAGATGCTGTGATTTGGGTTGGCAAATGGAGCAGCTATTTTGTGCATAGCAGGATCACACATTGAAGAGATCCATGATTTGACCTGGTTTCTTTGAGTGAGGAATATTGATCACCATTGTAGGCTCTCTCAATACCTTGTGGACATATAATTTTAAAAAGGAAATATTTTATTATAAGGGTGTAATTCTGAAGTAATGTTTACATTGAAAAATGTCTTTCATAAGATATATAACTGTTCCACGCTTCTTGTGTCCTGGGCAACCGCATTCAAAAAGTGTCATTAGCTAGGGGAGCTTCAGCTCTGGGTTTTGGATCTTGAGTGGCAATGGTGTCACTGTGGTGTATCCTATGAGGAGAACAGTGATAGGTTTCAAGAGGACATTGACAGTCTGATGGAATGGGTGAACATGTAGCAGTTGAAATTACATGCAGAAAAACTTGAAATGAAACATTTTGGTAGGAAGAATGGGAAGTGATAATATAAACTGAAGAGTACAATTCCATAGGGTGTGTCTGAATAGAGAGACCTGGGGACACATTAAGAAAGTGGTTAACAAGGCAATGGGACATTGAGCTTTATAAATAGTGTAACACAGGATTTCAGCACAGGGAATGCACAAAAGTTCCAGCACAGTGATTTTTACTCCACAAACATCAAACCCATAAATACATTCATGAAAAACTCATCTCAAATTAACTTTTTACATTGGATGAGTGTGATCCGATACTCCACACACACAAGAAAACTGGCAAGAGCTCAACTCCATCTTGAAGCAGCTGTGTTGCGGATTTGATTGTAGAGCAAAGGGAGCAGGGATTTGTTGCTGGACGCGGCAAGCAACGGTTAGTGAATGCAGCAAAGAAATAGGGTTGGGAGCCGGCGCACTCATAGTACTCCTATTGCTATTTCTCCTCGACCGTGTGAGCTAGATTACCTTGCCTTACAGATCACAAAAGGTACCTGCCTCATCTTGGGGCTCCTCAGGCTTGGGGATTCTGTGCTGTCCAGAGAGTCTTCCTTGGTTTCTAGCAGCTGTATGCCTGCTCCAGTTTCCCTCACCAGTTTTCCAGATGCTGACAAAGGCTTCAAGTTGCTCTATTTATGGCTCTTGCTCCTACCACATTGCAGCTTACCATTTGAGGGCTCCTGCTTCTTTGGCCTGCTGCTGCTCTCTCCCTCTCCTCGAAGCTTCTGCTCTACCCCTTCACTTTTGCCAAGGTTAGGGCTTCTGACTCCACTCCCCCCTCAGTCTGAGCTCAGGGCTTCTGGCTCTGCTCCTGGAAGATGTCGCTCTCCATGATCACCGCCTACTGACAGAGCTGCTCAACAGTCGCGGTGAAGTGCTCTGCAGAGTGTGTCTGGCAGAAGGTGGAATCAAGAGTCCGGCCTCCAGCCCCATGCCAAAGACCGGAGTTGGAAGTCAGGGCTCAGCACGATTCCCCCATTGCAATACATGGAGTACAAAAGCAAGAAATCTATAATCAACCTTTATAAAACATTGGTTCTGCCCCAATTCGAGTATTGGACGGAATTATCCCAGATTTGCACTAAGTGCCATCGTTTTACCCGCTGGCCGCGATGGCATGTTTCCATGCCGTATTGTCCCAAACCCGCCACATTAATTATGTATTCCTGGGATACAAGCCGTTTTGATGGTGGGCAGGCTCCGATTCGCCTGCTACGCCGTTACCTCACTGCTTCGTCACACCAGGCACCACATTTAAAGTACAGCTGCGCTCCGTACTTCCAGCCCAGGACTGCAGCAAAGAAGATATGGCCCCGAAAGGCAGGAAGACTGCAGCCCTCGAGTCTGGAGGCCTGCCGTGATGTCCTGTACCCCTGCTCTGACCGCAGGAGGGGCAGCTACATTACCACTCCGGCTTGGTAGGCGATGGCAGTGGTGATCAGTGCCAATGTTTCACAGAAGAGGTTGGCCATCCAAGGCAGATAGAGGATATATATAAGGGATTGAAAATGAAGTAAGTAGGGGGCGGGGCATAAAAAGGGAGATAAAACAATGAATAAATGAATGAAAATAAAAATTAATAAAAATAAGTGGATAAAAAATAAAAATGAATTTTGAAAAATGGGGTGTAGATAGAAGAGAGTTCATGGTCTGAAGTTGCTGAACTCAATGCTAAGTCCAGAAGACTGTAAGGTGCCTAATCAGAAGATGAGGTGCTGTTCCTCCAGTTTGCATTTGGTTTCACTGGAACATTGCAACAGGCCAAGGACAGACCTGTGGGCATGGGAGCAGGATGGTGTAGTAGCAAGCAACAGGAAGTTCTGGGAAATGCTTGTGGGCAGGCCGAAAGTGTTCCGCAAAGTGGTCACCCAGTCTGCATTTGTCTCCCGTATTGGAGACCGTATTGGGAGCAATAAATGCAGTAGACCAACTTGAAGGAGGTGCAAGTGAAGCCTGCTTCACCTGAAAGGAATATTTGGGCCCTTGGGAGGTGAGGAAGGAGGAGGTAAAGGGGCAGTTGTTGCACCTTCTGCAGTTGCACTTTTTCCTTTTGTAGGGGATTTAATTGGAGCTAGGCAATTCAGGAAGGAAATTAAGCACTTTTTCGTACTAGAATTAGTAGCAATATGGAACGCCATCTCTCAAAAGAATGTGGATGATAGGTCAATTGAAGCTTCAAAACTGAGATAGATTTCATGGAATATGGAGTTGAGGTTCAGAACAGCCCTCATCTAATTGGATTGGCAGAGCAAAACCGAGGGGTTTAAAGGTTCCTATGAAAAATTAAGTTGTAATTCAATAACTTAGTAAACTTGCAATCTATATACAGTGCAAGAATCAGGAGCATTTTTGTTACAGCCTTTCATTACTGGATTTTTCATCAAATTTGATGAGTAACTTTATTTCTGACATTGTGCTCTTTGTGAAAATGCTATGAACTGTCTTTTCTGTAGTTTAGTAGGATGCTCTGTTTACTCTGTCTAAAGGTTTTGTTGATCAAATGTTGTCTTTTATGTAAAGCATTTGAAGTCCTGTCAGGGGTCTTATGAAAAGCTGTATATGTTGTTTAACCACTTGCAAAGCATCTCAAATGACTTCAAATGGATACAGAAGAATAAAATATTTAGAGTGAGTTTTAGGATGGAAAGGACGTAATGGTCATTGGTACATGGCAATCCTTTTTCAGTTATTTTTAAAATGAAGCAGAAATTAAAACGGGTGCAAAGGTGCAGAGAAAAACTTGTGTAAAAATATTTATTCAACCTTGTTAAGATGCTCTCTGGTTGGCTCTGAATTACTACACAAGTCAACATATTAATTTTGCTTCCTGGCATATGTTGTAGTCCTAAACAAATGTCATGTCATTCATCAAGAAATGTGAAGTGCTGAGTTCAGTTGAAATGTATGAAATGAGCTGGCTTTTGTTGCTCAAAAAATAGATCTCTTGCAGCTCAGACTTGAGAAATTCTGCAATGTGTAACCTTCTCAATGTAATGCTTTTCGCATTGTATTCTTAAAACATGGAGGTTTACAGTACTAGTAATTGCTAATGGATTATTTGAATTTAGTTCAGCTATTGTAAACCATTTTGATTCAACTTTTGAACTGAGGGATAACATAAGTATAACAGGATACAATACCTGTTCATCTTTATAGTTATCAGTGGATTGTTATTTCATTGTTGGGCAGGCATGTATGCAAGGTAATAAGGTAATAATTTTCATCAATATGCAAATGTATGCATTGCTAGCTATTAGTACAATAAATAATTATGTCATATGACACTGAACTATACAGGGCTTAAGGTCCTCTGATCTGGGTTTTCAGATCTCAGCTAAGACATCATTTGGGGTGCTACAGATAGCCTCAGTGCCATTGGGCGCAATAAAATCAGCCATAGTTCGCACTCCTGGTTGCTATCCAGGGCCTGTGGATGAATATTAAGTCATTTTAGTTTGGTCTTGTCTGTGAAGACCTCCATGATGGAATACCCTGACAACACTGAATGTCCAGTTTCACACTTCAAGAATGGCTATTTGAAATAGATCTTGGAGAACTGGTGGTACTTGTGGACCTGATTGCCAATTTCAGCTACTAATGTTTTAGAAGAAAAGAAAATTGAAGGAGAGGCTAACTTTTATGTTGCCAGATTTGCACGTACAATCATTGTTAGCCATTGCCAGGGTTCTGTTTCACACATGGCGTTATAATTTTGGATGTCACGTTACAGGCTGGCTATTGGCCAAAGAGGCCAATGGCATGTGACTACCTGGTCAACAGCTGCAGTACAGGACTACGATGACAGCCATGCCACTACGAGAATGTGATTGACATAAGCAAATTTCTAGGCCATCATTTTTAATTGTGGACTTGTATGAGAACAAATCAATAGCTGAAAACACAACTGTATAGGTTGCTATCCCATTGCAAATCACAGTATGATGACTGTTAACATTTTGGTTGTTTGACATAAAAGGAAAATTACCTTACATTTAAGGTTTCAGAAGATTAAGATTCCAATTGTATCCGATGGGTTTTAGTTTTGGGGAGGACTTCATGGGTGCATAGCCCCACTCATTTTACTTCCAACATGTAACCCCCCAGATATGGATTTGGAAACTTGAAGATATGCATGAGAAATAAGGGAAAACATTTAGCTATAAAATTTAACAGAACTCTAAATAAAAGAGCAGCTTTCTGAAGAGGGTCCATTAACTAGCCATGGAGTGATTTTAGTTATCTAAATATTATGCTCTTTAGTATTTTCCTGCCTTTTTTTTCTTATGAGTCATGTTTTTGAAATTATACACTTGAAAGCATCAGCAAAATGGTTTAATGGTGTGATAGTTTTCGTGTCAGAATTGACAAGAAACTTAGTGGGTATCCTACTTATTCTCCAAAAAGCAATTTACTACGATCAAGGTTAATTGAAACTCGGGCTGTACTAACAGAATGGCAGAATACAAAGAATGGAAGTCTTATTTGAAAGGGAACACAGTTGTTTATGCCAAGATTTTCACACGAGGAAAAAGTCTAAGCTGTAACATTATTGATTTACAACTATCAGGTAAATCAGCAATTACTTTGGATTTAACTATTTCTTAACTAATTTTTATTTGATTTAAGAAAACCATCAATGAGAAATTATTTAATGGGAACAAGCTATTTGAATGACCAGAGAAAAAACTACGATAAATGTTAATAGAAAGTGCACCAATCAAATTGCGGAAGAAAATTTCTCTTAAGTCCATTTATTTGCCATTTTTTTCTCATTGCAATAATATGTAATTTACAAAATAAGGTATGAAACAAAAAGTGACATTTCAGAATTCATCAGTAGAGTTATTTTTGTGACTTTAAAGATTAACATTTTTACCTCAAGGACTCAGCCTCTCTCAAAATTTTGGCCTTGTTCAGTATGTGTTTGTTTTGAATAGTTAAGGGAATTACAAACCTATCTATCAAGTGCAGTTTGTAGAACTTTCCAATATATGTATGGATAGTTGATTATATTTTCTAACAATCTTCCACTTTCTTTCTTCCATGTATTTTCTAGCAGCATAAATATAATTAATAAATGTTTTTGCTTTTCAGCTGGGTTAATAATTTTGGTCATGAAGGACTTGGTCTCATGCTTGATGCTTTGGAGAAACTTTTGGACAAAAAACAGTAAGTACTCACCACTTGTTTCAATTTAAGGACAAGATGATGTGGAGAAGAGTTGGCGATTCAAAAAAAAATCACCAAGGCATTCAAAACTTTTGTGATATACTGTTCAGGTATTCTTCACATTGTACTCTAAATGGCCAGCTATTCAACACAATTTTTCTCCTCATATAACTATAATATACATTTTTGTACTTGTTCCAAAATGGTGGACTTAATTTAGAGTTTATTCCAAACTTAGTATTTTCCTTCCCTTCTTTCTGATAGGTGTTGGTGAGATTGAGTACAGATCCACAGTTGCCAGCTGTTCTCTGCCTCTTGCTACCTTTCTCCTTTCTTTCTTTCTTTCTTTCTTTCTTTCTTTCTTTCTTTCTTTCTTTCTTTCTTTCTTTCTTTCTTTCTTTCTTTCTTTCTTTCTTTCTTTCTGTCTCTCTCTCTTTCTTTCTTTCTTTCTTTCTGTCTCTCTCTTTCTTTCTTTCTTTCTGTCTCTCTCTCTCATTTTTCATCTCCTTGCCTCTATTTCTCAATTCTCTTGCTCTTTCTCTATCACGTGCTCTCTCTCACACACACACACTCACTCTCTCTCTGGTTTTACTGAAGGCACTACATTTAATCATTTTTAAAAATTCATTCATGAGATGTGGGCTGGCTAGGCCAGCATTTATTGCTCATCCCTCATTGCCTTTGAGAAGATGGTGGTGAGATGCCTTCCTGAACTGCTGCAGCCCATGTGGTGTCGGTACACCCACAGTGCTGTTAGGGAGGGAGCTCCAGGATTTTGACCCAGCCACAGTGAAGGAATGGCAATACATTTCCAAGTCAGGATGGTGAGTGATTTAGAGGGGAACTTCCAGGTGATGGTGCAAGGCTCATGGAAAATAGGCCATAAAATCCTGAAACCTGACAGGCTGAGAGTTTCATGGATAGCATGTTTCAGGATATGGTCATCCCACAGCTTAAGGAAGTGCAAGCAAAGAATAAATGGGTGATTGCCAGACAGAAGAAGAGGACCAGGCAGGTAGAGAGGGAATCCCAAGTGCATCTTGCTTGCAAACTGTTTTTCGGCCTTGGAAAACAGTGAGCGTGATACTTCCTCTGTGGAAGCCAGCCGGAGGCAAGACCATGGCACTGTGGATGGTCCAGCTGCTTGGGAGGGAGGAAGAAGTGTGGAAGGGCAATAGTGGTAGGGGATTTGTTAGTGAGGGGAGTAGACAGGTGCTTTTGCGGCCATGGACTTGACTCCAGGATGGTATGTTGCCTTCCAGTTGCCAGGGTCAAGGATGTCATAGAACAGCTGCAGGGCATTCTGAAGGGGGAGGGTGAACAGCCAGAGGTCATGGTCCATGTTGGGACCAATGACATAGGAAGAAAGAGAAATTAGGTCCTGCAAGCAGACTTTAGGGAGTTAGGTAGGAAATTGAAAAGCAGGACTTCAAAGGTAGTAATCTCCAGATTACTCCCGGTGCCACGCAGCAATGAACATAGGAACAGAAGGATAGAGCAGATGAATGCGTGGCTGGAGAGATGGTGCAGGAGGAAGGCTTTAGGTTCCTGGGGCATTGGGACTGTTTCTGGGGGAGGCAGGACCTGAACAAGTTGGATAGGTTACATCTGAACAGGAACGGGACCAACATCCTCGCGGGGAGACTGTTGGGGCAGATTTAAATTAAACTGGCAGGGGGGTAGGATCCTGAAAAGTAGTTCAGATGGAAGAGAAGTTGAGATGGAATTAGAAGTTAAAATGCTAGTAAGTGAGTCTGGAAGGCAGAGGAAATGTAGGCTAGATAAGAAAGGAGTGAGTTTAGCAAGACTAAATTGAATATATTTTCATGCAAGGAGCTGAGGAATAAGACGGACAAGCTGAGGGCACATATAGACATGTGGGAGTGTGATATCATAACTATGACTGAGAGTTGGCTAAAAGAAGGGTACATTGGCAGCTCAACATTCCTGGTTATACGATATTCAGATGAGATAGAGATGGGGGGTAGTCGCAATATTGATCAAGGAATCAATTATAGCAGCAAGGAGGGATGATATCTTGGAAGAATCATCAAAGGAGGCATATGGGGTAGAAGTAAAAAACACAAAAGGGGCAAACACACTGTTGAGTGCATACTATAGGCCTCCAAATGGGCAGGGAGAGATAGAGGATCAAATATGTAATTAAATTTCAGAGAAGTGTAAGAATAATGAGGCAGTAATAGTCGGGGAATTTAACTGCCCAAATATTAACTGGGATAGTTTTAGTGTGCAAGGTAGGAAAGGAGCAAAATTCTTTAGTTGCATCCAGGAGAATGTTTTTAGCCAGTATGTAGAAAGCCCAACAAGGGAGGGGCAGTTCTGGACCTAATATTCGGAAATGAGCCTGGGCAGGTGGAAGGCGTATCAGTAGGGGAGCATTTTGGAGATAGTGACCATTAGTCAGTTAGATTTAGGATAATTATGGAAAACGATAAGGTTGGGCTGGGAATAAAAGTTCTAAACTGGGTAAAGGCTAACTTTACTAAGATGAGATATGATTTGGCTCAAGTGGACTGGGAGCAGCTACTTGCAGATAAAACTATGTCAGAGCAGTGGGGAGCATTCAAGGAGGAAATAGCGAGAGTACAGGGCAAATATGTTCCTGTAAAGACAAAGGGGTGGGGAACTGAGTCTAGAGAACCCTGAATGTCAAGTGACATAAAAGTTAAGATTAAGAAAAAAGAGAAGGTAATGGCAGATACTGAGGGCTCAATATGGCATATTCCCTAGAGGAGTATAAAAAGTGCAGAGGGGAACTTAGAAAGGAAATTAGGAAAGCTAAGAGAGTGCATGAGAAAGCATTGGTGGGGTAGAATAAAGGAAAACCTAAAGGGGTTTTTTAAATATATAAAGAGCAAGAAAATTACTAGGGAAAGAGTAGGGCCAATTAGGGACCGTAGAGGTAATCTGTGTGTGGACCCAGAAGACGTGGGTACAGTCCTCAATGAATACTTTTGGTTGATCTTTACAATGGAAAAGGACAACACAGATATAGACATCAGGATGGAGGACTGTGAAATATTAGAGGAAACTAACATTGAGAGAGAGGAGGTACTAACAGGTTTAGCAGCCTTAAAAGTGGATGAATCCGCAGGCCCAGATGTATCCCAGACTGTTGAGGGAGGCAAGGGAAGAGATATCAGGGGCCCTGGAAGTAATTTTCAAATCCTCTCTGGCCACAGGTGAGGTGCCAGAGGACGGAGGACTGCTACCGTTGTCCCATTATTAAAAAGGGAGGAAGGGATAGACCAGGAAATTACAGGCCAGTCAGTCCAACCTCGGTGGTGAGGAAGTTACTAGAAAGAATTCTGAGGGATAGAATAGATTTACACTTGGAGAGACACAGATTAATCAGGGATAGTCAACATGGATTGTTAAAGGAAGGTCATGTTTGACAAATTTTATCAAACTTTTTGAGGAAGTAACCAGGAGTGTTGATGTGGTTCACATGGACTTTAGCAAGGCTTTTGATAAAGTCCCTCATGACAGACTGGTTAAGAAATTAAGAGCCCATGGGATCCAAGGCAAAGTGGCACATTGGATCCAAAACTAGCTGAGAGGCAGGAAGCAGAGGGCGATGGTAGAGGGACGTTTCTGTGACTGAAAGTCTGATTCCACTGGAGTTCCTCAGGGCTCAGTGCTGGGGCCCCTGCTGTTTGTGGTGTACATAAATGATTTGAACTTAAATGTAAGGGGAATGATCAAGAAGTTTGCAGATGACACGAACATTGGTAGGATGGTAGATAGTGAGGAGGATAGCCATAAACTGCAGGAAGATATCAATGGACTGGTCAGGTGGGCAGAGCAGTGGTAAATGGAACTCAGCCTGGAAAAGTGTGAGGTAATGCACTTGGGGAAGGCTTTAAAGGCAAGGGATTACACTATGAATGGTAGGAGCCTAGAAGGTACTGAAGATCAGAGGGACCTTGGTGTGCATATCCACAGATCCCTGAAGGTACAGGGCAGGTAGATAAGGTGGTTAAGAAGACAGTTGGGATACTTGCCTTTATTAGCCAAGGCATAGAATACAAGAGCAGAGAAGTTATGCTGGAACTGTATAAAATGCTGGTTAGGCCACAACTGGAGTATCGTGTGCAGTTCTGGTCACCACATTACAGGAAGGATGCAATTGGACTGGACAAGGTGCAGAGGAGATATACCAGGATGCTGCCTGGGCTGGAGAGTCTGAGCTATGAGGAAAGATTGTATAGGCTGGGGTTGTTATCCTTGGAGCAGCAATGACTGAGAGGGGATCTAATAGAGGTGTATAAGATTATGAAGGGTATAGATAAGTTTGGAGAGGAAGGCACTTTTTCCATTAGTAGAGTGGTCAATAACTAGGGGGCATAGATTTAAGGCTAAGAGGGGAGTTGAGGAGAAATTTCTTCACCCAGAGGGTGGTGGGAGTCTGGAACTCATTGCCTGAAGGGATGATTAAATCAGAAACTCTCGTAACATTTAAGAAATATTTAGATATTCATTTGCATTGCCATAGCCTCCAGGGCTGCAGGCCAAGCGCTGGAAAAATGGATTAGTATAGTCAGATCTTTGTTGACTGGCATGGACATGATGGGCTAAATGGCCTCCTGTGCAGTAAATGTCTGAGCCTATGCTTTTACCCCTACAATGCCATGTTCCTTCAGGGCGCTGAGGATGCTTAATTCAATTCAATTCAATTCCAGCTCCCCACACTGGCACCTTTGGTGCCAGTGCACCAAAGCATATTAAAATTTTAGTAATACAGTATTAGGTTTTATGAATTTTGAGCCTTAGGTAACAAGTTATTCAGCCCAATTCTCTTCACATTTCCATAATAAACACTTTTGTACTCTTTCCAAATGGTGGGATTTTCTTGGTGGGAGGGGAGTGGGGGCAGTATATCTTTTGCACCCACCACCTCCACCTCCCCCTCCCCCCGAATAGAAAAGTCAGTCATGAACTAACCTACTTTATCATTGTGGGGGCAGCCTTCTTTTAATGTGCTAGGTGTAGCCTTAATGAGGTGAGTGTGGGACTTCTGCCCCTCAGGAACAGGAAGTCCTGTGCTCAAGAGCTGCTGGCCAATCTGATTGGCTGGTATCTGAGTAGTCCCAGCAGTGCCAGAAGCAAGTAGTGTTTGCTGCTGGAGCCCCAAGAAGGGCAAATATGGATGCTGGACTGAAAGGTAATTCCAGGGATTTTTGCACATGAAGGGATCGGGGACCTTAGGGAAGAGGGGGAAGGGTGTGGAGTTGGAGTTTGGAAGCCAGGTGAGGAGACACAAGGGGGAAGGGTAATATCTTGGGGTGGGGGTGCCCCCGATGTACACAGGACACCCCCCAAAGGAATTACCCCACTGCCCCCAACCCCAAATCCTTCCCGCCTTTTCACCAGCATTGGTGAAAAATCAGGCTGGCCTATTTCCTCCGCCTTTCAATGCCCACCGACTTATGGTGGTGGGGATAATGGAATTAGGCCCTTAACTTCCCTTTACTTGGCCGGTTAAGGGCCTCAATACAATTAAGGGTGGGTGGGCTGGCTGAAGCCTTACCTGCACACTGTATTAAGGGGCACTGCTTGTGAGTAGGTGGGAACGCAGTGGGTTAGCCACCTGTCCTAATTTGTGTCTCCTCCCCACCCCCCCCCAATCCATCTCAAGCATGCCTGCAGGGACTCCTTAAAATTTCCCCTTTATTCTTCTTTAATTGTTACCCTTTAGTCCTGCTGGATGTGAATGCTGCCTTTGATCTTGACCTCATGTCTGCAATGCCCTGGGCATTCGATTAAACCATCTTGCTATCTTAAATACTACTAGTGTGAATATTTTGTCTAACCATCTATGTTTAAAACAAATTATTGAAGTTCATTCATTCAAATTTTAATAAAGCATGAGAACTATTGTTTGAAGAATATGCATCCTCATATTTGTTTTTATTCTAGACAAGAAATGATTGACAAAAGAAACCAACATAAGCTTATCCAATGTCTGAAAGCATTTATGAACAACAAGGTAAGACCTTTATGTTTCAAGTCACAACGCATCAAAATAGCATGTAAGGGACATCATTCTATTTCAGAATTTTACCTGTAGAACCAGTCACTGTCAATCATTATTCCCTAACAGGAAGTGTTATATATCCAACTTAGAAAGTCTCTTCTATGTAGCATGTATCTATGGTGTTATTGGCGAAAAGCTAATGCTGAACAACATTTGGCTGTCACTTTAGTCTGATATTTGAATTTTGGATCCCGTAATATGTTGCATCATGCACAATATCTATTCCAGCTATGTTTAATATGAATTTTACAATATTTAAACTTAAACTGCTAAAGCTGTAAGTGCACCCGCTGAATTTTGTACATCTGTTATGTGTAGTACAAGGTTAACCTATTTAATAAGGTACTTCGAAGAAAAGAAAAATAATTTCTCGTGCTGTATGGAAAAGCATTCTGAGACTGAATGGTTGACCGTAGATCGTGGACTGGATGAAATGGGGCACAAGAAATGATTTGAAGTCAAAGCAGCAAAGAGTACCATAGGAACAGAAGGCCAATCAGCCCGTAGAGCCTGCTCCGCCATTGAATACGATCATGGCTGATTGAACACTTCAATGCCTACTATCCCCATAACCCTTTACATTATTGTTAATCAGAAATCTATCAATCTCTACCTTAAATATACTCAATGACTGAATGTCTATGGCCCTCTGGTATAGAGGATTCTAAAGATTCACAACCCTCTGAGTAAAGAAGTTTCTCCTCATCTCGGTCCTAAGTAGCTTTGCCCTTATTTTGAAATTGTGTCCCCTGGTCCTAGACTCCCCAACCAGGGGAAACATCTTACCTGCATCTACCCTGTCTATTCCTTTAAATATTTTGTAGGATTCAACGAGATCACCTCTCATTCTTTGAAACTCTAGAGAATATAGGCCCAGTTTCCCCAATCTCTCTCCATAGGACAGTCCCATCGTCCTTGGAACAAGTCTGGTGAACCTTCATTAGACTCCCTCTATGGCAGTAATATCCTTTCTCAGGTAAGCAGACCAAAACTGCACACACTACTCCAGGTGCGGTCTAACCGAGCTTCTATACGATTGAAACAAGACTTCACTGCTCCTGTACGCAAATCCTCTTGCGACAAAGGCTAACATTCCATTAGGTTACAGTTTGAGAAATATTGCTTAAATTGGGGTGGACATTGGTGGGATGTTGAAAGCAAGCATCTAGAAGTTGATTCATTGGGATACTAAAGCTGTGTAGCTTGGCAGGAACTGGTGAGAGAGGTTTGTAGTTCTTTGTATGGAAGAGGAACATGCCACAGTGTTTTAGATTTTAGGTAAAATATGTATGTGGGGAAAATGCTTGAGACTCAGTGTATGACTTGAGCAGTGGTGGAAAGAGGTAAGTTCCAGAGGTGAATGCATTCTTTCTGATGCACTGGACTTGTGCAAGATGCCACTGCATTTAACCTGAGGATGTTAATAGGATTTGAGCCACACGCAATCCAAGTAGTTGCTTATTGAAGTTAAAGTGGATGTCATATGGCTTTGCTGACTTGAGTAGAATGAAATTTTAAATTACGCTACTTGATATAAGTCCAGCAACTAAACATTGTAGTAATGTCCATGGTGTCAATGTGGCAGCAGAGGGATAGAATTGGATCTCATCACATGGATGCTGGCCCGTGAAGGTGATTTGCCAAGGGGATCATGCAAATGATGATTAGGAGGGTAACAAGGATGGGACTCCAGTTAAAATTGTAGGTAACTGCAGGACATGGAAGGAAGATGAAGACTATGTTGAGACAGATATCAGTAGAACCATGAAACTGCTATGCCATAGAGACGGATTGTACAGAAGAGATGGTATTGACAATTAGAATGATAAATGCTGTTACATCGGACTCGGGATTTGGGGTGGGCCATTCAGCCCTTTGAGCCTGCTGTGCCTTTCAGATCATGCTGATCTGGCTGTGGGCAACTTCACTTTACTATCTGCCCCCATAACCTTTAACTTCCTTGCCAATCAAAAATCTGTCTAACTCTGCCTTGAATAAATTCAATGGCCCAGCCTCTACTGCTTTCTGGGGAAGAGAATTCTACATACTACTGTAGCTTTGAGAGAAAACATTTCTTCTCACCTCTGTGTTAAACGGTAGATTTCTTATTCTTAAACTGTGCCCCCTGGTTCTTGTCTCTCTCAAGTGGAAACATCCTCCTGATATCTACCCAATCGATTCCCCTCAGGATCTTATGTTTCAATAAGATCACCTCTCATTCTTCTAAACTCCAATGGTATTGGCCCAACCTGTTCAGCCTTTCTTCATAAGACAAGCCCTTCATCCCAGGAATTAATCTGTACTGCTTCTAATGCAATTATATCTTTTTTCAAATAAGGAGTCCAAAACAGTACACAGTATACAGGATGTGATCTGGAATACGGCTGCAATAAAACTTCCCTACTTTTATATTCCATCCGCTCACAATAAATGCCAATATTTATTCGCCTTCCTAATTACTTGCTGTACCTGCATACTAACTTTTTGTTATTCTTTGTACCAGGACACCCAAATCCCTCTGTACCATTTGAGTTCTGCAATCTATTTCCATTTAAATAGTATATTGCTTTTCTATTCTTCCTGCCAAAGTGGACAGGTTCACATTTTCCCACATTATAATCCATCTTCCAAATGTTTGCCCACTCACTTAACCTGTCTGTATCCCTTCGCAGACTCTCTAACTCCTCTTGACAACTTACTGTCTTGGTGTCATTGGCAAATTTAGCTACCATATATTCGGTCCCTTCATCCATATAATTGATGTAGATTGTAAATAGCTGAGGCACACCACTTGTTACGGCTTGCCAACCTGAAAAAAACCCATTTATTCCTAGTCCTGTTAGCTAACCAGTCCTTTATCTATGCTAATATGTTACCCCTGCACCATGTAATATCTTGTGTAGTGATCTTTGATGTGGCACCTTATCAAATGGATTCTGGAAACCCAAGTACACCACATCTACAGGTTCTCCTTCATCCATCTTGCTTGTTACTTCCTCAGACACTCTGATAAATTAATTAAACATTATTTCCCTTTCACAAACCCATGTTGCCTCTGCCTGATCAAATTATGATTTTCTGAGTATTCTGTTATAATCTCCTTAATGATGGATTTTAGCAATTTCGCTATGACAGATGTTAGGCTCATTGGCCTATAGTTTCCTGATTTCTGCCTCCTTTCTTCCTTGACTAAAAGTATTATATTAGCTATTTTTCAATCCACAGGAGCCCTTCCAGAATCTAAGGAATTTTGGAAGATTATAACCAATGCACCTACTATCTCTGCAGCCATTTCTTTTAAGACCCTAGGATGCAGGCCATCTGGTCCTGGGAAATTGTCAGCCTTTGGGCCTAATGGTTTTCCCAGCACCTTTCCCCTATTGATGGTGATTGTTTTAAATTTCTCCCTCCTGTTCACCTCTTGATTTTCAAGTACCTTTGGGAAGCTTTCTATGTCTTCTACAGTGAAGGCAGATGCAAAATACCTGTTCATTGCCTCACTCAATTCATTGTTTTCCATGATCAATTTCCCAGCCTCTTTCTCTAGAGGACCAACACTAGCTTTAGTTAATCTTTTCCTATTGAAAATGTTAAAAGATTAGAGAAGGATGGTATGTGTTAGTGAGCTATGATCGCAGGGCCACAGGATGTTGGCGGCTGAGAAAGGACAAATCTGTGGCCTTGGTCGGCCAGTCGCAGGACTAGAAGAGAAAGATATAACTGTGTAGCTGGCAGTAAAAATAATGAAGAGACAATTTATAACGGTGAAAAGGAAGTTAAGTAAACCTTGATGTATGCAATAAAGCTATGGTAATGAAATTTGGCCATGAGAGAGAATGGTTACATTTCTTGCTGGTTAAGTCATATCTGGCAAGAATTGTGATTGCAGAGTAACTTAACTTGACAAATTATGCATGCACCTTGAGACGTTACTTGATTGAATCAGTGGCCAGATACAAACTTTTAAAGCTTCTACACCATTATAATTCTTCAAGCTTCAGCGTTGAATGTTATTGTTCAATGGCTCAGGAAAATCTTGTGCCTTATTACTATCTCTGGGCTGAATCTTCCCAGATTTGCACTAAATGCGGCAGCGGGTGAGGGAAAAAGAACATATTATCGCTGGCCGCAATAGCGAGTTTTGGAGCCATATCGTCATAATCCCACCTCGTTAATCATACATTCCTGGAAACATGTTGCTTCACTGGCATACGGCCTCCGATTTGCCATTCATGCCATCACCTCGCTGCTTCCTTACTCCAGACGCCATATTTAAAGTATAGCAGCGCACACACCTCACTTTGCTTCCAGCCCAGACCTGCTGCACAGAAGATATGACCCCAAAAAGTAAGAACACTGCAGACCCCAATTCAGTAATGCATCCCTGGGACACCTTCTGGACACCATTGGAGCCCCCCCCACAATGTCCTCTGCCCCTGTTCTGGTTGCAAGAGGCCCATCAGTGTCACCACTCCGCCTTGTGAGGCGTTGGCAGTGCCAATGCTGCACAGAAGAAATTCGCCAACCAGTGCAGAAAGAAGATGAATGAACTCAACTGTGCCTCCAGGGTAAGGCAACCATCTCATCACTCTAAACTCTCACACTCACAAGGCCATCACACATTCACTGGCAACTCACTCACTGCCAGCTCAAGGGACATCACTCACTTTCTCACACACACTCTTACATATCCATCTGGCCTCATCTCCTCTGGAGACTGCCTCCTCAGCTCTCATCCTCTTGAGGCACAGATTGCACAGATCAACATGTGTTCCTACATACACCCTGGGATAACCCTCTTCCTCAGTAATGCCCTACCCTGTAGCTTCTGCCCTTGCCTGAGGACACATCTCTCTCTTCCCCAAGCACCCCATTGAAAAGCCGCCCCCGCCTCACAGCTGGTCTTGTAAGTAGAGACCTGTCCACGAGTCCCCCTAAAAGTGATGTGGTGCTGCCTGCGAAGCCAGGTGCTGATGACCGTGAGTGCTGCCTGAAGCAAGGTAGGCAAACAAGCCCCAAAGTCCTGAGTCAGGTGCATGTCGCTTATGTTCAGTTCTGAAACACATTGGCGTGCAAACACGCCAACGTGCACAGCATGATCCAGCATGGGGATATGATTCCGGCAAACAGGGCTTATAATGATATGCAGATGTATTAAATTGAAATTCCTGACTTCTGGAGGCAGGAAACTTGGCCCGTTATTGATGGGCGGAGCAGACAATCGCAAACTGGTTTGATGACGTCATGAAACTGATTTTTGGCCTTTCTGCCATATTGTCTGCTCATGCCTACCATGATGCCAGTTGCCAGTGGGCACGGAAAATTCCACCCTTTGTTTCTGTTCGCTTGAATGAAGTTCCCTATGTGAATATTATGGTTAGACGTTGATAAAACACTACAATGTAATTTCATCAAAATCATCATCTAACCTTTAATCTATATTTTTTGTTTGCTACTTAGTTTGGTTTACAAAGAATACTCGGTGATGAAAGGAGCCTATTGTTATTGGCAAGAGCGATTGACCCAAAGCAAACAAACATGATGATAGAAATTGTCAAAATTCTCTCTGCAATTTGCATTGTTGGAGAAGAAAATATGTAAGTTAAACATGTTTATGTTTTCTACACTCATGCATGTACTTTTATTCTGTGGAAAATAGTTCAATGCTTTCTTACAATACCTCAGTTGTACTCTTTTGAGTACTTGATTTGTTGTTTATTATGCTGTCTCTTGATGAGGCTGAGGAGAGGAGGGAAAGCATGTGGAGAATATCATTAACTAATTGAACTTTCAGAAACAAAAACTATATAAATTTAAAAACAAAAAAACTGCGGATGCTGGAAATCCAAAACAAAAACAGAATTACCTGGAAAAACTCAGCAGGTCTGGCAGCATCGGCGGAGAAGAAAAGAGTTGACGTTTCGAGTGCTCATGACCCTTCGACAGAAGGGTCATGAGGACTTGAAACGTCAACTCTTTTCTTCTCCGCCGATGCTGCCAGACTATATAAATTTGCTTTGATTTGTCATTGACTTGTTTCTTCTTCTTCTTCTTCTTCTTGAAGGCAGGTCCTTGGCAACTTTTTGCAAATCATAGCAGAAAGCTGAGAGTTTATACTAGGAGTAGAGTAAGGGGGCAGGCCCTGATTCTATCTCATTCGGAATGGGGATTGAACACCATGTTGTTGGTGTTACTCTGATGCATACACTAACCATCTAGCTAACTAGCTCCCTATTGACTTGTTTATATTATTAGAAATAGATTTAATATTTGAAACAAATCTATCAATGGATATCATCTCATTTGAAATAAGATTCACCCAATAAATTTTGTTCTATGAGAAGTGATTTTTTTTTTGTTCTGTCTTTCACTTCAAGTTAACAGGGATAGAACATTCAAATTTAGTCAGAGGGAAATAGATGTGTTTGTGTAATTTGATTCTGCAAAAGGTCAAAATAATGTAATTCGGCAAGAAAACAAAGCTTTCTAAATAAAATTGTAATCTTTAATTAGCATTTCGGAAATAGCTTCT
Source organism: Carcharodon carcharias (assembly GCF_017639515.1). Taxonomy (NCBI): domain Eukaryota; kingdom Metazoa; phylum Chordata; class Chondrichthyes; order Lamniformes; family Lamnidae; genus Carcharodon; species Carcharodon carcharias. Next base: position 114,558,276 of record NC_054475.1, read on the forward strand.
CTTGTTTTGTAGTATTGGATTCTACTTTCTGGCTTTTGAAACATATATGTTTGAAGATAGTTATTTGGAAATGTATTTATTAAATTCAAATTAATGTTAATCCCCCAACAGGCTGTAAACAACAATTTGCTGCACCATATTGTACTGTTTTTGCTGATTGAGTTTAGCAGGCATTGTAGTAGTTTAAGTGATTTTAAATAGCTTGTTTCATTAGAAATGACTATTTTAATGTGAAGCAGATTTCCTCTATTGCCATAAATGCATTTTGAATGTAGCAGTGTATCATAAATGTTTATATATTTATTTTGAACATGTATAGTCATTAGAGAAGACTTAAAATGGAAAGTGATTTTATGAACATGCTGCTAAGGCTTTTTCCTAATTCTTTAGCCTTGATAAAATCTTGGAAGCTATAACTACAGTTGCAGAGCAGAATAACAGAGAACGATTTGCACCCATTGTGGAAGGAGTGGACAATCATGAAGCGCTTCAGCTGCAGGTGAATATTTGTTGCACTATGTAGTCTCTAACTTAATTGAAGGGAACATGTCATGATTATGCACTTTGTCTTTAGTGAATCACTTGAAATATTATTTGTGTGTATCAGTACTGGCAATGTAGGACTACACCTTTACCCAGATTTCATATTTGGCACAAACAGAACTGCTTTGAAAATAATGTTCTGATAACTGTTTGCCCCTCTACCTACAGCATAAATAGCAGACTTTATGGAGCTTTAGCCTTTGTTCTTCCAAATTCAGCATCCTGTGTGTGCTGGAGTGCCAATTCAGTTTTCTCTCCTAAGGACCATTGTTTTGGAATTTATAAATCTGAGTCGTTAGGGACTTTCCAACAAATTTAAATCATTTTTCCTCTTGTGCTTAAATCATACTGGTCACTGATCAACGGTGCTTAATTTGTTATGTTGATTGAGTTGCCCTTAATCCACACTTTGTTTCCTGCTAAAGATAATTTCTTATTTCCATCTGGCCAGGAAATAATTGTGCTTTTTGCTATCTTCGCACAGAGTTGAATGTAAATCTGGGCTTCTTCCGTAAAGTTGATTATACAGTTTTGTATTTTTATACAGAATCCAGTGAATCAATTTGTCAGACATGACACTTAGGAGAGAATTTTCTCCCCGTTGGGGGGGTTGTGCGGGGGCGGCCATGGGTGGGCACGCAGCTGATTGGCGCCCCCAATTGGCTGGGTGCTGCCATTTTACGTGGGCGGGCCAATTAAGGCCTGCCCAGCATGACGCGTGCCCGGAAGCACACCAGGAAATGTTGCACGCTCCCTGTGTGGGTGGGGGGGGTTTGCCTGAGTCGGGGAGTACGCTCTTTCGTGCATGCTTTCACTTATAAAACATTGAAGAAAGGTTAAAAAAACATTAAGGACATGTTCGCTCATGTGAAACTGGCACATGGGCTGGAACATGTCCATTGATTTTATTAAAAATTTTTCAAACACTTTAAAAATGTTCATGAAACTTCATCCTGCCTGTGGGTGAAGTTCCATGAAAAATGTGAAGGCCACATGGGCTCTTTGCCTAACCGTCAACCTTAAGGTTGGACGGTTAGCTCAGCTAATTGCTTTATTGGCTTTTTAAATGGCCTTAATAGGCCTTTGACATTTCGGCAGGCGCGCAGCCAAGTTGGCTGCGTACCCGCCGAACTGAAAATCTAAATGACGCATGGTGAGGTTGGGAAGCACGTCCAACGTCACCACGTGTCATTTTAGGTCTCCCGCTCGCTGAGCCAAAGATTCTGCCCTTAGTGTCTCAAATGATTTCAGACCCCAGCAGAGTCAGTTTCCATGCAAGAGATTGCAAAATAGGACTCATTTCCCATTGCTGCTGCCTTTGTCAGAAAAGCTAATAAACCAGTAACTTGTTTTTCACAGCTGCTGATCGGATATCTTGAAAATTTATGGCAGATAATATATACAATTTGCCCTCGGCACCTGTGTGTCATAATTCAATTTATAAATGTGTGCTAGTAGCAGGAGTCGCCTTACATACCCCCATTCCTGGGGCTTTTGTTTTTTTAGTGCATGTAATATGGAGGGTGCTGAATATGTTAGAAATATAGCCCATCTTATTAGGTCATCCTCATGCAAATATGAGCCTCTTCCACATAGTATGCTTCCACTTTGGCTGTTTAGGGGCTTGAACAATTTTGTTAGATTTCACATGAAAGGTCAAAAAGACTGCAATTACACTGCATACATAGGTATCTCATTGGATGGTGCGCACTTGGGCAGCATTGCCATGCATTAGTTTTTGGCAATATTTTGAAAATCTCATCACTTCGTGTTTCCCACCACACGTCTTCCCTAGGTGTTCAATGTGACCAAACTGCAGTTCTGAGTGACAGATGTTTGGTATTCAGCAACTATAAACCTACAGGATTTTTAATCTTTTCTAGTTTCCTGTGTGTGCACCAACATTATTTAGTATGTATCCAAATAATGCACTGAACTGGACACCAGTATTAGAGCATCCTATTTCTTGCATCTTTTCAATCAACATAACTGCTTTTAGGATATTTTTACAATCATGTTCTTTTGGGGGAAAAAGAGAATATTAGCATTGAAAAGCAGGGCGGAGAGAGATAATTCGATGACATGGCAACCCATATTAATGCAATGCAACTGTGAAAAGGGCTGTTAACTTGTGATTTTTATAGAAAACATGAACATACATCCTGACATACGATCATCCAAATGTCAACAAAATTCCTGGAATCTTATGATAGAAATAGAGTTAGCCTCATTTGGCAATGGTTTAAAAAATGGCCCTTCCATGAAGGAATAGAACTTCCTTAAAGGGAGAGGGTGGAAAATGTCTTACTGAAAGAATCTATGGCACTTTGTGGGTGTATTTGGAAAACTTCTAATCTCTGGTTCTTCCATTTTGAAAATACCAGCTAAAAATGTGATGCATTTAAAAGTAAATGCTTATCATGTATAAATTCATTGTCACACATCTTATTCACTACCTTGAAGAGCTTGTTTTTGTATGGCAAGTTATTTATATGTTAATGCTGTCCAGGGCCCATTTTGTTCAAACCATGATATGTTAAAGGCTTTACAATAGCACTGGAAGACTTGCATTCATCTTTTCTTTGAATAGACTTCATTTGCCTATCCAGATAAATTGCTCATCAGAATTCTCTCTGGCGAAATACTGTAGTTTTGAATGTATTTGCTTTTCAATGTGTTCTGATTTTTAAAGAGCCCTAATGCTGTTAGGATAGAACGTAGAACAAGTTTACCACTAGAAACAGAAATTTCTGCTAACACGTTCTTTGATTATGGAACCTAGATCCATTTTCTCTGCCATGAGATCTATCTATTCAGATTAATTTTAGGAACAAATCAGAGGTAGCATCTAAAATAAAAAAATCCTTGAAATTTCCCCTGGACCATCCAAGGTCACAACACCAGGATATTAATCTAATCTTACAACTCTCACTTATCAGATGTGACCAATTGCAAAGATGATTCTCATCTCAGCAGCATAGGAATCATCACTGTGAAATATTTAATTGCCTATGTTTATTATTATTCTGATTAGTAAACTAGATATTTATTCAGTTTTTCTTTTAAGGAGCTGGTGCATTGCCATTTTATTCTACATTTTAGGCTTGTTAATTTGGCACTTCTTTATTTTCTAGTTTTGTGATATTAGTCCAAGTTGAAGAGTTAGTTGATGCCTCATACTTTTTATCGTCCTTTCTGCAATGATGAGAAGTACAGCTTTGCATGCCACTTTTTATCGCTCAGAATTTATAAGTTCTGAAATCATTCTGATTACTTTTTGACCCACTGGTGTTTTTTTGAGGTATAATGCCCAATTTGCACATGATGTTCTGAATGTTGCTGCTGTCTAATTTCTGATACTGAATACCTTGTTTTGAATATAATTAAATGCCTTTAAACAATTCCAACAATTGATGACCTTGGCTAATAAGCTTCAAGGTGGCAGATATTCTCAATGAATGACCACTCATCGCATCAAAATTCTTCTTCTGTTGATGATGAATATACATTGGTGAAGACAGATGGAATTTTTACCTGTATTACTCGGGGGTTAGGGTTTAAAAAGTAGGGAAGTCCTGTTACTACTGTACAGGGTATTGGTGAGGCCATACCTGGAGTACTGCGCACAGTTTTGGTCCCCATATTTAAGAAAGGATATACTGGCATTGGAGGCAGTTCAAAAGAGATTCATCAGGCTGATTCCTGGGATGAAGAGGTTGACTTATCAAGAATGGATAAATGGGTTAAGCATTTATTCATAAGAATTTAGAAGAATGAGGGGTGATCTTATTGAAAACATACAAGATTCTGAGGGGGCTTGACAGGGTAGATGTTGAGAAGATGTTTTCACTAGTGGGGGAATCTCAAACTAGGGACATAGTTACAGAATAAGGGGACACTCATTTAAAACTGAGATGTGAAGGAACTTCTTCTTTCAAAGGATGACAGATGTCTGGAATTCTCTACCCCAGAGAGTTGTGGAGGCTAGATCATTGAAGGTATTTAAAGAGGAGCTAGATAGATTTTTTTAAAATATTGGGGAGTTGAGGGCTATGAGGAGCTGGCACGAAAGAGGATTAGAGGCCTGGGGCAGATCGGCCATGAGGGGTCGAAAGGCTGACTCCTGCTGCTTTTTCTTAAGTTTTTATATGCATGTTTCATGTTTTTTGTTCCAAAGTGAGTTACCTGACATTTTTCTGAATTGAAGCCCACCTGTTGTTCCTTACCCTCTTTACTTAAATGATCTGGATCCCCTTGTGTGGTATCAAATCTTCCTTAGACAAGTCAGCTGACCATCTAGCCCAGTATCATAAATAGATTTTATAGTAGTATGGAAAGTACCCACCTCTATCATTTATAAAGTACTAACAGCAGGGTCCTATAACAGATTTCTGCAGAATTCCCATTAGTCATTCTTGTTCTCTGGAACTTTTTTCCCATTCCATCTTAGTGCCTTGCTTTCTATTGCCAAGCCAGTTTCAGTGAGCTAGCTGAATTGTTGTTAAACTCCATGAGTTTAAGCCATTTTTGAAAGATCATAAACTGGGCATCATGAAATTTCATCTGAAAACTCAGGTAAGTTAAATAATTTTCGCCAACTAATTTAGTTTGCCACCTCAAAATTCTGATAGATTTGTTAGCAAATATTTTGTCTCATCTCCATGTTGTTTTCTCTTCATGGTATTTGTTCCCACTGGACAATAATTCAGGTTTGTCCCTCATTTTTTAATATTATGATAAAATTTGCTTTGCTCATGAACAACCAATCCATTTAAGAAGGTTTTCTTTAAACTAAATAGTCTATAAAGTTTTCTATAAACTAGAATTAACTAAAACCATGCCTAGTTCTCTTTCATTTCTTTTGTGTCTTTCTCAATGTAGTTGAAATACTCTTTAGGAATTTTACTGTATTATGTTTATTTATCATATCAGCTTAATTGCCCTAGGTGCACTATAAACTTCTGAGTCAATTTGACTCGATCTGGACTTGGACCATAGCCACCTGTTGTGAATATTTACATGAAAAATTCATTCCAAAATTCTGCCATGTAATGGGCCTCCATAGTATTTCTACTCAATTCACCTGTTGAAGGACCTTTCTGATCTTGAACATTCCACTTACTTCTGATGCCGCTAAAGTGTTTTCCTTTGTTCACTCTTGATGTTATCTGTAATCTAGCTTTCTATTTTGAGCCATTTAGATGGGAAGATTGATGGCTAAGGTCATTGCTTGAAAGTTTGCTTGGTTAACTGATGTAGAAGGCTGGAAGCTGCCTGTACAAGAAGGGACAAAAACAAAGCATTTGTGTTTTAACACAATTGACATTTAAGAGCCTAATGAAAACAATTAATACACTTTAAAATGGCTGTGCTCATTGCTTCTAATTTTTCTAAAAACGAATGATTGTGCGTTCATACCTTTTTGGAATTTGCAATAATTTTTTTACACGAGACTTTCCCCAGTGACCCCATATATCCAACTAATGTGTATCAGCTCCTTGACAATTTTTTGCCTGTTTCTATTTTAATAAATCAATTAAAATTCACAGTTGTTCAATTAAACTTTGTTCTAAACCAGCTGGAGATGACTGCAGGCACTTTTCAGTGCTTGGGAAGAGTGCAAATTACCACACCTGGCAATGATCCTGGTGATGACTAACATCTCATCTATTATGCATACATGAAAAAAATACCTCAGCTTGTACAGCAAAACCCAAAACTTAACCTACGAGTGTAGAGGTTTAAATAATTTTCAGTTGCAGCAGGCATGATTAAGTTGTGCTACATAGATCTTCCTCATGAGTCCAATTAGCTGCAGATATCACTGGAGAAAATATTTTTGGCATATCTCTGAGTACTGTGACTTTAATGCTTTTATTCAAGTATCACATAAACACATGTTCTCAATCTTTCATACCCACTCACACACATTCAGCACACTCACTCACACACATCTCTGTATCTCTCTCTCTCTCTCTCTCTCTCTCTCTCACACACACACACACATACACACACCCACACACACCGTGTGCAATTGATTTTCCTCCCTTTTCCTGATGGGATATTTCAGCCGTGTTGCTGGGTGAAAATCCTGGAACTCCCTCCCTAATAGCACTTTGGGTGTACATACACCACATGGACTGCAGTGGACCAAGACGGCGGCTTACCACCACCTTCTCAAGGGCAGTTAGGGATGGGCAATAAAAATTGGCCTAGCTATTGATACCCACATCTTGTGAAAGAGTTAAAAAAAATCATTGAATTTGTTCTGTGGAAATAAATGTTCCATGTTGTCACGACTCACTGGGGATAGTGCATTGTAATATCAAGCCCCACGGCTCCCCGAGCCGAGACAAATGTGCAGAGTTTGATTAGGCCACCAGCTTGCCCCAATTCTACCTAACTGTTTAATTTAGGTTAACAGAATACAAGCACCAGGTTTGTAAACTTAACAAGTAAATAACTTTATTACACAAATTGTCTTTAACCAGTGGCAACAGAAAGAAATATGAACTGCAAACTTTTAACTTTATAACTTAAACTCTACCCCTTCTTAATTAACCCTTATACATAAACACACACACACACACACACACACACACACACACAAGACATAGAAAACATGGATTTTAAGGGTGAGAACCCCAGCTGGAACAGGGATCAAACCCCATGTTGTTGGCAGCAGTCTGCTCCGCACAGGCTGAACCAACCAACTCCCCAAGGAGCTAGAGTAGCTGTGACAACATACACTTTTACTTGCATGTTGTAGTCCAGAGCTATGAATAGTGACGGTAGAGGCTCCAATTTTCTTTCCATCACATGGCTCTCAGCAAAACTCTCCAGCTCTTATCACTTGCCAGTGGCATATGTTGGAAGGATTTACACACTGATACTCACACTGTTAGGCTACTTAATGAATACATCTTCCTTGGCCATCAACCCCCAGAGTGGGACATGAATCCGGAGCTTCTGACTCAGAGGCAGGGATGCTACCCATTGCGCCACAGTACCTCCTTAGAAATAATATATGTAGGCAAGCCTCATTATTAAAAGTGGTGGACGGATTCACCAGAGTGAATATTTATGGGGAGTTTGCCCTGAAGTTGGTTTAAGATAGATTTGAGAATAGGACACAACAGGGAATAATGTGACCCAATTAGAGTCCTTGGGAGAAATTTTTATCTTTTGCACTGGCAGTAAAAATAATTATATTAAACTGAGGTCTTATTGGATTTATTTACTGATAGATTCTTACAATGTGAACTATTGGTTGAATATGTCTATGCAATTTCTGTGCGGCACTGAATCATTCTGAATGATTGGTAGCAAACTTCTCCCAGTCTTTAATGTCAGTGCTGCTGCGCTTTAAGGAGAGCTTCAGAGAGTCTTTGAAGCGTTTTCTTTGTCCTCTCCTGGAATGTTGGCCATTTGATACTTAGTACTAATCATTCAGAATGGCAACAACTTATCCATCACACTTTGAGTCACAATGTCTATGATGAGGCAGAGAGGGAAAGAAAAGGAAGCAAATCCTACTCTCTGGACTCCTCTATCTAGCTGTATGTCCTGCCCCATGTGCTGAAAGTTATGTGGGTCGAGAATCGGTCTGCTCAGGCGCACAAAGCCCATGGCAGAAACTGATGAATCAGGGGACAGCCGACTATAACAACTGAGCATACAAATCAGTAAGATCCTGATTTTGACCAGTTTATACTGAGTGAGCTGATCTACCCTGTCAGATGTATCAGCAACTACAATTGGTACATGTGCTTCTAGGCTAGAAAGAGAGGGGGAAAAACTGAGGCTTTCATTGCAGTAACTGGCCACTATTTGCTGATGGTATGTACATGTGTATACATCAGTTGAGGACACGGCGCAGCTCAGATATGAAGCTCCCATTCCCATCATGAAATGGCTTGCTGAAGCTCATCATCTGGGCTTACCTGAAATAATGTTTGGTCTAGGCTACCAGTGACTTTCGATGCATACTCAACCAAACGACAGCATGATATACTTCCTTCGGTTAACTAGAAGAGAAAATTGAAGAACATATTCACTTTTTTACTTGTACATAAGGACATTTTTCAGTTAAATTTAAACTATTGCTATGTGTGTATTTTAATTTCTGTTTTGCTAAATATATCACATACAACATAAATAAGACAAATCACTGTGGACATAATAAAACAGAATGTACCATATACCAGCCCTTTTCTAGAAAATGTCATGTTTAAGATGCTTTTGTAGAAGCCTAACTATCATGAACAAAGCAGTAGCATCAATGAAAAGGTCAGAACAATTTTTCCTTTAAATTGTGCTGAGCTGGTGACCATAGAGATTTATTTTGCTTCTTATGAGCTTTTCCATGCCTGGATGCCGCTCCGCATTTCCTGTCGGGTCTTCCAGGCCTGTCTTCTCCAGAAATGTGGAGCGTAGCATCCCTTGGAGAACTTGATCGCAGCACTGTAGCAGCAGGACAAACCACCTTTTTACAGCACCAGCTGCTGCATGGTAAGTTTAAAGGTCCAGTGTGAATGTTAGTAAATGGGTGAATAGATGAATGTTCGTGAATGGGTGAGTGGATAAATGAGTGAATGGGTAGGGTGGTTAAGGATTGAGCTAAGTGGGTCAGGATGGGTAGTCAGCTCTAGCTCAGAATTCAAGACAGATGCAGAGGGTCTGGGGGCGCAAGGAAATTGCCTGTCACAAGTTAAAACTTCCGGGCAATTCGCATAGAGGTCAGTGCATTGGGACTTCTTTAGGGTCCCATTTTGAATCTTGGGTCATGCATCTAGTCTCCGATGACCCAGAGACTGGAAGACCTGGGCCAATATGTATTGTTGCTGATTACCACAAGAGCTATTACCTAAACAAAACAATTTTGAGATGTACAATTTTTAAAAATATAGTTGTCTTTCTGAGTTTTTCACATGAATAAACAGATTCCATGCTCTCTTGCTTTGGGACACATCAGCCTAATTTGTACTAATGTTAGAATAATCCCAACATCATTACAAACAATCCATTTAAAAGCTTTTGGCAGAGAACACTTTTGCTAATCTGTGGACAGAGGCACCCAAAAACGCTATGGAAAAATAAATATTAGTGCCACTTTGAACTGGTTTCTAGCTGTGGTAGTAATTCTCTTCTTAGAAGTTTCTACATATATTGGCATAGCCATGATTTTTAAAATGGTATTTTACGAACTGAGCAAAATGCTTGACCTTGTGCTATAAATCATTGTGCAAAAAAACTTTGGAGAAGTTTGAAAATGCCACCTAGCTCAGTTCTATTTTGTTCTATGCAGCACCATTCTTCTGGAATTTTTCAGGATAGTGATCCTTTGCCTAATGTTTTAGAAATAGAAATATTGAAGTTGGACAGCATTAATGCAAAACACTAATCATAAGGAACATAATAGGTGTTATGTTTGAAGTTATGTTTGAAAAGCTCAGTATACTAGACAAGACTGATCGATGTGATATCTGTCCTGCCCGTCACAGAAGCATTGTATGCCATAAATATTGATTGCTCTGAGTCCAGATAACCGTTCATATTTTAAAAGGCATGTGACTAGAAGTTACTGTTGGTGATCAAAATTGAACATTAAGCAGTTAGTGTGCCATTCCTCAGCTGTTTTAAATAACTAATTTATAGTGATAGATAATGTCTGCATTAAAGTAGTGGGCAGCGGAATGCTATGTAAATGCTTTGAGTTCATCCACTTGTATCACCAGTAATATTTTTTGGCTTTTGCTTCTACAAATTTAAAAGGACAGCTGCAAAACCATGTTTGATGTTAAAGATATGGGGCTGATTTTTTGGGTCCCACAGGGGTGAGATAAGAGGAGCAGCCTCTGGCACTGGGCTCTGCTGCACAGATACTCCATTTGCCAGCGGGCCCACAGAAGCTGATGATGATTTTGGCGTCTCTGAGGGGCAGCACCCTTACTCCCCGGTGACTGCATCAGTCCATGGCTGATGCTCCAATGGTTGGAGCATCAGTCCATGGCTGATGCTCCAATGGTTGGAGGCAACTGACAGCCCCTCCAAATCTTTTTATGCCATCAACACCACTGACTGGTCACGTCTACGGAGTGTGGCATGCATTCTGTTAACGTCAGTGCACAGTTCCTGCATGCACTCCATGTGGTGCTATATATAATTGTCTGAGGTTGGCCACTCTCTGAATGGAGGAGCTCAAAGCCCGGGTGGCACACATGAGCTGAATGGACTCCAGCATTCTCAGCCTATTACCCTGCTCTGCCTCAGGGAATTCTGACATGTGAGAACACATCAGTTTCTGCTGTTCAAGGTAGAATCTCATTTTCTGTCACTCCCAAGGCCTTACATCTTTGTGCAGCTGAACAGGGCTGTGTCTGTTCTCCATCCTCCAAGGGGGGCTCCCACATTTGCCTCTGCTACCTCCTGCTTCACACTGGTGCATGATCATCACCCAGTGCCACCTTATCTGTATGTGCATGAGAACCTACAATTGCATTTGAACTGGTGGATGGTGGCACTTGTAAGCTGTAACCAAGCTTGATCTGAGGTCTGCTCTGAAAGCGCTTGGCCCAGTGATGGTACAGTAATTTTTGCACCTCAACCTCAGAATCTGTAGGAGATATGAAGGAGATCATGACTATTTAGAGAAACTAGAGAGTTAAGGAAGGAAATAAGCTTTCGGAAAGTTGGGTAAGATATTTATTTCTTCAGGACTGTGTAGGAGTTTTAATGATTTTGTCTTTGGCTTGATTAATGTGATTCTGGCCTGTTGTAGTATTCCCTGCCATATCTATCCATAAACACCATTCACCCTTTTAATCTTTTCCTACTTGTAATTTGTAGATATGCTGGTCTATTACAATTCATATGTAAGTAATAACATATTAAATGAGCTTTTACTATTTCTGCTCAATTGCTGTACAACTAATTACTGTTCATTTACATCCATGCCATTAATTATTATGTGCATACTCTTTGGACTGTGCATATCCATTAAAGTTCACTACAGTGATATTTATAGCACTGTCCTTGACTTATCCTTTAACAAGTAAGATTTTTTCACATTGTTAAAACTGGCTTGTGAATTACAATCATTGTTTGCCACATCCAGATTTTGATCAATGGCAGTAATGGTGTGATTTGCATTCCCATCACTGATGGTTTCTCTGCTAGAATTATCTGTTTTTACAGGGAGGTGTAGATTTTTCATAGGAAACTAAATGATAGCTGAATCTAAAATCTAAAATTAAATGAGGGACTGAGCAGTGAAGTATGACTGATATTTCCATCTCTTGCTGAATAATAAATTTCATTGACATCATCAAGAGATTTTAGTATTAGTCGTAACATTGCTTCAACTTGTGTTTTCCAACTGACATTGAGTGTTTATCATTTTTTTCCTTTAGGTTGCCTGTATGCAGTTAATTAATGCCCTGGTCACATCTCCAGATGATTTGGATTTCAGGATACACTTGAGAAATGAATTCTTGCGCTGTGGTTTGAAAAAGATACTTCCTGTAAGAAGAAAGTCCATTCTTTTATAACTTTATAACTGACATGGAATTGCTACTGTTAACTGCATAACATTAATGAGTTTTACATTTTGTTTTAGCATGTGGCAGTATGTATGTATTTCAAATGCTGACAAACTAATGGAAGATGTTTGAAAAACTAAAAGTTGAGTTATAAAGCTGCAGCACACCTTTCGATGATTGCAATACTGATGTAAAAGTGTCTTATCTCTCAGAAGGGCTGGGGGATGGCTTTCCGGGGAATCATACATCTTTTTTTAAACCAGATTTATTCATGAACCATCACTTGGTTATATATATTTATTTAAGGGATCCTACTCAATATGCATCTTAGAGATTCCATTCATTTTTGGTAGGGGTGACATGGAACCAGGAAAAGGAGAAAAATACTTGTAATGACTTCAATTTTTAGGTGGCACAGCACTTATCACACTTTGTGCAATTATTTGAGTGCAAGGCATTTTCCATTGTATAGAAACTCTTGCATGCGATTTGGATCAAATTTAATTCACATCACAAAAATAAACGACAATTGTGAAAGACTGTTGGTGAGACCCATTGGCTGGGAAGGCAGGGAAAGAAACATCTGTCAAGTCCAGAATCAAGCTTTGAATTAACATAGACAATAATTCATATTGCTTAAAAATGTGTTCCATATCCTCTGCAGTACGTTTCTCCACATGGCATGATGTCCATCTGAAGGGAAGTATCACCTTGTTGTTGCTTATTCTTAGTATATGTGCTCTTGGTTAAGTAGTGATAACTTAGTCATGAATATTGGTTCTGGAGAAATTATTATATTTGAAGTTGCAATGAAAGTGCTTGAAAGAAAGCCTTTAATGCACTGTTGTTTTGGCTTTAACTGCACCAATTTAGTTCCTTTCTTTGTCTTAAATAATAATGGAAGGATTGAAATAAAAAGCTTATTGAAATTCAAATGCAGCCATGTAGAATTCTGAACAGAAATAAATAATTTACTAATATCCATTAATTTGAGCCTTAACCTGCTTTAGCTACCATTTTTGATTGCTCTTCTGGTGTCATGCAATTTTTATATTGGTGCGTTTTGAACTTATTAGATACTGAAAGAGAAAGAAAATGAAGAACTAGATATTCAATTAAAAGTGTTTGATGAAAACAAAGAAGAAGACTTCATTGAAGTATCACATCGACTAGAAGACATACGATCTGAGATGGAATATCCTTATCAAATCATTTTCTTTTTGTGTTTTTCAGGCTACTTCAACATAACAATGTTTTTCTTCTATTATTTCTTGGGCTAATTTGTTTTGTCAATAAATTATAGTAGAAAAGCACTGTCATATTAAAGTAATGACACTGCAGATTATTTCATTGCAAGCTCGTTATATGCAGAAGCATTACTTTTTATTACATATTTAAATATGAGAAGTATGCTTGTATTTTTAATCTAATTAAAGTGATTGCATTAATAGACCTGTCAACCCTATCTTTTGTTGAATGTACTCCCCTTGTTGTGTTTCTTTAATAATAGGTGCTACTTAATGAACAAAGCGATTCATCAGATATTCCCTAAAGTCGTTCTTCTCCCCAGCATGATGTACTGATGCAATCTGGGTGTTTTGTTTATTTCATTTGATTATTTTGGCGACTATCGTTTGCCTATGTTGGATAACTTGTCCTTCAATAACTTATTTTTAATTGCACATGTAAAAACGAGTGAGTACAACAGAAAATTCATAAACCTACATTATCGATTTCAGAAAACTTCTAGCCACCATAAATCGTGGCCTATAAGATGATCGTATTTTTGCATATACTCTGTGTATAAGTCTGCCCCCCACCTTTTTCAGCCACAACATGCTATACTCGCATTAGTAGTCAGTCCCAATTTTTCACCTGCAAATTCATGTTTTACTTACCTGCATCTTATAACTTGGCGCAAGGGATCAAGCAGGTGATATGTGCTATGTTGTGAAGATGCATGGGAATTTAAGACACTGTTATGACGTGACAGATGATGTGTATCAGGTGGACTAAACCCACAAGGGAAACCTGGTCACGCTTTCACAACAGTTTTGCAATTTGTATTTATTACAAGAAAATGTGTGCACTGAATACAGAAGTAATGAGTCCACCAAGACCTTTAAAGATTTAAAAATTAAATTAAAATATTTCTTAGCAAGATACAAGTTTGTAAGCACATACATAAGACTACAGTTACTTAATACTATAACAACTCCTAAAATTCCTAATTAACCTGACTTCCAGTTACAAATCCGCTTTAAGTCAACCGTCCAAAATAAGTTTTAGATTTAAAAGAAAACCAGCAAGTTAACACAGTACCCACTTGACAGTGGAGTTCCAAATGATTTTATCCAGCTTCAGTTACTGGACAGAACAGATTTATGCATAAATGGCTAGAGGCTTCTTGAAGGCTGTTTCACACACACCTGTTAGATCTTACATGACCATCACCTCACATAGCCTTTCACTCTCCTTTATATATGTTTCTCTCTCTTTAATATATAATTTCCATTGTTCCATGTGTATTTGGAATGGTACCTTTTCCATAACATAAGAACTTTATGTTGCCAATATTGTCAGTAACCTTTGGGAAAAATAAACACACACCTTAGTGTCGCTTATCTGGCTAGTTGTAAACAGACTAACATCCCTTTGAAATCCAAACAATCCCTTCACTTATCTAAAAATGCAAATTCACTTCACACCTTACATGCTTACATTAAAGAAATTAGCATAGAAAGGGAGGAGTGGTCTGGCAGGCTTAAAAGTAGATAAATCTCCAGGCCTAGATGATATGTATCCCAGGCTGTTCAGTGAGGCAAGGGAGGAGATAGCAGGGGCACTAGCAATAATTTTCAATGCCTCTCTGGTCATAGGAGAAGTGCCAGAGGACTGGAGAACAGCCAGTGTGGTACTGTTGTTTAAGAAGGGAGGAAGGGATAAACCAGGTAACTTCAGGCCAGTCAGTCTAACCTCAGTGGTGGGGAAACTATTGGAAGCAATTCTGAGGGACAGAGTTAATCTACCTTTGGAGAGGCAGGGATTAATCAAGGACAGTCAGCGTGGTTTTGTTAAGGGGAGGTCACATCTGACCAGTTTAATTGAATTTTTTGAAGAGGTGACCAGATGTGTGGATGAGGGCAATGCATTTGACGTAATCTACTTGGACTTCAGCAAGGCTTTTGATAAGGTCCTGCTTGGGAGACTGATAACGACAGTAAGAGCCCATGGGATCCAAGGCAAATTGGCTGAGTGGCAGGAAGCAGAAGGTGATGGTCAAGGGGTGTTTTTGTGACTGGATGCCTGTGTCTCGTGGGGTTCCATGGGGATCGGTGTTAGGTCCCTTGCTGTTTGTGGTATATATAAATGATTTAAACTTGAATGTAGGAGAGTTGATCAGTAAGCTCGCGGATGACACGAAAATTAGTGGGGTGGTATATAGTGAGGAGGATAGCCTTAGATTTCAGGAGGCTTTAGACAGGCTGGTCAGATGGGCTGATCGGTGGCAAATGGAATTTAATCCAGATAAATGTGAGGTGATGCACTTGGGCAGGACAAACAAGGCACAGGATTGCACAATGAATGGTAGGACTCTGGGAAGTACCAAGGATCAGAGGGACCTTGCTTGAATGTCCACCAGTCCCTTAAGGTGGTGGGACGGATAGATAAGGTGGTGAAGAAGGCATATGGGATACTTGCCTTTATTAGCCGCGGCATGGAATATAAGAACAGGGAGGTTATGCTGGAACTGTATAAAATGCTGGTTAGGCCACAGCTAGAGTATTGTGTGCAGTTCTGGAATCTGCATTATAGGAAGGATGTGATTGCACTAGAGAGAGTGCAGAGGAGATTTACCAGGATATTGCCTGGGCTGGAGAGTTTTAATTATGAGGAGAGATTGAATGGACTGGGGTTATTTTCCCTGGAGCAGAGGAGATTGATGGGGTCATGACTGAGGTGTATAAAATTATGAGGGGTGTAGATAGGGTAGACAGGAAGGAACTTTTCCCCTTGGTGGAGGGATCAATAACCAGGGGACATAGATTTAAGGTAAGGGGCAGGAGGTTTAGAGGGGATGTGAGGAAGAAGTTTTTCAACCAGAGGGTGATGGGAATCTGGAACTCACTGCCGAAAGGATGGTAGGAGGCAGAAATCCTCATAACATTTAAGAAGTATTTGGATGTGCGCTTGCTATGGGCCTAGTGCTGGAAAATGGGATTAGAATAGTTAGGTACTTATTTGACTGGTGCAGACTTAATGGGCCAAAGGGCCTTTTTCTGTGCTGTAGACCTCTATGACTCTATGCTAAGCCAGCATCCATATTTACTCATCAGCAATTCAAACACATTTCTACACCCAGCTTCTTTGGATAATTCCAAGCTTGCAGTCTACCTGACCCCAAATATAATGAAATCACACAGACAGAACCAACTGTGCTCACCCCCATAAACCTACTTTGCAATAAACCAGCAAAATATTATGAAAATTATTAAACTTTCATAACAACCTGCTCATTCATTGTATTGGATGCTGATGACATTGCAAAATGGCCACCACCCACATCCACACGGGTGGTTCATTGTCATACTTGATCACAAGTCAAACCCTGTTTTTGGAGGGATTTTTTTGTGGTTTCAAAGGTTGGCTTTTATGTCAATATTGATGATATCTGGTTTGTTTGTCTGATTAATGGAATTTTTTTAAAAAGTTTTTTTCAGTTGCAGATTAAGAGGGCATGGATATTAAACTAACTCTTAATGAAGACATGAGATCAGGTGGAAGCAACTGGTTGATTTATTATCAACAGGATCAGAATTAATTTGATTATTTTTTTTTCTAAGGAAATCTTGTCTTTGGTCATGGTTCACATGTGATGTATTCATGACAAGTTCAGCTTTCTAATCTGTATCAAACATTTTATCTAATATTTGGTTCAGTTTTCTTTTGCTTAACTATTCATTTATTAATGTGCTTGTGATTTATTTTTTAAAGCTCTGCTTCTCTGCTCCTGTTGATTAATTGTTTGTATAACAATAACTCCATGCTTTAGCTCTTCTTGCTTCATTGAAACATTTCTCTTGAACCAGCTGTTAAATATGTCCAAGTACCTCGCAGTTCAACCACAATAAACTTGCTATGTTTTAAGTTAAAAACAGTCTGGGTGAGAATAAACCTGATCTCTTCCCGTGAAATAATGATTGCCTTTATTAACATTTCTATTTTACCTACAGAAAGACATAATTTCACATGAACCACATAAGGAGATATAGGACAGGTGACTCAAAAGCCTGGATAAAGAGTTGAATTTTAAGGAACGTCTTAAAGTGTCTTAAAGGAGGAGAGAGTGATGGAGCAGCCTGCAGGTTTAAGGAATGAATTCCAAAGTTGAGGCACAGTTTCCAGTGGTGGAATGATTAACTTGGGAATGCTGAACAGGCCAGAATTGGAGGAGCGAGGAGATCTGAGTTGTAGGGCTGGAGGACCTACAAAGATAGAGAGGGCTGAGACCATGGAGGGATTTGAAGACAAGGATGAGAATTTTTACATTGAATGTTGTTAGACCAATGTATATCAGCAGGTGTGAGGGTCATGGATTGATGGGATTTGGTGCAAGTTAGGATGCGGGCAAGAGTTTTAATTTAGCTCAAACTTATGGAGGGTGTTAAGTTTTAGTCTGGTCAGAAGAGTATTGGAATTATTGAGTTTAAAGGTAACAAAAGCATGGACGACGGTTTCAACAGTAAATGTTCTGAGGTAGATGTGGAGAAGGGCAATGTTGCGGAGGTGAAAATAGGTGGTCTTGGTGACATAGCAGATATGGGGTCGGAAGCCCATCTCAGGATCAAATCACAATAGTATCAATATATTGAAGTTTGAGCAGACAGAAATCAGTACTGGAAAATATTCTAAAGTTTTACACTTTGAAATGTGAAATTCTATGCTGTTTTATAGGAAATAAATTTGACATTGGTCATGCTCATTTTCGAATGCTTTACAATGGAAATGGGAATCAATAAATGTTATTATTTATGTTAAATGTAATTAGTATTTAATAGCTTTTTATTCTTAACTTCATTTGCACTGACATGAATGAAGTCTACCATCTGCTGTCTAATATGGTGAAGGACACTGCTGCAGAGAATTATTTTCTCTCAATGCTGCAACACCTACTGCTCATCAGGAATGATTATTATATCAGGTGAGAGGTCACTCTGAGTAAAGTCTTTGTTATTTTGAATGCCAACCAAGTAGTCACGACAAGAACCAGGCATTAAGAATAGTTACAACAGTAATGTGAGTAAATTGATGAGATGCCCAATTTTTGAAGTGCAAATTATTACTCTTGTAGAAGATGCCTTTTGAATATATTGAGTTCACTTTGCTTAAGTGAATATTATATGATTAATTTATTCAACACAGATTGAAGTAAGCAACGCAAAAGTATAACGAGGTTATAATTTTCATCAAATTGTAGTAAATGTAGAATAGAAAATGGATTATGAAGTTAAATCTGAGAATTTGAGGAGCCAAGTTCTTTCTCTTGCATTTTTGTTACACAAAATACAATTCCTTTGTGTATCTGCTTCCAGAAATGGAAAAAAAAGCTACCATTTAATAGGGAGGTAATTATGAAATAGCTTTCTAAAAGATATGTTACATGAAATATCATGCAAGTGTAAGTCCATGTCCAAATGCAACAAGACTTGGACAATATCCGGGCTTGGGCTGACAAGTGGCAATTAACATTCGTGCCACAAAAGTGTCAGGCAATGATGATCTCCAACAAGAGTGAATCTAACCATCGCCCCTTGACGTTCAATGACATTACCATCACTGAATCCCCCACTACCAACATCCTGGGGGTTGCCATTGACCAGGATCTGAACTGGACTAGCCATACAAATACTTTGGCTACAAGAGCAGGTCAGAGGCTAGGAATCCTGCGGAGAGTAACTCACTTCCTGAATTCTCAAAACCTGTCAGCCATCTACAAGGCACAAGTTAGGAGTGTAAATGAATGCTTCCCACTTGCCTGGATAAGTGCAGCCCCCACAACACTGGAGAAGCTTGACACCATCCAGGACAAAGTAGACCGCTTGATTGGCACCACATCCACAATATTCACACTCTACCACCGACACATAGTACTAGCAATATGTACCGTCTACAAGATGCATTGCAGGAATTCACCAAGGCTCCTTAGAAAGCACCTTGCAAACCAAGGGCCACTACCATCTAGAAGGACAAGGGCAACAGATAGATGGGAGCACCACCACCTGGAGGTTCCCCTCCAAATCACTCACCATCCTGACTTGGAAATATATCGCTGTTCCTTCACTGTCACTGGGTCAAAATACTGGAAATCCCTCCCTTAACAGCACTGTGGGTGTACCTACACCACATGGACTGCAGCGGTTCAAGAAGGCAGCTCACCACCACCTTCTCAAGAGCAACTAGGGATGGGCAATAAATGCTGGCCCAGCCAGCGAAGCCCACATCCCATGAATGAATTTTTAAAAATCTAGTGTTTCTGTATGATTTTTGAATGTAAAACTGGACTTATTTTTGATCGTGCTCTAGTTATTTGCATCATGACTGGCTCAAAGATGTACCACTAAAGCTCTCCCTGGCTTGTATGAAGGGGAAGGGAGAGTGGGGAGGAGACCACTCATTACAAGTTGCTGACAACTCCTATACATCTCCATCATAGTCTAGAGTAAGACCTTGAAACCTGACTGGTATTTCAACTGCTTTAATGTATCCTTACTCATGAAAAGGATACTACTAAATTGCTTGTATTCCACTGCTCTTAAGGTTAATTGATATCTGTTCTGTTTTAACTTAAATTATTTGTGTGTAGATTGCAGCTTGAGTTTTCTAATGCAGCTTTTGGTTTTTTAATGCCATTTGTATAATTCTTTGGAAGGGTATTTTGTGAAAACTTCACAATTGAATATGACTTAGTATGCTGGGCTCCTTATGCTCAGTTCATTTAATAAACAATTGAATTTAATATAAGATCTTTAATGGTGTTTTGTATTGTGTTACTTTTGATTTGTACTGCATGAAAATCATTTTTACTTTATTTTTGTGCTTCTAGACCACAGTATTACAAGATAATTGAGGAATGTATTTCCCAGATAGTATTGCATCGAAATGGAGTAGATCCTGATTTTGAATATCGTAAACGATTAGACGTAGATTTTAGTCATCTTATAGGTATGTTTGAATATTCAGTAACATGATTAAAACTTTTAAGCTGTGTCAATTCTTTTGAAGTTTTCAAAGTACTCATGTTTTCTGTTGCATTACATCTCTGATGTAATTTCCGGCAAGTTCCAAACACGACTCTAAAATAGTATGACATTTTTTAAATAAGGTACAGCTGTTGACTAAGTAAAACTTTTAATCAACAGAACAATAGTTAACTAATGTAATCATCAATGAACCACCCAATATGTCATAGTAGAGCAATGCCACATTCATTTGAACTAACCTGATCCTCATGAACAGATGACTGCTGCTGTTTCCACAATAAGAAACCAGTATGCGAAGCAACTTAATATTCTTTACTCAGTTGAGTTAATTGTTGGCTAAAAATTCAATCTAAATGGGCTGGAGCTTGCTTGCAATTCTTCCTGCTTATCTGTTGACTGTCCACACGCAGCCATATTCCTTATTGAGTGACTCCTGGTTTAATCTAACTAGCATTCAAAAACAGGCAAGTACAGAACAGTGAGATCCTGAAAAGCATTTAAAAGTGCTATATTCAAATCTCCATGATGCAAGAGAAAGTTAATGTCTAAGTTTTGAAAAAAAAATTGGCTGAAAACTGCTTGCATTAACTAAGTTTAATTTTGTTCAGATTCAATTTTGCAAATTGTTAAGCTGAAAAGTGTGCACTTCATGAAAATATCAAAGTTTTTATGAAAAGGTGCTATTGTTTTTATGCTACATAACAGTTAGAAGAGCCCGTCATCTGTCGAGGTGCCCAGCAATATTCGGTAGAAATCCTGCAAGTTATTCACATAGTTCAACGATACATTATACCATATTAAAGACTTTGGAGACTTGAGACGAGCAAATTTTCAGAACAGAATTTCATTCATTTGTTCCATATTATTACTGTGTGTATATTTCATTAGGTTTTGTCACACTATGATATTAAGTTTTATTAAAGCACTGATAATATAACTCCACTTGAATGCAGACGTGTGGATTGTTATTTTTTTAGATGGTGTGCTCTGAAGGTTTTCTGTAATTTTAATTTAACACAAATATTGGCTGTCAAAAGGAATACTATCTATAGTATTGGAGTTCAGCTTCAATACAGTTTCTTCTTGTAAGATGCAATGAATCTAGGAGCACATAATCAATCGGTATATTTTGACAGATCAATGTGTTGACAAAGCGAAAGTAGAAGAAAGCGAAAAAATGGCATTAGAGTATTCCAAAAAGGTAAGTCTATAATAAAAAAATTGAAGCCATAATTTACAAAACTGATTATTGACGAAACAATGTGTTTTTGATATGGGTATGCAAGAGGAAGAGATGAAGAAGGGGTACTCTTTTTCAACTTTATGTTGTGTTAATATGATCTAGCTAAAATTTGTAGCATATTACATACATTGGCATTGCACATTTATCAGAAAGCCCTGAGTGCCATCAACACAAACTAGGTGTCTTCAATTTGAGATGAATTGTTTCAGGACTATAGAAAGATATTAGAAAGTAATGCTTTATGAAACTCTACATGACATGACTTAATTTGGTACTCCTTTGTATTTTCTTTAGTATTGATCAGTTGTAGGAATGATAGCTTCCCACTGAGTTATACAGTTTTTCCAAAGTCTTTGGGGATCATGGAATTTTTCAACAGAGGAAGACATTCAGTCCATTGCACCTGTACCAGCATCTTGAAAGAACTATCTGCTTAATTGTTTATTTCTGCTTTATTGCCACAACCTGTCTAATCTTTCCTCCTCCTTCAAATATGTATTTATATCTACCTATTGTAGTAAACTGCTAATTGAATATTGGTTTGTAGTGAACAGACTTTGGAAGAATCCCAGTTGCAAGACTGAATCCAAGCATGGTGAAGCACAACTCTGCCAATAACGTGAATGATGAGTTTAATCTAGCAAGTTATTTAGTTTTTTATTGTTGAGAAGCCAAGGCCAGGACACCGCCGAAGTTAAAGGATTTGGAAAAATATGTGATAAATCAAGAGATAGAGCACTGACATTTTGAGCACCAAAGGAGGCTTTTAGATCCGTCATGTCAATGCCAGCTCTTTGCTAAAGCAATGCAAAATTAATCCCACTGCCTTCCTCTCTCCATACCTTTCTCTGCTTCAAATGTTTATCCAACTTTCCCTGAACTGGTGCAATGATCTCTTCCTCAGCCATCCTACTGACCAAACATTCTATGCTCTAACAAGCCTTTAAGTAAAGTGATTTCTCCTAATACCTCTCCTCACTTTGAGTGATGATTTGAAATTGGCCACCCACTCATCATTGACTGTTCATCCAGAAGGAATTATTTTTCTCAATTTGCACCTTGGGAACCCTTCATAATTTTAAAAACCTCCGTTAAATATTGTCTTAACGTTTTGGTCCCAGTGGAAAAAAAAATCAGTATCTTAAGTTTCTGCTTGTAACTTTAGTTTCCAACATTGTATGCTCTCTCTCGTTTCATGCCCTTTATACATTGCGACACCTAGAACTGACTGTGCTGTTTTATCATTGTTTTGTATAAATTTATAATTACATTACTCTTTTAAATAGTGATTGAGTAGCTACAGTTTTGAGTTTTGAAAACATGTTGATTGTAGAATTGATGAGGCAAAGCATTTCCACACTTTCAATATTCTGGTGAAGAATGAGCTATTGATGTGATAAATTATGATCTCAACACAGTGATCATAAGGGTTATAGTTCCCTGAGTACTTGCAGTATTATTGTTTTAAAATAGAGTTCTATGTCTATTTGGTTGAAGCGAGTCTGTATCTCAATATACTAGTTTGGAACTGTATTATGACATACAAGAGGGTAAAAAGGAAACTGTTGAACTGTATGTTTTTAAATGAAGGTTTTCCTGATTTTTACATCTGTGTTGAATTTTTAAATTGCAGTAGAAGTCCCATTTTAGCTTTGCAAACTCTCATATCTGATCACATTATTATGTGTACTGAGAAGTGGGCATGCTTAATCTGTTCACTGTGCAATTTAATTAGCTGATACAGTTCCTTTGTAGAGAGTACAAATGTCCTTGTGACTCAATATGTTTAGGTTATTTGTAAAACCAAAATGATGTTCAAAGCTTTATTGGCTGACATTTACTCAAAGTGAAGTTGATATTTAGTAACGTTTGTGGTAGTGGCAATTGTAGTTACTTCTCTTTGTAACACTTATTTCTGGATCGCAATATATTTTGATTCTCTTCCTTCCAGCCAGGAGTTATGTTCTGTAAACATTCAGTTGCTGGTGGAGTGAGTTGTTTCTTGGCAATTTTTTATGACAAAGCTAACAAAATTGAATAGAAACAAGGACATAGACTGCTTTAAGTGTGGCTTGGGTTAAGTTGGTAGATATGGAAAAATAAAGCAAACTGCCTTATTTAGTAAGTGATTTGTTTATCCATATATATATATATGTTAGTACATGCACGTTGATTAAACTGAGCATACCTGGAAGGCTTTACTGATGTATTTGTTTCAGTTTGATGAAGAATTTACAGCTCGGCAGGAGGCACAGACTGAAAATCAGAAGAAGGATGAAAGAATAAAAGAGCTTGAAGCAAAACTCAATCAGCTGGAAGCAGAGGTAATAAATGCATGTTTTTTTTTGTCAAATTTCAGGATCGAGCAATGGTTAGAAAGCCATGTGAGAATAGTGGAATACTTCCAGCAAGATCAGACTGTCTAAAGGATAAATTCAACTGTTTTAGGCAATCATATAGTAAGATTGTTCTCAATGCATGCCAATGTGATGGTGATTTGAATTGCCATATGTAATTGAATAGTGAATTTAATATGCTATCAAAATTCCTCAACTTCAGGCAGAAAGTAACCCTGGGCAGAAATTGATGGGATGTTGTTACGATCTCCATAAAGACGTAAAACTTTTTAAAAAATGAATTCTAGTGTGGACTGAAATGATCATGCAACAAGATTGCAAGCCATAAGACTTTTACTGCAATGAACAAACTTGGAGCAACAGTGTTTAAACACTATTTGCTATGCAACTCATGCTGTAACTACAGAAAAGATCCCTCATTTAACTTTTAAAATACCTGATAATCCACCTGTATGGTTATACTTCACTCTGTCCCTTAATTGGACACTTCATTCTCCAGGAACCAGTCCAAGACTATTCTCAGCTCTTGATTGCTTGTTTTCTTTTCTAGCTGGATAATTTATAATCCCCAAACTGACTTTCATAACGAGGGCCACCCTGAAGATCCCTCTCTTTAGTCAAATCTAGGTGAATCTTTCAGCCTTATTCAAATTCTCATGAACGTCGTCTTTTCAATCCAAATGTGAGTTCCCACCCAGATTCTGTATGTTGAACAGTAGAGATTGGCTGCCTCTCTCGCTCGCTGTCTCTCAGATTCTTGCAGACTGAGCATCTGTGAGGTTCAGGGACATCATAAGAGAAGTTCCGTAACCTGATACAACAAGGGTTTGCAATGGACTCTTCCCCACTCAAAGCCATAGTGACCTGAATCACATGGGCTTTGAATCCAGATAGAAATGCTAATTAGCTATTCCCTAGACCTCCAATGCCATTCTATCTTGGAATTAATTAGACAATTTAAAGTATAACTTCTTAACAAACAACTGCTATTCCTAACACCTCCCTGTAGCTTGGAGATTAATGGTCTATCCAT
This sequence comes from Carcharodon carcharias, assembly GCF_017639515.1. Taxonomy (NCBI): domain Eukaryota; kingdom Metazoa; phylum Chordata; class Chondrichthyes; order Lamniformes; family Lamnidae; genus Carcharodon; species Carcharodon carcharias. The sequence continues at coordinate 114,583,253 of NC_054475.1, forward strand.
CATCAGCACAGCTTTCCTGGTCATTGTTTACAGGGGTAAATATATCGCACCTTCTTCCCAGTGAGACATCCTGGGCCCCCTTTAACCACAAAGCCATCCAAGCTGTTTGTTGGGCATAATTGAGAATAGGTTCACATGACCCCCTTCATTCCTCCATTTTACTCTAACTTAAAGATGTAGGGCAGAACGGTCTCAGATTTGCACTAGGTGCTGTAATGGCAAGAAAAATAACATTTTACCTGCTGGTCGCAATGGTGGCTTTTCATGCCGTATTGTCCCAATCCCACCTCATTAATCATGCATTCCTGGGAAACATACAGTTTCGCTGGCGGGTGGCCTCCAATTCGCCCACCACACCGTCACTTCGTTGCTTCCTCATGCCAGGTACCATTTTTAAAGTGCAGCCGCACACGCACCTCTCAGTGCTTCCACCCACGACTGCTGCACAGAAGACATGACCTCGAAAGGCAAGAAGACAGCAACCCGTAATTCCGTGATGCGTCCCTGGAGCGCCTTTTGGATGCCATGGAGGCCTGCTGTGATGCCCTTTACCCTGCTCTGGCCGCAGGAGGGCTAGCAACATCACCAATCTGGCTTTGGAGGTGGTGGCAGCGATGGTCAGCGCCAACGCCCTGCAAAAGAGGACAGCCGCCCAGCGCTGCAAGAGGATGAATGATCTCCTCCATTATGCCAGGGTAAGTCATTCTTCTCATCATTCACAACTCTCACATTCACAACTCTCACATTCAGACATGCTTATTATCTGACCTAGCAGGCATCCTGCTTACACTCCATCTGTATTCATGCAGGACAAGCTGGCACACAACAAAAGGGAGAGGTCGAAGACTGGTGGAGGAATGCTTGAAATCAAAGTCCTCTTGGACTTTGCAAATAGAGTCATCCAGCTGGCCAATGAAGATCTGGGCCATTCCTGTGCTGATGGTGAGGTTGGCGGTGCTCAACCAAGTGAGGATCCAATAGTGCAACATCCATCAGACAACTATCCTGTGAATGATGTGTTTGCTTCACTGGCCACTGCCATGCACTAATTATCTCTCCTTGCTTTTGCAGGCACATTTGGGAAACAGCTGAGGGAGTCCATGACCTAGTTCCTCAATTTAGTCCCTGAAAGCTCCTCAGAAGAGGAAGCTGCTGAAACATTCATTGAAGACCCATCACAGTACTTAGCCACATCCTCCACCAGCACTGAGATGCACACCTTGGTGGGACCAAGCTTTGGAGTAGTCTTGGGCTCACAATCTGGCGAGCACATTGCACTGTTTGATCCACAGCAGGCGGAGGCAGGGATTTCCCAGGTGTCCGGCACTCGGAGGACTGCTGGAGACCGAAATCTGCTGAGTCCGAGTTGGGTGACGAGTCTCTGGACTCGGTCATCCCTCAGTTGCTGGAGCTGCAAAGGCAAACTCGGGAACAGCAGGATGGGATATCTGCTGCACTCCTCAGATTACAAGGCATGATGGAGGAGTCCATTTGCCTTCAGCCTGAGGTGATAGCGCAGGAATGCCATTGCACTGAAGTCAACACTGGTAGGATGGCGGCCTTGGTCCAGGTCATCGGTCCTGCATTGCTGCTTGGGTTGAACTCCATCGCTTCGCCATAGTTGGCCTTCAACAGTATCAACACGAGAGGGTTGCGGGGCAGCTTGATCTCACTCCAGCTTCCCCTTCCCCTCAAGGCGTCAGCCAGGGGCCCTAGGGCGCTCATAGGAAGGAGGATCAGTAAGTGCTCACCCTGGGGCCATCTACCCAGGTTACTCCAGCAGTATCTGGACCATCCAAATCCTCTCTTGCTGTGACTGCAGTGACTCCAGCTCCTCAGGCTGGGGCAGGTGCCACTGCCACACAGCAGGACCCCAAAAGCAGGCCGGTGGCCCTCCAGGTCTTGGCCCTCCACAGGACGCCCATCAGGGTCATTACAGACAGGGTGTAGTAGTCAGCAGGCTGCCTCCACCTCTACTGTGAATGTCGGGGGAGCACCAAGACGCAGTGGCAATGTTAGGAAGTTTAGGAAGGTACAGTTGCACAGCCTGGACACGGGTGTTGATCACTTGTACATAATTTTCACTTCATGAATAAACTCTTAAGAGTGTCTCCTTGTTCTGATGAGTAGTGTTTATGTCACTCAGATGTGAAACTTTGGTCCCCACACAAGATAAAGGCAGGTCTCTCAGACCAGGGCCTCTTCCCTGTGCTTTTGCAACCTTCCCAGCACACTGATGGTGCACCTTCACTGTCACTGAACACATCAGTCATGCCTGTACCTCAATGGGGCTTATCATTGCTGCCAGAATGATCTGGCCGGTGGCAGAGAGGTCCATCTTTCTTTCTGTGTGATCCCAGCACCTTTTGAGGTGTGGCTGGGCTCCCCAATCTTATCAGCATCTGTGTCTGGTGACAGTGTGGTCCTGAAGGGCTCAGCTCACGAAGGATGTCAGAGGATCAGGAGAAGTCAAGGTTTCCCTGCTGCATCTCCATGATATGACCCTGTGCACAGAGTGCAAATGAGGTGCCCTCAGCCAGACAGGAATCAAACTTTCACAGATGCAAAGTGAAGATCTATGGTGTCTCCTCACTGCACGTCATCATCATCCTCTATGAATCTAGCAGCTATGAGGGCCTCCCGAGGGTACCTGCCTTGACTGGCAAGTGTGGGTGGCCTCATCGCCATCATCCTCAGCTTTGAGGACCTCCTCACCCTCATCCCCATTGATGTCCTCTTCGTCGGAGGAGATGTGTAGCTCCTCCATCTCCTCCTCAGCCAGCCCCTCTCTCCATTGCAGTGCCAGGCTTTGAAGGGTGCAGCAGACGATGATGGTATGTGACACCCTCTGTGGACTATGTTGCAGGGCTCCACCAGACCAGTCCAGGCACCGGAGCCTCATTTTCAACATTCCAATGGCTTGCTCCATCAATGTGTGAGTTTCAGCATGAGCCTCAATGTAGCTTCTCTCTGCTGTACTCTGAGGCCGCTGCACAGGTGTCATCCAATATGTCCTCTGCATGTAGCCCTTGTGCCTGAGGAGCCAACCCTGCAGCCTGTAGGGATCCTGGAAGCTGTCAGAGATCTGTGACCTACTGAGAATATAGGAGTCATAGACGGTCCCTGGGAACCGTGTGCAGACGTGCAGGCTGTGTTTGTGGTGGTTGCACTGAACAACCTGCGAGTGGAAGCCCCTGCGGTTGAAGAAGTTGACCACTTGTTGCCATGGAAATCTGAACGTCATGTGCGCGAAGTCAATGGTACCCTGCACCTGTGGAAAACTTGATATCTGGACAAATCCCAGCACCCTTGCGTTTTGGCTTCCCTGATCCTGGGCAAAATGCACAAAGCTGTGTGCCCCTGTGAAGATGACATCCGTGACCTCATGAATGCATTTGTGGGTGGAGGCTTGTGCTATTCCACAGAGGTCACCTGGCATAAAAATTGAGTGCCACGGTCACTTTAAGACCATAAGATGCAGGAGCAGAAGTAGGCCATTCGGTCCATCGAGTCTGCTCCACCTTTCAATGAGGTTATGGCTGATATGATAATGCTCAATTCCACTTTCCTGTCTTTTCCCCATAGCCCTTGATTCCCTTACTGATTAAAAATCTGTCTACCTGAGCCTTGAAAATACTTAATGACCCAACCTCTACAGCCCTCTGCAGTAAAGAATTCCACAGATTCAGTACCCTCTGAGAGAAGAAATTCCTCCTCATATCTGTCTTTCATGGCCAAGGCAGTGGATGCCCTCCATGTCCCCGTGGTGCCAAACCCTGCAGCAGGTAGCAGATGTGACTGACCAGTTCCCTGGTCACGCGCAGTCTTCAGTGACGCTGATTTTCTATTATCTGCAGGAATGACAAATGCTGTCTAGAGACCCTAGGTCTAGCTAGGCACCAACCAGCAATGGCTCATTGTGGGTCTTCAGTGATGTGCACGGAAGCCCCGGTTGCCCCTTCTTCCTCAGGGTGCTGCTCCTCCCTATGCCCAGTCAGGCGCTTCTGTCGCTCTTTTCTTCGTCTCCGCTCTCTGTATGCCATGAGGCATACAGCTTGGTCACCAGACTCCATGCTCCTAATGTTGTACTCCTGCAGGATGAAAGAGGGAGATGCATGGGTTAGCTTGGTCTATTAAGAACCTCTCTTGGTTAAGTCTGAAGGCCCCTTAATGCATCCCAGAGAGTGCTGGCCACCACTTGAAAGTCCAATGACAAATCACCAGGATGATGAAGGCACTGAGATTTGATGTCTAACTGATCAATTTGCGTTAAAGTTTTTGGAGTAAGGAAGGATAAGGCATGATACGGTGCATTTAAAATAACAAAGAGAATCGACAAGGTGGATATTAAATGCATTTTCCTTTAGTAAATTTAAAACATAATGTAGTTGAAACTCAGCTAATTAAAAGCAAATCCAGGAAAAATAAATCTTCTTTCAGAGAAATGCATTCCTCCAGAAAGGCAATGTGAATTTGTGTGTTTAAAAGGAAGATAGTTACTTGGGAAATGAGGGTAACAAGACATATGGGCATAATCTTTATGAATTGAGCTTGGAAAGAAAGGTGCTAGAGCATTTTCTAAATGGTGAGGGACTAGGAGCTATGGAGGAGCAGAGATTTAGGAGTCTGAATTCACAAATCATTAAAGTTGGCAGACAGATACGGAAAGCTATTAAAAAGGTGATTAGAATGTTGACTTTTACCTCAAGAAGGCTGGAATACAAAGGATAGGAAGTTATGTCTAGCTGTGTAGAGCCTTGCTTGGACTCAGTGTGAAGAACTACTTTCAGCTTTGGAAATACACTGGTCTTGGCAGATTGCAGTAAGAATGCTCCAGAATTATACAGGGGTTTAGGGAATTAATTTGTGAGAACAAGTTGCATTAACTTGGCTTGTGTTTAAAATGTTAAATGAATTTCATTGGTAGGACTAGAGAAACTATTTTCTTTGGTGGAGAATCGAGAGTTAAACAATTTTAAAATTATAGAGTGGTTAGAGCAAGACCAAATCATCTAGCCCCACTCTCCTGACTTTTCCCTCAGCCCTGCAATTTTTTTTCTCATCAGATATTTGTATAGATATTTTTTGAAAGCCTTGATTGAATGTCTCCATCACGTGCTCTGGCAGTGCATTCTGGATCGTAACATCTCATTCCATAAAGAGGATTTCCTCATGTTGCATCTTGCTCTTCTACCATTCACCTTAAATCAGTGTCCTCTGGTTCTTGAATCTAACACAAATCGGAATAATTTCTCCCCATCTACTTTGTCCAGATCCTCATGAACTTGAACATCTCTATCAAATCTCCTCTTAATCTTCAGCCCCAGCTTCTCCAATCTGTCTTTGTAATTGAATTCCCTCATCCCTGGAGCAATTCTTTTCTGTACCGTTTCTAATGCCTTCACATTCTTAAAAGTGTAGAGCTCAGAATTGGACACTGTACTCCATATGAGCCCAAATCTGTGTTCTACATAGGTTTATCATAACTTTCTTGCTTTTGCACTCTTATGCTTTTATTTATAAAGCCTAGGATCCCATATGCTTTATTAACTGCTTTCTAAATCTGCCCTGCTACACACAATTTGTTTTTCAACAGGTCCCTCTGCTCTTGCACCCCTTTTAGAATTGTACCCTCTCTTTTATATTGCTTTTCCCCATTCTTCCTATCAAAATTAATTGAATTTGCCACCTGTCCACCTATTCTACCAACTTATGTCCTTTTGAGATTTATCATTATCCCCGTCGCACTTCACAATACTTCCAAGTTTTCTGCACATTTTGTAATTCCACCCTGTACACCCAAGTCATTAATATATGTCAGGAGAAACGGTGGTCCTAAAACTGACCCCTGGAGAATCCCACTATATATCTTCCTCCAGGCAAAAAATTAACCATTTACCACCACTCTCTGTTTCCTATCAACCAACCAACTTTGCATCCATGCTGCAACTGTTTCTTTTTATTCCATGGGCTTTAACCTTGCTGACACTTTACCCATGTACACCATGTCAAATATAATACTCTCTTCAGCCTTCTCTGTTACCGCATCAAAAAACCTGTGCACATTAGTTACTCAAGATTTGTCCTTAACAAATCTGTACTGGTTTTCCTTAAATAGTCAGCATTTGTCCATGAACTGTTGTTTTCTAAAAGCTTCCCCCCCACCTTGGTTAAACTGACTGGCCTGTAGTTGCCTCGGCTTACCCTTGCACCCTTGAACAAGAATGCACCATTTGCAGTTCTCGAGCCCTCTGCTACCACCACATATTTAAGAAGGGTTGGAAGATTATGGCCAGTACTTCCATAATTTCCACCTGTTAAGATCCCGTAAACACCGATAATTGTAAACAAGAGTTTTGAATTCCCAGTGACCAATGTAATGACACTCTCAACAAGATTTCATGTTTTAAGACTCCTACTGTAACAAACAAACTAAAGCAACATTGACTATACACACTTAGTGACCAACGAGTACTGTAAACAACAGGAATGATATCCTCTTTAACTTTTTAACATGACTGAAAACCTCACACCACAGTTATATTTTGTCTCGCTCTCCACAGAATAGCAGTTTTCACAAGAACCAGTCCAACATCACTCAGCTTCTATGGGTTTGCTTTTCCCCATAAGACTGAGTCATAACATCGAGTGACCATTAAAAGACACTTTTCTCAATTTTTGGAGAAGTTCCAAACCAACTACCAGCAGTCAGATATTCTGTTGAGAATTTTCTCCTGACCATGCCAGGGCAACTCTTCCAGAGTCTTTAGATTGCAACCGGAGGTGCCTTGTAGATCAGAGACTGTTTTTTCTCCAGCATTCTGCTCCACTAGCTCTCAGAGGACTCGCAGCTTCTTCTCTCTACTGACCATATCAGCGGTAGCCTTTGTCTCTCTGAGACCTTCCTCCCTCACTCTTTCTGTTCAAAATCTCAGACTGAAAATCTATCCACAGTCAACTTACCTGTTCTTGGCTTTGTTTTCATGTAAATGTTTTACACTTTGCTCCCAGTAAGCCTCACCCTGGGCCTCCCTGCCCCCCACCCCCGCCCAGTAACCATGCACCCATGCTTGTGGCGGCCAGAATTCGGAACTGATCACATGACTCCCTTCACTATCCCATTTTACTTGGAATTAAATAAACACTCCCAAAACATAATTATATATAAAACCTCTCATTTATAACACACTGTTTGTTCCTTTAGTATGCTTGGATGCATGACATCTGATCCAAGTGACTTATTATCTCTAAATACATCTAGCCTATTTATATCTGCTCTCTATCAATTTTTAGTCTTTCCAATGTCTCAGCTACCTTTTTCACTATAATTTGTGCAGCATCTTCTTCCTTGGTAAAGGTGCAAAGTACCTATTTAGTAACACAGTCATGTTCCAATTGTAAATCCCCTTTTTGGTCCTTAACCAGCTTCACTCCTCCTTTTGCCACCATTTTACCACTTATGTGCCAGTAGAAGACTTTTGGATTCCCTTTAAGTTAGGTGCCAGTTCCTCTCATTCTCTTTTTGCGATTCTCATTTATTTTCTCACTTTCATTTTAAGCTTTCTATAATCAGCCTGGTTCTCAATTGTCATATCCACCTGACATCTGTCAAAAGCATCTTTTCTCAGCTCTACTTCTTGTCATCCAAGGAGCTCTGAATTTATTTGTCCTACCTTTCCCTCTTGTGGGGATGTACCTAGACCGTACTCAAACTATATCATCCTTAAAGGCAGCCGATTGTCCTTTTACAGTTTTGCTTTCCAATCATTGATTCCAATTTATCTTGATCAAATCTGTTCTCACCCCATTGAATTATTTTCACTCTGGATTACTCCATGTCCTTTTCCATAGCCTATCTAAATCATGATCACCGTCTTCTAACTGTTCCCTTACTGACACTTGATCTACTTGATCCAGCTCATTCTCAAGAGCCAAATCCAACAGTGTCTCCTTCCTCATTGAACTAGCAGCATACTGATCGAGAATTTTTTCCTGATGTTATGGCACAGCTGATTGGAAATGATGAGCTGCTCAAATCTCAAAGGGAAACTTGAAACAACTGCCACAATTGTTTTACAATTTGTATAAATTTCAAGATGTGTGCCTTGAATTAAATAGTAATAAGATCACTGAGTCTTTTTGGCTTCTTACAAAACTAAATTAAACCTTTATTAATAGAAGAAATAATTTTAAGCACACAGACAGATCTACAAATCCCTGAGTTAATCCAACTCCCAATTACACTTTCGTTAAAGCAACAGCAAGACACAGATTTTAAAAGACCCAGGCACAAAACACAACATCCTGAACAATCCAATTCAAAGTGAGTTTACTTAACTTCAGATCTTTGCAGACAGCAACTTGAGGCTTAGATGCTGGAGGTTTTTTCAATCTTATTAGATCTTAGAATGCCTTCCCTTGCACACAGCCTTCTCTCCTTTATCCATATTTTCCTCTTTGAATGCAAATTTCCATTGTTTCACTGTCTTTGGACTTTACCTCCCTGATGATAAAAATCTCTCATAGTACCAATTTAGAGGTAATCTGGGAAACATAAACACACTGGACAGAATTTTACAGTAGTGGCATTTTACGTTTCTGCTGAAGTAAATGGGATTTATAATGGCTCATCGCATTTTACGGCCCCGTCCCCGCCGAAACAGGGCCGTAAAATTCTGCCCGCTGTTCCTGAACTTCTCCTGGCTCAGTGTAATATTTCACTCCTCCTTTGAAATATTTAAAAATGCAAATGTTCCCTTTACACCTTTTACCTACTAATTATTTCAAACCTAGCTTATCTTCTGTTACGTCAAAGCTTTCAGACCAGCTGCCTTTAATTCAATTAAATCACATATAGAGAGACATAGGACAGAATATTACGCTTGGCGTGCGGGCACGTGCCTGACATGCCTGAGTGTAAAATGATGTGCGATGCCCAACGTCATTGTGCACTTGCGCAATATTTCATTTGGCAGGCGCATGCCAGATTGGCTATGCACCCGCCAATAATTAAAAGGCTTATTAAGACCATTAACAACCTCATTAACTTGAAATTTACGCTGCTCGTCCAACCTAACTGTAGATGGGCAGGTGAAAACCAACCAGCTTTACATTTTTTTAGGAGACCTCATCCACGAGTTGGATGAGGTTTCCTAAAGCTAATACGAATTAAATAAATAAAATATTCTGGAATTAAAAACATGGAGACATGTATTATTACATTTTTACTTTCTTTATTGATTTTTTAAAAAAAGTGCTTCAATCTCCCTGAGGCAGCTCCGCGAAGTGATCTTTTGCGCGCATCCGCGAACTGTGTGTCAGGCCTGCTCTCCCTCCTCCCTCCTCCCACACAGGCAGCGCTCGGCGCTGCTGCTCGCAATCCACTCAGGGCGGGCCTTAATTGGCTTTCCGACCGTCCATGCCACTCCCACCAAGCAACCCGCCTAGGGCAAAATCCTGCCCATAGACACAGACCCCACTACTACTCTACAATAAATTTCAATAACATTGAGAATTATTATATCTCGCTGACACTTAATGCACTTACTCTTACCCCACCCCAACCACCACTCTTTGCCCTTTACTACCATTCCAGTCTATATTAGTATACTTCAAGTCTCCATTATAATTACTTCATAATTCTTGGACGTCTCTGTAATTTCTTTGAAATTAGCTCCTCTATATCTTTCCCACTAGTTTGTGGCCTATAGACTACCCCCAGAAAGGTATTGGTACCTCAACTGTTCTTAACAGTAACTGGTAGATTCTGCTCTTGACCCCTCTAGGACATTTTCACTCTTCAGCACTTCTCCTTACTCAATACTCCTACCTCTCCTCCTTTCTTTCCTTCTCGCTCTTTTCTTGAGCACCTTGAATCCAGGAATGTTTATAGAGTCATAGACGTCTACAGCACAGAAAAAGGCCCTTCAGCCCATCAAGTTTGCACCGGTCAAACTAGTAACTAACAATTCTAATCCCATTTTCCAGCACTGGGCCCATAGCCTTGTATGCCTTGGCATCACAAGTGCACATCCAAATACTTTTAAATGTTGTGAGAGTTTCTGCCTCTACCACCCTTTCAGGCAGCAAGTTCCAGATTCCCACCACCCTCTGAGTGAAAAAATTCTTCCTCATGCCCTCTAAATCTTCTCCCCCTTACTTGAAATCTATTCCCTCTGTTTATTGATCCCTCCACCAAGGGGGAAAGTTCCTTCCTGTCTACCCTATCTATGCCCCTCATAACTTTACACACCTCAATCATGTCCCCCATCAATCTCCTCTGCTCCAGGGAAAGTAACCCCAGCCTATCCAATCTGTCCTCATAACTAAAACTCTGCAGTCCAGGCAACATCTTGGTAAATCTCCTCAGCAATCTTTCTAGTGCTATCATATCCTTCCTGTAATGCAGATTCCAGAACTGCACGCAATACTCTAGCTGTAGCCTAATCAGTGTTTTATACAGTTCCAGCATAACCTCCCTGCTCTTATATTCTATGCCTTGGCTAATAAGGGCAAGTATCCTATATGCCTTATAACCACCTTATCTTCCTGTCCTGCTACTTAAGGCACCGGTGGATATGCACACCAAGGTCCCTCTGATCCTCGGTACTTCCCAGGGTCCTACCATTCATCGTGTATGCCCAAGTGCATCACCTCACACTTATTTTTTTATTTGAAGTGTACATATTGTTGTAATGTAGGAAATGTAGCAGTTACTTGGCCTACAGCAAGGTCTCAAACACCAATGTGAACAACCAGATTATTTGTTCCAGTGACATTGCTTGACCGACAAATAGAACTCCCTTCCTCTAATTTGAAATAGTGCCACCAGATTCACTTGTTTTCACTTGTCCTGGCATTGGGAACCTCTGTGCCCTGAATCATTACCTCAAACTTACCAAACATAATTAATTCTGATTCAGCAACATCTTCTGGGCCTCCTGGCTTCTCTCTGCCCACCCCTAATTTCGGCCTGATAAGAGATAGATGAGTGCGGAGATGTCTCTTCATTAGTAATTCAGCGGGGGTAATACTCGTGGTCGCGTGTGGTGTCATCCAGTATACGAACAGGAATCTTGACAAACTAGTGCTGATGGAATCCCTGTCCAGTTTTTTCATCCTGGACATAAAAGTTTGGACTGTCCGTTCAGCCAAACCATTAGAAGTGGGGTGGTAAGGCGAGGGTTGTAAACCTATGGAGCTCCCCGCTGGTAAATGCAGTCCCGTTGTCTGACACGAGCACCTCTGGTAACCCGTGCATTGCAAAACTCTGTCGCAAATGGTCTATGGTGGCAGCAGATGTGAAGTACCCTGTCCTTCCCTTATTTGAGCCAGATCCCTGTTAGTGCCACAAAATCATATTCACACGTGCGTATCTGCGTGCAGCTCACCAACCTTGTTTGTCACACTCTGCATTTACATACATGTGCAATAAACCTAATTTAGAACTGATTACTTTCCTTTTTATGCTGACCCCACCTAATACTTCTTTATTACTTATTCTTAGTGTTGTCTGTCCCTCCCAATTCTCTGTGCAACTTGAATTGCCATCTATTATTACCACTTGGTCCCCACAGTCCTGCCAAGTTAGTTTAAACCCTCCCCAATAGTACTAGCAAATCACCCTGCAAGGATTGCTTTTGGCTCCTTTCATGGTGCAACCCATTTGGCCTGTACACATCCCATCTCCTCCAGAACAAGACCCAACGTCTCAGAAATCTAAAGCCCTTCCTCTTGCATCATCTCTGGAGCCACACATTTATCTGTTCTATCTTCCTATTTCTATGTTCAGGTGCATAGCACCTGGAGTAATCTGGAGATTACAACCTTTGAGGTTCTGCTTGCTTTCCTAGCTCCCTAAAATCGGCCTAGAGCAATTCATCCTTCTTTCTACTTATGTCATTGTTACCGATATGGACCATGACCCCAGGCTGTTCACTCTGCCCCCTCAAGAGTACACTCAGTAACATTCTTGACCCTGGTGCCAGGGAGGCAACATACCAACCTGGACTCATGACTGCAGAAATGCCTATATGTTTGATACCCTATCCCTATTGATTGCCTAATCTTCCACCTGTTCACTCCCTCCCCCCAACAGTTGAGCCAGCCATGGTGCCATGGACTTCCTCTGGCACCACTCCCCAGATGAACCATCACTGTCACCAGTATTCAGAAAGGAATACTGAATGGAGAGTGAAAGGCACTTGTATCTCCTGCACTACATACCTGATCCTCTTGACTGCTTGGAGGTCATCCATTTCAAGCCTGCGTACTCTTAATTTGTGGAGTAACCACATTCAAAAATATGCCATTCGTGAAACTCCCAGCCTCACAGATGTAGCACAGTAATGCTAACTACTACTCTAACTCCAGGAGAGATGAGAATCAGTCTTAAGATTAGAGATGGACCATTCAGGCATGAAATCCGGAAACCATCTTTCATACAAAGAATAGTAGAAATCCGAAATTGAGTGTTCAGAACTGAGATTTTTCATGGGGTTAAGATATGGAGCAAAGGCAGGTCAATGAAGTTGAAGTACCTGATCAGCCAGGATACAATTGAACAGTGGAGCATATTTGAAGGGTTAAATAGCCTACTCCTGTTCAAATATTCCCAATGAAAGTAAAGGAGAAGAGAGAGATGAAAATGAAGGGGGTGAGAGAAAAGATCTTCAGACTTGCCCAAGATCTTCTGGGTGGCCTCATTAATTCTCTGATAACTGCAGTTTTGAGCAATATATTTTATACTTGTTTGCTGTTTTTTTTATGAGTATCAAATATTGCTTACACCACTGAGCACGTGATTTAAAAGAGATATGGATGTGCGTTATATAGATTTTTTAACCTTTGGGATAAAATGTGCGGGAAAAGAACAAGTGCAGAAAATGTCTAATAAAGGAAATAACTTAATAATGAAGGAAATGACAATTGTATTTTGGGGAGACCAGAAAAATTAATTTTTATCTGTTTAAGCCAGTGGCTAAATAAATAAATTCTGATGATGTTTGGTTCAAAGCAAAGGGCCCAATTCATTTGATTAGCGCTGTGGTCGTAAAACTAGAACCTTTGCTTAGTAGATTTTAAAAAATGCGTTATCTAGATTTAGGGGTCCTTATCCCCCTTAACACATAATGCAAAATATGCTAAGATTGCATTCAGTGATCTCCCAGATTGATATTACATTTCAGAAAGGCAGGAGAGCTGTCACACAAATATACTGGTACATAATCCTTTGCTTTTGGCTTGTCTATCTTTGACTAAAATACTGTTGCTAACTTGTAATAGAAATACTTGCTTAGGGGTACATTATGTTAATCAGGATCATAAATGAACATTCTCTTGGTAACACGTGTTACTAGCAGAATACTTTTAAAAGCTGCAATGCAAGATTGACTTGCTACAGTGTTGACCTCTGCTGCAATCAATCAATGTCTGGGCATGGTTTGTAATGCTTATCAAATACATGATACCTGAACTGACACAAATAATCTTTCAAACTTCAATGCTCTAGGGAAATTCTTTTAAAAATTAATTCAAAAAAAACCCCTTCACTTTGTATTCAGTTGCCTTTAACTGAAACCTCCTCTCTTGTACTTAATGAGAAGTAATATGGTTTAAATAAAACATTCACTGTGTGAAAGCACATAAAACGTGCGCAAGAATGCAGATGGCATTTAGATCAATTGTAATGTTCCTATTGCCATCTTTTAGATCAAATGAGTAATTTGAAAAGTGCTAAAGAATGCATCAGCTTTCTACACCCTGGGGCTCTAATTTTCAATGAAACTACCTGAATAACCATCAGGTCTCATGGATATTTTTTCCATTTGCTTTGAAGTGGGATCCAGAAAGAGAAAGTCAGGCATAAATGACAACAACAGCAACATCACTATTGAGTTTCTTAGAGATATAGATGAACCAGCATTCCATTCTTAAGTACCCACAATGATATTGTGGCAATATTTAGCTGGAAAATGTGTTTTGGTAAGCTATTCAACTATTAGGATCCTCATAGTTAAACCTAATTTTATTCTCATCTGAGCCTAGTCCTGCCAGTTAAAGTTCATATGCATTTCCTGTATGTGTTCCTGATGTTGTAGTGATTTAGGATCTGGAACTCTGGCTCATTATTCCATGCCCTAAAATAGAGACATGGTGACCAATTGTAATGTTCCTAGTGCCATCCCCAGCAGGCCATCTGTAACTTGTTCTCATGTTTTGCTTTCACAGAGTGCTGACTGTTGTTTTACTATTAACACATTCTGCTAGCTTACCTTTATGCCACTATTAGCGCCTTCTTTAGTCTTTTACTCTATCATTAACATAACCTTTGTCTTGTGTTCATGACATCTTTGGCAAATCTCTCCTGACCTCCCACCTATCCCTAACCTTCTATTTTGCTCCACCTGTTCCGTTTCCCCACCACCTCTTCAACTGTACGAAATCCATCAAATTCATACCTCTCTTCAGCTCTGAAGAAGGCTTACAGACTCAAAACATTAATTCTGTTCCTCTCGTCACAGATGCTGCCAGATCTGCTGAGCTTTTCCAGCATTTTCTGTTTTTATTTCAGCTTTCCAGCATCTACAGTATTTTGCTTTTATTTTACATTTCTAATTCCCTTCAGTTTTGAAGAAATCACATTTGAATCAAAACATTAACTCTGTTTCTCTCTCCACAGATGCTGACAGACCTGCTGAGTATTTCCAGCACTTTCTGGTTTTATCACTGACTAAGCTTATTGGACTTTTGGTTAAGCACAATAAATTAATTTGAATTCTGGGCTGAAGTAAGGAGAGTGAGGACTCGGTCTTCAGTACTTAAACGTAATTACCAAGTACTGTATCAATCCAAAGTGAGCTCAGGAGTGGGTGTAGCAGTTCTTTTGTACTTGAATGCTAATCTGTATAAATGGGATAAATGGTTTAATAAAAAAATTGAATTAATGAGTACTGTACTCGATAATGTTTTTAGCACAGTAGACAATATATGTTATCCAATGTACTTGATAATGTTTTTAGCACAGTAGACAATATATGTTATCCAATCACAGCTGATTGTCACACTGCTAACGTATTTGTAATGTTTAAAATCTACTTAAGATTCAAAATATTTTGTGCAAATTTTGTTTGAATCGATGATTGACCCATGGTTTATCTATTCATCCTATATTTCTCAGTCATTCACATGAACTATGATCTCATTAGTGCTTTAGTTGCACATCTTATTTTTGTGAGCTTTTATGTATCTTTATGATAGTAACTATGTGATTTTAATTATTTTTGCAGCGGAAAGCAGCACCTTTGCCTTCTGGTGTCCCTCCAGCCCCACCACCTCCTCCCCTTGGTGGAATTCCAGCCCCACCTCCCCTCCCAGGAGGCATTCTTCCTCCCCCTCCTCCACCTCCCCTTCCAGGTTGTGGACCACCACCACCTCCTCCACTTCCTGGTGGTCCAGGGATACCACCACCACCACCACCACCACCGCCTTTTGGGGGTCCACCTCCCCCACCATCGTGTAGGGGTGCACCACCTCATTTGGGAGCTCCTGCAGTGTTGCCGCATGGACTACAGCCGAAAAAGCAATACAATCCAGAAGCTCCATTGCGAAGAGCCAACTGGTCTAAGGTGAGCATTTGTTGAATGAAAGTGTATTTCTTCCCATGTCAAATATTGTTTCTTGGATGCTTTAGCTTTTGATGCTAAACAACCTGCCTGAAAGATTACTGTTGCAGGTAGCTTTTGTTTCATGAAATAACCTTTGCTCAAAATTGCAAATGCTCAAAGCAGACTACATATATAATCTAAATGTTCCAACTGTAGGAGAAGGAATTATTTTAAATAATGAAAAGCTCAGGTTTCCAATATGTTCAAATTGCTTTTCTCTCTTGTTCCTGTTGCACAGTCATCCCACCTTCCATTTCTCCCTTATCACATTTTGCCCACACTAATCTCTACCTGAACCCATCACTAATCCAAAACAAAAACAAAAATTGCTGGAAAAACTCAGCAAAAATTGCTGGACCTTTGCCTTATGATTCTAATGTCGCTATATCTGGAATGTAGCTCCCTCAAATAAGATTTACACAACCAGTCTCACATCTCCAACTTTAATATCCTTGTTGCCAGCAAAATCTTCATCCTCCACCAGGGAACTCAACATACAGAGAGCTCATTGATTTCCTTATCTGCAAAGTGGAGGCCAAACTTCAGCTGCATTGCATCTTATCCTTTCCCTTTACTACCAAGTTCATCTCTCGTCATTTGGCCCTTTCTTATTCTGACCCTACCCTCTTATATTTTTCCCTGGATTCCTAATCCCTTGAGCCCATTCTCACTAAACTCATAACCATCCAACTTCCTTTCTTGGAAATCAAGCCACCTAAGATTGTAAGTAATTCCTTTTTCTCAGACAGTCCATCTCCCTTTCAAAACTACCACCTATTTCCATCCCTTCAAAAAACCTCCCCATGATCTGTATGTTACTAACAAGCACCCAACTCTAAACACCTTGCCCTCACCAAAATCATTGAATATGCTTGCCTGAACCATTATTCGTCTCTTCCACAGGTCCCTGTTTGAATTCCTTCAATCAGGTTTCTGCCCTTTAACAACATCAAAATGGCTGTAACCAAATTCACTAATGTTATTCTTTGAGACAGTGACTATCGTGCAGTTTCCCTCCATGATCCCTCTATAGCCTTCGATTAGGGCCAGAATGAGCTGTCCACATGTATGCTTATGACACCCAAATCCATCTCTCTCAATCCTTCGACTGCGTCTGTGCTGTTGGACTGATTATCTGATATTTCGCCTTAGATGAGCCACAGTCACTTCTATTTAAAAATTTGGATATTGACGCCTTTGTCTTTGGCTGCCACCATGAACTGCGTGCTTTTTCCACTGGCTTTACCCCTTCCGTAAACACTGTCAGAATCTGAATCTGTATGAAGCTTGTAATTCCCTAGCAAGACTTCTGACCCAATTTCTTGTCCCTCACCAAGGCAACCCGATCCATTTATTCATCAATGCTACTATCTGCTTCTATCTGCTGCTGAAACTCTCTTTCATACCTTTGTCACCTGTAGACTTGGCTATTGCAATTGCTGGCACACCATCCTTCAAAAACATCAGCCCACCCAAAACTCTGCTGCCGTATCCTATCCTGTACCATTTCTATCCTTATTCCCCAGTACTTCAAATATACAGTTCTGTGTCTTTTGCTTAAATCCTTCAACGGTATCACGTTTTCCTATTCTGCAAAGTATTCCCCATCCAACTCTTCAACTGTCAATTGGTGACTCTATTTTCAGATGTCTAGGTGCTACATTTTGGAATTCTTCCACCCAGCACTTCAGTATCTGCCTCCCTTTTCTCTTTTAAGCATCTTTTTAAAATTCATCTCTTTGACCAAACTATTACACACATCTCTTAATAACTCCTACTCCTTTTTGTTCTGAACTCTGGATTTTGGTACCTGTCAACTTGTATTTAGAGAAACATAAATACATTGAAAAAAGTCAGAAGAGTTCGATTAATTTGATGGCTGTATCAAAGAGCTGATATAGGAAAGATGAGCCAAATAGCTGCCTCTTGTGCTGAATGATTCTCTGAATCCATACAAATCCTTAACCTCCTTGCTTAAAATCTCACTAAGGGACTATCTGGGGATTTATACCACGCCGTTTTGGAGTGATTGATGCCCCAGTTGACTCATAGCATGATTTTATATAACCTAGTTTAGACTGAATTTACGTTCATATTGTCTACCCTCAGTTGGGATCCCACAACTTACTGAGACTTTCCAAATCATGCAAGATGAAGTCGGACAGCAAATCATGCACCATAAGTATTTATTGACTAGTAGATCACAACTTAAAGATAAACATTGAATAACAAGAAATTAAAGGATGTGAATAGATGCAGTCAGGGCCATCTAGCAACTTGTACAACAAATAATTAATGGATAGAGTTACTGGATAAAATGAACAACAGCACATCAGTGTATCATGGTAATTTAGCATTACTGGGACATGTGTATTAAATTAGAACTCTCTGCAAGGCTACTAGAAATTGGGAAGGTTAAATTGGGGTTACATCTCCAGATAACTTTTTTATTTCTTTCATAGGATGTGGGCGTCGCTGGCTAGGCCAGCATTTATTGCTGGACCTTAATTGCCCCTGAGAAGGTGGTGGTGAGCCACCTCCTTGAACTGCTGCAGTCCCTGTGGTGTAGGTACACCCACAGTGCTGTTAGGAGAAGTTAACAGTATTAGATGTTAAAAATTACTAAAAAATTAACAGCATTAGGTAGCCAGTTTTTTGGATAGATTAATGTCTAGATGCATATTTTCAGATCTTCAAAAGCTAAGTCTGCAAGTGATATGTTTGAGTGCATCTCTTCCCTTTTGTGGGGCAGATTTTTGAGCTTGGAAGCAAAACCCTGGCGCTTTGAGCTGCTGAGCCCCCGTTGAGGCAGGATTATCTGTTTCACTTGAAACTTCAGTTTTGGTTGACCCCACTAATGTACGTGTGTCACTATCTGTGACTTACCTATGCCTGTAACTGACTACCGTAGGCATACATTTTAACTTCCAGAAGCTGTGGGATAATTTTCCCAGCCCCTTGGATGCAGGTTTAGAGGCAGCAGGGCTGGGAAAGTTTTTTTTTAAAGAAGTGTATTAAGCTGGCTTCCTAATGTTCTTTTGCTTCTGGCTGCTTTTCCCAGTGGGGCCTGCATGCTTGGGAGACAATCTGCCCAGCAGCAGAGTGCCAAGTAAGGTCATTATGGCACCAATTAACTGGCATTTTCCTAAGGCATTGGCAGTTTACTGGAGGCGCATGAGACTCCCACTGTGTCTACAGCTTGTTTCCTTGCAGGAGGTTGGGGCATTATGAATGTGCAGTTATCTTTAAATGAACATATATGGTTTCATTCAGCACATCTGCAGGCAAATTCTTTCAAGTGGAAGCGTTTTCCCTGTCGATAGATCTACCTGATAGTTCTAGGTGTAAGGCTTTGTCTGCTGGTTCCAGCATTAGTAGCATGCCTCAATCTTGTCTGCCTTCTCCCTCTTCATTCACCTGAGCAGCACACACCATTCTTATTGGGGATGCTGGCCACCCTTCCGTCCTGCCACTCTGACCCTCCCTTGTCCGGTGCCCTTACACTGTCCCTAATTGGATGGCACTCCTGGAGGCAACTTCTTAAGTGACTGCCTACGGGAAGATCACACCCAATGTCTCACACTCATTCTTCCAGGTCCCCGACCTGGAGTTCATGTTCACAGCGGGATTGCTACACCAGTGGGAAAATCAGCCCATTTTGTGTCCTCAAGTACCTTTACACATCTGGTAGGTATAGACTACCTATGGGAGAAGATGGAGAATCTTCCAGCTAAGAGAATAAATGAGATAAAGACTGTTACTCTAACATTAACTGGAGGTTTGCATGTGGCCTATTTTTTTATATGTGAAATTCAAAAGAAGCTTTTTGCATTCAACTGACCAATTTGAGTGCTGTGTGTCTTAGAGGTTTTCACCCCTATTGTTGATCATTTGCCAGTACATTTGCTGAGAAATCTAATTTGGTGAAGCATGGGATTTCTCAGACTGACCCCATTTTACCTAAACATTTTCTACTTCTCAAGGGTCTCATAAAAATGTGGTGGAATGTGATATCTTTATGTAGATGTCCTTCACTGGCTACAATTCCCTTCTAAACGGCTTTCTAACGCTGTTAACGAAGATCTTGACTGCACAAACCTTTATTGCTTTTACCTTCGAAAATTTTAAGGATTGATTAGCTGTGAGAGTCTTTTGTTAGTTAAAATACTCGCTGTTTGAACAATTGTATTTTCACAGTAATTTCCTAGCATTCAGTTCCACTACTACCTCCATCTTGTGTTGACATTTTAAGCTAAAATTCCATTTGGGCCCATAATTCAGGCAATTTGCAGGATAATTTTTTTCTCTAGCTCCATGCCTGTACTCTTCTTTCAACTTCTGTGCAGCACCTTGGGACAAATTTTTCCTTTATTAAAGATGTAATGTAAAGGCAAGTTGTTGCATGTCATTGAATTTAAATGAAAATATGATACCACAGCCTTTTGGAAACTTGCTGTTACCGATAATTGTTCCTTCACTGACCCATGGCAGCAAACTGGGGAGAAAAAAAAATCATGTTGCGTTTTGACTAATGTCTTGTACTCCTATTGTAAAGAGGGACTATTTTAGATAAATTCCAGAAACCTGCTTGGATTTTGGAAAATCACTTACATTGAGTGAAGTGGTGAAATACCCATGAATGAATGCTATTTGAAGTACAGAGCCAAGTGATATAAATAAGTTAAAGGGAGTTGTGGAATACAAAAATCTGAGTTGTGTATTAATTTGTTGTGTTCGTGTCTCTAAATCAAACGGATCAGAACTTCATTATATTTGGTGTTACGTGGATTATGTGAGTTTCAATCTAACTGCCTAGTTTTTGCTTCACACATCTGTTTACATGGATTGTATTTTAAAAG
This sequence comes from Carcharodon carcharias, assembly GCF_017639515.1. Lineage (NCBI taxonomy): Eukaryota > Metazoa > Chordata > Chondrichthyes > Lamniformes > Lamnidae > Carcharodon > Carcharodon carcharias. Next base: position 114,603,777 of record NC_054475.1, read on the forward strand.
TGTGTACTGTATTTTGTGTTGTTTCAATGATATGCTTTGCATTTTGCTGATTTCTAAGATTAAGCAGCTCCTTAATATGGTTTCAGATGGATTTTAAAATCATACCCTCTGTTAAAGTGTTTGTTTATTTTTCTTACTTCAGTAGTGATGACATCAGAAGTTTTGTTTGTGACCACAAAAGATTGACAAAGTAAACTTTGTAACTGCAATGAAAAGTACATTTTTAAAACCTGTTTGACATCAGATTTTCCTGGATCTTAGACGAATTATGAATCTATAATAGTGATTACAAAGCAGTAATCTTATCAAGACATTACGATAAATTTCCTTGTCAAAATGTTATACAAAACAAAATCAGAATATAGTTTCAGATGAAGAAAACCCTTAAATTCTTTGGATCTCTTCCTTCTTAAATTAATTTGGTTCGCATTCTGGAATCACACTGTTTCTTACATGGATTAAGTGCTCTGCACCAGCTTCAATCTACCTTTCTGGTAACCTCTTTTAACTGTTCTTCATATTTCTGGTGTCTATCCTAAATTTTATCGTGATCATTAGCCTTTGTTATTTTATTCTACTGCCCTGGAATAACTGAAAATGCCGTTTTGGATTTACTTTCTCTGTTTTGATAAATATTTTACTTAACTCCTATGAGTTTCCTTCTGAGATTTTTTTTCTCAATGCTGTCAAGCCCTACCTTACAAGTTATCATTCATTGCTGTTGTTTCCAGCATCAGGTCAGCTTCATTGTACCTCATTGGTATTGCCCCAGAGTCTGGATGGCTCACATGCATTGTGCCCTGAACTGAATGCACTACTCCAGGGGCAGAATTTTCCCCCTGTCGGGGGGGGATGTTGATAGGCGGGCACGTGTGGGCGTGCTTCCAATCGGAGGCACTGCGCCATTTTACATGGGCAGGCCAATCGAGGCCCACCCAGCGTGACGTCCGCAGGGAAGTGCTATGCGCTCCCTGTGCGGGCTGGGGGGAATGCCTAAAATCGAGAATGCGCTCTTTTGCGCATGTGCACGAAAGAGCGCACTCATCTCCCTGAGGCTAAGTGCTGCCTCAGGGAGATTGGCTGTACTGTTAAAAAAAAATTAAAAATATAAAAAAAAATGTCACATGAGTTGGGACATGTTCATAATTTACCAAAAAACTTTATTAAAAATTTTAAAACCCTACATGAAACCTCATCCTGCCTGTGGATGAGGTTTCATGTTTTTTCTACTTCCTGCTGGGGCTCCTGGCCTGCCCGCCAACCTTAAGGTTGGACGGGCAGGTTTAATAATTACTTTAATTGATCTGTCAATGGCCTCAGTTGACCATTGACAGGTTGGTGGGCGTGCAGCTGATTTTGCTGCGCCCCTGCCTTCCTGAAAATTTAAATGTGGTGCGGTCACTTCGGGAGTTCTGCCTGATGTGACCGCGCCCACTCGCCAACAGTAAAATCCTGCCCCAGGTGTGGCTTAGACACGGCACTGAACAGATTCAACTTTACTTCCTGGGGATTTGAAATCTACTTATTTGCCAATGTGAGCCAGCTTTTTAGTTGTCTCTGTTGCTGCCTCTCATCATTTAGATGTGGTGGACTGCGAGAGAATCAATTTCCATAGGACTGTTTGAACTTTCTTGTAGTCTCATTTTATTCCTGTCAGAGAATGTATGCATTAAAAAGCAAAATATTGCACTTATTCAAAATCTGAAATATAAGCAGTAAAAGCTGGAAGCACTCAGCAGGTTTGGCAGCTCCAAAGCTCAATACCATCCAGGACAATGCAGTCCACTTCATTGGCACCCCGTCCACCATCTTCAGTATTCACTTCCTCCACCACCAACGCACAGTGACAGCAGCGTATACCATCTACAAATGCACTGCAGCAACTCACCAAGGCTTCTTCAACAGCACCTGCCAAACCCATGACCTCTACCACTTACCCCATACAAGCCAAACACCATTTTGGCTTGGAACTGTATCACTGTTCCTTCACTGTCGCTGGGTCAAAATCCTGGAACCCCGTTCCTAACAGCGCTGTGGATGTTCCTACAACACATGGACTGTAGCGGTTCAAGAAGGCGGCTCACCACCATCTCTACAAGGGCAATTAGGGATGGGCAGTAAATGCTGATTTAGCCATCGACACCCGAATTCCATGAATGAATAAATAAAAACTTACCGGTGCCAAGCCCCCCGCCCTGATTTGTCCAGCATTCTCTGGCAGCATTTGGAGAGAGAAACAGAGTTAATAGATAGGATTTTTCCAGCTAGGTGGAGGTGGGTTATAGGGGTAGAAAAGTCCCAGAAAATGATGTGTCTGGATTCCAACATTATCCTGCCCTTTTTTGACTTTCCCTAGGGCAGAATCTGAGCTCTGTAGGATCTGGGTTCTGCAGAATCTGGCGGGAGAGCAATTGAAGTGATTAAAAAGCCATTAAGTGCCTTTTCACCTCACATTCCTTCTTTCTGAACAGTGCTCAGCTTCCATGATAAGTCTGCACCTCGCCAGGGTCAACAGGTAAGTGCACACCTGGAGGAAATTCTTCAGTGAAAAGGTACCTGTCACTGGAGGAGCCCTGGCACCCCATCCCGGGTCTCTGGGGCTCCTTTGTGCACTCATGGAGGCACATGGAGAGTATTCCAAAACACTTTTGCCTTGTAGATGGTGGACAGACTTTGTGGAGTCAGGAAGTGAGTTACTTGACAGAGAATTCCCAGGCTCTGACCTGCTCTTGTAGCCACAGTATTTATATGGCTGGTCCAGTTCAGTTTCTGGTCAATGGTAACCCCCAGGATGTTGATAGTGGGGAATTCAGTGATGGTACTGCCATTGAATGTCAAGGGGAGGTGGTTGGATTTTCTCCTATTTACCCCATCTTTTGCATTGACTGCCATTTTGCTGGGGGTCCTTTGTGCAATAGTCTGTTAACTGTGGCCTTGATGTCAAGGGCAGTGGCTCTCACTTTACCTCTTGAGTTCAGCTCTTTTGTCCATGTTTGGACCAAGGCTGTAATGAGGTCAGGAGCTGAGTAATCCTGTTGGAACCTAAACTGAGCATCAGAGAGTTGGTTATTGCTGAGTATTTGCTGTTTGATAGCACTGTCGATAACACCTTCCATCACTTTCTTGATGATTGAGTGTAGACTAATGGGCCGGTAATTGACCGGGTTGGATTTGATCTGCTTTTTGAGGATGGGCGTACTTGGGTAATTTTCCACATTGCTGGGTAGACGCCAGTGTTGTAGCTGTACTGAACAGTTTGGCCAGGGGCACAGCTAGTTTGAAGCAGAAGTCTTCATTGCAATTGCTGTAATGTTGTCAGGGCTCATAGCCTTTGCTGGATCCAGTGCCTTCAGCCTTTTCTTGACATCGTGTGGACTGATTCGAATTGGCATCTGTGAAGCTGGGGATCTTAGGAGGAAGCCGAGATGGATCATCCACTTGGTACTTCTGGCTGAAGATGGTTTAACTTACCATTCGAAGGATAGCACCTTTAACAGTGCGATACTCCCTCAGTACTGCACTGGAGAGTCAGCATTGATCTTTGTGCTCAAGTCCTGTAGTGGGATTTGAACCTGGGACCTTGTGACTCAAGAGGCAAGATTTCTCCCAGCTCAATCACAACTGATACACCCAACACCACTTTTTCTCCATCTGCTCTGAGGCCCCTCATAATTTTGAACACCTCTCTAAATCTCCTCCGGCTTTATCCTCTCTTAGGAGAACAACCCAAACTTCTCCAATCTGTCTTTGTAACTGTAATCCCTCATCCCTGGAACTGCTCTCATAAACCTTTCTGCATCCTATCTAAAGTCTACACATCCTTCCTAAAGTGTGTAATATTTGAATTCTCCAGTCCTCTGGCATTATATTCCAGAAAGCCGGTTGGTGAAGGATAATACTGGAGCCAGTTTTCACTCTGACAAATATTTGTTTAGATCAGTGCTTCCAAGACTTTTTCCCAGTGTGACACCATTTTAATGCTTCAGACTTGGTTGACACCAGAATTGTGTGGGAGGCCTTCAGTTCTTTAACTGGTGGGGTTTGGGTAGAGGCGGGGGGTCAGCAGCAAAATTAAACAAAAAAACATAGTAATAATCTTCATTATTGCGTTATTAAAGTGCCAAATTAAAACAAAACATCAGGATACAAAACATCCAGCAGAAAACAAACTGAGCTTCAGTGAGCGGGTTATGCTGAGTAAGTGTCACTTGATCGCACTGTTGAAGACATATTCTATGTCTGCTGGACATAGAAGCTGTGCTAAGACATTTGTCCATGGTGTGTCCTGAAAATTGCTGGTAATTATTGAAATGTCTCTCTTCAGCTGAGTTTTGAGTAGCGCCATGCCAATTAGGAATTCAGGAGTTTTACACATGCAGAGGCTACTTCTTGGACCCACCTTCTCACCCCCAACCCTCCAATTGCACCATGTCCCCCCTCCCCCCCCTCCCCCACTTATTGTCCCTCCATTCAGGATTTCCAATGAGGCTGCCTGTGGACACTTGGTTACTACCCTCTAATGAGGTTTGAGCCGGAAAAAACAAATCGGTTATGTGCATCATGGAGCCGAACCCAGGAGAGAGTCTCTTCTCCATGGTTGCTTTTACGATCTTGAACCTGTCACAACACATGGTTTGGACAGCCCTGATTTGGAGAGTGAGACCTGACAGGCATATACCACCGAACTCAACCACTTATGGTTTCAGTAATTGTCTCTTTGTGATAAAAAAAAACTCAATTTGTGCATCTCCATCTGCATATAATTAAACACAATTGATATACAATTGAGAGGCAGCCCTCTCCCCAACCTCAGAATGATTGGAAGATTATTGCCAGTACTTCCACGATTTTCACTCTCACTTCCCTCAGTATCCTTGGATGCATCCCAAACAGTCCTGGCGACATATCACTTTTTAATACAGCCAACCCTTCTAATGTAAAACAGAATTACCTGGAAAAACTCAGCAGGTCTGGCAGCATCGGCGGAGAAGAAAAGAGTTGACGTTTCGAGTCCTCATGACCCTTCAACAGAAGGTTCTGTTGAAGGGTCATGAGGACTCGAAACGTCAACTCTTTTCTTCTCCGCCGATGCTGCCAGATCTGCTGAGTTTTTCCAGGTAATTCTGTTTTTGTTTTGGATTTCCAGCATCTGCAGTTTTTTGTTTTTAACCCTTCTAATGTGTCCTCTTTATCATTTTATAGCCCTTCCATAATTGCAATTACCCCCTCCTTCACTATGGCTTGTAGCATCTTTCTCTTTGGTAAAGGCTGATGTGATGTATTCATTTGGTACCTCATCCATGCCCTCTGCCTCAATGCATAGATTGCATTTTTGGCCCCTAATTGACTCCAACCCTGCTCTGTTTACCCTTGTATTATTTATGTGCCTTTGAAATACTTTTGGATTCCCTTTCTATGTTAGTTTTCTGTCTCTTCTAATGCTTTCTCTGTGCCTCTCTTTCCTTTTCCCTTGCCCTTCTGAACTTTCCATAATCAGCCAGGTTGTCACTTGTATAATCGACCAGACATCTGTCACAGTACCTTTTCTTTCTATTGCACCTTACTTTCTCACTCTTTCATCGTCCAGGGAGCTCTGGCTTTGGTTGTCCTACCTTTCCCCTTTGGGAATGTACCTTGACTGCACTTGAATCATCTCCTCTTTTGAATTCCATTACAGTTTTGCCTGCCAGTCTTTCATTCCCATTTACCTGGGATTGGTCCATTTTCAACACACTGAAATTAGCCTTCCAAGTATTTTACTCCTTGTTGCTCCTCGTCGTTTTTCATAGCTAATCTAAATCTTATCACTGATCCCTAAATGTTCCCCTACTGATACTTAATCTACCTAACCCACCTCATTTCTCAGAACAAGATCCAGCAATAAATACCTCTTTTCTCATTGGGTTGGAAATGTACTGATCAAGAAATTCTCCCGAATACCCTTCAGGAACTCTTCTCCTTCTCTACCCTGTGCACTATTACTATCCCAGTCTCTTAGGACAATTAAAGTTACCAATTGTTATTACGCTATACTTCTTGCATCTCTGTAATTTCCTTGTAAACTTGCTCAAATCTTTTCTATTAGTTGGTGACCTCGAGAATATCCCTATTAGTATAATTGTATCTCTATTGTTTCTTAATTCTAACCAAATAGATTCAATCCGTGACCACTCCAGGCATCCTCTTTCTCCAGCATGGTAATGTCCTCTGTAATCAAGCCGCCCTACTTTCTTTCCTTCCCTATTTTTCCTGAACACCTTATATCCAGGAAGATGTCGTACCCAGTCCTGCCCTTTTATGAGCCAGGTATCCCTTATCTGCACCTATAGCTCATTAACCTTATTACCATGCACCAGGAATTTACATGCATGCATTGGAAAACTGAATTAGATTCACCTTAGTGTGGCCCCCACCTGATGCCATACTATTTCATACTCTAGTGCTATCTGTGTCTCTCAATCGTTTGTGCACTTTGTTTATCCTTCCTGATGCTATTGTTTCCCATCCCCCTACCAAGTCAAATTAAAACCTTTTCAATAGCACTAGCAAACTGCCCTGTGAGTATGTTGGTCCCAGCTTTATTGAGGCGCAACCTGTCCAGTCTGTACAGGTCCCACCTACCAGAACTGGTCCCAATGTCCCAGGAATTTAAAGCCATCCCTTCAGCCACAGATCTGTAGATTACCAGCTTTGAGGTCCTGGTTGCTGGTCTCCTTTCTAGCTCCCTATAAAATCTGTCTGCATGACTTTATCCCCCTTTCTACCTATTTTGTTGGCATTGACATGGACCATGACTCCTGGCTGTTCACCCTCCCCCCTCAGACTGCTCTGAAGTTGCTCAGTGACATCCTTGACCCTGGCACCAGGGAGGCAACATACTGACCAGGATTAGCAAATGTGGCTGCAGAAGTGCCTGCCTATTCCCCCAACTAATTGTCTGTCATTATTGCTTTCCCAAAGTTCCTCCTACCACTCTCAACCCTGCTGCCCCCACCCCCTACTCCCTCCCCCCACACTGCTGAACCACCTGTGGTGCCGTGGGTTTGGCTCTGGCTGCACACTCAAGGTGAATCATCACCTTGACCAGTACTCACTGCTAAATATCTGTTGGAGAATGAGATGCACTCAGGGGCCTCCTGCACTGGTCCGTCTTGAATGTCTGGCAGTCACCCATCCCCTCTCTGTCTGCCCACCCTTCAGCTGCAGGGTGAGCACTTCCAGAAATGTGCTATCCACAAAATTGTCAGCCTCAACAGCTATATTGCAGTGATGCTAGCTACTGCTCAAGTTGAGAAACCCAGAACTCCAGCTGCTCCGGCTGACAGGATTTTTTTTCCAAAAGTATACTTTTCATAAAATTTGTAAAAGTACATTCCAAGACATTTTGAAATGAACATTACAGAAAGGGCAATAAAATTCAGCTTTTCTCTTCACAGCATGTTGCACTCTGAGGTGTCTGACTACAACTACAATACACGTAATATTTACCATATACATTTCATGTCAAGCATACAACCGAGGGGTTCGACAGTTTCCAGTCCGTTGGTGATGGCAATTCCTATACAAGTAGTTGTCCAGGACACTAGAAGTATGTGGAGTTACCAGTTGCACAGGGACTGAGATCTCCTGCCATTCCTCTATTTATTAGAAAACTAAACTTAACAGAAATAATTAAAGACTTATTGACTTATATATAAAAAGTTTATTTATTGTTTTAATTTACTGAAGTAATATTAAATTATAGCTTCCCTGGCTCTGAGTCAGACACACATCCCTTGCTTAAGGAGCAAAATTAAAGCTGGGTGGGCTGGTGAGCTGTGGGGAGGATGCAGAGATGCTTCAGTGTGATTTGGACAAGCTAACTGAGTGGGCAAATGCATGGCAGATGCAGTATAATGTGAATAATTTGAGGTTATCCATTTTGGTAGCAAAAACAGGAAGGCAGATTATTATCTGAATGGCTATAAATTGAGAGAGAGGAATGTGCAACGAGACCTGGGTGTCCTTGTATACCAGTCGCTGAAGGTAAGCATGCAGGTGCAGCAGGCAGTAAAGAAGGCAAATGTTGGCCTTCATAGCCAGGGTATTTGAGTACAGAAACAGGGATGTCTTGCTGCAATTGTACAGGATCTTGGTGAGACCACACCTGGAATATTGTGTGCAGTTTTGGTCTCCTTATCTGAGGAAGGATGTACTTGCTATAGAGGGAGTGCAGCGAAGGTTTATCCGACTGATTCCTGGGTTGGCGGGACTGACAAATGAGGAGAGATTGAGTCGATTAGGATTATATTCGCTGGAGTTCAAAAGAATGAGGGGGATCTCGTTGAAACCTATAAAATTCTAACAGGACTAGACAAGGTAGATGCGGGAAGGATGCTCCCGATGGTGGGGGAGTCCAGAACCAGGGGTCACAGTCTGAGGATATGGGGTAGACCATTTCGGACTGAGATGAGGAGAAATTTCTTCACCCAGAGAGTGGTAAGTCTGTGGAATTCGCTGGCACAGAAAGTATTTGAGGCCAAAACATTGTATGTTTTCAAGAAGGAGTTAGATATAGCTCTTGGGGCAAAAGGGATCAAAGGGTATGGGGAGAAAGCGGGAGCAGGCTGTTGAGTTGGATAATGAATGGCGGAGCAGGCTCGAGGGGCCGAATGGCCTACTCCTGCTCCTAGTTTCTATGTTTCTATGCAATCACCTACTTGCTGCCCAAGTAATATTAAATTACAGGCCCCTAGCTCTGAGGTTTCACACCTCCCTTGCTTAAAGAGCAAAATTAAAGCTGCAATACTCAGCAACCAATCACTATCTGCTCCCCTGTGATTTCACTCCTTGAGTTTTTTTGGTAATTTGTTCTCAGATCTCTCTCTCTCTCTCTCTCTGCCACTCCTTTTATCTCCACTCCTCTAACCGGCCTCCCACTGTGTAAACCCTATAACATGTTGCAATGTGTTAAAGAAGCTGCAACTATGTTTTTGATGATGACCTGTGTAATAACTATTGCTGAACAACTGACCTGATACTGAAAATATAATTTTGTATTTGTGGAGTGCCTTCACTTGCCTAGGTCACTTAAGCTCAAGAATTCTCTCCCTTCACCTCTACTACGCCTTTCTCCTTTAAGATAGTTCTTAAAGCTTACCTCTTTGACGAAGCTTTTGGTCATCTGACCTAATATGTCAACATGTTTCTCGGTGTCATACTTTGTTTCAAAATGCCTTGGGATGTTTCATTATGTTAAAGGTGGTATATAAATGTAAATTATTGTTGTTGGAGTGTTGTTAAATGTCACCATTAGGGTTTATTGCTTAAACATCTTTTAAAACTATTTTTTAAATTTCAGCTTCCACTTTCACCCCATGTGGATGCCCCAATCCTTATATTGCTATGTGTAAATTTTTTTAAGAAGTGATTTGATTTTAGTGCTTTTTATTTCCTGGTTGGCTATACGTGAGAATTCTTCAAAATGATTGGCTGCTTGGACATCTTGATGTTTTCATGGCAGCTCTAAGCTACAAATTGCCATTAAACTACTCTATAGGCTGTTGCATGGAGAGAGGCGGCAATGTTCTCATTGCAGAGGTTATTAGATCTCCTAAATGAGGCTTTCTTCGTGGTCAATTGTACGCTTGCTTACTTACCATTGACCATGAAATTCAAGCCATTTTTTTGGTCCTCTTCTTTCATCAATGACTCCTGCTCATTGACTCTAAAGGGTGGTCTCCAGTCCAGATCTTTGAAGATTAATTTAGTCAAGTCTATGAGGAAACTGCCTTTTTAAAAAAAACAGTGAGGGTTAGGTGAATTATCTTACCTATGGAAGTGGTAGCACAATCATACACAATTGATACTGGTCATCTTTAGTTGCTTTTGAGATGGCTTATGACATCACTACAGATTTATCAAGACAGAATCTGAACACTGAGAAGTTATGTATCCACTATATTTGGTAAACTTTATCCACTATACTTGGTGCACTTTTCATGTGATGAAAAATGAATGTCAATCTCAGCAAGATATCAGATCTTTCAATATTTAGAAATGGTCCATCATTTCACATTCCGTTTCCCATCTGAAATCTGATTGTTATCTAGAAAATATTTCAACATGCTTTTTTTAATACTACATACTGTATAGTATTATTATTTTAAATGAGCTAGTTGAATTAAATAAGAGTTTATATTGTATTTTCTTTAGTTTATTATTTTAAATGTCAATAAAATATTGAGACAATTGTAGAGCTGTTATAGATCAGATGAAATGTAAACCATCTATTTTTTAAAATACCAATTGTGAAGACTGATTGTACTGTAAACAAACAATTACTGTTTTTTTATTGAGTTAAGCTTATAGTTACTTCAGTTAACTATGGCTATTTCTAAGATCTACGTAAATGAATTTGAAATTTATTTTTTGAGCTTTGAATCTGTACAAAATTATATACAGGATCACAGAATCACACAGTGCAGAAGAGGCCCTTCGGCCGATCGAGTCTGCACCGACACGTGAGAAACACCTGACCTGCCTACCTAATCCCACTTACCAGTACTTGGCCCATAACCTTGAATGTTATGATGTGCCAAGTGCTCATCCAGGGACTTTTTAAAGGATGTGAGGTAACCCGCCTCCACCATCCTCCCAGGCAGCGCATTCCAGACTGTCACCACCCTCTGGGGAAAATAGTTTTTCCTCACATCCCCTCTAAACCTCCTGCCCCTCACCTTGAACTTATGTCCCCTCATGACTGACCCTTCAACTAAGGGGAACAGCTGCTCCATATCTGCCCTGTCCATGCTCCTCATAATCTTGTACACCTTGATCAGGTCGCCCCTCAGTCTTCTCTGCTCCAACGAAGACAACCCAAGTCTATCCAACTTCTCTTCATAACTTAAATGTTTCATCCCAGGCAACATCCTGGTGAATCTCCTCTGCGCCCCCTCCAGTGCAATCACATCCTTCCTATAATGTGACGACCAGAACTGCACACACTACTCCAGCTGTGGCCTCACCAAGGTTCTATACAACTCCAACATGATCTCACTACTTTTGTAATCTATGCCTCGATTGATACAGGCAAGTGTCCCATATACCTTTTTCACCATCCCACTAACATGCCCCTCCGCCTTCAGAGATCTATGGACACACATGCCAAGGTCCCTTTGTTCCTCAGGACTTCTTAGTGTCATGCTGTTCATTGAATACTTCCTTGTCAAATTACTCCTTCCAAAGTGTATCACCTCACGCTTTTCAGGGTTAAATTCCATCTGCCACTTATCTGCCCATTTGACCATCCCATCTATGTCTTCCTGTAGACCAAGACACTCAAGCTCACTGTTAACCACCCGGCCAATCTTTGTGTCATCCGCAAACTTACTAAACCTATCCCCCACCCCCCCCCCCCCCCCCCCCCCACCCCCCATATAGTCGCCTATGTCATTTATACAAATGACAAATAATAGGGGATCGAGCACAGATCCCTGTGGTACACCACTGGACATTGGCTTCCAGTCAGTAAAGCATCCTTTTGTCATCACCCTCTGTCTCCTACAACTAAGCCAATTTTGAATCCATCTTATCAAATTACCCTGTATCCCATGTGCATTTGCCTTCTTTATAAGTCTCCCATGTGGGACCTTGTCAAAGGCTTTGCTGAAATCTATATAAACTACATCAACTACACTACCCTCATCTACACACCTGGTCACCTCCTCAAAAAATTCAATCAAATTTGTTAGGCATGACCTCCCTCTGACAAAGCCATGCTGACTATCCCTGATCAAACCTTGCTTCTCCAAGTGGAGATAGATTCTTTCCTTCAGAATTTTCTCCAATAGTTTCCCCTCCACTGACGTGAGACTCACTAGTCTGTAGTCCCCTGCCTTATCTCTACAACCCTCCTTAAATAGCAGAACCACATTAGCTGTTCTCCAGTCCTCTGGCACCTCCCTTGTGGCTAGAGAGGAATTAAAAATTTGAGTCAGAGCCCCTGCAATCTCCTCCCTTGCCTCCCTCAACAGTCTGGGACACATATCATCCGGCCGTGGAGATTTGTCCACTTTTAAGCCTGCCAACACCTCCAATGTCAATTAGCTCAAGAACCTTGCAGTCTGTCTCTCTCAGTTCCATACCTTCATCCTTATTCTGTTGGGTGAAGACAAATGTGAAGTATTCGGTCAACACTCTTTCGATGTCTTCTGGCTCCACCCATAGATTGCCCACTTGGTCCCTAATGGGCCCTACTCTTTCCCTGCTTATCCTCTTTCCATTGATATATTTATAGAATATCTTAGGATTTTCCCTACTTTTACCAGCCAGGGCTTTCTCATATCCCCTCTTTGCTCATCTAATTGCTTTCTTAAGCTCCACCCTGCAATTGCTGTACTGCACTAATGCATCGGCTGATTTGCTTCCCTGTACCTGCTAAACACCTCTCTTTTCTTTCTCATCGTATCCTGAATATCACTGGTCATCCATGGTCCTCTGGGCTTGTTACTCCTTCCTATCACTCCAGAGGGAACATATTGAGCCTGTATCCACCCCCATTTCCTTTTTGAACGCCCCCCCCACTGCTCCTCTGTGGATTTCCCCACAAGTAGCTGTTCCCAGTCTACCTTGGCCAGGTCCTGCTTTATTTTACTAAAATCTGCTCTCCCCCAATCCAAAACTCATCTATTTCTTTGTCCATAACAAGCTGAAAATGTACTATGTTGTGGTCGCTATCACTAAAAAGCTCCCCCACCACCTCCTCAGCCACCTGTCCAGCTTCATTCCCCAGAATTAGGTCCAGCACTACACCGTCCCTTGTTGAACCCTCTACATTTTGACCTAAAAAGTTCACTCCATCCAAGCCCTTAACACTATGTCTATCCCAATTAATGTTGGGAAAGTTGAAATCACCTAATATAATTACCCTATTGTTATTAATTTCACACACCTCTGTGAATTGTGCACATATTTTCTCTTCAATTTCCCGCTGACTATCTGGGGGCTCCATAATAAACATCTAACAATGTGGCTGCCCCTTTTTTATTTCTAAGCTCTACCCACAAAGCTTCATTCGATGCCCCCTCCAAGATATCATCTCTCCTTACTGCAATAACTGACTCCTTAACTAATAATGCAATGTCTCATCCCCCTCTTTACCCCCTCCCCTGTCTCATCTGAAGATTCTATATCCTGGAATGTTGAGCTGCCAATCCTGCCCCTCCCTCAACCATGTCTCCCTTTAGAATTTTTCTTTATAGTAGGAATATACTTATTTTGAGTGTTCTGAAATGTCTGCCTCTGCTTTTATATTGATCTATCCCCTAGCCTAGTATCCCAGTTCATTTCAGCTAGCTCAGCTCTCATCCCCACACAATTGCCCTTATTTAAGTTTAAACTACTAGTCATAGGCCCACTCTTCTCCTTTTCAAACTGGATGTAAAATTCAACCATATTGTGGTCACTGCTACATAGGGGTACATTCATTCTGAGGTCATTAATTAATCCTGTCACATTACACAATACCAAGTCTAATATAACCTGCTCTCTGGTTGGTTATAGAACTTGCTGCTCTAAGAAAATATCTCAAAAGCAATCTATGAACTCCTCATCCAGGCTACTACTGCCAAACTGATTTTTCCAGCCTACTTAGACCAAAGTCACCCATGATTACTGCCGTCCCTTTTATCACAAGCACACAATATTTCTTCTTATATGCTTTGTCCTACATTGTGGTAACAGTTAGAGGGCTTGTAGACCTCTTCCACTAGTGACTTCTTTAACCTACTATTCCTCATCTACACCCATACCGACTCTACATCGTGAACCAAGGTCATCTCTAACTATTGCACAAATGCCATCCTTGATTAACATTGCTACCCCTCCACTTTTACCTAGCTTCCTATTCTTCTTGAATGTCATATGCCCCTCAATATTCAGAACCCAATCCTTGTCATCCTGCAACCATGTCTCCATAATGGCTATCAGATCATATTTATTTACTTCAATGTGTGCTATCAATTTGTTTACTTTGTTATGAATGCTACACACATTCAGATACAGAGCCTTTTGTTTAGTCATTTTGTTATCTTTGTAACATCTAATCTTGATTCTTTGTGCATTCTTAGGCTTTTTTCTCTCTATACATTCTTTGACCCTCATTTTCCATTTACTATTTTCCTCCCTTATCTTGTTTCTACTCTTTGATATATCACACCTTTCCACATTTGAGCCCTTACCCCCACTATTTCGTTTAAAACCCTCTCTACCTCCCTGGTTATGTGGCTCACTAGGACATTGGTCCAAGCACGGTTCAGGTATAGACCGTCCCAATGGTACAGCCCCCACTTTCCCCAGTACTGGTGCCAGTGCCCCACAAACCGGAACCCACTTCTCCTACACCAGTCTTTGAGCCACGTATTCATCTCTCTAATTTTAAGTACCCTATGCCAATTTGCACTCGAGTCAGGTAATAATGCAGAGGTTTTAACCTTTGACATTTTTCATTAATTGGGCTTCAGATTATTAGAATCTCCAGAGCAGTTTTTCGTGTTATCTTGAATATCGTTTGATATTTTGAACTGCATTCTTAGGTGAATGTGAAATCACAGCCTCTGCCATTTGTGACTGTGAATCATATGAAAAATATGTGTTGCTGATAAATTTGTGAAGATGTGTTTTAATGCATGTAAATAACATTCATGGTTGTTCATCAAATATTGAATCAGCAGTGTTTCATTTAAAACTGTTGAGTATTTTTTGACTTCACTCACATACCTAATTTTTACTTTATTTTCCCTTGAAGCTTCTCTGTACACTATTATTCCTCATCTAAATGAACAGGAGCTAATATATATCCTGGTATCTATGGTGATTGCTCTAGCTGTTCAATTGAACATGCTTTTGAGCAGCAGGCAATAACCTGTTCTATTTTTTTTCCTCTTTTGGTCCCTCCTGAGAAAATTTCCTACAACCACTTGATGTTTTCCCAAAGACCTGGGAGATGAAAAATGCCACTGTTTGCACCTCCTGTCTCCTTCGTTGTGGTAAAATTTTCCAAAACATTTTACGACACCCACAGCAATAACCATAGGGGATATGATGGGGTGGTGGTAATGTCACTGGACTAGTAATCCAGAGGCCCAGGTGAATGCTGTGGGGCTGCAGATTCAAATCCTACCATGGCAACTTGTCATAAAAATCCATCTGATTCACTAAAGTCCTTTAGGGAAGAAAATCTGCTGTCCTTACCTGGTTTGCCCTATATGTGATTCCAGACCCACAGTAATGTGGTTGACTCTTAGCTATCCTCTGAAATGGTCTAGCAAGCCACTCAGTTGTATCAAACTACTACTATAGAAAAGAGCAAGAGGATAACTGAGGAAACTGTAGGGCCAATTTGAGACCATAAAAGGGAACATGTGTATGGAGGTTTAAGACTGGGGCATGCTTCTCAATTAATATTTTGCATCCACCTTCACAAAAGAAGGGGATGATGTAGACATTGTAGCTAAGGAGGGGTATGAAATATTGATGGGATAAGAAAGGTGAAAAGAGGGATTCATTTAAAGGAGATAAACCATCTGACAATAATATTTATCCCAGGCTGTTAAGCAAGCAAGGGAGGAAATAATGGAGGCTGTGACCATCACTTGCCAAACCTGTCTGGCTGCAGATGTGCTGGTGGAGGACTGGACAGCTGCCAATATTGTACCGTTATTTATAAAGTGAGGAAGAGGGAGACAAAGAAATCACATGCTAGTCAATGGAAACTCACTGGTGGGCAAATTATTCGAAGATGACCTAAGGAATGGTATTAATCGTTATTTAGAAAAACATGGATTAATTAAGGACAGTCAGGTGAATTTCTGAATGGGAGGCCGGTCTGTCAAATTCATCCTTTTGAGGAGGTAACGAGGAGAGCTGATGAGGGTAGCATATTTGATGTACTCTGCATGGATTTGAATCAGGCTTTTGTAAGGTCCCAAATGGCAGACTGTCAGAAAAGTAAAAGCGCATGGGATCTGAGAGAAAGTGGCAAGTTGGATCCAAAATTGGCTCTATGGCTCCAAAATTCCACTAATGGTGAATGGTGATTGCGTGTTTTTGTGTCTAGAATTGGACTTAAATGTAGGAGGCATGGTTAAAAAGTTGCAGATTGGTCATTTAGTTGATAGTGAAGAGGAAAGCTGAATAAAACCGGAAGGTACCAGTGCACTAGTCAAGTGGGAGGAAACGAGTAAGTGAATTTAACCTGGAGAAGTGTGAGGTAATGCATTTGGGAAGGACAAGAAAGGCAAGGGCATGCACAATAAATTGTAGGTTGCAAAGAAGTGGAAATGGGGCTATGGAGTGCATGTCCACAGACCCTCGAAAGTGCAGCATGGGCTGATAAGGTGGTTAAGAAAGCAAAATTAATGTCTTCTTTATAAATCAAGGCATAGAATATAAAAGTGGGGAGGTTAAGCTAGTTAAGTTTAGAACACTAGTTAGGCCATAGCTATAAGAGTACTGTGTACAGTTCTGGTCACCACATTACAGGTAGAATGTGATTGCACTAGAGAGGGTACAGAAAAATTTACGAGCATGTTGCCAGAAATGTCAAATTTTAGCTTTGAGGAAAGATTGGAGAGACTGGGATTGTTTTCTTAGGGACAGAAGAGGCTGAAGGGAAATTTAATTGAGGTGTATAAAATTGAGGGGCCTAGATAGAGTGGATAGGAAGGACCAACTTCCCTTAGCACTGGCCAATAACCAGGGGCTTAGAATTAAAATACAGCAGGGTTAAGAAATTAGTGTTTGGATCTATTTAATCAAGTAGTTTGGCATCAACATCTGAGCTCTGTTGAGTTACTTTTTAGCATTGTGGTAAATTGACTGAATGCTACTGAATACACCGAGCTTCCAGTTTCTCTTTCAAAGCTATTCTTCAAAATTGCACTCCCAATTTGTTGTTCACAAAATTAAGATATTAAATAGAAAGTGAATAGTTGGAAAATTAATCCTCGCTTCAGCAAATAGTGCAGCTGTTTTCCATTTGCCAGAATACATATTTTTGCAAGAATAAGTTTTAAATGTGGATGGAAAAATGAGAATACATAGCAGATTTTTACCGGCAGCAAGTACAAGTACCAAGTACTTTGCAGTCAGATTGTAACTCCAACCTCTGTCAAAATATGTATTCAGGAAGCATCAAAATGTGTCAAAGTATTGGAGAATTATTTTCCCAAGCTACCTGAGGATTTTAAAATTTGCCAATATGTCAAATGCTTTGATGTTTCCTTAATATTTAAGATACCATCTAGCAGAGTCCTGTAAATGGCATCATTGTGCTGTCAACCATAACAAAAGTTATAGTACGTTGATGGGATTGATCAGAATTTATATTTTTCACATTGCAGATGTAGAACAAAATGTGTGATGAGACAAAAATGTTCTTTTGTTGTCTGGCTTTGTTCAGGAGATTTGGTTGATTTGGTTCCTTCTATAATTGAAAGGTTAACTAGCAAAAGGTGAAGTAAATACATGTTTATTTTCTTGCTAGCTACACTCAAAAATAGAGCTAGAAGGTATAATGATACATAGCAATTTAACTGACAGTTAAAGGAGCTTACTGATAAAGGCAAAGAAATAGATTCAGGAAAAGTAAATGAGTTGTTATGATCCCCGTGGAGGAACTATAAACCAAAAGCACACAATTTACTGAATGACCCCAAATGAAAAAAATACCAACAAGATTCAACTTTTTGTAGCTTTTACTTTAACACAAATCAGAACGAGCACATGAAATTACACATGAATTAACAGGCAAATGACGCTTCAAATAAAATGGTAAATTTCGCTTTAAGTGGCTGTCAAAACAAAGATATGTTTTACACAACCACAAGCATTCACATTGCTCCCTGCACAAATGTGACACTTTGTAGCTACAGAGTTTCAAAATGTGCAAAACTCTTTAATCATGCAGAGTAGGTCAGGAGTCCTATCCGACAGCAGCTTTCACATTCAAGTTTCATGGATACAATTTGCATCAGCAGGGCACACTTTTATGAACTCTCTCCCTTTGGTCACGACTGTTCTGATGGTGTAGCTTTTCAGAGTTTCAACTGACCAATCAATTCATGGTTTGGACACTTATGGGAAAACACCCAGCTCTTTAGTGTCATTGAGCTATTCACACAGCTAGCCAGGTTTTAAGCCTTCAATAACTGAAAAGTTAATAGGCAAAAGGTGAAATAAATATATGACTATATTTTCTTGCCACACTCAAAAATAGGGCTAGAACTTTCTGTTACAATTTCTGCGTCTGTCTGTTTTCCCCTGTGTCAGCACCTGTGCGCTGATTGCCTTCACCCTCTGGTTCTTCTGCTTGTAGCTCTCCTTTATGTCTGCCAGCCACACGGCTTCTGGTCTTAACTTCCTTCCTGTTGGTACTGCTTCCAGATCGAGGGTCGCGAGGTCACAGGAACCAATATTTTTTTATTATCCAAGAAAATTACAATTGTTGTAAACTCTTAAAAGTCCCTTTCATACATACCTAAAAGCAGTTACAGATCCCATAGACCTTTTAATAAAATTACAAATTTTCCTCCCTGTACTGCTTCCGGTCAAAGGTCAAAGTGCTTAGTCTGCACCTAAGGGAGTTTAAGATATGTAATGACCTTTTAAATACTGTAAACCAAAAATATTTAGCCCTCTTGAGGACTTTAGTCATAGTCTTATTAAATAAGCCACAGTAAAATAATTTATTCAGAACATTTCTAATAACATTGTATATTACCTTGTACATGATTCAAATTCTAGATCATTAAGATACTAAACATTATACATTATTGCAGTTTTTATGTACATATTTAAATGACAAAGAATATGGAAGATAACCAACACATTTTGCATTGTGTTTCACTAAAGCCTGTCAACAATAGCTTTATTTTGACCTCCCTGCGTATCTCAGTAAATAGAAGTAAATAATGTTGCATATGTGATAGACAGTGGATTTTTGTGCATGATGCCAATCAGTCAAAATGTAAGAAATAATAAAGAATGACTGCATAAATAGATATGGTCATTATTAGCAAACATGCTAAACTTCTGAAATGTGGCTTTTCATAATTATAATTTTTAAGTTTATTTCAAAATTTTATTTACTAAATTTTTCCAGAAATGTAATCTCCAACGCTTAATGAGTAAAAACCTATGCTTTCAATGAATCTGTATTTTTCAATAGTCTTGTAGTTGATTTTCATATATGTATATTTTACTGTCTGTGAGAACGGTGCATGCTTCAAGGTGAAAATGAACATTCAGTGATTCAACACATCAATTATTTAAATTTTAAACACCAGAGATGAGGAACTTCAGTTACTGAGATAGATTGGAGAAGCTGGCTGACCTCCTTGGAGAAGAGAAGGTTGAGAGGAGATTTGATAGGGGTGCTTAAAATCCTGAGGAGTTTGGACAGTTGATAGGGAGAAACTGTTCCCATTGGTGGAATGATTGAGAACCAGAGGACACCAGAGCAAAGCAACAGCAACATGAGGAAAAACGTTTTTAATGCAGTGCAGAATTGGGAGAAGAATTATATTGGACTCGAAGTGTTAAATCTGTTTCTCTCTCCACAGATGCTGCCAGACCTGCTGAGTTTTTCCCAGCAGCTTGTTTTTATTTTTGTTTTCTTTGAACTCTACTTTTGCTGTAGAGGATTACTGGATTTTCCAAAACTTTTACTTTTATGATACAAGACTGCTAAATATCAGTGTGTGCGTACATGGAGAAATGAATAAAAGGAAGCAAAACATGGTCCTTGAACTGTATAGATTTGATATCCTCATAATAGGAAAAGTGGAAATTAATCAAATTGTAACTAAGCCTTGCATGTGCAGTTATCTAGAAGGAGAACTGTTTTCTTGAATGTAGAGTATTTGGTGACATTGTACTTCAAATTCACAGTCTACCAGAGTCTAAGCTACGGAAAGATGCTGACAGCTCATTGCTTGCTGATGCCTTGTACATTAAAAAATGTTGTGTGTGTACCAGTATTATTTAATGCAGTAATATTTTATAATACTTTGTTATTAGTAGCAGCAGTCTCTTTTCAAATTTTAATTGTTGTTTGGAGAGTTTTTTAAATGTAATAATCCATTTCAAATTTATGAATGACGAGAGAAAATGTAATTTTCTTAATAGAACCTCTATTTTGAATTTGCTAATTGTTTTTTCAATTAAGGAGAATCACATTTGTGCAACATAGTAAAAAGAGGAACGTTAATGTTTCATTTGTGCATAGTCCCAAAGGTTAGCAGACAATTGCCTAAAACGAAAAAAAAACTAATTTAAGTGTTAATGACCTGCATTACTTAATTATAATCTGTTCTTGGATGGTGATTCATTGTTGCAGTTATGATAAATATGGAATATTATCAACAAAATCAATTAATTTTATATCTTAATTCCAGATTGGACCTCAGGAAATGACAGAAACATGTTTTTGGATCAAAGCCAAAGAGGAAAAGTTTGAGAGTCCAGATCTGTTTGCTAAACTAATGCTTAGTTTCGCCACACAAACAAAAGGTAACTGCTTTAATTACTGTAACTAATTACATTTACAATGCAAACAACATTCAGAACCTATTTGAAATATTACTTCTGCCTGAAGCAAATTCAGCTTAATCACTTAAAACATGTACGACGCTGCCCTTTTTGCTTTGAATATGGTGAATCTAAAAATATGAATTTAATTTTTCAAGTGACAGAATGTTATAGGGCATAGGTAAACATAGTAGACAGTGACAGATTCAGGTGAGAGACTTGAACTGCACAATGTTACTGCCATGGCTTTCTGCTATAATGAGCAAAATATTCCTTTCAGATTATTAAATGAGTGATAAAATCTAGATATCTGTATATTAGATCATCTTGGTTTGATGTCCATAATAGCTAAATCTAACTTGAGTTTGAAAGTTGCCTACATTAGTTCTTGACTCTTGGGTTGAAAGTTCATTTGTGATGAAATGGAAGCTTCCCTTCTGTTCTTTTGAGGTTCATTTCTCTCAAATAGTGCCTAACAATTTGTGAAGTCAATTGGAATGAACTCAGCCAGTATTTGAAGTCCATTTTTTATATTAAAAGGGATAATTCAAATTGCAGCATTGTGTATTAATGACAGTATGCTAATGGAAAGTTTAAGGTTGTGTAATCTGATGGGAATGATGGATTTTAAACATAGATTACTGTTTGAAAAGAAATGGCATTAGGATTATCAATGGCACAGCAATAAAAGATTATTTGTTTTACTTTAAACATCTTTACCTTATTTTAAAGGAGAAAAATATCTAGGTTTTGCAAAAAGAATAATGGTGAGGCTAAGTTGGATATCTTGTGACATCTAAACATGCACAGTTAAATGTGCAAATCAGGAAATTGCTGTCTGATTTGTCCTGCTCCTGTACAATCTTCATGCTGGTACCTTGCCGGGAAATTCAAGATTCTCTTATACAAAGAGTGTGAAGCTATGGTATTTACCCACTAGATACTAATTAAACACAACAGAAAAAGTTGGGACTTGTCCATTCAAATTTAAGTGAATTTTTAATGGCATGACATATTTATTACCTAGCTACATCTCTGACACAGAAAATTTACTTTTGCAAGTATGTAGTCACAATCCTTCAGATTTTAATTATTGTTGGTCATATTTAACTTTGAAGATGAGACTCTCAAGATGTGCTCCCCTATCGTGGTTTTTATGTAAACTCGTATTTATGCAATTATAAATGTACTTCTTCCATCATGGTAGTATGCTGAACACTATAATAATTTGTGTGGGGTCATAGATTCGGGCTATATAGCTTCAAATTGCTGGAAATTTTATGAAAATGTTGACTTTTAATGATGTGTAAAAGGCGTGTATTTTACTGATTGCTTTGGCTCTTGTGTTTAAGGCACCATTCACTGGCAAAGACTCCTGTCACATTATCATACAGAATGCATGTCAGTTTGAGTCTTTGCCATCTCTGCTGTACAAGGGCATGAATGTGTGGAAGGTGAAAAACAACCTTATCCTGGGCATCAGCCCCATTCCTTCCACAGTAGTTTTTCCTATTGTGGATTATACCATATGTTCAATCTCCTGAAGGAAAACCGCATGTAAATAATTCTCGATCCTTGAGAAATGAGCAAACAGAAATACCTATCTATCTTCACATCTGAATTCTTGACAGCTACCCTGCAAAAATGACATCCAGGTCAGTCAAAAATTCACGTGTGTATTTGGTTGTTTGTGAAAATATTGGTACTGAAGTTTTTTTTTAAACAAGGGGTGTATGTTAGTCCATTAAAAGGAGTACAAAATTAGTGGTTTGACAGTGTCAGTAGCATAGGTCAAAGGAGAGACTTGAAAGAAATTGGACTTGGGAGGCTGGGGGAGAGAAGGGATTAAACCAACAATGCCTAGAGATATTGACAACTAGATCCGGGTGGTTAAATGAGCGTGTGGATGGAGGATTCAATGCGTAAAAAGCTGGTAATACTGTTTCCCCAGTGATACTGGTAATCGCCCCAACCTCTACTTCCATGGACCCGCTGATGTTATGGCAGGAGATCAGGAAAACCTGATGTGAAAATTTGTCATTCTAATTCAAGGTGAAAATGGCAGGTATGGATGGGAAGGGAGGTAGGGAGGCTGATATGTTAGCTGCTATTTTCAGAGGAGCATCCGGTACAAACACAATGAGCCAAATGACCTCCTTCTGTGGCATAACAATTCTGTGTAATTAAATTAATAGTCTCCAAAATGATTCAGATATGGAAGGAATAGAGGCACACCAAACAAAAGTCATATCTGTAGCAGAGTTTTTTTTCCTATATGATAGGTTTTCCCTTTGTCCATGGTTAAGAATGTTCTTGATCGTGTTTACCCTATTTCTCATTCTCCTTTGAAATTTCAAACTCGTGTCCATTGCCAGTGAACAAGGAAAATAGAGCCACCAATAACAAATAGAAGTAGGGTTGGTTGTTAGCTCCAATATCTTAAGACGGAATTAATTTTGCTGGTTGCAAGTCACTTAAGGCCAACATATCTGAACTTAATAGTCATCTGTGGCACTCCTTCACATCCTTCTTTTATATTTATTTGTTTGCAAAATCAGTCTGTTCCTTATTACATGAGCACTAGTGAAGAATCAACTCAAATGCTAGCTTTTCTTTTTTTCCATTTTCATGTTAAGAGATCTATTGTGCATTTGCAAAATTTGAAGTTGACAGGGTGGGTTGAGAATGTGGTCAAAAAGGCATCCAGGATCCTGGGCTTTTCAAATATAGGGGTAGACTACATAATCAAGGAAATTATGAAGAATCTTTATAAAATGAACTAGAATATTTTGTCCAATCCTGGCACTGTGGTTTAGGAAAGACATGAAGGCTATAGGATGCAGAAAAGATTTACAAAAATGATTCCAGGGATGAAGGACCTCAATAACATGGATAGATTGGAGAAGCTGGGGTTGCTCTTCTTGGAGGAGTTAAGAGGAAATTTAATAGAAGCGTTCAAAATCATGAGGGGTCTATGCAGAGATACTTTTCCCATTGGTGGGAGGGTCAAAAACCAGAGGACACTGAGTTGTGACTGGCAAAAAAAACAACAGCAACATGAGGTTTTACAAAGCAAACAGTTAATACACTACCTGAGAATGTAGTGGAAGCAAATACAATCATGCTTTCCAAAGGGAACTGGATAACCACTGAAGAGACAATTCATTTGTAGGGCTACAAGGAAAGGGTAGGGGAGTGGAACAAGCTAAGTTGCTCTTGCAAAGAGCTGGCACAAACATAATGGGCCAAATGGCCTCCTCCTATGCTGTAAACGTTCTATGGTTCTATTATCTAAGCACAGCATTTTGTAAGGACTCACAACGCAGCATAAAAAGTAAAATTTCAAGTAGAAAGACACATGGTTTATTAAATTTTATTGAAACCAGAAAATAAAGCCTTGTAATCTACAGCACATCAGCATCATCAGTGCTCGTGACACAGTGCTGCCCCAGACACTGAGATCCTGAAAACGGTTTCAATAAAAGTCCATAACTTATTTCAACCATTGTTTTCTGGATGGTGTCAAAATCAGCCAAATGAAAAATTATGACAACTATCAACTGCATAGCATGTTAATACACTTTTTGTATAAATTACCTAGTAGAAAAATAATTAACTTCAAGCTGGAATAAATCCAGTGCTGAAATGATTATGTAGCAGTCAAACTGGCAAATATGAGGTTAAGTAGTAAACAGCTGCTATAGCATTGTGTAATGGTAATCAATTTAAATAAATCAGTTAACATGTAAACTAAGATAGATACTTTAATCAACTAATATACTTACAAATGTGTTATGAATAAATTGTGAAATTGACACACAAATGCATTAGTCTGGCTGTATTCAGTACCATTAAAATACATGTTCAGCTGATTTTCTTCCAAGTGATCATCTTAACATTTTGTGAATCAGAATAAAACCGTATTATTTCAAATACCAATCCACAGAGTTTCAAAGTGCAACACATTATTAGGTAAATCTCAAATTTAATAGCTCTATGACACATTTAACAGTCACATACATTTATCAATCCTTGGGGTAACAAAGCAAATTAATTGCAACAAGAACACATTTTAACTATTGAGCCTGAAGTTTTCACATGAAACCAAAGGTCTGAGGGATAGTCAGGCTTGAATTTCGAATAAAATCCAGAAAGACAGCTGGGAAACATTATTTACAATACATGCTTAAGTTTATTTGGCAGCATTACTGAGGGACTTGGTCTTCCTTTTCCCCACAAAAATCAATTCGAAGCTGAAACAGTAGGTAAACAGGATCAGCACTGTCAAGAGCTTGGTTTGAAAAAGCTATGAATTATGAAGTTCATGCAGAAACAAGTATTGTACAGAAAAACAATTTATCTTTTGAGCAATAAGTTGTAACAGGACTGTGACAAAGACCTTTACCCCCACCCTCCCCCCTCTCAATTAGATCAGACTAGTTTACAAGTACCTCAAGTCTCGCTATCCTCAATGTTGATCATGCTAGGACATGTATTTTCTTCTTCCTAGAATCCCACCAAAGGTACAAGTTTTGTTCTGGATTTTGAGTTTTCAGCATGCCATTAGATTGTAAATAAATCCCTCCCTCTTTACATCCAGCAGGTATTTCCTGATAGAATCCAATGTATATTATCAGGAATTCAATGTATAGTTATCAGGAACAGGAACCAGTACCAATTTTGCTGTTCTTCCCCACCGCACGCAGTAGCACAGCTGCTGCTCTGACTCATATCAATTAATAGCACATAATGCGGACTCAAACGGTGGTATGCATGTTATATATCTACTAGGATAACAAAACAACGTCAGAGGGTATATTTGATCATTAGAATCATACCCATGTGACCAGCTTCTGCTACCACCACCCCAAAGAAATCAAATTGGGAAGCAAACTTGCACCATAAGTGCATTAAAGTTCGAACTCAAATTCTTGATTTGGGTCTCGTTTAGTCTTTTTTTACTCTTTCACGGGAAGTGGACATCACTGGCTAGGCCAGCATTTTTATTGCCCTTCTCTAAATGCCATTGAGAAGGTAGTGGTGAGCCACTGCCTTGAAATGTTGCAGTCCATGTATAGGTACACCCACAGCCGGTAAGGAGGAAGTTCCAGGATTTTGACCCAGTGACAGTGAAGGAGCGGCAATGTAGTTCCAAGTCCAGGATGGTATGTGGCTTGGATGGGAACTTGCTGGTGGTAATGGTATTCCTATGCATCTGCTGCCCTTGTTCTCCTAGGTGGTAGAGATTGTGGGTTGTGATATCGAAGGAGCCTTAATGGGTTGTTGCAGTGCACCTTGCAGGTGATACACACTGCTGCCACTTGTCACTTGAGCATCTGTGGTGGACGGAGTAGATATTGGAGATGGTGGTGGATGAGGTACCAATCAAGTCCTGGTTGGTGTCGAGCTTCTTGAGTGTCGTTGGAACTGCACCCATCTAGGCAAGTGAAGAGTATTCCATCACACTCCTAAATTGTGCCTTGTAAATGATGGACAGTCTTTGGGGAGTCAGAAAATGAGTTACTCACCGCAGGATTCCCAGTCTCTGACCTGCTCTTGTAGCCACAGTATTTATATGGCTGTTCCAATTCAGTTTCTGGTCAATGGTAACCCCCAGGAAGTTAATAATAGGGGATTTAGCAAAGGTAATGCCATTGAATATCAAGTGGTGATGGTTAGATTCTCTCTTTGTGGAGATTGTTATTGCCTGGCACTTGTGTGGCAAGAATTTTACTTGCCACTTGTCAATCCAAGTCTGGATATTGTTTAGGTCTTGCTGCATTTGCACATGGACTGCTCAGTATCTGAGAAGTTGCCAATATTGCTGAACGTTGTGCAACCATTTGCAGTGTCCAGTTCTGACCATATGATGGAAGTAAGGTCATTGATGAAGCAGCTGAAGATGATTGGGCCGAGGACACTACCCTACATTAACATTAATGGTGCGATCTGCAGAATAGTGGAGCTAGATCAACTGCGCATTCCTCCTATCCCAGGTGTAACAGTCCATATGTTGATATCTATCTTCATTCAATTTAGAGGGAGAAAAATATTTTATTACATTTTTCAATTTGGTAACCCCCTTTTTTGTATCTCTCCTTGATAAAATGCCATTATGACTTCCTGACCAAAAACTAAATTCCCTGTTATAGCAGTTAGCAGCTTATAGCTGCTTACAAATGTTATGTGAAATAAAGATCACCTTTCAAATGAAGTAGCATAAATTGCAAATTGTGTTAACTGGAGTGAATTACAAGTAAGTTGTTTACGCCAAACCACTTATGCCATGCATGTTTCCATTATTATTGGTGACATGCTGCAAATAGCAATGGGAATCTATTTTATTATCGACACAGAGTTTATTCTTGCTCTTACCATGGAGATGAGATGAAACATTCTGCTGCAGACTTACTTTCACAACTATTTTCAACGTATATTTTATTCTTTTGAGTTGACATGGAACGAGTGCCATTGCTGACATGAGAGAAGTTTACTTTAAGATTAAGACAAGATGATCTGGTTTGCCGAAGAAGTTGCCTGTTTTTTGCCAAACATTTTTGGTTTCCTACAATAGTATCACATTTGAGTGTCATCATTATAGTGTTGAAGTACAAAATTATACAATGTAAGAACAAAAATGAAAACTTGGTGTATTCCATTAAAATACCGCTTGAATATTTGGCAATAGTTGCATGTTTTAATCTGTACCCTGCTGGAAAAAAATCAATTTGTAGATTGTACAATCCCTTCAAGTATTAACAGTAGTCTTTATATTTTGAACAATATGATTGGCAATTAACTTGAATTTAAACAAAGATGAAGGAAATGCAACATTTAAAAGGCTCATGCATGACACGAAGAGAGTGGTTCTAACAAATAATGGATGTGTTTTTCCTGCTACATCTTGCTGAATTAGGTGCAATATTTTGCCAGTGCATTAAGTGATTCATTTTCTGATGCCTTAGTTTACAAGCTGTTGGCGCAGCTGCTATGTCTTAATTGAAATACAGCTCAGTAAAAATATAATTAACGAGAAGCCATGCTTCTAAGTCAGGCTTCATTCAGGACAACAAGTGTAATGAAGTTGTCAAGTGCAACTGTTGCATTTTGAGATTTCTGACAACTACAGAGTGTTAGGAAATAGAGACAGTTTAAATAAGTTATATTGGTATTTGTAGGTGTTAAGAATGAGTTTTAGCTTTAAAGTTTAAGTTTGGTTTGTATTTCTGTATCTCTGTGTTAAAAAAGGTCAAATTGAGTTTTAGTTTCACTTTAAAAAGGTGCTCACATTTCATATGAGTTTTACAACTTAAGCAGTTAAGCAAACACAAGAGTAGAGGAATTGGGCTGTTGCCTAGCAACAGGGGTCCAGAGAGGCAGGTCCCTCCCACAGACATAAGGAAAGCTAGAAACAGCAGTTTGTCTTGTTATTTGTTGTTCAAAGGGAATATTGCAGGAGCAGGTAATAATAAGTGGGGTTCATGGAGATACTAAATCTATTCCATTGTGGAAGGTAAATTTACAGAGCAAATGGAAGATAGGTAAAGTTATAGTTTGGAGTGGTGGAAAAATTGCCCATTGCAGGAGTTCAGTTTATTCTGGATAATGATATAGCTGGATTGTAAATGTGGCTGATGCCTATGGTAGTTCAGCAGCCTGTAGAAGTGTTTTCAACAGAGGTGTTATGGAAGGAACATTCTGGATTGTTTCCTGATTGTGTTGTAACGAGATCAAATGCTCATAGCAAAGAACAAGAAAAACAAGATAAGCAGGCAGTCAAAGGCAAGAGGAAGGTGTTGAAATCCAATTAGCTGGCACTCTGATAACATTGTTCAGGAGGAAGAAATACAGGACAATTTAGCTGAAGTGTTTAACTCAACAAAGTTAATGGAGTTACAGAAAAATGATTTGCAATTAAAACAGTTATATCAGAAAGCTTGTTCAGAAAGAGAAGCAAAATGTATTCCAGTATGTTATCATTGAGGAGATATTTTGATGAGAAAGCGGCGGTCAAATTATTTCTCAGCAAATGAAAGCTGGAAGGAGGTGCATCAGATTGTTATCCCATTAGAGTATAGAAATGAGAGTCTGAGGATTGCTCATGAAATTCCAATGTGGGGACATTTAGGAATTAGGAAAACACAAGAAAAGATACAGAGTTTTTTTTGGCCAGGATTGCATAGGGATGTAATTAAATTCTGTAGAACCTATTATACGTGTCAAATAACAGGAAAACCCCAAGCAGTGATTAAGCCAGTGCCTTTAATCCCAATGCCAGCATTTGAAGAACCTTTTACCAGGGTCATCATTGATTGTGTAGGGGCCCTCCCTAAGACTAAAAGTGGAAATCAGTATTTACTGACAATAATGGATATGTCTACCAGGTTTCCTGAAGCGATACCTTTAAGAAATATTACAACTAAGAAGATTGTAAAGGAGTTAATTTAGTTTTTTTTTACAAGATATGGTTTACCTAAAGAAATAGAATCAGATCAGGGGTCAAATTTCATGTCGCAGCTGTTTAAGGAAGTAATGAACAGTTTGGGGATAAAACCGTTTAAGTCAACAGCTTATCACCCAGAGTCACAAGGAGCTTTGAAGAGATGGCATCAAACTTTAAAAACTATGATGAGAGCATACGGTCAGGATTATGTGCAGGATTGGGATACAGGAATTCAATTTTTGTTATTTGCTATGACAGATGCTCTTAATGCATCGACTGATTTTGGCCCTTTTGAACTAGTTTATGGTCATGAGGTAAGGGGACCATTGAAATTTATTTATGAGAAATTAGTGGGTCAAAATTCAGAAACTATTCTCCTGGATTAAGTATCAAATTTCAGGGAAAGATTGAACAGAGCATGTGAGCTGGCAAGGGATCATTTAAAGATATCACAGGTGAGGAAAGTGAAGGCAGATAAGAAAGCTAAAACTCACAGCTTTGTTTCTGGAGAGAAAGTACTAATTTTGTTGCCATCACTAGATGATTCATTAAATGCGGGATTTATTGGGCCTTACAGGATTGAAAATAAATTGAGTGAAGTAAATTATTTAATAAATACTCCAGATAGAAGAAAGAAGCAGAGGGTGTGTCACGTAAATAAGTTTAAAAATACTTTGACAGGGAGGAGGAACTAAAAGAGGTGTTAGTGATGGTGAATGATGTGAAACAGGTAGAAGTGCATGACTCTGAAATTGATTTTCCTCTAATCAAATTGAATAATGAGGGGGTGCTTGAAAATTTAAATGAAACATTGAGTTACCTTCCAAGCAAGTGTCAAAATGATTTGGAAAAGCTATTGCAGTCACACAAACCTATTTGCGGAAATAAGTTGGGGAAGACACATTTAACTTTACATGATGTATGTATAAAATTTCATCTTCAATAAGGTAACACCTTTATACATTGAATCTGCCAAAGTTATCACAAGTACAAAAAAGTTGAGTCTAGTTGCAGTAACTGGAGTTTGTTTATTACACTGGTACCGAAACCAGATGGAACACACAGACTGTGTGTGGATTATCGAAAGGTGAATGTGGTGACAAAAGCAGATTCATATCCCATACCATGGTTGGAAGATTGCATTGAGAAAGTGGGACAATCGAAATTTACCACAAAGATTCACTTGCTAAAAAGAAATTGACAGGTACCATTGTCGGAGAGAGCAAAGGAAATTTCAGCTTTTGTAATGCCAGGTGGACAATGTCAGTTTAAAGTCATGCCATTTGGTATGAAGAACACACCTGGGACATTTCAGAGACTGACAAACAAAGTAATTGCAGGTCTAAGCAATTGTGCTGTTTATATTGGTGACCTAATTGTTTTCAGTCAGGCATGGGAGAAGATTTACAGCATCTGAAAGAATTATTTACGTGACTACAAGAAGCTAATTTAGTGATGAACTTAGCTAAAAGTGAATTTGCAAAAGCGCAAGTTGCATATCTAGGCCATACCATTGGACGTGGTAAGATGGCTCAGAGAGATGCAAATGTCAATACTATCGTAGATTTCCCTGTTACTACAACAAAACGAGAAGTTTTGAGATTTTTGGGTATGAGTGGGTTTTACTGGAAATTTGTACCAAGTTTTAGCCAAGTGGTTGCTCCACTGTCTGAACTATTAAAAAAGAACAAGAGGTTTTAATGAACACTGGAGGGTCAGAAGTCATTCGATAGTTTGAAAACTGTATTAACTACATCAAAACTAACAGTTTTGGCAGTACCCCATTATGCCAAGCAATTCAAGCTGGCAGTTGACGCAAGCAATTTAGGCATTGGGGCTGTACTGTTACAAGAATGTGAGACTGGAGTTGAAAAACTGATAGGAAGCTGAATGTACAACAGAGAAGATATTCAACGATCAAAAAAGTGACTGGGTTTGGTGTTAGCATTGCAGCATTTTGAAATTTATGTTGCAAACAATTCATCAGAAACAATTGTTTACACAAAGCATTATATTTTGAAGTTTTTGGACAAATTTTGAGATAAAAGGGCAAGGCTTTTCAGATAGAATCTATTATTACAACCATTTAATCTACGGATTATACATATTGTCAGAAGGGAAAATCTGATCACAGATGCGTTATCATGAGTTTGAAGCTTAAAGGAAAATTGGACATTTTTAAAATCTAGTCACTGAACTGGAGTGTTTTCTGTTGATGCCAAGGACTTTTGTATGTATATTATGTTAATGCATGCATCTGGTAATGTAATAGTATAGTAAGTTTGGAGATAGTGTGAGATGGGTTATTAAAATGAAACCATCTTTTAGAATTATGACAGTTCATTCTTCGATAGGGAGGGGGATGTCATGAAGCTATTAATTATATTATTGGATTTTTTTTCTTTTAAAATAGAGGTTTAGTCTGTGGGTGTGCCTTAATTGGATTAAAGCCAGCAAGTCTGGATGCTTTGACATATACTGGTTTTGAGATGTAAGAGAGGTAATGTGCATTTACATTTTGTTGAATAGAGCATTCAAGAAGGGAAGTGAAATCTGGCACCTAGCTAGCAGAGACTGAGCAATGTTTGTATTACTAATAAAATTGGTACTATGAAAGGGGTTTTATTGTTAGAAGATTTGGAGTTCAAAGGGGCTGATGATACAATGAGAACTTACGTTTAATGAGATGTGCTGGGTATAACTGATAGCAGCTTTGTGTATGCAGGGCAGAGGCAATGTAAGATCAAAGCCTGTAAGCCTACCCCTGTGACTACAAAGGAACCAAAGTGAAAGAAACCTCATTTTGAATTTGTAAGGTGCAAAAGCTTTGCCTGGTGTCTGCTTAAATTCTATGGGTTTTTGTTGCCTTAGTAGAGATTAGTTTGGGTATTTGTTAAAAGTTATGATAACAGTAATTTATAGCCATGTGTATATATTTAATTTGTGTAAATTAATAAATGCCTCATGTAGTTTGATATAAAACCTCTCGAGAACTGGTGGTCTGAATCCTGAATTTAGAGCTGCCTCTCAAACATACCATTTGAAAATATAGGTTATGACAGTTGCTTAAAGTTTCCCTCTGGGGTTTTTTAATAACTCAGCTTTAGCAACTGCTGTGTCATAACAGCATGTCCTGTTCTGTGAGAAGGAATGAATGTGTGCAGCTCCGCAAAACATTTTAATGGACCACACAGTGAAAAATGGGCAGTGCGCAGCAATTGAGTTTAAAAGGGAACATTGGTCCAGAGGATGTGCAAATGGCAATAATGGATTCATTCATTTGTGTGGGAAGAATAAATTAATTTTAAATTGTTGAGCTCTATGTTGAGTCTGTAATGTGCCTTGTCAAAAGATGAGGCCCTGTTTCTTGAGCTTCTATCAGCCATGACAAAAGGAAACCTTACTTGATTTGATGTAAAGTAAAATAGCTGGTCTGCTCTATTACAAAAATTTGTGTGTATGGATCAGGCATACTAATTGTTCAGGTTTTGATAATTTATTCTGGTTGTGATATCCATTTCCTATTTTTAATTAGATATTTCTGTTAAGAATTGCTGAGTTTATTTGAAATCTCAGAGTTGATGGAAGTGTTGGCTTTGATGCTTAAGAATTAAAAGCAGGCAGTTTGAAATAGCTCAAGGGCAGAATCTTCTGGTTGGCAAGCAGGGGGTGGGGCCTGTTTGCCGATGCGTGAAATGACGCGAGGTGACATTGGGCGTGCGTCCTGACATCACCCCACGTCATTTAGATTTTCAGTTCTGCGGGCGCGCAGCCGAATCAGCTACCCATCCGCCAAACTGTCAAAGGCATATTAAGGTCATTAAAAAAGTAATTAAAGTGATTAATGGACCTGCCCGTCCAACCTTAAGGGAGCCCAGGCGGGCTTCTGATAAAACATGAAACCTCATCCATGGGCGGGAATTAAAATTAAAATTTGTATGAAATCTCTAAATAAAAGAAATTGATATGTCCCACCTCCTGTGACAGTGGCACATAAGGAGACATGTCAGTAATTTTTTTTCTCATTTTTATTTAAAGTTTCAAACCTGAGCCGATCTCCCTGAGGCAGCACTTTGCCTCAGCGAGATCTGTGCGTTCTTTTGTGTGCATGCGTGAAAGAGCGCACTCCCAGCTCAGGGAATCCCGCCCTGCCCAAACAGGGAGCGCATAGCACTTTCTGGCGGACATCAATGCTGGGTGGTTCTTAATTGCCCCACCCACGTAAAATGGTGGCACACCCCCAAATGGGGGCGCCGATCGGGAACCCGCCTGCCTGCGGCCTGTCCTGCACATCCACCCCCCCGCCGATGGTGGGTAAATGTTGCCCCAAGAGTCTTGTCTAGGCTGGCTTGATTTGACTAAAAGAAAACAAGGCATGTGTGAGATTGAACAAAGATTTAAATAAGGCAACAAAAACTTTGCTTTATTATTAACGGAGTCTTTTTAACTTAGCTAGAAGCCAGACTTCCAAAGGCTAATTGATCCATTACAGATTAATACTTTAAATGTGATCCAGTGTCCAGACAAGCAAAGCTGATTTTGCATGATTATAGTAGCAATGCTGGAGGAATTGGCTTTTGTGAGGATGCTGGAGTTTATTCACCTCTCTTCCCACTTGACTTTGAGTGTCCTGTGGAGACACCACTGGTGGGAATTCTCCAGCGCCTGCAGAGGCCTTTGGCAGGTGACCCAAGCCTCATGCCATGTTGAAGGGTGATGATGACAACGGGTTTGCAGACTCAAGTCTTTGTAGTGCTTTAGAGATCTCAGTTTTCAAAGGCCTGGTTGCTCCGCTGGTCTGAACATTGCATCCACGTGCCAAAATTTTAGTTTTGGAAACAGATTCTATTTTCACAACTTAAAGATGGCATCCAATCTCAAGGAGTACAGGGAAGATGTTTTAGAGTTACTCAGAAGGCCCCATTGAAAAAGGTTGAAAATTGAAAATTGACTTTGGTGCATGGGAGTAAACCTGCAACAAACCATATACCATATGGCAGTACATCATCCAACAAACCACAACACAGTTGGAAATTAATTGCACAAACTCTGCCTCAGAGAAGCAACAATGGTGGAAGGAGAAAGAGCAGAACCTTGGTTCGAGAATCCCCTTCATCAGGACAACTCTTTGCCCAAAGACTTGTGGCTCCAGGATTGGCCTGCAGAGTCACCTAACGGGACACAAATCATGAAACCTGGCAGACGCCATCCCCGTTTCGAGGGTGTCATGAAGCTATTAATGAATTTAAGGTAAGAACTTTTGAACTGAGTAGCAATGCGACTCAATTGCCACTCCATTGGAAGTTGTTGAAGCCCATAAGTTGTTGAATCGGTTTATTGTTCAATTAACATGTTGGGTAAATAATCTAATGCACACACCTGCGCAGAGATTCCCAACTTGTTGCTTTTGAAACCCCAGACCCCGTGCTATAAAAATTGTATGGATCCCATAACGCAACATAATTATTTTTACTGTATAAAAATTAGTAGGACACCTAAACATATATTAATTTTGTTTTACTTATTAAATGTGAAACTAGTTGCTGGTGCTGAATAGCAATTCTGTCAGGATGTGTGCTATTATCAACAAGCACATGTGCATGCCCTGCTCAGTGTGCACCCTGGCTTGGTTATGTGTGAATGCATTGACTGTCAACTCCAGATGGGTGGACTGCCTTTGGAGCTGATGAAATGCTGATGAGGCCGATGGTATTGATGGCTGTACTAGCTCTCACTTCTCTTCCTCGTTCATTGCTAACAAGCCATGTTTCCTTAACAACACAAAGAAATCAATAACATTGGGCCTGTAGGGTCAAGCAGTGGTTTTCAGTTCCAACATCCTATGCAGGGCCAAGACCAGGTGTCATGAAGCTATTTATGTATATAATATTATTGGAAAATATTTTTCTTTTAAAATAGAGGTTTAGAATGCTCCAATTATTTTTTTAAAGCTATTTGTGTATGCATTTCAGGGCATAGAGTAAGTTCAGCTTGCTCGTCATAGTGATGAGCATCTAGTTACAAGGGTGTGTCTTAATTGGATTAAAGCCAGCTAATTTGGGTGCTTTGGTGTGTACTAGTTTTGATATGTAAGAGAGGTAGTGTATATTTGCATTTTTTGAATACAGCATTCAAGAAGTGGGGTAAAAACTGACACCTATCTAGCAGATACCAAGCAATATGTTTATAAAGCTAATAAAATTGGTATTGTGAAAGGGGCTTTATTGTTAGAAGAGGCTGGTGATACAATGAGAATTTACATTCAATGGGTTATGCTAGGTATAACTTCAGTAGTGTTGTGTGTGCAGGGCAGAGGCAATGTAAGATCAAAACACAGCTGTAAGTCTCCAACTGTATCCACAGGAGCCAACTGAAATAAACTTCATTTTGAATTTGTAAGGTGAAAATGCTTTGCCTGGTGTCTGGTTAGATCTATGTCTTGCTGTTGCCTTAATGGAGATTAGTTTGGGAATTTGTTAAAAGTTATGATTGTAGTAATTTGTAGTCATGTGTATATGCATATTAACCTGTGAAATTAATTAAATGTTTCATTTAGTTTAATGTAAAACCTCGAGAACTGGTGGTCTGATTCCTGAATTTAGAGTCACATCTCAAACTTAACATTTAAAATTATAGGTTATGACAGTTATTTAAAGTTTCCCTCTGGGATTTTTAAATAACCCAGCTTTACCAACTGCATCGGCCATAACAGAGGGACTGATGGCAATGATGAATGCTTTAATTAATAGTCTCCTGTTGTGCTGCTAAGGCTATTACTATAGTCTAGAAGTCTAAGAATTTGATAGCATTGGACTAATTGGTTAACTTTGGTAAGCAGAATGCTCCAATTATTTTTTTAAAGCTATTTGTGTATGCATTTCAGGGCATAGTGTAAGTGCAGCTTGCTCGTCATAGTGATGAGCATCTAGTTACAAAATGTTGTTGGACCATTGAGAAAAATGGCACTACAAAGAAATTTCAAAATTATAACCATTGCAGAAGAAAACTTGTTATTTGAAGAATAGAGCCAGAAAGGAAAGGAAAGCTGAACATAATAGAATGATGTGTGGTGAAAATTGCCACATACAAAATGTCACCTTGTGAAAGTCTTTATATCTTAGCGATGATTCTGTGCTCTGTAGCCTCAAACATTTTCTTTTGACAGTTGACTAGCCATTTATGTTTATTAACCATGTTCCTTCAACAGTAGGTACAATTCAAAGCAATAATTTACCTAGTTCAGTACTTCATTGGGACTTTGAATGATTAAGTCATGGTAACTTTTATTGGACTGGATTTTATGTTTATAATGATGCTGTAACTGTCAGCCTTTGCCATCAATGCACTATGAAACTGGCAGTGGCTTCTGGTGTTTGCACATACGCAGTTAAAATGGAATTCAAAAAGTCATTCAGTGGGAATGTCATGCTCATGGGAGCAAGGTGGAGAATTAAAATAGCAAGCAACTGGAGGCTTTGGGTCAGGCTTGCAGAGCAGAGGTGTTCTGCAAAGTGGCCACCCAATCTGCATATGGTCTCCCCACTGTAGAGGAGACCACATTATGATCAGAGAACACAGTGTACTAAATTGAAAGAAGTACAAGTAAATCACTGCTTCATCTGAGAGGAGTGTTTGGGGCCTTGGTCATTAAGGAAAGAGGAGATAAAATGGCAAATGTTACACCTCCTGTGATATATGAGAAGGTATCATGAAAACGAGGTGTTGGGATGATTGAGGTGTGGACGAGGGTGTTCCAGAGGTAATGGTCCCTTTGGAATGCTGACAGGGGAGGGGACAGGAAGATGTGTTTGGTGGCATCATGCTGGAGATGGCAGAAATGGCAGAGGATGATCCTTTCAAAGTGGAGGCTGGTGGGGTGGAAAGTGAAAACAAGGGGAACCCTATCAGAAGTGCTGTTGTGGAAGTTTGCATCATCAGAACAGATGCAGCAGAAAGGGAAAAACTGGGAGAATGGAATGGAGTCCTTACAGGAGGCAGGGTATGGGGAAGTGCAGTCGAGGTAGCTGTGGAAGATGTTGGGATTATAATGAATATTGGTCGACAGCCTTTCCCCAAAAATGGAGACTGAGAAGTCGGAGAAAGGAAGCGTTGGAGATGGATTGTGTGAATGCGAGAGAAGGGTGGAAATTGGAAGCAAAATTGATTAAGTTTTCCAGTTCTGGACGAGAGCATGAAAGGACACTGATACAGTCAAGGATGTATCAGAAAAAGAGTTTTGGGAAGGGGACTGGGTAGGACTGGAACAAGGAGTGTTCTGCATGCCCCACAAAAAGACAAGCATAACTAGGACCCATATGGGTACCCACAGTAACATCCTTTATTTGGAGGAAGTGAAGCAAGATAAAGGAGAAATTGCTCAATGAGAGAACAAGTTCAGCCTGGTGGATGTGATTTGGTTGGGCCTCTGTTCAAGGAAAAGTGGAGCGCCGTCAGACTGCCCTGGAGGGGGGTGGTGGAGGTGTAGAGGGATCGGATGGTGAAGAGGAAGCTGTTCAGGCCGGGAAACTAGCAATTATTGAAATAATCTCGGGCTTCAGAAGAGTCATTGATGTAGGTGGGAAGAGACTGGACAAGGGGAGAAAATATAAAGTTAAGATAGTAAGAACTATGATAATTCCTGCTAATGAGGTGTACTGGGTTTTTAAGAGCTTACTAAGTCATAACTATTGCTGATTAACCTCTTTGCCCCAGGAACACTAATTTTTATATTTGTGTAATGTCAATTTTTTGCATTATGATAAATCAATCGCTTCGATTTTTAAAAGTTTTTTTTATCATAGTTCATAGGTGGGCAGGTGGCTGAGTGGGCTGGGTGAGATGGATACGTGGATTAGGTGGATAAGGTGGGTGAGTAGGTTAGGTGGGTGACTTGGTTAGGTGGGTCAGTAGGGAGTCGAGGGGATAGTCAGATTGGGGTAGTCTGGGGAAGGATGTAGTTGGGCCCTGTTGGTGGGGGTCGTCTGGCCCGGGGAGTGGTCGGGTCGGATCTGGGGGTGGGGTAGTGGGTTTGGGTCAGTTGGGGAACGTTTGTTGAATGCTCAGAAGCTGGTCGAGTGGTTAGGGGGCTATTTGGGTGGTCGGGTCAGGGGGTAGTCAGGTTGGGTCGGATTTGGAGATGGGATGGCTGGGTTGCAGGCGTAGTTGAGTTCGGTCGGACGGGTAGTTCAGTCCAATCGGGAGCAGTGGTTGGGGGATTAGGCGGATGGTCAGAGTGGTGATTGGAGGATTGGTTGTGTAGTTACTCTGGTATTAGACCTGGTTTGAATCTGTCTCAGATTCCCTGGATAACTATCTAGGTAAGTGCCATGAATCTGAATGAAGTTTCCAACTCTATCCCGGGCAGCGGGGAACTGTCCATTGGAAGTTTAAACTTCCCGGGCAATGCCCATTTAGGCCCACATGTGAGGACTTTCACAGGGTTCTGATGTGCATCTTCAGTCTCATGTCAAGTCTCTGACAATCTGGATACCAGAAGATTTGGGCTAATATACTTACTGCTAAATGCCAATGTACATCTAAAAGTAACAACTTCATTGAGCCATATGGATTCTATGCTTCTAAAGCCTAGACACATTCTTTTGAGAGACAGGGGAGGTGACTGTGCTGCTATTAACTATAGAAGGAACCTGAATTACTTTCCTAAAAGAACAGCTGGTAAGCTAAGAGAAATTAATATCAAAACATAAGACTGTTTGCATGCTATGTTTTTCTATAGGGGAAAGCAGTAAGCCAGTGATTTCATGAACAGAATCTAACATTCATTCACTTATGTAATAGCTGCCATACAACTTATCGGGAGCCTTTGAGGCCATTATGTTTATTTGGTTAAATTGGTCATCAAACAGTACATAGTCCAGTGTAATCTGGAGCACATGCATCTTAATGCAGCTGTGATGTATCATTGACAATTGAAGTTGTGAGAAAATGCATGACAAATTCAACATTCCTGTTACAAGAATATATGTTAATATGTGTATGTAAGTGAATTATTTAGCTCTATGTTAAATGGCAAGGAAGAAACGGGCCTGCTGGGTATTCAAAAGCAATCCTGCAAACTATGGTTACTGAACAGTTTTCTGGTCAGTTTAATTCTGCAAATTTTTATGCATCAATGATTATCCTTCATTTCTTTAGGGGCCCTTTAAGAAGTTAAGCATGGCTATAATCAATAAGTAAGCTGTGAGTAAACTGCAATGGTTTTTAAATATTTTTCTACCCTGATGGCAAGGCTAATGATGATGACGAGGTGAAATGAGTTATGCAGATGAAGGGGTTACGGATTAGGTTCCTACTCAGTCAGATAGCTGATCTCTATTGAGACATAATAACAGTTGCGACGTAATAATTAGCTTCGTTATTAAGCTTAGGAAGATAAAATCAACCATGCAAATCCTGATCACAATCTTCTCACCTTTACTGAGTTGACTTACATGAGAGTCATGGTTATTTGGGTGAGATACGTGAGGGTAACCCATGATTGTGCTGCCATTCCGCAGAATGAAAAAGAGGGTGGAGGAGAAAGATTTTGTTGAAATTGTGCTTGTAATATTTTTAGTGCAGTTTATAAAACTTCATATTTACAATTACATTTAATCCACAGATAATGGTTACTGTTGCTGCTTTCTGATTTTTACCTTCGCAACTGACCTTGTTAGAACTGGATTTCTTAAGTAGAGCTGCAGCATCGGCACATTTCTGTCCTTTGCTTAATACTGTTCAGTTCAGTGCCAGTGACACGAGCCTTAAATAGCTCCTGGGAGCATGACTTTGCACCCCCATTCTCAAGGGAAGGAGATTTTTAGACTGATTCTCTCTATCTGTATCTGCAGCAGAATTAGAAAGACTAGCTTAGACTCCTTCAACATGTCTAACACAACTGCAGAAATAGAAAATTCCACATAACCCTGACAGATGAGCACTGATGGAATTGCGGCCACAGACACTTTTTTGGATGGAGATTCCGAAGGCCAGCAGAGGTCTAGGTGGGTTATCATGCCACTAGGTTTAATACCAAACATATTTGGCCTGCTGTTGCACAGTAAGTAACCCCAAATTTAATGACTTGCACAGATGTTATTTTTGGTAACAAAATTATTCACCTGCTGTGTTGCAACCACACAGTACCCAAAAGCAATGCAAGCACAATGAACAATGGCACTTTTGGCAATTGTTCAAATATTGCTTGGGTGTATGCAATTTGAATAACACAGGAAACATCAGCCCATTTCTTGGAGATACAAATGTGCCCACAACTCAAGTGACCCTGGGAGTGACCACAGCATATGCTTCAACTCCTGCACATACTCTTCAAAGTATCCCCCAGCCAATGTTCAGTAAAATCTTTCATTAAGACTAAACATGATTACAACTCTAAGCATTGTGCAGAATGTATAGGATGCTCAATTAAATTAATCACAAGTACTATGCAATTGGTATTATAACATGCATTCCATATACAAACATGATGATGCCAGAAAGCTCTTAAATCTTTTTCACCTTTGCACAATATCGTTTAAAAAGAAAAACTGACCTAGTACAATATGAAAATTTGTCCCTTTGCTAAACTTAAGCTCAAACTATGGGTTGAATTTTTCTGTTGGCGAGGGGGCGGGGCCCGCTCTCTGACGTGGGATGACGTCGGGGGGAACCCCCAACGTCATCCCGCCCCATTTAAATCTTCAGGAAGGCGGGGGCTCAGCGCGATCAACTGTCCACCCGCCAACCTGTCAGTGGCCAATTGAGGCTATTGACAGGATAATTAAAACAATTAAGGTTGGCGGGCAGGCCAGGAACCCCGGCAGGCTTCTGAAAAAGCACGAAACCTCATCCACCTGTGGGATGAGGTTTCATGCAGGTTTTTAAAAAGTTTATTAAAGTTTTTGTGAAATTTATTGACGCGTCCCATCTTGTGTGACATTGTCACATGAGGGGAACATGTTAATGATTTTTTTGTTTTTCTATTTTTAAAGTTTGAAAACCTTTCAGCAATCTCCCTGAGACAGCACTTAGCCTCAGGGAGATGTGTGCTCTTTCGTGCGCATGCATGAAAAATTGCACTCTCGCATTTGAGGAATCTGCCCACCCCCCCCCCCCCCCCAGTCTGCACAGGAAGCGCATAGTGCTTCCCGTTGGGCGTCATGGTCAGGCCTTAATTGGCCCGCCCACTTAAAATGGCGGCAGGGCCTGCTTCTCTGGTGGGGATCGGCTCCCCGCCCGCTGGAGATTGGGTCAGGCCCGCCCGCCTGACAGGCAAAAAATTCAGCACTATATGATTTATCCTGCCATCACCTATTTGCAGTTGCTTGTAACAAAAATGGTTTATTGCATTAAAGTGAGCTTTCCCAATTTTTTTTTTTCCCAATTTGGGTTTTTCTGGGGTGGTTCAACTTTACAACTGCTATCGCCTTGAATTTTCGTGAAGCTTATCTTCATTTTTACACGGCCTGTATAAAATTGTAGAAATTGTAGGTACTAAATAGGTTCTTCCTTTCATCATCTACTGTCCAAAAATCATTGTGGCATTACATGCCATATTGAGAAATTTTTCACTTTATTGTTTCCACCAAATGTATAAATGATGAAAAATGATAAATTTAACAAAACCTTTTCAACAGAAGATCTTTGGTGGTTAGACTAAGCTGCACTAGGCAGAAGAACACCTCATCAGTTACATTTAAATATAGCAAC
This sequence comes from Carcharodon carcharias, assembly GCF_017639515.1. Lineage (NCBI taxonomy): Eukaryota > Metazoa > Chordata > Chondrichthyes > Lamniformes > Lamnidae > Carcharodon > Carcharodon carcharias. The sequence goes on from NC_054475.1 coordinate 114,645,496, forward strand.
TGCATAGTTATAAGTAGCTTATATTTCACCCCTCTCCTTATATTCACTCAGTTCTGTTGAAGGGTCATGAGGACTCGAAAAGTCAACTCTTTTCTTCTCCGCCGATGCTGCCAGACCTGCTGAGTTTTTCCAGGTAATTTTGTTTTTGTTTTGGATTTCCAGCATCCGCAGTTTTTTGTTTTTATAACTGCATAGTAGTGATGTCTTTAAACTTTCTTCTGCATTTGTGGAATCTTGTTTCTAAGGAAAGTTAAATATGTTCTGCTGTGTTTTGAGACACTGTCTGTAATTTCTATTTAGCTTATATGGTTGTCAGTAGTACTTGTGCAATGCGGGTATTTGTGCACAGTTACTACATGTTCCAAAGCCCATTGTCTGGTTGGTTGAAAGTGAATAATTTGCCCTTGTGGTTCAGAAAACAGCAAGAGAGCAAAGCTTCAGGGGTTCAAACAACAACTATAAAGCGCAAGACTAGCTCACAGTCTTACATTCACCTATTTATATTGCAATGAATTTTCTTGAATGTTGTTTGTAGTGAGTTTGAGAATATCCTGTTATGCAATTACAAGCATTTTGCAGTGTCATGCACAATGCATTATTGTGTAATACTGGGAGATCTTCTGAGGCCCTCCTGCTGGCAATCAGAAGGTGGGAAGGTGGACCACATAAGGGATTCACATTTCTGTTAGAAGGACCTGGAAAGAATTTGGAGAGAAATCTGTTTGTTGGTGGGGTGGAGGGGGTTGGTGTGTGGTGGTGTGGTATGATGCAGGGTTAGTGAAGTGTTTTTCCTACTTGGTTCTTGAAATAATAGTGTTTTCCTTACTCAATGACCATAAGAATATTAGCAAATATATTGCACACACAACATAGGAGGAAGGCGGCAGAAAGCCATGCGGCTGCATAGAGCTTTGATGTGAATATATTTTTAAAATGTTGTCATTAGAATCATTATGGCACAAGCCAAAGCCATTCAGTCTACCAAGTCCATGCTGGCTCACTGTAGAACAATCCAATCAGTTCCATTTGCCCTTTTCTATCCCTGGAGTGCTGTAAGTTTATTTCCCTTGAATGCCCACCAAATTCTTTTGAGATCATTCATCATCTCTGCTTCCGCAACCTGTGTAGCCAGCCAAGTTCCAAACCATTACCACTTGCTGTGTTTAAAAAAAAGTCTTCCTCACAACCATCTGCACCTCATGCTCAAAAACTTCAATTTATGTTCCTTGGTCCTTGTACCATCAGCTAATAGGATCAGCTTTCCTTCCTCCACCTCATCTTAAATAGAGCTGCAGTGCCGCACATTTCTGACTTTCACTCAATACTGTCCTCTACCTCATCTTAAATAGAATTAGCTTCTACATGTCCATCAAATCTCCCTTCAATCTCCCTTTCTCCAAGGAGAACAGCTCCACCTTCTCCAACTTAATCTTGCAGCTAAAAGCCTTGCCCCTGAAACATTTTAGTAAATCTCCTCTGCACCCTCTCAATGATCCTCTCATTCTTCTAAAGTGTGGTGACCAGAACGGGACAGTCTGTTCTAGCTTTGGCCTAACCAGAGTTTTAGAAAGGTTCAGCATAACTTTGCTGCTTTTGTACTCAATTATTGTTATTTTGAAGACCAAAATTTCACATGCTTTGCTAACTACTCTCTTATTATGTCCTACCACCTTCACAGATCAATACACATGCACCCCAGTTCCCTCTGTCCCTTTACCGTCTTCAGAGCTGTACCTTTAGTCTTTCCTTATCCTTTCTGACAAAATGCATCACCTAGCATCTCTGCATTAAATTCCATTTGCCACTTGTTTGCCCATTCTGCTAGCATGTCTATGCCCTGTTGCAGTTGATTAGTATCATTCTCACTATCAGCCACATCTCCAAGTTTGGTTATCATCAAATTTTGAAATTTTACTCTTTAAAGGCACAGTGTCTCAAATCTGCTGTCGAAAAGCCAGAGTTGTCCTTAAACCAGACATTTTCATAATGTCCCAACCATTAATTTTAATTGACTAAAATGTTTTAAAAACTAACTCACCTGGGCAATTCCAGTACCGAAGTAGTGTGAGCATACCCTTTTTGTTTCTCAACTCTAACCATGCTCCTCATGGACATCCTCTCTTTCCAACGCCACAATGTCTTCCCTAATCAGTATTGCTATCCCGCTTACCTTTATTCTTTCCTTATCTTTTTAAAAAAATTGTATCCTTCGATATTACATTCCCAACCCTCACCATTTTTAAGCCACATTTCCTTTTATGCCAGCTACACCATCTTACTATATGGCTACTTGTGCTTGTAGCTCATCAACTTTATTTACCACATTTTGTGTGTTTACATACATGCATTGTCTTTTCTATTCCTCATAGTCCTCCTTAGTCCTGAATCTTGCTGTGAGGACGTTGGTCCCATTGCTTTTGGGGTGCCTCTATCATTTTATGTAGGTGCCTTCTACCCCAGAACTGGTCCCGATGTTTCAACAATCTGAAGCCCTCCTTCCTGCACCATGCCTCAAATTATACATTGATCCTTCCTATCTTCCTGTTTCTGCTCTCACTGCTGTGTGGCCCTGGGAGTAATCCAGAGCTGACTACCTTCGAGTTACTACTTTTTAACTTCCTTTCTAGCTCTTGAATAACTGACTGTAGCACCTCAATACCAGGTGTCTATATGTTATTAGTTTTGACATGTAGCGCAACTTCTGACCTATTCCTTCCCCATGCAGATAATTTTTACCGCATCAGTGATGTCATTTATTCTGGCACCAGAGAGACAACACACCATGTGGAATACATGATGATAGTTACAAACAGTCCCATTTGTTCCTGTAATAATGGAATCTCCTATAATGACAGCAGTTCTACTCTTTGTTTATTCCTGTGCAGTCCCTTTCCTATTGATGCCATGGTCTGGACTGCAGCCCTTGAAGGTGTTATCACACCCAGCAGTCTCCAAAGCTGAGTACTGGTTTGAGAGTGGTACACACCCCAAAAGCTGCTGTACCTCCTGCGTCTTTGTGTTCTTCTGGATAGCTACCAAACTATTGTCCTGAACACGCACAGCCTATGGGGTGACCACCTCCTGAATCATACAATCTAGGAAACGCTCATCCTTCCTGATGCCCGCAACGACTGCAGCTGCTCCTCAAGCTCAGAAATCTTGAGTCTGAGACCAAGCAACTGCAGATACACCTTATCCACATGGTCCTCTATGCTCCATGAAGCATCCTGAAGATCCGATATGGCACAGGCATGCAACAGGCTTCATGAACTTAGAAAAAAATCTCTTTTCCCTTATTTAGTATCTAGTTAGCACCTTGTATAAGCTGTTAATTTTAAATAATGTCTCCATACCTGGACTGTGTAAATACCTATTAATTCACTTATTGTTATACTTACCCCGTTTGAAGTTTATTTATTAAGCTAAGTTGTAAAATTAATACAGTACTTTATCATTTCCAGTTTGACCCATTACCTTAGTTGAGAGAGAGAAAAAAAATCTTAAAATCTAACTAGCTAATCACTTATGGTATATCTGACATCACTCCTTGTTTTTTTTTGGAAAACTCCATGGAAATCCTGCTCTTCACCTGCTCCAATTTATCTGCCATTGTTGCTCCTGCCATGTCTTGCTGTCTCTCTATCCCTTCCTTGGACCACTCCTTGTTTTCTAAAAGACCAGAACAGCACCTCTTCCCTCACGGTGCCAGATTCTCTCCCACTCACTCCCCAAATTCCCCAATTTAAGTACTCTGTTGAAGCAACACTCCTTCGAGCTGTACACCATGCCACTTAATTTTGTGTTTCCTGTTTACTTACCCATTTGATCCCTTGTATTTTATTTGCTTTTTATTGCCACAAGGATACCTCATAGTTCCTTCGCTGTCACTGGGTCAAAATTCTGGAATTCCCTTCCTAACAGTACGTGGGTGGTCCTACAACACATGGACTGCAGCAATTCAAGAAGGAAGCTCACCACCACCTTCTCGAGGGCAATTAGGGATGGGCACTAAATGCTGGCCTAGCCAGCGACACCTACATCCCATGAATAAGTAAAAAAAAGTTTAAAAATTAACTAACAGATGCACCAATCTTGGCTTTCTTCAATTTAAAAATCGTATTCATTTAAATTACATATTTTTATATTGAAGGATGTTACACACTAATTATACTGAAGATGTAAGAAACTGGTACCTGTTTGGGAGATCGGCAAACACATTTTTTTTCCTAAAGAACCATCTTTGTTATTCTTTGCAATTTGCTGTGCTTGGTGCAGTATTTTTATGATGGGACATTACCTTTGCTTATAGTTACAGTTTCCAGCAAATTGGATTCTATGAAGTGTTCAAAACATAAGCAGATTTAATCAAAATATCTGGGTCGAAGCAAATGTACGTTTTACTGACTGGAAACAGTTTCTGCTATTTTCTATGGTATCAAATATGAATCGCTTTTTTTTTAAGTCCCATTAATAAATTTGTTTATTCTATTTCTTTTTGATTATGTGTGACATGTATTTCTGTAGGAAATAATTGTGCCAGAGGTCCTGACACGAAATACAGTTGTGTGCATCAAGAATGCATTTGTGCCTGGCAGATATTGCCTTTAAAACGTCATGACCTTAATCGGCTTTTGAAAATATGAAAGAATCAGACTTGGTTGCAAAGACATAAATGCAATAACATTTTATTTGTAATTTAACTGATCCCAGTCATGACCAAATTGACCTTTGGACTTGTAAGTGCTTTCTCGCCCTTGTACTGCACAAGGGGATAATACATTTTCATGGAATGAGAACATTAGAACATAGAAACAGACTATCAAGCTTGTGCTGGTACTTTTCCTCACCCGAGCTACTTTGTTTAATCTAGTTCTCCCGACAACTTCCTAAACACCACAACATTCTTTTTAAGCTATTTAATCCCCTTTAACAAGCATTCATATACTTTGCTTCAGCCATGGTGTCTCGCAGAGAATTCCACATTCAAACTACATCCTAAAAAGTAGTGTATTCCAACCTATTCTTAAATTCTTAAATTTGAACTCTCTTATTTATGCCTTGCCTTCCAGTGAGAATAAAAAGCCTTTACTTGCTTGATCTTAATCATTAGAATGTTCAAAGTATTACTAAAGGATGGTAAGGCATGAATTCATGTACATTTCATTTGTAGTGACTTGCTTGCCCGTGTGGCCCCCTCAGCAACCTGCTGTAAAGATTCTGCACCAATGCTAATGCAGTCTAAAACATGATGTATTCCTGCATTACTAAATGATTTCACTACTTAGCAGTGATATAAATGCAGTGATATTCTGCCTAGCTTCTCGTTGTCTCCAAATCAGTTTACAAGAAAATAAAAGCAATATACTGTGGATGCTAGAAATTTAAATAGAAACAAAGTGCTGGAAAAACACAGTAGGTCTGGCAGCACTTGTGGAGAGAAAAACAGAGTTAACATTTCGAGTCCAATATGATTCTTCTTCAGAGCTGGTTCCAAAGAATAGCCACATTGGACTCAAAACGATAACTCTGTTTCTCTCTCAGATATTGCTAGACTTGTTGAATTTTTCCAGTGCTTTGTGGTTTTATTACAGGAGCAAGAATTTGCTTTGGTGCTAACTTCTACGCCCCAAAGTTGCTGCCGTAGTATTTCCAGAAGGATAAAAGAGTCGGTATGAAGTTGTTCACCAGCTGGCTCCATGAAAGAAAGATATTTTAATTATCTGTGGAATTTTTGTTTTTGAATTTTAGCTTTTTCCCACCCATCAGCAGGTGCTTATTGTAATTGACAAACTGAATGTTTAGTGACTATAGGGAAGGATTAGCCCATTTGAGTAGACTGTTCAGTTAATCTAGTGACCACAGTAATAACATTAATTGCAGTGTCATGTTTATAAGGTAAGAAAAGTATGGGCAGAATTTTATGTCCCATGGGCGGGCGCACACCCGAACCGATCGGGAGTAAAGCTGTGCACGATGACATCGGGCGAGCATCCCAACGTCATTGCGCGCTTATGCGACATTTTGCTTAGTGGGCGTGTGCAAGAGTTGGCAGCGTGTCTGCCGACAATTAGGAGACCTATTAAAGGCTTTTAGCAAGTAATTAATTTGTGTTTTTTCCTGCCTGTCCAACCTTAGGGTTGGTGGGCAGGTGCATAGGCCAGGCGACCTTTGCATTTTCTACGAAACCTCATCCATAGGCGGGATGAGGTTTCCAACAGTAATGAAAAGAAAAATTCAACATAATTTTTAACTTGCACCTGTTTATGTGACTGAGTCATATGTGGGGACATATTTTTATAATCTTTAATTTTATAATCTTTATTTTTGATTGGAATATTCTTCAGCTCCCTGAGGCAGCTCTGTGTGCTCTCCCCACACATGCTTCTCTTGATGTAATCGTGCACTCGCATGATATTTTGCTCAGCAAGCACGAGCAGGTGCCGGAGCTTTGCCTGCTATTAACAGTCCAATTAATGGTGATTTTTCGTTGCCTTGTGATTTTGTGCTCGTTGCAAAAGCAAAATGGGCAGGTGGCCAGCCAACATTTTCAAAAACCTCATCCAAGGGTGGGATAAAAAGGATCAGTGAAAAAAAACATTGCCAGTGTGAGTAGTCAGGAATTTGGTAAATAGCTGCTGGTGACTTACTGGTACTTGGCAGTTTCATCTCTATTCAGGGTTTCATTCTTAGCATTTCCAGGCTTCATTTCAGGACTCCTTGGTATCTGCAAGGCCCCAGAAGATTCAGACTGTGTGGACCCTTCCAGGTATCAGACTGCCCTCTGTTACCCTGTTAATGGGGATTCCTGTGCAGCTGTGTCAAGATCCTCTTCCTCCAGTGGGTCGCCCCTTGCCAGTGCCAGATTGTGGAGTGCGCAGCATACAACGATGATCAATGACACCCACTCTGGGGGCTATTGTAGTGCACCCCCTGAACATTCTAGGCAAAGGAAGCTCTTCTTGAGAAGACCTATGGCCCTCTCTACCACTGGCCATGACTCGTATTGTAATGCTTCTCTGCCTCTGTTGTTGGGTGGTGGAGCAGGGTTATGAGCACTTCTTCAATGGCTAGACCTTGTCACCCAGCAGCCACCCAACCAGTTGGGCTGGAGCACTGAAGAGCCTCGGCACCTGGGAGCGTCTGAAGGTGTAGGCACCTGGGAGCGTCTGAAGGTGTAAGCACCTTGGGAGCTGCCAGGGTATCTTGCAGAATCTGCATCCTGTGGCCACACACTATCTGTACGTTCATGAAGTGGAATCCCTTCCTGTTGACGAAGGCACCGAGCTGACCCACTGGTACCATGATGGCCACATGTGTTCAGTTGATGACACACTGGATGTGGGGGAACCCAGCAATCGCTGCAAAGCCTCTGGCTCATTCAGCCTGGCTGGCTTTGTCTGTAGGTAAAGAATAAAGATCAGTACCCACCTGAACAGAGCTTCTGTCACCAGCTTGACACAACTGTGGACAGCTGATTGGGACACGACACAGATCCCCCAATGACCCCTGGAAAGAGCCAGAGGCATGGACGTTGAGGGCCACTGTGACCTTCAGAGCCACTGGCATGGGATGTCCAACCACACAGTCGGAGCTGATATACCCAATCATTTGACAATAGAGGTTACTGTCTCCCTTGAGAGGCGGAGCCTCCTTTGGCATTGCATCTGAGACATATTGAGGTAACTGCATCGCTGCCTGTAAACCTCGGCAGCAGGATAATGGTGTCTTCTGCGGCCCCTTCCACCTTGGACTTCCTGCTGGCCCTACGCCCCTTGTGCCTGTGCCTCTCCTCCCACAGGTCCCTCACCTGGAAGCTGTATTGGAACACCTGGCCTCCTCTCCCTCCTGCTCCTCTCTTCCTCCATCATCCTGGTCCCCAGCAGTCCTCCAACTGCCAGCGGCCTGCGTACATCCTGCCTCCGCCTGCACCTCAAGCGAGTGTTAAGTGCCCTCACCATTGTGCACTGGGATGCTAGCCACCGAACTAATGTCCACCGAGATCCTGGTATCTGTGCTGGTGCCCACTTCAGAGAGCTGATGTGTCGCAGGTGCAACAGAAATTCGATGGTCTCCCGGCATCAGGGGTGGCCCTTTGGGGCCTGCAGAGCGAACGCCTGCTGGTGAACCTAAAAAGGAGAACAAGGACATCTCATTAGTTAAAGTCACACACTGTCACTGTGCATGCCAGGTACTCTGGTGAGACAATGGAAATCTGCATCACGGTGCTATTGTCTTTCAATGATCATTGAGAACTCCAGGTTCGAGGCTCACATCAATGAAGACACTGTACGAGAATGGTTGCACAATCCGAAACTCTCACCTCTGAGCACTGCACTCTTACCTTCATCTGGTTCCCCTGCCTCTCCATGCCTGGTTGCACAAGGAGAATGCCGGCTCTCAAGCTGCAGGGCATCTTGCTCGAACCTGTTGAGCAGCAGGAGTTTGGGCTGCCCTCCACCTGTATGTTCCCTCTTTGCCTAGTTATGGCTTGTCTTCTCCTGAAAGAACAGAAGAGCATTGATTAGTCCACTTTCTACCTACAGCACCAGTGCAGCCTTGCCAACCCCAGCGGAGGAACACCTCCCAAGGCACATACAAGTCGTGGCCCTCCAGCTGCAAGGCACTCAGTCCAAGCAGCCAGGGCTCACCCCCTTGGTTATCTCCGGTGTGATTGACAGTTGACACTCAGACTCTAGCATCCCTGAGGTTCACGGGGGGACAACGACATCTTGACAATTCTGTGCACTGACCCATGCCAACACAGTACTTACCCTTCCTGAATGCAGCAGGTTTTTGAAACGCTTCTGGCACTGCACCCATGGGTGCCGCACCATGTCATGGCTGTCCACTATTGCTGCCACCTCCTCCCATGCCTTCTTGGTGAGGTGTGGTGGCCTCCTCCCATTTCTGATGACAAGGGTGTCCCTCCTGGCAGGCATCTCCTCCAGCAGGACGGCTAGGCACTCGTTGGAAAAGCGGGAGGCCAAGTATCCACCTGACCTGCCCTTCCACCTGCAGTATCCAGCCGCACGTGACTCCATTGGGAATGCTGAATCCACGTCCTTCCATGGAAGCCTTCCAGGGGCTGCCTGGGCCTTTTATTAACTGGCCGTTGGGCCGCCGTTGGACCCGGTGGCCGACAGGCCCTTGCCCCCGTCCACACCTTCCCGGCTAGGGCGGAGCTGTGTTTCATGCTGGACGGGCTTTAATTGGCCTACCAGCATGAAAATGTGCTTGGGGGCCATTTACGGGTGGTGGACCATTTCCTGGTTGTTCCTGAGTTTTATATATATACGTATATATGTATATGTAAGATTATATGACTTGTGTAAACCAATGAGTAAGCAGCATGGGGAACCTCTACAGGAGAGTTGTTCTTTAGTTTTGGAGTTAGATGGACACATGTAGTTGCTGCTGCTGTCTTGTAAACAAAGTTAAATGTGTCCACTAAGAAAAGTTCCCTGGAAAACTAACTCTATAACAAACTGACAGTGATGATAGATCAAATCCGGTACTGTTCCTTGCCCAGCGATTGAGTATCTAAAATAATTAAAAAGAAAGGAAGTTATACTCATCCAAGATGTTACAGTTTGGCAGAATCAACCCCTTTGAGTCAGCAACAGATGACTGGTCTCAATATATAGGTCTTGCATTCTATTTTCCAGCCTACAAAATCATGGGGGAGGAAAAGAAGAGAGCAATCCTCCTGAGCATTTGTGGGAGCAAGACCTACAGTATAATTCGAAGCTTGATGGCCCCCAGTGTCCCTGATTCGAAGATCTTCACTGAATTAGTAGACATCGTTAAGGGACATTTTCAACTCAAGCCCTCAGTCAAAATGCAGAGGTTCCGGTTCAGTTCACGGAATAGTGCACTGGGGAAACCATTGCTACCTACGTGACAAAATTAAAACAACTAACAGAATATTTTAATTTCAGTGAAATCCTGAATGATATGCTTAGGGATCGTTTGGTCTGTAGCTTGCAAGAGGATGCTATTCAGTGAAGATTGCTGGCTGAAGTGGAACTTGATTTTAAGAAAGCATTAGAAATAGTGCTCATGATAGAAAGCACTGTAAGGGATTCACAAGCGATTCAAGCAGCACAAAATTATGTTGTTCTCCTAGTTGGGCGGGAACAGTCTGTCAAAAGTGGCGTGAAAAGTGGGGACTCTGCGACAAGACGGGAAGCAGCCCCCGTTAACCGAAAATTTAGAAGCAACAGCTTAGCGGCAAAGTCGAAAACTAATTTGTATCGATGTGAAAACAATCATACTCCTAACAATTTACAAAGGTAGTGTATTATTTTTGTCAAAAAAGTGGACACATAATGAATCATTGCAAAGAGAAATTTACACAGGTTTCCAGGCAACAATTGAAGTCCAATGAAGGAAGGATATACTACAGAAGAGCCAAAAACAACCAATTCATACATTTATTCATTAGTTAGGAAGACAGAGCCAATTATTTTCACATTGCAAGTGAATGGTAAAACCTTAAAAATGGAAGCAGACATTGGTGCTTCTACCACTGTATTAGGAGAACACACTTTCAGATATTTAAATAAAGCTGCTCAGCAATTAAATTTGGAACAAACTTCTGCCAAGTTGAAAACGTACACAGGCGAGGAAAGATTTCTATCACCAGAGTAACTGTTCATTATAGATACCAGTTGGCACAGCTACCAGTGATGGTGGTAGAAGGTGAGGGACCAAGCCTTCTAGGTCGTGATTGGTTGAAAGAGATTAAATTAAACTGGTTTGGAATCTTCCAGTTACGAGCAGGGGGACTGCCAGAGCTGCTAAAAAAAAAAAAATCCTTCTTCAAGGATGAACTGGGAAAAATCCAAGGCCTACTGGCCAAGATTTACCCAGAAGCAACCCCACACTTCTTGAAAGCAAGACCGGTGCCATATGCCCTGAGAGAGAAGGTTGACCCTGAGTTGAACCGGCTAGAGAGGCTGGGTGTCATAAAGCGGTTCAGTTCTCAGTGGGCAGCACCCATAATCCCTGTCCTTAAACCAGACCAGACCGTCTGGATCTGTGGGGACTATAAACGAATGGTCAACAAAGCAGCCAAACTAGACAGGTACCTTATTCCCAAGATTGAAGACCTCCATGCTAAACCAACAGTAGGGATGACATATACAAAGCATGACATGAGGCACGTATATCAGCAAATGGAGTTGGATGATGCCGCCTGAGAATTTGTGACCACAAATACCCATAAAGGGTTATATCAATATACATGCCTGCCTTTCAGTGTTTACTTGGCCTGTGCCATTTTTCAGAAGAGTATGGAGAGCTTGCTACAAGGACTACCTCAAGTTGTGGTTCACCTGGACGATGTACTGATAACTGGATTCACAGAAAAGGAATACTTGGCTAATCTAGAGGAAGTCCTGCAATGATTTTTAGAAGTAGGAGTGTGCCTAAAGAGGGAACAATGCACTTTTCGGGCAACAAAGTCATTTAATACCCAAGGGTTACATCCTGTTGAAGAGAAGTTTAAAGCAATCAGAGAGGCACCTGCACCTAAGAACGTCTTTGAACTTAAATCATTTTTAGGGCTGGTAAATTATTATTGCCGATTTCTACTAAATATTAGCGGTTCTAGCCCCTCCACATTCACTGCTAAAGAAAATCCAGCATTGGGTTTGGAAGTCACCCCAAGAAGAAGCCTTCATAAAAGTAAAACAGCTCTTGCACTCTTCAAATTTGTTAGTGCATTATGACCCAACAAAGGAATTGGTGCTAACCTGCAATGCGTCCCCCTATGGAGTGGGAGTGGTACTATCTAACAAGATGGACAGCAGTACAGAGAGGCCGATAAACTATGTATCCAGGACACTTACGACAGCTGAGAAAAGATATTCTCAGATCAAAAAGGAAGGTCTGTCGATTATTTTTGGTGTAAAAGAAATTCCACCAATATGTGCATGGGTGACATTTTACGATAGTATCAGACCACAAACTACTTTTGGGTCTGTTTAGCAAGGAAAAGGCTACACCTCACATAGCTTCTGCATGAATACAAAGATGGGCCCTAAGTTTGGCGGCACATGAATACACCTTTATATGTAGATCAGGGATTCATATAGCTAATGCCGATGCCCTAAGTTGCCTTCCTTTGCAAGAGAACAATGATCATGTCCCAATTCCCCAAGAGCTTGTGTTAGTGATGAATTTCCTGGATTCCTCATCGTCTGTGCCTGGCAGATAAAAAAAAACTTGAGTCATGATCCAGTCCTGTCTCGAGTGAGAGACCTAGTGTTACATGGTTGGTCCCAGGAACCAACCCCTGATGAATTGAACCCATTTTTCAACCGAAGATGAGATGAGTAGTCAAGATGGTATTCTATTATAGGGTACACAAACAGTAGTTCCTTCACAAAGAAGGGAACAACTCCTAATAGAGCTACACAGTGCCCTTCCAGGAATATCACGAATGAAGCCTGTAGCGCAAAGCTATCTTTGGTGGCCTGAGATGGACGGCAATACTGAAAAGGTGGTAAAACACTGTGTGCAATGTCAATAGCTACAAAAGTTGACGGTAGAAACCCCATTACACTCATGGGAATGGCCTGGTAGACCCTGAATGATATTGCACATAGATTACGTTGGTCCTTTCCTTGGAACCGTGTTTCTGCAGATTATAGATGCTCGTTCCAAGTGGTTAGACGTTTATGAGATAAAATCACCAACGTCAAGCGCCATTATAGAAAAACTATGTCAATCCATCCATGGATTGCCAGAGGTAATCGCCTCAGATATTGGTACTGCATTTACGAGCGCTGAGTTTCAGTGATTTGTCAGCCTCGATGGTATCAATCATGTGAAGACTGCACCGTATCATCTGTGATCTGACAGACAGGTGGAAAGAGCAGTACAAACTTTTACGGCGAGAGTGAAGAAGTTAACATGTGAATTGTTGGAAACTAGACTTTCTCATTTCTTATTCAAAGAAAAAAGAACAAAGAACAAAGAAAGGTACAGCACAGGAACAGGCCTTCCGGCCCTCCAAGGCTGCGCCGATCATATTGCCCATCAGCTAAAACATTTTGTACTTCTGGGGTCTGCATCCCTCTATTCCCATCCTATTCATGTATTTGTCAGAAATAATAGGAACTGTAGTCAGCAGGATTTCACTACAGAACAACCCCCCATACAATGACAGGAGCAACACATGCAGAATTACTGATGAGGCACCATCTTCGAACGAGACTAAGCCTGATACTTCCCAATTTGGAGGGGAAAATGGCAAAAAGTCAAGGGAACCAAAAAGCAACTCATGATTTGCATAGTCATGAATGTCAATTCACCCTTGGAAAAGCAGTATATTTGAGGAATTTTGGTGGAGGACAGAAGTGGTTACCTGGTAATGTAAGGTCTATGACGGGAACATTGTTGTACCATGTGAAAGTGGAAGGCCAGATCACCCATAAGCATGTGGATCATTTAAGAAAAAGGGAGACGCCCCAACAAAATGATGTTCCATCTGTAACCATTGCTGAACCTGTGGTTCCTGTTGAAGTTGCTCAACCAAGGGCAGACATCCCTGATGTCTCTGTGAAAGTGAAAGAGACTGAACTGCATTTGCCTAATGAGGTACCTGATGTTAATGCAGTTCCAGAGAATGTGGTTCCTGTCAAAGAATCAGAAGTCATGGAGCTGTGATGTTCCACATGGGTCAAGAAACCACCTGAAAGACTGAACTTGTAATTTCATGACTTGTGTAAGTATTGTAATGCCATGAGATAAATATCCTTGTTAGTACAAAATGTACAGAAAAGTTAAAGAGGCAGGAATGTACTAATTATAGTTTTGATAAAAGTAAGACTATAGCTTTAAGAGTAATCCTGTGTTGTAAGATCACATGACCTGAGTAAAGCAATGAGTTAGCAGCATGGGGAATCTTAAGGAAGGAGTTCTTCTTTAGCTAAAGAGTTAGATGCACACATGTAGCTGCTGCTGTTATCTTGGTAAATAAAGTTAAATGTTTCCACCAAGAAAAGTTGCCTGGAAAATCAACTCTATATGGGGTGCAATGACTTCTCTTTTGATACATCTCGTTCGGATGCAGCAGAGCTTTTGAATTTTAAAAGGATACTGCATTGCCGATTCAATATGTACTTGACTGTGCAGACGTTAAGAATTTAAGAGTCAGGTTATCCTTAAATTAAACACATAAAGGATTAGTTTTATTGCTAAAATGCATCCAGGTAAAAATATTAAAAATGTTAAAATTGTACAGATCTGTCCTACTTCCCAAAAATGTCTACAAACACACACTCCCTAAGCATGCAAAAAAGAAAACACAATTTTACAGAGTATCAGATGTTAAACCTGGCCAAGTAGATGCAGATAAAAAGGCAAAGTCAATAAAGATTCACTATTTATGTCCAGACTCTGGTTCTTCACTGAAGAAGTTGCTTTCCAGTCATGGCTGGTAAATCCCCTTTTCTCCTGGAATCACTATTATAGAAAATCTAACGGCTTTTTAGTATAGTCTTTGTTTTGTGCAGGGATGTAGTCATGTTTCTCAGTAAAGCAGGTGCAGACTGAGATGAAATATTGTGGAGGGAGCCCCCTACTCCCTATGGCAGCTTGTGTGTCTTCTCTGCTCAGGTCCCAATTCCAGCATCCACACAAAATGTTGTATCACGTGACTCCTCTCCATGTCAGTTGTCTATTCCATTGAATTTGCAGGACCAGTCCATGTCTTGCTTAGCTTCGCTTTAGCCATTGTTTCATAGCCAAGGTGATTAAATTTTTCATATCGCATCCATTAACTCCTGAATGCTCCATCCTCCATCTTGGTGAGATAGGAAAGAGCTGTTCAGACTTCCAGGGGTACAATCGTCTCTGTTGGGTTCTCTGTAGGCTTTGTGTCTCCATGGAATGGAATGTGACTTCACAGGTGCAAGTTAGCAGCTACTTCAGGCCAGTGTCCTTTGTTTAGCAAAAGTATATTTTTCTTTTTAAAAGAAAGTCTCTCTCTCATATATATTGATAAATTCCATATAGCACATCTTCATAACAATATAATAAATATATAAAAACTATATATATTACCCAAAGCTACAGTGCCTGGAATTAAACGCAGTACTCCAAATGGTGTCTCACCAGTGTTTTGAGTAATGGTAGCACAACTTTCATCTATCCCTTTGTATTTGAGCCCACTGAAGATAAAGACTAACATTCCATTAGACATCTTAATTATGTTTTGTTCCTGCTGACAGTACTTTAGTGATTTTGACCTGGACCCCTAATTATCTGTTCTCTACGCAGTTCCTAGTTTCTTACCATTTAAAATATACCCTGATCTATCTATCTTAGGTTCAAAGTGGATGTCTTCCCACTTCCCCATATTGAACACCAAATTTGTACAGTCACTTAATCAATTAATCTCCTCTGCAACTTTCTGCTTCTGTCTATATTATTTAATGTGCCACCTGGATGGCGTTATCAGCAAACTTGAGTATTCTATTTCTTTACAGAAGTCATTTATAAATATAGCAAATAGCTGAGACCCCAGTACAGATCTATCACGTCCAGTGAATTTGAATAAATACCTACTTTGTGCCTCCTACCTCCTCACCAATTCTTGCCTCAATTCTATGTATACATTTCTTCATAGTCACTTAAGCCTGTTACTTATTATACCCAAATGAAGGTTCTGGCTCATCTGTTTCCTATACATATTTTTTTTAATTCATTCTTGGGATGTGAGCACCTCTGGCAAGGTCAGTATTTAATGGCCATCCCTTTTTTGCAGATGGTGGTGCGTGCCTGCTTGAGCTACGACAATCCATATTGCGCAGGTACACCCACAGTACTGGTAGGGAGGGTGGTCCAGAATTTTGATTCAGTGATAGTGAAGGAGCAGATATAAAGTTCCAAGTGAGGATAGTGTGTGACTTGGAGGGGACCTTGTAGGTGGTGGTATTCCCATGCATCTGCTGTCTCTGTCCTCCTAGGCAGTGGGTTTGGAAGGTGCTTTCAAAGGAGGCAGAGTGAGTTGCTGTACTGCATCTTGTAGATGGTACGCAGAGCTACCAATGTACATCTGTAGTGGATGGAGAATGTTTAAGATGGTGGCGGGGTGCCGTTCAAGCAGTTGCTTTGTCTTGGATGGTGTTGAGCTTCTTGGTGGTGTTGGAGCAGCACACGTCCAGGCAAGTGGAGAGTATTCCATCACACTCCTGACTTGTGCCTTATAGATGGTGGGACAGGCTTTGGGGAGTCAGGAGATGAGTTATGCACCAAAGACTCCCACTTTTGACTGGCATTGTAGCTGCACTATTTATTTGGCTGCTCCAGTTAAGTTTTTGGTCAGTAGTGACCCCCAAGGATGTTAATGGGGGGATTCAAAGATAGTAATGCCATTGAATGTCAAGGGGAGATGATTAGATGGGGACGTATGGTAGTTTCTAAATGTGAATTTGCATATCCTCTGTTATAAGCCTTCGCTTGAAGAATTACCCTTCATTTATTGGAGTGGATTTGAAAATTAAATTTAAGTCGCAATTTAAATTGTAATTAACTTTGATTAGTCTTTTTGAGCATTTGTTCTTTTAATTAGTGGTGTCTAATTTCTTTCTCGCTAATTAGATTGATTTGTGATAGCTTTCCTAAAATCATTGCATGGGTTTTGTGATAGCGTGGGTATTGTGCCTGTTTAATGTATTCCTGGGTTTGACTATTTGTGTTGTTGGATTTCTTTTAGTTTAGCTGGATTGTTTAGTCATTTTATGTCAAATTTTGAAGAACAAGAAATGAAAACTAGTTTGATACCTAATCACTGGGTAGGTGGATAGTACTACCATATCATATTGAGGCCATGTCTTTGTAATTTTTTTTGCAATGATGTTCATATTTCTTTTTAAAAGTTATCAGTCCCTACAGAGATTGTAACATCATTGCAAAAAAGTATTACGATGACATGGCCTCAATATGATATAGCAGTACTGTCCACCTACCCAGTGATTAGGTATCAAACTACTGTTTTCATTTCTTGTTCTTCAAAATTTGACATAAAATGGCTAGTATTGTTATGACACAGCAGTTGGTAAAGCTGAGTTATTTAAAAATCCCAGAGGGAAACTTTAAACAACTGTCGTAACCTATATACTAGCTGTAAGATTAACGCAACAAGATTTCACGTTTTAAACTTTTACTATTGACTAAAAACTCTGTTTCCTTTTGTATGCAACTTATACTTTAAATTACAGAAAGGAATGTTGCCCTTTTGTACCTAACCACACATTGTACCCTCCACAGAATTACAATCCTTACAGCAGACAATCCTGTGTTGCTCTCAGCTTCCAGTATGTCCCATATCCCCGTTTCACCAAGTCATAAATTAGCGTGACTGTCTCCAGACACTCTGCTGAATTTTGGAGAGTTTCTTGAAACCACCACCAGCAATAAAGTCATTGCGCCAGGACAAACCTCCCAGAATCCTTACAAGGCTGCAGGGTATGTCTCTTTGACTGGAGACTGTCTCCCTTCCGCACCCAGCTGTGGTCACTCTCACGGCTAAGCAATTTTCTTCTCTATGCTGATTAGACAGGGCTGCTGTCTGTCTGTGATTTTCATTGATTTGTAGAGAAGCCTGTAACTTGATCTCAAAAATGGCACCCTGTGCCCTCTTTCCTTTGCCAACATGAAACACATTAACCCTGCATCCATGTAGAAATGCTGATTATCTATCCATTGACTCCCAATTCCTATTCATCTTAGAAATAAATGGAGAGTTTAAAACACAACTGTTGAGAACCCAATATCAACAACACCTTTCTGTAAATTTGGGAGACTATAAGTGGTTCAGAGACCAGACAAAAAAAAAATCAGACAAGGAGAGACTTGATGCAGTCATATTAGGACAATTTATTAAGCAACATAAGTTATACTTTACAAAAAAAAGGCAATTGGTATCCTAGCTCAAATGGTTCTCGCTTCCCACTGACTCTAGAAGTTACAGATGACGTGTGACTCCTGTTTTTTTCTATTTTCTCTTCCTATATCTTCTTGATCTTCTTGAACAAATTTTTCCAAGTCCACTCTTTTTACCCCTGTTGCCAGGGGCTCTTCCACTGTTGTTATATTCTGATCTTGTTATCTGTCTGTCAATGCTCACATTAACTCATTGACCATGATCACGACTCATGGTCACGACCCAAACAACATTGCTTTAACACATGCACATTCCATCTAGTTCTGATTAACTTAAGCTATACAGGCAGTACAGATCTAAAAATTAACTCTTTACTTAACAAAGCACACAAACATATTGTTATGACATAGCAGTTGGTAAAGCTAAGTTATTTAAAAATCCCAGAGGGAAACTTTAAACAACTGTCATAACCTATATTTTTAAGTGGTATGTTTGAGATGCAGCACTAAATTCGGGAATTAGACACCAGTTCTCGGGAAGTTCTTCTATCAAACTGCATGAAACATTTATTAATTTACACAAGTTAAATTTATACGCATGACTACAAATTACTACTATCATAACTTTAAACGAGTTCGCTGACCAATCTCCACTAAAGCAACAGCAAACCATGGGGCAGGATTTTGCCCTTGGTGGGGGTGTTTGGTGGGGGTGGGTGGGAAGCCGAACCCATTGGCAGGCCAATTAAGGTCCACCTAGCCTGTGTGGGCAGGGGGAGGAGGGCGATCGGGCCTAGCATGATCTTCGTGCATACACGTGAAAAAGCGCTTCAATTTCCCTGAAGCACATTAAAAAATGTAAAGGCCGCTTGGCCTTTTTGCCTGCCTACCAACCATTAGGTTGAATGGGCAGTGTAACTTTGAATTTAATTAGCATCTTAATGGCCTTAATAGACCTCTTAACTGACACGAGTGCACAGCTTGCCAAACAAAACATTGCGAGACTGCGCAGTGACATCAGGACCCTTGCCTGACGTCATTGTGTGTCATTTTACGCTTGGGCGTGTCGGGCGCATGCCCACATGCCCTGTGTAACATTCTGCCCATAGACTTTAATCAGACACCAGACAAAGCATTTTCACCTTACAAATTCAAAATGAGGCTCCTTTCTCTTTGGTTCCTTTGCAGACATAGTGTTAGGCCTACAGGCTTTGATCTTACATTGCCTCTGCTCTGCACACACAAAACTGCTATTGGTTATACCCAGCACAACTCATTGAATGTGAATTTTAATTGTATCACCAACCCCATTGAACTCCACTTCTTCTAATAATAAAACCCCTTTCATATTAACAATTTTATTAGTATTATAAACATTGCTTGGTTTCTGCTAGCTAGGTGCCAGATTTCACTCCCCTTCTTGAATGCTCTATTCAACAAAATGCAAATGCACTCTACCTCTCTTATATCTCAAAACTCGTATACATCAAAGCACCCAGACTAACTGGTTTTAATCGAATTAAGACACACCCACAGACTTCATGACACATATAGAAAATGTAAACCTTTTTATATTTTTTATAAGAGTCAGAGTTTACACTTTGTGAACTCATTGCCTCCAGGCATAAATACCTTGCACCTTCTTTGTAATAAAACAATCTAAGCCTTCCTTTGCTCCTTAAGAGTCAAACCACTGAAGCTTACTGTCAGGCAGACATCGAACAGGTCACATGATCCCCATCATTTTATCTTAAATCTAAGACACAGTCCAAAACATCATAGACTTATAAATCTTATAATTGTAGCAATGGAGACATTACAGGTTAGATTTTAAGCCTGCTGACCCAACAGAAACTGGGCAGGGGCACAGATTTAGTCCCACTAATCATCTTTTTTTTTAAGTGCAGATCCTAATGAAAATGCTGAAATAGTTTGGCAATAATAACCACGGATTGAATAATTCTGTTTTAACTTTACAAATGGTATTTTGAAAAGAGGGAATGAGTTTAAGGATAACTTACCTTTATAAAGCGCCTTTAATGTAGAAAAAAATCTCAAGGCATTTCACATTTCCAATTGTTGAATAGTTTGCTTCTTTTCCCAACAGCAGGCATTCACAACATGCATAGTGAAAAGATAGTATGTTCTTGAAACAGTGTTACAACAACTGTTTTGATTTTCAAATGTTAGTACATTCACCAACTGCACAGTACAATATCTTCCATTTCTTATATGTTGACAATACCACAATGTTTTTTGTTTTTCTGTTTTATCTGCTTTGTGCAGCCCTGTAGTACCTTTCTGGTAGATTTAACCCAATGCAGTATGTGCACCTAGTTGTTTGGCTGACATAAACCACTTCCAGCTGTAAAGGTACTTTGTTTATATACGAGAACTTGAACTGTACATTACTCAAGTTGGGAATTCAGAGCTTTTTGTATGTGAATAAATTTAGTTTTCCTGCATACAGGCACTAGCAAATATATTCTGCTTTGTTGATATTTATATTATGTTTATGTTTATTTCATGCAGCTGGTATAATAATTTGTGTTTCTTTCAAATTTAAAATTCAGGTGTTTATGCTTCAGGCACACAAATAAGATTCTGAATATTCACTCAAATGAAAAGATTACTTCAGTGAAATTTCCCACTCCTAAGCTTTTAACAAAACACTATACTACAGATTGAGTATCATTTATCCGAAACCCTCTGGGCCAATTGTATTTCGGATTTCAAATAATTTTGGGTTTTTGGATACTGAATTTGGGCCTAGGCCAACTTCCATTACAGTGGCCGAAGCCTAGGCTAGCTGTAGTGCAAAGTAAATAAAATGGCTAGAAAAGTAAGATTTACCACTGAATCATAAATACAGAGCGTGGCCAGCCAGCTTTGTGTCAGCTCGGGTTGTGTCGGCTTGAGTCACACACTTCTTGTGCTAAAAGTCAATGAGGTTCAAAAAAAGTGCAGTTTTTGGATGTTTGGTTTTCGAATTTACGGTTAAAGGACATTTGACCTGAACCTTGATGAAGAAAATAACTGATTTTAACTGAATTTTAAAAATCCTTAGCTCTGTATCTAAATGATTAAACATCTCACATTGACATTCAATTAAGATGTTTTGACATTCAAAAAAAATCGTAAGAGCTAATGTTAATGGTAATGTTAAGATTGTCAGAAAGACTTTTCTTTGACTGTGCAAATGCCTATTTATTACTATCTGAGAAAGAGGAGACAAGACTTACTGAAATGCTGAGTAACTCATGGTGCTTGAATCCCAAGATTACAATGTCAAGGGCTGGTACCACATGTATTTTAGGGAGCAGGGTAGGTTAGAGGAGGATTCTTCATGTGGTGAATCACCGGCCACAAGTGTGCAGGAGCTAGGACAGAGGGATTAGATTCCACAGATGCCAGCATGCCAGAGGGCAAGATCACATACTAATTCTGTTGCAGAAAACCCAATGCTTGCTTTGCAAGCCTAGCTACTCAAAAAGGTATACACCAGGAAAAACTGATTGCTTTGAGCAATATGCTGGAGAGCTTGCATAAAATGGCTTGGGACATGGAGGATTCCAGCTCAAACTTGTATTGGGGCTTCACTCGGAGCTGAAGGTCATTCTGTTCAACATGGAGTGAGTAGTTAGCTTCATGAATTCGACACTGGGGCCAACATGTTGGAGCCTCTGGTGACAGCATATGAATTTTAAACAAAGTTGTATTAAATATGATATTGCTAGGGTCATCTAGTAAATTTTCGAAGCTGCAGAGAAAATGAGAAAAGCAACAGAATTGGCAAGATAGCACAAGTTTGTAGCTGAAGGATAAACTTGTAAATGAGGTAAGTTAATTTAACATTAACGAAAGCTAAGTTGAATTTATTTTCAATTAATAAGGTTTTCAATTACATGGATATAGCATATCTAATGTAAGGCAAATTCTAAGGTGTCTCAGAAGTGTAAAGCCAAGGAGGGACAGGTTGTCATGGTCACTGAAGATGTCATTTGTAACTTTGGTTAGGCCAGTTTTAAGGTTTTTAGTAGAAGCAGTAACCTGAAAACATAATCAAAGAGCTACCTAAAGATTGGCTTGAATTTGGGACTTTGGAGTAGAAATGAAGTTCAGGGATGAGGCAGTGGCCTAAATCATCTGCTGTCCAGATCATTGGAGACCAGATTTATGTCAAAAGATTTGCATCGGGACCCGATGGAAGCAATTACATTTTGAGGTTAATGACAAGCTACTTGGTTGCTCTTGGGCAGGGGTTTCTTCCTCCCTCGATGTACACATTAAAAATTTAGCGCCTTTGAAAACCTGGATGTTTTTTGTTTTGATATTGAATGGTTATAGTGTCATAAGAGTATAATTTTTTTGCCATGAACTGTCAAACCTGTTCAGTTATCCAGTTTCATCACTGCCTTGATGTTAGCATTTGGAAGCAGTAAAGAGAGATTAGCTCTGCTCCAGGCACGTTCACACTTGCCTGCCTATTTGTTTCCTTTTATACATTGCTTCAGTGGGCTGTTCCATACTGAGTTGATCACAACTGGAAGGATTTTGTATCTTTTCAATCATGTGAATCAGCAGTTATCTACGTGGCTTCTGGTGTTATACAATGCTAGTAACAGCAGCAAAAAATGTTCTTGGATGTTTCCCTCTGCTGACGAAGGAACAAGAAGGTTCAGCTTGTAACATCTTTAATTGTAAGGTTAGGTCACAGTACATAAGGAATTGGAGGTTGGAATCTCCTCTGGGCATTTGATTTTCCAGCACCTTGACCAAAAACGGCAAGTTGTTTGCATGGTTATGAATTGTGGACTTGGCTTGCTTTCATGTATATTTTGATAGAGTCATAATAAGATACAGGAATACAAACGGACATTAGTCATGAAGTGACAGTGACTGTCTAATTTTACCAAAGTTCTTTAGAAACAGGAATTGCATCCCAGGTCTGAAGAGTGGTGAATATTGTGCAATATAAATAAATATTATGCAAAAGTAAAGAGTAAAGAATCTAGTTAATTATGCATAAGTTAGCTTGGACATCAGTAGGAAAACGGCTGGCGATTATAACAAGGAGTAATCATAAATACTTGAGCTATTTTTATATTGCTCTTTGGCAATCTGCTCCTGTGCCATGGATCTTGAGCAGCCAGTGGTCACATAAAAATAAACTTCACCCATTTATTTCACTGGGCCCCAGAAGCACCCTACCCCAGTGGCAGTGATGTTACTTTGCAGTGATGTCATGGTGTCCCAAACGTGCATTTTTTTGTTTTAGAGTGATGTCATGGTGTCACTAGATGACACGTGCAAAATATGCAATCTACCCCTGAATGCAATAATGAGCATCCATAGTGTAGCTGGTTTACAGGACAAATTTAGTTTTTGAATTTAGTATTTTTGAAGTATTACAACTAAATGAATCTGGAGCAAAAAGCTGGTACAAGTTACTATAAAGCAGTCAGACTGTGAGTTAAAAAAAGTTTCACTTATGTTTCTTAGCTTCAGAGATGTCACAGAAAGTTGAAGGTTGTGTACTTGAGAGTTAAAGGGTACAGGGAGTGACTTAGCCGTGAGTTCATTTTATTGGGATCTTTAGCAAGCTTGACAATGGAAGAAAGTATAAACAGGGCAAATACGATTCCAAAATCCAAAAACAAGTGCATTAAATATAAACTTGAGGAAGTGATGATTAGGCTATAGTTCAATCTTGGCACCCTATTGTAGAACGACTATTTAAATCAGAAAGTTTCATTATCGATGAACTAGGGTAATACTGGGCAAAAACAGAATTACCTGGAAAAACTCAGCAGGTCTGGCAGCATCGGCGGAGAAGAAAAGAGTTGATCTTTCGAGTCCTCATGACCCTTCAACAGAACTGGGTGAATCCAAGGAGAGGGATGAAATATAAGCTGGTTTAAGTTTTGGGGGGGGAGGAGGAGAAGTGGAGGGGGGTTGGTGTGGTTGTAGGGACAAGCAAGCAGTGATAGCAGCAGATAATCAAAAGATGTCACAGACAAAAGAACACAGATGTTGAAGGTAGTGATATTATCTAAAGGAATGTGCTAATTAAGAATGGATAGTAGGGCACTCAAGGTACAGCTCTAGTGGGGGTGGGGTGGAAAGACTAGCCTGGTATACAAGATTTAAAAATAATGGAAATAGGTGGGAAAAGAAAAATCTATATAAATTATTGGAATAAAATAAAAGGAAGGGGGAAGAAACAGAAAGGGGATGGGATGGAGGAGGGAGTTCAAGATCTAAAGTTGTTGAATTCAATATTCAGTCCGTAAGGCTGTAAAGTGCCTAGTCGGAAGATGAGGTGCTGTTCTTCCAGTTTGCATTGGGCTTCACTGGAACAATGCAGCAAGCCAAGGACAGACATGTGGGCAAGAGAGCAGGGTGGAGTGTTAAAATGGCAAGCGACAGGGAGGTTTGGGTCATTCTTGCGGACAGACCGAAGGTGTTCTGCAAAGCGGTCGTCCAGTTTACGTTTGGTCTCTCCAGTGTAGAGCAGACCACATTGGGAGCAACGAATGCAGTTAACTAAGTTGGGGGAAATGCAAGTGAAATGCTGCTTCACTTGAAAAGAGTGTTTGGGCCCTTGGACAGTGAGGAGAGAGGAAGTGAAGGGGCAGGTGTTGCATCTTTTGCGTAGCCATGGGGTGGTGCCACAGGAGGAGGTTGAGGAGTAGGGGGTGATGGAGGAGTGGACCAGGGTGTCCCGGAGGGAGCGATCCCTACGGAATGCCGATAGGGGGGAATGAAGGGAAGATGTGTTTGGTGGTGGCATCATGCTGGAGTTGGCGGAAATGGCGGAGGATGATCCTTTGAATGCGGAGGCTGGTGGGGTGATATGTGAGGACAAGGGGGACATTATCATGTTTCTGGGAGGGAGGAGAAGGTGTGAGGGCGGATGCCCGGGAGATGGGCCGGACACGGTTGAGGGCCCTGTCAACGACCGTGGGTGGAAAACCTTGGTTAAAGAAGAAGGAGAACATGTCAGAGGAACTGTTTTTGAAGGTAGCATCATCGGAACAGATGCGACGGAGGCGAAGGAACTGAGAGAATGGGATGGAGTCCTTACAGGAAGCGGGGTGTGAGGAGCTGTAGTCGAGGTAGCTGTGGGAGTCGGTGGGTTTGTAATGGATATTGGTGGACAGTCTATCACCAGAAATTGAGACAGAGAGGTCAAGGAAGAGAAGGGAAGTGTCAGAGATGGACCACGTGAAAATGGAGGGGTGGAGATTGGAAGCAAAATTAATGAATTTTTCCCAAGTCCCGACGAGAGCATGAAGCAGCACCGAAGTAATCATCAAGGTACCGGAGAAAGAGTTGTGGAAGGGGGCTGGAGTAGGACTGGAACAAGGAATGTTCCACACACCCCATAAAGAGACAGGCATAGCTGGGGCCCATGCGGGTACCCATAGCCACACCTTTTATTTGGAGGAAGTGAGAGGAGTTGAAGGAGAAATTGTTCAGTGTGAGAACAAGTTCAGCCAGACGGAGGAGAGTAGTGGTGGATGGGGATTGTTCGGGCCTCTTCCTCAAACAGAGGCCCGAACAATCCCCATCCACCACTACTCTCCTCCGTCTGGCTGAACTTGTTCTCACACTGAACAATTTCTCCTTCAACTCCTCTCACTTCCTCCACATAAAAGGTGTGACTATGGGTACCCGCATGGGCCCCAGCTATGCCTGTCTCTTTATGAGATATGTGGAACATTCCTTGTTCCAGTCCTACTCCGGCCCCCTTCCACAACTCTTTCTCCGGTACATCGATGATTACTTCGGTGCTGCTTCATACTCTCGTCGGGACTTGGAAAAATTTATTAATTTTGCTTCCAATCTCCACCCCTCCATCATTTTCACATGGTCCATCTCTGACACTTCCCTTCCCTTCCTTGACCTCTCTGTCTCAATCTCTGGTGATAGACTGTCCACCAATATCCATTACAAGCCTACCGACTCACACAGCTACCTTGACTACAGCTCCTCACACCCAGATTCCTGTAAGGACTCCATTCCATTTTCTCAGTTCCTTCGCCTCTGTCACATCAGTTCTGATGATGCTACCTTCAGAACCATGTCCTCCTTCTTCCTTAACCGAGGTTTTCCACCCACGGTTGTTGACAGGGCCCTAAACCGTATCCGGCTCATCACCCGCGCATCCGCCCTCATGCCTTCTCCTCCCTCCCAGAAACATGATAGGGTCCTCCTTGTCCTCACTTATCACCCCGCCAGCCTCCGCATTCAAAGGATCATCCTCCGCCATTTCCGCCAACTCCAGCATGATGCCACCACCAAACACATCTTCCCTTCACCCCCCCGGCGGCATTCCGTAGGGATCGTTCCCTCCAGGACACCCTGGTCCACTCCTCCATCACCCCCTACTCCTCAACCCCCACCTATGGCACCTCCCCATGCCCACGCAAAAGATGCAATACCTGTCCCTTCACTTCCTTTCTCCTCACCGTCCAAAGGCCCAAACACTCCTTTCAAGTGAAGTAGCATTTCACTTGCATTTCCCCCATCTTAGTCTACTGCATTCGTTGCTCCCAATGCGGTCTCCTCTACATTGGAGAGACCAAATGTAAACTGGGTGACCGCTTTGCAGAACACCTGCGGTCTGTCTGCAAGAATGACCCAAACCTCTCTGTTGCTTGCCATTTTGACACTCCACCCTGCTCTCTTGCCCACATGTCTGTCCTTAGCTTGCTGCATTGTTCCAGTGAAGCCCAACTCAAACTGGAGGAACAGCACCTAATCTTCCGACTAGGCACTTTACAGCCTTCCGGACTGAATATTGAATTCAACAACTTTAGATCTTGAACTCTCTCCTCCATCCCCACCCACTTTCTGTTTCTTCTCCCTTCTGTTTTTTCCAATAATTTATATAGATTTTTCTTTTCCCACCTATTTCCATTATTTTTAAATCTTGTATACCAGGCTAGTCTTTCCACCCCACCCCCACTAGAGCTGTTCCTTAAGTGCCCTACCATCCATTCTTAATTAGCACATTCCTTTAGATAATATCACTACCTTCAACATCTGTGTTCTTTTGTCTGTGACATCTTTTGATTATCTGCTGCTATCACTGCTTGCTTGTCCCTACAACCACACCACCCCCCTCCACTTCTGCACCCCCCCCCCCCCCCCCCCCGCCACCCACCCACCCACCTTAAACCAGCTTATATTTTATCCCTCTCCTTGGATTCACCCTGTTCTGTTGAAGGGTCATGAGGACTCGAAATGTCAATTCTTTACTTCTCCGCCGATGCTGCCAGACCTGCTGAGTTTTTCCAGGTAATTCTGTTTTTGTTTTGGATTTCCAGCATCCGCAGTTCTTTGTTTTTATATCTTAAGGTAATACTGGGGACGAGAAAATCTAGCTGTTGATGTGAATTTGGAAAACTAGGACTATTTGCTGGAGTAGAAAAAGTGAAGCTGAAGAAGCTCAAAATATTAGTTTAGTTTGAGCTGGTAAATATTGCAGGATCATTTCTAGAGGTCAATGAATAAAGGGATAGCCGTTTGTTAGTACAGAACTTGAGTATTGCTAGAAAGAGGCATTTTGTCGAAGCTTTTGTCCTGATGAGTGCAAGACACATAGTAAGAATACCAATGTCAGGGGAAGCAACAACTTTACACTGTATAAGAACAGAGTGCTGATTGGTTGGCAAGCTTCTTAACCTCAAACTAAATGTGAAATTTCACATGTTACTATTACTCTTCCCTAAAGGATCATTTAATATGAGCGAATTAATTATTGCTTACTCATTACCAAGTGTAAAATCACCTACTCTCTGGTTGGTTCCAGAATGTATTGTTCCAAGAAACTGTCCTGAGTATATTCTCAAGGCTACCTTTGTCCAATTTATATGAAGTTTAAAATTGCCCATGATTCTTACAATACCATTCTTAGAAGCCGCTATTATTTCTGGGCTTATACCCTGTCCTACTTTGTAGCTGTTCTGAGGAGGCCCAAAAATGACTCCCGCTAGTGATTTATTCCCCTTACTATTTCTTATCTGCACCAAACTGATTGTGCACCTTGCTCTCCTGAGCCATGATAATTTCTCACCACTGTACTCAATTCATCTTTTATTCACAGAGGTACCTCCTTTTCCTTTTCTCCTAGCCTTTTTTGAAATGTCAAAAACCCTTGAAAATTCAGTTCCTAGCCTCAGGTAGCCATCTCTAATAGCTGTCATATCATACCCATATATTTCTATTTATGCCATCAATTCATCTATCTTGTTATGAACGCAATATGCATTCAGCCTTTAATTTTGTCATTTTTACCACTTTTCTCTATTCTGACACAGCTTACTGGTGCACTGTTAATTTTTTACACCCTGTCCCTCCCTGTGGTTATCATTAACTGTATTATTACCTTGCCCTATTGCCTTATCCTTACTTTAACTTTCTAAATTTCCCCATATCTGAACCCTCCCCTGCTACCCCATTACTTAGTTTAAAGCTCTCCCTACAGCTGGTTATTCAATTTGCTAGGATACTGGTTCACGTGAAGCTCATCCCAATGGAACAGCTCCCTCCTTCCCCAGTACTGATTCTGGTGCCCCATGAATTGAAACCCATTTCTCCCACATCAATTGTTGAACCATACATTCAATTGTTTGATCTTTTTTACCCAATGCCAATTTGCTCGTGGCTCTAGCCGTTATCTGGAGTTTATTATCTTTGTGGTTTTGCTTTTGATTTTATCCCCTAGCTGCTCATACTTCCTCAGCAGAACCTCTTTCTGAGTTCAGCTTAAGTCATTGGTACCTACATGGACCCACAACAATTGGATCCTTCCCCTTCATTCCAAGTTCCTGTCCAGCACTGAGGATTTGTCCTTAAACCTGGCACTGGGCAGGCAACACAGACACTTTGAGTCTCACTCTTGGCCACAGAAATCAGAGCCTACCCCCACTAACTATGTTTTCCTTGGCTACTACTACTAGTTTCTTTTTGACCCCCTCCACTTGAATGACCCCTTTACCATGGTTCTATGGTCAGCTTGCTCATCATCCCTGCAGTTCCTGCTCTTATCCACACACACTGCAAGAACCTCGTACCTGTTGGAGGTGCATTGGGTGAGGCTGCTCCAGTGCTACCTTCTGGATCCCCATACCTGCCTCACTCGTGGTCACACTCTCCTATCCTGGACCACAGACCAACTCTGAACTACTTTACCTAAGGGCTATGACTGCCTCCTGAAACAAAGTGTCAAGATAAACTTCTCCCTCCCTGATGCATCGCAGTTTCCAAAGTTTGGATTCCAAGGGCTGCATCTTACTTATGTTGGGCAGGCATTTTGGTAGTGGACGGGGGCAGGTGCAGAGCCGATCACCGCCCACAATTGGCTGTGTGCTGCCATTTTACGTGAGTGGGCCAATTAAGGCCTGTTCAGCATAACGTGCAAAAGAACGCAGCAATCTCCCTGAGGCATGGAGCTGCCTCAGGGAGATTAAGTTGATAAAAAAATTTGTAATAAATAAAGTAAAAAATTATTGACATATGTCCTGTCATGTGACAGTGTCACATGAGCTGGGACATGTTTGTGAGTGTAGCAAAATTTATTTAATTATTTTATAAAACCTTCAGGAAATGTCATCCCGCCCATGGATGAGGTTTCCTGAAAAACGTGAAGGCCACTTGGTCTTTTTGCCTGCCTGCCAACCTGAAGGTTGGACGGGCAGTGTTGTTAATAAGCTTGATTACTTTTTTAATGGCCTTAATAGGCTGTTGACAGTTCAGTGAGTGTGCAGCTGCCTCCGGCGCCGCTGGCCAAGTAAAAGATCTAAATGACGCGCAATGACGTTGGGACACACACCTGACGTCACCCTGCGTCATTTTGTGCGTCGACATGTCGGGCCCGCCCCACAAGTCGGCGGCAATATTCTGGCCCAACTCATCAATTTTAAACACAAATTGCACGGGATACAGACATTTGCTGCAGATGTGGTTGTTGTGGATCACACTGGTGTCCATCAGCTCCCACGTACTGAAGCTGCAGATCATCACCTCTCTTGTCCTTTCTGTTGTATTATTTTTTAACTTATTAGGGTTTCAAGGCTGGAAATATCACGCAACGGTTATTTATAGTTGCAAAGCAATTTAAAGTAGTTAAGCTATAAATTAATACAGAACTTTTATATCCCTGGTCCTAGTTTAAAATACTGCCCTAGTTTAAAAAGAAAAGTCACTGAAACGCTCTTAGCTTCTGATTGACAATGACATCGACTAGGAGGTTTAATCCCTGGCCTGGACAAAGTTGGTCAATCCTAGCTTGGACAGAGGTAGGGGTTGTATTAAGATGAAAGCAAAATGCTGCAGATGGTGGAATGCTGAAATAGGAACAAAAAAAATGCTGGAAAAACTCAGCAGGTCTGGCAGCATCTGTGGAGAGAGAAACAGAGTTAATGTTTTGAGCCCGTATGACTCTGAAGAAGAGTCATACCGACTTGATTTTCCAACATTTTTTGTTTTTATTTTACATTATTTTTAGGGGTTTTCATAGCTGAACTCTGCCCCTGTGGTTAGGAACAAAAATTCAACAATGGTTCCCATTGCTGATTTGGGTTTCAGCAATGATTTGGCCTGGTCGTGACCAGCCACCGCATACTCCACCCCAACACCCCCAACCCCCTCCCCCATTGCCTTGATCAAATAACAGCACTTGCTGCGAAGACTAACACAAAAAGAAGGCAAAAACAGAATAACCTGGAAAAACTCAGCAGGTCTGGCAGCATCGGCGGAGAAGAAAAGAGTTGACGTTTTGAGTCCTCATGACCCTTCAGCAGAACCAATATTCCAACAGAAGCTAGTGCTTTCAAGAAATTTGGCGAAACATTTGAAGGATAAAATTGAAATGTATGGTTGCAATCCTTAAGCAGTTAATGCATTAACCCAAAGTTCAGCCAACATTTCATTTTCCTACCATCAAGTGTGCTCACTTTGTAGTTAATTTTATATTAAACATACAAACTGCAGGGCAAATGGACGTTTGAGAATTGAGAGTCAGAGGTATGGAGAAAGAGATGGCAATAAGCAGTTATTAATAGTACTTAATTAGCTCCATTTAAATAGACTTGTCTGAAGATCTGCCTATAGGTAAAAGTGGTCTGTAGAAATTGAAAAACGTAATATGTAATGAAACCTAAACCTGTGCCGATTTGAATCGGAATTGTTTTATGTTTGGGAAGACAGTTAGTAGCAGTGGAAATGAATTTAATGGTAAAAGAAGTAAACTGAGGAAACTGATCTTGTCCCTAGGGTAGGCAGCCTGTGAACTGCACAGTCCCATGTTTTGAGAATGGCTCAGGAATCAAAATCACGTGGGGGACAAATATTTTTAAAAATCAGTGTGGCATGTAGGGTACTCAGTCAAGTTTCAACATACATTGATTTAGGCAAGTTTTCACAAAGTTTGAAAATTATTCTGTTCCAACTTCCAACTAAATTTGTAAAAAAAACACGTGATTGCATTTTTAAATTCTTTCATGGGCTGTGAGTGTCACCATCGAGACCAGCATTTGTTGCCCATCCATAATTGCTCTTGAGAAGGTGGTAGAGCTGCCTACTTGAATGGCTGCAGTTTACATGGTGCAAGTACACACACACACTGCTGTTAGGAAGGAAGTTCCTAGATTTTGACCCAGTGACATTGAAGGAATGGCGATATAGTTCCAAATTGGATGGTATGTGGCTTGGAGGGGAACTTGCAGGCGGTGGAGTTCCCATGTGTCTGCTTTCCTTGTCCTAGTTGGTAGAGGGAATTTGGAAGGTGCTATTGAAGAAACCTTGATGAGTGATTGCATTGCATCTTGTATATAGTACATACTACTGCCACTGTGTATCAGTGATGGAGGGAGTGAATGTTTAAGTTGTCAATCAAGTGGACTGCTTTGTCCTGGATGGTGTCGAGCTTCTTGAGTGTTGTTGGAACCATAATCATCCAAAGAGGTGGAGAGCGCTCAATCACATTCCTGACTTGTGCTTATAAATGGTTGATAGGCTTTGCGGAGTAAGGAGGTGAGTTACTTGTCTCAGAATTCTCAGTCTCTGACCTGATTTTGTAGTCACAATATTTAGTTCAGTTTCTGGTCAATGGTAACCCCCAGGATGTTGATAATGGGCCATTCAATGATGGTAATGCCATTGAATGTCATGGGGAGATGGTTAGATTCTCTTTTGTTGGAGATGGTCAATGCCTGGTACTTCCAAGGTGGGAATGTTACTTGCCATTCATCACCCCAAGCCTGAATGTGTAGAGCCAGAGTATTTGATGAAAAATATAGATCCAGATTTTATGTTTAGTGGCGAAGGGACAGCACCGTCCACTCACTTGGAAAAAAATACCCACCATGATTTAATGAGCCCCAAAGCATCAGTTTCCAACATGACTTTGAGTCTGACATCATCTAGAGGTGATTTGCAGCATCTAGTCATCAGGCAGGTTGATCAGCCAGTCAGAATGAAGAATTCTCATAGACAGCAAAGCAGGAAGTAAAGAACATATATTATAATTCACTTTTTAATCATTGTACAGAAATCAGAAATACAGGTGGAATTGAGGTAGACCATGAAATATCAAATAATAAAAATAATTTCAATTATTTTAAAATTCATAGATGTGTTTATTGTTCTGAGGGAATGGCTCTCTCAACTTAGAAAATTAGTTTTTCAGGGTTGGAGAAGTTGTTGAATAGTAACTAGAATGTTGAAAACTATTAAAATCCCAGTTACACCTTACTATAAACGTCTTGGCATTTCCAGTGTTTTTATAGCAGGAATTGTGCATAAAAATTTGAAGTTCATGTCAATTTGCTTATTCTGTGCTGATTGCATGAATGGAAACTGCTACAGTGCTCCCTGTGGAGGAGCAGGGTATCAATGCCAACAACTTCCAAAATTCAGTGTTTAACTGAACATGCACAGATGCTAGAAGTTTGTCACTTTTATGCTATCTTGATGGCAAGCACTCACAGTTTCACCATCATTATAACTGTAAATTCTGGGCATGTCTTAATTAGTCACTGAAAAAACAGATCAGAAATAGCATCAAAAGTTCACTGTTTTCATCTTTCACCATCTAATCCTTAATGGACAAATCTGCAGTTATTTTGACTATTCATACAAAATCTTGAAGTGCCTATATCGTTAACTTGCCTTTGTTTAAATTAGGTTTATCATCAGCAAAGTGAAGATTGTGAAAGGAATGGATCACTTTGACAGTTCTGTTATCCTTTATTCTCAAAAGCATGGCCAGCTGCAGAGCAATTCCTTTACTCTGGCTCAACTTGAGGGGCACTCCCATCAATGATGGATTCTTCTCCCCTTCACTTCTGGCATCAACCATTCTTATGGTCTGCTCCGAATGAATTGCCAGTTAGGGTTTAATTGGGACCAGTTTTAGTGCTATGGGCTTGTCCCATAAAGAACTAGTTTGAGACTGATCAAACTAATTTCGCAAAAGATCCAACAGTAGATTGAAGATATCTTACGTACATACGAACATATGAATTAGGAACAGGAGTAGACCACTTGGTCCCTTGAGCCTGCTCCACCAATTCAATTAGATCATGGCTGATCTGATTGTAACCTCAATCCCACATTCCTGCCTACCCCCGATAACTTTTCACCCCCTTGTTATTCAAGAATCTATGTAGCTCTGCCTTAAAAATATTCAAAGACTCTGCTTCCATTGCCTCTTCAGGAACAGAGTTCCAAAGACTCACTACCCTCTGAGAGAAAAAAATTCTCCTCATCTCTGTCTTAAATGAGTGACCCCTTATTTTTAAACTGTGACACCTAGTTCTAGATTCACCCACAAGAAGAAACATCCTCTCCATATCCATCCTGTCAAACACCCCTCAGGATCTTAAAGATTTCAATCAAGTCACCTCTTACTCTTCTAAATTCCAGTGGAAACAAGCTTAACCTGTCCAACCTTTCCTCATAACCCGCCCATTTCTGGTATTAGTCTAGTCAACCTTCTCTGAACTGCTTCCAATGTATTTACATCTTTCCTTAAATGAGGAGACCAGTACTGTACGCAATACTCCAGATGTGGTCTCACCAGTACCTTGTACAACTGAAGCATAACCTCCCTACTTTTGTAATCAATTCCCCTCACAATAAATGATAACATTCTATTAGTTTTCCTAATTACTTGCTGTATCTGCATACTAACCTTTTGTAATTCATGCACTAGGACACCTAGATTCCTTTAAATCTCAGAACACATTTCCTGCCAAAGTGAACAGTTTCATATTTGTCCACATTATACCCCATTTGCCAGATCTTTACCCACTCAATTAACCTATCTATGTCACTTTGTAGCCTCCTTATGTCCTCTTCACAATCTACTTTCCTACCTACCTTTGTGTCATTAGCAAATTTTGCAAACATTCCTTTGGTCCCTTCATCCAAGTCATTTATATAAATTGTAAAAGGTCGAGGCTGCAGCACTGATACCTGTGGCATGCCACTCGTCACATCCTGCCAACCAGAAAAAGACCTATTTGTGCCAACTATCTGTTTCCTGTTAGGTAGCTAATCTTCTATCCATGCCAAAATGTTAACCCCTACACCATGAGCTTTTATTTTCCACAATAACCTTTGACGTGGCACTTTATCAAATGCCTTCTGGGAATCTAAGGCCTGAATTTTTCCAGCATTAGGTGAGGTGGGCTTGGCAGGACCAGGTGGGGGCAGTCGCGGAGCTGACCACTGCCCATGATCGACTCCGCATGGCTATTTTACTCAGGCGGGCCAATTAAGGCCTGCCCAGCATAATATGTGAACGGTAGGGCTGAGTGCTACCTGTGTGTGCGGGGGGAGTAGGGAGAGTTGGGTCCAGCGTTCTTTCGCATGCATGCGCACGTAAGAGCGCTTCAATCTCCCTGAGGCACGGAGCTGCCTCAGAGATTGAAGCGCTTCTGAAAAAAATAAATAAATGCATAAAAACTTTAATGAAACATGTCCTCTCATGTGACTGTGGCTTACAAGATGTTTTTATTTTTCATAAAAAGTTTTTATTTAATTTGTAAAAGCTTTAGGAAACCTCATCCCGCTCATGGATATAGTTTCCTAAAAAACACAAAGGCCACTTGGCCTTTTTGCCTGCCCGCCAACCATAAGGTTGGATGGGCAGCGTAAACTTGAAATTAATTACTTCGTTAATGGCCTAATAGACTTATCAGTTATCGGCGGGTGCACAGCCAACTCTGGCGCTGAATGAAATATCGCGGGACAGCGAGATGATGTCGGGACGCATGCCTGATGTCGTCATGTGTCATTTTACGTTCTGGCATGGCGGGCCCTACCCTGCACGCCAGAAGTAAAATCCTGGCCTAAGTACAGTACATCTACAGATTACCTTTATCCTCTACACATGTGACTCCCATCAGTCTAAGCTGGAATTGAGTACAGTGCTTAGAATTGAAAGGACACATCTGCAACTTGCTTCACCATACAGTTTAATTTGTTTGTCACTCGTTTTGCAAAGACAAAGTTCAATACAAGCAGATAGTTGGCACAAATAGGTCTTTTTATGGTTGGCAGGATGTGACAAGTGGCATGCCACAGGGATCAGTGCTGCAGCCTCGACCTTTTACAAGGATCGAGTGAGTTATGGCTGAGAAGAGCTGAACTTGTGAAAATATTATACAGTTGCCTTGCACTTTGCAACACAAAACATTCCAATTGTGTACAGGTTGGCAGAAATGCATATTGGGGCAGTTTCACTAACAGAATGAATGACACACTGATCAGGACACTGGCTACTGATATGAACATAAACAAGACATGTGAAAAGAAGCCCGTAACTATTTGTAATTCCTGT
Source organism: Carcharodon carcharias (assembly GCF_017639515.1). Lineage (NCBI taxonomy): Eukaryota > Metazoa > Chordata > Chondrichthyes > Lamniformes > Lamnidae > Carcharodon > Carcharodon carcharias. Next base: position 114,681,248 of record NC_054475.1, read on the forward strand.
AATTTAAATTGCAGGACATTTGTGCACTGGTTCCTTGCATTTGTCATTACTAAAACTGACTCTGAGCCCAAAGTTATTCCAGATTTCCGATGTTGATGATAGATGCTTTGCATGCAAAGTTCATGGGAAGGCTTGTCTCTGTAGTAATTGCCATGATCATTGGTGACTGCAGAGGCCAATTCTTGATCTGCCTGCTCTTGAGCAGTTGGGACACAGGAACTCTTGTTTGGAAGGCGCTGGTAAAAGCAGATTCCTTCCATTGTCTGCATCTTTCTTTAGCAGTCTCGCATCTCTTTGTTTCAAACCTGTAGGTTGCTTTCCTGTTTGTTGTGCACTAGCTGTCTCTGCCAGCAGCCTCCTGCTCCCATACCTGATAGTCAGTGTCACAGAGAGCTATCTTTTCATCTGGTCTTTGAAGTCATTAGCAAGATGCACCTCAATCTCTCACTGACTGGAACACAGTTCACCATAAAGCATTGCTTTGAGCTTTCTGGTATCCTCCAGGCATGATATATGTCCTAAACAAAAACAGAATTACCTGGAAAAACTCAGCAGGTCTGGCAGCATCGGCGGAGAAGAAAAGAGTTGATGTTTCGAGTCCTCATGACCCTTCAACAGAACTAGGTGAATCCAAGGAAGGGGTGAAATATAAGCTGGTTTAAGGTGTGTGTGTGTGTGTGTGTGTGTGTGTGTGTGTGGGGGGGGGGTGGGGGGGTGGGGGGGGGGCGGGGGGGTGTTTGGGTGGGGGGAGAGAAGTGGAGGGGGGTGGTGTGGTTGTAGGGACAACCAAGCAGTGATAGAAGCAGATCATCAAAAGATGTCACAGACAACAGAACAAAAGAACACATAGGTGTTAAAATTGGTGATATTATCTAAACAAATGTGCTCATTAAGAATGGATGGTAGGGCACTCAAGGTATAGCTCTAGTAGGGGTGGGGGAAGCATAAAAGATATATGTCCTGCCTGTTGCAGTTGGCATTGTAAGAAAATGCATTCAGTTCTGGTAAATCGATTCTCTTGAGGACTTTGTTGTTTGTGATGTAGTCCTCTCATCTGATGTTCATGACGGATTGAAGACAGTGTGAATGGAAGGGCTCCAGCAGTCACATTTGTTACAGAATGTGTGATTCTGTGGTGACAATTACAGCTCTGCATACATGAGTTTGGGTAGAGACATGTAATGAATGGTTTTGCCAGAGATGCTTCAAGAGGCAGCCAAAGGAGTCATTGACCTTGGCTAGTTGACTATATGTGTCCTTGCTGATAGTGGCATCATTTGAAATAATGTGATGTAGATGGGTGAACTATCCTAAAGCATTGAGTTTGATGCTGTCAATACTGATCTCCAGAAGATATTAATTTTCATTGGAGCCATGATTGGCCCAGTGCTTTTATGTCCTTTGGGCTAATTGTAAGCCAAAGACATTTGCTGCCTCAGGGAAGCTGCTTACAATGAGCTGCATAGCCTCTTCCATGAGTGCCATAAGGGTGCAATCATCAGCAAACAGAAGTTCCATGGTAAGCTCTTCTGTGGATTTAGTATGTGACAGTAGTCGTTGCAGGTTGAAAAGACTGCTGTCTGTGCGGAAGCGGATGTGCATGCCCTCTGTCAAGCCTGCCTTTGCTTCTTGAAGGATTATACTAAAGAAAATGGGAAAAAGGGTTGGTGCCAGAACAGCATTGGAGATGGGGAAGCAGTCTGAGAGGGCTCCATTCTGCTTGATCTGACCTTTTTTGGCTTTTGTGTTGTTGACAGAGAATGGTGAGGAACCTTGGAGGGCACCCCAATCTATACAGCATTTTATAAAACTGACTGAATCAAATACCTTGGTGATACCTAAAAAAGTAGTGTACAGGCCCATGTTTTGTTCTCTGTACTTCTCATGGATCCATCTCAGCACAAAAATCATGTCTGTAGCTTCCCTATTAGATCTTAATCCACATTGACTTTCGGGATGGCTTTCTTCAACTATTATTGGAACAAGTTTATTAAGAAGCACTGTGACCAAGATTTTGCCTGCAGTGGAGAATAAGGTGATGCCTCTGTAGTTTGAGCAATCAGACTTCTTTGCAGAGAGTGAAAATCACTGCATCTCAAAGATCCTGAGGCACTGTTCCTTTCTCCCAGTATGCTGAAAACAGATCTTTACGTCTATCAAGGATCACATCTCCCTGTTTAGAGACTTGGCTGGAATCCCTCAATTCCGGGGGCTTTGTGTGATTTTAATTGTGCCACAATAATCTTGATAGCTTTATGGGTTGGTGGTTCATCTAGCCCAAACTTCATTTCCCTCTGATCGATCTTTGTGATGAATATCTCTTGCACCATCCACTGGTCACTATGTAGACTGTCAAAGTGTTCTGATCATCGCTCCAAGATGGACTCTTTATTGTAAGCAGGGTTGTGACATCCAAAGATTTCAGTAGTGCTTGCACTTGGTAGGCAAGTCCATATAGAGATCTCAAGGCTATGTTGAAGGACCTCAAGACTCCTATAAATGTATACATTTGTAACCTCTCAGCAAGTGCTATCCATCAGTTGTCTTGGATGACTTGGGAGTTTGGTTTGCAGAGTACCGCAGGCCTCCCTGATGCAACTTTCTTTACCTGGTCATCAGGTCATGTGTTGGATCCTGGTCACTAGTTTAGTTGGACTAATAGATCCGTGTTGCACGCTTGTTTCGGGATGGCCGAGTTGGTGTCATAGAGTAGATCAGCAGACAGTTCTTATGTAGAACACATTCTATCTATTTACAAAGGGACTCAGCAGTTACACTTATGTGCTTACAACTCAAACCCTGTCTCTATAATACAGACTCTAATTCTAGACCACTGGCTGCTAAGATAGCCCACGCTACTCTGTTATTGGATTCTAAGATCAAGTGATCTTTCGTTATAGCATTCTTCTTAAAGATATATTAAACATCAGATTAGCACAGCATGCAGTAATCTATGTAGAGGAGTGTTTCTTTTCAAGGAGCTCTTGGATTCCCATGTCATTTCCATTAAACCAATCTTGGTTTCTTCTTAAAAAGCCAATCGCTTCTTCAGTTGTTTCTTGTAGGTCAGATTTCAATAACTCCCACTACTCCGCTGGCTTAATATCATTGCCTGGAGCTCGGTCAGTGTAGAGTCCGCCTGTCTGACTCTAAATCCATACTTCTACAGTAGAAACAAAAAGCAAATAACGGCAAGTGCTACAAATACACAGTGCATCTCTCGAGAGAAAAGACTGGTCATGAATTTGAGCTGAACCCTTTGATCAGATCATGCCTTGCTAAAAATCTTGACCTTTTCTCTCAATAATGCTGACTGGTCTTTGTGTTTCTCATTTTAGGTTCTTCAGCTGAGTCTGACACAGCTAATTTTCCAATAAACCCTCATTCAGTACTTAGTTTTAAAGCCGTTAACCAAACAAACTAGTAAAAAGTGAGATCACACACTTGAGCAGCCCAGTTATTTTGACTAGTTTGTAAATGCTGACTTGGCATTAATAACAAGTGTGACAAATAATTATTTTGATTTAGCCATGTCATTTCAAGCTAAAAATTAATCCCGTTTGATTTTTCATTAGCTTCTACCAAGATGCCACAATAATAGGTTGGCTTAGGCAAGGGCATTTTTGACCCTCCAGTTTCACAATTGAAGCAGTTAGACCAGTCATACTAGCAGAAATTATTTATTTCAGTAATTGCTATCTGTGTCTGTGTACAATGTTGGTATAGTTTAGGGAAGAAAAAGGATTGTTGACAGATAATGACATGCTACCAGACTTCAAACTGTCTTGTGAAGGTCAAAGATATTGCTATGGCCTGTTTGTCAGTAAAATGTAGCATTTCAGCTGACATTTTGTTTTAACTGTGAACAACTAAGCTGAGGCCAGCAGCCAAATAATCCTTGTGTCATTCATAAAGGTGACTGGTTAGTGCTATTAGGACTGTTCTTGGTTTGCACAGAGGAAATTGTATTTATCTTCCAGATCTCTTTGTAAGACACATTGTTGTTTGCATTTCTTCTGTTGACTAAATATAGCCTATAGTGACAACCCATTTCTGTTCGCTAATTAGAAAAGTTTTTGTTTTTTGCAAAGGTGTTACTTTTGGGGATTTGGATGAAAGAATATATTGACAATGGAGTTCCCACTGGGATTAAAAGTTAATAACTTTTAGGTATGTGAGAAAATGAAATACCGCTGGAACCATTTTGCACCTTTCAGTCTTGTTTCCTCCCCTTGTCTCTTCTCTCATTAAGTGATAGGGCACTGGTACTCTTCTGGTACCTCCCTCAAATGGCCATTCCACGTGAAGGACTACTGCTGATTTTACATTGGTCTTTACATTGGTGCCTGAGGCACCAGCTGATCACGCATAGAATACAAATTTGCTGTAGTAACTGAAATGGCAGATTTTCCCATAGGCAGCTCTTGGTGAACCTGGCAAGTGTCATTGTGGTTGCTGCTGTGACGTCAGGAATTAGTGAAGCAAATACTACATGAGGTCAGTGTAAAAGATTTAGTGAGCATTGGTAACTTATTTTACTCTGGGGACCGTGACAACAAAGCTTATTGCTGCCCTCACCCACTATCAGAGATTTCCAGCAAGGATTGCTGGTTAGCAGTTGGAAGCAAAATCCTCACAATTTTCATTTTACCTTCCTAGGGTGCAGATGGTGAAGCTAATTGTAACGTCCCATGCTTCTTGAGCTGAAATAGCCTGCATTCCACAAGTCTGTTCAATTTACGCCATACTTACCAATATTATCACCAGGCTTGCAATTTGTTTCTTCTTTTGTACCAAATAAAGACTCAGATTGGTTTACTTTTTTCCCCTTAGATAATTTTACAAAAGAAATTAGGTCTATGTGTTTCTCTAATTTAATGTTCAAATTTAGAGATTTGTATCTATTAACAGATATCTTCGGTGTTGCTTACTGTGAGCTAGACCTTCTCAAACAATAGGATGTTGTGCCAAGCATAAAGGCGCTGACTTTATCAGAATTAGAAGTGTCTCTGGCATCTGGATCTACCGGCACGGGGTGCAGGGTTTGACAACACTGGAGAGGAGCACTCTTGAAACTGTGGGTAGGCTTTGGGATTACAGGGAGTGGACCCATGAAACCTAGAAGGATTGAGCAGAATTTGGAGCACTGGAGCTACCTCTTGGATCATGAAGCACGGGGAATGCAGCCTATAGATTTGTGACTACTGAGAAGGAGTCTGAAATGTGGGAGTAGATAGGGGAAGTGTGATTCTTCGGATTCAACAGGATCCTGTTGGGGATTGTGGGGGAGGTTGGGGTAAGAGACTTGGTGCAGACAGAATTTAATTGCAGTGCTGGCATCTGAAATCTGACAGCTCTGTGGAGGAAGGCGAAGAGGAATTTAGAGGAATGGGACCCAAATATTCTTTGGATTTTCAACAATATTTGTGACTAAATACTTGGTCATAATATGAACATAATTTGAGTATTTTCTGGTTTTTTGGCCACTTTTTAAAATCAAAGATGGGAAGGTTGTGTGCAGTTATTTTTGCAGAACTCTAAATGCCGTTAAGGAAGAATAAAAAGGATCAACCATAAGTGCTAGAAATAGGAAATAAAATTCAAAAATACTGGAAGCAATACAGACATCCAGTCAGCACCTCTAAAGGGAAAAAGACAGATTATGATGATTTAGATATGTATGCCACATCAGAACTGATGGCCAAATTATTGGGTTACTAGTTATCAATTTAGTCGGGCTCAGGCAATCTGTCACATCATTCAGAGATAATGCTGACAATCTCAACTCTGCTCTTGTGCAAGAAAATGTAGAATTTAAGAGAAACTTATTTTGCAGGTTAGTGGTATTTTAGGTGAGCTTTCTGTGATATTATTTTGAGTCTCACTAAATTACAGCAGTTTAGAATTGCCTCCAGACAATATAATTTCTATCTGTTCAGTGCTTGGCAGCACTGTTTGTTTATTTTAGTTTGGGTATGTCTGCCAAATGAATGGGAACTGTCACTTGTAGCTGTGCTTGCAAGGCAGACTTGGAGATAGAAAGACACCCTAGGGATTACCCACAAAGATGTTGAAGAGAAACAATAGCAAACCCCAATTTGCACATGGTTTACTTTACTTTAAAAAATAGATTTGTCTTGTCAAGGTTGGGGAATGAATGGTGTATAATTGCCAGCAGGCTGCCTCAGCAGATCGACTGGTCAATTCAGTATAGAGTTGTGTGTAAAATTGAATTAAATTGCAGGATTTACTGAAGTTAAATTTCGCAGTTACAGCCATCGTTAACAATAAACAAAAAATCAACCTCCCTAATGTTCTTTTTAAAACCCTTCATGCTGTGTACTGAATTATATTTAGTTTCTACACTGTGCTCTGATGCATATGTTCGAACAATAATGCTGGTTTCTGATGCTGAACACAATTATTTATTTGAACTCATGTATAGTTAAATGATTAAAAGTTTTCCATGCCTGGAATTTGCCATTGACTTTTGTGGTCAGAGCCCTGATTCAAAACTAATATGGTTACGTGCCAGATAAATTCCTTTATCTCAGAAGCCTGAGTAAAGTGTAAAATGGCTATATAATATAAATTTGATTTTTAAATCTGTTAATATGAACATTTTCTTGTAGCTCATGTGGATGTTCTTCAGTACACAACTGGCCTGGAACAGATTGTGCCTTGTATGCTAGTCTGTGGGTATCAAATGGCCAGTTCTTTTAGCAGATTTAACTGATTGTTTGAAGAAGGCTTTTATGGGTGTGTGGTCATGTTTATTGAAGAGCCATTTTTGAATGAGTTAGAACAGAATAAAAGCTGAATGTTTCATAACTTCCGAACGCAGTTAGAATGCTGAGTCTTTAGAACTGAGTCCCAAACAATTTTGCTAAAAGGTTTCAGGGTTGCTTTGTTTAAGATCGGCATGCATTTTTTTCTGTTTAAATATTGTGCAATTGAAAGCTGATAAACACATATCAAAAAACGTATATTTTTAAAAAGCTGTTCATTCTATTTGCAACATTTGGCAAATATCAGTATCGCAAGACGGCTTTAATCCGTTCATTTTGGCATTAAGGCTAAGTTATCAATCATAATAGCAATATGTTTACTTTTTAGGTTTATAATTGCTGATCAATGGTAGCCTGTAGTTATTTCAGAAGAATGCTTCATATCATAGTTGATTGTCTGACGCTGACAACCTATTAGGACCATGGAAATGAATCACTAAAGTGTAATAAGGCCCCAGTGGTTATCTTTTCATTGCTAATCAGCAACTTGCATGTAACTTAAGGAAATGAAATGGTTTTGAGAGCATAAGAATAGCAATAACTCAATTTTATAGAACAAGGAATTAAATTTCCACCTCATTCCATTCTCATTTCTGGTGGCAGCAGCTTTACATCAAAATCCTGAATTCCTGAGGCAGCCTCCAGGGGGCAGAACAGAACATCCTTCAACTTTGGGACACATCCTTGACTCTTTGAAATGTCAAAGCCAGGAGAATTTGCATATTTTGATTGGTGCCTGTGCCATTTTAGAAAAACTCTGGTGACCACTTCACCGATGGGATGTTTATTTTTTTTTGTAAAGAGAACCGAGATGTGACTTTTAAGTTCACTGTTTTCCTAGTGGCATTCACTTGCTAGATGGATGTTTAGTAATGGGACTTCCAGGATGTGATCATTGCATGCTATGTACGCTCACAGCATGAAGATATACTTGGTGTTCGGCCTAAAGTGAGTGAATTGGCTGGAGTTCCGGTGGAAAATGTTATCCAGCCAGTCCTGCCTCATCTGGTGTCAGCCACCTGCAGAGAGGGGGTACAAATGTAAGACCACTTATGGTGGAATTTGGGGGTATACAAAAGATGAGCAGAAGCAAAATGCAATTAAATCCTGACCCAGATTCCACCTCCACTGGCGCAGTTAATAACAACTTTGCATCAGCAGTGGCTAAGATTTTGTGACTACGTTGTGATTGTCTGAAATGAGGTCCAAGTATCTGATACCCAGCTACATTTGGTTGAACAAGAGTACAATCAAATGTGTTTTTGGTTTGCAGTCATAATTTGATGGAATGATTTTGTTGTTAGTTCAGTGTTGTGTTTGAACTAGCAGTTTCTGTTATTAAGAACGAAAGCTACCACTTCTTATCCTTATTCCTGTTTAAGCAGAGTAATGTCCATTGGAACTCATTTGATAATTACATGCCTGGGAAGTTCGGTTGCTGGCTGCATACCTGTAATAGAATAACTCTTCAACTTTGTTTTTGTTTTGTATTGACTCAATGTAACTACAGAACAGCTCATAATTTTTTAAAATCCTGTTTACAGTTTATTAGTACCAGGTCAGATTTGGAAAGCTGCTTCTGTCTGGATTTTAAAGCCTACTTTAAACTCGATGGGAAATTTAATTAATCAGAATGGTATAAGTGCTAAAATTTAGAAGGGCAAGAAAAGTCTTGATTGTAGTAATGACGGTGCATGTAAAATATACTTTTGAGAACGTTTTGCAGTTCACTACATTCCCATAAGCTGTCACTTTTGTGCTTTTAAGGTGCAGGAAATTACGGCCCAAATCTTCCGGATCATCGGAAACCAGACCAGAGAACTGGTGGAAGATGTACATCAGAGTCCTGTGGAAGTCCTGATGTGTAGAAGTACATGGGAATTGCCCGGGAAGTTTCAGCTTCTGATAGGCAATCCCTCTGCTGCCTAGGACCCTGCGCAAATGTCTCTGACTCTTATCTAGAGTCAGAGACTTGGACACGTCTGCACGACTTGCTTTGTTAGTTACTCAGGAAATGTTAGACAGCTTAAAACCTTGGGATCCCTCCACAACTGACGTCACCAAAAACCCTCCCGACCATCTGACTAACCCCCACCCCCCAACCGACCCAACCCAACTGAACCCGTCTACCCCTCGACCTGACCCATCTCCCCCTTGCCACTCCCTGACCTGACCTGTCTCTCCCCCCACCCCTGCCGCCAACCTGATCCATCTCCCCCCCACCCACCCGCCTGACCCAAATACCCTTGACCCAACCCTCATACACCTCGACCCAACCCCTCTCCCCGACCCGCCTACCCCTCTACCCTATGCCTACCCCCTGACCTGACCCATCTTACCCCCGCATCTACCTACTGATTACCCCCTCTCTGACCTAAATATCCCGCCAACCCAATTACTGCCGATCCTACCACCCACCTCGCCTCCTATGCACCTCCCCCTCCTACCCATTCACTCACCTATCCATTCACTGACTCACGCTCAAAGACTGGGCCTTTAAACTTAGCTGAATATAGCAACTAGTGTTGTAAAAGTGGGGGGTCTTCAGCCACCTTGAGTGCGATCTGATGGAGGTCCCCAGGAGTCACTGCACTACATTTTTTTTTCATAGCTGGACTTGGAAGATCCCAGAGGAAATGCGCAGCAGCATTGGGCCAGGAAAATCTTCGCAGGCAACATTGCCACTGATCAGAAGTTTTAGGCTTACATGTTTGTTCTCCTTGGTATAATGGATCAAGTCTCTTCAAAAAATAAGCTATAATGTGATAAACAGTGAATAAGTGCTGTGAAGGTTTTTGTGCTGTAGTCACTAATGGTATTTCAGCAATAGATGCAGCTAACTGGAAGAATTGTTGCTTTAAAAAAAGACAGTTGCATGTTCACCAAGTAAAATGAATTTAACCCTAAAATCACAGTGCTGTGATTCATGGTTCATAAATTACATTGGAATATTGAAAGAGAATGGTAGCCCAACTGGTGTGACCTTAAGAATGACACATGTGGATAAAATGCAGCTGGACTTTTGTCTGTGAGACCACTGAGTATGTGGTACGGGATTAATTTGTGTGTTGTTTTGTGCAATTTTTTTGTCATGGGAGCCACTGTGCAAACAGTAGCCTCTGATAGCACCTGCTTCTATTCAAGGAGCATGTGAGGCTTTTCTTTTCCAGAGCTTCAGTAGCCATTCCATTCATCCTCACACAAAAGGACTGCATAAAGGGTGCATTCCAGTGACGCTTAAGTAAACCAAAGCCACCAACAAGGGAGGGACACTTGTAAACATTGGCCCAGCTTATCTGCTGTTGGTCTTTATCAAGTTACATCTGGACCATGTGTTAGCATGAATACTGCACTCTTTGTATACAGACACGTCCTCAGGCGCATTGTAAAAATGCCTTCTTTGGATGAGCATTGCTTTTTATGGTTTTCTTACAAATTGCTAGATTAGGCTGAGCATTTTTCTGTAAAATCAGAAGCAGAATTATAAAAGCTATAGTGTGAAAGTTAACTGTCAGAAATTGAGAATAATCTTGTACCAAACCAACAATTCACAAATTTGCTAGGTAGAAAGAAGGGGAAGAAAGAATTAGGTAACAACTTGCCATGTCCTCAGCATGTCCCAAGGCATTTTACAACCAATAAATTAATTTAGAAACAAAAAGAAAACACATTTGAAGCACAAAGCCAGCTGGTCAACCAACATTACTGGACAGAATAGGCAAGTTAACATTTTGATTTGCAGACCCTACTACAAAACAGCATTTGCACTTTTGTTCTTGGTTTGCAACAGCTGCGATATTTTGCTGATTACTTTTGAATCCAGTCAGATATGTTGGGAACAGCAACAACCTATCTGTGTTCGACAGATGAATGAAAGGCAATTAATCTGTATTCGGTGTTAGTTGAGGGTCATATGTTGGCCAGGGCACTGGAAGAACTTTTTGCTCTTCTTGCCGCGTGCACTAAGAGATTAAAATCTCCCCAAAACTAGCTGAAGAGATAGCATAACTGCTTTTTTTTAGAAAAGAGTGACCTTTCTGATGTACTTGGGAAATCTTGCAATCTGTATGTTGGCAAGTGAATTTAAATACCATTTGTAACAAAGTAATAGCTGAAATGAATATGCACTAATCTAACTTTACCATATTTTAACAAACATGAAGGCTTGCTCTGCATACTTTATTTTAGTAATTTAATGTAATAGTGTTGTATTATTAGTGTCAATCTTTTTACTTGGGAACATTGAGAAAAGCCCTATTTAAATTTTGAAGCCTCATTATTCAAAACAAGTGCAATTGAGTGAATTTTTGACTATGGAGGAGAGGAATAATTGAATGGATCAGATTCTTAGAGTCACCGCATCGCCCATATCTATGCAGCTCCAGGTGAATTCTGTGCTTTATTTCCTAATTTTAGCAAAAGGCCCCACAACTTCTTTGTTCACATGCTTGTTGTACAGTGTCACATTGCAAATGCTGTGGGGTATTCACTTTCTGCGAGAAGTAGGAAACATGCACGCCTGGGAGCTACAGGGAGATTCATGCTACCAAATCCTTAAGCGAGCACAGTGCCCATTGAGTTCTTCACAGAAATTGCTTGCTCAACACATTTCCTGCAGTGAAAAAGCCTCAGTCTTATCATTGCGGCACTACCAGCTGCTTAGATTGTGTAAATTTCTTGATATGTCTACATATGACATTTTTATGTATGGTATTACAATCCAAGGGAAACCACACAAACTTGACATAGTTCAAAAACAATTCTATGAAAACAACATAGTTCAAGTTTGGAAAAATTTATGTGCAATTTAAACACGCTAAGATCTACGTTTATCAGAACCTGGGGGTTCTAATTAAAAGATAAGTTATATTGTCTGAAGGATCTTTAAATGTGGAATGCAGGTATAAAATGCTACAATTAAGGACAAATGGGCTTCTGTATTTTATACAGAATTCAAAAGCGTGGCATGATAGATGAAATAACCTGTAGTATAAATTAATAAATTTCAATTGCCTGCTTAAGGGCAGAAACTTTTTTTGTGCATTAAGTAAGGCAGTGGTCCTTCTGCCTTCCGGTATCGTACACAGGACTATGACCGGTGCTTTCTACAGATGGCTTCAGAGGCAACACCACATCATAATGACTAGATTTTGTGGTCAGCAGCAAAGCGACAGTTCGTGCCATTGACATCGAAGGAAACTCCAAAGATCTTGCGATCTTTGTAATGTGGAATACACCTTTCCTGACATTAATTTGAATCTGATGCCAATTCATGGGACCTCTAGAAATAGTGATGTTATCAAGTCAATAAGTAGCCATTCACATTATTAAGTTGTACTTTTTAGCATAATGGAAATAAATGACAGTACGCAGATATAAAGTTAGTTTTCTGAGCCAGGGAGTTTGTTCAAAAGTAATTATGACTTTGTACATTGCTTAAAAACCCAGTTACACTTCATAAACAATGCATTACTTCCAAAGGTTTTTAACAGCAATATTACAGCACGAAAGGATAAGTTTTCATCACTTCAATGATTTTGAAAGATTGCTTCAACGAAGGCTTCAACAGCACACCAGGTGGAGGAACTGTGGATCACTGACAGAGCCTTCTAGATTTCCATGTTCAACTCCACCTGTGCAGATGCCAGAAGTCTCTGTCAGTTTCTGAAAGCATATTGCTGGCGGTCCCATTACCATTGCAACCCCAAATTTTGGACCAGCATTTTCAGCATCATATATAGAAACCAGGCTTTTGCTAGCAGGACTAGCTACGGAGCTCAGTCTCTCGCACCGGTTTGTGAAACAGTTTTGGCACAGCATCAGATTTTCAGGATACCTGACTCATTAAGGCTTAAACATGAATCATTTCTTCAGCTTAAGAAAAAATCACTGTAAACGATCATTTTTTAAAATTTCACAAAGGCTAAAATAAAACTGTAGTGCCAGATACTGTGGCGAGAAAAAACTTACATACATAAGAACATTAAAAACATAAGAAATAGGAGTAGAAGTAGACCATACCATTCCTTGAGCTGTTTCACCATTCAATACGATCATAGATGATCTACCTGAGCTCCACTTTCCAGACTGCTACCTAGATCCTTTGATTCCCTGAGAGACGAAAAACCTCTCTATCTCAGCCTTAAATAAACATAGTGATGATTCCTCAGATACTGAAGCAGTCTGTGTCCATATGCAGTAAGACCAGGGCAACATTCAGTTTTGGGCTGATAAGTGGCAAGTAATATTTGTGCCACACAAGTGCCAGCCATTGACCATCTCCAACAAGAGAGAATGTAATCATCTTCTCTTGACATTCAATAATATTACCACTGCTGAATCTCCCACCATCAACATCCTAGGGATTACCATCAGCCAGGAACTATAACTGAACTAGTCATATAAATACAGTGGCTGTATTTCACAGAATCACCGAATTGTTACAGCCCGTTGTATCTGCAAAAGCTCTCCAAATGAGCATCATGCCCTAATGTCGTTCTCCTGCTTTTTCCCCATACCCTTGCATATTGTTTCCATTCAAATAATTCAGGATACCCGACTCATTAAGGCTTAAACATGAATCATTTCTTCAGCTTAAGAAAAAATCACTGTAAACGATCATATTTTTAATTTCGTAAAGGCTAAAATAAAAATGTAGTGCCAGATACTGTGGCCAGAAAAAACTTACATACATAAGAACATTAAAATATATTGCCCTTTCAAATGCCTCAGTTGAACCTGCCTCCACCTCACTTCCTGTCAGTGCCTTCCAGACTTGAAACACTCTCTGTGTGAAAAATTTTTTCCTCACATCACGCTTGCTTCTTTTGCAAATCACTTTAAACCCATGCCCTTGACGAGCGGGAGCAGTTTCTCCCTATCTACTCTACCCAGCCCCCTCATGATAATATAATGGTAATATAACACCCTATTCAAAAAGTTGGGGGGGTGGGAGGCAGAAAGTAGGAAACGATAGATCAGTTAGTTTAACATCTGTCATTGGGAAATTGTTGGAATCCATTATTAAGGAAGTAGTAATGGGACATTTGGAAAGTCAAAATGCAATCCATCAGGGTCAGCATGGTTTTATGAAAAGTAAATAGTGTTTGACTAATTTGCTAGAGTTCTTTGAAGATGGGGCAAGCAAAGTGGATAATGGGGATCCTGTAGATGTATTATATCTGGACTTCCAGAAGACCTTTGATAAGGTGCCGCACAAAAGATTAATACACAAGATAAGATCACACGGAGTTAGGGGTAATATATTAGCTTGGATAGAGGATTGGCTAACCAACAGAAAGCAGAGAGTCGGGATAAATGGGTCTTTTTCTGGATGGCAAGCTGTAACTAGCGGGTGCCACAGTGTTCGGTCCTTAGGCCCCAAATATTTATAACATATATTAATGACTTGGATTAAGGGATAGAAGGTACTATAGCTAAATTTGCAGATGACACCAAAATAGATGGGAAAGCAAGTTGCAATGAAGAAATAAGAAATGTACAAATGGATATGGACAAGTTAGGTGAATGGGTCAAAATTTGGCAGATGGAGTTTAACGTGGATAAGTGTGAGTTTATCCATTTTGGTCGGAAGAATAAAAAGGGTGCCTTATTATTTAAGTGGAGCGAAACTTAAGAATGCTTCAGTGCAGACGAACTTGGGTGTCCTCGTGCATGAATAGCTGGAAGCTAGTATGCAGGTACAGCAGGTAATAAGGAAGGCAAATAGAATTTTGGCATTTATTGCTGAAGTAATAGAGTATAAAAATAGGGAAGTGTTGTTGCAATGGTACAAGGCATTGGTGAGACCTGGAGTACTGTGTACAGTTTTTGCCCCCTTACTTGAGGAAGGATGTAGTTGCACTGGAGGCGGTTCAGAGGAGATTCACTAGATTGATTCCGGAGATGCGGGGCATGTCTTATGAGGAGAGATTGAGCAGTTTAGGCCTATACTCCCAAGAGTTTAGAAGGATGAGAGGAGAACTAATTGAGGTATATAAGATGCTAAAGGGGATAGACAAAGGAGATGTGCAGTGGATGTTTCCCCTTGTGGGGCATTCTAGAACGAGGGGCCATAGTTTTAGGCTAAGGGGTGGTAGATTTAAATCAGAGATGAGGAGTAATTACTTTTCTCAAAGGGTCGTGAATCTGTGGAATTCACTACCTCAGAGTGTAGTGGATGCCGGGACGCTGAATAAAATTGAGGAGATAGACAGATTTTTAATTAGTAATGAGTTGAAAGGTTATGGGGAGAGGGCGGGAAATTGGAGTTGAGGTCGAAATGAGATCAGCCATGATCGTATTGAATGGTGGGGCAGGCTCGAGGGGCTGAATTGCCTACTCCTGCTCTTAGTTCTTATGTTCTTATATTCTCATGAGTTTGAACACCTGTATCAAATCTCCTCTTAGCCTTCTCCTCTCCAAGGCAACAGTCCCAATCTCACCAGTCTACCTTCATAACTCAAGTTTCTCATCCCTGGAACCATTCTTGTGAACCTTTTCTACACTCTCTCCAATGCGATCACATCCTCCCTATAGTGTGGCACCCAAATCTGTATACAGTACTCCAGCTGAGGCCTAACTAGTGTCTTATATAAACTCAGCATAACCTTTCTGCTCTTGTACTCTGTGCCCCTATTAATAAAGCCCAGAATACTGTATGCTTTATTAATTTTCAGGGCTACAGGGCTGTGGAGTGGGACATTTAGATGGAGAGAGATTGCCAAACTCTTAAGGTACAGAGGGATCTGGGTATCCTAGTACATGAATCAGGTAAAGTTAGTATGCAGAAACAGCAAGTGATTAGGAAGGCAAATGGAATTTTGTTGTTTATTGCAAGGGGAATGGAATTTAAAAAGGGACATTTTGCTACAGTTGTACAGAGTGTTGGTGACATCACATCTAGAGTATTAGGTTCAATTTTGGTCTCCCTATTTAAGAAAGGATATAAATGCATTGTAAGCAATTCAGAGGAGGTTCACTTGACCAATACCTAGGATGGGTGGGTTATCTTATGAGGAAAGGTTGGATGTGCTGGGCCTGTATTCATAGGAGTTCAGAAGATTTGAGAGGTGATCTTATTGAAACATATAAGATCCTGAGGGGACTTAACAGGATGGATGCTGAAAAGATGTTTCCAATTGTGGGGGACTAGGGGGCACAATTTAAGAATAAGAGATTTCCCATTTAAGACAGAAATGAGAAGAATTCTCTTCTCAAAGGATGATGAATCTATGGAACTCTCTTCCCCAGAGAGCGGTGGAGGCAGGATGAATGAATATTTTTAAGGCAGAGGTAGATAGATTATTGACTAACAAGGGAATTAAATGTTATCGGGGTTGGGCAGAATGTGGAGTTCAGTCCACAATCATATCAGCCATGATCTTGTTGAATGATGGAGCTGGCTCGAAGGGCCAAATCACCTGCTCCTAATTTGTATGTTCATATGAATCCACAACCATAAGGGTCAGTGGTAGAGAATTCCAAATGTTCACAAACCTTTGAATGAGGTCATTTTTCCTCATCACCATCCAAAATGATTGACCCCTTATGCTGAGTCTGTTCCCCATGTTCTAGATTTCCCAGCCAGAGGAAATAACTTCTCAGTGTCTACCCTGTTAAGCCCTCTCAGAACCTTGTATGTTTCAATGAGGTTACTTCTCACTCTTCTAAACTCCAGAGAGCATAGGCCCAGACACAGCCTCTCATCTGAGGGCAACATCTCAACCCAGGAACTAATCTAATGAACCTTCGCTGTACAGACTCCAATGCAAGTATATCCTTCCTTAAATAGGTAGAGAAAAACTGCACACAGTCCTGCAGGTGTGATATTCCAGGTGTGGCCTCAACAAGGCCCTGGACAGTTGTGGCAAGACTTCCTTATGAGGCAGTTAAAGGGACTGGGCAGGCAGGAGTGGATGAGCCTCAGGCATCGCAATTATCAAACGGATTTGAGATGCTCAAAACTTGTGTGGACGAAGGCGGGATCTACAAGGTGGATGATCAGGCTGGCCGTGGTACCATGGTACAGGAAGCCATTCAAATGTGGGGAGCAAATAGGAATGTAGTGGTAGTAGAAGACAGTGTAGTGAGCGGGATTAACGCTGTTCTCTGGAGCAAAAAGGGAGAGTCCGAACTGCTGTGTTGCCTGCCTGGTGCCAGGGTTCGGGACATCTGCTCAAGGCTGGAGAGGAACTTGGAGTGGGAGGGGGAGGATCCAGTGGTCGTGGTCCATGTAGGTACTAACGACGTAGGTAGAACTACGAAAGAAGTTCTGCATAGTTAGTATGAGGAGCGAGGTACAAAATTAAGAAGCAGAACCTCAAAGGTGGCAACCTCTGGGTTATTAGCTGAGCCATGTGCAAATTGGCATAAGGCAAATAAGATTAGATAGCTGAATGTGTGGCTCAAATACTGGGAGAAGTGGGTTATGGTTCGTGGGGCACTGGCATCAGTACTGAGAAAGTGGGGGCTGTACTGTTGGGACAGTCTACATCTGAACCATGCTGGGACCAGTGTACTAGTGAGCCACATAACTTGGGAAGTAGAGAGGGCAGGGGGATTTGAGGGATCAAGTTTGGGGTAGATGTTGGAAATCATGGGGTAGAGTCAAAGCAGAAGAGCAAAATAGTAATATGGGAAATGAGGGTCAGAGAATGGCAGGAAGGGAAAGACCTAAGAATGCACCAACAGTCAAGACTAGATGCTACAAAGACGTCAAAAAGGCAAAACTAAAGGCTCTATATCTGAATGCATGTAGCATTCGTAACAAAGTAAATGAGTTGATAACGCACATTAAGTAAATAAATATGATCTGATAGCCATTACTGAGTCGTGGCTGCAGGATGTAAAGGATTGGGTCCTGAATATTGAGGGGTATATGAAATTCAAGAAGAATAGGAAGCTAGGTAAAGGTGGAGGGGTAGCATTGTAAATCAAGGATGGCATTGGTGCAATAGTTAGGGATGACCTTGACTCAGGAAATCAGGATGTAGAATCGGTTTGAGTGGAGAAGAGAAATAGTAGGGGAAAGAAGTCACTAGTGAGGCAGGACCCCTAACAGTAATCACAGGTAGGACAAAGTATACAGGAAGAAATATTGGGTGCTTGTGATAAAAGGACGGCAATAATCATATCTACATATCTACATATAAAATGAAAAAAATCAGATTGACAGCAGTAGCCTGGATAAGGACCTCATAGAATTTTTTGAAATGGTTTCTTAGAGCATCAGGTTCTAGAACCAATCAGAGTGCAGGTTATATTTGACTGTAATGTGACAGGATTAATTAATGACCTCAGCGTATAAGCACCCCTAGATAACAGCGACCACTATATGATTGAATTTTACATCCAGTTTGAAGGAGGGAAGAGTGGTTCTAAGACTAATGTTTTAAAATTAAATAAGTACAACTATGTGGACATGAGAGCTGAGCTAGCTAAAGTGAACTGGGATACTAGGCTAGAGGATAGATCATTAGAGAAGCAGTGGGAAACATTTAAGGGATATTTCAGAATATTCAGAATAAGTATATTCCGACTATAAAGAAATATTATAATGGGAGGACCCACCATCCTTGGTTAAGGTAAGGTAAGAAGTTAAGGAAAGCACCAAACTTGAAAAAAAGCACATGACTGTGCAAAGATTAGTGGCAGGTCAGATGATTGGTCAGAATACAAAGAACGGCAGAGAGTGACTAAAAGGTTAATCAGGAAAAAGAAATTAGAGTATGAGAGGAAGCTAACTAGAAATGTAAAAATGGATAGCAAGAGCTTCTTTAGGTATTTAAAAAGGAAAAGAGTAAACAAAGTAGGTGTTGGTCCTCTACAGAGTGACAGTGGGGAGTTAATGGCAGATAATAAGGAAATGGCGGATGAAATAAACAAATATTTTGCTTCTGTCTTCATGACAGAGGATACAAAAAACATTCCAGTAATAGCCATAAATCAAGAGGTGAGAGGAAGAGAGGAATTTGGTGAAATTACAATCACTAGGGAAATCTTACTGAACAAACTGTTGGAGCTGCGGGCTGACAAGTCTCCGGGTCCTGATGGACTTCATCCTTGGGTCTTAAAAAGGTGGCTAATGAGGTAGCGGATATGTTGGTGTTAATTATCCAAAATTTCTGGAAAGGTTCCATCAGACTGGAAAATCGCAAATAAAACCCCTGCACTCAAGCAGGGAGGGAAATAGAAAAAGGAAACTATAGGCCAATTTGCCTGACGTCAGTCATGGGGAAGCTGCTAGAATCATTCATTTAGGAGGTTATAGCTGGCTACTTATAAAAACTCAATGTAATTGGGAAGAGTTGACATGATTTTTTTGAAAGAGAAATCATGTTTAAACAATTTATTGGAGTTCTGTGAATGAGCAACTCGCACCATGGATGAAGGGGATCCTGTGCTTGGATTTCTGGAAGGCATTTGATAAGGTGCCACATCAAAGGTTATTTTGGAAAATAAAAGCTCATGGTGTATGGGGTAACACATTAGCATGGGTAGAAATTGACTGACGGCAGAAAACAGGGTATACATTAATGGGTCTTTATCTGATTGGCAGGATGTGACGAGTGGGCTTCTGCAGGGGTCTTGCAGTGGCCTCAACTTTTAGCAGTTTATATCAATGACTTAGCTGAGGGGAGGAAAGGCATAGCAGCTAAATTTGCAGATGACACAAAATAGGTAGGAAAATATGTTGTGGAGGTTGCTAACTTTCTATGTTGCTTTCACATGTGCACCCAAGCCTTTCTGAACATCAACATTTCAAAGTTTAATGCCCTCTAAAATAAATTCTGTTATTTTGTTTTTACTACCAAAGTGCACAACCTCATTATACTCGTTACATTATACCCCATCTGCCAATTTATTGCCCACTCACTTAACCTGTCTATATTTCTTTGCAGCCTCTTTGTGTCCTCCTCACAGCTTATATTTCCACTGAGCATTGTATTGTCAGAAAAACTATTTACGTTGCTCTGAGTCATAAATATAGATTGTAAATAGCTGAGACCCTGGCACTGATTTTTGCAGCACTCCAATTGTTACAGTCTGCCAACTTAAAAATGCTGTTGGCGTAAATATCTGTTAAAAGTGATGTTGAACGTGTTCAGAAATGGATTCCAAGTGCTGAATTGAATTGGCTTTCCAGATATTTTGAAAAGGATCTGAAGAGGCATCTTTCAGCAAGAATTAATCAAGTTAAAAAATATCTCTGAAGGGGAAGAGTATTTTAAATGCTTCTTCTGTGTTTACCATTTCAAACAACAATAACTTACATTTATATAGCCCCGTTAAATTGTAAAATGTTCCAAGATGCTTTACAGCAACATTATCAAAAAAACATTTGAAACAAAAATACATAAGGTGATGTTTGGATA
Organism: Carcharodon carcharias; assembly: GCF_017639515.1. NCBI lineage: Eukaryota > Metazoa > Chordata > Chondrichthyes > Lamniformes > Lamnidae > Carcharodon > Carcharodon carcharias. Next base: position 114,701,412 of record NC_054475.1, read on the forward strand.
GATGTCCAAAGCTTGGTCAAAGAGTTAGGTTTTGAGGAACATCTTGAGGAGAAATAGGTAGGAGGAGAGATTTAAGGAGTTAATTCCAGAACAATTAAAATTGGGGATGCAGAAGAGAATAGAATTGCAGGACCACAGATATCTTGCAGAGTCATAGGCCTGGAGAAGTTACAGAATAGGGAGGGGAGGGGCCATGGAGGGATTTGAAAACAAGCATGAGAATTTTAAAATTGAAGTTTTGCAGGACTATGTGCCAGCCAGGTGCAAGGACACGGGCATCAGAATTTCAGATTAGGGCAACTTTATGTAGGGTGTAAAGTGTGTGGTTGGCCAGGAGAGCATTGGAATAGTCAAATCTAGAAGTAACAAAGGCATGGATGACGTTTTCAGCAGTAGATGAGCAGAGGTAAGGGTGAATTCAGACGATTTTAGAGGTAGAATGAAGTGGTCTTGGTGATGGTGTGGATGTATGGTCAGAATCTTATCTTGGTATTAAATACAACACCAAGGTGTGATTGGTCTGGTTGTCTGGTTCAGCTTCAGACTGTTGCTGCAGAGAGGGATGGATTCAGTGGCTAGAAAACGGAGTTTGCTTTATGTCAATGCTTTCAGTCTTTCCACTATTTAGCTTATGGAAAGTTCTGCTCATTCAATACTGGATGCCAGACATGCAGTCTAACAAATTAGAGACAATGGCAAGATCAAGAGGACTTGTTGAGATAGACATGTGGGAATGCGCACACATAATTTTTCATGCAGTGAGTGGTTAGGATCTGGAATGCACTCCCTGAAGAATGGTGGAGGCAGGGTCACTTGAGGCTTTCAAAAGGCAATTGCATCATTTTCTGAAAAGGAAACACTTGCCGGGTGATTGGAAAAAGACGGGGGAATTGCTCCTTTGGAGGTCCAGCAGTGACACCACAGACTGAATGGCCTCCTTCTGTGCTGCAACCATTCTGTGATCCTATGAATGTTATTATCAGTGAATGTGTCTTGTGGCAGTAACCTCCCAAAAAGCATTATCCCATTATTTACCTGAGTGTGAAGATGGTTAACATTTTGTTTGCTTCACCTTTCAAGGAAGTTCCTTGAATTTGAAAGGAAAAGAAATAACCTTCTAATGCTCATTATTTTCTGTTGGTCATAGTGTTATAGATAGCACTGTGTAGAGTTATGTGTCTACCTTCAGAAACTGCCTTGCCAGTAGTTTGTAAGAAGAAGCTGGACAAACAATGGACTCTGTTAAATCGTTGTCTCAGTTCTATATATTGTTAATTGCTGATTGGTGCTGTACAGTATCACAGCCATGTCTTTGCTTCTCATTTGTAAATAAATCTAAATAAGAGCCTTGACGATATTTCTAGTCTGCATAATCAGAGATCATAGATTTAAAATAATTATCTGAAGAAAACAGGTGAAATTGGAATATTTTCCTCTCACAGAGGGATGTTAATATCTGGAATAAACAATCTGAAAGGATGGTGGATTTGGACATCATAGCAACTTTCGAAACGCTATGGACTTGAAGGAGACTAATTTGCAGGGTTATGAGGAAAAAGCTGGGATGTGACTAAATTGGACAGCTCATTCAAAGAGTCGACACTGATATGATAGGCCAAATGGCCTCCTCCAGTGCTGTTAGATTCTATGATTCTAGCAATACGAGCCAATTATTGTATCGATTTGTAGTGGATATCCTAGCGTTCTCCAATAATCAATTTACTGAATTAATCTTTGGTTAATTCCATGGAACTAAGTTAATAAGAGGGGCATTTATATTGCCTCTTCTATCTTGACAATTATATTTGCCTTCATTCTATTGCTGTTGCTGAGTGCTGTTTCGCAGGTGTGTTTATCCATGTGGCAACCTTAACAATGAGTGTTGACAAGGTATGTAACTGGAGAGGCACGAAAGCACACAATCTCATGTTGGGAAATAGTTTCATGAACCCTGGTTACCCAGTAAACTGGTACCAAGTGTAGTGACAAATCTGTAAGCTCAGCATCAACCAGAGATGGAGCTGGAGCTCATCCTGATCTGTAAGTCTGATTAAAATAGTGGAAAGTATATTTAGCAACTTGATGCATCAAACATTTTGAGTCATGACAAATCAGTAAGCCCCAGTTTTTTCCAAACAAAAGTTTGTTCACCGCATCAAAACTTAAGCTAATTCCTCCATTTATTCCTCACCAATTTTTTTTCTATGTCATCTCAAAGTATTGATTCTGTGCTGGGATACAGTTCTATAACAGCTAGGTACTCTATGGTTATTTAACTATTTTCATGTGCGAGCCTTGATCCTGGATGTCTGAAACCTATTTAATTATTCGAGGACTTTGCAGCCAACATTGGTCCTCGCCTCACCCACAGTCCATGCATTACCAGTATTGGTCATGAGCTAGATCCAAGAGTTTTTCCCTTTACTTACATAAATAAGTTGTTACCAATTGTACCTCTCACCTTGCCCCAGCTACAACCCACTCAGCACAGATTATGTCATTTTCTGTATGGCTCAGACTTTTACTGGATAAGCTCATTTAGCAATTGGGAAACTCAAACAGCACATTTATTTTTGTCAATATGTGGGAGTGTGCAGAATTACCTGAAATTTGTAGGATGGTAAATTTGTGAAACAATGAGAACTGGGGAGCTCACATTTTTTTGGCATGATTCAAAATTAACAAACTTGTATATGATTTAGAACACTTGACAGGTGATTTCCTTAATAAATTATTGAAGTTGACATTTTTTTTAAAAAGTTAGCATTTCTCTTTAATGTAATATAACTGAGCAGTTAAGCTGATGCTGTTGGCTTTTTGTGAGGGATTGATGATTGAAGGTGTGTTTCTTGAATCACTTATTTGTTGTAACCAGAATTTCAATTTTTTTTAAACTAGAAACTACACTGGTGTGTGTAGGATTTTGTAAACATATACACTGGGGAAACGTGACAGGCTTTGATTTACAAATACCTAGTTCAATCTCCATTATACAATGTTGAAATGAACTATATCAGATTTAATGAGCAATTCTGTAATGGGGACACATGTACTAAGTGCACAAGGGAAGCAGCTACATGTGCAGGGACTAATTAGTATGAAGCATGCACGTATATTTAGGCTTATTTTCATCTCTGAAATTCTACATTATGTAGTGGTTATTAGTGAGATTTATGGTAATGTTGAAATTAATCGAAGATTTTTTCCAGCATGGTATAAATGGAGATACTATGAAAATATATGACTGTTGAAGTGATGTTCCTGCATTAAAGGAAAACAGTGAGAAAATTAGATGGCAAATGAAAAATGTTGAATGTGCATAATAGGATATTTTGATCTTTTTGTGAAAAAAATGTATTTTCATTGAGTGCAGCTGAATTGCCCACTCACCTTATAAGTCAGGGCACCATGGCTCTTTGGAGTCATCTGTGCCGAGCTGATCACATAAGCTTCTGGTGAACCTATTCTTCACGGGTAGTTAAATATAAGAAGTTGAGTACAGATGACGTTCAAATTTAGATGTAAATACAATTCATAAAACTGCAATTTTTAAAAATTCAGTTATGAGATGAGGGCATCACTGGCTAGGCCAGCATTTATTGCTCATTCCTAATTGCCCTTGTGAACTTGCTCAGCCATTTAAGAGTCAACACATTGCTGTGGGTCTGGAATCACATGTAGGCCAGACAACAGATTTTACTGGATTAGTGAACCTGCATGGTCATGCCAGAGTTTTTTTGAATTTAAATTTCACCATCTGCTGTTATGGGATTCGAACCTGGGTCCTTGGAACATTACCCTGGGGCTTTGGGTTACTAGTCCAGTGTCAATACCATCTCCCCTAAACTAGGAAGTATTCAGAATTCTTTATGGTTGCTCTCACTCATCAAAGGTGGGACTGTGTAAAAGTAGTGGCAATTGTTTGGATTTTCTTGATGTCCTTAAATTATGTAAACTAAACTGGAGTAATTTGTGCTGATCTCAAAGCTCTAAAGTTGTGTTCTGTCAGTCAGCTGTTTCTTTAAAGGACAATAACCATTGTTTGTTTCTCAAAATATCTGGCTTTTTATTTGTGTCTGTTGCAAATGCAGTTTACCACAGGCACAGAAGCACACAAAGCCTCCACTTAATCCTGACATTGTTATTTCTCTCCACGGATGATTTATTATCATTCCTAAGGTTTTTCCTTGGATCCTCTCAGCTTTCAGCTTAATGAGTAGATTTTTATGTGGCAAACCAAAAAATTGCAGAAGATACTGAAATGAGAGCTGAAGACAGAGAGATAAACAGCAGACAAATTAGAAATATCTCAAAAATTGCAGGAAAATAGCAAAAGTGATGAGGAGTTGTTAAATTCTATGTACTTCAAAGTTTGTAGCCTAACTAATGAAGTTGATGAGCTGCAGGCACAAAATGCTACATGTGAGTGTGATGTAATTGAGTTAATAAAGACTTGGTTGGCTCAATGAGATTTTAACATAAAATAAAAATAAAAATACCTGGAAAAACTCAGCAGGTCTGGCAGCATCTGCAGAGAGGAACACAGATAATAATTTTAACATTCCTGGCTACGAAGTATTCAGGAATGATCGAGAAGAAAAAGAGGGGTGTGGCAGTATTGAATAAAGATGCTACAATTCTACACAGAAACAGGGGGGGAGCTGTTGCATTGTTAGGAGTTGTTTTAAAGAGCTTCAAACAATGAGGAGATAGATGAACAAATTTAACAGCAAATTGCAAGGACTTGTAACAAAAGCAGACCAGCAATAGATTTTAATTACCCCTATATAGACCTGGAGAAACATAGTCTAAGTTAGGGGAGGAGAGAGATTTTTTGATATGTACAGGTGAAGTTTCTAGATCAGTATAACTCCTGTTAAACAAGAAAGGGAGCACTGTTGGATCTGGCTCGGGGAAATGAAGTACAGAAAATGTAGGGTGTTATAGGAGGAGATTATTTAGCTAACATAATTTGGTATAAACAAAATATGGGAAGAGACCAGAAAATATCCAAGGTAAAATGATCAACAGGGAAGGAACTAGTTCCAGTGATTTAAGAAGAGACTTTGCACAGGTAGATTGGAAAAGTTGATTGCCTGGTAAAGCAATAACTGAGCAATGGTTAGACCAAATGACAGGATCCTGATTCAGTTAATAACCAGGAAGGTGAAGGAAATTACAAGAGGAAACTCGAATAAAAAGTTAATGTGGGAGGCAAAAAGAGAGAGGTTACAAGATAAGATCAGCAGGCAACATTAAATTGAACCCTTCTTGCACTTTATGCTCATAAAATGTTAAACTAGTTTGCTAGGAGAAAAACTTTGGCCTATGAAGGGAAAACCTTCATGTAGGGGCAGAGTACATGGCTAAAGTACTAAATGAATCTTTTGCATCTGCCTTCACAAAGGAAATGGATGATGTGAAAGTTACACTAAAAGAGGACGGCAGCAATTGACAGAATAGGTAGAGAGGGCATACCAAGAATATTAACTTTATTGAAAATTGATAAGACATCTGTTGCAGATGGAATGCATCCTTGTTTGCTGAAAGAAGCACAGGTAGAAATAGAAGACACATTCATCACAATCTTTCAATCCTTGTTGGATACAGGAGTAGTGCAATAGTGCCAGAGGGCTTTAGAGTTGCTAATGTTATACCACTATTCAAGAGAGGGGAGAAGGATAAGCCAGGTAACTACAGGTCAGTCAGCCTGTTGATGATGGGGAGGTTATTGGAAATCATTTGGAGAAAACATTTGTTAATCAAAGAAAGCCAATATAGATGTGCTTAAAGGCAAGTTCTGTATGACGAACTTGATTTAATTCTTTGATAAGGTAACAGAGAAGGTAGTGCACTGAATCTAACTATGGACTTGTGGAAGGTGTTTAGATAAAGTATCACATAGGAGGCTTAATAAGAACATGGAAGCCCTTGGAATTGAGTGGAAAATGGCAGTATGAATACAAAATTGGCATAATGACAGGATGCAAAGTGTGATGGTGGATGCATATTTTTCAGAGTGGGTAATGGTGTTATGATCCTGTTAGCACCTGGTAACTTTTTCGTTAAAGTTGACGAAATTTGAAATCCCAGAAATTTATACTAAGAGAATAAAGCCACAAGGTCCCATGGCTTTCAACAAACAGAAGAAACTTTATGATACCAGAGCCAACAAAACAAACAATCAGTGCTATTTATCTTCTACTCTAACCTACAGAATTAGCATGAGGTAAACATGAATTAACAGGTGTGGTCAAATATATTATGGGCAGAATTTTGCCCTTGACGGGGGGTGCGGGCCCGACTGACTCAGCGGTGGGCAGGCAGCTGATTGCCGCTGCCGAAACGGGCCATGCCGCCAAAATCGTTGCGGCGGCGAGCGTGTTCAGTCCACCGGTTTCCAGTGGGGAACCAGCAGTCTGTATAAAGAGTGGCCAGGCAGCCTCGTTGAGGCAATGCACCAAGGCCACTGACAGAGAGTGACATGCTGCTTTCAGGGCACAGGAGGAGGAGGGGGAGGGGGCAGGCTGCTGGATAGGCCAGTGAGGGGCCACTGTGCCCCTCGCTTCTCAGATGCCTGCCTTGCTGTCTTCCTCGAAGAGGTGTTCAACTGTCGGGATATTTTATATCCAGAGGATGGGAGGAGGAGGGCTCCTCACTTCACCAGGCAGGCGTGGCAGGAGGTGGCGGAGGCAGTAAGCTCCCATGACGATGTGCAGTGCACAGGAATACAGTGCCGCAAGCGATTCAATGACTTGTTGTGCTCTGGAAGGGTGAGTACCATGTCAGCTTTGGCCATTTGACGCAAAGCTAGCCTTAGCCTTTGAGCCCCTCCCCCCCACGTCTTCGTGTCATTACTGCATTGGCCATTTGGCACATGCTGGGTGGGCAAACAGATAGTGACCATGCTTACGTCAGCCTTACTGGTTGAGGAGAATATGGGTTCTCCCCACAGTAGATGTTGGTGTTTGTCACATTTGAGTAGTCTGGGGTGAACCTGCAGGGAAGGTAGCTAGACACATACTCAGAACTCTAACACATGTCTTATTGATGGTGATGAGATGGTGGAAGGGGATCCTCAAGCTCGGCACTGCACCTAGTTGTGCCTCCTTGTCATGGGCGCTAAGACCCATGTGTTATTCAAAGTGATGGATGCCGAATGTGTCCAAGGTGGCCGTTGGGGGAGGGGTTTGGGAGAAGCTGTAGTTTCTTCAGGGGACTGATCACCAGTAGTGTGGACAGGAGCCACTGGAGGCCTCAGATGGGCCACTGTGGTTGGGGTGCGGCGTGTGTGTGCAGAGCACATGAGAGATCAGCCCAAATAAATTCTCTTCTCTGTTCTGCAGGCAAAAACTGAACACAATTTCAGGGAGTGCCAGCAGAGTGGTGGTGGGCACACCATGCTGCAGCGCCTCACCACCTATGAGGAGCAGACCATGGAGCTGGGGAGGAGGCAGGCGGCCAGGGCAGCAGGTGTCAGTGAGGCTGGGATGCAGCGGCCAGGTATTTGAGGTCCACAGTCCCATCCACTCTGTCTCCCCGCCATCCAAACCACTGATGGTTGCTGCAATCGTTAATGCTGTAGCACTGCTCATTCACAGACTGAGACACTCAGACGTGTGGGTCATACAGAAAGGTCCCTCGGCCCATTGAGGTTGCGCCTCTCCAGCACCTTCCAAAGTCACCTTATCCCATTTGTGACCACTATCCCCATGGCCTAACATGCCAAGGCATCGCTGCTGCACATCCAAAGACGTTTTGCATCATAGGAGGGTTTGTACCTCCACCACCCTTTCAGCCAGTGCTTCCCACATTACTCTGTCCAAAAGTTCCTCAACATCTCACCTGTCAACCTCATGGCACTCAAATAAATGTCACCACGTTACTCATCCCTGCGCCAAGTAGAAATGTTGTCTTCTGTCCACCCGTTCTATGCCCCTCATAATAGTATGAAGGTCAAAAATGTGACCTGTCATTCTCCCGTGCTCCACGGCAAATGTCACAAGTGTCTGCAATGTTTCCTCAGCCCTGCAACTCTCCAGGCCATCATGCATCCAGGTCAGATACCTCTGCACTCTCCCCACTCCAATGCCACATAACATTCCATGTGGCATTCCTTAGGCCATCTGACCAGCCTGTCTGTATGCACATCTAATGTTTGGGCCTCCTCTGGACTATTTTCCACCCCACCAATGCTCGTCTCCTTAGGTTCTTGAAGGTGAGCAACTTATGAGGCTGGGGGGTAAAGGGATGAAAGGTGTTACTGACTGAACGCTAACTGATGCACTGTTCTTGTTGTTAATTTGAACATCACCACCGCATGGCCGTGGCCAACAAGTCCGGACCCCCACCCCAACCCCACACCTGAGGGCCAAGACGTGCAACTTGCGGCACATCATTTCAGCCAGCCAGGCACCAGCACAGTGACAAGCACCTTGGTGGGGAATGTAATGTCGGCTAGTGTCCCGGGCCACAGTGGAGAGGGCATTTCACAATTGCTAGAGGAGACAGCAAGGACAGAGAGTGCCGATGGCTCCAGCAGCCGGAGGACTGCAGGGGACCAGGCACATGCTGAGTCCGGCAGTGATGATGTGCCTCTGGAGATGTCACAAATGCAGCAGCTGCAGGACAAGTGACAGGATTCACGGGTGCATCTGGCAGGGTTTCATGAGGGTGTGCTTCGGTTGGTCTCTGTGGTGGAGGAGTTCAGGCACAGTGTAAGTGAAGACATGAACCTCAGGTTAGAGCAGCAGACTTCCTCCACTGAGAGATTGGTGACTCTCATGGAGAGGGGCTTCGATCAGATTGAGAGTCTTCTGATTGGGTTACGCTCTGCCCTGCAAGCCCTCACAGCAGTAATGGCCAGGGGTGGTCATTCCCAATGTGGGAGATGTTCTGGGCACCAAGTGTCGGCGCTCGGTGCCCATGCATCTGCAGTGAGCAGGGAGGTCCAATGTGACCTCACGTCAGCGCAGCAGCTGCCTGTTGTCACTGCAAGCTCTTCTCAGGATGCTCCGGATGAGGGCAGCAGCTCCTCTGCCCCTCTGCCAGTGATCATTGCATCTGTTGAGGCTGCGACAACTGGGGAGGTGCCAGTTCTGGAACTGGCCACTCCCTCCCAGGCAGGGCCAGCACACGCTCCACGGGCCAGAGGATGCCCGCCAAGGTCATCTACGCCAACAGGACAGCAGAGTCAGCAGGCCGTCTCACAAGCCACTCCGAGCAATGGGCGGCACCTTGACATAGCACCCGCAAACGAAATCATAAGGCAAGTTAGGCACTCCACGGGTATGTTACTGGTGATTTTGTGTTGGCCCTAGATTAGTGAAAAAATAGTTATGTATACAAGAGCGACGTTTCTGTTTGATGTTGGACTGAATAAAGTCCAGTTTTCTGACCATGGCTGAGGGTGTTTCCTTTGTGTTGCATTTGTATGTTTCACAGACATCTCATGAGTGTTTGAGTGGACATTAATGTTTCTGCACTAAGCCCTTAGTTGCAGCTGATGAGGTGGAAGATGTAGCACCTAAGTGCCACGTGTGGTAGTGCCAGGCAATGCTGCTCTTGCTGATCGATGTGTGTGGAGCTAGCTGAAGGTTCGCTGGATTAAATTGTCCCAGGTATCCCTGCCTCCTTGGTGTAGTAGCAGGTCGGCCTGCTGCCCCTCATCATCACCCTGTGCTTCCTCATCCTCTGAGCCACTGCTGGATTCATCATGTGCAGCCTCATCCACTGTGTGTGGGGGGGGGGGGTGCGGTGTTGTTGGGACAAGCAGCCAGTGATAGGTGGAGATAACCAAAAGCTGTCACAGACAAAAGAACAAAGAGGTGTTGAAGGTGGTGATCTTATCTAAAGGAATGTGCCAATTAAGAGTAGAAGATAGGACAGATAAGGTACAGATAGCTCTAGTGGGGTTGGGGGAATACTAGGGTAGAAGGTAGAAATAAACAATAGGTGGAAATACATTTAAAAATAATGGAAATAGGTGGGCAAAGAAAAATCTGTATAAATTATTGGAAAAAACAAAAAGGAGAGGGAAGAAACGGGAAGGGGGTGGGGATGGAGGAGAGAGTTCAAGATCTAAAATTGTTGAACTCAATATTCAATCCGGAAGGCTGTAAAGTGCCTAGTCGGAAGATGAGGTGCTGTTCCTCCAGTTTGCGTTGAGCTTCACTCGAACAATGCAGCAAGCCAAGGACAGACATGTGGGCAAGAGAGTAGGGTGGAGTGTTGAAATGCCAAGCGACAAGGAGGTCTCCGCAAGCATTACCCAGACCTCCCTGTTGCTTGCCATTTCAACATTCCACCCTGCTCTCTTGCCCATATGTATGGAAAGTAAGATACAATGTTATAAATGACATGATTTTGAAAAGTGTAGGTAATCAGAGAGAGACCTTAGTGTTCAAATCTCCAAATCCTTAAAGATGACAGGGCAAGTTTATAAAATAGTTACGAATGCACATGGGTTACTTGGGTTTATATACAAAGGTATAGAATATAAAAGTAAAGAGATCACACTGGTACTTTATAAATCACTGGGTAAGTTGTAGCTGTTATATTGTGGACAGTTCTTCATGACACACTATAGACAAGGTGTAAAAGCCTGAGAAAAGGCAGAAGGAGATTGACCAGGATGCTATCAAGGGTGGGTATGATTTCTGTTACAAAGAAGGATTAGAAAAATTAGGACTGCTTCTCCTTGGAACATAGAAAGTTAAGAAATAACCTAATAGAGGTCTTGAAGATGATGAGAGGTTTTGATAGAGAAAAATTGTTCTGTTTGGTGAGTGGATCAATAACTAGAGATTATGGATGCAAAATCATTGCCAAAGATCATGGGATTATTTGCAGATTAGACGTGATCTCATTGAATGGCTAAATTTCCTAATTTTGTTTCAACGTTCCTGGGCAAGATGAAGAGAAATTTCTTCACTCATGAGAGTTGTAGGGACCTACAACGCTCTACCTGAAAAGATGCTTGAAGCTGATTTCATAAAAATGTTAATAGATAGCTGAGCAGGCACGTGACTGTGAAGAGCTTACAGGGTTATGCACAAAAAGCTGGGGCTGTTGGACCAAGCACAACTGCCCTTTCCGAGAGCGACAGACTGAATGGCCTCTTCCTTCATCATAAGTGTCTGTGGTTCTTTGAAATAATTTTTGAAAATCTAAAATACACAATGTTACTTGGTTTGCCTCAGTCAACCTGAGTTGTCATTTCCTCAAAGAAATTAAGGAGATTGGTTAGGCAAGATCTTCCCTGTGTAAAGTCAAGTTGACCACTGTTTGCTATGTCCTTGTGCAGAAATGCCAAGTTTACTCCTGATTAATAATTCTATTATTTTACATGGACTGAATAAGGACTCATGGATCTTTCAGTTCCTGCATCTTTTTGAATACCCTTTTTGATTCCAGGCACCATATTAGCCCATTGTTTACTGAATAATCATTGGGAGGGGAGCCCTCGCTAGCATTACTTAATGCCAAAGTGTTAAGGTAAATTTCATTGCTTGTAAGAGTACCCTGGCTGAGATCATCTTGCACTGCACAGTTGAAATCCAACCTTCTAATTGCAGGGCTCAGTTACTTGCTGGAGAAACTCATTTAGCCAGGGAGACTTGACATTTGTATCGCAAGTAAAGCCGCTTTTGTACACAAGACAACGTACTAAACAACAACTCTTTTACTTGTACAGGTTCAGTTATAAAAATTGATATTTTGCTATGGGGAGGCTATGGTAATGGCAATTTTAATTGCTTGCCTGAGTAAAGATAACTGGCCACTGTTAAACGTTATCATGCTTTGTGATCCTTAGTTGATCTGCACCATTAATTGTACTTTATCCAGTGTAGCTGGGATTAGTAACCCTCTAGCATTACCCTAAAATCTCCAGGATTTGAAGATAAATCTTCCACATGCTGCTGTAGGAAACCCAGGAGAACAGTCATTGGGATGTGTAAAAAAAATGTGTTTGACTGAGAAGGGTGGTTGGAGGTGGGAGGCTACATGATGAGAGCTGCAGAAATTTGTCAAACCAGGGTTGGTAACCTGAAGTGTGGCTATGTATTTGCTTTGCCAAACCTACTACTAAGGTGTTTTTGTAATGTCCTAGCACTTCCAGATTTTCCCTGCTATTTCAGCAGATCTTTATAACAAGCTGATATTGGTGAGTTGTGGGAGTTTTACATTTAGCTTGCATCTGGCTATATATGACAAGTTTAAAAAATAATTATTGGGGTGTGGGCATTGCAGGCAAAATCAGTAATTATTGTCCATCCCTGGTTGCCCTTGAGGAGGTGGTAGTGGGTCACATTGAACCAGTCTATGTGGTGAAGGTTATGTAGAAAGTTCCAGAATTTTGACCCTGTAACAATGAAGGATCATGACAAAATGTCCACATCGGGATGGTGTGTGACTTGGAGGGAAATTGGGGGTGATAGTGTTCTACTGCACATGCTTCCCTTATCTGTGGTGATAGAGGCCACAGGTTTGGGAGGTGTTGTAGAAGAAATGTTGATAATTTGCTGCAGTGCATCCTATAGATGCCACATACTGTAGCCACAGTATTCTGGTGGTGAAGGGAGTGAATGTTTAGTCTGGTAGATAAGGAGTGAAATGAATTGCTTTGTTCTGGATGTAGTTGAGCTTATTGGGTTTTGTTGTGCCTGTCCTTCTCCAAACAAGTTGGTGGGGGGTGGGGGGTGGGTGGAGTGGAGTGGGGAGGGGAGTTGGGTAGATTGATTCATACTCCTGATTAGTGTGTCTAGTAGGTGATAGGCTTTCCTAAGTTGGTGCTTGGGGAAAGCGATGGCAATAGTGTGACACAAAATTCAGCTATCGCAAAGATATATGGAAAAATAATTAACACTATGTTAATTTTTCATAAAATATTCATCCAGCTTTTCTTTGCATGCAGTGAGAATGTGTGGGAGCAGTGAATATGGGTGTGACTTAATTTGAAACAAAATTAGTTGTTCAGATGTTAATTATTTAATAGTTTTCATGGGACAATTTATTTGACTGAGGAAATATAGTAAGAATTGGAATAAATTCACAAATCAAAAATAGTCAATGGGACTAGCGGAATAATATTTCGGCACAGACTAGAAGGGCCAGATGGCCTGTTTTCTGTGCTGTAGTGTTCTATGGTTCTAGTGAGTTCTTAAGCAACCTCTACTGGCTTACATTGGGGATTTAAACAAATATTTTTAAATTGGCCTTCATCCATCATACAGCCTTCAGTTTAAAATTAAGGACTTGAAGAAAATAGAAAAATCCACCAACCACCAGGGGCTTTTGAACCGGAAGTTGTAAATGGTCTTCCTATGGATGCCTAATCTTTAATTTCATCATAAATTCCCATTTTTAAAAATCTAATGAGGGCTTAAGAAACACATATTATAGCCCATGCCTTGTATCATTGTTACAGTTTTAAAAAAAATACGCTTTACACTGCAGTGCCGTGAAGGAGAGTTTCATTATTGTATGAATTTGACACGTTTAAAGTCGAAGACAGCATGAAACATTGATAGCCAGAGCTTAAAGAAGATGAAAGATGTTGCTTACATGTTTTTTGAATAGCACCATATCCTGCAAGACGCTTGAAACTTGTTAGGTCTGAACGCTAGAATGAAAGTCACATCACTACAGCTCCTTATTACTGACCCTGCTGTCATCTTTCAAAGTTTGTCCTAGTGAGGAGACAAAGAAAGCTAGTATGCAATGATATTTCAACAATAGTTAATTGTACTATTTTTGAAGTACTCACTCTCCTATTGAGCAGACTTGTGCTCATCCTTTCTTTACAAGGAATTGTAGTATGAAATCTTAACATTTCTCGTGAAAAATCAAGATGTAGGTTGTCTTTTCTAATTTCATAAAGTTTTTGGTAGCTCGGCAGTAATATCAACTATCTCATTAAAACTTACTTAAACAATCAGCCACACATGTTGCCCATAATCCCATTTGGAATGTACATTTTTACAGTTAGATTTCATTACTCTTAAAATTACCCTGTTTATCTTGTGGACAACTTTGCCAGCAATGGTGATAACGATATATGGTGTTTACCCAGCTGCCAGGTTCCCTTTCGTTTTATTGATCTCTCACCTTTCTGCCTCATTTCCGCTAGCTTAAAGACAAACAGAAAAAAATGAAAACAGCTAGGCGCTTCTTTTTGTATATGCCCAACATGTTACTTTTTGACACAGATTTTTTAATTTCCTTCCATCCTCACCATTTCTATTCCCCTTTTAAACAAATATCCATGAAGCATGATTTCCAGTGTGAATTTCATTGAAAAAAGCAGCAAAGTTAGAAGAAAGATATGTAAGATGGCTGCAGCCATGTTACTTAGCTGTTGAAAATATAACATCGAATATTTAAACTTAACCTATACATGCATTTGTTCTGCAGAGTTAGAAGGTAGATGGCTATATATTAATTTGGATTTTTTTTTAAGACAAAATTTAAGTGATGTTTTAGTGCCCCAGGACATTGCTGCAGGAAGTCCTCAGGGTATAGTGCCCTAGGCCCAATCATCTTCAGCTGCTTCATCAAAGGCCTTCCCTCCATCGTAAGGTCAGAAGGATATTTTCTGATGATTACACAGTGTTCAATACCATGTTTGATCCTCAGATAACGAAGCAATCCGTGTCCACATGCAGCAAGATCTAGACAGCATTCCGGCTTGTACTGATGTGTGGCAAGTAACGTTCGCACCAGATAAACATCAGACAATGACCATCTCCAGGAAGAGAGAATCTAATCATCTCCCTTTATTGTCCAATGACATTACCATTACTGAATCCTCCACTGGCAATCTAACCTGCCGATTATCATTGACCAGAAACTTAACTCGACCAGCTGCATAAATATTGAGACTACAAGAGCAGGTTAGAGGCTGGGAATTGTGTTGTGAGTAACTCATCTCTTGACTCCCTAAAGCCTGTCCACCACCTAAAAGGCACAAGACAGGAGTGTGATGGAATACCCACTGCTTGCCTGCATGAATGTAGCTCCAACAACACTCAAGAAGCTCAACATAATCCAGGACAAAGCAGCCCGCTTGATCGGCACTCCATCCACCACCTTAAACATTCACTCTCTCCACCACTGATGCATAGTGGCAGTGGTGTGTATCATGTACAAGGTGCACTGCAACAACTAAACAAGGTTCCTTTGACAGTATCTTCCCATCACATAGCCTCTAACACCTAGAAGGACAAGGACAGCAAACGTATAGGAACACCAGCACTTGCTAGCTCCCTTCTGAGACATACATAATCCTGATTTGGAAATGTATCACTATTCCTTCACTGTGTCTGGATCAAGATCCCAGAACTCTCTTCCTAACAGCACTGTAGGTGGCTCACTATCACCTTCTCAAGGCCAATAGTGATGAGCAACAAATTGTAGACATGCCAGCAACATTCACATCTCTGAAAGAACTTAAAAATAAAATAATGTAAACTTTGGCAACATGGCACATTTTTAAAAGTTTGTTTCTGTTGGAGTATGATGCACAATCTGTGGATTGTAACAATTCGTTTAAAATCACTTGCACCTCACAGGAAATTAACTTCAAAGTAGATGTGGAATATGATCTGGGCCTTCCCCTTGCTTTTTTCACACAACCCCCCTCCCATCCCCTCCCCGCAAAAAAAAAAAGGCCTCAGGAAACATAAGCTTGCACCCAAATATAAGTACTGGAAGTGGCACTGTTGATGCTGCAAACCACACTTTTGTTTATTATAGAAATTAATTTCATTTGTGAGGAGGTTAGGATCAGTAAATAAAACATTTTGACTGGCTAGTGATTTTAGATGTATAAAAATTCCCTCAGACTTGCAGTTGAAATTGCAGGACATAGGCATAAGTTTTAGTAATTGGTAAAACCAGAAGTGATATCAAGAGATGGCTTTTCATGCACAGAGCAACCAACAATTGTATTCTCAGATAGCACAATAGAGGCAAAAGTGTTGTAATAACTAAGAAACACCTGAGGTGACAATAAGATTGTGGAGTTATTCTGAAAGAATAAATTAAGATCGGCCTTCCTCATACATAACAATCTCGTGAAAGAAGTAGGAAATCTTCCATTGAAGAGCCTCACAGCACAGAGAAGCGCAGTTTATTTTACAAAAGTTGAATGCCAAAAACATCCAAGTTAAAACTCTCAGAATGGACTAGCTACATGCAATGCCTGGAACGGGGGATGCTCAAAAAGGATTTTTTTTTCTGAAAGAAAACTGCAATAGTGATGGATGTATTGTACCCCCGAGCCCATGAATCTGTTAAGCCATATTTTATCAAAACAACATTTCAAACGATTCTCCATTATTGACTGATCAAATAAAATATCTCTTTCTTTATAGCTCTCCTAAATCGGGTACAACATCTTGCAGAATACTGTATTTAGAAGAATAGGCCAGTTACTACCATGATCAATTCTTAATAAATAATGTCAGTTTATATATAAGTAAAATTGCTTGAAAATATATTTGTTTTCAATTATTATGTCTCTTGTACATCAAAACAAATTATAGAAATGCTACTTCAAAAATAAATCATGGGATGTAGGTATCGCTGGCAAGGCCAGCTTATTACCCATTCCTATTTACTTTTGACAAGGTGCTAGTGAACTGCCTTCTTGAACCGCAACAGTCCATCTGTTGCAGGTACACACTCAGTGCAGCTGGGAATGGAGTTCCTGGATGTTGATCCTACGACAGTGAAAGAGCGTACATATAGTTCCAAGTCAGGATGGTGTGTGGCTTGGAGGGGAACTTGCAGATGGTGATGTTCCCATGCATCTACTGCCCTTGTCTTTCTAGGTGGTAGAGGTCGCTGATCTGGAAGGTGCTGTCGAAGAAGCCTTGGTGAATAGTTGCAGTACATCTTGTAGATGGTACACTTTGCTGTCACTGTGTATTGCCGGTGGAAGGAGTGAATGCTTAAGTTGGTCGATAGGGTGCCTATCAAGCAGGCTGCTAAGTTATGGATGGTGTTGAGCTTCTTGAGTGTTGTTGGAGTTGCACCCATACAGGCAAGTGAAGAGCATTACATCACATTCCTGACTTCTGGCATGCAGATGGTGGATAGGCTATGGGGAGTCGGGAGGTGAATTAATTGCCTCAGAATTCCCATCCTCTGACCAGCTCTTGTAGCCACGGTATTTACATGGCTGGCCCAGTCCAATTTTTGGTCAATGGTAACCTTCATGATGCTGATATTTAGAATTCAGTGATGATAATGCAATTGAATATTATGGGGAGATGGTCGGATTCTCTCTTATTGAGATGGTTATCTTGTGGCGTGAATGCTTCTTGTCAATTATGAGCTCAAGCCTGAATGTTGCCCAGCTCTTGCTGCACATTGGCACAGACTCCTTCAGTGCCTAAAGAGTTGCAAATGGTACTGAACATTGCGAACATGCAACTTCTGACCTTATTGATAAAGCAGCTGAAGATGGTTGGCCCTAGAACATTACCCTGAGAAGCTCCTGCATCAATATCCTGAGACTGAGATGATTGGCCTCCAACAACCACAACTATCTTCTTTTGTGCTAGGTATGACTCCAACCAGTGGAGAGTTTTTTCCGTTTTCTATTAACATCTAATTTTGCCAGGGCTCCTTGATACCACGTGGTCAAATGCTGCCTTGGTATCAAGAGCTGTCACTCTCGTATCCAAGCTATTCAACAATGTCTTCAAGCTTCTTGAACCAACATTGCTTCATAACAGTAGGGGTCACTCTAGATTACTAGAGGGTAAATACTTTAGCATTGCTCGAGATTTTGATTTCTAAAGTAACCCGTATATTACATAATCAAAGACTCCTAGTAGTAGACTACATAAACATTGACTGCAGAATTCAAAGAGACAGAGGCTGGTCACCTTGTGTAGTCTTGTTTTTGGATGTTTTTTTTTAAAATGTGAAATATATAAACGTGAAATATAAACCAAATAAATCACGCTGTGAAAGGATTTTTACTTCCCCACAAAGTTATCAGAATTCAATGAGAACTTTGCTATTCTTGCATTATGGCATTACCTTACTTGTAGGAAAAGAAATCATATCTCTATGAAGTACCTGAATGCAAAGGCTGTGAATACATTTCTCATTTTTCTTCTAGTACATCATTAGGAACCTGCCTAAAATCCATAATTGGAGAGAGGCAGGCTAATGACTCCCTTTGATCCCCAAATCAGGGCCCTGAAGCCTGCGCTAAAAGATAGATCCACTGGAGACAGTGTCACACAGGATCAGATGCCTGATTAGCAAATCTCTGCTGACAAGCCTCTGGGCAACTGTATGCGAAGTGAACAGCAAAAATCGTTCCTCCCTGTTGCTTTGTGGAACCACATGATTGCTGTTCCCTGAGACATTGACATGAACGTTTATGCAGTTGGCTGATATAATTTTAATAAAGAAAACTTGTGTGAAAATATTACCCATATTGCACAAACCATCATAATAACAATGAAAACAAAAGAAGAGGTGGAAGAAAATGTTGTAACTTATTAATATGTGACTTGAAAATATGATGTTACTGCTCTTACCCTCCTCAGTGGTGAGGGTACAGAGCTGAGAGGTGCTGCCATGCTAAGTTTGGTGAGTATCTGCAATGTGTTTGCTTTTTATTTATCCCTCCCATTCCTTCAGTTTGGTATCATGAGCAAACTTAGCTTTTTTGTTTCTCCACTTTCAAGTCATTAATCAATGTTGTAAACATTGATGACCTGAGCGCTGATCCCTGAAATATCCCACTAGTAATCTCCATCTATGCTGACACATCTCATTGTACAGCTACCCTCTGTTTCCACTCATTCAGCCAATTTCTGATCTACTTCAGAATTTCATTGGCTCACACCACTCCCACTCAGTGTCTCCCAATTTTGTGAAAGTGTTTTTGTAGTGTTGTTTGTCTCCGTCCTTGATTTAGCTCACCTGCTGCTCCATATACTTGAGCTCATTCAAAACTCTGCTGCCTGTGTGCCAACTTGCACCGAGTCCTGTTTGCCCATTACCCCTGTGCATGAACATGAGAAATGAGAAGAGCCAAGGTTATAACTTTACTATTTTAAAGGTACTATATAAATGCAGTTGTTTTATAGCACCATGGCAAAAGCTTTGTTGAAGCCTTGAAAACGTCATGCTTTACTGAGTTTCTCAGTCCAATAAGCTTGTCCTTTCTTCGATGAACTCTGACCTTGCACATAAAGCCATACTGGCTTTTCATTATTCACCAAAAAGCTTCATTAGTTTCTTCTTCAGAAGCCTCCAGTTTTATAACTGTTACAGATGTTGAGCTTACTTGTAGTTCTTTGTGCTACATTTTATAAATTGATGCTTTGCTAACTCTTCTTAAGTCATTGGCACCATTCTTTATTTTACAGATTCCTTGAACATAGTGTCACCTGATTACTTTTATGTAACTAATGAAAATATACAGGCAAACATTTCTGGGATATGTGTTAATATATCAGTTGAAGAAGTACTAGTGTGTATTGGTTAGCTTTTATGGACAGTTTGCCTTTCAACTATTGTACCATTCTCGTCATAAGCAAGCTGTGCCATTGTAATACAGGTGCTTATGTCTTTGGTTGCCTGTGGCTAGCAGTTACCTTATTTTGCAGTGGCATCGTACACTAGAATTTACTTTAGTCTTCTATCAGCTTCAACCCGGAAATCTAGCAGACCAGATTCTGAGGCTGAAATCATTGTCATATTCATTAGCATTTAAATTGTATTTATAGAACTAGGCAGTGTTATAAAGAAAATGTGATAGTGTCTTCAAGAACTTTCAGTGAACTCCTTTTCTCAAATAGAAAGGCTTTGGTAGTTTGACACTAAAATTGCAATAAATTGTGCCCTAGTAATTCCTTTGAGTTTCTTGGATCTATGTCACACCAGCTTGCGTTACAAAGGTCTTCCACCTGATGTCCTTAGAGGAGAAATGAACTGAGGGCATGAGCATTCTTTTAAGAATACTTCTTTTGAAGTTAAAATTGCCAATGGAATGAATGAGTATAGATTAGTGTATAGGTGAGAGAGTGAATGGTTAGGTTGGTAAGATGGGGAGCGGGGTTAGGTGTGTGAGGTGGGTCAGGTGCATGTGTAGCTATGTGGGTGACATGGGGAGATAGATGTGTGGATGAGGCAGGTGAATGGGTAGATGGGTTAGGTGTGGGTGAGGTGGGTAGGTAGTTGAGTGGGTGAGGTGGATGAATGGGTAATCAGGTTGGGAGGAAAGTTGGGTGGGGTGGAAGGGAGTTGTTGGGTCGGGTTAGGGAAGTAATTGAATCAGGCTGATGGTTGGTTGTCAGGTCTGGTCAGTAGGGTAGTTGGGTTTGGTCGGGGGAGGTAGTTGGATGGTCAGGTCAGTGGGATGGGCAGAGGGGGATAGTCAAGTGCTCGGGGATCAGCGAGTTGGGTTGGAGGCGTGGTTGGGGGTAGTCGGCAGTGTAGTCGGTTGGTAGTGGTTAGGGGGTGGGGCGATGGTTGGGTGAGTTGGGTCAAGTTGGGTGGGGGTAGTCTGGTCTCATTGGGGATGGTAGTCTGGTCTGGTCGGGGCTTAGGGTGGCCAGTGGGTAGTCGGCTCGTGTCAGAGGGGTTGTTGGGTGGTCAGTGTGTAGTCGGGTCTGGTCAGGGATTTAGTTGGGTGGTCAGTGGATATTTGGGTCAGGCAGGGTAGGGTTAGTCGGGTGGTCAAGGGCTGGTAGGGTCGGGGGTTAGCCGTGTAGTTGAGAGATGGTTGCATGGTTAGTGGGGTTGATTGGGGGCCAGTTGTGGAGTTAACCAAGTGTTAAACTGTCTAACATTTCCTGGGTAACTATCAAGATAAGTTGCGTGGATCTGTCCCAAATCTCTGACTCTAGCTCAGAGTCAGAGATATTCACACAGGGTCCTGGGCAGCAGGGAATTGCCCATTGGAAGCTTAAACTTCCTGGGCAATTCCCACCTAGGTCCGCGCGTTAGCACTTCCGCAGGATTCTGACACACACCTTCCATCGTGTGTCTGGTCTCTGATGACCCAGAAAGCCAAAGGAAAGCAATTCTAACCAATCCAAAGAATAAACTGTTCATGTTTTCCCACCATTGTTTTTTTTGTTTGTTTCTTTTGTTTGTCCAATGCAGTTTAGATGCAAGAAAATTAATTATATATGGAATAAAAAGGTACTGGTAACGAGGAATCACTAAGTATATCTCCTCTATTCTATTTTCATTCCCGACACAAGTTAGCAATTTGTGCCCTTCCCAATTTTTGAAGTATTCAAGTATAGAAACAGACCGTTCAGCCCAGTAAGTGTTTATGCTGCATACAAGCCTCATCCCATCCTCCTCCATCTAACCCCACTTTTCCATTTATTCCTTTTTCCCTTGTGCTCATCTAACTTCTCCTTGAATGCACCTATGTTGTTTGCCTCTCATGTCCTGTGGTAGCGAATTCCACATTCTAACCACTTTTGGGGTAAATAAATTTCTCTTGAATTTTTTTAATTTTATTTTTATATGGAACGCTTGGACTCATTAGTGATGATCAATGATCACTTGTGGGTGGCCCTGTTTTCTCAATGTGTGGTCCCTCTATCTTTTTATGTGACACAGATGTATTATTTATGACTGAAGGTCAGTGTAGTATCTTTCAGGGTGCATGATGGTCGCATACCCAAGCTGCTTAGTGGGAACATTGGCTATTATCTTATATGTATGTACAGTTCCTGCTTCTGCCCTGACCCACAAGTGGAAACATCTTTTCTACATCTACCCCTTCAAGCCCTTTCATAATCTTTACCATGCTACCTCTCGACTTTCTCTTTTCTGGAAGAAAGAGCCTCAATCTGTTGAATCCTTACTGATAGGTGTAATCTTGCAGTGCTGGTATCAATCTAGTAAATCTTTGTTGCAACTTCGCCAGCATCTCTATATCCTTTTCATAACATGGAGACTAGAACTGTTCACGGTGCTCAACAAGTGTGGTTTCTTTACAAGTTTAACATAACTTCCTTGCTCTTGAATGATATTCTTCTAGAAATGAACCGCATAGCTTTGTTTACTTGATTTATGGCCTTATTAATCGGTGTCAGTACTTCTGTGATTTCTTTATTTGTACCCACAGATCCCTCTGTTCTCCCACTCCATTTAGACACTATTTCTGAGCAGTTTTTGGCCTCCTTATTCTTCCTACCAAAATATACTGCTTCACACTTAAGTATATTGAAGTTCATTTGCCAATTACATGCCTATTCTGCAAGTTGCATAATGTCTTCCTGTATGTTGCTGCTATCTTCCTTTGTATTACGTAGATTGGTGTCATTCACAAATTTATATAGACCTGTAGAGCATCAGTGCAAAATACAGAGATCTGATTTTTGTGCATCCATGCAGAATGTCACAACCTCCACAAAGTTAGTCTGGCAGCTGTGGCCAGTTTTTAAATGCTCATTTTGAAAAGTGTAGAGAAGGTATATTCATATTGATGCACTGTCTCTCGCTTCTCTGCATCAATAACACCCACCTCTATCAGTGGGACTGCCAATCTCTCAGGGCAGGGAAGGCCACCTGTTGGTCCTCCAGCCTCAGGTGCTTGCCTGTAATCCTTAATAGGATGGTGAGTATTCTGTCTGACTACTAATTGACCAGTTTATCAAAAATCACATTGGTCACCTGGGGTCCTGACTCCAGAACTAACACCCAGCCCACTATGCCCAGTTCAAATCAGTGAGACACAGCAGAGAAGTTCAATTCCTTGAGAATGCAAAAAGAGTCGCAAGAGTTATACAGAAAGACTACAGTAATTTGTATTTTTTTAAATCTTGACAGGAGACAAGTGAAAGGGAAGCTCGTACAAATGGCTAAAATAATAACGGTAAAGAGAAGTTCAATTCAGGAAACTATTTCAAATTAAAGTGTGACAATGTTAGAGAAGTAAAGTTCAGCCTTGTGAATGGCAAATTTAAGATTAATGTTGGAAAGTTATTCATACAGGGTATGATTAACGATCATGCTGATGAGAAAGCATAGTGGAGTTGACAAAATTTAGATGAATTGCAAGTGATAGTGATTTAAGGTTGTCAACTGTAGTTGGGCTTTAGAAAGTTTCATCACATGATTTCATGCCTCCAACTGGCACACCCCTTGCTTTTTTTCATTCCTGGCATGTGGGCATTGCTGGCTAGGCCAACATTTATTGCTCATCCCTAATTGTCCTTGAGAAGGTGGTGGTGAGTTGCCACCTTAAACTGCTGCAGTTTGTGTGATATAGGTACAGCCACAGCGCTGTTAGGAAGGGAGTTCCAGGCTTTTGACCCAGCAACAGTGAAGGAACTTGTTTCCAAGTCAAGATGGTGTGTGGCTTGGAGGGGAACTTCAGGTGTATTCCCATGCATCTGGTACGAATGTTACTTGGCACTTGTCAGCCCAAGCCTGGATATTGTCCAGGTCTTGCTGCATTTGGACATGGACTGCCTCAGGACCTGAGCAGTCACGAGTAGTGCTGAACATTCTGTAATCATAAGCAAACATCCCTACTTCTGACCTCATGAAGGAAGGAACATCATTGATGAAGCTGCTTAAGGTGGTTGGGCCTAGAATGCTACCCTGAGGAACTCCTGCATTGATATCCTGGAACTGAGATGATCAACCTCCAGCAACCACAACCATCTTCCTTTATGCTGGGTATGACTCCAACCAGTGGAGAGTTTTCACCCTGATGCCCATTGATTCTAGTTTTGCTAGGACCCCTTGATGCCACACTTGGTCAAATGCTGTTTTGATGTCAAGGGCAGTCACTCTCACCTCACCTCTGGAGTTCATCCCTTTTGTCCATGTTAAACATGATTTCCCTGTCATAAATCCATGTTGGCTCTACCCAATCCTACCTTTATTTTCTAAGTGTCCAGCTACCACATGCTCAGTAATAGATTCTAGCATTCCTCCACTACTGATGTCAGGCTAACAGGTCTGTAGCTCCCCATTTTCTCTTTCCCTCCCTTTCTTAAATAGTGTGGATACATTTTCTACCTTCCAATCTGCAGGAACTGTTCCAGAATCTATAGCTTTCTGGAAGAAGACCACCAGTGCGTCCAGCACCTCTACAACCACTTATTTCAACACTCTGTTGTGGCGATCATCAGGTCCAGGGGATTTATCAGTTTTCGGTCCCATTTTTCCAGTACTACTTTTTTGCTAATACTAATTCCCCATTCCTGCTAATCTCATGGTTCTCTTGTATTTCTGGCAGTTTTTTTGTATCCCCTTCTGTGAAGACAGATGCAAAGTATTCCCTATTCTAAATTCTTCTGTCTCTGCCTGTAATGGGCCCACCTTTGTCTTTGCTAATCATTTCCTTTTTACATAACTATAGAAGCTTTTACAGTCCCTGTTTTTGTTTCCATCATGTTATAGCTACTCTTCCCTAAAGGCTCCTTTACTATGAGATTATTGATCAGCCCTTTTTTGTTGCATTACACAAGATCTAAAATAGCCTGTCCCCTATTTGGTTCCTCAACATACTGTTCTAGAAAACCATCTTGCATACATTCCAGGGATTCATCCTCGACAGCATTAGTGCTAATTAATTAAATTTACTCGGTCTACATGGAGATTGAAGTCTCCTATGACAACTGTATTATCCTTGTTACATGCATTTCTATCTTCCCGATTTATACCCTGCCCTACATTACCACTACTGTTTGGTGGCCTATAAACAACCCCCACCAATGTTTGCTGCTCCTTGTTGTTTCTTAGCTCCACCCAAACTAATTCTATAACTTGATCTTCTGATCTAAAATCCTCTTTCATTAATATACTGATCTCATCCTTTATTAACAGAGCTCCCCCACTTGTTTTCCCTTTTTGCCTATCCTTTCTAAATGTTCAATACCCTTGCATATTCAGTTCCCAGTCTTGGTCAGCCTGCAGCCATGTCTCTGTATTGGCAATTAGATCATAACCCGGTCACTTCTGTTTGTTGTATCAATTCATCTACGTTGTTGCGATTATTGTGTGAATTCAGATAGAGTGGCTTTAATTTTGCCTTTTTAGCATTTTTTTAAATTTTAAACCCTGTTTGATGCTGGCATTTGTTCCACTGCCTTCCAATTCTGCTTATTACTTTTCTTCCTCCCATTACCAGTTTTGCTTCTCTCCTATCTGAATTCCCGTTTATGGTTCCCATCCCCCGCCAAGCTAGTTTAACCTCCCTAGCAAACCTCCCTGTGAGGATAAAAACAAAAAAACTGCGGATGTTGGAAATCCAAAACAAAAACAGAATTACCTGGAAAAACTCAGCAGGTCTGGCAGCATCGGCGGAGAAGAAAAGAGTTGACGTTTCGAGTCCTCATGACCCTTCGACAGAACTTGAGTTCGAGTCCAAGAAAGAGTTGAAATATAAGCTGGTTTAAGGTGTGTGTGTGGGGGGCGGAGAGATAGAGAGCCAGAGAGGTGGAGGGGTGGGGGGGGGTGTGGTTGTAAGGACAAACAAGCAGTGATAGAAGCAGATCATCAAAAGATGTCAACGACAATAGTACAATAGAACACATAGGTGTTAGAGTTAAAGTTGGTGATATTATCTAAACGAATGTGCTAATTAAGAATGGATGGTAGGGCACTCAAGGTATAGCTCTAGTGGGTTTTTTTTATTATATAATGGAAATAGGTGGGAAAAGGAAAATCTTTATAATTTATTGGAAAAAAAAGGGAAGGGGGAAACAGAAAGGGGGTGGGGATGGGGGAGGGAGCTCACGACCTAAATTTGTTGAATTCAATATTCAGTCCGGAAGGCTGTAAAGTCCCTAGTCGGAAGATGAGGTGTTGTTCCTCCAGTTTGCGTTGGGCTTCACTGGAACAATGCAGCAAGCCAAGGACAGACATGTGGGCAAGAGAGCAGGGTGGAGTGTTAAAATGGCAAGCGACAGGGAGGTTTGGGTCTGTGAGGATATTGGTTCAGTCCTGCTAAGGTGTAATCCATACTCCTTGTCCCACCAAGCTCAGAACTAGTCCCAATGTCTCAGAAATCTAAAGGCCTCCCTCATACACCACCTTTCCAGTCATGGGTTCATTTGCTCTATTTTCTTACTTCTGGACTCAGTAGCATGTAGCACTGGGAGTAATCCTAAGATTACTGCATCAAAGTCCTTGTTAATCTCTTTCCCAGCTCTCTAAAATCTGCTTTCAGGAACATATCCCTCTTTCTGCGCACAGTACCGATGTGGACCACAACCTCTAGCAGTTCATCCTCCCCCATAAGGATGTGCTGCAGCCTCTCAGTGACATCCTGGAGTCACATCATCGGCTGCAGAAACGCCTGTCTGTTCCCCATACTATTGAATACCCTACCATTATTGCTCATCCACTCTTTTTCCTCACCTCCTGTGCAGCTGAGCTACCTGTGGTGCCACAGACTTGGCTCTGGCTATGGTCCTCTGAGGAACCATCACCTCACCAATATCCAAAACGGAAAACAGATTAGTGAGTAGGATGGACTCAGGGACTTCTGCACTATCTGACAGGTTCTCCTAGACTGTCTGGCGGTCACTCATTCCCTGTACCCTCTGAACTTGTGGTCTGACCAACTCCCTAAACATGCTATCCACCTGGTCCTCAGCCTGGCAGATGCTCCAAAGTGACTCCAGCCATCACTCGAGTTCCAAAACCTGGAGCTCAAGCTTCTGAAACTGGTGACACTTCTGCACATGTGGTCGTCTCGGCCATGGGAAGCATCCATTATTTCTTACATGTCACAGAATGCACATTCCACGTTGTCACGATTCAATGGGGATAATATGCTGTAATATCAAGCCCCACTGTTCTCCGAGCCATGACAAAAGTGACAAGTTTGCCCAAACCACCAGATTGCCCCAATCCTACCTAACTGTTTAATTTAAGTTAACAGAATACGAGCACCAGATTTATAAACTTAATAAGTAAATAACTATTTATTGAACAAACTGATGTTAACCAGTGGCAAAAGAAAGAAATAAGAACTGCTAATTTCTAACGCTATAACTTAAACTCTACCCCATTTTTAAATCCCTATACACACACATGCAAGACACATAAGACACACAAAAACATGGATTTTGATTGTGGGATAAAATAATTCAATAGCACCAAATCTGGAGTAGAGGATTCAATGGGTTGATTTGAGAAATGTCTTCCAAATTCCTTTCAGTTCTTGTTTATGACACGAGGTGATTTTCTAGCACTTTCAGTATTTGATTCATGGTTGAGCACTTGCCTTTCAATGTCTCTAAAAGTGATTTTCCCCTTTGCCTCTTGACAGGGGTTTTCAGAGAGAGAACAGGCTATAGAGATGAGGAGAAAAAGGCAGTGAGCTATTATTGTGGAATTACTGGAATCTTCCAGACACAGGAAAAAGAGGTCTTAGGGCTTGTTCCTTTCAGGCGAGGAGCTATTCTGCTGCACTGCTTCTCACACAAAACCTGGTCATCTGATCAGGAGCCAATTAAAACATTGTTGCCAGGCAGCTCTCTTGGTCCAGGACTCCTTTCCGGCACCATCCTGTCTTTCATGGCACACTCTGTTCCAGGACTGCAACGTTGTATATATCTCTCATCCTGTTCCAGTGGACATGGCTCTCAACCTGCAGCCATTGTAATTTTAACCCACAGTCTAAAAGAAAATAAAAAGCTATGTTCTTTACAACAGTCCAACAGAAATAAAAAGATATGTTCCTTACAACATGACTGAGCAGCCCTGCCATACCTTGACTTTACAATATTACTTTACTTGGAGGGACTATTGAGTCTGCATTAAGAGAATTCAAAGCAATGCTTGGAGAAAAAAGCCAGTGGAGCCCAGAGGTTGGATTTTATTTTGCGTATTTCTGGTTATTTTATGTTAATAAAATGTGGCAACAATCAATATTTTCACTTTGCAATTATATACATTAGCTCAAGCTTACTACCCTCATAATATTAATTTCAAATATTACACAAACCATTCTACCATATCAAAATCTGCTGCAACTTAATATAAAGATTGTGATTGCACGTAATTCAGTTTAATGTACTTTAGTGACTCACCTTCTGACTCCCCAAAGCCTTTCCACCATCTACAAGATATAAGTCAGGAGTGTGATGGAATATTCACTGCTTGCCTGGCTGGTTATAGCTCCAATAACACTTAAGAAGCTCAACACCATCCAGGACAAATCAGCCCACTTGAATGACACCCTATCTGGCATTTAAACATTCACTGCTACCATCACCACTGGCATGCAGTGGCAATAACTGCCAAGGCTAATGGATGCACTGCAGCCACTCTGCAAGGCTTTTGCAACAGTACCTCCCAAACCATAACCTCTACTGCCTAGAAAGACAAGAGAAATATGCTGTTAAGAACACCACCACTTGCAACTTTTTCTCCAAGTTGCACATTATCCTGACTTAGGAACATATCACCATTCCTTCATTGTTGTTAGGTCAAAATCCTGGTGTCTACTAACAACACTGTGGGAGCCTCTTCACACATGGAATGCAGTGGTTCAAGAAGGATGCTCATCACCAGCTCCTCAGGGAAATTAAGGGTCGGCAATAAACGGAGGACTTGCCTGCAAAGCCCACATCTGGAACAATTTTTTTTTTTAAAGCTAGTAAATATAACATGTAACATATATGCATAATAGTAATTACTGATTCTTGGAGCTGTACTAATCTGTTTTTTTTCATGAAAATAGCAACAGAAAATTCACAAATGCCTTGAATAATTCCTTATATTTATCAAATTCCCTCACTAGAAACAAAAATATTTTCAAGAGGATGTCCTTATAAAAGAGTGAGCCTGATGGACTGAATGGTCTTGACTCATTCTGAATTTATGAATTAAAAGCAGGAGTAGGCCAGTCGGCCCCTCAAGCGTGCCCCATCATTCAATAAGATCATTGCTAATCTGATTGTGACCTCAACTCCACATTCCGCTTACACTCTCATTACCTGTGACTCCCTTGTTAGTCAAGAATCTATCTCTGCCTTAACAATATTCAATGACCATGCTTCCACCACTTTCTGGTGAAGAGACTTCCAAAGATCCACGACCTTCTGAGAGCAAAATGTTTCTTTTGACCTCTGTTTTAAATGGGACACTCCTTATTTTTAACCTGTGTCCCCTAGTTCTAGCCCCTTCCACAAGGAGAAACATCCTTTCAACATCCAGCCTGTCAAGCCCCCTCAGGATCTTCTTTGTTTCAATAACATCGCCTCTCATTCTTCTAAACTCCAGTGGATACAGGCACAGCCTACGCAATCTTTCCTCATAACCCCATTCCCAGCTATGAGTCATGTGATCCTTCTCTGAACTGCTTCTAATGCTCTTATATCCTTAATTTAATAAGGAGACTAAAACTATACACAGTATCCCAGATGTGGTCTCACCAATGCCCTGTACAACTACAGCAAAACATCCCTGCTTTTATATTCCATTCTCCTTGCAATAAGCAACAACATTCCATTTGTCTTCCTAATCACTTGCTGTACCTGCATACTAACTTTTTGTGATTCATGTACCAGGACAACCAGTTCCCTCTGTACCTCAGAATTCTTCAGTCTCTCTCCATTTAAATAGTATGC
The DNA here is from genome assembly GCF_017639515.1 of Carcharodon carcharias. Taxonomy (NCBI): domain Eukaryota; kingdom Metazoa; phylum Chordata; class Chondrichthyes; order Lamniformes; family Lamnidae; genus Carcharodon; species Carcharodon carcharias. The sequence continues at coordinate 114,731,006 of NC_054475.1, forward strand.
TGCTTTTCTATTCTTCCAGCCAAAGTAGACAAGTTCACATTTTCCCACTTTATACCCCACCTTGTCACATCTTGCCAATCCAAAAATGACTCAATTATATCTGCTCTGTGTTTTCTGTTAGCTAACTAATCTTCTATCCGTGCTAATATGTTACCCCGACCATCCCCCCAACCATGATCTCTTATTTTGCGTAGTAATCTTTGATGTGGCACCTTGTCAAATGTCTTCTGGAAATCTAAATACAGCTCATTCACAGGTTCCTCTTCAACTACTTTATTCTATGCTTCTATTGTTATCTTTCAGTGAAGACTAACAAGAAATTATAGAATCAATAGCAGAGGGGGATGATATCACACATGTGCTAGAGTTTGCTTTTCATCTACAGCTATCTTTTCCCATATTTGTTTATATTCTTTTTCAAATATTTATAAAATTTGCTTTTAAACGATATAGTATCTGCCTCAAGCCACCTGTAATAAACCATTTAATGTTTTAATAAATACCTGTGTAAAAAGAATTTAATTTCCCATTTTTTTGTTCTTGTGATAATCCTGAGTTTGTACTCCCCTAGTCACTAGTTAATTAACCAATGGAAACAAGCTTTTCATTATCTTCTTGAATCCCTTTTTAAAAGTTGAAAATCTCCTGTAGACTCCCTACCCATTATTCCCTGCTCAAATGAAGAAAGCTACAATTTTTTAAACACTCCTTCTTGATTATAAGCTCTCAGTTGTGGCATCATTCTGATGAATCTTCTCCATCTTCTTTCATGGCTCTAACGTCTTGTACAATAATGGGGTGTCAAAAACACAATACTCCAACTATAGGCTAACGGATGTCTTGTACGAATTCAGCATCACTTCATTGCTTTGTATTCAATTCAATATATATAAAAGCCAAGATCGCATTTGTCTTAACACCATTATTTTATCTATCTAATAGTTTTGAATCCAATACAAAATAAATGAGAGAATCATTTGCTGACCTTAAGATAACTTGGCCTCTCCTGAAGAAGTGGAAATAATCAACTGCCAAACTAATTTCTAATTGATTTTGGATCGATTTTGACACCTGCTTACTTGAGCAATAGCACTGAAGAAAGATAAAAACAAAAAACTGCGGATGCTGGAAATCCAAAACAAAAACAGAATTACCTGGAAAAACTCAGCAGGTCTGGCAGCATCGGCGGAGAAGAAAAGAGTTGACGTTTCGAGTCCTCATGACCCTTCTGAAGAAAGATGCCATGTTAGTAGCTAAATGTCATATACCCCAAATTCCTTGAGTCATATAGGGAACCTGGCATTGTGTTTTCAGAGAATATCGCTGAAGGACAGCATGCAGGGGAGAAATAGGCATTAGCCAAAATCAGGGCTGCTTTTTTTTTGATTTGAGTTGAGGGTTGGGAATGGAGAAGTTGACTTGCAGTCAGTGACAATTCTCAGGCTTTCAAAAATCTGACAGTATTACAGTGATATTACTAGTTGCATTAGAATTGACTGCTATTGGGAAACAGCATTTGTATGTTCCATTTATGTCATAATTATTCATCCCTACTTTCCATGACGTAAAAGGGGCTGAGAAACTGCCTGAATGTTTGGCAGGTTACTTCATCCAATTAGCGCCCCCACCTCTTCTGATATCTAGAAGAAGTATGAGGGAGCACAGCAAACATCCACCTCACTTGCAATGGAATTTTACCTAGTGAAGAAAAAAAGAGGCACAACTGTCAGAAGAGGATCCTGTCACCAATTTCAATCCCTTTCCCCAAGGTATTGTGTGATCCCACCTCCTCAGGTTCAGGCATTCAGGGGCCTCAACTATGCGCCCAAATCCATATCTGTTAGATGTGAGTTCAAATGCTTCATGAATTTAGAATTTAGAAATTGTATCCCTTTCTTACCAACACTGATTTCATCTCAAAAACTGGCATGTTTAGAAACAGAAATCCATTCACAAAAGCTGATGTTACTTCAGTATCCTAAGTGATTCACAACTCCTCTAATGACTCGAGTTTATCCAAGCATAGTTTATCACACAGACAATTACTGCAATTTAAATCATTGTTTTCTGCTGCATTTAGTTAATTTCAGTTAAAGTAATGTTAGTGCTTACAAATTACCTGAATGTTTTCCTGAGTTAATCTGCAGAGCTGTAAAAAGTTACAGCATAGCAGGAGGTCATTCAGCCCATTGTATCAGTGCTGGTTCTTCATTAAGGCAATCCAAAACTAATCCTTCTGTCCGTTGCCTTTCCATAGCGCTACATCATCTTCTCTTCCAAATATTTGTCCAATTTTCCCTTGAAAGTTATAGCAGTCTATGTATCAACCACTGCCAAGGGCAAGCATTCCATGCTGCATGTTATTAACTCAAATTCCTCTTCTACACTCTTCTCTCTCTGTCTTACTGATTAGTTTAAATTGATTTGAAAGTAAAGAAAAATGAAGAAAGATGTATACTGGGTGACATACAATATGGCCCATTCTACATTATTACCTAAAGTTGAAATTAGCCCCCAGTTTTGTTTTTGTAATTTTTTTGTTCAATAAAATTGATTATTTCGTAAGATCATAAGAAAGCCATTTGGCCTCTTGAACCTGCCTCGCATTCAATAAGATTATGGCCGATCTGATTGTGGCCTTAACACCAATTTCTTCCCTGCACCCATATCCTTGATTCCCATGACATTTAAAAGTTGGTCTAATTCAACCTTGAACGTATTCAATTACCCAGCCTCCACTGCTCTCGGTGAAAGATAATTCCAAAGACTAATGACCACCTGAGAGAATAAATTCCTCCTCATCCTTGTCTTAAATGGGAGGCTCCTTAGCTTCATACTGTTTCCCCTAGCTCTAGATTCGCCTACGAAAGGAAACATCATCTTAGCATCTACCCTATCAAGCCCCCCTCAGAATGTGTTTCAATAAGATCACCTCTCAATCTTTTCAATTCCAATGAGTATAGGCCCAACTTGCTTAATATTTCCTCGTAATCGTCCCAGGATCAGCTGAGTGAACCTTCTCTGAACTGTTCCCAATGCCAGTATATCCTTAAGTAAGCAGACCAAAACTGTACACAATACTTCGGGTACAATCCCACCAATGTCCTGTACAGTTGTAGCAAGACTTCCCTACTTTTATACTCAATCCCCCTTGCAACAAAGGCTGACATTCCATTTGCCTTCCTAATTACTTGATCTACCTACATGCTAACTTTTTGTGATTCATGTACAAGGAGACCCAGATCTCTCTGTACTGCAACAATCTGCGGTCTCTCTCTATTTAAATAATATTCTGCTTTTCTATTATTCCTGCAACCTTACATTTTTTCCCACAGCATGCTCCATCTGCCAATTTTTTGTCCACTGATTTAAATTATCTATATTCCTTTGCAGACTCTTTGCATTCTCCTCAAAACTTGCTTTTCTACCTACCTTTGTATCATCTGCAAATTTGGCTACAGTGGTCATTGATATAGATCCTAAATAATTGAGGTCCCGGCACTGATCCCCGCAGCACTCCTCTAGTTACAATTTGCCAGCCTGAAAATGACCCATTTATCCCGACTCTCTGCTTCTTATTCATTGGCCAATCATCTAGCCATGCTAATATATCTCCCTAATACCATGAGTCCTTATCTTGTGACGTAACCTTTGATGTGGCACCTTATCGAATTCCTTTTGTAAATCCAAATACACTACATCTACTAGTTTTCCTTTATCTACCCTGCTTGTTAAATCCTCAAGGAGCTCTAATAAATTTGTCAAATATGTTTTCCTTTCACAAAACCATGTAGGCTCTGCCTGATTTCATCACGATTTCCTTAATGTCCTGCAACTATCCCCGAATTAATGGATTTTTGGCATTTTCCCAATGACACATTAGACTAACTGGGCTATAGTTTCCTGCTTTCTGTCTACCTCCTTCTTGAATATTGATGTTACATATGTGGCTTTCCAATCCATTGGGACCTTTCCAGTATATTGGAAATTTTGAAAAATTGCACCCAATGCATCCGCTGCAACCACTTTTTTTCAGAGCGTAGGATGCAGGCCATCAGTTCCAGGGGGCTTGATCAGCCTTTAATCCCATTAGTTTTCCTATATTTTTCTCTAGTAATTGTGATTGGTTTAAGTTCCTCTCTCCCTCACTTTTTATAACTCTTGGGATGCTTTTTGTGTCTTCTACTATGAATACAGATACAAAATACTTCTACAAAGTCTATCATATCTCAGTAAATGTCCGCCACTGCTTCTCTACCATCTTACCTTTTAACCTATTTTTCCAGTCCACTTTAGCCAACTCTGTCTTCATGGGCAGGCTGGGGGAGGAAGGCGAGTGGGTCTAGTGCAATCTTCGCGCATGCGCATGAAAGAGCGCTTCGATCTTCCTGAGGCACGGAGCTGCCTCGGAGATGCAGTGCTGTTTAGAATGAAAATAAAGGAAATGAAGTTGCCATAAAACATGTTTCTGTCACATGTTTATAATTCAAAAACAGCATTTTTATTTCATGTTTCTGTGCTTTAGGAAACCTCATCCCGCCCATGAATGAGCTTTCCAAAAAAATGTAAAGGCCGTTTGGCCTTTTCGCCTGTCCACCAACCGTTAGGTTGGATGGGCAGCGTAAATTTGAATTTAATTAGCTTCTTAATGGCTTTAATAGGTCTTTTAATTGTTGGCAGGCATGCAGCTGACTCTGGCACCCACCTACTGAACAAAATATCGCGAGGCTGCACAGTGACACCGCTCCCCCGACGTTATCGCATCATTTACGCTCAGGCATGCCGTTTGCGTGTCTGCACGCCGAGCGTAATATTCTGCCCCATATCTATGTAATTGTTGTTAATTAAGATTAAAACACAAGTTTCAGAGCCAGGTTTCTCACCCTCAAACTGAATGTGAAATTGCATTGTGTTATGATTACTCTTACCTAAAGGATCCTTTACTATGAGGCCATTAATTAATCCTGTCTCATTACACACTACCAGGGCTAAAATAACCTGTTCCCTGTCTGGTTCCAGAACATGATGTTTTAAGAAATTGTCCTGAATACACTCTATGAACTCAGACCTCCACCTCCCCCCCGACCCCCACTACACACACACACACCACACACACACACACACACACACACACACACACACACAACACCCCCCCCAACCCCCCACCCTGGCTATCTTTGCCTATTTGATTTGTCTAATCTATATGAAGATTAAAATCTCCTTCGATTATTGCAGTTCCTTTATTATTTCCCATTATTTCTGGATTTATTCTCTGTCCTACAGTGTAGCTACTATCAGGGGCCTGTAAAACACTCTCATCAGTGATTTCTTTCCTTTGCTATTTCTTATCTCTACTTACTCTTATGTTTCTATGCTCTGGCCCTTCCTGTCACACTCTGGTTGCCATTACCCGCATCGCTATACTGAACTCTTAGCTTGTCCTTTTTCTTCACCTTCCCAAATCCCATCTCAAAAGTAACCCGTACCCCCACCCCCCATACTATTTAATGTAAAGCCCTCTGTACAGCCTTAGTTGCACAATTCGCTGGTACACTGATCCCAGCATAGTTCAGGTGAAGAATATTCCTTTTCCCCAGTACTGGTGCTCGGGCTCCATAAATATAAACCTATTTCTCCCTTATCAATTTTTGAGTTACACATTCGACTCTCTGATCTTGTTTATCCTATGCCAATTTGCTTGTGCCTCAGATAGTAATCCAGGGACCATTTAATCCCTAGCTGCTCATACTCTCTCAGCATAACATCATTTAGCCCTATGTATGTCGTTGGTACCCACGTGGATCCATCCTCTCCCATTCTACATTCCTCTCCAGCACTGAGGACATGTCATTAACCCTGGAACTGGGCAGGCAACACAGCCTTTAGGACTCATACTCATGACTGCAGAGAACAGTGTCTGTATCCCTAACTGTACCCTCCCCTACAACAACTACGTTCCTTTTTTGCTTTCCCCTACTTAAATAACCTCCTGCGCCACTGTGCTGTGGTCAGTTTGCTCATGCTCCCTGCAGTTCCTGCTCTCGTCCACACAAGCTGTATGGAACTTGAACCTGTTGGGCAATAGCAAAGGATGAGGCTCCTCCATTGCTATCTTTTGGACCCCCATACCTGCCTGCCTTACAGTGACACCCTCCTGACTGTAACCACAAACCCAAACTGTGGTACCTAGCCTAAGGGGTGTGATTGCCTTCTGGAATAACTTTTCAGGTAACTTTCCTCCTCCATGATTCATTGCAATGTCTGAAGCTTGGACTCCAGCTCATCTGGCGCTAAACTTCCTGAGCTGCAGTCATTTACTGGAGATTTTATTGCCATGGATCACAAAGGTTTATCCAAATGCTACAGATGCAATACATCACCTGCCCTGTCATCTTTATTTTACTTGTATTTCTTCAAAATGTGTAAATGATTAGGCCCAAACTTTACCCTTGTTCCTTTGAAATGTAGTGACACTGTGTTCTTTTGACAAAAAAAAGGTTCCCCATGTTTGAACTAAATACCAATTTACAGCTGTGGAATGTGGTAATTGGGATTTGAGACGACATCTCATTGTTCACGCTTTTAATAACGTGGTTTGTCATATTGTGCTTGTAATAATCAACTATAGAATAAGAAAACCATAGATGTGAATGAAGCAAAAATAGCTACAGGGAGAATATATTCATGCAGCAATTTTGTTATTAAAACTATTGGTACCGAAATTACCGCAGTAATAGTTTGGAAAAGCAACAACTAAATTTAAAAAAAGACAAACACTACACTCACTGTGTAAACTTGGACATATCTAACGAGTTTTACTGCAACTCAAATCATTGTCTTAAGAAGAGGAGAGAAGGAGATTGTCAAGAAAATGTTCCTTAGATCTAATAGTTCAAGGATCCCAACTGTTTTGTTTTCTCATTGTATGCCCCAAAATAGCTTTTGTTTTAACTCTACAATGGAATTGTATTCCCGGTTTGGTTCCAGATGATAAGATGGGAGAAACATTTTGGAGCTAATATGACATCCCACATCCTTTTCCTCAATATACTTGTGGACTGGTATGCAGATCATCAACATAATCTCATTGCACTCCTGGGGCAGAATCCTCTGTTCAATGAGCGTTGGCGGGGCCCGCTTGCCAATGCGTAAAATGAAGCGGGGTGATGTTGGGCATGTGTCCTGATGTCGCCCCGCGTCATTTAGATTCTAAGGTTGGCGGGCGTGCAGCCGACTCGCTCGCGCACCAGCCCACCTGTCAACGGCCTATTAAGGCCATTAAAAAACTAATTTTAAACCATTAATGGACTTGCCCGCCCAATCTTAAGGTTGGCAGGCAGGCCGGGAGCCCTAGCTGGCTTCTGAAAAAGCATGAAACCTCATCCACAGGCGAGATATGATTTCATGAGTGATTAAAAATTCTCAGAATATTTCAAAATAAAAGTAGTGGACATGTCCCAACTTGTGACAGTGCCACATGAGGGGACATGGCAGCAAAATTTTTCTCTCATCTTTATTTGAAGTTTCAAATCTGAGCTAATCTTCCTGAGGCAGCACTTTGCCTCAGGGAGATCTGTGTGCTCTTTTGCGCTCATGCACTCTCCTGGCTCAGGGAATCGCCCCCACGCCCGCACAGGGAACGCATAATGCTTCCTGTCGGACGTCATGCTGGGCGGCTCTTAATTGGCCTGCCCATGTAAAATGGCGGTACGCCCCCCAACTTGGGGTGCCGATCGGGAACCCGCCCGCCTGCGCCCACTTCCGCACATCACCCCCAATGGGGAGAAAATGTTGGCCCTGGTGTAGAGCCTTGTGTTGGAATTCAGGTGGAAACAGGAATGCAGTTGTGGTCTTGGCCACCAGCCTTTGGGTCTTTTGGCTATTTTTGGAGAACAACAGCCAGAATGTCTCCAGGCACAAAAATGAACTGGGAGTCTCGGGAAGAAATCAGCCACTTTGTATGTTGGCTGATCTTGGCACTACTTTGACCCCTAAGACTTAAATTGGGAGGGGACAGGTCCAAAGCCTACTTCTGATGTGTTAGGTTTTCCGTGGAAATGGGTGTCCCTTGATTGTTCGTCGATGACATTGAGACAGAGGAGCTGGGAACACTCCCCCTCATCCCATTGGCATGTCAGCTCTGGATCTACATTCCTTACAGATGCAAATATGGCTCTGCTTGTCCCTTGCTTCAAGCCCTGAAAATGCCAGGACAGAGGTAATATGGCTTAGACAAAGCATCATAATTCTGCCCTCCCACTTTTCCCTATTTCCCCTCCATAGCTCCTGGGAACTAGTGTCCTTCAAATGCTACAGGTAAGAATGCTGGGGCCCTGGTCATCTGGTCAACTGCATTAAGATCAAATTTCAAATTTGAATTTTAGCTTCTCCACATTCTTAAATAGAGTCCATTTGTGTATTGTAACAAAACCAAAAGTGTTGGAAATACTCAATATTTTAGGCAGGATCAGGAAGAGAACAGACAAGTTAATGTTTCAGCTTTGTGAATCCTTTGTCAATGAAGTTGTGCTTCTTGTATTTTCTGTTTTTGTTTCAAATTTTAGCTCTGCGGCATTTTGTCTCTTGTTTATCCTCGTGATATTCTGTAGATTAACTTCATGCAATTGTTATTTTCCTACAGATTAATATGAATTAATAGTACATTTAAACTTGGTATCCTGTTCATAAAAGCTATTGATTTTGATTATATTACTGCCCCCTGCAATTTCCTTAAACCTGAAGATGTTTCATTGTGTCATACATTGCCAACTGTTCATTTTTATGTGCCAAGCTAGATATTGAGAACTATGTGTGTGCTTGTGACATGCACTTTCATATTCCCTCACTCATTTATACAATTGTACATATTCTGTCTCTCACGTTCTCTCTCTCTCTCTCTCTCTCTCATTCTCTTTCCCCATGAGCACCCCATCCTTTTGCTCATTCACTCTTATTTCTAGACAGACTGGACAAATGTAGGAGCATTGACAATTGCATCATTTCCTCACATTGTTTTAAAGCTCAGAGTATTAGAGATGACAGATAGTGAAATGTTGAAATTTAATAGTAGATAATATTAAAATTGACCTATTGGAAAAATATTGAAATAGGTTATGACCCTTATCTTTAATGAAATGTGATCTTAACTAGGAGGTACTAGAGGCAGACATTTTTTTTAAATTAACTTCTAAAATTAACTTGAACCTAAGTAACAGATACTATCGCTAACGTTTGCTTAAAAAATGCTTTGAGATTGCCACCTCAGGCAAAGACAAAATATGCTTTGGAAATGAGAATTGTAATATTTGTACTGTGGAATGCCCATTATTGTGTTTGCACTTGTGAAGTAGAACTGCAAAAGTTCTAAGAATCAAAAGACTAGTTTCCTGGTTAGCACTGAAGTGCTGCAAAGATGTGTCTGCCCTTGATTTAAGATTAAAGCTTGCCTTTCACCAGCCTTCCTTTTTATTGTGTGTTTCAATCATTGTGAAGATGCATGTGATAGCTTTGGAGACCAGGAACTCTGAGGAGGGCTGCAAAATATGCCTTGAATAGGTAATTGCACAGTATTTTTTTATAAAGATAGGCTGCATGGTCTAGTTGAGCATTTACAGAAAGTTTATCTGTTTAAATTATAGCTGCAGCTAGTTTCTGTAACTAGTGTACTACAGGAACAGTTTTTATCATATACAGAAAGTACAGCAAATTTTATCTGATAAAAGTTGGGGCTCCTTATTCTCTCATTGAACTTAATTTTTATTTTGTGAATGTTTTACAGTAAGAACATGTCAAGATTTTGTGTGTGTGTTTAAAATCTGAAAATTCTTGGACATATTTCCTATTCTCAATTTACTTTCTGTTATGGCTAGGTGAGAAGGGTGAACTGGCTCCATTCTGTCCAATCTGCTCGGTTGGTCTCAACAAAGTTTTAAGTTTCTTTTTTCAGGAGGATATGCCTTTTTCAAATCAGGATGTATTTAACTATTTAAGCAGCAAACAATAAGGAGTCAATTAAACAAGGTTTTCTTGAGTCAAAGAGCAAATTTATTAACTACTATCTGAGAAAAATAATAAAAATGTGAAGTCTAGCATTTGGCCCTCATGCAGTCATCAGGACGCATGCGTATACACATGCATATCATAAAGGGAGTTGTATCCAATAAAAAATGGTAAAAGAATTACAGTTAAGTGCCTTTAGTCTTTGAGGCATAGATTCTAAACATTGTGGCCGATGTAGTTTAGTAGGTTTGTAATTACTATGAGATCTCAGTTCGCTGGTACATTCCTGGTTGAGTTGGCTGCTCAAACCGGGTGACATGCTTGTTCCAAAAGAGAGGGAGGGAACTAGAGAGCCCTCAGCTTATTTCCTCGGCTGAAGACTTTCTTGACACCACCTGTGTCACTTGCAATCTCTCCCTTGTAGTTGGCAGCCTTGCCTTGAAATACTTCACCCAGTGTGTATTTCCAAGAAGTTTTGGATGTGTTTGTCTATGGCAGCCATTGTTTCAATATCCAGTACTTTACATTTTTAATGTCTCTTCCTTAGGCAGTTACAGGTATCTGGATTATAAGAAATATGTCTCCCTTCATACTCCTCAGGGGTGATTTGTTGGCTTCTCACCTTCACCTTGGAATATGGCCTTGCATTTTTAGCAGTTTGCTTTGTCTCATTCAAGTTTCAAAATGTCCAGTCAGTTGAAAGTTGAAAAATCATATTTTCAAAGATAAAGGGGCACAGCCTCATATTATTTCTATGTCACAGTTTTGCCACCATTCTTCCTCGTTTATGTCACCATTACTTAATATTATTTGCTTTATGTTACTTTACATGGGTAACATCACATCTACTATGCCATTGTTTTCAGTCCTCCTGTCACTAAGTAGCACTGCTATCCTTTCTATCTTCTGCTTCCCAGCTGCCTTCAGTCAAAGAACTGAGGCTGTTTCTTCAGTGCAACAAGTTGATATTATTTCTGATTATTACACCTTGGTATATAATTGATTAAATTTTTTACCCGCCTGGTTGTCCTGTTTCATCCTCTGTTAAAAATGAAAATTTCTCCCACTGCTGCTGATCTAAAATAATTAAGTAACCATGCAACAACAACTTACATTTAAAGAGCACCTTTAGTGTCGTAAACGTCCCAAGACATTTCAAAGGAACATTATCAAGCAAAATTTGACACTGAGCTATATGAGATATTAGGTCAGTTGACCAAGGTAGATTTTAAGGAACATACGAAGAAGGGAGAAGGAGAAGGCGGGGCAGAGAGGTTTAGGGAGGGAATTCCACAGCTTCAGGCCTAGGCAGTTGAAGACCTAGCCACCATAGGTGAACCAAGGGTAATCCAGGATCCTCAAGAGGCGAGAATTGGAGCAGCACAGAGATCTTGGAGGCTTGTAGGCAGGAGGCAGTTACTGCAGTAGGGAGAGGCAAGGTGACGCCATGGGTGGATTTGAAAACCCGGATGAGAATTTTGAAATCAAAACATTGCTGGACCAGGAGCCAATGTAGGTTAGCGATGCAGGGGTGATAGATGAACAAAACTTGATCCAATTTAGGATATGGGCAGCAGAGTTTTGGAATTAACCCATATTCATGGAGGGTGCAAGGTGAGAGGCTGGTCAAGAATAATTGAGCCTAGAGGCAATAAAGTCACAGTTGAAGGCTTCAGCAGTGATGAGCTGAGGCCGTTGAAGCTGTTGGCTCGTTATTTATGCTTGCCTTTTTGTAATTGATCCTTTTGTGGATTTGAACTGGTAGATTTTCAAAATGGTTTCCCTCATTTCCACTAACCTACAAATAAATTAACCTAGGCAGCTGCTGACTGCTCATCCTAATTGCTAAGTGTTTGTTTGTTTTTAACATTTCTTCTGCTGCTCTTTCCAGAAAATCAATGAAGTGAACCTTTCATATTCCATCCTAAAAATGAATCTCTTCTTCACTAGCTGCCTTTCTTTAACTGAAGTAAAAGAAAGAAAGAAATAAGTATGATGCCATTGCAGCCGCTTGCTGCTCCCTCCAATTTATAATTAATTTAGCTTTTTTGTTGCCTGCTGGCCTATTCTGGAAATCACCACTGCCTGCCTTCTCCTTTCCAGCCCAGTCATAAGATAGTTGATGGTGATAAAGATTATTCATCCCACTGTAACCCATCAGTCAAATTCTAAAGTCCCCATTCATACGAACATATGAACTAGGAGCAACAGGAGGCCATTCGGCCCCTCAAGCCTGCTTCTCTATTCAATATAATCATGGCTTATCTGATTGTGGCTTCAGCTCCAATTTCCTGTCTACCCCATCCCCTTTAACTCCATTATTAATTAAGCATCAATCTAACCCTAAATTTTAAATGATCCATCCTCTACCACCCCTTGCGGAAGAGAGTTCCAAAGACTCAAGAACCTCTGAGAGAAAAAAATTCTTCTCATCTTCATCTTAAATGGGCGACCCCTGATTTTTACACTGTGTCCCCTATAGTTCCAGCCTCTCTCACAAGGGGAAACATCCTTTTAGCATCCACCCTGGCAAGCACTGTCAGGATCTTATATGTTTCAATAAGATAATCTCTCACTCTTCTAAACTCCAATGGATACATGCCCAGCCTGTTCAACCTTACCTCTATGATAACCCCTGCCTCACCCCCTCCCCTATCCCAGGTATCAGTTGCATGAACCTTCTCTGAACTGCTTCTAATACATTTATATCTTAAATAAGGGGAGCAAAACTGTACACACTACTCCAGATGTAGTCTAACCAAAACCTTTTACAGCTGCAGCAAAATATCCTTTTATATTCAATTTCGCTTTCCCAACCCAAATTTCTATTTCAACATTCATTTGTATCTGAGGAGAGTCCAGTGCCCTTTCACCTCTTCCTGGAAGTCTGTTCCATAATTTGCTGGAATCTGTGTTCCCCTTGTTCAATTCTCTCACAATTTAATTTGAAGAACTATTCCATGTCCATTTTTCCATTCCCTCAGCTACGTTAAATATTTATATAAGATCACCACTTAGATGCCTCCTTTCCAGCTTTCTATTTTTTTCCTTTCCTTCCTTATCCTGACTATTAAACCTTGATTGCACATCTCCTGTCTCACCTTGAGCAATATCATTGGATTTCTGCTAGAATTATATAATATTAAATGTTTAAACTACAACACACAGTCCTTGTGCTAATAGGGAGTTAGTTTTAACATGTAAGGTATGTATGATTTCCTTTATTCTAACTTTTCGGTCGCCCTGGAGCTTTGCTCATGACTCATCTGATCTGCTTCTGCTCTCCAATGCATTCCACTGTGTCCTCTTCTCCGTCTTAGGCGCTAGCTACCCATCTTCATACCCCCCAGAAAACACCAGTTTCACTTTATGCATGTCAATTTAGTGGCCTCTTATTCCAAGAATGTAAGTGCCACTTCCTGCTCAAACTGGGGACACCACCCTGTCAGTGATTAGTCTTGCTGTTAATTTTAAAATCGCTCTCAGTTCCATTTACCTCTTTGCTGAGGTACACACTTTTTGAAGGTCTGAATAGAACACGGAGTAGCATTTCTACAAATCATGTTGCTTTTCCGGGATTTTCACCAAAGTTATGATGCATAATGTGGGTGTGGACTTTGAATTCAAAATCCGCACAATTAATTAAAACAGTTGAGTAACATATCAGAGGCACACAGGAAGATTGAAAGAAACACAGACCATAAAAAGAGAGCAGTCTTAGAGTGAGAACAAGAGTTAGATGAATGAAGAATTACACACCTAGTGATGAAAGGGAGTGTGTCAAAGGTATACAGAAGAAGAGATGCTGGAAGACAAACAGTGAGGAAAGACAAAGGGGATAGACAGAACTGCAGTGTGAGACAGAGACAGAACTATGAAGAGAATGAAGAGACAACTCTTTTTACAATGCAGCTGGAGATAGTTAACATAAAACCAATATTATATAATGCTTCAGTTATTATAAAACAGCATATTTTCCAAAAAACCCTGTTAAATAACAAAAGTAACAAGCTGTACCCACTTGAACGTTATTTATAATACCCATTATATTACACCAGGGGCTGAATTTTCCCCCCGTCGTGGGGGAGGTTGAAGGGCAGGCGTGCACTGGCGCGCTTCTGATCAGCACCCCCGATTGGAGACACGGTGCCATTTTACGTGGGCGGGTCAATTAAGGCCCGCCCAGTGTCCACAGGGAAGCACTTACACACCCTGTGCGGGCAGGGGGGAATCCCAAAATTGAGAGTGAGTTTTTTTGCGCATGTGCACAAAAGAGCGCACTCATCTCCCTGAGGCTAAGCGCTGCCTCAGGGAGATCGACTGTAAATGTCAAAAACATTAAAAAAGAAAAATAAAATTTCCTTAACATGTCCCTCATGTGACAATGTCACATGAGTTGGGACGTGTCCATAACTTTCAAAAAAACTTTATTAAAATTTTTTAAAAGCTACATGAAACCTCATCCCGCCATTGGATGAGATTTCATGCTTTTTCTAGTTCGCGACGGGGCTCCTGGCCTGCCCGTCAACCTTAAGGTTAGATGGGCAGGTCCTTCAATTGCATAATTAACTCTGTCAGTGCCCTCAATTGGCCATGGATAGGACGGCAGGCCCGCAGCTGATTTTGCTGCATCTCTGCCTTCCTGAAAACGTAAATGGGGCACGGTGACATTGGGAATTTCCCCCACATCCCTGCACGTCATTCTACATGTCGGTGAGCGGGCCCTGCCCCCACTCGCTGACGTGTAAAATCCTGCCCTAGAAATATATATTCAATATCTTACATGGGATGCTGTATAGAGCAATTGATTCAAGGTGACAATAACAGCTGCAAATGTCAGTTTCTATTCTGAATGCAGAAGTAAAAGAAATGGCCAACTATTCTTTGTGAATTCATTCAAAAATTGTGTGTGATTTTATCACCATAGCGGGCTTGATCTTATCTCGTGCTAGTTTAGTTCATGAGTTAACACTTGTTTATTAAGTTAGAATATTGTGGCCTCAATTTCAGAGCTTGATTATTAATTCTAGCTGATACTTCAGTGTAGTATTGAGGGCATGCTATATTGTTAGAGGTGCTATCTATCAGATGAAATGATAAATTGAGGTCTAAACTGCCTGTTCAGGTGGATTAAGAAGATCCCACTTCGATCTTTGAAGAAACACAGGGAGTTATCCGGGTAAGCTGATCATCATTCCCCCTTTAGTTAACACTATAAAACACAAATGATTTGGCCGTTCATGTCATTGGCTGTTTTGGCAGCTTACTATACCTGATGTGGCAGCCACTTTGCCCTCAAAAGTAGTTTGTGATATGAAGTGTTTTGGATATCTTGAGGACACATTAAGCACTAAATAAATACAAATTTGTTTTACTATAATACCACATATAATAAATATATTATATACATATACACCACAAGCTATGCTTGTGAAATCTGTCCTCTTTCAGCTGTGATCAGCACCGTTGCAAGAAAGAGAACATTGCAAGATACATATAGATGGAACCTATTCAGCCTATCTTAGCTGGTCCATCTGAAGGGAGGAGGGGGAGAATTAAAAATGGTAATACCCCCACTGTGTCATGTAACTTGAATCTTGAATCTTCAAGTTTTTCCACTGGGCTACACAACCTCTAAGAATATACCCAATTCAGATTACTTTTTGTATGAAGATTTTCTTCACCTTCATCCAGTACTTGAGTATTTTTGCTTACAGTCCCTTACCCTTCATGTTTTCACTTAGCCTAAACTCATGTTAAGGATTCCCCTCAGCTCCATTGGGTCTTCTTTGGTTCTTTGAAGACTTAAGGACTAAATGATGCACTTTGAAGTATTGTACTGAGTGTGGTAATGTACCTTTAATTGTTTTCCCTTCTTGCTGACTGCTTACTTTCATGGAGATGGGTTCAAAATATAACTTTTCTTTGTGCTCTGCAAAATGTAACGAAGTCAAAACTGTTAGAAAATCAGACACAAGAGAGCATACACACGTACTTGAGATCATTATTTTTGAGCTCTTGACAAATACTCTGTTTATTGAATTGTTATTTGAAAAATAAGTTAACTATATTTTGGTGTCTTGTGAGTCAGATCACAGAAGGCAAACTTGCAGTTTGCAATTCAGTCCCTAAATAAATGCTGATCTGTGATCTGAAAATGCATTGTATAATTCAATGCCACCTGGATAAACAAGTATTTAAGTAGTTGATGCATGGCTACTTTTAAAATCACATCTTTACTTAACCCATACCAAATCTTGAACAACAGTCAAAATATTCATGCCTCTGCATATCCCATTGCTGATACATTGGGCTGGATTAAATGCTGAGGGCAGGCTTCCTCAACCACAGCAAAATTTCAGTAGCAAGCTCACCTCAACTTTGCCAGCTTGCCCTGCTTAATTATTCAAGCAATGGCCGTTTCATTAGTACGAGGTGGGACTTCTGTCCATCTCCAGAAACAAATCCCATCTAGAGCTGGTGGCCAATTGGAAGCCAGCAGCTCTGCACCACACTGGGATTAATGACCTCTGCAGGTACTGCAGGAGGCCCAGGAGGAAGAGGAAGCATGGATGCTCCTAACCTCATGTCTGTCTTGGATCTCACCAGGGCCTGGTTGGCAGGCCCCGCCCCAGTGAGAACATTGGGAGTCATGTTGGACAAGGCGGGGGTGGGTGGACGTGGGGAGGCAAAACTCTGGGGGCGGGGTCTCCAATTGACATACGGAGCCCAAGAAGGAGACACCCCCCTTTCACTCACCAGCAGCCCTCTGGGTTAAAACTGCTGGGCTACACATTGGATGCAGACCTCTCCTGCCACCTGTTAATCAATGCAGCAGTGGGATGAGACTGTTAATTGGGCATTAATTGCTCACTTAATGGCCTCAATTGTGCAAAGGGTGAGCAGCTCACCTGATGCCTTCCTCCCTGCCTGGAGAATTGTGGCACCGCAGTGGCAAGGCGCCCTAATTTATTTGTCCATCTGCCTGTTTTCCTGTCTGCTGGTGGCCCCCAAAATACATCCCATTGTGTTACACTACTTTCAAGTGCTCATGCATCGTGAAAATGTACATTTTCTCATTTTGGGCATGATTCCTCTTTTCTGCTATTCTAAAAAGAAAAATTATGTACAACAAATATTTAGAGCCCAATTTTCAATGCAAAATACTCAATATAATGTGCAATGACCTATAGAGTTTTTATACATTAAAAATTGTTTCTCATGGATGGAGCATGTATTCAACGTAGAGTGCAAACCTATGCTTGTAGCCCATTTTGTATTGTAAGATAGTTTGTGTTACAGTTGAAACATTTCTAATAATTAGATGAAACTATCTGAAACCAGAGAACACATGGAAAACTAACTGCACCGAAGAGGATTTCCTCTATCCAGCATGGTTCTTCCATTTGTGTTTGTGGAAGGAGAAACAGGAAGGAGCTGCCCAGCGGTTGCTTGCTTGGCTCACTAATTAGATGCCTCAGTCAGGTGTAACGTTTTGCCAAGTAAAACGCATAACCTTATTTTTGTGTGTAGTTGTGATTTTCTAGTCACTATGTTTACCATTTACCTTGGTTCCCTTGTGAGTTTCAGGGAATTTATATAAAGTAACATCTTGCTTTAGTATTGTGCTCTGCCACATCCTCTACATATATGGATAACAAATTGTTTGGCCCCACTGATGCAAAACAACCTGTCATGATGCAACTTCCCCAGATATTTTGGAACCACTTTTTTTGGTAGTGATTTTTGTATGCAATGGTTCTTGAAAGGCTTAAAAAATCTACTGTTCAATTTTTAAACAGCTTGTCTAATTTGTTATGGTACACATCACAAACAGTATGACATTTTTTAATTGTAGTAAAAAAGGATGATGTTCAAACCGAGGTGAAAAAATCTGCTCCTGCCAAGAAAAAAGTAAAAGAACTGAAAATTCTGGACCCTAAAACAGCTCAAAATTTGTGTAAGTACTTTACATGCTAATAATTTTGGGGATAGTCATGTTAGTGTATAATTTAGGCATTAGTTTTGTCGAGGCAAGCATAGACCAGAATCATGATATGTACTGAGACAAAAAAAATTGTAATTGTTAAGAGTTTGAAATAAAGCCTGAAAATGCTGTTAATTCCCACAACAGTTTCAATTGCTGACATGGCTGATATTTCCTTCATTTTCAAGTTCTGATATTATATACTGACCTTTTCAGAGATAACCATGATTTGTAAACATATTGCATTATAATTTGAAAATGCAAAACTCTTGTTAAAGCATCTTTTTGTTTCATTCAGCAATTTTCCTGGGATCATATCGCATAGCTTATGAAGAAATCAAACATATAATTTTAGAAGTGGATGAGGAGAAACTCAGTGAGCCCATGATTCAGGTAAGCTTTAAAGTAAATTTTGCTCAGCAGGAAATATGACCTCTTGCTTAGCTACAGGTTCCTCAACATATCTGTGTCTCTTTTTCCCAGTGCATTTCACAGAATGTGATGTTTATTAGTTGTGACAGAATGGGGAGATCAGTACACTGTGGTGTAAACACACACAAAAGCATCATGCCAGAAATTCACTCTTTTGTTCCCCAAAGGTATATGAGTTCTTTGACCCCATCTGAAGAATTCTTTCCAGTGAGATTATTACAGGAGTCTGAGTCAGTGATTTGAGTTCCTTACAGTTCTCATGTATTAAAATGTAATTAAAAATTGTTTTATCAATATGTTGCCTGTCAGGATTTTTGAAACTTAAATACTAAATTATTTTTGAAGCAAATCCTAATTTTTCAAAGGATGACCAGGAAAACCCTGTCCATCAATGTTTTGCCCAATACAAATGGAACATAAATGAAAAGGTTAATTGGGTGACTGTCCAAAAGAGGTTCAATGACTTCCCAAGAAAAGGAGCAAAAGCAAAAAATATGAACCAGACAACTTTTTACTAGTTATCAGCAAAATTAGAAAATGCATAGAAACAGGCGAAATGTAGAAATAGATTTAAAGCATGTAGGCAGAGACAAAACAAAGGGTATTTTCTAAAAGAGTTAGTAGCTCTTCTGTTTGCATCTTTCTTCCTCCTCCCCAATTTTTTTCTCATCTACATTTTTTCCCATCTGCTCATACTCTATCTTTTTCTGAATGCATGAAGCATTCGTAATAAGACTATGATTAATGGCACTGACAAAGAAAAAATGAGTTTGATATAATAGCTATTACAGTGACCTGGTTGAATGGTGACCAAGGGTGGGAGCTAAATACTCCTGGCTACTTGACATTTTAAACAAAACAGCCCTGGTAATAAAGGATGACTTGAGGACCGTAGTGAAAAAGGATCTTGAGTTGGAAAATCAGGTAGTAGAATTAGTGTGGATGACAATAAGAAATAACAAGTGACAGAAAACACTGGTGGGTGTACTGTAATGACACCTCTTTATAGTTGTAATGTTGGACAGAGAGTAATCAAGAAATGGGAGAAATTTGTAACAAATATATTGCAATGGTTTTAGGATACTTGAATCTTCATAAAGATTGGAAAGATCAAAATGGCAAGAGTAGTGTGGAGGAAGAGCTTACAGAACCTGTATAAGACAGTTTCCTAGAACAACACATTGTGAAACCAACCAGGGAAGAGGCTCTTTCAGATCTTGTTTTCTGGAATGAACAAGGTTGATGAGTAATTTCCCATTAAGGAATCCTTTGAGGAACAATGATCATATGATTGAACTGATGCACTTAAATCCAAAACTGAAACATGGGGCTGAATTTTTCCCCCCGTCGGCGGGGAAGTTGAAGGGCGGGCGTTCACAGGCGTGCTTCCGATCAATGCCCCCGATCAGAGGCGCGGTGCCATTTTACATGGGCGGGCCAATTAAGGCCTGTCCAGCATGACATCTGCAGGGAAGTGCTATGCACTTCCTCTGCGGGCAATACCAAAATCGAGAGTGCGCTCTTTCGCACATGCGCACGAGAGAACACACATCTCCCTGAGGCTAAGTGCAGCCTCAGGGAGATCAGCTGTAAATGTCAAACACCTTAAAATAGAAAAATAAAATTTCTCTAACATGTCCCTCATGTGACAATGTCACATGAGTTGGGACATGTCCATAATTTTCAAAAAACTTTATTAAAATTTTTAAAAACCTACATGAAACTTCATCCCGCCCGTGGATGAGGTTTCATCCTTCTTCTAATTCGCGCTGGGGTTCCTGGCCTTTAATTACATAATTGACTCTGTCAGTGGCCTCAATTGGCCATTGACAGGTCAGCGGGTGCGCAGCTGATTTTGCTGCACCCTCGCATTCCTGAAAATTTAACTAGGATGCAGTGACGTCGGGAGTTCCCCCCCAAATTTAACCCACGTGTCATTTTATGCATCAGCGAGCGGGTCCCACCCCCGCTCGTGACACGTAAAATCCTGCCCATAAGCTTACATGAAGCCTATTACAAACGTATGAGGAGTGAATTAGCTAAAGTAGATTGGGCAATTGGATTAAAATATATAATGGTAGATAAAAAATGGCAAATGTTTAAAGAACTGTTTTATCATTTCCAACGAATATATATTCCATTGAGAAATAAAACCTCTACAGGAAAGTGATCAATCTGTGGCTAACTGAAGAGGTTAACGATGATATAAGATTATTATAATATTGCCAAAGAAGAGCCTATGTGGCACTTGTGACAGAACATGTCTCTCATGGATTGGTATCTTCAACCATCAACAAAAGTGTACCCTATGAAGCTACCCCATCCCCAACGAGTTTGCTGCATGTCATTATCTTACGTACATGATGACTAGTACACTCTGCTGGTTGGAGTCATACCTGGCAGAAACGAAGATGCTTGTGGTTGTTGGAAGTCAAACATCTCATTCCCAGGACATTGCTGCAGGAGTTCCTCTCGGTAGTGTCCTAGGCCCAATCATCTTCAGCTGCTTCATCAATGACCTACCCACCATCATAAGATCAAAAGTGAGGATGTTCACTCATGATTGCACATTGTTCAACACCGCATTCACACATCTTCAGATTGACCTGGACAACATTGGGACTTGGGATGACAAGTGGCAAGTAATATTTATGCCACATAAGTACCAAGCAAAGACCATCTCCAAAAAAAAGAGAATCTAACAACCTTGACAATGGCATTACCATCACTAAATCCCCCACTATCAACATTCTGGAGATTACCATTGGCCAGAAACTGAACTGGACCAGCCATAAAAATAGTGTGGCTACAAAAGAAAGCCAAAGGCTCAGAATTCTGCAGTGAATAACTCACCTCCTGACTCCGAAAGCCTGTCCACCATCTATAAAACACAAGCCAAGAGTGTGATGGAATACTGTTCACTTGCCTGGATGAGCGCAGCTTCAACAACACTCAAGCATGATATCATCCAGGACAAAACTTTGCACGTGATTGGCACCCCATTCACCACATTCAACGTTCACTCCATTTACCGCCGACGCGCAGTAGCAGCAATGTATACCATCTAAAACATGAGCTGCAGCAACTCGTCAAGGCTCCTTCAACAGCACCATCCAAACCCATGACCTCCACAACCGAGAAGAATGAGGGCAGCAGATTGATGGGAACGCCACAAGCTGCAAGTTCCCCTCAAAGCCACACACCATCTGACTTGGAATTATATCGTAGTTCCTTCACTGTCATTGGGTCAAAATGATGTGCTGTTTTCTTGAACTGCTGCAATCCATGTGTTGTAGGAACACCCAGTGCTTTTAGGAAGGGAGTTCCAGTGACAGTAAAGGAACAGTGATATAGTTCCAAGTCAGGATGGTGTGTGACTTGGAGCAGAACTTGCAGGTAGTAGTGTTGCCATGCATCAGCTATCCTTCTCCTAGGTAGTTGAAGTCATGGGTTTGGAAGGTCCTGTTGAAGGAGCCTTGATGAGTTGCTCCAGTGCATCTTGTAGATGGTATACACCATTAGGTGAAGGACAGGAGAAAGTCCTTGCCCCACCCCACCCATTGCTCAAAATCTATTGCCTCTCTAACTTTTCCCAGTCCTGATGAAAAGCCATCAACCTGAAACATTAACTCCATGGATGCTACGTGACCTGTAGAGTATTTCCAGCATTTTCTGTTTTATTCTATTTGTCCCTTAAAGACTGAGCAGGAGAAATTATAATGGGAATTACAAAAATGGCAGACGTGAAACAAATATTTTGTATCGATTTTCACAGTAACAGGCATTAAACGAAAATGCCAGAAACTGTGGGGAACCAATAGTCTCATGAGAGTGAGAAGCTTAAAGTAATTAATATTAGTAAAGAAAAAGTACTGAAGAAAGTAATGGGACTAAAAACTGACAAGTCCCCAGACTTGATGACCTACATCGTAGGGTTTTAAAGGAGGGGCTTCAGAAATTGTGGACGCATTTATTGTGATCTTCTAAACTTGCCTAGATTCTGGAATGATCACACAGAAAATGGGGAACTATAAGACAGTTAGCCTGGTTCCAGTCATCTGGAACATGCTGGAATCCATTAATAAGGAAGTAGTAACAAAGCACTCAGAAGTATGATTAATCAGGTTTTATGAAAGGGAAATTGTGTTGGACAAATCCATTAGTTTTTGATGATGTAACTGACAGGATAGGCCAAAGGCAAGAGCAAATAAAGCATATTTGGATTTTTAAATGGCATTTGATAAGATAAGGGCTCATTGTTGGAGGTAATATATCAACATGGATGGAGTTTTTTTTTATTTTAACTTTTCCTTTGTTTCTTTTATCACCTTCTTAATGCCACCTTTTTTCCCTCTTTATTTACATTCTGTATGAGTGTTGACATTCAATTAAATATTCTAACTTACATTTCCTGATTTAGACTCTGTGCTGCTCATTATGAATTCTTCAACCTGATTGGTTAAGGAGACATGAGCTGATTGGTTAAGGAGGTACACAGATGCTGTAAAAGTCATGAGTTGTGATTGTTTATACAGATCCCAGATCCCCTGCATCCTGCTGCACCAAACTGGATTACTGATCACAGCACCTTCCAGTGGAGTGTAGGAATGCTATGAGGACAGACAGGCATTGAAACAGAAAGCTGATAAAGTTTTAAGAAGGATGAGCAATAGTGGTAGAACAGTTAGAACACATCTTGCTTAAGTCAAGCAAAGTGACCCACTTAAATGTGGTATCATAGTGTGTTTTTCATTTTATATCATTATATAAAGATAAGTTGTACTTGTTAAAGTGTTTTACCACCGTTGAATTACATTCAAATTGAAATCACATTCACTGTCACTCATTCCATTTGTATTTATGCCAATTACAATAGGTCTGCCCTTCAACAAAGCTGTAACTCTCAATTTTAGGATCCACGTTTTCTCTTTAGGATTAACCTATTGATCAATTGTTACAAGGTATTTACAGAACAGGGCAACCATTCTGCCAGCTCATTTTTTTCTTCATTCACTCGTGGTATATAGGCATCATTGGCAAAGCCAGAAACTATTGCCCATTGCTGATTGGCCTTGAGAGGATGGAAGTAAGCCATCTTGGATACAACTGAGTGGCTTGTTCCAGAGAAAGATATATGTAGGCAGGTTAAGTTAACAACTCTCGCAACACTGTCCCTTTAAATTGCCCTACTTCCATTTCATGAATCTGTGTCTGTCAACCTATGCCCAATCACAAGGTGACTTTCACTGTGTCCTGTGTTGTTTTCAATCTCAAATGCACAGATTGTTTGCCATGAGTAAAAGTGCTTTTCTTAAATTTTTGAGCAAACATATCATTGCTTTTAGGGGGTCATTGATGGGAAGAATCTTCTTAATAGGTGAAAGGAGCTGCTGTTTGCCTGTGGAATTGAATTTCATGTGAAGGTGATGGTGCCTACCAGCAATATAATTTTTTGATAACTTAAAATGATAGCAAACTATTTTTTAAGGTAAATATTACTCTGGAAGCAAAATAATAAGAAATTGTGTATTACACATTTTATAAGAAATTGTATATTACACTAAATATTAACATCATTGAAATCTTCACTTAACAGTAGGCCAGACTGAAAAATGCAGAGAACATACAACATTTACAGAAAAGGTTGTCTGTTCTAAATATAGCCATAAATGATACTAGCGATTTAGACAGCAAAATGCAAAGAAAAGCTATATTATGTAAATTAGCCTAAGCTGTAAAACTTTGGCCTTTGACTTTGTACAATCAATTTTTGCTTCAAACTTTTTCTCCCCCCCCGCCCCCAACGAAAAGGAAGTTTGAGTGATAGTAAGAACCGGTACTTAAATTAATTACCTTTCGCTTGAGAGTTCACTGTTCAACTGCCGAACAACATGACACACTCAATATAATGACAGAGTTAAGTTTCAATATACTTTCCCATATGATTTGATGAGTGAGTTTAAAGACCAGTGACATGACTTTCTTGTTTCCCATAGTCAGCTCCAGAACTCAGGAAGTGGTGATTGATCTGCATTTTGCAGCGAGTTTTGTTTTGTTTTTTAAAATTATTTTAAGCAGTTATTTATTTACCACTGGTAGCCAGTGCAAGCCAATGGGAAAATTGCTTTCTGGGTTCTGTGTGAAGGGAAAGAAGAAATATTCAGAGAAGGCAGTGACTATTTTTTTTTAGTTGCCAGTTTTGACAACTGTCTCTTTCAATTTTGTTTATCCACTTGGACAGGAAACCATCTTGAAATTAAGTTAATTATGTCTGTCAGTGTTATACCAAACTTGCTACAATTTAAGTAAATACTAAGCTTAGTCCAAGTAGCAAGAAATGCAGAATACAGAAGTGTGGCATTCTGAACTGTGGCAGCAACATTCTCCACGTAAGTTGGTGCCATGTCTGAAACACTTCTTGGGGTTTAATCCATACAATGTACAATGCTGTCACTGTTCAGAAGTCAGAAATGCCCTGTTCCCTAGCCCTGACAATTCCTTTTTTCCCTAAGTTCCAAAAACTCCTTACCCAAAAGTTCTAAATGTATGCTTTCCCTTCTGTTTTTAAATTTATAGAATTTGGTGAGATATTTACCAGAGCAGAAGGAGCTCAATACGTTATCTCAGTTTAAGGATGAATATGACGACCTATGTGAACCTGAGCAGTTTGGAGTGGTGGTAAGTAGGCTCAGAAGGGACACGAGAATATATTGCAGCTGCAGAATAAGGAAAGGTGAACGCATTTCAATAATGCATTGATTATTTTTCTTTGAAGTGTTAACATGCCTTACAGTATTGCACATATCAGAGGTTACACTTTTCATACTTGCAGACTGAAAAGTTAAAAATGTTAAATACATCAGTGTTAAAATGTGGGTTATACGTCTGTTGCAATGTATAGTATGTGGTAGATACATCGTACTGGCACAATCGTGCAATACTGGCACTGTTCTAGCTACAAAAGATATACAACAAACAAATCTACTTAAGATGGGGTGTCTTCAGATGGCGCACTTTTGTTGATGGATGAAGGGGCAGTTCTTAAGAGGCAGGTTCTGCCACAAATGCCTCACATGAAGTATCAAGTATTGTTGTGAGTCGGTTTTGACGTTGACGTTAGTAGCCAAGCCACTGTAGTGACTCCTCATCGTTGTGGTGCACGCCAGCCCACTGGAGGTGTCACCATTTTCCTCTGTCATCCGTTAGTGACTTCCAGATGTGATAATTGATGTCTAGGGCCTGGGTGTCATGCTTGCAAGCATCCTTGAAGCAGAGCTTTGGGTGCCCAACTACTAATCTGGCTCCGGCTACCTCACCATACAGAAGGTCCTTGGATATCTTTAAATGAAAAATAATATTTGATACAAGTCTGTGAGATGCATTTTTAAATGGCATAGCCATATCATGACAATGATACTGATTAACTCAATTTTGGATTTATATTTCCCTTTTTCCCCTTAGCACTGTCTTGAGGTTTGTCTGTTCACTTGTTTTTGTAGTTTTCCCCTTTGGTATTTTTGTTCTAATTTTCTTCCAATTTAGCTTCATTGTGGTCACTAGCTTCAACTTTAATTCATGTACACTCCATATTATGCACTGTACTTTTTCTCCTTTCCTTTCACAGAATTGATTAGTAAGTGCATTGAGCAAGACAAGAGTAGGCACATTTCACTGTACATGCGGCCCTGAGCGCCGTTGCTCCAAATCAGAGAGAAGTGCGATTCTTTGCAGCTGTGGCTGGAGAAGATGGTTGCTCATCAAATGCACTTTTGCAGGTGGCCAGCTTAGTTAACAAATGGCACAGGAGTTCCAAAGTAATTGTTTTCCTCAAATAACAGAAATGTAACAGTTGCAGGACTTCAAAAATGTGGTTTTCAAAATCATTGAAAATCAATATCTTCCTGTTATGTTATATTATTAAAGTTGCAACACTCAATGGGCTGTAACTTTCGAGCTCCCCAGCATCGGATTTGGGAGGTACCCCAAGATGTGTTGGGGAATCCCTCTCAGAAATTCCCAGGTTAAGGATTTGCATGGCAATTGCCCAGAAGTGCACACTTCCTCTGGACAATTGCGCTGTGCTGGGAACTAGCAATTTAAATCACAAACTTTGGATGGTTCTGACAGGGTTACACCAATAGTTACTCAGAAGAAATTAGAAGAATTTAGAAGAATCAAAACCTCTTCTAACTTATGGACTCCTGCCCCCAGACCTTGGACGTCCCCCCACCAGACATTAGACTCCACCCCCTCCCCCCAACATGCTGGCACCCTCCCTGAACTCCCCACGAATTTCCGACTCTTCGCACCTCCCACCGGACCTCCGGTGATCGGCAGGATCAGCATAATTTTCAACAGCAGCTAAATGTACATTTATTTGTTTTAATTCCTGTAAGCCAGCACTTTCCGATGCTAGTTGGAAGTTATTGCTCTATATATAATACATGCATTGAATTTTTAGCCAAAACTTAAACAGATATTGAATTTTATTTCATTTTTGTGACTCTCTTTCCCATTTACATCCTGTATACATGCCAAACATCTATTTTTTCAGACCTATTATGCTTGTGGCACTCAGCAGGATTCAAATTTTCCCGCACTGCACTGAGATAATCACAGTGGCTCAGCTTTAAAGTAATGATACAACAATTTTTTCAATGGTGAGGGGGCGCTCACAGCTGAATGAAGCTGTTGGTTAGGTGCACAATGACAATAATCAAAATTCTCTGGTGATCATGTCTGTAGGCCTCCTTAGAAATGAACACTTCGTTCCTTGGCTTCCATGCATTATTTTTTCTGCTATACAAGCATTAATGTTGGGTATGCAGCTGAAGTAATAACAAGTTGGTGTCCCAGTACACTTTCAAAGTAACGACATTCCATAAGTCTACATTCAGCGTTGTTTTTATTTGTCAAGTTTGCTGGGCTGTCTCAGTTTCTTCCAATATTCTCAATGTAACCTAATAATAATAATAATCATTGCGATACAATAATTTTAAATTGAGTAGGATGTTGGTGGAATTAGATTGCCAACTCCTTGAAGTTAGTCAAAATGATGTTATTAATCCAACACATACAATAACACTATCATACAGTCATCATACTTGCCTTTTCCCCCAATTTGCCCACCTTTCCTATCTTGAAGTGTGGGTTTGTGCTGAGTGTGATTCACCTTTGATCGTGTATGTGCTCAGTGAATGAATGATGTTTCACTGTGGAGGACATCACAACTCATCCCAACCAGATGCCCTCACTCACCATCACGCAAACACACAATCAGAAGTGACCATTCTCATCTTCGTGCACCACGCCCCATCCCACTCAACCAACTGCACAAGACCAGGAACACTCAGAACTGTAGAACTCCACACCTGCCCTTAGCTCACCAGACTGAACAGAGACCAGGGAACAAACCTGAGGCCTGCTGGGTCGGTGTGGTTTAGTTTCACACTGGGCAATGCTTTTACACTTTGAGCTATTGTGCTTCCACACCATTTTTTTCCCCCGATTGTTAAGTTTTTTTGTTTTCTTTTCTCTGTTCTGGAGGCATTGAGTTCTTGTTGATGATCCCATGACTGGAAGCCGTTCTGCTATCTTGAATAAGGGACCATTTAATCTAGACTGAATGGTGACAAGATATTCAACAGATAGAGCCTCATAGCTAAGCCTGAAATTTCCTTACTCTTGCTTGGTCTACTAACACTTCTGGAAAGGTTTTCTGGATGGTAATCAGTGCAGCACCCTGGCAGTTTTCCCTCTCACTAACAGGAATACAGAGGTCAGTTTTAGCACTTCACCTTCTCCCCCACCTGCTATGCAAGCATTAAAATGTTGTGTATGCAACAGAAGTAATAAGAAGTTGGTGCCCAGCACACTTCCAGAGTAGCTACGTTCTTTAAGTCTACATTCAAGGTTGTTTTTATTTGGCAGTTTTGCTGGGCTGCCTCAGTTTATTCCAGTCATCTCATTGTAACCATAGTCATCGTGATATGATAATCTTAACTTAAGTAAGATGTTGGTGGAATTAGACTGCCAACTCCTTGAATTTAGTCAAAATGATGTCATTAATCCAACGCATACAGTAGCAACTATCATTTTTTTTAATGATTCTATAATTCCCCGCCCCTGAAATCCACTTGCCTATCACATACCTGGGGAATTCCTGGTCAATATAGCTCAGATACTTGCAGCTTTTAGCAGTTGAGCCATCAGAGTAGCCACCTTGCTTTACTTTTAAAATGTAACATAATGCTATCTATCACTCCTATATGCCTCCTTCATCACCTGGAGGTTGCTTAAGAGAAATATATTAGCTGACAATTCACTTTTTGAACTGCAATTAAGTGAAAACCATGACCAGGATTTTTCCGTCAGCTTGTGGGGGCGGACCCAACACGTCGGCGATAAAATGACGTGCGATGATGTTGGGCATGCGTCCTGACTTTATTGCACTGTCTCGCAATGTTTCATTCGGTGGGCACGGGCTGGAGTCGACTGTGTGCCCACTGATATTTAAAAAGGCCTATTAAGGCCATTAAGGAAGTAATTAAGGTCAACTTTACGCTGTCTGTCCAACCTTACGGTTGGCGGGCAGGCAATAAGGCCAAGCAGCCTTTACATTTTTTAGGAAACCTCATCCATGAGTGGGATGAGGTTTCCTAAAGCTTTTATGAATTAAAAAAGAACATTTTCTGAAATATATAAACATGTCCCATCTCATGTGGTGCAGTCACATGAGGGAACATGTTTAATTTAAATTTTAACCCATTTATTTATTTATTTTAAAATCGCTTCAATCTCCCTGAGGCAGCTCCGTGCCTCAGGGACATTGAAGCGCTCTTTCGTGTGCGTGCATGCGTGAAAGAGCACTGGCCCCAACTCTCCCTCCTTTCCCCGCCCGCATAGATAGCGCTGAGTGCTACCGCTCACGTCTTACACTGTGTTGGCCTTAACTGGCCCACCCATGCAAAATGGTGGCATGGAGCTGATCGCGGCCAACAATCGGTTCCACGACCACCCACTCCCATTGAGCCCGCCTGACGCGGTAAATGTTCAGGCCCATATTACTGCTCCAAGTTCTATTTTGATCAATCATCGTAAAAAAATTAAAAGATGTGTAAAACTTACTGTCTCTAAGGCAAATGTATTTTCACTTTTCAAAAGGTTGTGATCATGTTTTGCAAGATGTACCAAGAGATTTGACTTTTCATTCTTGACAATTTTATCTGTAGCTTAGGGAAAATAAGTGAATTATGATAAATGTTCAGTCAATAACTATTATAAATGTAAGACATGCATAGGTGCACTGCTTCATTGAGGAAATTATGTTTTTTTTTTAAGTGCATCATTACGGACACGTCTTGATTTTACTGGTAGGTCCTTGAATTGATTAATTCATTGTTCACTGAAATAATTTGCAGTGAAGTGGAAAAAGCCTACAAAGGAAACCAGAACTCAGGGAATTACAAAGTTGACAAGGCAACATTTTTTAACAAATGGTGGACCTAATCAAAAACAGAAAGTGGTTGAACTTTATTTTGACTACCTCATAATAAACTTACATGTTTATTTGATTAATGTGGCTGATGTCTGTCAAACTAGATTAAACTGAAATTCACCGAAGTCTTAAAGTTAAATATAATTAACAAATAAAATCCTGCTTCACTACATACATTATTAAAAACAAATTTGAATGTTTGCACGCTTGGTGCAAACATTACTCACATTTTAGCTTATTTTAGTGGGATTGTAGGAATATTTTCCAAAGTATTACATTAATCAAAAGCTCATGCCAGGAAATATTGATAATTTGACAAGTTTCTTCAACATTTTCAGAATATATTTTACATAATGCAGAGTAGATGCAACAACATTGCGGAAAATTGGACAAATGTTTGACGTGACCCTTTATCAGAACTTAGATTTTATTTTTTTTAAAAAGTGTTGCTTGATGTTAAGCTTAACTTCAATTTGTAAATAGTTTTTTATGCATAACTGTTTTCAAAAACCACCAAAATGCGGCAATTGTTGAGTAATTTTGAGTAATTGTTGTTTACTTTGCATTATAGATCTTTTGTAATGACAGTTATAGGCTTCTGTACAGCGGAAGATTTTGTATTCTTCCTTGGCTATTCAACTTTCACATATAATTAGGAATTGTCATCATCTGGGAACAAAGAAGGAAAAGAGATAATGTTCTAGCAATACTGTTCCATTTAAAATCATTTAATGAAGCGTTAATATTTTGACCTGACAGCTCAGATTGACAAACTCTTCAGAATGACAAGGCTGTGTTACTTGTGGATTAGGCCTTCAGTGTACCATTGTGATGTCTAGTACTACTTTGGTTTGTTGCTATGTGCACGTGGAGGTTGAACAAATCAGGGAAGCTGTTTGATTGTAAGTTGTAGGTATGGACTTTATTATTTCCCTCTAAGTAGTTCAAATTCCATATGCAAAATGCTTGTCCTATCCCCTGCATTCTCTTTGATTTGGTGTTTGATTGAAGTTGTTTGTTACTCGGGTTTTCTCACTTTGTCAGAAAAAATGGGAGCTAGAGACTTGTCCCTATCCACCTCAATCATAATGGTGGAGCAGGTTTTACACGCTGGTAGCAAGAAAAGAAACTGACT
Organism: Carcharodon carcharias; assembly: GCF_017639515.1. Taxonomy (NCBI): domain Eukaryota; kingdom Metazoa; phylum Chordata; class Chondrichthyes; order Lamniformes; family Lamnidae; genus Carcharodon; species Carcharodon carcharias. The sequence continues at coordinate 114,762,056 of NC_054475.1, forward strand.
ACATCATAGTTTCTGGTGTTAGCCAATTAAAATGACATAGGTGGGCACAGTTAAGTATCAACGCAGCTGGAGTATCTGCAAAGGTGTAGGTGGGTTGTAGAAACTTGCATCATTAGTCAGGGCTGTTGGGCTGAAGGTAACCATAGCAAAGATAAATGCACCACTTTCCAGGCAAGCCAGTCCTCACACTAGTCAATAGCTTTGTGACCATCTGCTGTTTAAAAAAACAGCACATTTGTGGCATCAGAGGATGAAATAGCAGGAATTCCAGTAGTTGCATTATACTCTATGCTTCTCTATTTATAAAGCCCAGGATCTTGTATACCTTCTCAACCTTCTCTGCTATTTTCAACAATTTGTGTCCTGTACCCCCAGGTCTCTACATTCCTGCATACTTTTAAAAAGTGTACCCTTTATTTTATATTGCTCTCTTCATACTTGCTACCAAAATATGTCACTCAACATTTCTCTGCATTAAATGTCACCTCTAACCTGTCCATCCATTCCACCAGCCAATCAATGTCCCCTTGAGATGTATCACTATCAACATATAAAGAACCTTTAACATAATAAACCATCCCAAGGAACTTGATAGGAGCATTATCAGACAAAGTATGACACTGAATCACATAAGGAGATATTAGGCCAAAAGCTTGGTTAAATAGCTAGGTTTTAAGGAGTGTCTCACAGGATGAAAGCAAGGTAGAGAGGTGTAGGGAGGGAATTCCAAAGCTTTTTAAAAATTCATTCATGGGATGTGGGCTTCACTTGCTGGGCCAGCATTTGTTGCCCATCCCCAGTTGCCCTTGTGAAGGTGGTTTTGAGCTGCCTTCTTGAACCGCTGCAGTCCATGTGGTGTAGGTGCACCCACAATGCTATTAGGAAGGGAGATCCAGGATTCTGACCCAGCAACAGTGAAGGAATGACGATATATTTCCAAGTTAGGATGGTGTGTGACGTGGAGGGAACTTCCAGGTGGTGGTGTTTCCATCTGTCTGCTGCCCTTGTCCTTCTAGATGGTCATGGTCGTGGGTTTGGAAGGTGCTGCCTGAGGAGCCTTAATGAATTCTTGCAGTGCGTCTTGTGGATGGTACACACTGCTGCTACTGTGCGTGGTGGTGGAGGGAGTGAATGTTTGTGGTGCCAATCAAGCAGGCTGTTTTGTCCTGGATGGTGTCAAGCCTCCTGAGCATTGTGGGAGCTGCACTCATCCAGGCAAGTGGAGAACATTCCATCACACTCCTGATCTGTGCCTTGTAGATGGTGGACTTTGAGGAGTCAGGAGGTGAGTTACTCGGCGCAGGATTCCTAGCCTCTGACCTGCACTTGTAGCCACAGTTTATATGACTCACCCATCAGTTCCTGGTAAACCCCAGGATGTTGATAGTGCCGGATTCAGTGATGGTATTGCCATTGAATGTCAAGGAGCGATGGTTGGATTTTCTCTTGTTGGAGACAGTCATTGCCTGGCACTTGTGTGACGTGTATGTTACTTGCCACTTGTCAGCCCAAGCCTGCATATTGTCCAGGTCTTGCTGTATTTGGATATGGACTGCTTCAGCTTGGAGCCTAGGCAACTAAAGACATGGCCACCAATGGTGGAATGATTCAAATTGAGGATACACAAGAGGCCAGAATTAGAGGAGCTTTGATACCTCAGAGGGTTGTATGGCTGGAGGAGGTTACAGAGAAAGGGATGGGCCAAGATCATGGAGGGATTTGAAAGCAAAGATGAGAATTTTAAAATCAAGATATTGCTTGACTGGGAACCAATGTAACATCAGCAAGCACAGAGATTATAAGGGAACAGGACTTGGTGCAAATTAGGACACAGGCAGCAGAGTTATGGATAACCTCAAATCTAGAAGCGGCAAAAGCATGAATGATGGTTTTACAGCAGATGAGCTGAGAACAGTGTGAAATTGGGCGATTTGGAGATGGAAATAGGCAGTCTTGGTGATGGCATGAATATGAGTTCAGAAGCTTCTTATGGGTCAAATGTGACACCTAGGTTGCAAACAGACTGGCTTAATCTCAGAATTATGCTAGGGAGAGGGATGGAGTCAGTTGCTGGAGAATGGAGTGTGGAGCGAGGACCAAAAACAATGGCTTCAGATTTTAATTTCTAATATTTAGCAGAAATAGACACTAAAAGAAAATCTTACTTTACAAGTGATAGTCAGCTTAACCAGGAAGCGCAGATGACACAAGTCTTCCTGTCACCTGGCTATTACTTGTCAATGAATTGGTTGTGGTGCCTTCTGCAATCAGCTCAACTGGTTAATATTGTTCTAGATATTCAGATACTGTTTCACTGAGCAAGATTATGTTGCTAAAGTCAATCCTGATAAAAGCCATCAGGACCAAGTACAAATTTCTTACAACAATTGTCTGACAAATTATAAGATTCTGAGGTGAGATGACAGAGTAGATGCTGAGAGGATGTTTTCTCTTGTGGGCAAATCAGGAATCTAGAACTAGAATCTAGTTTAAAAATGAGCGGTTTCCCATTTAAGATGGAGACAAGGAGGAATTTCTTCTCTCACCGGGCCATTAGTCTTTGGAATTCTCTTACCCAGAGAGCAGTGGAGACTAGGCCATTGAATATATTCTAAGCTGAGATAGACAGATTTTTGCTTGGCAAGGGAATTGATTATGGGGGAAAGGCATAAGAATGGAGTTAAGGCCACCATCAGATCAACTATGAGCTTTTTAAATGGCGAAGCAGGCTCAATGAGCTGAATGGCCTACTCCTGCCCCCATTTCTTATGGTGTTATAACAACATAGCACACAATTACTAAATTATATTACGAAAATCTGCTGTAATAATCTGGCAAAACAACTTTTGCCTGATGAAATTCAAGACTTTTTTTCTTGTTTGCTCCTTCAACTTGGAAGATGCTGACTTATACCGGGGTCTTATTTCACAGGTGGCAGCAGGAACGAGGGCTGAGTTTTACGTTCTGCAGATGGGCACGTGCCCAACCCAAATGGGCATAAAATCGCATGAGATGAAGTTGGGCGAGTGTCACTTGCGCAATATTTTGCTTGATGGGTGCAAATGGCAGTCGGAAGTGCGCTCGCAGACAATTAAGTGGCAGTTAAGCCCATTAAAGGAGCAAATGTCAGTGATTTTTTGTGGCCCGTCCAACCTTGGTGGATGGGCCAATCGGCCAGACGGCCTTCACATTTTTGATGAAACCTCATCCAGGGGCGGGATGAAATCTCCATTAGGAAATTCAAATAAAAAGAAATATCTGGGGAAAGCATTTTATGAGGTATGCTTTCAGATGCTTGATTATGGTGCATGGACTTTTTTTTTTGCAGCTTTTTTGTGCTTTATTTTATTATTTGGAGGCCTGCAGCTCCCTGAGGTAGCTGTCTACCTTCAGGGACCTCAGTGGAAGCGCCCACTCGAGCCCGCAGCGACATCATCGATCACCCTTTTACCATCCCCACCCCGGCAGGGCTGAGCTTTTCAGCAGCGTTTCACGCTGGCTGGCCGGCCATTAATTGACCAGCCAGCATGAAATCGCGGTTTGGGACCGATCGCGGCCGAGGGCCCATTTTCCGACGGCTCGTGGGCCCACCAATCGCACCCCCCCCCCACTCCCAATGAGGGAAAAATTTATGCCTTAGTATCTCACCAAGGTGAATGTTACCCATGTCTCAGCTGAGACATTAAGTGCCAGCAGGCAATTTGATGATGGAGGGCAGTACAGTTGTGTTTGATCCAACAGTAATTTGATATTTCCGGCAGTGACTTGGGAATCAGAATCACAGGGCTTAGAAGCAGAAGTAGACCATTTAGCCCCTGGAACTTGTTCCGCTATTCATTGAATCACGGAATTGTTACGGCGCAGAAGGATTTCTGCCCATCGTGTCTGCACCAGCTCTCCAAATGAGCATTATGACTTGGTACCATTCACCTGCCTTTTCCCCATACCCTTGCTTCTATTCAAATAATCATCTGCCCCGACCACACTTCCAGGCAGTGCATTCGAGACCTGAACCACTCGCTGGTTTCTCTCACTTTTTGTCTCATCACATTTACTTCTTTTGCAAATCACTTTAAATTTGTGCCTTCTCATTCTTTATCCCTTGACGAGTTGGAGCTGTTTATCCCTATCTACTCTATCCAGCCCCCTCATGATTTTGAATACCTCTATCAAATCTCCTCTTAGCCTTCTCCTCTCCAAAGAGAATTGCCCAACCTCTCCAATCTATCTTCATAACTCAAGTTTTTCATCCTTGGAAACATCCTTGTAAACCTCTTCTGCATTCTCTCCAATGCATTCACATCCTTCCTATAGTGTGGTGCCCAGAACTGGACACACTACTCCAGCTGGGATCTAACTGTATAAACTCAGCATAACCTCTTTGTTCTTGTACTCTATGCCCCTACTGATGAAACCCAGGATATTAAATGCTTTATTAACTGCTCTCTCCACCTGCCCCGCCACCTTCAATGATTTTTGCACACATACACCCAGGTCCCTCTTCTCCTGCACCCCCTTAAGAAATATATCCTTTTTTATTTTATTCAATAAGGTCATAACTGATCTGGTTGTGGGCTTAATTCCACTTTCTTGTCTGCCACCGCCCCCCCCCCCCCCGCCTCCATCCTGGCTATTTCCCTATTTCATCACTAATTTCCCTTCCCCCATGTGATGATAGCAAGATTACTTGTAGCATCCCTTCTACTAACCCATTTTAGAACATGTTACTCATCATATTTCACATAAAATGGGTTGTTGGATGAACATGAATGAAATACTCAATATTGCTTAACTTGTTGACTTGCGTGATTTGTTCCTGATTTAATTTTTTTTCCTTCAGAAAAGTTTGAAATAAGCACTAAATTGACATCTTGTTTTTGCAGATGAGCACCGTAAAGTTGTTACGACCACGACTGAACAATATTCTCTTCAGACTTCAATTTGAAGAATATTTGAACAACATCAAACCAGACATGATGAATGTAACAATCGCATGTGAGGAGGTGAAAAAGAGTGAGAACTTCAGTAAAATTTTGGAATTGGTCCTTCTTGTGGGAAACTACATGAATGCAGGGTCCAGAAATGCACAAACGTTTGGCTTCAAGATCAGCTATCTCTGCAAGGTAAGCCTTATCATCATTTGAAAATGAATTTTTACATTTCAATCTAATTAATTGTTTATTTTCACATTTTTCCTTGCTGTCACATACAGTTGCCGAGCGAACAAGTGGATACTCTTGCCAGGACTGGACCACCAAGCAATGCTTGAGTTGTCTGTGATAATTCGCTCTGTGACTTTCCCTTCTCTTAGGAGAAGGGGTCAGACTATTTCAAATCTCCCATATTCAAGTGAAACCCTAAAATGTATAGAAAATTATGGCTGAAAACCTGCTCCCTGATACCATAAAGAATAAGTTCAGTATAATTGTGAGAAATGATCCTGACTCAGAAGATCAAGATATTGAATCATTTTGGGTGGCGATAAGAAGTGGCAAGGGGAAGAAGTCACTAGTGGGAGTTGTTTAGCGGCCCCTTTAGAATAGCTACACTGTAGAACAGTGTATACATCATGAAATACTGGGAGCTTGGAAGAAAAGAACTGTAATAGATTTTGCAATGTAATTGGCAAAGGTGCCTTGAGGATGAATCATAGTGTATATTCTGGACAGTTTCTTAGCACAGTATGTTGTGGAACCAACCAGGGAACAGACTGTTTTAGACCTGGTAATATGTAATGAGACTGGATTAATTAATGATTGCATTAGTAAAGAACCCTTCAGGCAAGAATGATCATAACATGATAGAATCTCACATTTGGTTTGAGGGTGAATTTGGGTCTGAAACAAGTAAATAAATAAAGGCAACTACAAAGGTAGGAAGACAGAGTTGGCTACACTGGACAAGGAAAACAGGTTAAAAGGTACGACAGTCGATATCCACTTGCAGACATTTAAGAAGAAATTTCAAAATGCTCAGCAGAGAAATATTTAATTGAGAAAGAGAGACTATGCGAAGGATCCATTATCCATGGCTAACTAAGGAAATTAAGGGTGGTATCAAATTGAAAAGAAAATGTACAATGCTATGAAGATTAGTGGTAGGCCACAAGAATAGGGTCATTTTGGAAACAAGCAAAGGATGACTAAAAAAAATCGAGGAGGAAATTAGAATATGAGAAGAAACTAACACAAAATATAAAAACAGTTATAGCTTCTACAAATATTTAAAAGGAAGAGAGTAGCTAAAATAGATGTAAATATGTATTTGAATTGTGCATGTATTATTTGGTGTCCAAATCCTTGAAATTCAAAAGGGCTTGAAATAAACCTTTGCGCATGCAGCTTAATTTACTTTACCCAAAAATTAACAAATACTTTTTGAAGGACTTTATTTGGGAATTATGATAACACAAATTACAGGTTCTCTTATATCATTAGCAGTTTATTTTCATATTCTATTTTGTTTACATTTGTTTGGGCAGTTATTTACGAATTTGAATCTCTATTACTTGCCCAAAATATTTTGGGTTCAATGTACTCAAATGTTTTTTTCAATGAATATGTGTTACTTTGATGATTTAACTTTGTTTTGTAGTTAAATATTGCATTGGGTTGCTTTTCATCCTTGTTATTGGCTTCTGCTTTGACTTGTTCAAAGCTATTAGCATCAAAGTCAAATCTATTTTGCAAATGTAAGTAAGTATTTTTAAATGGAAATGTACTTTTATAATCTGTGCTATAGATGGCACGAGCATAATACTCCTTCTACTGACAAAATAAGGATCCCAGAACTAGTGCCCTGTTATATTCATTGCCCAAATAGAAGAGCGGAAGCACATGGGCAACAGAGAGTTGGAATTGGGGGTCTCAGTTCTCCACTTGTGTGCTGATCTGGCACCTCAACAGCGTAGTAAAAATGCCTAAAGAGATTTAGTCATTGAAAAGTGTGTTTATTTCCTAGTCTATGCTGATATATGTAATTTCAACAGAACTGAAGTTAACTTCAGATGTAAAACTATGTTAAGTTGCTCAAAAACCAGTGTCATTACCCATTGAAGAGACTGATAATTGGTCTTAATACTCTAAACTGGGGACCAAGTTTCTTGCTTATAATCTATTAACCCCCTTTGAAAATGTGCACGAGTGGGCGCTGGGAAAATGGGATCATGCTTGAGATTGACTTGGACACAGGGAGTGATTTCACCGACATGCCCCCTCCCTCGTCCCCACCCCCGGCTGATGGTCTAAGTGGCCGTGAGTCTGTTAAAATGCTGGGGAGCCGCATCTGGAGAGCTCCCCAATGCAGACCACATCTTAGCCATTCACCCAGCAACGAAACCAAGCAGCAGCTCGGTTGACTGGAAATGAGCAGTCAATTTAAATAATTTGGCAACCATTTTCTCAGACAGCTGCTTGAGGTGTTCCCCCTCAGATCGCCAGGGCCTGTCTGCCTGGCCCGGGCACAGGAACAATTTTTTTAATATCCCTCTGCAAGTGTGTCTAAAAATGGAAGGGCCCTCTCGTTCTCCTTGCAGCCTTAGCAGCAGTCACCTTTCTCAATGGCACTGCCCAGGATGTAGAGCTGCCTGCCATTATTAATTGGATACTGGGCCTGGCAGCAGCATCTTAATTGCCTGCAGTAGGGCAGGTTACTACTGCGTTCCCGCTGGTCGCCTGCTCACAGGGTTTGGGACCTGCATGTGGCCCCAACATCAGGACTCATCCCATGCCGGGAAAATCCCAACCATGATATGTCCTCTTTGATAAATTACAGGAGGCCTGCCTGCACCCATGCAACATTGCAGTCTTGAAGAGAAATGGAAAGAAAAACAATCGATCGATAAATATGGAGATCAAGATTGAGCAGGAAATTAGAATTCTATTATCAATTAATAATTTTAATCTAGTGTTAGTTTTGAAGAAGTCATTTGTTGTGTGCATTTTTTGGTTGTGAATTGGATATTAATTCAGGATCATTGGGCGGGATTTTCCAGCCCCTCCCACTGGCGGGACCTTCTGGTTCCGCCAAAGTCAACAGAGATTCGAATGGTTCACTAATCCGTCGTGGGGGAACCCATCACGTTGGGGCCGGAAAATCCTGGCCATTGAAAGGTTAGCATCTCAATTAAACTTTGTACTCTTCTTGTATTTGTACATACAGAATAGCAATATGCTGTACTTGTCTCGTTACTACGTACACTGTGATCATGCTCGTAGTCCCACAAAGCTAGCCTTAGAACTATGCAGTATCAGACAGTTGAAATACACCTGCTTCAAAAGTTGTATTCTTATGGTCCACGATTCCACTGCTCCAGTATCATCTTGACAGTCTCACAGTCTAATTAAAACTACAGAAACTAGCATTGTACATTTTTAACATCTTGCAGAGTTAGTGATCCTTATACAACTGGACTATCTAGCATGTTTAGCAGCTTTTAAAAATTGTACACAAACATTTGGGGCTTCTGTGTGCACAGGAAACTTGTGCTTAAAATGTGCTTTGTGGAGAGGCAGCTGTCAGTATAGGTCTGACCTGACTTGAAGTAGTGTACAACAGCTTGGGAGCCATAGGCAACAACTTGTAATTATATAGTGTCTTTAACATAAAAAAGCATACCATGGACTTTCACAGAAGCATTATCAGACAAAATTTGACACTCAACTACAGAAGGTGACCTAAAGGTAGTCAAAGAGGTAGGCTATAAGGAGTAAAGGAGCTGTGAGAGGCAGAGAGGTTTAGGGAGAGAATTGAGGCCTGGACAGCTAAAGGTATAGGTGACAATGGTGCAATGAAGGAAATTGAGGATACACAAAAGGTCAGACTTGGAGATCTTGGAGGTAGGTAAGACTGGAGGATGTTAGAATGTTGGAGATTGGGAGGGTCAAGGTCACAAAGGTATTTGAACATAAGAATTTAAAATTTTAGGTTGCTATGATCCTGGACCAGACCCCCAAATGTTTGGCACAATCTAGATAGGGCCAGTAACTTTTTGTTTCAGGTAGAAATAGTTTGATATTCAAAATATTTGCTAAGAGAATAAAGCCACAAGGTTCCTCAGGTTCTAAACGAATAAAAATAAACTTCACTATACAAAGCCAGAAAGATAAAACAATTTACAATGCCTATCTTATACTCTAACATTCAAGGTTAACATGAGCTACATAAGAAGTAAAAGGCAAACTGTGGTCGAACACACCATATTGCATAATAAATGAAAGATGCGACCAAGACAGATTCCATGGATTTCTCAATAACCTGTAAACACTGATTCAACTGATCTCACTGAAACTCTCTCTCTCTCTCATGAGGGATTCTAGTCTTCACCATCAAACACCACTTCTTGGATTTCTCTCCAAAGTTGCTCCAAATTGGACAATCCCAATTGTGTGGCTGGCAGGTGACATTCATCAACTTGTGGTTGTACAGTCAAAGGTACTTGAGTCATTGGCATGTTAAAGTAATAAACCTGCACGGTAGCCCCTCAGTTTTGATGTGAACAACCTGTTACTCCAGGCTGTTGCTGCCATCAGGACTTTGCTGCTGTGCGGACACGTTTATCAAAATTTTCAATCTCATCTCCTAAGATTATGTTCCTCTGGTTCCCAAGTCTGCACTCCAGCATGACTTCAGCTCTTTGGCCACACTGAGCAGAATACCACTGCCCTAGTGGCCCACAGCATGCAGTCACCAATTCGGCTGACTCCTTCAATTGCCAGGATTTCTCCTAATCCCTCTCCACAGCTCCTTTTCTGCTTGGAGTCTCTTTTTCTGCTCCTCTTTCTTTTTAACTGTGACCTCTCCCTGCCCCATCTACCTGTCCCTTGCCTGGGACTTTTCTAGATTATGGCGCTCTACTCCCAGTCACATGATCCCATTTTCGTGCTGTTTATTTCTCTATATGCGCAGACACACTGGGGCTGTCCTCAGCCTGGAGAACTACAGAAATGCTGGATTGCATGTGTACCACCCGCTCCCAGCTTGCGCACGCAAAAAACTCCTGAGACATGCTAGGAGTTGCAATTCCCGGCCTCCACTCTCAATAAAGTAAGTTTGGATCTCATTACGAGGTGTTGTTGAACCGGGAGCCGATGTTAGCCTCGATATACATGGCTGATGGGAGAACAGGACTGCAAGTTAGGATAAGGACAGGAGTGTTTTGAATGAGCTCAACTTTACAGAGGGTGGGAGGGCAGCCAAGAGCTCATTGGAATACTGCACTGATCCAGAAATTGCACTTTTAATTTAATTAACTTTAAGTATTTGCAATTTTATGTCTTCCAGTTCCCAAAGTCATCCCAAAGCATTTCACCAAACAATTCATTTTGTATTGTAGTCATTGTTTTGTTTGTAAATACCCCAGCTAATTTGTGCACAGCAAGCTCCCACAAAAGCAGTAAGATTAATGACCAATTAATCTGTTTTTGAAATGGATGTTTGGGGATAAACATCACCAACAACCCTTTTGTAATGCAGCTCTGAGGGCAGACAGAGCCTTGACTTAAACTTCCAGCTAAAAGATGGCGGCCTGGAATCTCCCAAGTTCCAGGGCAGTGTATCTGAGGCGTACCTAAAGATGCGCTGAGGTACACCCTGGAGGTTCCCGGGTAAGGATTGCACAGCAGTTGCCTAGGAAGTTCAAACTTCCAATGGGCAATTGCCCTGCAATGAGAACCATTTGAAAATGCAATTTTAAATTGCAAACTTCGGATGGTTCCAACTGTGTTACATCAATAGTTACCCAGAAACAGTTAGAAGAATTAAAACCACTTCTAACTTCTGCTTAACTATTCTACTTACTTCACTCAACCCATCCCTGGACTCACCCGACTGCCCACAGGACCCCCAACTACCTCCCAGCGCCCCCACTACATCCCCCCTCCGGCCCAAAATGGGATCCTTCCTGACCGCCCCCCCCATCCGACAACCCACTCCGCCCTCAACTGAACCCCTCCACCCCTGCCTGAGCACCGCCTCTTGAGTGGCGACCACCTCAACTGACCACTCCCTCAAATGACCCGCAACTGACCCCATTCCCTCCAACTGACAACCTTCCCCAACTGACACCACCCCCCCAACTGATAAACAGACCCCCACAAATGAACCCTCCCCCGGATTGACAACCCTCCCACTGACTCACACCCCACCTGATTCTCAGCCATCCGCAAAATGACCCCCACTTCCCTGATTGGCCCCCTTCACCCGACTGACAACCCCCTTGACTGACACTCTCGACTAATACTGCCCGACTGACAAGCCTCCCCAAATGACTCCTTTCCGGCCTCCCCGGACATGAGCTCCTCTTCCCTGACTGACCCCCTCCCCCACCTGACCCCACTGACTGACCTTCTCTGACTGACTCCCCCGACTGAGCCCCTCCCCCTGACAGAGCCCCCTGGACTCAGCCCCTCCCCTCGACTGAGCCCCTTTACCTGACTGAGCCCCTCCCCCCAAACTGAGCCCCTCCCCGACTCAGCCCCTTCACCTGAATTGAGTACCTCCCCGCACTGAGCCCCTTCCCAACAACTGAGCCCCTGCTTATGAATGACATGCTCCACCATGAATGACACCCTTCGACTGACAGCCATCCAGACTGACAAGGCCCCCCCCTCCCCCCCACCCCGCCCCACCAGCACCATCACCACCACCCTGATTGACTCGCTCTCCTGGATTGACAACTGTTGACTGACTCTCTCTCCTTGACTGACTCCCTGATTGTCCCGCCCTTACTAACTCCCCCACCTACTAACCCGTGCCCCCGACTGACAACCATAACAGAGCCCCTCCCCCTGGCAGAGCCCCTCTCCCCTGCTGGGGCCATCCCTTGGGCCCGCCCCCCCCCACCCAACATCGCCGACTGAAGCCTCCCAAACCCTCCTGATCCTAACCATTTACTTTATACCTTCTCCCTGGCCTGGATCTTTAAACTTAACTGGTTTACAGCAGCTAGTGCTAGAAGAAAGGGGACATGATTTACTTACCTTCGACATTACAGCCCTCGACGGTAGGTCCATTAGGACACTGCACTGCATGGATCTCTGCTAGCCTGCTTTGGAGGCCGGCCGAGATAGGAGTGCCTGGATTTGAAGGTAAGAAATTACGAGTGGAATGACAATCCAACTCATTTGGCACTCCAGCCAAAGTTATGATCTAGTGCCTCTGACAATGCAGTCCTCTCTCACTCTGCATTTGAAGAGTCAGCTGAGATTGTGAGCTCAAGTCCTGCTGCAGAGCTTGCTTGCTCAACCTTCTGACTCAGACCTGATTGCTGTCACTGAACTAGGGCTGACAAAGTAATTATAAAACAGATTTTCATCTGCAAATAACCTGTATAATTGCAACATTTCTGTGTTTCAGTAGGTTGTGTTTGGTCTTCACAAGTATCTGCAGTCAAAAGTTAATGTACAGCGTCAGATAACAATGTCTTCAATTTCCCCTGAGTGAACACCAGTTAGAACTGTAATTTGAATGGGTGTTTAATCATAGTATTTGTTGTTCAATTTAGAACACAACAGTGCTTTGAATTTTTGTCACTTCCCTTCTGAGTCTTGCCTTATTTACACAACTTTCTTCTCCCCTTGCTCATCTTGTCCATGAGATCTACCCACTGTTTTCTCAATCCAGCCTCACTAAATTGCTAATCACCCAACTTCTTCTCCTGGCCCGCATGTTAGCCGATATTGTAAACGCTTGTCTCTTTTCAGGTTTTGTCCTTCTCCCCTTTAAACCTGCTGACATAAGAACACAACAACAACACAAAACTGTTGGAGTAGGTCTTTTGGCCCCTTGAGCCTGCTCTGCCATTCGATGTGATCATGACTGATCTGATTGTGGTCTCAATTCCACCTACCTGTCTGCCCCACCATAACCCTTGACTCCCTTGTTGATCAACAATCATCTAACTCAGCCTTGAATATATTCAATCACCCAGCTCTCTGCTGTCTAGGGAAGATAATTCCATGGACTAAACCCTCTGAGAAAAATAATTCCTTCTCATCTCAATCTTAAATGGAAGCCTGCTAATTTTAAAACTCTGACCCCCTAGCTCTGGACTCTCCCACAAGGGGAAACACCCTCTCAGTATCCACTCTGCCAATTCCTGTCAGATCTTATTTGTTTCAATAGCTCTTGTTCTTCTAAATAAAAACAAAAAAAACTGCGGATGCTGGAAATCCAAAACAAAAACAAAAACAGAATTACCTGGAAAAACTCAGGTCTGGCAGCATCGGCGGAGAAGAAAAGAGTTGACGTTTCGAGTCCTCATGACCCTTTGACAGAACTTGAGTTCGAGTCCAAGAAAGAGTTGAAATATAAGCTGGTTTAAGGTGTGTGTGTGGGGGGCGGAGAGAGAGAGAGAGAGAGAGAGAGGGAGAGGTGGAGTGGGGGTGTGGTTGTAGGGACAAACAAGCAGTGATAGAAGCAGATCATCAAAAGATGTCAACAACAATAGTACAAAAGAACACATAGGTGTTAAAGTTAAAGTTGGTGATATTATCTAAACGAATGTGCTAATTAAGAATGGATGGTAGGGCACTCAAGGTATAGCTCTAGTGGGGGTGGGGAGAGCATAAAAGATGTAAAAAAAAAAAAAAAAAATTTTTAATTTTTTTTTATATAATGGAAATAGGTGGGAAAAGGAAAATCTATATAATTTATTGGAAAAAAAAGAAAAGGAAGGGGGAAACAGAAAGGGGGTGGGGATGGGGGAGGGAGCTCACGACCTAAAGTTGTTGAATTCAATATTCAATCCGGATGGCTGTAAAGTGCCTAGTCGGAAGATGAGGTGTTGTTCCTCCAGTTTGCGTGGGCTTCACTGGAACAATGCAGCAAGCCAAGGACAGACATGTGGGCAAGAGAGCAGGGTGGAGTGTTAAAATGGCAAGCGACAGGGAGGTTTGGGTCATTCTTGCGGACAGACCGCAGGTGTTCTGCAAAGCGGTCGCCCAGTTTACGTTTGGTCTCTCCAATGTAGAGGAGACCAACCCAAACCTCCCTGTCGCTTGCCATTTTAACACTCCACCCTGCTCTCTTGCCCACATGTCTGTCCTTGGCTTGCTGCATTGTTCCAGTGAAGCCCAACGCAAACTGGAGGAACAACTCCTCATCTTCCGACTAGGCACTTTACAGCCATCCGGACTGAATATTGAATTCAACAACTTTAGGTCGTGAGCTCCCTCCCCCATCCCCACCCCCTTTCTGTTTCCCCCTTCCTTTTCTATTTTTTCCAATAAATTATATAGATTTTCCTTTTCCCACCTATTTCCATTATATAAAAAAAAAATTTTTTTTTTTTTTTACATCTTTTATGCTCTCCCCACCCCCACTAGAGCTATACCTTGAGTGCCCTACCATCCATTCTTAATTAGCACATTCGTTTAGATAATATCACCAACTTTAACTTTAACACCTATGTGTTCTTTTGTACTATTGTTGTTGACATCTTTTGATGATCTGCTTCTATCACTGCTTGTTTGTCCCTACAACCACACCCTCACTCCACCTCTCTCTCTCTCTGCCCCCCCACACACACACCTTAAGCCAGCTTATATTTCAACTCTTTCTTGGACTCGAACTCAAGTTCTGTCGAAGGGTCATGAGGACTCGAAACGTCAACTCTTGTTCTTCTAAATTCCAGTGAGCATCGGCCTAACCTGCTCAACCTTTCCTCATAAAATAATCCCTTCATCCAGGAATGAATCAAGTGAACCTTTTGGAGCTGCTAATGCAATTAGATCCTTAAGTAATAAGACCAAAACTGTACACACAGTACTCCAGAAGCAGTCTCACCAAAGCCCTAGACAGCTGTAGCAATAGTTCCCTGTTTTTATACTCGATTCCCCTTATAATAAATGCCAACATTCCACTTGCCTTTCTAATCACTTGCTGTACCTGCATAGTAACTTTTTGTGATTCACGTGCTGGGACACTCAGATCCCTATTTATAATAGAGCTCTGCAGTCTCTCTCCAATTAATTAATATACTGCTTTTCTGTTCTTCCTGCCAAAATGTAGATGTGTACATTTTCCCACATTATACTCCATCTTCTGAAGTTTGACCCACTCACTTAACCTATTTAAATCTCTTTGTAGACTCTTTACTTCCTCTTGACAACTTACTTTCCTATCTATCTTTGTGTCATCAGAAAATGTAGTCATTCGGTCCTTTCATCCAAGTCATTGATATAAATTGTAATTGCGGGGGAGGTGATGGTGTAGTGGTATTGTCGCTGGACTAGTAAACCAGAGACCTGGGGACCCGGGTTTGAATCCCGCCATGGCAGATGGTGGAATTTGAATTCAATAAAAACCTGGAATTAAAAGTCCAGTGATGACCATGAACCCATCGTTGATTGTTGTAAAAACCCATCTGGTTCATTAATGTCCTTTAAGGAAGGAAATCTGTTGTCCTTACCTGGCCTGGCTTACATGTGACTGACGCTTAAATGCCCTCTGAAATGGTCTAGTAAGCCACTCAATGATAACAAACCACTACAAAGACACAAAAAAGGATTGAAACCGGACGGACCACCTGGGCATCGATCTAGGCACTGGAAACGACAATGGCAATCGCAGCCCTGTCAACCCTGCAAAGTCCTCCTTACTAACATCTGGGGGCTAGTGCTGTCTCACAGACTAGACAAGCAACAGCCTGACTTAGTCACCCTCATGGAATCATCCCTTACAGATAATGTCCCAGACTCCACCATCACCACCAGCAGTACAGACCCAGCAGAGGTGGCAGCACAGTGGTTTACAGTCGGGAGGGAGATTCCCTGGGAGTCCTCAACATCGACTCTGGACCCCCATGACGTCTCATGGCATCAGGTCAAACATGGGCAAGGAACCCCCCCGCCATTACTACGTACCACCCTCTCTCAGCTGATGAATCAGTGCTCCTCCATGTTGAACATGGAGGAAGCACTGAGGGTGGCAAGGGCACAGAATATTCTCTGGGTGGGGGACTTCAGTGTCCATCACCAAGAGTGGCTCAGTAGCACCACTACTGACTGAGCTGGCTGAGTCCTAACTGACATAGTTGCTAGACTGGATTTGTGGCAGGTGGTGAAGGAACCAACAAGAGGGAAAAACATTCTTGTCCTCATCAACCTACCTGCTGCAGATGCATCTGTCCATGAGGTAGGAGTGACCGCCACACAGTCATTGTGAAGTCCCACCTTCACATTGAGGATACCCTCCATCGTGATGTGTGGCACTACTACTGTGCTAAATGGGATAGAATTCAAACAGATCTAGCAACTCAAGACTGGGCATCCATGAGGCGTTGTGGGCCATCAGCAGCAGAATTGTACTTGAACACAACCTGTAACCTCATGGCCCGGCATATCCCCCACTCTACCATTATCATCAAGCCAGGGGATCAACCCTGGTTCAATAAAGAGTGCAGGAGGGCATGCCAGGCATACCTAAAAATGAGGTGTCAAGCTGGTGAAGCTATAACACAGGACTACTTGCATGCTAAACAGCATAAGCAGCAAGTGATAGACAGAGCTAAGCGATCTCACAACCAATGGATCAGATCTAAGCTCTGCAGTCCTGCCACATCCAGTCGTGAATGGTGGTAGACTATTAAACAACTCACTGGAGGAGGTGGCTCCACAAATATCCCCATCCTCGATGGAGGAGCCCAGCACAGCAGTGCAAAAGATAAGGCTGAAGCATTCGCAACAATCTTCAGCCAGAAGTGCCGAGTGGATGATCCATTTTGGGCTCCTCCGGAGGTCCTGAGCATCACAGATGCCAGTCTTCAGCCAATTCAATTCACTCCATGTGATCCCAAGAAACGGCTGAAGGCATTGGATTAAGCAAAGGCTATGGGCCCTGACAACATTCCGGCAATAGCACTAAAGACTTTTGCTCCAGAACTTGCCGCACCCTTAACCAAGCTGTTCCAGTACAGATACAACACTGGCATCTAACCGGCTACGTGGAAAATTGCCCAGGTATGTCCTGTACACAAAAAACAGGGCGAATCCGATCTGGTCAATTACTGCCCATCAGTCTACTCTTGATCATCAGTAAGGTAATGGAAGGGATCATAAACGGTGCTATCAAGCAGCTCTTGCTTAGCAATAACCTGCTCATTGATGCCTAGTTTGGGTTCCGCCAGGGCTACTCAGCTCCTGACCTCGTTACGGCCTTGGTTCAAATATGTACAAAATAGCTGAACTCCTGAGGTGAGGTGAGAATGACATCAAGGCAGCATTTAACCTAGTGTGGCATCAAGGAGCCCTAGCAAAACTGGAGTCAGTGGGAATCGGGGAAAACCCTCTGCTGGTTGGAGTCATACCAAAGAGAAAGGAAAGTAGTTGTGGTTGTTGGAGGTCAGTTATCTCAACTCAAGGACATCACTGCAGGAGTTCCTAGTTATCCAAGGCCCAACCATCTTCAGCTGCTTCATCAATGACCTTCCTTCCATCATAAGGCCAGAAGTGGGGATGTTCGCTGATGATTGCACAATGTTCAGCACCATTCATGACTCCTCAGATACTGAATCAGTCTGTCCAAATGCAGCAAGACCTGGACAATATCCAGGCTTGGGCTGACAAGTGGCAAGTAACATTCAAGCCACACAAGAGTCAGGCAATGACCATCTCCAACGAGAGAGAATCCAACCATCGCCCCTTGATGTTCAATGGCATTAGCATCACTGAATCCTCCATTATCAACATCCTGGGGGTTACCATTGACCAGAAACTGAACTGGACTAGCCATATAAACACGGCTGCAAGAGCAGGTCAGAGGCTAGGAATTGTGCAACAAATAACTCGCCTTCTGACTCCCCAAAGCCTGTCCACCATCTACAAGGCACGAGTCAGGAGTGTGCTATTAGGAGGGAGTTCCAGGATGTTGAGCCAGCGACAGTGAAGGAAAGGGGACAGTGGTGGGGAGCTTCCAGGTGGTGGTGTTCCCATCTTTCTGCTGCTCTTGTCCTTCTAGGTGGTAGTGGTCGTGGGTTTGGAAGGTGCTGTTTAAGGAGCCTTGGTGAATTCCTGCAGTGCATCTTGTAGATGGTACACCCTGCTGCGACTGTGCGTTGGTGGTGGAGAGAGTGAATGATTGTGGATTGGGTGCCATTTGCGCATGTTGCTTTGTCCTGGATGCTGTTATATTCTTGAGTGTTGTGGGGGCTGCACTCATCCAGGCAAGTGGGAAGTATTCCATCACACTCCTGACATGCGCCTTGTAGATGGTGGACAGGCTTTTGGATGTCAGGAGGTGAGTTACTTGCCACAGGATTCCTAGCCTCTGACTCGCTCTTGTGGCCACAATACATATATGGCTAGTCCAGTTCAGTTTCAAATAGCCTGTTCCTGCTCTCTCCTCAGAAAACCAACCCTTGAGCCCTCCGCCCTACCATCCGACCTCCCAATTCCCTTTCCTTTCCAAAGCCCTTGGATGAGTCGTCGCCTTCAAAACCCATTCCCATCTTTCCTGGAACTCCATGTCTGAATCCCTCCAATCAAACTTCCACCCCAGCCACAGTACCTAAATGGTTCTTGTCAAAGTCACAAATGACATATTATGTGACTTTGACAGAAGTAAACTTTCTTTCTGCATCCTTCTCATTCTGTCTGCAACATTTGACATGGTTGACAAGACTATCCTCCTCCAACACCTATCCATTGTCATCCAGCCAGATGGGACTGCTCTCACATGGTTCTGTTCTTATCAAATCGTAGCTAGACAATCACTAGACAATCATGGCTTCTCTTCCTGCTCTTACACTATCACCCCTGGCATCCCTGAAGGATCTTTGTCTCCTGCTATTTCTTATCTACATGCTGCCCATTAACGACATCATCTGAAGCCACAATCTTAGTTTTCACTTGTACATTGACAACACCCAGCTCTACCTCACCATCATCTCTCTCAACTCCTTCACCATTGCTAAATTGCTTATCCGACATCCAGTACTGGATAAGCAGTAAGCTGAAGCCATTGTTTTTGGCCCCTGCTCCAAACTTTGCACCCTAGCTAACAACTCCATCCCCCTTCCTGGCAGCAGTCTGTTATTAAATTAATCATGTCGTAACCTTGATATCATTTGAACCCAAGATGAGCTTCCTACCTCATAGCCATGCCACCATTAAGACCGCCTATTTCCACCTCCATAACATGCACAACTTAGCTTCTGTCTCTGCTCATTTGCTGTTGAAACAATTATCCATGCCTTTCTTATCTCTAGTCTCAACTATCCCAACACACACCTGGCTGGTCTCCCACATTCCAGCCCCTGTAACCTTGATGTTTTCCAAAATTCTGCTGCCTGTTGTTACAAATATAAAGTTTATAAGATTATTATGTTTTGGGGCTCCCTCTTTAATTTAAGGTAAAGTGGAGGAATGAGGCAGTCATGTAACCCGCTTTGAATTCTGCCCAACAATAAGCCTGGGTGGCTTGATTGCTACAGAGACAAAGAGGGCCCAAGTGAAGAGGCTTGCTGAGAAGCTGCTAGATGTTCACATCTGTAGACAATGGCAAGAGCATTTGTGCTGACTATGAGTAAACTGTTACTCTCCAAGTCTCACAGGAAGGTATTAGGAATATCACGTTGTATAAACAGTTATACTTTAAACTATCTATTTAATTCCAATCCAAAATGGAATTGGGAGGCTAAAAAATAGCTAGTTAATATTTCTACCTGGTTACAAGGCCTATGTGTTACATGTTGCCATGGAGATGGGGCTTGGCAAGGGAAAAGCCGAGAGGAAGCCATTGTAGTATTGAGTTACAGATTTTTTAAGATATCACTGACCCTGACAGAGAAAAGTCAGTCTGCAAGAATCTGAGAAAGAGAGAGAGCAGAGGGATAGAGGCAGCTAGTCTTACACCCGAAGTGGAGAAAATGCTGGCTCTGTTGTTAACCACGTGGACTGCGAGTGGGAGCCTTTGCTCAGAAGGGAGAGACCAAGGTCATGAGAATTTAAACAAAGCTGGAAGTTTTAACTGGGGAGGAATCTCCAGTGTCATCCCCACTGTGAAAGTCAGCTCTTGGATTAGAAGCCGAGAAAGGAGAATAACTTTGGACTGGCTCCAGAAGAATTAAATGGTCACTCATGGGACAGAGTGAACTATAACAGTGGCGGGGGATTTTGATAATTTTAAAAGATAACTAGGGAATTTCTTTCCTGTAGTTTGAAAAATAGGCTGCCTACTAAATAGTGATCAGCCAACAATGCTTTTAGTTTGTTGCAATAAAAGTCTTAAAACTTGAAATCTTGTTGTAATCCTTTCTGTCAGTCACTGGAAATTCAAATATCTTTTTAAAAGTTAATTTTGCTGATGCTACAAAACTAGATGGAAAGTGAAGCTGTTGGGAGGACACAGAGAGACTGCAGAGATATAGACAGGTTAAGTGTGTGGACAACAAGATGGCAGATGAAGTATAATATGGGCAAGTGTGAAATTATGCACTTTCGTCATAAGAATAGAAAAGCAGAATATCTTTTGAAAGGTGTGAAACGTTCAAAGTTTTTGAACGCAGAAAATTAGAATGTAGTAACAGCAAGCAACTAGGAAGACAAATGACATATTGGCCTTTATTGTTAGGGGATTGAAGTACTAGAATAGAGAAATCTTGCTACATTTGTGCGAGGCATTGGTGACACCACATCTGGAATACTGTATGCAGTTTTGGTCTCTATATTTAATGAAGGATATATTTGCTTTGGAGGCGGTACACAAGGTTCACTAGATTGGTACCTGGGATGAGACGGTTGTCCATGGATGAGAGGCTGAGTAAATTGGGCCTATATTCTCTGGAGTTTAGAAGAATGAGAGGTGGTCTCATTGAAACATACAAGATTCTGAAAGGGCTTGATAGGGAACACGCTGATAGATTGTTTCTGCTGGCTGGAGAATCTAACACATGGGGCACAGTCTCAGGATAAGGGGCCATTCATTTGGACTGAAATGAGGAGAAATGTCTTCACTCAAAGGACTTTGAACCTTTGGAATTCTCTATCACAAAGGGTTGTGGATGCTGCATTGTTGAATACATTTAAGGCTGGGATAGACAGATTTTTTGATCTCTTAGGGAATGAAGGAATATGGGGAGTGGGCAGAAAACTGGAAGTGAAGCCCAAGACCAACCATGATCACATTGAATGGTGGAGCAGCCTCAATGGGCCATGTGGTCTACTCCTGCTGCTGCTACTTGTGTTCTTGTGCTTCTCTTCTATGGGGAGTATATCATGGTGTCTTAACTTGCAATTATACCATTAGGAAGAATATTTTGTCACAATATTGTAACAAGAGTTTGCACCCATCCAAAGACTGGGTAAATACTGAATATGTGTCGGATCAGGGAAAGCTGTAGATCCAATACGATTGTGTTAATTTGGCTGATCTTAAAGCAGCAATGGGGACACCAAAATTGATATTACCGTAACAAAAACAAAAATACCTGGAAAAACTCAGCAGGTCTGACCTACTGAGTTTTTCCAGGTATTTTTGTTTTTGTTTCAGATTTCCAGCATCCGCAGTATTTTGCTTTTATTTTTATATTACTGTACCTAAACTAGGAACGAGAAAAAAACAATCAGCAAGGTTTTTGACTCCTTACCATTCATTCACATGTAAAAGTTAGTTGAGGAATTGGGCTTGACTGTGATGTTGTCCAACCATTGATAGCCAGCCAACACTTGTATCTAAGCTTACATGAAAAATGGGTGTTTGAGCAGAAAACAAGAGGATCTGTCAGTATGTATGAAACCATCATTCAACTCCTGCCAGGAGGAAAAGGGGATAAATTAGCTGTAATTAAATGAATCATTGAATAATGAGCTATTGTGGTTGAGAATAAGCTACTTGGTTCCTAGGGTAGATTGATAAACAACTATTTATAGATTACTGGAATATTCTTCTTGTGCCCTTTGTATTTGTTGAAGGTGATCTTATATCAATAGCAGGATTCATGTGGACTTGTTTTTTACCATTTATCTTAATGACCAACATTATACTATTGGGTGGAAAGTGTGTGGGCAGTTTGAAAACAGAATTCCTGTGGATTTCAACCAATAAATTGTAACTGATCATAGATCTAGGTGTTGAGTGATTGAAAAACCGCTTGATGAACAAAACCATTTTATCCTCTTTATATATATTTTAAAAATTACAGATGTAAATATTGATTTTTTTAATGTTAAGCTATAATTGCTTACTGGCTAGTGATTAAACGCACAATAAGATTGTGCATTTTGTAGCAGCCTTTTATGATCGAGTGAGTGAACTTAATAAAAACAAACAAAAAGACCAAGGGCCCTTTGAGGGCTCTTAAAAGAAACCTTTGGTGATGTTATGATCCTAGCTGATGTTACTGCAGGATAAGTTGGATTCCAGGGTGGAACCCAGCCTGATAGATCCTAACTTTTATTTTTTGTTCAGAAAGGTGGAGGGCAGCTGCTGAATAGAGTCACAGGAGTCAGCTGTGAATTCTTAACAAAAAAACATTTATTAAACAAGAAAAGATGAACTGTATCACAATGCTCCTTCACCCACCACTTTACAGATATATACAGATTTGTAAGGATAGCACAAGTTACAAAAGCTATCTTTTACCCCCATGTTCACAGTAAGAACATAGTCCATGTAAACCAATAGGCGACCTGTGGTCAGGCACACCATACTCTGAAACCAAATGACAGATGCCACCCCAAACAGATGCTATGGGTCTCTCAGCAACTCCCACCAGATGCTTGTCACATCATGAGCCAACCAGTCTCACTGGATTCCCTGCTTCATAAGGGCGTTTCCAATGTCCATTCTTGAAAAACTCGCCTTGGAATCTTCTCCCAAATGACTCTTTCTCTTGGACACCTTCTACAAGGGCCCACCTCCAGGGTATCGACCCCTCCTTCTGATGTTTCTCGCCCACGGATTGTCATGTGCATTCAAGCTTTGCCTTCCACGCACTCTCTCACTCAGTCGTGCCAACATAACACTACTGCTTCACATTCCCATAGGAAAGAGTTAGTTGTCTCCTTGGATCTTTTGGCTTCTTGCAAGCCTATTTTACCTTGAGTCTGCTTCTTGAAGCTTTCTTTGTCTAAACTTGGAGCCTTCCTCTCTGCTCCTTGCTTTCACTTTCACTAAACAGGGTCTTTTGACTAACCTAAAGGGCATCTTGGAGCCTTTCACTTTTTTCCATTAGGACCTGCTCCCTGCAGTTCCCTCTCCCAGTAGGCTGCTAACAACTTGGTATCTCCCTTGAGGTCAGAACTCATTCGATATTCACTGTTACTTTAAATAGAGTAACGCATTTTAGATTCTTAGATTTATTTTTCTCAGCACTCTGCTAATATGTCCAGCTAGAGGGAGCATGAAACTGCTTTCTCCATCTTGGAGCATAATCACAAAATGAATTCAAATTGCTTTCAGTTTCTCTGGGCTGATTTTTCCCCATGCTGGGGGTGTTGTGCGGGGGCGGGCAGGAGCAAGCATGAACCTGATTAGCGCCCCCAATATGGTGCGCACTGCCATTTTACGTGGATGGGCCAATTAAGGCCTGCCTAGTGTGACCCTCACCTGGAAGCACTGAGCACTCCCTGTGCGGGCAGTTTGGGGGGGTGGGGGGGTGGGGAGGGATTCCCTGAGTTGGGAGTGCACTCTTTTGTGCATGCGTGCAAAAGAGCGCAGAAGTCTCCCTGAGGCACCTCTGTGCCTCAGAGATTTGTTTAAATTTAAAATTTCTAAATAAAGTACTTGAAAACTTTTAAAACATGTCCCCTCACATGAAAATGTCACATGAGTTGGGACATATCAATGATTTTTCTTAAAAAAAATGTTATTGAATTTTTAAACACTTCATGAAACCTCAACCCATCCACGGATGAGGTTCCATGACAAATGCGAAGGCCACCTGGGCTCTTTGCCTGCCGCCAACCTTAAGGTTGGACAGGTAGCTCATGTAATTGTTTAAATTGTTTTTTAACAGGCCTTAATAGGCCTTTGACAGTTCAGCAGGTCCCCACTTGCCGACCGGAGAATTCAGCCCTCTGTGTCTGTGAGTCCCTCTCTTTGGGCACCTGTTGCTAGGCAACAGCACAGTTTTTTCCCTACCTTGTGTTTGTTTTAATTTCCCTTCGAGAGCCATAACACCTCATTAAAATGCAGGCATCTTTCAAAGCGAAACCAAAACTCAATTCTCCCCTTTCTTAATACACAAATACAGAAATACAAACTAAATCAAACTTAAAGCTAAAACTCATTCCTAACACCCACAAATACAAATATAACTTACTCAAACTATCTCTAGTTCCTAACAGTGATTTGAGAGCTTTGAAATTAAATAT
Organism: Carcharodon carcharias; assembly: GCF_017639515.1. Classification (NCBI taxonomy): domain Eukaryota; kingdom Metazoa; phylum Chordata; class Chondrichthyes; order Lamniformes; family Lamnidae; genus Carcharodon; species Carcharodon carcharias. The sequence goes on from NC_054475.1 coordinate 114,786,367, forward strand.
TTAACCTCAATACAAAAAAATACCATTTTTAAAACAAGTTGTGTGTTTCTCCAATTTTTGTTGCACCATCTAATTTATTATTTTGTTCAGTATTGATTTTGTTATCTTGCAATTATTGCCAATGCTAATTTAAATGTTGTCATTTCATGTCTTTTTTTTTAATTACACTTTTCCATGTTTTCAGTCCTGGAACATAAATGCTGCATTTTTGTGACAATATCTAAGAATGTATTTTACATATTATACTCTTTTGTTGTGCTTGCCACCACCATTTGGATTGGAGGAAATTGTCTAAGCCTCATGCGGATTAAATCATGTTAACTAGGTTGCACCTCCTTTTAGGCTTACTTCAGTGACCAAAAGAAAAACTCAGTGGAATTTTGTTTTCTTTCCCTATTAAATCCTGTCTTCTCTTTTTTTCAGTTGGTACAATAATATTGAAGGAACTCAGAAAAAAATCACTCCACTGGCCTACACATAACAAGCACTCAGATAGTGTGACGACAGATTGTTTCAGGCAAATATATGCTTAATAAATTGGTTAGCATGTCACATTTGTGCTGATCTGTGTGGCTTGAGAGCGATAGCTTATAGACATCCTAGGGTGTCTTAGTGCACACAGGCAGTGGACTGGCCTTTGAGTTCTCTAGTTCAAGTGATATTTATAAGCATCTACACATAGGCTAGCTAACTGGAATAGTCATGATGTACCCTGTATCATACCTGCTTCACATGAGTGAAACCATTCATTCCAGAGAAATTGTAATTAATAGCTGAAAAAACTTTGTGTTTAAACAAACCACCTCTGTAATTAAGAATGAAAGGGTCTATTAAATCCCCAATTTATTTTTCAAGATGGGGTGGTGCATGAGGGAGAGCTGTGTACTGACATCCCTTAACAATTCAGGCAGGAGAAATATGTCACCCTTCCCCAACAATCAAAAGGGGACATCAGTTCAGGACCAACAACGTATTTCAAATGTGGCACATATATTCTAAGGATATGGACCATTATGTGATGTGCTATGATCCTTGGCTAGACCCCACGACGCGAGGGATCTGGTTTGGTTCCAATAACGTTTTGTTTAAAGTTTTAAAGGTGGAGATTCAAGACACCTGCTTTTGGAATAAAGCCACAAGAGTTCACAGGTTTTGAACAAACAAAAGCAAACTTTACTATACAAGTTTAGAAGGATAAACCAATTTACAATATGTATCTTATACTCTAACATTCAGGTTAAGTATGAGGTACATGTGAATTAACAGACTAACGGTGGTCCAACACACCACGCTACAGAGTAAACAACATAGGCAACCAAGACAGTGTCCGTGGATTTCTCAAGAACCCACCCAGACGTCAAAAACACCAAAGTCAAATAATCTTATTGAAGCTCTGTCTCAGGAGGGACTTCCAGCTTCACCTTCAAAGATATCTCATTGTAACTCTCTCCAAAGTTTGCTCCCACTCAGACGACTTTAACAATGGGCCACCTCACAGGGTTTCAGTCTTACCTCCTTAGATTCCTTCTCATTGAATTCCTGAGTACACTCAACACTAGCTTATAAGCACACTTTCAGATCTATGGCCACTGCTTCAAAGAAGTAGCTTTGGCTCTCTTTACTTAAAGTCTGCTCCCTGCAGCTCTTCCTTTAACTTAACTGGGACCTGTTTCTGCCCTTTTTGTCTGTGATACTTCTTGGCTGGCAGACTGCCTCAAATTGACTGCCTCAAGAAGAGTTGTTCACTGACCCTTGAACTGATCTGGTAACCTATCAAAACAGTCCCAGAGGGTCCCACCCTCATTACTAGGCAGGAACCAATGTAACAAGCATTGGAACACCCTGTACCTTAAATGTTACAATCTCCACAAACTTCTCATTTTAGTTCCTATAAAACAAAGATCAATGGATTTCATGACAGACAAAACAGAACTATAATAGTGTATTCTGTAGATAGTAGTGATCTATTGTTAGCAAAAAAAAACTTGTTTCTTGACTATTGCAGTGAATTATTTTTTCTTTATCAATAAAATTTTTTGAACCAAGTAACTTGATAATATTAGCTGGTGGCTGACGTGGATCTTTTATCTGCCTATTTTTACCTCTGTTAAAAAAACAGATAATGTCATATGTAAGTGTTAAGCTACTCAACTATCCATATTGTAGTGTGATGGAATTTTTTTAACCATGCTGCAATTGCTGATATTACGAAAACATTAAGCACACATGGATGAGTATATATTATGTAATGTTGATGGAAACCATAAATGAATATGATCACATCCCACTTGATAAGGCTGTGAAAGTAGTTTAGGAGGACTATCCTGTGCAGATGGGGGATATATTTTACAAATTCCCTACTCTGATGCTGGTCTTAATACAGCAAGATTTGTTTTGGAACAGTAGGTGTGAAGGTCAGTGGACCATGCCGTATTTTTCATCCTTCATTTAATGAATGACAAGCTCTGTAGGACTTTCTAGCTTCTTCAACCCAATTCCTCAGAGAGACTCTTAATTTGCAAAGCTCTGTAGCAAGAGTACAAATTCACAAAATCTGTCCTGAAATTTATTTGGATTTTCAGAGGGCATTTGATACAGTTATGTATGAAAAATGTTTAAAGAATATGTAAAGTTATGGAGCTAATAGCTAATAACTGGATTGAAAATCTTAATGTTAACAATAAACAGAAGGTAACCAACTAGACAAGTGAAGAGGGCACTCAGTATAGCATGTACCACTGTCGTGCTGTATTAACACAATGTTGTACTTACAATTACAAGCTCTTCCTTGAAGCTTTTCCCTGCCAGGTTAATGCTCTTTAACTACATGGCTGGAAAAAAAGCATCTTTTTATTAAGAGCTTCCATCTCACTGAAGAGGCTTCAGGTCAATTCACATCCAACAATTTGCTCTGAAAACTCTGCTCACATTTTGACAGCTGTGACAAATTCCACCACGGCAGTTGAGACAATCCACAACATTTTTAAAACAAACATTCTTTTAAAAAAAGTCAAATTGCCTTATCTCCCAATGTTAATGGATCCTTTAAAAAATACAAGGTTTTTTTTATTCATTCGTGGGATGTGGGCTTCGCTGGCTGGGCCAACATTTATTGCCCATCCATAGTTGCCCTTGAGAAGGTGGTGGTGAGCTGCCTCCTTGAACCATTGCAGTTCATGTGGTGTAGTTACACTCACAGTGCTGTTAGGAAGGGAGTTCCAAGACTTTGACCCAGCGACAATGATTGCGGTTGTCGTTTCCAATGCCTAGGTCGATGCCAGGTAGTCTGTCTGGTTTCATTCCTTTTTTGTGACTTTGTAGCGGTTTGATACAACTGAGTGGCTTGCTCGGCATTTCAGAGGGCGTTTAAGAGTCAACCACGTTGCCATGGGTCTAGAGTCAAATGTAGGCCAGACCAGGTAAGGATGACAGATTTCCTTCCCTAAAGGACATTAGGGAACCAGATGGGTTTTTGCAACAATCAACAATGGTTTCAAGGTCATAATTATACTTTTAATTCCAATTTTTTTTACTGAATTCAAATTTCACTATCTGCCGTGGCGGGATTCGAACCCGGGTCCCCAGAGCATTACCCTGGATCTCTGGATTATTAGTCTAGTGATAATACCACTATGCCTTCGGCTCCCATCTTCATCAAAAACTTATCAGTTCCTTCTCGGTACCCCATCTGTGTACCAAATTTCTTTGAACTCGATCCATTAGTTTTCAAGATATATTTTTTTTTTAAAGACAAACAAGCTAAAAGCAGGGGTGAAGACATTCCCTCCATCCACCTTCCATGGCAGAGGTAAAGAAAAGTGATCAGAGCAGTTATGAAAAGATCTGCTATAAAATCTCTGTTCCCTCCCCTACAGTCCATATTCAGTAAGCTTTTGAAAGAAAGATGTGTGTGTTTCTTAACTCCTGAAATGTGTGGACTATTTAGATAACCAGCAGCAAGCTTTTTAAGGGTTTAAATAAAGAGGATTGTTTATTCATGTGCTCACCCTGAAATCTAATGCTATGGCACTTACTCACACAGTCACACAGGCAAACATACTCAAGGAAAGTATAGTTGAAATAGTGCACTTTTATAAGTTATAAGCAAAAGGAAAAGTTCATAATTCACGTCATTATCCTGTTCTGGAAAACATATGTTGCAGGCTTGATGAAAAAGATGTCTTCATTCCTCAAGTCCGGTTTAGGTAAGTTCAACAACCAGTGTCACGTTCCAAAGTGCTTTTCAGGATTCCTTCAAAGAATGGACCTACTGCAGGTCCAGAAATTAGTTCCATGTAGTCTCATTACCAGGAGGTTAGTTTGCTGTATTGGTGGACCCAAAAAGGGACAAGCTTTGAGACCTTGTGATATTGCAGTCTCCGATTCTTTAGGCAAAGATGTTACTGCCTTTTCTGCTGCTATTGTGTTTCCGCAGAAAGGACTTTTTAAAACTAAAAAAAGGAAACCAAAATGGCTGCCTTACCATGTGGCTTCTCACAGTTCCCTTTTCAAATACAGTGTTGGGCTTCAGTTGATTAGCCCAAACCTGGTTTGGGGATGGGATGGGCTAAGGGGTAGGGATGGGAGTGAGGTTAAACATTCACCACCTTTGTTTCTGAGAGACACATTCAATTCAAGATTGTCTTTTGCATTGTCTCAGGAGATGAGAAGTTGACGTCTGGAATCTGTCTTTTTGTCCTTGTGAGACAGAGTGGCAGTTTTTGAGCTCACAGCTCAGGTCATTTGCTTTTCGGCGGTTACCTTTTGCAGCACATGAAGTCCATTTTAAAAGAAAAGTCAGTTCCAAAAGATTCCACATTGAGTAAAGTTCATATGTTAAAAGTCTTGAATTTGACATGCCCTTACTGGGCAGCAGATGGCTCATTTTGGCTGTTGTGTTTTTTAAATTGTTCATGGGATGTGGGCATCGCTGGCACAGTTAGTATTTGTTGCACTGGAGAGCAGTTAAGAGTCTACCACATTGCTAAGGGTCTGGAGTCACATGTAGGTCAGACCAGGCAAGGATAGCAGATGTATTACTAAAAGGAGAGGCATGTTATCAGAGTTACCAAAGCTTCATGTCTTGCACTGATCAGGACAAAGGCAAGATTGGCAAATTTCAGACACACAACATTTTATACTACGCGAGAAAGGGTGTTGATTGACAAGTCGACTTGCAAACCAATCAGGCATATAAATAGTAAAAGGGTAGTAAAAGAAGGAGCAGGGACCAAAAAGGGAACTTAGGCTTGGAGGCAGGGAGAAATGCTGAGAAATTAAATTAATATTTTGCATCTGTCTTTACCAAGGAAGGTGCTGCTGCTCAGGCCACAGTGAAAGGAAGAGGTAATTAATACACTAGAAGGATTTAAAATTGATAAGGAGGTATTAGATAGATTGTATATGTATATATTTAAAGTTGATAAAGCAGCAGGACCAGATGAGATGCATCCAAGGATACTGAAGGAAGTGAGAGTGGAAATTGCGGAGGCAGTAGCCATATTTTTCAGTCTTCCTTATACTCGGGTGGACTGAAGACTGGAGAGTTGCAAATGTTACATCCTTGTTCAAAAGGGTGTAAAGATAAGTCTAGCAAACCAATCAGTTTAACTTTGGTGTTGGGGAATCTTCTAGAAACTATATTTCAGGACAAAATTAATAATCACATGGACAAATGCAGGTTAATTAAGCCAGCACGGGTTTTTTTAAAGGGAAAATCATGTTTAACTAACTTGCTGGAGTTTTTAGAAGAGGCAAGAGAGAGGGTTAATAAGAGTAATGTTGTTGATATGACCTACATGGACTTGTCACAGTGCCACACAACAGACTTGTGAGCAAAGTTATAGTTCATGGAATAAAAAGGATAGCAGAAACATGGCTGTGAAATTGGCTGTGTGACATGGAACAGAGGAGTGGTTAATGGATGTTTTGGAGGAAGGCTTGTAGTGGAGTTCCCCAGGAGTCAGTGTTGGAATCCTTGTTCTCCCTGATTAAGTTAATGACCTAGACCATGGTATTTAGGGCACAATTTCAAAATTTGCAAGTGAGATGAAACTTGGAAGCATTGTGAACTGCATGGAGGATAGTGTAGAACTTCAAAAGGACATGGGCAATTTGGTGGAAGGTGGTCAAGTAGCAGATGACTCCAGTGCGGGGAATTGTGAAGTGATTCATTTTTGTAGGAAGAACATGGAGAGACAATATAAAATAAAGGATACGACTCTGAAATAGGTTCAGGAGCAGAAGGACCTGGGTGTATATGTACATAAGTCATTGAAGGTAGCAGGACAGGTTAAGAGAATATTTAATAAAGTATACAGTACCCGAGGCTTTATTAATAAGAACATAGAGTACAAGAGCAAGGAGGTTATGTTGAATTTGTGTAAGACACTGGTTCAGCCTCAGCTGGAGTATTGCGTCCAGTTCTGGGTGCCGCAATTTAGGAAAGATGTGAGGGCCCTCGAGAGAGTACAGAAAAGAGTCACAAGAAGGTTTCCAGGGACGAGGAGCTTCAGTTATGAAAATAAGTTGGAGAAGCTAGGACTGTTTTCCTTGTTGAAGAGAAGGCTGAAAGGAGATTTGATAGAGGTATTCAAAATCATGAAGGGTCAGGGCAGAGAATAGATAGGGAGAAATTGTTGCCATTGATGGAAGAATCAAGAACCAGCAGGCACAAATTTAAGCTAGTTGACAAAAGAAAAGCAAAAGCGACATGAGGAGAAAGCATTTTCACGCAGCAAGTGGTTGAGGTCTAGAATGCATTGCCTGAGATTATGGTGGAGGCAGGTTCAATCAAGGCATTCAAAAGGGAAGAATGTTTAGGGTTATGGGAAGAAGGCAGGGAAATGATTCTAAGTGAATTGCTCCTTCGGAGATCCGATACAGATGTGATGGGCTGAATGGCTTCCTTGTGCACTGCAACAATTCTGTAAATGTCACTGTAGTGTCAGAAACTACATTATCATAGGCAGAATTTTGGCACAAGTAGAGCTAAAAAAACAGAAGGTTGTGATTTTGGTGAGTTTTCTTGAATTTGGCATTCATCTTGCCTTGTAACAACTCAGTTCATTTTGTATGTCTAAGCATATAACAGTTTATTGCTATAAGCAGTTACTGCAATGGAAGCTTAATAACTGAGCTTTAGTGGTTTACCAACAAAAAACACGACATGCGGATGCACAGCTAATTAACTAGAAATGATCATTGAACTATTCAGCTGACATCTTATATTGCATTAGTATTTTCTATAAACGTAACCATTCCAGTTGGTCTAGTCATTTTTAATTTATATTTCTCCATTAATTCGGACATAATTTGTGTTTAAATATAGGTCACAGAGTATACTGCCAAAGCAGTTCACTGTGGGTTGAATTCTGATCGTGTTTGCCTCTCAGAGAGAAGGTGGGACCAATAAGAAGCTCAGTAGGGGAATAAAAGTAGGTCAGAAAAAGAACTTGTGGCTGAAGATGAGTTTCAATTTGAAGAAAAAGTAGTCAGTGAGATACAAAAAGGAATGAAAGAGAACTTGACAATGAAGCTGCAACTTTGCAAATTAATAAGTCCATTGGAAGAGGCAAGTGTGGTATAAAAGGGAAGAGAAAGAGAAAAGTTGTCAAAACAACTTGTTCAGGGGCAAGAGGAAAAATGACAGTAATGACAGGAACAGCTGAGAAGGGAACTGAAAGACTGGATGATAACTCAGAACACTGTGATATCGTCAATCAAAATAGTTCTAATGGAGAAATAAACCATTGCCTCTCAAGCACACATGGTTAGGATGTAAGCATTAGTCATTAAACAGATATTCCAAACAAATGGATTTGTATTGAGGAGCTCAATAAATGCATTATGCTACTTTGTAACATTTTTTTGTTGAAAATATACTGCAGATTAATCCCAGAGAATATATGTGTTTGCTAAAATGAATGTATCTGACAGAGCTCTTTTTGGTAGATAAATGAATTAATACTGTGTAACTTGTGAAATGGAGCTACTCAGACCAGAAAAATCCCATGGGCCTGAATCTTCTGGTTGACTTGCGGGGGCGGGCCCCGCTTGCTGACGCGTAAAATGATGCGTCACCGTGCGTCATTCCGATCTTCAGTTCAGCCGGCGCACACTGAAGTCGGCTGTGCGCCCGCCGAATTGTCAAAGGCCTATTAAGGCCGTTAATAATCTAATTAAACTGGTTGTCTGGGCTGCCCGTCCAACTCTTAAGGTTGGCGGGTAGGTGGAGAGCCCAGGCAGCCTTCGCATTTATCATGAAACCTCATCCACAGGCAGGATGAGGTTTCAGGAAGGCTTTATAAATTGAATAAAAATTTTTAAATCAAATTTATTGACGTCCCAGGTCATGTGATGCTGTCACGTGAGAGAACACGTCTGAAATTATTTTTCTTAATTTCAATTCTTCATTATCAAACTAATCTCCCTGAGGCAGCTCTGTACCTCAGAGAGATTTCTGCGCATGCGGGCCCTGACTCTATCTCCTACCCCTGCCTGCACAGGGAGCGCTCAGTGCTTCTGGGTGCGCGTCATGCTGGCCCGCCCACATAAAATGGCAGCATGCAGCCAATCACGGGTGCCCATCGCCTGCACCCCCGCCTGTGCCCACTTCCACCCAGCCCACCCAACAGGGAGAAAATTCTCCCCATGGTTGATTTCTGATCAGAGCTAAGTTACCTGATCTTAGCTTGGATTGGGATGGTATTATGACAATTGTTTCAACACCTCTTAGTGTACAAGTTCATAGATAAAGTATGGCCACTTGAGAAAGGTGTTGGAGGTGATTACAGAGTTATACTTCAGCTCTTTGTGGAAAAGGGAGAAAATAGGAAGAAAATATGATGAACATTCCTTTCATTATCATCAGTTGGAACACTGAATATGCATCTCTGTTAGGCTGAAAGGTTCAGCAGCTGTTTTGATATAATATGCATCATAATTGGCTCTAAATTGATCATAGTTGATTTGATATGGGATGGTGCTTCAATGCACTAGGATTATAAACTGCCAAGATGCTTGTAAATTTCAATGTGTGGTCAGCATCCAAACTCAGTTATACTTCTTGAAGGTGATGCAGAGTAGTCGCTGGTGTTTTTCCATAGGAAATGAAATCAGAGAGTGAGTCACTTCATGCTGTCCACACAGATGCTGAGGAGTTGCATTGGCAGGCCAAGGAATAGATTGTCTGCCAACACTGTCAAAAATGTGGTATTGACAAGGGGAGAAAAAAAATCATAAATATAGGGTAAGAAATTCAGAATAAATGTTAAAATAACAAAATCTCTATTACTTTCTAAACGTCTTGACTTTTTCTTGTGCAGCTTAAGGACACCAAGTCAATCGACCAGAAGGCAACATTGATGCACTTTTTAGCAGAGATTACCGAAGAGAAATATCCAGAAATCCTGAAGTTCACAGATGAAATTAGCCACATAGAAAGTGCAAGCAAAGGTATGTCTATGATCAGATGTGATGATATGATAATCAGGAGGGTGGGATTAGTTTTTTTCAAAGGATTTTAAATTCCATGTTTATTTAAAGACTTTGATTCCTGCTCAATGGTGAGTCAAGTCCCGTTCCTTAAGGTCTACTCTGTTGACATGATTAAAGGTAAGCATCTCCATTTATTTTAATTTGAGCTATTCTTGAGCTGCCTGACTTGAGAAAGCCTTGCTATGCACCATGCCATCTGTATAAGTTTCTAGAAGCATGTTCTCCCATACACACATCAACTCTTGAGTCAGTCAGCCCGTGTGGTGTCTATTATAATGGAAGAATTACTCTAAAGTGTAGTTAATTTAGTTGCTGTGAAGCTCTTAGGAACAACTGTAACATTCAGCAAGGAGCATTCAGAATCAGAGCTGCACAAACATTTGAAACATGGATTCCTTTATTCTCCTTCAAGACTTGGTCTGCTTGTATATGGGTACGGTAAGTGGACAAAATGCACAGTGCAGTTTTCAATACACAGTGTCCCTCCCCTTTTAAGTGAAACAGAGGCATTATATTTCACTGGTTTGTTTCCAAAAGTGTAAACAATAAACTTAAACATAAAATGAACATTCAATTTCATCAGAAATACCGTTACATATTCTAACTTTTGTATTAATTTCACAATGCACTCCATCATATAGAATGAGATGAAAAATTTTGTCACCAACTGAAAATAGTTCATTTCTTAATATAATCACTTAAGTATGGTGGATGTTTTCTCTAATGGATAGAATATTGTTTAACCTTGGGTGTAGTTTCATTTAACTCAAGTTCTTCATCTGAAACGTCGATGTTAGAATCTGGTTCAATTCTTACGAATGGTGTTTTCAGTGCTTTGAAGAATGAAGCATTTTGTGTAATGATTTGCAAACCGTGCTTATTGGTCCTTTTGTGTTGATCATAAATAGCTGGATGTCATTCGGAGTTGTTTGCTTTCCAATACGAGCATCAGATTTCATAAGCACATTATCTTCTGGCTTTAATGGTATAGTTCTAAATTTCGACTTTTGCTCTGCATTTACTCTTATTCAATCCTTCTGTTCTCGGTCACGTTTAGGTGCATGTTAATCATTCGATCTGCGGGGGTAGCTCAGGAAGAGGTGTGCACATGGGATATGCAATGATGAGTGTAGCTGTAGGCTTACCAGTAGTTCTGTGAGGAGTTGCTCTGTAATTGTGAAGCGATACAGTCTTTATTTCGACAAATTGCTTTCAGCTATAGCTGTACATATCACTTTTTTCAATGTAAGCATAAATCTCTTGACTTCTCCATTAGCTCTTCTCCAATAGGATGTGGAGTTTCAATAGTTTGCAAATTTACTGAACTCATTGCTGTTGAATGAGGTCCACTCGCACTTCTCACTGTTTTGAGGGACCCCAAGCAAAGCTAAAATTTGGGCAGGCTTTGAGATGACTGCTTCCGTTGAAGTACACACAACTATTTTTACAACTGGGTGTCTGCTGTAGTTGAAAATCTGTGAAATCAACGCTAACTTCAATCCATGGTCCTCAAGGTAATTTAAACATCTTGAGATGATCAGGAGGATTTGACATGGCAAACACTGATTGATTTTGTGCTCTACCATGCAGTCTGAGAACCATACCTTTTCCCTAAGGACTTGTTTAGTTTTGACAATTCCATGGTGAACATCATGTGCTATGATTGTGGAATGACAATGCAGTTATTATGTAACACACTACCAGATATGGTTGCGATGGAGAGCTCATTTCAAACATTGTGAAGACCTTGTAGTATGCGAGCGATTTTGTTTGTAGATGCTCTCTTGATCACATCTTTCCCGTTTTGTGATTCCACAAAGTTGCAATACCTCATCTTGTTTTATTGCCACTTTGGTGTCAGCTATTTAGCATCTTTGACACCGCATTTAGACTTGCGTAGTTAAGATGTCTGGCAATTTTTTCTTCACAACGAGCAGGATTGACTGTCAGCAAAGGATGTTGTGAAGGATAGACTGCTGAGTTGAGCTTGCCTGGCTGATACTCAACACAGAATTTGTACTCTTGTGGTTTAAGTATCCAATGCTCTATTTGAATAGGTGGTTTGATATGTGGACTGTTGGACAAGCTTACAAGTGGTCTATGATTGGTTATTACTTCAAACTCGCTTCTATACATGTAGAAACGAAAGTGTAACATACCCCATGTGATTGAGTGTGTTTCTCTCCCTGCTTGCAAATAACATTGCGATACAGGCATTAGCGATCTACTTGCCGTCAGAATGGGTTGCCTGCCTTATCTTTCTGCACAAGAACTGCATCTAAGTCAACCAGGCTTGCATCCATGTCTAGCTTGATGGTTTTCTAAGGGTTGAAATCGGTATTTGTGCAACTTACTGACAGCTGTTGTTTGATCGCACAGTCTGTTTGTGTGATTTAGTCCACTCCAACTTGGTCTCTTTTGTCAGATTGTTTAGGGGGCAGATAATGTAGTGAAGCCAGGAATGAAGTGACTACCGTATGTGATAAGTCCTAGCAGATTCTGGGTTTACTGCACGTTTGTGGAATCCACAGCATTTCCAATGGCTTCAGCTTTGTGTGGATCAGGTGATACTCCACCTGAACACATGATCAAGGAATTTGACTCTGTTTTCATTGAATAAGCACTTGTCTTTCTTCAAGATAAGGTTATCTTCACTAAGATATTGTACGCCTACATGTAGGCATGCCTCGAGTTCACTTTTGGTGTGACCATAGATGAGAATGAGAACTGATGTTCAGCATGCCTTCAAGTCCTTGAGGTGCACACTGAATCATAAGCTGAAGTATCTCGGCTGCTGAATTAACTCCAAAGTTGAGCCTGTTGTATGAAAAAAGTCTGATGTGAGTGGGGAATATTGTAAGATACCTTGATTCTTCTGCAAGCTCAATTTGATGGTATCCTATATTAAGGTCAAGTTCATTAATGTTTAGCACCATTCACTTTGTCTGTGATATCATCAGTTATTGGTGTCAAGTGCCTTTCTCATTCTATGGCTTGGTTTGGTGACTCCGTATCAATGCAGATTTTAATCTGGTTTTCACTCTTGAGTTTCTTTAACAATTTTATGCATGAAACGCAAGAGGTAGGCACCCTCAACTCTCTCAATTGTTTCAAGGTCAGGTTCACACTGAAGTTCCTTATTGGACTACTTTCTGGCATGAAATGGTATTCGTTGATGCGTAACTGGGAGCACATTAGGGTCTACATGCAATTTGCACGTGACAACTTTCAGTTTGCCAATACCAGAGAAGCAGCATACAATTTGAGAATGTTGTAATGTTCTTGGTATGCATAGGAATCATGTATGTGACTACAGTTATATGCAGATCTGATGCTGTGTGAAAACTGAGAGGTGTTTCGCATTCTCCAGATATGACACAGAATACAACATTCGTTCTAGTGCCTTTGAATGAGCCTGGCGTTTCAAGATCCCAAGAACTTTAGTGATTTGTCACTCTTGTGAGGGAAAATTTTCATATTCCCTGGTCTGAAGAGAATGGGGTAACCCTGAAGTTTGTTGAATGTCTCCTGTGACATTGACAGATGCTCCTGTATCTATGAGAACATTTACTTCCAAGCAGCCAGAGCACTGTGGCAGTCCGAAATAGAGCACAAAAGTATATTCAGGGTCATCCTCTACTACATTAACTATGTATCCTGACCCTTTTGCTATCGTATGCACACATGGCACGCTTCTGGTGGTATTGGTCTTAGTAGTTAATTTTACTGAAGAATGATAAACATGAGCAAAGTGGTTGAGTTTTCCACAAGCTTTACACTGTTTGCCAGTAGCAGGACGTTCTGTCCAGTGTGGGTAAGCACTGCCACAGTGGAAGCATTATTTGAACAATTCATAACTCTGTTTGTGAGACACTGGTCCATAACTTCCGGGCTCAGGGGCATGGTAACTGGTGGGGGAGGGAGGTTACGCCAAAGATGCACAGGGCAACCAGCCCCTCCCCATCCCCACCCTCAGAAGTCCCCAGGTAAGGTTTGCCTGGTATTTTTTTTTATTCATTCATGGGATGTGGGTATCACTGGCTAGGCATTTATCACCCATCCCTAATTGCTCTTGAGAAGGTGGTGGTGAGCTGCCTTCTTGAACCGCTGCAGTCCATGTGGTGTAGGTACATCCACAGTGCTGTTAAGGAGGAGGTTCCAGGATTTTGACCCAGCGACAGTGAAGGAACGGCAATATATTTCCAAGTCAGGATTGTGAGTGGCTTGGAGGGGAACTTCCAGGTGGCAGTGTTCCAATGTGTCTGCTACCCTTGGCCTTCTAGATGGCAGTGGTCATGGGTTTAGAAGTTGCTTTCTAAGGAGGCTTGGTAATTTCCTGCCACTGTGCATTGGCGGTGGAGGGAGTGAATGTTTGTTGATATGGTGCCAATCAATTGGGCTACTTTGTCCTAGATGGCGTCAAGCTTCTTGAGTGTGCACTCATCCAGGCAAGTGGGGAGCATTCCATCAAACTTCTAACTTGTGCCTTGTAAATGGTGGACAGGTTTTGGGAAGTCAGGAGATGAATTATTCGCTCCAGGATTCCTAGCCTTTAATCTGCTCCTGTAGCCACATATTTATATGGTTAGTCCGGCTCAGTTTCAAACTTCCATTGGGAAATTGCCCTCGAATCGGAACCGTCTGAAAGTATGATTTAAATTGCAAACTGCAGATGGTTCCAACTGTCTTGTAGTTACCCAGGAAAAGTTAGAATTAAGACTGCTTGTAACCCCTGGGTGACTATAGTACTGACTACCGCCCCCTCCAACCCCCATACCTCCCGCTGACTCCTCATGGACCTCTACTTGACACATCCACCCAACTCCCACTGACCTCCCAACCCCCACTGACCTCCCAACCCCTGGTGGAGATGGGGGTGGTCTGTGAGGGAGTCGGTTGGTTGGTAGTGGGGTTTGGTCAGTGGGGAGTGTCAGGCGGTTAGTCAGAGGTTCAGTTGGTCATGGCGGGTGGTCAAAGGGGTCCCATGGGGAGGTCGGGGATGTGAAGGGAGCCCATGGGGGGTTGGGGGAGTAAGTACTACATTTACCCAGGAGTTAGAAGAAGGTTTAATTCTTCTAACTTTTCCTGGATAACTATTACTGTAAGACAGTTGGAACTATCCATTGTTTGTGATTTAATTTGTACTTTCAGAAAAGATTCATTAAGGATCATTCAGAATCAGAACTGCACATGCTGTTAAACATGGATTCCTTTATCTTCCTTGTAGACTCCCTCTGCTGGTATATAGGTAAGGGAGCCTTAAGCAAACAAAATGCACAATACAATTTTCAATACACGAGAGTTGTCTTAGTTGCTTCTCCAGAACAGCCTTGAAAATGAGCTGCGACATCATGATAGTTCTCTATTTGGGGCACAATATGTGACAGCCTTTTTTAAATTGATATTTTTTTACATAGCTTTTCGGAAACATTGTAGTAAAATGTCTTCACCTTAAACTTTCCACTACCTTTACAGAATAGATTTTGAGAAACTTTTTCTGCTTTAAGAATATAATTAGATAATGTAACCATGCTGCATTATCCCTCAGTGTCTTACCAAACAGATCATATAGATATTGTGAAATTCATTTCCAATGATATACACCTTTTTTTAAAAATTATATTTCCAATGTTAGCATTTTATAGTAGTATTTCATTTTTTCAATATTGCATACCTCCACTGTTTTGTTGCTTGCTTGAATGAAATCATGCAGTGCACATTACTGTTGAGACATTAATCCTATATCTTGCAACTCCAATTGATTCTCTGTTCAGTATTGAAAATGTCAGATTGACTTTCAAAGTAACATCCATGTACTGGTTGGCTTTGAATACTTTTTTTCCACATGATAAACTAGTTTCATGTAGGTAGATAAGGGAAGGCATGACCATTGACACTATATCCTTCCCGTCTGCCTAACATATATATATTATAATATATATATATATATATTTATATAAACCCCATTCTCTCCTTCCTGTGGAGCACCCCACCTCATTTTTCTGACTTGCATTGTGGTATCGTGCAGTGTCTAACTGAAAAAAATCCCAGAATGTATGTTTTTCTTTAAAAAAAAGCATCATGTTTTCCTTAAATTGGTGAACGTGAGCCCCAATTTTAACCTAACCTGCCATTTCAGATTCAGGTCGATTGCCTATTTTACACCTACCTAATTTTACACTTGATTCAGCAGAAATATACAGAGATTAAAATGCGCTTCCTGCAAAATTGATTTTAAGAGGATATAGAGAAGAAATAGCCGAAGTACCATTGCGGATTTTTAATAATTCATTGAAAGAAGGTGTCGTGTCAGGTGGCTGGTGGATAGCTGTAGTTTTTCCACTGAGGGGAAGAACAAAACTGAAGGCCATCAGTATAAGATAGTCACCAAGACAATACCTAATCTAAATTGAGGATTGAGCCAGTCTATAGAAGGAAGAACGTGAGCAAGGGACACATTGGATCCTGAAACATAACCAACGTATACATCAAAATACTATAGACCTTAGAAACTTGGAATGGTAAAATAAAATGCTAGAGTTGCTCAACAGGTCAGACAGCATCTGTGGAGACAGAAACAGAGTAAATTTTGCAGTTCGATGGCCTTCTCTCCACAGATGCTGCCTGACCTGAGTATTTCCAGCATTTTTTAAATTTATTATACATTGGTGTTCTGCACTTCTGACAGAATCCAGTAATTGAGATTAGTTTGGGGCAGCACAGAGTTCAGAAATGCTGGCTATGTCGAGGACATTTAGTATTCCAAAAGACCAGTTTCAGTGAATTAGCATGCAGATATGCAATCCTTTTGGAATACTCAAGATGGCATCAAATCATTCATTACTTACTGACATTGCAACATCATTTGCTGGCAATCATTCATTCACCTCAAAATACCATTAAGCTGTTATATGTGGCAATCGAACTTGTTCAATATGTGATTTATTGTAGCTCATACTTAGTGCTACTGCAATAACAGCATTGCCGTATGGGGTCTTCAGAGGACCAGGGACCTCAATGAAAATAATGAAAAATTGCATCCTTCATCGCAAAAGAGCTAGGTTATTTCAGTGTTAATTTTATCAACAAGTAAGTAAAGCACCTATTTTTCAGTCTGGAAAAGTATGCAAGAAGATTTCATTTTTGTTTTACCAAATTAAAATCTGGTCCTAAATTTTTCTGTGTTAGAAATTCTAGCACGTTATCTAGAAAATTAATGGAATTTTTTTGCCTTCTAAAAAATTAGCAAACGATACATACAGCTATTTACTAAGACAATAACAACTAAAGTGTTAATTAAATGGTTGCGGAGCAATATTATCTTCTGCTTTTATGGAGACAATTATAATAATGTATACTCATTTTCTCAAACAGCCTAATCAAAATTCAGTGAGTTATTTGTTCCTCTCCCTAGTTCATTGAACAATTCATCCCTAAGGAAATGGAAAATGCAAAACACTTCTGCATAGATGGATACTATATGTCATGGAATTTTCATTTGTATTTCTAATAAGGTCAAAGCTGTATGATCAGTGTGAATCCAGTACCATTTCTTCCCACTCCAGCCCCTGAATACTGCATGCTGAACAGGTATTAAAATGCATTATGTTCTATATTTAAAGTGTCAAGGAACCATTCTAAGTAAGAATACAAGCATTTCTTCTAATAACCCCATATATTTTCTGCCATATCTCAGTGGAGAAGCTACACGTCAACTTGGGCTCATTTGAAAATCAAGGATGTGCTTTACTTTAATCCATCTGAAGATCACTGTCACAATCTAAGATTCCTTGGCCAATTTTCTTCCACACGAAGACCACTGTCACGATTTAGGATTCCTTGGCCAATTTCTTGCCACAGGATTTGAAAAGGAGTTATTTTTAATACTTATGTTTTAAAAGCAGGTTGTATTCTCAGAAAATTATCAGTTAAGGACACCTAAGTAAAGAGTACCTAATTTACTAAATGAAAATCATCAAATGACAGAAAGTCATCTGGAAGCTTGTCTGAGTAATTGGATAACCTCTCTCAAGAACACAAGAAAGAGGAGAAGGATTGGACCATATGGGCCCTTCAAGCCTCCTCCACCACTCAAGATGTTCGTGGCTGATTTGATTGTGGCCTTAACTCCACTTTCCTGCCTTGCCCCCTTTCCTCTCCCCTGTCGATCCAAATTTTGTTTCTCACAGTGTACACGTAACATTGATAGCTAAAAGGAATGCTGGCTTTCACATAAGGTGATCTTAAGACAAAGAGGTCCCAGAAAAAGCAGACTCAAAAAGTTAACATTCAGAGGATTAAATCTTTTTAAGACGATCCACTGAGGTGGAGTTGTTCAGAGTATTCAATATTTTTATGTTATTACATGAGGACAGGTAATATTCTTGAAAATAAACCAATGCAGTCATAACTGTACATTAGCTGGAGAATGAAACAGCTTAACATAGTCCCTGGCTTATGCCATCATACAACTATAGCTTGGTCAATGCAAGTCAGTTCTCAAAAGTCAGATGTTCTGATTGTATAAGCAAGTGACAGCTTCTGTTAGTGACTACAAAGGTTTTACTTTAAATATGTTCACTTCTTTTGATAAATTTATTTGAGTGTTTGAGGATGTCACAAATAGATAAAACCTGTAGATGTCATTTATTTGGATTTCCAAAAGGCGTTCAATAAGGTGCCACGTAAAAGGTTAATACACAAAATAAGGGCTCATGGAATTGGAGATAATATATTTGCACTGACAGGAAGCAAAGAATAGGGATAAACTGGACATCTTCAACTTGCCAGGCTGCGATTAGTGGGGTGCTGCAAGAATCAGTGCTGGGGCCTCAGTTATTTAAAATCCATATTAATGACTTAGACAAAGAGACAGAAAGCAATGCATCTAAGTGTGCTGACAATATAGAGCAAGATGGGAATGTAAGCTGTGAGGAGGAGACAATAGGTGAGACCACATCTGGAGTAGTGTGTACAGTATTGCTCTCCTTATCTAAGGAAGGATGTAAATGTATTGGAAGCAGTTTAGAGAAGATTTACTAGACTAATACCTGGAATGGGCAGGTTGCCTTTTGATGGAAGGTTGGGCAGGCTAGGCTTGTATCCACTAGAGTTTAGAAGAGTAAGAGGTGACTTCATTGAAACATATAAGACCCTAAGGGATCTTGACAGTGTGGTTGTTGAAGGGATGTTTATTCTTGTGGGAGAACCTAGAAATATGCAAGATTATCCAGGGTGGACACTGAGAGGTTGTTTATCCTGGCTGGGGTATCTGGAACATGGGGGCACAGTTTCAGGATAATGGGCTGGTCATTTAGGTCAGAGATGAGAAGAAATTTTTTCACTGAAAGGATTGTGATTCTTTGGAATTCTGTACCCCGGAGGGTTGTGGATGTTCCATACTTAAATACATTTAATGCTGGGATAAACAGATTTTTGGTCTGTCAGGGAATCGAGGGACTTGGGAGCAGCGTGAAAATTGAGTTGAGGCCAAAGATCAGCCATGCTCGTATTGAATGGTGAAGCAGGCCTCTAGAGGCAGTATGGTCTTCCCTTGCTCCTTTTTTTTATGTTCTTACTTCAGTAATCGGACACACATTCTCTGCCTTGTTTGAAGTTAAGATTATGAATTTTAAATGTTGTTTTCTCATATCATCTGAACTAATCAGCATTTTAAATCAGGCTGTATTTTCTCCAGTAATAAGCAGTTTAGCTGTGTACAAATTTCTTCATAATTTGCTGCCCTAAACTTGGCCTCAACTGCATCTACTATCATTTTCAAGTTAGAGTAGCTAATACTGCACAAAATGTTTATACTGTGTTCTCCCTATTAATCAATACACTTAGATTTTGATTAACTTTGTTGATATTCTATGCAGTGTAACTGGATGGGCTGCTGAGGTTTTTCTGACTTCTGCTTCAGGAAAACAAAACAGGAGCACATTCCAATTTGGGTTATTGGGCATGATAAGACAGCTGAAAAGATCAGTGGTTTTCATCAGGTTGCATATTTGAAGAACTGCTTTTGTATTGTTGCACATCAGCAAGGAGACAGAAAGCAGGAAACAATTGGCCAGATAGTCTAACAACTGTCATTGGCAAAATGCTAGAATGCATTATTGGGGAGGTAGTAGTAGGACACTTTGAAAATTATAATACAATTAAGCAGACTCAATATGGTTTTGTGAAAGAGAAATCAGTTTGACAAATTTATTTTTTGTGAATATAACAAACGGGGTGGATAAAGGGATGTAGTGTTTTGGATTTCCAAAAGGAATTCGATAAGGTACTGCAAAGGGTTACTACACAATATAAGAGCTCATGGTTTTGAGGATGATCTATTAACATGGATAGAGGATTGGCTAAATAACAGGAAACAGAGAGTTGGGAAAATAGGTCTTTCTTAGCTTGGCAAACTATAACTAGTGGAGTGCCACCAGGATCAATGCTGGGGCCTCAATTATTTACTATTTATGTTCATGAATTGGATGAAGGGTCCGAAAGTATTTAGCTAAATTTACTGACAATACAAAAATAGGCAGGAGAGCAAGTTATGAAGAGGATACAAAGAGTGTGCAAAGGGATATTGATAGGTTAATTGAGTTCGAAAAAATTTGGCAGATGGAGTATAATTTGGGAAAATGTGAGGTTGTCCACTTTGGTAGGAAGAATAGAAAAGACCATAGACCATAAGACGATAAGACATAGGAGCAGAAATTGGGCCATTCGGCCCATCGAGTCTGCTCCACCATTCAATCATGGCTGATAAGTTTCTCAACCCCATTCTCCCGCCTTTGCCCCGTAACTTTGATCCCCTTACCAATCAAGAATCTATCTATCTCGGTCTTAAATACACTCAGTGACCTGGCCTCCACAGCCTTTTGTGGCAATGAATTCCATAGATTCACCACTCTCTGGCTAAAGAAGTTTCTCCTCATCTCTGTTCTAAAAGGTCTTCCTTTAACTCTGAGGTTGTGCCCTCGGGTCTTAGTCTCTCCTATTAATGGAAACATCTTCCCCATGTCCACTCTATCTAGGCCTTTCAGTATTCTGTAAATTTCAATCAAATCCCCCCTCATCCTTCTAAACTCCATCGTATATAGACCCAGAGTCCTCAAACGTGCCTCATATGTTAAAGCAGAATAAATAGAGAGAGACTTCAGAATGCTGTAGTACAGAGGGATATGGGTGTCCTTATGCTGAACCACAAAATGTTTGCATGCAAGTACAGCAAGTGATTAAGAAGACAAATGGAATGTTGGCCTTTATTGCAAGCGGGACGGAGTATTGACCTAGTGAGGTCTTGTTACCACTGAAGGTCATTGGTGACAGAGCACTCAGAATATTGCACACAGTTTTGGTGGTCTTATTTAAGAAAGGATATACTCGCGTTGGAGGCAGTTCGGAGAAGATTCACTAGGTTGATTCCCGAGGTGACAGGAGTGTCTTATGAGGAAAGGTTGAGTAGGTTGGGTCTTTACTCATTGGCATTTAGAAGAATGAGAGGTGATCTCATTAAAACATATGAAACAGTCTAATGGGGGCTTGACGGGTTAGATGTTCAGGGGCACTGTTTAAAAATAAGGGCTCTCCCATTTAAAACAGAGATGAGGAGGAATTTCTTCTCTCACAGAGTTATTAGACTTTGGAGTCGTCTGAGCCGAGAACAACGGAGGCTGTGTCATTGAATAGATTCAGGGTTGAATTAGACAGATTTTTGATCTACAAGGGAGTCGAGGGTTATGTGGAGTTCAGGCCACAATCAGATCAGCCATTATCTTATTGAATGGCAGAGCAGGCTAAATGGCCTACTCCTGTTCCTATTTCTTATGATCTTATTTGTAAATAACTTTTTTTGCCTTTCCTAATTGCAGTTTCTATTCCAAAGACGAAATTCCTTACTTAAGTTTACTTTTTCAATGTTTTTCTCTTTTCTTTCATAACCTGCCAACTGTTGGCAAACATGTTTCTGTCCTTAACCAGATACACACAAACACTTACTTTCCAGTGGGGGATACTGTATAGGGATCAGGAACAGCATGCGTAACTGATTTTTACTGCACCTGTATCTCTATCTAGCTCAAAGGCACTGAGGCCCATTGTAGTACACTGACTATTGCAGTGATTGAGATCAGCTAACTCCGTACAAACCAGGGATTAAACAAGCATTCAAGAGTACAGTTTGCATAACTTACGGTGAGTGCATTATTGTTAAAATGATTTACCCATGATAAGTGGTGGACAGTAAAACCAACCTCCACTGCTTTGAACCTTGCAAACTGTACTGGTCGCTAAATTAAGGATTGCTGTAGGATCTATCCTCCGCTGGATTTCAATACTGACAGAAAAACGGCAAAAAAATTGGCAGTATGCCACCATAGAGGAAATCGTGGGAGACACATTTGTAGTGTGGATCCTTGCTTGAGTTGTCACCACAAATCAAAAGTGCATGTCGGTAAGTACAGTATAGTGAGTTAATGAGACACAAAGAACCATCCAAAATAGCCAGTGTGCATAATATGTTACAAGCGGTGAATTTATAATTGACTCTTTGGCAAATGATTATTAGTTGCTGCCTGTGATAAGTGTAGGTAGTACTAACAAGCATTTGTCTGCACCTAAATACGTTTATCAATTCTTTAGCCTATTCACTTTTTGAGTGCTTTTCATCTACTTTGAATTTGTCATCTGGTCACACAATTTTGTAGATAAGCAAATTCTATAGTCAGTAGGCTATTCTCTAACTCCTAGACTGGTTTTATTTACCTTAAGGATTTGGCCTTGGTGCCTTCACTATTATTTCATGTTTTTATGCAGTGCTTTGACTCATTTGAATTTTGATTAGAGTAATGTATTGTTGGCATATAATTTGATATGTTAATTAACTGAACTGCAGGAGTAGCAGTCTTGGTCAACAGTAAGAGAACATTGAAACCGATGAACCAGAGTGGAACAAATTTCTACTAAAAGACAAAAAATTCCATTCTGAATCAATCAAATAGAAAAAGGTAGGGAGAAACTAATTTGAAATTACTTTGTGAAAGAGTTCAAACTTTCATATCCTGGAAGTATTTATAGCCCATCCTCCACAAATAAGTTTTTAATGATTTTTTGCTTGTGCAGAATTAGGTCATCCATAACCAAATTTATTTTTCAGAAACTGAAGCATTTAAAAAAAAATGCCATAAAAATAACAAACTGAATAATTGACTTAATTGTTTTCTAAAAGCTAGATAATCTAGTTGAAACTCAAATATCTACCATATATATTATATTATATATTATATACCCTGTATTTTGAATTGATCTTATTTTATCTTTTGTGGACATTGTTTTATTTGTTGCAAGGTACAAAACTAGTGTTTCAGAACAAAATTCATATTTGATACTATTTGCCAAGAGCTCATTAGTGGAATTACATACAGTTAAATAAAATTTACAGTACAGCACAGAGAAAAGCCATTCAGCCCAGTTGGCATCTTTACGACAGACAAGCCTACTCTCTCCAGTGGTTTTACACCTATTTCTGTCACATAATATTGTGATATGAATATATACATAATCATGAGGCAGGGGGTGGTTTTATTTCAATGCATCTTAAAATCCATGTTTATTTGAAAATTATTATTCGTGCTCAAATGGGTATTCACTATTTCAGGCCTCCTTCCCATCAGGTATCAGGCCCTTAGTTGTTTCAACCTATTAACAATTTTGTTTCATAAGGAAAATTCCCCCCCACCCCAAATTGGGGGGGGGATGTGCAGGAGCGGGCGCGGGTAAGTGCACCTCCAATCGGCGCTCCCAATCAGAGGCGTGCCGCCATTTTAAGTGGGTGGGCCAATTAAGGCGCACCCAGCGTGACATCCGCCAGGAAGCACTATGCGCTCCCTGTGCAGGCGGCGGGTGGTGGGGGGGGTGGGGTTCCCTCAGGCAGGAGTGCACTCTTTTGCATGAAAGACTAAGTGCTGCCTCAGGGAGATCACCTCGGAATTAAAACTTTTAAGACAAATGTTTAAAAAGTTTCCCTGACATGTCCCTTCGTGACACTGTCACATGAGTTGGGACATGTCCATCACTTTTACTGAAACCTTTATTAAATATTTAAAATCCTCATGAAACCTCATCCGGCTCGTGGATGAGGTTTCATGCTTTTCCTTAAGCTCACCAGGGCTCCAGGCCTGCCCGCCAACCCTAAGGTTGGATGGGCAGCCCTGTCAATTACCTAAATTGGTTTATTAACGGCCTCAATAGTCTGAATTGGCTATGCCCCCACCGACCTGAAAATGGAAGTGACGCGGGGTGACGTCGGGAGTTCCGCCCGATGTCATCTGGTGTCATTTCAAGCGTCGGCGAGCGGGCCCTGTCCCCACTCGGTGACCAGAAGACCCTCCCCATAAAGCATCTCCATGCAATATTTATGGCCCTCAGTTTTACTCTCAATTAGCCCAGCAATACATGTATTTTTTTGAAACCAATCCACATAGCCACAAGCCTGTAGAAAAAAATTGCTTCTGATCTTCAACTTCAGTTGAGATATGCCAGTTTGTTTGGCTTTCGACTAGTGAATATTCCTATAAAAACATTTGAATTTCACATTTTCTGGTCAAAAACATTGTCTTATCTGTTTATGAACACACCTGTTTATCTAATGTGATTGCCATTTAGAGCACTTTCTTTCACCATCAACCGACCTCTGTTCGTAGAGCAGTGGTTTTTTAAAAAATGTTTTCTCTACGCACATTCAAGTAGTAGCTATCATCCCATGGAGGAAATCACCAGGGATAATGCCCCAGCAAAGACATTGTGCATAAGGGTCAGGTGACCTTCTGCCACCTCATTGTCTCCATCTTCATTTTGAAATACTTAAATTTTATTTTTTTCATGGTATGTGAGCACCACTGGCAAAGTCAGCATTTGTTGCTCATCCTTAATTGCCTTTGAAAAGGTGGTAGTGAGCCACCTTCTGGAACCACTATCTGGCGTAGTTTCACCTCCGTGCTGTTAAGAAGGGGATTCTAGGTTTTTGATCCAGTGATACTGAAGGAATGTCAATATAGTTCCAAATCAGGATGGTGTATAGCTTGGAGAGGAGCGTTCAGGTAGTCGTGTTCCCATGCATCTGTTGCCCTTATCCCTCTAGATGGTAGAGGATGTTGGTCTCGAAGTTGCTGTTGAAGGCAGCTGAGCAATTTGCTACCATGCATCTTGTGTATGGTGCATACTGCTGCCACAGTGCACCGTTGGTGGTGGGAGTGAATATTCAAGGTGGTGGATGGGTACCAATCAAGAAGGCTGCATTGTCCTGAGTTTTGTTGGAGATGCACTCTTCCTGGCAAGTTAGGAATATTCCATCATAGCCCTGACATGTACATTGTAGATGGATGGTCAGGCTTTAGGGAATCAGGAGGTGAGTTAATTAGGAAAATAGGAAATGGGAGCAGGGGTAGTCCATTCAGTCCCTCATGCCTGCCCTGCCATTCAATTAGATCTTGGTTGACCTTATATCTCAATGCCATTTTCCCACACTAGCACCATATCTCTTGATGTCCTTTACTAACTCGAAATCTATCTTTGTCTTGACCATACTCAATCACTGAGTCTCCACAGCCCTCTGGGGTAGAGAATTCCAAAGATTTACCATCCACTGGCTGAAGAAATTCCTCATTTCATTCCTAAATGGCCTATCCGTTATTCTGAGATGATCTCCCCTGGTTCTAGACCCTCCCAGCCACAGGAAGCACCCTTCCTGCATGTACCTTGTTGAGCCCTGTAAGAATTTTGCATGCTTTGATGAGATCACCTCTTATTCTTCTCAACTAGAGACCCAGTGTCCTCAATCTCCCCTCATACAGTCCTGCTACCCTAGGAATCAGTCTGGTGAACCTTCATTGCACTCCCTCTATGGCATGTATAACATTCCTGAGGTAAGGAGACCAAAACTGCATGCAATACTCCAGGTGCAGTCTCACCAAGGTTGTGTACAATTGCAGCAAGACATCTTTACTCCTATAGTCAAATCCTCTTGCAATAAAGGCCAAAATACACTTGCCTTCCTAATTGCTTGCTGCATCCTTGTGCTAGCTTTCCGTGACTCATGAACAAGAACAGACATCAACACTTCCCAATCCCTCACCATTTAAGAAATACTCTTATGTTTTTGTTTTTCCTACCAAAATGGATAACTTTGTGTTTTTTCACGTTATATTCCATCTCCCATGTTCTTACCCTCTCACTTAACCTGTCTAAATCTATGTGAAATCTCTTTGCATTCTCCTCATAACTCACATTCCAATCTAGCTTTGTGTCATCAACAAACTTGGAAATATTACATTTGCTCTCCACATCCAAGTCATTGATGTACATTGTGAATAGCTGGGGCCCAAGCTTTGATCCTTGCCATACCCCACTCGTCACAAGCTGCCAACCTGAGAATGATCCGTTTCTTCCTGTTCTGTTTTCTGTCCGTTAACCAATCCTCGATCCATGCCAGTATATTCCCCCACCCCCCACCAATCCCATGCGGTGAAATTTAGTTGCCTGACCTCTTGTGTGGGACCCTATTGAAAGCCTTCTGAAAATCCAAATACACCACACCCTCAGGTTACATTTTATCTATTCTGCTAGTTACACCCTCAAAAAACTCCCAACAGGTTTGTTAAACATGATTTCTCTTTCATAAATCCATGTTGACTCTGCCTAATCTTACCATTATTTTCTAAGTGTTCAGTTATCACACCCTTTCTAATAGATTCTATCAATTTTCCCTACTATTGATGTCAGGCTATAGATCTGTAGTTCCCCATTTTCTCTCCCTTTTTTTTTAAACTAGTGGGGTTACACTTCCTACCTTCCAAACTTCAGAAACCTTTCCAGGATCTTTAGAATTTTGGAAGATAACCACCAATGCATCCAATATCTATTCAGCCACCTCTTTAAATGCTCTGAGATGGCGATCATTAGGTCCAGGGGATTTATCAACTTTCAGCCCTATTAATTTCTCTCATATTACTATTTCACTAATACTAATTTCTTTCAGTTCCTCATCAGTTTTGCTTCTCCTACTATTACCAGCTCTGTTTCACTCCTACCTGATTTCCCTCTCAGATTCTTGCCCACCCCCTGCCTAGCTACTTTAAAGTCTCCCCACAGCACTTGAAAATCTCCATGCAAGAATATTGGTCCCGGTCCTGCTAAAGTGTAGCCTGTCGTCCTTGCAGGTCCCACCAACCCCAGAGCTGGTCCCGGTTTCTGAGAAATCTAAAGCCTTTCCTCCTGCACCATCTCTCCAACCATGTGTTCATTTGATCTATCTTCATATTTCTGTGCTCAATAGCATGTGGTACTGAGGGTAATGCTGCCTTTGAATTCCTGATTTTTAGTCTCTTTCCTTGCTCCCTAAAATCTGCTTTCAGGACCTCATCCATCTTTCTACCAATGCCATTGGTGCCAATGTGGACCATGACTTCCCCCATAAGGATGTCCTCCAGCCCCTCAGGGACATCCTTTACCCTGGTACCATCCTGGAGTCACATCTATGGCCGCCGAAATACCTGTCTGGTCTCCTAACTATTGAATCCCCTACCATTTTTGCTCTTCCACTCTTCTTCCTCCCTTCCTGTGCATCTGAGCCACATGTGGTGCCACAGATTCGGCTGTGGCTGCACTCCTCTGAAGAACAGAATACTGGCTAGTGAGCAAAATGGACTTGGGACTCCTGCACTGCCTGCCTAATCCTCCTAGTAGAATTGCTGCAGAATTTCATGCCTCTGACCTGTTCTTGTAGCTACAGCATTTATAAGACCGCTCCAGTTATGTTTCTGGTCAATGGTGACCATATAGCATGTTAAAGATGAGCTTCAGCGATGGTAATGCAGTTGAATTTCCAACATCGGCAGTATTTTGCTTTTATTTTATGGTAATGGAGGAGTCTGGGACAATGGCTGCAAGGTATGATTTGGTGAGTATGGCTATATCAGGTTGTTGTTTGACTGGTTTGGGGGCTAGTTCTTCCAATTCTAGCACATCTTCAGCTTTCTGCCTCTCATCTGAAGCACTAACTGGTTTCTGTCAACTAAGGAAGAGAAAATTTACTCAATTTTTTGGTATTGTTTCCAGCTATTCAGCCTGATTTTATTTTTACATTTCAATTCAGCAATGATATGTTTGATAGCTGGGCTGGTACCCTATTAAATTCAGGTCTAAATTCAAACCCTGATCCACAATTGATGTCAGTGTCATTGACTAGCTTCAATGTCTGCAAAGACCATCAACAGTGTTTTCTAGCCACAGAGATCCATGACATTGCTGATAGTCATTGCATGATGTAAAACACGTGAAGCTTCTTTAACTTTGTCCTAGAAAAGGGATACTGCTCTCCAAAATGCCCAAAAGCATTTCACTCACCTCTGGAAGACTCACAAACCAGGAGAGTGAAGCAGTCATCAGTTTTAGAGTCAACAGATGAGCAAGGACCAGTCAGAAAATTTCTACATTAAGGGTGTACCATGCGAGCTTGAATTCTACAGTGATTTGTCCACCTCCAGCATTGCTTATAGCTGAGCCTCATCTTCAGTTTCTGCTGCCAGGTCTCACTTCTGACTGATAATAAGCAAAGCTTTCTCTTCACTAGAGTGACCTTTGGCTTTTCCTAAGTAGTTGCTTTTTCTGTCAAATGTTCTGAGATACACTGACACCCACACCAGCTAGGCATTAGCCTTAGAAGCAGGCTAACAATGCTAGCATTCATCGTTAAGTATAAGGTTAATACATCAACCAAACAACTCCGAGAGAAATCAGGTGAAAATAATTGCCTTCCATTTCAGAATTCCTCTTCTCCCTATCCCCCATGGGACTCTTTTTTCCTTTGGCAATTAAACCTCTCATAAATTTGGGCCATGCTGTTTGAACCTTTACTGCTGGAAGGAAGACCGTGGATGGTCATGCTGGGTTCTGCTCCCAATCTTCGTCCCCTAAATTGCAGGAGAAACTTAATCTGCTGTCAGCATCAGAGTGCTGAATACCTTCATTCTACAGTAGGAGTTTAAGATAGGGTAGGATTTTCTAGATGGCTTTAGGATCCCGCCGCCAGGCTCAAATCTGGGTGAGAAACTTGAACTCTGTTGGGAGTGGCCATTCATTTGTGATTATCCCTGAATTAGTCAATCAGTGACCAGAGGGTGGGCTCAACGTCCAGTTATGAACAACTGGAGGGCTGATAAGAGGCCTTCTCATACTGACGAAGCAGATGCTGGCCATGAAAGGGCCCCTCAAGATGGAGGCACCCTCTCTCCAACTTCTTTAACTTTAAAATACAAAAAGCCCTTTGTAGTCAGTCCATCATTGTTGAGGGAAATCCCTGCACAGGCTGGCCTGTGGCTGCAGCTGAAGTTAACCAGGCAGAGGACCTCTGCCTGGAACCAGCTGCGCCTGGTATTCTGCCGAAAGGCTGCCTCCTGGCAGCCGCTGTGTTCCTTGGTAGCTTTGGAGATCTGGAGGCTGAGACCTCGAACAATAGATCCTAAGGCTAGTAACAGGGTCAGTTGGTGATCCACTGGTTGAGAATGGGGATCCCACCTGTCCTGCCGCCATCTTTCCTCTGGAAAAATTGCCTAGGGGCCAGGATACAACCAGGGAACCAGCGTGTCATGTGATGGCATGTAATTCTGTGCCTGACCACCTCCGTGCTCATACCCATCGGGACCTAAAAATTCTGCCCATAGTTCTGCCCTTCAGACGATTCACACACTTGGCTGGGAGAATAACTAGCTGAAATTTACCTAATGATGAATACACCCAATTCAGAATCTGAAAGACTGCACAGGATCTGCCAATAGTTTAACATCACTAGGGTCAACCAGAAGACATAATGCAGTGGTGCCTAATCTGATCTCAGCATTCAGATTATTCAGCAAGGTGACCATGTGGTAATATGGCAAAAGGGCTTGAATGTCATCCTATTCCTGGCTTTGGCTCACATGACCACTTTCAAGAGAGATTCTGGAGGGTGAGTGATGGTTTCTGCCTATTCCTGAGTATTTGGATTTCGTGGTAAACTGGAAGATTTTTTTTCCCTTTAAAGCAGCTCAGCTCTAAAAGAAAGAAGATATGATCTGTTCTGCACAATGAATTTTCTACAACCAAAGGTGGAAGTGTTCAGCAATACAGTTGGGAATCAGGAATAGAATACAATGCTATCTGCATATCCTGTGCCTGATGGCATCAGCATCTTTGTAGTGCTGCATGCACATCTCTTTATTCAACCTGAAATTTCTTACATAGTTCCTTTGATGGTTCAGTAGATAACTTCCAGCCCTATATAATACTAGCCAATTCAGACCAAAAGATCATTGATTTGAGCTCAGCTTTCAAACCTCAGCTGGAGGTCTATACTTTTGACCTAGTGACTATGAAGAAAGAGAAAGAGTGAGTCGGTGTGTTGATAAATAAAATCAGATTTGGCAGTATAACCTGCATTCAAACTGTTACAAGGCTATGCCCCTTAATTTTAGAAAATACAACTTTTCAACTTTCAACTGATAAATTTTGCGATTTGAACTGAGACAAAACAAGCTGCTTAAAAATGCAAGGCCACATTCCAAGGTGATGTTGACAAACCAGCAAAGGAGGAATGTGAATAGAGAGCCATTTCTTATAATTCGGATACTCATCGAAACTCATAACTGTCAAAGGAAGAGACATTAAAAAATGCAAAGTACTTGAAAGAACTCCGCAGACAGCCATAACCAGAACTTATTGAAAATGCACAATGTGTGAACTATTTCAAGGCAAGGCTGCCAGCAACTGGAGAGAGATTGCAAGTGACACAGTGTCCAAACAGTCTTCAACAGAGGAACAAGCTGAGGGTTGCTGCCTTTCCCTCTCTCTTTTTTGAAATAAGCATGTTGCCTGGTTCAAGAAGCCAACTCTGCCAAAAACCTACCAGCGAATTGAGATCTTGTAATAATTGTAACATATTCTACATCTGACTGCATCCAAGAAACTAGCTAATGTAAATCAACCGCAATGAATAAAATCTACATCTCAAGGACAATCAAAGGAAATTTAACTGCATATTCTTTTACCTTTTCTTTGTTGGACTTTAACTCCCCTTTTATCTGATATGTGTGTACATGGGCCCTAATGCGCTTTTTTATTATTATTCTCAGGTTTAGTGGTTAATAAATTTGGTCTTTCTTTGACTTAAGAAAACCTTGTTTAATTGCCTCCTTATTGCTCACAGCTTGAATAGTAAAATACATTCTGATTTGGAAAGGGCATATCCTTGTGAAAAACAAACTTAAACCTTTGATGTGACCAGCCGAGAAGAATGAATAGAGGGGAGCCATTTCGCCCTTTCTCACCTGGTCATAACAAAATGCTGTTCAGTTTTCTACTTGAAAAGTGTCCACTTCTGTGAGGTATTGGAGGACTGCTGTTAGTTACCCAGGGCATGATACCCCCATCACTGGGCTAGTGCTTTCAACAAAGGCAGAAGAGAAAAACCTTTTACACATTGATCACTAAGAATTGCTAATAGATCAGATGGGTTGATAATGGGATGAAAGCAGCAACTCACTGGCCGAGTTACAGCTTCAACCTTCACCATTACTAGCCCTGGGTACAAACACCATTTTCACTGATTTGGGAACTGATCTGTGAAACCCCAAACAAGGCGTTTTGAACCTTATCCACAACTCCCTGCTTCCTTGAATTAGAAGACAGCTTGGCTGATTCTGAATTGCTTAAGAAAGCAAATGCACAGAAAGTTGCACAAGTATTGACTGATAACAATACAAAAGCAGAGGTGGACTAAGTTCTCAGTTATGCTCTGCAAATTTGACACTGATATGGTCACATGCACTGGGTCTGCTGACAGTAGAAGATGTGTTCAAAAATGAGACAGTTAATATCTTTAGCAGGAACCTCCAGTCAGAGGTGACCAGTGACATCTTTGACAGATGGGTTCCCCAGTGAGGTACCTAACTGCTACATCGTTCACTCTTTGACTAGATGTCCGTCTAAGTAGCAGTGTGGTTCTATGTATGTCATTTGGGCTCCAATGTGCATACAGTAATGAGGCTTCCACTAGATTCAAGTTGGTGCCTGGGTTACCTAGTAAATACGGTGATGTGGCAATAAGGGCGGCACGGTAGTTTTAAATCTACTATTACCTTCCTTGAATCACGCGAGTTATCTTAAAATTGGCCTTTCAATTCTGTGCATATTTCGAGTAGTGTGGGCAGTTTAGGAAATGTATGAAAATGGTGGACAAGGGCAGAGTATAATATCAAGGCTGAAGAGGTTATAATGGGAGACTTGAGAAGTTGAAAGCTTTAAAAAGCTATGATGTGGTAAGGGTTCACATTGGATGAATTTGCTTTCATCTTGAGTATTCATTCTATATCTTTACTTCCAAGTAAAAGAGCTTGGTATATGTTTTTCATGGAACAAATTTGCCCTGTGCGGAGCACAGCAGAATAGAGATGGCTCACAATTGCAAATGACAGTTAAAATTGCATTTCTGGCATATATTTTGAACTTTTGTTTCCAACAATGAAAAACTTAAAACTTTTTTTCAATCCATTGGTGTTATGACGCCACAGATGATGTGTCCCTGGCGGGTCAAATCCACGAGGTAAATTTGATTACACGATCACAACAGTTTTTCAATTTGTATTTATTTCGAGATGCAGGCCCTGAATTCAGTAGTAACAAGTCCACCAAGACTTTAGAAATTTTTTAGAAAATTAGTGAAACATTTATTAACAAAAGAAAATATTTCAAACACATACATAGGTCTACAAATTGCTACTATAATAACTTCTAAAACTCTTAATTAATCTGGCTTCCAGTTACACCACCCCTTAAGGCAACGGTAAAAAAAAGCTTTAAACAGATCCAGGCAAGTCAATACAATACCCTGGACAGTAGAATTCAAAGAGGCTTTTACCAGCTTCAGTTTCTGTAGACAGCTGCTTTAATGCACAAATACTGAAGGCTTTTCACACTTCTGGTGGCTCTTACAATGCCTTCCCTGACACACAGCCTCATTTCCCATTATACATGTTTTTCCCTTTTCATGCAAATTCCATGGTTCCCATATGCCTTTGGAACTTTACTTTCCTTATAATATAAGTCATTGCATGGTGCTAATATTATCAGTAGCCTTTGGAAAAAATAAACACACTGCTTGGCCTAGCTTCTCTGGCTAGTTGTAACATCCTACCTTCACTTTGAAATTCAAACTACTCTGATTCATCTAAAAATGCAAATTCTCCTCACCTCACATTCTAAAATTTAAGGCATGTTTGCACATCTAGCATTTCAGACCTAGCTTCTTTTGATGAGTCAAAGCCTCCAGACCAGCTGTCTCCAATTCAATTAGATCACACACACACACACACACACACACATAGACAGAAACTATCCGAACCCCACTATTAACCTACTTTTACAATAAATCACAATATTATTTTGAGGATTATTATACTTTCATGACACCCACCCTTATGAGAAAATGAACCATCATAATTTAAAAAGACGGCTTCAGTTTCTTAATCCACTTTACACTACCTCCTTTACTTATCTATATACTCACATTATTACATTACCAGGTGCATGCATTGACATAACTATATATACAAATCAAAAACAGAATTACCTGGAAAAACTCAGCAGGTCTGGCAGCATCGGCGGAGAAGAAAAGAGTTGACGTTTCGAGTCCTCATGACCCTTCGACAGAACTGCTTGTTATCAACAGAAGTCATTCCAGTCCAGTGTCCAGGTTTTAAATGTTCAATTTTCCTTTGAGCTTTAAACTCTTGACAATGGGCAGAATTTTGCCGTTGGCGAGCAGGGGGCGGGGCCCACTCGCTGACGCGTAAAATGACGTGGGATGACAGGCGGAACCCCTGACGTCATCCCGCCCCTTTCAATTTTCAGGAAGTCGGGGGCACAGCAAAATCAGCTGCGGGCCCGCTGACCTGTCAATGGCCAATTGAGGCCATTGACAGGATCATTTAAACAATTAAAAGGACCAGCCCGTCCAACCAGGAGCCCCGGCGGCAAATAGATAAAACATGAAACCTCAACCAGCGGCGGGATGAGGTTTCATGCAGGGTTCAAAAATTTTAATAAAGTTATTATGTAAATTATGTACATGTCCCATCTCATGTGACAAGTTAGGGAATTTTTTTTTTCTATTTTTAATATCTTTCAGAGTAGAAGCGATCCCCCTAAGGCAGCACTTAGCACTTCCCGCCGAATGTCACGCTGGGCGAGCCTTAATTGGCTCACCCACATAAAATAGTGGCGGGGCCCACTTCTCTGGCGGGGATCAGCTCCCTGCCCGCTGGAGATTGGGTCAGGCCTGCTCTGCCTACAGGCAGAAAATTCTGCCCAATGTATCTGTAATTAGATTTCCTCATCTAGCCACATGTATAATCTGTAGATTAAATGCTTGCAGTAATAAACTCCATTTGAATAGCCTCGCACTTCGGTCTTGAAATTTGCCCAAAATCTTTAAAGGATTGTGGTCTGTATAAACAGTTGTTTCTGACGACTTGTTTGCAATATAAATCTCAAAATGCCCCAACTGTAACACAAGACTCAGGGTCTCCTTTTCGATCGTTGAATATCTTCTCTGTTGTCCATTCAACTTCCGTGAAGAATACCCGATTGGTTTCTCAATTCCAGTTTCTTCATCTTGCAACAGTACAGCCCCAATGTCTATATTGCTTGTGTCAATGGCCAACTTGCTTGGAATAATTGGGTATTACCAAAACTGGTGCCGTAGTCATTATAGTTTTTAAACTGTCAAATGCCTTCTGACACTCATGTGACCATTGAAACTTCTTGTTCTTTTTTAATAGTTCAGTCAATAGAGCAACCACGTTGCTCAATTCTTTGTACAAATTTATGGTAATTTAAGCCCAGAAATCTCAACACTTCTTGTTTTGTTGTAGGCATAGGGAAATCCATGATAGCTTTGACTTGCACATCTCCCGGAGCCACCTTGTCCAATGGTATGGCCTAGATATGTAACTTGTGCTTTGTCAAACTCAATTTTAGCCAAATTCATCACCAAATTAGCTCCTTTAGCTGACCAAATAATTCTTCCAGATGTTTTAAATGCACATTCCATGTTTGACTGAAAACTATCAAGTCATCAATATAAACAGCACAATTGCTCAGCCCTGCAATTACTTTGTCAGTCTTTGAAATGTTGCATGTGCATTTTTAATATCAAATGGCATGACTTTAAACTCATATAGTCCATCTGGTGTCACAAAAAACGATATCTCCTTTGCTCTCTCCGATAACGGTACTTGCCAATAACCTCTCAGCAAAATTCTTGTGATAAACCTTGATCGTCCCACTTTCTCAATGCAATCTTCCAGCCATTGTATAGGATATGAATCAGTTTTTGTCACTGCATTCACCTTTCACTATTCCACACATAGTCTTTGTGTTCCATCCGGTTTCCTCACTATCACAATAGGCTAACTCCAGTTAATGCAACGAGACTCAATGATATAATTTTGAAGCATGAGTTCAATTTCTTTCTGTATTTGTGATAGTTTTGTTGGATTTAATCTATAAGTTTATTGCCTTATCTAAGATGAAACTTCTACACTCACATCATGTGTAGATAAATGTGTTCTCCCCAGCTTATTCCCACAAATAGCTTTGTATGATGCAATAGCTTCCACCAATCACTTTAACACTTGTCTGGAAGGTAACTCAATATTGCATTTAAATTTTCAAGTACTCCTTCATTATCAAATTTGATTATAGGAAAATCAATTTCAGAATCCTTCATTTCTATCTCTTTCTCCTTATCTACTGCCACTATTACCTCCTTTCAGTCCTCATCCCTGTCAAAGTAATTTTTAAGCATATTTACGTGACACACCCTCTGCTTCTTTCTAGAGTATTTGTTGAATAATTTACTTCACTCAGTCTCTTTTCAATTCTGCAAGGCTCACTAAACTTTGCCTTTAACGGTAACAGAACTAACACTTCACTGGTAACAGTACTGATAACAGAAATAACATTTTTTCCCCAGCAACAAAACAATGAACTGTGGTTCTCCTATCTGCCTTCGCTTTCATCACTTGCTATGATATCTTTAAATGTTCCAAAGCTAACTCATGTGCTCTGTCCAACCTTTCTCTGAAGTTTGATAAGTAATCCAGCAGAGTAGTTTCCGAATTTGCCCCACCAGTTTCTCATGAATCAATTTCAGTGGTCCCCTTACCTCATGACCATAGACTAATTCAAAAGGATTAAATCCAGTTGATGCACTAGGAGCATCCCTGATAGTAAATAACTGGAATGGAATTCCCCAGCCCAATCCTGTGGATAGTTCTGACTATATGCTCTCATTAAAGTTTTTAAAGTTTGATGCCATCTCTCCAAAGCTGCTTATGATTCAGGATGGTAGGCTGTTGACTTAAACTGTTTCATCCCCAAACACACATGCACGCACACACACACACACACACACACACACACACACACACACACTATCCAAATCCCACTATTAACCTACATTTACAGTAAATCACAATAATATTATGAGAATTATTTTACTTTTGTGACATTGGAGAATTCTCAAACTAAGGTTTCACTTGCAATCAGATCTGATAAAAGATTTGATCAAACCATAGGTCTTGCAAGAAAATATTACGTATCATAACAATGGCAAGAAAAATTAGAGGCTTGTAGTTAATAAATTAACTATAATGAGACAATTTAAAAGTTGCAGGTACGTGCTTAGCTTTTCTTTCATTCTTATGTTCAGGGTTTTCATTCTTAAAATTTTATATGAGGCATATTGAAATGCACATTGACTTATCACATTCAAAAAGCATTTGAGTTAAAATAATTCTGTATGTATGAACTATATGTATCCAGCACATGTTATATGAAGTATATTTAAGTAAACAAAAGGCACTTGTAGATTTAATGCAGCTGAATCCTTCTGAGTAATTCTGTTGCTAATATCAATAAGAGTCAGTAAACACAGCAAGGGAAAGTCTGCCCAGGAATCAAAAGCAAGAAGAACATTTGACTGTTCTGATATAGCTGATTGCCTGTGCAATGTGCTCAGTCACTGGGCTAATACATTTTATAAATTTGAAAAAAAAATTGGGGCAGTATTTTATGCTCATTGCGCGGGCGCGCACCTAACCCAACCGGGTGTGAAATCGCACGAGATGACATCGAGAGAGCATCCTGACGTCATTCTGTGCTCGCATGATATGTTGGTCGGCAGGCAACTTGGGTATTGGAGCTGCGCCTGCCATCAATTAAGAGGCCAATTAAGGCAATTAAAAAGGCAATTGACCAGGATTTCACGTTGCTCGAGTGATTTTGCGCTCATCGCACAGGTAAAACGGGCAGGTGGGCAGCTGCTAATTTGCAGAACCTCATCCAAGGTTTGGGTACAAATGGTCAGCAGCATTGCCAGTGTGAGTAGTGAGGAGTTTTGGACTTAGTTTGCTGCTGTTTGCTTATTGGTACTTGGCAACTTCATCTCTATTCGGGGTTTCATTCTTAGCATTTCCAGGCTTCATTTCAGGACTCATTGATGTCTCCAGTGTGCCTGGAGGATTCAGACTGTGTGGACTGTTCCAAGTATCGGACAGCCTTCTGTGACCCTGCTAATGGGGACTATGGTCTCTACTGATGGCACCTGCTCTGAGGAGGAAGAGAGGGGCAGAAGGGAGAGGAAGCCAGGTGTCCCAATGCAGCTTCCAGGGGAGCGACCTGTGGAAGGAGAGGCTCAGGGCCACAGGTAGCCCAAGGCATTAAGGGCCACCGAAGATGCCACTATCCTGCTGCCAGGGTTTACAGGCGGCGATGTGGCAGAGGTGCAATGCCGAAGGAGAGAGACGGTGACCTCCATTTGTCA
This sequence comes from Carcharodon carcharias, assembly GCF_017639515.1. Taxonomy (NCBI): domain Eukaryota; kingdom Metazoa; phylum Chordata; class Chondrichthyes; order Lamniformes; family Lamnidae; genus Carcharodon; species Carcharodon carcharias. The sequence continues at coordinate 114,823,781 of NC_054475.1, forward strand.
GATGATTGGGCCTGAGATCACCTCCGACTGTGTGGGTGGACACCGCATGCCAGTGACTCTCAAGATCACAATGGCCCTCAAATTCTTTGCACCTGGCTCTTTCCAGGGGTCAGTGAGAGACCTGTGTGGAGTCTCCCAATCAGCTGTCCACAGTTGCGTCAGTCTGGTGACAGAAGCTCTGTTCAGGTGGGTATTGACTTTCATTCATTTCCGTATGGACGAGGCCAGCCAGGCTGAGCGAGCCAGAGACTCTGCAACAATAGCTGGATTCCCCCACATCCAGAGTGCCATCAAATGCACACGTGACCATCAAGGTGCCAGCAGGTCAACAGGAAGGGATTCCATGACTGAGACACTCCCAGGTGCCAAGGCTCTTCAGTGCTCTAGCCAGACTGGATGATTGGCTGTTGGGTGACTGGGGCTATCTATTGAAAAGGTGACTTATGACACCTCTCTGCCACCCAAGAACAGAGGCAGAGAAGCATTACAATACAAGTCATGCCACCACAAGGGCGGTGATAGAGAGAACCATAGGTCTTCTGAAGATGCACTTCCGATGCCTAGGCCGTTCAGGGGAAGCACGAAAACATCCCCCTCCCCCATCCACGCAGGTGTCACAGATCGTGTTTGCATGCTGCGCTCTCCACAATCTGGCATTGGCAAGGGCGACCCACTGGAGGAAGAGGATCTTGACACAGCTCCACAAGCTACAGAGGATGACTCCAGTAGTGAGTCAGAAAAGGAGCGTGGTGAGGAGAATGCTGAGGGTGTGGAGGCAGACCTCCTGTAACCCCCCCGACACCTCTTCGCTGGCAGCGGCATTGGAACCAGTTTGCTGATTCTGCTGTCTGTTTGGCCTTGATGACCGTGGCGGCCATCCTCTGGCCAGTGGAGCCTGTGCTGGCTGTGCCTGGGAGGGAGCAGCCAGTGCCATGGCTGGCATCTCCCCAGCCATCGCAGCCTCAACAGATACCACAGTCACTGGTAGAGGGGTGGAGGAGCTGCTGCCATCATCCAGAGTGCCTTAAGAGAAGCCCACAGAGACAAAGAGCAGGCCGTACGCCAATGTGAGATCATTCTGGACCTCCCTGCTCACCATTGATGGGCAGGCACCTAGCTGATATATTGGGTGCCTCATCCATCTCCCACACTGGCACTGGCCACCAGATACCACTGCCTGTGTGAGGGCTTGCAGGTCCAAGCGCAACCCCAGAGCCCCTGATTCTGTCCCTGGAGCTGCCTCTCCATGAGAGTCGCCACTCTTAATGGAGGAAGCAATGTGTTCGGTCATGAAGGTCACTGCAGTGTTTGTGCTCCGCATGGACTCCTCCCTAACAAAGACCATGGCATGCATACCCTCATGGATCTCCGCAAGATCCTTCCACACATCGTGCTGGACATCCAGCATCTGCCGCCTAATGGATGACTCCAGAGGCTCATCACCTGCCTTCAACCCAGCATTTCCCTGGTCTCCAGCAGCCCTCTGACTGCCAGCATACTTGGCACTCTCTGCCACCGCCTGCACCTCAAGCGAGTGTGATGTGCCCTCACCAATAGGCACTGACAATGTGGCCGATGATCTAATGCCCATCAAGGTGCTGGTATCTGCGCTTGTGCCTGGTTCAGAGTGTGGGTGTGATGCCGGTGCAGATGAATCCTGGCGGCCCTCCGACATCAGGGGTGGCCCTTTGGGCCCCAAAGAATATGTACTGGCGAATCTAAAGCAGAACAAGGACATATCGTTAGTTAAAGTTTTCACACTGTCACTGTGCCTGCCAGGCACCCTGGTGAGACAGTGGAGATCTCCATCATCATGCCATTGTCTTCAATGATCAATAGGGACTCCAGGTTTGAGGCTCCCATCAATTAAGAGACTAGACTAGAATGATTACACCACATGAAACTTCTCTTATGTGCACTGCACTCTTACCTTCATCTGGCACCCCAGCCTCTCAATGCCCGGTTGCGCTGGGAGCGTGCCGGCTCTCCTGCTCAAGGGCATCCTGCTCAACCTGGTCCACAGCAGCAGGTTGGGCAGTTCTCTGCCTGTCCGTGACCTCGCCAGCTGGTTATGGCTCTTATTCTCCTGAAACGACTGAGAAGCATTGATTATTCCACTCTCTATCTGCAGTGCCATTGCAGACTGGCCAACCCTACCTGAGGAACACCTTGCAGGGCACCTCCCAAGTCACGGCCCTCAAGCTGGAAGGAACTCAGTCCAAGCTGCCAGGGCTCACCCCCTTGGCCAGCTCTGGCGTCATTGACAAACGGCACTTAGACTCTAACACCCATGAGCTCCACAGGGGGACAGCCAGCCCTTAGCACATCTGCACACTGATCCATGCAAACGTGGTTCTGACCCTTCCTGAGCGCAGCAGGACATTGAACTTTTTTGGCACTGCACCCAACGTCATGACTGCTGACCTGCACTCCCACCCTTCCATGCTTCCTTCGTGAGGTGCAGTGGCCTCCTCCTCCCACCTCTGGGCACAAGGGTGTCCCTGCTGGCCCCACCACCTCCAGGAGCATGGCGAGGCACTCATCCGAAAAACGGGAGGCCAAGTGCCCACTGACTTCCCGTCCTGCCTGGGATCTCCAGTTGCATTTGATTCCATAACTTTATTACCATGTCGTTCCATGGCAGCCTTCAAGGGGCTGCCTGTGCTTTTTTTAACCAGCTGCCGGGTCACCATTGGACCCGGTGGCTGACAGGCCCCTGCCTCCGCCTGGCCCCTTCCCGACCGTTGGGGAGCCGCTGTGTGGGCCTTAATTGGTCAGCTAGCATGAAAGCGTGGTTGCGGGCCGATCACAGGCAGCAGCCCGTTTCCTGGCCGATCCTGGGCCCACCAATCACACCTGCCCACCGACTTGAAAATTCTGCCCTTGCATTTATGTAGCACCTTTCATGACCACTGGATGTCTCGAAGTGCTTTAACAGGCAAAGAAGTACTTTTGAAGTGTAGTCACTGTTATAATGTAGGAAACATAGCAAGCTCCTGCAGACAGCAATGTGATGAGCTTATAGATATAAATAAAAGAAATATAAATTATTAATAAGCTTATGGAATCATAGCACAGAAGGAGGCCATTGGACGTTGTTATGACCGATGCAAAATTCAAAATGCTTCTTGTATTCGTAACCTTTAAGATTCACCAATTCCTAGTCAATCAAGGAATTAGAAATATAATTTATTCTGGATAAGCCCCCAATTGTTATGACCGATGTAGTTGGTGCAGCTGTGTTATTTAAAAATCCCAGAGGGAAACTTTACACAACTGTCATAACCTATAATCTTAAGTGTTTTCTTTGAGATACGACCCGAAATTCAGGAATCAGACCACCAGTTCTTGAGGTTTTACATTAAACTAAATTAAACATTTTATTAATTTACACAGATTAAAATATATATACACATGGCTTCAAATTACTATTATCATAACTTTTAACAAATTCCCAAACTAATCTCCATTAAGGCAACAGCAATCCATAGGCTTAACCAAACACCAGACAAAGCATTTTCAACTTACAAATTCAAAATGAGGTTCTTTTCACTTTGATTCCTGTGGAGACAGAGCCTTACAGCTGCAGTTGAACTCACATTGCCTCTGCTTTACACACCACATTGCTGAAGTTATACCTAGCACCGTTCAATGAATGTAAATTCTCATTGTATCACTGAACTAAACCTCTCTAACAATAAAACCCCTTTCATAATACGAATTTTATTAGTAATCTGAACATATTGCTTGGTATCTGCTAAATAGGTATCAGTTTTTACCCCACTTCTTGAACGTTCTGTTCAAAAATTTCAAATGCACTCTATCTCTCTCATATATCAAAACTAGTACACATCAGAGCACCGAGACTAGCTGGCTTTAAACCAATTAAGGCACACCCACAGACTAAACCTCTATTTTAAAAGTAAAATATTTTCCAATAATATATACATTAATAGCTTCATGACAGACCTCTTGAACCCATGTGAGCTGTCTGCAAGCACAGTTTAGCTCATCTCACTGCCCACCCTTTCCCTGTAGCCTTGCAACTTTTTTTTCAGGTAGTGATCCAGTTCCCTTTTGAAGACCACACTCACCTCCACCATCCTTTCAGACAGCGCATTCCAGATCATACCCTTTTAACCAGCTTCACAACCTGCCCTGTCACCTTTTACACATATGCCCCTTGGTCTGTCTGTCCTGCAGAACCTATAGAATTGTACCCCTTAGATTGTATTGCCTCGCCTCACTCTTCCTACCAAAATGCATCATTTTGCACTTTTCTGCATTAAGTTTCATCTGCTACGTGTTCACCCATTTCACCAGCCTGTCTGTACTCTTGAAGTCTATCACTGTCCTCCTCACAGCTCCCAAACTTCCAAGTTTTGAGTTATCTGCAAATTTTGAAATTATGCCTGTATACCCAACTCCAAGTTGATATATAGCAGTGGTCCTAGTATTGACCCCTGTGGAACTGCGTACCTTCCTGAAATCAAAAAAAATCTTCATTTTTAATTCCTTGTAACCCACCTGGAAGAGATGTTGCTTGTGACAAGAGAGCTTTAGTGTTAGTCATAAATAGGATTAAATTTATCAAATAAAAAGCTATGGAATCATCATAGAGTTGGGATGAGAGTGAGCAGGTCCAGCATGAGACCTCCTGAATAATGAATTGACTCCACCCTATTTGTTAAGAGGCACAATAAATCAGATTTATATTTTCACTCGTGTATCTAAATATGCATAATTATTTAATTGGAAGATTGAATATTAACATTTCAATGTAAAGTCTTGTTTACCAGGACAGAACTTATGTAATGCAGAACAAGTGTCATGTTACAGTTCCTAACTCTGCTAAAAATAAGAATCTACTATATTTTTGCCTTCACCTGAGGACTCATGATTTATCCAGCATAGGCGACTTTTATTGCCTCACACATTAGTACATAATGCATTTGTCGCTTAATTAAACTTGCAGTGTTTCCATCAGTTCCGGCTGCCCTCATATGTATCACTATCTGAATTTTATGTCAGAAAATTTGTATGTTCAATTTTACAATTCTGTGACCAGTGATACAGAAAGATAATTTTTAAAAATGAAGATTGGAGTCAGTCTAAGGTTTTCTGTGCAAAATGTAATAAGTTGGCCTCCAGCAACACTCCTTACATTGGCTTATTAATACTGTAATTCTAGCTAAATACAATATGAACTATATGCTGTGCATGGGGAATTATATCATTATTGATTTTTAAAAATGTAGTTATCTCATCAATATTTCACACTTGATGTCTAAAATCTGATGTAATTAATTCACACTCTAGACATATATTCCAGAATATCTTAATACAGTCAAGGCCAGCAGTGCCATATAATAAAGAAATCCATCACGGTATTACGGTCATGCTCACAAGAAAGAGACCATTTTATCTAAGTGCAGTTCGTGGCAGGCTCTAACAGAGTTTTATTTTTTTACTTGAAAAGATTAAGCATTTGAGGGTGGAGATTCCGCTTTTGGCACAATCAACAATCCAAGTGCAAATTGTGCCAAAAATGGCTCTAGTTTTGAGAAGAGGTTTTCTTTCATAAGTGTCTGGTCAAACTAATTTGCCTATCACCAAATGTAAGATCTGCCATGAACCAGCACAATAATTTTGGAATGTAATTTACAAAAACAAAATTTTGCTTTGAAATGTATTTGTTGATTTTTTTTATTCATTTATGGGTGTCGCTGGTTAGGCCAGCATTTATTGAACATCCCTAATTGCCCTTGAGAAGGTGGTGGGAGCTGCCTTCTTGAACCGCTGCATTCCATGTGATGTAGGTTTACCCACAGTGCTGTTTGGGAGTGAGTTCCAAGTTTTTCCCTCAGCGACAGTGAAGGAATGGCAATATTGTTCCAAGTCAGGATGGTGTGTGGCTTGGAGGAGAACACGATAGTATTCTCGTGTACCTACTGCTCTTGTTCTTCAAGGTGATAGAGGTTGCGCTTTTGGAAGGTGCTGTCTGAGGAGGCTTAGCGTGTTGCTGTAGTGCATCATGTAGATGGTACATATTGCTGCGACTGTGTGCCAGGGTGGAGGTAGTGAGTATTTAATGTGGTGGATGGGGTGCCATTAAAGCGGGTTGCTTTGTTCTGGATGATCTCGATCTTCTTGAGTGTTATTGGAACTGCACTCATCCAGGCAACTGGAAGTACTCCATCACACTCCTGACTTGTGCCATATAGATGGGGTCAAGCTTTGGGGAGTTAGGAGATGAGTTACTTGCTGCAGAATTCTCAGCCTCTGACCTGCTCTTGTAGTCACAGTATTTGTATGGCTGCTTCAGTTCAATTCTTGGTCAATAGTAACCCTCCAGGATGCTGATATTGGGATCTCAGTGATGGTAATGATATTTAACGTCAAGAGGAGATTGTTAGATTCTCTTTTGTTAGAGATAGTCATTGTCTGCGATTTGTGACACAAATGGTACTTGCCACTTATCAACCCAAGCCTGAATGTTGTCAAAGTTTTGCTGCATGCTGGCATGACTGCTTTGATATCTTATTACTGTATAAAAGATTCCATTTAATGTGGTTCATGAAAATATTTCTGCACTATAAAAAATAGGTTACTATGGGCACTGAAGTTAGGAAAAGAAGCTATTGAAATAGACACTTAACTCATAAGTGGGCAGGTACAAGGGAGTGATTTTGGCTGTGACAGAAACAGATTGTTTTTCATAAACTTGCAATCTGTTATGTGTAATTGATTTGTAAAGCACAGATGATAAATGTAATAACAAGTCATAGTTAATATATATTTTAAAGTTGCAAGCCACTTTTGTCTCAATGATTAGGGAACCAAATTTTGGCAGTATTTCAGAGATATAAATAACTGTCCTTAAACCTAAACATCTGTTGCAAAGCCAGAAATTGTTTAATTATGCCACAGATCATCCTCAGTTGAATTAGTCAGGTGGCAAGTTCACAATAAAGAAAGAACTTGCATTTGTATAGTATCTTTCTCATCCTATAGATGTCCCAATATGCTTCAAATCCAATGAATTACTTTTGAGATTATTGACCTGTTTTGCTGGCAAACTCGACAGCTAACTTCTGCACCTACACTTACAGCAATGAGATATATTATCAGTTCATGTATTTGGGTGGTTTGAGTAGAGGAGTGAATGTTGTCAGGGCATTGGGAAAACTGCCCGCTTTTCTTCAAAGCAAAAAGTGCCACGGAATATTTTATGCCTACCTGAATAGATGGTTGCCTCTCAATTTAACACCTGATCCAAAAGATAAAGACAGCACTTTCATTAATGCAGTAGTTATTCACACCAGTAATGCAAATGTCATCTCAGATTATTTGCTTATAGGTCTGAGAGTGGAGCTCAGATGAGAGTGCTGCTGCTGAGGCAGTAAGACTTTGTAAGTAGTTGTGGAGATAACTGTTCCAAATGCTTATTAAATTCAATGAAGTAAAAGCAAAATCAAGTAAAACCTTGATTTCTCAGAGAGAATCTTCATGGGAGTCAGGAGGCCAATAAGAGCAAGATTTATCAGAATTGATGCTGGAACATGTGTGTTACCTGTAATAATTCGCACTGTCCCTTAATTTTGTGTTGTTATCTTAGACCTTGGAAAGAAAATCTTCATTTATATAGTGCCTTTCATGATTTGCGACATCTCAAAGTCCTTTATAATCAATGAAGTGCTTTGTAGCATAGCCACTGTTTTAATGTAGGAAACCAGGAAGTTCTGTTGAAGGGTCATGAGGACTCGAAACGTCAACTCTTCTTCTCCGCCGATGCTGCCAGACCTACTGAGTTTTTCCAGGTAATTCTGTTTTTGTTCAGGAAGTTAACTGCTTAGTCGAAACATTTTTGAAGCATCACGGGTATTCCAACTTCTACTGTCTGCAAGTAATGGGATATAATTTTGGTTGGCAATGTATTTCATAATTGCGTAATAATGTTTTCTAAATAATTTTAGAATTGATGAGGTCTGATTCCATACATCAGCACTACACAAGTATCAAATTGAACATTGGCTTGTGTGAATATCTGCTCTTTGAGTAACAATAGACATCAACGTAAGATTGGTATTCAGTCTTGTTGGTAGCTTGTGATGCTTGTGGTGTTGATAGCTTGCTCTTTTGTGGCGATGAATTTGGGACGTTGTGTAGAACATGGTTGTATTTGACTTTCAATTTGCCTAATGTGTTTGTGACATTTAAGAGCTACGATGGAATGTGTGTGTAGGGGACAGGGCAGAAAAAGCAGAGGTTTCCTCTCAACTACTATATGTTGCATATTTTTGCTTACTCAAGGGTCTTTTCATCTGGTAATAAAGATAAGTACTAATGTTTGCGCAAGAAAGTTTGCCTTTTAATAGCTTTCAATTGTACTTAAATTGTGCTCTAGAGACATCAAATTAAGATAACCTACGATAAATTCCAGTTATACCAGTTAAAATCAGTTCTGGTGAGCTAGTTTGAATTCTGGACTTCTCACTGGAAGAGCCACTGGTTTTCAGGACTGATCCTTATTGCAATTTTGAATATGGCTTCCACAGCTATTTTGATGAACAATAATTAAGAATGCACCTATGCCAAGCTATAGCCTTATCATATGTCCTATTTTGTACCCTTTTAATTGAAAAGCATTAGGTGAAGAAAAGTTATTAGGGAAACAATCCACAGCTACTTGCTGAATGAAAGTGGACACTCTTTTTTAATAGAAGATAAATGTAACCAAATTAGCCCCACATGTCTTGAATGCTGCTGACACTGTAAATGACAAGATCATTATTTTATGTAGTTCATTACTTATGCAATATTGAGTGACTATCTGATTGGTATAAGTGCTGTGTATTTTACTAATTGTTACATTTTGATGGAAACTTTTACTTAATTCTTCATACCTTGAAATTGGATGACCAGGATATTATGAAATAGTAACATTGAAATAAATTATTAAATTATGGCAGTTATTCATTCCAAATGGATATAGTCCAATATTCCTTTGTGAATATTGTATGTTGTTCCATGGTTACTCTAATAGTGCTTGTAGCAATCATTTTACAATAATTGGTTGCATGAAGATCAACCAACCACAGATATAATTTGTTACTGGTTATTGGGATATGATACAAAATTTGCAGGTTGGACATAACCAAAAAAATTAATAACTTCCATCAGACTCTTGTAGTAATAAAATGGGAATTAGCAAAATGATACATAGTTTTGCTTTTTGGGCATGCAGCTTCCTTTTATTAGATGTTTATTTTGTAGTACTCTCTATCAGGGTTAATGGGAGGGGAAAATTGCATTTGCGTGAGTACATAATCTTGCATTGTAAAATGATACATTGGTATTAAATGGCAGTGATCACTCCATGTTCAATCTCCACTTCAGAGGCCATGTAATCTAGGCCTACATACCAGCGATGTGCTGCATTGTCAGAAGTGCAGCCTTTTAGTTGAGATATTAAAGCGAGATATTGTCTGCCATCTCAGGTGGGTGTTTTTTTAATTCATTTACGAGATGTCCTTAAGGAGATGGTGGTGAGTTGCCTCCTTGAACCGCTGCAAGATCCCATGATTTGAAGAATGCCTGGCTTCCAAGCCAACATTTATCCCTCAACCAATACTTATAGCCATAAAAATATACCCTGTAAGCTAGGGTCTAATGACGTGCATACTGGCCTTGTCTCTGAACAGTATCTTGTTGTTACCAATCTGTTATGTGAAAGTGTCTGGCTTATCCAGCTTGTTCCAAAACAAAAGCTGCAAGCTCAACTAGGATGACAAGGAGCAGCACCACACATTGACCTCGTTTTTAACATGCCACATATGGGTGGGACCAAATGGGAAAATGGTCAACCAATAATAGTCAATATTCTAACAAACCCTTTCTTTCTGACACCATCAAGGCACAGCTGCATGGCATAAATAAGTGGGCATTGTCAATGCCAAAGTAGCTATTGAGATTAAATTTATCAAGAAATTGTGGAAATGTGTACAATCTGAAAAATTCTTTTGCAATTTTAACAACATTATTTGAATCCGGCAGAGTTAAAGGGCAATGAGATCATTAAACCCAGGAAGGGAAAGAGGCAGCTTGGAGTGAGAAGAGGTGAATGGGAGGGTGAAGGAGGGGGATGGATGCACAGGCATAAAGGCTACAAAGCTACCTCAGTTAGGAGGGTTGCTCCAATTTCCTTCTAACTAGGTTAGCATTATAACATTGTCGTGTCTTCATCCCTTTACTACAATTATTTTCCCTCACTGAGTTGGCTGCAAGAGGGAGCCAGTAGAGTTTGGTGATGAAATACAGCCTCCGGTTTCTGTCTTATTGAGGGTGGGAGCTTGCCTTTTTGCCAGGGGAACAGGTGAGAGATATTCATATATATGCTGCGTGTTTCAGAGGAGGAGTTGGGGTATGCAGGTCTGGGTTTCTATTATAGTGCACTTCCCTTTCTTGCAATGGATTAGTAGGTTTACTGAGATTGAGGCTAGGATGGCTGCAGATTGTTTGGATAACCTGAAATAAACTGCTGCAAGGGATGGTCTGGAGCACAGCCACTAGGCAGTGAGTGTCTGGAATTGTAGGATGTTTCTCAAAAATTGATCTGTAGGATTAAATTATTTTAATGGAAGTGGCTATTTACAGCACCATCGGTGCTGCCAGTTCATGACATTTTTACAATGTAGTTTTTCATAAGCAGAGCTTGACAGAAAGTTGCAATACATTCACACAGGCATGTTTCAGCCCATGGAGAAATTTTAATATGAACCTCAAATGATATTTCAACCTGTGCCATTTCATATCATAAGAATCTCTGCATCTCATATTTATTTGGTCTTATGGCTTGTAACAATCTTATATTTTTGCGACTGCTGCTAGAAGAAGTGTCTGTGTTCTTCTGTATGAGGTAGTGTGTGAAATGTGCATCCTGTCATTTAGGATAGTGCCACAGCATCTCCTGATCTGAGAATATTCAAATAGTGTAACTTTAGGATTTTTTTTCTATCTGTGGTACTTCTAATTACATTTGAGAGGATATGCATTAAGTGGAATTATCTGTGTGACAAGGATGCTTTCTTGTCTTATTTAAAAGATGATGACAAAGTCAGGCAGTCTACATCAACAAGGCCAGGATGTCCCATATTTGAACTAATCAGAAAGATAAACAATTTGCTGTTCCCTCTTCAAGGTGCTATTGTACCTGAAGCCTGTTAACATCTATTTCTGCAGCCTATGATTTGGAGGCTTTGAAATCTGTTTTGATTGATAGTTTTAATTAATTTTGAAGGCACCTTTTTTAATCTTCCTTTTGTATAGGAAATAAACTTGAAAATAAATAGGGCAATATAATCAAGTTGGCAGCCTAGGTTCTTTGTCTCCCTTCACAATGTACTGCTAAATGGGCTGGAGACTTCATGGGGATTCAGCCTTGCATATACCTTCCATTATGGTCACATACCAGGCACCTAAAAAAGGACTGCTAGGACATAGAACTTTTTATTATTGTGAAACAGAATAAAATGAAGTACAAGTATTGCAAACTAATTAAACCTGCTTTTGTTCTTGATATTGCTCATAAACTACACAAATAAACCCTCTTGAATGCTTTTGTTACCTACAGACTCAGCTACTACAACGCTCGCTGGCCGATCTCCCATCTCCCTCCATCCATAAATCTGAGCTCATCCAAAACTCTACTGCTCATATTCTACCTCAAATAGGTCCTGTTTGCTCATCATATCTGTGTTCACTGATTTCCCAGTCCACCAAAGGCCTCAGTTTTGAAATTCTCGGTTTCTTGTTTCAATCCATCCATGGACATATCCCTCCCTATCTCTGTAGCCTCCTCCCCTGGTTCTGGTTCACAAGGTGCATGTTTGCTAATGGAAGCTGACTTTAACATTGAGCATAAGTTTAAAAAAAGTTTGTGGGGAAAGCACAAAAAATGTTAATAGCACTGGGGGCTGTTTGATGCAGGCCCATTTTATTATTAGAACCTTCTACCTTTTAGTCAAAATTGGTTACGTTACGTAGAAAGAAAACTCATTTGCTGTCAAAAAAGCTACTACAGATGTTAACTTTGCACATGAAAATTGCTGCGGATTCATTTTCAAGTCTCTTAATAAATTGTACTCCCAGTACAATATGTTATTTAGTTCATCCCATTGTTTGTCAAAACAAAACTTGCAGCTTGTTGAATCAAGTACTTTATGCTGACAGGTTCATTATTGTTAAAAATACCTCTAAGAATCTAACCTCAGTCCGTGACTAAATATTCTTAGGCCTCTGTCATTTGCATGTAAACATTCTTTTGAGAACTTTCCAAAAATTATCTGCTGTGTTGCAGTGAATTTTAATGGTAGCATTGGACAATTAAATTAAAAAGAATTGCAAGATTAGGCAACGAACCATGATGTAAAATTATTTAATTTATACATGACAGTTACATTTTCATTAAGCTCTTGACCACTGATGACAGACTCCCGTTTAGCTTTTATGTGCTTGTCTTTATGAGAATACCTGAAGATAAATGTTTAAACTCATCATCTGCAAAATATGTGTTTTCTACTCTGAGAATCTTACACGCTTACGATTGACTTTCAAAAATTTTGAAACAAGTCTTCTCACCCTAATAAAATAACCCTCCGTGGATTAAGGCCAGGCAGCTAGGAAAATTTATATGGCCAGTACCACGTTTGGAGCCTCTGACATCATGTTATGATATGGACCTGTAAACCCTTCCGAGAGTATACATGGATTCTCTTCTCCATCAGGAGCCATCAGAAAGCTTCTAATTCTTGGTCTTTGCAACAGTTTTAAGGGTTTGGTGCAATCATTGACTTTTTAAATGCATCATTGGGGAGAGTTTTCCCCATGTCAGGCAGGGTGTGCGCTGGCGGTCACAGATGCGATCGCCAGTGGCGACCGGGACTGCGCCACCATTTTACGTGGGCGGGCCATTTAAAGCCCGCCCAGCGTGTTTGGTGTCCCCTGGGGATAGTGGGAGTGAGTGGGCAGAGGCGGATCCGCAATCACCGCCACGTCGAATGGTGACCCAGCAGCCTGTTTAAAGGCTAAGCTGCAGCCGCTCCAAGGCTGTACATGGCCAGAGGTCAGAGCCAAGGCACATCGAGGCTAGCCATGTAGGAGGGTAGGGCAGGTGGTCACTGTGTGACCAGGTTTTAAGACAAGTGTCTTGCTGCCCTCCTCAAGGAGGTGGCAGCATGGTGGGAGGCGCTTGTCCCCGAAGATGGGAGGAGGAGACCACCCCACTTGACTAAGCGTGCACAGGAGGAGGTAGCAGAGGTTGTGAGCTCCCACGACGTGGTGCGGCAAGTGGGCCAGTGCTGCAAGCGCTTCAACGACCTGCTGCGCACAGGAAAGGTGAGTAGCATGTTGGCATTGTTCACTTTACCCATCATGTAAGCTTCTCCCCTGCTGGCACTCCACCCATGTCTGAGTGGCCTGAGTGCAATGAGTCATTGACAGCATGTGTCCTTAGCTGGGCGGCCCTGCAGATATTCCCTATACATCCATCAGCCTGAGAGGGTTGTGATGAGATGGGTTCTGCACCCACAGCATGTGGTAGACCGACACCCACATGGCTGTGGTGGGGGTAACCTGGAGGACCTGCACCCAGGCGCACTGCTCGAACTCCAGGACATGTCGAAGTCAGGGTGATGACATGGTGGGAGGGGATGTTCAAGGTGGCATGGCACAGATGGATCTGCTTCCCTCTGAGCTCCACATCATTGTGCCTCCTTGCAACGGCAGGTACAACTGTGTGCTCCCAAGTGTGATGAAGACAGAATGTGGCCAAGAGGGGTGGTGGGGCGGGGAAGGACACACCTGGCATATTTGTGTGAGTGCTCGCCAGCAGTGGGGGAAGGTTACACTGCACCCCTGCAATGGGCAACTGGGCTTGGAGAGGACCGACCGCCAGGAGATTGACGATACAAGTATCACTTATCAGTGCTATTTTTTCAATTCCAGGAGAAGAATTCTTATGACAACGCCAAGCGGCTGAGGTCTGGCGGTGGGCCAGGCCAGATTTTGCTGCTCAGCTATTTTGAGCAGCGGGCCCGTGACCTGGAGAGGCACCACGTGTCCAGGTCCACTGGAGAGGTTGGGATTCCATGGGCAGGTATGTATGGCCAGCACTCACGTCACCAGTAGTCTCCCAACATCCATGGCAGTGCTGATTGCTGAGTGAGTGAAGTAACCAACATGGCTTGCCCATTGTGTGTGGAATGATGAGCGCTTGATGACCCGGGGGACAGGCATGTACATTCCCATTGCCTGCATCGAATGTCCTTACCCTTCCTTTCAGCATCAGTGGCGCAGGGCCGGGACCCGGAGCAGCAGGGGCCCGCTCTGATGCCTTAGGGGCATGAAGTTGCACCATCAGAAGTGTCACACCATTTTTGCCAGGCAGGCACCAGCGCAGATACTGGCACCTCGGTGGGCATCATATCTTCGACTAGTGCCCCGGGTTACAGCGGTGAGGGCACTTCACAGTCACAGGAGGAGCTGGTGGAGACAGAGTGCCGATGGTGCCCACAGTTGGAAGACTGCAGGGGCCCAGACACATGCTTCGTCCGTCGCTGATGATGAGCCTCTGGAGTCGTCGGTGATGAAGCCAACTGATGAGATGCGGCCGGATGTGCGGGACCATCTGGTGGAGATACGTGGGGCTGTGCTTGGCTTGGTGCCAGTGGTGGAGGAGTGCACGTGGATCGTAGCCGATGCTTTGAGTCTCATGGCTGAGCGCCAAGCTCGCTCCATGGAGAGAGTGGCGACTCTCATAGAGAGGCAGATTCAGGGACAGGATCAGGGGTTTCTGGAGTTGTGCTCGGACCTGCAATCCCTCACGGGCATTGACCTCACATGGTCAGTGCCCGTGTGGGTGGTGGTTTGGCCACCAGGTCTCCCACCTCGGTGTCCACCCCATCTACAGTGAGCAGGAAGGGCCGAATGGACCTCATGTCAGCGGAGCAGCTGCCTGCCATCTCTGCTGACGCCTCTCAGGGCACTCCAGATGAGGGCAGCAGCTCCTCTGCCAGTGACCGCGGCACCCAATGAGGCTGCAATGACTGGTGAGAATGCGAGCTGTGGAGCTGGCAGCTGCCTCCCAGTCGGGGCAAGCACAGGCTCCATGGGCCAGAGAACATCCGCCAAGGTCATCGAGGCCAACAGGACATCAGAGAGAGCAGGCTATCTCAGATGCCAGTGTCAGCGAGGGGACACCACAAAGACATAGCACCTGCAAACATAAAATGAAGGCAGCTTAGGCACGTCCCGGGTTCATCACTGGTGGTTTTTTGTTGGCCCCTCTATAAGTTCCTTTTGATTGTGTGTGAAGTGCAACGCCATTTTATTTCTGTTATGTCAAGAGACTTTCGTTACAGCATTAAATTTATGTTGTGTTGTCTGAAATGGCTGGGTGCGCCTCTTTTCTTGAGCAAGTGCGTGGATTCCTGAGATTTGATGAGTGATTTGTGTGTCATTTACATTTATTGACTGGTCCCATCGTCAGTGCTCCTATCCAGACAGATTTTGCACTAAGGTCTCCAGGATGGAGGCTACAGGCCAGGCTTGTGCTGGAGAGATCCATATGTGCTGTGCTAGCTAAAAGTTCTTTGGATTAGAGCATCCCGGGTGTCCCTGCCTCCCTGGAGTATGCCCAGGTCAGCATGTGCCAGCTCATCATTTCCCTGTGCGTTCTCATCCTCAGACTCAGTGCTGGACTCATCGTGTTCAGCCGCAGCCACTCCATCTACATCTTCTTCGTTCACAGTGTCCCCCACCTTTGCAGCGCAAGATTGTGGAGAGCGCAGCATGCAACCACTATCAGTGGCACTCAATCGGGGGGGTACTGCAGTGCACTCCCGGAACGGTCCAGGCACCTGAAGTGCATTTTGAGAAGACCGATGGTTGCCTCTACCACAGCCTTTGTGGAAGCATGACTTCTATTATACCGCTGCTCAGCTTTTGTTCTTGGATGGCGGAGAGGCGTCATGAGCCACCCTCTGAGGAGATAGCCCTTGTCACCCAGCAGCCATCCATCCATCCAGCTGGGCTGGAGCAGTGAAGAGCCCTGGAACCTGCGAGTGTCTGAGGATGTAGGCATCGCGGAAGCTGCTTGGGTACTTTGCACAGGCTTGCAGAATCTGCATCCTGTGATCACACACTATCTGCATGTTCATGGAGTGGAATCCCTTCCTGTTGACAAAGGCACCGGGTTCACCTGCTAGCGCTGTGATGGCCACATGTGTGCAGTCTATTGCACCCTGGACGCAGAGGAACCCAGCAATCACTGCAAAGCCTCTGGCTCTCTCTGTCTGATGGCCTCATCCCAGCGGTAGTGGATGAAGGTCAATGCACACCTGAACAGAGCATTTGTGACCTGCTTGACACAAGTGTGGACAGATGACTCCGGGACACTGGAAAGATCACCCACCGACGCCTGGAAAGAGCCGGAGAAACAGAAGTTGAGGGCAGCTGTAACCTTTAGAGCCATGGGCAGGGGGTGTCCACCCACACAGTTAGCTGAGATCTCTGGACTAATCATCTGACAGGTACTGTTGACTGTCTCCCATGACAAGGAGCCTCCATCAGCATTGCACCTAAGACATATTGAGGTAGGTGCTTCACCTTCTGTACACCCTGGCAGCAGGATAGTGACGTCTCCAGCGGCCCCTTGCGCCTTGGACAACCTCTTGGTCCTGCATCACTGGTGCCTGCACCTGTCCTCGCAAAGGAGGCTCCCCTGCAGACTGAATGTGCACTCCTGGCCTCCTCCTCCTTCTAGCCCTCCCTTCCTCCAGTGGAGAGATCACCTCCCATTCCCAGGCTTCCTGAAACCTACAGGCCCCAAAACAAATCCTCACTGAAAAGTTATGAGTCCAGTCCAAGCAGCTGCTATGCGCTTGTAACTTTTCCACCTCACAGGCAAGTTTCACTAACTTCTGAGCAGTAACTTTTAAATGTCTGGATTCGCGAACCCACTGAGCCCTCTTCTCCCACCCGTGGATGAGCTTCATGCAAATTTCTAATACCCGCCTGCCCGTTGCGCCCGTATGACGAGCTGAAGATCACACGGGCACCTTAAAATCCAGCTTATTTGGAGCCTTAAGTGGCCCATTAATTAATGGCGATTGCGCAACGGACATTGTCATGCGCCAGCCCACCGAAATATCATGATGGCGCGCGGTGACGTCGGGATGCGCGCCCGACGTCACCACGTGATAGATTACGCGTCAGCGTGTGGGTCCCGCCTCCTTGCAATCCGACGGAAAAATTCTGCCCATTGGTATTTAAAATCTGTCCAAAATCATTTGAACTCTTGGAGCATTGGGAACCATCCTTCATATCATCCACAAACTTCAAAATTGTATCTCCTGCACTCAGGCCCTGATCATTTATATATAATACAAGAAAAGCAATGATTCTAATACTGACCCCTGAGGGATGCATGTCCCTCTCCAGTCAGAAAGGCATCCAATCACCACTAATTTCTGGCTCCTATACCTTAGCCAATTACATACCCAAGTTAACCACCATCCCTTTCATACCATGTGTTTCTTTATCCAATACCTTTTGACATTCTATATATAGATATATATAATGTACAATATAGATAATATATAATCCATTGCACTCTTCTTCAACCCACTCTACTCCTCCTATTATGATCCTGTGAAGAATAAAAATATTTTTCTTTGTTATTTCAGGGGTCATATCCTATACAACTAGATGCTGTAAATAGTTGAGTTTGTTTGTGGAAATTCTATTTAGCTCTCTAAGCAAACAACACTTCAAGGAATGCGGATAGTGGCGGCATACACGGCAATGGCTCAAAATGCACAATTCAACCAGTTTGCCATTTTGGAAAATGATGACTCATTCAACCTTTACTTATGAATATGATGTGTTTTACCTGCAGCGAATAAGCTGCAAATGGATTACTTCTGCTCAGTGCACATATTGCAGATTAGAGTTACTTGAGAATGCAATGACAAAGAAGGATTTAGCAACATATGTATAACTATTTGTAGTGCTTCTAATAATTTTTCATTGGTTTAAAGAAAGGCAGCTAATTCATTGAAATTGACTTGCAGGATGTCTAGTTAAATAAATTCTTACAAATGTTCACACCGTATTCAAAAATCATTTGAAATTATAGTTCGACATATTGTTTTGTGGTACTGAATAAAGGATTTTAGATAGGTAGTCAGGACCCAGCTGCTTAAGTTTCAGACATCCTTTTACTATTTGATATGCAGATAACAAGTTCTCTTCAGTTTGACCATTTCATCTTGCCCTGGTACAGCAAGATGTGTGGCTCAGCCTTCATAAAACCCATGAGTTTTACCAAAGTAGTGACATTTGAGTTATTATACAAAATTAGTTTTATTGAACAACTTGAGGACAAACTCTCTCTCTATCCACTCCCACTCCCCATTCTACTTGCCCAGTACATCAATGCACTGTTGCCAGAGGGTGAGCAACCTAATCCCTGGTCTGCCAATACAGATCTCAGTTGGTGGCTTGGATCTGCACATAGATTGCCTAAGGACAGCTTTCCCTCTGAATTATACCTCATTCCATGTTGATAAATGCCTGAATTCTGCTTATTATTTCAACATAGTAATATGGATAAAATCAGGAACCCAGTGACAATGAATTGAACTTGAGCATCAATTATCGTGGTATGGCACAATGACTCTCCACTGCAACGCTTTCTGACAAATTAATGAGAAATATTAAAACAGTACATTGTTAAGTATGTTTGCATGTTGATTCCTGGGAAGCAGGAGGGCCTCTAAACAGCAGATAATAAGTGGTGTTATACTTTGACTGGAAGGGTCACATTCCTCTAGTAAATATGGTATCCACCAAATTGCCACTTTCACATGCTTAACTGTAATGCTATACTGTGTACTATATAGAGACTAAGTGCATTTGAATTGTTTTTCCCTGCAGGACATTTTGGAGTGGGATTCTTTTATTCTTTAGGCTACTTTTTGTTTGAAAATTAGTATGCCTTATTAAATGAAGAGGGAAAACAGCACAGCTGATTTATATTTAAGCTCCATTTTTAGCATTTCTTTATTCCTATATTCTTCATTGCTCTCATTGCTAAAATAATGACATAATAAACTACTGCATCCTTTCAGAAGAGTGTAATAGCTATGTGAACAGTCACAAGATTTGAAACACAATTGTGATTACATTGAAATTGTGGTTTTGTGAGCTGTTTTTCAGTACAGAGCACATTGTGCCCTAGAAAAATATGTTTGAGGCTTAGAACTCATTTTTTTTTGGTAGACAGAACTAAAATGGAATGTTGTGTCTCTGAGGGTACAAACATTGCACCACCTCATCACACATCTGATATACGAATGGTGATTTGTTTTATAACATAGCCTTTGGATCAAAATGTTCAATATTATAACAGTGTTTACTCATAGTTCTCAGAATAATGACCTTGATGCAAGTGCAGGGATGCAAAAATATTAATATTAGCAAAGGCACCTTAGAACATATGTACAGAACACACAAGTAAAACTTGGTTGAACAGTGTCAAATTTATGAGCACCAAGACCTTTGCATAAAGTAACAAATAGTAAGAAAAAAGCCTAACCCATGTTGGAAATCACAATAAATGTTCCCTTTTTCCAGAGGTTTTTGTTACTACATATTGTGTCCTCATTTTACTTTCTTCCTATGTTGCCAAGAACATCTTGAGCAGTTCAGCAAAAGTGCAAACTTCTTCTGCAGCACTGTTGCATTATTGGCTTCCTTATATTCCTGCAGGGAGGTAGTCTCTATCAAATCTGTTTGTCCAAAATAAGAATTAACGTAAAACTGCCAAGACATTACATTCATGCACAAGGAGAATCGCTTGACAGCTTACAAGAGCAGCTTAGATTTATGACCATAGTGCAAGTGAAGCAAGAGTTCTGTGTCTTGCCACCAATCTACTCAACAAATAGTATTTCAATTACTACTAATGGCAAGCCATCTTTTTTAAGGTGCATAGAAAAATGTATAAGATCATAAGAAATGAGAGCAAGAGGAGGCCATTTAGCCATCAAACCAATAAGATGATGGCTGACCTGATTGTGGTCTTAATTCTACTTTTCTGCCTACCCTTCATAACCCTTCACTCCCTTGCAGATCAAAAGTCTATCTAACTCAGCTTTGAGTGTATTCTGTCGAAGGGTCATGAGGACTCGAAACATCGACTCTTTTCTTCTCCGCCGATGCTGCCAGACCTGCTGAGTTTTTCCAGGTAATTCTGTTTTTGTTTTGGATTTCCAGCATCTGCAGTTTTTTTGTTTTTATCTTGGACAGGGTGCCTGTGGTACACAAAGAGCACACCACCCCCGACTCATGTGCTTCCTTTCCTTCCCACCTTTACAAAACTTGTTTCAAATAACGGTCTGCCCACCTGCCTAGCCAACTGTATAATGGCGTGGGCAACATATTATACAGGTCTTGCTCACAAGCTCAACTGATCATTACATATTTATGTATATGTGGTGAGTGGGCAGCCAATTTTGGCACCCACCCACCCATCTAATGTGTTATGGGGGACAGCTCGGAGATGGGCAGGATATGGTGGATTGCCACCCCTCGTATTTTATGTGCACCCCTGCCTAAAACATGCCTAGCAGGAGGACTGTAAAATTCAGACATAGTTTTAGACCCACATTTCTCACCTTCAGACTCAATATGACATTTTATTATGTTAATGATCACTCTTACCTTATCATGGGCATTTATGAATCTTGTCTCATTACAAAGTCTGAAATAGCCTACTCCCTGGTTGGTTTTAGAATGTATTGTTCTAAGAAACTGCCCCAAATACACTCTATGAACTCAAAACTTTCTTCCTCAACAGCAACAGATACTTGATCCCACACTTGGTGAACATGAATTTAGGTTAAACATACAGCAAAGCATAGCTTAGCAGTGATTAATAACTTTTCATCATTTGTTTTGCTTACAGTGCTTGGTCATTCATAGAATGATGGAATGTTCTGTACACATCTTGCATTCGCCAAATTTTAATTCCAGAAAATGACTTTAAAAGCACAACTGGCATAAAAAAACTGAAAAGTTTTACCCTCTGCCGTGCAATAAAGATAATTTTGTCATAATGGCCATAGACCTTCCATAATTTTATTTCCCTGGATAGAAGTTGGGAGCTATTCCCTGGTGTCTTTTGAATCATCTCCTGTATATCTCAATGTTTTCTAACTGATTTTACCATCTGCCACCTTAACCATTTATGCCCCCCACCACTCCGCAACGTGTATCATTTATAAGATGCACAGCAGCAGCTCAACAATGCTTCTTCTTCAGCACCCTCCAAAACTGCACCCTCTACCACCTAGAAGAACAAGGGCAGCAGACACAAGGGTACGCCACCATCTACAAGTCACACCATCTTGGAAATATATTGCCATTCCTTCACTGTTGCTTGGTCAAAATCCGGAACTCAATTCCTCACAGCACTCTGGGTGTACCTATGCCACATGGACTGCAGATGTTCAAGAAGGTGCCTTACCACCACCTTCTTGAGCACAGTTAGAGATGGGCAAATGCTCACATCCCATGAACAAAAATAAAGTTAATATTTTTCAAAGCAACATTTTGTTTTTGTGCTGGTTCATGGCAGATCTTGCATTCAGTCAAATGCAAATTAGTTTAACCAGACACTGAAGGAAAAACAAAAACAAAAATAAAAATACCTGGAAAAACTCAGCAGGTCTGACAGCGTCTTCGAAGAGGAATACAGTTAACATTTCGAGTCCGTATGGCTCTTCAACAGAACTAAGGAAAAATAGAAGAAAGGTGAAATATAAGCTGGTTTAAGAGGGGGTGGGACAGGTAGAGCTGGAAAGAGGGCCAGTGATAGGTGGAGATTGCCAAAAGATGCCATAGACAAAAGGACAAAGAGGTGTTGACAGTGGTGATATTATCTAAGAAATGTGCTAATAGGTGACATTAAGGGTAGAAAGCAGGACGAGCAAGGTACAGATAGAAGGAAAAACTTCCTCTCAAACCTTGGGAAAAAAAATTGTACACAAAATGTAGATAATGAAACATTATAAACTACTTCTAAAAAAAATGCATAACAAACTTGCTACAATTGTACAGGGCATTGGTGAGACCACACCTTGAATATTGTGTGCAGTTTTGGTATCCATGACCAGAATTTTTAGGATGGCGGTGTTTCCGTTCCCACCAGCCAAGGAGTGGGCCGAGAACACATCTCCACTGATACTGCCTGCTCTGCAGCCATGTAATGTTCCAGCAAGTATTAATTGGCTGGAGGCCAGGCTTCCACCTCTCACTGGGGAGGAAGTCCCCCCTCAGAGAGCTACAGACCAATCCGATTGGCTGTTAGCTCTTTAATCCCGACAGTGCCAGAAGCTGCAAGCAGCTCCCAGAGCTAACTTTTGGGAATACAGGATCAGGTAAGTTTTGGGGGTCTCAGAGCAGGGGGTGGCCAGAGGGGTTTGAAAGTATTGGTGGAGGGGTAAGGGGGGAAGGGATGATCTGCAGAGGTCAGTCTTTTTGAGGTGGGGGGTGGTGTTGATCGGTGGGTTGATGGGGAGGCACCTGATGTTAAAAGGAGTCAATTGATGGAGTCATCTCCTTCTCTCTCGCCCCTCCGGGCCACACCTTCCTGTCCCAGGCCTCTGAACTCCTCCTGCCAGTCTGAAAATTGAGGCTGGGCAGGAAAACACCCTTAAGTGGTCAATAATTGGCCACTTAAGGGCCTCAATTCGAGGAAGGATTGGTGGGCCAGCCTAAGCCCTGCCTGTCCCAGCATAAAGTTATGGAGAGGTCAGGGCAAGTGGGAGCATGGTGCAAAGGCTTTCCAAGAAATTTTACAGCCACCCCTTACAAACCCGCCGGTGGGGTAGCGTAAATTTCTGCCCCATATTTCAGGAAGGATATACTTCCGTTGGAGACCATACAGTAAATGTTCATCAGATTGGACCCTATCTTTACATGAGAGACTGAGTAAATTGGGTCTATATTCTTTGGAGTTGGAAGAATAAATTGGAACATACTAGGTTGTGAAAGGGCTTGACAGGGTAGACATGGAGAGGTTGTTTCCCCTGTGTAGGGAATCTACAACATGGGAGCATAGTGTCAGGGTAAGGGGCTAATCATTTAGGACTGAGTTGAGGAGAAACTTCTTCATTCAAGGAGTTGGAAATCTTTTGAATTCTCTACCCAGATTGTTGTGCATACTCCATCATTAAATACTCTTAAGGGTGAGATAGACAGATTTTTGGTGTCTCAGGGAATCAAGAGACATGGGGAGTGGTGGGAGAGTGGAAATGAGGCTGAAGATCAGCCATGATCATATTTGAATGGGGGGGCATATGGTCTACTCTTGTATGTTCTTATTTTTGTCTGCATTGCAATGAGTTGTTGTAAAGTGAAATATGCACTGCTTTTGAACTGAAATATTTTTCCCATACACTTTGTTAGCATTATTTTCAATTCACAAAGCTAATGAACTGAAAACTTCTGTTGTAGATTGGACATGTTTGATTTGGCAGTCTGACAGGATAACCCTTAAGTTTTAGTTTGGACTTCTTACTAATAAGTGTTTTAGTTTCTTTTGCCTCAATAAATTGTTCCATCCTTTTGTCCATTGTCACCTGGTTTGGAATTGGTGGTTGTTTACAATACCTGAGATTGCATCTTTTATATACAGCAATTTAGGCAGTTTAAAAAAAATCATTCATTTCTACAAGGGCTCAAAGAGGTAGATAGTCAAATGGATAGCTGAGTACATCTTACACTGTTCATGTGTTGCAGGGAAGAAATCTGGTGGTACTTATAGATTTGCATTCCATGTCTGTATCCTGGGCATGGCTTACTCAGATTCCAGCTGATAGCATATGCAAGACTATCACATGGAGCAATTGTGGTATATTTATTAAACTATAGATTTAATGCAACACATGATACATCAAATTTGTTTGTCTACTTTCTCTGGATCCCTAACACACCTCCAATACATAATATAATGTAGTGTTGCAGCTTGGTATGAAATTCACTGAAGCCTATGAAGTTTGCAAGTCAGATTGTTATAGCCAATGGAGGGTGGATCTGGTAGAAGCCGTAAATAAGTTTTTTTTGTGGGGAGCGGGAGGAAGCGGTGGAACTAATCTGCTACTGCTCTTGTAAATCCAATGAAGTCCTTTTCAAAATAAAAATATGCATGCGTTCATGATTTTCACGGTTGCATAAACTGAATAGCGTGCAACTGTACATTAAAGTGCATACAATGGAACTGCCTCATTTTATTCCCAAGGCAGATACAAGGGACAGAAAATCCAATAGCAACTCAAAGAAACCATTGAAGTATAGGTCATCAATTCCTATCAGTTGAGAGTGCTATTGATGGCAGGAGTGCCATATATCCGTTGTTATTGGCACTGTAAATGAACTGTGTGTAGCATTAAAATCTAAACAATATTTGGCTGCCTCAGAGTGGTGCACCGATCTTTATATTCCCTAGCCAGAATCGAGTTCAGTTGGGTGTACTTGGTCTGCATTTCTCTAACCAGATACTGGTCTCAACTTTGCAACTTAGGACAATTGAGGTTTTAAAGTAGTGGACAAAGTTTAAAATAAGCAGCAAATTCTTGAGCTAAAATGTTTGCACATTTTTTGAATCAAGTCTAACATTTTGTCCAGTGGAGTAACGAGGAATTGTGAGAAATTGATAATATCAATCGTAACGTAAAGTCAGTAGCTAATGTATCCATTTTGTGAAATCAAAAATGATGTAATATTTTGCTGCAGTTCATTGGTAATAATATTCAGCACAGCATTGACAGCAAGATGTAATTGGGCACATCTTCAAAGCAGTAGGTCTGAATTTTGAAGCATTTTTTAATTTTAAAAACTTAAGACTTGTATATTTTGTACAATTTTATAGAATTATAGCTATGCAAAATTCCTGCAGATTTGCACTGACTCTCTACTAGGGCTGCCTGTTCAATTATTTACTTATCACCTACCAAGAAGATACTTTATTGATCATTTCCTTGCATTATAGATACAATATTTTTCCATACTCCTTGATCACCTTGAGGCATTGCCCTTTTTATTAAATCTGATGCATCAAAGTTGTGCCTTATCATGCTTATATAAAGAACCTCAGGGATGGCTTATCACTATCAAATCATTCATCTGGACATATTAGAAGCAGAGCCTGCATCTTGTGATATAGGCTGAATAATATCTTTCACTGAAGGAAAAAAGACAACCTACCACACTGTACATTGTTGTCACTAATGACCTCTGCCACTGATAAGATCTTGAGTAATTTACAGGGCAAACTCTCACTCAGCATCTGGTAATTCCTTGCAGTAGTCTGTGTAGACTTCATCTGCAACCATTGAACGTGGCAAACCAATTAATGTATATTATGCATCTGGGATTACAACATTCTGGAAACTCATGTGTTTCTTCCCAATGTAACAGATTTCTGAATTGATGAGTTCATTATATCCTTTTCTGCTGCAGTAGTTATTACTGATATTCCCAATTTTAGTTAATGTTTGCAGTTAGTAGAAGCCAGGCATCAAAATTCGAGGACGTCACTGCAAGAATTCCTTATGGAAGTACTCTTGACTCAACCATCTTCAACAGATCCCACAATAACTTTTACGTCCATCATAAGGTAACTGTTAGGCTGCTGGCTGATAATCCCACAGTGTTTAGCTCATTCACAACTCCTCTATTAATGAACCCGTCCTTATCAAGGTCAGTGGAACAGATAACATCCAGGCTTGAGTTGACAAGTGGTAGGTAACCTTTGCAATATATAAAAGCCAGGTAATGACGACCTTGAAAAAAGACCCCAGCCATCTCTCCCTTGTCTTCAGCAGGACCACCATCACTAAATACTGCACCATTAATATCTTGGGGTGTCACTGTAGACTAGAAGCTGAACTGGTCACATCAACAGAATAACTACAAGAGCAGAGACTGCTAGATACTCTGCAATGACTCACTCATCTGAGCTTTCAAAACCACTTTAACATCTACAAAACTCAAGACAGGAGAATGATAGAATGCTCTCTAATCACCTGGGTTGGTGCAACCACATAAATGCTTGAAATTCAATAACATCTAAGATGCAGCATTTAACTTGATCTATGTTCCTGTTTCTGGAACTTAATATCTAATCCCTGCATCAAGATCATAATGTGACTACATTATAATAGAAAAAAAAGGTTTGCAATTAAATAGCATTCTTTCACTATTTTAACATTTCCCAAAGTGTTTTACACCCTAGGATTCCTGGGATGAAGAGCTTATCTTATGAAGAAAGGTTGAACAGGTTGGGCCTATATCCATTGGAGTTTAGAAGAATGAGTGGTGATCTTCTTGAAGCATAAGATCCTGAGGGGACTTGATAGGGTGGATATCAGGAAGATGTTTCCTCTTTTGGGTGGGACTAGAGTTTAAGAATAAGAGATTTCTCTTTTAAGGTGGATATGAGGATAATTTTTTTTTCTCTCAGAGGATCATTAGTCTGTGGAATTCTGTTCCCCAGAATGCAGTAGAGGATGAGTCATGGAATTTATTCAAGGCTGAGTTAGTTAGATTTTTGATAGACAAGTGAGTCAAGGATTATGGGGGGACAGACAGGAAAGTGGAGTTGAGACCACAACCAGATCAGCCATGATCTTATCAAATGGTGAAGCAGGCTCCAAGGACCAAAAAGCCTACTCATGCTCCTAAAACGTATGTTTCTATGTCCTTTTTTTCTGTGTTCCACTGAAATACTGTTCAGTGTAATCACTGTTGTAATGTAGGAATTGAGGCAGTCAAATTGCACATAGCAAACTCCCACAAACAGCAATGTGACTAGATATATTGTTTTTATTGATATTGATTGAGGGATAAATTGGCCAGGTCGCCATGATTAACTCTCCTGCTACTCTTTGAAATAGTGCCATGGGATCTTTTACGTCCACCTGTAAGAGCAGAGAGACCCTTAGTTCAACATCTCATTCAAAAAACAACACTTCCAACAGCCCAGCACTCCCTCAGTACTTGAGTGGTAGCCTAGGTTTTGTGCTCTTAAGTCTCTGGAGTAAGACTTGAAGTCACAATCTTCTTGTTCAGACGCAAGACCACTGCCAACCAAGTCACGGCTGGCACCCTATGTTATACAATATGTACAATATACAGGATGCACCACAACATTTCACTAGGATTACTTCAACAGCACTGATCTCCACTGTGACTTCCACCACAAATAAGGGCAAGAGCAGCAATGTCATGGGAACACCCATCACTGCCAAGTTTTATTCCATTCACATACCATTCTGACTTGGCTATATATTACTTTCCCCTTCATTACTTTGTCAATATTCTTGAATTCTCTACTGATGCTGGTATAGGAGCAGCATCAACACATGAATTGCAACAAATCAAGTGGAAGTCTCCAGTGTAACTCGGGTTGGGCAATAAATGCAGCCTTTTAAGTATTGCCCACATACTAAGAACAAATGTATCAAAAAAAAATTCCCAACAGCATTGAGGTAAACGATTAGTTAATCAGTGTTTGTTATTAGTTTAGTGGAGATTGTTTTACTAGGACACCCTGCTCTTCATCAAACATTGCTACAGGATACTTTAATGGCCACTTGAACCACCAGAACAAATAGATGGGTCATCGATTTAGTCTCTGACATGAAGTGCACTCTCTAATAATCTAAATGTTGCCCTAGATTATGGGCTCACCTTATGGAGTGAGCCATGGATTCACAGAAGTAAGGGACTACAGAATGCAGGCATAGAGGCTAAAAGTCAGCTAAGTGAGCTATT
This sequence comes from Carcharodon carcharias, assembly GCF_017639515.1. NCBI lineage: Eukaryota > Metazoa > Chordata > Chondrichthyes > Lamniformes > Lamnidae > Carcharodon > Carcharodon carcharias. The sequence goes on from NC_054475.1 coordinate 114,851,681, forward strand.
TGAAATGCTGTAACTAAAACTAACCTGTGGCTGAAAGGTGCTGTTTTAATGCTGTTGTGAACTTAAGCAAGAGATGTTTATTTTGTCAATGTTTGTGGGCAGGATTTTGCTTTTGGCGGGGGAGCTCGGCGGAGGCGGGCGGGGGTGGTCAGGAAGCTAACCGCTGCCCATGATCGGCTCTGCACCACGATTTCACGCTGGCGGGCCAATTAAGGCCCGCCCATTGTGGAACACGAGCGGCAGCGTTTAGCGCTGCCTGTGCGGACGGGGGTAAGAAGGCGAACGGGCCCAGCATGATCTTTGCGCGTGCACACAAAAGAGCACTTCAACCTCCCTGAGGCACGGAGCTGCCTCAGGGAGATGAAGCATTATTTTTTTTAAAAATGAAGGAAATAAAATTGTCAAAAAACATGTCCCCTCATATGTGACTCTGTCACATGAGCTGGGACATGTTTTTAATTCAAAAATAAAATTTTTGTCGGATGTTTATTTGCTTTAGGAAACCTCATCCCTCCCGTGGATAAGGTTTTCTAAAAAAATATAAAGGTCGCTTGGCCTTTTCACCTGCCCACCAACCATTAGGCAGGGCAGCGTAAATTTAAATTTAGCTTCTTAATGGCCTTGATAGGCCTTTCAATTGTTGGTGGACACGCCCGCCGAATGAAATATCGTGTGTCATTTTACACTCAGGCATGTCTGGCATGTGCCTGCACGCTAGAGAGTAATATTCTGCCCTGTGTGTGTGTGGGACCTGCCAAAAATATTAACATGCTCCTTAAGGATCTTCTGTTTTACCTCCCCCTCTTAACTTCCCTATGGCAGTAACAGCTACACGAAGTAATTTGCAGATTATTTTTATTATTACTGTATAACAAGGGAAACATGCTGATAATTCACCAACTGTGGAAATATACAAAATCTGATGAACTGTGTAAACCTGGAGGGTCCAGGATCCTAGTTTGGAGACCTATGATTTAAACTGTTTTTTCCACAATGTCCTGTTTATATTACCTTGGGTTTTGAGGGAGTAGGATTGTTGTGGACATATAGTGAACTTGAGCTGGGGTAGCCTGTTGTGGGTGCCCTTTTGGGTTTGAACAATGAGATGTAGTTGTGAGTACTCTGGATTTTGAGCAAGATGGGGATACAGGGTTGGGTTGGTGGTGTTGTGGACAGTGTGTGGGTTTTCATGTTTATTTCCACAGGTGACTGGTGGGTCTTCTGAGATTTGTGTTTAGAAAATGTGATAGAAAGGTGGCTGAAGTTTGTTTCCTCTTCCATATTGTGTTATCTGTTGCTTCATTCCAGGACCAGACTCTGCACTGCAAATGGGAAGCACAAGTCACTTCAGAAAGCATAAATATATATCATTTGTTGCCCAAGAGATGAAAAATGTGCGTATTTGCGAACACAGCATATGCTTGGCTGTGTCACTGCAAAACGATTGAAAATCTTTTATGAATTGAAGGAGACAAGTACCTCTGTAAACTGCAGGATGGGAAATTACAGTGAGAGCATCTCTTCATCAGAAGGGAATGCAACTGTGAGTGCCTCCGTGAAGGGGATAGTGACTGATCAGCTCTTGGTAAAGTGGTTTTCTGGATGCTGAATATGGATAAGCCCAAATGTCCCTTATCTTGCTTTACTTAGATTAAAAACCTATTAATGAAAAAGCAAAATAAAAGTATGTATAATGAACCGAGTGTAACAATGACCCAGATCTTCTGGTCTCTGGATCATAAGAGTTTGGATGTGCCCTACAAGATGCACAACAGGACTCTGCAGAGGTTCCGTCACACTGACTCCGTCGGAATTGCCTGGGAAGTTTGGACTACTGATGGGCATTTTCCCTGCTCCCTGGGACGCTCTGTAGAAGTCTCCGACTCTGTGTTAAGAGTCAGAGACTTTGGACAGTTCCAGCTTACTTACCTGAATAATTACCCTAAGTAAGAGTAACCTCCTAAGGTAAGTACACAACTGATTCCACCCCCCGCCCCCACCCCTCACAATCACCCACATTGATACCACAGCCCTGCCTTCTCCCCTCCACCCCCCCCACCACTCCTGACTCAACCTCAGCCCATACCAACCAGGACCAGATTACACCTCCCGACCTGACCTGACTATCCCCCACCACTCAACCATTCCTCTGACCTGATCGAACTAGCCCCCTACCCACCTGCCACCTTGCCAACTCACCCACCTAAACACTCACCCATTCATTCATCCATTCACTAACACACTGAAAAGCTTGGACCTTTAAACGCTTACCAGATTGCAATGGCTAGTGCCATAAAAAGGGAGCGTGGCTTCTGTGCTGATTCCCTTTACAGCTCTCTCTGTGGATTCCAGCCCTGAGGGACTTCTTGCATTTTGGATTCATATCCAGGTAAGTGGGTACTTTCCTGTCTGATCAGCATTGGACAAAGCAGTCCCAATGATAATCGGAAGGTTTGGGCCAATATAAAGTATAAGGGCTTCCCGAGGATCATGCCTCACCACCCCATCTGCCCCAGTGCCTTCTGCAAACATATTACCATTGGATGAGGTAGCATTTGGAAGGAATATACGCTGTTCTAAATTTTCTGTCTTCAGTCTTAGATGAAATGAGCTGTTCCCTACCTGATGTATTGAAGAAAGGGGAAAAAAAGCCTGCAGTTGCTTGTTATACCTCCCCTTTTCTTCAGCCAATTATGTTATCACTGAAATTCAGCAAGATCTGAAGATGTACTTGAAGGTTTCCTTCCTATTGTCAAGGCTGCTAAGCATTTCCAGCATTTTCTGTTTTTATTTCAGATTTCCAGCATCATTTTGTTTTTGAGATTTTTTTATATACTGGTTGGGGCTGATAGTTATCTCAAAGAAGAGAGCCCTAAGGTTTATGTACGTTTGTGTAAATTTTATTTAGTCCACATATTGTGACATATTGAATTTTTCCTAACTTTGTTTACATTAGTTTTTCTGATAATCAGGATGCTGTTGCTGCATAGTCAAATTAAGTCTGTTATGATTGATATTTCTTTTTGTTGCAATTGTCCTGGGATGTGCCACATAGCCATACATTTTCATATTGTTAGTCTAGTATTCAAGAAGTGTGCTTCATGAGATTTCTATGGACAGTACCTTTTTCCTGTTGAACAAATCATCAGATGAAAGGACAATCAAAAAGTTTGCTGCTTTCAACAAGGCATGAGTCTGATCTATTTGGCTGCGCATTGCATGTTTGCTGTCTTTCCTGATTTATAATTTGAAGACCGAGTTCAGATCTTAATTGTCACAAGGCTATGCCCCTTTATTTTTGAAAATATGACTTTTCAACTGGGTGGGAAGTTTTGCAATTTGAAATGAGACAGAACAAACTACTTAAAAATGCAAGGCCAGTTTCCGAGGCGAAGGTGAAAAAGCAAACAAGACACCCTTAGTAGAATGTGAAGAGAGGAACATTTCCTATAATTCAACCTCATCACTGTCTAAGGAAGAAACATTAAAATGCGAAGTGCTGGATATTGAAACAATGGCTTCTTGGAGTCCCTTGGAGATGCACAGTGGGTGAAGTACAGCAGGTCAGGCTGCAGACAATGCAGGAAGATTGCAGGGAGCGACAAGAAAGTTTTCAGCTGAGGAAGCAGGCTGAAAGCTGCACGCTCCCCCCTCTCTTTTGGAACAAGTGTATCAACAAGTTCGGAAGACAACTTTACTAGAAATCTGCCAGTGAACCGAGATCCTGTCATAAATGCAACATCTAGATCTGACTGCATCCACAAAACCAGCTGATCCAAATCAGCCACAATGTTTAACAATCTACGCCTCAAGGACAAGCAATCCACACTCAACCGTATAATCTTTTAACTTTTTTTATTGGACTCTAACTTCCCTTTTTCTGACATCAGTGTGTATGATGTCACATTTTTATTTTATTCCCTTGGGATTAACAAATTTGCCCCTCCTTCAACTCAAGAAAACATCGATTGACTCCTTATTGCTCACTAATTTAACTGTTAGTTAAATACATTCTAATTTAGAAAAGGCATTTCCTCGTAAAAATAAAACTTAAACCTCTTGTGTATATATCCGTTCATACGATGTGGGTGTCGCTGGCTGGGCCAGCATTTGTTGCCCATCCCTAATTACCCTTCTTCGGATGGTATTTGAGGGGAGCCTGTTCACTCCACCTCACCTGTTGATAACACAGTGGCCAGATGTTTTTGTCAGCCACCAGTAGACACAGTTACCACACACCTTAAACCAGCTTATATTTCACCCCTTTCTTGGATTCACTCAAGTTCTGTCGAAGGGTCATGAGGACTCGAAACGTCAACTCTTTTCTTCTCCGCCGATGCTGCCAGACCTGCTGAGTTTTTCCAGGTAATTCTGTTTTTGTTTACAGTTACCAATCATACATTTGCATTTTCCCTTCTGGTCTTTTCCAGTAGTTGTGTTAGAATCATATCTCTCAAGACTGAGTTTTTCTTTTATAAAATGGAAGGACATGGCATGATCTGGACATTTGGCTGCTAACTTGGGATTTTTTTATTAAAGAAGGCCATAAGTTCACCTTGGAATTGTCAGCAAGGAGGCCTCTTCCAAGAAATCACCTGACCTTTATGGTACTTGAGGAAGATCTGGTTGTTTTGAACTGCAATCACTAATTGATTGAGCAAAAAACTGGAAAGGAGGTTTGGAAACTTGCTGGAAATCACATGGGTGAGAGGAAAAAACTTAAGTTGTGAACCTTTAGTTTGTTAATCTTTAGAAGGCAGAAATAAAAACAGAAATTGCTGAAAAAGCTCAGCAGTTCTGGCAGCATCTGTGGAGAGAGAAACAGAGTTTAACTTTGTGAGTGTGTATGACTTTTTTCAGACTCTGACTTCTTTATAAAGAAGCCTGGTCAGAGTCTCTTTTTACTGGATACTAGAAGTATAGGTGCACAATTGGCCATTTCGATGAGAAAATTAAATGTTTAAATTAATGGTACCGCCTGCGGAGTAGTGGGGCTTGATAATTCACGCACTCCTCCCATCTCAGTTGTGATGTATGTGTACAGTGAAATGTTGGCCTAGATTTTCAGGTCCTCTCCAGCTGTTTTTCTGTATGGGGACAGAAATGTACTCAGGGACTTGCACTATTACATTTTCACTTCCCTTCCAACCTCCCATCCCTTGCTCCATTTGCCAGAGGACAGTCCTGATACCCTGGCTCCATTTGTCCATTTGGGCCTCTAGATGCATGAAACCCTGTTAAACTCCAGCATTCATTTGCCAGCGGTGAGAGTACAGGAGGTAACCTCAGAAAGGGGTCTTTGCGAGTGGACCTGGAGCACAGATGTGCTTTGGCACCAATAGGTGCAATGCAATTCATGTTTCTTAGAAAATTTTCCATCAAGCCACGAGCCATTTGCTTATCTATGTCTATGTGCCCTGCCACTGCAACTCTCTGGCACTATGCTTATGTAACTTACTAGCAGAAACCAGGAAGTCCATTCTCTATATGGACATGACCCCAAGGCTGAAAATGTGACCTGAGTGAGCATGGCATCTCCATAGCAGATCAAAGTCATACTGTCCCAAATTCTGGGGAAGTGGGTAGGTGGAAGTGTTTTTATTTGCAGCCACCTGTGGTCCATTGTAAGTTGTAAAATATAGTTTTCAGGATGTTAGTTTTTTTCTTTATTTGAGCAGCCAGTACTTACCTCGTGGGCCTTTTCTTTGCACGTCTATGATAATTGTCAGATGAATTGTCAGCCTCATTTAACTGTGTTTTTCTTTGCTTGCATTTGTAGAAGCATTTTTCATTGAGCCCATTCTTGATGGCAATGGGAAACCATCTAACAGATTTATTTCTAGAACCCTGTGCTTCTTTAGTAGTAGCACTAGCATTCTACCCTTGTTTTTTTTTCTTCTTCATTCAGGGAATGTGTGCTTCGCTGGCTAGGCCAGCATTTAGTGCCCATTCAGAGTTGCTCTTGAGAAGGTGGTGGTGAGCTGCTTTCTTGAACCGCTGCAGTCCATGCGGTGTAGGTACACCCACAGTGCTGTTAGGAAGGGAGTTCCAGGGTTTTGACTCAACGACAGTGAAGGAACGGCGATATATTTCCAAGTCAGGCTGGTCAGTGACTTGGAGAGGAACTTCCAGGTGGTGGTATTCCCATCTATCTGCTGCCCTTGTCCTTCTAGATGGTAGTGGTTGGGGGTTTGAAAGGTGCTGTCTGAGGACCCTTGGTGAATTCCTGCCGTGTATCTTGTTGATGGTACACACTGCTGCTACTTTGCGTCAATGGTGGAGGGAGTGAATGTTTGTGGATGTGGTGCCAATCAAGTGGGCTGCTTTGTCTTGGATGGTATCAAGCTTCTTGAGCGTTGTGGGGGCTGCACTTATCCAGGCAAGTGAGAATATTCCATCACACTCCTGACTTGTGCCTTGTAGATGGTGGACATGCTTTGGGGAGTCAGGAGGTGAGTTATTTGTCACAGGATTCCTAACCACAGTATTTATATGGCTAGTCCGGTTCAGTTCCTGGTCAATGGTAACCCCCAGGCTGTTGACAATGGGAGATTCAGTGATGGTAATGCCATTGAACGTCAAGGGGCGATGGTTAGATTCTCTCTTGTTGGAGATGGTCATTGCCAGGCACTTGTGTGGCGTGAATGTTACTTGCCACTTGTCAGCCAAGCCTGGATATTGTCCAGGTCTTTCTGCATTTGGACGTTGACTGCTTCAGCGCCTGAGAAGTCGCAAATGGTACTGAACATTGTGCAATCATCAGTGAACATCCCCACTTCTGACCTTATGATGGAAGGAAGGTCATTGATGAAGCAGCTGAAGATGGTCGGGCTAAGGCCACCACCCTGAGGAACTCCTGTAGTGATGTCCTGGAGCTGAAATGACTGACCTCCAGCAATCACAACCATCTTCCTTTATGCTAGGTAAGACTCCAACCAGTGGAGAGGTTTCCCCTGACTTCAGTTTTGCTAGGGTTCCTTGATGTCACACTCCATACTTGTGTGTGGAGGAGGGGGAAACAGATTTTCCCTACCTCTTCAGCTCTGAAGAAGTTATAAGGACCCGCAACGTTAACTCTGTTTCTTTTCTCCACAGATGCTGTTAAACCTGCTGAGTTTTTCCAGCATTTTCTGTTTTTATTCCCTACCTGTCTTTGGATTCTATGTTTGCACAATTTAAGTTGTTTAGAGTTCTGTGCAATATGCTTGCATAGCTTCCTCTAGCCATGTTGTTCTCTATGGCACTTATACATTTGGGCAAATTCTTGCATCTTCAATTCTGATGTATTGCTCTCTGGCACCATCAAGGTCACCAGTAAAAACTTGCCAATTTCCTAACACCAACTTCCAAAGAGATTTGAAAAGAAAAAAAAGAAAGACTTATGTTGATGTAACACCCAAAATGATCATAGGCTGTCCCAAATTGAGTCACTGTTGTAATGTAGGAAACGCAGCAGCCAATTTGTGCACAGTAAACTCCAACCAACAGCATCGTGATAATGGCTGCACAATCTGTTTTTGAGGGACTTATATTGTTCAGGACGCTGGAAATTATTCCCTTCCTCTTTTTCGAAATAATGCCAAGGGACCTTGTACCTGAGACAATAGAAGGAACCTTGTTTTAATGTATAATCTGAAGGACGGAACTTTCCTCAGTACTGCGCTGGAATGTCAGCCAAATGTTTGTGCTCAGATCCTGAAGTTGGATTGAACCTACAATCTTCTGACTCAGAGGTGAGAGTGCTACCAACTGAGCCATGGCTACACACTTGACATAAAAATAAACTAGTTTTCCTGGAGCTGTTCAAAGCAAATATGGAGTGTAAATATCAGTGTTGCTACCAGTTATATACACCCTAGGTACAGGAGTGGCACTATGAACCAAAGTAAGGTATGTGACCAACCTGAAAGTCCCCACGTAGGCATTGCACTGCATGTGCACAACTGCAAAAAAAAGTTAAAGGGCTGTACACTTAAATCACCTGTGCAATTTTAAAAAAATTTAGAGGCAATATTGCTGTGAACATCCCTGTCTAAGACTGGTGTAACAGCAGCTGACTACTTAAAAATTGAAACTGCAATTATATAGCTAAGTAAGTAATTCTATGTTCATTTTTTCCAAGTGAATATGCAATGTACAAGATATATAATTTGGCTTCTGCGTACTGCTCTTTTACATTTATCCTGTTTAGTTCATTTCCTTGGGCATCATTTCTTGGGTGAAACTGAAACCTTAGTCCTTCCTTGATAGCTTCTCGTAGGAAGTGAGCAGGCCTTAGTTTTCATGCCATCATAACAGCCTGTCTCCTTGAGCCCAGCTATCTCTCTGAGGTTTGTAACTAAGCATGCTTACACATATTGTGAGCACATTCATTTTTCCACTTTGTACTACTACTAGTAGGTTTGGTAATTATGTTACTTCCATTAATCATATTTTTTATACAAAAGCTGCTTCCAATCCTAGCAAGGTCACTAAATTATTTTTGAAATCTAGTTTGGTCTGGCCTTTCAATCAGTTTGTATAGTTCAACAATGAAGCAAGTGAAGACACCAGCATTTTGCATATTTTTTTTCTAATTGCCTTACTTTAGTTCGTTTCCTCCCCTCTGCACCACCCCTCCTCATCATGTGCCAAGTAGCAAAGGTTAGGTTGTGCAGGTTTATGTTGCTATTTGATGAGGCTGGTTCTTTGCCAGGTATTTTACTAGCTCTACAAGATTGATTCTCAGCAGCATGCCCATGGCACCCAGGGGGAACCAGATAAGACTACAGGCCATCCTCCTGTGCAGAGGTGTTATAGATAAACTTTCCACATGCAGTGTTTTAGTTCTTGCTGCCAACATCTGTAATAAGTCATTCTGCTTTGATCACAAGATCAAATTAGTCTTTGTCTTTGGGGGATATACCTTCTGTAAGATGAGGCAGTGAGAAAAAAGTGTTCAAAATGATGAAATAAAACAGAAAGCCTGCAGGGTTTCTTAAATTTGTATGGTGAGTAAGGAGTCGTAACACTTTTCCCAGAGATCAAAGAAAAAAGCTAACAGACTAGAGATATGTGCTCAAATATTTCACTCCTAAAGTCTGCTTGACACAAAAAACTGATAATCATTTCCTCTGAAGCACTTTAAATCCAAGCTCTTTATCCTAATAAGTTGAAATAAAATATGGCATGCAGAAATTTGGCATTGAAATGACAAGATATTTTTCTTATGATAATATTCTTTGTAAAATCCCCCAAGCATTGAGCATGACTAACTTTAATCTTCTTGTGTTTGGTATGATTAGAACTGCTGAAGTTTAATTACCTTTGTATTCTTTTGCATTTTTTTGAAGACATCAAGGTCTTAGCTGTTATCAAGTTAAGAAGTAGGACTCAAAGTTACCAAGATTTTACTGAAGCTGGATTTTATCAACTTGCATTTATACAGCACCTTTAGTGTAGTAAAGCATCCTAGGACAGGTGCATTACCAGAGAAAAGTTGACATTGAGCCAAGGGAGGTGATAATATGCTAAGTAACCAAAAGCTTTGTCAAAGAGGTAAATTTAACAAATATTTTAAAGGAGGAGAAAGAGGTGGGGAGGTACGTGGAAGAAGTTCGCAAACTTTAGGCCTATGCAGCTGAAGGCATGGCTGCCCATGATAGGACAGTGGACATTAAGTACACAAGGGAGGCCAGAGTCAAAGGAGTGTTGAGGTGTTGAAAAGTTGTAAGGCTGAAGTAGGTTATGGAGATGGGAGGGATGAGGTCATGGAAAAATTGGAACGCAAGCTCAAAATATTAAATTTACTGCAGTATGTCACTGAACATAGTAGTCAATGGGTGAATGTGACTTGATGCAAGTTAGGACATACAAAAGAATTTTGAATGTGCTGAAGTTTACAGGACATGGGAAGCCAGCCAGGCGAGCATTGGAAAAGTTGGATCTGGAGATAATAAAAACGTGGAGGAGGGTTTGAGCAGCAGATAAACTGAGGCAGGGAAGAGATGGTAGTAGTTGGTTTTACTGAGGAATAGAATTTGGGGTTGGAATAAAATGTCGGGGTCAAGTAGTATGCAAAAGTTATGAAAATGGGCAGTTCAACCTCAGAGAGTGGCCAGGGAGGGGAATAGGAGGCAGGGGCACTTGAACGAAGCTTGTGGTGAGGTCCAATAACAATGGCTTCAGGTATTCCAACATTTATTTGAAGAATTAAATCCAAGCAACATTATCCATTATCATATTCATGAAGAAAAATATTAAATTATGATCTTTGTATCTCCTACAAATGTTGTACACATGTAAACTAGTTTGCTTTTGAGTTTCCTACACAAAAAAAACTAGTTAAAGTGTTGGGGGCTTAACCTTCATATGTTTTCAGCAGTTTAATGCATTAGCTTTAAGTCAAACTTACATATATAAAATTCATTTTCAATATAGTATCTGGGGATCATTTGTTGCTTGCATGTTGCGTCAATTCTTTAATGCTTCGTTTCCATAACACAAAATTCTATAGAATGTGCCTGTAACTATTATGCTTACTGATGAATCTGTGGAAGCTTGTTAGTTTTGACACTGAATTACTTCATAACCTTTTCTTCCTTGTCTATTATTTCTCCCTCCAAGAGGGGCAAGGCATTTTGTGCAAATGTTGCTGCCCTCTGCAATGCAACATTCCACTACCATGATGGGCTCTCCTTGATGTGCATATGAGCACTTGGGAATATCACAGATTGAAAGGACTCAAGCCTGAATGATGAAGAAGATAAGGATTTAAACTCAAGCCATTGTGGCCCTTGCTAAAAATTGAAGCTTTTCACAAGCAAGTTGTAATTCCATATCAGAATTTTATAGACACAGGAATGCTTAGACCAACCCCAGTAATTTGTGTATCAAATCTTGCATTTGTGACTGGGACAGCAACAGTGGAAATGAGACAATGAATCACCCCTCAAATAAAATGGATGGTTTTAAACTCAGAATGGAGGAAGATGTAATGACTTGAAAAGCTACAACAGATCATTATTATATACATACTTTAAAATGGTGATTGTTTATGCAAGTAACTAGCATTCTTCATTAGAGTTCAGTAACAGTCTGTTGATCATAAGCAGAGTAACAGCTGGATGGGAAAGAACTGCTTACCTGTAAGCACTACAGACCTGTATTTAGCCATCTGTTCCAGGGGCATTTTTGGTACACAATTCAAGCTCACGGAATGCTGCCTGTGAATTTCAGCCTGCCACTTAGCAGTTTTAACAATATTTATTTCACTATATAATTTAAAATTAATTAGTGAATTATGAATGATATGCTCCTATTTAAGTTACACTTAGATTCCAAGTATGTTCAAGTAGGCATAACATTAGTGAAGGTCATTTGCAGTAACTATATAATACAATGCTTTCAAATTAACCTTGGAGTACTGAATGAATGAATGAATGAATGTTCTTTTCAACTTTCTGAATAGAGATGTTTCTTGATCACAGCTATAAGAAATAAATTAACAAAGCTCAGCTACATTTTTAGTGGGTATTTAATTTTATACTTTATAGGTTTTTTTTCAAATTAATGTATTGGAGATCAAATCTGAGTTACAATTAGCTTCACCAATTAATTATGCACAGTTTAGAATTACATGAAATTGAAATCCAATTAAAATATATTTTTTAAAACTGCAACATTTTGCTGTCAATTTAAAAGGATTTACATTATTATCAAGACAGTTATTGTTTGGTGTATAAATGAATGAAAAGCTTAATTTTTAAATTCCCCTCCTACCTTAGGTATTGTAACCTGATATTTCACTCTGACTTCTGGCTTTACTGAAATAGCTTACCTTCTGTGTCTGAGACAGTAACAATCTACTCCAGAACAATCTTAACCTAAATCTGTTGAGGCAAGGATCATGGACTCAAATTTATCACTTTCTATAACACTACTTTCACTGCTATGTGACCTATATGACTGTAATAAAAGTGAACTTTCCGTCTTGGCCCTTCTTAACCTTTCTGCAGCTTCTGATGTGGTTAATCACACTATCCTCCAATGCTTATCCACTGTTGTTCAGCTGGTGGGACTGTTTTCACGTGGTTCCATTCTTATCCATCTAATCGTAGCCAGAAAGTCCTTTGCAATGCCTTCACTTTTAGCTCCCGCACCATTACCTCTGATTTCCCCCAAGGATCTATATAGCCCTCTCCTATTCCTCATCTAAATACTACCCCTCAGTAACACCATCCAAAGACTCAGCGTTAGTTTTCACATGTATGCTAATGATGCCAGCTCTACCTCACCACTAACCATCTTGACTTCTCCACTGTTGCTAAATTATCAGACTGCTCAACAACAGTATCAGATGAGCTGAAATTTCCTCCAGTTAAATATTGGGCAGACTGGAGCCATTGTTTTATTCTTTGCTTCAAACTCTGTTCCCTAGCCACTGACTCCATCCCTCCCCCAGGCAACAGTCTGAGATTAAGCCAGTCTGTTTACAGCCTTCACATTTGAATCCAAGGTTCGACCTCATATGGTGCCATCACAAAGACCGCCTATTTCCACCCGTGTAACATTGCCCAACCCCTGTCTCAGTTTATCTGCTACTGAAGTACTCATCTATGCCTTTGTTGCCCCTAAACTCAATTGTTCCCTTGCACTCCTAGCTGGTCTCCCACATTCTACCCTCTGTAAACTTGAGGTCATCCAAAACTCTGCTGCCTGTGTCTTAACTTGCAGCAAGTCCCATTCTCCAATCACCCCTGTTCTTGTAACCTAGATTTGCTCCCAGTCAAGCAATGTCTTAACTTTAAAATTCTCATTACTGTCTTCAAATCATCCATGACTTTATCACCAATCCTCTCACCCCCCCCCCCCCCCAACCCCGCCACCGTCACCCCCAACCCTGACCAAATCAATCACCAATTCAGTATTGACAAAACAGCTATCCAACAATCTCCTCCAACCCCACAACCCTCCATGCTATCTGTGCTCCTCTAATTCTGGCTTCTTGTGTATTCCCAATTATAATCCTCCACTATCAATGTCCATGCCTTCAGTTACCTAGGCCCCGAGATCTAAAATGCCCTCCCTATAACTATCTGCCTCTCTACGTGACATTCTTCCTTTAAGACCCTCCTTAAAACCTACCTCTTTGCCCAAGATTTTGGTCATGTGAACTATGACCGCCTTATGTGGCTCGGTGTCATACTATGTTTTACATTGCTCCTCTGAAGCACCTTTAAATGTTTCATTATATGAAAGGTGCTTTATGTAATTATAAGTTGTTGTTGCTGTTGTCTCATTTGCTCAATTTTATAATATCGAAAAATAAATATTTTCTTGAAAGAAACAATAGGAAAGTATTGCTTCAAATCATTTCCACTTACCAATAAGAAACAATGTTGGATTTTTAAAAATTTATTTGTTCATGGGATGTGGTCATCGCTGGCTAGGTTAGCATTTATTGTCCATCTCTAATTGCCCTTGAGAAGGTGGTGGTGAGTTGCCTTCTTGAACTGCTGCAGTTCATGTGGTATATGTAGACTCACAGTGCTATTAGGTCGGGAGCTCCAGGGTTTTGATCCAGCAATAGGGAAGGAAGGGCGATATAGTTCCAACTCAGGATGGTATGTGGTTTGGAGGGGAGCTTGCAGGTGGTGGTGTTCCCATGCATCTGTTGTCCTTATCCTTCAAGGTGATGGAGGTCACGAGTTTGGAAGGTGGTGTCGAAGGAACGTTGGTGAGTTATTGCACTGCATCTTGTAGATGGTATACACTGCTGCCACTATGCATTGGTAGTGGAGAAGTGAATGCTCAAGTGGTGGAAGGAGTGCCAGTCATGCGAACTGCTTTGCCCTAGATGTTGTCAAGCTTTGAGTGTTGTTGGAGCAGCACTCATCCAGGCAAGTGGAGAGTGTTCCATCAGAATCCTGAGTTGTGCCTTATGGATGGTGGACAGGATTTGGGGAGTCAGGAGGTGAGTTACTTGCTGCAGAATTCCCAGCCTTTGGCCTTATCTTGTAGCCACAGTATTTATATGGTTAGTCCAGTTCAGTTTCTGGTCAATGGTAATCACCAGGATGTTGATTGTTGAGGATTCAGTGATGGTAATGCCATTGAATGTCAGGGGGAGTTAGATTCTCTCTTGGAGATGGCCATTGGTTGTCACTTGTGTGGTGTGAATGTTACTTGCCATTTATCAGCCCAGGGCTAAATATTGTCAGGTTTCACTGCAGATGGATTCCGACTGCTTCAGTCTCTGAGGAGTCGCAAATGGTTCTGAATCTTCTGCAACCATCAGTGAACATCCCCACTTTTGACCCTAGGATGGAGCGAATGTCATTGATTAATTTATTTCTATAAATGTTAACATTGTACTTCAGTACTCAGTGATAACGAGGACTTTTCCAGTGCAAAACCCAAGCTACTATTGTTCAGTCACAAATAATGGCAAAAAAACAAAAGCATAATGGTGTAAGAAGTAAAAGTTCGAGAGAGATTGGCTGATATATTTTGGAAGGCTATACTCTTTAGAGATTTTAGGAGTGTAGCCAAGCAGCTTTATAGAATGTGAAGGAGTTGAGAAACTATGCTGTTAAACCTATAGAGAATTGCCTGTAAGTGACATAATAAACATCATAAATCTCAGTTTAAAAAAAGCACCCTGAGGCCATATGCTTTCCTGTGGTGTGCCAATTTTTAATCCTCCATTGGAGGGAAAATCCATTTTGTTCCTATAGACTTATATGGTGAATTGCCAAACAATAGAATGTGCACTTCCCAAGACGCTATGCCTTCAGTTTTCTGATAACATTTAATTCTGAAGGAGGCTTTTGGTGTTTCGAATCTGCATCTTGCACCAGTAAGTGACACACCTGATTGTCTACAACCATAAGGACATAGAAATTCAGTCAATTTCTTTTCATTGTGAATTACTTTTAACAGATGCAGCTGAACATATGTGTAATCCTTTAGCAAAGCTTATATTGCAATGTTTTCAAAGCAGCTCTGTCTCATAGTTGCAAGCTGTCTAATGAAAATGACACTGTGGCATTTTAAATTATTATTCAATGGGGCAATGACATATTTTAAAAATTCTTTGATGGGTCTGATTTATTGCTTGAGATTTCACCTTCCTGCTAATAATACTAGCTCACTTTTAGTGTGGAGTATTCTCAGCAGTAAGATGAAGAAACTGTAGCCAGAAATACTTCCTGCTCCAACCAAAAAGTTATACTTGTGGAATTTCTAGAGTCCCAACATTTTACCAAACTGGAGTTGAATAGTGTGTTCACACAGCTCCTTTTCTTATTCCAAGTAACATGCAAATATTTTACTGTTGTTTTTGATAAAAATTAAAACATTAGATAAGTAATGTTGTTCTTTGCTGACATTCTTTATTACTGGCATTAGCCTCAATAGTATTCTTGAACCTTATATAGTGAGTGATAATATTTCAACAATGAAATATTTGTAGTTCATTTTCTCTTACCATATGTATATAGAGCATGATAAATTACTCTGAGATGAAATAGCTCTGTTTATAGACCAAATCAATCACCAATTAAGTATTGACAAAACAAGCAATCCAAGGTTATTTATTTCAGATTGGAGAGGAGCAACACAACCCATTCAGGTGGTAAGATGGAGGTAGAAAGTTATTCAGTCCACGAGCTATGTTTATTATTTGAACTTCAAATGGTGTGACATTAAAACTTGATTAGTTTTATAGCTAATATCTATAGCTTCCTCAATGGGATGTTAAGAAAGGTAAAATGCATAAAGCACTCTGGACTGATATTTTAGCTTTTGTTTTTAATTTACTTACTTTTGAGTAATTTCTGCCAGAACATATTGAGTGAGGAGTGCCAACATAGAACCATAGAAAAGTTGTGGCACAGAAAGAGGCCATTCAGCACATCATGTCTGCGCCAGTCACAAAAGAAAAAATAAAATCCTAGTTGCCCATCCTAATCCCATCTTCCAGCACTTGGCCCATAGCCTTGCAGGTTACAGCACTTCAGGTGCAGATCCAGCTACCTTTTTAAAGAGTTACGGGTTTCTGCCTCCACCATAAAACCAGGCAGTGAATTCCAAACACCCACCACCGTCTGGGGGAAGAATTTTTTACTCATGTCCCCGCTAATCTTCCTACCAATTGCCTAAAACCTGTGCCCCTGGTAATTGACCTCTTCACGAAGGGAAACAGGGCATCCCTGTCTACTCTATCCAAGCCCCTCATATTCTTGTACACCTCAATCATGTCACTTCTCAGCCTCCTCAGTTCCAAGGAAAATAGCCCCAGCCTCTGCAATCTTTCTTCATAGCTACAGTTTTCAAGCTCTGGCAACATTCTTGTAAATCTTCCCTGTACTCTCTCTAGAGCAATAATGTCCTTTCAGTAATGTGGTGACCAGAACTGTACACGAAATTCCAGCTGTGGTCTAACCAGCATTTTATACAGTTCCATCGTTACATCCCTGCTACATCTCAGTTCCACCCTCTGCCCTCCCCCTCCCATCCTTGTGTCTAACTTCAGGGATTGATGCTGTCATTCTTTAACATCCACTGTAGTAAACAGCTGCTGAAATCAAAAATACTTAGTATTTGAGAAAATAAATATGTCATAAGAAAAGGGCATTTAGTGAAGTGTGATATTTGATTTAACTATCGCTTGGGTAATGCTAAATAACTAATTCGCAGCACTCATGAGCTCTAACTTAACCCCCAACATTAGATAAATCATGTATGGCACTCCAGAAGGAGAGAGACTCTTTATTTACCGAAACAGGGTGACATTGTAAACACCTCACTGAAATTCCTCATCATCCTTTGCGTTCACATTAGTACTGTGAATCACTATCTTACAGACACTCATTTATAAAGGCTGCTTTCTCAGCGACTAATTGATTCACAGTGCACATTAGTGATGAAGGTCAGATATAACTGTTTGAGTTTTAATACTATCCTTAGGTTGGAGGTAAGAGCTGTGAGCAATCAGTATTCAAGTGCTGATTTGTGATCTATGAGCATCACTTTCTCTGATTTTGCTTAAAATGTGCTGCAGGTCCTCTAATGAGCTCATTGGAAATACAGTAACAAATAAATGCTTGTATTTTGCATTGCCTCTGATAACAGACCTATTAGCCTTTGAAAGTTGAAGCCTTGGATGCATGGAATTCTCCTCCTTCAACGTTATCGGGTGCCATCAAATTCAGGAATATGGACCCAATCCTCCCCAAACCCTACGACACAAAATTTCACTTTGTTTGCCAGACAACGTTTTTAATAATGCCAATAACAATTTATTATTGACATAAATCCAATTCAGGCCTCAGATCTGATAGTAATATCAAATCATTTCCATTGGAATTTCTCCCAGCTACTACACAATTCTTAATTGTAATGTGCTTATCATTCAGAACAATGATAAAAATTTCTCATGCCAGTTATTCAACTGGAGGTACAAAAGAAAATGAATACTGCTTTATTAAGCTTTAAACAAGTATACCCCAAATGTTGAATCTCATCTGGCCAAGACAGAAAGAAGTATATTATCTCTTTAGCCAGCAGAATATATATAAACCACTGCTCCCTGATCAACTCTGCTCCCACCCACTTGTTCTTAGCCCCTTATACCTGACAAAAGAGTTACAATATAGAGGTAAACAACTTCTTCCAAATGTTCAAAGCACATAATACTTAATAGCCTGAATTTTCCGGTCGGTGATTTGGGGGCACCCCGACATCATCACGGTCCCTTTAAATTTTCAGGAAGGTGGGCAGACAGCGAAATCAGTTGTCTGCCCACCGACCTGTCAATGGCCAATTAAGGCCATTGACAGGCTAATTAAGATAATTAAAGACCTGCCCGTCCAACCTTAAGGCTGGCAGGCAGGCCAGGAGCCCCAGCGGGCTTCTGATTATTCATGAAACTTCATCCACTGACAGGATGAGGTTACATATCCATTTTTAAAAAGTCTAATAAAGTTTACGTCATTTTTATTAACATGTCCCAACTCATGTGACATTGTCACATGAGGGGGACATGTTAATTTTTTAATTTTTCTATTTTTTGACTTTTCTTACCTGTCAGTAATCACCCTGAGACAGGACTTTGCCTCAGGGAGCAGTGCGCTCTTTCACACGCATAGGCGAAAAGAGTGCACTTTGACAGCTGGGGATTCCCTCTCTCTGCCCCTGCACATTCCTGTCGGGCAGGCCGCTGGGTGGGCCTTAATTGGCCTGCCCACTCAAAATGGTGGCAGGGCCCATTTTGATGGCAGGGGCCGGCTGTCAGCCCGCCACCAAGCCAGTGGGGCCCGCATGCCCACCAAGGGCAAAATTCTGCCCAATGAATTTTATATTCCTGCTTCTTGTATTCCTGCCATGGATTTAGGGTAGCACCATGGTGAAAATAATAATCATATTGGCCAGTTTATTCCTGACATCATGATTAATGCAAGTGGCTTTCTTTAGAGAGGAAGAAAATTCTTGTGGGAGTATTCGGCTTAAAGCTCAGACTTTGATGCAAAGCATATCCCAATAATTATTATAGCGCATCGTATTAACATTTCAAACTTGTGGTGCAGTCAGAAAGCTTCATTTGCTTCATTGAGAGTTGGTGCTTCAGAGCAGCCTGTGGGCTAACCTATAGCTATCAGAAAATAATTACTTATCAGTTCATTGTGCTGCATGCCCATATAATTTTTTCTTGAATAAAGCAGCCTCAGATTGGCTCCCAGGATTACACCGTGCACCAGCTTTCATTAACATCGAAGTACCCACTCCATGATGCATGCAGTCGTTTTTCTAACCTCCATTAGCAGAACAACACTGGCGATAAACAAACTCAAAATGTCAAACTCTGAGGGTACACTTAACCAAGGATGTTTCACACATGGTTTAATTTTTTTTCTATTCATGCTTAATAGCAAGCAAAGTGGAATATTTTGACTAGAAATACTTCCCAGACTTAACTTTTGTTTCAAAGAAAAACTCTTTTCCAATTTTTCTTCCCACAACAGTTTCCTCCTTTGCTCTCCATAAGACATTAGGTGTGAAATTTGGCTCTTTAGCGCCCAGTTTTTCAATGCTATGAGTACTGTTGTGCCTCCACAATGGCATTTGCAGTGTAGGTGTAAACTTCTGGTGTCAGTTACTACAGAAACCATTTTGGTGAAGGCAATTACATGCAAGCAGGCATTGGAAAGAAAACAGAGTTATGCAGTGCAGGCAGCTTGTGTCATTAATGGCATTAATCGGTGCTCCAGAAAATGCCTTCTCTTAATCTCGTGCAGCTGAACATCTTTTTCATTTATTCTTTCATGGGCTGGGGATGTTGCTGGCTAGGCCAGCATTTATTGCCCAACCCTAATTGCCCTTGAGAAAGTGGTGGTGAGCCCCTTTCTTGAAATGCTACAGTCTATGGGTAGTATTTTACGTCCCTCAGACGGGCACACGCCTGACCCAATTGGTGTAAAATCACATGCTATGATGTTGGGCGAGCATCCCGATATCATCTCTCACTCTTGCGATACTTCAGTTGGCCGGTGCGTGCAAGAATTGGCAGTGTGCTTGCCGAGAATTAAAAGGCCTATTAAGGCTCTTAATCATTTAAGTTAAACCTATTTTTCGCTGCCTGTTCAACCGTTCGGTTGGCATGTAATCGCAGGTGGCGGGCTGTTCCCTGGCAGCTCCCGGGCCTGCCCGCCCACCCGATGAACGGAAAACTCTGCCCTATGGGTAGTAGGTAAACACACAATGCTATTAGGGAGGGTGTTCCAGAATTTTGACCCAATGACAGTGAAGGAATGGCGATATAGCTCCAAGTCAGAATGGTGTGTGGCTTGGAGGGGAATTTGCAGGTGGTGGTGTCCCCATACATCTGTCCTTGTTCTAGTAGAGGTTGTGGGTTTGGAAGGTGCTGTCGCAGGGGCATTGGTGATTTGCTGCAGTGCATCTTGTAGATGGCACACACGGCTGCCACTGTGCGACGGTGGTGGATGAAGTGAATGTTTAAGGTAGTGGATGGAATATCAATCAAGCAGTCTGCTTTGTCTTGGTTGGTGTCAAGCTTCTTGAGTGTTGATGGAGCTTCAGTCATCCAAGCATATGGAGACTATTCCATCACCCTCCTGATTTAAGCATTGTAGATGCTGGACAGGCTTTGGGGAGTCAGATGGTGAGTTACTCTCCCCAGAAGTCTCTGTCTCTGACCTGTTCTTGTAGCCATAGTATTTATATGGCTGGTTCAGTTCAGTTCCTGGTTAATGATAACCTCCAGGATGTTGGTAGTGGGGGATTCAGCAATGGTAATGCCATTGAATGTCAAGGGGAGATGGTTACCGTCTATGGGGCGGTATTTAATTTAATCACACATCTTGGTCCCCATGCCCATTATCAGGTCTTGTTCAATTTCATGACCATTATCTCCTTGCTGGGATGCACTATATACTGCTTTCTGGTTGGTGATGTAAGTAGGCTAATCAACCATGAGGCATCTTTTCCAAGCCTCATTCTGCTCTCACCTACTGTCCGCATATACATATTTCTAGCAAGGCTCTCACTGGATAATAATCCGGAGCAGAAACCCTTCAATTCCCATCCCAAACCAAATGCTGAAACAGATTCATCACCTTTTCTCCTGTGCAAATGAAAATTAGAAGAAAACAGGCGAATAGTCCAGATCTTTGTAGTCTTACCCATCTGCTCATGGATAAAATGCGCTGAGCCATCAGGATAAAACCTCCCTAATGTCCCAAGAAAGTCCTAGAAGGAATTTCTCCTGCATTGCTAATTTCAGGTATGATCTCATGGATATTTCCAAGGGTGGTGAACAGGCACCTCCCCACAGAGTAGTACGGTTGATCTGTAGAAATGTTAAGGCACCAAGCACCACTTGACAGCTGGTTTAAAACAGCAGTATCAGAAGTTAGCCATGGATAATTCATAGCCCAGACCAACAGAGGGAAGAAAATTTGAATAAATGACCTGAGGAAAATGATAAATTCAGTTTTGTTCCAAGGGGAAATTGTAAGTTTAGTCTGTGATAACAATAGTGCAGGTATATTCCATGTTTTTGTGCCATCACAGCATTTTAAAATGCAATTGTTACAGATATTATAACTATTTTGTTCAAAGGATATTTTTTCCTTTTCAATAATTGTCAAGTGGAGAGAAGTTTCCCAGAGTTTCTTCTAGATTGGCTGCAATGCAGTGCTTTCCCTCATAGTTTTGCTTCTCCAGATTAGCATAGACAGGGTGGATAAGCATTGTGTGACATTGCACTGTTGACTAGATGGACTAATGATCTTTTCTCACCCTTGTTTTTGGAATGTTGTAAGTTCATAAGCACTATGTTATAAATTTGGTACAGGCTTGTAATTTTGCATTTATCAGTACATTTTTATCTATGGCTGCCTTTCTTCTCTTGTCACTCTCACCCCACAAAAGACAGTTTTTCCCTGATCAAAAGGTTAAGCAGACGCCATGGTGGGAGGAGATGGTCAGATTTGCATTGCTTTCAATGCCTGTCCATTAATATTTTCCCCCTTCTGGAATCATATAGGATAGAAGGAGGCCATTTGGCCTGTTATGTCTGCAGCAGCTCTTTTGAAGAGCAGTCCAGTTAGTTCCATTGCCAGCTATTTCCTCGTATCCCTGTAATTTTTCTCCTTCACGTATTTATCTCTTTTAGGAAGTACTTCATTCCTATGTCAATGGTTCTTTGTTGGGTATGGATGGCCAGGAAGATGGTGCAAAACCATTAAGTTGAGGTACAGACCCGCCATGACCTAACTCAATAGTGTAACAGGCTGGCAGGGCTGAATGACCTCTTGTTCTTATCTCCATTTCATACTTCCCCTTGAGAACATGATCATGATGAGAAACTAATTTATGTGCAGAATCACAAGCAAACACCCACAACTTAAATTGCACACAAGGCTGAAACACAGCAAGTTATGGCTGTTGATTTCCAACAAAACAAGGAGAAGTGCAGTGACTAGAATTATACATTTGCAAGGGGCAAAATCTCCAGAAATATCTGTCACTTCGATTTCAGTTATTGATCCATAGGCTAGTAATGTTCTACTGCTAATCATGTTCATCAATCTATAATAAATTATACACACAACATTGGTGGAACTTTCCCACCCTTCCCGTGGTGGGTTTTGAGGCGGGCTGGAGCAGAGAATCTAGCAGGAGCGAAAAAGTCGGAAACCCGGTGGTGTCAAAATAGTTTGTGATTCTCGCAATGGTGGGTCGGGTGTTCCACTGAATAGTGGCGTGACTTCCACTTGCATTCATGAATGCTCATTAAATTAGCTACTCGCCGGAATCACGTGCCGCCTTCCAAGCTTGCGTCACAACCTCAGGAAATCACATCGGTCTGAATCTCATTTGAAAAAGTGGCATGTACCTGTTGGTACATGACTTCTTGATGAGTGCATACCCAACTGCCACAGCGCTGTGCCAGTCTCGTTATGATGCCAGTGGAATGCGACACTGCTGGGGCTATAGGGTTGGTCTGCTCCCGGTGGTTGCCTCTGTAGTCACAAGGACATCACTGTGCAGCAGTACTCAGACAGGGCTGAACGATCAGAGATCAGCATTTCGACCGGCGAGAGGCGGGGGTAGAGTGGGGAGGGGTGTGTGGTGGGTGAAGGAATACAAGCACATGAGGCAAAGGATCAGGAAGGCTTTGCAAGGGCTTGGGGGGAAGCAGAATACACAGGGGCAAAGGAGCAGGACGGCTTTGTAAGGTGCTGAAGGAGGAGAGGGAACAATGGCAGGCAGAGAGAAGACCAAGGAGTGGGAAGCTGGAGCCCGACAAGGGAAACAGAAATGTTGACAAAGAAGGGGGTGAATGGGATACCACGTATGAATGGGAGGGGATGCACGCAGACTCTAGAATAGGAAATGGTGGGGAGATGTGTTAGTGTGGCACAAGAGGGATGGGTCACACGGAGACTCATAAATGGGGGTGTGTTGTGCAGTGTCCAGTCATGAGGGCAGTGTGGAACTTATTGAAAGTCAAAGTCCTTGGTCTGAGGCGAGCAGAGTAAGAGAGTAAAGACGGTCCTGAGGCTCTATGGACATCACAGTCAAGAGTCAGAGAGTTCAGATAGTCCTGGGGTGCAGCAGGCCAAGAACAGGGCTATTCATGGTGACCACATTGTAGTCCCACTCTGGGAGAGGCAAGGGCTGTGTGCTTAATTGGACTAAAACACAGCTTGGTGTACAGAATGTTTTCGCAGTCACTGTCCATGGGCTTGTTTGTCTCTGAACTGGGGTGCAGATGGGATGATAATGGTTATGGGAGGCATTTGCTGCCTATATTTGGGGAAAACATCATGAAGGGGTATGTGAAGCTTTCCTGGGGAGGATTCTACTCGGCAGATGTCCGTGCACATAGCCTCCAGATCGGGAGGGGAGAGGTCCACATGTGGCGATGGATTCAGGGGAGAGGGTAAGAATTTCGACCAGAACAACAATATTACTGGCAGAGGCTGGGGAATAACAGGAAGAATATCTACCTTCACATTGTGATGTTCCAGATAGATTTCTGGGGCATGGACAGCAAGAGAGGGAGCATTAAAGCTGGTCTCAGAAGTAATAGTGCAGGACCACCATCTTGTATTATCAAAGTAATGGTGCAGTTATAAATTGAAAGTGGAAGCAAATCTGAATGGGAAATTTCTGAGGCAATATGGATGGAGCACACTGCTGGAGTAAGGTGCCCTTTCTGGGGGCGCCCTCTTACTTGTCTCTAACTTAATCTCTAACAAGATTAAAATGGAGTCTGAGCTGAGAAAAAAGAGGAAGACAAGCTAGCCATTGGAACTCATCTTTTTCAATGCTGTAACAGGGAAGTATAGGAGTCTCTGGCTTAACATCATTGTTGCTGCATTTCAACATGAACACACAGGAATGTGAAATTTGGGCATGCAGGCAACCATTAAGGAGGCACAGGTGTAGTATATATGGCATCCCATCAATGGAGGACTGTCATGTGCTTTCCAGAATTAGCATTTATAACAGACCAAAGGACATCCAGCCATTAATCATGAGCAACTTATTGTTAATTAGTATGCCAGATCACAGATTGGAGCACTGAGCTAGGTCAGGTTGCTCATGTCATTCAAACCTTCTCCAACCACTGTGGGATTCAGATGTTAAACCTCAGGGATGGTGTCTCGGTCACCTGATGTGTCTGTTAGCACCTCAGATATAAGGCTGCATGAGCAACAAGGCTAGTCGGTCTGAAGCCACTATAAACATTACAGTTGCTATTGGTTACAGATTGTGAGCTTCACTGTGTTCACGTGTTAATCATTAATGCAATGGAGGAGGAGAAGAAGGGAGCAGTGACTCCGAGCGCAACTTCAGGAGGAGGCCCCACCTGAGGTCCAGGCTGCAGGAGAGCCACAGCAAAAACATGAGATTCAGGAGGATAAGCCCTGACAACGGAGGCAACTCGTCAGACCTAGGGTATACCAAAGAAGACTCTCCTATTTAAAGATGAGTGAGAGACAATGCTGCACACATCTGTGCTTGTTCTGAGCTCTGGTCGATCACATCTGCCATATTTTTTGTCCAGACCTAACGCCCTATGGAGTGGTTTTAAAGGTGAGTTATGCGCTCAATTTCTTTGCCTGTGGGTCATGCCAGGGATCCACAGGGGACTTGTCTGGCATCTTGCAGTCCGCAACACACAGGTGCATCAAGGAGGTCACAGGTGCCCTGTATAGCGAAGCACATCACTGTGAGCTTTGCTCTCAACAAAGATAGCCAGGCTGCGAGATCCAACAGCTTTGCAGCTATCTCAGGCCCTCCAAGAGTGCAGGGTGCAATCGACTGTACCCATGTGACTTTAAGGGCTCCATGGCAGCAGCACCTAATGTTTATCAACCATAAAGGCTATCATTCCATCAAAGTTCAACTGATGCACGATCATTGGAAGCATGTAATGCAGGTTTTTTCCAGATATCCTGGGAGTTGCCATGCTTCGTATGTCCTGAGTCACTGCCAGATGCCTCAGATTTTCAAAGGACCTGAGTGTCTACATGAATGGCTGCTTGGGAATAAGGCGTACCCACTGAAAGGCTGGCTGATGACACCAATGCGTCAGCCTCTGAATGCTTCAAAGGAGAGGCACAACGCAGCTCACAGCTCCATACAATCATGTTTGACCAATTTAATTGAGCTCTTTGATGAGGTAACAAGAAGCTGGATGAGGGTGGTGTGATTAATTTTGTGTTTTTGGTCTTTCAAAAGTGTTTGATAAAGTACCATATTATCTTGCCAGTAGATTAAAACCCACAGCATAATATGGACAATGGCAGCATGAATGCAAAATTGGTTAAGGATAAAAGATAGTGATAAATGTTTTTTTTAGACGAAAGGGAAGTGTAGAGTGGTGCTCCACAGGTATCTATTAGGACGAATGCTATTTTTGACACATATTAATGATCTGGGTTTGGGTATAAGGACATAATTTTAAAGTCTGCAGATGGCTCAAAACTGACCTGTGTGGCATCTTGCAGTCCGCAACACATAGGTGCATCAAGGAGGTCACAGGTGCCCTGTATAGCGAAGCACATAACTGTGAGCTTTGCTCTCAACAAAGATAGCCAGGCTGCGAGATTCAACAGCTTTGCAGCTATCTCAGGAGGATGGTAATAGGCTTCAGACAGACATAGACTGGTGTCATTTTGTTATGACACAGCAGATGGTAAATGCCAAGCTGTTCAAATCCCAGAGGGAAACTTGAAACAACAGTCACAATTAATTTTCAATTTGTATAAATTTTGAGATGCGTGCCTTGAACTCAGTGGTAATAAGACCACCAAGTCTTATAGGATTTTTATAGAACTAGATTAAACATTTATTACGAAGAGAAATGATTTTAAATACATACCTGGATCTACAAATTGCTACTATGATAACTTCTAAATCCCCTACTCAATCTAACTCCCAGTTACACTTTTGTTAAAGCAACCATAAGGCACAGATTTTAAAAGACGCAGGCAAAGAAACATGATACCCTGAACAAGTCGACTTCTAAGTAAGTTTTCTTGACTTCAGTCCTTTGAAGACAGCAGCTTGAGGCATAGCTGCTGAAGGCTTTTCATACTTGTAAGATCTTAAATTGCCTACCCTTATACACAGCCCTTGCTCCTTCTTTATACCTATCTTCCTCTTTGAATGCAAATGCCCATTGTTTCACTATGTGTTTGGGCTTTATCTCCCTGATAATAAAACCATCTCTTAGCACTAAGTTTTACCAGTAATGTGTGGGAAAAATAAACACACTGTTTCTAAACTCCACCTGGCTAGCTGACGTATTTCACCCCTCCTTTAAAAACAATCTAGTCTGGCTTATTTCAAAATGCAAGCGTTCTCTTGACACCTATGTTTCTAAACTTCCCCATGTTTATCTAGTTAGCCTTTCAAACCTACCCTCTGATCTGAGGTCAAAGCACCCAGACAGGCTGCCTCTAATTCAATTAAATCTCACAAACACACATGCACACACAAGCACACACAGACGCACATGCACACGCACACTTGTACACACACAAACACATGCACACGCACATACATGCACACACGCACACACAGACATATCCCACTATTACTCTATTTTACAATAAATTCCAATAACATTATGAGAATTATTATATCTCCTTGACAAACGTGCAAACACATGGGGTGGAATAGTCTCAGACTTGCACTAAGCCTGGTAGCAGGCGTGAAAAAATATGTTTTACCAATCGGCCTCAACGGCGGACTTTCACGCTGTATTGTCCTTTTCCTGGCATGTCTTGGAAGCATAGAAGAGTTACGGTGCAGAAAGAGGCCACTCAGCCCATTGTGTCTGCGCCGGCCAAAAAAAAAAGAACAAAAACAGAATTACCTGGAAAAACTCAGCAGGTCTGGCAGCATCGGCGGAGAAGAAAAGAGTTGACGTTTCGAGTCCTCATGACCCTTCAAAGGGTCAACTCAACTCTTTTCTTCTCCGCCGATGCTGCCAGACCTGCTGAGTTTTTCCAGGTAATTCTGTTTTTGTTTTGGATTTCCAGCATCCGCAGTTTTTTTGTTTTTAAAAAAAAAAGAAACTAGCCGCTCATTTTAATCCCACTTTCCTGCCGCTGGTCCGTAGCCTTGCAAGTTACAGCACTTCAGATGCAGATACAGGTATCTTTTAAATCACCTTAAATCTATGCTCCCTGGTAATTGACCACTCAGCTAGGGGAAACAAGTCTTTCCTGTCTACCCTATCTAGGCCCCTCACAATTTTGTACACCTCAATCAGGTCACCCCATAGCCTCCTTTGTTCTAAGGAAAACAACCTTAGCCTATCTAATCTCTCCTCATTGCAGCAACTTTCAAGCCCTGGCAACATTCTTGTAAATCTCCAGAGCAAATGTGTCCTTCCTGTAACATGGTGACCAAAACTATACACAAAATTCCAGCTCTGGACTAACCAGTGTTTTGTACAGTTCCAACATTACATCCCTGCTTTCGTATTCAGTACCTCACCCAATAAAATAAATCATTCCATATGCTTTCTTGACCATTTTGTCCACCTGTCCTGCCACTTTCAAGGACCTGTGGACCTGCACTCCTAAGTCTCTCACTTCCTCAACCTCTCTCAATTACTTTCCATTTTTTGAGTATTCTTTTGCTTTGTTTGCCTTCCCCAGGTGCATTACCTCACACTTTTCCGGAATGAATTCCATTTGCCATTTCTCCGCCCATTCAGCCAAACCATTGATATAACTCTGGAGTCAACAACTACCCTCTTCACGATCACAGCCAATTTTTGTATCACCTGCAAATTTCGTAATCATGCCTCCCACATTTTAAGTCTAAGTCATTAATATATACAACAAACAGCAAGGGCCCCAACACTGAGCCCTGTGCAACACCACTGGAAACCGTTTTCCATTCGCAAAAACATCCATCGACCATTACCCTTTATTTCCTGTGTTATGACACAGCAGATGCTGTGTGCCAGGCGGTTCGACTCGACCAGGGGAACTCAATTCCACTATCACAACGGTTTTGCGGTTAATATTTATTTTGAGATACGTGCCTTGAATTCAGTAGTAATAAGTCCACCAAGACTTAGAGATTTTTTAGAAAACTATTTTAAACTTTTATTAACAAAATAAAAGATTTCAAGCACACACATAGGTCTACAAATTACTGTTATAATAACTCGTTAAACTCCTAATGAATCTGACTTCACATTACACTCCCGTTAAGGCAACAGTAAAAAAAACAAATAGATTTTAAACAGATCCAGGCAAGTCACCACACTACCCTGGACAGTAGAATTCAAAGTGACTTTTCCCAACTTTGGTTTATGTAGACAGCAGCTCAATGCCCAACTGGAGGCACACTTCTGGTAGATCTTAAAATGCCTTTCCTGACACACAGCCTCTTCTCCTTTATACATATTTCTCCCTTTTAATGCAAATTCCATATGTCTTTGGAACTTTACTTTTCTCATAATATAAATCCCTATTATAAAAATAAATATCTGCTCAATTATCAGTAACCTTTGGGAAAAATAAACACACTGCTTGGCCTAGCTTCTCTGGCCAGGTGTAACATCCTATCATCTCTTTGAAATTCGGACTACCCTGATTTATCTAAAAATGTAAATTCTCCTCATCTCACATTCCAGAACTTCAGCCATGTTACCTATTTAACATTTCAAACCTAGCTTCTTTTGATGAGTCAAAGCCTCCAGACCAGCTGTTTCCAACTCAGTTAAATCATACACACAACACACACACACAGACACTTACACACACACACGTAGAACTATGCAAGAGAAACTATCCAAACCCCACTATTAACCTACTTTCACAATAAATCACAATTATATTATGAGAATTATTATACTTTTGTGACACCTGTCATGAGCCAATTTTGGATCCAATGTGCTACCACACGGACATTTACTATTATGAGTATGGGCATAGGAATTCATAAAGGAAAACATTAACAGGAAGTGCACTTAAATGTAAGATTTTTTAATATACAAGTATATTTACTTGTACGTTTTCATCAGGATGTTTTAACTTAATCAAAAAAAACAAAGCTCAAATTTCAGGGATTAGAAAGTCTATTTCCATATTGAGCAAGTGCATCACCAGATTCTGAGGATATAACATCAACTGCTAATCTGCACTTATTATTTTTTAAATGAAGCATTACAACAACAACAATCAAGTTTGAAATGTATAATTTAATTTACATGCAAATGAAGAATTGTGTTGACAGCTGATTGAATGAATTATGACATCTCCCTAATATGTGTGCTGTTAGCTGTTTAATAGTTTTACATACTCTTTTAAATCCCAATGATTTAATAATCAGTTATTTGGGATGAAGATCCGTTATATCGTAGAACTATTCTTTTCAATTAAAACCACATATAATAGACGAAGGTATTGTTGACAAATTTTGAAATGTTCTTAACTGTAGAATTTTTTGCTGTGCTCAGTTTCAGATCAGAACCTGAAGATCAGTTTGGATGCAATGGAGCGACAAATCCAGCGCCTTGAAAGTGACATCAAGAAGTTTCCTGAAACAGAAGATGAGCATGATAAGTTCGTGGAAAAAATGTCCATATCCTTTTTGGATGCATCATATGTCTCACGGTTATAACTTGAAAAGTCTAATATACACTGCAGAACTTTGTCATACTGACCAATATTGGCAATGGTTAATTAGAATGATCAAAATCTACTTTACAAACCTGCATCCCAAATGACATTGCAGCTCGTTTATATTGTGCTTGAACCATGTTAGCACCACCCCTTGCATAAGTCCCCCGCAGCCATTTGAAAACTAAAGATAAACCACTGGGGCTCAGCAAAACTAGCAACCAGAAAGGCCTTTTTTTGTTTTAACTGGAATATTCCTAGCTGACGGACTTCACGGCAATACGCTCGGGGTTGTCATGAGCTGCACGACACAGGTTGGGATCCATGGCTCAAACATTAACCAATCACAATGTAAAAGCATCCGAAGGATCCTGTGGATGACTCAGCAGTAGGTTTTAATACTGGTGCCAGTTCACGTCAGATTCCAGACAACCTGTGTTCCAAGGTGATGGTCTTTGAGATTCTGGCAAGTTAACCTTGGGATTGCTGCTGACGGCATGTGACCCTTGCATTAGGATCCAGCAACCTATAACTCTATGGTTCTGCTGCAGAAGTAAAGAAGCTGTATTTAGTAGTGTAACTACAAGGAGCTGGCTCATAGATGCTATTGTATTAGAATTTGACCTAAAGAAGTGTTAGTATGAGGGCTTAGAATGGCAGTTATACGATAATTTTATACTATTGCTGTGTAACTGAAACCTGGTCTGTTTCTCTCTGTCAGGTACGTTCCATAATGTGGCAAACATTAAATTCCCTTACCCCCAAAAGCATTATAAACTCACTAAAATGTGTATATATGAATCTGATGCTGGGGTAAGGGACCCGATTGCAGAGCAGTCAATGCAGTTCTCCCACCACCTAAAGTTCAGAAGCACCAATTGTAACAATGATTTAAACGTTAACTGCTGCTTTAATCATTCAAAACAGTTATTCGATTCCTGTTAATTCAGTCATCCAAAGTTTCAACTGCAAATAAGGAAGCCAGGATTCGTCCAATATCAATAAACATTGCATTTATATTCAAAAGCTTACATCACAAAGCTTTACCAGCTAAATCTGACAAGATTGGGACTTTTTTTTAATGTATAGCTTATGAAGGCTTATACCCATTTAGCAAGGTAAAACAAGTCTAACTCCAAGCTCTCCATAATTGTATTTGCATTTACATAGTACTTTTCACAAGCTAATGACATCCCAAAGCAGTTTGCAACTAATGAAGTACTTTTTGAAGTGTAGTCACTGTTGTAACAGAGAAAATGCAACAGCCGATTTGTATACAGCTGGAACCCACAGCCATTAGCATGATAATGATCAGGTGATCTGTTGCGCTGATCATGGATGAAGATTAAATATTGTCAGGACACCAGGGAAAACTCCTCTGATTATCATCAATTGATCCCATTAGATCTTATACATCCACCTGAACAGGCAAATGCAGCCTTGGCTAAAAGGCTCTTTTAAATGGCAGGGACTCTGACAGTGCAGCATTCCCTCCCTCATTACTAGCATTGAAATGCCTGTTAAGGTTATATTCTCAAGTGTCTGGAGTGGGACTTTAAGCCACAACCTTCTAACTCACAAGGCAAGAGTGCTATCAACTGAGTCACAGCTCACACGAGCAAGGTACCTGCTAAATGCCTAAACTTTAGGGTCACAGAGCCCATGGCATGAAAAAATAGCATTGACCCAAAACTCGCACTTCGATCACTGTGGAATTAAGAGCTTCAGTGTCCCCCATGGCCCACCATTAAACCCAGGACTGAAGGAGATACTAGCTAGCACAAGACATTCAGTATTAATGCAAAACACTTGCTACTGTTTGGTGGCTAATAAAATCATTTATTTCAGAAGTGAACAAAATTAGGCTTTGCTATGATCTTCCACAGTTTAGTGACCTAATGACATTTATAGTCTACATTCACTTGAGCAGAGACCTGACGAGCCCATGTGACTGTGATATCTTACCCGAGTAAGAGTTCCACCTCCAGTTGGAGGAGGTAAAAGTAGAAAAGTGGAAGGAAATTGAAGAAAAGCATAAGCAAAAGAGTCAGCTAAATATGGAAAATATTAAAGTGAAACCCAGCATCATTGACTGATAACCATTCAGACATTGGATTTTAAAAATTGCTGGAATTACAGACTAGGTGCTGCACTGTTAGAGATGCCATCTGTCAAGTGAGATGTTAAATCGAGGCCTCACCCACTCTCTCAGATGGATATAAAATAGCTGACACTGTTCAAAGAAGAGCAGGGAAGTTCTTCCTGGTATCCTGGCCAAAATTGTCCCCCGACCAACATCACTATAACAAACTATCTGGTTGTCATCTCATTGGTATTTATGGAACCTTGCTGTGTACACATTGACTTCTGTGTTTCTTACATTACAACAATGACTTTGCTCAGAATTACCTCTGGCTGTAAAGTGCATTGGGACATCCTGGGATCATGAAAGGTTTAAGTAAGTGGTTCCCAAACTGTAGGTCACAACCAAATTGGAATCCCAGAAACAGTGATTGAGGTCATGAGCTCCTGCTCCTCCAAAACTATGTCCCACACTGGCACAGAGGCACAGGCAGCATCCAGCCCTGCCCGCATCTTGCCTGTCATTTGGTGTCGGGATTTTGTTGTTCTTCTCAAGACCATTTTAAAATGTTGCCTCACTTGTGGCCGGTTGTGGCTGGGGTTGTTTGAGCTGCCTCCAGCTGGCTGACCATTGAGGTGGGGGTGGGGGAGAGTGTGAATAGGGGAGAGAGACTGATTACAGTTAGTGTGTGTGGTGTGGGACAGGGGCTGACTGCAGTATGTGTTGGAGAGGGAAGAGTAGCTTATCACAGTGGGAGTATATGTGTGGCAGGAAGAGGGGCTAATTATGGTGTTTATATGGTGAGGAGAGGCGCTGATTACAAGATATATGCACGAGTAGGTGGGAGAGGGGCTGATTACATTGTACATGTCTGTAGTGGGGAGGGAACGGTGGTGGAGAGGGACTTCACTGAGTCTTGTCACTGGGAAATATGGACAGCTTATCTAAGACCTCAGTGGCCAGTAACTGTGGCATGTTATGTTCTATGCCTGTTTAGAAGCATTCCACTTTCTACTTTCCTCAGGTTGGGAGGAGCACAGCTCCCTATTTGGATAAATTACTTACCTTGTGAATTAAATTGATTTTATTTTAAAGCTGCATTGTGCGTAGCAGAATCTATAGTGAAACTGCAGCCCCAGGACTTTAAATATTATATTGAGTCATTTGAAACCCTAAGAAAATTAAAAGTTTATTTCACTCCTCTCACATTAAAATCAATTATGTCAAGATAGCCTTTGGGGAACCTTGGTGTGACATTGCTATAGATTGGTAAGCTGAATGCAAATATAAATATCAATAGTATCTATTGCTTCCTGGCCATTATCCATGAGCTGGTGTGGCTCATAGTGGCTAATAGACTGCTGAGTACTTAAAATAATAATATTTTTACCAAGTACTTTAAAAGCACAAATTGTTATATTTATATGATTATTATATGTTGAAACCCAAATTTTAATAATTATATTATGAATGTTGCTATGCTGTTATTCTGCTTTATTGCTGTTTTTGTTGTACCTGGGGTCACATTAATTTGTAAGTGTTAAAATGGGCGTCACATTGGAAAATAATTTGGGAAGCACTGGTTGAATTTATTTTTTGAAGTTAGTTTTTCCTTTGTGGGTAAATGCATATAGTTTCTCCTTTAAATTCCCCTTTGCTATGTCCACTAATAATGTTTGTCCCATGGCAGAGTTGCAGGATAGATTGAGGCAAAAAAAAATTCTTAAATAGCTCTTAATCCTCAATGCTATTGAAAAAAATACCTAATATTTATGATTAGAAACATTGGCCCAAGATGAAGTGCTACATGCACAGCCAAGAAAAAATAACCTCTTCTATGCTGGCACACCTATCTGGTGGTGAAGATTGACATGATCTTTCAATTGAGAATCTAGCACTCTATTATTAGGGCTATTGGAGATCATTCTGAAAATGTATAAGCGACTGAGGTGAAATTTGTCCCCATAAAGACACTAGTCTTACCAGAAGCTGTAAAGAAATTGGCAAACTTGTCTTGAAATAGATTCCTTCAAAGGTGAGAAATTATGCTAATAGGATGAAAGAGAAAGGACGAGCAAAGTTATTTATGAAATGTGTTCGCATTATCCCAATGCAAACAGGTCTCTGAAGTGAAGTTGCATAGGAAAAGCCAGAAATGACCCAGATTCAATACCCACGCTCTACTAATTTAGCTCATGTCAGTTATGTTCAACCAATGGTGGTGCTAAAGTTTTCTTAGTTTACTTGGTAAGGGCTAGGAAAATTATCCAGAGTTTCTGTTCCTGATCATTATATTGAGAACCTGCTGGAAATGTACATGTGTGGACTGTTTTGGGCTCAACTGTGCTATGTTCCCTAGTTAACTGGCCAACCAGAATTCGGTGTTAATACTTACAAATGAATACCAGCCGCTTATGCTGAGGAATCGGGGCACTCCCACATAGAGTAAATGCCATCAGTTGGATAGAGAAAACTGGTAAAGTCTTAAGAAAATATAAAATATGTTGAAATGAAAAATCAGATGCCAGTATGTTTGCTAATTAGTGTGAACAAAAATGGGGAAAAGGTGGAACTCTTGAACAGGTAGACAGGGAAAGTCTTGTGCGACTTTTTTTAAGTGTATCTGAATTGAGAATCCTGGAATCTTGTGATTTCACTTAACACTAAAAAACCTCTACAAAAGTTATCCCTTACTTTTCTACCATTTATCTTAAATTTAATTCCAGTGTATCTTTTGATGACCTCCATGTGAACTTGAAGGCAGCCTTTTTATAAATTGACACAAGCTGGGAGTTGAACCATGACAATAAGTGTGAGAACTTGAACTCAACTATGTGCTGAAAATCAATTTAAATGATTATGACTGGAGAGCCTTTTATCACAATGTTCATGTACTAAAATCCCAATAAGTCCTCAGGACAGCATGTGAATTATGGTGCAGAGGTATTCAGTCTCTAGTACAGACAGCTCAGCTTTGTATTTTAATAATTACTGTTAGAATTGTTTGGGTTTTGATGGCACAAAGATGATATTGTTATGGAATTGCATGGAGAGTGATCTGAACATGTATTAGAACAGCATCACTGTTTCAGAAAATGTACAGGAGATGTTGGAGCATAAATCATTCTCAGCAGAGAAAGCAGCAGGATACATTGCTATGTGAATTTGATAATTAAAGCTACCATTCTCCTGCATACCCATAAACAGAGGTTATCCAGCATTTTAGACATATATTCCTTGGATGAGTAAAATAAGAATATCACTATATGACACCCGAAGGCACGTCATAGAATAAAATGGACTATTCTTCTCAGACAAACTGCAGCATAGAAATGGTGGAGCTCAGTTTCTACATGTGACCAACACAGTAAATCAGATTATTGATTGGACAACATATTTAATGGAAACAAATTTATTGCTCTCTTTAACGCAGGTTTTTTTAAGGCATTAGATCACTGCAAGATAATTCAGCCTTCACTTGAAAGTTATGAAGTTGTCATTTGTCTTTCTCAAGATGAGCATGAAACACTGTAATCTGTGATGCTGCACGGCCATGTTTTGTTTAAATAGATCTTTTATTTATATAGGTAAGTTTTAATTATCAGTCGTACTTGTAATTCTACTAGCTAACAAATCAACCAATTTATGCATACTCTTTGGAATTTGAGTTGTTATTCACCCCACAGTTTGTTGCCCTTTACCTCTTATTACTATGAATTATCATATTTAATTTTCTTCAGTCAGAAGAGAGGTTGTATTGTGGAATAGACATCAGAATACAATTATGTGCATCTTTTGACATTTTACATTCTCCTTCACTATGCATTGGTCACAGTTCTGGAACCAAGGTTCTAAAACTACAAGAATGTATTTTCGACCATTGTCAAAGATCAGGAACCAAGTTGATTGTTGAATGTGAATCCTTTTTTAAATCTTTTGAAAATAATGTTTTAGATTATGGTTTCAATATGGTTTAGCGAATACAGACAATGATCTCCTGACCGTGAAAAACTGAAACTTCTAATTGGAGCTACCAGCAGCCTTTGTATGGAGAGAAATTGATAGTGGGCATTTTTTTTTTACTGGTTTCAAAATGAATGAAGGGTAGAAGAACCAATTTCTCAGATTTAGCTATAGATTCCTAGACCATGTAACTACATTAGGCATTTGTATTAGGTTGTACTTTATTGCCATTGTTGAGGAAAATCAGGAAAAACACTCCATTCAAATGCAGCAAAGTAGGTCAGAGTCAAATTAATTTGTTGGCTTAACATTGTACCAGTTAGTGAGGTTAAGATTTAATTATTAGATTTTGTTTGTTTCACAGTTTTGCACAAATGTGTTCATGATGTGTGAGCCCAACACTAGTTGATATTTTGATGAAAAGTTCAAACTTAGTTTTATCTGGCATTATTACCTGGCTTTGGAGTGTGATTTAGTAACTTACGCATACTATATGTCTTCCATGCCCTTAGTGCTTTCTGTGCCTGAATCGGTTTTCAGTTGTGTATTTATTTCAATTGTTTAGTGCTCTTTCTGTATGTCATACAAGAAACGATTGAGATACTGTTTCTCACCTGATACATGCCACACGAAGATTGTTTCACACAGAGCAGCAAGTGTTGGTTGCTGGAGGAACTCCGGCTCAGAATTGATGAGCTGGAGTCTGAGCTCTGGACACTGCGGCACATCCGGGAAGGGGAGAGTTACCTGGACGCTTTGTATCAGGAGGCGGTCACACCTGGTAGATTAAGTATCTCAAGTCCGGTCAGTGGTCAGGGTCAGCAGGGTGTGACTGCAAGTGAGGCAGGTAGATGCATCCTGTGTTCAGGAACAGAGGAGCCTCAGCTCTTGGCCTTGTCCAACAAATACGAGGTACTTGCTCCCTGTGTGGATGAGGAAGAGGGCTGTAGGAGGATGAGCCAGCTGACCACGGCACCATAGCACAGGAGGCCATTCAAGAGGGGGGAGCAAAAAGACAAGTGGTATTTGTAGGGGATTCTATAATTAGGGGAATTGATAGCTTCCTTTGTAAGCAGGATCGAGAGTCCCACATGCTATGTTGACTGCCCGGTGCCAGGGTGAGGGACATCTCTGACCGGCTTGAAAGGATATTGGAGAGGGAGGGGGAGGATCCAGTTGTTGTGGTCCACGTCGGGACAAATAACATAGGTAAGACTAGGAAAGAGGACCTGTTTGGGGATTATCAGGAACTAGGAACTAAATTAAAGAACAGGTCTTCAAGGGTTATAATTTCCGGATGACTATCTGAGCCACGTGCAAATTGGCATAGGGACACGAGAATAAGGGAAGTAAACACGTGGCTAAAGGAGTGGTGCGGGAAAGAGGGGTTCCATTTTGTGGGGCACTGGTATCAGTATTGGACCAGGAGGAATCTGTACCATTGGGACGGTCTCCACCTGAACCGATCTGAGACCAATGTTCTAGCGAAAAGGTTAAATAGGGTGGTAAACAGGACTTTAAACTAGAAAGTGGGGGAGGAGGGAAGGGTAAAACTCCAAGAAGCATGACTAATGGGAAACAAAGCAGCAGATTAGTGTGTGGGGGGGTGGATTCAACTTCATGGAAAATTATGAAAAAACTGAAAAGAAAGGAGAGCCCAGGAGAGGCTATTAAAATCTCCAGAACACAAAATAGGACAGAGTGTTTGGAAAGGGCTAGAAATCTAACTTCAAGCACTTCAGATAAAGGGATGACAATGAGAAAGGGGACGGGAAATACAGGACTGAAGGTGTTGTATCTGAATGCACACAGTATACGAAATAAGGTAAATGAGCTTGTGACACAGATTGAAATTGGCAGGTATGATGTGGTGGGCATGACGGAGACATGGCTGCAAGGGGTTCAGGACTGGGAGCTAAATATCCAAGGATATACATCCTATCGAAAAGATAGACAGGTTGGCAGAGGGGTGGGGTTGCTTTGTTAGTAAGAAATTAAATTAAATTAAATTGGTAGCAAGAAATGATGTAGGGTCAGATGATGTAGAATCTGTGTGGGTAGAGTTGAGGAACTGCAAAGGTAAAAAAAAAACCATAATGGAAGTTATGGACAGGCCTCCGAATAGTAGTCAGGACATGGGGCACAAGATACACCAGGAGATAGAAAAGGTGTGTAAGAAAGGCAAGGTTACAGTGATCATGGGGGATTTCAAAATGCAGGTTGACTGGGAAAATCAGGTTGGTAGTGGATCCCAAGAAAAGGAATTTGTAGAATGTCTACGAGATGGCTTTTTGGAGCAGCTTGTGGTGGAGCCCACAAGGGAACAGGCAATTCTAAATATAGTGTTGTGTAATGAGGCAGATTTGATAAGGGAGCTTAAGGTAAAGGAACCTTTAGGAGGAAGTGACCATAATATGATAGAATTTACCCTGCAATTTGAGAGGAAAAAGCTGGAATCAGAAGTAACGGTATTACAGTTGAATAAAGGCAACTACAGAGGCATGAGGGAGGAGCTGGCCAGAATTGACTGGGAGATGAGCCTGGCAGGAAAGACAGTGGAACAGCAATGGCAGGAATTTCTGGGAGTAATTTGGGAGACACAGCAAAAATTCATCCCTAGGAAGAAGAAGCATACTAAAGGGAGGATGAGGCCACCATGGCTGACAAGGGAAGTCAGGGACAGCATAAAAGCTGAAGAGAAAACATACAATGCGGCGAAGAGCAGTGAGAAACCAGGGGATTGGGAAGCCTACAAAGACCAACAGAGGACAACTAAAAAAGAAATAAGGAGGGAGAAGATTAAATATGAGGGTAAACTAGCCAGTAATATAAAAGAAGATTGCAAGAGTTTTTTTAGATATATAAAGGGTAAGAGAGAGGCAAAAGTGGACATTGGGCCACTGGAAAATGACGCTGGAGAAGTAGTAGTGGGGAACAAAAAAATGGCAGAGGAACTGATTAGGTAGTTTGCGTCAGTCTTCACAGTGGAAGACACGAGTGACATCTCCAAAGTTCAAGAGAGTCGGGGGGCAGAAGTGAGTATGGTGGTCATTACCAAGGAGAAGGTGCTAGGAAAACTGAAAGGTCTGAAGTTGGATAAATCACCTGGACCAGATGGATTACATCCCAGAGTTCTGAAGGAGATAACTGAAGAGATAGTGGAGGCGTTAGTGGTGATCTTTCAGGAATTACTGGAGTCAGGGAGGGTCCCAGAGGACTGGAAAATTGCTAATGTAACCCCCCTGTTTAAGAAGGGAGTGAGGACAAAGATGGGAAATTACAGGACGATTAGCCTGACCTCGGTTGTTGGTAAGATTTTAGAGTTCATTATTAAGGATGAGATTTCAGAATACTTGGAAGTGAATGTAAAATTGGGCAAAGTCAGCATGGTTTCATCAAGGGGAGGTCATGCCTGAAAAATCTGTTCGAATTCTTTGAGGAGGTAACAAGTATGTTAGACAAAGGAGAGCCAATGGATGTTATCTACTTGGACTTCCAGAAGGCCTTTGACAAGGTGCCGCACAGGAGGCTGCTCAGTAAGATAAGAACCCATGGCGTTAGAGGCAAGGTATTAGCACGGATAGAAGATTGGCTGTCTGGCAGGAGGCAGAGAGTGGGGATAAGGGGGTCCTTCTCAGGATGGCAGCCGGTGACTAGTGGAGTTCCGCAGGGATCAGTGTTGGGACCACAACTTTTCACTTTGTACATTAATGATCTAGATGAAGGAACTGAGGGCATCCTGGCTAAGTTTGCAGATGATACAAAGGTAGATGGAGGGACAGGTAGTATTGAGGAGGTGGGGAGGCTGCAGAAGGATTTGGACAGGTTAGGAGAATGGGCAAAGAATTGGCAGATGGAATACAATGAGGGGAAGTGTGAGGTCATGCACTTTGGTAGGAAGAATAGTGGCATGGACTATTTTCTAAATGGGGAGAGAATTCAGAAATCTGGAGTGCAAAGGGACTTGGAAGTCCTAGTCCAGGATTCTCTTAAGGTTAACTTGCATGTTGAGTCGGTAGTTAGGAAGGCAAATGCAATGTTGGCATGTATTTTGAGAGGACTAGAATATAAAAGCAGGGATGTGCTGCTGAGGCTTTATAAGGCTCTGGTCAGACCACATTTAGAATATTGTGAGCAATTTTGGGCCCCGTATCTCAGGAAGGATGTGCTGGCCCTGGAGAGGGTCCAGAGGAAGTTCACGAGAATGATCCCAGGAATGAAAGGCTTAACATATGAGGAACGTTTGAGGACTCTGGGTCTATACTCGATGGAGTTTCGAAGGATGAGGGGGGATCTAATTGAAACTTACAGAATACTGAAAGACCTGGATAGAGTGGACGTGGGGAAGATGTTTCCATTAGTAGGAGAGACTGGGACCCAAGGGCACAGCCTCAGAGTAAAGGGAAGACCTTTTAGAACAGAGGTGAGGAGAAACTTCTTTAGCCAGAGAGTGGTGAATCTATGGAATTCATTGCCACAGAAGGCTGTGGAGGTCAGGTCATTGAGTGTATTTAAGACCGAGATAGATAGGTTCTTGATTGGTAAGGGGATCAAAGGATACGGGGAGAAGGCGGGAGAATGGGGTTGAGAAACTTATCAGCTATGATTGAATGGCGGAACAGACTCGATGGGCCAATTGGCTTAATTCTGCTCCTATGTCTTATGGTCTTATGGAGTATTTGTCAGATGAGATTGTATTTCAACCTGACTGAGTTTCCGTATTTTCAAGACTGCGTTTTGTGGATATAAAACGTGTATCTTTGCTGATACATATCTGGAATACAGCCGAAATTTCAGTTGGGTTGCAACAGTGCATTACAAATGATTGATGTTGCAAATTATTTGGTTATTTGTGCACCAGAGAGTCCATTAAAAGACATGAAATAAATAGAATAAAAAAACTCCAGACTGTGGAAATCAGAAATAAAATCAGAAAACACTGGTCTACACAGCAGGTCAGATAGCATATGTAGAGATGAGAAAAGTTATGTTTTGAACATGTACCCTTCGGCAGAACTGATGGAAAGAACACATCAAACATCATAACCTGTATTTTCTCATACCAACCTACTGTGTCACATTTCCACGTTTCATTAAAAGAGAAATATTGTTTGTGATGTACACTGATAAACTAATTGAGGTTTATTTGACTGCGCCTTGTTATTAGTTTTGGTTGTAAAGTTACTGTTTTAAAAAAAATCTTTGTTCTTCCACTCATTAGGATTAAGCATGATGATGGAGGGATTAACATTCTCATTGGCACATACTGTGACACTGTTGAATTCTATAAATGGCAGGATCTTGATTTTTATTGCAAAGCATGTCTAGTTTGTAGCTTGATCCAACTAGAGTAACCAGGGCTCCAAAGGTTAGATTATAAAGAGAGATTACATACACTAGGCTCTTTTCCCCCAGAATTTAGAAGGTTATTAATGATTTGATTGAAGCTTTTAGGAAGTTGAAACTAGTAGATGGGGTGGATAGAGAGAAACTTTTTCACCTGGTGGGGAGTCCAGGCAAGAGGGTGTAATTTTAAAATTAGAGCCAGACCATCAAGGAGCAAAGTTATGAACTACCCTTTCATGCAAGGGGTAATAGAAGTGTGGCACCCCTTCTCACAAAGGCAATAGATCTGCCCCCTCAATCAATCATTTTAAACTTGAAATTGATAGATTTTTGCTGGACATGGAAACAAAAGGAAATGGTGCCAAGACAAGTGGATAGAGTTAAGATACAGATCAGCCATGATCCCATTGAACAGTCGAACAGGCTCAAGACATTGAATGGCCCGCTCCTGTTTCAATGTTCTTATGCTCTAGGTGTGATACAGATGTTTTAGAGAATTTGAGCAAATGAATACTTAGACTAAAATTTTAGAAATTGTATTTATTTTGCATAACAATGGGCCATAGTTAATGGAGACAACACTGCGATTGCTCACTGCCAATCAGGCACATAACTGGGCAGCAATGGGCCTCCCCTTTGATCAAGGACCCCAGGGATGGAAATCCTGCCCCCTGAGAGCTACCTGTTGGTCAGTCAGAGGCCCGCAGCACTTCATTGCCCAGCAGTGCCACCAGGGAGGAAGCAGCTGTTTCTGCTGCTGGTATTACACCCATCCAAGGCCGAGAATTGCCAATAGACCCAGGCGCACGTGACTGGTGGTTTGGGGGGGGGATCGCGTGGGGAGGGAGGGAGGTCGGCATCAAGGGCAGTGGGCTAGCTCCCAGAGGGCCTCCCTTTTCCTTTGCTGGGTCCCTTGATCAGACAATGAGTGCCTTTGAACAAGGGACCCAGCCCACTCTGTCCCTGAT
The DNA here is from genome assembly GCF_017639515.1 of Carcharodon carcharias. Lineage (NCBI taxonomy): Eukaryota > Metazoa > Chordata > Chondrichthyes > Lamniformes > Lamnidae > Carcharodon > Carcharodon carcharias. The sequence goes on from NC_054475.1 coordinate 114,893,707, forward strand.
GTCTGCAAGCAACAGAATTTACTTTTCAGGCTTGCTGAACAGTGAGTCCTCACCGTTGCTGGGTAAATATAATCAGCGGTGGGCTAAGGACTTCAATTGGTGGTGGGGCAGGAAGGCAGCCCATGGGCTTTCCCACCCTGGACTTGATCGGGGCTGAAGCAGGAAGGTGGTGCAGTCCCCGCCCACCACCCTCCTGGCCAATTAAATGGCCCCCTGTCATCAAATTTGCCTCAGGGAGGGTATTAATTTCTGCCCTGTAACTTTTGTTCTCATGCAATTTAACTGCACTTTCCATAAAGAGCAATTTATATTTTAAGTTTACATTTTAGTGTTTTTTAACTTCCCTGATACTCAGCCTGCTTGCTATTTCTACAGGCATATTTCCACAAAACAACAAGAGCTTGTATTTATATAACACGTTTAATGTAATAAAAATGTCCCGATGCGCTTCATCAGAACAGTATAAAACAAAAATTTGACACCAAGCTACATAGAGATACTAGGGCAGATGATGAAAATCTTAGTCCAGGAAGTAGGCTTGAAGGAGCATGTTAAAGGAGGAATGAGAGGTAGAGAGATGGAAGGGTCTAGGGGAATTCCAAAGCTTAGCGTTAGGATCATATAAAAAGCATTTCCTCAAAGTGGTCCGTAAATTAAGAATTTTTGTGTGTGTGTGTAGCCCCCTTTTAATTTGTGAGTGATTCAATTTAAAAAGAACCAGCAGCAAAGCCTTGGTCTTAAGCAAGAAAAAGGTTTGTTTATTACGGAAAATTCTGCTGTAAGTTACTTAAGTAAATGTAATAAAGTTACTAACTGAATACAGGCACAGATTAAATGCAGATAGAAATTAACATGAAATTCCGCTCAGTCGTTTAAGATGTTGTTGCAGGCCCATAGCTTGTAGTTGAAGCATTGGTTGTCTGGAGTGAAGGTTTAAAATTGAAGAGTTGTGTTCAGCAGCTGTGATGGCTTCTGTAGTTGAATAGTCAGTGATCGCCTTTATGGGTGGACTTAGCATGCCTTGGGAAGAGAGAGAATGTTTCTTGTTCCTCACTAGTTCTGCAGTTACAGCACTTGCAGATTACCTGGATGTTTTCGACAGAATAGCAGGTGATTTCTGAATGTCCTTGGTCAAGAACCCTCTCAGATGATGTCTTCCTGAGTACTTCCTGGGGTTCTGCACACATGGCTTTTTCAACCTGTCATTATACAAACTTCGGCCCATCGAGTCTGCACCGACACGTAAGAAACACCTGACCTACCTACCTACGTAATCCCATTTACCAGCACTTGGTCCATAGCCTTGAATGCTATGACATGCCAGGTGCTCCTCCAGGTACTTTTTAAAGGATGTGAGGCAACCCGCCTCCACCACTCTCCCAGGCAGTACATTCCAGACCGTCGCCACCCTCTGTCTAAAAAAGTTTTTCCTCACATCCCCCCTAAACCTCCTGCCCCTCACCTTGAACTTATGTCCCCTTGTGACTGACCCTTCAACTAAGAGGAACAGCTGCTCCCTATTCACCCTGTCCATGCCCCTCATAATCTTGTACAACTCGACCAGGTCGCCCCTCTGCTCCAATGAAAACAACCCAAGTCTATCCAACCTCTCTTCATAACTTAAATGTTTCATCCCAGGCAACGTCCTGGTGAATCTCCTCAGCACTCCGTCCAGTGCAACCACATCCTTCCAGGCAAATAAATTAATCTTGAGTTCCTTTGAAGTATCTTCCTGCCTCCTGTTCTCTCAGAAGTTAAGGAATCTTCACACCTTTAGAAGATTCAGCGGACAGCCCTGGAGGAGCCCTGCATTTTAATGACTCTGTGATCAGTTCTGGAGATAAGAGTCTGACAGGTCTGAACAAGCACATAAAGATGCCAAGATGTTTGTCCTGCACTTTGGAAAAGGATTTTAAACTTCATTTAAATGTTAAAAAGCAAAAATGTACCTTTAAACAGTTGCCCTTAAAAATCTATAATTTCATATTACACACTCACGGTGACATTAGAGACTTGGCAGCTGAAGGCATGGAGACCAATGGTTGAGCGATTAAAATCAAATGCTCAAGAAACGCTCAGGAGGCCAGATTTATGGGAGTGCAGATATCTCAGAGGGTTATGTGGCTGTAGGAGTTATACAGAGATAGGAAGAGCCAGGATAGGGAGGTATTTGAAAACAAGGGTGAGAATTTTAAAATTGAGGCATTGCTTAGTTGGCAGCCTAGGTCGGTCAGAAAGCAGGAGAATGATGGGTTAAAGGGACTTGGTATGAGCTAGGACACAAACAACAAAGGTTTGAATGACATCAGGTTTACAGAGGATGGAATGTGGGAAGCTGGCAGGAGTGTGTTGGAATAGTTAAGTGCAGAGGTAGCAGATGAACCGAGTTGGGGCAGAGTCAGGCGATATTACAGAGATGGTAATAGGCAGCCTAATGGTGCTGCAGATTTGTGGTCAGAAGCTCATCCTGGGGTCAGATATGATACCTAGGTTGCTAACAGCTTGGTTCAGCCTTCAACAGTTGCCAGAGAGAGAGAGAGCAGTTGGTAACTAGGAAACAGAGATTATAGCAGGAGCCGATATGATTGAAAGAAATTTCAACTCATCCAATACTGGATGTCTGGTGAGCAGTCTGACAATTGAGAGTACCACAATAGGTTTTCCATATATTCCCCAAATGATGGCCTTTCATTTTCCACATTCCTAATTTTCCTCCTCACCTCTTTGCTTCTGCTGCTGGTTTCTTTCCTTGCATCCCACTGTAATGCTGTCTCTGTTTTTTCCCACTTCCAACATGGGAATGAGGCCCAATGTTGAAAGCAGTGCTTGCCTTAGTGATTCAAATAACAAAAAACCTGTTCCCGCTTTCTTTAAATAATGTTGCCCACCACCACCCAAGCAGCTCCATGTTAAAAACAGGCAAGTTTTACAAATTATGAGGTTTATAAAATTGTTGTGTTTTGGAGCAGTCTCTTAATTTAAGGTAAAATGAAGGTAGTCATGTATTTTTTATTCATTCAAGGGACGTGAGCATCATTGGCAAGGCCAGCATTTAATGCTGATCCCAAATTGCCTTTGAGAAAGTGGTGGTGAACTGCCTTCTTGAACTGTTGAAGTCCATGTGGAGTAGGTGCACCCACAATGCTGTTAGGGTAGAATTTCCTGAATTTTGACCCAGCGACGGTGAAGGAATGACAATATCCCTTCAAGTCAGGATGGTGTTTGGCTTGGAGGGGAACTTGCAGGTGGTGATGTTCCCGTACATCTGCCCTTGTCCTTCTAGGTGGTAGAGGTCGCAGGTTTGGAAGGTGGTGTCAAAGGAGCTTTGCAGATGATACGCACTGCTGCCACTGTGCATTATTGGTGGAGAAAGTGAATGTTTAAGGTACTGGATACTGGATGATGTTGCCAATCAAGTGGCTGCTTTGTCCTGGATGGTATCAAGCTTCCTGAATATTCTTGGGGGTGCCCTCATCCAGGCAAGTGGGGAATATTCCATCACACTCCTGACATGTGCCTTGTAGATGGTGGACAGGCTTTGGGGAGTCAGCAGATGAGTTACTCTCCACAGAATGTGACCTGTTCTGAAGTCTGCCTGGCTATAAGCCTGGGTAGTTTGATTGTTAGAGATCAAAGGGAGGCTTAAATTGTTTTGCTGGGAAGAAAATGTAAGTGTTCATGGTTGGAGACAATTACAGCAAACATTGAGTTCACAATGGGTGGCCTTTTTTCCCAAAGTCCCAGAAAGGTATTAGAAGGTATGATTCTCTCCTGGTGTTTGACAAAGTGTTTACTAAAACCCGCTTTCACAACCATATTTCCTTCCTCAGTGACTGTCTCCACCTCCGACTTACCCCACGTGGATTTCAGCTGAAGTTCCATCCCTCATGTTTCGAACCCACCCAGGATTACAGGTATCTCCGGGACATACAACGCTCCTCGGACTGCTGTTCTCGTCGCATTCTGAGATCCACACTCAGTGCCATGTGTCACCATATGAATACACTCGACCTCTCCCTCCAGCAGCACCACCGCACCCTATTTCTCAGCTGCCCATGCCCCCAGTTTCATTTTATTCTTTGTCTCATCCAACACCTCAACAAGAACCTTTGTCTCTTTCTTTCAGGTGCAAAGGAACGCAAGCTCCAAACAACTCATCGACACCAACACCCATCCAGGACCCTCCACCCCTGCCTGTCCCTCTGTCCCCATCCCGTCTTCCAATCCCAGCCCCGGCCGTGTATTCACTATACCCCATCACCTTCCCCTCTCCGATGCTGAACGTTCAGTGCTCAGCAAAGGACTTAGATTCATACCCTTGCGCCCTCATCTCAATGAATTTTGGGCTCAGCACAATGCTGACTCTTCTTCCACTGCATTCGTCTCCGTGCTCACTTCTTTGGGCAGGAATCCTCTCCCCGTTCAAACAGATCCTTTTACCTGCCTCCAATATTCTCCCTCCACTTGGACCCCTCCCTCTGGATTCTTACCTTCTCTTGATCTTTTCATTGAGAACTGTCGGCGTGACATTAGTCATCTCAATTTCTCTGCTCTTCTCACCCACTCTAACCTGTCTCTCTCTGAACTTGCTACACTCCGTTCTCTCAGGTCCAACTCTGACATTGTCATCAAACCTGCTGACAAGGTTGGTGCTCTTGTTGTCTGGCGCACTGACCTCTACCTCGCAGAGGCTGAGCGTCAACTTGCAGACACTTCCTCCTACCTCCCCCTGGACCATGACCCCACCACTGAACATCAAGCTGTTGTTTCCAGGACTGTTACTGACCTCATCTCCTCTGGAGATCTTCCTTCCACAGCTTCCAACCTGATAGTCGCCCAACCTCGGATGGCCCACTTCTACCTCCTATCCAAAATCCACAAACAGGACTGTCCCGGCAGACCGATCATGTCAGCCTATTCCTGCCCCATGGAACTCCTTTCTTGCTATCTTGACTCCATTCTCTCTCCCCTTGTCCAGTCCCTTCCCACCTACATCCGTGATTCCTCTGACACCCTACATCATATCAACAATTTCCAGTTCCCTGGCCCCAACCGCCTCCTCTTCACCATGGACGTCCAATCCCTCTACACCTCCATCCCCCACCAGGATGGTCTGATGGCTCTCCGCTTCTTCCTTGAAAAGAGGTCCGAACAATCCCCATCCACCACTACTGTTTTCCTTCTGGCTGAATTTGTTCTCACACTGAACAATTTCTCCTTAAACTCCTCTCACTTCCTCCAAATAAAAGGTGTGGCTATGGGTCCCATATGGGCCCCAGTTATGCCTGTCTCTTTATGGGGTATGTGGAACATTCCTTGTTCCAGTCCTACTCCGGCCCCCTCCCACAACTCTTTCTCTGGTACATCGATGATTACTTCGGTGCTGCTTCATGCTCTCGTCTGGACCTGAAAAAATTTATTAATTTTGCTTCCAATTTCCACCCCTCCATCATTTTCACATGTTTCATCTCTGACACTTCCCTTCCCTTCCTTGACCTCTCTATCTCAATTTCTCGTGATAGACTGTCCACCAATATTCATTATAAGCCTACTGACTCCCACAGCTACCTCGACTGCAGCTCCTCACACCCCGCTTCCTGTAAGGACTCCATCCCATTCTCTCAGTTCCTTCGCCTCCGTCGCATCTGTTCTGATGATGCCACTTTCAAAAACAGTTCCTCTGACACGTCTTCCTTCTTCCTTAACCGAGGTTTTCCACCCATAGCGGTTGACAGGGCTCTCAACCGTGTCTGGCCCATCTCCCGCGCATCTGTCCTCACACCTTCCTCTCCCTCCCAGGACCCCTTGTCCTCACTTATCACCCCACCAGCCTCCACATTCAAAGGATCATCCTCCACCATTTCCGCCAATTCCAGTATGATGCCAGCACCAAACACACCTTCCCTTCGTCCCCCCCGACGGCATTCTGCAGGAATCGTTCCCTCCGAGACAACCTGGTCCACTCCTCTATCACCCCCTACACCTCAACCCCCTCCCACGGCACCTTCCCATGCAACCGCAGAAGGTGCAACACCTGCCCCTTTACTTCCCCTCTCCTCATCGTTCAAGGGCCCAAACACTCCTTTCAAGTGCATTTCACTTGTATTTCCTTCAATTTCGTCTACTGCATATGTGGCTCCCGATGCGGTTTCCTCTACATTGGAGAGACCAAACGCAGACTGGGTGACCGCTTTGCAGAACACCTTTGGTCTGTCCGCAAGCATTACCCAGACCTCCCTGTCGCTTGCCATTTCAACACTTCACCCTGCTCTCATGCCCACGTGTCCATCCTTGGCCTGCTGCATTGTTCCGGTGAAGTTCAATGCAAAGTGGAGGAACAGCACCTCATCTTCCAAATAGGCACTTTACAGCCTTCCGGACTGAATGTTGAGTTCAACAATTTTAGATCATGAACTCTCTCCTCCAATCCCACCCCCTTTCCGATCCCTGTTTTTTTCCAATAATTTATATAGATTTTTTTCCCACCTATTTCCATTATTTTTAAATGTATTTCCATCCATTGTTTTATTTCTACCTTTTAGCTTATTTTGATCCCTTCCCTTCACCCCACCACACCCCCACTAGGGCTATCTGTACCTTGTTTGTCCTGCTTTCTACCCTTAATTAGCACATTCCTTATATAATATCACCACCTTCAATACCTCTTTGTCCTTTTGTCTATGACATATTTTGGCTATCTCCACCTATAACTAGCCCTCTATCCAGCTCTACCTGTCCCACCTCCACGCCCCCCCCACCAGCTAATATTTCACCTCTCTTCTATTTTTACTTAGTTCTGTTGAAGAGTCATACGAACTCGAAACGTTAACTATGTTCCTCTCCGCAGATGCTGCCAGACCTGCTGAGTTTTTCCAGGTATTTTTATTTTTGTTAAGGTATTAAAAGTATCAGATTGTAAACAGTTGTGCTGTAAACCATCCTTTTGCTTCAAAGATAAAAGAGAGTTGAGGGCAAGAATATGTAATCAGCATTTCTACGTAGGTGCAAAGCTTATGTGTTTCACATTGCCATGGGGAAGAATGCAGAGGAAGCCATTTGTAAGGCTTTCCTACAAATCACTGACTATCACAGACAGCCACAGTTTTGTGTGGTCAGCAGAGAGAAGGAGCTGCTTGGCTTTGTGAACTATACAGCTGGAAGCGGGAGAGAGTTGATCTCTCATTGAAGAGATGCAACCCACAGCCATCTAAGGATTCTGGGAGATTTGCCACGGCTTGACCAGAGGGGAACAGTCGTCAGGACAGGCTTTACTGCTGGTAGTGGATTTGGGAAACTTTGAAAACTAAGGAAAGGAGTTGGAAGCGGTTATTCAAAGTTACTATTCAGCGAAGTGGGGAAATATAAATCCATTGGAAGCTGGGATCAACTGTGGACTGTTTGCTCTAAGGACTGTAATTCTGTGGAGAGTGAAATGTGTGATAAGTATAAAAGAGGAATGTTCCTTTCTGTAGTTTAAATTATAAATAAGTTTCCTAAAAAAAAGAAACCAGGGTTTAGTCAATCATGCTTGTTTCTGGTCATTTGTTACAGTAAAAGTTTTAGAACATGAAATCCTATTATGTCATTCTTTCAGCTAGTAACAGGAAGTTTTAATCCCTTTTTAAAAGTTGTCAGTCTCTACGGTAATCATTACATAAGCTATCTGGGTTCCAGAATTGTAGTAATATTGATAGCAAGTTATCTACTGAGATGTTACTGGTAATTGAAGCACTGTACTGCTGCAGAAAGAAACCTGATAATTCAGGTAGTGCCTCTCTGATGTTCATGGCCTAACTTTTCATGAAAGAGATATGAATTTATATAGCTCTTTATTAGATCACTGATGCATCCCCAAAACATTTCACTTGCAATGGACCCTGTGTTGCTCTGCTTTGTAACTGAGCTGAACTGGGGCCCAATTCTACCTCATATTTTGAGTACTTCAGTTGGTGTTTGTTTAGTGTTTGCACCTACTGCCAAATTTTATACTGAATCTGTTTTTAACAAGTGTTGTCTGTGCAAAAATATCACTAATATCACATATAAAATGAAACCTGAGATTAGGTTAGTTATTTTTAAAATACTCATGTTATCCAGCAGTGTGTTTTGTAAGTAGTACTTTATATTTCTATTTTAATCTATATGTCAAACAACCTACATTATCTTTATCTGAATTTGAAAAGCTGCTTAATTCTCTCCACTACCTTTTCTCTTCAAAGAGTCCACATTTCCTCTTTTCTCCTTAATAACCTCTGCTGTGGTTGTTGTTACTTTTCACAGCTTCCTAAGTAGCCTGGAAGGAATTAATATCCTGAAAACATGTCTAAATTATTCATAAAATCCTTGCTGCTTTCAGCTTTACTCTTTTCTTTCTGTGCTTGCTGCATGCTTTTCGGTGAGTGCGTCTTTTCCCCCATATCATTTCTCTGATTTTGTTAGGTATTTTGATTTGTTCCATTTTGTTGGTTATTCCCTGTAAACTATGTGGTGTCTCTTAAATGTAAAATTATTTCTGTTATTTCCTACTCATTCAAGTACTTTCCTAGGTTTGCAGTCCATAACTACTTTTTAAAAAATCTACTAATGCTTTATATCACAACTTTTCCTGGACGGTTAAACATCCCAACCTGTGTTTTCACAGTGAAAAGGTTAACTTTGTTCCTATTTCATGTTCATTGGTAAGAATGCAGTGATCCAGGCTGATTCTGTATTCTTTACAGAATCTGGTTCTAATGATTTAGTCTGTAACTTACACAAGGTCATTGTTTCTATCTTCCTGTTAAATTTGTGAATGTTTATTTTTTTCTGATGAGCCTCTCCCATTAATTTCTTAAATGCTGAATCAATTTTTTATCATTGTCATTGACTGATGTCTCTATCACATTCCTTGATTATCAAATCACAAACATAGCTTTCATTCTCTCTTCTGGCATTGATACCGACTTGTAATATTCTAGTCACTTTCCTAGCCCTACTAAGAATCTCATTAAATTGCTCAGGGAATAGATTATTTTTCTTCATCTCTAACAAGGTATATTAGGAGCTAATACAACCATAATAAGAGACTTTCTTTTCCTAACTTGAACTTTATGCCTGTCGTAGGGAATATTTTTTTTCTGTTGCCACTTGACTATAGGGCATCTCCACAATTGACCTTAATTGCATTTTTGTTTCCCCAGAATAGACCGTTTTAAAATGGTCTTGCAATTGTGCTTCTTTCTGGGATTTGTTTTGGGTTTCATGAATTTCTAATCAGTTGACTTGGTTTGCTCTCCAATCTTGCTGTGGTCCATTTTCTCTAAGATGAACCGCTTAGAATCTACATATTTATCCATCTATATTTATTACAATATAAGTCTTATGTATTACATACACCTTGTGGGTGTAACGCTTAATTCCTGATATGTCTTCCTGACATGCCTATTTTCATTACACCTATTTTTCAAATTTTTGTCATTTAAACTTAACTGCCTTCATTTTACTCACTTTATAATTTAATTTTCTAAGCTTGATCGCTGTAGCAGGTGACCCTGCTGTATATTCACTTCTGAGACATCCCAAGCTCCACTTTTGAAATAAGTTGGACCTGTTAAAACTATAAGACTGGGGCTGGTTTCAGCTGGAAGGGACAATTAGTCTCCTGCCTGCTGCCAAAAACCAGCCTGAAGTGCTTTAAGAACTGTGCTGTTAAAGTCCTTACTGCAGTTTTAAAAGCACTTCAAGAACTTGAAGCCAGTTCATCACGGGGCACGATTGCCCAAGAGGGTTTCCTAATTGTGAGCTTTGTGACTCTATTATTTAATGACTATGTTTTTTTTTTAAAAAAGAGCTAGCTTGCTGGGTAAGGGAACTTTTTTTTAAAATAAATAATCAGCAATAGATATATATGGTTCCAAAGTTTTACCTAAGATATTGCTGAGGAAACCTCTTTTATATGACTAATTCTTCACCCGTACACTCCTATACTCCAGCACATTCTCTGACCCCCCTCCCCCACAAACACTCCTGCTCATGCTATCACTACCACCCCTCTCCACAACCACTTTTACCTATCCCAAGTGTTCCTACATTTTTATTTTCCCTTCTATTGCTTCTCAAAATTCCCTCCTGTCTCCACTTTTTACTTCCACAACACCACTGTTAAACACCATGCATTTTCACAACTCCCTTCCTTCTATTGCCAAATTAGGAATGCAACCTAAATTCAATTTTCTAATAAACAGGATTAAAAAGATCCAGGATTGTACTACAAAGCAAATTACAAGCAGGGAAAAACAATCTGAACGAATGGTGAATAATGATCAGTCATGGTTAAATGAATTCTGAAAGACATCTAGATCGCTGATGTCAGTCATCCTCCATGAACCAAGATATTGAGAATTTATATAGGCTGTTCCAACATGTTTGGGGGTCAGGTGGATGGGTGGGAGGGCCATCATATCTATGAGGTCCCCCAAGGATATGCTGAGTCTCTCCCCCACCCAGAACCAGAAGTCCTTACATAAGGACACACATTAATCGCCTGGGAAGTTCAGACTTCCATTGGGCAATTACCCTGCACTGGAAGCCATCCGACTCTCAAATTTAAACTGATTGTCTTACCAGGATAGTTAGCCAGGAAAAGTCAAAAAACCTGAAAACCAGTTCTTATGCCTCGATAAATATCGTACTAACCCCCTCCCCCTCTTCCCCCCTTACTGAATCCCCAATTACCCCCCCACCCCACCCTCTCGTCAACACTCCCTACTACCCTCTTGACCTTCCAGCTATGCTCCTGACAAACCCCACTGACCACCCAATCCCCCTCCCACCCCATCTAACCATTCAACCAGCAATCCTCCCTAACCCCAATGCTAACCTTACACGCTTAACCTTCTGTAATATTAAAGCAAAATACTGCGGATGCTGGAAATCTGAAACAGAAACAGAAAATGCTGTAAAAATTCAGCAGGTCTAACGGCATCTGCGGAGAGAAAAACAGAGTTAACGTTTCAAATCTGCATGACTCTTCAGACTCCGAAGAAGAGTCATACGGACTTGAAATGTTAACTCTGTTTTGCTCTCCACAAAAGCTTAATCTTCTCCCCGGCTTTTCGAAGTGGCTGGGACCTTTAAACTTACCTACTTTATAGTGGCTTCCTTTTCCCTGACTCTCCATTCAACTGAAGACTTCGGGAGCCTGCTACACTGCACCATTCTCACCCAGCCCGTGTCGGAAGGTAAGGTGAGAAAGGTGCAGCTGCATTGCAGTAAAAGTGAATAGCAGTAAAGTGGCAATCTGAAGCATATACATGCTTTCCAGTGGGGGCAATGCATAGTAATGGGTAGCAAAGAATCCTTTCGGTTCTTCTTTAAGACCATTTGTTCTGCCCATATCACTACCCTCACTGTAATAATTAGGCCAGGATTCCCCGCTAATTGATCAAAAAACAGCACTAGAACCTGAGAGTTTTCAGCTCAGTACCACACAACAGATTATGTTTTTTTAACCATTTAGGATGATTTTATTGCACACAAATCTGCATAAATGGTTCCCAGACCAAATAAAAATGCTATTTAGTGATTCTAATTGGATACACCAATTAGATCACTAAATCACAGCAGCAAATTTTACATAGGATTGCCATCTGTTTCAGGCTTTTCACCTTTTAATGCTTTAGGGAAACAGTACTCCTTGCCCTTACTTTCCAGAGATATGTAAAAGGTATACACATGCTCAACAATTCCTCATATTTATAACTCTTTTCTGTTTTAAAATTATAAAGAACAGGCATTGCAATAAAATATAATTAAGTCGCAAATTTCAATCCCGTAATGATCCAAAACTCATGTCTATGTGTATTAACAAAATGACAGTACATATCTGTGCAGGGTTCTTACATTTAGCAAACGATGTAGAAATACAACATTCAGGATTGTTTCTTAGTTGTTATCCTACACCAAAGATACTAGATGTTGTGCAAAAAATGTGTGTATATGCCAGGAGAATTGAGGGCATTGGAACTAATCTGAGAGAAAATTACATTGCTTTGTTGTCAGATGATAGTTTTTTTTCTCTCTCGTAATGTTATGTATGACAGTGAAAGAATGGTGAGGGTTAGATAGAGAGGATATTGGAGATGAATTGTTCACAACTGCATGGTGCAACTAACTTTCCAAAGTTGCAATGGGAATTGTTCAAACCCATATTTAGACATTAATACTTTGTAATTTGATTAAAACTTCAGTTTAAACCTTTTATAAATTTGTGACAGTATTAATAGGAATTCCAAAAAGTTTTTTTTGGAAGGTTGCTTTACATTTCAATTTTCCTGGACTTCAAACTATAATTTTCTTTCAGGAGCTCTTGCGGCAGAATTTTCGGGTTGGCGAGCGGGGGGGCGGGACCTGCTCGCCGACATGTAAAATGACATGCGGTGACATGGGGCATGCGCCCCGACATCACCGCATGTCATTTAGATTGTCAGTTCAGTGACTCAGCTGCGCGCCTGCTGAACTGTCAAAGAATCTCAGAATCACACAGTGCAGAAGAGGCACATTGAGTCTGCACCGACACGCGAGAAACACCTGACCTACCTACCTACCTAATCCCATTAACAGCACTTGGCCCATAGCCTTGAATGTTATGACATGCCAAATGCTCATCCAGGTATTTTTTAAAGGATGTGAGACAACCTGCCTCCACCACCCCCCTAGGCAGCGCATTCCAGACCATCGCATTCCTCTGGGTAAAAAATTTTTCCTCACATCTCCCCTAAACCTCCTGCCACTGACCTTGAACTTGTGTCCCTTCATGACTGACCCTTCAACTAAGGGGAATAGATGCTCCCTATCCATCCTGTCCATGCCCCTCATAATCTTGTACACCTCAATCAGGTCACCCCTCAGTCTTCTCTGCTCCAATGAAAGCAACCCAAGTCTATCCAACCTCTCTTCACAACTTAAATGTTTCATCCCAGGCAACATCCTGGTGAATCTCCTCTGCACCCCCTCCAGTGGAATCACATCCTTCCTATAATGTGGCGACCAGAACTGCACACAGTACTCCAGCTGTGACCTCACTAAGGTTCTATACAACTCTAACATGACCTCCTCACATTTGTAATCTATGCCTCATTGAAATTAGCCCTTGTTATGATCCCCATAAAAAGATATGCAATTTTCTTTTTTTCCCAGCCTCCCCATACCCCCATGGGTTCATCTGTCACTTTTTCTTATGTTTTGCCTTCACAGAGTGCTGACCCTTGTTCTGCTATTAACACATTCTGCTCTCTTACCTCCATGCGACTATCATCACCTTCTTGAGTCTTTAACACTCAATTAACACTCCCTTTGTCCAGTGTCCACAATATATTTGTCAAATTTGCCCTTAGCTCCCACCTATGCACCTGCACCTGTGCCGCCCCTATTAAGGCCTGTTAAAAAGTAATTAATGTAATTAACTGAGCTGCCCATCCAGCCTTAAGGTTGGCGGGTAGGCGAAGAGCCCAGACGGTCTTTGCATTTTTCATGAAACCTCATCCATGGGCAGGATGAGGTTTCATGAAGGGTTTATTATTTAAATAAAAATTTTTGAAATAAATAACGGACACGTCCCAGCTCATGTGACAGTTTCACAGGAGGGGACATGTCCTTAAATTTTTTTTCCCACCTTTATTCAAATTTCCATAAGCTAAACAAATCTCCCTGAGGCACCTCTGTGCCTCAGGGAGATCACTGTGCTCTTTTGCTCGCATGCGGTGGGGGATTACCTGAGCAGTTCCCTGTGTATGCGCGAAAGAACGCAAATAACCACTTAGGGAATCCCCACCGTACGCACAGTGCTCAGCGCTTCTGGGTGCGCGTCATGCTGGGCAGGCCTTAACTGGCCCACTCATGTTAAATAGCGGCGCGGCCCCAATTGGGTGCACCGATCGGGTTCGCACCCCCGCCCCACTCTCTGCGCAACACCCCCCAATGGGGGGAAATTTCTGCCCTTTGAGTAACAAAATCTGATGTTATGTTTGGCGTTAACTTAATTTCCTGTCTTAGCATTAATAATGAGCAATTGTTTTTTATAGAATCACAGATTGACAGTACAGTGGAAGCAGGCTGTTTAGCCAATTGTGCCAGTGCCAGGTCTTTGGTAGAGGTATCCAATTGGATCTATTTCCCTGCTCTTTCCAAATAGCCCTGTAAGTTTTTTTTTCCCTTTCAATTATTTAAGTATTTGATTTTGAATCTGCTTCCACTACCCTTTCAGGTAGTGCATTCCAGATCATGACAGCTTGCTGCGTTAAAAGGTTTTCTCATGTTGCCTCTGGTTCATTTGCCAAATACTATACATCTGTATTATCTGGTTATTGACCCTTCTTCCACTGAAAACAGTTTTTTCTATTTACCCTATCAAAACCCTACAGGATTTCTAAAAGCTCTATCAAATTTACTCTTAACCTTCTCTGCTGTAAGGAGAACAACTCCATCTTCTCCAGACTCCACATAAAAAAAGTTCATCATCGTTGGTCCCGTTCTAGTAAAAATCTTCTACACTCTGTCTAAGACCTAGACATCTTTCCTAAAATGTGGCACCCAGAATTGAACACAACCCTCAAATTTAGGTCTAATCAGTATTTTGTAAAAGTTTGCAAGACGTTCTTGCATTTGTGCTCTATACCTCTTTTAATAAAGTCATGGATCCCATATACCTTCTTTAAAATAACTTTCTCAACTTGTCCTGCTCCCTTCAACAATTTATGTTATAAATACCCCAGGTTTCTTTGTTCTTGTACCCCCTTTAAAATTGTGCCATTTAATTTTGATGACCACAAAATCCGAATCATTGCCTCCCCTCATTCTTTCTATCAAAATGTATTGCTTCACTGCTTCTCTGCTTCAATTTTCATATACCATGGCCAGAAGCATCCGATCCTATTGGCGGGTGTATTGGCCGGGGGTAGAATTTGGCTGGACGGGCAGAAATTGGTTTCACGCCTGTATGAAATCACAGCAGGATCATCCAATCATGTCCGCCATGGTGGATTGCGAATCCCACTGGAGGCTGACATGAACCTAACTTGCATCCTGCTGATGGGATGCAACGTAAGGCCCGACCAGAATCATCCCTCCACACCTGATTTATCATTATGCCAACAGGAAAACACACCAGCCGAAAACACGCCTGGACAAGTGTGACGTGTAGAAGTCTGGACTTTTCTTTAGGCCCTTGCTCAGATCATGGACTTCTGAGGAGAAGATGCTGGAGCCCTAAAGCAACCGGACCCTGGAGCAACACGTGCTGGGTGGATCCTCATGCACATGCTCTGCTGCAAAGCAGCTTTCGAAAGGTGGGAGGTCTCGATGCAGCAACTTGGACTTTGCTGAGGCTTCGAACTTTCATAGACTTCGCCATGGGCTCGCACCATCTTCCATGGTCTCCGTTGATGTTTTGGGTCTGCTTCAGACCTTCACAGACTTCACCATGGGCTCGCACCATTTTCCATGGTTTCCGTTGATGTTTCGGGTCTGCTTCAGACCTTCACAGACTTTGCCATGGGCTCGCACCATCTTCCATGGTCTCCGTCGATGTTTTGGGCCTGCTTCAGACCTTCACAGACTGCACCATTTTCCATGGTTTCCATTGATGCTTTGGGCCTGCTTCGGAGCTCCATAGACTTTGCCATGGGCTGGTACGGATGATCGGCAAAGGAGGTGGGGGTGGAAAGAGGAAGGTCAAGGTTTAAGTGAGAGAGGAAGGTGTATCGGGGGTGGGGGTGAGTTTGGGATGGGAGGGACGAAGGTGTCGGGGGAGGGGGAGGTTGGAGGGGGGGAACGAAGGTGTCGGGGGAAAGTGAGGTTGAGAGGGGTAAAGGGGGTGTCGGAGAGAGAATGCAGTTCGGAGGAGGGAGTTAGGGGGGAGGAGGGAGTAATGGTAAAGGAAGGAGTAAGGGAGTCATGGAATGTCCAGTTGAACATGCAAGGGAGGGGCCTGTAGAGTCAATAACTGCTTCCTGAGGAGAGAACTCAGGATGGCTGTAGCAGGAGGGAATATTGAGTGTGAGAAGGGTCAAAGGGGGCTGGTAGAGTGCATCAGAATCGATAGAAGGGGCAGCGAGGGTGGTTGGTGGGGACATGGAGGCAAACAGGGACGCTAGAGGTGGGAAGGAAGTGGTCAGTGAGGTCAATAAGAGTGTGGGTGGGAATTTCAGAAAGGTAGGGAATGTGAATGTTCACTTGGACGTCCAGAAATGACAAGGGTTTGGGCTGTAGGGTAATGATGGGGAGACCAAAGGTGATGCCGGGTGTGGATTGTGATGGAGTAAAGGACATGGGTGACTGGGGGAGGGAAATGGACATGGTAACTAATCAAAAACTTACCGACTACCATGCTATGCAAGTTGAAAGTGAGCGGAGCCTCATGGTGGACAAGCATAGGTGCTGCAAAGGAGTACAATCAGTCGGTGGGCAGAGATGCAGGTCAGCTCAGATGGACAACTGAAAGAGAACCCCAGCAGGCAGCATTGAAAATGTTTGGGTCAGTGAGATGAGTGTGATAGATGAAGGCTCCTCGTGTATGGGAGAGTGCCTGCACAAGGCTCCGAAAGGCCCTGCCCCACACACAAACATATCACCTTCCAGAATCACTCATGGTCTGGCTGCATGCAGATGAACTGCTAGTGGGGAGGGGGGATGCAGGGGGTTGGGGGGTTGCAGGAGAAGAGCTCACGGAGCCTGTAAATTAAGCTGAAAAATATCACACATTATTCAGTAAAAGTACGTTTTCAGATTATAAAGTGACAAAATGTGTTCACCCATGCAATCACCTATGATCTAAATTTCTTAACTTTTCTAGGCATACCACTTCTTCTAGTTGATGCCCTGGCATCCGCAGGAGGGGTAGAGACAGTCTGTGCAATGTTTCACCCTGTTGTCTCTGATGACTTGATGGCCCTGGCTTGCTTTGGCTGACCTCCTGTGGGCCAGCTGCTCCCTCTGTGGTGACAAAGGACGAGGTTGAGGGGGGTCACAGACAAAGGGGACTCGGAGGGAGCAGACAGCCTCTGAGATTCCTCAGTGGGTGACATGGGATGTCCAGCTGCCACTCCTCCTCTCTTAGGGTACCCAAGAGCCCTGGCCTGAATCCTTGAGGGGAAGGAACATTTGGAGGGACATCGAGGTGCCCCATCTCCACCTCGCGTTGCAAGGGAACTCATCCATGGCAACTGCGATGGAGTGCAAGTCTGCACATTTCTCCATGTTCTCCTGAATCAGGGTTTCCATGGCATCCTCCATCCTCCCCATGGAGACCTCCATGTGTGTACATGTGGGCACCATTTCATCAGAGAACAGGTGGACGCACTCCTCCAACTCACGTGCCAGTCTGTTAACAGCTTCCAACAGCATGTTCCCCTGCCTTCTGCTGACTCTCCACAATGAATTGGAAGGCTGAATCCAGAGACTCATCATCTGACGTACCTCACAGGTGCCTCTTCCCCAGCAGTCCTCTCAGTGTCAGGGAGCTCGACTGAACCTGCCTCCTCCTTCTGCGGACATGTGTCAGTGCGGTGACCAGCAGATTGTGAACCCAAGCCTGCCCTAGATCTAGGTCCCACTGAGGTGTGTGCCTCTGCACTGGTGGAGGGTGTGGGTAAGCATTGTGTTGGGTCTTCCAGGCTACTTATTTCCAGCTTTCAATGGAGGAGGTGCCCTCTTGGCTGAAGGTGAGGAAGCAGATGGAGCTGAGGAACGGGCTGGCTGAGGGCGTCAGTCGTTTGGCAGAGCTCCCAGCAAACCAAAGTAGAGATAATTACTGCATGACAGCAGTGTCAAAACTGGAAAGTGAGCACTCATAGTTGCATTGAGAGGGGGCTGACCTGGTGCAGGATCCTCACGTGTGTTCGCCGCTGACCTCGTCATCACCGCAGGCATGGTCCACGTCCTCACCAGTCAGCACGATGGCACGCTCCTCAAAGTGAGTGAGGGGCCTAATGTGGGCCACTCCACACCCCAATTTGGGACCTCTGCCTCCTAGTGTGAGCCAGCTTATCCTGTATGAAAACAGATGGAGAGTGTGTAAGCAAAACACATGGCACTGCATGGAGCTATGGACGGGATGAGGATATGAGTTCCAGAGGATATGTGCCTGATGGAGATGCGAGGGTGTCTGTGAGAGTTAGTGGTGTTGTCCCTTGAGGCCTGAGGTCCCTGTGAATGTGTGATGGGCTTGGGAGTGTGTGTTGAATGATGAGGTGGTTGACTTATGCTGGTAGAATGGATGAGAGCAATCATCCTTCTCCTGCACTGGATGGCACTGACCACTGCTGCCAATCTCTCCCAGGTAGGATTGGTGACTCTGGTGGACCTCCTGCAGCCAGAGTGGGAGTAGAGGACATCACAGTGGCCTTGCACTGTGTCCAACAGGTGCCCCAGAGAGGCATCACTAAATTTGGGAGCTGCCTGTCACCTTGGCTTTCAGGGCCATCTGTCACCTGGAGCAGTACTGGTCTGTAGGCATGAAGTAGACTGAGCTCTGGTGTGCTTTCAATATGGCGCCTGGAGCGAGGAAGCTGTGAGGTCACAGGGTAGCAGACAAGTCTGAGCCCGCCTGCCAGCGATCCGTTGTGTTTCCTGTCAATGCAAGAACAATGGGCTGAATAGCCTCTTTCTGCATCGTAACTTTTCAATGGTTCCACGGTTCTATGACGCACCGGGAAGGAGTTGATATGCAGTGAAAATCCGCCATTGTGGCCGGCAGGTAAAATGTCTTTTTTTCCTGCCTGCCACCACACTTAGTGCAAATCTGGGATGATTTCGCCCCATGTGTCTGCACATTACACCAGCTTATGTCCTCCTGAAGACTATTACCATGCTCCTTACTAATTTCTGAGTTTTGAGTCATCTGCAGGCTTTAAAATTATGTCCTTATACCCAAGCCCAGATCATTAATATGTATCAAAAAGAGCAATCGTCCCAATATGGATCCTTGTGGAGCAACTCTGTATACTTCCCTTTTGTCTAAAAAATACATTTACCAATATCTTTAATCCTTAGCCAAACTGTATTCATGCTGCCACTGTGCATCTTTTGCCGTGGGTTTTAATGTACCGACAAGATTTGTGGTACTTTATCAAACACTTTTGAAAGTCTGAAAGTATGAAATTAATCACATCACCCTCATCAAGGCTCTTGTTATCTCATCAAAGAACTCAATTAAGTTGGTCAAACACGATTTGCAGTAACAAATCATGGTTAACTTTAATTTATTAGCTGCTAATTTCCCAAGAAGCAATTTATTTTGTCCTGGATTATTGTCTTTAAAAGTTTCCCTATCATCGACATTAGGCTGGCTATTTTTATCCCATTCAATGTCACTACTACTACTTCCTTTACTGCAACATTATAAGCACCCACTCTTCTAGTAAAGATGGATGCAAAGTAGGTTTTTAGTACCTGAGCCATTCTTGCTACTTCCATGAGAATATTTTAGTCTCAAATCAGTTCCATCCTTCCTTTGACCATGATTTTTATTATTTATGTTTGTAAAGACTTTGAGTTCCTTTCTGTTAACCACCTAATCCCTTCCAATGCTCACTCTCACTCCACCCTTACTGCCTTTTTTATATCTGCTGTGTACTTTCTATATTCACCTTGGATCTCAACTTTTATAATAAGCCTTAGACTTGTCATAAGCCTTTTTTCTCTGTTTCATATTAATCTCTTATGAATTTCATATTAATAAGAACATCACAAAAACATATAAAGTAGGAACGGAAATGGCCATTTGGCCCCTGAAGCCTCCTCTGCCATTCAAGTAACCTTATGGCTGATCTTCTATCCTAACCCCATCTTTGCACACGATCCCATATCTCTTAATTGACTGGACTCAAAAATCTATTGACCTCTGTCTTAAATATACTCAATGACTCAGCATCGAGAGCTCTCTAAGGTAGAGAATTCCAAATGCCATTTGAGTGAAAAGAACTTTCTCCACATCACAGTCCTAAATGGCAGACCCTTTATTCAGAGACCTTGACCCCATGTTTTATATTCCCCAGGCAGGGGAAACATTTCTTTGTCACCTGTCAAGTTCCTTCACTTATCATTCTTCTAAACTCCAGGGGGGAGGGTAGGAGGGGAATTTAAAAATTCAGGCAGGACTCAATTGCAGGATTCCTGCCCTCATCCTCGGCGTGTAGGATTTTCATGGTGCCAGGATAAGGGTGCAGGCAGCTAGCCCACACTCAGCAGTTCCACCCTTGCCTACTCCATTGCAGGGGTGGGAATTTTAGACCCCATGCTGTTTTCATGGAGTCAGGCCCATTTTTATAGGAAGCATGGTTCGTGACTAGTTTGGAATCGGGAACCTTTTGACAGGTAAGTTTAAAATGTCTTACCCATGTACCCTTGCTTCCCCCAAATCCACTCCATATCCGCTCATATCTCCCATGCGCCTTTTGTATGCCCTTCATTACCTCAATGCCTTTTCTTTCCCCCACCCCCCTGCCATGCAGACTAACCCAATATGCCATGTTTTTGTCCACTCACCCAACATGTCTATTTTCCTCTGCAGCCTCTTTGTATCCTCAATCCTCACTTTCCCACTTTCATACATTACAAAACTTCAGAAGTACTTCATTGGCTGTAAACTGCTTGAAAAGCACTATATAAATGGAAGATTTTTTTTCTGACCTACATTTGGGGCACATTACACTTGGTCCTCTCATCCAAATCGCTGAGGCCCCAGTACTGATCCCCGTGGTACCCAACTAGTTACAGTCTGGCAAACCAAAACTATCCCATTTTTTCCTACTCTTAGCTTTCTGTCCATTAAGCAATTCTCAATCCATGCTCATATATTACCCCCATCCCATGAGTCCTAATTTTGCCTAATAACTTCTAGTGTGATGCATTATTGAATGATTTGCGAAAATCCAAATATGCTACACTGTGTCTTACCTATCCACTGGTTCTCCCTTACCTATCTTACTAGTTATATTCTCAAAACTCTTTTAAGTTTGTCAAACATGATTTCTCTTTCATAAATCCATGTTGACTTTGCTTATCATTTTATGATTTTCTAAGTGTCCTATTACATTGTTCCTAATAATAGATTCTAGCATTTTGCCTACATGTTAAGCTAACTGGCCCATAATTCCCTGTTTTCTCTCTTTCTCCTTTCTTAAGTAGTGGGGCTATGTTTGTTAGCTTCAAATCCTTGAGAGCTTTCTAAAATCTAAGCAATTCTGGAAGATCAAAACCAATGCTTCCACTATCTCTACAGCTACCTTTATTTTTTGACACCCTAGGATGCAATTCAAGTCGAGGGGATTTGTCACAATTTAGTCTTATTGATTTCTCAAGTACTATTTTCTTTTCTTACCCTGATTTCTTTTAATTCCTCTATCTTCAGTCTGGCGGTGAATTCTGGCTTTGGATGTCCTTCCTTTCCTCTTTGTCGAAATATACCTGTTCTTTACCTGACACATATCAACTTTGAAGGCTCCCATTGTTCAATTGCAGTTTTACCTACTTATTTACCTAATTATTTTATTCCAATTTACCGAGGGAGCAAAGAATTGAGAGGAGAAAAAGGATTTAATTGTAGCGACCTAGCACCTGGTTACATTGAGCTTAATTTTTTTGTATATTAATAGTCAATAAGCAAGTTTCGCAAATGAAGCACAGTTCCTGTCCACAAATCTTATTTCCTGTCATAATTTTGAGTCACATTTGCAATGGATACCCTTTAGTAACTGTGCCAACATTTATTAAACACACATCAACTTTTTATTTTAAATGAAAGGCTGTCTCTTTTTGAATGAATTTTTCTATCTGACAGCAAATAGAATGGGCTTCCAGTCATATCTAAGCATGTGCAGTTTGCAGGATTTCTCACCATGCAATCTGCATCAGCAGGGGTTTAAGAGTCAAAAGATGTGTGCCTTTATCATGTGAAGATTTGAGAGTTTTTGCTATTTCCAAAGTCTTAGAAAGAAACGTGAATTATTGAGCTTTACTTCAAGCAGATGATAACTTATCAACAAAAGCCATTTGCTATCATAAACTGGTATACAGCACATTAATGAACAGAATCTGTGAATGTTGTTTCTCTGTTGATGGGATAGCAAAGGGAACAGAGACTGCTTATCAAGAGCACACAATTTTTATGTAACTCACTTTATTGAAGTTTTATACTCAATTTTAAAAAAACAACTTTTCTCAACCACTTTCGACGCTTATTTTGTTTCAATATGTAAAAGAAACTTATAAATTCAGCTGCGTAAGCAGAGAATTTTTAATGCTTTACAGTGTAATTGTTGTTTGGTTATGGAATAGCTTGTGTATTAAAGACTGCACAGCTTAGCAAACATATTAATAATGGTGCATTAAGAATATGTTTTCTGCTCCTGTACCTCTTGTGCAGGTGGGGAACAGATATTTGGAAATTATGCATTCCCAGCCCTTGGCTATCTGTTCATTATTTTTCTGCTCCTTGAAATTAATCATTAAATCGTTTAAGGTAGGACTCAAAAAATAAGAACTGTTGACTGCCAAAAGGTAACTAACAATACTAAAGGGTATTCAGGCTGAGTAGGGAAGATGACTGACATGCAGAAATATAGTTGGGAGGGTTGGGACATGATTGTTGGAAAACTTTGGCAAGCAGATTACATGCCAATTTCCTAGTAAAGGGTTACGCTATACAGTTAGTACATGTGCATATTTTCACCATCCAGAAACCTACAGTTTTGTCCACTCATAATACCTGAAAAAATATATTTTGTTAGGACAAATTGCACTTTCTGAATCTTCTACACCTCATAATCTCCAGTAGGTTTGTTATCTGGATCTTGGTGTATGCTATTTTGCACCTGTGATTTAATGACCTGGACAACTGACTGACCCAATCCTGTTCCTATGAGATATTAAACCCCCTGTCATTATTTCTGTTCTACCATTCATTTGGATCATGGCTTATCTGTACATCAACTCCATTTACCTTTATTCCATAATCCCTTGATCTACTTAGCTATCAAAAACCTATTGATCTCATTCTTGAAAATTTCAATTGCCTCAGCAACTAGAGCTTTTTGGAGGGGACAGTTCCAGATTTCTGTCAGTGTGTGTGAAAAAGTGATTCCTTATTTCATTCCTAAATGGCCTAGCTCAAATTTTAAGTCACATGTACCCCAGTCAATAGTGGATCTCTACTTACAAACTAGTCTGAGATGAGTTTATAATTTGAATTTTCTATTTTTGAATTGTAATGTACAAGAAGTTGACTAGCTCCATTAGAATCACTTTCAGCTCTGTCCCGCATAATTTAGAAAAAAAACTGCATGCAATGTGCCGTGATAAGTTCCCAGTCCATAAATATTTGATTTACTTATAATGCCTAGACACCATTGTTCTTTTTATGTTTGTTTTTTCATCTAAATAGAACTTTGCTTAATTACTCTCAAAGGATTGTAACTTCCAGTCTCATTATTCTTGGGATCCTTTGGCTGACATATACAAAGTTAATCATGAGATGCACATTGCATATTAATCTATAAATAATAATTGCATTTTTGTGGACCTTCCAATGTTATTCTAATTAGTACTTTAAATGTTAATTAGTAAAATTGGGTGAGAAAAGATGAAAACACAATTATTGGTCCTTTCAACCTTTTATGTACCTAATGGCATTACCAATCTAGTTTAAGCTGAAATAAATTAGCATCTACTGAGTTAGCTGAAGTTTTAAACAATACTACATAATTTCCAGCATCCCTTACTAGAATCTGCTCTTTATCCCATATCTTACCCACATTCTGGATATCATTCAAGCTGAAATTGTCCTATCATATTGTTATCCTCCACAACAAACTTACCTTTCATCCATATGACTGAAATATTACATGTTTTGTTCACAAGTCACATCCCTCTCAGCATTCTCTCCATTGTCAATGCCTTTGTCACCTTCAACCTTAATTTGTTCCAGCTATCCTCCATCCCAGCCTCCTGGGCAGCACTACATATAAATTTCAACTTAGTCAATCCTGTGCTGCCTACTTCAAGTTCCACCTGTCTCTCATCCACATCCTTGTTCATCCCTATTAGCTCTGCGTATTTCAGCATAAACTTCAACTTCCTTTGGCCTATAATTTCCATTGCTACCTTACTCCATCCTACCTGTACCCTTCATTTTTGTATTTACAACTTTTATCCACTGCACATCTCTCGCTCCCTATCCCTCCCCTTCCAAGCTCTCCAACTTTCCTACCAGAGTGCTCTAGTATCAGTGGAAAAGCCATTGGACAACTACCTTTCATATCTACTCTCTGAAACTGTTTCACGTGATACAAGCACCTTGAGACCTCTATTTTCACCTTTTAAAACCTCCTTAAAACTTATCTCTTCAAAAGCACTTTCACCTGCCACCTTGGATAGTCACCTGTGCTCAACTCTGACAGCTAGTAATGAAGTGATTGTGAAATTAAGTTGTGTTAGATTGCTATACAATTATAAGTTTTGGTGTTTAGAATTGATCATGAATGCATTGGAGTTGAGGCAAAATTATTTTGCAAAATCTTGACTTGATTTGACACACAATCTGGGATGTTGTTTCTTAACGGCAGAATTTTAAGCTTCCCCGCTGGCGGGTTTATAGGTTGGGAGTGAGTGGAAAATTCCATGGGTGGGCTTCGTGCTAGGTTCCCGTTTGCCCCGAACTCTGCAGTTTTATGCTGGGGTGGGTGCAGCCTCAGACAACTCTCCCATCCTTGCCCCAATTGAGGCCCTTAAGTAGCCAATTATTGACCACTTAACGCCCGTTTCCCACCCAGCCTCAATTTTTAGGCTGGCAGGAGGAGTTTCCGAGTATGGGGTATGTCCGAAAATAATCGAGTTCAGGTATCGGGCAGGAAATAGGCCACCTTCATCAGCATAACATTGGGCACACAGCCCCCACTTAAAGTCTGGCAACCACAGGATTTCTCTACCCCACCTCCACCCCCAGGCTCCCTGCCAACACCCCAATCCCCCCCCCCCACTGTCCACAGTCCCCCAGACCTACTCTACCCTCCCCACTCTGAGACCCCCCAAAACCTACCTCTTTATAGAATCCCGGGACTAAGATTCTGGGGCCTACATGCAGTCCTAGTCCTGTCCACTTTAGCTTCTGGTGCTGCAGGGACTAGACTGGCTGGCAGCTCTCTGAGGCAGGACTTGCTCCTGAGTGAGGGGGCGGAAATCTCGCCTCCAACCAGTTAATGCTCGTTGGAGTGTGAAATCACTGTGGGACAGGCAGTGTCGACGGGGATGTGTTCCCTGCTGACTCTTTGGATGGCGGGAAGGGAAACCATGCCATCCTAAATATCATGATCTAAAGTTTACAAATGTCAGCCCTATTCTAGATATCGGACTGGATTTTGCAGCCAATGATAATCTAGTAATCATTAAGCACAGAGTTCCCCCATCCCAATAATAGTTTAAATCTGGCACCATGTCAAGGGGATGTCTTCACATTCAGCAACTCTGATATCAGCAAGCAGGCAAGCAGCCAATCACAATGAAATATTCACACAAAGCAAATCTTAATTTAAATTTCCAATTAGTGATTTAAGCGATTATTATCGGATTAAGGCATAAGTTAAAGTAAAGACAATCAAACTTACTTTAAATAAATTAAAGTATGTGGATTTTATAACATAATTAAGAAGTTAGCTTTTCTGGGCCAGTGAGGATGTTTAGCAGTAATTATAAAGTTAACACATTATTTTAAAATAAAGTTATACCTCATTTGACAAGGTGTAACTTTTTCAGTGGTTTTAACAGTCAGACTAACAGCATAAAAGTGGAAGTTTCCAACAATTCATGTATTTTCCCATTGACTGCACTCTGGAGAGTGCCTCAACACAACAAATCCCATAGAAGCGTAGAATCACTGAATTCTGGATTTTCATGTTCTTCTGAATATTCGTGGCACCAGAGGTTGCTATTAGTTTCAGTGGATGAATGACACTGAATACTGACAGTTCCGCCATCATTATCATCATGAGATCTGCGCCATTCTCTCAGATTCAGAGTGAAAGGTCTTTCTAGTAAGTGGATGCCATGTCCCTTGTAATCGGTGGTTTATCTTTGCCACCTAACATTTAATTTTAGTGACCCAGATGTCATCTAACAATGAAAACTCTTGTACAAGCTGAGTATTGTTTTCTCATGTGCTTCTATGTGCATATGTCCAATTTTGGTGGACTGATTAACAATTTATTGAGTTGAAGTTAAATGTGAATCAACCTACAGGTTTATTTTGTAATTGATGCATGAGCGAATGGAGTAACAATTCCAGCTCAGAAGTTGATCATTCAGGATGTCAGTTAATCCATAAAGCACTTGGCTGGGGCTCTTAAAAATTGTTTTCTGCAGTTAGCAAATCTCAAAATATATTTCTAGCCTTTGAGATGAGATGAAAGAATTTGAATGGAAGATTAAAAAAAAATGAACAATTATGCTCATTGTGTTATGTCCAGCTGCACATTCAGCAACCAGTCCAGTAGATGAGGTTTTCATGGTATTTATCAATTATGATGATAAATTTCTCCATTGTCATCTTGCTGGTTAAACTTACATTCCTAATGTGTGAATTTTGCTGGGATTTTATTTTAATGAACCTTTATAGGCTCTAGAAATCTGAATAGACACTTCATCGGAATTTCAATCAGAATTTGTAGCATGAGTCTTATGAATCTTATCTCTTGAGAGCAAACTTTTAATTTGAGAGTAACATGTTAATCTAGGTCATACTGATATCGCTGAATGGTGAAGTAGTTAGCATCTTGAAACGTGACACCACTTTTGTCACCAGAGATACATCATTCTACATTGCAATCTCTCTACCCAGGAGAGAGTGTTGTATATGACTGTTTGCAAGTCATTTTTAATAACGTATTCAGATTGTCAACTTTTGCCTCACACTAAAATATAATAATTTATAAGGAAAATCGAGCCAGAGTTATACATCAGTGCAAAGCCTAATTGATAAGAGAGTCACCACTAGAGGGACTTCAGTTTTGGTATGTTTAAGTCGGACTGTCATCCTGACTCCCAAACAGTACTTTTACATTGATATGCTTTTAAAAATAAATTCAAGATGCTAAATTAATGATTTAACAGTAGCCTAGGAGACAAAATTTGAATTAAGTACATTCCTTATATCAGACTTATTCTCCAGAGAAAAGCAAAGGCCCCTGGATGCAAACATAAAGGCTACTTAGGTTCATATGTGCCAGTGGTCTTTGCAGGGTTTCCTCTCTAAGGTTTCTTTCTAAATATTCATAACATTTGAAATCTATTCCTGTGTCTCCATTTTAGTCATGTTTATTTAATATATTCAGTCTTTTTGAATAACTACCACAGTTGGATAGAACAGTATGTTTTGACACGAGAGCGGAATTGAAATAGAGAAATTAAAAGCTTTTGTTTGCTAGTTTTAATGTTGTGCATGTGTCAATTTGCCTCAGTGGTAGCAATCCCATCTTTTCCTCAGCAGACCCCCTATATGGATTACATAATCTATGATGGGTGCTTTCATGCACTGTTGAAGGAGTGCTGCATTGTCAGAGATGCCATCTTTCAGATGAGATTTTAAACCAAGGTAACATCTGTATGTTAAGAAAGAACTGAAAGTTTCCATTGGTGCTATTTGAAGAAAAGGTGGAGTATTCTCGAGGGGCTCTGGCCAGCATTTGGGTCTCAATTGATGCACCCAAAAAAAGTCTTATTTACTATTGGCTGTACATCACTGCATGCAAATTGGTTATCAAATTTGCCTAGATGGTAGTAATAAGTACACTTCAAAAGTAATTCATTGTTTGTGAAATGCTTTGTAAAATCCTGAGTGAAAGGCAGTATGTAAATACAAGTTCTTTCTTATCAAATTTGGAGAGACCAAACACAGACTGGGTAACCGCTTTGCGGAACATCTTCGGTCTGTCCGCAAGCATGATCCAGACCTCCCTGGCGCTTGCCATTTCAACATTCCACCCTGCTCTCATGCCCACATGTCCGTCCTTGGCCTGCTGCAAAGTTCTGGTGAAGCTCAACGCAAACTGGAGGAACAGCACCTCATCTTCCAACTAGGCACTTTACAGCCTTCCGGACTGAATATTGAGTTCAACAATTTTAGATCTCTCCTCCATCCCCACCCCCTTTCCGATCACCCTTTTTTCCAATAATTTATATAGATTTTTCTTTTCCAACCTATTTCCATTATTTTTAAATGTATTTCCACCCATTATTTTATCTCTACCTTTTAGCCTATTTCGATCCCTTCCTCCCATCCCACCCCATCCCCACTAGGGCTTTCTGTACCTTGCTCATCCTGCTTTCTACCCTTAATGTCACCTATTAGTACATTCCTTAGATAACATCACCACCGTCAACACCTCTTTGTCCTTTTGTCTATGACATCTTTTGGCTATCTCCACCTATCACTGGCCCTCTATCCAGCTCTACTTGTCCCACCCCACCTTAAACCAGGTTATATTTCACCTCTTTTCTATTTTTCCTTAGTTCTGTTGAAGAGTCATACAGACTCAAAACATTAACTGTGTTCCTCTCCGCAGATGCTGCCAGACCTGCTGAGTTTTTCCAGGTATTTTTATTTTTGTTTTCTTTCTTATCAAGTCTTAGCCCTGTTCCTAGCCATTGCAGATCCTGCAATGACACTGGACACTAAATTGGCACTTGAAAGCATAGTTGCTGTAGCGTATCTACTGTTAAACTACAATTTGACCATTTGCCTCCTCATTATTCACAAACCATCACACAGTAAAGAAATTTTGAGCTTATGTAGTTATTTTACATCTTCATTACTTGGAAATTATCTATTACATTCACATTGTTGTCTAGTACATTTCACATTGAAAGGCACACGTTTCCACCTGCAAATTTTATGTACATAGTGTAAAGTTTTTATTGTAATTATGATGTCTTCTATATCAGCTTTGTTCGATTTGAATATTCTCACTACTGATTCAGAAAGTTGTAAGTTCAAGTCCAACTGTGAACTTGAGCATATCTAAGTGACATTTCTTTGCAATATTGAGTGAATGCTGTCTTGTCAGAGGTGACATCTTTCAAATATGAAGTTAAACCAGGGCTCGTCTTTCAGCTCAGGGAGATGTAAAAGATCCCTTAGTACTTTGTGAATAAATACAAGAGAAATTCTTCTAGTGTCCAGGGCAGAATTCTTGCCACAGCCACTATCAGAAAAAGCATTCATGCGATTGTAGGATCCAATTGTGTGCCGATTGGCTACTGTTGTTTGCCTATAGCTCACTTGAAAATTAATCCATTGGCTGTAAAGCACTTTGGGAAGTCCGACCATGCGGTAAAGCACTATGTTTGGCAAGAAACTAGAGTTCAGTTATTTTCAAATTGAAGTGTTGATAAATACAGATCACTATGTAGACTTTTAATTGCTCAAACAAGTCTTAGCATTACATGACAAAACCTTAAAATATTTAATTACACTATAATTGGAACAATTTTTCATTTCATGCCAAAATAGCATGTATATAATAAGCACTGCAGTCTTAAATGACACTAATTTCACTTCCCAACAGCAAAGTAACCATCTTATAATCTGTATAAGGCTTTTAATTCCTGTGTAATTTTGCTTTAGATTTGTAAAATGATTCTCTGATTATACCTTCTTATGAACTTTGTGATAGTAATATTCTGCAATGAGGAACATCAGGATAGTTTTTCACAGTCTTTGGTGTAACCTCAGTTCAATATTAACCGTGAGCAGTGTTTTCCTTTAATTGTAATGAACCACTTTAAGTGTTAGAAAATGAGCAAGTAACTTAATTTTACAGTTCAGGTGAGATTGCAGAACCAACTGAACATGGGTCTACTGATTTGTGAATTTATTTGAACTGGGTCAAGTTGTGTTCCAAAGGCAATTTCATACTACTTATGACTCTTATGACTAAGAGCCTTAGGAAAAAATGAGAGGACACAGAATTGGAAACCTTGTGACATATGTTGCTAATTTTTTTGTGAGTATTATTTTCTGATTGTCAGGATGTGACAGATGGTGTTCCCCAGAAATCATCTTGGATGAAGGAACATATAGTTGTATATCCCATTTTGCAGATTGCACTAAATTAATAGGTACAGTAAACTGTGTGGCAGAGCAGAGAGTTACAAAGGGATATAGGCAAATTAAGTGAGTGGGCAAAACTTGGACATGTGGAGTTCAATGTGGAGAAATGCCATCCACTTTGGATCTGAGTAAGTCAAATCAGAATGACAGGAGACTGGGAGTTGTGGAGGAGCAAATATGAATTGAGTATCTGTGTCCCTGGGCACTTGTGCTGTACAAAAAGTAAACAGAAAGGATAATAATGTGTTGGCTGTTATCGCAAAGGAGTTGAATTCAAAAATGAAGAAGTGATTCTTCCGTTGCACAAAACCTTGATCAGACCCCATTTAGAGTATTGCGTTAAGTTTTGGGCACCAAACTTCAGGAGAGATACATTGACCTTGGACTAATTCAATACAGATTGACCCCAGGGCTTAAAGAGATGAATTATGAACACAGATTGTTTAAACTTAAGTTTGTATTCGCTTGAGTTAGAAATATTGAAGTGTAATCTAATCAAGGTGTTTAAAATAATGGTAAAGAGTAGGTGCAGAAAAATTATTTCTGCTGGTGGGATTATTCAGAAAAAGGGGGCACTAAATTAGAAAAGCAGTAAAACTTAGCAGTAAAATCAAGAAGCAATTTTTCACAGAAACATAATGCAAATCTGGATGCAGAGTCAGTTGGAATTTTTAAAACTGAGATTGATAGATTTTTGTTAGGGACTGGTATCACGCATTGTGGAGCAAAATCCAGGAAATAGAGTGGAGATACAGGTTAGCCATGATCGAATTGAATGGAAGAACAGTCTTAAGGGGATGAATGGCTTGTTCTTATCTTCCTATGTTCCAAGATGGACTGTTTGGTGCTGGAAGATGTGTGCTAGTTCTGACTCCAACCATTGGAAAGTTTTTCCCCTGATTCCCATTGACTTCAGTTTTGCTAGGGCTTCTTGATGCCACAATCAGGTCAAGGGCGGTCACTCTCACTTCTCCTCTTGTGATCAGCTCTTTTGTTTCTATTTGGATGAAGGCTTCAATGAGGTCAGGAGCTGAGTGACCCTGGCAGAACCATCAGCATCGGTGAGCAGGCTATTGTCAGTCAGTGTCACTTGCTACCACTGTCGACGACAAGTTTCTTCACTCTGCTGATTTTCAAGAGGAGGCTGATTTGGCAGTAATTGAAAGGATTAGATTTGTCCTGCTTTTTGTGGATAGGACATACCTGCACAATTTTCCACATTGTTGGGAGATGCCAGTGTTGTAGCTGTACTGGAACAGCTTTGTAGGAGTGTGGAGAGTTCTGGAGCACAAGTTTTCAGTACAGTTACTGGTACTGTTACTCTGAAGTAGAACGAATGGAATTGTCTGAAAATTGGCATCTGTGTTGCAGTGGACCTCAGGAGGAACCTGAGAGGAGGCAGTGGCGAGGGTTTGAAAAGGGAGCAATGAGACAGCAGCAAGAGTTTAAAGAGCAAGTCTGAGAGGGAGCAGTGAGACAGCAGCGAGAGTTTGAAGACTGAGCTGAGAAGGAACAATGAGACATTGGCAAGAGTTTCAAAAGCAAGTCCCTGAGCGAGCAGTGAGACAGCAGCGAGAGTTTAAAGAGTGAGTCTGAGAGCGAGCAGTGAGACAGAGGCAATATATTAAAGAGCTAGGGGTGAGTCTGTGGGTTCAGTGCTGACCACTTACATTCTAAAGAAAATCTAACTGTGTCGTGACAGGAAAGAAGGTCAGTGATTGGTGAATACTTATTTATTTTCTCTCCCTAAATTATGGTATTTGTTCAAATTAGGAATTGGGAAATTAAAAATATCTAATTAGTTAACTAAAACATAATAGGATTTTCAGGGCAGGTAATGTGTTGCAGTTGTAACACGTAGGATTTGGCGAACAACAGTGTGATCCATGACAGCCACATCTGCAATAAATGTCAGTAGCTCCAGGAACTTCAGCTCTGAGTTGATGGGCTGGAATCCAAGCTTCAGTCACTGTGATGCCTCAAAGAATGAGAAAATTTGTTTCAGGAGGCAGTCAGAACCCTTAGCCAAGCCCTTCAGATTTGGTACATGGTCAGGGACAGGTTGGTATCACTGCGAGTGGGGCAGGTGTAGGGATTGAGAAGGTAGAAGTGGAGAAGCCTCAGCCCTTGCAATTGTTCAATAGGGTTCGAGCTTCTTGCTTATGTGGGCGAGAGCAGGGAACTGAATTTGGCACTGTGATGCAGGAAGCCATTCAAAGTTGGATACTTAAAAGGA
The DNA here is from genome assembly GCF_017639515.1 of Carcharodon carcharias. NCBI lineage: Eukaryota > Metazoa > Chordata > Chondrichthyes > Lamniformes > Lamnidae > Carcharodon > Carcharodon carcharias. The sequence goes on from NC_054475.1 coordinate 114,926,076, forward strand.
ATGTAGTTATAGTAGGGGACAGCATAAGTTTAAGGGGATAGACACTCTCCTCTGCAGCTGACAGTGTCAGTCTTAAAAGCTATGTTGCCTGCCTGGTACCAAGGTTTGAGACAGCTGCTCAGGCTGGAGAGGGACTTACAGTGTGAGGGGAAGGATCTAGTTGTCGTGGTCCACATGGGTGGGAACAACATGGATAGGACTATAAAGAAGTTCTGCTTGCAGATTATGAGAAGCTAAGGGCTAAACTAAAAAGCAGAACCGCAAAGGTGGTAATCTCTGGATTACGAACGAGCCACAAGTAAATTGGCATAGGATGAATAAGATAGATAGTTGAATGCATGGCTCAAAGATCAGTGCAGAGAAGTGGGTTTCAATTCATGGGGCACTGATGAGCCATTTAACTAGGGTGAGGGAGGGGAGAAGGTAAATCATGTTCGGGAGATTTGGTAACTTAAAGAAAAAAGGCAAGGCAACAGAGCAGAGTAGTGTTGTGGGTAATGATAATCAGAGTGTGACAGGAAGGGACAGAGCAGTTGTCATGAAAGTATAATAATTTTCATAATATCTTTCTAGTTTACTGTGAAATAGGTTTATGGGGCTAAGTATAGTTGGGTCTGTCTGTGTGTGCTTTAATTACATTTGGAGTCAAGTAGACTGCAAGCTTTAACTCATCAAGAGAAGCTAGGTGCTTGATATGCTAATGAGTAAACATGGATACTGGCTAAGCATGTAAGGTGTGATAGAAATTTGCATTTTTAGATAGATGAAGGGAGATTTGGATTTCAAATGTATTTTTGTCTGTTTACAGACAGCCAGATAAGCAAGGTTAAGGAATGTGTTTATTTTCCCAAAGGTCACTGACAACAAATAATAGCAACATGAAAGTTTTTATATCGTGAGGAAGATACAGTTTCAAAGACATACGAAACAATAAAATTTATATATTAAAAGAGAGAAACATATATAAGGAAAAATGAAGCTATGTGTCAGGAGAAGGTGCTGTGAGATCTAATAGAAGTGTGTAGCCTTGATGAAGCCTCCAGCATTTGTCCATAAACTTGCTGTCTACCAAAAGTGAAGCTGGAGAAAAACCATTTGGAATTCCACTGTCCAGGGTATTGTGTTAATTTCCTGGATCTGTTTAAAATCTAAATTTTTTTTGGACTATTGCCTTAAAGGCGATGGAACTGGGAGTCAGGTTAATTAGGAATTTTAGGAATTATTAAAGCAGTAATCTGAAGTCTTATGTATTTGATTGACATCTTTTATTTTGTTAATAAGTATCTTAATTTTTTTACATATCTAAAAGTCTTTGAAGACTTATTGCTTCTGAATTCAGTACAATCATCTCGGAATATATACAAATTGCAAAACAGTTGTGACAGTGTGACCAAAATTCCCTCTTGGATTTGGCCTACCTGGCACACATCATCTGTCACATCATAACAGATTGGGGGCTCTTTGTGGAATATTTCAAATTGCTTGATTGGTTTGGAGTTGGTGAATCTTAAGGTTGAAAGTACAAGAAGCACGTTGAATTCAGGAGTTGGTGTGAGGGATGTTAAAGTGGTGAGACTGCAAAAATGGCTGTATCCATGGCTAAAACATTTTTGGAAGTATAAAATATAGCTCTGATTGGGTTACAAAAAGTATCTGAGGGTAAGTTAACAGAGTTGGCGGATAGGTTGCAGTTGAGAATACTTGTAGGGGCAAAGAATGCAGACATAATTGAAGTGATAGCACAGCATTTAAAGTTGGAAGTGATACCTGATGCTACGGAGTCACAGCTGGAGGTAGTGAGACTTCAGTTACATGTGAAGAAGCTTGAATTTGATCAAGCGAAGGATATAAAAAGACTTAAACTAGTTACAGCATTAAAAAAGGGCAGAAAGAGAAAGAAAGAGAAAAAGAGAGAGTATTTGAAAGAGAAATGGAAATGCCAAACTTGACCTCCAGAAGAATAAGTTAGCAATGGAGGAGAGGGAGAAGGAAAGAGAAAGGGAGTACCAGCTGAAAAAGCTGAACTTTAAAAGAGAGACCTCAGATGCTGAGGAAGGTTCTGATGATGAAAAAACCTTCAACCTAAAACCCAGTGGGGAGATGTTTAAATTTGTGCAAGCTCTTTCGAAGTTTGAAGAAAGAGATGTAGAGGCGTTCTTTATTTCATTTGAGAAGATAGGTAAACAGCTGAAATGGCCACAAGAAAACTTTTACAGTCTAGGTTAGTAATTAGAGCTCATGAGGTTTATGCTTCACTTTCAGCAGAAGTGTTGGTAGATTATGATGCAGTAAAAAAAAAGGCAATTTTGAGCGCATAAGAGTTGGGGCAGAATTTTGCCCTAGGATGGCGGGTGGGTCCCACCAGCTCAGCGGCAGGCGGGCAACCGAACTCCACCACCGAAGCGGGCCCCGCCACTGTTTTAAGGCCTGCCCAATGGCCTGCCCGATGGGAAGCGCTATGCGCTTCCTGTGCGGGGTGGGGGAAGGGATTCCTCATCTGTCAAAGTGCGCTCTTTCTCACATGCGTGCGAAAGAGCTCACTGCTTCCTGAGACTAAGTGCTGCCTCAGGGAGATCAGTAAAAGTTTTACAAACTTAAAAAATAGAAAAATACAACCATTATTAACATGATAATGTCACATGAGGTGGGACATGTTAATAAATAACACATAAAATTTATTAAACATTTTTAAAGCGAACATGAAATCTCATCCCGTCAGTGGATGAGGTTTTATGTTTTTTCTATTGCCCGCTGGGGCTCCTGGCCTGCCCGCCAGCCTTAAGGTTGGATGGGCAGGGACTTTAACTACCTTAATTATCCAAAGGCCTTAGTTGGCCATTGACAGGTTGGTGGGTGGACAGCTGATTTCGCTGTCCGCCCGCTTCCTCAATATTTAAATGGACCAAGATGACGTCGGGGATTCCTCCTGACGTCATCCCGCGTCATTTTCTCGTTGGCGAGTGGGCCCCACCCCCAAATCGCCGATGGGAAAATTCAGGCCTTGGTTCCTGAGGCATACAGGCAGAAGTTTAAGAATATAAGGAAAGAGCCTGGGCAAATTTATTGAGTTTGAGCGATTAAAACAAAATAATTTTGACCGATGGATACAGGCAGTAAAGGTAGAGACAATATAGCTTAGAGAAGTAATTCTTTTGGAAGAATTTAAAGTTTCAATTCCTTCAGTAGTGAGAACTCATGCGGAGGAACAGAGGATTAAAATGATAATAAAAGCAGCAGAGATAGCTGATGATTATGAGTTAATTCATGGATCTAAACTTTTTTGTCATCCTTTTAAATTAGAGAAGGATAGAAAGTGGGAAAGTTAAAGGAAGATAGGTAGCCAAGGAAGAGAAGGACTAGGTGGAAATTCCCAAGTTTTTTCTCAGACTAAAAAGGAAGATACTGAGGGTAGAAATGACAATCGAAAATTAAGGTGTTTTCTTTGTAATAAAGTTGGGCACAAGTAGTCAATATGTTGGAAATTACAGGGAAAATCTGGTGGAATTATTGGGATGCAGAAAAGTGCTGGAAGTAAAAGTATTGTGGGTTCTGAGGTCCAGGCACAGGAAAACACAGTGGCTTATGTACAGGAAGAATCAGTGATAGGTAAAGAAGTGGGGATATTAACCCAAGGGAGTTCTGAGGAGCTGGTTGCAAAAATGTTTAAAAATTTTCTGTGTGAAGGGGAAGTCTTTCCATGTGTACAGGATGGAACAGATAAAGATATTAAAATTTGAAGAGACACAGGGGCTAGTTAATCCTTAATGTTATAGGATAGCGATATTCGTTCAGAGGGAGTATCGTAGGAACAGGTGATAAGTTGGGTTCATGGAGATGCTAAATCTGTTCCATTGTGGAAGGTAAATTTAAAGGGTAGGTGAGGCAATTGTTCGAGTAGTGGAAAAATTGCCCATTGCAGGAGTTCAATTTATTTTAGGTAATGATATAGCTGGGTCACAGATGTGGGTGATGTGGTTGAGCAGTCTATAGCATTGTTTTCAACAGAAATGTTGCAGAAAGAGCATCCTGGATTGTTTCCAGATTGTGTGGTGATGAGATCATAAGCTCATAGGTTGAAACAAGAAGAAGAGGAAGTTAAAAAGTAGGGAAAAGGTGTTGAAGTTCAGTTAGCTGATACAATCTTTGATAAGATTGTTCAGGAAGAAAGAAGAGAATGCAGCTGAAGTATTTATCTCAAGGCAGTTGATCCACGAATAAAACTGTTATATCAGACAGCTTACTCAAAAACAGAGGGAGAATGTATCCCAGAATGTTATTACCTTAAGATCAATGTTAATGAGAAAGTAGTGATTGTATCAAAATTCAGCAGACGAGAAATGGATGGAAGTGCATCTGATTATTATATCATCTGGATATAGAAATAAGATGCTGAGAATAGCTCATGAAATTCCAATAGGGGGATATTTGGGAATTAGAAAGACCCAGACAAAAACATTTTTATTGGCTTAGATTGCATAGAGATATAGTCAACTTCTGTAGAACATGTCACACATGTTAGGTGATGGGGAAACCACAATCAGTGATTATGCCAGCACTTTTATTTCCAATTGAAGCACTGAGGAACCTTTTACTAGGGTCATGATTGATTGTGTAGGACCCCTCCCTAAGACTAAAAGTGGAAATCAGTATTTGCTGACAATAATGGATGTGTCTACAAGTTTTCCTGAAGCAATACCTTTGAGAAATAGTACAACAAAGAGGATTGTGGAGGAGTTTTTACAAGACATGGTTTACCAATTGAAATACAATCAGATCAGGGTTCAAATTTCATGTCATAGCTGTTTAAGGAAGTAATGAACAGTTTGGGGATAAAACAATTTACCATCCAGTCAACAGTTTACCATCCTGAATCACAAGGGGCTTTAGAAAGATGGCATCAAACTTTAAAAACCATGATGAGGGTGTATAGTCAGGACTATCCACAGATTTGGTAGGGGAATTCTATTCTTGTCATTTGATATTAGGGATGCTCCTAATGCATCAACTGGATTTAATCCTTTTGAATTAGTTTATGGTCATGAGGTAAGGGGACCACTGAAATTGATTCATGAGAAATTGGTGGGGCAAAATTCGGAAACTATTCTCCTGGGTTATATATTAAACTTCAGGGAAAGATTGAACAGAGCATGCAATTTAACTAGAGAACACTTAAATATATCACAGCAAGTGGTGAAAGTGAAGGCAGATAGGAGAGCCACAACTCGTAGTTTTGTTGTTGGGGGAAAGGTGTTAGTTTTGTTACCAATACTGAGTAACTTATTAAAGGCAAGGTTTAGTGGGCCTTACAGAATTGAAAACAAACTGAACAAAATAAATTATTTAATAAATCCTAGAAGGTGGGTCATGTAAATATACTTTAAAAGTACTTTCACAGGGAAGAAGACCAAAAGGAGATATTAGTGGTGGTAGATAAGGAGAAAGAGGTAGAAATGAAGGATTCTGAAATTGATTTTCCTCTAATCAAAGTGGGTAATGAGGTGGTACTTGAAAATTTAAATGTAATATTGAGTTACCTTCCAGACAACCATCAAAATGATTTGTAGAAGCTAATGCGATGACACAAAGCTATTTGTGGGAATAAGCTGGGGTGGACAGAATTAGCTACACATCGCAGAATCACCAAATTTTAATGGCACAAAAGGAGCACATTCAGCCCATCCTGTCTGCTCTCCAAATGAGCATTAAGACCTAGTGCCATTGCCCTGCTTTTTCCCCAAACCCCTGCACATTATTTCTGTTCAAGTAATCATCTAACGCCCTTTTGCATGCCTCAACTAAATCTGCTTCCACCTCACTTCCAGGCAGTGCATTCCAGACCTGAACCACTCGTTGTGTGAAAACGTTTCTCCTCACATCACGTATGCTTCTTTTGCAAACCACTTTAAATCTGTACCCTCTTGTTCTTGATCCTTTCACGAGAAGGAACAGTTCCCCCCTATCTACTCTATCCAGCCCCCTCATGATTTTGAACATCTCTATCAAATCTCCTCTTAGCCTCCTTCTTCCCAAGGAGGACAGTCCCACCCTCTCCAGTGTAACAGAACTGAACTGATATCTCATCCCTGGAACCATTCCAGTAAATCTCTTCTGCACTCCAATGTGTTCACATCCTTCCTATAATGTGGTGCCCAGTACTGTACACAATACTCCAGCTGATGCCTAACAAGTGTATTATATGAATTCAGCATTATCTCCTTGCTCTTGTACTCTATGCCCCTATTAATAGAGCCCAGGATACTATATGCTTTATTAACTGCTCTCTCCACCTGTCCTGCCAACTTCAATGATTTATGCACATATGCACCCAGGTCTTTCTGCTCCTGCACCCCCTTCAGAATTTTACCCCTTATTTCATACAGTCTGTCAATGCTCTTCCTACCAAAATGCATCACCTTACACTTCTCCACATTGAACTTCATCTGCCACCTACCTGCCCACTCTACCAATTTGTCTATGTCCTTTTGAAGTTCTACACTGTCCTCCTTGCAGTTTACAACACTCCCAAGCTTCGCATTATCCACAAACTTTGAAATTATCCCCTGTACACCAAAATCTAGATTGTTAATATATATCAGGAAAAGAAAGGGTCCCAATACCGACCCCTAGGGAACTCCACTACACACCTTCGTCCAGCCTGAAAAAATCCATTGACCATTACTCTCTGCTTCCTATTTTTCAGCCAGTTTTATATCCATGTTGTTTCTGTTCCTTTTATTCCATAAGCAATAACTTTTCTCACAAGTCTGTTATGTGGAACTATATTAAATACCTTTTGAAAATCCATGTACACCACATCAACAGCACTACCCTCATTGACCTTTTTCTGTTACCCCTTCAAAAAAACTCCAGCAAGTTAGTTAAACATGATTTCCCCTTTCGAAATCCATGCTGGCTCTTCCTTATCTCCCCATATTTTTCCAATTCACATGACGTGAGTGTGGAAGATTCATCTTCAATAAAGCAACATCCTTATAGGTTAAGTCCAGCAATGTTATCACAAGTACAGAAAGAAATTGAGTTCTTGCTTCAAAATGACATATTTGAGTCTAGTTGCAGTAACTGGAGTTCACCTATTATGATGGTACCGAAACCAGATGGAACACCAAGACTGTGTGTGGACTATCGAAAGGCGAATGTAGTGACAAAAGCAGATTCATATCCAAACCATGCTTGGAAAATTGTATTGAGAAAGTGGGACAAGGTTTATCACAAAGATTGACCTGCTGAGAGGATATTGGCAAGTACCATTATCAGAGTGCACAAAGGAGATATCAGCTTTTGTGATGCCAGATGGACTATATCAGTTTAAAGTCATGCCATTTGGTATGAAAAATGCACCTGCAACATTTCAAAGACTGACAGAGTAATTGCAGGACTGAGCAATTGTGATGTTTATATTGATGACTTTATAGTTTTCAGGCAAGCATGCGAGAAGCATTTACAACATCTGGAAGAATTATCTAATCAACTACAAGAAGCTAATTTGGTGATGAACTTGGCTAGAAGTGGCCTACATATCTAGGCCATACCATTGGACATAGTAAGGTGGCTCCGAGAGATGTGAAAGTCAAAGCTATCGTGGATTTCCCCGAGGCTACAACAAAACAAGAAGTTTTGAGATTTCTGAGCATGAGTGGATTTTACCGGAGATTTGTACCAAATTTTAGCAGCGTGGTTGCTCCACTGACTGAACTATTAAAAAAGAAAAGAAAGTTTCAATGGATACTGGAGTGTCAGAAGGCATTTGACAGTTTAATAACTGCATTGACCATGACACCAGTTTTAGCAATACCCAGTTATGTCAAGCAATTTAAGTTGGCCATTGACATGAGTGATATAGGCATTGGGACTATACTGTTGCAAGAAGTTGAAACTGGTATTGAGAAACTGATAGGATATAGAAAATGTTCAACAATAAAAAAGACGACTCTGTCTCTGGTGTTAGCATTGCAGCATTCCGAGGTTTATGTTCCCAACGATTTGTCAGAAACAATTGTTTATACAGATCACAATCCTTTAAAATATCTGGACAGATTTCAGGACCGAAATGCAAGGCTGTTCAAATGGAGTTTAGTATTGCAACCATTTCATCCACAGATTATACATGTGGCTGGATGAGAAAATTTAATTGCAGATGCATTGTTGAGAGTTTAATGCTCAAAGGGAAATTGGACATTTAAAACCTGGACACTAGACTTTTGTTGATACCAAGGATTTGTATATACTAATGAATGCATCTGGTAATGTAATAGTGTGGGTATATAAATTAAGTAGGCAGTGTCAGGTGGGTTAAGAAAATAAAGCCTTTTTAAACTATGATGGTTAATTTTCTCATGAGGATGGAGGTGTCATGAAAGTATAAAAATTTTCATAATGTTTTTCTGGTTTATTGTGAAGTAGTTTTATGGGGCTAAGTATAGTTGGGTCTGCCTGTGTGATTTAATTACATTTGGAGTCAAGTAGACTGTAAGCTTTAACTCATCAAAAGAAGCTAGGTTCTTGGTATGCTAATGAGTAAACATGGATGCTAGCGTAGCATGTAAGGTGTGAAGGGAATTTGCATTTTAAAAAAATGAAGGGAGATTTGGATTTCAAATGGATTTTAGTCTGTTTACAACCAACCAGATAAGCAAGGCTAAGGAATGTGTTTATTTTCCCCAAAGGTTAATAGTAACAATAAATAGTAGCAACATGAAAGTTTTTATATTGTGAGGAAAATACAGCTTCAAAGACACGTGAAACAATAGAATTTAAATATTAAAGGAGAGAAAAATATATAAGGGAGAATGAGACTATGTGTTAGGAGAAGGCCCTGTGAGACAGTACAAACATAAGAGTGCTCCAGCAGATAAGGTCAAAGTGTGGAAGAACAACAAAAGGACAGAATTAAAGGCTCTGTTTCTGAATGCATGCAGCGTTTATTAGAAAATGGATGAATTGGTAGCACAAATAGAAATAAGTTTGAGCTGATAGCCGTTGCAGAGACGTGGTTGCAAGGTGACCAAGGCTGGGACCTGAATAGTGACATTTTGAAAGGACAGGAGGAAAGGAATGAGGCTGAGATCAGTACAGTAGTGAGAGTTAAACTTAGCTTAGAAGAGCAAAATGTAGAATCAATGTGGGTGGAGATAAATAACAAAGGAAAGAAGCCACTTGTGGGAGTAGTTCATAGGCCCTCTGACAGTAGCTACACTGTAGGACAGCGTTTACATGAATAATAACAGTTTGCAAGGAAGGTACTGCAATAATCACGGGTGATGTTAATAATTCAATTAGATTAGATGACTTAAGTTGGCAAAGGTGGACCCAAAGATGCGTTCATAGAGTGTACTCTGGACAATTTCTTAGAGCAATAAGTTCTTGAGCCAACCAGGGAGCAGGCTGTTTTAGACTTGGTAATGTGTAATGAGATAGGATTAATAAATGACCTCATAATAAAGGAGCCTCTCAGCAACAGGGATCATAATATGATAGAATTTTGCATTCAGTTTGAGGGTGACAAACATGGGCCTGATAGTGTCAAGCTTAAATAAAAACAATCACAAGAGTAGGAAGACAGAGTGGAATAGGAAACTAGGTTAAAAGGTAAAATTGTTGAGAAGAATGGTAGACATTTGAGATATTTCATTACTCTCAACAAAGATATTTTCCATTGTAGATAAAGATTGTGAAAAGGATGCACCCTCCGTGGCTAACTAAGGAAGTTGAGATAATATCAGATTGAAAGAAATGTGTACAACACTGCAAATATTAGTGGTAAGTCAGAAGATTGGACAAATTTTAGAAACCAGCAAAGAATGACTAAAAAAATGAAGAAGGAGAAATTAGAGTATGAGAGAAAGCTAACTAGAGGTGAAAAAGAGACATTAAGAGTTCCTGCAAGTATATAAAAAGGGAAAAATTTTCAAGAATAGTAGGAAATCAAGAAGCCTACGGGAGAGAGGAACTTATGACAATCATGATCACTAGAAAAACAGTACTAGGAAAACTAATGGGACTAATGGTTGACAAGTCCCCTGGACCTGAAGGCCTGCATCCTAGGGTCTAAAGAAAGTGGCTGCAGAGAGTGTGGATGTATTGCTTGTAGTATTCAAAAATTTCCTAGATCCTGGAAAGCTCCCAGCATATTGGAAAACGGCAAATGTAACAGCACTGTTCAAGGAAGGAAAGGAGACAGAAAGCAAGAAATACAGGCCAGTTGTCCATTTTGGCACGAAGAATGGAAAAGTAGAATATTATTTAACTGGAGAGATACTGCAAAATGCTGCAGCACAGAGGGATCTGGGTGTCCTTGCACATGAATCACAAAAACTTAGCATGCAGGTACAGCAAGTTATTAGGAAGGCAGGTGGAATACTAGCCTTTATTGCAAGAGGAATGGAGTATAAAAGTAGGGAAGCCCTGCTACAACTATACAAGGCGTTGGTGAGGCCACATTTGGAGTACTGTGCATAGTTATTGGTCTCCTTACTTAAGGAGGGATATACCTGCTTTCAGAGAAGTTTCTTTAGACTGATTTCTCAGATGGGGAAAGGTTGAGCAGGTTGAGCCTGTACTTATTGGAGTTGAGAAAAATAAGATGCGATCTTATTGAACCATTTAAGATTCTGATGTGGTTTAATAGGGTGGTTGCTGGGAGATGTTTCTTCTTGTGGGGGGCATATTTTTAATTTTTGTTTTTAACTAAGACCGAAATGAGGAGGAATTTCTTGCCTTGGAAGGTCTTAAGACTCATTGGAAGCTGGGTAATTGAATATATTCAACGACAAGTTATATAGATTTTTTGATTGACAAGGGAGTTGAGGGTTATGGGAGCACAGACAGAAAAATGGTGTTAAGGTCACAATCAGATCAGCCATGATCTTATCGGATGATAGAGCAAGTTTGATGGGCCAAATGGCCTACTCCTTTCCTATTTCTTATGATCTTACGAGGTTTCCTTGCCCATGCTTGACCTGATGCCATGAGATTCATGGGGTGAGGAGTCAATGTTGAGGCCTCCTAGGCCAACTCCCTCCATACTGTACACCAATGTGCCACCACCTCTGCTGGGTCTGTCCTGCCTGTGACACAAGGATGGTGATGGTGTCTAGGACATTGCATGGTATGATTCTGTAAGGGCAGAATTTCCTGCCTACCAGGCAGGCGGGCCTGACCCAATCTCCGGCGGGCGGGGAACTTATCCCCACCGGAGAAGCTGACCGCACCGCCATTTTACGTGGGTGGGCCAATTAATGCCTGACCAGCGTGACGTCCACTGGGAAGCGCTATATGCTTCCTGTGTTGGGGGGGGGAATTCCCCAAAAGCAAGAGTGCGCTCTTTCACGCATGCACACGAAAGAACGCACATCTCCCTGAGGCTAAGTGCTGCCTCAGGGAAATCGCTGACAGTTTTAAAAATATTAAAAATAGAAAAACAAAATCCTTAACATGTCCCCCAATGAGATGGGACATGTTCATAAATTACATTAAAACTGTATTGAACTTTTAAAATCCCCACATGAAACATCATCCCACCAGTGGATGAGGTTTCATGTTTTTTCTGAAGCCCGCCGGGGCTCCTGGCCTGCCCGCCAACCTTAAGGTTGGATGGGTGGGTCCTTTAATTGTTTCAATGATCCTGTCAGTGGCCTGCAGCTGATTTTGCTGCGGGTCCGCCTTCCTGAAAATTTAAATGGGACGTTGGAGGTTCCACCTGACGTCATCCCACGTCATTTTACACGTCGACGAGCGGGCCTCGCCCCCTGATTGTCGATGGCAAAATTCAGCCCTAAGTATGATCGTGTGTGATTGTTGCTTGACCAATCTGTGAGAGAGCTCTCCCAATTTTGGCACAAACCCACAAATGTTAGTAATGAGGATTTATGCATGTTCCTAATGTATTATTTGATTAACTGAAATAATTTTTATAATTAACTGGACGAATGGGGTGAATAGGTTAAAGAAGTACTAGCCAATGTAATTAACAAGTAAATGATTTTGTAATGAACATTTTACAAATTTTGTTCAATCTTTGTTCCTTCTTATCAGGGCCTGTGCATATATTATTATTTACCCAGAAAGATGAACTATTGGGTGATCAGTTTTGCAAATTCCATTAAACACGCTTAAGGTAAAAATTTGTCTGGATTGGTTTTCAGGCCCAGACAGTGTTGCATAATCAGCACCCGCTCTCAACCCAGGGGACCCAGTGCTGGCGCAAAATTGACCCTCCGGCCTCAACCATTTTTGCACAAGCACAAAGTGCTTGTTGCACCTGCGCAGGCTACTCTCTGATCAAAGAAGCTGAACATTGGACTGCTTGCCTCACTGACAGTGGCCCAAAGTCCTGGGAGAGGGGGCTGGAGCAGGCAATAGGAGCAGGGTGAACGTGAAGACTGGAATCAGGGGATGGTTCGCCAGGATAATTTATTTTTGCAAATTTAAAATCATACACAGTTTTTGTTGGCAGCCCCCAAGAGTTGCTGAAGAATTCTGATTAGGCAGGCACTTGCACCTGTTGTGTTCATCACAAACAAATTTTCCAGAGCAGTCCTTCAACTGGCATTAGGCTTCTAAGATACACATGCGACTCAAAATATGTTTTAGATGATCACGAAGGAAACCTAAAAATGTAACTGATAAATTTAGTAGTGACCCAAACATGTGCACAGATTGAGGGCAGCCATCCGACTGCTAGCCTTTTGTTAACATTGCAACCATTTTCTACCCGAAATATGGGTCCTATACAAACAAATTTGCAGTCCTCCATACCCATTCATCGAAACTAGCAGCTCATTAATAATGAGCTAACAGAGGACTAGAGCATACATTTTCTGAGTATGTCAGGGAGGTGCCTACCTTCAGATAAAAAACAGGGCTGAATTTTATTCTGAGGATGGTGTCCCTGCCCTCCACAACTTAAAATTCAAGAGTGAGCCCACCTCCACTTGGCTGGCTCTCCTGATAGCCATTTAAAGGCTATTGGGCCTTTGTGCCCAGCAGGGAGGAAGTCCCATCTCTCAAATGATTGGCCGGCAGCTCTTTTGTCAGCGATGGCAACTTCTTTAACAGTCACCAAAGCAGGCACTCAGCAATGGAGCCCATTCTGCTTTCAATAGGCAAAGGGGGCCCAAAAAGGAGGAACACCTATTCTCCCCCACTACATCTCCCCGCCCCACCCCCCCGGTCCCCCAACCCCATCTCCCTTGCTCAGCTACTCGTCAGCCAGGTTTTACCTGGTGGGCTAGACACTTAGCTTCAGCCTTGCCAACAGCAGGAGGGAGGCCCTTAAGTGCTCCCTAATTGGGCACTTAAAAATCCCAATTGAACCATGGACAAGGGGCTCCTGATGTCTCCGCCACTGCTGGTAAATCACAACATGATGGTTAGGTGGTGGGGGAAGCCCCATTACTAGTCCGAAAGATGGCACCTCCATTTGTGCAGCTCTGCCTGAGTACTGCTTTGGAGTGTCAAGTTGGATTATGTGCGCAAACCCCTGGAGTAAGTTTGCTGCTACTACGATTCATTTCATTCCTGTTTGCTGAACCTTACTGTGCAGCCCAACAGTCGCTATATTTCAAAATAACTCATTGTATGTGTAGCAACTTTAGATTTTTCAAGCAATATGCAAAGGTGCTGTATAAATACTTTGCTTTCTTGCAATTTGCAACTTCTAAAGCAGGTGGCAAACTGCAAATGGAATCAAAGTGATGATTCTGATAGCATTAAACGTTAAGTGGTGTCCCAGCCAACAAACATAGCTGAACTGCTCCTAATGACTACAGATAACTCACTCAAGCGGTTTGCTATCGCTGAGTCTGTTTGGACCTTCCCCAGCCATTGAGGGACAGAGTGCCACCACTGTAGTTGGCCATTGGAGTAACTTGCCTGGTAAAATTAATCAACAGTTTCTACTACAGCAAATCAGGGAACCAATATATAAATATCACATTTGCATTTTTGAGCTGCTGAATAAAACAACCCATTTTAATGGTAATGTTACTCTCTTTGTAACCTCCAGTTCCTGTGCAAGGACAAGCCACTGCTTTTGTCAGGAGATGAAAGCTATTAATAATATATTCCTTCTGATTGTTGGTCTGTACAGATTTTACCCAACTATCATGGAAAGTCAGCAGTCAAAATTTAAAGCCAGAAGCCTGCTATTCCCCATTGCACTGATGTTATAGAAGCCAACCCATAATATAAACAGGACGATACTTTTGAAACAGAAATTACAGAAATGTTTGAAATCGTAACAATCAGTCTTCAAGTCCTCCACTTTTTATCAAAAAAAAACAATTTTGTAGCTAAACAAATTTGTATATCATCATTCAGTTGTATTAGCATAATTGATAGATTTTACGCATGGTTTGCAACCCACAGAATATATAATACATATGGTTGTATATAATGGAATTTACTTTGCGTGGAAATAACCTGGCAAACACTCTCAACTGTCAGTGGCACATAAAACAAAAAAACTTATTCGAACTGCACAGCTGGTTCATAAAACAAAGTGCAGACACCCACGCTCTTTTTCTGCCTCCAAGAATAAGAGTCACTGATAACCATGTCCATTAGGATCTAATCACCACAAATAAAATCCAGTCAAACATACCTTGACACACAGTCCATCAGTGCATTGTCTCCCTACAACCAAAATCCGACCAATCATGTCATGCGCATTGTGATGACTACTGATCCATAGCAATCTAAAGCACAGATGAGATCTGAGCATTCGACTGTCCATATAGGCCCACTACACTCTTTGAATGCAACTTTCCAACAATTATACATGTACAGAGTTATTTCTGTGTTGGCACTTGTGTTGTGGAATCCCACCTAACAATGTACAGGTGTCAAGTCTCCACTTCCTGGAAACCCCACCATATTGTAAAACTGCTTCTACCCAAAGACATTCTTTAAATGGATGGTGTGCAAACAATGGAGAAAGAAACAAGTTGACAACATTATGATAAATCGCACTTTTCTGTTTTCTATATTATATTATAACTCTTGTAGGAATTTGTTTAAACTCTGCAAATTCTATTATTTGATGAAATCATAAGCTTTCATTGCAAAAAATAGATTTTATCATGTTCCAAAGTTCCGTATCCATTCTATGATATTCGGGGGCAAATGCAGAGATAGTGTGCACACACAGGTAAAGTAAACAAAATAACAAGATTGTATTTGATTCTGTTGGACCATGTTTGCGATTCTGCATTTCAAGCTATGTATTGTCCTGGGTGCATATGGCAACCAAACACTTCCATTCTAGTGTAAATACTCAAACTAAAAACAGCTGTTTTACATGGGTTGGATAATTGGCATAAGTATATGACTTCAGTTTGAAAGGAATTAATTATCAAACCCTCATTTACCCACCCCAGTCCCTATTTACGTCCAAGGCAACTGGGTGGGAGAAGTTATTGTTCATGCAGTTGGGATGGATGTAGGTAATGATGAATTGACAGAGGATTTTTTTTTCAACGCAGCACTTCCAAACCCACAAACTCCAGGACCTTGAAGGATAGCTAGAAAATGCATGGGAACGCTGTGATTTCCTAGTTTTCCTCAAGTCCAACTTGACCTGGACATATATTGCTGTTGCTGGGTAAAGGTTCTAGAACTCCCTATTCAACAGATTGTAGAAGTACTATCACTGAGAAGGAAGCTCACCATCAACTTTGGGTGGGCAATAAATGCTGACATTTCTTGCAACTTCCACATTCCGGGAATGAATAGAAAAGACATTTGGGGACCTGCACCAATTCCTGCTTTACCACCTTGTAAACACATTGACGTGTCGGCTTGACTCATTAGATCTTGCGCTCTTCTGAGGCAGAAAGTTGTGCTTCATGACACTTCAAGATTTGTGTAATTTAGCCTGACACTGTCTTGTAATCATTAAAGGAGTGTTGCAATGTCAGAGGTGCCCTCCTTCAGATGTGACATGAAAGGGGGAGATGATGGTATAGTGGTAATGTCACTGGACAAGTAATCCAAGAGACCCAGGCTAATATTCTGGCTACAGGTATTCAAATCCCACCATGGGCAATTAGTGGAATTTAAATTCAATTAATAAAAATCTGGAATTGAAAGCTAGGCTCAGTAATGGCGACTATCATCGATTGTTGTAAAACCCATCTGGTTCACTAAAGTCCTTTAGGGAAGGAAATCTGCCATCCTTACCTGTTCTGGCCTACATGTGACTCTAGATCCACAGCAATGTTTTGACTCTTATCCACACCGTGAAATGACCCGGTAAACCACTTGGTTCAAGGGCAATTAGGTATGGGCAACAAATGGGCAATGCTTACATCCCATGAAAGAATTTAAAAAAAAAACACAGCATTATCAGCCTGTTTCCATAGCTTCAGGTGTTTAAGTCTTGAAGATCAAGAATTTCTATTTGTGTCCTGGCCGGCATTCCTTCCTTGATCAGCCTCACCAAAAAACAGAATTTAACTGTCCATCTCTTTGGTGCACAAAGTACAAACAGCAAAGTAATTTATTTTAAAGTGTCTTATTTCACATGAAGTGCTTTGAGAAATTTCTGAGATGTAATGCTGCTAAAAGAACACAGATGAGTAGATTTTATGTTGGAAACAATTTGGGTCTGAGCTGTACAGACTGTTAATTTATTGCATGCCAAAATCTGCATTTAAAATGACTTGCCTTCCATTACCCTTCTCCCAAAGTAAAGATTCACCAAGACATTGTTACACAATGATAAAAAGGAGACTATAATTGAAGGAAGTTAATCCCATAGACAAGAAAGGTTCCGCAAAGGTTGAACTTGAAATTTCTGTGATCAGAATGCTAACAAGCCAACTGTTTCATTCAAAACATATTCACAATCAGACTTCTCTAAATCACCACTTGTCACTGATACCAAAATTGAGAGAGAAAATCAAGAACTTGGACATTGGTCACCATTTTTAACATTTTAATGTCCAGAACTGCATTGAGAGTTGAACATTTGAGTATTCTCTTTAAGGTCATCTCTATGAATAAATCCTCAACTATTTATTCTGTGCCTACTGCTGGTACTTCTATTATTTCAATGTCCTCTACTTCTGAAAATTGAAGTAGTAGACATATTTAATGCTTCCATCAATGCCCCACCCGTGTCTCTTCAACTCTTTGTGGCCCTATGCTTTAATACTAACGTGTTCACAGAAAATATTTTTATTGCCTTCTGTGGGATTATTTGCCAGTTTTCTTTCATTCTACCTATTAACCTTTCTAATCACCTTTTCTATAACTTTGTTAAATTTCTGAACACCATTTACATGAAATAAATTATTTTTATTTTTGAAAAAAGTTAATAAGTACAAATAATCAGAGTTCATAGTAGCCAGAAGAAACACGGCTAGTTAAAAAGGTGTAAAATCATCGTGTTGCTATGAATGGAATAAAAGTACAAAGATTGAATTGTTTTAATAGAAAAATACTCTTCATTTTCTACTAATGGCAAAGGTAAAATTGCCAGGACTGTTTTGTTTCCATGGGAATTGTCTAGATAACATGATTCATGAGATGCTGCAAGAACTAAAGCTGTCTTTTTATTTTTCAATGGACTGTTATGTCTTTTGCAATAAATTCCTTAACCAAACTTCACAGCTTTGCCAAGCATGCAAGAGAACAGTATGAAAAACTTTCCAACATGTACGGAAATATGATGAAGTTGTACAAAGGATTGGGTGAATACTTTGTCTTTGATCCCAAAGTTGTCAGTATTGATGACTTCTTCACTGATCTCAGAAACTTCAGGTCCATGTTCCTGGTGAGTACTACAAACCAAGAGAGCATTTTGCACCCTTTCAAATTTATTTCACATCTTTCTAATATATGTATAAAATGTTAACTTTATTACTTTGAATGAAGGCTTTATCTTTTTAACTTATCACAAAGGGTTTATTTTAATGAACTAACAGGATTAGTAAAGGCAAACTCAATAAAAATAAAATATTTTCCTCTGCAAAGATTCAAAGCCCATCTTTAAGTTAGCCTTTCACTCAGGGCCTATTTATATATTTTATACAGTCATTCCACTTCAGAAATAATTTATTTTGCCAAGCACTTATAAATTTTATGGCACCATTTAACATAATATAATGTAGCAAGGCACTTCAGAAGAGTGTTTAAAAAACAGAATTTGACACTGAACCATATGAGGCAACATTAGGATAGATGGCAAAAAGCTTGGTCGACGAGGTAGGCTTTAAGGAAAGTTAGGAAGAAGGGAAGAGAGATGGAGAGGTTAGGGCCTAGGCTGCTGAAGACACTGTTTCCGATGGTGGAACAATTAAAATCAGGAGTGCTAAAGAGCCCAGACTTATAACAGCACAGATATCTCAGTGGGTTGTGGGGTGGAGGGAGATTACAGAAATAACAGTGGAGGGGGGTACAGGTGTCAAGGCCATGGAGCGATTTGGTAACAAAGATAATTTTTAAATTAAGGCATTGCTTGATTGGGAGCCAATCTAAGTCAGTGAGCGTAGGTGTGAGAGGTGACTGGGACTTAGTACTGGTAAACACAATAAAGTTTTAGATTGCCTCAAGTTTATGGGGGGGAGAATATGGGAGCCTGGACGGGAGTGTGTTGGAATGGTCAGCCTAAAGGTAACAGATGAATGAATGTGGGTTTCAGCAGCAGGTAAGCTGAAGCTCAGGTGGAGTTGGGTAATGTTACAATGGCGGAAATGGGAGGCCTCCGTGATGGTGCAGATAAATGATGGGAAGCTTATTTTGGGGTCAGATTTGACGTCAAGGGTGCGAACAGTGCTTTAACTTATGGGACAAGGATGGAGTCAGTAGCTAGAGAGTGGAATTTGGAGCTGTGACCAAAGACGATGGCTTTGTGCTTCCAAAATATTTAATTTGAGGAAATTTTGGCTCATCCATTACTGGATGTCTGTTAAGCAGCCTTATAAGCAACAGTGAAGAGGGGTGGCGGTGAGGTACAGCTAGTAGTGTCAGCATGTACGTAAAAACTAACTCTTTGTTTTCAAATGATGTCACTGAGGAGCAGTGTGCAGATGAAAACTAGGAAGGGACTAAGGATAGATCCTTCGGAGACACTAGGGGTAATGATGTGGAAACAGGAAGAGAAGCCATTGCAAGTGATACTCTGGCTACAATTAAATAGATAAGAACAGAGCCAGGTTGATACAGACCTAACCAGCTGGATGATAGCAGAGAGGTGTTGTAGGTGGATGGCATGGTAAACCATGTCAAAGGCTGTGAAAGGACATGGAGGGATAGTTTGCCTTCATCATAGTCAGATAAGCTGCCATTTGTAACTTTGGTGAGAGCTGCTCTGGCAATGTGGCAGCGGTGGAAACCTAACTGTAGGGACTAAACGTGGAGTTCCAGACAAGCTGGGAATGGGTTTAGGCAGTGACAATACATTCAAGGAGTTGAGAGGAAAAGGAGGTTGGAGATAGCCATTAATTTGCAAGGATGATGGGTTCAAGAGTTGTTTTTTCAAGAGAAAGCTGATGATAATAGCTTTACAGTGGAGAGGAATGGTACTGGAAAGGAGAAAACTGTTAACAGTAGGAAACGTTTAGAGGAAGTTTGGCCTGGTGGGCTAGTGCAGGGAGGAAAGCAACAGAGGCACCTGATTGCATTATTTCAATCCTAGTGGCAAAGAAGTCCATAGGTTTCTTGCACTTACTGTAGCAGGTGAGAATGGAGAAGATGGGAAACTATTGCATGTGGTAAGACATTATATAAATGTATGTATTATTGACCACTTTGGTCCTCATTTACATGCTGAGCAAGAACATCTAGCAAGGTATACAACAGGTCGCAGATTCACTATCATTTATTTTTCATCTGGTAATAAAAGTGAACATTATTCCATGGTCTCCATGAGTGACAAAAATTAATTTGAACCTCCGACTAATTAAATCGTGCTTTTTATTTTCATGATATATTTAAATCATCTTCATTTATAATCTTAGCAATATTTGTAGATATTGCGAAATACTTTCATGTTCAACAAAATGCAAAGGTAATATAAAATCTGAAAGTAATACTGCTTCATACTTTAACATTGTGTATTGATATGCTTTTGGGAAAGCAATATTTTCATGCTTATTGGTCCTATTGATTACTAATAGCATTCCAATGCAGTGACAATGAAAGAATATTCAATACAGTTGTTGTAATGAAGTACTTAATGAGCTGGAAACTAAAAACAATGTATAATATATTTTCTTCAAAAAGTATTTTAATTAAATTCTACTGTACATAACTAAGAGAGAAAAAGGCCAATAACCAGTGTGATTAAGTCCTTGAGAAACCTAAATCTATTTATTCCTGAGAAACAATTACTGGTATTATAGACCCTATAATGGGTGGTTCTGCTGTAGATAATCCTGATTATAATTGTGGTCCATAATGGGCCGAATAATGTGCATCACAACCTTATTCAAGGAGGTCCAATGCCTCCAACAATCCTTCATGCCTAAAATCTTTCTTGTTTTAAATGTTCAGCAAATTGCCAAACCTAAATGCTATTGTGCTTGCAATCTGCTGACATTCTGATAGACTGAAGCCAGAAACTTGGTACACTCTGCTTCAAGTGGGCAGCCATTAATTCTGCTACACTCCCAGATTCTGTAACCAATAAAGAAAAATTGGTCTTATATGATCTACTTTTAAAGGAATCGCAGATTTTCATATTTGATGTACTTCTGTGGCTTCTATATTACCTTCAGTTGCATTGTTCAATTTGGGAATTAAGCAAAAAATATATGAAGCTCTCAAATTTTAATTGAGGTCTTGTGTTTTATGTTAAAATGATTGCATCAGTTGTCTGTTCAGAGTTTATTTTGAAGAAACCCAGTTTAGTACTCTGTGGATGAGTGCACCAAAGTGTCGTACTAAGCACTACAGTCCAGGACAGCTGTAGTGATGCTACAAATGCCTTTACTATCTTCTGCTCATAGTACAGTAACTTGCCTTCCCCCCAAACCCCCTTACCATCTCAACACTCCCCCTCCCTGACAACCCTTCTCCCAGCTTGAAAGTTCGCACCTCTTAAGTGGTAGTTGTGATTCCTCAGTTCAGGTAGGCCACATCACTCATCATCTAGATGACATGTTAAAATTGGCAACTTGGGAAGGCACCAGAAGCTCTATGCAGCCATGTTCTACTTTGTTTGTTATCTTCTGAAGAAAAAGAGAAGAAAATGAGAAGTGAGATGAGATGCTTAGTTCCCATGTGGCAGGTTACAGTATACCACAGCTGTAAGCTGGGCTGATCAGTAAAATTGAAATTTGTTGGAATTATAAATTGAAACTCTTGAAGTGGGGGTGATGAAGTCATTTTGACAAACTGAAATGAGTCATTATGATGCACTCTTAATGTATAATTATAATTAGTTTTGGTGGTGTCACCACGCTGAGATTTTTGTTGACATAATTATAAAGTTGGAATTGATAAGTATTACGACCGGACCCAGACAAGGTTCCCAATTTATTAAATTCCCAGATGAGATCCACAATTTGTTACAATTGGGACGGGACTCCAATTTTGTTATGATCGCGCGTGAGGTGGAATGAGCTGATTGCCCTCTTGGTTCAACCCCTTTGGTCAGTTGCAACAAGGTTAGTTTAAAAATGTTTCGCCCGTGAATATATTTTCCCAGTCCAAATGTGTTTAATGTTTAGAAGGAGCCAATTTAATCAGGCTTTCTTGAGTCAAAGAAAGAGTAACTTCATTAGTTATTAAAACCTGAGGAAAAATAATTAAGTGACACCAAAACACACATACATACACACAGATCAGAAATGGGAAGTTAAGAGTCCAAATAAAAGTTTAAGAAATATATACAAATCAGTCCTTGGCTTGTTCATGAGGCATAGATGGCAGTACATTGCGGCCGTTAAGTTGGGTGATTTCAGTTGAGCTGACTTTGGCAGATTCACAGTTTGTTGGAAACACTGGTTGGCTTACCTCAGTTAGAGGAACCCGGGTTTTGCAGGGTAGCTGAAGAGGCTATCCTGTTTCCTTATGGTTTCTGCTAAAACTTTGCCTCAAGCAAAAGAGAGAGAGAAGGACGAATCACCTGTCTCTGCAGGGCTAAACGACTGGTGTTTCTTCTTGTTTCTGTCACTCACCAACACTGGTCTGCAGCTAGCTTTTTAACACATTTTTCCTTGTGTATTCCAGGGTGGGGAAATAGGTATGTCTTACACCCAAAGTCCATTTTTCTTTCATCTCAGAACATTTTACACATTCTGAGATATAAATCAACAGGAGATGAATTTTTGGATGGCTGCTGATATGTGGGAATCAGCCTCCATTGTCTTTGCAACACAGAAAATTAAAAGTCCAGTCTTTTGCATTTTCCATATCTTCCTTTCAAGTATCTCTGTTTGAAGTAGGCCTTGACACCTCTTCAGGTGCGACATTCCATTTTCTCTCCGAGAGTCCTGTCAGTATAATCCACATAGGAATTCTCCAGAAAATGGTCACTTTACCTTATCAACCATCTTTTGATCAGTCTTTGCTTGTATTTCTTTAAAAACACAGGTCTTCCTTAAAAAAAAATCAGTATGCCCGCAGGCAGTTCATAGCTGTAGTCCACTGCCATTGTATAAGGAAGAGGTATTGGATAGGCTGTCTGTACTGACCAGGACTGGATGAGGTGCATCCAAAGATATTGAAGGAACTGAGAATGGAAATTGCAGAGGTACTGGCCATAATTTTCCAGTCTTCTTTAGACCCAGGGGTGATGCCAGAGGACTAGAGAATTGCAAGTATTACACCCTTGTTTAAAAAAGATGTAGAGATAAGACCAGCAACTACAGACCAGTCCATTTAACTTCAATAGTGTGGAAGCTTCTAGAAAAAATAATTCATGACAAAATTAATAGTCATTTGGGTAAATGAGGGCTAATTAAGAAAAACCAGTGTGGATTTGCTAAGGCCAAATCATGTTTAACCAACTTGCTGGAGTTTTTTGAAGAGGTAACAGGAAGGATTGATGAAAGTGGTAATGTTGATGTTATGTACATGGACTTCCAAAAGGTATTTTACACAGTGCCACGTAACAAATTTATGAGTAAAGGTTTGGCTCATGAAATAACGGGACAGTAGCAACATGGATGTGAAATTGGCTGAGTGACAGGAAACAGAGAGTAGCAGTTAATGGATATTTTTCGGGCTGGAGGAAGGTTTGTAGTGGAGTTTTCCATAGGTCAGTGTTGGGACCCTTGGTCTTCCTAATATATATCAGTGATTTAGATCTTAGTGTACAGGACACAATTTCAAAATTTGCAGATGAAACAATACTTGGAAGTATTGTGAACTGTGAGGAGTGTAGTGTAGAACTTTAAAAAGGACATAGACAAGTTTGGGGAATGGAGGACAAGTGGCAGACAAAATTAAAAGCAGAGAAGCATGAGGTGATTCACTTTTGGTAGGAAGAACGTGGAGAAACAATAAAATAAAGAGTACAATTCTAAAAGGGTGCAGGAGCAGAGAGACCTGGGCGTATTTGTGCATTGGTCATTGAATTCGGCAGGATGGGTTAATAAAGCATAAGATAACCTAGGTTTTATTAATAAGGGCATAGAATACAAGAGCCAAGGAGTACAACATAGAGTACAAGGAGGTTATATTTACTTGTATAAAACACTGGTTCAGCCTCAATTCTGTACGGCTTTGGGCACCACACTTTAGAAAAGATGTGAAGGCATTAGAGAGAGTACAGAAAAGATTCATGAGAATTGTCCCGGGGGTGAGGAATTTCAGTTACATAGTTAGTTTGGAGAAGTTGGGACTGTTTTCCTTGGAGAAGCGAAGGTTACGAGGAGATTTGATAGAGGTATTCAAAATCATGAGGGGTCTGGACAGAATAGATGGGGAGAAACTGTTTCCACTGGTGGAAGGAATGAGAACTAGAGGATATTTTAGAAGTAGTGGAGACATGAGATACTTTTTCATGCAGCAGATCTGGAATGCACTGCCTGAGAGTAAAGTTCAATTGAGGTAGTCAAGAGGGAATTGGATTATTAGCTTAAGAGAAAGTATGTGTAGGACTACGGGGAGAAGGCAGGAAATGGCAGTAGGTAAATTGCCATTCGGAGAACTGGCTCAAACATGATGGGCTGAATGGCCTCCTGTGCTGCAACAATTCTGTGATTCTGTTACTAGTGCCAACCAACATTAATGTAAGGAAGACTACATCCAGGTGATGATCTTGCATTGTCTATTTTCACCCTGCAGCTGATTCGCAACCTACTTTTATTTATTTTGTAAAGTACCTTCTTTTAAAAAATTCAGTCTTCTACTTTCATTGATAGTCAGTTTTCTGTGGATTAATAAAGAGCTCAAAGTCTGCCAATCTTCTTATGCTTACTCCCTCTGGAAGTATAATTATGCTCTTACTCTTGCACAAATGGTGGAGTGTTGCACTGGCAAGTATCATTTAATAGCGTAACATAAAAGGTATTAATATTCCAAAAGCTCTCCTTGTGGACTATCCTGGCTCATGGTACATGAGGAAAAAAAGAAAACAAATCCTTATTTTAATTAAAGTGTGAACTGGCTACTGAATAATCTGGTTTAAAATGTTGACAAATTCACTTGGCTCTGAGCAGTTTTTTTTTTGTTTTGCTTAGCTTTCTGGTAATATTGGTTAGTATGAATCCCAATCTGTTAACTAAATTTATTTGTACTGAAATACTGCTAGTGGAAATTACTCTCCACAGATACTCACAAACAATGAAAAAAAAGAACTCTCCTTAAGTTGACAATCTTATTAAACAGAAATCATTTCTGATATCCAAGATTTTTTTGTGGAATAGATTCAGTAATCCACTTTTGTTATCATCTTACGTGATCAATTAATTTAAAATACAGAAAGAACGACTGCTTCTACACTACCAGTTGTTACCTATCCACTCAAAGCATTGGCTGCAAAGCCCAGTTGTGAAGGATTTGTCTTTCAGTTACATTTCTTCTTGCAATAATTTATTTATATGGACTCCTATAAAGGTGTGTTTTGAAAAAATCATCTGTGATTGACAACACGAAACCAATAAGGACAACTGCTATTTCGGAAATTCTCCAAGTGCTTTTGATTTTTGCACAACAAAAGTTTGCCTTGCTTATGACATTGATTATTTTTTGTTAAGAGTAAAAGTCCTTGTCATTCACCCTAATAGATCCTGAATGCGGTGCATTTCATACGCAAGTCCCCCCAGGACAAAAATGTCTTCCTTATAACACACTTCTTTAATTTCAACAGTAAAATGTATTTATAAGAAGAAATAGAATCACTGCAAACAACAAAGCTTCTGAAACAGCATTTGAAATTTGCTTCAACATTGAAGAACTTGCATTTTTTAAAATTTGCCAGCAGTTTTTTTTTTCTGCTGTTAGTTATCTCAAGAAAAATTAAAGAACTTTGAAAGGAGTCATGCTGACATGTCTTTTTTTTAATACTTTTATATACTCTACAAGTAAACAAGTAACAGAACTAGTAAAACAGGTTAGCTTTGATGCTTTAAACTCTGATCTGCACTACGTTGTTATTATAACTCTTTGTATGCTCCATAAAATTGAATTAAAAGAAATAAAGAGTATAATTATAGTAAAAGCCGATCATGAATGAGTACTGAGGACCTATAATTCATAAATGTTGCAGATGTGGGAGCCTAAGGGGGAGGTTATGTGATGGGTAAATCACTTACTTTAATATTTCAAATTAGAATATTAAATATTATCAAAAGATGATTAACTTATTCCCATTCATACTAATCTTTCAACTAATCTAGCCCAAAACTCAATGGAATAGTTGAAATTATGAAACACATGTCAATAATTGACACTGCGACTTACAGACTTATGTATACATTGTAAAGATATGTTTATAGGTTCATTATCATAATTCATGTCTACTTTGGAAACTGAATAAGAAAAAAGGTAGATTCCAGCTTGGAGCATGTAAAATTACACATGCATCCTTTGCCTTTATCCTTTCAAGAAAATACATTATTACGTAAATGGTCCCTGAAGGCATTAAATGAATGAAGGGAAAGAAACTCCAGTTGTATCACTTCTTATTTAAAGCACTCATCTCATTTCATATAATAAGGTAACATATAACAGTACAACGACTAGGGGGTACAGATTTAAGGTTTTGGGAAAGAGATTCAGGGTGAATGTGAGAAGGAACTTTTTTTATGCATCGAGTGGTAATGACCTGGAACTGCCTGCACATGGGGGTGGTGGAAGCCAAAACATTCAATGATTTCAAACAGAAATTGGATGGGCACTTAAAGGACATATGAACATACAAAATAGGAGCAGAAGTAGGCCATTTGGCCCCTTGAGCCTGCTCCACCATTCATTAAGATCATGGCTGATTTGTTTATGTTTCTAATTCCACATTCTCGTACATCCCCCATAACCTTTGATTCCCTTGCCTATCTACTGCTGCCTTAAAAATATTCAATAATCCCACCGCCACTGCCTTCTGAAGTAAAGAGTTCCAAAGTCGCACAACCCCCAAGAGAAAAATATTCTCCTCATGTCTGTCCTAAAAGGGCAGCCCCTAATTTTATAACAGTGCTCTCTAGGTCTAGACTCACCCACAAGAGGAAATATCCTTTCCACATCCACCTTATGAATACAGTTCAGGATCTTATATATTTCAGTCAAGTCATTCCTCTTCTAAATTCCAGTGAAAACAAGTCTGTCTAACATTTCCTCATAAAACAATCTGCTCATTCCAGATCTACTAAATCTACTAAACCTCTTCTGAACTATCTCCAAGGCATTTACATCCTTCCTTAAATAAGGAGACCAAAACTGCACACAATATTCGAAATGTGGACCATCAATGCCATGTAGAACTGAAGCATAACATCCTTACTTTTAGGTTCAATTCCTCTCATAATAAACAATAGAATTACTTTTTGTGACTCATGCACTAGAACAGCTAGATCCCTCTGTAGCTCGGAATATTGCAGCAGTCCTCCATTTAAGTAATGCTCTACTTTTTTACTCTTCCTGCCAAAATGAATAACTTCACATTTTTGCACATTATACTCCATCTGCCATATTTTTGCCCACTCACTCAATCTGCCCATATCCGTTTGCAACTTCCTTATGTCCTCTTCACAGCATACTTTCCTACCTATCTTTGTGTCATCTGCAAATTTAGCTATCGTGCTTTCATTCCCCTCATCTAAGTCATTAATATAAATTATAAAAGTTAAGATCCCAGCACAGACCCCTGCAGGGCTCCACTTATCACATCCTACCAATCGGACAAAGACCCATTTATGCATACTCTCTGTTTTCTGCCAGCCAGCCAATCTACTATCCATGCTAATATGTTACCCCCTGCACCATGAGCTTTTATTTTCTGCAATATATACTGTTAATGTAGCACCTTATCAGATGCCTTCTGGAAGTCCAAGTACAGCACATCTACAGTTCCCCTTTATCCATGGTGCATGTTGCTCCTTCAAAGAACTCCAATAAATTGGTTAAACATGATTTCCCTTTCAGAAAACCATGCTGATTCTTCCCAATTTCCTCAAGTTTCTCTAATTGCCCAGCTATAACCTCCTCAATGATCGATTCTAACACCTTCCCCATGACAGACGTTCAGCTAACTGGCCTAAACTTTCCTGTTTTCTGCCTCCCTCTCTTCTTGAATAGAGGGGTTTTATTTACTACTTTCCGGTCTGATGGAACCTTTCCAGAATATAGGGAATTTTGGAAAATTAACACCAACGCATCTGCTACCTCATTAACCACCTCTTTTATGACCCTAGGGTGAAGTCCATCAGAGATTGTCAGCCCACAGTTCCATTTGTTTGCTCAGTACTGCTTCCCTAGTGATTGTAATTTCTCTAAGTTCCCCTCTCCCTTTCACCTCCCGATTTACAGCTATTACTAGATAGTTTTTTTGTACCCTCCATAGTGAAGACAAAAGCAAAATATTTGTTCATTTCACCCACCATTTCTTTATTATCTACTACTAACTGCCCATTCTCACTCTCTAGAGGTCCAACACTCACTTTTCTCACTCTTTTCCTTTTTAAATACTCTTGCTATCCATTTTTTACATTCCTAGCTAGCTTCCTCTCATACTCTAACTTCTTACTCCTGATTAACCTTTTAGAAATTCTCTGGCGTTCTTTATATTCTTACCAATCATCTGACCTGCCACTCCTACTTGTACAGATATATGCTATTTTCCTTAAGTTGGTGCTTTCCACCTTAACTTCTTTAGTTAACCACAGAATTTTTCTTTATAGTAGGAATATACTTATTCTGAACGTTCTGAAATACCCCCCTTACATGTCTGCCACTGCTTCTCTATTGACCTATCCCCTAGTCTAGTTTCCCAGCTCACTTCAGCTAGCTTAGTTTTCATGCCCACATAGTTACCCTTATTTAAGTTTAAAATACTAGTCTTAGACCCATTCTTCTCCCTTTCAAACTGGACGTAAAGTTCAACCATATTGTGGTTGCTAGGGGTGTCTTCACTCTGAGGTCATTGATTAATCCTGTCACATTGCACAATACCAATCTAATATAACCTGTCGAAGGTTCATGAGGACTCGAAATGTCAACTCTTTTCTTCTCCGCCGATGCTGCCAGACCTGCTGAGTTTTTCCAGGTAATTCTGTTTTTGTTTTTAATATAACCTGCTGTTTGGTTGACTCCATAATGTGCTGCTTGAAGAAACTATCTTGAAAGCATTCTATGAAATCCACATCCAGGCTACTACTGCCAATCTGATTTTTCCAGTTTATATGTAGATTAAAATCACCCACAATTATTGCTTACCCTTTATCACAAGCACCCAATATTTTTTCTCGTATACTTTTTCCTAAATTGTGGTTACTGTTAGGGGACCTGTAGACCACTCCCGCTAGTGACTGCTATTCCCCATCTCCACCCAAACCAATTCTACATTCTGATGTCCTGAACAGAGGCCATCTGTGACTATTGCAAAAGTGCCATCCTTGATCGATTGTACTACCCCTCCACCTTTACCTAGCTTCCTATTCTTCTTGAATATCATGTACCCCTCAATATTCAGGACCCAATCCTTGTCCTCCTGCAGCCGTGTCTCCATAATAGCTATTAGATTAGATTTATTTACTTCAATGTGCACTATCAATTTGTTTACTTGGTTAGGAGTATTCAGATACAGTGCCTTTAGTTTTGTCTTTTTGTTATCTTTGTAACATATAATCTTAACTGTTGGTGTATTCTTAGATTTTATCTCTCTGACCCTCATTTCCCATACTACTATTATGGTCTCCTGCCTTGAATCTACCCCTTGATTTGCCACATCCACACAAGCTTGATTCCAAACCACCCCGCCCCCCCCCCCCCCCACCCCCGCCAACTCCTTGTTTAGTTTAAAACCCCCTCTACTTCCCTAGTTATGCTGTTCACAAGAACAATCGTCCCAGCACGGTTTAGGTATAGATAATCCCAACAGTTCAACCTCCACTTTCCCCAGCACTGGGGCCAATGCCCCACAAACCAGAACCCACTTCTCCAACACCAGTCTTTGAGCCATGCATTAATCTCTCTAATCTTATTTACCCTATGCCAATTTGCACATGGCTCAGGTATTAATCCAGAGGCTTATAATAATCCTTTAAGGTTCTGCTTCTTAATTTTGTATCTAGCTTTTCATACTGATTATGTAGAACCACCTTCCTCACCCTGCCTACGTCATTGTTACCTAAATGGACCACAACAACTGGATCCTCCTGCTCCTACTGAAAGTTCCTCTACAGCCCTGAGTAGGTGTCCTGAACCCTGGCACTGGGCAGGTAACACAGCCTTCTGACTCTCGCTTTTTTCTGCAGAGAACAGTGTTAATCCCTCTCACTATACTGTCCCCTACCACTACTACATTCCTGTTTGCTACCCCTGCTTGAATGGCTTCCTGTACCATGGTGCCATGGCCAGACTGCTCATCCATCTTGCTGATCTCGCTTTCGTCCACATAGATTGTGAGCACTTCAAACCTGTTGACAATTGCAAGCCTGAGGCTCCTCCGCTACTGTCTGTTCATTCCCATTACCTGTCTCACTCACAGTCACATCATTCTGCCCTTCACTGCTGACCAAAACAGATGACCCTATTCTAAGACCATCTTCTGGAACAGGTACTTCTCACCCTCTCTTAGGCTGCGCAGTGTTTGCAATTCAGCTTCCAGATCAGTAATACTGATCTGGAATTCCTCCAGCTGCTTACACTTTCTGCAGCACTAGGGGGATCGAGCAGGAGAGTGAGCCTGGCTGAGTTGGCATAGATTGATGAGCCAAATGGGCTTCTGCACTGTAAATGACTTCTTGGTCCAGATTTTCATCGCAATAGAGAGGCTCTCTGTCATGGCAAAAATCCTGAAATGGCCAAAAATTCTAGGTCCTGCCCCCAAGCATGGCATTTTCCATTTTTGCAGGGTTGGAGTGGAGTTGTGCCAGGTTCGCATATGTGCTGTTTACAGAGGCAGCTGGCCATTTAGATCACCAGCTGCCTCCACTGAAGTGGGAGTTTGGTAGGCCAGGCATGTCAAACCCGGAATATGGAGATTAGAACAGGTCTGAACGTGGTGGATTTGTTTGGAGAGGTAAGGTATCTCATTGGATCAGTCTGGTACACCTTTGGGGGGCAGGTAAGGCACTCTTTGGGATTGTTAAAAGCGAATACGATTATTCACTTTTTATGCACAAACTCATTGGAACTGTCAAGGAGCTGTCAAAGAACTGTCCAGCTGTCAAGGAGCTGTCAAAGCTGTTGAGCTATCAAAGGATGGTAGGATAATAGGTGAGTTGGCATGCAGAGTGTAAGGGCAAAGTATAGTGGGTGTGGGGCACTAAGTTGATATATGGGCTAAAAAGGACCATGGGGATGTGGAGGACATAGGAGGTATGAGGAGCCATCGGGAGTGGGTAGAAGGATCTGGATTGGCATAGGGGATGGGTGGGGCGCACGAGGTAGCTTGGCATAGATGGGACATCAGGAGTGGGAGGGCGGGGTGTGGTGTGAATTCTGAAGAGATGTTTTTTGTTCTATTGTCTTCTGTCTTATTTATATTAAAACAGTGCTGGAACAGAGGCAGGCCTTCCGCCCAGCCCGCCACCTCACCTGGCAGCTTCCACACTTGTTCCTGGGGCAGCAACCCTGACTTTCAATCTAGCCTGCCACCCCTCCTCACCCCCCCCCAATTCCCAGAACAAAAGTCCCACCTGCAGGTGGCCATCTTTGCCATTCTCCCATCCCTACGTTCCCAACCTGAGAGCAAAAATCTGGGCCAATGACTGTATAACAGAAATGTGTTTGACATTTGATTAAAACATCAGGTTTATTGCTGGATCCAATAAGGCAATAGCATAACCAGAGAAGCCTGTCAGGGAAGGAAATTACTCTGCTCTGGGGTCTCCATACTCCCAAAGATTTAATGTTTCCTTCAAACCTTCCAAAAACGTAGGTATTATCTACGAATGGGGTGGCACTTTGATCTAGAAATATTCATCTCAGTTTTCCTTACCCCTGAATTATTTGTGTGGCTTCAACATTCCCTGTCTTAAAATTAATTATATTCATCTCCTTTTCTGAGAAAATATTGTTTCATCTTCTCTTCATATTTTATTAGTATGGAAGTTAAGGGTAATTAAACTGTATGTTCTGCCACCTCTCATCCACCTCTTCTGAACGATTTTGTACATCTATCTAGGAGGTTTTGATAAGGTCAATTTAACTTATTTGGAACAAAAACTTTGCAATTCAACAAAACCCAAGAGGTCTAACTGAACTCAAAGGTTTAAGCCTATTTGATTTCTGTCTTTATTACTAGAATGCCAAGTTGCAGTAACTAACACTTGGGCCCGTTGATCTTGATATTCCTGCTTCTTGGCTTCAGATTAAGTCCCAATAATGTTACCACCTGCTGTGGATTCATTTGCCAGTTCTGAACCATCCAGGATTTGGAACCATATAATTGCATACAATTTGGCAAGATAGTTGTTACTATTTCAAATCCAAAGAAACTCTTCTTTATGTCCCAACCCAAACCCAAAATAGGGTTTGTCCCTGTGGGATCCCTGATTTTAAACAATGCTGGGTAATAGAACCAGAGTTATAACTGACTTCTAGACAGATGCATAACCACTAACCCCCTTGTGTATCTGTGTACCTATACTGAAATGAAGATGATTCCATTGATTTTATTTATTCTCCATGCACCCTGAATAAAACCCATCTATCTGCTTGAAATA
Organism: Carcharodon carcharias; assembly: GCF_017639515.1. NCBI lineage: Eukaryota > Metazoa > Chordata > Chondrichthyes > Lamniformes > Lamnidae > Carcharodon > Carcharodon carcharias. Next base: position 114,958,370 of record NC_054475.1, read on the forward strand.
TCAAAGATTCAGAATATCCTTTCTGCTCACATTTTGGATATGTCCTGGATCTCTAGATTTAGATTTGAGTATCAGAGCATAATCACTCAAATCATAAATATAAAAATTTCCCAAATCCCTCTATTGAGTCTTTTGGGACGTAACTTGAGATGGAAACTATCTGTGATGTTCAGAGATTGCTTGAAATACTGCTGTTTACAACCTTGAAGTGTAACTTTTAAATTAGAAATATACCTCTGCCCCTGATTGGTAGTAATGGTTTCAGACTCTGATCAATAACTACTCCTCAAAAAGTGCTTTTATGCAGTCTAGGAAAATGACTCCTATTATCCAATTTGATCTCCTCCGTTAAATTTATTAAAAGCATTCACTGGGGTTTTAAATCCCAGTTGTGATGAGTGTATTGAGTGCACTACCTGCATCCATAATCCTAGTACTTAGTCCTATACACACAAATCACAGCCTCTTTATGTTTTTGGGATGTTATCCTGTTTGCTTTTCACCATGAAATAGGCCTTCTCTAGGGAAGGCTACACTCTTTCAAACATTATGAAGGTGATTTATTGGGTGAGGTGTTGAATACAAAAGCAGGGATGTAATGATGGAACTGTATAAAACGCTGGTTAGGCCATAACTGGAATTTTGTGTACAGTCACCACATTACAGGAACGATATAATAGCTCTGGAGAGTCCAGAGGAGATTTACAAGAATGTTGCCAGGGCTTGAAAATTGCAGCAGTGAGGAGAGATTGGATAGGCTAGGGTTGTTTTCCTTAGAACAGGTGGCCTAATTGAGGTGTACAAAATTATGAGGGACCTAGATAGGGTAGTCAGGAAAGACTTGTTCCCCTTAGCTGAAGGGTTAATTACCAGGGGTCATAGATTTAAGGTGACTGGTAGAGGGGACATGAGGAATAATATTTTCACGCATAGGGTGGTAGGCATCTGGAATTCAGTGCCTAAATCAGTGGTTGAGGCTGAAACGCTTAACTCATTTAAAAGGTACCTGCCTCTGGAGTGCTGTAACCAGCAAGGCTATGGACCAGGTGCCGGAAAGTGGGATTAAAATGAGTGGTAGTTTCATATTTCTCTTTTTGGCCGGCGCAGACACGATGGACTTTCTGCACTGTAACTTTTCTATGGTTCTTTGAAGATTGACGCATGTTGGTCTAAGCAAAGCCATAGAAGATCTTTTTTACTATCTCTATATTTAAGCACGTGCCCTCCCAGTGTTGGTTATGGTGAGTCAGATGACACACTGCTTCTTAGCAATAGGGGCATTTATGTCACATAGGTGCAAACATTAGTGCCACTGCTTTACAAAGACCAAATGAGATAATTTTTGTTTTTATTGAATGATGATCTGAGGTTTTCTTTATCTGTGCATTTTGAATTCTACTATTCTGTTCATTCTGTGAAAATAGTAAATGATTGTCTTTGAATGCCTGTAATTATATTAAAAATTTTATAGGTATCCTTCCTATGTACAAAATCTTACTTCTGGTTGTCAACTTTTCTGATATCCATACTTATGATGGAAACTGCCTTTAAAAATGTCTCACTGATATTTACATCCTCCTGCCAATTATGACATTATGTCAGTTCAGTCACTCATCACTTCAGATACTTTAATGGCTTTCCCGCTCCCTGTCTCTGTCACGTCCTTTGTGTCAGTCATAGCTGTTGGTAGCATTCTCACCTCTGATTTAGTAGGCTGTGGGCTTAAGTCCCACTCCAGAGATTTGAGCACTAAAATCTAGGCTGACAATCAAGTGTATTACTGAGGAAACATTGTGCTTGCTGAAGTGTGTTTCGGATGAGGTGTTAAGCCGAGGCCCCGTCTGCCTTCACAGGTGAATGTAAAAGATTCCATGGCAATATTTAAAAGAGCAGGGGAATTATCCCCAGTGTCCTGGCCAATATTTATTACTCAATCAACATCACAAGAACAGATTATCTGGTTATGATCACATTGCTGTTGTAGGAGCTTGCTGTATATTGGCTGCCACGTTTCAGACATTATGGGTGGAATTTTCCTATCCTGCCCGCAGCAGGTTTCATAGCGGTGGGAAGGGGAATCCAATGGCAGACAAAAAGTTGGAAATCCGCCATCATAAAAACAGTTTGCAATTCTTCCAATTGTGGGTCAGTTATCCTGCCAACTAGTGGTGTGAATTCCATTTGCATTCACTGACGGCTCATGAATGCTCCTTAAAACAGCTGCTCGCCAGAATCCTGTCAGACCTTCCAATCTCATGTCATGCTAGCGGGAAATTACATCAGCTTCAAACCCATTTGTAAAGGGGTGGCGTGCACAAGTCAGACCTCAGTTCGCTAGTAACTTCAAGCTGAGTGGATCATACATAGCCTACCTGCCATAGCGCTGGTCTTGTTGAGATGAACACCACACTGCTGGGGATGTAGGGTTGGCCTGCTCCTGCTCTTTGCCTATGCTGTCCTGAAGAACACCATTGTGCTGGCCTCCATTTTCATACAGTGACCAGTATTGCAGCTGGGTTGGGGAATGCAGGGGTCAACTCCCTGTGGCTGAGAGCATTTTTCACAAGGACAGCAGTGGTAGTCAGGCAAAACTCCACTTTCAGAAACTAGCACTTCATCTGGGTGTGGGCTGTGAAGCAAGGGTGGAAATGATGACGAGCATAAGGTGGGCAATGAGGGAGAAGGGCTGTGAGGGGGAAGGGCGAACATGAGTGGGCCATTCTGGGGTTGCCATCTAACTTGTCGCAAGAGTGAACATGAGTCTGCTTAAAAAGAAAGGGGGAAGACCTCCTTGCGATGAAAGCCATTGGAAACCAATGACTTCATTAGCAATGTTAAACGGCTATTCAGAACTCAGTGGTTTCACATCACAGTCACTGCATCTCTAGAGTAACACATAGGAATGTAGAATTTGGGAAAGTAGGCAATAGTGTTTCATAAACCGCTGTTTCATGAATGGCATTCCATCAATGAAGGTCTCAATGAAGGTTCACCAGAATTGACACCCCTAACAAGCCAAAGGGCATCAACTTATTGACCATGAGCAACTGATTTGTCTTTAATATGCCACATCAGAGATTGGAGTGCAGAGTTAGGTTGAGTCACTCATCTCAGTTAGACCCTAGCATCCCATGCAGGGCTGAAGATGTTACATATCTACAATGCAAACTTAATCACCTCGATGTTTCTGCTAGTGTCTTGGGGACAAGGTGGCATCAGCCACCATGCAAGTTGGGCAAGAAAAGCTATGGACCCTTAGAGTATGTTTCATCCTCTGAGCTTCACTTTCTTGCCCCTTAAATTATTAATGTCCTCAATGTTTCCATTCAGAGAGAAGGAAAAAGCACATATGGATCCAGGCTCAATGCTGCCTTTGTCAGGCTCCTAATGCAATGAAGGAGGGGGAGGCAACGCTGCATGCAGCTCCAGCAGGAAGTCATACCTGAGGGACACTGTCAAGCGGAGCCAGAGCATGAACAGGAGGGTCAAAAGGAGAGACCCAGACAATGAAGACAACTCACCAGACCTAGGGTTTATCATAGAAGAGTCTCCTATATACAAATGAGTGAGAGGCAATGCTGTGCCTGTCTGTGCTTGTCCTGAGCACTAGTGCATTGCATGTGCCATATTCTTCGTGAAGACCTGATGCCGCGTGAAATTGGAGGGTATCCCCTGCCAGTGGCTTTGAAGGTGACCACAGTGCTAAATTTCTTTGCCTGTGGGTCTTTCCAGGGATCAGCAGCGGACCTGTGAGGCAGCTCTCAATCCACAACACATTGATGCATAAAGGAGGTCACAGGTGCCCTTTACAGGAAGGCCCATCATTATGTCAAGTTTTCTCTGGACGAAAATAGTCAGGCTGCGAGACTCACCAGCTTCACTGCCATCTCAGGCTTCCCAAGAGTGCAGGATGCAATAGACTGCACCCATGTGGCTATACAGCTTCCATGGCAGCAGTCCCAAATGTTTATAAGCTGCAAGAGCTACCATTCCATCAATGTGCAACTGTTGGGTGATCACCAGAAGCACATATTATACGTTTGTGCATGGTACCATGGGAGTTGCCATGACTCCCATATCCTGAGCCACTCTCAGATGCCTGAGATTTTCAAGGGGCCGTTATGTCTGCTGGGATGGCTGCTTGAGGATAAGACACCCACTGAAACACTGTCTGATGACACCAATGCGTCACCCTCAGAGTCGTTCCGAGGAGAGGTATAACGCTAATCACAGCTCCACATGCTCCCTTATAGAGCAGACCATAGGGTCTGAAGATGGACTTCAAATGCTTGGACCGCTCAGGTGGTGCACTCCAATACACTCCCGACAGGGTTTCTTGCATCGTCGCAGTGTGTTGCGCCCTTCACAATCTGACAATAGAAAGAGGTGAACCCCTGCCAGGGAATGAACTAAAGGAGGATAACAGCTCATTGGAGGATGAAGTTCTGGAGACCCAGGAACCTCAGGAGGCTGCTTAGGGTCAGTATGAGCGTGATCACACCATGGAGGAAGGAAGACATAGGAGAAATGCCCATGATGCTTGAATTGCTGACAGCTTCCAGGAAGAGTAAAATTAAGTGAGGGAATATAGCCACATCTCTCCTATCCGTCAATGTCATTCCCTTTCATCTCAGGGGATGTCCAACCACTTACAGTAAAAATGAGTCCTACATTCACACTTGCACACTCTGGCCTCATGAATTGCCAGGCCATGATCTTTGCTTTGGTCCGCGATGCCCTGTGAGTGAGCTCACTGTGGGAACTAAGAGTCCACTGAAGAACAAGATTGATGGGAGAGAAGACCTGAAGCCTTCACCACCATCTAATGATGCAGATACTGCTGCAACTGAGATGTGGACGAACCTAGGGATCTCCTCCTCCTGTGCATGTCTTGCCTTCTGCCACTGAGGAGACACAAATGCTGCTAGAATATCCATGCTGATGAAATTCCCTTCCTTGAGGAAGAAGGGTTAAAGACACTTACATAACAACACTTCAAATAAAGATTTAAACACAACTCCCTGACATCACACAAAGGTGCAGAGACTCAAAGGTTGACATCTCAGAAATGTTAATCTCACAGTGGGATACTATCACTGAGGAGGAGGATGACTAAACCTCAACATTATAGGATCCCAATGTACAAATTCACAATGCCTTGGTTGTCAAAACATTCACATAACCATTAAATATATTCACAAAAGTGCAATTTCTTTAAATGTTTAGCATACCCCCGTGACCCAAAAGTGACATCAGATTTTTCTTAACTGTCCTAACCCTACTGCTATGCCTGGGTGCAGCCCCAACTTCTGCAGCAGAGCTGGAGGCTGCCTGCTGACTGCTACTCCTGATGTCTGTGATGACCCTTGATGGATGTTCTCTGGTGGCCTGAGGCCTGGAGGTCCTGCCCTGATAAGGATCACCTGCTCAAGTGTAGAAGCGCCCTCTGCAGCCTGAGGAGCTAGAATGGATGGGGTCGCACATAGAGTGGACTGTGAGCAGCTGCACACCCTTGGAGTCTCCTGAGAGGAGGCCTCCCGGGGTGTCCAGCTGATGCTCATCCTCCCTCCGGGTGCCCGAGGGCCCTGCCCTGACTCCTGCAGGAGGTGGTGCACCTGAAGGGAAGTCAAAATCTCATCCCCATGTCACTACATCTTGATGATGCCCACTAGGATGTGTGGCCATGGAGTGCAAGGCTGAGTGCAGATACGGCAAGACCTGCTGGACCAAGGTCTCCATGGTGACCTTGAAGCGCTCGCATGTCGGAGCCACCAGATCAGACAGAACTGTTATGGCACACCGGATGGTAAATGCTGAGCTGCTCAAACCCCAGAGGGAAACTTGAAACAGCTGCCACAACTGTTTTTGCAATTTGCATTTTTATTTTGAGATGTGTGCCTTGAGTTCAGTAGTAATAAGTCTTAGAGGATTTTATACAAAGCTAAATTAAGCATTTATTAACAAAAGAAATGATTTTAGGCACATACATAGTTCTACAAATTACTACTATGATAACTCCTAGCTCCTCTAATTAATCTAACTCCCAGTTACACCCCCATTAAGGCAACAGTCAAACAACATAGATTTCAACAGACCCAGGCAAAGCACACAATACCCTGGACAGTGATATTTAAAATGAATTTTCTTTGGATCCTGGAGACAACAGCTTGGTACATAGAGACTGGAGGCTTTTCACACTTGTTAGATCTTAGAATGCCTTCCACTTACACATTTACAGGTTTCTCCCATTTTAATGTAAATCCCATTGTCCCAATATGCCTTTGCAACTTTACCTTTTCCATAATATAAATCATTCATAGCACTCATATTATCAGTAATCTTTGGGAAAAATAAACACAGTTTGGCTTAGCCTCTGTTGGCTAGGTATAAAACCTTACCACCTCTTTGAAATTCATGACTCTGGTTTATCTAAATATGTAATTGTTCTTCACACCTTACATTCTAAAACTTCAGCCATGTTGTTGTATTTAGCATTTCAAACCTAGTTTCGCTTCTGATACATCAAAGCACCAGACCAGTTGTCTGTGGTTCAAATAAAACTCTCACACACACACCTACACACAGAGAAACTAATCCCAACCCCACCATTAACCTACCTTTACAATAATATTATGAAAATGATTATATTTTCATGACAAAACATGGATGGACTTTCCACCATTCGCTCTAGTCTGTTGAATCTTTGTCTGATGTTCCGCGCTGCCTGTCGTTGCATCTCCAACATTGAGTTGGTGGCCGGTTCCAGAGGCCTATTACCTGACTCTGACTGAGCGTGTGGCTGGTCTCCAGTAGCCTTCCGAGTGCCAGAGACCTGGGCTGTTCCTGCCTCTGACTGCTGCAAGGACATGTCAGTGAGCTGTTCTCCAGAAAGTGAGCCTAAGCCCACATAATATATATCTGTGCCCCACCAATCTGTGTCTCTCTGAGCTGTTGGAGGGTGTGTGTGAGCGCTGTGTTGCTTCTTCCAGAGCTTCTTCCTTAGAACCGCTCTGGGGGCTTGGACTGTTGCACAGTTGCCTTGTCAGCCTTGATCTGTTGGTACCTAGAAAATAGAGTTTCAGTTGATGAACTATATAAGACGGCATGTGAGTCACTGTAATTGTCAGGATTTGATGAAGTGATGTGGTTGTGGTCCACTAGGTTGCTGGGAGATGCTGATCTTGCTTTTCCCACAGGATCAACCCCTGTCCTCCACAGCTAGTTTAGCTGCTGCCTCCTTGAGTTCATTGAGGGCAGTGATATTGGCCGTCCCTCCCCTGGACTGCGATCTTTTGCGCCTGCGTGGGCCAGCTTGGCTTGTATGATGAATGCATGTGATGAGAAGGGATGGAGCAGAGGTTGAGTAAGGTGCATGTCCTCTGTGTGTTGTGAGCCCACCCCAGAAGGGCCAGAGGATGAAGTATGAGCAACATGATAGATGGGATGGTGGTGTTGCGAGAGTATGAGTGTCCCCGCTAATGGCTGTGTGAGATCCCTGAAGAGAGTAGCCGTTTGAGTGCATGATGGGAGTTTGTTATTGGAGGGAATTGAAGGATGTCTTACCCTGGTGGAGTGGATGAAATCATTCATCCTCTTCCTGCACTGGATGGCATTTTTGGCTGGTTGCCAGCTGCACTCACCTGCTCTGCAACGGCTTCCCAGGCCAGAAACATGTGGCTGCTGTGCTTCCTGGAGCCATCCCTGGGATACAGCACATACCTGTGCGCCCACACCCCTCTGATCAAGGCCTGGAGGGCCTGATGGGTGAAGCAAGGTGCTCCCTTCTTGTCGCTTTCAGCCTGCTTCTTGTGGGTGGAAGACATGTCTGCTCGTGTCCTGAAGAAAGGTGGGCTGGAGAGTGTGAGATGTATGTGTTGGTCTGGCATTTAAGTGTGGCGCCTGGCTGTTCGACCCCACCAGCTGATGGCGACCAGACAAATCAGCTCCTGACCCGCCAGGTGATTCGGCCCGATACTTGCCTGTATGTAATTAAAGAGCTTCTAAGCACGAAATTGGGCGCAAGTTCCAGCCATTCTGGCCAGCGCGATGGACGCTGCCAAAACTGACCGCCATCACACTCATAAATGGGAAATTCCACCCTATAATACTGTACTTAAAATGTACTTTGTAGGCTGTAAAGCATTTGGGGCACCCTGAGGTTGTGAAAGCCACCATACAAAAGCATATTTTTTTTTTCAAACAACACAACTCTCCAACATCATTGTGTTTCCAACTTGTGATTCTTAGACAACCCCCATTCCTCCTGTCTGCCTAGCTTTCTCTCTCTCATCTTTTAACACTTGCCTTAAAACCTTTATCCTTGACCAAGCTTTTAGTCACCTCTCCAAATATCTCCTCCCTTGGCTCGACCTCAGTTTTTACCTTCTATAATTTGGTGTTCTGTTTAACTGCCTATAAGTACTGACAACTTTTTGCCATTCGAGATGATCTGGCCACAAAATGATATTTAAAAAGATTCCCCAGCCTTGCACTATGAAAAAATAAAAGCTACAAGTGTGAGAAACCTGAAACTAACAAAGAAAGAAACTGATGGAAATGCACAATAGGACAGCGAACAGCTTTGAAGTAAATAAAAAAGTCAACGGGCTGTAACCTCCAAGCTCCCCAGGGTAAGCTTTGGAGGGTACCCCAAAAATTCACTGGGGAACCTCCTTTGGTGTCTCAACACCTCCATCCCCCACCAGGATGGTCTGATGGCTCTCCGCTTCTTCCTCGAACAGAGGCCCGAACATATATATATATATATATATAATGGCAAACACAATACAAAGAGTAAATAGTATACTAGTTTAGAGGAAGCATATTGGTTGAAGCAACTAACGCTTAATATGTTTTCAAAAAAAGAATGAGCCTGTTTAATATAAAACCAGTCAAAAATATAACATACAGAAAGAACTTACAATACATGTTTTAAGATACAGGCAATCAAAACAGCTAACAGAATGCAACTTTAGTAACTGGATAGTGGAATCATGCCAGGACCACGACTGTCACTCATTCGCCGCATGTCTTGGAAGTTCCCAGGTAAGGGTTTGCACGGCAATTGCCCAGAAGTGCATACTTCCTCTGGACAATTGCCCTGATCTGGGAACCATCCGAAAATGTGATTTAAATTGCAGACTTTGGATGTTTCTGCCAGTGTTATACCAACAGTTATTCAAAAAGTTAGAAGAATTAAAACTTCTTCTAACTCCTGGGTAACTTTTGTAAACACACAGCTACCCCCACCCCCACGACCACGGGATTCCCCCCGCAACCCCGACCACCACCAACCCCTCCTCCCATGGGACTCCACCCACATCCCTGACCACCCCCACAGGACTCCCCTCACCCCTCCAACCTCTGACACCCCCACCTCCCCGACCTCCAACCCCCCCCAGCCCGGCCTCTGACCTCCCCAGCCCCAACCTCTGACCCTCCCCGTACACCCCCGAATTCCAACCTCCTCAACATGCTGGACCTTCGACCTCCCCCACTCCCACCCCACCCCACCAATGACCTTCAAACCCACCCACCACCTGAACCCTTCCAATCACCCCACCCCCAAAATATTATCCACCTACCTTAGGCACTTACCTTCTCTCTCGCCTATCAATTTCACTGGCCCTTTAACTTAACTGCTTTGCAGCAGCAAGTGCCATACAAAAAGGGGGCATGGCCTTCTTGAATCTGCCAGCGCTGCACTTCACTGTGGCCTGTGAGGAGTCTTTCAATGCAGGCCCCAAGTAGCTCTGTTGATTAGAAGTGTCAGCATAATTTTCAAGGGCAGATAAGTATATATTTATTCTAATTCCATCTCTTTCCAGTGATAGTTGGAAGTTACGGCCCAACATTTCAGGCAATGGCCGCCTTATAATGAAACTGAAAACTAGTAACTGGTATTTACTTTGTGCTTGCTCGCTGATCAGGTGAAAGCACTTTGAAGTGCCCAGGGGTAAGGCAGGACAAAAATAATGGATGGGAAGTGAATAGTAGGAGGAAAAAAACAAGATTTTCCTACACAGGGTTAAAGTTAATGTATTGAATAACTGCATGATAGAAAAGTATTGTTGGATGAGGTAAAATATTGTCTTCAGTTAGACAATAGAAAGAAACATTGAAGGAATCAAAGTCATTGAAGAAATAAAAGAATAGTTATTTGGTAGTACAGAACTTGAGTATTGCTGAAAAAATACATTTTGTTGAAGCTTTTCATCTTGCATTCATCAGGACAATCGCAAGAGTACTAATGTCAGGGGAAGCAACAACTTTATACTGTATGCTGTTGTTTCCCCTGACATTGGTATTCTTGTGGTTGTCCTGATGAGTGCAAGACGAAAAGCTTCAACAAAATGTATATTTTCAGAAATAAAATAATGTTCAAATTCAGGAAATGAGAGATCAATACAAGGAAAAGGTGTGGAAAATGAGGGAAATTGGAACAAGAATTAAAACTGCCAAATGCAGATCTGAAATAAACGGAAAAATGCTGATATCACATGTTAAGCCATTAATTCTGAAGCTTAATTAAATGGACACCAGAAAATTACAGATTGCCCCAACAACACTTTTTTAATCAAATGTCTTCACCCCAAACCTCCTTGTAGACACCAACATTTTTATACCACGTCTCCTCAGGTAAAGAAGTGGGAGCCACAGCTAATTTCTGATGACATGAGATGCAGCTTTATTCACTCTTCCAGCACCCCCCATCCCCCCACCCCCAACTTAAGTTGTCCTATTCTGAGAACTCTTTAAACAGGGTACTAAACAATTCTTTGTGTGAAGTAATGATTTGCATATGCTTCCTCTAAACTAGTATACTATTTACTCTTAGTAGTGTGTATTCCATTATATATATATATATATATATATATATATATATATGTTCGGGCCTCTGTTCGAGGAAGAAGCGGAGAGCCATCAGACCATCCCGGTGGGGGATGGAGGTATTGAGACACCACCACCAAACACATCTTCCCTTCACCCCCCCCTACCCCCCCATCCCCCCAGCGGCATTTCGCAGGGATCGTTCCCTCCAGGACACCCTGGTCCACTCCTCCATCACCCCCTACACCTCAATCCCCTCCCATGGCACCTTCTCATGCAACCACAGAAGGTGCAACACCTGCCCCTTTACTTACCCCCTCCTCACCGTCCAAGGGCCCAAACACTCCTTTCCAGTGAAGCAGCATTTCACTTGCACTTCCCTCAATTTAGTCTACTGCATTTGCTGCCTCCAATGCGCTTTCCTCTACATTGGAAAGACCAAATGCCGACTGGATGACCGCTTTGCAGATCACCTCCGCAAGCATGACCTGGACCTCCCAGTCGCTTGCCATTTCAACACACCATCCTGCTCTCATGCCCACATGTCCATCCTTGGACTGCTGCAATGTTCCAGTGAAGCTCAACGCAAACTGGAGGAACAGCACCTCATCTTCCGACTAGGTAATTTACAGCATTCCGGACTGAATATTGAGTTCAACAACTTTAGACCATGACCACTTTCCTCCATCCCCACCCCCTTTCCGATCCCCCTTTTTCCAATAATTTATCTATATTTTTCTTCTCCCACCTATTTCCATTATTTTTAAATGTATTTCCAACCATTGTTTTATCTCTACCTTTCAGCCTATTTCGATCCTCCCCCACCCCACCCCACTAGGCCTATCTGTTCCTTGCTCGTCCTGCTTTCTACCCTTAATGTCACCATTGGCACATTCCTTAACTAATATCACCACCGTCAACACCTCTTTGTTCTTTCATCTTTGACATCTTTTGGCAATCTCCACCTATCGCTGGCCCTCTTTCCAACTCTACCTGTCCCACCCCCTCTTAAACCAGCTTATATTTCACCACTTTTCTATTTTTCCTTAGTTCTGATAAGGAGTCATTTGGACTCGAAACACTAACTGTATCCCTCTCCTCAGATGCTGTCAGACCTGCTGAGTTTTTCTAGGTATTTTTGTTTTTGTTCTAGATTTCCAGCATCCGCAGTATTTTGCTTTCAGCTTATATTTCCACCTCATTTCTATATTTCTTCGTTCTGATAAAGAGTCATACGAACTCGAAACATTAACTGTCTCCCTCTCCGCAGATGCTGTTGGACCTACTGAATTTTTCCGGCTGTTTTTGTTTTTGTTTCAGATTTCCAGCATCCTCAGTATTTTTCTTTTATCTTATTGAAGTAACCAATTGTTTTTCTCCTTCTTCACACCCCCACCCCAACTCTGGAGGAGGCCCATGGCTGAAATGTTAATCTGTTTCTTTTTTCTTCACAATTGCTCACTGCCTTGCAGTCAATTTTCAGCATTTGTTGTTTCTTTCCCTGAACCTTACGCTTGAAAATATGCAATAAGATTTTATTCTAGCATCACTGATAAATGTTATTTTGACTACTGCTAACGTTCCAGTATGGGTTCAGATTTGTGATGGAATAACATCAATGCATAGGTTTTTGCAGTTTGAAATTGAAGATTTATATAACTTCGACTTATTTTCACAGTTACTATGTCAAAATATTTCATTTAGGTGCATGCAATCATGCCATTAACCAATTCCAGTTGTTGCCCTTAATTTTACAATCCCCTGCATAAACATACAGGCCATAATTTAATTGCATGGGCTGAATTTTATGCTCCCCAACAGTGGGTTTAAAGATGGGCGCCTAACTATAGTCCCAGTGGTGGCAGTTCTCTAAAGCAGGACTTCCTCCCTGGATAGGGGTAGAAGTCTTGCCTTAAAGCAATTCAAGCTGCTCCCAGTGTTAAATTGCTGCAGAGAGCAATTGCCAAGATTGTGCGCAAGCTCACCACCTTTTAGCCAAGGTGGGTGGTTCAGGAACCATAGTGCCCCATAAAATCAAGCCTTGTGAATAGGCAGCGTTGAAGTAAAACTTTCTGCCTGCAAACATAATTTACTAGTTCCAATGTAAAATTTCTTTGCAGTTTAAGAGCCAGAATTTTCTAATTCATTATTAAGAAGCACTGGATTTGTTTTCAAATGCTCAATTGGCATTTTGGGTTGCATTTTACAGAGGGACAGACTGCTTACCACCCCGGAAGCAAAGTCGGCTGCAAGCTGACACATGCTGAGGGAGCCTGCCCCGCAGCCATAACATGCAGGCTAAATTGTTTGACAGTGGGACTTCTGCCCCTCAGTGTGAGGAAGTTGCGCCCTCGGGAGCTGCCGGCCAATCTGATTGGCTGGCAGCTCCATCAGTCCTGACAGTGCCAGAGCTTAGTAGTGGGCACTACCGGGACTGCAGGAAGAAGCGCGAAGAGGATCATGGCTGTCCAGGGTAGGCAAGCCCAAGGGTTTAATGGTTGGTAGGGTTCCTAGAACCCGGGGAGAGGGGGTGGGGCATCCGGGGTTTTGTAGGGCAGGCGATGCAGAAGAAAGGGGGGTGGTGACATCTTAGAGGCGAGAGTGATGCCCCAGATGAGCGCAGGGCAACACCTGAATGACGGTCCCCCCACACCCCTTTCTGTCTTTTCTCATGGAGGCCTTAAAAAAATCGGCCTGCATACTCCTGTCCGACTGACCATGCCAACCATATTTTGGCATCTGCAGCATGTTATTCAGGTAAGTAGGCTTGTTAACAAGCCTAAATGACCCTTAATTATTAATTTAAATATGGCGAGCGGGCTGCCAATTTTGGTGCCTGCCCACCTAGCGTATTATGGGGACTGGATCGGTGGTGGGCAGGAAGGTGGTGGGCTAGAACACCTGCATTCCCAACTGCGCAGTCCACAGTCATAGTATGCAAATATAACTGAATCATTAGCCGGGACAAGAATAGCAGGGAGCTGAAAAGAGCAAATGACCTTGAGAATTATCCTAGTTAGTATAGGTGTGATTTACACTGCAGAATCTAAAGAGATTGGCTGAGAATTGTTAGCTCTGTTCTGTTTGTCATAGCAGTTCACAGTTTTGCATGTGCAGTGGACATTTATATTGAGTTAAATAGATGTGCTTTTAAAAACAAAACCAATTGTACACTGACATTATGTAAAACTGAAAGGACAAATTGGAAATTAAATGTGGATTTTCACATTATTTTGATTATTATCCACAGATAATTGATTGGTTGGTTGAATTAAATCATGTTTTCAATAAATGAATATTAGAATCACCCCCTAAAATGCATCACTGCTAAATATGTTATTTTGGATACCACTACCATTCAGTTGTGGACTAGGACTAGTGATGGAATGATAAGTAAATGTTTGTGTAATTTGGAATTAAAGAAATATGGTACATTTACTTCCAGATTTACTATGTTAAAATATTTCACTTTGGTACTTGCAATTACACTATTAACAAATCCCATTTTTTGCTGTTACTTTTACACTTAATTGTCCAAATTATCTTGTTCACCCTTTCTTATAAAAACTGAATAAATTCAGGGTCACAATTGCAAACAGAGTGGAGGTGCTTGGTCAAGCAGTCAGCTAATCTTTTTCTAGCCTCCAGTATAGAGGCAACTGCACTTTAAGCAGCAAACAGTATTCTAGATTAGAGAAAGCGCATGTAAGTCACTAATTCACATGGAAAGCGCATTTAAGACCCTGAGGACAGCTGGAAGTGGTGGTGAAAGTATGAAAAAATTTCCAAAGATGGAAATCAGACTTATTATAATTAAACTGCATTCCTCCATTAACTGTGCAACTAACGAGTGCAGACCGTCCCGGGCTCTCTTCCCCAAACCCTGGGCGGGAGTGGTGTTGATATTAATTCTGGATAAAATTATTTTTCAAACCGCTTTGATATTTAGTCTTTGTGTTTTTGTTCAACCCAAAATAACCTTTAAAGAATTTAAGATTTTAACTTTTAAGAATCCATACCTTTTCATTTAATTTAAGCACCCTTGCAGGCAGTGTACTAATTTTTTCTTTATTTTAATCTTGTGGGACATCAGATGTTCTACCTTTGCTCTTTTTTGTTTACTTCTAAATACATCATTTGCTTTTATTAATTCGTTTGGCATTCCAGTTGATTGCATCATCTTTCTTCCTCCTCATGAACGCAGCAATCACTGCTTCCCTTAATGCCAGCCAGCCCCATCCTAATTATACCATCCTATAGCCATTTTTTGAGATTCTTTAGCTCTTAGTAACAGGACAACGTATACCTAACATTAGAAAATACATTGCAGATTATTTATTCATGACACATCCCCTTATCCCTCCCTTGATGCTTGGAGGTGGAGTGAAACAACTATTTGTAGTTCCAGACAAGATAGACTACATGTAGAAATTAAAATGTTCTATTTATATCATGCTTATTGTGATCCCAGGATATCCCAAAATGCTTTGCAGCCAATCAAATGCTTTTAAAGTGAAAAGTGGTAACTATGGGCAGAATTTTCTGCCTCTGGGGCTGGCCCAGTTGGGAGCGGGCACGGAGCCGATCACCGCCTGCGATCAGCTGCGTGCCGCCATTTTACGTGGGTGGGCCAATTAAGGCCCGCCCAGCATGACACCCGCCTGGTAGCGCTCAGTGCTGTCTGTGTGGGTGGGGGGAAGAGGGAGAGTCGGGGCCTGCACATTCTCGCGCAGAAGAGCACAGAAATCCCCCGAGGGACAGAGATTATGCTCGTATTGAAAGTTTGATATAAAGAAAGAAAGAAGTTATTCAGACATGTCCTCTCATGTGACAGTGTCACATCAGCTGGGACATGTTTATGAATTGCGGGGAAAATAATTATTTATTTAATAAAATCTTCAGTGGATGAGGTTTCCTGAAAAACGCGACGACCACTTGGGCTCTTTGCCCACCCGCCAACCTTAAGGTTGGAAGGGCAGCGTTGAGAATTAGTTTAATTGGTTTATTAATGGCCTTAACAGTCCTTTGACAGTCTGGCAGGCACGCGCCCGCCGAGCGAAAGATCTGAATGACGTGCAGTGATATCGGGACGCACGCCTGACGTCACCACGCGTCATTTTATACATCAGCGTGTCAGGCCCACCCTCGCACACCAACATGAAAGCCCTCCCCTTTAGTTGCAATATAGGGAAACCTACATGAGCTAGAGACTAGGAAAAGGAAGACATAAGGATGCATGAAAGAAGGCAGGCCTACATTAAAATGTATCTATGCCTATACTAGAACCATTAGAAACAAATACTAGATCCAGAGGTGGTTGTGGTAGCAGCAACGTTCAGAGTTGAAGTATATCAAAACATGGATAATCTAGAGGATGGGAATGAACAAAACAATCAGGATTGATATTGCTTAGAAAAGGTGAAATATCCAGGGAAAAATGGTGTTGTTTGCAGATATGTTAAGAATACCTGGGAGGTAAACAAAGTTGTAAAGAGCTACATGATTAATTACTCATGTAGATTTAAGGAGCCAGAATTGAAGGAACACCGGTGTAGGGCTGGAGGAAGCTGCAGAGATGGGGCGAGCTGAGGTCATGGAGTTATTTGAACTTGGCAATAATTTTAAGTTTGAGGCATTTTTGAACCGGGAGTCAATGTAAGTCAGCGAGCAGAGGGTTGATGGGTGAATGGGACTTGCAAACAGGCATAGGAAAAGTACAAAATAGTGAACATGAAGATTATTCCTCCCAAGTATTCAAAAGAGAAAAAGTGATCATCCCACACAGCTAACATAAGATAAAATTAATAACTTTGTTTTAAATGAAATGGAAGTCTTCAACTAAAATACTCACTGGTATTTATCTGAGTTGTCATGACTCACTGGGGATAGTGCACTGTAATACCAAGCCCCACTGTTCCCTGAGCCACAACAAATGTGAAAAGGTTTGACCAAACCACCAGATTGCCCCAATCCTACCTAACTGTTTAATTTAGGTAACAAAATACAAGCACCAGGTTTGTAAACTTAAATAAGTATATAACTTTATTGAACAAACTGCTGTTAACTAGTAGCAAAAGAAAGAAATATAAACTGCTAATTTCTAACACTATAATTTAAACTCTACCCCCTTCTTAAATCCCTAAACACTCACATACAAGACACATAAGACACACAAACATGGATTTTAAGGAGAAAGAGGCTTTAGGACTTGTTCCTTTCAGGCTAGGAGCTATTCTGCTGCATTGCTTATCACACAAAACCTGGTCACCTGGTCAGGGGCCAATTAAAATGTTGTTGGCAGGCAGCTCCCTTGGTTCAGGACTTCTTTCAGGCACCATCCTGAAAATGGCACACTCTGTTCCAGGACTGCAACATTATATATATCTCTCATCCTGTTCCAGTGGACATGTCTTTCAACCTGCAGCTATTGTAATTTTAACCCGCAGTCCAACGGAAAATAAAAAGATATATTCCTTACAGAGTATAAGTAGAGAGCAGGGATGAAATATTTGGTGCACTGGCAATCATTATGAAGAATGTCATTGGATACTAGGGAGATACTAATAGCTTGGAACCAGGTCAACATGCTGATAATATTCGAAAGAGCTGGCAAACCATTCAGGCAACTAGAGAACCATTGGTTTAACGTCAATCCCATGTGACGTAATCAGGTGTAAATCTGAACCTTGCATAATAATTTCAGTATTTGAGACCATAATCATTTCTAATTTATATCAGTGACTTGCACTCAAAAACCAGATGAAAGTTAAAAAAGGCAAATACAAAAGCAAAATACAATAGATGTTGGGCCCCTCCCCTTGGTCAGTTCTGATGAAAGGTCATCTCGTCCTGAAACGTTAACTCTTGATGGGATTTTCCCCTCCGTGCGCTAAGCGCAGTAGTGGACGTGAAAAGTGGCGCTTTTCCTGCTGGGTGCAATGGCGGGTTTTCACACTGTATTGTCCACTTCCTGCCTCATTAATTATGCATCAGCAAGAAATACATCAGATTCTCCCACCCCACTATGACCTCAGCAGATCATCGCTCCGGGCGCCATATTTAAACTGCAACCGTGCACAGCTTTCTCAGTGTCTGCAACCCACGATTACTCCATGGCAGATATGGCTCCCAAAGAGAAGAAATATGCTGCACCAAAATTTAGTGATGCCTCGCTGGGCCATCTGCTGGATGCTGTCGTGGCCTGCTGGGATGCCCTCTACCCCCATCATGGCTGGAGGAGGTCCACCAATCTCAGCCCTCCAACTTGGGAGCCGGTGGCATCGGCGGTCATCCCTAATGCTACACAGAAGAGGTCAGCCACCCAGTGCAGAAAAAGGATGAATTAGTTCATCTATTGTGCCAGGGTAAATCAGCCATCTCATCACTCTCAACTCTCACACTTAAAAGCTCATCAGGCATTTGCAGGATGACACGCCACAAGGATCTCACACAATGCCAGCTCAAGGGACATCACCACTCACTCTCTTGCGCACACCTTCACATCTCCATCAGGGCTCAGACCTTGTGTAGCTCACACTCTCATCCCATGCAGGACTCCACTCACCATCCACCCAAGGCAGACATCCTTTTCATCTGCCTTGGCATGCGTCCTGCTCACAACCTCCATTTGTCATTATGTAGGTCAAGCTCACACACAATAGGAGGGAGTGATCCCAGACTGGAGGTGGAGTGGCCTGAATTAAGGCACTCATTCCATATGAGGAGCGTGCCATCGCACTGGCCGGAGAGGACCGGGATTGTACCTGTGGTGATGGTGAGGTCAGTGCACGTACTTAAGTGAGTACACTGCACCAGCCCAACCCTTGGACAACGATACTGTAAGTGCATTGTCATGTCTTTGCCTGCCATGCACTAATTATCTCTCTTTGTTTCATAGGCACCTCTAGAAAGTGCCCAAGGGCATCAAGAAGCCAGGTCACCGTCTCCAGTCTCAAGGCCACCTTGGATGAGGAACTAGAGGATAGCACCATAGAAGATCCATCACAGTGCTCACTCACACCCTCCCTGGCACAGAGACACACCCTGTGGTGGGTCCTAGTTCTAGAGCAGCCTCGGGATCACAATTTGGTGAGCACAGGACAGAATCTGGTCCACTTCAGGCAGAGGCAGGGATCTCCAAGTTCGCTGGCACTTGGGACTGCTGGAAGCCAGGATTCTGCTGAGTGGGAGTCAGAAAATGAGCCTGCGGACTTGGCCCTAACTCAGTTGTTGGAGCTGCAGTGACAAACACAGGAACATCAGGAAGGGTTGTCAGCTGCATTCCTCAGATTTCAATGCACGATGGAGGTGTCTATCTGCGTTCAGCCTAAGGTAATAGCACTGGTATGCCAATACATCAAGGTAGGATGGCAGCCGCTATGGAGACTTTGGTCCAGGACATAGGTCCTGCAGTGAGCCAACAGCTGCACTTCATCAGTGTAGGCATTGGTGGCATCCATCAGGGGCTTTATGAAAGGAGGGCAGGGCAACTCCATCTCACTCTAGCTGCCCCTTCTCCTCAAGGAGTAAGCCAGGAGCCCTCAGGCACCCATAGGGATGAGGACCAGCAGCTCGACAACCCAGAGCCATCCACCCAGGTGACTCCAGGAGTGCCCAGCCAATCCCAATCCCCTTTCCCTGTGACCCCATCAGTTCTTGCTCCACAGGCCGAGGAGGGTGCTCCTGCCCCACAGCAGGAGATCCAAAGCAGGCCGGGGCCCTCAAATTCTCAACCCTCTAGAAAATGTCTGCCACTGTGGATAGTGGGAATGCACCAAGACGAAACGGTAAGGTTAAGAAAATTAATACATATTAGGAGCACAACAGTGGCACGGGAGTTGACCACATGTATATAATTTTCACCAATGTAAATAGAATCACACCTATTTCACATCTCTTGTGTATGCCTCTTTATGATGAGTTGTGTTATTGTCAATCAGCTGTGTAAGATTGAGGCTGTGACATTCACCTGTCTGATCTGCATTATTGAAAGGATGAGGGTGTAGTGTACAAGGAGAGATGTTTTAACACATAGAGAATGATCAGATGTCATTGAAAAAAATAGGAGCAAGAGTAGATCATTTGGCTCTTCATGCCTGCTCCACCATTCAATATGGTCATGGCTGATCTTCTATCTCAATGCCACACTCCCCCTCTCTCCCCATGCCCCTCGGCACCTTTAGTGTCTTGAAATCTATATATTTTCTTCTTAAATATATTCAGTGACTTGGCCTCCACAGCCTTCGTTGGCAGAGAATTCCACAGGTTCACCGCCCTCTGAGTGAAGAAATTTCTCCTTGTCTCAGTCCTAAATGGCCCACCCCTTATCCTAAGACTGTGATCCCTTGTTCTAGGTTCCCCAGCCAGAGGAAACGTCATCCCTGCATTCAGCCTTTCCAGTCCTCTCAGAATTTTAGATGTTTCAATGAGATGATCTCTCATTCTTCTAAACTCCAGTGAATACAGGCCTAGTTGACCCAATCTGTCCTCATACGACAATCCTGCCACCCCAGGAATCAATTTGGTCAACTTCACTGAACTTCCTCTCTAGCAAGTATACCCTTTCTTAGGTAAGGGGACTAAAACTGCACACAGTACCCCTGGTGTGGTTTCACCAAGGCCCTTTACAGCTGCAGTAAGACATCCTTGCTCCTGTACTCAATTTCTCTTGCAATGAAGGCCAACATACCATTTGCCTTCCTAACTGCTTGCTGCACCTGCGTGCTGCTTTCAGTAACTAGTGTACAAGGAGATCCAGGTCCCTTTGTATATCAACATTTCCCAACCTGTCACCACTCAAATAATACACTGCCATTCTGTTTTTCCTACTGAACTGGATAACTTCACACTTATCCATGTTATACTGCATCTGCCATGTATTTGCCCATTCACTCAAATTGCCTAAATCGTCTTGAAGCCTGTATCCTGGAACTCCGCATACTCTCTGTCATCTGACAGGGTTTTCAATCCATGAGCCTATATTCAGAGCTCATGTACGCTCCTGTCTACCTTGCACGTTGCCGACTCTCCAAGTGTACATCTTCTAAGCTCACCAATAAGTGGTGCCTTCCCACCTCAGTGTACCAGAGCTCTGCCCTTTGAAGCCACATTATTGCCCTGGCGCTTGAACCTACAACCTTGAGTGTTTCCCACCTTGTAGCTGTTTGTATTGTGGCCTCGTCACAATGTAGGGATGTAGCACTGTGCTATACGTTCTGCGTGATGCCCCCTCACCTAAACACTCACCGTATTGCAGTCAATGGAGCCATTGAGCATACTCTGGAAGTGTATATGGTAGCTTTAGACAATGCTGAGGGCAGCAACATGTTATGATGTGGCAGATAATGTATGCCAGGCAAATCAAATCCACGAAGGCAACTTGATCACGCGGTCACAACAATTTTGCAATTTGTATTTTATTTCAAGATGCGTACCTTGAATTCAGTAGTAATAAGCCCACCCAGACTTAGTGATTTTTTACAAAACTAAATTAAACATTTATTAATAAAAGAAAAGATTTCAAGCAAATACATAGGTCTATAAATTATTACTATAATAGCTCCTGAAACTCCTAATTAATCTGGCTCCCAGTTACATCTCCATTAAGGCAATAGCAAAAACAAATAGATTTAAATAGACCCAGGCAAAGCAACACAATTCCCTGGATAGTTGCAATCAAAATGAGTTTTCTCAGCTTTGGTTCTTGTAGACAACAACTTGATGCACAGAGGCTGGAGGCTTTTCACAATTTTGTGAGATCTTAGAATGCTTTCTCCTTACACATAACCTCCTTTTCCTTATACATGTTTCTCCCTTTTAATGCAAATTCCATTATTCCCATATGTTTCTGCAACTTTACTTTTCTCATAATATAAATCTTTCATAGTACTAATTTTATCAGTAACCTTTAGGAAAAGTAAACATACTGTTTGCCTTAGCTTTTAGCTAGGTGTAACATCTTACAATCTCTTTGAAATTCAGACGAACTTAATTTATCTATAAATGCAAATTTTCCTCACACCTCACATTCTAAAACTTCAGCCATGTTTACATATTTAGCATTTCAAATCTAGCTTCTTGTTTGATGACTCAAAAACTGCCAGACAAGGTGTCTCCAATTCAATTAAATCCCCCACACACAGATATACACACAGAGAAACTAATCCAAATCCCACTATTAATTTGCTTTTACAATAAATCATGATAAAGTTATAAAACTTATATTTTCATGACAAATGGGATAGAAGTGAGGATGTAGTGAAGCTGAATTGTGCTCTTTATTATCAAAGAAATGTGACCTTGAGGGCTTCTTGGTGTCTTAGCATTTTGGAGTTCGCAAAGGCCAGAGCAGGCCATGAGGCCAGACTGTGTTAAAGAGGAGGCATTTTAATGTCTGGCAGCTAAGTGTATGAACATCATCATCCTCAAGTGGTCAACATCCATAGAAAGGTGAGGATAAATGCAGGCCAACATCCCTAACTGAGAGCGTTGCATATCAGTGTGATGGAAAAGAAGCTGACACAGAGAACTGAATGATCTCAAAATGGATTAACACCTGTGGAATGTCCTTGGCTGCCTTGGCCCAAGTGTGACCTATGAGTATCACCATCAAGGTTACACAGAATGTGTTGCCCTGTTGCTGGATATGGATCTCTTTGAGGAGCTTTGTCAGACAGCTATGAGTCCACTGAGGACTCCTGCCTATACTAGGCTGCCTTAGTGAATGGGATGCTGGAGAGTTGCTTGAAGAGGCAGCAACTTCTGACATGAGATGCCGGGTGCCCTCCTCCAGTTAGCATCTTATGTCAGCAAGGACATGTGCTCCCAAGACTTCATCATCCTTCAGAGGATCAGAACTGGTGAGCCTAATGTGTAAGTACTCACTCTCAGATTGAAGTGCATGGTTGAAATGAGAGGGATAGCAACATTGATGTTCATGCTGGCCCACGATAGAGGGATCCAAGAGGCTACACATTATAGATCGCCATCCTCCTCGGCGAATCTGGTGGCTCTGAAGGCCTCATGTGCACACCTGCCTTCTCTGGCCCATGCTATGGCCTCTTGCCCTGCAGCCTCGGCTTCCTGGACCTGATCGTCCTCATCCCTTTCAATGTCCTTCTCAGAGGAGGAGATGAGCATCTCCATGTCGGCATCTGGCAAGACCTTCCCCCCTTCCCAGCGCCAGGCTGCGTAACGCACATCAAGCCACAGTGATCTGGGAGACCCTCTAGAGACTGCACTGGAGTGCTCCATCAGATCTATTGAGGCATTGGAATCATAGCTTTTAGATGCCTACGGTCTGTTCTACCAGTGTTTGGATAGCGGTATGACCATCATTGTACCTTCTCTCAGCTGGCTTTTGTGGCCACCACATGGGTGTCATTATCCACGTCCTTTGTGGATGCCCTTTGTCACTGAGGAATCAACCCTGGATCCTGTGTGGTCCCTGAAAGATGTCCAGGATCTGCAATTTACTCAAGACGTATATTCGTGGCAACTTCCTGGTTATCTCGTGCAAACCTGTATGATTTGTTTCTTGAGGTCGCAGACCAGCTGCTCATTGAGCTCATTTTTTCCTTCAAGTATTTATCTAATTCACTTTTGAAAGTTACAATTGAAACTGCTTCAGACAGTGCATTCCAGATCACAACTCTTGCAAAAAAACAAGTTTCTTCCAATTGTATAATGATAGTTGCAATATCCTGCATTATTTCACAAGGTGTGGCTTCACATTTTAAAATATGTATTATACATATTAGTTGGTGGAATGTCAGAATTTCAAGCATAAAAACACAAACATTCCTTTATAATTTGGAATTAAACATTTAGGGCAGTATTTTATCAGCCTCTGGCTTGTGGGAATGGAGGCGGAGGGATAAACCAGCGGGATGTTGTATTAGAATGGCTCACCAAAGCAGTTTCAACCTGCCTTAGCACCCAGCTTTCCTGGTGATGCTGCTGAGGCTTCAGAGCTGTTGGCCCACAGACTGGATTGACAGTATTAGGAGTCCACCCCCCATCTCCATCCTTAATTAGACAGTGGGTTCCTCAGACAACCAAATAGGAAATCACCACCAGTAAAATTATCGAACTGGGCAATGCTGCCGACAAGTATGGGTCTGGGACCAGCATTTCATCTTGACGTCAGGGTCCCAAAGCCTGCAGCAAAACCCAGCCCCTAGAATTTTTGTAATAATGCACATGGAATTCATGCCAGTGAGTTTGCATTGAGATTTTTGGTGGAATTTTGAGATTGTTAAACTGAGGGATGACCATGCTGGCAATAGAACCCTTTTCTACTTTTGATACCTCATCCTTTCTAGGTCAGATATAGCAAAGGCAGATATAGGTTAAAGGCCATTTAGTGCACATGAACCCAAACTTCAAATGAGCACGTGCTACATCAGTGTGAATATTTACATTTGTTGCATTAACCATGCTTGTGGTCACAATGAGAGGTTCTAACAGTTTCCATAACCCTGACATCCTTCAAAACTCTACTGTCCAAGTGACACGCATCAAGTTCCATTCACCCATCGTTCCTGTGCTCACTGACCTACATTGGCTCCTGGCTAAATAATGCCCTAATATCTCATTTGGCTGTGTCAAATTTGACAACACTCCTGTGAAGTGCCTTTAGACATTTTACCTCATTACAGGTGCCATATAAATACAAGTTGCTCTTATTGTAATTACTCTTCCATATAGAACAGTCCCAGATATTACACTTACATAGTCTTAGTTCTTAAAATACAGATACTTTAAGTGCCATTTTTGAAATTTGAACTGTCTACAATTTCAACACATTGAAATTGTAGAAATGGGTAGATATTAATTAAAATAACGGTTTCTAACATTTATGGTATTTGCATTCTTATCATAATTTAATGAAAGTTGAAACTTATCCCTTGTCATAATACTGCTTCATTTTCTTCACTCATCTCCCAGATGCTACTTTATAGCACAGACGCATTGTAGCCCCATTTTATTCCTGCATGCAGGACAAAGCTCTAATGTGCCCTGAATTTCCACTTGGCTAGTAACAGTATTTTTTTTCATTCTTTCATGGGATGTGAGCATCGCTACCAAGGTTAGCATTTGTTGCCCATCCCAAATTGCCCTTCATCTGAGTGGCTTGCTAGGCCATTTCAGAGGGCAGTTAAGAGTCAACCACATTGTTGTGGGTCTGGAGTCACATGCAGGCCAGACCAGATAAGAATGGCAGATTTCCTTCCCTCAATGACATTAGTGAACCAGATGGGTTTTTACGACATTCGATGATAGTTTCATGGTCACCATCACTGAGCTTTATATTCCAGATTTATTAACTGCTGCTGTGGCGGGATTTGAATCCATGTCCCCAGATCATTAGCTTGGGCCTCTGGATTACTAGTCCTGTGACATTGCCGCTATGTCACTGTCTCCTCAAAAAGAAACCCCATGATTCTGAACTAATCAGTTGCTCCTTCTACAGAACTAATGGTAATCTGTCATATTATACCTCTCTATGCTACATCCCATTTACCGCATGCAACATCTTATCAATATCAAACTCGCTGTGTCTTCCGCCATTGTTTAAATCCTCCATATTTTGTGTTTGAGAGGCCTAGAAATTTCGGTTGAAGACTTGAATAACTCAAACGTTTAAATCTTGATTCAAATTGTTTCCCCCATAATCTCCGCAGAAGGCGCTTAGGAGGAAATGCAGAAACTAATAAGAGAGAAAAAGTTAGTCTTTCCAATATCAATAATAGCTCCAACAACTCATCGACACCAACACCCATCTAGGACCCTCTGTCCCTCCGTCCCCACCCCATCTTCCAATCCCAGCCCCGGCCATGTATTCACTATACCCCCTGACCTTCCCCTCTCCGACGCTGAACGTTCTGTGCTCAGCAAAGGACTTAGTTTCATATCCTTACGCCCTCATCTCAATGAATTTCAGGCTCAGCACAATGCTGAACTCTTCTTCCGCCGCCTTCGTCTCTGTGCTCACTTCTTTGGGCAGGAATCCTCTCCCCGTTCAACGGATCCTTTTATCCACCTCCAATATTCTCCCTCCACCTGGACCTCTCCCTCTGGATTCTTACCTTCTCTTGATCTTTTCATTGAGAACTGTCGGCGTGACATTAGTTGTCTCAATTTCTCTGCTCCTCTCACCTATTCTAACCTGTCTCTCTCTGAACTTACTGCACTCCGTTCTCTCAGGTCCAACCCTAACATTGTCATCAAACCCGCTGACAAGGGTGGTGCTGTTGTTGTCGGGCGCACTGACATCTACCTCGCGGAGGCTGAGTGTCCTACCTCTCCCTGGACGATGACCCCATCACTGAACATCAAGCCATTGTTTCCAAGATTGTCACTGACCTCATCTCCTCTGGAGATCTTCCTCCCACAGCTTCCAACCTGATAGTCGCCCAACCTTGGACGGCCCGCTTCTACCTCCTACCCAAAATCCACAAACAGGACTGTCCCGACAGACCAATCGTGTCAGCCTGTTCCTGCCCCACAGAACTCATTTCTCGTTATCTTGATTCCCTTCTCTCTCCCCTTGTCCAGTCCCTTCCCACCTACATCCGTGATCCCTCTGACACCTTACGTCACATCAACAATTTCCGGTTCCCTGGCCCCAACCGCCTCCTCTTCACCATAGATGTCCAATCCCTATACACCTCCATCCCCCACCAGGATGGTCTGAGGGCCCTTAGCTTCTTCCTCGAACAGAGGCCCGAACAATCCCCATCCACCACTAGTCTCCTCCGTCTGGCTGAACTTGTTCTCACACTGAACAATTTCTCCTTTAACTCCTCTCACTTCCTCCAAATTAAAGGTGTGGCTATGGGTACCCGCATGGGCCCCAGCTCTGCCTCTCTCTTTATGGGGTATGTGCAACATTCCTTGTTCCAGTCCTACTCCGGCCCCTTTCCACAACTCTTTCTCTGGTACATCGATGATTACTTCGGTGCTGCTTCATGCTCTCGTCGGGACCTGGAAAAATGTATTAATTTTGCTCCCAATCTCCACCCCTCCATCATTTTCACATGGTCCATCTCTGACACTTCCCTGCCCTTCCTTGACCTCTCTGTCTCAATTTCTGGTGATAGACTGTCCACCAATATCCATTACAAGCCTACCGACTCCCACAGCTACCTCGACTACAGCTCCTCACACCTCGCTTCCTGTAAGGACTCCATCCCATTCTCTCAGTTCCTTTGCCTCCGTCGCATCTGTTCTGATGATGCTGCCTTCAAAAACAGTTCCTCTGACATGTTCTCCTTCTTCCTTAACCGAGGTTTTCCATCCATGGTCGTTGACAGGGCCCTCAACCGTGTCCAGCCCATCTCCCGTGCATCCGCTCTCAAACCTTACTCTCCCTCCCAGAACCATGATAGGGCCCCCCTTGTCCTCACTGATCACCCCACTAGCCTCCGTGTTCAAAGGATCATCCTCCACCATTTCCGCCAACTCCAGCATGATACCACCACCAAACACATCTTCCCTTCATCCCCCCTGGCGGCAATCCGTAGGGATCGTTCCCTCCGGGACACCCTGGTCCACTCCTCCATCACCCCCTACTCCTCAACCCCCACCTACGGCACCTCCCCATGCATACGCAAAAGATGCAACACCTGCCCCTTCACTTCCTCTTTCCTCACCGTCCAAGGGCCCAAACACTCCTTTCAAGTGAAGCAGCATTTCACTTGCATTTCCCCCTGACTTAGTCTATTGCATTCTTTGCTCCCAATGCGGTCTCCTCTACATTGGAGAGACTAAACGCAAACTGGGCGACCACTTTGCAGAACACCTTCGGTCTGTCCACAAGAATGACCCAAACCTCCCTTTCGCTTGCCATTTTAACACTCCACCCTGCTCTCTTGCCCACATGTCTGTCCTTGGCTTGTTGCATTGTTCGTCTGAAGCTCAACACAAACTGGAGGAACAGCACCTCATCTTTCGACTAGGCACTTTACAGCCTTCCGGACTGAATATTGAATTCAACAACTTTAGATCTTGAACTCCCTCCCCCATTCCCACCCCCTTTCCGTTCCTTCCCCCTCCCTTTTGCTTTTTCCAATAATTTATATTGATTTTTCTTTTCCCACCTATTTCCATTATTTTTAAATCTATACCTTTTATGCCCTGTTAGTCTTATTTCACCCCGCCCCCACTAGAACTGTACCTTGCGTGTCCTGCCATCCATTCTTAATTAGCACATTCTTTTAGATAATATCATCACCTTCAACACCTCTTTGTTCTTTTGTCTGTGACATCTTTTGATTATCTGTTCCATCACTGCTTGCTTGTCCCTACAACCACCACCCCCCCCCACACACACACACACACACATCTTAAACCAGCTTATATTTCACCACTCTCCTATTTTTACTCAGTTCTATTGAAGGGTCATGAGGACTCGAAACATCAACTTTGTTCTTCTCCACCGATGCTGCCAGACCTGCTGAGTTTTTCCAGGTAATTCCGTATTTGTTTTGGATTTTCAGCATCTGCAGTTTTTTGTTTTTATCAAAAATAGGAATGGTGGTTCAAAAAGATGGCTCATCAGCACCTCCTTAATTGCAAAGAGGGATGGGCAATAAAAGCTGGCCTAGACCAGCGATGCCCACATCTTGTGAACGAATTTAAAAAATACATACCGTGCAGGTGTCTGAAGTGAAAATATAGTCATCGAAGGAATTAGAAGAAAATCACTCATGTTAAATAGAAAATTCCTGGAGTAGTGACACCATCATAGGGTTATGGTAACAATTGAAACAATTAATCTAGTGCTTTACTACAGTAAATAACAGGAAATAAGTTTCATAGGCAGAAAATAGAATACAAATTAAAATCAAAAGACATAGATTCATACTTCTATTAAAACAACCAACAGAGGAACGTCAAACAAACATGTCAAGGATTCGTTCATTAATATCACCAACTTTAATTTCTAGCCTCAAAATGGTTTGGTTACATAATGTACAGTTGAGACCCAAGTGCCGGTTACCTAATCGGAGTGAGGTTTAATGGGCCAGAAAGATGAAAAAACAGAAATTATTCAGATGTACATGGAACGTTAAAGAAAGTATAGCTTGCTTCTTTGTACAAAAGGTTATTTCAATATAACCAGATTGAAGTTCTTTAGACTATTCAGAGAACTGATACAATTGGTTGAGATAACTTGTAAATTGTAGTGAAATGTTCAAGTGCCAAAGAGAAAAATTTAAAAACTTGGAATAATAAAGTTGGTGAGAACTTATCACCCAAGAAGGTACCAAGAAAGTCCATTAAAGACAGCAGTAATTGTTTCAATAGTCAGTTAGCTCCCTTTCTGTGAGGACAAAGAGATAATGGATACAGTTAGAAAATGAGCCTGATCTATCAAAAAGTAATGAGGCCTGTTGGGCTTAATGGATTCTTTTTGTTCTTCAAAATTCTTTTGTTCCCATGTTACTGTGGTGTATGCAAACGATTAATTAACATATGAAATCTACTAAGTAAAGCTTTAGCTTTTTTGGTGAGAGAAAAGACAAAATTACAATCAAAAGGTTAAATATTAACAAAGCAGAAGAAAGACTTGCATTTACATAGAACCTTTCACAACCTTTGAATATCTCAAAAACCTTTATAGCCACGCAAGTATAGTATAGCCATTGTTGTAATATAGGAAAAGTGGCAGTCAATGTGCACAATAAGCTTCCAAAGACGGCAATGTGATAATGACCAGATAATCTGGTTTTCTGATGTTGATTGAGGGTTAAGTATTGGCCAGGACACCAGGGGAACTCCCTTGCCCTTCTTCAATCGTGCCTTGGGATATTTTATGTCCACCTTGGAGAGTAGATGAGCCCTTGACTTAACGTCACATGTGAAAGATAGCACCTCCAACAGTGCAGCACTCTCTCATTACAGCATTGAAGTATCAGCCTAGGTTTTTTATTTCCAGGACTCTCTGTAGAGTCATAAATGTCTACAGCACAGAAAAAGGCCCTTCGACCCATCAAGTCTGCGCTGCTCTAACAAGTACCTAATTATTCTAATCCTATTTTCCAGCACTAGGCCTATAGCCTTGTATGCCATGGCATCGTAAGTGCACATCCAAATACTTCTTAAATGTTATGTGGGTTTCTCCCTCTACCACCCTTTCAGGCAGTGAGTTCCAGATTGCCACCAACCTCTGGGTGAAAATATTCTTCCTCATATCCGCTCTAAACCTCCTGCCCCTTACCTTAAATCTATGCCCCTGGTTATTGATCCCTCCACCAAGGGGAAAAGCTCCTTCCTGTCTACCCTATCTATGCCCCTCCTAATTTTATGCAACTCAGTCATGTCCCCCCTCAATCTCCTCTGCTGCAAGGAAAATAACCTCAGTCTATCCAATCTCTCCTCATAACTAAAACTCTCCAGCCCAGGCAGCATCCTGGTAAATCTCCTCTGCACTCTTAGTGTAATCACATTTTTCTCAAAATGCAGATTCCGGAACTGCACACCATACTCAAGCTGTGGCCTAACCATCGTTTTATAGAGTTCCAGCATAACCTCCTTGCTCTTACATTCTATGCCTTGGCTAATAAAGGCAAGTATCCTATATGCCTTCTTGACCACCTTATCTGCCTATCCCACTACTTTAAGGGACCGGTGGACATGCAAACCAAGGTCCCTCTGATCCTTGGTACTTCCCAGGGTCCTACCATTCGTCGTGCAATCCCATGCCTTGTTTATCATGCCCAAGTGTATCACCTCACACTTATCCAGATTAAATTCTATTTGCCACTGATCAGCCCATCTGACCAGCATCTGTAGCTGAATTTGAATCCACAACCTCCTGACTACAAGTTGTGGTTGATGTGGTTTATACTGAAAGACCAAACACAAGGATCCACAAATTAGATCACAACTGAACTAGGGACCCAAGACCCAGGCTGATCAATTGTTATGGAGAGAATGAAGGAATACTCTGGCATGGAGGTCCATTGGGGTTGGGGTCTTGCTGCTAGGGCTGTGAGAACATGAGGGGGTGAGGAGGGGGAAGCGCACATACGTGGCGAGAGTGGTGCGGGTACTGTGCGTGCGCGAGATTTAATGGTATGGATTACGGGAAAAACAGTGCCCCAGCAGCATTCAACAGAAGATGGTGGCCCCTAATATGGGACAATCCCATAACATTAGGGACGGTTGGTAACACTGGCAATACCAGTGCAGATCTCCATGTATATGCTTAATGACAGCAGTGGCTGGACCGGGTCAAATGGATGTACTGGCTCCAGTTGGATAGCACAAGCAAGCCATGGGTACCCCAAGGCATTTATGTTTAATAATAACTATAAATTATAATCTTCAACCTACATTACGCTGGACTTAATAATTTGGTATCTCCAATACTACGTCAGTAAATGCACCAGCCAGCTCAGAATTTAAGATAAGCATAGACTGCACTTTAGAGAATACACATATGCTCCATCTGTGCTCTTTTAATGTGAAATTTGGGCTTTTTTGGGCGTTTTTCTTAGTGTAGTTTGGTTATACAAGTATCTAATTGCTCTTTGTGTAAATTTCTATCATGGTACCCACAACCTTTTCAATGTCTGCAACATAAATTTTTTAATGTTGTTTGACACAAAGAAAAATCAGCACTTGATATAAAATTATATTTTCTTATGATGTTCAGTCTCTTACTCTACACATCTGATGAATTTGACTAATTGTATGTAAAGAGATCCTCATGGCTCCCAGAGCTTTACATTTGTTAATTCCTGACCCCTGTGTCTCGCTCATGGAGAGCAGTGGCAACCTGTAAATATAAAGGGGGAAAGGGCAGTGCTTTCCCTGTACCAGAATGAAATAACCCGTAATACAAAGTTCATTGAGGCTGTTGAGCCATATAGGGCAGGAATGTTCCAGATATAATCCCTGGTCTATGCTGTGAAGTTTTCCCTGTTTATTATAGGTGAACAGAATCCAACTGAACAGAGTAACAATTCTATAGAGGAAAGTTCGCACACATGAAATTTTCAAATCACAATTCAGGACTTTATTTCTACCAGACCTGACCCTGGATTAAGAGAAAAGCAGCGACACTGGGCAGGTTGACTCAGCCTTTTGATCACAAAAGATGTTGGTCTTTCCCTCCAGTAGCAATGTCAGGGGTCCCACTTTCACTGCAATTGTTGCCTCTCCAAGAAGTTTGGAAGAGGGAGCAGTAACTGCAGTGTTTACCTTCCAGCATTGTAAGGTAACTGCAAAATTGAGCCCCCATTGCTGCTCGCAAGTTAAACTAGCATATTCTGTTGTTTTTACCTAAGATTTTCATCTAATTTCTTTTAAGAGGATCTTCGGTCACTTTGTTTCAGATGTTTTTTCTTTAAAAGCACATCATTTGGATGTGGTTTATGCTTTAATTTTTAAATTGACTGCATCACAGGTTTAATAAGGATTGAGTAGTTTCAATTACATAATTATTTAATTGTGAAAGATTGCTGAGTTATATAAACCTAATTTTAATTAATGGAATTCTTCATATTCGCTGTTCTGCAGCATGTCTCATAAAAGGCAGCCACTCATTTATTAACCTTCCCTCCCTGTTCTGACAACTTTTACATTGAATAGCATGAGGAGATAGCACCTCATCTAGATATGATACATCTTCTCAATGCACTTTAAGTAGCAGACTGTAATTCCTTCGGAGTGTATGGTCCATGGTGATGATATTTTAATATTTGGATGTTGCTGTTTTCTACAGATGATTTGAAAGCCTATTTATACCGCAGGTGCCAGTTTTCATTTGTTCCAAGCCTACACATCACACATGTGAAGTATTTGGGTATAAAACAGTGATGGTTATTACTTTGCTTGCAGTTTGTTATAATAACTCCTACCGTTTGACTTTTGATTTAGCTCATACTGAATTAATTTAAACATCTGACACCTGGAGTACAAATTTGAAGGTAGGGTGAGATGTCATTCTATTTGGGTAAATGTTAATAGTTTCAGGCCATGAGCTTAGACTGAGTAGAATATGCCCCAGTTAGTCTAATGCAGAGAATAAATCTTTTATTGAGAAAATCAAGAGCCTTTTAAACAATATGGTTAAATAACGCAGTTATGGTGTAATTTTTCCATCCATAACTAGTGCAACCATAAGATGGTCCAGCCACATGACAGAGTATCCCTCACTATATCCAAGCCCATCCCTGAGATGATGCATTTTTACCATCAGCACTGTGAATACAGTTGCTAGTGGACACTTGTACATCTTAAAACAGTGGTGATATGACAGTGTTGTTGTGTCTATTTCAAAAGTATCAATAACTCATATACCTGTTTCTAAAAAAAGGAAGCACTGAAAGAAAACATTAAGAAGAGGGAGACAGAAGAAAAGATCAAGAGAGCAAAGCTGGCTAAAGAGAAAGCAGAGAGGGAGAAGTTGGAACGGCAACTGAAGAAGAAACAGTTGATTGATATGAACAAAGGTAAGTCTTTAGTATTAATAATAAATTTAATTAGCACAAGTTATTAGTTGAAGCAGAACATACCAGAAATTGCAGATGTCTCTTAGGCCAGATCTCTGTATGTCTATTTAATTCTAAATGCTAGAATTTTCTCTTGTTCCTACCCAATCAGTTACTGTGTACTAAGCATGCCAGTGCTCTTCTCATCCATCCTTCCTCAATCCTGTGGGATTGTTGATGTGACTCAGCTTTTGAAATGCACACACTTATTGGCCCCTCTCAAATCTTCTGTTATAATATGGTACAAAGGTCAGTGGGGAGCAGCAACAGATGAATTGGGAACCACTGACCAGACACAGGCTTTTTTTCAGGCTTCAGGGCTTTTTTCAAAAATGAATTGCACTATTTGAGCACCAAATCATGCTACACATAGTAAATGTTGAAGTTTGTGGGACTTGTCACAGAATGTCTGGCTGCTACAAATCATTTGCCTGGATAATTGACAGAAAATTGTGAAAACAGCATGCCCAATCATTGTTTCTCATTGTGAAGCTCTACTTGACTTATTGTTTTCCTAACACCAGTCGACTGGAATCACAAACCATGTAGAAATGAGTCCCAGATTCCACGTATCTTCTACCCACTATACAAAACTTGCAGTGTTGCTTCAAGCAAAATATGAGGAGGTTATTTATGTAATGCATGGTTGTAGGTTTGTGCCAAATGTCCCAAAGATATTTCTCTTCTGCTTAAATACTCAAATGCATACCCATTCTGTACTTAGACATTTTGATGATATTTTTAAATTCCATCTATATTTGCAAATAGAAGCAGGATGAACCATGACAAAATCTAATGAAATTGTGCACTGAAACATGAGTGCTGGTAGCCTACTAACTATACTGGGGTCATAGAATTTCAGTATAACAAATGTGTGAGTGCAGAGATTATATCCTAACCATTTTCATAAAACTATTATCCTTTTCACATTGTCAGCTGCCCCTTGATCTACTCATGATTGTGAGTTTCTGTCATGAGTACTGGGATCCAGAGTGCAGGATTTGCTTGCTTTTGGTTCCTTTTCTGTAGTCACTCTGCCTCATCAGTGAGGGGTTGGGACTTGAAGCGCAATGCAGCTTGAGGGACAAGTTCTGAGCGATTGGTAGCGAGCTGCTCCCAGTCATTTAAGGTCAATGCTTTCTCGTTTCAAGGAAAGTTTCAAAATATTTTTGAAGTGTTTCCTTTGTCCTCCATTGGAATATTGGCCCTTTGAGAGAACAGAACCTGGCAGAGGAGACAATTTTCAGCCTTGCGGACACAGAGGCTAGTGCATTGAAGTTGATTTTGCATGAGTTTTGCCTGAATGCTTGGGGATCCAGGTTCAAGAAGGAGATTAGCATTTGTTCGATGGTCTTCCGAATGAACCTGGGGGATGTGGTGGAGGTATTGCTAATGGACTTTCTCTAGCACTCAAGTTCGCTGATACACAGTCCAGCCGTTGATGCAGTATAATAGTGTGATGACAGCAACTGCTCTGAACAATAGGACTTGCAGAGCCCTTTATTGTCAAACACTCACTGCTGAAGTTCGTAGAAGACTGAACTGGCACAGTTGCCCTGGTGTTAGGTCTCCCTGTCAATGGTGGTCTTTTGAGAGATGTGGCCACTGAGATGTCTCTCCTTCAGCATATATGGGAAGTGGAATATTTGGCTGATGAGCTGTGAGTTGATAAGAGTTTTGTTTTGGCAAATTTCAAGGACAGGCCAAGTTTCTTGTATGCAGAATTGAAGAGATCGAGAGTGGCTTGCAAATCTGGTGTAGAATGGGCAACGACACTGCAGTCATCCTCAAACTGTAGATACTTATGGTGGCCAGCGTAATTTTGATCAGCAGGTGACAGAGGTTAGTTTTCCATCTAGGTGATATTTAATACAAACACCAGAGGGCACTTTATCTTTGATGTGGTGAATAGCCACTGCCAGGTAGATTGTGAATAATATGGTGGCTATCACACAGTCTTGCTTGACTGCAGTCCAGATTTTGAAGGCATCTTTCAGTCAAGACAGTTGCAGTTATATTATCATGAAGCAGCTGCAGGATTGAAGGTTCTTGGACATGCAAATCTTTCGAGCACAATCCACAGAGCCTTGCAATTTACTGATTCAGATGCTTTGGTCAGGTCGATGAATGCAATGAAGCGTTCCTGGTTTTGTTCTTGACATTTCTTCTGACATTTGTCTGGGAACAAAGAACAAAAGAACAAAGGCTCTTCTGGAAGGTCTAAAATCACACTGTATCCCTGGGAGGATTTCCTCTGTCACAAGGCAGTAGGCAATTCAGGAGAATGCAAACCAGAATATTCCCTGCTGTGGACAAGAGGGAAGTACTCTTCTTGAAGATCGTTCCAATTGTCATATTCCTGAAATCAGGGTAGGGAGTTCAATTTCCTCCCAATTCCATAGGATGGGTGCGTGGAGTCTGGATGTGGGAAGAAGTCCACAGCTTTGAAGAATGTACGAACATACGAACAAAGAGCAGGAGTAAGCCATTCAGCCCTTGAGCCCACTCTGCCATTTAATAAAATCATGGCTGACCTGATAGTAACCTGAAATCTGCATCTCACCTACCTCTGAGAACCTATTGCTTACCAAGAACCTGTCCGCCTCTGCCTTAAAAATATTCAAAGATTTTGCTTCCACCACCTTTTTTAGGAAGAGCATTCCAAAACGCAAAACCCTGTGAGTGATAAAATTTTGCCTCATGTCTGTTTAAAATGGCCGACCCCTTATTTTTAAACAGTGACCCCTAGTTCTAGATTCTCCCACAAGAGGAAACATCCTCTCCACATCCACCCTGTTAAGTTCCCTCAGGATCTTATATGCTTCAATCAAGTCGCCTCTTACTCTTCTAAACTCCAGTAGATACAAGCTTAGTCTGTCCAACTTTTCCTCATAAGACAACCCACCCATTCCAGGTATTAATCTGGTAAACCTTTTCTGTCCTGCTTCCAACACCTTTACATCCTTCCATCAGAGCTGCAGGTTTTGTTGTTTTTTATCTGTTTGATTGCGTGTTGCATCTCTTCCATCGATGGTCATTCACCCTTTGGATTCTGGGTACTAGGGGAATGCCTGGAGAGTATCAGCTGCCACTGTGGACACCCTGTTGAGAGCATGTTGAAAATTTTCTTTCTTGAATTGACAGATAACATTCCCATCCTTAAGAGGTGAAATACCATTCTTTGAACAAAGAGGATTTTATCCATTTAATAGGTGGAATTCTCCCATCTGGGAATAATTCCCATGACAGGGACGGGGACAGGGAGTGTTGTCCGCCAGGAAGTAGTGCAACCCCACCTCATTCATTATGCAATTGGGGGTTTCCCAACATTTCATGTGGCGGGGCAGGCTGGATGGCTCACACCCTGCCATCATATCTGAGTATCATTTTCAAAAGGCATCCAGTCATCACTGACCCACCGTTGAAGAAAGAAGATGAACCTCCTGAAGAAATAAGATAGACCTCCAGGAACACTCTGAAGTTGGAAAATGGACCTCCTTGTAGACACTGAAGCTGGAAGATACACCTGATAAATGTTCCCCCACCCATTACTGCATCTTCCAGGGTTCACAGTTCCCAAACTCTGGAGGCAGCCCCAGGCCTCCTTCTGTTAAGTCCTAATATGTACATGCCACATTGGTCCAAGATGTTTTGGACTGGCATGATTTCTCATTAGCGGGATGCAAATCAGTTCCACGCCGGCCTCTGATGGGAATTACGACCCAACCTGGCAGCCGGGAGCGGAGGATCCCACTGTCGTTTTACGCTGAGATGAAACCAGTTTTTGGACGCCCTGCCACATTCTCCCCACCTCACCCCCTCCATCCACCATTAAACTCACTGCAGGGGACATGGGAGAATTCTACTCGATCTCAGTCGATAGATGTCCTTAATGGCTTCAGAAAGGTTTTGCATGTTATGATGACCTGAATGTTGTTGGATTTCTCTGACTTTCTCTTCCCACCTAATGTTCTTTACCTTTCAGATCTTAATTTGGGCATCAGCCTTGAGCTGATGGAATGCAGCTTTCTTGAGTTGCGACCTTGGTTTGTTCTCTAGGCAATATTTTTGTCCCAAGAGGTCACACACTTGAGCATATTTTTTGTCCAACCAGTCCTGGTGCCAATAATGCATGAACCCAATAGTCCAGGCACAGTGCAGCTGACTTTATTTGAGTTGGATGTGTGAAGGTTTTCTAAATTGATCGTGAGTTGCATTTGGGATTCCTCTCTTCAGCTCTAGGGGTGAGACGTCGATCTTGGACTTTTGGGCCTTGTGATACCTGACCTCGTGGATATTCATCACCAGTTGAACAAGTCGATTATCTGTCCACCACATGAATCAAGTGATATAGGCATCACTTAGATCTTTGATCCAAACAATGACATAATTCAGGAGGTGCCAATACTTTGATCTAGGGTGCTTCCATGTGGTTTTGTATTTGTCCTTCTGGCAGAAGAGGATTTTTGTTATAATGGAGCCATGCTAAGCACAATTTGTTACCAGGAGGACGCTATTTGCATTGGCTTTTCCCACCCAGTTTTTTTCCAATGCTTCTGCTCCAGACTTCAGAATCACAGCCAACCCTTGCATCAAAGTCCTCTAGAGATGGCAGTGAAGACTTCTTGAAGGTCAGAATACAGCTTTTCTTTAACATCTTCATAGGATTCAAGGGTGGAGATATAAGGGTGACGAATGACACTGACAGATTGGTTAGGACTTGAGCTGTAGGTGAAGTATCATGAGTTTTTCATTTATACAATTGGGGAGCTCTGGAAGTGAATCCAGAATTCTATTCCAAATGGCAAAGCCAACTCAGCAGACACGAGGGTCGCTGTCAGCCTTTCCGTTCCAGTAGAAGGTATATTCCGCTGCTTGTTCTTTCAGCTGCCCCTCCTCAGGATTGTGGGTCTCACCCAGGGCAGGGATAACAATTTGGAATCTTGATAGTTCATGTGAAATGATTAAAGTTCTTCTCCCCAGATGGTTGCTCTTGAGATTATCCATTAGTGTTCTAACATTCCAAGTTGTAAAATTTAGAGTTTTCTTTGACCACAACATTGGTGATTACGCTGGATGTGGTTCCCCAGTCAGGAGAAGGTGGGACACCCTGTTTTTAAGGTCCCTTTTCTATCTTCCTCCCCATTTGTGATGAGCAGAAGGTTGCTGTGCCCAAGGACACCCCGTCCCAACAAAGGTGTCCCATAACCTTCATGCATCAGCCGCCTGCGTGAAGATTCTTGACTAATGACTCCCAGGCTCATAGCCTTGTCCCACTCCTTATCCTCCTTGCCACAGGACTTGGCAATTTGACCCTATAGAAGCCTGCTTGTGACTTTATTCAATGTGGGGACCTTGGGCACCACCAGTGCCCACACAATCATGACAGCTTGGTGATTAGATTTTAGTGACATGTCAAACCATGATAACTGAGACCATCTTGCCGCTGCAGCCTTCTTCTGCTTTTGCAACCACGGAGATATGCAGTCTTCCTTGTTCTCCCGTTGAAGACTTACTGCACTATACATTGCCTGGCACTTCCCCCCCACCTTGCCATCATTGGTGCCCCACCAGGAGTGCAAAGAGCTCCGCAAGGAGCTCCCAACTGCATGCTCAAGGGGTCATTGAAACACACAAGTCTCTCCACCACATCAAGGTGGCAAACTACGGAGTCATGCAGTTCAGTCCGGTTGATTTCCACTTTTGTGTTGCAACAAGTTCCTTTTTCTTTTACTTGAACTTAGTGTTTTTCTTCCCTGAAGCAGTGACTTGTCTTACAAATTCTGGTAGCTAGCTGTTCTTCATATGTACGAGTGTCAGTCATCTATTCTGCTGCAAATAGGTAATTATTTAAATCTGGTGACTATGTGCTTACTTTTCACTAGGGCTCAATGGAGGATGATCAGGAGATAGAGCCATGGCTAAATTTTATTTTCCCTAGGGATGCCAATTCCTATAAGAATATCTTCACCACAGCATGGGCTTGAGATCAGTTAATTTAGTGCAGAATAAGACCCTTTTGCTTTATTTTGGTTCAATACGGTGCTGTGGACATAGCCATTGCATCATGGAGATGCTCCTTTTGCTGTTTCTTTGATGTGATTTGACACCACGACATGTTTCCAGCATAAAAGCACTGTCAGCAACAGATTTTAAGCTCTGCTTTGTCAGACCTTACCATTTCAGTGCTTTATACAATTGGTCATATTTTAAGATGGCATTTCCTATCGCAAAAGCGATTGTGGCCAAGCAATAAATAAAGGGATGAGGCTGCAGTATTGAACATGGGATTAATGGCACAAGTAGAGGAGTTGTGGGATAGTTAATTAAAAGCTGATTCCCACATAAAAAAACAGAAATAAGTTTACTCTGACATAGCAGCTAAATCTATTGTTCATATACTTTACTATTAAGCTAATTTTTTTTTCATTTTGCATCCCGATTTCCATTCACAATTAAGTGTCCTACTTTAAGCTTGCTTTCAGTAAGTAGTTGCCCATAAATGATAGGCGATCTTCAGATCCATACTGGCAGCTCCTGCAGAGAATTTTATTTTGTTTGATACAATTAAAACATATGTTCAAGTTTGTGAAAAATTTGTTCAAATTTCTACGATAACATATTTGCAGATTTGTTTCCTCACCTCCAACAATGAGTACGAAGAGTCCATGGATATCTTTCTCACTAAGATCAAGGCCATCAATCAGCTGTCTTTTCCATCTTGCTTTCTTTCCCGAGCTCACCAGGGCAAAGTTCCTCTAAAAATACCCCGGCCCTAGCATGAACTCTCATCATTCTCTAGTTTCTCTCCAATTTCCCCTCATGACCTTTCCGAGCTCATCTTGTCCATGAGACCCCCTCCCACACCCTCGATCCTACTCCCTCTAAACTGCTGACAAATTAACTTCTAGTTCTGTCGAAGGGTCATGAGGACTCGAAACATCAACTCTTTTCTTCTCCGCCGATGCTGCCAGACCTGCTGAGTTTTTCCAGGTAATTCTGTTTTTGTTTTTGTTTTGGATTTCCAGCATCCGCAGTTTTTTTTGTTTTTATAAATTAACTTCCCTTCCTGGTGCCCATGTTAGCTGAGATAGTTAACGGTTCTGAACTCAGTTACTCTTACTATTCGATTTCAAACCTCCTGCCTTCAGCCCTTTCCTCAAAAAACAGCCCTTAACCCTATCATCTTTGCAAACTACTGCCCCATCTCAAACCAGTGTGTTCTCTCCTAAGCCCATGAACAGGCCCACCTTTCTTGGAACTCCAATTTTGAATCACTGCAATCAGATTTCTGTCTCTGCACAGAACCAAAATGCCACCTATCAAGGTCAAAAATAGCATCCTATGTGACTGTGACAGAGGTAAACCCTCCCTCCTAGTCCTTCTTGGTCTGCCTGCAACATTTGACATGGTTGACCATACCACCTTCCTCCAAGGACACTCCACCATCGTCCAGCTAGGTATCTCTGCACTCATCCAGTTTCATTCAAATCTATCTAACCTGAGCCAGAGTATTACTTGCAATGGCTTCTCTTCCCACTCCTACACCATTACCTCTGTTCCCTAAGGACCTATCCTTTGTCACCTCCAATTTCTCATTTACATGCTGTCGCTCGGCAACATCATCCGAAAACGCATTAGTTTCCACATGTACACTAATGACACCCAGCTCTAACTCACTACTACCTCTCATGATTCCTCCTCCACAATGTTAGACTGACATTCAATATTGGATCAGCATAAGTTTCCGCAATAAATTAAGAAGACCAAAGCCATTGTCTCTGGACTCCGCCACAAACTTAATTCCCTAGCTACAGGCTCCATCTCTCCCTCAGAAACTGTTTGAGGTTGATCCAAACTTTTTGCAATCTTGGTATCATATTTGATCCAACAACCCGTGAGCACTGGTCTCCTCTAACGCTGGCGCCTTGAAATTCTTTATTTTAATTTCTCTGCCATTGGTGACTGTGTCTTTGGCTGCCTAGGCCCTAGGCTTTGGAATTCTCTCCCTAAATATCTATATCTCTTTTTCCTCCTTTATGATGCTCCTTAAAAACTACCTCTTTGGCCGAGCTTTTGGTCATCTGCCCTAATGTCATCTTAAGGGGCTCTAGCTTTATAATGTTCTTGTGAAGCACCTTGGGGTGCTTTATGATATTAAATACATTATATAAATGAAAGTTGTTGTTGGAAGAAATATTTCCTGGAAAAAATCCATCTTGGTACAGTTTTATCAGCATACTAAAAGAGTGTAGCCTTTCATAGAAACACTTTTTTTAAAAAATAGCGTGTTTTATTACAGTTCACTGTAGAATAATCGATACCCAACTTTACAAATTGGAAAAGGTTTCTAGACGTAAGTACAATCAAAACAATAAAGCAGTAGTCTTATTTAATCAGTGCAGTATAAGATGAAGATGTCAGATAACTAAAATTGAAAACAATTTGTTAATTCAGGCCTTATAGTTC
This sequence comes from Carcharodon carcharias, assembly GCF_017639515.1. NCBI lineage: Eukaryota > Metazoa > Chordata > Chondrichthyes > Lamniformes > Lamnidae > Carcharodon > Carcharodon carcharias. The sequence goes on from NC_054475.1 coordinate 115,000,174, forward strand.
AAAATACATTGCTAATGGGATAAAAATATTCTTTACTGTGGTGCAATGAAATGCAGCAGGATTTTAAAATGAACAATGTCAGTGAATAAGTACCTAGTGAGAGGGGACCAGTCACTTTATATCCTTGGTAGCTTTATGAACCCTCCCTCACAAAACCTATTAATGTTGTCCAAATTGACCTAAATTGGTCATATTATGGCAACAAGCACATCTGTTTTTCAAAGGTAGAAGATCTTTTGGCTTTCCGCCAAAATTGGGACAAAGGAAGGATCTGGAGTAAAACTGCCTCATTTACAAATTACGGTGTAAAAATACATTACCATATTATATTGCTGTCTAAACTGAACAGCAGTTTGTTATGTGCTGTGGCTGTTGCCCTCTCCTTTTAGTTTAATAAACAACCTTCTTTTCATCTTCAACACTTTCTTTATTGGTAATCCCAACTGTGATTAATGCTTATGGCAATACAAAGAACTCCTTCCCCTGTCCATTACTCCACAACAAAGGGTTTGACCAAGAGGAAAATTGTACGAGAGTCAGTTACAAGATTACGAATGGAACATATATTCTTTAGTAGTACTGTTTAGAGTTAAGTTCTTGTAATAAATACTCTGGAATACGTTTTCTAACAATTCTATTGTGTACAAATAAAAGGTTCAAATGAAGTTTTGATCTCTGATCTTGATGGTTACTATTCTTCTGCAAAACCATATAATTTGTACAGTGCTATGTAATTACAATAAGCTGGAGATTTGTTACAGTAGTGCTGGATTTGAAACATTGATGTAAGCCTGAACCTATTTCAGTACGGCCTAGGTAAATTACTTGCTTCACAACTAGTATCAGACGGACTAAAATTATCATTCAGTCTGATGACAATAATGCTTTCATCACAGAGCTGTCCTGACAACAGCCTTGCTAACCTATGGCATACTTCCTTCATTTACTCTTAATTCCCCTCAAAGTTAACAACAACTACTTACATTTATTTAGCACCTTTAATGTAAAAAAAACACACACTTCACTGAAGTGCAATCAGATAAAAAAATGATGCCAAGCCAAAGTAGAAGACAATGTAAGGGGTAATTAAAAGGTTAAAGAAGTGAATTTTAAGGGTGTTGCTAAAAGGGACAAGAGAGGTGTAGAATCAGAAGCTTAGGGAGAGAATTCAGAACCTTGGGCCTAGATGGTGTTGTGAAGGGAATGGGGTTCTGCACAAGTAGCCAGTGTCAGAGAAATGTTGCATTCTCAGAGGATTGCATGGCAGGAGTAGGTTGCAGAGATAAGAAGGAACAAGGCCATCAAGAGATTTATGCATGAAGATAAGAATTTTAAATTTTGTTTTCAACTGTTCCTCAGTAGACAGTAATTTATGGACACAACAATGTAGGTTGTGTTCTGATTGCATATTATTGAAAAAGGGAATGAAAGACAAAATAGTAAACTAAAGATTAAAAACTGTAAAATTTTGTTAGCCCACCCCTATGTCTTCAGAGTCATTAAGTCCTACTGAGGTTAGCAATTTAGTATCAGCAAACACAGAACTACTAAAACAGTACAGGTGTAATGAGTTACAAGTTAATAATAAAAACCTTCAAGGCATTGCCTAATTCCAATTAGAGGTGGCTGAACATCAGTATGATAAATCCATTCTCCTTACTAATAACTAAGTTATCTCTGGATGAAATTTCAATGGTTTCTTCGAGTGCCTGCTATAATTCATATTAAATGGTAATGCTGTATTTAGCTTTGTAAAAATGAGTTTTTTATCAGTCTTTCAGGGAAGGTGAGCATCGCTGACAAAGCTAGCATTTGTTGACCATTCCTAATTGCCCTGGAGTAGGTGATAGTGAGCTACCTTCTTGAACCACTGCAGTCCACATGGTGTTGGTACACCTGTGGTGCTGTTAAGAAGGTGCTGTCCAGGTTTTTGACCCCGCAACAGTGAAGTAAAGGCAATATAGTTCCAAATCAGGATAATGTGTAGCTTGGAGGGGGACTTGCAACTGGTGGTGTTCCTATCCATCTACTGCACTTATCCTCCTAGGTGTTAGAAGTCACAATTTGGAAGGTGCTGTCAAAGGGGGCTTGATGAGTTGGAGAATTGACCACCGCCTTGACTATATAGCTGCAAGAGCTGACCAGTTTGGAAATAAAACAGCCAACCTAATCCATGAGAGAAGCTCAACAGTCTACATCCATTGTTCTATCTAATAGGCCACCTGATTAATCTGGTCACACTTCTGGGGCACCTAAAAATAAAACATTAATTAAATTAGTCATTTACCATTGACTTGATGATGGTAATGCCACTAAAAATATAAATATGGCCACCCCCAAACTGATAGAGTAACAACATGGTATGACATCTCATGGTATTAGTTTCCTGATAATGTTTTAATGCCTCAGGTCAAGGTCTGATATGATGTGTAGTAAATCAACTAGAAGCAACTTACTGGCAACATACAACCCTGCTCAGGCCAATAAATTAATGGTATTGAGTAGATTTTCATTGTGTAACTTGGTGCAATGAGATGCTTCACACTGAACACTAACACTTCAGAACTTTCACAATTCCACTGTAGCCACTCTGCCTCAATGCAGATGTCTGCCTGCATATGTGCAATAGTACTTAAAATTTCTGAGGAAACAGAAAAAATAACCAAGCTGTTGCTATGAGGTGATATTTAATATTGTCACCTGCCTCATAAGCTGCTGAGATCCTCTCCTATACATTTGACACCTCCAGACTCCTGGACCAACTTCTGTATTCTATCCTTCATAAACTTCAGCTCATTCAATGCTCTGCTGCCTATGTCGTGAGAGCGGATCACAGCTCCAAACTACTTATGGGCATATTGAACTTTTTAAAGGGAGATTTTTTTTTTTTTTAAAAAGATATACAAGCAAAAGCTGGCTGAGAATGTAAAGTAACCACTTGTTGGAAAATTTGTGTGTGGATTATACTTGACTGACCAGACCAAAGAGAACATGGAATGTCACACCTAAAAAGGTGTCAAGGCCTACTTCAGACAGAGACACTTGAAAGGAAGAGATGCAATGCAAAAGTAATCTCTTGAGGTTGTGGAGACTGATTACCACATCTCAGCAGAAACCATCTCCTGTTGAGTTATATCCAGAGTGTGGAAATGGTCTGAGTTGAAAGAAAGCATATGGTGAGCGAAAGACATGTTTGCTTTTTTTCCCTTCTAGGAATACAAAAGAGAAGGGGTTAAAAATCCAGCTGCAAACCTGGAACATGGAAAATAGGAGCAGGCATAGGTCATTCGGCTCTTCGTGCCTGCTGCACCATTCAATACGATCATGACTGATCCTCTATCTCGACACCATACTCCCGTGCTCTCCCCTTACCCCTTGAAACCTTTAGAGTCCAGAACTCTATCTATTTCCTTCTTAAAAATATTCAGTGTCTTGGTCTTCACAGCCTTCTGTGGTAGAGAACTCCATAGGTTCACCACACTCTGAGTGAAGACGTTTCTCCTTATCTCAGTCCTAAATGGTCCACTCTGTATCCTGAGACTGTGACCGCTTGTTCTAGACCCCCCCAGCCAGAGGAATCATTATCCCTGTCAGAATTTTATACGTTTCAATGAGGTCTCCTCTCATTCTTCTAAACTCCAGTGAATATAGGCCTAGTCAGCCCAATCTCTCCTCATATGACAATCCTCCCATCCTCAGAATCAGTCTGGTGAACCTTCACTGCACTCTCTCTCTAACAAATATATCCTTTCTTAGGTAAGGAGACCAAAGCTGCATACACTGTCCAGGTGTGGTCTCACCAAGGTCCTGTACAGCTGTAGTAAGACATTGTTGCTCCTCACTCAAGTCCTCTCGCAATGAAGGCCAACATACCATTTGCCTTTTTAACTGCTTGCTGCACCTGCATGCTTGCTTTCAGTGATTGGTGTACAAGCACACCCAGGCCCCTTTGCACATCAACATTTCCCAATCTATCACCATTTAAGTAATACTCTGCCATTCTGTTTTTCCTACTGAAGTGGATAACTTCACGCTTATCCACGTTATACTACATCTGCTACTCACTCAACCTGTGTAAATCTCCTTGAAGCCTCTTAACATCCTTCTCATCGCTCACCAAGTTTCATGTCATCAGCAAACTTTGAAATATTACATTTGGCTCCCTCATCCAAATCGTGGATGTATACTGTGAATAGCTGTGGAACCCCACTAGTCACTGCCTGCCACTCCAAAAAAGACCCGTTTATTCCTACACTGTGTTTCTTGTCTGCTAACTAATTCTCAATCCATGCCAATATATTACCCCCAATCCCACGTGCTTTAATTTTACAATTTTTATGTGAGACTTCATTAGAAGCTTTCTGAAAATCCAAATACACCACATCTATTCTTCTCCCTTATCTATTCTGCTAGTTATGTCGTCAGAAAACTCCAGAGAGAGAAATTATAACAGGGAACAAGGAAGTGGCAGAGCAATTAAACAACTACTTTAGTTCTGTCTTCACAGAGGAAGGCAACAAATAACTGGGATGGGATGGGCTTCATTTGAACCTGGGGAATCATATAACTAGGGCTGTAGAGAGGACTTTAATCTAATTAGTTGGGGGGGGGGGGTTCAACTGACGGGAAGTTTAAAAAATCAGAAAGAAACGGGAGTGCAGAGGTGCAGGCTAGTGAAGAGGCGAACAATAATCAGAGTGTGACAGGAAGGGGCAGAAAATATAAGCAAAAGGGTGCAGCAGAAATTAGAACCAGAATGAGTAATAATGATAAAAAGTCAAAGCTTAAGGCCCTTTATCTGAATGCACGCGGCATTTGTAACAAGATAGATAAGTTGATGGCACAAATAGAAATAAATGAATATGACTTGATAGTTAACACAGGGATGTGGTTGCAGGGTGACCAAGACTGGGAACTCAATATTCAAGGGTATTCGACGTTCCGGAAAGATAGGCAAAAAGGAAAATGAGGTGGCGTACCATTGTTAATAAAGGAAGGTATCAGAGTAATGGTGAGTAGTGATATAGATGCAATAGATCATGATGTGGAATCAGTTTGGGTGGAAATAAGGGATAGCAAGGGGAAGAAGTCACAGGTGGGAGTCGCCTATAGGCCCTTGAAGAGTTGCCTCACTGTAGGACAAAGCATAAATCAGGAAATAAAGGAGGCATGTAAGAAACATGTTACAATTCTCATGGGTGATTTTAATCTGCATATTGACTGGACAAATCAGATTGGCAGGGATAACATAGAAGACAAATTTGTAGAGCGCATCAGGGATTGTTACTTACAGCAATACATTGAAGAGCCCACCTGGGAACATACTATTTTAGATCTAGTGATGTGTAATGAGGTGGGATTAATAAGAGATATAGTAGTTAAAGATCCTCTAGGGGGTGGCGATCACAACATGGTAGAATTTCAAATTCAGTTTGAGGGCAAGCAGCTCGGGTCTCAAACCAGTGCCCTCATCTTAAATAAGGGCAATTACAGAGGTATGAAGAAAGAGTTGTCTAAAGCAGGCTGGGAAAATAGATTAAGGGAAAGGAGTTGTGGCAGACATTCAAGCCGATATTTCATAACGCTCAGCAAAAATTTATCCCAGTCAAAAAGAAGGAGTCGATGAGAAAGATGAACCACCCATGGTTAACAGTAGTGGTCAAGGAGAGTATCCAATCAAAAAGTAAAGCATACAAAGCAGCAAAAACTATTGGTAGGCCAGAGGATTGGAAATCTTTTTAGGAACCAGCAGCAGATGACTAATAAGCTAATAAAGAGTAAGAAAATTGATTATGAAAGTAAATTGGCAAGAAATATAAAAACAAACTGCAAAAGCTTCTATGGGTATATAAAAAGAGAGTGGCTAAAGTGAGCGTGGAACCTTTGGAGGATGGGACTGGAGAATTGATAACGGGGAACAGGGAAATGGTAGATAATTTCAACCAATATTTTGCATCGATCTTCATGATGGAGGACACTATAAACATCCCAAAATATCAGATAAGCACGAAGTTAATTGGAGGAAAGATCTTGTAATAGTCTCTATCTCGAGGGACAAAGTATTTGACAAACTAATGGGTCTAAAGGCAGACAAGTCGCCAGGACCTGATGGCCTGCATCCAAGGGTTTTAAAAGGAAGTGGCTGCAGAGATAGTGGAGGCATTGGTCGAAATATTCCAGAACTCACTGGATTCTGGGAAGTCCCAGCCGATTGGAAAACTGCTAATGTGACACCCCTGTTCAAGAATGGAGGGAGACAAAAAGCAGGAAACTATAGGCCAGGCAGCCTAACATCTGGGAAAATGCTACAGTCCATTGTTAAGCAAGAAATAGCAGGACGTTTAGAAAAGCTTAACGCAATCGAACAGAGTCAACATGGTTTTGTGAAAGGGAGATCACGTTTGACAAATTTGCTGGAGTTTATTGAGGATATAACAAGCAGAGTTGATAAAGGAGAACCAGTAGATGTAGTGTATTTGGATTTCCAGAAGGCATTCGTTAAGGTGCCACATAAAAGGTTATTGCACAAGATAGGAGCTCACAGTATTAGGGGCTATGTATTAGGATGGATTGAGGATTGGTTAACACAGAGAAGACAGTTGGGATTAACGGGTATTTTTCAGTTTGGAAAGATATAACTAGTGAAGTGCCATGAGGATCAGCCCTAAGGCCTCAATTATTTACTATCTATATTAATGACCTGGAGGAGGGAACAGTGTGTAATGTATCCAGATTTTCTGACAATACAAAAATAGGTGGGAGGACATGTTGTGATGAGGGCATAAGGAATTTGCAAGGGGATTTGATAGGTTAAGTGAGTAGGCAAAAACTTGGCAGATGGAGCTTAATGTAGGGAAGTGTGAGGTCATGCACTTTGTCAGGAAGAATCAAAAGGCAGACTATTATTTAAATGGAGAGAGCCTCCAAAGAATTGCAGTACAGAGGGATCTGGTGGTTCTTGTGCATGAAACACAAAAATTTGGAATGCAGGTGCAGCAAGTAATTAAAAAGGCAAATGGAATTTTGGCCTATATTGCTAGGGGTTTGGAGTTTGAAAAGAGGGAACTTTGTTACAACAGTACAGGGTGTTGGTGAGGCCACACCTGGAGTATTGTGTATAGTTTTGGTCCCCATATTTAAGAAAGGATATACTGGCATTGGAGGTGGTTCAGAAGAGATTCACTAGACTGATTCCTGGGATGAAGGGATTGACTTATCGAGAATGGCTTTATTCATTAGAGTTTAGAAGAATGAGGGGTGATCTTGATTTTGAGGGGGCTTGTCAGGGTAGATGATAAGAAGATATTTCCGCTAGTGGGGGAATCTTGAACTAGGGGACGTAGTTACAGAATAAAGGGACACTCATTTAAAACTGAGATGCAAAGGAATTCCTTCTCTCAGAGGGTAGTGAATGTCTGGAATTCTCTACCCCAAAGAGTTGTGGAGGCTAGATTACTGAAAGTATTTAAAGAGGAGGTAAATAGATTTTTGAAATATTTTGAGGGCTATGAGAAACTGGCACAAAAGAAGATTTGAGGCATGGGGCAGATCGGCCATGATCTTATTGAATGGCGGGATAGGCTTGAAGGGTTGAATGGCCTACTCCTGCTCCTATTTCTTATGTTCTTATGTAAGCCACAGTCAAAAAGGAACTAGAACAGCTCCTTCAGATAACCTGCAGAATCAAGTGTCTCCAAACCAACTACTCAACTGCCAAAGTCAGCTCTATTTTTTCTTGGGTTTTTAGTAGCTAATAAACTTACTCTTTCTTTGACTTAAGAAAGCCTGGTTAAATTGACTCCTTCTAAAAGATAAATACATTTGCACTAGGAAAAGGTTTCGCACAAGGGAAGGGATCCATTTTAAATTAACCTGGTTGAGACCAACCGAGGAGGTTGAATAAAGAAGGAAAGAAGGGGAGCCAGCTTAACCCTCCTCACCCAGGAACATAACAAAATTGGGGTCCTGTTCGCAGAGTTAACAATTCAGGGTATCTTGTCCAAGATCATAGCAAATTGGGGGCCCTCACCCAGGGACCAGTCGTAACACTTGTATCATAACACCTGTCGGATGGGCGGGCCTGACCCAATCACCAGCGGGCGCAGAGCCGATCGCTGCCAGCGAAGTGGGCCACACCGCCATTTTACTTGGGCGGGCCAATTAAGACCCACCCAGCGTGATGTCCACCGGGAAGCGCTATGCGCTCCCTATGCAGGCCCGGGGGATTCCCTAAAATCGAGAGTGTGCTCTTTCGCGCATGCGCACGAAAGAGCGCACATCTCCCTGAGACTAAGTGCAGCCTCGGAGATCGTTTCAACTTTTAAAACTATTAAAAAGTGAAAAGAAAAATCTCTCACATGTCCCTCATGTGACAATGTCACATGAGTTGGGACATATTCATAATTTACAGAACAACTTTATTACAATTTTTAAAACCCTACATGAAACCTCATCCCGGTACTGGATGTTTTCTCTATTTGCCGCCGGGGCTCCTGGCCTGCCCGCCAATCTTAAGGTTGGATGGACAGGTCCTTTAATTGGTTAAATGATCCTGTCAATGGCCTCAAGCGGCCATTGACACATCGGCAGGCCCACAGCTGATTTTGCTGCACCCCCGCCTTCCTGAAAATTTAAATAGGGCAGGGTGACGTCAGGGGTTCATCCGACATCATCCCGCATCATTTTACACATCTGCGAGCAGGCCCCGCCGCCTGCTCGCAGACAGCAAAATTTTTCCCGTAGTGTTTCCAACATTTATCAGCCATGTCCCAGAGTTTGGATTATGTGACATGCTAATGCTTAGTGAGTGTGTAAGAAAAATCAAGCACTATATAAAATATTTCAATCTTGGATTCATGTTTTTTTAGAATACAAAAATTTCAATTAGATGAATTACAGCATAATTTTAAAAATCAAAGAACAGGAAAGAATCTAAAGTTTTAAGGATAGGTATTGTACGAATATGAACTACTCCCATACTGTATCAGTTGCAATTTGAAACATCAAGTAACTATCAATGGTTCTACAAAACTTTCTTTCAGAGAAGTAACTGTGCAATGTTATGACTGTTCAATATGCAGCAATTAAAAATAATAAATAAAACCAAAACAGAACCTAATTGAATTCACTGACTCCCACAGCCCACCATGGATACCTTTGTGTGGAAGAATATGTAAACCTCAGAAACTGTCTGTGATGAATACTTTAAGGGTGCTCTTTTCTTCTGGGATCCTTCAGATATAAATTGCATGCCTCACCTTACTTTCACTAACAGATTTTGAGATATACCTTGTTTATGACCCCAAAATAGTACTAATCTCTCTCCTTATGTCCCAATTATTCTGCATTTTCCATCAGAAATTCCCAGTGCTGTTTTATAGTCAGATTTAAATTGGGTTTCCTCCATTCTGTGAAACTGTGTTGTAATGGGTGGGAATAAAACTGCATTCACAGTCGGTCATAATGGGAGATGGTTCAGCTCTCTATTTATTGAATTAACTCATTGAGAACAAATGCAAAAGCAAAGTAATGCAGATGTGTGAAATGGCTTGATTAACCTGTTGTTCAGATAGTTTTTGAGACACCATGGGCCACAAAAGTACCCAGTCTATCTCAAGTTACCCTGAAAAGGCAGAGTATCTGAAAAATTTGGACAACAGGCTAAGCAAGCCCTTACATGCTGCTACTAGTGGCTACATAAGTGGAATTTTCCACTAACTAGATGCTGCCATCAGTCCAAAATTACAGTTTGCCTACCACACTATTGAAAAAATCATGTGTGAATTTCAGTGCCAGTGTGATGCTAGGTATGCAGGCCATATATCCCAATGATTGGCTGATCGAATCAAACAGCATGTTCCTTCAGTTGTTCATAATAGGCAGAGCACAGATTGTACTCAACCAGACCACGTTTGCAAAACGCAAAACAAAACTCTTACTGTAAAACTGATTCCATAATTGGACGGCACTTGCAAATGGCTGCACTGACGACCAATTTTAGCTAATCAGGCGAGCTTGTAGCATGGCTTATTTATGCTTGCTAGAAGGAACATACATTCATACACAGGGACCCGTTCTCTGCAAACAAAAGGAATATCATCAAGCCTTGCACCTATTTTGAATTACCTGGGAACTTGGGGAGCCTACAGTTCCCCGTTGATTTCTCCATGGCAACACCTTGCCAATCGGAGTTGATTTGTCGATCAGCACCGTGTTCTCCTGAAATATAAATTAAGATCTTTTGAAATTTGGCATTCTTGCATTTGGCCTGATGAGTGCAAGTCGCAAAGCTTTGGCAATATTTCTCTCTCTTTCAGCAATATTCAAAAGATATACACAGAATAAAACACAAAGATGAGGGACATTTCATTAAATGTGTTTATTTGGCAAGTGTTCTTGCTGTATTTACACTAGCAGAAATGCCTTGCACCACAAAGTACTTGTCTCTCAGCAGCTCTTCCCTAAGAGAGCAAATCTCAATAATTTGACACCCCTGGACAACAATGACAGTATCAACATGTATTTATATAGAAAATGCAAAAATACTCAGCAGATCTGGCAGCATTTACGGAGAGAGAAACAGTTAATTTTTCAGGTCACGAGCTTTCATCTGAACTAGGAAAAGTTAGAAATGTAGTAGCTTTTAAGTTATTGAAGGTGAGGCTGCAAAAGGAATTAAGGATGTCAGGTTTGAAAGAATGTAGAGTTCTCATAGGGTTGTAGGGCTGGACAAGGTTACAGAGATAGGAAGGAATATGGCAATTAAACGCAAGGATGAAAAGTTAAAATTTGAGGCATTGAGGACCAACATAGGCCATCAATAACAAGGGTGAAGGGCAAATGGGACTGAGTGTTGGATTAGGGGAGATAACCCTCTTGGTCCTCAGGTTAATTGATATTGTTAACAGATCTTTCCTTCAGTTGCACAGGTCATATGCTTAATACTGTCCCTAAACCCTTCCATCTCTCTTTCCTCCATTGGACCTTTCTTAAAACCCATGTCTTCAATCAAAAGTTTGACCATCCACCTGTCTTTCTTGACTTAGCATTTTTTTCTGCTTATATGCCTCTGTGAAGCGCCTTGCTCCTTTATTTTCTACATTGAAGGTGCTATCAAATCTAAGTTTTTGTTCTGAAATGTTGTTTCCAAAATGACAGTGCAATGAGCCCAGTTTCAAATAAGAACAAGGACATGCAGTGCTACGTGGGTTTACAATGTAAGAAAAACTCACTGTCACAGAAAGGTTCTGGAAGGTGTTTTAATTCAGATTGATGATAAATCCATGAGTACAGACAAGGCAGACTTCAAGGCATAAGGACTAATCTTTTTGCTTTCCCCCTCCTTAAATTAACTTCATCTCTTCATTCCATGCTGGAATACTGATCTTTCTCAGTATTGGAGTTTACAATTTGGCATGGTTGAGATCATATGTAATTTGTAAACATTTTTGTGAGATATTAAACCTCTGTTCAAACAATTATTTTAAGGTAATAAAACAGAGCTGTTCAAATAAGAACGCATCATCAATGACTTGACAGTATATTTGAAAATAGAACAATAGGAGGAACAAAGAGAGACACTGGTCTAATCTCACTTTTTCTAGTGGTAAAGGGTGAAGTATCCTATTGTAAGTGATCCTGAGTAAGTTTACAGGTGATCCTGATATTGTGCTGATAGCACCTATTGCATTTGTAGTATTCTAATGAAAACCCAATTTAATGTGATGATTCACCCATGCAAAACACAATTCAAAATTTTAGCAACACCTATCTGTATCTTAATCAAGTTGAAGTTATTTTGTAACTTTTTGGAATAAATTCTGCTCTGAGCCAATGGTTAAACAGTACCATTTTTATTTCAATGCCACAGCCATCAAATTTATTTGAGGCACTACTACTTGAAGTTCAATTAATCCAAACACTTAGCTGTAGCTATGGTGATGCAAAAAAATGTATTTCCTTCTAAATTCCAGATTTATCTGGTTGAGCTCATATTTAATTGTGTGCTTCCTTTTCTATAACACCGTTCATTTGTATTTTAACAGTAGTAAATGTTAGTAGCAAGAATTTAGCTGTTAAAGTGCACTGAAAGGTCTTTTGAGAGCTGTTTGAGTACTGCTTTTCCAATGCACAAAGATGTCCTTGTGCATGTGAGTCTGAATTGCATTTGGATTTCTAAAGCAGAATATGTCAAGATACTCTTCAAGGATGTATTTTTATGATCATTGCTCATATTTCATATTAAAGTTTTGCTCCAAATATTATTAATGCATAAAACTTCTGGAACCTCTATAGCACAACGCAAGCTACAAATAACGATCAATGACATTTAAAGTGAGTTCCAATTCTATTTGAGATAAATAGGAAACAGAGCCTCACTAGTTTGTACTTTCTACTAGCATGATGGTGTTGATAGCCTGTCAGAAAATGTAGTCCAGTCTCTTCCTTTCAGAACCAGACCATCTTGCAGATTGAACTAGAATGTTGGTGATCTAATGTATTACTGTGCTTTAAACAATGTTTTACTGATACAATTCCATGGAAGTGCATTCTCTTTTCTTTAACTTTACAAATATGCCTGCTTATTTTCTTGCACGGGGTCAGGGGGATTGGCCGGCGGTGGGGGGCATTGGCAGGGTGCGGGAGCGTAGAGTGGAGGGAAATATGATAATAGGTTTGCTTCATAATCAACTTATTATTTTGTGTCAGAAGGTAATTATCAGTAATCACAATACATATCAAAACCACCTCAGCTCTGTACAACAATGTACTGGATAGTGTGACAATATCTGTCCAACATGTGCATTGGCACATCCAGGAAAGCAGGACCAGTGGTGTTTGAATCTTGACTCTTTCAGTCTGATTCAGAGCCATATGTTTCATAGTTGAATTTAAACTAGGACAAGAAGATGGAGTTATTGAACTCTAATATTCAGTAAATTTATTTGTGTTGCTTAAGTGCACATTTTGAATGTGGAGGCTGGAAAAAGGTCACAGTTTACAGCAGAAGTGTAACAACAACAGCAATAACAACTTCTGTTCATATAGCACCTTTAACAGAATAAAACATCCCAAGGTGCTTTGAAGCAGTGTTAATAAAGTTAAGTTTGCCACTGAGCTACATAAGCCAATATTAGCACTATTGTCCAAAAGCTTGGTCAAAGAGACAGGGATTAAAGAACATATTAAAGGAGGAAAGAAAGGTAGAGAGGCAAAGAGCTTTAGGGAGGGATTCAGAGCTTGTGGCCTAGGCAGCAGAAGACACAGCCATTGATGGGGTGGGCTGGGAGCGGGATTGAGGGGGTGGGGGAGGTGGCGGGGGGGAGGGGGGGGCGGTGCTCAAGGGATCAGAATTAGATGAGCACAGATATTTCGGAGAGTTGTGGGCTACAGGAGACTACAGAGATTGGCCTGATTAAAGATAATTCTTCAATATGCCATGTTGTTTATTTCATGGCATGAAGACGAATATCAGAGTTGACAATCGATTATTCAGTGTGCAGAACATTATATACTATATTGAATTGGACAGCATATTTTTAAAAAAACAGTTAGATAATATGTAAACTTCAATTGCTTTTGCATCCTCATTATATCTTGCTAATTTGAGGGAGGCAATAGCGTAATGGTATTGTCACTGGACTAGTAATCCAGAGACCCAGGGTAATGCTCTGGCACCCGGGTTCCAATCCCGCCAGGGCAGATGGTGGAATTTGAATTCAATAATAATCTGGAATTAAAAGTCTAATGATTGTCGATTGTTGTAAAAATCCATCTGGTTCACTAATGTCCTTTATGGAAGGAAATCTATTGTCCTTACCTGGTCTGGCCTACGTGTGACTTCAGACACACAGCAATGAGGTTGGCTCTTAAATGCCCTTTGAAATGGCCTAGCAAGCCACCCAGTTGTATCACACTGCAACATAGTCTTGAAAAAGGAATGAAACTTGACGGACCACTCAGCATCGACCTAGGCACCGGAAATGACAGCGGCAAACTCAGCCCTGTCGACCCTGCAAAGTCCTTCTTACTAACATCTGGGGGCTGGTGCTAAAATTGGGAGAGCTGTCTCACAAAGTAGTCAAGCAGCAGTCTAATATGGTCATCCTCACGGAATCACATCTTACAGATGATGTCCCAGACACCACCATCACCATCCCTGGGTATGTCCTGTCCCACCAGCAGGACAGACCCAGCAGAGGAGGTGGCACAGTGGCATACAGTCGGAAGGGATGTGCTCTGGGAGTCCTCAACATAGACTCCGGACCCAATGATGTCTCATGGCATCAGGTCAAGTATGGCTGCTGATTACCACGTACCACCCTCTCTCAGCTGATAAATCAGGATTCCTCCATGTTGAACACCACTGGAGGAAGCACTGAGGGTGACAAGGGCACAGAATGTACTTTGGGTGGGGAACTTCAATGGTAGCATCACCACTGACCAAGCTAGCCTAATCCTAAAGGACATAGCTGCTAGATTCGGAAAGCGGCAGGTGGTGAGGGGAACAAGAGTGAAAAATATACTTGACCTCATCATCACAACCTGCCTACCGCAGATGCATCTGTCCATGACAGTATCAGTAAGAGTGACCATCACACAGTCATTGTGGAGTCTAAGCCCCGCCATCACATTGAGGATACCCTCCATCATGTTGTGTGGCACTACCACCATGCTAAATGGGATAGATTTTGAACAGATCTAGCAACTCAAGACTTGACATCCACGAGGCTACGTGGGCCATTAGCAGCAGCAGAATTGCACTCGAACACAATCTGTAAACTCATGGACCGGCATATCCCCTACTCTACCATTACCACCAAGCCAGGGGATCAACCCTAGTTCAGTGAAGAGTGCAGGAAGGCATGCCAGGAGCAGCTACAACACTGGCATCTACTTGGCTATGTGGAAAATTGCCCACCTATGCCCTGTACACAAAAAGCAGGAGCAGGCATACCTAAAAAATAAGGTATCAACCTGGTGAAACTACAACATTGAACAACTTGCGTACCAAACAACATATGCGGCAAGTGATAGAGAGAGCTAAACGATCCTACAACCAGCAGATCAGACCTGTAGTCCTGCCACATCCATTCTTGAATGGTGGCAGACAATTAAACAACTCACTGGAGGAGGAGGCTCCACAAACAACCCCATCCTCAATGATGGGGGAGCCCAGCACATCAGTGCAAAAGATAAGGCTGAAGAATTTGCTACAGTCTTCAGCCAGAAGTGCCTAGTGGATGATCCATTTCGCCCTCCTTCGGTGGACCCCAGCATCAGAAATGCCAGACTTCAGCCAATTCAATTCACTCCATGCGATATTAAGAAATGACTGAAGGCACTGGATAGTGCAAAGGCTATGGGGCCTGACAATATTCCGGCAATAGTACTGAAGACTTGTACCCAAGAACTTGCCACACCCCTAGCCAAGCTGTCCCAGAATAGCTACAATACTGGCATCAACCTGGCTATGTGGAAAATTGCCCACCTGTGCCCTGTACATAAAAAGCAGAACAAATCCAACCTGGCCAATTACCACCCCGTCAGTCTGCTCTCAATCATCAGTAAAGTAATGGAAGGGGTAATCAACAGTATGGCACTTGCTTAGCAATAACCTGCTCACTGATGCTCAGTTTGGGTTCCACCAGGGCCACTCAGCTCTGACCTCATTACATTCTTGGTTCAAACATGGACAAAAGTGCTAAAATCCCAAGGTGGGGTTAGAGTGACTACCCTTGACATCAAGGTCGCATTTGACCGAGTGTAGCGTCAAGAAGCCCTATCAAAACTCTAGCCAATGGGAATCGGGGGGGGAAACTCTCCACTGGTTGAAGTCATACCTACCACAAAGGAAGATGGTTGTCGTTGTTGGAGGTCAGTCATCTCAGCTCCAGGACATCACTGCAGGAGTTCCTCAGGGTAGTGTTCTCGGCCCAACTGTCTTCAGCTGCTTCATCAATGACTTTCCTTCCATCATAAGGTCAGAAATGGAGATGTTCGCTGATGATTGTACAATGTTCAGCATCATTCATGACTACTCAGATACTGAAGTAGTCCATGTCCAAATGCAGCAAGATCTGGACATTATCCATGTTTGGGCTGACAAGTGGTAAGTAACACTCACACCACACAAGTGCCAGGCAGTGACCATCTACAACAAGAGAGAATCCAACCATCGCTCCTTGACATTCAATGGCATTATCATCACTGAATCCCCCATTCATCATCCTGTGGGTTACCATTGACCAGAAACTGAACTGGACTAGCCATATAAAACTTTGGCTACAAAACCAGCTCAGAGGCTAGGAATCCTGCAATGAGTAACTCAACTCCTGACTCCCCAAAGCCTGTCCACTCTCTACAAGGAACAAGTCAGGAGCGTGATGGAATACTCCCCGCTTGCCTAGATGAGTGCAGCTCCCACAACACTCAAGAAGCCTGACACCATCCAGGACAAAGCAGCCCACTTGATTGCAACACATCCACAAACATTCACTCCACCACCAACGCACAGCAACAGCAGTGTGTACCATCTACAAGATGCACTGCAGGAATTCACCAAGGCTCCTTAGGCAGCACCTTCCAAACCCACATGCACTACCATCTAGAAGGACAAGGGCAGCAGACACATGGGAACACCACCGCCTGGAAGTTCCCCTCTTGACTTGGAAATATATCGCCATTCCTTCACTGTCACTGGGTCAAAATCCTGGAACTCCCTTCCTAACAGCATTGTGGGTGTATCTAGCCACGTGGACTGCAGCAGTTCAAGAAAGCAGCTCACCTCCACCTTCTCAAGGGCAACTAGGGATGGGCAATAAATGCTGGCTCAGCCAGCAAAGCCCACGTCCCATGAATGATTAAAAATAATAATAATAATAATAATAATGGTGGAAATATACCAACCAAAGAAAAGCAAATTGATTTCAAACTCCAAGTCAGGGTCCCTTGCAGTAGTTGATTTACTCGCTTGACTTTACAACTGGTTTAACAGAAGAGCAATGGTTTGATTACTTTTGGGGGGGAAAATACCAGCTAGGTGCTACATGTATAAAATGACAAATGTCTATTAACATTATAAAAAAACCTGTTGGTTATTTATTCAGGTGCTGATTCAATATAGGTTTTTACTTGCTGAGATATTGTTTACATTATAATTATTTTTTAAAGTACAGCTTAACTTGTATTTCTCAATTGTTTTGCTATCTCAATCTACTTCCCAAGGACAGCCATTAATGTGTCAATTTGGCGTTTGGCATTTTTTGCCATGGAATGCACCCCCTCCCGCAGTTTCCCAACAACAGCTCTCAAATCAGTTTGCTAATATGGGTGCATCTAAAAAGAAGTCAGAGCTTTTTGATAGGGTAAAATTGAAAGAGAGTCACTGTCGCCTCTACTCCCATCCACTTTCTACTGAGGGGCTATGTGAAGTATTTCGGCAAAAGGTCATTTTGAATTGGCAATGAAAGGTAATTTTTTTTTTTAAATATATAGCCAGATGAATCAACAATATAAAACATAATATTGGAGTAAGTTAAGTTGTGATGGACTATGTTGTAAGAAGTAAGAACATCTGTTTCAAATTTCAAGGGCAGAATTTTGCCTTTGGTGTGCGGGATCGGCAGGGACGGTCAGGAAGCCGACTGCCACCTGCGATCGACAGAGCACCACAATTTCATGCTGGAGGGCCAATTAAGGCCCGCCCAGCATGATCACAAGCAGCAGCACTGAGCGCTGTCTGTGCGGGCGGAGGGTGAGTACGAGCAGGCTTAGTGTGAACTTGATGCATGTGTGCGAGAGAGCGCTGAATAATCTCCCTGAGGTATGGAGCTGCCTCAGGGGGATGAAGAAATATTTTTTTAAATAATAAAAAGCGGAAAAATGTAATGAAACTTGTCCGCTGATGTGACTGTGTCACATGAGCAGGGACGTGTTTTTATTTTATTTGTATTTGCTTTTGGAAACCTCATCCCGCCCGTGGTTGAGGTTTCCAAAAAACGCAATGGCTGCTTGTCCTTTTCGCCTGCCCTCCAACCATTAGATTGAACGGACAGTGAAAAATTAAAATCAATTGATAACTTAATGGCCTTAATAGGCCTTTTAATTGTCATCAGATGCTGTATGTTGATGTCAGAATGCTCAGCCAACGTCATTGTGCTTCATTCTATGCTCAGTCGGGGGCGCACCCACCCGCCCACCAAACGAAAATTTCTGGCCCAAGTCTTTAATTATGGCAATTTCAGCATGTAATTTACCTATTCTAAAATGTTTCAGATAACTTTTTCTGTTTCTCTTGATGAAATAAAGCAAGACTTGCATTTACTATAACTCCTTTCACAGCCTTGGGATGTCCCAAAGTACTTTGCAACCAATGAAATACTTTTGAATTATTGATTCTGTTGTAATGTAGGAAATGCAGCAACAGTATTGTACTAAGCAAGGTCCCACAAACAGCAATGTCATAAATACCAGATAATCTGTTTAGTGGTGTATTTGAGGACTAAACATTGGCCAGGACATGAGGAGAACTTCCTACTCTTCTTCACAGTAGTGTAATGGGAACTTCTATCTCCACCTGAAAGAGCACATGATTTTGTGCTCATTTCTGGAGTGGGACTTGAACCTATAACCTTCAGGCTTGGTAATGTGAGTATTATCAACTGAGCCACAGCTAATATCTCATGAGGGATAGTCCCAAGTCAGATTAATTAGATCCAAAGTCAAGTTCCCTCTTCTTTGTACCAATATTCTGAATTTTAGAAGATCATCTAACTGGAGCACTAATCATGATTGTATGTATGATACATGAATGCTCAATATACCTAAATCTTCTCCTTGCATCAGTACCTGTTAATATCGTGTATGGCTCCATTTGCTAAGGCATTGCCTCTTCTTTTTGAAAACCTTTGAAAGAAACCCATCCTCCATCCATTCCAACTAAAATTAAGTTTCTAACCACCCTTTTCTCTCAAAGATCTTTAAGCTCATTGTTAATATTCAGCACTTCTCCAGCAATAGTTTCTCCTCCTGGGTGTCATACCTTCAAAGCACCCCAACATTCCAGACTTGGCATCTTCCCCTTCTACATGTTATCACAGGGCAACAGCATTTGCAAACATGGGTATATGGATGCTGAAGACATTCAGCTCTACCTCACCAACATCAATCCTAAATGTCTTATGACAAGCTCCATTATGTCAGATTGCCTATTAACTCATTGTTGAACCAAAACTTTCATTAAATATTGGAAAATCAAGCCTTTTTTTCTTCATCCTCTGTCTAAAGTTTCATATTCATGCTCCCTAAGGTTCCACATCCAAATCATCACCTGCCTCTATCATCTCTATCTCTAGAGCCCCTTTCTCTACAAACAACTTGTCCAAAACCTCTGCCTCACTAACTTCTGGTTTTAGAAACAATTAATTCAAAATTCTTTACCTCATTTATCCAACCCTCCATGGTCTTGACTCTCCTTAACTATACAACCTTCGACTGCATCGCAGCCCATGATCCTCAATCTTCCAACTCTGGATCCCATCTCCTGCAACACCCTCTTCCCACTGGCATTCTTCACTTAATGGTAGACGAGCGTTTAACTGCCTAGTTGTACCTCTCTGGAACTTCCCTTTTAAACCTCTTGGGCTTGACACTTCTCACTCTACCTTTAAATTCCTGTCTTTTTGACCACACTTTCAATCAGCTATCCTGATTTTGTTACAAATAGTTTGTTCTTCCATATGTGAAGTGGCTTGGGATATCAAAAGGCATTATAGAAATGCCAATTGTTGGTAATTTAGTGCCAAAGTGGGGAAGTTTTGCACCTTAGGCTGTTGAGAAACTGGTTTGATACCAGCAAGACTCTACATGTATGAGCTTTAGATGGAGATTTCATTTCCCCTATCCCAGTGGCTTTCAAATCAAAATGCCAGTGGTTTAAGGATTCAACCACCTGCTCTGCCATAATATGCTTGGTAGAAAATTAATACTAAGTAACATTTGGTAAATGTTGGTTCTCAGCCTATATTTTGGTCATGGTATTGTCCATGTGGTCAACTAAGTAAATCTTGACTGCAATTGTTCATAGTGGACTGTCTGTCAAGATACTTGTGTGATTGTAATTAAATCTTGAACGACCCCTTATAGGTTACTATAAAGTCTGATTTGTTCGGCTTAGCAGAATAACCAGGGGTTACTAAAAATGTTAAGACATGACTGCTGTTACTTCAAACATGGTCAGAAAAACCTGTACATGCTACAAAAAAATGGAAATGTTGGAAAATCACACTGGACCCAACAGCATCTGAAACAGAAATTATTTATTCTGATCCAGGGTTGATGCTCAGTTTTAGTCCATTTTTCTCATGACAGGTGGTGATTGCTACTGTTGTGCATTTTTTTTCCTTTAAAAATCAGCATTTTTTCTTTCTCGGTCAAAGAGCATCAGTTGCCAGTATGTGAAGTAGGCCTGAGTACCAAAACAAAATACACAGCTTCATTGTCATTGGTTGCACGATTAACATTGATAATAGCAACTTGCAGGTCATGTACCATCAATTGTAGGTTCAAAATAGTTGTCTCGTTTTTTTTCACATTTTATTGGGTTAGGTTTATGAGGCAGTTGGTGGTAAAGATGATTTATACATTCTTAAATTACTTTGAAGGGAAAGATTTTTTTGTAAATGAGCCAATTTATAAAAATGTTAACAGTTGTTGAGGGATTTGTCAGCTCTTTCATTCACGAAGAGCTGCTCAGCTAATGCCTTGCAGTCATCTGAGGGAATCCCAAAACTGTAAGGGTTTGAAAGTTAAGAACTTCCTCAACAAATATTCTCAAGTTATATTTCAATCACATTGCAAAATTTAAACCCATGGGATATAAGGAGCAGCAGCAGCATGTGATGGTTAAAAGTGTTAAAAAACCTTTATTTAAAACTTTAACACTGAAACAAATCTCCCCAAGGCACCTCAGTTCCTTGGGGAGATCTCTGCGCTCTTTCGCGCAGGGAACCTCTCAGGGAATCCCCCCCCTGCCCACACAGGGAGCGCTCAGTGCTTCCAGGCGAGCATCGCGCTGGGCGGGCCCTAATTGGCTCACCCGCGTAAAATGGCAGCTTTTCCCCATTTGTGGGCGCCGCTCGGGTTTGCCCCACACAACCGCCCGCCCGCCACCCCCAGACAATACCCCCGACGGGGAGAAATTTCTGGCCATTAACTCAGTTTCTCTCTTCACAGGTGTTGCCAGATCTGCTGAGTTTTTCCAGCATTTTTCTGTTTTTCTTTCAGATTTCCATCATCCGCATTATTTTGGTTTTATTTTAGAGCCTATTACTTGCTCTTTTCCCTTGTGTAATTCTATTGCCATTTTCAATAGGTTCTATAAGCAGATATCAGAGGGGATGATGTTTTTTTGTACAGGAACACTGTAGTCCACCTTTATTTCAAGGCATTAAGAGGTACTCATTATGTGTTACGCTACAAACTTCATCTTGGGCTTTAATGCTTTGCCACGTTTCTAGTGTGACAATATGGTAATCATAACAAGGACATTGTTTACCTGCAATAACTATCTTCAGTGTGTAATACTTAAAAGAAATTTGAAATTATATTTGTTAGCAATATTTCAAAGAATGTTTCCAAAGCAAGCTACTAAATTGCTCTAATATAATCTAAAATAAAATCAGAAAATGCTGGAAATACATAGCAGGTACGGCAGCATCTGTGGAGAAACAAAGTTAATGTTTTAGTCAAGAGCTAAATTGTATAGCAAGTTATTCTGCATCTGAAAGATAAAAAGTGAACATTTCATGTGCAACCCTGATCAAAACTAATGCAGTCAGGGAGAAAAACTTCATCGTAGAACCAGGCAAAACAAAGAAGGTAGGGTAGATTTTAACAATTAAGGGTGATGATTTTCTTTATATTTCTAAGTGTACTCATTATTACGCTCTTAAATGAGCAAATTTCAAATTAAACATTTCAGTTTACAAGCAAATGGTTTCAAGTCTGCATGCAAATGGTTTCAAGTCTGTTATCTGCATGGAGCAGACAAAATTGCCTTGTCTTTGTAATGTTTTGATCTTTGTTAATTTAGCAGTATAAAACAGATTGCTTGAACATCATTTGCAGTTCTTCTGTTAATAATAGTGGAATGTATTTGATGAGTATTGTGCACAATTGCTATTTTGTAGATTGAAATTGGACACACAAAGGTTTTGTAAATTGAAACTGAGAATCTACGACTGGGAAGCAAATTATTATAAATAGTTGTTTGGTAGCATAGAACTTGAGTATTGCTGAAAAATGGTATGCTGTTGAAGCATTTCATCTTGCATTCATCAGGACACTTCACAATAATACCAATAGTAAAGGGACCAGCAATTTATACTGCATGAGAAGAGAGTGCTGATTAGCACTGGCTCCATGGCAATGCCTTGATCAATCACAGGCAACCTGTCTGGTTGGAATTTGAACAAAAGCCTGGCAGTTAGCTGTTCCTTGGTGCATTCTCCATTTCTATCTCCAAAGATGCTGCATTCTCCATGGCAATGCCTCTACCAATCAGAGTCCACTTGCCAACCAATCAGCATTCTCTTTTCATGCAATATGAACTGTTCTTCCCTTTACAATTGATATTCTTGCAAACTGTCCTGTTTGTTACTTCCAGTAATTGTATGTCGAGGAAGAATGAGTCTGAAGCTAGCCTGTACCTGAAGACAGGATTATTTCAAAGACAGCAAAGTCACAGATTCTCCCAGTTCCTCCCAACACCCAGAGTGAACTAGTTGGTATACTGTTGCAATTATTCCCTAATCCTTCCCCAATTGGGGACAACTGTGCTTAATTACCGACGTAAAGCATGTATTCTATTGCAGTACAATTCAACATTTTCACTAATAAGTGCAAGATGAAAAGCTTTGAGCCTATGGCCATACTAGTCTGAAAACGCCCGATCTCGTCTGATCTCGGAAGCTAAGCAGACTCAGGCCTGTTTAGTACTTGGATGGGAGACCGCCTGGGAATACCAGGTGCAGTAGGCTTTAAAAGCTTGGTCTAAATAGCCAAGTGGTTATGGTACTGGGTTTGTAACCCTAAGATCAAGAGTTCAAATCTCACAATGGTAAAATCATGAAAAGCTTTGACAGCATATCTCTTTGTGCAGCAATACTCAAATTATTATACTTCTATTATGTTTGTTGCATAAAGGTTTGGAACTGCGGTGCACAAATTATTAATAGAAAATTTGTTCAAACTTGTTGAAGTTTAAATAACTGAGTTAGCAGCTGACAAACAGTGAGAAACAGTGACAACACGCATTAAAAAATCACTGAAATTCCTTGCATTTGTGGGAACCAGATTTACCATTCAGTGAGGGATAACTCTTTGAAACACCCAGCTATAACAGATTGCACCTTGAAGTTTTAATGCTATTACTAGCCAGCTAGCCGATCTGAATTCGTGTTTGCACAACAATTTTAGCATTGGAATTGCTGTGTCGGTGTGCCTAAATTAACAGATTATTTTTGGACTTTTTTTTTTACAGATTTTGTATGTTCTTATTGTATCTCGAAAACACTCCAATGTTAGTCCTAGTAATAACTTTGCTGAAATGCCTAACCAGAGACAAAAAATTGTCCTTGTCTCCCTTTCAGGGAGTAAAATCATCTTGCATGCTTCTCCCCATTTGCAGAATATATGCTGACATCTATTTAACAGACTTCTTCCCGTGCTTTCTGCTCTTCCCCATGAGGGAGAAAATAAAATGCAGCAGCTTTAACCCTCAGCACATCGAGGGCAAGTCTACTCATCTCAGTATGCTTTCTCTCACTAACCTGCTGATCAGTACATTTGTTTACCCGTCTAGTTTTGTTGCATTAAATGCATCAGATCTTGACAAATGCAACCAACTTAATTTGCAGACTTCTGGCTTTCGGGATGCTTTAAAAAAAATTGTGCAATTTTTTGATGGTAGAAACATTTCAAAGAAGTTCCTCTTCCTCTTTAATTGTAAGATGGGAGCCAGGTGAAAAGAAAAAGTAAAGGGTAGCTACTTGTTTGAGAGTTAGTGTTTTACAGAAATAAAAACCAGAAATGATCAACTAAAGGTCAACTTAAAAGAAGAGAACAGGAAACAAAAGAATATGGAAGGAAAAGGGATAACACAGTGAACAGAATTAAGGTCTTCAAAATGCTTTTTTGAAAGCGTTGATTTTTGCCTTTGCTTTGGTGGATCAGAGTTAAACTGATAAAGTTACCTTTGATGTTTAAGTGGTATTAATATTGCAATGTGAAACAAAAGCAGAATTACCTGGAAAAACTCAGCAGGTCTGGCAGCATCGGCGGAGAAGAAAAGAGTTGACGTTTCGCGTCCTCATGACCCTTCAACAGAACTAGGTGAATCCAAGGAGAGGGGTGAAATATAAACTGGTTTAAGGTGGGGGCGGGGGGGCAGTGGTGGTGGTGTTGTAGGGACAAGCAAGCAGTGATAGGAGCAGATAATCAAAAGATGTCACAGACAAAAGAACACAGAGGTGTTAAAGTTGGTGATATTATCTAAACGAATGTGCTAATTAAGAATGGATGGTAGGGCACTCAAGGTATAGCTCTAGTGGGGGTGGGGGGGCATAAAAGATTTAAAAATAATGGAAATAGGTAGGAAAAGAAAAATCTATATAAATTATTGGAAAAAACAAAAGGAAGGGGGAAGAAACAGAAAGGGGGTGGGATTGGAGGAGGGAGCTCAAGACCTAAAGTTGTTGAATTCAATGTGAGCGTTTGTTTTACTGTCACAGAATATGAGTGGAAATTTGTAGATAACAAGTGGTAGTTTAAGCTTCCATTGTGGAACACTCGGATGGTCATAGTGACTGTTGTTTAAATGGATCCATGGTCACATGTATTCAGCCCACTCTACCCCTACCTGAAAATTTTAATGTCATTTTTACATTCAAGTGTGCTCAATGCGCTCAATTACAATTTGACATCAAAAGTTCTAATTTGGAATGAATTTGACATCAAATTTGATAGTGTGCTCAAAGCTATGTCCAGTGCGCTCAAAGCTATGTCCAGCGCGCTCAAAGCTTTGTCCAGCATGCTCGAAGCTATCCAATGCACTCAGCAGCCTGCACTGAGAAATACAAGGAAATAAATGACTTAAGTTGAATAAATTCATGTATCATTAATCATTTAGTCCAAAAAAATCCAGTCTCCAAACATCCCCACCCTCCCTCCCTCCAGTTTCCAGACTCTCCCCCCCCCCCCCCTCCAGTCTCAGGGTCTCTTCCGTCTCCCTCTAGTCTCCAAAGTCTCCTCTCTCTGCCTCCATTCTTGACTCTCCCCTGTCTCTCCTGTAGCCTTCAAACCCTCGCCCCTCTCTCTCTCCTGCCTCAGGGTCTAAACTGCCCCCTCTTCCCCTCAAGTTTTGACTCTCTCCCCCCCCTTTTCTCCCTCCAGCCTCCAAACGCTCCCCCCTTGCTCCCTTGAACCTTCAACCTCTCCCCCTCTCCTTCAAACCCCAAAACTCTCCCATCACCCATTCCTCAGGTCTCCAGGCCATGGGCCTCACTGATGCCACCAAATTTCATGCCTCACCAATCCTCCAGGGCTTTGCCGATGTTCCAGGGCCCACCTATGCTGCTGAACTGCAGGTACTCCCGAATTCTGTCTCTCCCTGAACTCTCTTGCCCTCCTTTCCCCCCTGCCCCTGAATTCTCTCGACCTCCCCCCACCCCTGAACTCTCTCGACCTCCCCAATACTTACCCCGTTCCAATGGTCCTCACTGTTCCTGTGCTGACTTCAAATCTTCAGCAAGACTGGCTGGAAAACATCACTTCTGGTTTCAAGCTGGCCCTGTAAGCTGAGATCTCCAGTTAGTTGGGTGTGGAAGAGGAGGGAGCGAAAAAGTGGGAGAGCGTGAGGGGGGAAGAGGGAAAGGGACAGACGTGGCAAGAGAGGGAGGGGAAAGGGGGTGGGGGAAATGCGGGGAGAGAGAAGGGGGAATAAGAGGTGGAGTGGGGGGAGGAGTCGGGGAATAAAAGGAGTTAGGGAGAGGGGAATAAGAGGGGGGTAGGTGGAGGGGAATAGGAGGGGGAGAGAGAAGGAGGGGCGAGAGAGAAAAGCATAAAAGTACCTCATAAAAACAGGTCTTTTTCTAAAGTTAGCTCAGTTTTATGATGTTTGATTCTACTTAGTAATTTAGAAATATGGAAAATAAACTCTATGATTGTTTTTGGTGTCCGAATGCTAATCGCAAATGTTTGCTGTGGTTTGGGGCAATTGGTAACATTGATGTCAGTTATGGTACTTATAATGCTAAATGATAGCTAATGATTGGTTTTGAGCATAATTGATGTCAAACAATAGTTAAATGATTGCTCTTGAGCATTTTTGATAACAAATAAGTGCAAAAGAATGCTGTTGAATGCAAATGATGTCAAACTTTCCAGGTAGGGACTGTTCCACAATTCCTTGCTTTTATTTTCAGGCAAGATCCCTATTTGTCTTTCTTTTTAAATAGCTTCTTTGCATTATTAGTTTCCACTTCAAAACGAGAATGTATTTTCTGTCTCTTGATCATCCATTGTCTTTTAACAATAGGTCAAATGTTATAGGTTGTTTGTGTCAAATACTTTTCAGTCGTGCTAACAACATGCTAACTGACCTGTTAAGCTTCTGAGCTTGACGTGATCAGCATTGCTCTGTGCCTCACGACAAAGCAAGTGAATTGTCAGCGTTTAGCTTCCATCTTAAAAGCATTCAGTATTTTTGGTTGGTGCCTCTTGCTTCACAATCCCAACAACCTGGTGTGCACCAGGTATATTGCATCATATCTCTCTCAAGTTGAGATGTTTCCTCAACTAGAGTCCCCTTTATTACTTCCTGTTATTTGAGATAGCACATCTCAGAGATCACTGCATGCAAATTAGAAAACTCTTCCTGGAAATGAGAACAATGTGAAGAACTTTGAACACTTTTCGTTCCTAATTCAAGTACTGTTGATCCCAATAATATCATTACTGACTCACCATTTCTACGTAGTTGGATATAGACGATATACTTATATGCAGAGGTTTTGATCGGGGTAAATGAGGTAACCTGCATTTCTTCAGAGTTCTTCAATCTTCTATCTATAATAAAAGTGGTATTAATATAGATGTAAAAACAAAAAAACTGCGGATGCTGGAAATCCAAAACAAAAACAGAATTACCTAGAAAAACTCAGCAGGTCTGGCAGCATCGGCCAGATATATATTATTATAGCGCTGGTGCAAAGGAATTGTTTTCACAAATTGGCATTGGGATCCCATTGCTTTTGAGCTCATTAGTTGATGCTAAGCTAAAAATTTACTGAAGGTGCGTGGCCACATTCAGACATTCAGTTCTTTTGTACTTCAGTATTGTAATGTCACAATGGTATCAAACACCTTAAATTCTGTTAGTTCTCAATTGAATATGAGTATGCTCTTTAGTTTAAAAGATGATCATCCTGTTTGCTTTTTAACTGTCCCTATTAAGAACTTCTTGATACTCAAAGCATGTCCACAATAAACACAATAAACATGTATTGCACAAATGACATAGTGAGACTGTTTTTCTTCATTATATATTCAATTATTCTGATCAGACCAAGTATCATCATGCTCAGACATGCTGATTTTATTGTGCGAAGTAGTTGTATTGGATTTGGTATGGGCAATTGAAATAAGTTTTTTCATAATCACATTTATTCCATGTAAAAGATGTAAAGGAGTATATTTTCATTTTGATGGAATAATGGATCTATTGGAAGGAAATTGTACCCAATATGGCCAAATCAGGAGTGAATATTTTTTCTTTTATGCATTGATTGCAATAAAACTGCTACTTGAAGTCATTTTTGGCCAAACATCACTGGATAGGATAATTCAGGTGAAATAGATCTACTTTAAGAACTGCAGTGCTCTTCAAATGGCTATCTCCACTGATACTACAAGATATGAGATATCAGAAGACATTTTACCCAGAGAAAACTTGCCTCTAGATTCAATCATTGAATGGACTCCAAGGGGAATTAACTCAGCTTTCCAATCTAATTCCAAGTGCTACTTCAGAATTAAGAAAAAAAAAATCTGTAGTAATGTAGAAGAGAGTGAAGTAAGATTCTTTACCATAGCAGCCTTATCCTTTATAAATGAGAAGGGTCATTTGTACACAAGATAAGATAATTACTGATAAATATGGCCATTCAGCCCTTCCTAATTCATTCATCCAGGGACCATATAAATTTACGCATTTTAACATCAAAATATTTCTTAAATGATTCTAGAGGTTTGCCCTCATTACTTCCTCATGGCCTGCATTCTTTTTCTGGAAAGTGTTGATTGCTCTTTGTCTAAAGAAGTAGTTCCTAACATAAGCTTTAAATTCACCCCTTCCTGCTTTAAAGCTGCTCCTCATGCCCTGCTAAAATGTCTGCTTTATTTCTTGGTAACCATAGCACCAAATGCTTTAGATGAACATGTATTCTTTAGTTCCAGTAAAGTTTATATTTTTGTGGATAAGTGGCAGTGGCATATTCATGATAGCTTGGGGAGGTAACATTTTTGTGTCTTTCACAGATTTAATTATGTTCAAATAAAAGAAGATTGTCATTGGGTAGTATAGAACTTGAGTATGCTGAAAGAAGAGACATGCTGTTGAAGTTTGCACTTATCAGGCCAGATCCATAAGAACACCAATTGTAAAGGGAAAAATGATTTACACTGCATGAGAAGAGAGTGCTGATTGGTTGACAAGTGGACTTTCATTGGTAGAGGCGTTGCCATGAAGAATGCACAAGGGAACAGTTAACTGCCAAGCTTTTGTTTAAATTCAAACCAGGCAGGTCAACTCTGGTCAAGGCATTGCCCTGGGGAATGAACCAGGGAATGGCTGTCCAACCTTTTGTTTAGTTGAAAAAGATGCACTGCATGGACATGCTCCTTGCATCTGCAAAGGACAGGGCCCTCTGTGAATATATGTAGCTTATAGCACACGTGAGTGACCACACTGCAAACCTGACTAATGATCTTAAATGGTTGTCAGTGTAACTCTTAGCACAATCAGGATTGCTTAGCAAGTGCAGTCAAATCGCAGAATCATATCTAATGTTAGACACAATGTTTTGGGTTTTGCAGGCATGGACTGGGTGAGTACGGTCAGTACTTTGCCTGTTGTAAACAGCTGAAGGGATGTGCTGTTTGATACAATCCGCCAGTCAGTGGGACATATGACCCTCATACCTGGCATTATGCTGGCACTGAAATTCATATATTACATTACTCATTTGTGTGATAGGCAGAACATCTCTTTGGCTTGACAGCAGCATCCTGTTAGTGGCAAATACCACTCGTGTTGTTACTGCATAGTAGCAGTGTGAAACAGCCAGCTTCATGTGTTGCTCAAACTTTTGAGACATCTTACCCTTCCAGGGTAATCTGAGGTAGACTGGGCACTTTTCAGGACAGAAAATGGTGGCCTTTGGCCCATTCATGAGTTTGCTCGATATACAGTGATCTGATCAGGGCAACCATTATCCCGCAGGGTGGATTTGATGCACCCTATTCAGCATCAAGCTTGCACAGTGAGCCAATGATTCGGGCCCTATTTTTGAGGTTACCGAGAAGGCCAACCTTATCGTATGTGGAACTGTAGGAATCTTAATGCATATATTGACCTGTGAAGGTAGGCTTGCAGTAGACAGTAATAGTGAACTTATTGGCAGATTTCCCAACTAGCACATCGAGGAAATGGAACTCATTTGACTGCTCCATTTCAAAGGTGAATTTGAGTGCAGGATGGGGCCCAGTAAGGAAATTCTTACATTCACTGCGGATTCAAATATAGGAAACATATCATCTATGTATCGGAAAAATGCAAGGGATAGGAGGTTAGTTGTCATTGCATCAAAGACGTGTTTCTCGTGGAAACCGATAAAGATGTTTTTGAGTGCTGGGCCTAGAGGGGATCTCATGGAAATATCTTCTATTTGGGCATACATGGTGTCGTCAAAACTGAACTGAACAGCATGAGTTCCTGAGTTCATAAGGTCTATGAATACAGATTCAGACAGTGGCAGTGTATGTAAATCGCCGTGATATAGTTACATGGTACAAATGTCTATGGCTTTCTTAAGTGGTACAAGGGACCCCCTCTAGGGCCAGAACTCAAACATCTTTTCTCAACAATATAAAATGATTCATACAAGTCTGAGAGATCATTCTTGGGACATCTTTGAAAAGTAATGGGTTAATGACAAAGAGAAATAGATAGCTGTCTGTAACTGATAGAACATTCTGTCGTAGGCTCTGTGGGCTACCCAGTCTTGAGGGAAGACAAACAATAATATTTCAAGTCTTCCTATGACATTTTGAGCTGATAGAGTAGCATATTCACTATTTGTCTACAAACTGAACCAAGAATGTTTAGGCATGAATTTCTATCACGATAGGAAAGGAGTCAAAGTAAGTGAAAGAAGTATAAATGCAATGTTTCATAACCTTTATACTATATAAGTGTTGACATCTGAGGATTTTGTACCAACAACATTTGATTTTTTCAGATTGTCAATGTTTTTATTCATTGTGTATCTTGAAGTGCTGATGTGTTGACATCTAAAATTGTGGTTTGATTTTTTTTGCAGATATATACGTTGAAGTGAATCTTTGATTTATGTTAAATTAATATATAATATTTTTGACTGCTGCCTTATGTTTCAAATTTACACATCCCATTTGTCTAATCTTGTGATTCAATTTATAACAGTCTTGGTCTTAAGCTACCATTGTTAACTATTTGATTTTGGAAGTATATAGACTGAAATATTCTTGACAAATAATGTACTTTTATATTGCAAAACTGAAGTAATTTTTTTGTTTCACTTCTGTAGAGGGTAATGAAACAGGAGTGATGGATAGCCTGCTGGAAGCCTTGCAGTCAGGTGCTGCATTCAGGGATCGCAGGAAGCGCACACCAAGAAATCTTGGTAAGTCATAAAGTCTAAGTGATGTGCAGCAACAAAAAGTAAGACAAAACCGCATTGCTCAAATGCTCATTTCCTCAAGTGTATTCTCACTAACCTAAGAGACACATTTCAGGATTATTTAAAAAAAACGCACTTGCTATTAAAGAAAAATGTAGATCGCCTGTCCAGTAGTCATTTAAGTGGCAAACCCTAAGAATAGTCAAAGAAGAAAAATTAAAATGCCTTTTCCTCATGGCAAACTATGAATCACTTTGCTTCAAACATAGGCTTAATGAAAGTCACTGGAAGGTCAATATATACAATCGGCAGCTTATCACCCTTTCTTTAATATTTAATTTGACAACGAGAAGAGCCAAGTTTTAAATTCTACAAAATGTTCCTGATAACATTCTTAAATTGAGTTTTAATGCAATTTCTTCCGCATATAATCTTTAAATTTTTGGCTCTTAAGTTTAGACTTATATGGACATGCATGCATGTATTATACATAGATATTAATGATCTATTAGCATTTCTAGTATTACTTGGATATTTCAATGCAATTACGTGTATCTTGCAAATTAAAATGTATTTGTTGACAAAGCCTCAGGTAAGTACAATGCAAGTTTTACAGCAGTTTCAGCAATAATTAGTACATTCTTTTTAACGTATGTTTTATGAAAACAAGTAAAGATGTTTGTTATTAATTACCTTTCAAAATACTTGGGTATGCAAAAATAATTCTGAAGTTATGCCATTGAGAATATGTTTTTTTGAGCTAGGTGGATAATGCTGATCTAACATATTCAGATGTGCCTACCTATGTTTATCTTTTTAAAAAGTTCAGCTATTAAAATGGATATCATTTAATCAGCTCAGATTTTCCCAGTTGCTTAACAGATCATTATGACTAATCTGTTAATTTATTCACTGGCAGTTTTCACACTGCAAAGGGCTCCTTCAATGTAAATTCATCTGTTGTTCGATTAAAGTCAGTTTTTGATAGCGTGCTTCCTGGTTGTTGCAGGTGAACAAAGTCCAGCTAGTCCAACATCCCGATGGCCAGTTGACAAGGGTAAAGGAAAAAATTTCAAGTGCTACTACTTTCCTTCCCGCTTTTATCTCACTTCTCAGTCTAGCCTAGAGCTCCTTAAAATACTCTAGATAGATAATTGGCCGTAACCTTTATTTTAAGCCTGAGGCAGAAGGCTAGTGCAGGATAATTTGATGGTGGCAAGTTTTCCCTTAATTCTAGTTCTTAGGAAAATCTGTATTTTAGGTCTCTCAGCATTACTATATCAATTTCACGTCCAGCTGTTGCCTCTACCGGTGCCTTGGCATTAAACTCAAAATGTCAAGCATTGTACCTAGCCCAAACTTTCTTAATGGAATCTGGCCTTTCCCTGTCCTTCGAACTTCAAAAATACGTCTACGATATTATGTCTTATCTGCTTTTTTTGCCGTAGGGAAACAGCAGCTTTGAAGATGTGTATGTTATTATTGCTTTTAATAGGTTCATTTCTGGAATGCTGAACAGAATAATATTAACTCCACTTTCAATTTCATTTTTTGGACTAATTTCCCAGATATCAGGATGCATATTGCATCAAGTTGCCCGATAGTACTCTTAAGACCCCAGGCATAATTTTCATGAGCCAATTAAATTCATTTGTGTTTCTTGATTAAGTTACCAGAGCTAGTTACAATATCATTAACAGTGTGCCACCCTGGCAGGTGTTTTATAAGAAAAAAAATCATAGCAGTGTAAAACAAGCTTTAGCTTTCTTGAAAGTTTTTTCATTCTTAATTTGATTTTTTTCTGCAAGCTGTCTAGAAATCTGACACAATTCATTTGACTTCATGAGTGTAAAATGTATTAATGCAAATTGGATATAGCCTTAATGCACCGCAATTGATGTTCCTTCTGGTTGGAAAAGTTGGGCGTTACAAAACCTATTTTACTGGCTGTAAGCTATGTATGACTGACCGGAGCCCCAGTAATATAATATCGTCATGCAATATATCAAGATTATGCAGAGTACATAGACCAAATAGCAATACTCTGTCTGCATTTCAGATTACTGAAGGTGAGCTGCTTGCAGTTACCGTGGAGATAAAAACACTAATGAGTTAGTAATACTGTATGTTTGCTTCTTCTTTCCTGTGTCCAATTCACAATACTGAACCCATATCCAAAATATTTCCTGCCTCTCTGTTTATGGGTTAAAATAATGTATGCACATACAGTAAATAATGAGCACATCATATATGGGTGATTAATTTGTAGCTGATGGGCTGAACTAACAAGTCCAGTGCAATAACCTGAGATAACATCGGGAACTCTGGAAAATACATTCTATTCTTCTGTCATCAAAGACATTTTTGCAAACTTTATGAAGCATTGTAGGAAGAATGGCTTAACATGTAATGCCTTTGAGCAGAATGGTATGTAAGTGAATCTCCATCAGAATTTTTTTAACAAAATTTAAAAATTAAGATGTATATAGCATATGTAATATCATATATTTTGATATATAAAAAGACTCAAAGAATATTCTGGATATATTTGTAGCTCTGGTAGTCAGAAAAGAAAGCCAGTACTTGTTCTGTAATAGGCATACATTACAACAACAGCTTATATTTGTATAGATCCTTAACATTATCAAAATGCTTCACAGGAGCATTATAAAAAAAAATGACACTGAGCCACATAAGAAGATATTAGGTCAGATGACCAAAGCTTGGTCAAAGAGATAGGCTGTAAGGAATGTCTTAAAGGAGGAGAGTGAAGTGGAGAGTTGTAAGGGGGAATGCAGAGCCTAGGCAGCTGAAGGCACAGCCATCAACGGTAAAGTGATTAAAATAGGGAGTGCTGCAGAGTCCAGAATTAGAGGAGTGCAGATTTCTTGAAGGATTGTGGGACTGGAGGAGAGTACAGAGGTAGGGAGGAGTGAGGCCATGGAGAAATTTGAGAACAAGGATGAGAATTTTAAAATCAAGACATTGCTTGACTAGAGGTCACTGCAGGTCAGCGAACAAAGTGGTGACAATGGAATGGGACCTGGTGCAAGTTAGGATATTGGCAGCAGAGTTTGGATGATCTCAGGTTTACAAAGAGTAGAATGTTGGAGACCAGCCAGAATGTGTTGGAATAGTCAAGTCTGTAGTCAAATAACAAAGGCATGAAGGAGGGTTTCATTAGCAGATGAGCTGAAACGGGGCGAAGTCGGGCGATGTTATGGAGGTGGAAATGCGCAGTATTGGTGATAGTGCAAATATGTAGCCAAAAGTTCATCTCGGGGTCGAATACAAAACCAAGATCATGAACAGACTGTTAGCCTCAGACTGTTGCCAGGGAGAATGGTGGAATCACTAGCTAAGGAAGAGAGTTTGGAGTTTGAAAACAATGGCTTCAGTATTCCCAATATTTAGTTGGAGGAAATTTCTGCTCATCCAGTACTGAATGATTATTATTACTATTAAATAACTTGCACCTAGAGAGAAGGAAGAGACAGAGAAGTAGGGGAGAGTGTGAGAGAGAGAAAGAAGAGGGGCAGATAATTGATTGGAAGTAGGTGGAGAAGGATGGAAAGGGAGGATACATGGAAAAGCATGGAGAATGGGGGGGGTGGGGAAATCTCTTAAGAGGATAAGGCCTTTGAGATCCTGAGTCTGTCTCAGTGAGGGTGTTGCAAGCCCTTAAGTTCTCTTTGTGAGGGAGGAGGAAATATAAGATCCTCAAAATTCCATGGAGAGCATAAAAAATAGGAGCAGGTGTAGACCATTTTGCCCCTCAAACTTGCCCCACCATTCAATAGGATCATGGCTGATGATTTGCCACAGGCCTCAACTGCTCTTTCGTGCCAGCTCCTTATAGCCCTCAACTCCCCAATATTTCAAAAATCTATCTACCTCCTTTAAATACTTTCAGTGACCTAGCCTCCACAACTCTCTGGGGTAGAGATTTCCAGACATTCACTACACTTTTCTGAGAAAAGAAATTCCTGGGCATCTCCGTTTTAAATTTGTGTCCCCTTGTTCTGTAACTATGTCCCTTAGTTCACGATTCTCCCACTAGTGGAAATATGTTCTCAACATCTACTCTGTCAAGCCCCCTCAGATTCTTGTACATTTCAACAAGATCACCCATCATTCTTCTGAACTCTACTGAATAAAAGCCTAACCTGTTTAGCCGTTCTTGATAAGCCAACCCTTTCATCCCAGGAATCAGCCTAGTGAATCTCTTTTGAACTGCCTGCAATGCCAGTATATCCTTTCTTAAATACGGGAGCCAGAACTGTACACAGTACTCCAGGTGCACCCTCACCAACACCCTGTAAAGTTGTAACAAGACTTCCCTATTTTTAAACTCCAACCCCCTAGCAATACAGGCCAAAATTCCATTTACCTTCTTAATTACTTGCTGCACCTGCATGCTACCTTTTTGTGTTTCATGCACAAGAACACACAGCTCCCTCTGTGCTGCACTTTTTTGGAGTCTCTCCCCATTTGAATGATAGCCTGCCTTTTGATTTTCCCACTAACATTCATGACCTCACACTTCCCTACATTAAACTCCATCTGCCAAGTTTTTTCCCACTCACTCAATCTATCTATATCTCCTTGCAGATTCCTTATGTCCTCATCACAACTTGCACCCCCCCCCCCCCCACACCCCGCCACCTATTTCTGTATTGTCAGCAAATTTGGATACATTACAGATATAAAAACAAAAAACTGCGGATGCTGGAAATCCAAAACAAAAACAGAATTACCTAGAAAAACTCAGCAGGTCTGGCAGCATCGGCGGAGAAGAACAAAGTTGACGTTTCGATTCCTCATGACCCTTCCACAGAACTTCTACATTACACTCTGCCCCTTCCTCCAAGTCATTAATATAGATAGTAAATAATTGAGGCCCTAGGGCTGATCTTCATGGCACTCCACTAGTTCCATCTTTCCAACCTGAAAAAGACTAATGTAAAATACTGGTTTAGAATTTCTGCCGTTTCCCTGTTTCCCCGTTACCAATTCTCCAGTCTCATTCTCCAAGGGTCCTACCCTCACTTTGGCCACTCTTTTTATATACCCGTAGAAGCTCTTGCTGTTAGTTTTTATATTTCTTGCCAATTTACTTTCATAATCAATTTTCTCCCTCTTTATTTGCTTTTTAGTCATTGCTGCTGGTCCCTAAAAAAATTCCCAATCCTCTGGCCTACCACTAATTTTCGCTGCTTTGCTTGCCTTAGTTTTTGATTGGATACTCTCCTTGACCACCTTTGTTAACCATGGGTGGTTCATCCTTCTCACCGAGTACTTCTTTTTGACCGGGATAAATTTTTGCTGACTGTTATGCAATATCTGCTTAAATGTCTGTCACTGCTCACCCAGTGACCTTCCCCTTAGTCTATTTACCCAGCCCACTTTACACAACTCTTTCTTCACACCTCTATAATTGCCCTTATTTAAGTTGAGGACATTGGCTTGTGACCCAAGTTGCTCGCCCTCAAACTGAATTTGGAGAGGGGATTGTTTATGAGAAACTCAAAGTAAGAGGCACAGTAGTGCCTGAAAGCCCATCAGCAAAGGAATGGAGACAGCTGAGAGTCTGAGGAATGGCAAACACCTGGAACAGTGTTGAAATTAATGGTACTTATATTATGCATAGATTACAGTAGTGACCAATATAGATCCTCTATCAGTGTCACCTCTTCTAATGGAGAAATTTGCAGGGGCACATAGTGATAGGGGATTCAATGAATGATAGGAAGGGGTATGGGTGGTTTATAATTTCATGTGTGGGCAGAGGTGTCAAGATGAGAAACAAGCAGTGAGCTGGCTGTTGTGCTTAAGAGTCCAGCAAGGAAATCTGCCACTTTGATATAGTGTTCTACTGTTATTGTGAAGGATATGAGGGCAAGATTTCTTCAGGGTAGCCATGGAAACTTGGGAGAATGTCTGCTGTTACACCAGAATGCATGAAGATTCCAAAAGACTGCTTGTTAAGGAAATAATTTTAATATTCAGATTGCAGTTAGATCATTTTCAAGGACCAATACTTAGCTGAATATCCACATCTGAGGGCAAACGCATTCCTGCACAGTCCTAAGTTGGGTTGGAAGCTAACACGAAGGCCAGAATTTTTCCATTGGCGAGTTGGGGGTGGGGCCCGCTCGCCGACGTGAAAATGATGTGGGATGACGTTGGGGGGATCCCCCGACGTCATCCTGCCCCATCCGCGCGGCCAATTGAGGCCATTGGCAGGATAATTAAGGCAATTAAGGGCCCTGCCCATCCAAACTTAAGGTTGGCGGGCAGGCCAGGAGCCACAGCAGGCTTCTGAAAAAACATGAAACCTCATGAAATCCACTGGCGAGATGAGGTTTCATGTCTGTTTTAAAAAACTTTAATAAACTTTATGTGATATTTACACTGCGCAACATTGACCAGACAGAAATCACCCTGTTTGACCACCAAAAACATTGCACCCTGGATCTGATTCCAGCTCCTTTCATGTATGACTGCTGAAACTAAACCCAATGCTGCACAGACTCAGTGTCCTGTTGGATCTCAAGTTGAGCTTCAGTTGTCACATTCAGGCCATCAAACCATATACCATTTGTTCGTCCATTCTGCTAGCCCATATGTGTCCTGTTGCAGTTGATTTGGTATCATCCTCACTGTCTACCACACCTCCAAGTTTGGTATCATCAGCAAATTTTACTCACTTATATTCTGTACTCTGACATAACCTTGGTCTTGGAGGCACTGATTTCAAGACCACGGTTTTTGGCATTATTCAAGAATTGGTTTGCCATAGTCTGAATATTAACCATATTGTGGGCAGTTAGGATACAGTCATCTGCATGCAGAAGCTCTCTGATTACTGCTTTCGTGACTTTGGTGGCGACATGTAGCCCAGAATCACGGTGTGGTTATATGGCTAACCGTGGGACAGCTGTTATGCTGTTTGCAGCAATACAGCTACAAGAAAAGTGCAGAGAGCCACAACAGGATATATGCCATTTATAGACCTAATCAAAAATTTTTACTGAGAGTCAATCAGGTCAATGGCACTTGCACTCCATGCTAGGATGTCTGAACAAGCTTTTCAAAATTTTGTGCTGATGGCATGGCTGGATGTGTTTGTGCATGTAGCAAGATGTGCAAATCCTTTGCAGTAAACAGCAGCATAAAGCAAAGATGCATTGTGGCTTCCTGAGTTTTCAATCTCATCTTTGCTATAATACTTAAGGAAGCCACCAGAGAAATGCTTCAGGCATCAGCATTAGGTTTTGTTCAGGGAAGGTCTTCATTTCCTGGGCACAAGATGTTCAAGAAAGATAGGGAAAGGAAGCAAAGAGGTGAGGCAACAATATTGATTAATGAGAATATTATAGTGCTGGAGGGATCAAAAACTGAATCTATTTGGTGACGGAATTTATGGGTAGAATATTGCTGTCGGCGTGCGGGGGTGGGCCCGACACGCCGACACATAAAATGATGCGAGATGATATCGGGCGTGCGTCCCGATGTCTTCGCGCATCATTTCGATATTGCGTTTGGTGGGTGCATGCTGGAGGCGGCTGCACACCTGCCGAACTGTCAACGGCCTATTAAGGCTATTAAGAAAGCAATTTACCCTATTAGTAACGCCGCCCGTCCAACCTTCAGGGCGATCAGGCAATCAGAGCCCAAGCGGCCTTCGCGTTTTCCAGGAAATCTCATCCACAGACGGGATGAGGTTTCCTGAAGGTTTTATCAAATTAATAAATAAATTTTGCCAACTTCACAAACATACCCCAGCTTATGTGACACTGTCACATGAGGGGACATGTTTAAATCATTTTTTACTTTATTTTTAAAAAACTTTTATTATCCACTAAATCTCCCTGAGGCAGCTCCCTTTTGCGCGCATGCGTGAAAGAGCGCAGGCCCCGACTCTCCCTCTTCCCCCCGCCTGCACAGGTAGCGCTGCGCTACTGGCCGTGCGTTACACTGGGCGGGCCTTAATTGGCCCACCTGTGCAAAATGGCGGTGCGCAGCCGATCGCAGGGAGCGATCGGCTCTGGGCCCGCCTGCTCCCTCCCAGCCTGCCCGCCATAGGAAAAATCCTGGCCATTGTGTGAGGTATGTGTACTTTTAAAACCTCAGACTTGTTCTCTCAATATTATTGATTCTAACAGCAAGCCTTTGTGAATTTACAAATGAAGAAAGCTAGTTTTTAATCCCACAGCGACACCTCACTCACTCGACTCATACACACTATCACTCACACTAAATTTCGATACAGATGAAGAAGAAAAAGTACAATTCGAACTTGGGATTCTTTCAGTCTCCTTGGTAGCTGGCCTGTAGTTTCTTAGATGAATTTATGCTTTTGTTGCAGTGAAGGTGGTGAAAAGCAGAGGATTCTCAGTAAGCTGCAAGATTCCTTGGAGTTGAATTTCTATGGTATTGTTCTTGCGGGAAACTTGAAGTTGGACCAGGTTGGGGAGAGTCCTTCTCCCACTTTCAAGGCATTGCTGTTTATTATCTTGGCTGCTTAGTTGACTACAGCTGGGTAAATAGCTTTTCTGATGGTTCTTCTTTTTTCCCTTTGCTTCTCAGAGCAAATAAGCTACAATCCCTGAACCAGTTTCAGTCACATTACTGTGAGGTTGACACTTCTGAGACCCACTCATTCTGGCTGTAGTAGCAAAGCCATCATGATATAATATGAAGTTAATGGTGGCTATTCAATTTGACTTGCCACAAATTAAGATTCGATCTTCCTTTTGTCCTTTATGAAACATGGAGACGAGTTGTCTGCAAACTCCAGTGTCTCTAGATTTTGGTCCACCCTTAAACAATGAGATGTTTGAATTTCACAAATGGCTATGAGATTTCTTTACTCAGATCTATATTTAATCAGGCACTGGCCATAGATTCTACTGTCTACGGTTCAAATGTCAAAAGTCACATGGTATTCTGCAGCCATCTTAACAGCCTCAGTGTTGACTTTTTAAAATATAGCTTTAAAATTTGTAAGATCTTCATGCCTGTACTAGACAGATTTATGAAAAAGTGGTGGTGGGATACCATTACACTATTGGATGTGTTCTTATAGGCCAGCAACTAGTGAAAAAGATATAGGGCAGCATTTTCCCATTGGCGAGCGGGGTCCGCTCGCTGATGCACGATGATGTCGCACGGGTGTCCCAACCTCACTGCACGTTATTTAGATTTTCAGTTTGGTGGGCATGCAGCCAACTTGGCTGTGTGCTTGCCGAACTGTCAAAGGCCTATTAAGGCCATTTGAAACCTAATTAACTCAATTTAATGAGCTGCCCGTCCAACCTTAAGGTTGGCGGGCAGGTGAAGAGCCCAATTTTTCGTGAAGCCTCATCCACGGGCGGGATGAGGTTTCATGAACTGTTAAAATCTAATAAAAATTTATACATTTATTCTTTGACATGTTCCAGCTCATGTGATCGTGTCTTGGCGATGCCTCAGGGAGATCTCTGTGCTCTTTCGTGCACACACGCGAAAGAGCACAGGGAAACCACTCAGGGAATCCCCCCCTCACCTGCACAGTGTGCGCTCAGCGCTTCTGGGCGCGCGTCATGATGGGCAGGCCTTAATTGGCCTGCCCATGTAAAATGGCGGCGTAGACCCAATCGGGGGCACCGATTGGGTTTGCACCCGCCCCTGCACAACCCCCCCCCCTCAACTTGGGGGAGTTTCTGGCCATAGAGAACAATTACAGGAAATTACAAGAAGGTGCAAAAACAAAAGAGATGAGGTTATGGAGGACTTCAATTATCTTAATAGTCATAGTGTAGGGAGTCTGAAGTGTGTTCAGGAGAATTTTCTTGATTAGTTTGTTTCTGGCCCAACAAGAAAGGAGGCAATGCTGGACCTAGCTCTGGGACATGAGGGGGTAAATTGATCAAGTGTCAGTAGGGGAACATTTAAGGACCAGTGATCGGATTATTGTAAGGTTTAGGCCAGTGATGGAAAAGGACAAGGAGCAATTTAAAGTAAAAATACTAAATTGAGAAGGGTTTTCACAGGTGTGAGAACAAATCAGCCCCTGGTGAATTGGAATCAGAGATTGACTTGCAAAACTGGAATGGAACAATAAAGAGGAGATGATTTGGGTATTGTTGCGGTACATTCTCACAAAGGAAAAAAGTAGGATGACCCAAGCCATAGTTCCCTGGATGATGAAGATAGGGAGTAAGATGAAGCTGAAAAAGGAAGCATGTGACAGATGGCAGATTGATAATAAAAGTGAGAACAAGACTGAATATAGCAAGTTCAGCAGGGAAATCAGGCAAAGGGAGAGAATGAGCAGAGACAGGCAGCTGGCAAAATGAATGCAAAAGTCGTCTTTAAGCATATAAATAGTAAAAATATAATAAGAGGAGTTGAGCTGATTAGGAACCAAAAAGTGGGTCAGGGGGCATTTCTCAACTACTAAATGAGTACTTGCCACCTGTCTTTACCAAGGAATATGCTGCTGCCGAAGTCATAGTGAAGGAGGAGATAGTTGAGATACTGGCTGGGCTAAAAATTGATTTTAAAAAGGAGGGTATTAGAAAGGGTACTTGAAGTTTGACCAGACCAGATGGAATACATCCGATGATGCTGAAGGAAATAAGAGTGGAAATTGCAGAGCCACTAGGCATAATCTTCCATTTCTCCTTGGATTCCTTGGGTGCCAATGGACCGGAAAATTGCAAATGTTACACCCTTATTCGAAAAAGGGCGTAAGGATAAGCCCAGCAACTACAGGCTAGTCAGTTTAACCTTGGTTGTGGTAAAATTTTGAGACGATAATCCGGGACAAAATTAAGTCATTTCGATTAGTGTGGCTTAATTAGGGAGCGCCTACATGAATTTGTTAAAGACAAAGTGTGTTTAACTAACTTGATTGAGTTTCTTGATGAAGTCATAGAAACAGTTGATGAGAGTAATGAGGTTGATGTATATATAGACTTTCAAAAGGCATTTGATAATGTGCCAGTGAAGCTGAAACCAATGGAATAAAAGGGAAAGTGTCAGCATGGATACTTAAATGGTTGAGTGACAAGGAACAACAAGTAGCGGTGAACAGTTGTTTCTCAGATTGGAGAAAGGTATACAATGGGTATTAGGACATTGGCTTTTTTGACCTGTATTAATGACCTAGACTTGGAAGTGCAGGGTGCAATTTCAAAATTTGCAGTCGACAGAAAACTTGGAAATATTGTGAACTGTGAAGAGGATAATGATAGACCTCAAGAGGACATCAGCAAGCTGGTGGAATATGCGGATATGTTGCAGATGAAATATAATGCAGAGAAGTGTGAAGTGGCAGATTTTGGAAGGAAGTATAGGCGATGCAGTACAAAATAAAGGGCACAATTCTAAAAGAGGTGCAGGAACAGAGACCTGGAGGTATATATGCTCAAATTGTTCAAAATGGCAGAGCAGTTTGGGAATATGGTCAAAAAAGCATACAGGTTCCTGAGCTTTTCAACTAGAGGGATAAACTAGGAAATTATGATGAACCTTTACACAACATTGGTTCAGCGTCAGCTGGAGTGTTTTATCCAATTCTGGGCACTGCAGTTTAGGAAAGGCATGAAGGCTTTAGAGAAGGTGCAGAAGAGATTTACGAGAATGATTCCAGGATGAGGGAAATGAGTTATGTGAATAGAAGAGAAGCTAGAGTTGTTCCCCCTGGAGAAGGTTGAGGGGAGATTTGATCAAAGTGTTCAAAATCATGAGGGGCCTACGCAGAGTAGATATATACTGTTCCCATTGGTGGAAGGGTTGAGAACCAGAGGGCACCAATTTAAGGTGATTACAGAAAGAACTAATGGCGACATGAGGTTTTACAAAACAAGTAGTTAGTTAATGCACTACATGAGAGGGTGGAGGAGGCAGATACAATCATGGCTTTCAAAAGGGAATTGGAAAGCACCTGAAGAGAAAAATCTCATTTGCAGGGTTACAAGGAAACCTTGGAGGAATGGGACTAGCTGAAGTTGTTCTTGCAAAGAGCTGGCACAGACATGATGGGCTGAATGGCCTCCTCTTGTGCTGTAAACATTCTATGATAATAAGATGCTATATGAAGTACTGTTATTTATATTATTTCCTTAGAATCTTAGGTTAGCCATAGCTATGTTTCACTAGGATATACCTTCATCATTAGGTTTTACACTTGAAATTGTTTATCATCACAACTCAAAGTGCAATTAAGATATCTAAATCATAGGATTACATTGGATATACAGCACAGAAACAGGCTGTTTGCCCAACCAGCCCAAGCTGATGTTTATGTTCCACTCAACCCTCCAGCCATCTTTTCTCATTTAAATTTACCATCGTAACCCCCTGTTCCCTTCTCCCTCATATGCTTGTCTAGCCTCCCCTCAAATGCATCTGAACTATTCACTTCAACCACTCCCTATGGCAAACATGCCACATTCTAGAACTCTTTGGGTGAAGAAGTTTCTTCTGAATTCTTTATTGGATTTCTTGATGACCATCCTATATTGATGGCTTCTAGTTATGTTCTTCCCCACAAGAGAAAATATTCTTTCTTTCCACTCTTTTAAAACCTTTCATAATTTTAAAGACCTGTATTAGGTCACCCCTCAGCCGCCCTTTTTCAAGAAAGAGACCCAGTCTGTGAATTTCTTGATAAATATACCCATGTACTTCTGGTATCATCCTTGTAAATCCTCTTTCCAACCTCTCCAGTGTCCCTATATCCTTTTTCTAATATGGTGACCAGAACTACATACAATACTTGTAAGTAGGTCTAACCAAGGTTTGATGCAGGTTGAGTATAATTTCCCTACTTTTCAATTCTATCCCTCTAGAGATAAAGCCTGGCAGTTGATTTGCTTGTTCAATGGCTTCGCTAAGCTGTGGCATAACATTTCGTGGTTAATGAATTTGCACTCTGTGAATCCTTTGTTCCTCTATCCTACCCTAGACTTACCCCTTCCAAGTAATAAGTGACCTCCCTATTGTTCCTACCAAAGTGCACGACTTCACATTTATCTCTGTTGGACTTTATTTGCCAACTTGCCCAGCAACATTTGATCCTGACAGAAATGGGAACATTATAAACTCCTTGAAGTTGCTCACTATTCAGACAGTGTTTATGGCCTTCAAACATACACATTCTCTGATCAGTTTAGTATGCTTTCAGATCTTCCCTTTTCTTGAAAGCGCTGACTCTGACAAAATCTTCAAGTTCTTTAGCCCAATCGTTCATCTCCTATAAACAAGCTAAAGCAGGGCTACCTTTCTCATGTGAAATGGAACTCAAACTGTATCCCCTTCGAAAATTCTTTAGCTGGTGCATATTGTCCAGCAAGCATCAGGGATCATTTTAGCATAGGCTTAGCACAGCAACTGTGCTTTTGACAAAGGTCTGTACAGCAATCAGTTATTTTACCCTGTATTAATCTTGAAACATAATTGTTACACCCCATTGTGTTAGAGGATAAGGCTGTCTTAAAAGACTGAAATGAAGGAGGATATTTTATGTCAAAGTGAATCAGACTGCAAAGCCACCAGCTTTCTGTGCAAAATAAAAATTGCCAAAGTTGGTACAGATCTGTGTATAATCACGTTCTGAGAGATGACTCTCTAAGTGGCATATCAGTAAGAAGTATAAGCAGTTCATTTATCACCATCGGTGATTCTGTTATTTAAACATTTATAAATTTAGGCACCATGATGAAATTCCCCTTGTCCACAAATGGCATCAGTAGTAACCTTGTATATGATACATAACAATGATTAACAAGAAAAGGTTGCATTTTCTTCCATGACCCAATTGTCCCAAACCTCTTAGCAGCCAACGAAGTATTTTCAAAGTATATTTTCTGTTGGAATGTAGGAAAAACAGTCAATTTATGCACAGCAATCTCGTACAAACAGCAATTCCGATAATGGCCAGATAATCCATTTTTAGTGGTGTTGATTGATAGATAAATATTGGCCAGGACA
Source organism: Carcharodon carcharias (assembly GCF_017639515.1). NCBI lineage: Eukaryota > Metazoa > Chordata > Chondrichthyes > Lamniformes > Lamnidae > Carcharodon > Carcharodon carcharias. The sequence continues at coordinate 115,045,155 of NC_054475.1, forward strand.
CTACGGGAACTCCCTGGCTCTACTTCAGAATCGTGTTGTGGAATCTTTGTGACATCTGTTACATAAGCTGGGACATGTTTTTAATTCAAAAATTAAGTTTTTATTAATGTTTATTTGTTTAGGAAACCTCATTCCTCTCTTGGATGAGGTTTCCTAAAAAATGTAAATGCCGCTCGACCTTTCCACCTGCCCGCCAACCATTAGGTTGGACAGGTAACGCAAATTTTAAGTTAATTAAATTGCTAATGGCCTTAATATGCCTTTTAATTATTGGCACGTGCCCGCCGAATGGAATATCACAAGACTGCGCGATGACACTGGGATGCACGTCCGACGTCATCACCCGTCCTTTTACGTTTGGGCGTGTCGGGTGTGCACCCAGCGTAATATTCTGCCCTTGAACTCAACCTTTTGACTCAGAGATTGGAGTGCATAACCAACTGAACCTCAACCAACTGCTGGACTGCATATATAACTTTCTGATATGATAGACCATAGCCCTGCATTTTCGTGTACACTACAATACAACTATGAATAATGTAGTCATAAATAATTTGAGGATATAACGCTTTGTTTTTAATTCACAAGTTGGTTGCGATAGGTGAAGAATTTTCTGTTGAAAATATTTCCCAAATGTGTTCATGAAAATTATTCAAACCATATCTTTTTTTAAAAAACAGTCTACCAAGAAAGACATCCATCTTGTTGGATGTTCTTCCTTCTAGACAAATGTGGTGTCGTTATTGGTGGGGACGGCTGTCTGCATTCTGAAGTTTTTTATTCATTCATGGAATGTGAGCATCGCTGGTTAGGCTAGCATTTACTGCCCATCCCTAATTGCCCTAGAGAAGGTGGTAGTGAGCTGCCTTCTTGAACCGCTGCAGCGCATGTGGTGTAGGTATACCACAATGCTGTTAGGAAGGGAGTTCCAGGACTTTGACCCAGCGACAGTGAAGGAACGGCAATATATTTCCAAGTTAGGACAGCGAGTGGACAGAAGAGGATCTTCCAGGTAATGGTGTTTCCATGTGTGTCAATTTATTTTCAAATATGCCATGATTTTGGACTGGCTTGGGAACCAATCCAGAGCTGCCTTACTAGAAAATTCATTCTACCAACTAAGCGCATTTCATCTTTATTTGTTAAAAAAATATAAACTGCTGATTCCAAAACTTACTGCATTAAAATAGTTTGTGAAGAAATTCTAAAGGGGAACAATAGGTGGCTTATAGTTCCTAATGCATATTGCAAGCTCTAACAAATGGCAAAGAGAGCATTCACTTTTTGATTATGAAAAAGTTACTCAAAGCCACCATCAAAATTATTATGTATGTTTCTGACAGCTACCTTTAGAATACTTCAGATCAAATTCCACCATTCTTCTTAAATTGGTGATCTACTAATAAGAGGAGAAGGAAAAGATCAGCCAGTCATCAAATGGGCAGAATTTCACCCATGTCAGGCGGAGGCGATCAAGGCCGGAAGGCAATTTCACGCTGGCGGGCCAATTAAGGCCTGCCCAGCATGAAATGCGAGCGGCAGCTGCCTGTGTGGGTATGATTTTTGTAAAGTATTCTGATTGTCACCTTCACCTGCCCAGATGTGTTCAACAGGTTTGTAGCATCATAAAAACACAAAAATTATGAAGTTCACCTGAAAATTATTAAACTTATCTCTATGTATCTTCTTTGTCAAATATGTCAAAGAATATTTTCCATTGGAGACTTCAGGATGGTATTGGAGAGGGAGAAAGGGCCATTCAAGTTTTAACACTCATTCCACAAGGTGAAGAGAGTTAAAATCCCCCCCTTTAGAGTCAGGCTTGAATCCATGGTCTTTTGACTCAGATAAATATGCTACCAACTGTGCTAAGTTGGCACTGAAGCATTCATTGAATATTTCATATTGCAGCATTGAAATAAATTATTGTAAGCATTAAAGAACACCAATTACATTGAAGTTCAACACCACTAAATGGTAATTGCAGAAAATAGTAATTAAACCTATTTGTTTTCATATGCATGCACGGTTTTGTGTAACAATTTATGTGCACAGAGTTTAGTTCTGGTAGCTGCCTAGATTTTGAAACATTTGATAACACTCCTATATTTAGGGAAAGCTTTCAGGTGTTAGTTTACAGTGTTTTGAAGTGCTATGATGGGATCTGTCAATTTTATGTCACTTTAAAAAGTAGGTGTAAATATCCACACTCTAATATAAGAACAGAAGTTTTATAACAACAGATATCTGAAGTGATTGATGAGCAGAAACTTTCTTTCTAATCCTATTACTGGCTGTATACTCACCAAAGTGGTTTCAAAATTGCTTTTTTCAGACTTTTATATTAAATTCTGCTTCTATGGTGATCCTTAATGCAGAAAAATTATTCTTTCACCTAGTGTTTATTTAAACGCCACAGGGTTTAGATAATATTGGGCACATTTTTATTTGTATGTTTTAAATATGATATTAAAATCTCTTGCTTCAATAGATGTAAATTATTCAGTTTAAGAAACATATAGTGTAAAGTAACATTAAAAAGCTTTTTCATATATAGGAATTATAGTCAGAACCAGATAAAATCTCATCTATTACTACCACAAATCATTTTATATTCCAAAACTAAAAATTTAGTTTTGTTCTCCCCCAACTTGGTTCAATAGTGAAACAAATCTAATATGATAACTTAATGCTTTGTAATATAATTTCATGCTGCTCCAGAGAGAGGATCTTGTAATGTTTTCACTATATTTTGTACTGTTGTCTAAAATTTGAGTGATAAGGAAGCATGCTTTTCTCAATGAAGACCTGACTACCGAACAGGGGTGAATTGACTTGGGTCTGTGGGTCTGGTATATTGTTTCAGTCATGACATTAACATTTATGACATGATCCAGTCTACAAAATATTAAGTTTGGTCATCATCCATGATCCCAGGATGGCATTCCAGGTTTAACTAAAATTCTAGCCCCAAGCTGTGTGCGTTGTGTCTCTTTTTTTGTATTTTCTAATCCTGTCTCTGACCAACATTTGCAGATTCCCATATATAGGCTTCAGGGCATAACTGAAAAGTGGTTTCAATTTTTATGCTGTATACTGATCATTTCCCCTAGACATTCAAAATGCCACTGCCTTCTAATGGATACTTAGGCCTGAAGTAATCCTGGCCATTTTTATATGCTGTTTATTTCTGGTTGATTCTTTCAATGGCTATTGAGGACCAATAATTGATGCTTCAGGCCTGAGGTCTTTGTCCTTTTTGGCTGTTAGATAATTTGGACTCCAGACAACACTGGTTGTTTCTTTCAAAGGATGCTGAGTACTAATGGATGCTCCAAGCTTCTGCTGGTTCTGACAGCTTCAGTGGTTGAATGATATAGTGGCTGCTGCAGCACATTTGCCAGCACAAGTCATTTGTTGCTTTCATATTAAGATACAAATCTTGTCAGCAGTTCATAACATTGAAAATATATTTTCAAAACGGTGGCTTTTGCAGGACATGTGAGATAAACTGCGTATAAACTTCATTTCCTACATTGGAAATAATTCTTCAGTGATTCCTTCTCTTCTCTCCTCAACCTCCAACAAATTTGCTAATTCTCAGTTCCAAGTTGATAGGAGAAAAGAAAATAGTAAGAAAAAGACACTCTAATCAGGAAAAGACTATGCAATTCAAGTTTTACATGTATTTCACAAAGTTATTTTTCAACCAAAGTAATCTTTTTTTCATGGGATTACCTCACACCTTAGTCCATATCCGAAAACAAATAAATTAGGAGTTGTATGACATTTTCATCAGTTGTCCGAAAGACTTCCCTTCCCAGATAAGAACAGATTTGAAATGCAGCTATATATAGCCTTTTATTTCTCTCAAGTGACAGCACTGATTTTCTGTGCTGTGCATTGTTCAAACTGTAGAAGAATCTTTGGACCCCAACAGAAAGTTTTGACATCGATTTTGTGTTCAATTGTGCTCAAAACAATCAGTACATCATTTGACATCACATGGTGTAAATTAAAACAAACTTTGATCTCAGAAACAGCGATCATGAAAGTGATCAATTAGCCATCTTTTAATATCATGCTGATTGTTCCTACTTTAGGAGTCAAAGTGCTCAAACACCTTCAAAAGTCATCACAGCTTGTTAAATTTGTGCAAGTGATCATTCACATTCAAAGGCAATCATTAGCGATCAAAAGCATAAGAGAAGTGGTCACAGGTCAGGAGCAATGACTAGGCATCGAATGCGATCATTAGGCATCAAAAGAAATCATGAGGATATCTGTGCAGCTTCCTACATATTATGGTGGGAAAAATAAAGAACAAATATTACCACTTATTTTCAAAATTTTTCCCAAAAACATCACTCGCCCCTTCCATTTCACCTGACGCGTTTCCCCTTCTTTCTGATCATTCTTGTCTGCCACGGCAGACAACAGCTCGATGCTGGTCAGCTGCTCCATGATCCAGAGCACCAAACATAACTTTCAGATCATTGTGGCTGACTCTGCTAGGGCCGTTGAATGCTTGGCAGAAGCAGCAAGGTCACTGTATCCAGATGAGAAGACAGAATGGACAATGAGACAATAGTAATAATGGACGTGTGTGATATGTACCTGCTGAAAAGGAAAAGATCTAAAAGTTACTGGTGGAAGACAGAAAAAGCCTGGAAATCCTTTATGATAAGAAATCATGCAATTATAGCATTTTTATAATCTGGTGTGAAATGCAGAAGCTTCCAGGCCTTTTCAAATGGGAGGAATTATTAGACTTAGAATAGAAACATAAATTTATCCCTTTGTTTACTCTAAGTCAAATGAAAGAATACCTGTTTCTAGGGTAAGCCTGGAATGGTACTCAGGATGGCCAATGTAAAATAAAATAATGCTGGAATAAAACGCTTGAAGCAGATTAAGAGACAACCACGTTAAGTTAAAAGCATAAAGCAAGGAGCATCTCAGAATAATAACCTAAATTCGCCACTACCCTAATTCCCTCCCTTGCCCACCCACAGCTTCTGATAGTGCAGCTTCCCCACTGCTTCTGATGGTGGCCCCTTCCACCCACCACCCCCCCAACCCACTCCCGATGGCCGGCCTCCACTAATTGTAGCACTAATCGGGCAGTCAATGTGCGGCCCTGTATGCTGCTAACTCGGAGCCACACAGGGAGCTCCCGGGGACAGCACAGGTGAGATATCAACTCATGGTTGCCATCTTGCCCTGAGCCTCGCAGCCAGGCAATCTTGTTGTGGCTCCCATTCTCTTACTGCCTCTGCTGCTGTAGCTGACTCCATTTCTGTTGCCACCTCTACCTTTGCGTTGGAAGCCACTGCCTCCAACTTCACTGCAGCCTCGGCCACCACCTTCACCACTGCGGCTGCTGCCTTGACCTCTTCCGCCGCTGCCTCAGCAGCTATCTCCGCTACTGCCACTTCCACTATTGCCACCTCTGCCACTGTATCCACTATCGCCATTTCAGCTGCCACTGCCCCTGCTGCTGTTGCCGACTCTGCCAGGGTAACTACAACTCTGGGGGAAAATGATGAAGAACACTTCACTGAAGGTGCATTTGAAGGGGTGGGCAATGGTGCTGCTGAAGCCAGTGGAGTGGTCTGCATTTCACCCCCTCTTTCAATTCTTTCCCAACACCCCTTTTCCCGCCAGAAATCCGGGCCATCCAGCCCTCAAGTTGGCCTGGACTCCTCTCCCTCAGGCCTGCTGGAAACAGACATGCGTTAAACTAACCAGCCTGACCCGACATCGCCACAGTCTTGGGCCTTCACTGCCTGACCTGACCTCCCAGTCTCAGGCCTATGATGCCAGCACCAAACTTAGGAGCACCCCCCCCTGCCCCTCCAATAGGGCCTGAGTTACGCCATCGGCCCTGACAGCCCCCCTCCCCCAAAAAGAGCCGAACTCACCCTACCGGCTCCACATGGTGACCCTACTCCCCTTTCCTTGCCCCCCCATCCCAAGTTCCTGATGTTGCTGCCCCCCTGCACCCCCCCCCCCCCCCCCCCCCCCCCCCCCGGCCCCTCATCTGCAGCCCCCAATGGTGGGGCTTCTTCTCCCCCGAACCCCCCCATTCCCGTTGGTTCTGGCCACTCCTACCCTGTTCCCAGTGGCAACCTCATGCTCCCTCAGAGTCACATACCCCTCGACCCCAACTTCCTACCCCCAAACTCTCCCAAACCCAACACTTCACCTGTTTCCATTGCCTCCTACTGTTATTGACCCCTTGTCGCCTGTTTGATTGTTGGAGAGCTGCACCAACTTCCTCTTCTGACTCCACTCTAGAACACGGAGTTGGAGGGCTGGCGAATGGGCGGGGTAGAGAGGGGAAACGGAGGTGAGGGAGGAAACTGCTCCACGGGAAGAAAACTGCTCTGGGGAGGGGAAATGGGGGAGAAGAGGAGGGTGAAAGAGGGGGAAGAGATGGTGGTGAGAGAGGGAGGAAGAAGAGGGGGAAATTGGGGTTGAAGAGAAAGAGGAGGGGAAATAGCGGGGCGAAATGGGGAAGGGGAGGGGGAAATTGGCAGGTATAGGGGGGTGAAAGGTGGGGAGAGGGGAAGGTGCTGCAATCTGTGGAGGCAAGAAAGTGGTGGGAAGAGAGGTGCTGCAATCCATTGGAGGAGAAAGGGAATATTGATGCGGGGATGTCCTGCAATCCAGCAGGGTGAAAGGGGTGTTAGGGAGGTGCTGCAATCCAGGGGTAGTGGGCAGGGAGATGCTGCGATCTGGGGTGGTGGGGGGAGGCAGCAAGGTGTTGCAATGCAGTGGGGGGTGGGGTTGCGGGGAGTGTTGCAATCCAGCAGGGAGGGGGTTTAAGAAGGTGCTGCAACCTGGGGGAGGAGAAAGGGGTGGGTGAGCGGTGATTTGCTACAATCTATTGGGTGTAGGGGTAGTCTTGAGGTGCTGCAATGTGGGGTGGGTATGTAATTATGCAATAGTGTAGTCCCCTTGCAATCTGAACTGTATTTTGTGCCATCCTCACACGCGACTCTACAATCTTTCTGTCGGCTGACTGCCAATACTTAAATAAGAGGAGGCCAGTTATTACTCATCAAATTGCTTTATCACACAGAAAATGGACATAAAATTACAGCAGTAATGATCAAAATTGACTTCACCACAAATTCCCTCTTATGAGGGAAAAAAGAAGCCATGCAGGGCTGTTTCAATAATGGGCGAATATACTATTGTTTTTAATTAATCTTAGCTTTGAAGCAAGCTTTAAAGCAGGTCGCTGTGCACCATAACAACTGCCTAGGTCTTTCTTACTTTTCTCTGAGCAGGCCATCCTAATTGACTGATCCAGCAGCCTTTGTTCAACTCTTCAGCTTGGACAGGAAGCTAGCATCTGACTGCTGCCTCTCTGTTTGCCCATGAATAGATCAGTATGGTTCAACTCACTACCATTCTGTTTTCTCCCCTCACCCCAGGTGTAAACAGTTTCCTGTTATTCTCATAATAATGCGATCATCTTGATAAAATGGGGTAGAGTTTAGTCTTTACTGCCTGGATTTCAACCATTACCTCAGCAAAACACAGAAAGGAAAATCTGGCAGAAATGATCATATGTAGCAACAGAACCCACCCAATTTTCCATCCATTGTAATGAATGGAAAGTCAGGTAGATACTGGGCAGAATTTTCTGCCTGTCGGGCAGGTGGGCCCAACCCAATCGCCTGCGGGTGCGGAGCCAATCGCCGCCAGCGAAGCGGCCACACCGCCATTTTACGTGGACAGGCCACTTAAGGCCTATCCAGCATGACATCTGCCGGGAAGTGCTATGCGTTCCCTGTGCAGGTGGGAGGAATCCCTAAAATCGAGAGTATGTTCTTTCAAGCATGCGCACAAAAGAGCGCACTCATGTCCCTGAGGCTTAGTGCAGCCTCAGGGAGATCGCTTTGAGTTTTAAAAGTGTTAAAAATAGAGAAAAGAAAAATCCCTTACATGTCCCCCCATGTGACAATGTCACATGAGTTGGGACATGTTCATAATTTAAAGAATAACTTTATTACAATTTTTAAAACCCTACATGAAACCTCATCCCGCCACTGGATGAGGTTTCATGTTTTCTCTATTTGCCGCCGGGGCTTCTGGCCGACCCGCCAACCTTAAGGTTGGACGGGCTGGTCCTTTAATTGTTTCAATGATCCTGTCAATGGCCTCAAATGGCCATTGACAGGTCGGCAGGCCCGCAGCTGATTTTGCTGCGCCCCCACCTTCCTGAAAATTTAAAGGGGTTCCGCCCGATGTCATCCTGCGTCATTTTACGTGTTGGAGAACGGGCCCCGTCACCTGCTTGCAGATAGCAAAATTCTGCCCACTGTGTCTGTTTGGTAAAAGCAAAAGCAAACGTCTTTCCTCGTGAGCCTGGGTTGTTTCAATTGTCATTGGGCTGTATTTTATGGTTGACGCACGGGTGGCAGATCCCACACGTCAGCACTTAAAATGTAACGCGTGCATCCCAACGTCAGCGCGCAGCATCACGATATTTAGGTGGGTGAGCGCTATGCAGTGTGACGCGCGCCCCCCCCCCATTAATTAAAGGCCTTTTTAAGGCCCTTAACTCAGCAATTGAAGCCAATTTTGAGGAGCCCGTGCGAACTTCAGCTCGGCGCACGGGCCCAACAGGCAGGCGGGTAACTGATTTTTTAACACACCTCATCCACAGGCGGGATATGTGGGCTCAAAGGGGTTGTTCATGTTTTTTCTGAAGTATTTAATGCAGAAAGTGTTTTAAACTTGCCTGTATGATTGCTGGCAGTTCAGATCGATTTCCAATAGCCTTCTCTGTACTTTGAAGCTTCAGCTCAGCAATCTGCAGACAGTAATCTTTATCGGGCCTGCAGCTTTCCGGAGGCCTCCATTTAGCTTGGATAAGGGTTCTGACATCTCGACTAGAGGCAGCTCCTCTGAGGGCGAAGGGAGCGATAGAATAAGGAAGATGCTGAACATCTAAATCTGATTCTTCTACATCATCACCCACCTCGCCTTTTAAAACTCTAGGAATTTTGCTTTTCGCAAATGTTTGGAAAGTAACCTCCTGTTGGACTGTTGTATTTGTGTTAATTAGAGTTGAAGTACTTGCAATTTCTGGAATTTTTTTTTGAATGCTCCAGGGGAGCCACCTTTGGGAGGCCAGGTGCAGGCACAAGGGATGCAGGACCAAGAGGCTGTCCAAGGTGGAAGGGGCCGCAGAAGACGCCACTATCCTGCTGCCAGGGTATACAGGTGGTGAAGCAGCTACCTCAATATGACTGAGGTGCAGTGCCGAAGGAGGCTCCGACTCTCAAGGGAGAAAGTCAACTACATTTGTCAGGTGATTAGCCCTGAGACCTCCCCTAACTGTGTGGGCGGACACCCTATGCCAGCAGCTCTCAAGACCACCGTTGTCCTCCATTTCAATGCATCTGGCTCCTTCCAGGGCTCGGTGGGTGATCTTTGCGGCGTCTCCCAATCAGCTGTTCACAGTTGTGTCAAGCAGGTTACAGACTCTGTTCAGATGGGTATCCACCTGTATTCACTTCCGCTGCGACCAGACAAGTCAGGCACAGCGAGCCAGAAGCTTCACGGCCATTGCTGGCTTCCCCCATGTCAAGGGTGCAATAGACTGTACACATGTGGCCATCGAGGCGCCAGCAGGTGAGCCCGGTGCCTTCGTCAACAGGAAGGGCTTCCATTCCATGAACGTGCAGATAGTGTGTGACCACAGGATGCTGAGTCTGCAAGTTTGTGCAAGGCAGCCAGGCAGCTCCCATGACACCTACATCCTCAGACACTCCCAGGTGCTGGCGCTCTTCAGTGCTCCGGCTCGGCTGGATGGTTGGCTGCTGGGTGACAAGGGCTATCCCCTCAGAAGGTGGCTCATGACACCTCTCCGACATCCAAGAGCAGAAGCTGAGGAGCGCTACAATAGGAGCCATGGCACCACAAGGACTGTGGTGGAGAGAGCCATCAGTCTTCTCAAGATGCACATCCGTTGCCTGGACCGCTCAGGGAGCACACTCCAGTACCACCCAGATCGCGTCTCAGTGATAGTGGAAGCATGCTGTGCTCTGCACAATCTTGTGCTGGAAAGGGGGGATGCAGTTGACGATAAAGACCTTGAGGCTGCACATGATGAATCCAGCAGTGGCTCAGGGGATGAGGAAGCACAGGGTGATGATGAGGGGCAGCACACCGACCCACTATTACACCAAGGAGGCAGGGACACCCGGGACAATTTAATCCAGCGAACCTTCAGCTAGCTCCACACACATTGATTAGCAGGACAGCATTGCCTGGCGCTTCCACAAATGGCACTTAGCTGCTACTGCTTCCACCTCATCAGCTGCAACTAAGGGCTTAATACAGAAACATCAATGTCCACTCAAACACTCATGAGATGTCTGTGAAACATACAAATGCAGCACAAAGGAAACACCCTCAGCCATGGTCAGAAAAGTGGACTTTATTCCGTCCAAAATAAAATACAAACGTCACTCAGACGTACATAAGTATTTTTTTCCCTAATCTCGGACCAACACATAATCACAAGTGACATACCCGTGGAGTGCCTAATGTGCCTTATGCTTTCGCTTGGGGGTGCTACGTCTGGGTGCCGCCCATTGCTCAGAGTGGCTTGTGAGACAGCCTGCTGACTCTGCTGTCCTGTTGGCGTTGATGACCTTGGCGGGCGTCCTCTGGCCCGTGGAGCCTGTGATGGCCCCGGCTGGGAGGGAGTGGCCAGTTCCAGAACAGCCTCAACGGATGCAATGGTCGCTGGCAGAGGGACGGAGGAGCTGCTGCCCTTATCCGGAGCGCCCTGAGGAGCTCGCAGAGACGACAGGCAGCTGCTGCACCGAAATGAGGTCACATTGGACCTCCCTGCTCACCGCAGATGCATGGGCACCGAGCGGCGACACTTGGTACCCAGAACATCTCCCACATTGCGAATGACCATCTGTGTCTATTACTGCTGTGAGGGCTTGCAGTTCAGAGTGTAACCCAATCAGAAGAGTCTCAATCCGATCGAAGCCCCCTCCATGATGGTCACCAATCTCTCAGTGGAGGAAGCCTGAAGCTCTGTCCTGAGGTTCATGCCTTCACTGACACTTTGCCTGGACTCCTCCACCACAGAGACCAACTGAAGTACACCCTCACGCAACCCTGCCAGATGCTCCCGTGCATCCTGCCGCTTGCCCTGTAGCTGCTGCATTGGTGACATCTCCAGAGGCACATCATCACTGCCGGACTCAGCATGTGTCTGGTCCCCTGCAGTCCTCTGGCTGCTGTCGCCATCAGCACTCTCTGTCCGTGCCAATTCCTCTAGCGATTGTGAAGTGCCCTCTCCACTGTGCCCCGGGACATTAGCCGACGTTACACTCCCCGACGTTACACTCCCCACCAAAGTGTTTATCGCTGCACTGGTGCCTGGCTGGCTGAAATGATGTGCCACAAGTTGCGAGTCTTGATCCTCAGGTGTGGGGGGGAGGCTCCGGACGTGTTGGGGGCGGCCATGCAGTGGTGATGCTGAAATTCACAACAAGGACAGTGTATCAATTAGCGTTCACTCAGTAACACCTTTCATCCCTTTGCCCCCCAGCCTCATAAGTCGCTCATCCTTCAAGAACCTAAGAAGGCGAACATTGGTGGATGGTAAATAGTCAAGAGGAGGCCCTAACATTACACGTGCATACAGACAGGCTGGCCAGATGGCCTAAGGAATTCCTTAGAATGGAATGTTATGTGGATAAGTGTGCAGTTAAGCACTTGGGCAAGACAAGCAAGGTATGAGAATACATGAGTCATGGTTGGACCGGGGGAAGTCATGATAATTTCAGGGACCTTGCTGCGCAGACCCGTTAAGGTAGCAGAACAGGAACATAAGGCGTTTAACAAGGTCGAAGCCAGAAGTGCCTTCATTAGCTGAGGAATAGAATGTCGGAAAAGGGAGGTCATGTTGCAAGTGCCAAAAATGCTGTTGAGGCCTCATCTACACTTCTGCATCCAGTTGTGACCTGCGCTTCATGGGAGGGATAGTGCTGGAGCGGGGAGAGTGCAGAGGTACCTGACCTGGATGCATGCTGGCCTGGAGAATTGGAGTGATGAGGAAACATCGCAAACACTTGCGACATTTGCCGTGGAGCTCAGGAGATTGACAGCTCACATTATTGACCTTCATACCGTTATGAGTGGCATAGAACGGGTGGACACAAGGCAACATTTCCCCTTGATGCAGGGATGAGTAACCTGGTGGCATTTATTTAAGTTGAGTGCCATGAGGTTGACAGGTGAGGTGCTGAGGACCTTTTGGACAGAGTAATGTGGGACGCACTGGCTGAAAGGGTGGTGGAGGTACAAACCCTCCTAAGATGCAATAAGTCTTTGGCTGTGCAGCAGCGATGCCATGACATGTTAGGCCATGGGGATAGTGGTCACAAATGGGATAAGGCGACTTTGGAAGGTGCTGGAGGCGCGCGTCCTCAAGGTGCCGAGGGACCTTTGTTTTTGACCCACACATCTGACTGTATCAGTCTGTGAATGAGCAGTGTTGCAGCATTAACGATTGCAGCAACCATTAGTGCTTTGGATGGTGGCGAGACAGAGTGGATGGGACTGTGGCCCTCAAATACCTGGCCGCTGCACCCCAGCCTTGCCGACACCTGCCGCCCTGGCCGCCTGCCTCCTCCCCAGCTCCATGGCCTGCTCCTCATAGGTGGTGAGGTGCTGCAGCACGGCGTACCCACCACCAGTCCGCTGGTGCTCCCTCATATTGTTCTCTGTTCTTATCTGCAGAACAAGAGAAGAGCATTTATTGGGACTGATCGCTCATGTACTCAGCACGCGCACTCCGCACCCCAACCTGAGTGACCCACCTGAGGCCTCCAGCGGCTCCTGTCCACACTACTAGTGATCAGTCCCCAGAAGATGGTACAGCTTCTCCCAACCCCCTCCTCCAATGGACAGCTTGCTCACATTCGGCGTCCATCACTTTGAATAATACACGGGTCTTAGCGCCCATGGCAAGGAGGCGCAACTAGGTGCGGCGCCAAGGCCAGCAGATGGCTCTTGGCCACGACACCTTGAGGCTCCCCTTCCACCATCTCATCACCATCAATAAAAAGTGTTGGAGTTCTGAGTATGTGTCAAACTGCCTCCCCTGCAGGTTGCCCCCAGACTACTTAATTGCGACAAACACCAACATATGCTGCGGGGAGAACCCATTCTCTCCTCAACCACTAAGGCTGATGTAAGCATGGTCACTATCTGTTTGCCCACCCAGCATGTGCCAAATGCCCAATGCAGTAACGACACTAAGACATTGGTGGGGGGGCTTCAAAGGCTAAGGCTACCTGATGGGTCAAATGGCCAAGGCTGACATGGTACTCACCCTTCCAGAGTGCAACAAGTCATTGAAGTGCTTGCGGCACTGCATTCCGGTGCGCTGCAAAGCGTCATGGGAGCTTACTGCCTCCGCCACCTCCTGCCACGCCTGCCTGGTGATGTGGGGGGCCCTCCTCCTCTCATCCTCTGGAAATAAAACATCCCAATGGTTGGACATCTCTTGGAGGAGGACAGCAAGGTAGGCATCTGAGAACCGAGGGGCACAGAGGCGCCCCCCCCCCCCCCCCCCCCCCCCGGCCTATCCTGCAGCCTGCCCCCTTCCTCTTCCTCTGCCCTCAGATCATGTCCTTCCCTATGAGTGGCCATGGTAAACTGCCTCAAGGAGGCTGCCTGGCCACTCTTTCTACAGACTGCTGGTTCCCCATTGGAACCGGCAGTCTGAACACACTCGCTGCAGATACGATTTTCCCGTTGTACACGGGAGTCGCAAATCCGCTGGGCGGGCCTTAATTGGCCCGCATGCGCAAAATGGCGGCGCGGCCCATTTCGGCGGCAGTGATCGGCTGCCTGCCCGCCGCTGAGTCAGTCAGGCCCGCCTGCCCGTAAAGGGCAAAATTCAGCCCATTATTTCTGTTATTGGGTGACTCTCCAGTTTGTGCAGGGAATGATGCAAATGCTTGTGGTTGTGTAAGATGTATCTTTGATATATCGACTATTTAAAGTGAAGTTTACCTTTTTAGTTGACGTTTGATTTGGCTATTAATCCATGGCCAGAACTTTTTGCCTGAGCAGGTGGGTGCGTGCCCGACCTGCTCGCGCATGAAATAATACGTGATGACATTGGATGAGTGTCCCGACGTCATTGCGCACTCGTGTGATATTTTGGTCGGCGGGCACGTGTGAGAGTTGGCAATGGGCCCACCGACAATTAAGAAACCTATTAAGGCTATTAGCATTGTAATTGATGGAGACTTTTCATTACCTGTCCAACATGACAGTTGCCGGGCGAATCGGCCAGGAGGCCTTTGCCTTTTTGAGGAAACCTCATCCAAGGACGGGATGAGATTTCTGATATTAATTTATAAAAATAAAAATGTTCGGACAGAATTTTCATCATCCATATTTGGAGATGACTGATTCTGATGCGTGGACAAATTTTTCGGCATTTTAAAATCTTTATTTATAGCGTTTGGATTCTTCAGTTCTGTGAGGCAGCTCTCTGCCTTCAGGGAGCTTTCATTCCACACCCGCACTGACTTCAGCGCTCCACCCTCCTCCTGCCCTACCCCGGCAGCGCTGAGCATTTCGGCGCACCTTTCAAACTGACTGGCCTTTAATTGGCCGGCCAGTGTGAAATTGTGGTCGAGGACCGATCGGCGGTCCTTTCCCAACCACACCCGGACCCGCTGATCGTGGGCACCCGCCAAAATAAAATCATGCCCCATGTGTTACCTGCATTGGTTCTGATTCTTTTTAAAGTAAAAGCTACAAAAATTGGAACCTTGTTGGTAATTTCTTCATTTGGGGGTCATTCAGTAAATTTACTTATTTTGGTTTATTGTTTCCCTCCCCCCCCAGAGATTTTAACAATGTGTAGAAATGTTCATAAGCTGATTCCTCTAGCTTTAATACGCATCCACATTTTCCCCACTAACTGAATCCTCAAACTGCTATGTTAATTTCAGTTCTCCCAAAATCTGGATTTAACTTGAATGCAAGAATGTTAATATAAATCAGACCCAATATCCTTCCTACCGGAATGTGACACTGGGCCAAAACTGAGGCAATGCATGATAAACAGTCACCACAGCTCTGATTGACCTCCGTTTTGTTCAGCTATCACTGCTTTGTTTGATCTACCACATAGAATAAAAATTATTTTGTTTGCCCATACATGCAGATGAATGTGTACATGCACAAACAGAAACACTAAAAACGAATCCCACTGGAGGGGCCTCCACTGAGAAGCAGCTGTGTAAACAGCATAGTTTCACTCAGTCTGTAAGCATAGATTCTCATACTGAGCCTGTTGCTGCTTGAAATCTGCCCAAATGTTCCAAGCAGAGCCTTCAAGCTGCCTCAGATGTTTGTTTCCTTCCCACCACCCCCCCATAAAAAAATACGTTGCACTGCTCAGAGAACACAAAATGTGGAGAAGAAAAATTATGGAGCTAATGTACTGAGCTTTGTGACAGAGCTGAGCCCAATTTGAAAATAGATGGACTAATGAATTCTATAATATGAACAAACTACAGACAACACATGGCACTATAAGCAAAGATTATGTATTTTCATCTTTTCCTCCTCCAATCTATCTGTTATTCAAGTAAATCTTGCACCATATTGTAACAGGAAAATGATTACCAAATTCTAAAAGCAATCTTCTAAGTTTGTTTAGAAGATATAACCAATAAAGAAATCTTAAGGGTTATCCAATTTGAATTTTAGTCTTTTGTTTTAAGAATTAAACAGATTTGTTTCCCAACATTTTCCTCCCTTTTTGTTTGAAAGTTTTATCCTTTAATCCTCATGTCAGTTGATAGGAAATTAGGAGTTAAAATGAAATGTGTAATATTAATAAATGTGAAATTCTTGTCACATTTCCAGTGAATGAATGTAGCTGCAGTACTGAATGGTTAATGAAGCTGTTGTGAAAAAAATATAATTTGTAGATCTTCCAATAATTATTTTTTCTTTCCTATTGTGTGACTGTGAGAGAAGGAACATCTTTATAATGTTCAATTATAATTTTTGAAAACCAAAGGAATGTTTAATTTGGAAAATCTCATGCACAGTTAAAGAAGCAGCATTTCTTCATTGCTAATAGAAGCCTAGACGAAATAAGATCGGCGGATCAAATGGCCTTTACTCCTTTTGTCATCTTTGTCATCTTCATAATTGCCTATATTGCAATTAGGCCACACATGACCTGCTATTTTCAATGCAGTAATTCAATAAGTAGTGCAAATTGCAATGGCTATTAAGTAAACTGTTTTCAAACAGTAACAGACCTGATCTCCGGCCAGGGTTGCTGTTTTAATTGAAAGTGAACTGAACAGACATCAGCAACATGGTGCTGCTTGCCTTGTTTCACAGACTGTCATGGGACAATGATAGAAGCAATAAACTCTGTCATATCTGGCATTCCACTTCATCTAGATGGAGGTGGGGCCAGTTGGATTAGATGTGTAGTTGAGGACATAGTTTACCATCTTTTAAAATAGAATGCAGTAAGTCATCTCACTCTTTGTAAAACATTTTAAGGTAACCAGCAAAAAGATAAAGCATTCCACTGAAATTCAGTTTGAGTTACTGCTGAATTGATTCAATCTAAATTGGCTTCTAAACGGGACATATATGTCAAAAAGTATTATACACGATAAAAATGAAACATAGATCAGCAAAGGTTTCAGACTGTTCCTCAAATTGTTCTCTGCAGGATGGAGAGAAATGTTCAGTTGCAAAGATGGTTAAGTGAAGAAAAAATGAGGAATAGTTGAAAGGTATTGAATCATTTTATTGATTGCCAGGAATTTAAAGAAAGAGATTGTGAAACCATTCAAGTTTAGCAATTTAAAATCAAACTGCAATACAAAATGAGGTAGGTTAGTCAGGTGGAACTTGCACATCTATTTATTATCAAATAAGAAGATGTTATATCCCAAATGATAAATTCTTGATCTTGGCTACAGCTCCCAATAAGTAGTCCCTTACAAGTTGCACAGTTTGTTCAGAAAGCAAATCAGCCTGTGGATAGATGAGGCCCCCTGCTTGGTGAAAGTGGTGAGGAGTGACTTGCCACCCTGTTCCATTGTCACTGTGGCTACTATAGTCTCCCATGGGCCTACCATTTGGTAGCCAGAATTTACTTCCTTTAAATAAGTTCCCATAGAACTCTTTTCCCGTTCCTACCAATGAACTTTAGTAGGCAGATGGAGCATATTCTATTCTTATTTTTTTTTCCCTCTCCCCAATATTTTCTTCTCTCTATGTATGGCTCCATGAGCATGGCCAGCCTTGGTCTGAAAGGTCCTTGGGCCAGGATTTGGAGCTGGAAGAGAAATCTGTTGTGGCAGTGGCCCAGGCAAGTTTTGTGGAGCTCAGAGGAGCTGTCCAAGTTCTCCTGGCTCCATACAGATAAAGAAAAGCTTAACTTTCCATTCCTCCTCAAAAGGCTGTGCGTGTCTGCCCAGTACAGTTCTAAAATGGCAGAATCCTAAGTATTGCAAGCAATCCTTATTTACATTTTAAACTAGTCTTCTGCTTGATTCTCTATCTGCATGTTGCCAGGAGAACCCGGACTGCTCCTCCAGACTCCACACAATTTGCCTGGACCACTGCCACAAAAGATTTCCCTTTCAATTCAGATCCCCTGCCCACAGACCTATCAGACGGGGGCTGGCCATGCCTCCCTGGATCCATGCATAGAGGGCTGAAAATACTGAGGAGTGGGAAAGAGAAAGAATAGAATGTGCCCCATCTATCTAGTAAAGTTCATTGGTAGGAACAGGAAAAGAATTCTCCAGGAACTTCTTTAAAGGAAGTAAATTGATGGAAAGGAAATCAATTTGACAACATTTCTACAGAGACTGTCCTTCATAAATGTTTACAGTGGTTTTTCAGACCTTGGCACAATATTCAGCACACAAGGGATCCAAGAAAGGGTACAGAGGGTTCGACTTTGGCTCATCGCTTATCTGGAGAGGTGCATCAGCTTTAAGCTTGAAAGGTTCATTAGGTCAGAGTCTGTGCGCTGTCAGTCAGAGAAAGCAGTGAGGGACTCCACTCACTAAAAATATTGGAGAAAAATGGTCCCACACTGGGACTGCCTGCATTAACCTTTCATTAACACTACTTGGTTCCCTAGAAATGCTGCAATAGATCAACAGAAGGAGGATTGAGGTACAATCAGTGCAAGACTTGAATTTATTCAGAACATATGTTCACCTTGCATACGCAGTAATCATGTTTATTATGTTATCTTGTAGAGATATGATACAACTTTGCATTGCTCTAAAAATACTTCTTACTCAATGTAGTACATTTCCTGGTCTGTTTTGGAATCAAAACTGGTGCTTCTATAGTACCAGTCATTCAGTTACGTAGTGTCATTTACCTTCAGGTCCTATATTACTCTTGTCTGATACCTTTGCAACTTTCTTATGCCTCATTTGCTGCACTAAATGAATAATTGTAAGTAAAATACTTAAGAATTTATTGTACACAATATCAAAAGTAACAAATATCTAAAGCAATAAATCAGCTTTGCTGCATTTTTTAGTTTGCCTTCATAACTGCAGCCACTGCTTTTCAAAAAATAATTAATTACATCATGTACTTAAAATGTTTCAGCCCAGTATAACTGCAAATAGCATTTTTCATGATAACACTAAGTATCTTTCATGTATTATGACTTAACAATTCTGCTAAACTACTGTCTAGTCAATTTCTACCATATATGTATCATATCTGTATATTTTATTTAAAGCACTTCACCGTCTCCTCTTTATTAATCTTGCGTGTAAATTGCTCATTTAATCCTTGGCCATGAGCACCATTAGTGCCTTTCTATGTTGGCTATTATCATGCTTTTGCATGTGAGGAAATTGTTTCCCATCTTCAAGAAGGGTGTTTCACAGTTGCAATGCACTCCCACAAGCATCATTTGCAAGAACCAATCAGACTGTTTTATGGGGTACAATCAATTATGGCATTCAATCAAATTAAATACATATAATATATAAAATCCTGGTCGTGAACACAATGTTCTACCTACAGCGCTCTGAGATTTAAGTATTTATATTGTGCAACTCACCAGGGTCTGACAACATTGGTCCTTGAACCTGAAGTGAATTATTTTAAGTAGAGTCACTTCAGCTTCTGTTAAGTCATTACAAACATTTCTTCTGTTTTTCTAACACAAACTAAATGCAAATTTGTTTCACAGTTTACTTCTGCATTACAACATGACAACCATTACTTCTTAGATGTAGAAACACTTAAATTTTGTGTGTAGCAGATGAACATCTGTTTGTTGAATAAATTGGAAATCATTTTCATTACGCATGATTGTGTCTAAACCATTAATGCTTTAGTACAGTTACCATCATGTGTCAGAAATACAGATTCACTGGCTGTTGTAATTTGTGCTGAAAGCTACTGCAACAAAGAAAAAAACAACTAAAAAACAAAATAAAACCAACCAGTAATGTTCCTGATGTGCATTGAAGAAAGATATCCTGAAACTGTGTCAAAACAGTTATCTCACCTCAGGGTTCAGATGCCAACTATATATGACTCCATTGTTGTGCACGCAATTCACAATGTCAACCCTTTGGCCTTGTAAGAATTCCCAAATATTACTTCCTGTCCAATACATCTAAAACATTATAGTCGTAAATTTCAAACTGCTTTTAATCTGAATTTGTGCTTTCAACATGTAATATACAACTGAAGCGAACTGGTTCTTTATATATTCCTGAAAGTAACTGAATACTTGATGCATGATTCTATGATTTTTATGACATTTCTCTGACCATTCTTTGAATGCCTCTCTTTGAAATGCCACAGGAACATTTTCAGTATTTGTCCTCTAACGTAGCCAATGTTTTTTTGTTTGAATATAGGAAGTTTCCTGCTCTTTGTGTTCCTATAGTCTCATATTTTTGTCTTACTTATATATCACAAGAATTGTAGAGCCAGAGGAGGCCATCCTGCCTTTGCCACTCTTTGAAAGAGCTATCCAGTTAGCTCCAATCCAATGCTCTTTCCCCATGGCTCTACAAATATTTTCCCTTCAAGCATTTAGAACCATAGAAAAGTTACAGCACAGAAGGAAGCCATTCAGTTCATCTTGTCCATGCCAGCCCAAGGATACCCATGTGCCCTTTCTAATCCCACCTTCCTTCACCCGGCCCATAGCCCTGCAGCTTACAGCACTTTAGGTGCAGATCCAGGTACTTTTTAAAAGAGTTTAAAGTTTCTGCCTCTGCCACCAACTTGGGCAGCGAATTCCAGACACCTACTACCCTCTGCGTAAAAAGTTTTCCTCATGTCCCCCCCTACACCTTCTGCCACTTACCTTGAATCTATGTCCCCTGGTTCTAGAACTCTCCATCAAGGGAAACAATTTTACCTTGTCCACTCTCTATTCCCTTCATAATTTTGTACACCTCATTCAAGTCACCTCTCAGCCTTCTTTGTTCCAAGGAAAATAACCCCACTCTATCCAATCACTCCTCGTAGCTACACTTTTCTAACCCTAGCAACATTCTTGTAAACCTCCTCTGCACACTCTCCAGAGCTATTACGTCCTTCCTGTAATGTGGTGACCAGAACTGCACACAGTACTCCAGTTGTGGCCTCACCAGTGTTTTACACAATTCCAACATTATATCCTTACTTTTATATTCTATGCCTTTGCCAATGAAGGAGAGCATTCCATATGCCTTCTTTACAACCTTGTCTACTTGAATTGCTGCCTTCAGCGACCTGTGTACTTGTATGCCAAGATCTCTCACTTCATCTGCCCCTTTTAGTATATTCCTATTTATTTTGTAATCCCTGTAACTGTTTGACCTCCCTTAATGTATGACCTCACACTTCTCTATGTTAAAATCCATCTGCCATTTCACTGCCCACTCCACCAACCCATCTATGTCGTTTTATTCAATTTCTTTTTGAAAGTTGTGTTTGAATCTGCTTTAACCACCCTTTCAGGCAGTGTATTCTAGATCATAATTAATTTTGTGAAAAAATAATTTCTTCATGTCTGCTCTGGTTCTTTTGTCAATTACCTTTAATTTGTGTCCTTTGGTTACCAACCTTTCTGTCCCTGGAAAATGGTTTCTTCTTATTTAATCTTACCAAACCCCTTCAGGATTTTGAACAGCCCTATCAGATTTCCCCTTAGTCTCCTCTGCTGTAAGGAGAATAAACCCAGCTTCTCTAGTTCCGCCACATAACTGAAGCCTCACATTGCTGGCTTTATTCAGTAAAGAACCTTTTTTAAGTCCTTCCGAAATGTTGATGTCAGAAATTGCCAGTTTTCCAGCTGGGGCCAAACAACTGTTTCATAAAGGCTTAGCATAACTTTTTTTTGTACACCATGCCTCTATTTATAATATAAAGGATTTTGTATGCCTGTTTAACAGCCTTCTCAACTTGTCCTGCCACCTTCAAAGATTGTAAATCAAGTGGATATCTAGTGAGTCTCACATAATGGAGTTTGGAGCACATTTCAATGATCAAAGAGTTTGTGGGACAGGTTGCTGAACAATAGCTGTAAAGTGTAATGCCTGTCCTTGGTGTCATTTAAAAAAATTTGTGCAAAGGCGAACCTGAGGCAGGGGACTGTTTTAGACTATTACTGAAATCTTTTGTCATCTTGCTGTTTAGATTGTTTTGTAGTGTGAAAAGGAAAATTATCATAAAGTATTTTTATTACCTAAGGTAAATCCTACATTTTTTTAGCTTCGCGTTGGAATAATATGAGTTATTTGAACAGAATGCTCTTTTTGCCCATTTGCTTATGCTGCTGATATTGATACATTCAATTGTATTCTTTGGTTTGAATCATACACACATTTTACAAACCATTTATTCTTATTTTTGCATAGTATTTATATATGTTTTGAGCAGCATGAATAGTCATAATTATTGGAACCATTTAACAGACGTAGGAATGGATGAAACATAGGCTGGAATTTTCCAACCCCGTTGACATTGGGTGTCATTGCGGGTGCAGTGTGCGGGGGGGTGGGGGGGGGGATGACAATATGGTGAGAAGGCCAAAAATCAGTTTTACGCCGTCATAAAACCAGTTTGCAACATCCGCTGCACCACGGCAGGCCATGTTTCCCGCCGTTGCACATTTGCAACCTAATTTCAATACTTCAACATTTCATTATAAGCCCTGCTCTACGGAATCATCCCCACATACTGGATCATCTGGGCATGCGTTTCACAACTGTACATAAGCAACGTGCACCTGGCGACCTGTACTTCGCTCAGGACTTCATGGTTTGTTTGCCTACCTTACTTTGGGCAGCAATCATAGTCATCAGCGCCAGGCTTCACAGGCAGCACCACATCACTTTTAGGCGAGGCTCATGGGCAGATCTTGACTGGTCAGACCAATCGTAAGGCGGGGGTGGCTTATCAATGGCTGCAGGGCTAGGGCTTGCTTGCGGAAGGGGAGACATGGCCTCAGGCAAGGGAGGAGGCTGCCAGGTGAGGGCTGTACTGGGTAAGTGGGGTATCTCAGGGTGTGTGCGGGAGCACATGTTGACCTGTGCAAGTGGCCTCGAGATGACAAGGGCTGAGGAGGCAGTCTCCAGAGGAGGAGGCCAGATGGAGATGTGATGGTCTGTGTGAGAGAGTGAGTGGTGATGAACCTTGAGATGGCAGTGAATCCCTAATGGCCTTGTGAGTGTGAGTTCAGGGTGATGAGATAGTTGCCTTACCCTGGCGGCACAGATAAGATCATTCATCCATTTTCTGCACCGGATGGCCAATCTCTTGTGTGTAGCATTGGCACTGACCACCTCTGCCACTGCCTCCCAAGCTGGAGCGGTGAGACTGATGGACCTCCTGTAGCCAGAGTGGGGATAGATGACATCATAGCGGGCCTCCACAGTGTCCAGAAAGTGCCCCAGGAATGCGTCACTGAATTGGGAGGTTGCACTCTTCTTAGTTTTTGGGGGCCATGTCATCACTGGAACAGTCCTGAGCTGCAAGCATTGAGAAGTGTGCAGGCGACAGCAGTTTAAGTATGGCACCCTGCGTGAGGAAGCGCATGGTGGGCAAATTAGAGGCCGCCCACCAGCAAGATGGTGTGTTTCCTGTGGCTGCATGATTACTGAGGCAGGAATGGGATGATACAGCATGAAAACCTGTCATTGCGGCCAGCAAGTAAATGACTTTTTTCCCACCTGCTACCACACTTTGTTCAAATCTGGGACGATTCCACCCATAGAGCCCTACAGTAATTTTGTGACATTGAAGGAGGCCATTTAGTTCATCAAGTCCATGTCGGCTCCCTGTGGAGCAACCCAGTCAGTCCTACTCCCCAAATCAATCCCCGTGGCCCTGCCAGAGGTTTATTCTCTGCAAGTGCCCATCCAATTTTCTTTTGAAAACATTGATTTTTTAAATTGCATGAAAAATAACAGCAATGCTGTAGCTGTTGTTGAAGCAACAGCTTCCAAATGATGCCCTGCTAGAGTTCTTTCTGCACCAGCTCCATTTATAGTTAGTGAGCTACCACCCTCCCTCTCTCCTGCATCAACAAAGGCAAACTATATTCACTTAACCCCTTTTTCCAAATGTATTTCCTTCATACAACCTCACCAGCAACCTCTCAATTCTTTCAAGTGTAAAGCAGTGGCTCCATTGTCATTAATTGCTTTCATCTCTGCCCTCCTGCCTAAGACGTCATTCAGCTTCTGCAGTTGACCTTTATTCTGCCAACTGTGACTCCACATACTCCCACACCTCATTGCATGGGTGCTGAACAAAATACAGCTCTCAGAGAAATAGCCTGGCCAAAGTGCTGCCAAATTAACGAGGGTTCAAGTAAATTGACTGAACAAGTCTACCGCCAAAGCACAGTAGAAAGTTAAAGAGCAAGGATAAAAATACAAGCTGCAACCAAAAAGAGGAACAAGTTGAAAATTTACAAAAAGATTCAAAATGGATTTTCAGCTGCTGAACTTAAAGGGCATCTTTAGCCTCATTCAAGATATGCTAGAGTCTTATAAGTGTAACCTCAAGCTGCAACATCAAGCAAGAAGCTGTGGAGGAACAAAGCAATTTAAATGTCCATGTACACAAATCACTAAGAGCTAGTGCACATGCGCAAAATGTAGTCAAAAAGGCTAATGGAATATTGGCTTTTACCTTGAGGCTGTTGGAATTCAAAATTGGGAAAGTGATGGTTCAGTTGTATAGAGCCTTGGTCACAGAATCAAACCACATCTAGAATACTGCATTCAGTTTTGGACATTAAACCTCAGGAAGCATCTCCATTTAATCCTTAAGTGTGACCCTGAGCTTCTGGTTGCCTGTCAGATTAATTCTCTGCTCCACTCCCACTCTGACCTTTCTGTCCTCATCATAGACTGTTCCAATGAAGCTCAGTGTAAGCTTGGGGACCAGGACCTCATCTTTTGACTGGACACTTCACAGCCATCTGCATTCAACATTGAGTTCAACAGTTTCAGATCATAACCTCTGGCCCCTTTTTTAACAATGAGAGCTGTTGGTGGTAATGCTGCTTTCCCAGATGTACCTGCTCCAGACACTTTTGTTTCTTTAGTTGTCCAATTACCATGTCTTTTTGTATTGCACCATCATCCCTTTTGTAATTTAATTTCTCCTGCCTTCCACCCTACCACAGACTTTCCTGTTTATTCTTTCCTCCTCTAATCCCCCTGCCTTATTTAAAAACTGTTACTTCTCTAAGCATTCCTGGTTCTGACGAAGCATCACTGACCTGAAACATTCACTTTGGGGAGAATTTTCCCCCTATGGGGGGGATTGTGCGGGGGCGGGCAGGAGCGAGCGTGAACCTGATCGGCGCCCCCAATCGGCTCTATACATCGGCCATTTTATGTGGGGCGGGGGGGGGGCCACTTAAGGCCCACCCAGCATGACACACACCTGGAAGTGCTTAGCATTCGCGGGGGGTGGGGGGGGTTGGGTGGGTGGTGGGGATTCCCTAAGAGGTTCCCTGCACTCTTTCGTGCCTCAGGGAGATTGGTTTCAGTGCTAAAAGGTTTGTAACACTTTTAAAACATGTCCCCTCGTGTGACTATCACATGAGCTGGGACATGTCGAAGAATGAAAGCATAAATTGTTATAAAACACTTCATGAAACTTCATGGATGAGGTTTCATGAAAAGCGCAAAGGCTGCCTGGACTCTTCACCTGCCTGCCAACCTTAAGGTTGGACAGGCAGCATTCTTAACAGCTTTGATGACTTTCTTAAGATCCTTAATAGACCTTTGACAGTTTGGCTGTGCGCCTGCTGAACTGACAATCTAAATGACGCGCAGTGACATCGGGACACCCGCCCAATGTCACCGCGTGTCATTTTACACGTCAGCGAGCAGGCCCCGCCCCTGCTCGCCAACAGGAAAATTCTTCCCACTGTTTCTTTCTTCACAGGTATTGCCTCATCTGCCAAGTATTTCCACCATTTTCTGTTTTTATTTCAGGAAAGATAGTTTGACCTTGGAAGGAGTAGAATACAGATTCACCAGAATTATTTCAGTGTTTAAAGGATTAAATTATGAGGACGTTTTGCATAAACTTGATTTGTATTCCCTTGAGTATAAAATTTTGCGGTGAAATCTATTCAAGGTGCTTAAAATAATAAAAGAAAATTCAAAGGGTTGATGCAGAAAAAATATTTCTTCCGACTTCACCTCTGATATCTGTGTGGAACTTGTTTCTTGAGTTCTAAAATGAGGCTGCTGCCTACTCTGCCTGCTCTTGATCTGGTCCTGTGCTCACTCTGTAGGAGTCAGTTGCTTTAAGTCCTCAGGCATTACTTGATCACCTCTGTCAAACTATTATCCCCATTCCTTTTTTTTAACAACCCAATTTAAAACTGTCTGTTCCTTCTGAGTCTCCAACCGCTCTATTCTCTCCAGATACCTAAATATGTCATTGTCATCCTACTCCTGCCACCCATATTTGAACCCCTGCTGAAGAATTTCCATCCCATCAAC
This sequence comes from Carcharodon carcharias, assembly GCF_017639515.1. Classification (NCBI taxonomy): domain Eukaryota; kingdom Metazoa; phylum Chordata; class Chondrichthyes; order Lamniformes; family Lamnidae; genus Carcharodon; species Carcharodon carcharias. Next base: position 115,071,227 of record NC_054475.1, read on the forward strand.
AGCACAGAGATTTCCTTGGCCAAAGCCACATGTTACATAAAAGGGCAGAGTATTACATAAATGGAGAATGACTACAGAATTCTGAGGTGCAGAGGGATCTAGGTGTTCTAGTGCATGAGTCAAAAAAAGTTAGTATGCAGGTACAGCAAGTAATTAAAAGGGCTAATGGAATGCTATCCTTTATTACAAGAGGAACTAAACATAAAATTAAGAATATTATGCTTCAGTTGTACAAGGCATTGGTGAGACCAGATCCCAAATACTTTGTGCAGTTTTGGTCTCCTTATTTAAGGAAGGATGCAAATATGTTGGAGGCGGTTCAGAGAAGGTTTACTAGATTGATGCCTGGAATGAGTGGGCTGTCTTTTGAGGAAAGGTTAGACAGACTGAGCTTGTTTCCACTGAAGTTTAGAAGACTGAGGGGTGACTTGATTGAAGTATACAAGCTCCTGAACAATCTTGAGAAGGTGGACGTGAAAAGGATGTTTTCTCTTGTGAGTGAGTCCAAGACTAGGAGGGCGCTGTTTTAAAATTAGAAGTCACCCTTTTAGGACAGAGATGAGGAATTTTTTTTTTCTTTCAGAGTGTTGTGCGACTTTGAAACTCCCTGCCTTAGAAGGCAGTGGAGGTAGGGTCATTGAATATTTTTAAGGCAGAGATAGATAGATTCTTGTTAGGCAACAGAATCAAAAGTTATCGGGGTTAGATGGGAATGTGGAATTCGAAACACAAACAGATGAGCCATGATCTTATTGAATGGCGAAGCAGGTTAGAGTTGCTTCTATTTCATATGTTCGCATGTATCAATTTTTTTAACTCATTCATGGGATGTAGGCATTGCTGGCTAGGCCAGAATTTTTTGCCCATCCCAGTTGCTGTTGAAAAGATAGTGGTGAGCCACCTCATTGAATTGCTGCAGTCCATGTGGTGTAGGTTCCAAGCATTTAAGAGTCAACCACATTGCTGTGGGTCTGGAGACACATGTAGGCTAAACCAGGTAAGAACAGCAGATTTCTTTCCCTAAAGGACAATAGTGAACCAGATGGATTTTTATGACAATTGTTTCATGGTCATCTTTAGACTTTTAATTCCAGATTTTTATTGAATTCAAATTCTACCATCTGCTGTGGTGGCAGAAACCAGGTGCCCAGTCACTGGATTACTAGTCCAGTGACAATACTATAATAACACTGCCTTTTTGAACCATGGCTTATTATCTATACCCAACTTCTTTATGCTCTTTGATGTGGTCAGATACTCCATCTCCCTCTACTGGGTCTCTTTTTTTTGCCCCACCTGTGAGTCAGTACTCCTTCCTTCCTACCCCTCACAACCTTGCCAGCACATCTGTTACAGTGAATTGTCTTTTCATGTCTTCACTAAGCATGTGTACCAAGGTTCCATATTGAACTCCTCATATTTGTTACTTCATTGCTGCCAATGATCAGCTTTCATATGTTTCCAGTGACACCAATTTGACTTTCTACCATCACCCTTTACTCCTGAACAGTTGCAGCATTCTACTGTTGCTTGTCTGAAATCGTAGATAAGACATAACATTCTCCAGCTCAGTAGTATTACCAAGATCAAAGCCATGATGTTTGTACTCTACGAGAAATGTTGCACCTTCGATCCCAAGTCCATCCCTCTTCTTGACTGCTTACTCAAGCTGACCCTGATGATGCACACCTTCAAACAATGCACTCACCACAATGTTGAGTACATCTGTTAGCACATCCATAAAATTAACTGCTGCATCCTTAGTCTCTGCTTCTGAAACCCTTGATTCTCATCTCCCAATTTTCTTCCTACATCTTAAGTGTCAGTTTGATTCAAATCAGAAGCTTGTGGATTCAGTGTGCACTCCAAAACATATGTACATAATCTAAGATGAGACTCAAGTGCAGTACTTTCAAATGAGATGTTAAACAGGCCCTATCTATATGTTGAGGTGGAGATAAAAATCCCATGGCACTATTGCACTATTCAAAGAAGAGCAGGAGGTTTTCCCAGATCTTTGCCTATCATTTATCCCTCAATCAACACCATCAAAAATTTGCAGATTGACTGGTCATTCAGTCATTTGCAGGACGAGTCCGTGGCCAAATTGGCCACTGCTTATTTGAAAAATACATGTATGATTCTGAGGCACAAAAGAAAAGCTGCAAGTCTTTCGCACCATATCCGCCACATTTGGAATTGTGCCCCCAACTAAGTCCCACTCAACTATCAGCTCTTGTCTTGCTATCCTTGATTAACCCCATGTCCATCGATGCGTTGATTTCAAAATTCCTATCCTTGCTTACATGGCTATATTCTAGTCTACTGATGCAACCTCTTTCAGGCCTATGTTCTAGTTCACATCTGATGAAAGCCTATTCCTCTGCTCCATGCTGGAAAAGACTTTGGTTGCTGAGCCCCTTCTCATTAGAATTCTCTTTTTTCAATCAGCTGTGCTTCATAATATCTCCCAACTTCAAAAGCCTCCTATTTGGTGCCTTCAGTTAGCCCCTCCTAACTTTTGCTGTTTCTACCCCCTGTATTAAATGTCTTGAGACATTTTTCTCCAGTAGAGGCACTGTTGTTTTTGTTTTGATGAAGCAGCTGTCTCAGTAACTAATGAGTCCTTTAATTAAAAATGAAAAATCTACCACAGCCTGTGTTTCACCAATCTCCACAGTCATTTGTTTGTGCCAGATTTAACGATTATCTCTCTTGTTTTTCTTGCTCATCTTTCTCTCCTTTCTTTTCATCCTCTTTTCCCCTTATTCTTTCTCTCACCCTGCCTCTCCTTCCTTCCCTATTTGACTGACTGTGCCCCCGACCCCTCCGCCCCATGCACTCATCTTTCCTACCCTGGTGATACTAAGAGAAGTAAGGAAATGTGATTAGAAACCAAATTCCTGAAAATGTACAGGCCACAATCTCAGCAGTAAAGCCAGGAGTATACCCATTGGTGCTCTCAAGTATCAGCCCACCAGAGTTCAATATCAGTGGGAGGCCACATCTTTTGCATATGGCTGCCAATCGCCCACATCGTGGATTCTATTGGTGAATCTCAGGTCCACCTTCACCATGCTGCTGGGAACATCAGCACCAGCCTACCATGTGGTATTTTCCACCATCTTTGCTCCTTGGAGCTGATCAAAAAATATAAAATTAAATCTTTTCCATCTTCAGGGTCAAGGGTGCTTTGCTATCCTATGTACATCCCACCTCCCCTTCGCCACCTTTGGAATTTTAAGCCACCTAGGTCCTTATCTTTAAGCTCCTTTTTAAATGTGTTTTAGGGATGTGGATAACACTGGCAAGGTCTATATGTATGTGATGCTTGAGCATCATTCCTGGAATGAGCCAGACCATGTCTACAATTGATAATTTAACATCTTAGCTCATTGAGTTGTGCTAAGATACTCATTAGAGAATCATAAAAAGAGAATTTGGGGTTACAAAATTATGATGATGGACCACGATTGTAATCTTATCAAATGGCCATGCAAGGTTTTGCTGAAAAGTAATGTACTGTTTTATCTGGTTATAAAACTCCCTATAAGTATTATTTTGGATAATAGACTTACTGTAATTCATGTAGTTCTGATAGACCTTGAGTCATTTTATGATGTAAAGAGAATAACTGATGCCTGACTAAGGCTAGTATAGAGCTATGACATACTGTTAAACAGCCTAAAGCCCATTTCAATATGATTAGTATAGTATTGACATTTTCTTCCTACTGGAATTCATGTTTTACATTGGTGACTTACTTTTATGGCTACTAGATTTGTTCTACCTAGTTCCTTAATGTAACTAGTGGGACCATGCCACAGAAGTACAATAGGGGCATATTGATGGGGAGAATTTTATTCAGATAATGGGCTCTGTTGTTCAGATATAAAATGGCTGCAAGTATATTCTAATCTAATTGTTGTCCAGGATGGTGGCCATTTTCCGCATAACCTTATCTTCTACATCACTCTGGATATCAGTTGGTTTATGGAATTAAATTAAATGAAGGCCTCGGTAGAAGGATATATCTGTCAAATAGAGATGGAGACAAAATTTACTTGATAAACTGTCTAAACTGTTTTGTATATGAGTTAAATTTCCATATGGAATGATTTCCTTTTTATTAGACTGACTTGAATGTCATATGATCTGCCATTAATGGTGCAAGAGTTTTCCTTTTGTTTTATTAGAGATGACAGCTACATTTTAAAATTATGCCAGAAGTCTTTTGTCTTGCATCTCAATGCCATTTTTTATACATAAGTATTAACCACATAGAGGCCATATTATAATGAGATATATTTGTTAGTACTGATTTGATAGTTCTAAAGGTCAGCTTAATTAGGCAACCAAGAAAAATGCTGCAGCTTTAAAATGCTGTCGCAATTGGTGAATTTGGCATAAATACCATTAATAAATGGTGAATTGATAGATCTTTCATGATGACTCAGCTCCTATGTAGTAACTTCAGTGTGCAACTCTGATTCTGAGTATTTTAGCATTTTTCCAATTAAGTCAAATGACACTATTTTCAGAGTTGTCTTTTTCTATGTTATTGTTCTTTTAAATTATCCCTGATAATAGCTACTCGAAACTCAGTTGAAAATGTGGTGATAAATATGCTTTGCCAGAAGCTTTCAAAAATCAGTAACCCAGAAGCTTTTATAGCACTAATGTTTCTTTGTGCATTCATATCGACTTAGCAAGGTAAAGGTCTCTTTTAAGCTATTTTATTTGGGGTTCTAACACTGCAGATGCAGCAGGCAATGCGAGTTTCAGATGAATTGCTGGGCTCCGACAAACTCCAATGAAACAAAAGATGCCTGACTGCTGATAAATCTAAGCTGAAAGTTACCCTAGCCTTTGTCATTCATTGCTATTCATATTTGGAAAGCAGACTGCTGTGATAATTGATTTGATGGTCCAGTCTGACTGAAGCACTTCTGGGCATAGAAAGCCTCTGAGATGCCAAAAAAGAAGAAAAGGTGGGAATGAAATAATGCAAGCCTTCTCCTCCGAGCCATGTGGCCCAGTTTCTTCCAGAAAACATACTTTTTTTTGCCGAGTGAACTACAAGATTGACCATATAGCAGCAGCCAAAGGAAAATGGGTATTCACAGGGACATAATGCAGGGTACATTTTGAACTGGCAGGTGTATAAAAGAAGTATGCTGTGGAATTAATCTGATTCTTAACGGACTTCATCCAGTGGAGTACCTTTTGCAAGTTCTTTGTTTGTGAACAAAAGTGTCTGCCTTTAAAGAGGCTTTGAATTTGTTTAGCCTTTGAAAGTTGAAATTATTCAAAAACAATAAATTATAGTAAGAGGCAATATATTGTCTGATAGACTAGAGCTTGCTTGTTAGATGTGTGTCAGATACTACATTACCTATTACTCCCCACCCACTATCCTGTCTGCATGGTCATGTTCACCTCAATGTTTCCTACTCATCTGAATAACCCAAAGAATCTAGTGTGGTTTCATTAAGGAGATAAAGTGGAAGTTCAGAAACATGTGACCTCTGCATTACAGCTGTCAGGTTTGCTGAACTTCTCTTGTAAATTGCTCTTGCACTGATGTCTTGTGTTTTGGGAGAAAACCTAAAATAGTCACTTATGTTCTCTGTGGACTCCCTTCAGTACCTGGATAATGTTTGAATTGTAAGCATATCAACATTTAATCTATGTATGCATTCTCACCTTTTGGTCAACAAACATACTCTCAAGTACACAATATTTGCCTCTGTTTAATTACTGTCTTACCAGAAATCTAAATGAGCTCGTGGTTGAAGCAAACTATGTCACTTCAAATGGTAACATGGCCACAGTCTTAGGCCATGAAATTCGATAAAACCTGACCACAGGGATGTGGATGGTGATGAGCAATTTTGCCAATTGCTTATGATGCAGTCAGCTGGCAAACTTTATGCTTCCCACTCACTTAAAATGTTTGTAGCACACAGCCACACTAATTGTGCAGTTGATTGGCTACAACCCTCGTAAAGGGTCAGTGGGGTGGGGTGGGGTGGAATGATAAGAGGCTAGCACAAGTTAAAGTTAGCCTCTACTACTTAAAGCTAACCTGTCTCTCTGAAAGGGGAGATGCATTCTGGCTGGAGCAGGTGCAGGAACTGGTTGCAGAAGAGACGATGAGCAAGAACATTGAATTATGACACAACATGATAGAGAGTGAGCTCCAAGGTTTTCCAACTCTGCACTAGAGACGTTGTTTGGGGCAGGGGGCAAGAATGCCCTTTAGACAACTCCCACAAGGAAGTGGGAGTAGATAGCTGAGAGGTTTAATGCTAGGATTCTAAGCCCATGGCCTAGAGGCAATGCCACAAGAAGTTCAATAACTTTATAGAAGTGGTCAGGTTTGGTGAGTGCATCTTCAAATTCCATATCCTGCACTACTCAACTTACCAACAACCTCTGTCAATCAGGGGCAACATTTCCGCCCATTGGGGGGGAAGTGCGGGAGCGGGTGTGGGTGGGCGGCCCTCCAATCGGTGCCCCCGATCGGGGGGCACACCGCCATTTTTCATGGGAGGGTCAATTAAGGCCTACCTTGTGTGACTTCCGCACGGAAGCACTATGCGCTTCCTGTGCGGGAGTGGGGGGGAATGCTAAATGCAGAAGTGCGGGAAGGAGTGTTCCAGCCTCCCTGAGACTAAGTGCTGCATCAAGGGAGATCGGTTCCCAAAGTGAAAAAGTTATTCTGTGGAAAGTTTCATTTACCATCCACGTCCCCTCATGTGACAATGTCACATGAGTTGGGACATGGACATAACTTAAAATAAAAGTGAATCTTAGTTTTTTAATTCAGTCATGAAACCTCATCTCGCCCGTGGATGAGGTTTCGTGCTTTTTCAGGTGGTCGCCAGCACTCCTGACCTGCCCGCCAACCTTAAAGTGGGATGGGCAGGTCCACTAATTGGTTTCATTGTTTTTTGAATGGCCTCAATAGGCCGTTGACAGGTCGGCGGGCGCACAGCTGACTTGGCTGCGCCCCCGGCGACCTGAAAATGCAAATGATGCGAGATGACATTGGGAGTTCCGCCCCACGTCATTTTATGCATCAGGGAGCAGGCCCCGTCCCCGCTCGCCAACAGGAAAATTCTTCCCCAGGGGTCATAACTAAAATAGCTTCAGCTCACCCTCACCCACTTGGCATAGCTGCAAGGTTCACATCCACATCTTATAGCTTGCAATACACTACTAACTGTTCAACCATGCCAGCCACATCATCCAAACACATTGCACCACACTCACTGGCAGACTTCCCTCTCTCTTGCAAGGAAAGGGGTTTATAACTAGATACCTAACCAGAGGAGATATGGAGGAAATAGTGCTCACCATCATTGGAGCAGTCATGATTGTGGCCATGGCCAGCAGTGGAGCTGAAATCGTCAAAGATGAGCCTACTTCTCACATATGACTTCCCCTCAACCCACAATCTCTTCTAGTTTACAGTAACCTAGCCAGACAATTGTGGAAGAGAAAGAGATGAAGAAGAAATACCATCACCTGCTCTCAGACACTCACCTACCATTTCGTGTACAGATATCATATAACTTAGAGAATAGCATGGAGACGGGATATGCACATGCTGAGACACCAGGCATGAGTGGCCTGCTGCCAGGACAGGGTACAAGGGCAGCACAGCTGCCAGCTCACCAAGTTCTGCTGTAGAGGACTCAGAAGAAGACATCAGTTGGACAGCCTACAGAAAAGGCTGATCGGTATGCACATCAAAATGCTTAGTGCATTAACAGGCTTTTCCAGAAAGCCTGCTGTCAATGCCAAGGAGCATGGAGAAATCTAGCACCAACTTGGCAAGGGGCTTATCACTGATTTGGAGCCCATCCTTTCATTGTGGAAGAAGCGGCAAACTACATTAGCACACTTATAAACCCAACCATGATACAGCATCTGATGGCCAATGTCTCAGCTTTCAGCAAAAGCTACACAAACGGGTGCCGCAGTGAAAGGTCAGACTGAAGTCATGCAAGCTCATGCTAACATAGCTGCAGACACCAGTGTTCAAAGGTGCTTGCAGGATCTCACAGCCATCCAGAAATCCATCTTCTAACAAATTGCTAAGATTGCTGAAGCACCGCTCTGTAAGAGTGGCTCAGTGAACCTGTTGTCCTCTCTCAGGATAATGGCATTTATGCTCACTAGTGCTCTTGCTGTTGCCTGTCAGCCAGCAGGGACTGCTGCCACCTATGCTGAGGTGCTGCAAGTCAGGCCTTCTGAGTTGATCAAGGACATCCTCCAAGACTACCAACCTCCCCACTGAAAGTCAGCAGCCTTCCACAGTCCATGCTGGGGAACCACTGTATAGGAGCACTCGGACAGGCAAAGGCTAGACAGGTACTCAGGGAATGTACAAGGTGGTCAGTTAATTTTTGTACAAAACCATTAGACAGTTCAATTTAGAAGGGATTTTTTTGTTCATTATTCATTCATGGGATGTGGGCATCGCTAGCTAGGCCAGCATTTATTGCCCATCCCTAATTGCCCTTGAGAAGGTGATGGTGAGCTGCCTTCTTGAACCGCTGCAGTCCATGTGGCATAGGTACACCCACCTGTGCTGTTAAGGAGGGAGTTCCAGGATTTTGACTCAGCGTAGGAAGCAGATGATTCGTTTTATGGTGGCTTTTATTTCAGCATTATGGCCAAAAAGACGCACTGATGGTCAGTAACAGAAGGAAGAGAGGGTGTTATCAGATTGTAGGTGACAAGATCAGTAAGCTTGACAGCTATGATGCATGTTTAGCTGTGATGCAAAGGATACATGCTTTTGAACTTCCTCTTTATCTCTTCAATGAACCTACACTAGGTCCTTTGGGTTATTCATATGAGTAGTAAACATCAAGGTGAGCATGAACGTGTAGCCAGAATAATGAATGAGGAGTTATAGAGAACATTCTCTATTGTGTAAGGTGCCGATCCTGGCCAGTCCAGTCAGTAAGGGGATTTGCTAGTTGCCTCCTCCTTTCCTCCTCCTCTTACTCCACCTCAGCCGCTCACCTTCATGATGACAAGGTTGTACAACAAGCAGTAGACCATGACAAATTGTGATGTCACTCTGCAGATTACTGCAGTGGTCAGGCAGGAATATTGCTGCTTTAGCCTGCTTGATCACATTTTGTATGGCAAAATAGCTTTTGTTATGCATGCTACCCATATGTGCATGAGTCGTGCACCAGAGTCATTAAGTGGCCAACAGATCTCCTCATCACCAGTAGGAAACCGCTAGTTTGTTATGGTGGCTCAAATGCAGATGGCACAGTGGACTGCTGTAGGATAAAGACATTCACCACTGTTGCCAAGCTGCTTGGCATTAACCTGCATGATATGCTAGGTATGTTGCACACCAACTGGACATTGAGGGACTAGAATTCTTTCTGGTTGCAGTATATCTCAGAATTTACATGCAAATTCCACAAAGTGATTTGTGTGCCATCAATGAGGATTGATTGATTGACCGATCATGGCTGCACCATGAGGAAACCTGCAATTCTGGCAGTCACATGCTTGCTCTGTCTGCCTCACTCTGGTCAGAGAGAATGAAATATAGTTAGTTCTTTGCATTACAAAGCCTCAGCGAAAGGCAAACTGGAAGATGTTGTAAGCATTGCTTACTGTGGCATGGAAGGAGTCTCATAAAAGTTCATGGCCAGGGTCACCTTCACATCCATTGGCAATGCCATCTGTGCCCTCATGTACGGTTGCACTTTGGATTGCAGCAGATGGCAGACTTTAGTAAAGCCAAGACATCCGATGCACTGTTCCTCACTGAAATGGAGGTAGAAAACCCTGAAGACCCTAGGCAGATACAGCCTCCTGATGTGACCCCTTCCCCACTCCCCCCTCCTCCACCCTCTTCAAGCAGCTTGTGCTGTTCTGTGTTGCATCTGCTTATTTCCATGTTGTGCTCCAGAATAGGGAGATATAAACAATGAGTGATCTTTCTATAGGTTAATTTTTGGTGTATTATTGATGCAATTTAATTCAAGGTAGGATGAGGAGTTGGAATAGGGTATAAGTGACCTAGGAATGATCCAAGTCTTCAGCAGGACATCAAAAACTAAATTGAAGGTTTGTGGCTTAAGTGAAATTGTCTCACATGTCTCCACGTTGTGCTCCTTATACATCCAGGAAAGGAGAATGATTTGAAAGAACCATGATGAGTGCACAAAAGACAGGTTCATTTGCTGAGGCTGGAGTATTACAAAATGAGTGATATGTTTATATTTAATTTTTTAAAAGACCTTTTTTAAAAAGGTCTCAAAATGCTTAAGTGTAGCATTTTAGAGCCAGAGATTTCTTCTTAAATATGAGCCAACATTTTAAAATCTTAAAAGCGAGGCTTTTTTCATGGTCAGTAATTATGTGTTAAAGTAAGTATATTAGGCATGTTAAAAAATAACAACCTTTGAAACAAATGGGGTTGCAAAGGGACTCCGGGCCAGTTCTGTACAGTGTTGGAGTGTATTGATGAACCCTGGGCGAACTAATTATGTTTTTAGGCTGCATCATAAATGTATTTGTTCACATTATGATTTTCAAAATGTCCTTTATAATATAGAATCATCATGAATGTTATTAACAGGAGTTATTGTAGAACAATGTGTGTATGTGGGGGTGAGGGGTTGGTGATTTATAAACAGGACTCTTATGGTAAACTAAAAAATGCTAACCATTTCCTTGTTAATATTATCCCAAGTGGTGGTGTATACTTAAGAGGATTTAACTGGTATACTTTGTACTATGGTATTTCAGTTGCACACATAACTAAGGGGGGGGTGGGGGGAAGTAGGGTGGAATGAGAATCAATTTTCTCGCAGTCTTCCTTTCCCCTGTTGAAGAAGCTAATTGTGTAAAGTTTTATGAATTTATTACAAGCACGTGGACTTTATAGTAGGAAAAGTGCATCTGCAACACTTAATAAAAAGGGTCAGAGCAACCATTCTGATTTTTTAAACATCGTGCGGCAAATTAGGTAGCTTTTCTTTAATAATTTAACTGTCTGCAGGAATACCGAAGGATATTTTAAAGATTTTTTTGTATGTTTCAAAGAACAAAGAGTATTAAATGAATTATGACCCTTAAGCTACCATGAAATATGAACATTTTGCACAAGATCACAATAATATTTATGAAAAACAGGACTCTATTTTTCTCTTTAATATCCATGAAGTTTGGAATATTTCTCTATTTGATTAAACCTGGACTATGATGTGTAAATCTGCACATTATCAAATCCTAACAGGAGTTACTTTTTATGAAACTTAACATGGTCGCCTCCTTAGAAATTACCTACAGAAACGTTTATGATCTGAGCTCTGGGAGCCAGACTCTTACATCACTAGCTACAACTGCACTATTCTTTGATATGGAACACACACCCAAATTAGTAGTTCATTGCTGCATATTTAGCACACATTCACATTCCACCTGTAGCGTTGATTTGGCTTTGCTCTGCTTTTGTAGTTGCTGTGCAAATACATCCTGAATCTGTGACCAGGACCCAATCTGAGGACGGAGGGAATATGAGTAGTAAAAGGAAGGGCAAGTCACTTTTATTTCTGAGCCTGAACACTCCAAAAGTCATGTATTCACATACATGCAGACACTTCTTTTAGCCACCCAACAGCCATTGCTGTTTTAATGACTTAAAAATTAACATGCTAAACTTATGATGCAGAGCTCTTGGGGTGCAGATAGTGTATAACCAACCCACCAAATGAAGTTTGGAATTAAGTTTTGCATTATGCAAAATAAATAAAACTAATAGGTAAGAGCATCTATATGCATCAAAATGACTTTTGCGACGAGTTTGCTCGGGGTTCTCTTCAGCAGCAACAGTAACTTTGGTGAAAGAGGGGCAGAAAGCCTGTTTGCTTGTGAATCTGAGATTTCTGGCAAATGGCCATGAATACATCAGCAGCGTGGGAGAAGGCTGAGGAATTCTTTGGAATTATCTACATCAGAGGGTTGTGGATTATTTATTGTTGAGTATATTTAATGCTGAGGCAGATAGATTTTTGGAGTGTCTGAATCAAGGGATATGGGAAGTAAGCAGAAAAGTGGAGTTGAAGCAGATGATCAGGTATGATCATGTTGAATGGCCGAGTAGGCTCAAGGAGCCGAATGGTTCTGCTCCTATTTCTTATGTTTTATATTCATGTCCTATCAGTAGAAAAATCTAATCTTACTGTGATAAATGTTTTTCACTCAAATGTTATGAATCAAAGTTATCCATTGATAAAATGTTTAAAAACCCAGTTTATTTCACAATTACTTGTGAGCAGTTCTGTGCCAAATAAAAATATTCCTTTAAAACATCAGGAGAATCTTAAGCACAGGGATTGTTCTAATTATTCCCCTTGCATCGTGTGTCTCACCTTTCCCCAGTTAGCATCTTGAAGTATCTCTTAGCAAGGATAAAGTGTTAGTTCCATGGGGCTGCTTCAAGGACAAGTAATCCATCTAGTAAGTATATTTAGTCAATTGGCTTCATGTAAGAAAAAGGAATTTGATTATGAATATGTTTTCAACTTGCTTGTGTCTGCAGAGAAATATATTGTACTCTTGTCATTTCAGTTCCACTAGGTTTACTTTAAATGAGGCCATATGCTAACTCAACCCTACCCTGCACCCCCAAAAGTCAAGTTGTCACAGCTGCCATAGAGGGATGTGGTTCTAGTTGCTGTATAATTATGCTGCTGGATAAATTTTGTGTCTTACTAGAGCAAATAATCAGCTTATCTCATTCTATCTCTACACCAATGGAGGATAGTCCATGGGAAGATGAGATCAGTGATGATTCTATGATTAGCAACTTTGAGAATTACAAAATAGGGAGCTAAAAGTAACACATGGAGTTAAAGTCTTCTGAATGTTTTAAACTTTGGAGTAATGATTAGATGTAGAAATTTAAACTTGTTGCTTGGCAAATGAATTACTTTTTTTTTGCTGGGGGTCACAAGTTGTTGTGAAAGAAAGAATATAGCCCAGATTTTCATCCCCAGGCCAGGTTGGCAGAGTCAGGACATGTCTGCCCGAAGGTCAGATTCTCGGTCAGGGGTAGTGGGGTCAGGCTGAGAAAGGAGTCGGGGAGGGCAACCCCGGAATGAATGCGGAGGCGGGCTGGGTGCAAGGCCTGCATCTGTTCCCTGGCACTGTTTAAATAAATTTTTAAAATAATAAAACAATAACATCCCTCCAGCCGTAACCCCCTCCCTAAATACTTCATATGTCCCATCCATGCCAGCTTATGTCAATCCATGCTAACCACCCACCCTGCACACTGTGCGCCATCCATTGCCAACCTATGCCCCCCACCCACCCCAAGGTCCTTCACACCCTATGCCAACTTAGTGCCCCTCTACATACCCCATTGCCCCTATGCCAAGTTAGTGCCAACTCATACCAACCCATTGCCAACTCATGCCAACCCATTTCCCCTATCCACCACTCTTTGCCCTTACCCCCTCAGGCCAACTCACATAGTATCCTTGTTCTAGAATCCTTGGACAGTTTCTCAACAGGCTTGACATTTCCTGGACAGCTTTGACATTTCCTGGACAGGTTTGACACTTCTTTGGAACTTGTAGTAATATTGGACTCAAAACATTAACTATGTTCCCCTGTCTGCAGATGCTAAGTTTTTCCAGCACTCTCTTTATTTCAGGTTTCCAAAATCCGCTGTATTTTGCTTTTGCAAACTGAATACCCTTGCTATTGATTTCATACCTCCTCAGGCTGAACTGGACAGGTCATAAACTTGGCATCCTATTCAACCCAGAGGTGAGCTTCTGACCCCTTAACCTCTCCATTGCAAAGTTTGCCAATGTCCACCCCTAACATTGGCTGCATCACCCTTACCTCAACCCATCTGCTGCTAAAACCCTCATTCATACCTTTGTCACCTAGAGATTCAACAATTCCAATGTTCTCTTGACTACTTCCATCCCCAAAATGCAACCATCTGTAAAACTGAGCTCATCCAAATCACTGCTACCTGGCTTCTACATTAACCAATATTCTGTTCACCTCTTTCCTCATTGCCATTGGTTTCCATTTCCACAATGCCACTCGTTTAAAATGCCTACCTTCTTGGACTTTCTTATATCTATCTCTGTAGCATTCTACAGCCTACGACCTCCCCATCAAGTTAAATTTTAAGGTTCCACCACCAGGTAGTGGGAGTGCTTAAAGGTGATTGAGGTGGCGGGGCTTATAAATTCAACACATGGCCTGCGTGCCACCTACCTGCCTGCCCCCTACCCACCTTCCCCCAACCTTTCTCAAATCTTATGGGGGCCATCAGAGGCATTGGGAAATCTACCCTTGGGCCTATTAAGGCCCTAAGTGACCAATTAATGGCTACTTAAGTGCCTTATCCTGCCCCTATTCCTGCCCCTTTCTTTCTAACCCGCAGCAGGGGGAGACACCTGCCAAACAAGTAGTCTAGCAGCTTTAGGTGCTTGAGCTGAGGGGGATGTTCCTCCCTTGGGGGATTCCTGTGCCTGTTAGAGGCACCCCTGGTCCAGGCCATACCTCCCATTAACCTCCCCACACCTTCGGCCTCTCAAACCCAGCCCCCAAACTCTTTTACTTCCCTCACTGGTTTACCGATACTCTGGGCTTACTCAGTGTCCACAGCTCCTCTTCTTCAGAGACTGGCTGTAGTCATAGCAGTAGACACCTCTCAAACCTGCCACTGTCTGGGCTACAGAGCTGCTAGCCATCTGATTGACCGGCAGCTCGCTAGGATGGAAATTCATCCCCAGGGTCAGCTGTGGCTTGGTTGGCAGCACACTTGCTTCTGAATCACAAGGTTCCAGGTCCAAGTTCCGCTCCAGGGCTTAATAATCAAAATATAACAATAAACATAATAATCAACGCTAACACTCCATTGCACTACTGAGGGAGTATTGTACTAATGGAGATGCTGTATTTCGGATGCGATGTTAAACTGCCTGCTCAGGTGGATGTAAAAGTCCCACTATATTATTTCAATGAAGAGGGGAGTTATCTCTGGTGTCCTGGCCAACATTTATCCCCCAACCAACATCACACAAAAGAACCAATAATCTGGCCATTATCACCCTGCTGTTTGTGAGAGCTTCCTAAGTGCAAATTAATGACTCTGTTTCCTACAGGGCTACACTCCAAAAAGTACTTCATTGGTTGTAAGACACTTTGAGACAAGCAGCTGTTGTGAAAAGTGCTTCAGAAATGCAAGTCTTACTTTTAAATTCCATGCACTGTAATTCTCTCCCTAAAACCCTGTGCCTCTTCCTTTCCCCTTTTAAGTCCTGCCCTAAACCCACCTCTTTTATAGAGTTTTTAAGCACCCCCATCAAATATCTCCTTGGCCCGATGTCCATTTTTGTCTGAGTACACCTTTGTGAAGCACTTTAGAATTTTTTTCCGATGTTAAATACACAATTTAAAAAGTTTTTGTTGTTGCTTTTGTTGACCTGTTAGGTAAAATGAGTTAAAAACAAAAAAACTGCGGATGCTGGAAATCCAAAACAAAAACAGAATTACCTGGAAAAACTCAGCAGGAAAATGAGTGATGGGCTGTTGAGAAATGCTGGCTTGTTTGCTGACAGTTTCAGAGATCTCTGTAAAAACAGAAAGGGAATATGTGTTGGAATGGCAACAGCAAAGAATTCCTTCAACTAGAGATGATGTGCCAATATATTGTGTGCTGTGCTGTTGCTGTTCACTGTGTTACTGATTGAGTGAAAGAGGAAGATAAATAAGAAAAGAATATTAGTCTTGAGCTTTGGGAAAGCCTTTGACCTTCCTGTGTCCCACTCCTATTGCCTTCAGCCTTTTGATGTGAAGGCCAATGTTCTCTCACCAAGATGGGAGGTGGTAATTTAAAGACCTCTCTCAAGGTACCTCTTCACACATGCCTATTATATGTAGCTTTTCCTGTAAAGATATAAAACTGCGCAGTCATATTTGAAAAGGCAGAGGCTATATCCACCAAATCAAAGCTTACTTGCCACTTTGCATGGGTCCAAGAAAAGATAGCACATTAACACCTTGTGTTGCAGCATGTTTTAGGCACATGAATTGTAAGATTTATGTGCAACAAAAGAACCATATTTCTGCAACACAAGGTCTTCCTTGTGGCAATATATACATGAACATGCATGTATTAAAGAGCTAAGTGATTGCCTAAGTGCACTGCATGCCGTGTTAGTAAGGCTGCATCAAGTTGACACTAAGCTCACTGGACCATGGATCCAGTAGCCATATGTTTTGCTGCAGCATTTATCTGGACACCTTGTGACCTCTCCCACTTTGGTCCTCAACTTACAGAATGGGGTGATAACGTCCCAATACCTGCTTGGCAATAAGATAAAGACCAAGACTGGCTTCTTCAAACAGGGTTTTATTTTTGGTGCATAAAACGCAACAGGATCCTTGTGTCACCTGCTTTCTCTTTTTCTACATACCTGATGGGTACTTAGCTTGTTAACTAATAATTACCAATTGAGCTCTTTGTGAGTTAGATGTTTACTTCCTCAACATGGAAGACATGCTTAGTTACCCCTACTCAGTGGGTTTGGACATTGCCTCTCAGCTCTACCTCTGTCTCTATATTCTATCACTTTCTCATTGCTGCAGGGCAGCTTCAAATGAGGGTCCTTGGTTTCCTGACCTCTTGTGTTCACTGGGAAAAGATCTGTGCTCTTGCTATCACAATACTTTCTTTCATTGGTGTTCAACATGGAAGAGCTCAGAAAGGGTGATAATGAGCGGGAGGTTTCCTTGCACTCATTTGACCTGAATCCACAAGACTTCCTGGGTTGAGAATCGATGTTGAGAGCTTAAGGTTCTAGGGCTACTCTTGCTCTCCCAGCACTTAGCTACCAACCAGTAAACACCATCCAACTCACCTGCCACTGTCTTGCCAGTGGGACAAAGTATAATTAGAGGACTGTCAGACTTAGGCTGAAATGTGTAATACTGTCTAACTACAGGGTTGTTGTCTGTCTAATCGGTGACACAGCTCCCTTAAGTATAGTATCAATCCCCAGATGTTAGTGAGGAGGACTTTGGCCGTGGACTGAAATGGTTGTGCCTTTGTCGTGTCCTAATTTTTATTTATTTGTTCATGAGATATGGGCATCACTGGCTAGGCCAGCATTTATTCCCCATCCCTAATTGCTCTTGAGAAGGAGGTGGTAAGCCGTTGCCTTGAACCAGTACAGTCCATGTGGTGTAGGTACACCCACAAGGCTGTTAGGAAAGGAGTTCCATGATTTTGACCCAGTGATTTTGAAAGATTGGTGATATAGTTCCACGTCAGGATAGTGAGTGGCTTGGAGGGGAACTTACAGGTGATGGTGTTTTCAATGCATCTGTTGCTATTGTTCCTCTAGGTTGTAGAGGTCACAGCTTTGGAAGATGCTGTTGAAGAAGCCTTGGTGAGTTGCTGTCATGCATCTTGTAGATGGTACACACTGTTGCCACTGTGTGATACTGGTGAAGGAAGTGACTGTTTAAGATGGTGGATGCAGTGCCAAGCAAGCAGGCAGTTTTGTCCTGGATGGTTTGGAGCTTCTTGAGTGTTGTTGGAGCTGCCATCCAGGCAAGTGGAGATTATTCCATGACACTCCTGATTTGTGTCTTGTGAATAATGGACAGGCTTCGGGGAGTTAGAAGCTGAATTACTTACTGCAGAATTTGCAGCTTCTGACTTGCTCTTGTAGCCACAGTATTTTATATGGCTGGCTCAGTTCGGTTTCTGGTCAAGGTAACCCCCAGGATGTTGATAGTGGGGAATTCAGTGATGATAATGCCATTGAATGTCAAGTGGCGTAGGTTAGCTTCTCTCTTGTTGGAGATGGTCATTGCCTGACACTTGTGTGGCACAAATGTTACTTGCCACTTGTCAGCCCAAGCCTGAATATTGTCCAGGTCTTGCTGCATTTGGACATGGACTCCTTCACTATTAGAGGAATGGTACTGAATGTTGTGCAATCATCAGCAAACATCCCCACTTCTGAACTTATGATGGAAGAAAGGTCATTAATGAAGCAACTGAAGATGATTGGGCCTAGGACACTACCCTGAGGAACTCCTACAGTGATGCCCTGGAACTGAGATGA
The DNA here is from genome assembly GCF_017639515.1 of Carcharodon carcharias. Lineage (NCBI taxonomy): Eukaryota > Metazoa > Chordata > Chondrichthyes > Lamniformes > Lamnidae > Carcharodon > Carcharodon carcharias. Next base: position 115,089,385 of record NC_054475.1, read on the forward strand.
TTGACCCCCAACAATCACACCATCTTCCTTTGTGTTAGGTATGACTCCAACCAGCAGAATTTTCCCCTTGATTCCCATTGATCCCAGTTTTGCTAGGGCCCCTTGTTGCCACACTCTAGTCAAATGCTGCATTGATGCCAAGGGCAGCCACTCTCACCTTATCTCTGGAGTTCAGCTCTTTTGTCCATGTTTGAACCAAGGATGTAATGAGGCCAGGAGATGAGTGACCCTGGCGAAACCCAAACTGAGCATCAGTGAGCAGGTTATTGCTAAGCAAATGCCATTTGATAGCACTGTTGATGGCTCATTCCATTATTTTATTGATGATCGAGATTAGACTGATGGGGTGATAATTGGTCCGGTTGGATTTGTCCTGCTTTTTTTGTACAGGACATACCTGGGCAACTTTCCATGTTGCGGGTAGATGCCAGTGTTGGAGCTATACTGGAACAGCTTGTGCTAGTGGCCCACAGCGCCTCATGGGTGTCCAGTTTTGAGTTACCAGACCTGTTTGAAATCCATCCCAAGGTTGATGCCAAGTTTCCAGCCATGTAGTTTACCAGTTTGATTGTTTTTTTTCAAAAACTGCTAGGCCACTTCAGAAGGCAGTTAAGATTCAACTTCATTTGTGCTGAGACAGGAGACACATATGGCTCAGATCAGGTAAGAGCAGCAGGTTTCCTTCATTCAAGGATATCAGAGCACTACTTGGGTTTTTCCAATTTTTGTTTTCATTCCCTATTTTTTAAAAACTGATCTCCAATAATCAAGCTGCTACGATGGAGTTTGAGTCACTTTAAGTGCTCTTACTTTGGCTGTCAACATCAGATGGAGACCATTTCAAAATGACTTCTATGTTCAATTTACCTCGGTGTCTATGTAGGGTTAAAGATGGTTGGGAATAATCGATAAGAATTTGCATTACTGCAGTAGTTCATTCGACCCTGTAGCCAATGCGAATGATGTCGGAAACAAAAGCAGAAAATGCAGGAAAAACTCAGCATCTGTGGCGAGAGAAACAGAGTTAACATTTCAAGTCCATGTGACAGAGATCCTTCTGCTCTGAAGAAGGGTCATACAGACTTGAAATGTTAACTTTGTTTCTCTCTCCACAGATGCTGCTAGACCTGAATTTTTCCAGCATTTTCTGTTTTTTTTTTCAGATTTCCAACAACCGCAGTATTTTGCTTTTATCTTAGAATGAAGTCTGACTGATTTATGGTTTATGGTCTGTACTCCTAAATTAACATATAGACTTGTGAAATATTTTTGAATCAGTAGGATTTTTTTGAATGGAATGGTGGACTTCTGGGGCACCGATACCTGGAATGAGTGGGTTGTCTTATGAGGAAAGGTTGAACAGACTGGGCTTGTTTCCACTGGAGTTTAGAAGGATGAAGGGTGATTCGATTGAAGTAGACAAGATCCTGAATGGCCTTGACAAGGTGGATATGGAAAGGAATTTTTCTCTTGTAGGTGAGTCCAGAACTAGGGGGCACTGTTTTAAAATTAGGGATCATCCTTTTAGGACAGAGATGAGAAGATTTTTTTTTCTCTGAGGGTTGTGCGACTTTGGAACTGTGCCTCAAAAGGTGTTGGAGGTGGGGTCATTGAATATTTTTAAGGCAGATTCTTGTTAGGGAATCAAGGGTTATTTGGGGTAGATAGAAATGTGGAAATCGAAACACAAAAAGATCAGCCATGATCTTACTGAATGGTGGAGCAGGCTCGAGGGCATACTCCTATTTCTTATGTTCTTATGTTGGTGAAAGTATACTGTTAATTTTTCATTTTTTATGTAATGTTCAGTATTTTGTTATTTTCATCAACATAAACTGAGTTCAGAACTTTGCATTTAAAGTAAAATCCAAAAACCAAAAATCCTAAATAATTTATAATAAACTGGTGAACGGTATATGGAGAGATGTGAGCCCATAGCACTACTCATATTAAATTGGAGGATCAACGGCTTTATAAGAAGAACATTATGTATGTAACGGACAATTTTACTCTGTTGACAGACTTAGCTGTACACCATGTGGTGGGTATCGTTGAGTTAAAAAATAATATTAGGTATTATTGTCGTCCTGAGGTCAGAGTCTGAGGGCTCCCCCAAAGTTGGGAATCGAGGCGAGGATGTCCCCAAAAATACTGGTACTGGCCAGTGTGTCTGTTTCATGAAGCCATCCCAACACTAGCAATAATCACCAGAGCGGGGAGAAATCAGGACAGGAATCTCAATCTCCTCCAATTTAGATCAATTAAAACTGTTAGAAAGCTCATTAAGAGATTGTCAAAGGTAGAATCCTACATTTTTAAAGGGGCAGGCAAGCTACCCACACCTTCAGAAACTGACCAGTTGAAGGGAGACAGGCAAATAACAAAGAGCCAGCCATGCCTTGCCCAGGACATCACCCCAGCCCCATAAGAGGGTTAGCAAGGCAAAGGGGAACTGGACAATTGGTAAGGTGTGCCCTTGGTGCTGCATAGAAATCAAGGAGAGTGGGTACTCAGCGTGCTGGCTTAATTAGGTGTGAAACCACCCTGCTATTGTGGTTGCAGAGGAGCAGGGGCAAAGCTGCCAAGGACAATTGGGCAGCCACCTGCTCAGACAGAAGGCTTTGGCTGGCAATGGGGCCATAGCTGTCTGCTTTTGAGTCCAGTGGCGATAAGGGGCAACAATCTCCACAGGAAGGGCAGAATCCCAAGCAGCAGGAGGGTACAGGTGAGGAAGGAGAAGCAGGATGGCAGCAGAAGCTAAAACCTCAACATAGGATCTACTGCCAAAGATCGAGAAACCTGGAGAAAACTGAGAATGAGTGCCGCAGGAGATTGCAACTCTCCAAATGCATGGTCATACAAATCTGTGTCCTTGTCACCAACAACCTCGTGTCTCACAGCACTGGTCACCATGTCTTGCTGGTGGCTGTCAAAGTCATAGTGGCCTTGAATTTCTTCAGCTCTATCTCCTTCCAAGGATTGGTTGCAAATCTTAGTCGCCTCCCAAAAATAGTTGCACACCACTGCATCTCACCGATCATTGATGCTGCTTTTGCCAGTGCTGGAAATACATTTATTTAATGATGGACCTGTTGTTATAGAACAGGGGACATTGAGTTGTCTCCATTGCTGAATTCCTCTGGTGCAGGACATCATCAATTGCACCCATGTGGCCATCAAGGCAACGAGTGACCAACCAGTGAGATTCATCAACAGGAAGGGCTTTCACTCCTTCAGTGTCCAACTGGGCCGCAACCACCGCAAGAGCTTCTTCCATGTGTATGCTCACTTTCCTGGCAGCTGTCAAGACTCCTTGTCCTCAGACATTCCAGGATGTCTCAGATCTTCACTCTAATCCCCAAAGTGCCTGGAAAAAATCCTAGAGAACAAGGGATGAAGAGATGGCTACTTATCCCTCTGTGGGAGCCTCAAATAAAGGCACAGAAGTGATACAACCACGCAGTAGGATCACTATTGAAGACTATCAGACTTGATGTGATTCCGATGTCTGGATTGGTCAGGTGGTGCCTTCCAATACCCTCCCTGAAAGGATCTCAGTCATTGTGGTGACCTGGTGCACTCTCCATTGAGGTGTTCAGGCCCTAGAATGGAACGGCTCATCATGGGAGGATCTGGAGGTAAGAGAGGAGAAGGAATTGGAGGTGCAGGAATATGTTGCTAAACAGAGAGATTCATGACAAGGTGGCCTTTCCCCTGCCAAGCTCTGAGAAGAGAACCTCCCTCCTCTCCCCTGTGATTCCAGCATTAGATTCAGGTCAGCATCGCTGAAGGGGAAACTGCCCTACCCTGGATGCCAGACCTCTAGCTCCCCTGTGACACCTCGCTTTGGCACAAGCTGCAGACCTCCCCCAAACTTGATCCGGCCTGCCTCAATTCCCACCCCCACTGGCTCTGAGTGGACAAGAAACTGTTTCCATACCAATTAAGAGCTTCCCTATGCCAAAGTATTAACTTTAATCAGTTTTCCCCCACAATAGACGGGTTTCTGACCCTAAAACAGCCCCGATCCCAAGTTCCCACCTCCGTGGCAAAAATTCAGTCGTGATTTTCTTCAGAAAATCCATCAGTCAATTAGAAGTCAAACAAGCTTATTTTTTAATGTTAAATTTTTAACAGTCTGGAGGAACAGACCTTTGCAGTTGAAACTGTGACAGCATTATAGGAGCCCAATTTGCATCTATTTATGAGGCTTGTGCCTCAGCAAGGGAGGTTCCTCAACCACCCCAGAAAACAGTGGCAATAACTGCAGTGTGGGAAATGAACAGTTAGTGTGCCACTTGGATTTTAATTCCGGTTTCATCCACCCTTATGGCTTTTTCAATAAATGTTATTGTTATTTGCCAAACTGTTTGGAGGTGACCGGGAATCATTTTATGATTTCAGCTGATAAAATGCAACTCATGCTGCAGGGAAATTATACAGAGTGCAGAAGCTCAGATCCTAGCAGGAACTGCCTTCACCTACCAGAGTCACTGGTGTCTGCAAAAATATCAAGTCAAGCCTGGGTTTCAATTAAAAACATGAATTCAGGTACACAGGCTGCTAAATTGTTCAGTCGGTATTACTTCAAAGCCGAAGATAACCCATTTATTCTGGATCAGAAAATTAAGGCTGAGAAGTGTGTTAAACAGGAAATGTATGCATGTGTGTTGCTTAATTGGACAAATATATATTTATATTGATAAAATGAAAATACAAATAATGAAATTTGAAGTAGAGCTGAAATATTGAAGACTGAGTGAAACTACTCTATCAGTGTCACAAATTGATAGACTGTATGTGCGTTTAGGGTGCAGTTATTGTGCATTGGTGACATGATTTTGGCTTTGTATGGATGCTAATCTTGTGTAGTAGAAAGCTGCCCTTCAGACCTTGCTTGTCTTTGGAGCTAAGTGGAGCAAGATGCCCACCTCTATGAAATTTCAATCTGCCTCACATTTATGTCAAGTCAGAATTTAACTCTAGGTCCTTAACTATAGCTACCATTGTAAAATAAAAGTGAGTGCACCTTTAAAGTGTTTAAGTTGCCAATTTTCTTGAGATAGATTAAATGGGTGAAAAAGTGGTATGTTCTATGATCATAACAACAACCTCACCTTTTGGTCCCTTTATAGTATACCATCGAATTTCAGTATCAGTTGTAATTCACTGATAAAACAACTTAACGAATCAACAGGAGAATGTAATTGCAATGATTTTGGATAAGCACTTAAATGTTGTCAGGGATGAGGGAATTGAGTTATGAGAAGAGATTGGAGAAGTTAGGACTCTTCTCTTTGGAACAGAAAAGGTTGAGAGGTGACCTAATGGATGTTTTTAAGATGATGAGAGGTTTTAATAGTGTAAATAGGGAAAAAATTCCCTCTAATCAGTGGGTACTCGAAGTCATGGATCCGAAATCATTGACAAAAGGTTGGTAGGGGAGATGAGGGCATTTTTTTTTACTCAGTTCTTGAAATCTCAAATGTTCTACTCATACAAGGTGGTGGAAGCTACTGATGATTTAAAAAAAAGAGTTGGATAAGTACTTGAAGAAGGGGAGTTGACAGGGTTAGGGACAAATATCAGGATGTGGATCCAAGCACGACTGCTCTTTCAGAGAGCCATCACAGGCACAACTGGCAGCTTTGGCCTCCTTTTGTGTTGTAAATATCTATGATTTTATGGTAAAAGGGTTGTCAAAGAGCGGATGGGACTGATGAGGAACCAAAAAAAAAATCTCTTGAGGCATAGGGCTTGACTGAAGTACTAAATGATATTTTTTGTATCCGTCTTCACTAAAGAAAAGGAAGCTGCCAATGTCACAGTACTTGAGATGGTGATGGAGAGATTGAATAAGATTAAAAAGTAGTTAAAGTGGAGGTACTTAAAGAGTTGGCAATGCTCAAAGTTTTAAAAAGAGTCATCAAGTCCAGGTTGGATACCTCCTGGGCTGCTGACTGGAGTAAGAGTGGAAATTGGGAAGCCCTGGCTACAATCTTCCAGTCCTCCTTAGTTATGGAAATGGTGCCAGAGAACCGGAGGGCTGAAAATGTTATATCCCATTCCCCTTCAAAAAAAGGAGGGATAAACCCACATCTACAAACCATGTTGGCGGCAGGGTAATCAGAGGAAACAGACTTAAGATAATTAAGGCGGGGGAGGCAGTGGCAGAGTGGTATTGTCACTGGACTAGTATTCTAGAGACCCAGGTTAATGTTCTGGGGACCCACAGCGGATGGTGAAATTTCAAGTCAATAACAAATCTGGAATAAAAATCTGATGATGACCATGAAAGCATTGCAGATTGTTGTAAAAACCCATCTGGTTCACTAAAGTCCTTTAGAGAAGGAAATCTGCTGTCTACACCTGGTCTGGCTTACATGTGACTCCAGCCCCACAGCAATGTGACTGACTCTTAAATGTCCTCTGAACAAGGGCAGTTATGGATGGGTAATAAATGTTAGCCCACATTCCACGTGACATGAGGAAGAAAAATTCATGCAGCAAGTTGTAGCTGGAATGCATTGCTTAAAAGGATGTGGAAGCAGAGTCTATACTAATTTTCAAAAGAAAAATTGATAAATACTTGAAATGGAAATATTTGCATGGAGAAAGAGCAAGGGACTTCGACTAATTGGATTGCTTTTTCAAAGAACTGCCACAGGAATGTTGGTCTCTTTCTGTGCTTTGTCATTCCAGGTTCCATACATGTAAATATGTGAACTTATAATAGAATAATTTCCCTAAAATTGAAGATTGCTCAAGCTTTTAAAGAATGTATAACACAGGAAATATTAGTGCTGGCAGATATTTTTATGGCACAATGGTTATTTTCCATATTCACTTTCATTTTTTGACCTTGTTCGAAATGCTTTTGAATTAAGTCTTGCACTTGTTTAAATTTTTAATTCACTCATATCTTTGGTTCATACACAAGCAGCTCAGTTTTACTTCTATTTGTCTATTGTTTTGTTCATATTTCAATTGTTGAGAGTTGCTGGTCTACCATTGATTTGGTACCTCAGTTGTGAATCGTGAGTGGGGGCCTCATTTGACATCAGAGTGAAGTAGAAGGAGACTTCTTAGAGGAAGACTTCTTTCTCCACTGCTCTGGAGACAGGATAGGCCTAATGCCAGATTTATACCAGTTTAACTTACTAAACTTACACAAGTTTAGAATCCACACAGAGCCAAAATCACTTCACACCAATGCTGAAGTTCCAAAATAACTGCGCCCTCAATGCATACAGATTACTGATAAATAATGAAAATAATTCATGCAATGGATAATAGTCTGATATATATGAAAGTAATGACATGCATTTTTGGTTTAGATTGGACCTCCAAGTGGCATAACACTGTAACAGATGAAAGCACCAGCATCATGTATATTTTAACCTGTAAAAAAACAATTTGTATTTAGAGAAGCTCACAAACTATTTGTTTTTCAATTGTGAAATATTATACCATTGGTGGATTGTGGAAACATCCCTTGTACTCTTAGAGGAGTTGCCTGGACAAGAGCTTTTAGGATTTCAGGGAAATGATACTATATATAACTAGTTATTCCTCAAGGGTGGCAGTTGTTCATTAAATGTTGATTTTCTGTCAAAAGGAATTATTAATCTACCATTCTAAATGGATTTAAGTTGCAGAAGGACATTGTAATAAACTGTTATGTATACCTTTTAAATTGGTTGCCAAAAAATTTGTATACTTTATATGAAGGGGAAAGGCAAATTGAATTTTTAATCTTATGTATTACATTGGAATTATTTTCCCTCTAATAATCAAATCAGTCATTCCCTGAACCTTTTTGATGCTTAGCACAATAAATTGAAAGACAACTTTTTCTACGCTTGAAAAAAATTAGAAGTTTAGGAATGTGTCGCTCAGATTAAAAGGTGTATCTTTGGAATCTGCATTGAGTTCTTTGATCTGTGAGTGGCTGCAGTTATTCTCAGCCTTTTAAGCAACAAGGACCTGACAGGGAAAAAGTGCACCACCGTTGCAAATGTACCTATTTTTGAGTGATGATTAATCAAAATCTTTTTTTTCATTTAGGAGCTGTGATTCTAGACACTGAACATATATAAGGTTATGAGTGTTTTGGGGCAGAGGCCATCGGTGACAGTGATGCAGCAGTTATTTGAAGAAATGAATAGTGTTAAGATTGTGCCACATTCATTCTATACAAGAGGAGCAGAATAAATGGTGGCTGGTTGTTGCTTGTGTTTATCATGGAGAATGACCATACTATTTTACACAGAAAATGGTAGTTTGAGTGACACAATAGGTTGATTCCATGGGATACAGCTCAGAACTAGCATAGGACTGTTTTCAGTAGTGTATTCGATCATCTCTGTGTGAAATAATTTATGCCTGTAGTGTTGACATCATGGCTATTTTCTGTTTCTGTTTCACAATGTGGTTGACTCTTAATTGCTCCCTGAAATGAGCTACCAAGGTCATTTCAAGGGCAATTAGGGATGGACAACAAATGCTGGCCTTGCCAGCAACACCCACATCCCATGAAGGAATAAAGAAAAAAACCCAATGAGCTATCCAGATTTTGTAACTAAAGGTTTATTACATCATTAGATAAAATTATGTTCTCTTTCCCACCCTGTAATGCATCTCAGATGTCCTACCTCCATTGCATGCATTTATCAATGTAGGATAGCTGTGACTATGATTATGCTTCCAGTGTCAGAGTAGTTTAAAGCTTGTGGCTTTCAAAAGAGAATTGGATAAGCACTTGAAGAGAGAGCCCTGCAAATTCTATACGGAAAGGGTGAGTGAGTGAGACAGGCTGACTTGCTCTGCAGAGAGCCCACATGAACATGATGATCTAAATGACCACCTTCTGTATAATCATTCCATGATTCTATGACTTTTGTAATGCCTAATATTAGAAAGAGTTGACAAAATTGAGTATAAAGAGAGAGGTAATTATTAGGCATTTTATAATGCATTGAATGATTACTTATTCTCCTTGGAGACATTTATCCATTTTAAGAGATGTACAAGCCGGTGGACTTCTCTTTCCTAACATTTTAAATCTTGCAAACATTATTCTGCAGTGGCTTTTATAAGTTGCATTGTATAATATTTCCTAATATTGAAAGCTATTGTATGAAAGGCGATTAATAATGTCAGAAAATAGTTACATAATTTCAAAGATTTTAAAGAATATAAGAAAAAGAAGCAGGATTTGACCACACAGCTCCTCAAGACTGCGACAGTATTCAAAAAGACCATTACTTATCTTCAACCTCAAATCCACTTTCCCACTCTATTCCCATATCCCTTAATGACCCTATTGCCCAAAAATCTATCAATCCCAAGTCATGAGTATATTCATCGACTAAGCATCCATAGCCATATAGGGCAGAGAGTTCCAAAGATTCACAATGCTCTGAATGAAGAAATTACTCCTCATCATAGTCCTAAATGCCAAACTCCATATCCTGAGACTAGGGTGGAATCATCCCAGTTTTGCACAAAGTGCGATAGTGGGTGGGAAAAAGGACGTTTTACCCACCAGCCACAATAACAGCTTTTCGCATCGTATCATCCCATTCCTGGTGCACCTGCCTCATTAATTATTCATTCACACAGAACACGCCAGATCACTGCTGGGCATGCTCAGATTTGTGACCTCAGCACTTCCTCACTCAGACTGCCATAAGTAAAGCACAGCAGAGCTCATGCCTACTTCACGTCTTCAGACCAAAACTGCTCCAGGTGACCCGGAAGCAAAAAAGGCGGCAACCTCCAAATTTAATGAGGCCTCTCTGGGGCACTTACTGAAAGCAGTGGAAGGCTGCCATGGTGTCCTCAATCCCCTTTCTGGCTGCAGGAGATCCACCCGAGCCACCAATCCAACCTGGGAGGCGGTGACAGTCAGCGTCACTGGAACACAGAGGATGTCAGTCATCCAGTGCAGGAAGAGGATGAATGCTCTCATCCTTTCCACCAAGGTATGTCAACCACCTCATCACTCTGTTTCAGTTGTCCATCTGAGCTGTCTTGCATCTCCACCCACCCACTGATTGCACTCCCATGCAGCATCTGTGCCGTCAAACACAAGGCTCCGTTCACTTTTGATTTGAAAAATATAACCATAGTTATGTTTCTGGTAAGCTCCCCTGTCCTTTCCCCTCTCCCAGTCGCCCATGTCCTTTCACCCATGACTGTTGACCCCCTGGCATCACCTCCCCAAAATCACCTACCACCCAGAACCCTTTTTTTTCCCAAGATGTCCAGGTGAACATGCACAGTCCCTTCCTACCTGAGAATCCCACTCCCATCCACATTGACCTCCCTGACCTCCTCCATCCTTCCTCCATCCCTCCCCTATGTCTGCCTCAGAGACTCCATGACCATCTTCGCCGTCCCTTTTACCACTACCGTCGCATCCTCATGAACCCTTCCAGCTCACTCTGCCCCCTCTCATACTCACTATTCTCTCCAACCACGCCCACCCTCAGTTCACTCCCCAGGAGGCAGTCATTGACTCCACAGACCCCTCCCTTGCATATTCACTTGGACATCCTCCCCCCAACACACACACCCTCCACCACCCTTACTCCTTCCTTCACCCTGACTCCTTCCCTTGCTCCGAACTCCTTGTCCCCTCTGAACTCCTTCCCTTATACCTTCCTCCCCCTCACACCCACCTCCCCATCTTCCACATTCTCCCCCATTATGCCCTCCTCCCCCCTTCCAACCTTACCCCTCCGACACCTTTATCCCTCCCCTCCCAACCTCACTCCCCCGACCCCTTTGGTTTCTCTCCCCCACCAACTTCACTCCCCTCTGATACCTTTGTTTCCCCCCGCGCCCCCCAACCTCACTCCCCTTCCCCTCACTCACTTTCCTCTTCCAATCATAGAAACATAGAAAATAGAAGCAGGAGTAGGCCATTCAGCCCTTCGAGTCTGCTCCACCATTCATCATGATCATGGCTGATCATCCAACTCAATAGCCTGCTCCCACTTTCTCCCCATATCTTATGATCCCTTTCACCACAAGAGCTATATCTAACTCCTTCTTGAAAATATACAATGTTTTGGCCTCAACTACTTTCTGTGGTAGTGAATTCCACAGGCTCACCACTCTCTGGGTGAAGAAATTGCTCCTCATCTCAGTCCTAAATGGTCTACCCCGTATCCTCAGATTGTGACCCTTGGTTCTGGACTCCCCCACCGTCAGGAACATCCTTCCTGCATCTACCCTGTCTAGTCCTGTTAGAATTTTGTAGGTTTCTATGGGATCCCCCCTCATTCTTCTGAACCCCAGTGAATATAATCCTCACCGACTCAATCTCTCCTTCTATGTCAGTCCCCCATCCCAGGAATCAGTCTGGTAAAACTTTGTTGCACTCCCTCTATAGCAAGAACATACTTCCTCAGAAAAGGAAACCAAAACTGCGCACACTATTCCAGGTGTGGTCTCACCAAGGCCCTGTATAATTGCAGCAAGACACCCCTGCTCCTGTACTCGAATCCTCTCTCTATAAAGGTAAACATACCATTTGCCACCTTTACCGCCTGCTGCACCTGCATGCTTACCTTCAGCGACTGGTGTACAAGAATACCCAGGTCTCGTTACACATTCCTCTGTCTCAATTTATAGCCATTCAGATAATAATCTGCCTTCCTGTTTTTGCTACCAAAGTGGATAACCTCACATTTATCCACATTACACTGCATCTGCCATGCATTTGCCCACTCACTCAGCTTGTCCAAATCACACTGAAGCATCTCTGCATCCTCCTCACAGCTCACCCTCCCACCCGGCTTTGTGTTACCTGCAAATTTGGAGATATTACATTTAGTTCCCTCATCTAAATCATTAATATATATTGTGAATAGCTGGGGTCCCAGCACCGATCCCTGTGGTACCCCACTAGTCTCTGCCTGCCATTCGGAAAAAGACCCATTTATTCCTACTCTTTGTTTCCTGTCTGCCAACCAATTTTCTATCCATCTCAATACACTACCTCCAATCCCATGCACTTTAATTTTAGATGCTAATCTCTTATGTGGGATTTTGTAGAAAGCCTTTTGAAAGTCCAAATAAACCACATCCACTGGCTCCCCCTCATCAACTCTACTAGTTGCATTCTCGAAAAATTCCAGTAGATTTGTCAAGCATGATTTTCCTTTCATAAATCCACGCTGACTCTGTCCGATGCTACCACTGTTTTCCAAGTGCTCAGCTGTTAAATCTTTTATAATGAACTCTAGAATTTTCCCCTCTACCGACGTCAGGCTGACTGGTTTGTAATTCCCTGTTTTCTCTCTACCTCCCTTTTTAAATAGTGGGGTTACATTAGCTACCCTCCAATCTGTAGGAACTGTTCCAGAGTCTATCCAATCTCAGAAGACGACCACCAATGCATCCACTATTTCTAGAGCCACTTCCTTAAGTACTCTGGAATGTAGATTATCAGGCCCTGGGGATTCATCAGTCTTCAATTGCATCAATTTCCCCAACACCATTTCCCTATTAATTCTGATTTCTCTCAGTTCCTCCTTATCACTAAACCCTGTGTTCCCCAACATTTCTGGTATGTTATTTGTGGTTCTCCTTTGTGAAGACAGAACCAAAGTATGTATTTAGTTGGTCAGCCATTTCTTTGTTTCCCATTATAAATTCCCCTGTTTCAGACTGTAAGGGACCATTTGTCTTCACCAATCTTTTTCTCTTCACACATCTATAGAAACTTTTAGATTCAGTTTTTATGTTACCCACAAGCTTACTCTCGTACTCTATTTTCCCCTCCTTAATCAATCTTTTGGTCCTCCTTGGCTGAATTCTAAGCTGCTCCCAATCCTCAGGTTTTTTGTTTTTTTTAGCCAATTTGTATACCTCTTCCTTGGATCTTTTACTATCTCTAATTTCCTTTGCAAGCCATGTTTTGGCCACCTTTCCTGTTTTATTTTTGCTCCAGAGAGGAATAAACAATTGTTGCAGTTCACCCATGTGCTCTTTGAATGTTTGCCATTGCCTATCCACTGTTATCCCTTTAAGTAACGCTTCCAAATCCATCATAGCCAACTTGCACCTCATACCATCGTAATTTCCTTTGTTAAGATTCAGGACCCTAGTCTCAGAATCAACTATGTCACTGTCCATCTTGATGAATAATTCTATCATATTGTGGTCACTCATCCCCAAGGGGCCTCACACAACTAGACTGCCAATTATTGCTTTCTCATTACACAATACCCAGTCTAGGATGGCTTGTTTTCCAGTTGGTTCCTCAATGTATTGGTCCAGAAAAACATTCCTGGATGTACACTTCAGGAATTCCTCCTCTACGGTATTGTTAGTAATTTGATTTGCCCAATTTATATGCAGATTAAAGTCACCCATAATTACAGATGTTCCTTTGTTGCATGCATCTCTAATTTCCTATTTAATGCCATTCCCAACATCACCACTACAGTTTGGGGGTCTAAATACAGCCCCCACTAATGTTTCTTGCCCCTTAGAGTTTCTCAGCTCTACCGCATCACAGGAATCAGTTTAGTGAAACTTTTTCATTGCACCCCTTCTAAGGCAAGTCTCTCGCAGGGTTCCTGTGGGCCGTGAAAAACCTGGAAAAGTCTTGGAAATTTCCCAAAAAGACCCAAAGTCATTGAAAAATCACGGAATTTTATAAAGACCTGGAAGACAGTTTTCTGACTGGGTGGAATTCCAATGTTTTGCCGATGTCCACTTCCCCCTCTATGTAATTGTTTGCTTCGCTTCGCATTCCTGGAATCATTGCAGATTTTGTTCTCCTCCTGCCATTGCCACCGTTGATTCACCACTTTGGAAACAGTCAGAACAACAGCAAACATTGGCCAAATAGCTTGTCAATCAGGGATGATCGACGTGCCAGATTGGCTGCTTTGGACACTGGCAGAACAGCAACAGTTATTGGCCAAGTAGTGCGCATCCAATTCCCCAGCTCCTCCTTTCTTGCTTGCCTTGTGTGAAGAAAAGCTTCTTCGTTGGTGCCAGTTGCAGATTTTTGCTGTTGTGGATACGGAGGATGAGGCGGGTGTTTTTTTCACTGCTGGAGCACGGTAAACAAGGTAAGACAGAGCAGTATCAAGCACATGGTGGAAGAGATAAAGTCTGAATGCTGTGCCTGAGAGGATGGTGGAGGCAGATTCATTTGCTGTATGTCTGTAGTCATGACCAACTTGCTCCAATCTTTCACATGAGTCCCACTCAAAATTTCTTCATCAACATGGAAAAGTCATTAATTTTATTTTACTAAAGGTGCAGGAAACCTGAGATCCTTCCTTGGGTAAGGGGATCTAAAATTGAACACTGTACTCAAGGTGTGGGTCTCAGCAAAGTTCTATTTAATCACAGCAAGACTTCCTCCTTCTTATACTCCAAGCCCTTTGCATTGAAGGCTATGTACCATTTGCCTTCCAAATTGCTTTCTGTTCTTGCATATTAACTTTCTGTGATTCATATACAAAGACCCCCAACAGCTCTACTTCCCAAAATTTACTAGTCCTCGGCTTTTGAAAAAAGTCTGCTTCCTACTGAAGTGCATAGTTTCACATTTCCCATCTCACTACTGATTGTTTCCTCCTTTGCAATTGCATTGCATCATTCTCACAGCTTAGCAGTCGTTGTGCTATCTTTGAATTCTCAGCAAGCTTGAATACATTATACTCAGTCCCCAATTTTGTTGTGCTTTAACTTGTATGGGTTGCCTGTTTGCTGTTACTACTATTGAACCACCATAACTTTGGCAAAATGGCTGTGCAATGATGGCATGCGATTTTATATTTAAATTGCATAATTACAATCTTACAGACATCTAAATTAAGAAGGTTTTTGTTAAAATACATCAACAATTTATGCTGACCTCTTACTCAAAATATTTGTACTATAAAATAGAAATTATCCAGATAAGTTCAGTTCTATTACAACAAGAAGTGTAAAGATCTGCAGAGGGATGTGTCTGTTTGCATTTGGAAGTGTCCAGATGAGGGTGCATCATATTCTTCAGTGCTACCTATGACCAGGGGATTTGTTGAGAAATGCTTATAATATGGGTGATCACAATAAGATATTTGGTATCAACATTAAAATCTTGATTTTGAGAGGGAAAGGACAGCAATCCTTACATAATTATGAAAATGTAGACATTTCATTTACTCTTCAAATCATTATGTAGAGCAAGAATCTTGTTCTGTTCTGTGTATTTCTGATGAGTGAGGTAGAAACTACATATTCCATGTTGTGAGCAAACAGTGGACTTTAGAGTTGCAATCTACTAATCATTCATGACTCAAGGGGCTTTTTGGCATTTAACTTAGTAATGCATTATTTGCTAATGTCTGTTGGCATTGGCAAATTAAAAGCACAAAAAAAACTTTTGGAATCATACAATGTCCTTTCATGTAAGATTCAGGTCAATTTTTGTTTTGTTCACTAGTCTATAACACTGGGATACAAGAAACAGAGACAGTGGTTCTGTTTGTAATTTTTTCTGCAAACAAAGCATTTTCTTCACATGTCCAGTTCAACTTTACCTTTGGTTTCTGAAGTGGTGTTTTATTTTAAAATCATTATACCAAAAGAGCAAGAAAAAAAATGAATTTTTGCTTTATGTTAAACACTATTGCTTTTAGCAGAAAAACATAAAGGAACAACACTCGAGTAGCAGTGAAGTAAAATGATTCCATCAAACAATATATTCAAGCCTTTTCTCATTTTGCATATTGTCCTTTGCGTTACATGTAGGATGAGTCCATCTGGACTGCTTTCAAATTGCTTTCTGCTATTTAAAACGGCATGTGCTAGCACAGATTGTACAGAAATAGAAATAAAACTCCCTCTGCGTAGAATGCACTCTCCGTAGTGTTTAATAAAATATTTTACAGAATATCTCAAAAAACAGCCCTTCAGACTTTCATTTCAAGTTTTTGATGATTTTGTGGCTGCATCTTAGGATTGGTATTGACTTCTGTCAGGGATTTTCTTTTGAGAAGAGAGTGAAAGGGTTTCTCGTATGACTTGGTGTATGTAGTGTCAAATCCAGTATTTTCATATTAAGTGCGAAGTGAAGGCTGTTGTCAAAAAATGCCTTCAAGCCTCAGCAGGTTCTGGTCTCCTGTGACTCTGTTTTTGAGGAACTCGGCCCAGCTTTACAAAATGATGGGAATCCAAATGGACACTTACATGCTTATTGCAGGCTCACAGCCGCTACATATCATTAGTGAAAAAATGCACAGGGCAAGGGGACCTCTGCAATGTCAGTTATATTCCTTTGAAAAAACAGTTGTCTTACTAACTTTGCTTTCCCACAGATATTTAGCATCCCCATACTCCTTGTAGAATTTCATAATCACCATTAGTTTTATAGTCCTGAACATTTGTTCAGGTAATCAATTAAGAGGAGTGTTGTCAAGGTATTTTAAGGTTTCAAATTGATGTAGGCTGCTGACAGATATGCCTAATTACTTTGAAAACAGGTGATCTCTTGTGGAATGGTTTGGTAGCGTGAACAAAAGTAAGCTAAGACCTTATGTAAGCGAAGGGGAGAATGTATGAAGTAAAGGTGGCAAAATGAATAAATTAAAAAACTATTATTTTGTGAGTTCAATACACCTATATTGTTGCTGCAGTAAAACCTCTTAGCAACCAACTATATATAAGCATAAACAGAATTACCTGGAAAAACTCAGCAGGTCTGGCAGCATCGGCGGAGAAGAGTTGACGTTTCGAGTCCTCATGACCCTTCAACAGAACTAGGGTCATGAGGACTCGAAATGTCAATTCTTCTCCGCCGATGCTGCCAGACCTGCTGAGTTTTTCCAGGTAATTCTGTTTTTGTTTTGGATTTCCAGCATCTGCAGTTTTTTCTTTTTTTTTATATATATATATATATATATAAGCATCACCCACCAATGGATCTTTCTCAGTTCCCACTTACTTATGGTCTAACAGACTTATTTATTTATTCATTCATTCATTCAGTCTCAGGATATGGACATCGCTAGCAAGGCCTGCATTTCTCGCCCATCCCTAATTGCCTTTGAGAAGTGGTGGTGAACTACCTTTGTGAATACAACTGATTAGCTTGCTAAGCCACTTGAGAGGGCAATTAAAAGTCAAATACATTGCTATGGATTCACATATAGGCCAGACGGGATCAGGGATGGCAGATTTCCTTTTCTGAAGCACATTAGTGAACCAGTTGGGTTTGTACAGCAATCCAATAGTTTTGTGGTCACCATTACTAATTTTACTCCAAATTCATTTAATTAACTGAATTTAAACTCCCTAACTGCTGTTGTCAGATTTAAACTCACAAGTCTGGATTATTAGTCCAGTAACAGAACCACTATGCTACCATATCCAATACCATGAATGGTTATTACAGATCTAATATCAATTTGCAATTTTACCCTTGTAAATTGTCCAATTCCAGAAGCATATGGTGTGACAGCCAAAAATGATGACTCTGCCACAGGACTTAAAACTTGAAAATTACAGTTGCAATTCTGACATTGAAATTTAAAACAAAAATCTGTGACAGAAAATAATCCAAAATAATTTTTTGCTATGCTTGCAATAGAATATAAAAACAATGCCAAATAAATGCAAATAAAAGCAGGTTAAGTGAGTGGGTAAAAATGTGGCAGATGGAATATAATGTGTGAGGTTATGCACTTTGGCAGGAAGAATAGGGGAGCTGAATATTATTTAAATGGAGAAAGACTGCAGAAAGCTGCAGCACAGAGGGCCTCGTGCATGAATCCCAAAAAGCTAGCATATAAGTTCAGCAGTAAAAGTAAGGCGAGTGGAATGTTGGCCTTTGTTTAAAAGGGAATGGAGTATAAAATAGGGAAGTCTTGCCAAAACTATGCAAGGCACTAGTTAGACTATACCTAGAATACTGTGAACAGCTTTGGTCCCCTTATCTAAGGAATGATATACTGGAATTGGAGGAAGTACAGAGAAGGTTCACTAGGTTGATCCCGGGGAGGGATTTTCTAATGAGGAGAGGTTGAGTCGGTTAGGCCTGTACTCATTGGAGCTTAGAAGAATGGGAGGCAACCTTATTGAAATATATAAGGTTCTTAGGGGGCTTGACAGGGTAGATGTTGAGAGGTTATTTCCCCTTGTAGGAGAGCCCAAGACCAGAGGGCATAATCTCAGAGTAAGGGGGTGCCTATTTAAAACAGAGATGAGGAGGTGTTTCTTCCCTCAGAGGCTAGTCACTCTGTGAAAGTCTTTACCACAGAGGGCTGTAGAAGCTGGGTCGTTAAGTATATTCAAGGCTGAGATAGACAGATTTTTAATCAGTAAAGGAATCAAGGGTTATGGGGAAAGAGCAGAAAAGTGGAATTGAGGATTATTAGATCAACCATGATCTCATTGAACGGCAGAGCAGACTTGATGGGCCGAAAGGCCTACTTCTACTCCCATGTCTTATAGTCAATGATACAGGGGTTCCACTGATGACCCAAAATATTAACTCTGAACGGAAGTTAATGCTCCCTCTACACCTCCCCCTGACGTTGATGGTGAGTTTGGTGGCAGGGGGTATTTAATTAGACAGGAAGAGACTCTGCCGTCTTCCTGGCTCTACCCCAATTTAGTGTGTGGTGGATAGGCCTGTGGACAGCCTTCCTACCCTATTACCAGCAGCCAATTAAGTTGCCAATTAAATGACACTACTTAAGGGCCTCATCCGGCCACCGCTGGTATTACTCCAGAGTTGGGAGGTGGGGCTCTCCGTGAATGGAGCACAACAAGCAAACCCTTGCAAGGTTACTTGCGAGCTCCTGGGGTTGGGTGGATGGGGGTCATCCCTCGTTCAAAGGCATTCATTGCCAGATCAGGAAATCCAACATCAGAAAGGGGGGACGGGCCAGCTGAGAGCCACCCCCTGCCCTAGTTGCCAACACCCCTCCAACCCCCATCCCATGACTCTTTCCCACCATCACTCACCTGTGGCCTGGGATCCAGTGATAGTACTAGGCGGGTGGGTGTCGTACCAGCAGCAGCCACCCCTCTCTGGTGGCACTGCTGAACTCTGATTAGCCAGCAGCTCTTGCCGGACGGGACTTCTGTCCCCTGAGTCATTGATTCCAGGGAAGGCCCGCCACTGCCCAGTTAAGTGCCTGAGTGGCACTTAATACTGTGGGCCTTCCGTAAAAGATGCAGTGCAGGGCTCTTTCTGGCTCTCCAGCTGGTGGACGAGACCTTCATTTCCTCCATTAAATACCACCCTCTGTTTCTTTCTCCACAGATGCAGCCAGACCTACCAAGTACTTGCAGCATTTTCTGTTTTTATTTCAAAGTTCTAGCATCTGGAGTATTTTGGTTTTGGTTTATGATGCATAGATTATTGTTTAAGGTGTGGTCTGTAAGAGCACTGTTTATTTTTATTTGAAAAATAACCTAACTATAACCTTGCCACTATCTCATGAAACCATTTTCCATTTAAGAAAAAGATTTTGTACTCTTTGCAACCCCAAATCAATTGCCAGCTTCAGTAACAGACATAGTGAGGTTGCTGTGTCTGTTTTTATCTACATGGAAAGAATATGAGCGTGGAAATTAGTGTCGCTCTGCCATTCATATAACATTCCTCAGCCTACAATATTATGATAAGCATTAACCCAATTAAAATAAGTAAGTTGATAGCCCTGATAAACTAGCAGACAGAGGAATATTATGCAAAATGTTGAGTGTTCTGCCACTAATGTAAGAGTAATTTCTGGTTGTACAATATAAACAGATCTAAGGTTAGCATGCAGCCACAATACCTTAACTTGCCCAAATCAAAGGTGATTTGTTTTCAAACAGAGCATTTTAAGTTTAAGTTTTTTGTTATAAATCTACCTAGCAAATTGATCGCCATTACTTAGAAAATTGGTGATCAAATCTTAAATAGGACCAAACTATGCCGTATCTCCCTATTTAACTTCTACTTTTCCCAGGTTGTAGATCTAAAGATGTTCCTGGAATTTGCAGTTATCATTAACCAGAAATTAATGGTGACTCCAAGAATATAGCTATTACATTCCTAGCTTCACAGTCTGATAATTCCTGATTTGTGTTCAGCATTGCTTGACATTCAGAGCTGTCAGCCAGGAATTGAGATCTATCTGCTGTTAAGTTTCGTTGATTCTCAGTGGGATGGGTTTTTCGCATTAAAGCATTAATTCTCCCCAAATTAAATAAACTCAAGCATTCTCAACCAGTGTCACATAATGACCAAGCAGAATTCTATTTGAATTCATTAAGAAGCTCTTCGAACTGAAGAAGTCTTTGAGAAGCTTAGAGCCAAAGTATTAATATTCGACAAGTGGCATCTGATTATAGACCATTGGTATATTAGATGTTCTGCTGCTCTCACTGTTGCACGTATGGTAAATGCACTTTAAAAAAATGGACTGATGTTTAAAGCTCATTTTGTGGTAGGCTTAAAAATTATTAACAGAAAAGTTACTTGAAATATTTAGTAATACAACAGCAGTCAGCAAATAAATGAACTTTATGGCTATTTTATGCATATAATTAAAAATGTTGGGGCATTTAGTTCACTGCCATATTTAAACCAGTAATGCATAAGTTGGTAGTTTCAGTTTCATCCATCTATCCATGCGTAGAGCACTTATACAGATATTCAAGTTCATAGTGCATAGACCCAAAATAATTCTGAATGTGTTGTTTGTTTTCTCCAAAAAATAATTAATTTCTACAATTTTATATAGCAGCAGCATACATTTGAGGCATTTCCTTTTTCATTTTGCAATTTACTTCTAAAAGTACCTTACTTATAATACCTTTACATTTTCACAACAGTTGGAATTTGGATTTAAAAGAGATGTAAAATTAACATTCAATTCTGAAGATGACATTATTAGTGAATGGACTTGACCATAAGTCATAAATATGGTGGCAGTCAGTGTACCTAATGTTTGTGAAGAGAAGTTGGCGTGTATTTCTAAAAAGAGATCAAATTTGATGATCATCAATTTCTGTCTGTAAAAGATATTGGAACCTTGTGAGAACTTGGTGGATGATAGCTAATCAGAACTTATTGTGAGGTGAATGCTAGGAGGAGGCTCTGTTAAGAATGAAATGTCCCTGGGACAGTTAATCAGTTTTGCAGTTATTCACTGCCAGGGGCTTTAGTAGTAAACTGTTGACTCGAGAGAATGTCATAGTGCCTAAGCTATTAAAATTGGACTCCCATGGTTACTTTCATACCCCATGGGACAGTAACTTATTGCTGCAGGCTGAAAATCAGAGCCCATGTTTGCCTTGGGTCACATTTATTTCAAAAATTTAACCAGGAAGAATTATTTCAGTGAGCACAATGGAAATACGTTCAATGATTCAAGTCAAGAGGCTAGTTATACAGCATAAAAATTCAATCCAGCTTCGGAGCGGAGCTCAGAGAATATTATCATCATAACCTAGTGAGAACAGTCTGCTTTACTAAAATATTTTTACATATTCAAGAAAACATGTAGAGCAACATCCATACCCAAACATGTGTTCCATATTGTATTTGCTCTGTGTGATATCTAGCAATGTTTTTATGTGGTGCTCTTGTGTAATCAATGTGCAATTTCCTGCGGTTTGGTATACATAGGTTTGAAAAAATTTGTTTAAGTTTGTACATTCCTGACATGTGACCGATAGCATCTCCAGCTGTTTTATCTGTAGTCATTATCTGAGGGCATAATTTACCAACCTAAATGGTATAGAAATAAAGATCTATCTTTGACAGACAATTGTGGCAGTAAACATTTCTGATTATTGTCCTTCAGCTTTAGTAGAGTATTTGGATTATGATATAGTTTTATATCATCTCATTAATTACTCATGAAAGTATCGGATCAGGATTTTGGACAGTCTGTGAAGTGCATGTCCATTTTTTGTATTTCTCTTTGACTTAATTTATAAGTAAGACTTGATGGTACAAACAGCTGAACCTCCTCTGATTTTGTTAGCTACAGATATAAATTGAAGAAAGGGACTAAAAGTGGTGCTATGCTACATCCCAAGGAAATAACATTCTAATTCTGTATCCAAACTCCCCAAAGTTTGCTCACCATCTACCTGGCACAAGCGAAGAGTGTGATGGAATACTCTCCATTTGCTTACATGAGTGCAGACCCGGCACAAGTTCTGTCGAAGGGTCATGAGGACTCGAAACGTCAACTCTTTTCTTCTCCGCCGATGCTGCCAGACCTGCTGAGTTTTTCCAGGTAATTCTGTTTTTGTTTTTGTTTTGGATTTCCAGCATCTGCAGTTTTTTTGTTTTTATCTAAAGCAATTCATTTTGTTGGCATCCCATCCACCACCTTAAACACTCCCTCCAACAACAATGCACAGTGCCAGCCGTGTGTACCATCTACAAGACGCACTGCAACAACTCACCAAGGCTTCTTCGACAGCATCTTCCAAACCTGTGATCTCTACCACCTGGAAGACAAGGGCAGCAGATACACTGGAACACCACCACCTGCAAGTTCCTCTCCAAGCTTCACCCATCCTAACTTGGAACAATACTGCCACTCCTTCACTGTCATTGGGTCAAAATCCTGGAACTCCCCTGCCTAGCAGCACTGTGGAGTATACCTACATCACATGGACTGAAGGGGTTCATGGAGGTGGGTCACCACTACCTTCTTGAGAGTAATTAGGGATGGGCAACAAATGCTGACATGGCCAGCAATGTCTACATCCCATCAAATTATACATTTAAAAAAAGGATTCTGTGTTTATTTTTTTAACTCATTAGCTTAAAAAGGAACCTTTTTGCACTTGCCATTTAGGAGCAACTTTTGTTTTATTTGCTACTATGATTCAGTTACCCAGGTAATGGTTGTTCAATTATTTGAAAAGATTGCCAAGTAGACAGTAGAACAAATCCCCTATGTATGGAATAGCTCAGAACATCTGATATTTAATCTATGTTAAGAGGTATCATTCTAACATTTTCCTTTTTGTGAATGGATAAAATTGATTAAATCAGAAATGCCAGGTGTCTAGGGGCTCACTCACTTTTAAACAGCTTTGCATTACCCATTCTAAAATATATTACAGTTCTACAGACCAAACCAATCACAAGAACTGTATGCAGTTCACTCTTTTCTTCTCGGTGCCTGATGTCTTCACAACTTTTCAAGCTACCCAAGAGTATTAGCATGGATCTATCCTTATGGAGTTTCTCTCCACTGCCTACTGCACTGAGGCCTCCCAAAGTCTCTTAAGTTGTACCTTTTTTCAGGAGTGGATACATGGATGGCTTATTGACGGGACCTTTTTGCCTTATAAAGATTTACATTATTTGGAAATACCCTATAAACCATTGAGCTCTTTGCCTAAGCAATTGGGTGAAGTCATTAATGTTATCCACCTGCCCTTCAACTTCTTGATAAAAACAAAAAAACTGCGGATGCTGGAAATCCAAAACAAAAACAGAATTACCTGGAAAAACTCAGCAGGTCTGGCAGCATCGGCGGAGAAGAAAAGAGTTGACGTTTCGAGTCCTCATGACCCTTCGACAGAACTTGAATTCGAGTCCAAGAAAGAGTAGAAATATAAGCTGGTTTAAGGTGTGTGTGTGGGGGGCGGAGAGAGAGAGAGAGAGGTGGAGTGGGGGTGTGGTTGTAGGGACAAAGAAGCCGTGATAGAAGCAGATCATCAAAAGATGTCAACAACAATAGTACAAAAGAACACATAGGTGTTAAAGTTAAAGTTGGTGATATTATCTAAACGAATGTGCTAATTAAGAATGGGTGGTAGGGCACTCAAGGTATAGCTCTAGTGGGGGTGGGGAGAGCATAAAAGATGCAAAAAAAAATAATAATTTTTTTTTTATAATGGAAATAGGTGGGAAAAGGAAAATCTATATAATTTATTGGAAAAAAAAGAAAAGGAAGGGGGAAACAGAAAGGGGGTGGGGATGGGGGAGGGAGCTCACGACCTAAAGTTGTTGAATTCAATATTCAGTCCGGATGGCTGTAAAGTGCCTAGTCGGAAGATGAGGCGTTGTTCCTCCAGTTTGCGTTGGGCTTCACTGGAACAATGCAGCAAGCCAAGGACAGACACGTGGGCAAGAGAGCAGGGTGGAGTGTTAAAATGGCAAGCGACAGGGAGGTTTGGGTCATTCTTGCGGACAGACCGCAGGTGTTCTGCAAAGCGGTCGCCCAATTTACGTTTGGTCTCTCCAATGTAGAGGAGACCACATTGGGAGCAACGAATGCAGTAGACTAAGTTGGGGGAAATGCAAGTGAAATGCTGCTTCACTTGAAAGGAGTGTTTGGGTCCTTGGACGGTGAGGAGAGAGGAAGTGAAGGGGCAGGTGTTGCATCTTTTGCGTGGGCATGGGGTGGTGCCATAGGAGGGGGTTGAGGAGTAGGGGGTGATGGAGGAGTGGACCAGGGTGTCCCGGAGGGAGCGATCTCTATGGAACGCCGCCAGGGGGGCTGAAGGGAAGATGTGTTTGCTGGTGGCATCATGCTGGAGTTGGCGGAAATGGCGGAGGATGATCCTTTGAATGCGGAGGCTGGTGGGGTGATAAGTGAGGACAAGGGGGACCCTATCATGTTTCTGGGAGGGAGGAGAAGG
Organism: Carcharodon carcharias; assembly: GCF_017639515.1. NCBI lineage: Eukaryota > Metazoa > Chordata > Chondrichthyes > Lamniformes > Lamnidae > Carcharodon > Carcharodon carcharias. The sequence continues at coordinate 115,114,018 of NC_054475.1, forward strand.
CGTGAGGGCGGATGCGCAGGAGATGGGCCGGCCACGGTTGAGGGCCCTGTCAACGACCGTGGGTGAAAAACCTCGGTTAAGGAAGAAGGAGGACATGTCAGAGGAACTGTTTTTGAAGGTAGCATCATCGGAACAGATGCGACGGAGGCGAAGGAACTGAGAGAATGGGATGGAGTCCTTACAGGAAGCGGGGTGTGAGGAGCTATAGTCGAGATAGCTGGATATTGGTGGACAGTCTAACACCAGAGATTGAGACAGAGAGGTCAAGGAAGGGAAGGGAAGTGTCAGAGATGGACCACGTGAAAATGATGGAGGGGTGGAGATTGGAAGACTGTCCACCAATATCCTTTACAAACCCGCCGACTCCCACAGCTATCTCGACTACAGCTCCTCATACCCCGCTTCCTGTAAGGACTCCATCCCATTCTCTCAGTTCCTTCGCCTCCGTCGCATCTGTTCCAATGATGCTACCTTCAAAAACAGTTCCTCTGACATGTCCTCCTTCTTCCTTAACCGAGGTTTTTCACCCACGGTCGTTGACAGGGCCCTCAACCGTGGCCGGCCCATCTCCCGCGCATCCGCCCTCACGCCTTCTCCTCCCTCCCAGAAACATGATAGGGTCCCCCTTGTCCTCACTTATCACCCCACCAGCCTCCGCATTCAAAGGATCATCCTCCGCCATTTCCGCCAACTCCAGCATGATGCCACCACCAAACACATCTTCCCTTCACCCCCCCCATCGGCATTCCGTAGGGATCGTTCCCTCCGGGACACCCTGGTCCACTCCTCCATCACCCCCTACTCCTCAACCCCCTCCTATGGCACCACCCCATGCCCACGCAAAAGATGCAACACCTGCCCCTTCACTTCCTCTCTCCTCACCGTCCAAGGACCCAAACACTCCTTTCAAGTGAAGCAGCATTTCACTTGCATTTCCCCCAACTTAGTCTACTGCATTTGTTGCTCCCAATGTGGTCTCCTCTACATTGGAGAGACCAAACGTAAATTGGGCGACCGCTTTGCAGAACACCTGCGGTCTGTCCGCAAGAATGACCCAAACCTCCCTGTCGCTTGCCATTTTAACACTCCACCCTACTCTCTTACCCACGTGTCTGTCCTTGGCTTGCTGCATTGTTCCAGTGAAGCCCAACGCAAACTGGAGGAACAACACCTCATCTTCCGACTAGGCACTTTACAGCCATCCGGACTGAATATTGAATTCAACAACTTTAGGTCGTGAGCTCCCTCCCCCATCCCCACCCCCTTTCTGTTTCCCCCTTCCTTTTCTTTTTTTTCCCATAAATTATATAGATTTTCCTTTTCCCACCTATTTCCATTATAAAAAAAAATTTATTATTTTTTTTTACATCTTTTATACTCTCCCCACCCCCACTAGAGCTATACCTTGAGTGCCCTACCATCCATTCTTAATTACCACATTCGTTTAGATAATATCACCAACTTTAACTTTAACACCTATGTGTTCTTTTGTACTATTGTTGTTGACATCTTTTGATGATCTGCTTCTATCACGGCTTGTTTGTCCCTACAACCACACCCCCACTCCACTTCTGTCTCTCTCTCTCTGCCCCCCACACACACACCTTAAACCAGCTTATATTTCAACTCTTTCTTGGACTCGAACTCAAGTTCTGTCGAAGGGTCATGAGGACTCGAAACGTCACCTCTTCTCCGCCGATGCTGCCAGACCTTCAACTTCTTGAGCCTTTCCTATACCTTCTGTCCTTGATCAGTCAAGTCCAGGCCTTGCATCATCCTTTCCTTATCTGTTCTCAAGTTGTTATCCATGGACACTCCCTCAAATACTATCCTCAGAGACTTCATTGTTCATGTTGCACATTAATGAGCTGTTCATAATGACAAACTAGTCTGTTCTAATTTCTTATCAGACTATTGAGCCATGGTGTGATTCACTAAAATAACTCCTATTCTATTCTTACACACTAATTAACTTATATTCCAGCAGAGTCCTAATTAAGTAAGGTTAAATGAAAAGCCAATGCAGCTTTATAGAATAGTTGTTTGTTTTAAGTATCTACCCAGTTGCTCTCCCACTAGGCCTCATCTCACCATGGCTGCTTTTCGGGCTGGGTATAGCTGTCATCATCTAAGAATAATTATTTCCACATACTTGTTTCTAGAGAAATAAAAACTTGAGCAGTTTCCAGGAAAACTAAACTTACAGCACTCACCTGTTCTGTTACCTATTTCAAGATGATTATATACAAGTGGCATGAAACCAATTTATAATGGCATCATGATTGTAATAGATATTAGAGTAGATGTAATTGACTAATGAGAGTTTAAATCATTACTGTACAAAAGTAGTTTGTGTATCACAGTAGTTTGCATTAGCTGCATTTTGATTTATAACAGTTATGCTGAGTGTTCACAATTACCATATGGCTGAATAAGGTTAAATTTATGGTCTGTAACTAATGTCACTTCCAAATTAACAGTTTTGAATACACGGCTTAAGCTTTTGATGGCTGCAACAACGTAAAACCTTGTACTTGTTTGTTTAAATCCCTCATTTCTATCTGAGGTGAATCAACGTCTGTGATCATTGCCTGTTTCTTAAGTAGGAATTTTCTCATTCTGCTAACGTATACAAACATTTCTCTATTATATATTAACTTTTTACCTACTGCTGTTATGGTAAAATGTTACCTAATAGTTTGATGCACTTGGAAAGTTGCTTTTGTCAACTTATCGCGTGTTAAACATTTAATCTTAAGAACATAAGAAATAGGAGCATGCAAAGAACATACGACCTATCAAGCCTGCTCCACTATTCAATTTGATCATGGCTGGGCTTCAGTTTCATTTTCCCGGTTGCTCTCCATATCCTCTGATTTTCTGAGAGACCAAAAATCTTTCAATGTCAGTGTTAAATATATTCAGTGATGGCACAGCCTCTGGGGTAGAGATGTTCAAGGTGCTCGCCTACCCTATCACTAAAGACGCCAGCAATTTCCACCAACGTCAGCATTTAACCAACCAAGATGATCTACTCTATCACGTGTATTCAGTTTAAGTGCTTCAATTGGTTTAAACAAACAGTTATCAGAGGCAATAAATGATTAGCTTTTAATTAATAATCAGAAAAACAAGCTGATTGTAAGATACTAAAAATGGACTACAGGGACACTCCTAAATATGTCTCACCTGCTCAAACAACATGAGCTGCTCATATTGATATACTTGATAAATCTGAATTCACCTGAAAATAGACACTGATTAAAAAGACTTAACAGATCAGCAAGTTCTTTGTTTTGACTTTTTACAAATCTTTGGTCAATTTTTGCGAATAGTACTAACTCTTGTGGTATTGTAGTATTAACCAGAATTTAGCAATATAATTTAAAAGAAACCTTGGGCAGAATTTTCAAGTCAGCGGACAGGCGCGATTGACAGGTCCAGGAGCAGCCAGGGAACAGACCACCGACCGCGATCGGCCCCCAACCGCAATTTCATGCTAGCTGGCCAATTAACAGCCAGCCGGTGTAAAGCGCACGCTGAATTCTCACACTGCCAGAGTGGGGACGGGAGGAGGGTGGGCGTTGATGTAAGCGCAGGCATGGGCGAGCATGGAATGAAAGCTCCCTGAAGTCAGAGAGCTGTTTAAGGGAACTGCTAACTTCAAAAGTATTAAATAAAGTTTTTAAAATCAGAACAAAAATGTCCAAGCATCACAAACAGTCACCTGAACTTATATGTTATAAAAATTCTGTCCACAGATTTATTTTTATTTAATAACGGAAACCTCATTCCGCCCTTGGATGAGGTTTCGTGAAAAATGCAAAGGCCGCCTGGCCGATTTGCCCATCCACCAACGTGAGGGTTTTTAAAAAAATCATTCATGAGGTGTGGGCTTTGCTGGCTGGGCCAGCATTTATTGCCCATCCCTAATTGCCCTAGAGAGGGTGGTAGTGAGCTACCTTCTTGAACCGCTGCAGTCCATGTGGTGTGGGTACACCCACAGTGCTGTTAGGATGGGAGTTCCAAGATTTTGACCTGGCGACAATGAAGGAACGGCGATATATTTCCAATTTAGGATGGTGAGTGACTTAGAGGGGAACTTCTAGGTGGTGGTGTTCCCATCTACATGCTGCCCTTGTCCTTCTAGATGGTAGTGGTCATGGGTTTGGAAGATGCTGTCGAAAGAGCCTTGTTCCTGCAGTGTGTCTTGTAGATGGTACACACTGCTGCTACTGTGAATTGGTGGTAGAGGGAGTGAATGTTTGTGGATGTGGTGCCAATCAAGCAGCCTGCTTTGTCCTAGATGGTGTCAAGCTTCTTGAGTGTTGTGGAAGGACCACGAAAAATCGGGGACAATTACAACTTTAATGGGCCTAATTGCCCTCCTAATTGTTGGCAGATACACTTCCAATTTTTGCTCGTGCCCACCGACTGAAATAGCGCGCGAGCGTGCGATGACATTGGGACGCTCACCTGACGTCATCACACACTATTTTACACTCGAGCGGGTCGGGCACTCATCTGCACGCCGACCTGAAAATTCTGCCCCTTATGTCACTATTGTCGCAATACCGTGTTAGTGTTAATGTATTTAAATTTGCTTTTACAAAGGTACCTCTCTTGATTTGCTTTAATGTCTCCAAAAACATTTGGACTCTCACAAGAAGAATGATCATGTTGCATGATTCTAGAACTTGAGGAGAGGAAGGGAAAGAAAGGGGTGGAAATTGGATAGTTGGGGTGGATTAGGAAGGTGTTATTTGATTCCATCCATAATATAGGAAATACCCCAATAAAATTTGTAATCCTGACCACTAAGGCACCAATCCAGTTTTCCTTCTTTTTATTCTTAACACTGCTCCATTGCATTGTACTCAGGGATTAACTGCAGACGTTTTCCTCTATTGAACTGAAGCTTCAGAAAACAGCATTCTGATATTATATAGTGATACAGTAATTCCAAGGCAATTCCTCAATATAAACAAAGTGTCTTTGTGGTCCTGAGGATGTTGACCCCTATTCTTGTAAGTGCTATTCTTGCAACACCTTTGATTCAACAGTAAACTTGTCAGCCTGGGATTAGAGAAATCTGATTGAATTTTGTTTGAAATAAAAGATTTTTTTTTATCTGAGAGTAGTGGTTTCCTCTTGAGTAAAAAGATCCAAGTAAAATGCTACACAGCATGCAACCAAGATGCTCCCTCCTTGCACTTCATAGCGATGTGGAGATAAATTTAACAAAAATTTTGTTTGAATGACTGAAAATAATCGCTAGATCACTTTGATTGCATTTTCACTGAGATCTTCAATTTTTAATTTGTTGCCATTATAAAGGAAATGATTTTAGACTTACATGATCATGTTGTGGAGGTACTTCTCAAATGGATACTAGTTCTATCATTATCACTTCTTCACTGTTAAGAGATTTTACAGGAAATTTTCTGGCTATATTGCTTTGTGTGGCACTGGTGATCTCTTTTGCCCAGAAAAATGAAGAGATTCTTGCTGTCTTGAGGATGCTTCCCTGGCATCTGATTCACTATCTAATTGGCACTGACATCAATATATGTGGCCTTCAAAAATACAAACCAGGCAAATTTATAAAGATGCTCCTAAAAGGGTTTGAATAATTGCTAGAATAAATGTGTAACCTCATGAGCATGTTACAAAACAATACTAACCACATAACTGGTTGAAGTAAGGAACTACGGTGAACAATTATATGGTAAGAGGAATTGATTGGGGCATTCTACAGCACATTATGTTGTTTTTAATTGCTGGAATCAGATTAAGACCAAGATGCAAAATATTGAGCTCAGTATCAATGAGTGCTAGCCCACATCTTTTAGGCTGAGGAAAAATAAGTTTTACAGCTTTTATTATCTGCTTTACATGCCAAAATCTATAACCTGAAGTGTCTTTACCTAACTGTATTTTTTACTATTTACATCTTGGAGTTAAAAATCAGCTTCCCTTCCTAGTGCCATGAGGTTATGGTATCTACTGTAATTTCCACAACAGCACTATTTTAGCCTTGGCATTTAATTCAGTAGAAAAAAATAAGAGACAGCATAATTATCTTGTTACTTTCTCTTCCTGCCCTCTTCATGCTATTTTACCTTCTCCATCTCAAAAATTTGATTTCCAGCTCTCCTCTTTACATGCTAATAATATCCCTCATGCCCCCAGCACCTTTCATACAGTCTTATCCACTACCTAGTAACTGACTATATGAGGGGTAATTTTAACTGATCCCACTCTATCATTTTGCCACCAGGTGAGTTAAGTTGCAGTGATACCCATGTCCATATTTTTTTGAGATATTTGGGGAACACTGTTGAGTGATCTGACCTGCCAATCTTTTGTCTCTGCACCTGGTCTGCTATCTATAGAAAATATGTACCATAACTACAAGACCATAAAGGAGACTAGCATCATAGTACTCCCATCAGCAATCCCCTGTTCCCTTGTGCTCACAGGATTAAAAGTAGCTGCATTCCAGGCCATTCAACGCATATCTAACAATCAAGCAAGCACATCGAAGTGGTCCAAGCATCAAGGGTATCCACTAGCATTGAGTTCAACTAAATGAGATGCCTATTAAGAGAATCTGTTACAAAAAACACATTTAAACTAGTAATGTAACATTTTTGGCATCTCTGTTATAATGACATCCCAAGCTGACAACATTTGTTATGACAACATATATTGGCTTTCATAGCAAAAGGATTCGAGTGCAGGAACAGGGATGTATTGCTGCAATTATACAGGGCCTTGGTGGGACCACAACTTTAATATTGTGTACAGTTTTGGTCTCCTTATCTGAGGAAGGATGTTCTTGCTATAGAGGGAATGCAGTGAAGAATTACTAGACTGATTCCTGGGATGGTGGGACTGACATATGAGGAGAGATTGAGTTGGTTAGAATTATATTTGCTGGAGTTCAGAAGAATATGGGAGGATCTCATAGAAACCTATAAAATTCTAATGGGACTAGAAAGGGTGGATGCAGGAAAGATGTTCTCAACAGTAGGTGAGTTCAGAACCAGGGATCACAGCCAGAGGATATGGGGTGGACCATTTAGGACTGAGGTGAGGAGAAATTTCTTCACCCAGAGAGAGGTGAGCCTGTGGAATTTGCTACCACAGAAAGTAGTTGAGGCCAAAGCATTGTAAGTTTTCAAGAAGGAGTTAGATATAGCTCCTTGGGGTGAAAGAGATCAAAGGATATGGGGAGAAAGCAGGAGCAGGCTATTGAGTTGGATGATCAGCCATGTTCTTAATGAATGGTGGAGCAGGCTCGAAGGGCCAAATGGCCTACTCCTGCTCCTAGTTTCTATGTTATTGAATTTTGTTAAACACCACATGACTTTAGGATGCAACAGTAAATAAAATAATTTACTTTGGCAGCCGTTATCATTTCCCCACAAGAAGGTGGCGAGTGGATCTGCTACTTAGTTCGGCGAATTTAGCCTGTTATCATCTGGGTTGTTAGGAAATTAGGTATTCCACTGTAATTGGCATTCAGTGTCTTACCATGCTTGAGTCACATGTCATATTTGCTTTTTGGAGAGTGGCTTTGACAGTATTCATGGGAGCATCTACACCCTGGACAAGCCTGGAATTCTGTCTAAAGGAAGATACATAGTGGCATAGACGTAAGAAGACAAAGGAACAAAAGTACAAAGTCACCTTCATTTAACCACTTAACAGAAAATAATTATACATTGATAGTCTTTTGCAACTAAAACGTGTGACTGACTATACGTGGTGAATGGTTTGGTTACTTGAAACAATTTTGTTTCCCCAAGAAAGTGGTTGGGGAAGTAGACATCTATTGAGTAAGTTTACAAGTCCATGCTGTTGCATTAGTAGTTAGAAAAGCTTGAACTGTGTGCACCCAAACTTCCAATATGCACAGCTTTGGGAATGGCTCTCTCTCCATCGGTGGTGTGGACTCATAAAGTTGCCTCTTTAAGGAAAAGGTTGCTAATGCTAGATGTTACTTGTATATATTAAGTTTAAGTGTGTACCAGTGGCGACACTTATTGGATAATTTTTAGTGCACATATAAAGAGATACTTATTGACACTGCTGGTGGGTTATAGAGTTCGGAACTATACATTTCTAATGTCTCAGTTTGTGAGGAAATCTAAAACTGAGTAAAGATTAACTTCTGGTCTCCTCCTTCACCACCTGGCTGTCAGATGTTTAATACTAGCTCAATATTAAAAGCATGATTTTTCCACAAAGGTTGACAGAGCCACAATGCTGATAAATTAACAAACAGAAGCATATGTCAGGAGCTGTTTGATTCTCTCAGAACTTTCATACTCACTGAGAATATATGTGATTTCTTTTTGGTGACCCTACAAAGCTGCATCTTGATCTTGTTAAAAGCATATAATCAATCTCAGCATAAAAGACCCTTCAGATACAAGGTGGTACAAAATCATTCAGGTCTGGCTCCTTCAAAAACAAGAGTAACTAAACATTTTTTTTCCTTTCTTTGTTGCTTCTTTTAAATTTCCTAAGTTCTACTTTGACACCGTTGTAAAAAGCAGTCAAATCTTAACCATTCATGCATTTGTGAAACTTGCAAGAATTCACTTCTAAATGATGGAAAATCAAATCAGTGTGAAACCTGTTCCAAAATATACTGAAAATCAGATAAAATCAGATGGCAATTTTAAGACAATGAATACTCTATCCTTCTTGATAGCCCAATGTCATGAGTGTTTCAGTTGTGCCCCAAAACCTTCAAGTGTGACAATCTTTCATAAATGTTTCAAATAGCAGTATTGTGGGATCCCTTAAAGCGTATTTGAGATCCATATTGATGAACTTAAGCCTTTAAATAATGGTTCAATTCAATTAGAACTGGTGGAATGTGTTTAAAAGTGAAATTTTTGCTTAAACAGAAACAGCAGTTTAATTCTAGTTGTTAGTATGCAGCCATGATCAGCAGTAACAGCAGTAGTCTTGCTGTTGTCCATTGTTACATGTTCCTGAGTTTCAAGCAAACTGAGTATTGTCTTTGCTCCTACTTTCTCTCTCTTTCGCATTTTAGCATTTTAACATGGCTGAGGACTCTATATCTAAGACAGCAGGTATGATGAATGTATGTCAGAAGCTAGTTGAAAAACTAGCCTTGTGACCATTTCATAAGACCATAAGACATAGGAACAGAAATTAGGCCATTCGGCCCATCAAGTCTGCTCCGCCATTCAATCATGGCTGATAAGTTTCTCAGCCCCATTCTCCCGCCTTCTCCCCGTAACCATTGATCCCCTTACAATCAAGAACCTATCTATCGCCAGAAGAAAGGTTATTTTCACCATTTATATGAGAGGCCCTGGGTCAATATTTGGACATGCAGTGTAAAATGTTTGCCACATTCATATTGTCTATTGCTGATGGAAATATTATTTGTGTTTTTATTTGCACAAGAAGTTGATGTTTATATGAAGAATTGGTAATTGGGCTCTTTGTTTGGTCACATAAGCTATAAGAAATAGCCTTTCTATGTTTTGAGTTATTAATTTGGGCAGCCACTGGAGTGGATGTTGACTGAATTGAATTATTAAAAAGAGAATTTAATCCATTCTTCATTCAGCAGAAAGTAAAAGAATATGGCTTTGGGGCAGAAAGATTAAGTAAAAAATCTAATGCCAGAGTGAGTTGTGGGATGAATAGACTTTTTTCTCTACATTTTCTAATGTGTCAGCGTATATCGGTATACTAAAATATTTTTTCTAAGAAATGAAATGTACCAACTTATACTGCAGAGAATTGGTGTTCTTCTGAGTGAGCTGGTAGCATATGGACTTTTAGGATAACCCAACAGACACTAAACTCCTAATTACAGCCATGTTGAATGGAATCTTCACGGTTCCGCTTGAAGATGGGACATGGAGGAAGGTAGGACAGGAGGGCTTCGGATAGGTGACGCAATGAGTTCCTTTCTCTGCTCTGGTCAGTCTTGCCAGAGGTGGGGTGGAAGCAGGAAGGTCTGCACACTGAAGTATAAAGGGTTAATATTAAATATGTAAATAGACAGTCCATATCATCAGATGTAAGATCACATGACAAAAAAGTATGCTGAGAGAGAGTTCTATGTTAAGCCTCGTGCTAAGCTTTGTACTGTACATAGTTAGTAGAATGTTCACTAAAAAGTAAAGTTTACCAACAGCCTAGCCTCCAGCAGTCTCAGTCAATCCAGACCAGGGATAGCCTCATCTAAGACCCTCAACAATGATAACAGATGGTGACAAGAGAAAACATGACAGGAAAAGCTCCAAATAAAGAGCCGAGCAATGGAAGGTGCAGCAAGAGAAATGGCTGTGGAACAACAACAGAGCTGGAGAAACGCCAGCAGTACTCGAAGAAAGGCTAGAGTGAAGAAAAGCCATGGGAGACAGTCTTTCCTATTGTTGAGTGCTTTGACCATGTGGAAGGCCTGGATCAAGCTGAGAATTGCCTGAACTGAGGTTATAGGTTTACCAGTTACAGAACCACTTCGGGAGTAGCAGAGGAAACTAGCAAGGAACATGTCAGTATCCTTCTCAACGTTATAGGCAGTCATGCAGATGACTCAATGGCCAGACGGGGCATAAACAAAGAGATGGTGACATATAAAGAGGTCATAATGCCTTTGACACATTTTTCAACCTTAGGAGGAACGCCATCATAGAAAGGATGAAGTTCAATCGACACACCCAAAGACCTGGAGAAAGCGTAGATTCCTTCAATAATGAGTTATATCCATTAGTTGAGAATTGAGAAAATGGAGCCCTGAAAGACAAATTAATTTGGGATTGCACTAATTGGAGTTTTGGAGGAGACATCAGATTTTCTGTAGTCAAGGGATGATTTGATGCTGTCAAAGGCTGTGCAGTTAGCAAGACAGGCAGAAGTTAGAAAGCAAAATTGTCTATTTATTTGAGGCAATAAGGAGATCACGTGGAGAGAAACAACTGACACAGTGCTGTTTGGGGGACACAGTAGTAATGCACCTACTCAAAAACAGGAAAAGAGCAAAGAAGGCGCAGTAGCTACCATTACTCAGTGTTCTCGCTGTGGCAGCAAGAGGCTGAACCAGTGCGAAGAATGCCCCACCAAAAACGTGGGGTGTCGTTCCTGTAAGAGGAGAGGATCTGTATGCCGCAGCAAGAAGCTCCTAATATAAAAAGTCGAGGAGAAACCAATTAAAACATGTAGTATTTAGGAAATTGAGATGAAAAAGACAATGAAGTATCATTCTTGGGAGAAATTACAGGATGTAATGGGAAGTATTGGAGTGCAGAAATTATGATCAGTGGAAATAAAACAAACTTAAATTAGCTTTAGTTCCTTCAAACACAGAACAGCAGCTAAAGTAAAAATCCCTCCAGCCATCGAACATATAGCTCCACAGTCCAGGAGGCATTCAACTGAAGGTCAAGGGACAGTTGACTGCTAAGCCTCACCACAAGGGAGAGAAATCACAGAAACTTTATATGTAATCCAAAACTTGAAGAGTGTTCACCGTTAAGCAAAAAGACATGCAAAGACCTACAACTCGCTCATAAAGTAGACTAATTGGGAAGCCAAGAAAAAAAACAAAAGAATTCAGGACAGAATTTCCACAATTATTTGGAGGTCTGAAAACAGCCTCCTACTTCACAATGAGACCAGATGCAAACCTAACATGCTTGTTCACCCCAGGGAATGTTCCACACTTGCTTTTACAGAAGGTGAAACAAAAAATTGAGTTAACGTTGTATCAGGGAATCATCTCATCTGTAACCAAACCTACAAGGTGATATTCAGGTATGGTTCCTGTACCAAGGCCAAATGGCTCAGTACAAAGGTGTGTTGACCTCACACAAGCTGAACAAAGCAGTGGAAAGGGAGATCCACCCAATGATGCCTGTGGATGAGAGTCTGGCAAAGCTAGCAAAAGCAAAGCTAACTTTTTATAAAGCTGGATGCAAACAGTGGCTTCTGGCAACCACCTTTCACGAGGAATCCAAACTACTGTCTATATACTGTTATGGAACAGCCGAAGGTAAATGCTATGTTGTTCAAACCCCAGAGAGAAACTTGAGACAACTATCATAACTATTTTTGCAATTTGTATGTTTTGAGATGCGGGCTTTGAATTCATTAGAAATAAGCCCACCGAGCCTTATAGGTTTTTACAAACCTACATTAACAATTATCAATAAGAGAAATGATTTTAAGCATATACATTTGCCGACAAATTACTACTAAAATAACTTCTAAATCCCCTAATCTGACTCCCAGTTACACCTCCATTAAGGCAACAGTAAGACACACAGATTTTAAAAGACCCAGGCAAAGAAACATGATACCCTGAACAATGCAATTCAAAGTGAGCTTCTCAACTTCTATTCGTTGTAGACAGCAGCTTGAAGCGTAGATGCTGACGGCTTTTCACACTTGATAGATTTTAAAATGCCGTTATACAGAGCCTTCTCTCCTTTATGCATATTTTCCCCTTTGAATGCAAATTCCCATTGTTTCACTATGTCTTTGGACTTTACTTCCCTGATCATAAAAATTTATCATAGCACCAATTTTACCAGTAATCTTTGGGAAGAATAAGCATACTGTTTCTGAACTTCACCTGGCTAGGTGACACATTTTGCCCCTCCTTTGAAAACAATCTTGTCTGATTTATTTAAAAATGCAACTGTTCTTTTACACCTTACATTCTAAACTTCCCCCATGTTTACCTACTTAATATTTCAAACTTAGCTTATCTTCTAATATGTCAAAGCCTTCAGGCCCACTGCTTTTAATTCAATTAAGTCTCACACGTGCACATGGACACAGATGCCACTATTTTACAATAAATTCCAATAACATTATTATATCTTCCTGACAATAAATTACACCATTTGGAAGATATTGTTTCAATTGGCTACCCTTTAGAATTGCATCAGCATCAGAGATTTTTCAGAGGATGATGATGGGAATTGTTGAAAGATTATGAGGGGTCACCTTCATATGGATGACATCCTGATCCACATGCCCACTGTACTGAAGTATGATGCAAGGGTGAGAGCAGTTAGAATGCTTGCAAGAAGAAGGACTGACTCTCAACAGTAAACGTGAGTTCTCTCAACCTACCATTAAATTTCTGGGGCACATTGTTCATGCATCAGATGTTAGGGCTGATTCACAAAAGGCCAAGGTAATTAAGGGATTTTCTCCCACCTCGCAACACTACGTGGCTTCAGCACTTCAAGGGGATGGTCAATCAAGTAAGGAAGTTCATACCTAATCTGGCACATGTAAATGAACAACTGCGACAGTTGCTTAGGCAAGACCAAGCATGGTGTTGGGAAGAACATCAACAGATTTCATTCCAAAAGATAAAAGTGATGTACATTTCACCAGACATATTGGTACACTGTGACCTGGAACAGCCCACGGTAGTTGCTGCAGTGACTGGACTAAGAGCAGTACCCTATCAACTTCGAAAATATGGGAAACTCAGACCTGTATACTATGCATCTTGATCATTGACTGAAATGGAATTAAAAAAATGCTGTAATTGAAAAAGAGGCAATAGCAGCTACGTGGGCCTGTGAGAACCTTCCCAACTACATCTCGGGTCTAAAGTTTACCATTGAGATAAACATAAACCGTTGGTTACCTTACTAAATACTAAAGAATTAGCAAAGATGCCACCAAGAGTCTGGCTGAGACTCACGAAGTTCAATGTTAAAACCGAATATGTCCAGGGAAAATAACAAACAACAGCAGACGCATTGTCATGTATTCCTGTTGAAAAGCCTGAATAAGACATAAATTTCATGAAAGATGTAGAGCCTAAAATACCATTGACCATAAAATTTCTATCAGTGACAACACAGAGGCTAAATGAAATTTGAAAGGTACAAAAGGCATATGAAGAATGTGTTAAAATTAAATAATACTGCAAAAATGGTTGGAACGAGCATGTTCCTAATGATTTCATCCTAAAACAATGCTTAGAGCAAGAAGACATTTCAGTGTCATATCTGACCTGCTGATTTGCAATGAGAGATTGGTCATATCTAGAGTCCTCAGATGCAAGATCTTCAAGAAGTACACCAGGGACACCTGAGAAATACAAAGTGTCATGCAAGAGTGCAAAATTCCATGTAATGACGAAAGCTCTCAAAATCATTGGAAGAAATGATTTTAAACTACATCACCTGTGCAATCCATCACCAGGAGCAAAGGTATTCTCATTGCTGTCCAGACCATGGGAACATCTCGGAATGGATCTTTTTGAGCTCAAGGGGAAGACGTTCCTCATAGTTGTTGACTATTACTCCAGATGGACTGAGGTGAAATGTTTTCATGATCCAACCTCAGATGCAGTAATTAAATCACCCATAAAATTCTTGACACACACGGGGCGGGATTTTCCCGTCAGCGAGTGGGGGGGGGCGGGGCCCACTCGCCAACACATAAAATGATGCGCGGGCGGGGCCCACTCGCCAACACATAAAATGATGCAGTGGGCGGGGCCCACTTGCCGACACATAAAATGATGCAGGGGGCGGGGCCCACTTGCTAACACGTAAAATGATGCGGGGGCGGGGCCTACTCGCCAACACGTAAAATGATGCACGGTGACGTCAGGCAGTACTCCCGCGTCACCGTGCCCCATTTAAATTTTCCAGTGACGGGGACACAACAAAATCAGCTGCGCACCCGCCAACCTGTCCATGGCCAATTGAGGCCACTGACAGAGTAATTAAACTAATTAATGGACCTTAAGGTTGGCGGCAGGCCAGGAGCCCCAGCGGGAATTAGAAAAAGCATGAAACCTCATCCACAGGCGGGATTTTATGCAGGATTTTAAAAATTTTATTAAAGTTTTTGTAAAAATGATGTGAGGGGACATGTCAGGAATTGTTTTTTTCTAGCAGCACTTAGCCTCAGGGAGATGAGTGCGCTCTTTCGTGTGCATGTGTGAAAGAGCACACTCTTGATTTTGGGATCCGCCGCCGCCCCACCCCCCCCCCCCCCACCCCCCTCCCCCAGCTCTGCCCGCATAGGGAGCGCATTGCGCTTCTATGCGGATGTCGCACTGGGCGAGCCTTAATTGGCCCACCCATGTAAAATGGTGCCGTGCCCCCGATTGGGGGTGCTGATCGGAAGCACGCCTGTACACGCCTGCCCTTCAACTTCGCCTCTGATGGAGGGGAAAATCCTGCCCATTGAATTACAAATTTAGTCATTTCAGACAATTGCTTACATTTTGTAAACGAACGGTTTAAGTAGTTCATAGAAGCCTGCATATTTGTCCACATGACTAATTCACCCAGATACCCACAAGCAAATGCAAAGGCCGAACAAAGTGTGAGGATGATGAAGGCTTTGTTGAAGAAAAATGACAATATCAACTTAGTACTGTTGAGCTACCATTCCACACCACTTCAGAATGGGTTGACTCCATCAGAACTTCTGATGGGAAGACAACTACAGACTCAGCTTCCTGTTCTTCCACACACGTTTATGCCATGTCTCAAAGTAGCAGTTATAGAGAAAGTTGGGCAGAAGGAGGATGAGCATCGTGCAAATCAAATTAGAAACTGCAATCAATGCCATAGAGTGCAGGATTTACCAGAATTCCAACAAGGTGAATCAGTCTGGAATCGCGACCAGAATTCGAAGGCTAAATTTTGGGGAAAAAAACACTGCATCTGTGATCTTATCTAGAGACTGAAAATGGAATAGTGAGAAGAAACACAAGCGCACTTGTACCTACAAGATGAAGACCATCAATGCAATGGATAAACTACTCAGATGATCCGGAAGACAACCTAAACAGAGAGCCAATAAGTCTCTGATGATTCACATGCTATTCCACTGAATTCAAGAGAGAACATGGAAAACTTGAATCCCATGCAATCTCTGAGAGAGCTGAGATCAAGGTCAGAGAGATTAGTAAAACCATCAGCGCTCCTATCTCTGTGAACCAGATTTGTGGGATGATGTAAATAATGTATTTAATTGAGTCAGAGACTTGGGGAGATGTAGTATGAAGGGTTAATGTTAAATATCTAAATAGACAGTCTACATCATCAGTGATTTATCACATGAAAACAATATGCTGAGAGAGAGAATTCTA
Source organism: Carcharodon carcharias (assembly GCF_017639515.1). Taxonomy (NCBI): domain Eukaryota; kingdom Metazoa; phylum Chordata; class Chondrichthyes; order Lamniformes; family Lamnidae; genus Carcharodon; species Carcharodon carcharias. The sequence goes on from NC_054475.1 coordinate 115,130,159, forward strand.
TGTGAAGCTTGTATTGTATTGTACATTGTTAGTAGAAGATTCGATGAAAGGTGAAATTTTCCAACAGCCTTGCCTCCAGCAGTCTCTATCAAACCTGATCAAGGATAACCCCATCTAAGACCCACTACAATGATAACAGACACAGCAGGCAGTGGCAGGTAGCCAACCTGCGTAAGTAAGTGTCCAGTGGTGGACAGATTGGAGACGTCACCAGGACCTATCGCAGCAACGGACAGGACCCTGCTGAGGATAAAGCCTGGCTGGTACCCAGAAGTGGCTTAGGGGTGGCTGGCTGAGGTTCCTGCAAGGCCGTCTACACATTCTCCCCAAAAGAGCCACTTGGATAAACAGACCACAGCTACAACCATGGGCCATCCTATAGAAGGGTTTCCCCTTGACTGTGTTGGTCTGGTAGCTGTGGCCGTGGTTTATTAATCAAAATTGTAACCTTTTCAGAGTTAATTTTGCCTCAATTTGGAGATAGCCTCACAGATCCCTCCTACAACGACAGCACCCACCTCTGCTGGAGAGGCTGATGTCCTTCTAAGATAACAGACCCTCTTATTGGGCTGCAGCCTCTGGAACGCAGCTGCCATCCTTAATTGGGCAGCGGAAGCAGCCATTTAGGCCACTTCCCAGAAAATTGAGGCATCCGGCACGCTACCCAAACATGAGATATGTGATTATTTTTAAGGATGTTAAAACTCTGCCCATGGAGTGCACTCCAGGCACTTTCCTTGAAGGCAGAGGAATGAAATGTCTGAACTATTTTCACTTGTCTAACTACTAATCTCAGAACATCTGTGAGAGAAAAAGGAGATGAAGAGCAATAACTTGAAGAGAGTTTTTTTTAAAAAGGCTATACTACGAAAACCCTGCTAATACATGGAACACTTGAGAAACAAAATTTAAAAATGTACAGTAAAATGAGGTAAAAATTAAATCTTAAAATTATCCTTAAAACAATTAACATTACATCAATTGAGCAATCATTGAATAGTCAAATGAAGTGACCCACTTTGCTGATTTCCTGAGGCAAAACCTATTTACAGTTTGAATACAATTGATGTAGACTAGTGAGAACCCTTACCTTATTCTGGTAGAACCACAACTGAAATAATCTTAATGGCAGAGTATCCAATACTCATGCAGCTCACCTACTTATCAAGTCCCAATATTAGCATGTTTCACTCCACAGGTTATTTGCAAGTCTCTTGATTCACTGAAAAGCCAGTCAGTGCGGATTCCGGCATAGTTCATCGTTTGAAGTTACTGTCGTTTAGCTCAGTCTGCTGTTTTATGGATCGTACTCAACATTTCAACTGTGTTGAAGTGTCATTATCATATAGACCTATGCTGTAAGCAAAAAATATGTTTCAGCAGTTACTTCAGTCTTTGTGTTTTTACGTTGCATGTATGTTGCACAAATAGGAAACCATAAATCTGTGAGCATGGGATCTATTCCACTCTTGAGGAAAGCTTATAATTCTCTCATGTTTTAGCACTCATGTTATCAGCTCTTCCCTGCTCATGAATTCTACAGTTCCCCATTGGATTTTCTCCATTTTCTTTGTAACATTTTTAGTTCAGTATTGTAAGTTATCTGTAATTTTGATTCAACATCAGTTCCTCATGGTGCGTTTTGACCCTGTGGTGAAAAGGCAATATGGCGAAACTTGAATTCAATAAATATATTGATTGCAAGCACTTCTAATTATTACTTCTATCCTCCAAAATACTAGTGCAGAACAAATTATAAACCGTTACATAACTCTGTTTCTAATCATTTTATTTAGTATTTTGTTGCATGTAAATAATTTCATGTATAGTATTCAATAGTTTTTATGCATGTAACATTGTTCCCTGTCATGAGAGCTTGCACTCTTTCTTCCCCTCGGGACTGGCTTCTATTTGGTACCTTTTTAATGGCTTAATTTGGACATTCAGAAGGTGATCAAATCTGCATTCTACAACACTGTTGCATGGTATGGTGATGCAAGAGACCACTGCCTGCACCCTCAAGTACAGTTTGCAAAATATGGTCAGTTACAGATAGCAATTTAATTAGGCAAGTTACTTACTGCAAATAGATGTATTGTGTATCTGTTTAGCAGGCATACTGTTCATGTTCTTCAAACTTAAAGTTTTGGACATGAAACTTCTACTGAAAATTTGTTTAATTTCACATCGCTGTATTTTGTTAATTTTCTTAGCAACCAAATTTGACAGTTTCAATTTTATGCAAAGTTTTTTTTTACATTTACTGTTAATCAGTTGTGCTTTTTGTTGTGTAGGTATACCGATTTGCAGGTGTTTTCAGTTTCAGGTTTTTCTGTCGAGCTTGTGCAGTAATAGTCACATTGGTGCCAATGCATAGTTGCTGTAAATAGCTGTGGCCCTAAAATTTATTTTATAATTTCCAACAAGCTTTTTTTTAACATACTGCATGAGCTCACTGAGAAGCAGTCCTCCAGATCCTGAATGAGAAATATCAAACAACTGCAGAGGAAAAAGCTTTCTGATTTATACATGGTACTTGCTGACCATGCATCACTCTTCCAGAAAGGAGAACAAGGGACATCTTTTAGAGAGGTTATTTTATGTGCTTTCTTTGTTAACAACACCATCATAAACAATGCACTTTATATCAGAAGTCATATATCAGATTATCCCAGTGAAAATGCAACTATATCTTGTATTTTTATATAGCTCCATGACCATAACTCAATGGAGTCTAATTGAACTACTGTAATCTTGGTGAATTAGCTCTAAAATATGTAGCCTTAGGTTACAGATATGATATGTTTGTTGCAATGACACTTTTACATCTTGGCTTCAGGCATTGCAAGTCAAATAAATCACTCTTGCAACCTGGAGTACCTTGACAAGGATGCCCCCAGTAGAACCCAGTGTACAATATCAAACTTCCAGTATTGCTGGCAGTGAAATAGTTAATATTAATGGATCACTGATGACATGATGTTGTCTAATACAGACACTTTACATGAAAGGGAGCCAGCAGACCTTGCCTTGCATTTCTACCATTTCAATCTTTGTTGCTTAGCTGCTTTTGCTTTTAACAGTCACTGTGCATTTTTACCACTATATGATTCAATCCCCAAAGTTATCTGAAGTGCATTTCACGTTCACTTAGATAGATTCCCAATATGTAGACAATTTTAATTGGGATTGCTGCTTCATAAGCGTCCAAGGGAATGTGTCTATGCATTCTTCTTCAGCTTTTATCACCTTGCTCATATGATCTAAAATGCAATTTATTTTAGATCCTTAAATGCATTTCAGCGTCAATGTAATTTGTATATGGCTAAACTTGCTATTTCTATTTACATGCTAAAATATGTTTATATTTTTACTTTTGTATTTTGCCACTTTCTTTGGAAAACTTACCAACAAAACCTAAACCTTTTATTTCTCCTGTCATAGAAAACAGGCGTATTACTTTGGAGAGGTCACGTTCCCGTCACAATGGAAATACAACATTTGCATGATCCCAAGGTGCCAGAGGACTGAAGCTTGAAGCTTATTTTTCTACCAACCCTTGGGCATCAGAACAGCTCAAAACTGTGGTGCAGACAATGATCTGTGAGGGCTAGAAGAGGCGATCCAGAGGAATCATGAAAACATTGTGTCTGAGAATGTGCAGAGTTGAACACTCTCTGCCGACCCTTAAGAAACTTTTAACTTTTATATTCCCACTAACTGACCTAGAATTGCAAGTAGTTGGACTTTATCCATGGTGTTGTGAAATTCATTTCAATGATTTTGTTTTATATTTTTGCAAAACAAAATGAGAGAAAGAAAGCAAATGCTTGGGATCCCAATTTGGCATGATTCTGATTCTTTTCTGTTCGTAAGTTAGAGTGTGTGCTTTACATGAGCAAACTCAAAATAACTCTGCTTTGGGGCCATGGAATGTTACCAAAATAACCAAAGTCTGAACACACCCAGCAAATCAACTGTGGCAAAATAGCCGTCTTTTTTCTGTCTTTTGGAAGGATTTATTTTAGATTTATGTTTTCCCTAAAAGAAGTATTTTTCTTGAGCAAAAATATTTTCTAATTATGCACTTGGATGTACTTTATATGCATATTTTCAGGAAAAAAATGAATACAGCATTCTTATTTTGTCACTGCCTATAACTAAAGAATGACATTTGTTAAGTAGCAAGTCTGTATTACATGTGATTTCTTAAGTCACATGGGAAAATACATTGATTATGGATTGTTTTAATGTCATGTAGTTATTGCACGGTTAGTTTTGCTGCAGTGGAAGTTTGTTCATATCCACTCTGTGCAATAACAATGCTGCAACACTTGTGCTTGTTTTATAGAAATTAAGATTTTGGAAATTGCATCTTAAAAAGCATTCTATTTAAAGCTGTTTTAAAAAATATTATAAGCAGATCTCAACAATAGTTGAGATATGTGTTTAAATGATCAGACCAATGAAATATTCAGTTAAAACTTAGTAACCAGTTTATATGTTAGCACATATCTTCACTAGAACATAACAACTACAAATAGTCAACAGAGTCCCAAATCAATAAAGGAAAAAGGTATGTTGTAAATGAATTTGCAAATACTTAAGAGTTGCTTATCTTATATAATTGAAAATAGAATGTATATCAGCACAATGCCTTTAATGTTTAAAATAAAGTTGATATTATTGAGATTGTTGTCACTTATTGTATTTCCAGTACACATACAACACCTGCTTTCTTCTCAATTCAAAGTATTTTATAAAATTATAAATGAATTCTGGTACTGTGAAAACAAGTTGTCTCAGTCTATCAGAACAAATCTTCATCTTGTAGTCATCCTGAATGGAGCCATTGTTTCTGACTGACCCTTTTTGCCCTACATTGCTGCTGCTTTTGTTTTTAGGCCACTGGGCCAGACATGCCCTTTTGTTGATGGAAATATTCAATTCATATTCTAATTATGCCTGAGACTGGTCTACTTCCTACCACAGATGTTGTCTGGATGATGTTTAGAGTGGTTAACGCTTTCGCTGACAGTACTTACTCCCCAAGGCAAATAACTTCACTGATAGCTCTCAGCCTTATCTGTGCTTTCACAATTTTTTTAAAGAAACTTCTTCTCGCTCCAAGGTTGTATGTTCCCCTCCATTCTTTCTTTTCCACTTAAAGGCTATGAGTCAATAATGGAGATGTAATTTTGCCATGGGCTCACATTCTCAGAATTACACGGGAGAAATATGACTTAACACTAGTCTGCTGCAGCTTTCTGTCTCCAGAGCCTATTGTCCAATGTATGCATTATGAGTGTCCTTCTGTTTGAAAGCACCATCAGAAAGGATGTGTACAATTTAGTTCCAAACGCCAGAAGGAAGCTATGCCTTTGACAGATTTCAACTCAGAAGACAGCTGAACAAATGACAATGACACATGGTGAGTAAACCTTCTCAAATAGGCAGCCAGTTACAAAAGTTGAACTGGAATTACCCTGCAAATCAGCCAAAGAAGCAAGCAGAGATTGGAGGAAGTTCAAGACATTAGAAGATGACACCAGATTTGTCTGCAATTGTAGCAAATGGTAAAGAAGCATCCAACACAATGAAGATTTGTAGTTGGTTGGTTTGGGGGGGGGGTGAGGGGGGAACACTTATAGAAAATTGGATCTGAGATTCATCTGGCATTGTAGAGGTCAAGTCATTTGATGCGAAAAAGGAAACTTCGTCAATTAAATAAAAAATTGAGTGAGTTTCATAGTAGTACACAAAACCTTTGACCTACATGACAAAATTGCATCCCTAAATTTCATGAATTTTTACCTTGTAGGAGCTCTTTCCTATTTTTGTGTTCTTGCATGCCACTCAGATCTTCCTTCGGCCAGAAACATCAGATGGTCAGGACCACAGACTTCCCCTGATACTGTCAGTGATGTATCATGATTGGTCACCATAAGAATCCATTCACATGAGACTTGGGGTTTCTGCCTAGTTCTATTGCTAAGAAAAACTAAAACAGGCCAGAATAAGATTGAGATTCAAGTAAAGGCCGAGTCTTGGGTTTAAGGCTGTAAAGTTTTACTAAGAAAACCAAATGTTCTGGCTCCGCAGACACTCCAAAGATTCATTGCATGCTAGCATTACTCTTAAAAAGAGCAGCCTGGTGAAGTAATGTCCAAGATAGTGACAGAGAGGTTACGACCCAATGAGCACAGGCATTTCATTAAACATGATTTAAAATATTTTTAAATTTCCAAACTTTACCTAATTATTGTATAATAACAATTTTGTAAATTGTTGAGGTGCAAGCAATGAACTCACCTTTACCCTGTGGCCTTGATATCAGTTCAGAGATAACCTGTTAGGGGAGAAAAAATATTGTCAAAATTAAACCTTATTTTTGACTTGCACATAACTCCATTTTAGCACGATTGCCTACAGATAAAGCTATGTATATTTTGCATATATCAGTTAACATGACAATATACATGATTTGTGGTGCAGTGGTGTCACTTCCACTGTTCATAAAATGAATATTTTGTCTTTTATAACGTATTTTGCAAGTTACCTTGATTTCTCTTACATAATTGAAATCCTTGGTCCAGTTCTTCTGGTTTCTATATAGTCAAAGATCAGATGTACCCCACTGCCCCACCAAGATCTGCTGCGGGATCCCTCAGAAGTCCCAATGCAGTGACTTCATGGGACTTCCCCAGGAAGTTTGAACTTAGGATGGGCAATTCTGCTCCCTGAGATCCTCCAAAAAAAGCCTCCAACTCTTGTGTAAGAGTCAGAGACTTTGGACAGTTATAAGTCACTTACCAGAATGGTTACCCCCAAGAAATGGTAAATAGAAAAAACCTAGCTCAACTTCTGGGTAACTATACAACTGACCACCAGTCACTCCCTGTGACACCCCTGACTCCCTCCCAACCCCCCTGACTCTCTCCTGACCTGACCAGCCCCCACAGCCTGATTAACCACCGCCTCCCCAACAATCCCTGGCCCAGCCTGATTAGTCCCACACACCTGACTCCTCCTGATACTGATTCTCCCCTAACTTAACCTAACTGGTCCCTGACTCCCACCGACCTACCTGACCTGGCTAACCCTGACCCCAGAATGCCCCCCGCCTGATTCCCGACCCGACCTGACTAGTCCACAACCTACCAACTCCCCCCTGACCTCCAACTTCCCCGACCCACCTGACTCCCCCCACTGACCACTTGCCATCACCGACCTGACCTGACCTTACCACCCTACGCACACCGCACACTTCCCCCATTAACCACTTACCGTTAACCATCCAATCCCTTTACACACCCCATCCCTTTACACACTTATCTTCTCTCCATAGCTTTTCAAATAAGCCTTGGGACTTAAAACTCTTTACTTATAGAAAATAGCAGCTAATGCCATAAAAAAGGGGCATGGTTTCTGTACACATTCTCTCCGCTGCTCCCTCCAAGGTTTCCTGAGCTGAATCATTTTGGAAGGATCCTCCATCAGAAGACTGCGCTGAAATATTGGAAGAAGGTAAGTGTACATTTTTTGTCTGTTCAGAGTCGTGCGGAAATAGGGCCCTGAATGAAAGAATGGGATCCATGTGTTTTTGTAGGTCAATTTTTAGTGGTTTTAATGTTTGATACAGTTGTACAAAAGGACCTATTTGGAAACTACTTGCTGGATGTATGCAGTAGATCCCACATGTTACAGCGAATCCATGTGTAATTCAAGACTTGTTTATGATGTAACTAGAATCAATAAAAAATAAATATAAAAATATGCAAATTGTCACTTGGTAGTAAAAAAAAGGCACAGTTGTGGCAATTTATGCTTGCTGGAAGCTACATATAGTCATACACAAGGATCTGTCCTCTGCAGGAAAAAAGAACATGTCTCGGTATTTGCTTTTTTGGAATTGAACAAAAACGTGGGTGACAATATTTCCCTGGTGCATTCTCCATGGCAACATCTCGACAAATCAGAGTAGACGTGCCAGCCAATCAGTATCCTTTTCTCATGCAGTATAAATTGTTGCTCCCTTTGAAATTTAGCACTCTTGTGTCTGCCCTGATGAGTATAAGACAAAAAGCTTCAACAGCATGTCTCGTTTTCAGTGATATGCAAATTATTAAATAATGTAAAGTAAATGCATTGGAGTCCACAAGTAAATTTTACTCAAATACACTAAAAATTGTTGACAATTCTCGTATCTCTAGTTTCATGCTGAACCTGTCAGTGGGTCTGAAAATTCCAGGCGAAGCAATGGAGTCACCTTTCAGCAAGAGTCCTTGCAATTAGTGAGGTTAGATTTTTAGATGTGTGATCATTGAGGATATATGTTTATGAAATATTTAAATACTTCAATGTTCATTATTGCTATAATAAAATAATTGGTGAATTTTAAAAACAAAGCTTTCTAATCTGAAAGTTAATTTTAGGGTTATTGCAAGACCTAATTTTGTGGAATGATTTTAATGTTGCACCAGCCTACATGGAACTTCCATATTTTAATATTATGGGCTGTTTAATGAAGAACTCATATCACTTTATATTTAATAAATATTCAAAATTCAAATTGGTTATGGGAATAGCAAGATATTATTTATTGACAGTTATAAAGATATTGAATGTTACCTAAAGACTTAGATCAGTATTCTTTTTAAAGGTTGTACGAACATGTTTTGACAACATTGTCATTTGGAAAATTTAATTAATTTATTTTTATTCTTTCACAGGATGTAGGCATCACTGCGTCAGCATTTATTGCCCATCCCTACTTGCTCTTGACAAGGTGGTGGTGAGCTGCCTTCTTAAACCGCTGATGTCCATGTGTAATGTGAAGATGGGTTTTACTTTTCATAATATTTTTGGGAATATGGTGGTATTCTGCAAAGAAGAGTGAGTGTGTGTGTGTGTGTGTGTGTGTGTGTGTTTGTTTGTTTACCCTGGGGGAAAGTTTAATAAAGTGGGAAATGAGAGATTAAAGTGCTAGATATATGCATTTATAATAAGAGGCTATGGTGAAGTTGAATTTAAAGTGAAAAGGTTGGATATGAAATTTGGATTAAGAGATAGATAGAGACCTGGCTTTTCAGCTGTTAAATTTCAAAAGTGAGTTTAAGGGACTTTGACAACTTGCAAAGATTTAATACGTAAACAAGGGAAGGTTATTACCTTTTATTCGACCCGAAAGTGGAGGTAATGGGAAAACATAAAAGATTTTTATACTTTGGAGTTCAAAGAGGTGTTTAGGACAATGGAATTGAAAATGAAAGTGGAAAAGGATATTTAAGGAAAAATGCTGAGTTGAGTTGTGGTGGCTGTGTGGGGGAAGACGCCCTGACGCCAGATCTGTGCTGGGAGATGGTGTGAAAGTTGTGAATTTGAGCAGCCACTGAGTTTTAAGCCAGAGAAGTCTTTGTTTCCAGAAAGCAGTCTATTTCTGAACCTTTTGGATTTCCACAGCTGAGTGGAAGAGAGTGAGAAGTTGTGTGGTATATCTTTATTAAAGTAACAGCAGTTTGCCTTGTGTTATATTACTGGACTTTCATGGTTAAAAGCCTATAACAGAGCTGTTGCCAAGTTTACCTGTGTGTTCTGACCAAGTGGTTTTTTGGGGGCGGAGGGGGTGGTTTGTAAGACTATTAACTGTGTAACTTTAATCAGTATGCTTAAGTTTTTTTTCTTCTTGTTAATAAATCTTATAATTTTAAAATCCTACAAGTGTTACAGGGATTCCATACTTCTAGGATCAGTAGTTCTTCCCTCATTTATAAATACAAAAAAAAAGTTCTGATCAGTAAGACAAGTTTCCCTCTGGAATTTGGCTTGCTCAGCGAAAAACATTGGCTGTGATTGTAACAGTAGGTACACCCACAGTGCTGTTAGAGTGGGCGTTCCAGGATTTTGATATGTGGAAAAAAAACTTTACATCTGTTGTAGCTTTCATCAGGATTTATTTATCTGCAAAGATTGAAAGTAATGTTGCACACACACATGCACACAGTAAAGTCACTTGTTCATTAAGTTGAATATAGACAATGGATTTGTGCTCTCTATAGATAATGCACTAGTAAAATGTCTTACACTGTGTAAGATTAGTTTGAACGTGAATCTGCTCTCAGCAGACCTGAATGATTTGCTTGGTCATCAAGGAGAATCTAATTGATTTTGTACTTCTCATTTTCATTTGAAGGCATTTACTTCAATAATTCTGAAGACCCTCTTGTATATGTTTTAAAACATGATGTGAAGTTATGGTTGCTAAATGGGATGATTGTAATAGGTGTTACTTTTAGTAGTAATATAAGGTGTGGTGGCCAGTGGGTGGTAAGGTAGTTATGCTATCCTCCAGTCTTGGTGCCAGATACACCTGCCAATTTTGAAAGTTGGGCCATATTTCCATGTATTGACATGGAAGCATCAGCAGGCAGCTCACCAAAATACAAAAAATAATTTAAGATATAATTATTAAGCCTAATGGTCTTTTGGCCTTTATCACAAGAGATTTGGAATTCTAAAGGATGGAAGGTATGTTACAGCTGTGCAGAGCTCTGTTTAGATCCCATCTGATGTGGTGCATGCAGTTTTGGGCACCACAACACAGGAAATGTATATTGGGCTTGGTGGGGATGCAACATGGATTCATGAGAATGTTAGTGGGGCAGGCTGACAGTCTAGGTCTGCATTCTCTTGAATAAGAAGAGTAAGTGATCTAATTGAAGTATTTAAGATGATTAAAGAATTTGACAGGGTAGCATTTGAATATTAACAATTATCAGCTGACTATCTTCCCATTTGACCCTGCCTTGTATACAGCAATTTAAAATCCTTGTGACATACTGGTTGGATTTACGGATAATAGATCTTGTTTTCAAACAAATTGTAAATAACCAGAAACTTAAGAATAAGAGGAGAAGAAATTAACAAGCCTGCGCGACAGATGTTAGGAGTTGGTAGTGTGGCATAAATTTGGCAGGACAATAAAGACAATGCAGCTCAAGGTAGCCAAATCGTATGATTGTATGACAGAAAACATAACCTGTTAGAGCTCTCGGGACGTAAGAAATCAATTTGCCTTAATGGTAGCTGCTGAAGGTCAGGTCTGATTACCTTAAACTTTGTGGAGGAAACACGTTGTATTAATTACTTGTCAGTTAATATAATAATGTGGAATAGTTATATGAAATAATATTGTTATGGTGATTATAAATTAAAGCCTATTATTGAAAACCTCTCAGACTGAATCACCTTTGTTGTGACAGTGACCACAGGAAACCGCCAACATCTGGCTTCCTTCAGTGGGTTTGAGCTAAAAGCTTAAAAATAACAAGTGTTAAGAGTTTGACTAGTTCCGAGTTGAGGAAGAAGGTAAATACTTGGTTGTGATTGAATTTTAAATGGTAACCCACCCCTCAGCAAACATAAATCAGAAGGGAAATAATTAGTTGTGGCGAAGGTACAGACAGCAGCCAATCCCTCAAGTGAAAGAAATAAAAATGACAGGTGCACCAGAGAATTTATGTGCTACAATCCACAACTATAGGGAAAAATGATTAGGACTGGTCATACACTTGATTGACCAAACAGAAAACATACGACAGTGATTGAGTTGGTTAAAACACAAACTAAAATGAAATGCTTTTAATAAAGGAAGATTGTAAAGCAAATTATAAAGCTAAAGAAACAATTGTAAGCAGATAGCGACTGTATCAGAAGATTGAAAACCTAATTAGATCAAGCTGCCAAAGAAAGCACGATTGTAGTAGTGTCAGCCGATTATTTTCAAGCTGAATGTGCAAGAAAAATTAGAAATATGCAACATGGAGCAAAAAGAGCATGAATGTTTAAAATAATAATGTTATAACAAAGATAGAGGAGTTAACCTTAAGTGGGGTCTTCAAACAATAGGGGGACCAATGTAGCATTAGAGATAATCAAGATATATGCACTGTCAAAAGACTATACAGGAGTTGGAGAAAAATTTAAAGTAGCAGGAAGGCATAATACATGCCGTAACAATAATTTACCACAAGACACTGAAGGCAGTAATTCTTCACGGGAAAGGTTAAAAGCTAAAGAAGCAGCTGATAATGTTGGCTAGTATGAACATGACTAAAACAGAGCAAATGGATATTTGTAGCAATGAGTACTCATATTTACCATATGAATAGCAAAAAGAGGCATGACAGGCCTAACATTTCTTGGACAACCAATATGAATGTGTGTAAATGTATGGAAGTTTGCTAACTGTGTTATAAGGATCTGGTACATATAAGGTTAATGTGGGACTGAGTACTGTACCACCCACACAGTAATGTAAGAGACTATATGACCTATATCTAGGAGCCAGTCTAGTGTTGGGCAGAAATAAAAATAAAAATAGCAGGAAAAACTCAGCAGGTCTGACAGCATCTGCGGAGAGGAATACAGTTAATGTTTCGAGTCCTTATGACTCTTCATCAGAACTCAGGAAAAATAGAAATGAGGTGAAATATAAACTGGTTGAGGGGGGTGAGACTGGTAGAGCTGGATAGAGGGCCAATGATAGGTGGAGGCAAAGAAGAGATTGTCAAAGATGTGATGGACAAAAGGACAAAGGCGTGATATTAGCTAAGAAATGTGCTAATGGTGACCTTAAGGGTAGAAAGCAGGATGAGCATTTGACAGCGCTAGTGGGGGTGGGGTGGGGGGAAGGGATCAAAATAGGCCAAGAGGTGGAGATGAAACAATGGATGGGAATACATTTAAAAATAATGGAAATAGGTAGGGAAAGAAAAATATATTTTAAAAATATAAATAATTAGAAAAAATGGGGTCAGAAACTGGGTGAGGATGGAGGAGAGAGTTAATGATCTGAAGTTGTTGAACTCAATATTAAATCCAGCAGTCTGTAAAGTGCCTAGTCGGAAGATGAGGTGCTGTTCCTCCAGTTTGCGTTGAGCTTCACTGGAACATTGCAGCAGTGTTGGACAGAGCCCTGTGCACAAGCAAGCACGGATACAGCTCCTAGATTGAACCCTTTACCATACATATGTTCATAGTTCTTGTAGTTAATAAATATATAGTTAACCTACTTAAGACTATGAAGACTTCATTAAGACCTACCGAACGGTATCCAACACCCTTCAACACTAACCTATGAATATTTAACGGACCTATAAGAAGCTTAAACCCTCTGTGATCTTATCTTTGATTTTAAGCATTTTAATTGTTGTCTTCTACAAGTGTATGCAGTTTGTTAAATTGTTTTCTCTATGTATGTATACAGGTATTTTTTGAGGATATTTTGAGCCATACTTTCAGTTTTAAACTGATTTAAACAATATGATTATTTCTTAGGCTCTTGGCCTGAGACTAACATGTAAAGAATGGTCACTTTGAGTTCATAACCCATTAGCGAGACCTTAAGTGCATGAAGTAAAATACGGCTGTTGAGTGTGTTCTTTTTAATTTAAGATTCTGAACCCAGAAATTGGAGCAAACCTTTTGCTTTACATTTTAAATTAAACATACGAACCCTAGTGAGTATTTACTTTGACTAAAGTCTACTTGTACAACTGAAAAGGAGAGGGAGATGGATTTTTTTTATTGAGAAAAAGGAAACATTCAGCCTTAAAGAGCTACAAGTTACAGTTGCTATGATATAAAAACAGAAAATGGTAGAAAATCTCAACAGGTCTGGCAGCAACTGTGGAGAGAGAAACAGAGTTAATGCTTCAAGTCTGTATGACTCCTCTTGAAGTCTTGAAGACTCCTCTTGGACTCTTCTTCTTGAAGAAGAGTCATACAGATTCGAAACATTAACTCTCTTTCTCCCTCCGCGGATGCTGCCAAACCAGTTGCACCAGCGTTTTTTTGTTTTTTTATTTCAGATTTTCAGTATCCGCAGTATTTTGCTTTTTTAAAAACAGTTGATGTCTGGTAGTTAATCAGTTTGCACGTTCTTTGCTTCACGGTCTTGTTTTAAATCAGTTTGAACACTTCCATAGTACTGTTTTTCTAGTTTGGTTACTGCAAGTCTGGGACCTGCTTCTAACATTGTCCCATGGGCCAGGAAGAACAGCAGGGCAAACCAGCTAGCCAAGAATTTTGAGACTGGGAAGCACCATCGCCTAGTAGGGCCAGATAAGTAAAGTTTGAAGTGAAACATCCCCCCTTTTAGATCTTGCGGTGGGTGCTGGGCGAGGATCCTTGAATTAAATCAAGCCACACAACTATCAAAAATGAGGACTTGTGATCCAAAAATGCTTTTAACAGAAAAGAGCAAGTTAACTTGTCATTTTATTACTGCAAATGTGTAATCCCGGAGTCACTTCAAATAAGGTGGTCTGTTCGGCCCATGTCCCGTGTGGACAGCAGCAGGGTGAATCAAATCAGATTGATCAAATTGCCAGATTCAAAGGACACATAAGTAATTATTATATCATGTTATAATTGTTTTTTCCAAATATGTTCAGTGGCAATCATCAGAAATTGCACATGGTTTGACGGAAAAGCATTAAATCTTATAGAATAAAGCAGGAGAAAGGGAAAGATTTGATCCTTTTTTTACTGTAATAACTGCAGGAAATCTTTAGAGTTCAGTATATTGTTTCTGTTTTGGTGCCACTGCTGTGACTCTGCCCTCACTCATTTCAATGTGTAAGAATTGACAAAGATTGAGTGTAGCTGTGAAAAGACTAACATTTCCTTCCACCTTTGAAAGGCATTGGAAGAAAGAACAAGAAGAACAATGATGTGATTTACTTGTTTTGCAAGCCTGCTATTTTGGTAATTTTATCTGTTCTGTATTGAGTTTAGCTGGTAAAATATTTGATTGAATTAAGTGAGATACACTGAAGTTAACTAATCTACTAAATTGCGAAAACATGGCTTTCATTGTGGCCACAGTGAAATTCTGGTTATTGTAAATTATGTGGTGGTGTCTAATTACAAACATGAGACTAAAATTGGCAGCTTTGAATTTTCCAAACACTTCATGGTTTGAAGTGGAACATTGCAGGATATTTTAGTTGATGCTGTTTGTTTGATCACCTTGGATATACTGGAATGCAGGATCCAGGAGAGAGGAGTGCACCCGATACAAATCAGCAGGGCCTGGGGGCTAGGAGGGCCCGTGCTCGGTGTTGTAGTTAGAGTTTGTCCTGTCTCCAGTCTGAGCAGCCAGAGGCAGAGTTGAAGATCTGAAAGAATATCTTTAAAAAAAAAATCAGAACCGTCAGCCAGACAGCTCTGTTTTTTTTAAAGCCGGTCTTTAAGGTCACATTCACTGAGTTGCTGCGTTGCTGCTTCCGATCTTCAGGTAGCTTCGAGATTCTGATTTTTTTTTAAGCCAGTCAACCATGAAACTGCTCGAAGGTCAAACTGATGGCAGAGCAGTGATTAGAGGAGCAGCAGGTGCGGGAAAGATAGAGCTGCTCGTCCAATGGCAGATCCTGTTTTTCCCACTTGTGCGCTGGCCTCCAAAATATTTCTCAGTGCCTTCAGTTAATATGGAATGGATTTTTTTTTTCTGAATCAATTACTCTGGGATTTATGCATACAACTCATGGAAAAAAAGGAAACAAGGGTGATCAGAAAAGGAGGATGTGCATTTAGAGGTGGTCATGCTAGGGGAGAGGGTGGTGGTGGGTGGGTAGAGAGTGAAGGAGAGGAAGGGTTGGAAATAAAGCCTCCATCTATAATCACATCAACCATGGCGAGTGAGAGGAAGACAAAGGTTATTATGGAAATGTGTGCAGGAGGAGTGGAAAAGCAGCAAAGATTTCTTGGACTCTCCAGTTTTGCAGGTATCATTTGCGGGGGTGAGTAGTTAACAAAGCTGGAATTGAAACTAGGCTGTTTAAGGTTTCAATCGAAAACCTATCTGTTTATGTTTTCTAGGGAATCAGATGAATAAACATATATTTGAACTTAAAAATACATTACAATAAAGCGAATCTTCTTCAGGGACCAGCGGTGGAGAGATCCACAGAATACCATTTCTCTTGGCATAAGTAATCATTAGCGTTTTCAGCAGCATCAAATTCATGGAGCTAAAAGGTTAAGGCCAACATGCAAGAGTCTTTCAGCTACACTGAACGATTTGTGATGATATCTTCAGGAAGCCAAGGAGAAGAAGCAGAAAATGAAAGAACAGCAAGGAGTCTCCTCTGGTAATGAGGCCAGACCAAACCCGGGGAAGCTGTCACTCAGCCCCGTGCAAGGCTGGACCCAGCTGTCATCTATGTCCACAGCATGAGCCACACCCAGGGAATTGGGACTTTGCTTCTAGTGATACTGAGTTATCTTGAACAAGGTCAGTCAGCGCTGTGTCAGTGTGTCCGGGGAGGAAGGAGAGAGCTTAGGCAGCAACTAGTGAATGGGCCCATCCCCTGTCCTCCTTCCTCCCTCTTTACATCTACAAATCTCCAACTGTTACGACCACAGCAGATGTTATTTGCTGAGCAAGCCAGATCCCAGAGGGAAACCTGTCTTACTGATCATAAACTTTCTTTTTGAAAACAAGAAGGAAATGCTACTGACCACAAAAGCATAGAACTCCAGTAACACCTTTAAGATTTTTAAATAATTTATTAAAAAGCACATAAGATTGAGGTTAAAACAGTCATACAGAACAGCCCTCAAAAAAACCCACTTGGCCAAAACACACAAGTAATCTACCTTCTTGGCAACAACTCCCTTACAGACTTTAACTATAAAAATCCAGTAATATTACTCAAGGCAAAGAATTGTTGTCACTTTAATAAATGTATACCACATGACTCCTCAAACACTTCTACTCAGGTTCAGAAACAGACTGCTTTATGAAAGCAAAGGCTTTTCTTTCTTGAAAGTGGATGGCCTTCTTCAACTCAAATTCTTTGCAGCTTTTCAGGACTCCAGCACTCAGAAGCTGTCCTCAGTGGGTTGACCTCCCACAGCCACAAACTCAGCTGAACATCTTTCCTTAAATATCTTTTTCCCTGTTCATTGGCCTCAACATCTCTTTGAGCTCAACTTCTCCAAATATAAAAATCTGTATGTTCTCCTCTTGCCTATACTTCTGGGTCAATAAAATTCAACATACCTCCCCCAGTTCACCTATGAAACAGCTGGAAGTTGTAAAAGTTCCTTGTCACTTCTAAACTTCCATTTAAAATTCAACAGCCAAAAAACCAGGAGCAGAATTTTGTGCTTGGCATACGGGGGGTGGGGGGTGGGGGGCAGGCCCCTCACGTCAGCACGCAAAATGACGCACGGTGAAGTTGGGCAAATGTCCCGACGTCACCACGCGCCATCGCGATATTTCACTGAGCGGGCGCGTGATGAAGTTTGAAACACACCCGCCATTAATTAACGGGTCATTTAAGGCCCTTAAATCGGTAATCGACGCCAATTTTCAGGCTTGGCGCACTGGCGCAACAGGCAGACAGGCGGGTAAGAGAAATTGTAATAATACTCATCCACGGGCAGAATAAGAGGGCTCAATGGGGTTGTCAATCTGGTCTGTGAGTACTTATTGCAAAAAGTTTTTTAAACTTCCCTGTGTGATCTGTAGCAGTTCAGCACGAATTCCAGCAGCTTTCTGTGTACTTTGAACGTTCAATTCAGCACTCTGCAATCAGTAATCTTTATTGGGCCAGCAGCTTTCTGGAGGCCTCCATTTAGCCTGGGTATGGGTTCTGACATGTCCACTGGATGCGGCTCCTCTGAGGAGGAAGGGAGGGCTAGAAGGGGGAGGAGGCCAGGAGTGCACAATCAGATTCCAGTGGAACCGCCTTTGGGAGGACAGGCACAGGCACAAGGGGCGCAGGGCCAAGAGGTTGTCCAAGGTGAAAGGAGCCACAGAAGATGCCAATATCCCGCTGCCAGGGTATACAGGCAGCGAAGCAGCTACCTCAATATGACTGAGGTGCAATGCCAAAGGAGGGAGACAGTCAAATACATCTGTCAGATGATTGGCCCTGAGATCTCCCCTAACTGTGTGGGTGAACACCCTATGCCAGCAGCTCTGAAGCTCACAGTTGCCCTCCACTTCTATGCGTCTGGCTCCTTCCAGGGCTCGGTGGGTGATCTTTGAGGTTTCTCCCTATCAGCTGTTCACACTTGTGTCAAGCAGGTTACAGACGCTTTGTTCAGATGGGCATTGACCTTCAACCACTTCCGCTGCGACCAGACAAGTCAGGCACAGCGAACCAGAGGCTTCGCAGCGATTGCTGGCTTCCCCCACGTCCAGGGTGCAATAGACTGCACACATGTGGCCATCAAGGTGCCAGCAGGTGAGCTCGGTGCCTTCGTCAACAGGAAGGGCTTCCAGTCCATGAACGTGCAGATAGTGTGTGATCACAGGATGCAGATTCTGCAAGTCTGTGCAAGGTACCCAGGCAGCTCCCATGACGCCTACATCCTCAGACACTCCCAGGTGCCCGGGCTCTTCAGTGCTCCTGCCCGGCTGGATGGATGGCTGCTGGGTGACATGGGCTATCTCCTCAGAGGGTGGCTCATGACGCCTCTCCGCCGTCCAAGAACAGAAGCTGAGTAGCAGTCCAATAGGAGCAGCACCACAAGGGCTGTGGCGGAGAGAGCCATCGGTCTTCTCAAAATGCGCTTTTGATGCCTGGACCACTCAGGGGTGCACTCCAGTATCCCCAGATCATGTCTCTGTGATAGTGGTTGCATGCTGTGCTCTGCACAATCTTGCAGTGGGAAGGGAGGATGCAGTGGATGATGAAGACATTGACGCAGTAGATGCAGCTGCACACAATGAGTCCAGCACTGATTCTGAGGATGAGGAGGCACAGGGAAATGATGGGGGGCTAAATGCTGATCAGGGACTACACCAAGGAGGCAGGGACACCTGGGACATTTCAATCCAATGAACCTTCAGCTAGCTCCACACAAATAGATCAGGAGGACCAGCCTTGTCTGGAGCTTCCATACGTAGCACTTAAGTGCTACATCTGTCACTTCATCAGCTGCAACTCAGGGCTTTGGACATAAACCTCAATGTCCACTCAAACACTCATGACATGTATGTAAAACATACAAATGCAGAACAAAGGAGCCACCCTCAGCCATGTTAACATATCTGGTTTTAATTTTCTTCATCATAAGATTGCACAAAATGAAAACAAAACGTTTTTCAACCATAAACAAATAATAATTTCCTAATTTAGGGCCAACACAAAAGTTGAGAAACCCGTGGTGTGTCTAAGGTGCCTTATGCTTACGTTTATGGGCACTACATCTTGGTGCCACCCCATCGCTGGGAGTGGCATCTGAGACAGCCTGCTGACTCTGCTGTCCTGTTGGCCTCGATAACCTTGGCGGCCATCCTCTGGCTGTGGAGCCTGTGCTGGCCCCGCCTGGGAGGGAGCTGCCAGGTCCACAGCTGGCATTTCCTCAGTCGTCGCAGCCTCACCCGACGAAGCAGTCACTGGGAGATGGGCAGAGCAGCTGTTGCCCTCATCCGGAGCGCCGTGAGAGGACCCGCAGATATGACAGGCAGCTGCCGCCCCGGACCTCCCTGCTCACCGTAGATGGATGGGCAACGAGTTGAGAAGCTTGAAGCCCACACCATCTCCCACATTGTCAATGACCAGCTGTGGCCACTGGCACTGTGAAGCCTTGCAGGTCTGAGCGTAGCCCCAGGAGAAGCTGCTTGTTCTCCTGGAAGCCCCTCTTCATGAGAGTCGCCACTCTCTCCATGGAGGAAGCATGATGCTCTGACATGAGGCTCATTGTATCTCTGATTCTCCACTTGGGCTCTTCCACCGTAGACACCAAGCGAAGCATAGTCTCATACAACAATCCCAGATGCTCCTGCACACACGGTCGCATTTCTTGCAGCTGCTGCGTTGCGGATGACTCCAGAGACACATCATGACTCACCGGCTCAGCATCTGCCTGGTCCCCTGCAGTCCTCCGGCTGCTGGCACCATCGGCACTCTCTGTCTCTGCCATCTCCTCCAGTGATTGTGAAGTGCCCTTTCCACTGTGCCCTGGGGCATTAGGCGATGTTGCAATTCCCACCGATGTGCTAGTATCTGCGCTGGTGCCTGCCTCGCAGAAATGGTGTGACGCAGGTGACAGTTAAGGGCCTTCAGGTGTGAGAGGGGGCATCTGGAATTGCTCCTGGTGGACAGGCTCTGATGATGCTGAAATTAACAACAAGGACAGTGGATCAGTTAGCGTGGACACAGCGACACACTTCACCCCTTTCCCCCAGGCTCATTATGTGCTCAACCTTCCAGAACCTATGGAGACAAATATTGGTGGGGTGGCAAATAGTCAGGAGGAGGCCCAAATATTACAGGTGGATACAGACAGGCTGGTCAGATGGCATAAGGAATGCCGAATGGGATGTTATATGGATAAGTGTGAGGTGGTGTACTTGGGCTGGAGAAACAAGGTACGGGAATACATGAGGAATGGTAGGACTGTGGAAAGTAAGGAGGATGAGAGGGGCATGTCAACAGGCCCGTTAAGGTAGCAGGACAGGTACATAAGGCGTTTAAGAAGGTAAATGCCATACTTGCCTTTATTAGCTAATGAATAGAATATAGGAACAGGGAGATCACATTGCAAGTGCAGAAAATGCTGCCTAGGCCACAGCTATAGTTCTGAGTGCAGTTGTGAAATGCACTTCACGGGAGGGATGTGATTAGAGTGGAGAGAGTGCAGAGGTCGCTGACCAGGATGAATTCTGGGCTGGAGTGTTGGAGTTATGAGGAGACACAGCATAGACTGGGGATATTTCCCCTGGAGCAGAGGAGATTGAGGGGTGACATTGAGCTTTATAATGTTATGAGGGGCATAGATAGGGTTGACAGAAAGGAACTTTTCCTCTTGGTGGAAGGATGAGTAACCTGGTGGCATTGATTTAAGGTAAGGGGCATGAGGTTGACAGGTGAGGTGATGAGCAACTTTTGCACACAGTAACGTGGAACACACTGGCTGAAGGGGTGGTGACTGCAGAAACCCTCCTAACATGTAATAAGTATTTGGATGTGCAGTTGCGATGCCATGGTATACAAGGCCATGGGGATAGCGGTCAGAAATGGGATCAGGTTGGAAGGTAGTTGACACACGCATTTTTGAAGGGCCAAGGGATCTTTGTCTATGACCCACACCTCTGCCTTTACCACTCTGTGAATGAGCAATGTTGCAACAATAACGATTCAAACAATCATCAGTGCTATGGATGGTGGAAAGACAGAGCGGATGTCACTGTGGACCTCAAATACCTGGCTGTTCCACACCAGCCTCACCACCACCTGTGGATCTGGGTGCATGGCGCCTCTCAAGCTCCAGGGCCTCCTGCTCGAATAGGCTCAAAATCATCAGCTGGGCCTGGCTGCCTCCAGTGCGCGAACACTCACAGGCTTTGTGAGCATTTTTCTCCTAAAAAACAAAGAAGACCATTCATTGCAGCTAATCGCACATGGACTCTGCACACACATGCGCACCCCAACCACAGTGGCCCATCTCAGGCCTCCAGTGCCTACTCTCCACGCTACTGCTGGTCAGTCACACAAAGATGGTACGCCTACTCCCAACCCACCCCCAATGGCCACCTTGGACATATTCTACGTCCATCACTTTAGGAAACACACGGTCTTAGCTCCCATAGCAAGGAGGCGCAACTAGGTGCGGCATCGAGGACAGCAGATAGCTCTTGGACACGACAGCTTGAGGCTCCCCTTCCACAATCTCATCACCATGAATAGGACATGTGTTGGAGTTCTGAGTATGCGCCTAGCTGCATCTCCTGCAGGCTTCCCCCAAACTAGTCATGTGCAACTAAGAGCAACACATCTCTTCATGAACCACTCAGGCTGATGTAAGCATGGGCACTATCTGCTTGACCACCCAGCATACGAGAAATGCCCAAATTGATTCAATGTAGTCACGACAGTAAGACTTGGAGGGGGGGCCCTCAAAGGCTAAGGCTGCCTGCTGGGTTAAATGCCCAATGCCAACATGGTACTCACCCTTCTGGAATGCAACAAATCGTTCAAGCGCTTACTGCACTGGATCCAGGTGCGCTGCACCATGTCACAGGAACTCACCACCTCCGCCACCTCCTCCCATGCACGTTTGATCATGTGGGGGGCCTCCTCCTCCCATCCTGGGGGACCAACACCTCCCGCCATGATGCCACCTCCTCGAGGAGGGCAGCATGGCAATCATCAGAAAAGCAAAGGGCACATTGGCCCCCCGTTGGCCTACCCTGCAGCCTTCCCTGCTCCTGTGGCAGACCCTGCAGCCTGCCCTGCTCTTCTGCCCTTCCCTCCAGAGTGCACTGCTGAGCAGACCCCCTGCGGTTGGGTCTCCAGGTGGCCATTGCGAGCAGCCTACAGGAGGCTGCCAGGCCTTCTTTTAAACAGACTGCCAGGTCGTCATTGGACCCAGCGGTCTGTGCATGCCTGCCGCAGCCTGCACACTCCCGCTATCCACGGGAGTCGGAAATGCACTGGGTGGGCCTTAATTGGCTCGCTTGCGCAAAATGGCAGCATGGCCCCGATCGCGGGCACCAATCGGGACCTCATCTGTTCCTTCTCTGCCTGCTCACCAGCCGGAAAATTTTGGCCTAGGTCTCCACTTACCTATTTACTTATAAATCCAACCTTATCATAACCTCTCATTACAAATGTATGAACCTAACACCTTGACCCTTTTATCTCTCAGTTCTCACAGACAAATTGTCTTTATTAACCCCCCCAGTTTAATTAATCATGGACATACATACACACAAACTCTTTTTAACAGAATACTACCATATTCCCAAAAATATTTTTAAAAAAGTAATGTCCATCATCACACCAACAATGAAATAATTGAGCTGCAGCATGGAGCTCCTTTTCTATGCAGAACAGGTAGTTGAAATATATAAAACAAAACCTGAGAGATTTTCTTGTAATCTGAACTGCAAGTATTGAATCATTTCCTGTAGTAATTATAGTTCTGATAAACGTAGGACTGTAGCTCTAAGAATAATTCTGTGCTGTAAGATCACATGATCTGTATAAACCAATGGATTTGCAGTGCAGGGAACCTCCAGGAAAGAGTACTTCTTTAGTTATGGAGTTAGATGCATGCATGTAGCTGCTGCTGCTGTCTTCAAAATAAAGCTTGATGTTTCCACCAAGAAAAGATGCCTGGCAAATCAACTCTATAACATTCTCCCTGTTACAGACAGGAAAGAGAGAGAGACAGAGTCAGTCTGCACTGATTTATTCTTACCGCCTGTCAGTAAGCAGAAGGTGTTTTGAATTAATCTTTTAAGGATTAGTGGTGACGTGTTTTCCGAATCCCTCAATTTTTGTGATCCAATTTCACTAATAATCCACAGCAAGTTCAAGTTATGATTAACTCAGAAGGTTAGCTTATTTTACACATTCAAAACCTGGAAAAAGGAGCTCTTACCTCTTCCCACGCTGCACACAAACATACACACAGTAAAGGAGGTGGAGAGGGGGGTGGGCGGGAGGTGAGAGAAAAAAGTGGCTTTAAAGACTATGGCAAATTAATATTAATTCATATGAATTCCAGTGTCAAATGAGGAATTCTTTCACATTGGCATTCAAGTTCAGCTGGGGAGTTGTAGTCTTTATTTTTCAGTTGATGCTGATCCCTCAAAATGAAACAGATACACAGAGAGTGAGTCAGTTCCATAGACAATGGTACAAAATCTTCCAGCAGAGCCAGACTGGATTGGGCAAGTTGTTGTGGAGCCTACTTTTTAGCTCACCAGTTCAATGTTAAAACAACAGACTGACTGTGATGCCCAAAGCTGCAATGTTAAAACTATCCAAAAGGCCAGAGGCTTGGGTCATGTGACATGGCCTATTAATGCAAAATTGCAGCTTAACAATTAGTTTCTATGCTTCTGGCCAGAATTCCTTTGTGTTTCCTTTGGACAGAGACAAGTTGCTTATTAGTATCTCTTCCAGTATCAAGAGGTTTGATCTTTCTCTTTTGTGATAGTTTAGGATGGGAGAGCCTTTTCGTCTGTAATTATTCTGCCATCATTGATTACAAGGGATTTGAACAATAAAATGTGAAAATCCAGAAGCTGAGAAAAGAATTATTTTATTCCTGAAACTGCTGGGGATATAGTCATAGTCCCAGACAGAGGGCCAACTCTGTGATCAGGTGACTTCTGGCAGCCATCTTAATTTTCTTTGTTCAGCAGAGAAAGTCCATTTTTAAAAAATAGCAATTAGGATTAAGTTTTGAATATACAATGTTGGGTTTCTTACCATAGCATAGGTATCTAAAACCCCCAAATAAGAATTTACTGTCACCATGTATATATGGTGCAATGTACAGAACATGTTAACGAGGCAGTCACCAAAATCAATGTTATCATCTGCAGTGTTATAAATAATAATGGGACATTTTCCTGTCAAATTAATAATAGTGCACGATGCTGTTAAACTAAAATTTGTGCTCTCTGGTTTGTTCAACAATCTCAGTGGGATCACCTATAGGACACACACAAACTAACACTGCATTATATTGTTGCTGCTCTTAATATTAATGACCCATGCTGCATACACATTGGATGATACTTGTAACCAGATGCCAACAATGGGTTTTTATCGTTTTACTGGGACCTTTCGTTGATTGTTTAGTGAATTGATTGGTGAATCTTGAAAGGGGAAAAATAGCATTCATGATTGAGGGGAGGGCTAAAGGGCAAGGAGAGGATACAGGGTCCAGAAGAGGAGAAGTGCTGGGGCCCTTGATTTCCCTCCCTGGCCCTGCTGGAATGTGATAGCTGTTACTTAACTAACAAACACTTGTTACGATCAGGTGAGGAGGGATTGAATGGCTTCCCTCTTTTCCCTCTTATCGTTTGTAACTGGATTTTTGTCAAAAGGATACTTGCCAATTCAGTGAGTGTATAACTGTTAATACGTTGTGATCATAAAAGGCACAATCTGGCAGGTTTTCTTAAGTTGTAACAAGAAAGAGGTTTGCTATATTACACTTAACCCAGCAAAGTAAAGTAATAAAATATGCTCTGATTTACACACACACACACACACACACTCCATGAAGCTGGAGAATAACCAGATTGTTACACCTGCATGCCATGAGCTCCAGGAAGATTGGAGGGACCCAAACACTAACAGGGAGAGGGCCAAATCTGGTCTCAAAGTAAAATTACAGCACCACTGTCTTGAAACCCCAAAACTATTGCACAGTTTAAAATTGAAACTGAAAAAGAATCTGCACGGGAGGGGTCTAAGGCAGTGTGGGAGGACTTCAGGACCCTTTGAGGGGGCACCCTCAAACTGCTTAGAATCACAACATTGAAATGGAGTGAGAGCTGAGAGAAAAGAGGAAGGCTTCCTTGAGAAGGTGCAACTGGATTCACTGCCTTTTGGTGCAGTTTAATGAGAGACTGCAGGAATCATTGGCTTCACAACACAGTTGCTCCATTTGAGCATTAACAGAAAGGTATGTGAGAATGGAAAATGCAGGCAACCATTAAGGAAGCACAGCTGCTGCATATCTGCCAAGTCATCAATGGAAGCCTCTAATGTGCTTTCTTCAGTTGGCATGGATGATGGGCCAAAGGGCATCCAGTCATTGTTGAGGTGCAAGTTGAGCTCTTTCAGCATACCAGATCAGAGATTGTAGGAGTGCCTTTGGTAAGGTGGAACATTTCATGAATGTGTCCAAACCTCTCCCAAGCTCTGTGGGATTGAGATGTCACGTATCAGAGTTGGCATCGTGGTCACCTATATATGTGATTGTGTGCCTCAGCTACAAGGCTGTATCAGCGAAAAGCTAATAGCACAGACGCAGCTACAGGGCATGACAGTGGCTCTCTGTAAGCGAGTGGGAGGTCTACCATATTTACCCAGTGTTTATTAATCTATTGCACCTATCAGTCCACAGCAAGAAGGAGGATTGAAAAATGGAGCCTGTGCTCAATGTTGCCGCCTTGATGGCAGTGATCCAATTGAGGAGGAGCAGGGCCTGGCACCAGCTAGCCCAGTTTCAAGAGGAGGCCCAGCTGAGGTCCATGGTCTAGGGGAGCCCCAGCAAGTCCTAGAGGATAAGAAGGTTAGACCCATCCCATGGAGGCAACTTGCACGACCAAGGGTCTACTGGGGAAGACTTTCCTCTCTGGAGATGAGCAAAAGACATTGCCGCGCACGTCTGCACTTGTCAAGCGATGTAGAGGATCATATCTGCCACATTCTGCAGGAGGATCTAATGCCCCATGGACTGGGAGTTCATCCCCTGCCAAAGGCCCTGAAGGTCACCACCATGATCAAAGTTATTTGTCTGCGGATCGTTTCAGGGATCCAAAGGGGACCTGTGCAGCATCTCACAGCCCTCAACACATAGACTTTTCAATGAGGTGACAGATTCCCTCTACAGTAAAGCTCATTATTTTGTGAGGTTCACACTGGATGAAGCTAGCCAGGCTGCTAGATTTCTGGGGTTTGCAACTATCTCAGGCTTCCCTATAGTACAGGGTGCAATTGGTTGCATGCATGTGGCTTTGAGATCACCATGGCAGCAGCCCCTGATGTTCATTAACAGGAAAGGGTTCCATTCACTGAACGTTCAGCTGGTGTGCAATCATCAGAAGCACATCAGGCACATTTGTGTCAGGTATCCTTGGAGTTCTCATGACTCATACATTCTGAGTCACTCCCAGGTGCCTCACATATTTGAAGGACCTCAGCGATTATAGGGCTGGCTGCTTGGGGATAATGGGTGCCCGGTCAAATGATGGCTCATTACACCTGTGTGACAACCTCAGAATACCTCGGTGGAGAGATACAACACAGTGCATAGCTCGACAAGATCCATCATCTAGCAGACCATTGGCATCCTGAAGACACGCCTCTGATGTTTGGACCACTCAGGTGGGGCTCTGCAGAATTTTCCACAGGAGGTATCCCGCATCATCATTGTCTGTCGTGTCCTTCACAACCTGGTGCTTCAAAGGGGGGATCCCTTGCAGAGGGAGACATGGAGGAAGCTGAAAGCTCCTCGGATGATGAAGAGCACCAAGAGCAGGAACCTGAAGAGGGAGATGGGGGTCGGCTTCCACAGAGGATGCCATCAAAGAAGCACGATGTGGAAGACATGCTCGTGCCACACTGATAGCCACAAGATTCCAGAAGGATTAAGGTACAGGCAACGGGCCACAGCCACATTCCTTCTGTGACTTAGTGCCATAACAGTGCGCTAAAAAGCCTTTACAGCTTAGTGACATTGAGTGAGTTCAGCATTTGGACTTCAGCCTTCAGCATGATTCATCAGGCCCTAATCTTTGGAACGGTCAGTCCGTGTATCTGTGCGGTCTCGGAAGTGAAAGTCAACACAATAGTGCAAATGCTGTGTCAAAGGACTTGATGCAGTCGTCATCAATTTAATGAGAAACTTTTAGCAGACAATGAGATGTGCACATGGTTGGAG
The DNA here is from genome assembly GCF_017639515.1 of Carcharodon carcharias. Lineage (NCBI taxonomy): Eukaryota > Metazoa > Chordata > Chondrichthyes > Lamniformes > Lamnidae > Carcharodon > Carcharodon carcharias. The sequence goes on from NC_054475.1 coordinate 115,157,594, forward strand.
AGACCATCATGGCTGCAGGTATTGTGCATTGGCACCGCCAATGAAGGCAGCCATCTCATTTACAACTCACCCTCCTAGGCTAGTGCGCATGCTTAACTCCCTGCTGTCTTGTAAGGAGTAGGGATCTAATGCATTTTGCAAACACCTCCAGTAAATCATTTGACACATCTCCCTGACATAACACAAGGGTCGAGTAACTGTCTTGAGTCAGCTACACATCACATGACTGTGAGGCTCATAAGGGAGGTGATCACTGAGTGGAAGTGTGGCTCACTCTCACAATAAGAGGGCACATAGATGCAGATGCACAACAGTTTCAAACGACGAGACCATTCTCATGAACAAATGTATTTACAAAGTTGCATGATATATACAGCGATTGAACACCCGCGCCCCAGAAATGATGTCAAAGTTTCCTAATTTTTCTAACCCTACTGCTATGTCTAGGTGTGTCCCCGAAATCCGCAGCAGAGGTGGAGGCTGACTGCTATGCTCTGTTGTCTTTGATGACTTTGGCAGCTTCCTCTAGAGGGCTGAGACTGGGAGGGCCCACACTGCTTTGGATCTCCTGCTGTGAGGCAGGTGCACCCTCCTCGGCCTGTACAGCTGGAGACGATGGTGTCACAGGCAGAGAGGATTGGGATTGGCTGGACACTCTCAGAGTTACCTGGGTGGATGGCCCTGGGGTATCCAGTTGCTGGCCCTTCTCCCTTTGGGTGCCTAAGGTCCCCTGCCTGACTCCAAGGAGTAGGGGCTCCTGGAGAGAGGTCAGTGTGCCCTGACCCCTCTCACCTAGCCACTGATGAATCCCACCAATGTCTATAGCGATGGAATGCAGATCCAAGCGTATGATCAGCAGAACCTGCTGGACCAAGGTCTCCAAGGTGGCCATCATCCTTCACATGGAGACCTCAAGGTGCTCATTTGTTGGAGCCATGACAACAGGCAGAACTCCATCCTTCGCTCTTGTTTGTTGACTACTTCTCGCAACTCTACCTGATTTTCTATCACCTATTGTTACATCCACAGCACCTTTGAGGTGGCCACTTCCAGAGGCTCATCATCTGATTCAGATTCAGTGGGCGCCTGATCTCCAGCAGCCCTCAGCGTACCAGAGACCTGGGCTGTCACTGCCTCTGACTGCTGCGGAGATGTGTCAGTGAAGTGTTCTCCAGAATGTGACCCTGAGCCTGATGTGGAACCATGACCTTCCGGGGTGTGTGTCTCTGCACTGGTGGACGGTGCAGGTGAACACAATGATGGATCTTCATCTGATGCATCCTCAGCATCCTCCTTTGAGGTGGCTTGGAGCTGGGGTTAATGAATGGTCCGGAATTCTGTTGGGGCCTACTGGCGCCTATAAGAGAGAGAAGATAGATTCAGTTCATAAGCTAGCAGAATACAACATTGCCTGTCACTCAATGTGATTATCAGGATGTGATAAACTCATGGAGAGCTCATCCGTACTGGTTTGCTGGGAGAGGCTGATCTTGCCTTCCCAACAGAGCAATTTTTGTCTTCACCTGCCAGCTTGGCGGCATCCTCCTCAAACTGGGCCAGCTCCTGGACATCTGCCGCCCCTCCTCCCATCTGGGATATCACCCTCCAGTTGTGGGTGAGCTTCACCTACATGAAGACAAATGGAATGGAATGTGATGAGTAGAGATGGAGGAGAGCATGCCTGCTATGTGTGCTGAGCCCTCCCCAGTAAGGGCTGAAGATGGAGTTTGTGCAGCATGATAGATGAGATGCTGGTGATGTTAAAGTACCCCTGAGACAATCAGTGCTGATGTGTCCTCCGCTAATATTGTGTGAGGTTCCTGAGCAGTGTAACTCTTTGAGTGCATGGTACTATTATGAGAATGAGAGATTGGAATGAGCTGAAAGTTGACTTACCCTGATGGAGTGGATGAGAACATTTATCCTCTTCCTGCACTGGATGGCGTGTCTTGGACGGGTTACCGGCTTGCTGTCCTCCCTTGCAACTGCCTCCCAGGCTGGCGAGGTGAGGCTAGTGGGCCTCTTTGAGCCATCCCTTGGATAGAGGACATCCCAGTGCTGGCGGAAACCATGGATTGGGGCCTCAAGGGAGTCATTGCTGAACCTGGGAGCAGCTTTTTACTTCATTGGAGCCATATCAAGAAGTTTCCTGCACACAGCTGGCCTGCTGAGGGTAATGTGTGTGTTTAGGTGGTGCTTAAATATGGCACCCGGACCTTTGACCTCATTAGGTAATGGCAAGATGGACAAATCATTGCCCACCCAGCCATGTGATTTGGAGAGCTACTCACTGATGCATAATTAATGAGCTTCCAAGCATGAAATCGGGTGCGAGTTCCCAACCCGCTGCCCAGCTGGAAACGTGTCACAAAACCCACCCACCACAGCACTTAGTCTGCGAAATGGAAAATTCCCCCTTTAGAGTCCAGAGAAATAAAAGGGTATACAGTCTGTGGAGGTTGGTGACTTGCTTAACTTTAGGCTGAATTTGGTAGTCTTGTGACTTCCCTCTGGTGGTCCCGATGCTTCCGGTATTGTGACAATTTAAAGGTGTAGGTGGCTGATTTGGCTGTTCTCCTGGAAACAGGAGTGTGGGGTTGATTTCCTTCAAGAAGTCTCTGTCTGCAGAACGGAAGCACCTGATGGCCACAGTCAGCAAACAGGGTTTGAAGGCTTGTAATTTGGGTTTGAGAGAGAGGGAAGAAGGATGGACCCTACTCCAGTCTTCCCTCATCAGTGTCTCAGCTGCTTTTTCACTTACTGCAGAGAAAGCAGAAGCTTAAACACACAAAGGGTGGGCCTGTCATGTAACTGTCACCCAGTGATTCAAATATGACCATTACTAGTGTATTCCCCCTTGTAGCATAAATCAGTTCATGTCTGGGAATCCTTTCTCTCAACCAGGATCCTTCTGTTCATGTGATTGGGTTTAAAGCATATTCCTAGATGAGTTCATGTCTGGGAACCCTCTGTTGAATGTTCCAGGTAATTTCCTTGATGCCTTGCTAATGGTGACAGGATATGTGCCTCCTTCATATCCTCCTGAGGTCAATGTCCTGGATGGGACTTTGCAGACGTGTTTTCATCTCAATGGATTGGAAGGTGGAGGGCACAGTGATGCAAATTGTAAGCCACCTTTGCCTGTGAGCTAAGTCATGCTCAGTCTCTGCTTTTTTAAAAAGTCTCTGTTTTTAAAGGTCAGTTTTAGTTTCCAGTGGGTGGATTAAAAAAATCATTATTTGACACAGAGCATATTTTTGTGACGCACTTTTAGATTTTGTGCTTGTCTATCATCAGACAAAAAGTGATCCAAAAAGACAATCTAATTTTCTACTGCCATCACTATGGCAATGATTTAGTACTTGGACTGTCTGAACTAACCAAAGAGTTTAAGCAATGAGGATTTTACATACCTCTTAAATGAATGGTAAAAACAGTTACATTTTAATTTGAACAAAACACATTTGAGAATTGTTTTTAAGTAAATAATGATGTTATTCATGATTGCTGCTGTTTTAGCAGATTTTCAATTTTGAAGGAAGATATAAAGGTGCACATCTTTGCAGAAAAAAAGTGAAATAGAAAAGCTTTTTTGTCTTTTCCCATAGTTTTGTTTTTAATTTCCATGAAGTGACTGAAATTTTTCTGACAATTATCTTCTCAAAGAGAATCCCAATGGATTCTCTGTTTATCGTTACATTTAAACCACATGAATGTTGATGGTGCGAATTACCAAGCATAGTTTTTTGACATAAAAATGGCTTTGCAGAGTGACGAAGTGACCTTTGGGAAAAATGTTGGTGCAGAATGAGATCCAGTAGTTTAAAGAATTTAAAACCCTATCTGCATACTTCATTAAACATCAAATGTCACAGCTTGCAGACGACTTGGATGAAAGGATTCACCTCTCAGAAGGTCAGCTTTAACCCATTTGGGGTCATTTGTTATCTTATGAGACGGAGAGCTCTAAAGGACAGGAAAAGGGGGAATATAAACACTTCTACGTCTACTGCCTAGGTATTATTTGTTTCTGAAATTTGAATTGATAATATAAATTGATATGAATAGCTGTTCAAGTACTCGAGAAGGGAAAATTTACCTGAAGCTGAAGGAGGTAATCAAATTGTTTTAAAAGAAAGGAGTGCATTCCAGGTGGTCCTTGCCAAATCTGAGTATCAAGGAAGAAAGTTTTGGGGAATTAAAATAGGACATTGACACGTCCTTTAAGTCCAAGAATACAGCTCTTTGGATCTGGAATAATTTTGAAATGAAAAATGAACTTAGGCACAACATAATGAGGGGAAACGATAGGTCCAAGAAGAGGCTCAGTTAAGTAAAATAAACAATGTGTTAATACCTTGGACCAAGTGGCAATGTTTCATCTATGTTTTAGACTGTAAAGTTCCTCCAGGGCTCATGAATGAAATGTTTATTACTGTATAAAATTGAATGAAAAGAAGTGATTGAGGATATAAAGCAAGCAGCAGGAAAATTAAAAGCAAAATACTGCGGGTACTGGAAACCTGAAACAAAAACAGAAAATGCTGGAAAAGCTCAGCAGGTCTAACAGCATCTGTGGAGAGATAAAAAAACAGAGTTAACATTTCGAGTCTATATGACTTCTTCAGAGGAGGAAAATTTTCTGGCCAACTGAGAATTTTTCTAAAATAATTTACTTGGATGAATTAGGATAAATCCAAAAAGATCTGAGAAAAGATGTGTAAGCGCATCCATGAGTAGCATAAATCACCTGGGCAAAATTCATCAAAAGATATCAGTTTGGTATAAATGTACATTCTAGTCAAAATCAGAAAAGTGTAGTTAAATAGTAACTTTCTCTTGGAGATATTTTTGTCCTTGCCTGTACTGAACAATAAGAAAAAATCAATTTGATGGTCTGGCAGCACCTGAGACATTGGGACAAGGTGGGCAACAGTCTCTAGATCCCATTGCCCCCACCCCCCCAGTTACCACCCCTACCCACCACCCCCCACCCCCAATCCTCCCCTTGATTAGGTAATCTGAAAGTCCAAGAATGTCATGTGTGGCATGATATTGGAATAGGTGTGTAAATTTGATGTGTTCCATGTGACAAAAAACTTTTTAATCAGGGGACTGACACATGCTCCACTAACTTAAGGACACTAACCTTTTTATGAACCAAGCAGGATAGAGTAAAACAGACTGGTATCTGTCAGAGAAATTTAAATCGGAGGGCCATAGAATTTGGATTTACAAAATTCAGGGATGGTTTTATTTGAGTTAACAATGAGATGTGGACAATTGAGGACCAGGGAGAAATAACTTTTAACATGGATGATTCCACAAGATGGATAATGGTGGAGAATCTTTTAAGTTCATGATTTCTTGGTAATATAGTACATAGTAGCATTCTGTACAACTTACTATGATTTTTTTCTGTCAGCATCATAATGCATGTCATTGGTCAAAATTTAACTGGTTATCATGTACGAATTGCTCAGACAAGCCCTCACAAAATTAAAGAGGTCAACAGGGAGCTGGGTCAGCAGGGATCCCCAAGTGCGGAGTACAGGGGATAATTACCAACAAATGAATTAAGTGGACGCAAACTGTTGAAGCAGTACGTAGATGTCCACATAAATTTATGAAACTTAACGTTCATAAAATGTTGATCAATTGTGGGGCTAGAAAGATGGGTAAAGAAGTAATTGGCACAGAGTTGTTCCACTCAGGTTCAAAAGGAAGGAACGTTAGAATTTTGACCATTATCTGTAGATAATTGTCCGACATACTTCGACCACAGTTAGAGCACCACATGCATCTCTGGTTGCCATATTATAAAAAGGATATAGAGGCACTGGAGAAGGTGCAGGGTATACAAGGATGATACCAGAAATGCCCTGGTATACCAATCAAGAAGGGATTGACAGGCTGAATCTTTTCTTTCTTGAAACAAGAGGGCTGAGGGGTGATCTCATTGAGGTCTTTAAAATTATGAAAGCTTTTGATGGAGTGTATATAATGGGGAGATGGTGGCATAGTGATAATATCACTGGACTAGTAATCCAGTGGCCAGCCTAATGCCCTGGGAACATGGGTTCAAATCCCATCACAGCAGCTGGTGGAATTTAAATTCAGTGAATAATTCTGGAATTGAAAGCTGGTCTTGGTGATGATGACCATGAAACTATCATGAATTGTCATAAAAAGCCATCTGGTTCACGAATGCCCTTTAGGGAAGAAAATCTTCCATCCTTACCTGGCCTGGCCTACATGTGACTCTAGATCCACAACAATGTAGTTGACCCTTAAGTGCCCCCTGAAGTGGCCACTGAGATCAAGGACAATTCGGGATGGGCAATAAATCCTGGCCTTGCCAGCAATGCCTGAAGGCATCAAGGTGTATGGGGAGAGAGTGAGAGTATGGCTTTGAGATAGAGGATCAGCCATGATCATACTGAATGATGGGAAAGTCCAGAATAGAATGCATAACCTTAAAATTGGAGCTAGGCCATTCAGGGGTGAGGTCAGGAAACTCTTATGCACAGCAGAAAATTCAGACTTGGAATGTTCTATCTTTGAAACACATTCACTTTGTTACAGATTAAAGAAAATCATGTGTTTTACAGCTTATTTAAAATCTTAATTATATTATGACGTCTTTTTCAAAGCTACTCAAAGCGATAATTGCAGTTTTAAACTTGTGTTAATTAGTACATAACATATCATTATAGCTAGTTTAAAAAAAGGTCTACAATCTATTATAGTGTGAATTCTAAAACCACAAGTGTGTCCTTTTTAAACAAAAAATAAAGGATCAGGCAATGTAAACTTGAAAATGTTGACTACTAAGTGAGGCAAAGCTCGTCAAAGGAGGGATTTTTTTTATAGTTTGTATAATGCTCGCTAGCGAGGTTTTGTGTGAAACTGACAAGCACAAGATAGTCCCACAGTTCAGTCCCTAGTGTGTGAATGCCTACACACAGTGTATTCTGCTTGTATGGGCAGTGAATTCACAAGTGTATGAAGGACCTGTGAGCATTATTCAGTTGTTAGAAAAATAGTTAAATTAATAATTGTTCTTTAATTCTGAGAAATTTTGCATTCGGAACTTTCATTTTTTTGAATACTTATGATTTGTTTTTACAGTTGTTGAGCTGGAAGCAATTACAGCAGTTGCATGAGGTAATACGATACTGTGCAGCCTGGGTGTAAGGTCTGTTTCAGTTGAAATAATGCCTTTGCAAACAGCATGGATTCTGACAAGAACCATGGAGAGCATTGGTCTGAGTGTATTTTTATAGAAATGCTTGTTGCGTTGTTGGATAATCTAGCATTGTGTGTGCTATGTTATACAATGTAGACAGCCTAAATAGTTTATGAAACTAATATGAATGATTTGATTGGTATAATAGTGTTTGAAGAATACATTTATTTGTCCTTTTCATCCCTCTTGTGCCATAACTCTGCTTTAGAATGAGTGGCCAATTTCATCTGTTGCTTTTTCTTTTAAAATGTGGAATTGAGTTGGAGCAAAATCAATTCAAAATGACCCAAACACTGATATTTCCCCCTCCACCAACCCTTCCACCCCCACCTCAACCCCCACATCCTTAACCAGTGAGAGAGCACTAAGACTCAACTTGGTGTCTGTAATACTTGCTATCCATCTGCTTTCACTTGAAACTCTAGCTTTAGCACAGCTCACTGGTTTTAATATTACTTGCATTCAGCATGTTCTCACTTATCCCTCTCTGTAAAACTATGGAGCAGGATGTTTTCCATTTCCTTTGAAACTATGGCCAGAATTTTTCCCACGTCAGGTGGACTCGGCAGGAGGCGGCGGTCGCAGAGCTGACCGCCACCCGCACTTGGCTCCGTGCCACCATTTTACGCAAGCGGGCCAATTAAGGCCTGCCCAGCATAAGATGCAAGCGGTAACACTACCTGTGCGGATGGGGTGAGTTGGGGCTAGCGCTCTTTCACACGCATGTGCGCGAAAGAGCACTTCAATCTCACTGAGGGATAAAGCTGCCTCAGGGAGATTGAAGTGCTTCTGAAATAAATAAATAAATAACATAAAAATTTAATTAAGCATGACTATGTCACATGAGATGGCACATGTTTTTATATTTCAGAAATTTAAAAAATTTGATTTATAAAAGCTTTAGGAAACCTCATCCTGCTCATGGATGAGGTTTCCTAAAAAACATAAAGGCTGCTTGGCCTTTTCGACTGCCCATCATCTGTAAGGTTGGATGGGCAGCGTAAATTTGACCTTAATTACTTCCTTAAAAGCTTTAATAGGTGGGCATGCAGCCGACACTGGTGTACGGCCGCCGAATGAAACATCGCAAAATCCCGAAGATGTCGGGACGCACGCCCAGCGTCATCGCATGACATTTTACATGTCGGCATGTCGGGCCTGCCCCCACATGCTGATTGAAAAATTCTGGCTTATGTTATCAAAAATCACAACATGTAATTTTTGAGCCTGAAAATGGAACCATATTATGGCTTTGGAAAACAGACCTTTGCTGGATTTCGATAATAAATAATAATGATTCAATCTATTTTTTGCTTTTCTAAACTCAATCACTACATCAGCAGTGTAATGATCCTGGACCAGATCCCCCTAAAGTTTTTGGTATGATCCGGTTAGTGACCAGTAACTTTTTGTTTGAAGTAGACCAAATTTGAGACCTCAGCTACTTGCTAAGGTACAAGATCCCATGGTTTTTGTACAAATAAAATAAACTTTACAACACAAAGTCAGAAAAGTTAAACAATTTATAATATCAGCCTTGTACTCTAATATTCAGAGTTAACATGAGGTGCATATGAATTAATAGGCAAACTGTGGTCATTGTATAGCAGATGCGACCAAGACAGATCCCACAGATTTCTCAACAACCCACCCCACATCTGTATCCACTGTAAGCCACACAATCTCGTTAAACTCTGTCTCCCTTATGAGGCATTTCCAAACTTTTCACTTTCAAAGGTCAAGTCTCTGAATTCCCTCAAAGTGACTCCAACTCAGACTGCCTCAACAACTGCTCAGCTCCTAGGGTTTCAATCTCATCCCCTGAGACTGTGTTCCCCTGGATTCCCGAATCTGCACTCCAGCACCAGTTCGAAGGCACAACTCTAGCTCTTCACAATGCCGAGCAGACTGCCACTGCTCTAAAGTGTTACCTATGCCCCAAAGGCCTGCAGTATGGAGTGACCAACATTCCACTGCCTTTTCAGCTTTCCAAGGCTTCTCTCATGCCCTCACTACTAGGAGTCTGTCAACAACAGCACTTTTACTGCTTTTAAAAAATTCATTCATGGGATGTGTGCTTCACTGGCTGGAGCCAGCATTTATTGTCCTTCCTTAATTGCCCTTGAGAAGGTGGTGGTAATCTGCCTTCTTGAACCATTGTAGTCCATGTAGTGTAGGTACACCCACAGTTCTGTTAGGAAGGGAGTTCCAAGGTTTTAACCCAGATGACAGTGAAGGATCGGCGATATATTTCCAAGTCAGCATGGTGTGTGACTTAGAGGGGAAATTCCAGGTGGTGGTGTTCCCATGTGTCTGCTGCCCTTGTCCTTCTAGCTGGTAGTGGTTGTGGGTATGGAAGGTGCTGCCTAAGGAGCCTTGGTGAATTCCTGCAGTGCACCTTGTAGATGGTACACATTGCTGCTACTGTGCATCGGTGATGGAAGAATGTTTGTGGATGTGGTGCCAATCAAGTGGGCTGCTTTGACCTGGACAGTTTCAAGCTTCCTGAGTGTTGTGTGAGCTGCACTCATCCAAGCAAGTGGGAATATTTCATCACACTCCTGACTTGTGCCTTATAGATGGTGGACAGGCTTTGGGAAGTGACGAGGTGAGTTACCCATTGCACAATTCCTAGCCTCTGACCTGCTCTTGTAGCCACAGTATTTATATGGCTAGTCCAGTACAGTCTCTGGTCAATGGTAACCCCCAGGATGTTGATAGTGGGGGATTCAGTGATGGCAATGCCATTGAACATCAAGGGGTGATGGTTGGATTCTCTCTTGTTGGAGATGGTCATTGCCTGACAATTGTGTGACGCGAATGTTACGTAGAATTTGTCAGCCCAGGCCTGGATATTGGCTGCAATATCATACTGCATTTGGACATGGACTGCTTCAGTATCTGAGGAGTTGCAAATAGTGCTGAACATTGTGCAATCATCAATGAACATCCCCACTTCTGACCTTATGATGAAGCAGCTGAAGATGGTTGGGCCGAGGTCACTATCCTGAGGAACCTCTGCGGTGATGACCTGGAGCTGAGATGACTGGCCTCCAACAACTACGACCATCTTCCTTTGTGCTAGGTATGACTCTAACCAGCGGAGAGTTTCCCCCCTGATTCCCCATTGACTCTGGTTTTTCTAGGGCTCCTTGATGCCACACTCTGTCAAATGCTGCCTTGATATAAAGCACAGTCACTCTCACCTCACCTTGGAAATTCAGCTCTTTTGTTCATGTTTGAACCAAGGCTGTAATGAGGTCAGGAGCTGAGTGACCCTGGCGGAACCCAAACTGGGTGTCAATGAGCAGGTTATTACTTAACAAGTGCTGCTTGATAGCACTGTTGATGACCCCTTCCATTACTTTACTGATGATGGAGGGTAGACTAATGGGGCACTTGGATTTGTCCTGCTCTTTGTGTACAGGACATACCTGGGCAATTTTCCACATAGCCGGATAGATGCCAGTGTTGCAGCTGTACTGGGACAGCTTGGCTAGGGGTGTGGCAAGCTCTGGAGCACTATTCTTCAGTAATATTGTTGGAATATTGTCAGAGCCCATAGCCTTTGCAGTATCCAGTACCTTCAGCCATTTCTTGACATCACGTGGAGTGAATCGAATTGGCTGAAGGCTGGCATCTGTGATGCTGGGGACCTCCTGAGGAGGCCGAGATATATCATCCACTCGGCATTTCTGGCTGAAGATTGTAGCAAATGCTTGAGTCTTATCTTTTGCACTGATTTGCTGGGCTCCTCCATCATTGAGAATGGGGGTGCTTGTGGAATCTCCCCCTCCAGTGAGTTGTTTAATTGTCCACCACCATTCACAACTGGATGTGGCAGGACTGCAGAGCTTAGATCTGATCCGTTGGTTGTGGTTTGCTTAGCTCTGTCTATCACTTGCTGCTTATGCTGTGTTATAGCTTCACCAGGTTGACACCTCATTTTTAGGTATGCCTGGTGCTGCTCCTGGCATGCCCTCTTGCACTCTTCATTGAACCAGAGTTGATCCACTGGCTCAATGGTAATGGGAGGTATGCTGGGCCATGAGGTTACAAATTGTGTTCAAGTACGATTCTGCTGCTGCTGATGGCCCACAGCGCTTCATGGATGCCCAGTCTCGAGTTGCTAGATCTGTTCAAAATCTATTCCATTTAGCACGGTGGTAGTGGCACACATGATGGAGGGTATCCTCAATGTGAAGGTGGAACTTTGTCTCCACAATGACTGTACAGTGGTCACTCCTACCGATACTGTCATGGACAGATGCATCTGTGGCAGGCAGGTTGTTGAGGATGAGGTCAAGTATGTTTTTCCCTCTCGTTGGTTCCCTCACCACCTGCCGCAGACCCAGTCTAGCAGCTGTGTAATTTAGGACTTGGCCAGCTCAGTCAGTAATGGTGCTACTCTTGGTTATGGACATTGAAGTCCCCCACCCAGAGTACATTCTACGCCCTTGCCGCCCTCAGTGCTCCCTCCAAGTGGTGTTCAACATGGAGGAACACTGATTCATCAGCTGAGGGAGGGATGGTAATCAGCAGGAGGTTTCCTTGTCCATTTTTGACCTGATGAACATTTGCTGCTGGTTTGACTTCATGGGGTCCAGAGTCTATGTTGCGGACTCCCAGGGCAACTCCCTCCCAACTGTATACCACTGTGCTGCCACCTCTGCTGGACCTGTCCTGCTGGTGGGACAAGATATACCCAAGGATGGTGATGGTGGTGTCTGGGACGTTATCTGTAAGGTTTGATTCCATGAGGATGACTATGTCAGGCTGTTGCTTGACTGTCTGTGAGATAGCTCTCCCAATTTTGGCACTAGCCCCCAGATGTTACTAAGGAGGACATTGCAGGGTCGACAGGGTTGGGATTACTGATGTCATTTCTGGTGCCTTGGTCGTTGCCAGGTTGTCTGTCTGGTTTCATTCCTTTTTTGTGACTTTTAGTGGTTTGTTACAAACGAGTGCCTTGCTAGGCCATTTCAGAGGACATGTAAGAGTCAATCACATTGCTGTGGGCCTGGAGACATGTGTAGGCCAGACCAGGTAAGGACGATAGATTTCCTTCCCTAAAGGGGATTGGTGAACCATTTTTACAACAATCGATTCATGATCGTCATCAGACTTTTAATTCCAGGGGTTTTTATTGAATTCAAATTCCACCATCTGTCATGGTGGGGTTCGAACCCAGGTCCCCAGAGTATTACCCTGTTTTTTTGGATTACTAGCCCAGCAACAATACCACTATGCCACCGCCTCCCCTAAAGAAAGAGGCTTGGAGCCTCTTTCTTTGCTCCTCTCCCCACTGCTTTTTCTCCCTGGCGGTTCCTACCAGTGGGCTCCTCCTCCCGGTGGTCTCCTCTGGGTGTCTCCTTCCCGGTTCTCCCTATCTCCCTGGGACCACTCCCTGCCCCATCTCCCTGTCCCCTGCCCCAGGACTCCTAGTGTTATGGCGCCTTACTCCTGGGCCCTGTGATTGGGTTTTTGCGCTGGTTGTTTCCTTACACAGGGGCACTGGGCATTTGTCCCTGGTCTGATGAACTTAAAACACTTAACTGCACATGCACAGCCTGCTCCCAACCAGTGCATGCACAAAAACTATTCTGCTTTTTCATTCTTCCTGCCAAAGTGGACATCTCACGCTTTCCATGTTATACTCTACCTGCCAATTTTTTGCCCACTCAATTAACTGACTATATTCCTTTGCAGACTCTTTGTATCCTTCTCACAACTCGCTTTCCTACCTATGTTTGTATCATCAGCTAATTTGGCTACAATTCAGTATGTTCCTTCATACACCCTGCTTGTTACATCCTCAAATAACTATTAAGAAATGGGTTAATGAATATGTTAATAAGACCATGATGTAACTGTGACATCAGTAGTCAGATGACCAAGAGGCTCCACCAGAGCTAGAAACAGAATGGACTGTGGAGGAAAGGAGCTATAAATACTGAATTATATGAGAATCCAGCTAAAAATATGGTGTTAAAAGATTAAAAAGAGTGATTCCCCTATGAAGTCAGGATTAAAATTAAAAGCAGAGTTCATCTGCTGGACAAAGGGTTAGAAGTTTGTAAACATGCCTGGGCATAATTGTGTGCTCAAGGACACCAACATCTTGTGGCATAGAATATGGTATATCCTCTAACACAAGGCAGTTCCTGAAAAACTGGCCTCTACACCACCTCAGCAAGACATTGATAAATTGTAGGATACAACAATCCAACAATGGATAACCATAAAGATGCCCCTAAATCACTTGTCAACTGAATCCTGGAAATTTAGTATAGCAAGGAAGTGACCACCATTTGCACCTCTCAGTATCCTGTTTGCTTGAAGGATGTTGACTAAAACAAAAGATGTTGTCCAGCACAAATGCTCAACATGTTGCCTGATGGTCCAGCTCTTTATGGTATAAATATTGGTGCCACACAGTAGGATTATTAGATTCAGTGGATTCACTCCAGCATCTCTCAAGGTAAAGGTGTGGCTGCTGTAGTATAGCAATAGTAGTTCTCCCCTTAACTGGGATAGACATGTCTCACCAAACTCTGTAGCTTTCTACAAGGGTTTATTTAAGGTTAATACTACTTTAAATATTGATGGATATCTTAAATATCTTTCTATAACAATATTAAGACCTGAATTCTATAATAGAAACTAGATTATACCTATTTTGCGTAACTATCAATGTTGCTATAGACTTAACATCAAATGCAAATTGCATGTTTCGTTCGTAAAAAACTTTTATATAATTTAGAAAATATATTAGGCTGAATCATCCCAGATTTGCACTCAGTGTGGTAGCAGAGGGGTGAAATGACATTTTACCCGTTGGCTGCAATGGTGGCTTTTCACGCCGTATCGTCCCAGATCTGCCACATTAATTATGCATTCCTGAGAAACATGTCGTTTCTATGTCAGGCAGGGTCTCCTCTGCTCGTCTTGTCATCATCTCGTTGCTTCATTACGCTGGGTGCCATATTTGAAGTCCAGCCACGTGCACACTTCTCAGGGCTTCCAGCCCACAATGAAGACATTGCTGCAAAAAGACATTGCCCTAAAAGGCAAAAAGACTGCAGCCCCCAAGTTCAATGACATGTCCCTCGAGTGCCTTTTGGACACAATGAAGGCTCATCATGATGACCTCTACCCTCGCTCTGGCCACAGGATGGGCAGAAACCTCACTAATCCACCAGCACAAAGACACAAACGTTAGTGGAACCTAGACATGAAGCAGGCTTGGTTTCATAATCTAGTGGTCACCACACAGACACATGTCCGCAGCAGCAGGAGGCAGGTTCATGTGAGCTCCCTCACACTCGGAGGACTGCCTGGGATCAGTCATCTGTGAAGACCGAGTCAGATGACGAGCCTCTAGATTTGGCCTTCCAACTCATCCTGGAGGGTCAGCAGAAGATAGGGAAAAATCACACAGAGCAGTTGGAAGCCCTCAATAGAGTGGCACGTGAGTTGGAGGAGTGCGTCCGCCTGCTCTTTGATGAAGTGGTGCCCACATGTGCACGTATGAAGGTCTCCATGGGAAGGATGGCAGATGCCATGGATACTCTGGTCCAGCAGAATGTGGATATGTATGCAAACCTGCACTCCATCGCGGGAGCCATGGGTGAGTCTCTGCAGTGGCAATGCGAGAGAGAAATGGAGCACATCGATGTCCCTCCAGGTGCTCTTTCCCCTCAAGGAGTCAGGCCAGGGCCCTGGGCACCCAAAGGGAGGAGGAGCGGCAGCTGGGTACCCCTGGGTTTTGCACTCAAGAATCCCAGAGGCTATCCACTCCTTCTGAGTCCCTTTGCCTGTGACCCTCTCAACCTCACCCTCTGTTACTGCAGAGGGAGCAGCTGGCCAATGAGTGATCCTGGAGGGAGAAGTGCTTGTGTGGCATATGGATCCTTCACATATTATATTTGCCTCAACCTCTTGAGCATTTTGAATGCTGCCTACAGGGGTTCGCTTTCAGTTGTCCATCTGAGCTGACCTGCATCTCCATCCATCCAATGGTCACGCTCCCATGCTACACCTAATCTCACCCACCATGACTGTTGTTTCACTTTCGATTTGGACAGCATGGCCTGGATTACATTTTCATCAGCTCCCCTGTCTTTTCCCCTCCCCTGATCACCCATTTCCTTTTCCCCCATCAAAGTTGATCCCTCGGCATGCATCACCTTCCACCATCCGGGGAAGTCCAGATGAACGTGTACATTCCATTCCTTCCCAAAAATCCCATCCCCATCCACATTCACCTCCATGAACACCTCCTCCCCACCCATAGGGTCCATGTCTGCCTCTGAGTCCCCACCAACCACCCTTGTCATCCCTTCTACTGCTATCATCAAACCCTCACCCTCCCACCCTACTGCCTCACTCTGCCCTCGGTCATTTTCAACATGACCTCATATCACGCCCACTCTCAGTTTGTGCAGCAGGATGCAGTCATGGACTCATCAGACCCTCTTTCGCATGTTCACCTGGACATGCCCCCCCTGTCATGAAGCTATTAATATATATAATATTATTGGAATTTAAAAAAAAAAATAGAGGTTTAGTCCTTGGGTGTGTCTGTGTGTGTTTTAATTGGATTAAAGCCAACTAGTCTGGGTGCTTTAATGCATAGTAGTTTTGAGATGTGAACACAGAGGTAGAGGACATTTGCATTTTGTTGAATAGAGCATTCAAAGACTAGGGGTGAAATCTTGCAACTAGCTAGGAGAGACCAAGCAATATTTTTATATTACAAATAAAATTGGCACTATGGGGTTTTATTGTTAGAAGAGGTGGAGTTCAAAAGGCCTGGTGATACAATGAGAATTTACATTCAAAAACTGCTGGGTATAACAGAACATGGTTTTGTGTGTGGAAGTCAGAGGCATATAACATCAAAGCAGCTGTAAACCTACAACTGTCTGCAAAGGAACCAAAGTGAAAGGAACCTCATTTTGAATTTGTAAGGTGAAAATGCTTTGCCTGGTGTCTGCTTAAAGTCTATGGGTTGTTGTTGCCTTAGTGGAGATTAGTTTGGGAATTTGTTAAAAATTATGATAGTAGTAATTTGTAGCCATGTGTAAACGTTTAACTTGTGAAAATTAATTAATGTCTCATGTAGCTAGATATAAAAACCTCTTGCGAACTGATGGCTTGATTCCTGAACTTAAAGCTGCAACTCAAAACATACCACTTAAAAATATAGGTAATGACAGTTGTTTAAAGTTTCCCTCTGGGATTTTAATTAACAGCCTTCGCCAACTGCTGTGTCATAACAGTTGGGGACTCTAGTGGGTAAAAATATTTCTAATCCCTTGCTTCATTTGGAATTGATGAATCTTAAGGTTACAGCACAAGAAGTACTTTGAATTCAGGAGTTGATGAGGTTTTGTAGAAGTCATGAGACTGCAAGATAGCTTTGGCAATTGTTAAGATGTGTCTGGGAGTAGGAGATATAAATCTGATTGGGTCGGGAAAAATAACCAAAAGTAAGTTAACAGAGTTGGCAGATAAGTTAAAATTGGGATTGCCTGAGGGTGCCAGGAAATCAGATCTAATTAAAAGTATAGCATAGCATCTCCAGTTGGAAGTGGAACCTGACACTAGTGAGTTACTGCTGGAGGTAGTGAGACTTCAGTTACAAATGAAGGCACTTAAATTTGAACAAGCAAAGGAACTGAAAAAGATTTGAAGTAGAAGTAAAGGACAGGGAAATGGCTTTTAAAAGGGAACAGGTAGAAAGGCAGGAGATAGAAAGAAAACAAGAAAGGAATTAGAAATTGTGAAGTTAGAGGAGGAGGAAAGAGAAAAAGTGAGGGAGAATTCCAACTGAAAATTTTGGCAGTTAAAAAGAGATACCAGCAGGTGAGGAAGGACTTATCTCCAGAGTAGAACCCAGTGGGGATATGTTTACATTTGTACAAGCTCTTCCAAAGTTTGAGAAAAAAGACATTGAAGCATTCTTTATTTCATTTGAGAAGCTAGCTAAGCATATGAAATGGCCACAGGAAAACTGGACTTTATTATTACAGTCAAAGTTAGTAGGTAGGGTGCATGAGGTATGTGCTTTGCTATCAGAAGAAATGTCTGTGAATTATGATGTGATGAACTAGGCTATTTTGAATGCATGTATGCTGGTTCCTGAAGCATACAGGCAGAAATTTAGGAATATGAGAAATCAGCCTGGGCAAACTTATATTGAGTTTGAAAGAGTAAAAGAAAGTAATTTTGACTGGTGGATACGGGTGTTAAAAATAGAAACAATGTAATCAGCTCTTAGGAAAGTAATTCCTTTGGAAGAATTTAAAGATTCAATCCCTTCAGTAGTGAGAACTCATGTGGAGGGACAGAGGGTTGATTCTGTAAGACAAGCAGCAGAAATAGCTGATGATTATGAGTAAGTTCATAAAGCTAAAACTTTTTTTTGTCAATCTTTCAAATTGGAATAGGATAGAAAGTGGGAAGGTGAAAGGAAGGTAGGTAGTCAGGGAGGAGGAGTGGTGGCTTCAAGTTCCCAGGAAGTTTTTTCTCAGAATAAAAAGGAAGGTGCTGAAGTTAGAAGTAACATTTGAAAATTGAGGTGTTTTCCTGGTAATAAAGTGAGGCACACGAAGTCAGTGTGTTGGAGATTGCAAGAAAAATCTATTGGAATTGCTGGGGTACAGAAAAGCTCTGAAAGTAAAAGTACTGTGGATTCTGAGGTTCAGGCACAGGAGAAACCAGTGGTTTGTGTACAGATGAAACAGGGAGAATCAGTGACAGGTGAAGAAGTGGGAAGGTGTTCACAGTTTACTCAAGAGAATTCTGAGGAGCAGGTTGCAGAAATGTTTAAAGATTTTGGGTGTAAAGGGAAAGCCTTTCCATGTGTTCAGGGTGGAGTAGGTAAAGATATTAAAATTTTAAGGACACTGGAACTAGTCAATCCTTAACGTTGTGGGATAGTGATATTCGCTGTTCAAAGGAGTAATGCAGAAGTAGGTTAAAATAAGTAGGGTTCATGAAGATGCTAAATCTATTCTATTGTACAAGGTAAATTTAAAGAGCAAATGGAGGACAGGAGAAGTTATAGTTGGAGTGGTGGAAAAATTGCCCATTTCAGGTGTTCAGTTTATTCTGGGTAATGATTTAGCTGGATCGCAAATGTAGGTGATGCCTATGGTAGTTGAGCAGCCTGTAGAAGTGATTTAAACAGGGGTGTTACAGAAGGAACATCCTGGATTGTTGTTGATGTTTCGAGTCCTCATGACCCTTCAACAGAACATTCTGTTGAAGAGTCATGAGGACTCGAAACGTCAACTTTGTTCTTCTCCGCTGATGCTGCCAGACCTGCTTAGTTTTTCCAGGTAATTCTGTTTTTGTTTTGGATTTCCAGCATCCACAGTTTTTTGTTTTTATCCTGGATTGTTTCCTGATTGTGTTGTAAAAAGATCAAAGGCTCATAGGGAAGAACAAGAAAAATGAGAAAGGCAGGCAGTTCAAGGGCAAGAAGAAGGTGTTGAAATCCAATTAGCTGGCACTGTGTTTGATAACATTGTTCAGGAGGAAGGAGTACAGGACAATTTAGCTAGAGTGTTTAACTCAAGGACGTTAGTGGAATTACAGAAAAATGATTTGCAATTAAAACAGTTATATCAGAAGGCTCATTCAGAAGCAGAAGCAAAATGTATTCCAGTATGTTATTACCACTGGGGAGATATTTTGATGAGAAAGTGGAGGTCGGATCATATCTCAGCAAATGAAAGCTGGAGGGAGGTGCATTGGATTGTTATCCTTGTTGGGTGTAGAAATGAGATTCTGAGGGTTTATCATGAAATTTCAATGGGGTCGGGGGGGGGTGGTGGTGTGGTGGGTGTTATTTAGGAATTAGGAAAACAAGGGAAAAAATACTGAGGTATTTTCTGAGTCATACATCTTTTACATTGGTCAACATGCGCACATTAAACAGTTGGAATACAAACCTGCTATAAGTAGATAATTTTCAATGTTTAATACAGAAAAAACTCACTTAGCCTTCTGCCATTGTTTCTTTGCATTTAAATTGTTTGTTGTACCCTTAATGGTCAGAAACCTCATCAGGCCAGACATATAAGGTTATGATGGAATTTACAATTTTCTATTCAAAAGATTCTGATGAACTGTTTTAGAAGTTAATATCAATTCTTTGAGCAATAGCATATCCTGTACACTGATTTTTGTCAAAATGGCACCATTCACATTTTAATTGAATCTGCTCATGACCTAGCATCCTTTTTTACAGCTTTCACCACTTGCAGTGTCCTGTCACTTTGCATTATTTTATTTTAGTTTCTCATTAAAAATAGATAAGCAAGATTGTTATGTGCCAGTCTTAATTTCTTAAAGTTCCTTCACTTCATTACTATTCTTCTTGTGTCCCCTGCATTCATTTCCTTTCTTCACCAACTTGCAAATTGGTACCGCGTTTCCTACTTTACAACAATCTCTACACTTAAAACGAAAAAGTACTTCTTTGGCTGTACGTGCTTTGAGACAGCTTGAGGTTGTGAAAGATGTGATATAAATACAAGTTCTTTCTTTCTATTGTGTGTTTTAACTTGCACAGACTTATTTGTCACTTCATTACATCTAAACCAAATGATGTTTCTGTTGTGGGCTTAAATATAACTTCTAATGATTTATGATGTGCCTTCACTTACCTTCTGAAATCATAATAATGAAATCTCTCCATAACTAAACACTGTGGGTTTATTTCTTTCTATGTCTTCATATTTTTGAGTTATCCCACTGATGGCTTTTGATCTGGGGAGGAATTTTCTGCCTGCCGGGCAGGAGGGCCCAACCCAATCTCAGGCGGGCGGGGAGCCGATCCCTGCCGGAGAAGTGGGTTCTGCCGCCATTTTAAGTGGGCAGGGCAATTAAGGCCTGCCCAGAGTGATGTCCGGCGGGAAGCGCTAAGTCGCTTCCTGTGCGGGCGGGGGTGGGGGGGGGGATTCCCCAAATGCGAGAGTGCTCTTTTTTGCGCATGCGCACGAAAGAACACATATCTCCCTGAGGCTAAGTGCTGCCTCAGGGAGATCATGTACACTTGCACAAACATGTCACATGAGGTGGGACATGTTAATAAATTTCACTAAAACTTTACTAAAGTTTTTTAAACCCTACATGCAACCTCATCCCGCCGGTGGATGAGGTTTCATGTTTTTTCAGAAGCCTGCTGGGGCTCCTGGCCTGCCCACCAGCCTTCAATTGGCCATTGACAGGTCGGTGAGTGCACAGCTGATTTCGCTGTGCCCCTGCCTTCCTGAAGATTTAAATGGAGCAGGATGCCGTTGGAGGTTCCCCCCGACGTCATCCTGTGTCATTTTGCGCGTCGGTGAGCGGACCCTGCCCCCTGCTCGCCAACAGCAAAATTCAGCCCCATATGTGGTTTATGCTTATTAGCTGGTAACAGACAAAGCAACGCTCCCAGTCCACCTGATGATGTGTCCACTGGCACTATGATTAATTTTTTTTCACATGCCTGCTTTTTGTGCATTGTATTGTGAATTGTATTCTCTTCACATCATTAAATAATTCTTTTTTTTATCCCAGTTCCACTCTTACACCCTTCTGCAATAGCGATTGGAATGCTTCTGTTGCAGGATTTGGCATGAAGTTAGATAGTTTTGCAATCACCCCAATAAGTCTTTTGTACTTCCTTCTTTTGTGCTGATATTGATATTCATAATTAGGTATCAGCTTTATTTTTTAAGAAATGTCGATGCACAAGAGTAAAGATTTGGATAAACAATTTCACTAGCAAAGATATTGGGCTGAATTTTACCCTTGACGGGCAGGTGGACAGCTGATCACTGCCGCCGAAATGGGCCGCGCCGCCATTTTGTGCGGGCTGGCCAATTAAGGCCCGCCCAGCAGGTTTGTGACTCCCATGTACAACGGGAAAGTCAAATCAGCGGCAGGCGTGTTCAGGCCGCCGGTTCCAATGAGGAACCGGCAGTCTATATAAAGAGTGGCCAGGCAGCCTCCTTGAGGCAGTTCACCATGGCCACTCATAGGGAAGGACATGATTTGAGGGCAGAGGAGGAAGAGAGGGGCAGGCTGCCACTGTGCCCCTCGGTTCTCAGATGCCTGCCTTTCTGTCCTCCTCCAAGACGTGTGCAACCATTGGGATGTTTTGTTTCCAGAGGATGGGAGGAGGAGGGCCCCCCACATCACCAGGCAGGCGTGGCAGGAGGTGGCGGAGGCAGTAAGCTCCCATGACGATGTGCGGCGCACCGGAATGCAGTGCCGCAAGCACTTCAATGAATTGTTGCGCACTGGAAGGGTGAGTACCACGTCAGCCTTGGCCATTTGACCCAGCAGGTAGCCTTAGCCTTTGACCCCTTCCCCCATCTTACTGTCGTTATTGCACTGGGCATCTGGTGCATGCTGGGTGGGCAAACAGATAGTGACCATGCTTACTTCAGCCTTAGTAGTTGAGGAGAAGATGGGTTCTCCCCACAGTAGATGTTGGTGTTTGTCGCATTTAAGTAATCTGGGGGCAACCTGCAGGGGAGGCAGCTTGATACATACTCAGAACTCCAACACATGTCTTATTGATGGTGATGAGATGGTGGAAGGGGAGCCTCAAGGTGTTGTAGCCAAGAGCCATCTGCTGGCCTCGGTGCCACACCTAGTTGCGCCTCCTTGCCATGGGCACTAAGACCGATGTGTTATTCAAAGTGATGGACGCTGAATGTGTCCAAGGTGTCGTTGGAGGAGGACCAGCCGTACTATCTTCTGGAGACTGATCACCAGTAGTGTGGACAGGAGCCGCTGGAGGCCTCAGATGGGCCACTGTGGTTGGGGTGCAGTGTGCATGTGCAGAGTACATGAGCGATCAGCCCCAATAAATGTTCTTCTCTGTTCTGCAGACAAAAACAGAGAACAATATGAGGGAGCAGCCATGCAGCAGTGCCTCACCAGCTATGAGGAGCAGGCCATGGAGCTGGGGAGGAGCTAGGCGGCCAGGGCGGCAGGTGTCGGCAAGGCTGGGGTGCAGCGGCCAGGTATTTGAGGGCCACAGTCCCATCCACCCTGTCTCCCCACCATCCAAAGCACTGATGGTTGCTGCAATCGTTAATGCTGCAACACTGCTCATTCACAGACTGATACAGTCAGACGTGTGGGTCAAACACAAAGGTCCCTTGGCCTCTTGAAGATGCACGTCTCTAGCATCTTCCAAAGTCGCCTTATCCCATTTGTGGCCACTATCCCCATGGCCTAACATGCCAAGGCATCGCTGCTGCACATCCAAAGGCTTATTCCATCTTAGGAGGGTTTGTACCTCCACCACCCTTTCAGCCAGTGCATCCCACGTTACTCTGTCCAAAAGGTCGTCAGCACCTCACCTGTCAACCTCATGGCACCCAACTTAAATAAATGCCATCACGTTCGTCATCCCTGCGCCAAAGGGAAATGTTGCCTTGTGTCCACCCGTTCTATGCCTCTCATACGGTATGAAGGTCAATAATGTGACCTGCAAAATCTCCTGTGATCCACGGCAAATGTCACGTGTATGCAATGTTTCCTCATCACTGCAACTCTCCAGGCCAGCATGTATCCAGGTCAGGTACCCCTGCACTCTCCCCACTTCAATGCCATCCCTCCCATGAAGCACTGATCACAGCTGGACACAGAAGTGTAGCTGTGGCCTTGACGGCGTTTTCTGCACCTGCAACATGACCTCCCTTTTCCCACATTCTATTCCTCGGCTAATGAAGTCTGGCTTCAACCTTGTTAAACGCCTTACGTTCCTGTTCTGCTACCTTAATGGGTCTGAGCAGCAAGGTCCATGTAATCATCGTGAGTTCCCACAGTCCTACCATTACTTATGTATTCCTATACCTTGCTTGTCTTGCCCAAGTGTTTAACCAAACACTTATCCACATAACATTCCATGTGGCATTCCTTAGACCATCTGACCAGCCTGACTGTAAGCGCATGTAATGATTGGGCCTCCTCTTGACTATTTATCACCCCACCAATGTTCGTTTCCTTAGGTTATTGAAGGGTGAGCGACTTATGAGGCTGGGGGGGAAAGGGATGAAAGGTGTTACTGACTGAACACTAACTGATACACTGTCCTTGTTGTGAATTTCAGCATCACCACCGCATGGCCACCACCAACACGTCCAGAGCACCCCCTCCACAACTGAGGGTCAAGACTTGCAACTCGTGGCACATCATTTCAGCCAACCAGGCACCAGCGCAGCGACAAACACTTCGGTGGGGAATATAACGTTGGCTAGTGTCCCGGGGCACAGTGGAGATGGTACTTCACAATCGCTGGAGGAGATGGCATGGACAGAGAATGCCAATGGCCCCAGCAGCCAGAGGACTGCAGGGGACCAGGCACATGCTGAGTCCGGCAGTGCTGATGTGCCTCTGGAAATGTCACCAATGCAGCAGCTGCAGGACAAGCGGCAGGATTCACGGGAGCATCCGGCAGGGTTTCATGAGGGTGTGCCTCAGTTGGCCTCTGTGGTGGGGGAATCCAGGCCGAGTGTCAGTGATGGTATGAACCTCAGGACAGAGCTTCAGCCTTCCTCCATTGAGAGATTGGCGACTTCGGTCAGATTGAGAATCTTCTGATTGGGTTATGCTCTGACCTGCAAGCCCTCACAGCGGTAGTGGCCACAGGTGGTCATTCGCAATGTGGGAGATGTTCTGGGTACCAAGTGTCGGCGCTTGGTGCCCATGCATCTGCGGTGAGCAGGGAGGTCCAATGTAACATCATGTCGGCGCAGCAGCTGCCTGTCGTCGCTGCGAGCTCCTCTCAGGGCACTCTGGATAAGGGCAGCAGCTTTTCTGCCCCTCTGCCAGTGACCGTTGCATTCGTTGATGCTGCGACAACTGGGGAGGTGTCAGTTCTGGAACGGGCCACTCCCTCCCAGGCGGGGCCATCACAGGCTCCATGGGCCAGAGGAAGGCCCGCCGAGGTCATCGAGGCCAGCAGGACAGCAGAGTCAGCAGGCTGTCTCACCCTAGCGATGGGGCGGCTCCTAGATGTAGCACCCGCAAGCGAAAGCATAAGGCACATTAGGCACTTCATGGGTATGTCACTGGTGATTTTGTGTTGGCCCAAGATTAGGGAAAAAATATTTATGTACGTCTGAGCGACGTTTGTGTTCTATTTTGGATGGAATAAAGTCAACTTTTCTGATCATGGCTGAGGGTTTTTCCTTTGTGCTGCATTTGTATGGTTTACAGGCATCTCATGAGTGTTTGAGTGGACATTGATGTTTCTGCACTAAGCTCTTAGTTGCAGCTGATGAGGTGGAAGATGTAGCACCTAAGTGCCATGTGTGGAAGCGCCAGGCAATGCTGCTCCTGCTGATCCATGTGTGTGGAGCTAGCTGAAGGCTCGTTGGATTAAATTGTCGCGGGTGTCCCTGCCTCCTTGGTGTAGTAGCGGGTCAGCGTGCTGCCCCTCATCATCACCCTGTGCTTCCTCATCCTCTGAGCCACTGCTGGATTCATCATGTGCAGCCTCATCTAATGCGTCAAGATCTTCATCTTCAACTGCATCCCCCCTTTCCAGTGCAAGTTTGTGCAGAGCGCAGCATGCTACCACTATCACAGAGATGTGATCTGGGGGGTACAGGACTGCACCCACTGAGCGGTCCAGGCAACAGAAGCGCCTCTTGGGAAGACCGATGGCTCTCTCCACCACAGCCCTTGTGGTGCCGTGGCTCCTATTGTAGCACTCCTCAGCTTCTGTTCTTAGATGGCGGAGAGGCGTCATGAGCCACCTTCTGAGGGGATAGCCCTTGTCACCCACCAGCCAACCATCCAGCCGGGCTGGAGCACTGAAGAGCCCTGGCACCTGCAAGTGTCTGAAGATGTAGGCATCGTGGGAGCTGCCTGGGTACCTTGCACAGACTTGCAGAATCTGCATCCTGTGATCACACCCTATCTGCACGTTCATGGAGTGGAATCCCTTCCTGTTGACGAAGGCACCAGGCTCAACTGCTGGCACCTTAATGGCCACATGTGTGCAGTCTATTGCACCCTGGACGTGGGGGAAGCCAGCAATGGCCGAGAAGCCTTTGGCTCGCTGTATCTGACTTGCCTGTTCGCAGCGGAAGTGGATGAAGGTCAATGCCCATCTGAACAGAGCGTCTGTAACCTGCTTGACACTAGTGTGTACAGCTGATTGGGAGACACTGCAAAGATCACCCGCCGAGCCCTGGAAGGAGCCAGATGCATAGAAGTGGAGGGCAACTGTGACCTTGAGAGTCGCTGGCATGGGGTATCCACCCACACAGTTAGAGGAGATCTCAGGGCAATCGTGTGACAGATAAAGTTGACTGTCTCCCTTGACAGACGGAGCCTCCTTTGGCACTGTACCTCAGTCATATTGAGGTAGCTGTTTCGCTGCCTGTATACCCTGGCAGCAGGATAGTGGCGTCTTCTGTGGCCCCTTCCACCTTGGACAACCTCTTGGCCCTGCGCCCTGTGTGCCTGTTCCTGGCCTCCCAAAGGTGGCTCCCCTGGAGGCTGATTGTCCACTCCTGGCCTCCTCTTTATTCTATCGATCCCTTCCTCCAGTCGAGATGTCAGAACCCATACCCAGGCTAAATGGAGGCCTCCGGAAAGCTGCAGGCCCAATAAATATTACTGTCTGGAGACAGCTGAGCTGAAGCTTCAAAGTACAGAGAAGGCTATTGGAAATCGATCTGAATTGCTAACAATCACACAGGCAAGTTTAAAACACTTTCTGCATTAAATACTTCAGATAAAACATTAACAACCCCTCTGAGCCCACATATCCCACCCGTGGATGAGGTTTGTTAAAAAATCAGTTACCCGCCTGCCCATTGGGCCTGTGCACCGAGCCAAAGTTCGCACGGGCTCCTCAAAATCGGCTTCAATTGCTGAGTTAAGGGCCTTAATAAGGTCTTTAATTAATGGCGGGTGTGTGTCACGCTTCATAGCGCCTGCCCACCTAAATATCGCAATGCCGCGCGCTGACATCAGGACGCTCGCGGGAGTTCAGTGCGTGACATTTTAAGCGCTGACGTGCGGGCTCCGCCCCCCCGTGCATCAACCAGAAGATTCAGCCCGTTGAACTTGCTCATTACCCAGGCTCTTCCACTTCCCTTTCCTTTACCATTGGTAATATCCTAGAAACCAGTAGCAGTGAAAGGATTAATTAAAGCATGGAGTGTTATGCAGGAGAAGTCTCTATCCTTAGCAGGCAATGGCCTGATTTTTGTGTCTCACTATATCATTGGTATGCTGCAGGTACTAATTGAGTCAAGTTTAGATCCTTGCCCCAATCAGTCCTAGCCATGCTAATAAGTTTTATTTATGATATGAAAGTCAATGCTATTCTGTAGTTGTCTATGCTTATGTTTCAGGATAACTTCCCAATTGACCTGATTTCATGCCGTGAGTTTGCCTGAAGTTCAATGTGTTCCTAATAAGGGCACGCTTTGGGCTGTGACAGGGCCAGGCCAATGTGCCCTAAATGCAGCCATGTAGCATTTTGAAGTGAAGATATTTTGAAAGTGGGAGAGACTGTGCTGCAGTGCAGGCATTTCAAGTCTAGAAATCACAGTGTTGATGAGCATACTGGATTTCATGTGTTTTGGACAGATTTATCTTCTGGCTTATCTATGGAAACTGGATGCATGATGAATACTGTGATCTGGTTGGATCATAGAGCAATCTTAAAGGGAGAATATTGTTGCAGGACTTGCCTGCAAACTTTGATTATTTTTGATAATTATTAATGTTTTTCCTCACTGCCTCAGTTTTTATAGTGAAATTACAATGCAGGTGCAGGCCATTTGAACCAACCAATCTCCATTGATGTTTATCATTGGCACAAGCTGTAGCCCTGATCCAATGATCTTGCCCTGTTCCCATGTCCCTTTTGCTTAAAAAAATCATCTAATCTATTCTTAAATGTTGACATGGTCTCTGCTTCAATTGCTTACACTGGGCTGTGCATTCCACAGGCTCTCAATCCTCCGTGTAAAAGAAAAATATCTCCTGCCCTTTGGCCTTAGATCTCATATCTGTGTCCTCTTCATTCAAGGTAAGAACATAAGAAATTGGAGTCGGCCATTGGGCCTCTCAAACTTCTCCACCATTCAATAAGATCTGGTTGTGGCCTTAACTCCACTTTCTGTCTGCCCCCCCACTACTCACCCCTCATAGCCCTTGACTTCTTCTTAGATCAAAAATCTGTCTAACTTGGCCTTGAACATATTCAGTGGCCCAGCCTCCTCTTTTCTCTGGGTTAATGAATTCCAAAGATTAACGACTTCTCACTCTGTGGGAACAGTGAATTGCTAAGTATCATGCGAGCATGCGAAATAGGAGCAGAAGTAGGTCATCCAGCCCCTCAAGCCTGCCCTGCCATTCAATAAGATCATGGTTCATCTGTTTGTGTTTCGAATACCACATTCCCATCTACCCCCGATAACTTTAGGTTCTTGTTAAGCAAGGGCCTCTGCCTTAAAAACATTCAGTGACCCCGCCTCCACCACCTCCTGAGGCAGAGAGTTCCAAAGTTGCACAACCTTCTGAGAGAAAAAAATTCTCCTCTTCTATGTCCTAAAAGGGTGACCCCTAATTTTAAAAAGTGCCCCCTAGTTCTGGACTCACCTGCAAGTGGAAACATAATTTCCATGTCCACCCTGTTGAGACTGTTCAGGATCTTATATACTTCAATCAAGGCACCTCACACCCTTCTAAATTCCAGTGGAAACAAGCCCAGCCTGTCCAACCTATCCTCAGAAGACAACTTGCTCATTCCAGTTATTAATCCAGTAAACCTCCTCTGAATGGCCTCCAATGCATTTATATCCTTCCTAAAATAAAGAGACCAAAGCAGCACATATTACTTAAGGTGTGGCCTCACCAATTCCCTGTACAACTGAAGCATAATATCCTTACTTTTATGTTCAATTCCTCTCATAATAAAGGACAGTATTCCATTAACCTTCTCAATTATATGCTGTACCTACACACTAACTTTTTGTGACTCATGCACTAGAATACCTAGATCCCTCTGCGCCTCAGAGTTCATTCTCCATTTAAGTAGTGCTCTGTTTTTTTATTCTTCCTGCCAAAGTGAATAACTTCATACTTTACCCCATCTGCCAGATTTTTATCCACTCACTCAACCTACCATATCCGTCTGCAAACTCCTTGGGCAGAATTTTATGACAGCGGGATTTTACATTCCTGCTGTTGTCAATGGGATTTATAATGGCCCACTGCATTTTACAGCCCTATCCTCGCTAAAGCGGGGCCGTAAAATTCAGCCCCTGATGTCTTCTTCACAACATACTTTCCTACCTATCTTTGTGTTGTCTGCAAATTTAGCTGCCATGCCTTCACTCCCCTCATCTAAGTCATTGATGTAAATTGTAAAAAGTTGAGGCCCCAACACAGACCCCTGCAGAACCCCACTAGTCATATCTTGCCTATCAGGCAAAGACTTATTTATGCATTAGCTTTATTTTCTGTCAACCAGCCAATATTCTTTCCAAGCTAATATGGTACCCCCGGCACAATGAGATTTATCTTTCACAATAAACTTTGATGTGGCACCTTACTGAATGCCTTCTGAAAATTCAAGTACAGTATGCCTACAGACAGCCCTTTATCCACAGCGCATGTTATTCCTTCAAAAGACTCTAATAAATTGGTTAAACATGATTTCCCTTTCATAAAACCACGCTGGCTCTTCCCAATTACCTTGAGTTTTTCTAAGTGCCCAGCTATAAGCTCTCCAATGATTGATTCTAACACCTTCCCCACAACAGACGTCAAGATAACTGGCTTATAGTTTCCTGTTTTCTGCCTCTCTCCCTTCTTACATAGAGGGCTAATATTTGCTACTTTCCAGTCTGATGGAACCTTTCCAGAATTGACGGAACGATGGAAAATTAACACCAGCGCATTGACTTCCTCATTAGCCACCTCTTTTAAGACCCCAGGATGAAGTCCATTTGGACTAGGAGACTTGTCTGCCCGCAGCTCCATCAGTTTGCTCAGTACCACTTCTCTAGTGATTGTAATTTCACTAAGGTCCTCTCTCCCTTCCACCCCCTGATTTACAGCTATAATTGGAACGGTTTTTGTATCCTCCATAGTGAAGACAGAAGCAAAATGTTTGTTTATTTCATCTGCCATTTGCTTATTATCCACTATTAACTCCCCATTCTCACTCTTTAGAGGACTAACACTCACTTTATTTACTCTTTCCTTTTTAAAAACCTACAGAAAATCTTGTTATCCATTTTTACATTTCTAGCTGGCTCCCTCTCATACTCTTAATTTCTTTCTCCTGATTAACCTTTTATTCATTGTCTGCCATTCTTTATATTCTGACCAATCATTTGACCTGCCACTCAGCTTTGCACAGTTATATGCTTTTTCCTTAAGTTTGATGCTTTCCTTAACTTCTTTAGTTAACCATGGATGGTGAGTCCTGCCCTTAGAATTTTTCTTTACAGTAGGAATATTCTTATTCTGAGCATTCTGAAATATTCCCTTCAATGTCAGTCATTGCTTTCTATTGATCTATTCCCAAGACTCATATCCCAGTTAATTTCAGCTAGCTCAGCTTTCATGCCCACATAGTTGCCCTTATTGGGCATAGTTGTTGGAGGTCAATCACCTCAGTTCCAGGACTTCGCTGCAGGAGTTCCTCAGGGTAGTGTCCTAGGCCCAACCATCTTCAGCTGCTTCATCAATGACCTTCCTTCCATCATAAGGTCAGAAGTGGAGATGTTCATTGATGATTGCACAACGTTCGGCATCATTTGCGACTCCTCAGATACTGAAGCAGTCCATGGCCAGCAAGACCTGGACAATATCCAGGCTTGGGCTGACAAGTGTCAAGTAACATTTGTGCCACACAAATGTCAGGCAATCACCATCTCCAACAAGAGAGAATCTAACCATTGCCCCTTGACATTCAATGGCATTAATCATTGATAAATCCCCCAAAATCAACATCCTGGAGGTTAGCATTGACCAGAAACTGAACTGGGCTAGCCATATAAATACTTTGGCTACAAGAGCAGATCAGAGGCAAGGAATCCTGCGGCGAGTTACTCACCTTCTGACTCACCAAAGCTTGTACACCATCTACAAGGCACAGGTTAGGAACATGATGGAATACTCCCCACTTGCCTGGACGAGTGCAGCTCCAAGAAGCTTGACACCATCCAGGACAAAGCAGCCTGTTTGATTGGCACCCCATCCACAAACATTCACTCCCTCCATCACCAACGCACAGTGGCAGCAGTGTGTACCAACTACAAGATACACTGCAGGAACTCACTATGGCTCCTTAGACAAAACCTTCTAAACCCACGACCACTAGCATTTAGAAGGACAAGGGCAGCAGATAGATGGGAACACCACCACCTGGAATTTCCCTGCCAAGCCACTCACCATTCTGACTTGGAAATACATCACCGTTCCTTCACTGTTGTTGGGTCAAAATCCTGAAACTCCCTCCCTAACAGCACTGTGGGTTTACCTTCACCACATGGACTACAACAGTTCAGAGCACCTCCACCTTCTCAAGGGCAATTAGAGGTGGACAACTAATCTTAGATCCACTCTTCTCCCTTTCAAACTGGATGTAAAATTCAATCATATGGTGATTGTGCTACCTAGGCATGCTTTTCCTCTGAGCTCATTAATTAATTCTGTCACATTACACAATACCAAGTCTAATATAATCTGGTCTCTAGTTAGTCCCAGAATGTGTTGTTGTAAGAAACTATCTGAAAAACATTCTATGAACTCCTCAGGCTACTACTGCCAATCTGCTTTTTCTACTTTTTCTTCTTGTATATTTTGTCCCGTATTGTGGTTACTGTTAGGGGGCCTGTAGACCACTTCCGCTAATGACTTCTTTCCC
This sequence comes from Carcharodon carcharias, assembly GCF_017639515.1. NCBI lineage: Eukaryota > Metazoa > Chordata > Chondrichthyes > Lamniformes > Lamnidae > Carcharodon > Carcharodon carcharias. The sequence continues at coordinate 115,188,766 of NC_054475.1, forward strand.
CTACTATTCCACATCACCACCCAAACCAACGCTACATCCTGATCTCCTGAACCAAGGTCATCTCTAACTATTGCACAAATGCCATCCTTGGTTCACAGTGCTATCCCACCACCACACCACCCCCCCCACCCCCACCCCACCTCTACCTAGCTTCCTATTCTTCTTGAATGTCATCTACCCCTCAATATTCAGGATGGATCCTCATATTTATTTACTTCAAAGTGCGCTATCAATTCGTTTACTGTGTGCTTAGCGCGTCCAGGCACAAGAGCCTTTAGTTTTGTTTTTTTGTCACCTTTGTTCGTGTATTCTTAAGATTTCTCTCTTTGACACTCCCTACCATTCTCTGACCCTTATTTCCCAAATTACTATTTTCTTCTCTTATCTTCTCTCTACTCTTTGATATGCCACATCTTTCCACATTTGATCCCATGCTTCCACTATTTAATTTAAAACCCTTTCTACTTCCCTAGTTGTGATTCACAAGAACACTGGTCCCAGCATGATTCAGGTGTAGACCATCCCAACAGTACAGCCCCCACTTTCCCCAGTGCTGGTGCCAGTGCTCCACAGCCTGGAACCCATTTCTTCCACACCAGTCTTTGAGCCACATGTTCATCACTCTAATTTTATGTGTGCTATGCCAATTTGCATGCAGCTGAGTTAATAATCCAGAGAGTATAATCTTTGAGGTTCTGCTTTTAATTTAATGCCTAGCTTCTCATCCTGACTATGCAGTACCTTTTTCCTAGTTCTACCTATGCCATTGCCACTTACATGGACCACAACAACTGGATCCTCCCCCTTCCACTGCAAGTTCCTCTCCAACCCTGAGTAGATGTTCCGAATGCTGGTAGCAGACAGGCAACACGGCCATCTGGATTCTTGGTCTCTGCGGCAGAGAAACATGTCAATCCCCCTCACTATACTGTCCCTAACTACCACTACATTCCTTGTTGACAAACCCCCACCCCCGTCACTCGAATGGCTTCCTGTTGCACGGTGCCATAGTCTGTTTGCTCCATCCTGCAGCCCCCACTCTCATCCAAACAAGCCGAAGGATCCTCAAACCTGTTGGATAATTGCAGAGGCTCACACTCCTGAACTTCTACCCTCTGGGTCCCCTTACCTGCCTCATTCACAGTCACACCCTCCTGTCCCTAACCACTGACCAAACTGAAAGACCCTATTCTAAGTGGTGTGACTGCCTTCTGGTACAAAGCATCCAGGTAGCTTTCCCCCTCCCTGATGTGTTGTAGAGTCTACAGATCAGCCGCCAGCTCAATGACTCTGAGCTAGAGTTCCTCAAGCCACAAACACTTACTGCAGTTGTGTTTGCCTTGGATTACAATGAAATCCAGGAGCTCCCATATATGGCAGCCTGGACACATCACCTGTCCTGTCATCCGTAATGTGTTTTAATTAATTACTTAATTATATCATTCACTTATTTATGTTGCTTTTTTATATATTATATTAACTTTACCACCAATTTGTATACTTCTTTAAACCTTAGGAATAGAATAGAAATAAACATTTAGCAGATACTCACCAAACAGTTAGCTCCTTACCCTGTAGTGCAGTAAGAACCAATTCTCATAGGCTGAGAGAACTAGAAAAAGCAAAAGGAAACCAAAACCTCCTCCCCTTCACCAAACTCCCCCACTCACCAAACTCTCAGGTTTCCACAGCTGCAGGATATTGCCATACACTGCCACATTCTTCAAGAATTTAAAATATCTGGTTTATTTTTTGAGTTGCGGGGTCCTGGTTATTCTGCATTTGTCTGTTATTTTGTAACCAACTATCTAGTTTAATTTTTCTTCAAGTTCGAGTTTCTGATATTTCATTTTTCTGCCATTGTTTATTGTGTTGACATATTGACTTCTGCTATTTCCATATTTGCTTCAAGTTCCTATGAACAAACCTACAATTCGTTTCAAAGAGAACCTCTGGTAATGTTAGGTCAAAATTCACTTTCAAAACTATTCAGTGCCGTCTTGTTTTTAAACACATGACCAAGTGTTTTGTATTGATTTGTGTGCCATCTCTTTCATATATATCTTTAAATGTTTTGTCCTGCGTGTTATGGTTGCTGTGGAAACAGGAGAACGTACTCATCAAAAGACACATCAAGGCCCGATATGTTAGAAGTAGCAAGGATTGCTTGGATAATTTTTTTTCTGTATTTCTGTTTAAGTTAGTGTTCTATTTGTGCTGAGTCATTGGCATTTTGTGCTTCAGCAGCATTGTTGCAGGTGTGTGGAGAATGTAGATTGGATAGCTGAGTTAGGTGCACCATTTGTTTTCAGGAGACCATGGGCTGAATTTTATAGACCTCTGCAGATGAGCAAATAGGCAGTGAGTGGACCCTTAAATGAGGGCGCCATGCCCTTGCCAGTGTACCTGCTGCCTGCCCCACCATGATTTTATGGTGGGAGAGGAGGTGTTGGGTGGGCCATCTGTTCATGGCTCAATTGAGGTCATTGAGTGAGCAATTAATGCCCAATTAAGGACCTCATTCTACCACCGCTCAGATTTAGCCATCAGATGTGTATAATCTGGAAGGTTTAACCCTGCAAGTTGGTGAGTGATGGGGAGGGTGCCTCCTTACTGGGCTCCCAGTGCCAATTGGAGGCCCCCCAACAGTTTTTCTTCCCCGTGTTCACTCCTTCCCCCTTACCCTGTCCCACAGGACACCCCCACCCCCCCACCACTGCCCCCCACCCCACCCCCACCCACTGCCCATGCTACGGTCTGCCAGCCCAGCTCCGGCAGGATCCCAGAGTTACCTGGGTTTAGGAGCATCCATGCTTCCTCTGCCTCCCAGGCCTCCTGCAGTATTGACAGTGGTCACCAACCCTGGTGTGGCACGTCGCTGCTGGCTTCCCATTGGCCCACAGGTCTAGGAGACGTGAATTCCTCCAGGTGACGAACAGAAGTCCTGCCTCATACTAATTCAAGCACCATCACTCAAAAAATTAAAGCGGGGATGAGCTGGCCTCTCCCCCCTAAAATTTACGCTGGTATGCAGGGAGCCCACCCTCCATGTATAATCCAAGTCCATGTGTTCAGAGGCTAGTGACATGATGTGTGGCATGACGTCCTGTGCTAAATTCCATGAATTTCTCTACTCATAGTGCAATTTCCTGCCTGAGTCCCAGGGGTAATGGAAGTTGCCAGCTGCTGAACAATAACAAATCACTTAGACTATGTATGACACCACCAAACTTCATCTGTTGAAGCGAGATACTTTGAAACAGATGGATGTTTCACAAGCATCATGAAAAATGACTAAGCATTCTGATACTGGATCTTGGGAATTTCCCAGTGTGAATAATTTTCTAGATCTATTTCAAAATGACTTGATTAGAAAAATTAAAAGTAACTTCCTGAAAAATGTAGCAAGAAGAGTTGAAGTGCCTTGTCAGTCAGGTGCCCCTTTTCATTCGAGAAATTTGATAAGAAGGTTATTTTATACAGAAAAAGTACTAGGCCATGTAGCCCCTTGAGCCTCCAGTATTCGATTAGATCATTACTAATCTCTGCATCTACTCCATTTAACTGCCTTTGATCCATATCCCTTGCATACTAAACAAAATTCTGTCAATCTTAGTCTTGAAAATTTCACTTGATTGACACAGTATCTGCAGCTTTCTGGGGAAGAGAGTTCCAGAATTCTTCTTCCCTTTGTGTGCAAATGTACTTCCTGATTCCATTCCTGAATAAGCTGGCTGTAATTCTAAGATTGTGTCCCCTTTGTCCTGAACTCCTCCAGCAGGAGAAATAGATCCTCTGTATGTACATGTATAGAATTCCTTTGTTACTTCAAACAGCTCAGCACAGATCCTCTGGTCTCCGGATCAGTGGAGACTGGACGTACAACCCAAGATGCAAGTTGGGACCCTGCAGAAGTCCTGACATTTCATCGGAATTACCTAGGAAATTTGAACCTCCAATTAACAATTCCCGTGCTCCCCGGGATCCTCTAAAAAAGAATCTGGCTCTGAGTTAGAGTCTGAGACTTTGGACAGTTCTGATTTACTTTCCTGGATACTTCCCCAGGAAATGTTAGACAAAAATCCTAGTCTAACACCTGGGTATCTACAGAACTGACCGTCCCCCTAATCAGTCACACTGACCATCCCACCCATGACTCCCACATCCCCCAACACCTCAACTAATGCTCTGATCCCCTGACTACTCCCTGACCCCAACTTCTCCCCGATCTCCTGGCTCTCACAACCCAACCCGACTACCCCTCCACTGACTTGACTTGACTAGCCCCCACCACCCAACTATCTCTTGACTTGACCTGATTGGCTCTGACACGATAACCTCTTCTGACCTAACCCACCTACCTTCCTCCCCCACCTGCCACCCTATCCAATCACCACTCTACCTACTTGCCACCCTATCACCTAACCCAGCATCTGCCACCCTCCCTGTCTGTGACCCTATGCACCTTCCACCCTACCCACCTCACCTACCTGCCACCCTACCCACCTGCCATCTTACTCACCTCACCAATCTACCAACCTACCACTATATCCACCTACCACCCTATTGCCTCACCCACCTGCCACTCACCCACCCACCACTCTGTCCACATGCCACCCTGCCCACCATCATCTCATCCACCTGCCACCCTACCCACTTACCCCGGCCACCTTACCCATCCTACCCATGCAATTATTCATCCACTCACCCATTCACTATTCACTAACATTCACACTGGACATTTAAGCTTACCTTACTGCAGCTAGAGCTGTTAAAAGGGGGCATGTCTCCTGTGCTGATTCTTTTCACTGTCCCCTATGTGGACTTCTGTGCTGAAGGAGTTCTTCTGCATCGTGGATCAGAAGTCTGGCCTTTTAAACATATCCAGGTCAAGCTTTTTATCTGATCAGTGTCAGACTCAGTTCCGACTTTAATCACAAGATTTGGGCCCTTGATTCATTCACCTCTCACCTTCTAAACTGAAAGGGATACCAGCCAAAATTAGGCAACCCATTCTCATAATTTAACCCTTTACCCCCAGAATCATGCTTCTGGATGTTTTAACCCTTCCAGGAGCCATTTATCCTGAATGAAGTTTGTTTCCCAAAGCTGAACACAGTAATCCAGATTTAATGTGACCCAGGTTCTATGTAATTGAAGCATAATTTCCTTCACTTTGTAAGACTTACTTGCAATTTTTTTCCTATTGGCAAAAGCATTCCTAAAATCTCTGTTTTGTTCCATAAATTGCTCTGCAATTCTGTCTGTTTTGGTCTTTACAGTGGAAGTTTTGTTGCATATACTGAACTTGTGTTATGTCCATCAACTCTGACATTATGTTCAAGATATCCAAAGCTGTCATCAACAGGATATATTTCCATAGCTCTTTCTCCCTGACCCTGCACTGATGAAAAAAGGGATTTGCTTCATAATGGATTATGGTGAATATTTTGAGTACATCATTGCTGCTTCTTAATCTTTGCATTATTAATTAGATGCATTTTCAACGAAGACACAAATCCTTTGAAATATCCAACACTGATCTGCGGTAAGCTTCTTATGAAGCATGTTCTAACTAAATGGTTTTTTACATATTTCTGTATGGATACCCACTGCGAATATTGAAATACTTGTGGGGGGTCTTGGTGGTAACTTCCAAAAGACTGCGTCAACTATCTGATGGAAAAAGGTGCTCTGATTGCAGGAAATATTTAATATGCAAGAACACACTTTCAAATGGAAAAATAGAGACAACTGAAGGTTTATTTTGATGCAGAAATGCTACTCCGTTTTTCTCACGTCTATATCCCAAACGATATCCAGTAAATAACATGCATACCATAATATTCTAAATGAGATTCCATGTGTAGTTAATTAATCATTTGGAATGGAGGTTTTCATTTTATTAGTGCTTAGCTCTGGAACATTAGGCTAAAATGGCAATATTAGTGATTAACACTGTAAGCTGGACCATTGTGTGCTCCGCAGTCCTTGACTTGAGAATTCAAGCCACCATTTTCTGGAAAATGAATTACAATCTGCCTTAGTGAGCAAAGCAGCTGATAGGGAGTGTAGCAACCAATGGCCAATACACATGCCAGGTATCGAGGCCCAATGCAGGACAGAACTAGAAATCATTAAATGTTTCCATAAAACTAATAGAAGTAAACAATTTGTGCAGATTTCCCATTTTCATATGTTAAAAATTGATTAGCTCGAATCGGATCACCCCACTTTCATAACCAAATTCTGAATCCTCACACCCACTGGATACAGCCCAAAATCACGTTCCTCTGAGCCTGAGTCCAAGCCCTCATCTCATTGCCAGAGTCTGAGCCCTTCTCCTGACACAGTTCAAATTAAGCACCCCTTCATAACCCAAGTCTTGAGCCCCTGTTCACAGCCTGACTGAATGCCAACACCTCAACAGCTAAATCTATCTTTGCACCCTGCCCCCCATTTCTCTTCTACCTGCTGCCTCTCGTCAACATTATCCAAAAACATAGCTTTAGTTTCCACCTGTACGCTGATGACACCCAGTGTTAGCTCACCACCACCTCCATGGTCTCTAAGTTGTCCAACACCTGATACTGGATCAGCAGAAATTTCCTCTGATTAAACTCTGGGAAGACCAAAACCATTGTCGCCGCTCCGTCCTTGTGTCACCACATCCATCTCTCTCCCTGGCGACTGTCTGAGGCTGAACCAGGCTGCTCACAACCTTGGTATCACATTTAACCCTGAGATGAGCTTCTGACCACAGAACATGGAATTCACTAAGATCAACATCCAGCTCTGTCCCTTCCTCAACACATCTGCTGCTGAACCCTTATTTATACATTTCTCACCTCTACACTTGACTATCCAATACACACTTGGCCAGCTGCCCAGATTCTACCTTTCACAAGTTTGAGGTCATTCAACACTTTATGTACTTTACTAACACCAAATTCTGTTCACCCATCACTTCTACGCTGGCTCTCAGTCAAACGATGCCTCAATCTTACAATTCTCATCCTTGTTTTCAAGTCCCTCCATGGTCTCACTCCTCGCTGTCACTGTAATCTCCTCCAGGCCACAACCCTCTGAGCTACTCTAATTCTGACCTTTTGAGCATCTTCAATTTTAATTGCTCCACCTTTGGTGACCATGCCTTCAGCTGCCAAGGCTCTAAACTCTGGAATTCTGGCCAAATTTTCCCGTTCTGACAGAGTCGGGGCCTGAAAATCCAGCCCACTATCTTTAAATTCTCAACCTGTTTTTTCCTCTATGGCACTCAAAGCTCTTGGCCATCTGCACTATTATTCCCTTACATGTCATATTTTGTTTATAATAATCCTGTGAAGTGCCCTGGGACATTTTATAACATTAAAGGTGCTATATAAATGCAAATTGTCGAGTATGTGCCCCAATACTTGTCACAGCCTGATTCTGTGTCCTCACTCCTATTATGGCCTTTGTCCATGCCGTCACCTCCCCACCCCTCAAGACCCAACTCTGTGGCCATACCACACCCAAGATCATGCCCATCTCTCTGTCAGGTCCCGAGTCCACACACCTCTTCACCGGGCACATCTGATATGTGTTGAGGCATCGTTTGACTGAGAGCCAGTGTAGAAGTGATAAGTGAACAGAATTTGGTGTTAGTAAAATACACCTTCCCCTGAATGAAATCCATTTATTTGACATTATCTTTCCAGAAATAGCAAAACCAGGTTTATATGCTGGCTTGTTTGGATGGTGGTAATAGCATCATTAATAAAACAAACCTGAACAAAATGGATACAGTGGTTGACCAATTATATGTGATTAAAATCAAAATTTACAGAGATTAAAAACCTTGATCATGAGATTAACTGTGATTATTTTATTGTTTAACAACCAATTAAAAACAATTGTAAATGTGGAAAGAGAAAAACCTGCTGTACATATCCAGTGTGACTGGGGATTTTGCATTGTTGTTGCTCATTTGTAATACAAAGTCAACACTGCTAACACTAGGTGTTTGCTGTAAAAAATTCACAAATTTCATTTAGATCATTTGTGCTTTGTCTTAATGTCAGGTTTTCCTAAATAATTCACTTTAAGCTCCAAGTGTGTGACTGTTTTGACCAAGACTTCAACTGTCTCCCATTCTGAATCTTACTTTCCTTCCTACAGCAAATAATATAAAGGCATTTACACGCAAGCTTGAAGACATCAACAATACTTCTTGATCGACCCCATGTTCTCTCTCATTGTATTCAACACTGAACAAATTTTAGGTAGGCTGTCAAACCTTTGGAAAGAGATTTACTAGAATGGTACCAGGGACGAGGGGATTCAGGTTTGTAGAGAGATTGGAGAAACTTGAGTTGTTCTCCTTAGAGCAGAGATGACCAAGGGGAGATTTTGTTTGAAGTGTTCAAAATCATGAATGGTTTTGATAAGATAAATATAGATAGAAACTTTTCTAAAGGTAGAAGGGTCAGTAACCAAAGGACACAGGTTTAAGGTGATTGAAAAAGGTACCAGTGGCGACATGCGGAAACTATTTTCTTTACAGAGCGGGTTGTTGTGGCCTGAGTGTATTGGCTGAAAAGAAAATGGAAGCAAATTCAAGAATTACATTCAGAAGAGAATTGAATTACTACTTGAAGGAAAAAAATGTATAGGGCTATGGGGAAGGGCAGGAGAATAGGATAAATGAAATAGCTATGGATAGGGAACAGGATAAATGAAAGAAAAAACAAAAACAGAATTACCTGGAAAAACTCAGCAGGTCTGGCAGCATCGGCGGAGAAGAAAAGAGTTGACGTTTCGAGTCCTCATGACCCTTCGACAGAACTTGCGTTCGAGTCCAAGAAAGAGTTGAAATATAAGCTGGTTTAAGGTGTGTGTGTGGGGGGCGGAGAGATAGAGAGACAAAGAGGTGGAGGGGGGGGGTGGGGGTTTGTGGTTGTAGGGACAAACAAGCAGTGATAGAAGCAGATCATCAAAAGATGTCAACGACAATAGTACTATTGTCGTTGACATCTTTTGATGATCTGCTTCTATCACTGCTTGTTTGTCCCTACAACCACAAACCCCCACCCCCCCCCCTCCACCTCTTTGTCTCTCTATCTCTCCGCCCCCCACACACACACCTTAAACCAGCTTATATTTCAACTCTTTCTTGGACTCGAACGCAAGTTCTGTCGAAGGGTCATGAGGACTCGAAACGTCAACTCTTTTCTTCTCCGCCGATGCTGCCAGACCTGCTGAGTTTTTCCAGGTAATTCTGTTTTTGTTTTGGATTCCCAGCATCCGCAGTTTTTTTGTTTTTATCTCTGGATAAATGAAAGAGCCAGCACACCACAATGAGCGGAATCTCATTGAGGTGTTGGGGGTCTTGCTTACCAGCTGGAGACCCACCCTGAGACTCATGTTCCGTCTTTTTGAGAATGCCCACCAAACCAAAGCCAATCAGGCAGTGGCAAGGCCAGTGGTGGACCTTCCCCCTGAGTCAAAATCCTGGGGGTGGAATTCTCGCCTATCAAGAGCTGCCAGCCAATCAGAGATTAGCAGCTCTTGTGCTCAGCATGCCACTGGGGAGGCTGTGGCTTCTGTTGGGAGGCAGTGGAGTTCCAAGAACATGGGGTGAACCAGGTCCACTTATCAGCTAAGTGATGGGCAGGGGGCGTGGTACGCTGGTGGGTGTGATGGGGAGAGGGGTGCAAGAGGGGGTCAGCAGCAAGAGTATGGCTCTCAGTGGCCCACCTCTCTGATGTACAGCCCCTCGATTTGGCATTGAGTGCCTTTGATTAAGGAACCCCCAACCCCCAGGAAGTGACAAGCTGGTTGCACAGCTATGGCTGCTGTGTATGCAGTGCGGTGACAAGCCCATCTACCTGCAGCTAGGTTTATACCAGCAGTGATAAGACGGGGCCCTTAGGTGGTTTTGAATTGGATACATTTGCAGGGCAAGAAGGTTGACCATGGGCCTTCTTGTCCAGAACTTAATTCTGGCAGAGGCTGGAAGGCGGCGGAATTTGAGTTTGAGTACGTCACTTCCCGTCTCATTTCATGTCCTTCCTGCCTCCAAGCTCGCCACCAGCGAGAGCACAAAATTCTGCCCTACAGGCCAAATGACCTTCTCTGCTGTATAAGTATATGATTCTCTGATTCTTTTCAACCATAATGCAGTAGTGCCATAGTTCTTTGATCCTTCATCACTGTCCATGACTACTCAATAAAACTGATGGGATTTACAGGTGGCATAACCTGATTGTGTCTTTATTGTACTTGCTAAACCTTTAGAAACTTACTCTACAGCCTTCCGGACTGAATATTAAGTTCAACAATTTTAGATCATGAACATTCTCCTCCATCCCCACCCCCTTTCCGATCCACCTTTTTTTCTTTTTTTTCCAATAATTTATATAGATTTTTCTTTTCCCACCTATTTCCATTATTTTTAAATGTATTTCCATCCATTGTTTTATCTCTACCTTTCAGCCTATTTCGATCCCTTCCTTTCACCCCACCCCACCCCCACTAGGGCTATCTGTATCTTGCTTGTCCTGCTTTCTACCCTTAATTAGCACATTCCTTAGATAATATCACCACCTTCAACATCTCTTTGTCCTTTTGTCTATGACAACTTTTGGCTATCTCCATCTATCACTGGCCCTCTATCCAGCTCTACCTGTCCCACCTCTCCCCCCCACCCCCCCCCCACCTTAAACCAGCTTATATTTCACCTCTTTTCTATTTTTACTTAGTTCTGTTGAAGAGTCATACGGACTCGAAACGTTAACTCTCCGCAGATGCTGCCAGACCTGCTGAGTTTTTCTGGGTATTTTTATTTTTGCTTTAGAAACTCAACTTTCATTTACAATTCTTAATGCTTTTCTTAGTTATTTTAATGCAATAATATTTTTGCAATATTAATTTTCACAGTATAACTTATAATACATCTATTTTCATTCTTTATTGGGAAAATTATCTTTGGAGTATTGCTAAACCAGTGCATATGTCTAAGAAATAACTAGGCAATGACATTCCCAGTCCCCACAAGCACTCAGTGTATAAAATAAAACCAGAAAGTACCCAGGTTCAATGCCAGATTAGCACTAAGTTAATCAGTCTCAGGCATGGTGGAGGGTAGGTGTGTCCCCTACAAGTTGCATTTTTTAACAGATTGAGTTTGGCATCCTAACAAATGTTTGCCAAACAAGGATATTTCTTACATGGGTGCAGTAAAGTGGAGTGCTATGTACTTCTAAGAGAATGTAGTTAACTGACCACGTGACTGTATCGACCAATTGCTATACAGTGCTGCCTCCTTGGGTACCTGTAAGTCTAGAGCTGAAGGTGATTGAAGAAGCACACATGGTGTTAGTGTTCTGTTTTTAGTTCCAATAAACCACCAATGTTTTTGTTCAGTTAATCAGTCTCTCTGCCTGTATTGCTTAAAGCACTAACTAATGTGTTACTATCAAGAGCCCATTTCACGTTTGCTGGACAAAACGAACTGGGTAACCAAAAATATAAAAATGGGTTAGGCATCCTAAGCATGATTATTGCATTTTAACTCGTCTTACCTTCTTTCTTGAAATGAAAATAGATGTATTATAGGTTATACTGTGAAAATTAATATTGCAAAAATATTATTGTATTAAAATGGAATTCCCCTGCTAAGCCTCTCCACCTTTCTCTCCTCATTTAAGACTGCTTAAAACCTATCTCTTTGACTCAGCATTTTGTCACCTGTCCTAATATCTCATTTGGTTTAATGTCAATTTTTGTGACTGTGCTCCTGTGAAGTGCCTTGGTACATTTTCCTACAGTAAAGATGCCATATAAATGCAAATGGTTATTGTTGAAGGGCGGTTAGAGCATTAATCAGAATGCCACTGCTGTTACTTTCCAATGAACAATGGTACTTAGTTCTGGCGTGCCTCAGTGTAGTAGCTTGCTGAGACTCGGGGAATTTTCAATTCCCCCCCATTCTTCCACCTGGCAGAAATGGGGCAGTAGTAGAGTTAAAATAGAGGTGGTGGACTTATCACTCCATTGTCTTTTTTCTTCAGACCTTCCACAAGATGAATAGGATGTCAACATGAATCTAAGGTGAGCCATACTAATCATTGAGGTTCTGTGATATACATTTTTACCAGTTTACTCGTGGAGCATGTGCAATGGAGGATTTGCTCAGTACACCATGGTGGTACAGTAAAAGAAATGCCAAAAGATAAATATTACAACTATTTAATAAACAGCAGAAGAATAATGTGTGCCTTTGCTGCTAGGGGCTGACTTACTCCTCCACAATCACACCTTCCATCCAATCAATTGCATCAGACTGTGGGGTTGCCTGATATTACACTGTCCTGAAACTGGTGAGGGGCAGTGGTCACCTGTTTGGTGCACGCAGCTTGTGGTCAGGTGATATAGTGAGGCTCATGCCCTAAATGGAATGGGCCTCCTGCCAGCAGGAGAGGACATCCATCTGGCAGTCTACCGCTAACCATCAAGCCTTCTGCATTAAAAATGGCTGCAATTGTGATGTATAGTTGGTTGGGTGGTGTGCATGGAATTGTATCCCACTGTGCATAGCACCTTCTGGAGATCAGCAACCTTTTTTTCAACTCTGCATCCTGTTCCAGTGGGAATCAGAATAAACCAAACTCTTTTTCCTACGATTTCCCCAGTTGTGCCTTATGACATTCAAAGATATGAGTTTTATGCTGACATTTTGCTTTGTAATTTTGTTTCAGACAGGAAGGTGGGTTATGCACTGTGTTGATCCTAGATTTTCAGTTCTACTGCTTTCAATTTGTTTCCAAACCAAACTCAATCTATTTCACCATAACTGAGCAGATATTCAAGGTTACTGCAATATAGTTTGGTTGTTTTGCTGTAGCTTGTCAATGGACAAAAGAACGTTGCACTTTAGTTAATGTGTGAAATAAAACAGTAGTTTTTTTAAAAAAAAACTTTGTTCAGAGAACTGAGTCAGCAATTCCAAATTCAGTTGCATGTTGTAATTAATGTTTTCTCACAATCAGATTGCACTTAGCACTCTTCTCAGGAAACCTCATTTGCAGTCAAAAGTGTGTGCTACCCACAAGTTGTTGCATTTTTAACAGATTGAGTGAGACAACCTAACAAATGCTTGCCAAACAAGGATGCTTGTTACATGGGTTAGGCATCTTGAGTACAATTATTGCATTTTAACTAGTCTTACCTTCTTTCTTGCTATACCTTCCATTCCTGTTGGACAAATGTTTGCTGTCTCTCACGATTCTTGGTCAAAACCAACTGTGGCAAAATGCATGCCTTCCCTTAGCTATGCCAAGGAAATATTTGCTCACCCACTGTTTCAAATAAAGGTTCACAACAAAAAAGATGGCAGATGCATAGGCCTTAGCTGACCAAGCAAGCACATGGAGCTACTGTCTTTATCTGAATATTGCTTTGCCTCCAGAAGGGAAATAGAGCATCATTGAAGGTGCCCTAGGCCAGTGTTAGGCAATTGCTAGAGCCAGATCTGGTTTGAGTCCAGAGTCAGCACCACTCAAACCCATTTGTGTCACTCTCCATGACATCTCAGTTCATTTTTGTAAGTGAAACAAGACAGCTTGGAATTGATTATGCAAATAATCAGCCATGTATAAGGCTGGGGTATGGATATAAGCTTCAGCTTCCAACCATTGCAGTAAAATGGGACAGGTGGTGACCAGTCATAAATTATTTGGAGCCAAACATCCAGAATGCTCGGAAGATTCGTTTTGAAGCCAAAGTGCTTTGATCCAAATGTGGCTATGGAAAAAGGTGAATACAAGTAATAATTTTTAAATGTGATATTATTATGTTACATCTTATACAACAAACTTGGCAACTAGTTCATAGTACTGTATAGCATCACAAAATTGCAATCTGATAACCTATTCTGCCATCAGCCAAGCTCATGGATAGTTCTGGTCTGACTGGAAATTCCTATTGTATTTGGTTCAGTACAATACAAGGAGCCACCCAGAAGCTGATGGATGACAATGTGCTTAAAAGCCAATCTATCTCATTACTGGCACATGTTCAAATCCTTGTGCCCAAAAGACTCCCTCAAGTGAGTAAATTTTGTCTGTGAAACTAGGTAAGTGGGTAATGCCTGTTACAATGTTGGTCATCCTTCAACGCTCCACTTCTGCTCAGTACAAATGGCGGCTCGAATAAGCAGGTCTGTATCTCTTACGAAGCAAAGCTTAGACACACTACACCCCATGGACTAAACACTTGAAGCTTCATATTAAAGGGTAAACTATACATTGGCCACCAGGATTTTACGGCTGGTCCCGCCCAGCCGGATATTACAGTTCTGCCAAAATGAATATAGGTTTAAATTGCTCACTGCATCCATCAGGGTGAGGCCGTAAAATCCTGGCCATTGCTGATGATGAATATACAGGTTAGCAGTTGAAAAGATCCATGTTTTATTTATACTCTTCTCAGCTGCATTTACCTTTTTCCTGAGCCCAACACAAGAAATTGCATTGAGACTCATCGGTCCTTTTCTGGACTATCCTTTACATTAATTTTTTTCATTCCAGCGCAAGTTTATTATTAAGAGTACTATCTCACCACAGGGACGTAGCAATCCGGCTGATCTGATTGAACTGCAAATGTCTGCCTTTTCATGCAATATGTGAACATTCTTTATAATTCCAGACCTACTCTGGTCTCCTTCTTTCCAGTATATTGATAGCTGTATCAGTGTTGTTTCCTCCTCTCACTTGAACTTGAAAATTTAATCAACCTTGCTTCCAATTTTTACCATTCCCTCACCTTCACATAGTCCATCTTCAATTCTTCCCTTCCTTTCCTTGAATTTCCTGTCTCCGTTTCTAGGGACAGGCTATCAACCATATTCACCCACTGACTCCCACAGCTACCTTGACTATACTTCCTTACATCCCACTCCCTACAAAGACCTTTCTGTTCTTCCAGTTTCTCCGTCTCTGTCACATCTGTTCTGAAAATGCCACTTTCCATACCAGTGCTGCAAATATGCCTCCCTTTTTTCTCAAAGTGAGAATTTTCCCACCACTCAGATCCCTGCACACTATGGTTGCCAGTGCTCTCACCCAGGTGAGTTACATTTCATGCATTTCTGCTCTCACTCTTACAACCACCTCCCAGATCCACAAGGCAGCTCCCCATGTCTTCCACCCATCAACATCCACATTGTCCAGAAGTCCTCCCCTCTGAGCATTCTAAGAGACCATTCTTTCTGCAGCACCATGATTCACCCCTGGATCATCTCCAACAACACCTCTCCTTCCCACAGCACTTTCCTCTGAGAGAGCAGTGGATGCCACGCTTGTCCTTTTATCTTTTCCGACTGTCCTAGGTCAAAAACTCTTTCCAGGTGAAACAGAAACATAGTTGGCTTCTTCCAGTTTAGTATAATGTATTCACTTCTCACAATGTTGGGCAGAATTTTCCCAGATTTGCTCTAAGTGGGTGTGAAAAATGACATTTTACCCCTAGGCTGCATTGGCGGGTTTTTGTGCCAAATCGCCCGCTTCCTGGCACGTCCCACCTCTTTAATAATACATGCACAGGAAACAGGTCAGATTGCTGATAGACAGCTTTGGATTTGCCTGCTATGCCATAACCTCAGTGCTTCCGCATTCCATGCGACATATTTGAAGTGCACCAGAGCACAGCCTACTTCATGTATACAGACCAGGACTGATCTAGGTGACAGATGGCCCTGAAAGACAGAAAGACAGCAGCTCCGAGGTGTAGTGATGCCTCACTGGAACATCTTCTGTGATGTCCTATATGCCTGCTCTTGCTGCAGGAGGTCCATTAGAGTCACCAACCCAGCCTGGTAGGCAGTGGCAGTAGCAGTCAGCACCAATGGAGCACAGAAGAGGTCAGCCATCCAGTGCAGGAAGAGGATGAATGATCTCATCCTTTCCGCCCGGTAAGTCACCCACCTCATCACTCTCAGCTCACACAGTCCCAAGCCCATCACACATCCACAGGAATTCTCACACCTCAAGGGACAATACCACTAACTCACACACATCCTCACATCTCCACCAGGTTTATATCCTCTGGAGCTCAGGTCATCATCCTGCCCATTGCTCCGCTCACCACAGAAACATTCCATGCAGTGCCATGTGTCTTGCTCACAGTGTCTCCACCTGTTTTCTTGCAGGAGAAGCTGGCCCACAATAGGAGGCAGAAGTCCACACTGGGGATGCAGTGCCCTCACTCACTTTGAGGAGCACACCATCGTGCTGGCTGGTGAGGACGTGGACCATTCCTGCGGTGATGGTGAGGTCAGAGGCAAACGCTCATGTGAGGATTCTGCACCACATCATCCCTCTCTCAAAGCAAGTGTGAATGTTCTCTTTCTCCTGATTTTGACTCTGCTGCCATGCAGTGATTATCTCTACTTTGGTTCACAGGGAGCTCTAAGCAACCGCAGCCTCAGCCAGCCAATCTTTCAGCTCCATCCAGGTCCTCACCTCCAGCCAAGAGGACACCTCTTCCATTGACGAATAAGCAGCCTGGAGGACCCATCATTGCTCTTACCCACACCCTCCACCACCGCAGAGACACACACCTCAATGGGACCTAGATGTAGAGCAGGCTTGGGCTCAAATTTGGTGGCCACTGCACGGACACATGTACGCAGCAGGAGAAGGTAGGCTCAGCTGAGCTCCCCGCACTCCGAGGACTGGGGAAGACGCATCTATGAGGTTGGATTCAGATGAAGAGCTTCTGGATTTGCCCTTCCAACTCATCGTGGAGAGTCAGCAGAAGGCGGAGGAACAACATACAGAGCTGCTGGAATCCCTCAATAGAGTGGTAGGCGAGCTGGAGGAATGCGTCCGCCTGATCTGTGATGAAGTGGTGCCCACATGTGCATGTCTGGAGGTCTCCATGGCAAGGATGGTCAATGCCATGGAGACCCTGGTCCAGCGGAGATGCACACAGACCTGCGCATCACTGCGATAGCCATGGTTGAGTTCCAACAGTGGCAATGTGAGAGGGAAATGGAGAACCTTGATGTCCCTCCAGGTGCTCCTTCCCCTCAAGGAGTCAGGCTGGCACCCCTGGGTACCTGAAGGGAGGAGGAGCAGCAGCTGGACACCCCTGCATCAACCACTCAGGAATTTCAAAGCCTGTCCTCTCCCTCTGAGTCCACTTTGCCTGTGGCCCCCTCAACCTCATCCTCTGTCACTGCAGATGGAGCAGCTGGCTCACAGAAGGTCAGCCAAAGCAAGCCCCGTGCCTTGGCTCACCAGAGGACGGATGCCAAAGTTATCAAAGTGCTCAGGCTGTCTCTACCTCTGCTGCAGATGTCAGGGCAACATTTATAAGAAATGGTAGGCCGAGAAAAGTCAGAAATTCTGAGCACAAATGGTTGCACAGGTGAACACATTTTGCCACTTTATAATCTATAAATATATTCACTTTCACTGAATAATGTGTAATGTTATCTTTCAGCTTCATTTACAGGCTTCTCAAGTCATCCCCCTGCAACTCCTCACTTGCAATTCAGCTACATGCAACTGGTCCAGGAGTGAATCTGGAGGAGAAGTGTGTGTGTGACGAGGCCTTTCGGAGCCTCGTGCCAGCCTCTCCCACGCATGCGGAGCCTTCATCCATCACACTCATCTCATTATCCCGAGCATTTTCAATGCTGCCTGCCGGGGTTCTCTTTCAGTTGTCCATCTGAGCTGAGCTGCATCTCCATCCACCCACTGATCACACTCCCATGTAACACCTGTGCCTTTCCAACATGAGGCTCTGCTCACTTTTGATTTGCACAGCATGGTCATCGTTAAGTTTTTGATAAGCTCCTCTGTCCTTTCCCCTTCCCCAGTCACCCATGTCCTTTCCCCCATCACAGGCAACACACCTGGCATCACCTTCCACCTACCCACCGTTACCCTACAGCCCGAATCCTTCTTCTTCACAAATGTCCAGGTGAACGTGCACATTCACTACCTTTATGAAAATCCCATCCCCATCCACATTAACCTCCCCGACCTCCTCATTCCCAACACCAGGCTCCGTGTTTGCCTCCGTGTCCCCACCAACCTCCCTCGCCGCCCCTTTTACCGGTTCCGAAGCATCCTAACGGCTCCCTCTGCCTCCTCTCACACTCACCATTCCATCCTATCATGCCCACCCAGAGTTCACTTCCCAGGATGCTTATACTGACTCCACAGACCCCTCCCTTGCATGTTCACCTGGACATTCCACCCTCCCCTTATACCCTCTCTCCTCTGTACACCTTCCTCTCTCTGTAAACCTTCCACCCTCTATACACCATACCTCCTCCACTCTCCAAACACCCTCTCTGCTCCGTAAACCTTCCCCCCTCTGTATACCATCCACTTTGTACACGCTCTCCCCTCCGTTCACCTCCCTCCCCACTTACATCTTTGCACCCGCCCCCCCAACTTCACCCCCCTAACACCGTTCCCCCTACTGGCACACTTCATCTTCCCACTCACACCTACACCTTCCTCTCCACCACCTCCCCCTCTCACTGCTCATCCATACTGGTCCATGGCAAAGTCCCTGGAAAATGGTACTAGCCCACGGCAAAGTCCCTGGAAGATGTTGCGAGCCCATGGCAAAGCACGTGAAGTCCCAAAGCAGGTCCAAAGCATCAGTGAAGTCCATGAAGATCTGAAATCTCTTTGAAGTCGAAGCAGCCGCGTGGAGACCTCCCACATTCTGAGAGCTGCTTCGCAGCAGAGCCATATGCCTGGGGATCCATCCGCCATCTGATGCATGTGTTCCTATAGAGTCTGGTAGCAGTATGGCTCCAGCATCATTTTCTCCTCGGATGTCCGCAATCTAAGCAAGATCCTAAAGGTAAATCCCTAATTTTGTTTGTCACGTTTGTCCAGGCTTATTCTGGACCGACATGCTTTCCCACCAGTGTAAAGGTAAATCGGATGTGGTGGGGGTGGGGGGTGATTCCAGTAGGACCTTACTTTGCATCCTATTAGTGGAATACAAATCGATTTCACGCTGGCTGCCATGGCGGAAACCATCAGTCGCTCCCGCTGTGATTTCACGCTGGAGTGAAATCAATTTCTGTCCTTCACGCCTAATTCCACCCCCCACCCCTCCCCTACCACCGCCATGACGCCTATCACAAACCAGAGCGGAAAATCCTAGTTGCTGATTCCTCTATACTGGAGAGACCAAATGCAGAATTGATTGCTTTGCGATACACCATTGTTCAGTCCACAATAATGACCCTGTCCTTCCAGTTGCATGTCATTTTCATGCATCTCCCCCACTTTCATTCTGTTCTCTCCTTGAAATCTGACACTGGAAGATAGGAGGAAATGAATTATTTGGGGCAGGAACAGGCTGACATGATCGGTCTACTGGGACAGTCCTGTTTGTGGATTTTGTGGAGGAGGTAGAAGCGGGCTGCCCGGGGTTGGGAGACCCACGGAACTCATTTCTTCCTATCTTGACTCCATTCTCTCTCCCCTTGTCCAGTCTTTTCCCACCTACATCCTCAATTCCTCTGATGCCTTACAAATTTCAGTTCCCTGTCCCTAACCACCGCCTCTTCACCATAGATGTCCAATCCCCCTACACCTCTAAACCCCACTGGGATGGTTTGAGGGCTCTCCCCTCCTTCCTTGAACAGAGGCCTGAACAATTCCCATCCACGACCACTCTCCTCCGTCTGGCTGAACTTGTTCTCTCACTGAACAATTTTTCCTTAAATTTGTCTCAGTTCCTCCAAATAAAAGGTCTGGCTATGGGTACCTGCATGGGCCCCAGTTATGCCTGTCTCTTTATGGCGTATGTGGAACATTCCTTGTTCCAGTCCTACTCAGGCCCCCTTCCACAACTCTTTCTCCGGTATATCAATGACTGTGTCGGTGCTGCTTCATGCTCTCGTTTGGACCTGAAAAGATTTATCCATTTTGCTTCCAATTTCCACCCCTCCATCACCTTCACATAGTCCATTTCTGACACTTCCCTTCCTTTCCTTCACCTCTCTCTCTCAATTTCTGGTGATAGACTCTCCATGAATATTCACTACCAGCCAACCGACACCCACAGCTACCTTGACTACAGCTCCTCACACCCTGCTTCCTGTAAGGACTCCATCCCATTCTCTCAGTTCCTTCGCATCTGTTGCATCTGATTCATGATGCCACTTTCCAAAACGGCGCTTCTGACATGTCTTCCTTCTTCCTTAACCAAGGTTTCCTACCCACCCTCATTGACAGGGCATGCAACCGTGCCCGACCCATCTCCCGTGCCTCTGCCCTCACACCTTCCTCTCCCTCCCAGAACCATGGTAGGGTCCCCCTTGTCCTCACTTTTCACCCCACCAGCCTCCGCATTCAAAGGATCATCCTCCGCCATTTCTGCCAACTTCAGCATGATACCACCAGCAGACACATCTTCCCTTCACCCCCCGCCCTGTCGGCATTCCATCAGCCCCAATGCCTCATCCCCTTCCCACGGCACCTTCCCATGCAATCACAGAAGTTGCAAAACCTGCCCCTTTACCTCTTCCTTCCTCACTTTCCAAGGGCCTAAACACTCCTTTCAGGTAAAGCAGCACTTCACTTGCACCTCCTTCAATTTGGTCTACTGCATTCACTGCTCCCAATGCGGTCTCCTCTACATTGGAGAGACCAAACGCAGACTGGGTGACTGCTTTGCAGAACACCTTCACTCTGTCTGCAAGCATGACCCAGACCTTCCTGCCCCTTGCCACTTCAACACCCCACCCTGCTCTCATGCTCACACGTTCGTCCTTGGCCTGCTGCAATGTTCCAGTAAAGCCCAACTGGAGGAACAGCACCTCATCTTCTGATTAGGCACTTTACAGCTTCCTGAACTTAACATTGAGTTCAACGACTTCAGACTATGAACTCTCTCCTCCATCCTCACCTACTTTTTCATCCCCTTTTTTCAATATTCTTCATTTTTATTTTTTATTCACTTATTTTTATTTTTATTTATTTTCATTTTTATTCATTGTTTTATCCCCACCTTGTATCCTATTTTCAATCTATTTCCCCACCACCATCCCCTCCGCCCATCCCACACTCACAAGGGCCATCTGTCACTTGTTCATGTTGTTCTTTCCAGAGTGCTTGCTTACCCTTGTCATGCTATTATCATATGCTTTCTGACCTTAATACCATCATCAGCACCTTCTTTAGCCACTACCATTAACACCCCCTTTGCCCTTTTGTCCACGACATCTCTGGCAACCTCTCCTTTGCCTCCGCCTATCACTGGCCTTCTATCCAGCTTCACCTGCTCCAGTCCCCTTAAACAGTATAAATTTATCACATCTTTACTTTTCCTTAGCCCTGAAGAAGCGTCATACAGACTTGAAGCATTAACTGTTTTTTTCTCTTCGCCGATGCTGTTAGACCTGCTGAGTTTTTCCGACATTTTCTGTTTTTGTTTCAGATTTCCAGCATCCGCAGTATTTTGCTTTTATCCAGCTTTACATGTTTCAGTGACTTTGCAATCTGTCTGACACTTGTGTTCATGAAATCTCACTCCTCATAATTCACGTAGGTTGAAAGCCATGATAAGGTGACATAACGCAGTGCATTTCATTATATGGTGGGTGGATGTATCAACAACCAGCTTGAAGGGGAATAAAACCCCAATGGTGAAGCAATTTATTTCACTTTCTCTTTTTAATTTATTTTATATCTCATTACTTTAATTTTTGCTTATTCCTCTGGCCCAATCACTGCTCATGCAATCTTATCTTTAACGAATTATGGGTAAATCATGTTATTGGTTTCCCAGGTGCTCAGTAAACCATAATTACATCATTCACATTGTATCCGTTTCTCAGTCGAAATACCATCAACCTTTGCAGATCAACTGTTTCCTTTACTTATAATTGCTTATATTTCTTACAATTCCATTGGGAAACTGCCACAATGGAGGAAGGCAAAATAAGCAATATTGAATACTTTGGTGCAAAAATTAGCAGTGAAGAGAAGATTAGAGTACTGTGGCAATTCTAAAAACCATCTTGATAGATGTGGGGGAAAATATACACAACCTTTTGAGGAGAGAAGAGAAACATAGCACAGCCTAGGCCAAGCAACCTTAATAACAAGAAGAAATATTTTTAAATTTATTCAAAAATGCAGCATCTAAAGAGCCAGTGTTGGTAATCAAATGCTAATAATAATGAAAAATATGACACGTGTTTCTCCTTTGTAGCCATTTCAACCCCACTAATTATGTCATTTTTTTCAAATTAATATCAATGCTAACCAATTTTTAAAAATTTCTGCTGATCTTTTTATTTTGCATCGTTCTACTAATGAATGTCTCAAGCTTCTGTTTCCTGTAAAATTAAAATTATTGGGGCCAAACAACCTCAAAACAAGGGACACAGTTACTTCCTTTATTGACATGTACATCTACAACTGTGATTGCCTCGCATGATCAGCTAGTGGACAATATTGTGAGAAGTTGTAATATTCTTTACTACTGTAATCGTACTTTAAGTGAAATTTGAGGTTGAGATTTGAGAAAGCTATTCAACCTGGGTGTTCCGAGCTCAAAGAAGTACAGTGCTTCTAGTACAAGGTCTTTATTGAACTGAATGTAAGATGGCTCTCCCAAGCCCTGTGCCTTATGGCAGAGGTCACATGACTATGGCAGACAGATAGGACCTTTCTTACATGATTGCATTTCAAAACCCAAACATCTCCCTTTCCATAACGAACTCCTCACTGGGGAGTGTCATTTCCATGGCACTTGTTATTG
Organism: Carcharodon carcharias; assembly: GCF_017639515.1. Lineage (NCBI taxonomy): Eukaryota > Metazoa > Chordata > Chondrichthyes > Lamniformes > Lamnidae > Carcharodon > Carcharodon carcharias. The sequence continues at coordinate 115,211,557 of NC_054475.1, forward strand.
CCACCATGGTAATGGTTGCTGTTGTTCCATTTATGTTGTTGGGGACTGGTGGACCTTTGGGGATTGATGGCCATTCTGTACCCTGTGCAGCTAGAGAGAAATCCCATCTTCCTGATCAGCCACCTTCAATGAAAGAATGGCTTCTCTTCTTGTTCGTAAATGCCTGTGGTTGTGCCAGTATATTTGGTCATTCATTTCTGCCTTGTACAATTGAGATGACAACTGTTATATGCATGTCCCAAGTTGCCACGTGGGCTGACTCCTGTTGAGAGCATTGAGGTTTGATTGGCTCTCCAATGCTCAACTCTGGCAATGGTTTGGTAATCTTGTCAAAATTAAATTTGGCCATTTTTATCTTGATTTTTTTTCACCCATGTCTTTTACTGCTTCTGGCTTCAATGCCTTTTTTGCTATTGGAAGAGTAGTTTGGGTGCAATGGAATATTTGTTTTTGGACTGCACTACTTTCCATTCTTTCAACTTGAGTATTGCCCTGTATAATCTGTGCTAGATTTACTCAATGTCTTGTGATTCCTTTGGTAATTTTCACTGCTGCCTCAGCCTTTCCATTCAACTTGGGATAGTGTGGCGTTGATGAATCGTGTTCAATCTCCCAATCTTTTGTGGAGTAGCTCAATTTTTCACTCATGAATAGAAGAGCATATCACTCATCACCCTGTCTGGAATGCCGTAATGACTGAAGTGCACTTTCAGGCATTCTACAAACTCACCGGTCATCACCAAAGTCAACTGGTCTCGCTCCCAGCAGTCAGAATAGTAGTCTACAGTGATAAGATAGATCAGTTCCTGCTAGAGTGAATAGATCTACTCCCAGCTTCATCCATGGTCTGTCTGGGATGTTATGTGTCATCAGCGGCTCTCTAGCTTGGTATTTGTTACAAACATGGCATTGGCCTTAATCTCATTGCTCATGTTTGGCCAGCAGGCACTTCTCTTACCTTCCTCAGACTTGGTTTAATTCTTTGATGACTTGCATGGATGTGCTTCAGCATCTCTCCTCTCATTTCCTTAGGGAAAATGATTCTATTTCCTTTGTACAAGATGCCATCTTCAGTGTCAATTCATCTCACTGTGCCCAAAATGCTCCATGGATGTGTCCTTGATGCTCTCAGGCAATCCTGTCATCACTACCTCTTGCAGCACTTGAAGAGTTGCATCTTGTTAGGTAGTTCGTTTGATTTGAGCAAGGCAGTTTTCTGTCAGATTCAATGAATGGAATTTTCCAAGCCCGCTGGCATGGTAGGTGGCGTGTGGGGAAAATATGGCGTGGCCTGCTTCACGATGGCATGAAGTGCAGGTCGCGATCGTCCTCTCAGCCCGCCAATGGCGGGCTGCTCCTGCCATCGATTGGCAGAGAGCTAATTGTAATACATTAGCATATAATTAAAAGGCCATCCTGCCAGGCTTTTGGAACCCCGGCGTATCGTCCGTCCACATTGGCGGGAAAGCATGCAGACGTGTTTCACAACAGCACACAGGCGACGTGCACTTGGCAGCCTTCACTTTGGGGAAACTGAGGCAAGTGAGAAGCAGCGTTCTCCACAGCTCACCTGTTGTTTACAGGCATCAGGGCGCCAGGGGTGGGGGCAAGTACTGGCCAGCCTCAGAGGTGACTGCGGAGGAGCGGGGTGTCTGGGGGCAAGTGCTGGCCAGCCTCAGAGGCGATGGCTGAGGGAGTGGGGGTGGGGTGAGTGTCTGGGGTCAAGTGCTGGCTAGCCTCAGAGGCGACTGCTGAGGTGGGTTGGGGTGGGGGGTTTGGGGGGTGGTCAAGTGCTACCCTGGCGCTGCATCCCATGCACAGACAATCGAGATGGGGGCAGGCTAAGTGAGGGCAGTGGCCACGCATTAAGGACACCTGTATAAACTGACCATGTCTCTGCAACTGAGACAGATCAGGCACAGCCACAGTGATATGATTGGGGTCGGGCTCCTAGCCTGCCCGCCAAGCAAGCAATGCGGATGCCACCAAACGCCCCATATCTTACCCACCACCCATCCCCCCAGCACAGACTTTGAGTCTGCCACCACTCTATTGGACCTCAGAGCAGTTGGACTGCACACGTTGTACAATCTCCTCACCAATGCTGGCATGTGGCAGTCACTGCTGGAGGCGCTCACAGGTCCTTGCAATCTCAACATCCTGGTTTGGACCAAAGTCCCACATGTTGCAGGTTGACAGGGCAGCCATGCAGTGCACTCATCTCTCGCCATCTGATGGGTGACCAGCACTTTCCAGGAAGCATTAAGGGGTGGTCACACAGGGCCAGAAAGGTGCTAAGTGTAGCCATGATAACCTCGTCTCTCTCTCTCTCTCTTTCATGCTGCAGGAGGACCACGTCAGGATCATGGATCCTGGTGACCTAACTGTATCCCTGATGGCCTACAGAGACTGTATAAGATGGAGGATTGAGTGACTGAGGCAGCTGGCCATGCAAAGGCAGGAATAGCAACCTTGAAGGGGCAGCATGGGCTCCTGCACACACTGCCCAGGAGCGACAGTGAGCCGTGGCTGGTCGGTGCCTAGCGACATCCAGGGTCTATAGATGCTGCCTGCCAATCCTGCAGTTGACTGAGAACCAGTGCTGCCGACAACTGTGCATGTCTAGGGACCTGGTGGCTCACATCTGCCACTTACTGCAGGAGTTGGCGCTAAGGGGACATGGAGGGCATCCATTGCCAGTGGCTGTGAAAGTGACCACGGTGCTCAATTTCTATGCCAGTGGCTGATTTCAGGGTTCCACAGGTGACCTCTGTGGGGTTTCACAATTCAACACCAACAAATGCATCCATGAGGTCATGGATGCCATCTTCTCCATGGCACACAACTTTGTGCATTTCGCCCAAGACCAGGACAGCCAGGATGCAAGGGCCATTGGATTCGCCCTGATCTTGGGATTCCCACAGGTGCAGGGTGTGATTGACTGTAATCATGTGGTGCCCATGTCTCCATTGCTGCAATCAGTGGACTTCATCAACTGCAAGGGCTCCCACTCACTGACCGTGCAGCTGATATGCAATCACCAGAAAAGTATCCTGCAGGTATGCGCACGGTTTCCAGGGAGTGAGCACGACACCTACATCCAGAGTCACTTGTAGGTCCCTGCAGTCTTCCAGGATACAGAGGCTGCAGGGTTGCCTCCTAGGGGACAAGGGCTACCTGCAGAGGCCGTGGCTGTTGACGTCCATGCAGCAGCCTCAAACTTCAGCAGAGTGCTGCTATAATGAGGCTCATGCTGCAGCTCACAACTTGGTGGAGGAGACCGTTGGGATGCTGAAGATGAGGATCCGGCGCCTGCACCGGTCTGATGGAGCCCTGCAGTACAGTCCGGTACATCGATGATTACTTCGGTGCTGCTTCATGCTCTCATCAGGACCTGGAAAAATTTATTAATTTTGCTTCCAATTTCCACCCCTCCATCTTTTTCACACGGTCCATCTCTGACACTTCCCTTCTCTTCCTTGGCCTCTCTGTCTCAATTTCTGGTGATAGACTGTCCATCAATATCCATTCCAAGCCTACCAACTCCCACAGCTACCTCGACTACAGCTCCTCACATCCCGCTTCCTGTAAGGACTCCATCCCATTCTCTCAGTTCCTTCACCTCCATCGCATCTGTTCTGATGAAGCCACTTTCAAAAACAGTTCCTCTGACACGTCCCCCTTCTTCCTTAACCGAGGTTTTCCACCCACGATGGTTCACAGAGCCCTCAACCGTGTCAGGCCCATCTCCCACGCATCTGCCCTCACACCTTCTCCTCCCTCCCAGAAACATGATAGGGTCCCCCTTGTCTTCACTTATCACCCCACCAGCCTCCGCATTCAAAGGATCATCCTCCGTCATTTCCGCCAACTCCAGAATGACCACCACCAAACACATCTTCCCTTCACTCACCCCCGGCAGCAGTCCGTCGGGATCGTTCCCTCGGTGACACCCTGGTACACTCCTCCATTACCCACTACTCCTCAACCCCCTCCCATGGCACCTTCCCATGCAACTGCAGAAGATGCAACACCTGCCCCTTCACTTTTCCTCTTCTCACTGTCCAAGGGCCCAAACACTCTTTTCAAGTGAAGCAGCATTTCACTTGCACTTCCCTCAACTTAGTCTACTGCATTCGTTGCTCCCAATGCGGTTTCCTCTACATTGGAGAGACCAAACGCAAACTGGGCAACCGCTTTGCATAACACCTTTGGTCTGTTCGCAAGCATTACCCAAACCTCCCTGTCGCTTGCCATTTCAACACTCCACCCTGATCTCACACCCACATGTCCATCCTTGGCTTGCTGCATTGTTCCAGTGAAGCTCAACGCAAACTGGAGGAACAGCACCTCATCTTCCGACTAGGCACTTTACAGCCTTCCAGACTGAATATTGAGTTCAACAATTTTAGATCATGAACTCTCTCCTCCATTCCCACCCCCTTTCCATTTTTTCCCCCTCCTTTTTGTTTTTTCCAATAATTTATATAGATTTTTCTTTTCCCACCTATTTACATTATTTTTAAATGTATTTCCATCCATTGTTTTATCTCTACCTTTTAGCCTTTTTAGATTCCTTCACCCCACCCCCACTAGGGCTATCTGTAGCTTGTTTATCCAGCTTTCTACCCATAATTAGCACATACCTTTAGTTAATATCACCATCTTCAACACCTTTATAAAAACAAAAAACTGCGGATGCTGGAAATCCAAAACAAAAACAGAACTACCTGGAAAAACTCAGCAGGTCTGGCAGCATTGGTGGAGAAGAAAAGAGTTGACGTTTCGAGTCCTCATGACCCTTCAACGGAACTAGGTAAATCCAAGGAGAGGGGTGAAATATAAGCTGGTTTAAGGTGGGGTGGGGGGGGGGGTGGCGTGGTGGCGGAGAGAAGTGGAGGGGGGTGGTGTGGTTGTAGGACAAGCAAGCAGTGATAGGAGCAGATCATCAAAAGATGTCACAGACAAAAGAACAAAAGAACACAGAGGTGTTGAAGTTGGTGATATTATCTAAACGAATGTGCTAATTAAGAAGAGATGGTAGGGCACTCAAGGTACAGCTCTAGTGGGGGTGGGGTGGAAAGACTAGCAGGGCATAAAAGATTTAAAAATAATGGAAATAGGTGGGAAAAGAGAAATCTATATAAATTATTGGAAAACAAAAGGGAGGGGGAAGAAACAGAAAGGGGATGGGAATGGAGGAGGGAGTTCAAGATCTAAAGTTGTTGAATTCAATATTCCGTCAGGAAGGCTGTAAAGTGCCCAGTCAGAAGATGAGGTGCTGTTCCTCCAGTTTGCATTGGGCTTCACTGGAACAATGCAGCAAGCCAAGGATAGACATGTGGGCAAGAGAGCAGGGTGGAGTGTTAAAATGGTAAGCGACAGGGAGGTTTGGGTCATTCTTGCGGACAGACCGCAGGTATACTGCAGAGTGTTCGCCCAGTTTACGTTTGGTCTCTCCAATGTAGAGGAGATCGCATTGGGAGCAATGAATGCAGTAGACTAAGTTGGGGGAAATGCAAGTGAAATGCTGCTTCACTTGAAAGGAGTGTTTGGGCCCTTGGATGGTGAGGAGAGAGGAAGTGAAGGGGCAGGTGTTGCATCTTTTGCGTGGGCATGGGGAGGTGCCATAGCTGGGGGTTGAGGAGTAGGGGGTGATAGAGGAGTGGACCAGGGTGTGCTCTTTGTCCTTTTGTCTGTGACATCTTTTGGTTATCTCCACCTATCATTGGCCCTTTAACTGGGTCTTCATGCTCTTCATGTCCCAACCCCTGCACCCCCCCCCACCTCCCACCCACCCAAACCAGCTTATATTTCACCCCTTTCCTATTTTTACTTAGTTCTGTTGAAGGGACATGAGCACTTAAAACGTCAAATATGCTCTTCTCCACCGATGCTGCCAGACCTGCTGAGTTTTTCCAGGTATTTTTGTTTTTGTTTTTGTTTTGGATTTCCAGCATCCGCAGTTCTTTGCCTTTATCTCTATAGCGGCCGCCATCCTAACAGTGTTGACCTCAATCCGTTGCAATGCCGGCGCTATCACCTCAGCCTGAAGACGGACGGACTCCTCCATCATGCCTTGCAATCTGAGGAGTGCAGCAGGCATCCCTTCCTCTTGTTCCCTAGCTTGCCTTTGCAGCTCCAGAAAGTGTGACGTGACTGCGTCCAAAGGCTTGTCGTCTGACTCGGACTCAGCAACATTCTGGCCTCCAGCAATCATCCAAGTGCTGGGGACCTGGGAATTCCTTGCCTCTGCCTGCTGTGGATCAGAAAATGCGATGTACTCACCAGATTGTGATCCCAAGGCTACTCTAAAGATATGTCGCACCCAGAGGTGAGTCTCTGCACTGGTGGAGGATGTGGGTGAGTGCTGTGACCGGACTTCAGGGAGGGTGCCTTCAGATTGCTCTTCAGGGGTTTCTTCGGAGCTTGTTTGGAGGCCCTGGGTCATGGACTTCGTCAGCTGTTTGGCAGATGTGCCTGTGAAAACAAGGGGAGCTAATTAGTGCATGGCAGTGGCCTGTGAAATAGGACACAGCACTCACAGCATGGTTGTCTGATGAATGTTACACTGCTGGATCCTCATTTTGTAGAGATGCACCGACCTCACCATCAGCACAGGACCAGTCCCGGTCATCGCCAGCCAGCTGGATGGCTCTGTTTTCGAATTCTGCCAGAACTTTGATTTCTGGCATCCCTCCACCTGTCTGCAACCTTTCACTCCTGTTGTGAGCCAGTTTCTCCTGCATGGATAGAAATCAGGAGAGTGTACCAGGACTGCTGCTGGGTCAGTTGATAAGTATGCCTGGCTAATGTGGGTGGTGAGTGGTCCCATGGATGGGATGAGGACAATGGAGGTGCTTGTGAAAGAGTGAATGGTGATTTCCCTTGCATTGGCAGTGTGAGGATGTAGATGTGTGATGGGTTTGTGAGCTGGGAATGATGAAAAGAATGACTTACCCTGGAAGAATGGAGGAGATCATTCATCCTTTTGTGGCACTGGGTGGTTGTCTTCCTCTGCAGGGCGTTTGCGTTGACCACCGCTGCCACCCCCTCCCAAGCTGGGTTGGTGACATTGCTACTCATCCTGAGGCCAGATTGGGGGCTAGACCAAATCCCGCTGTGCCACCATGGCATCCAAAAGTTGCTCAAGGGACCCGTCATTGAAGTGGGGGGCTGAGAGCTTTGTCCGCGGCTGCCTTTTAAAGATAGTGCCTGGTGTGATGAAATGGCGGGGTGATGGTGAATGAGAGCCATCCCGCCATGGAAATGGCATGTTTCCCGGGAATGCATAAATAATGAGGTGGGCTCGGGAAGATACAGCGTGAAAACCTGCATTTTCGTCGGCAGGTAGGACTTAATTTTACACATCCGCTACCGCACTTAGTGCAATTCTGGGAAAATTCTGCCCAATATCTTTGCTGGGTTGATGGCTTCCAGAGCATGTTGAACTGCAGCTTTATGCTGAACCTGGAAGATGTAAAGGAACTATCATATTTTTCCTGTTCTTACTGTGGTATACTTTAAAGCAGGCTTATCTTTGTGTGTGTGCATGCTTCTGTTTCTGTAACTAAATTACTTAAACTACAGACAGTCAGACTGCAAGGTTTGAATCATCAAAAAGGTTAACTGTAAAAAAGAATATGGCAGCCGGCGTGATGCAACAGTGGCGTGATGGAGAGCAGGTGAATGAGAGCCCACCCTCTATGAAATGCTAATGGACGAGATAAGTGAAAAAATGGAATTTGCATTTTTAGATAAGTGGAGAGGCTGTTGACTTTTCAAAGGGGCATGATAAGATGTTTCCAACTGACAAGATGAGTAAGGTAAAGTTATTGTGTTTATTTTTCCCAAAAGTGCTGGCCATAATAACGATATGAAAGATTTTATGTTCTGGGAAAAGTAAATTCCAAAGAAAGGTTGAAACAATGGAATTTACATTTCAAAAGGGAGGTTATATATTTAAAGAAGGATGGAAAGCTGTATGGGGGAGGCCATTTGAGATCTTGGCTATGTGAAATAGACTTGTGAAGAAGGAGAAACCTCTAGCCACCTCGGAGAGCAGCACTTGCTTGTTCCAGAGTGTAGGGATTTTCTTTAAGAGGCCTTGGAATTCCATTGTCCAGCGAGATGGAGAGAGAACCTGTGAAATAGCTCCCTAACAGCAACAGTGGGTACTTGTTGTAATCTTGCTGGATGTTTTATAGATTAATAATCTATTTTGGACTGTTGCTTGAAAGTAGTTGGGAGTCTAGTTAAATAGAAATTTTGGGAACTGTTATAAGAATAAATAACTGTGTAACTGTAATCTTATGTATGTTTAATTTTTTTCTTCCCTTTTGTTAATAAAAGTTTTAATTTGATCTTTAAAATCTTTAAAAATGGTAGTGTACTCATTACTTCTGACTTCAGTGCACAAACCTTCTCGTAATAAATACAAATTGCAAAATTGTTGTGATAGCATAGTCAAGTTTCCCTTAGGGATTTGGTCAGCCTGGAAAATACCACCTACCATATCATAACAAAGATTTCACATTTTGTTGTAGCATCCTCAACTTTCTTCATTGGGAGGTGCTGCTCTCGACAGCATGTCGTGATGTACATCTGTTTCCCTTGCTTGTATGTCACATCTAGATGATATCTCTGCAAATGAAGTAGCATTCTTTGCCAAAACAAAAATAAAAATACCTGGAAGAACTCAGCAGAACTGTTGAAGAGTTATACAGACTCGAAACATTAACTGTGTTCCTCTCCGCAGATGCTGTCAGACCTGCTGAGTTTTTCCAGGTATTTTTATTTTTGTTTTGGATTTCCAGCATCCGCAGTTTTTTGCTTTTATCTTAGCATTCTTTGCTGTTGCTTTGGAACAGATAGTAGTGATTTGATAAAAATGCTTTGAAGTGGTTTCTGGTTGGACTCCACTGTTGCTTTGTCTCTCCCAAGCAGATATTGATGAAAATGCTTGCAAGCAAAAAGAATAGCCAGACACTCTTTCTAGATCTGAGTGTGGTGTTGTTCAGTTTGCATTAACGCCTTGGATCCAAATGCGACTGGTTGTCCTTGTTTCATTAAGGCTGCTCCGAGACCTGTCTCACTGGAATCACACTACAAGGTGACTTCATCATGACATCATAGTACCTGAGCACTGGCATTGCCATCACTAGTTTGATTTTAGTGAGCGCTGTTCAGTGCTCCAGTACCACTGCACATCCTTGGCAGTGAGCTTGTATAATGGTTCACATTTGATGACAAATTAGGCAAAAAATTTTGCTTGGTAGTTAATGAATCCAAAAAATCATTGCACTGCTTTCACATCTGTTGGTCACTGCTACAGCTCTCACCTTGTCAGGATCTGGGCGAAGACTTTTTGCTGTCAGTATGTGACCTGTTTACTTGACTTCATGCATTTTCAGTTGCAGCTTTTTCTTGTTCAGCTTCAGGTTCATCTAATGAGCTCTCTCTAGCAGTCGCACTAGATTCTGATCGTGGTCAGCAATGACTTCTTCCATTGTATCTCACATCCATAGACTAGTAGATCAACCACTACAACTTCCACTCTGGGAAGATCACTGACTAACTCATGCTGCTTATGTTGATACTCTTCTGGAGCTGTGGAAATGCCAAATAGCATCTGCATCTCCCGAGCAGCATTCAGAATGTGGTTAGAAAGCTGCTACTTTCATCCAGCTTCACTTGCCAAAAACAATCCTTCACATCTAGGGTAGCAAAGATCTTTGCCTTGGCAAGTTATGGCAAAATTCTTTTGATGGTTGGCATGGGGTAGTGAGATCTTTTCAGTGTGTTATTTAGATCCTTTGGGTCTAAGCATACTTGCAGCTTTCCAGGTTGTTTCACTGCTACCATGCTGCTAATCCAGTCTGAAAGATTTGTTATTTTCTTGACCACTCCCTTCTTTTCCAGCTCTTCTATCTTGTTTTTTAGGCTCGACATGAGTACAGCTGGAATTCTTTTTGGCAGATGCTGAATTGGTCTTACATTTTCATCCACTTAGTGATGATATTCTCCAGGTAGACATCCAATCTCTGTAAACACTTCTCCAGGATCTGTTCAGCAGTCAATGGTTTTGTGCTGTGACATATGTCTGGTGGCAGGTTTAGGTTACCAGTCCAAGCTTTAGACTTGCTCCAGCTGAGACGAGTGGCTGTTGCATACCATCTATGATCTGGAACTCCAGGTCTTCATTTTTGCCATTGCACTGAGCTCTCAGGATAATTTGTCCTCTCGGTATAAGTATCGTACCATCATATAGCCTCAACCTTACTTTTGAGGTCTTAATTTTTGGTTCGCGATGCTGAGCCACTTTGCACGGGTCAGTAAAGGTCATGATTTTGCATGATGCAGCAGTGCCTATCCGACACTTCATGTTTACCTGATGCTCTCCTTCTGTGGTCATTGTTCTAACAGGCACAAACCACTAATCACCTATAGACTTGATGGAACCAACCTGTTGCATGGTGTATAGTGCTTCATCAGGCTCTTCGGCTGATATCCCTCCAGTAGCCCTTTGTAAAGGCTTCTTTTACTTCTTTTTAGCCAAACACTCGTGTGCAAGTGATTCAGCTTCTTGCAGTTAAAATGCTGCTTTCCCCACGTTGGACAATCCTTCTTTTCCTTTGAATGATGTCCTCTACAAAATTTGCATCCTGTCTTTTGAATGTGATTGTCCTGTTCTTTTGGCCTCAAATGTCTATCAGCATAAAGTAACTCCTGGTCTGTTCTGCCACACATGTGCTCCAGCTGACGTTTTATAACCCCTGTGTTTCCACATATGTCAATTACTTTCTTGAGAGTAGGTTTCGTTTCTCTCAGTAGACTTAATCTCATGGCAGGATCTCTTATGAGATCATCTTTTAGTTGCCTGAATTCACATGATTCTGCAAGCTGTGTTACTGCAGCCACATATTAACCAATGGACTCTTTTTCACCTTGACCCCCAGTGTTGAAAACGGAACGTTCATAATTTACGTTCACTTGGGGTTCAAAGTGTGCTTTCAATGTTTTCAAACTCTATGCTGTGTGTTTTTTCTATTCTTCAGGGAGATTAAGGGTGGAAAACAATTTGTAACAGTTTCTCCCAAATAGTGTTAAAAGTGTTGCTACTTGTATTGGCTCTGGCTTGTTGATTAAATCTGTTGCAATCTTGTAGTTTAGCCATTGCAAGTGGAAAAACTGCCATTTCTTCCTCATATCACCTTTAATTTTTACAGGAGCAGGGAAAGGAAGATTAACAGCTATTTTTGAATCAGCCAGTGATTTTCTCACAGCCTTTGGCTTGTGTTTGCTTTTCCTTGTCAGTGGCCTTTTTCAGCAGCTTTTAGTAGCTCTGAATTTTCTGTGTTCCTCATTCAGTTGCTCTGGCTTCTCTCCAGCTTTTTAAAATTCATTTTCAGCTCCAATTCTGACACCATGTTATGAGCTCAAGAAGTACCATGCTATAGTCAATGTCTTCATTGAACTGAATGTAAGATAGCTCTCCCCAGCCCTGTACCTCATGGCAGAGGTCACATGACCACAGCAAGCCAGATAGACATTTCTTACATGATTGCATTTCCAAACCTAAGCACAGATTCAATGGTTCAGATAAAAGGTGAAGTATTTTCTTGTTTTAGCCATTGTCAGGCTTTTTTCACATATACATGATCATTGATCTGTGATGGAAAATAGCACTTTCAGGCTATAAAATGTTTGACCAAGAGGCCCAAAGGTCATAAAATAGGATTGAAACCAACAAACAGGCATATATCAAAGCTGCATTTTGCTTTGATGCCAAGTTAGAACTTTGCTGAAACTTCACGTTTTGACAAGTACACGAAAAATGTGGAAAGATAATGCCTATTCTGAATGGTTTTAAAACCCAACCCTGATGATTAAAAGATTGGCATGACTGAACATGTTTTTAAAAAAATACTGATTCAGCTGGCTTAGTTACTGCACAGAATGTTTTGAAAGTTGCAGCAAGTGGCTCAAATTGATAACAAAAACAGAATTACCTGGAAAAACTCAGCAGGTCTGGCAGCATCGGCGGAGAAGAAAAGAGTTGATGTTTCGAGTCCTCGTGACCCTTCAACAGAACTGAGTGAATCTGTATTATTGCTTATAACCATAACATTTTCCCCCAGATAATGGACATGCATTCAGCCTCTTGCAGATAATGGACATGCATTCAGCCTCTAGCAGCTAATGAATATAATTAAAAACAAAAACACAATTACCCGGAAAAACTCAGCAGGTCTGGTAGCATCGGTGGAGAAGAACAAAGTTGACGTTTCGAGTCCTCATGACCCTTCAACAGAACAGTTCTGTTGAAGGGTCATGAGGACTCAAAACATCAACTTTTTCTTCTCTGCCATTGCTGCCAGAGCTGCTGAGTTTTTCCAGATAATTCTGTTTTTGTTTTGGATTTCCAGCATCCGCAGTTTTTTGTTTTTATCTTTTTGGCTCAAATTGATGTTGATTGATGATATTAAAGTTCATATTCTTTAGTAATACAGGGAAACTAAGTCCACAAGGAGCAATGTTTTTGTTTATAGGCTTTATCAGATAAACTCTGTCTTTAATTCACCAAGCAACGTATTGTAAAAAGTCAATAATTTGAGGGACTCTGATTGTTTAATTATCTTGGAAGCTGCTGCTGGGTGCATTGATAATGATCTAAAGAAAACTGCAACAACAAGAGTGATGCAATTATTGAAGGAAGTTTAAAATAAGTGTACAATTAAGTCAGGACCAACTCTGAAAAAAGAATTAGCTGTTCCATTGTACAATTGTAGCCTAATGTGGATTTTGAAAGAACACTATGAAGCTGTCACCTAACCACTCTTCCTGATCTGAAAGAAAAGTATTAAAATCATTGTAAAAAGTGATTTGGTGCTACAGTTGAGCAATGTGGTCAGTTGCTGAAGAGTACAATTGACATGAGGTTGACCGTTCACTGAGTTGATTGTTTGTATAACTCCTTAATGCATTTGTGACCAACAGTTGTATTGTTAACGAGTGTATTGAAAACAGGCATATTGTCTTGTTAACTGATATTCCTACCGAACCTAGTAGACATTTGAGTTTAATATTGTCTTTGAGTGTCATTGGGCTTGATTTTATGCTCCCTTGCTGGCGGATTTTAAGGCAGCTCTCAAAGGCAGGACTTCTTCCCAAGATAAGGGTGGAAATCTCAGCTTAAAGCAATTAATGCTGCTCCGGTAGCGTTGTCAAAAGTAGAAGGTTATGTCTTACACTGCATAAACCATTAACACAAGGTGCATGACATCAATTTGCTTGACAAAATAGTGCAAATGTAACTTGTCATGACTTTTGATCCAAACAACTTTTCAATAGAATTTCATATTTATGTAATTAAACATTTTACAAATTATAGCTGCTATCTTTTAAAATATCCATTTCCAAGGAGACTATGTATCTGATATTCTTTTTAAATTAGAAGCACATTTAGATAACTATTTTCTAAAGATTGAGGGAAAAATTGGGTTTGATCACTCCAGGTTGGGAAACTCTCATGAGCCCTTCATGAGCTGCATCTGGCTCTGAGCTTCAGGTTGTTGACCCATGGCCTAGACTCTAACATCTAAACAAGGAGATAAGTTAACCTCATGATCAAACAAAAATGTTTGATTAATTGCAGGAATATTCTGCAATCAAGCGTCCCTGCTTGATTCACTTGGAGGATCAAGGGTACTTATGCAGGACTTTCCTTCAGGAGATTAAATATGTGGAGAGAGGTCATGGTGGGCTGAATGCTCTTTTTTAAAATCCATTTTCTAAAATGTACTTAAAGATCTCTTTGTTAAAGAAGTTAGTATATATTGTATAGGCTGTTAGTGAGTTAATGCTACAAAACTGATAGAGGATTTCAACATGCCACTCGGGACTTGTGAATTGGCCATCCAATTATAGAAACTGTCCAACTTTAATATAGTTTTTCATTAATTATGTAATTAATAAAATTCCAAGTCAGAGACCTTGCTTAAGGTTAATGATGATGTCAGCATTGCTTGGGTGCAGAATGAAGAGATGCCACTCCTAAGCAGAAGCAATGTTTTCTGCCCTCAAGATAACATTATTCAATATGATGAGCAATCAATCCACAATGCCAGTTTCAAACCTAGGCAGAACATTGTAAAATACCTACCACAACCAGGCACACGTTCAATGAATGGGATTTGTTCACCACTGGAATTTTGATTTTCTTTCTCATGAATGTGCTGTTGTGTTTGTTTTCACCCTTTCGAATGTTAAATTCCACCACCCCAAAAAGATGAACTGTAAGCATGTGATCCCACACATCTGAAGAAACATTCACCATTATGTTCTGTAGCACATGAGCTCCGAAGTATTAAATCACTTGCATGTCAGAACATGTATTATGCTAATTTACATGGGAGAACTCTGTACAAAACCATTACCTTATTAGAACTTGATTTGTTAAGAGGCTTTATATGAATGATGCTACGGGTCAGCTGTTGGAGTTTTTGCTTTCACAATACAAGGAGTTAAATATCTTGTAAATTATTAATATCTTCTGGTAAACCTTTTAAACACATAGATGCACCCTCAGCTTCAAAGGTTCTCAGTTGGAGCTTTTATTTGGTCTCCTTGATGACGTTAGCATTTTTTGATTGTAATTATGCATCAAAAGAATTGTGCCACTTCTCACCTCAGATAATGTGCTTCATGAACAATGGGTAATGAAAATATTTGCAGTCACCCAGAGTACTGGAGTAAGGGACAGAATCGTGAGGAGGCACTTGGTACAGAGCTTTTCAGTGCTTTTCATTGTTTGCAATGAAGCTAATACCACTTTCAGAAGCACTTTTTATTCTGTACAAGCTATTTTTGAAATGATCAGCCATTAGTTTCACTAATTACATTAGGAATCCCCAGCATGCTTGATGTCTCTGTCTGTAATATAATTGGAGCCACTGTGGTACTCTGCTGCACTTGGTGTGTTCTACATGCTGGCATTGCAGATGGTGAGACATGGACTGCTGTGTAACAGACTGGTCTGAGTTGTGGCATGTTTTCCCTGCGACAACAATAAAAGACTCTCAGTTTATTCTGGTGGTTAAGAGAATTTTTGTCAGGCTTTATTTTAAGTAAATTTTACCATGAACTTTTCAGGAGTAACTCATAAAATTAAAATAAACAAATTAAAGGTACATTGAGTCACCAGCATGATCCACAACGTGTCTAAATGCTTATCAACATCAAACAGTTGGTAAGCCAGAACCCGCTCCAGTTTAACATCAGCATGATCTAAAGCAGGCTGATTGGCCTCCTCATTTTGCCCTTGACTCGATCAGCAAATTTAATTAGAGCCTTGTTGAACTCAGAGCCAATCAAGCTCTGGATCCCCTAAAGCGCTATCCATTATCAAGATTGTATTTCTCCCTCCATCATAACCACACCCGCCGCTGTGAAAATCCTCATCATGCCTTCATGAGTTCCAGGCTTGAGCGGTTGAATTTCATGGGCCACTTGCGGGTGGGAAAACAGACCAGTAAATTAGGGCGGAGTACCTTCGGTGGCATACCCGCCACTGGTCCACTCAGTCCCACGATTTTATGGGTGGTTGGGGAGGTGTCGGTGGGTCGTACTTCTGGGGTCCAATAAGGCCCTTAAGTCGGCAATTAATGCCCAATTAAAAGCCTCATCCCACTGCCAGTCTGATATACCAGGTGGTGGGAGAGGCCTGCGTGCTACTGGTGAGTGAAAGGGGGATGGATGCCCCCTTTCCGGGAACCCTGTGTGAATTGAAGGCTCACTTTCATGTTTTTTCTTCTCTATGTCCACCCTCCCTCCCCCACCCCCACTACCCTGTCCAACATGATCCCCACCTCTCTGGGACCTGTCAGCCTAGTCCCAGTGAGATCTTGGACTTAGCTGAATGTCTGGGTCCATCACTGAACACTACCTCCTTGCCCTATCTGCAGCATCAGCAGTGGCTACCACTCCTGCTTGGTGATACCAGTGTGTACATCTGCTGGCCTCTGATTGATCGGTAGCTCCATGAGATGGA
The DNA here is from genome assembly GCF_017639515.1 of Carcharodon carcharias. NCBI lineage: Eukaryota > Metazoa > Chordata > Chondrichthyes > Lamniformes > Lamnidae > Carcharodon > Carcharodon carcharias. Next base: position 115,227,608 of record NC_054475.1, read on the forward strand.
CATCCCCCTGAAGATGGAGGGAAGTAGTGCCTCATTCAAATTAAAGGGTTGAGGCCCAAAAAATTAAAGTGGGGTAAGCTGACCAAGAGGAGGCGAGCTCATCCCTGAAATTGACACTGGGGTGCAGAGAGCCCACTCTCAGCATAAAATGCAGCCCGAGTTCACCCTGTGTAAACTCCAACTTGCCTAAACTCCACTCATGTCCTTGATACCACAACTTGTTTTGCTTCTCACTATTCCTAACCATGCCAACCTCTATTACTCCCATTCCTCCAAATGCATTAAATTCAGGATCCTTATCCTCATTTACAAGTCCATCAATGTCCTGGCCTGATCATCCACCCCTGCAGCCTCTTCCCAACCCTAAATGCCATTGTGAGCCACACAGTCTTCAAACTTTACAGATTTCCCACTATTTAATTATGTAAGCAGAGCATTCTGCTTTCTGGGCTCCACACCTCATAATTCTTGCTCTGAACCTCCTCTCCCTTGCTTCGTCCCTCCTCACCTTCAGACACCCTCTCAATACCAGCCTTAATCCATGCTTGGGCTCTCCTTCTCTCACTCTTCTAACACTTGGCATGCAACCTGGGATGTTCACTATGTGAACAAGGAGAGGTTGGACAGGCTAGGTTTGCATTGGCTGGAGTTTAGAAGAGTAAGAGGCAACTTGACTGAAACATATAAGATCCTGAGGGGCCTTGACAGAGGTGGATGTAGAGAGGATGTTTCCTCTTGTCGGAGAATCTAGTACTAGGGGCCACTATTTAAAAATAGGGTTTGCCCATTTAGGACAGAGATGAGGAGAAATTTTTCTCTGAGGGATGTGAGTCTTTGGAACTTTCTTCCTCAAAAGGCAGTGGGAACAGAGGTCGGGATTTTCCGTGCCCGCCGACGTTGGGTGTGTTCAGTGGCGTGAGCAGACAATATGGTGCGATCGGTTTCATAACGGTGTGAAACCAGTTTGCGATCGCCCAATCAACCTGCCGAAGGCGGGTCGCGTTCCATGCCATCTGATGTCGTGAATCTCACTGTAATACATCTGCATATCATTATTAGGCCAACCCACCGGAATTGCCCCCCCCCCCCCCTCACTCCCTTCCCCCGCTGGATCATCCACCCATGTTGGCGGGAAAACATGGTGATGTGTTTCACAACAGAGCATAAAAGGTATGCACTTGACGGGCTGCACTTTGAGGGGAACTCGGAGGTGAATGCACAGTAAAAATGTGCAGTGCTTGCCAGGGTTGCCTGTTGGACTTCAGGCTTGAGGAGCATGGGGATGGAGAGGGGGGGTGTGGTGGCAAGGGCAGCCTTGCAGTTGAAGAGACTTGTAGTTGTTGGGGGGTGTGCAAGAGCAGCCCTACTGTTGAGGTGACTTGTGTGAGGGGGCAAGCGCTACCTTGCAATTGAGGCAACTTCTGAAGGGCGGTCCTGTCGTTGAGGTGACTTGTGGGGAGTTGGAGAAGGGCAAGGGCAGCATTCGGGGTAGGGGGTAGGGTGGACGAGGGAAGCAGCCAAGCTTTAGGAAACCTGTATAAATTAACCATTCCTCTGCAGCTGAGACAGTTCAGGTACAACCACACTGATATGATTGGAGTCAGGTTTTGAGCTTCTCTGCCCATGCAAGCAATGCAGAGGCACCAAAGTGCCACCATGTGCTCCAATGCTTTTTATCACCCTGCCCCCAGCACAGACTGCAAAGTCGTAAGCATTTTAGTGGACTGCAGGACAGTTGGACGACTGCATGCGTTGCACAATCCCCTCACTGAAGCTGGCCATGGAGCAATCACTGCTGAAGGGTCTCACAGCCCCTTGCAATGTCAGCATCCCAGTTTGGAATAGTCTCCCTGATGGTTCAGCTAACAGTGCAGCCTTGCAGTGGTGGGATTAGAAAGGGCACCTGCGTGTCCTCGGGCCGGCATGAACAAGATGGGCTGAATGGCCTCCTTCTGTGCTGTAACTTTTCTATGGTTCTATGGGTTAGGAGCATGCCTGAGCCTGAGCTGAGATTACAGCATGCAGTCCAATGGGCAAAGCTGCTGCCAATCAGTCAGGTGGAGTGGGGTGGTTGTGGATGGGGTTTTGGGCAGCCATGCAGCGAACTAATTTCTGGACATCCAAGTGGTGGCCAGCACTCTCTGGGAAGTGTTAAGGGGTCTTCACACTTAACCGGGACAGGTTCTTAGTTCACCATGCTAACCACATGTCTCTCTCTTTCATCCTGCAGGATGAGCACATCAGGACCATGGAGCCTGGTAAACTAGCTGCATGCCTGATGACCTACAGAGTGCAAAGACAATGGGAGGAGAGAGTGACTGAGGCTATGGTTGCGCAGAGATAGGAGCAGCTCCCTCTGGAAGAAGGGGCGGCTGGGGCTCCCGCACACGACCCCGAAGAGCCATTGCCTTTCGTTCCTGCAGATGATCAAGAACCAGTGTCACTGAAGACTTGCCATGTCTAGGGAATTTGTCCATCTATTGCAGGATTTGGCACCAAGGGGACATGGAGGGCATCCACTGCCAGCGGGTTTCTGCCACTTGCTGTGGATCAGACAGTGCAATGTTCACACCAGATTGTGATCCCAGAGCTACGCTAAAGCTAGATCCCACCGAGCTGTGTGTCACTGCACTGGTGGAGGGTGTGGGTGAGCACTGTGATGGGGCTTCTAGGAGGGTGCCTTCAAATTCCTGTTCCAGAGGTTTCTTCGGGGCTTGATTGGAGGCCCTGGGACATGGACTCCATTGTTGTTTCCCAGATGAGCCTGTGGAAGCAAGGGGAGATAATTAATGCATGGCAGTGGACGGTGAAACTGGACGCATCACTCACAGCATGTTGACTGATGGATGTTGCTCTGCTGGATGTTGCTCTGCCGGATCCTCACTTGGTAGAGCACTGCTGACCTCACCGTCAGCACAGGACTGGTCCAGATCATCACCTGCTCGCTGGATGGCTCTTTTTCAAAGTCCATGAGAACCTTGATCTCAGACATTCCTCCACCAGTCTGCAACCTCTCTCTGTTGTTGTGTGCCAGATTGTCCTGCATGAATAGAGATAGAGAAAGTGTATGCAGGATGTCTGCCAGGCCAGATGATAAGTATGCCTGGCCTGTGTGGCTGGTGAGTGGTCCCTTGATGGGATGCAGACAATGACTGTGAATACGAGAGGATAAATGGTGATGTCCCTTGAACTGGCAATGAGTGAGTAAGTGCCCTGTGGGTGTGTGATGGGTTTTTGAGTGTGTGAGTTGAGAGTGATGAGAAGATTAACTTACCCCGGTGGAACAGAGGAAATCATTCATCCTCTTGCGGCACTGGGTGGCTGCCCATTTTTGAAGGGCGTTGGCACTGACCACCACTGCCACCACCTCCCAAGCCTGGCTGGTCATGCTGCTGCCCATCCTGTGGCCAGAGCAGGGGCAGAGGACATCTAGCGGCATCCAAAAGGCATTCCAGTGATACGTCGTTAAACCTAGGGTCTGCAGTATTTTTGCCTTTTGTGGACATCTTCCCCGCAGCAGTCATGGGCTGAAAACACTGAGATGTGTGCTCGTGGCTGAACTTTAAATATGGCGCTTGCGTGATGAAGCGGTGAGGTGATGGTGGGTGGGTGAATGAGAGCCCATCTGCCATGGAAATGGCGTGTTTCCCGGGAATGCATAAATAATATGGCGGGTTTGGGATGAGATGGCGGGAAAATCCGCCATTGCAGAAGGTGGGTAAAACATTGCTTGATAAAAACAAAAAAACTGCGGATGCTGGAAATCCAAAACAAAAATAGAATTACCTGGAAAAACTCAGCAGGTCTGGCAGCATCGGTGAAGAAGAAAAGAGTTGACGTTTCGAGTCTTCATGACCCCTCCACAGAACTGAGCGAATATAAGGAGAGGGATGAAAAACAAGCTGGTTTAAGGTGGGGAGGGGGAGGGGGGGGCGGGGGAGGTGGGAGGGGGGAGAAAAGTTGTTTGTGGGGGGGGTGTGGGGTGGTTGTAGGGGCAAGCAAGCAGTGATAGGAGCAGATCATCAAAAGATGTCACAGACAAAAGAACACAGAGGTGTCGAAGGTAGTGATATTATCTAAATGAATGTGCTAATTAAGAATGGATGGTAGGGCACTCAAGGTACAGCTCTAGTGGGGGTGGGGTGGAAAGACTAGCAGGGCATAAAAGATTTAAAAATAAATGGAAATAGGTGGGAAAAGAGAAATCTATATAAATTATTGGAAAACAAAAGGAAGGGGGAAGAAACAGAAAAGGGGTGGGGATGGAGGAGGGAGTTCAAGATCTCAAGTTCTGAATTCAATATTCAGTCCGGAAGGCTGTAAAGTGCCTAGTCGGAAGATGAGGTGCTGTTATTCCAGTTTGCATTGGGCTTCACTGGAACAACGCAGCAAGCCAAGGAGTGACATGTGGGCAAGACAGCAGGGTCGAGTGTTAAAATGGTAAGCGACAGGGAGGTTTGGGTCATTCTTGCAGACAGAACACAGGTGTTCTGCAAAGTAGTCGCCCAGTTTACGTTTGGTCACTCCAATGTAGAGGAGACCACATTGGGAGCAACGAATGCAGTAGACTAAGTTGGGGGAAATGCAAGTGAAATGCTGCTTCACTTGAAAGGAGTGCTTGGGTCCTTGGACGGTGAGGAGAGAGGAAGTGAAGGGGCAGGTGTTGCATCTTTTGCGTGGGCATGGGGTGGTGCCATAGGTGGGGGTTGAGGAGTAGGGGGTGATGGAGGAGTGGACCAGGGTCTCCCAGAGGGAACGATCCCTACAGAATGCTGCCAGGGGGGTGATGGGAAGATGTGTTTGGTGGTGGAGGTGAAGGAACTGAGAGAATGGGATGGAGTCCTTACAGGAAGCGGGGTGTGAGGAGCTGTAGTCAAGGTAGCTGTGCGAGACGGTAGGCTTGTAATGGATATTGGTGGACAGTCTATCACCAGAGATTGAGACAGAGAGGTCAAGGAAGGGAAGGGAAGTGTCAGAGATGGACCATGTGAAAATGATGGAGGGGTGGAGATTGGAAGCAAAATTAGTAAATTTTTCCAGGTCCCGACGAGACCATGAAGCAGCATTGAAGTAATCATCGATGTACCAGAGAAAGGGTTGAGGGAGGGGCCCGGATTAGGACTGGAACAAGGAATGTTCCACATACCCCATAAAGAGACAGGCATAGCTGGGGCCCATGCAGGTACCCATAGCCACTCCTTTTATTTGGAGGAAGTGAGAGGAGTTGAAGGAGAAATTGTTCAGTGTGAGAACAAGTTCAGCCAGACGGAGGAGAGTAGTGGTGGATGGGGATTGTTTGGGCCTCTGTTCGAGGAAGAAGCTAAGGGCCGTCAGACCACCCTGGTGGGGGATGGAGGTGTAGAGGGATTGGACATCCATGGTGAAGAGGAAGCAGTTGGGGCCAGGGACATGGAAATTGTTGATGTGACCTAAGGTGTCAGAGGAATCACGGATATAGGTGGGAAGGGACTGGACAAGGGGAGAGAGAAGAGAGTCAAGATAACGAGAAATGAGTTCCGTGGGGCAGGAGCAGGCTGACACGATCAGGCTACCGGGACAGTACTGTTTGTGGATTTTGCGAAGGAGGTAGAAGCAGGCCGAGGTTGGGCAACAATCAGGTTGGAAGCTGTGGGAGGAAGATCTCCAGAGGACATGAGGTCAGTGACAGTCCTGGAAGAAATGGCTTGATGATTGTGAAAGTGGATTTTAGTAAACACCTTTGCAAACACCAGGAAAGAAATGGAAAGCAGTGAACGTGAACAAGGCAAAAGAGAGATACGGAAATCTTGTCGCAGAGAGGAACAAAACTTCTTCAAGGTAGGCATTTCTTGAAGAGGAGTGGCAGTCAATTAAACACCCAGCTATGCCTGTATGGGGTATGTGGAACATCCCTTGTTCCAGTCCTACTCCGGCCTCCTTCCACAACTCTTTCTCTGGTACATCGATGATTACTTCAGGTGCTGCTTCAGGCTCTTGTCAGAAAAAATTATTAATAATGCTCCCAATCTCCACCCCTCCATCATTTTCACATGGTCCATCTCTGACACTTCCCTTCCCTTCCTTGACCTCTCGGTCTCAATCTCTGGTGATAGACTGTCCACCAATATCCATTACAAGCCTACCGACTCGCACAGCTACCTCGACTACAGCTCCTCACACCCCGCTTCCTGTAAGGACTCCATCCCATTCTCTCAGTTCCTTTGCCTCCATCGCATCTGTTCTGATGATGCTACCTTCAAAAACATGTCCTCCTTCTTCCTGAACTGAGGTTTTCCACACACGGTCATTGACAGTGTCCTCAACCATGTCCGGCCCATCTCCCGCGCATCCGCCCTCACGCCTTCTCCTCCCTCCCAGAAACATGATAGGGTCCCCCTTGTCCTCACTTATCATCCCACCAGCCTCCGCATTCAAAGGATCATCCTCCGCCATTTCCGCCAACTCCAGCATGATGCCACCACCATGCCCGCATGTGGTCGATGTATACTGGTTGGGAAGCGGTTGTCTGATGCACTGACCTCTACCGCACAGAGGCTGAGCGTCAACTCGCAGACACTTCCTCCTACCTCTCCCTGGACCATGACCCCACCACTGAACATCAAGCCATTGTTTCCAGGACTGTCACTGACCTCATCTCCTCTGGGGATCTCCCTCCCACAGCTTCCAACCTGATAGTCGCCCAACCTCGGACGGCCCGCTTCTATCTCCTACCCAAAATCCACAAACAGAACTGCCCCGGTAGACCGATCGTCTCAGCTTGCTCCTGCCCCACAGAACTCATTTCTCGTTATCTTGACTCCCTTCTTTCTCCCCTTGTCCAGTCCCTTCCCAACTACATCCGTGATTCCTCCGACACCTTACGTCACATCAACAATTTCCAGTTCCCTGGCCCCAGCCGCTTCCTCTTCACCATGGACGTCCAATCCCTCTACACCTCCATCCCCCACCAGGATGGTCTGAGGGCCCTTAGCTTCTTCCTCGAACAGAGGCCCGAACAATCCCCATCCACCACTACTCTCCTCCATCTGGCTGATCTTGTTCTCACGCTGAACAATTTCTCCTTCAACTCCTCTCACTTCCTCCAAATAAAAGGTGTGGCTATGGGTACCGCATGGGCCCCAGCTATGCCTGTCTCTTTATGGGGTATGTGGAACATTCCTTGTTGCAGTCCTACTCCCGACCCCTTCCACAACTCTTTCTCCGGTACATCGATGATTACTTCGGTGCTGCTTCATGCTCTCGTCGGGACTTGGAAAAATTTATTAATTTTGCTTCCAATCTCCACCCCTCCATCATTTTCACGTGGTCCATCTCTGACACTTTCCTTCCCTTCCTTGACCTCTCTGTCTCAATCTCTGGTGATAGACTGTCCACCAATATCCATTACAAACCCACCGACTCCCACAGCTATCTCGACTACAGCTCCTCACACCCCGCTTCCTGTACGGACTCCATCCCATTCTCTCAGTTCCTTCGCCTCCGCCGCATCTGTTCCGATGATGCTACATTCAAAATCAGTTCCTCTGACATGTCCTCCTTCTTTCTTAACCGAGGTTTTCCACCCACGGTCGTTGACAGGGCCCTCAACCGTGTCCGGCCCATCTCGCGCGCATCCGCCCTCACGCCTTCTCCTCCCTCCCAGAAACATGATAGGGTCCCCCTTGTCCTCACTTATCACCCCACCAACCTCTGCATTCAAAGGATCATCCTCCGTCATTTCCGCCAACTCCAGCATGATGCCACCATCAAACACATCTTCCCTTCACCCCCCTTATCGGCATTCCGTAGGGATCGCTCCCTCCGGGACACCCTGGTCCACTCCTCCATCACTCCCTACTCCTCAACCCCCTCCTATGGCACCACCCCATGCCCACGCAAAAGATGCAACACCTGCCCCTTCACTTCCTCTCTCCTCACCGTCCAAGGACCCAAACACTCCTTTCAAGTGAAGCAGCATTTCACTTGCATTTCCCCCAACTTAGTCTACTGCATTCGTTGCTCCCAATGTGGTCTCCTCTACATTGGAGAGACCAAATGTAAACTGGGCGACCGCTTTGCAGAACACCTGCGGTCTGTCCGCAAGAATGACCCAAACCTCCCTGTGGCTTGCCATTTTAACACTCCACCCTGCTCTCTTGCCCACATGTCTGTCCTTGGCTTGCTGCGTTGTTCCAGTGAAGCCCAATGCAAACTGGAATAACAGCACCTCATCTTCCGACTAGGCACTTTACAGCCTTCCGGACTGAATATTGAATTCAACAACTTTAGGTCGTGAGCTCCCTCCCCCATCCCCACCCCCTTTCTGTTTCCCCCTTCCCTTTTTTTTTCCAATAAATTATATAGATTTTCCTTTTCCCACCTATTTCCATTATATAAAAAAAAACCCCACTAGAGCTATACCTTGAGTTCCCTACCATCCATTCTTAATTAGCACATTCGTTTAGATAATATCACCAACTTTAACTTTAACACCTATGTGTTCTATTGTACTATTGTCGTTGACATCTTTTGATGATCTGCTTCTATCACTGCTTGTTTGTCCCTACAACCACACCACCCCCCCCCCCCGCACCTCTCTCTCTCTCTCTCTATCTCTCCGACCCCCACACACACACCTTAAACCAGCTTATATTTCAACTCTTTCTTGGACTCGAACTCAAGTTCTGTCGAAGGGTCATGAGGACTCGAAACGTCAACTCTTTTCTTCTCCGCCGATGCTGCCAGACCTGCTGAGTTTTTCCAGGTAATTCTGTTTTTGTTTTGCATTTCCTGTAGACTGTTGGCAACATTTAACATGTTAAGGAAAACACCTAAACTGTGTGGAATTGCAGAAACAACCAGAAGAAATCATTCAGTTACTAATGTGTAAGTAATTGATGATCCCTTTAAATAACATTGGTGAGGGGTTCTTCGTGGTGTTAAATGCATCTTCAGCTATGGGACATGAAGAGAAGCCAATAGGCTGGAATGTGAAAGTCCAAAATGGCTGGTGTCAAATCAGCATTGCACACTGACTGGTGTCATGATCTGCCTGCTTTGCCTGCTGCAGCAGAGGTTAGGTGCTCATTACCCATATGGTGCCTGGTGCACTTCATATCAGAAGTGTGTGTTTGCACCATGGATGCTATTTTGGAGCCTTAAGGGACCTTGTAGCACCCAAAATATAGCAGCTACCAAAACCAAATCTATCCCTTTTGTCTTTTATCTTTCAGTGTTCACAGCTGAAAGGGAAGGACAGTCAGGTACCCTCCTGTGCATCTGGGTTCAGCAAGTTCTTATCAAAATGAGTATAAGTGTTTTCAATTACTGAGTCAAGCCAACAAATTGTTACTTATTACAGTCTATGGGGAAACAATATCAAAGATAACTCATTAGTATTTTAACTAACTACCTATTGTCTCAGATTCTCTTGTGTGAACACAGTACACGTTAAACACATTTAGAAGTAGCATTTTTTCCTGTTGTAGAAAAATGGGCAAAAATTGTCAAAACATAACACTCAATTCGAAGAGGATATGATTATCTAGAATAAAAAACTCTCATCAGTAGTTAGTCTGGAATAGTCGACTTGCTTGTTTAAAGGCTTTCTACATAATTGGAGTTCTTATTACTCACAAACCACAAGTTTGCAGCTGAAGCATTTTTAAGGAGTTGTGATCCTAAGATTATGTTACATTCAGTAACAAAGTCCCAAATGTTATTTTATATGATTCAACATAAGCCAGTGAAAGTGTTTTAAATGTAATAGATAGCTGGATTATCTAATTTTTTTCAGATGGTTTTATAGCTCTTGTTCCTGGTACTTTCTTCTGCTATTTTGTCTATAACTTCTCATACTAATGGCAAACACTAAATTTAGTCACCACCATTTATGATTAATTTTCCCTTTGCTTTCAAGGATTGTGAGGTGAAGACTAACTGATGCCTGCATTTTGATGAAAGCTTCCTTCCTGCCAGGATCATGAGATGGGAAGATTTGTTGATACATTGCTGAGATGCTCATGGTCTTGTGGACATTGATATGCTGTCTGCATTATGACTATACTTATTGGACGGAATTTTCTTTTCTGGAGACTAAGTCCATTGCGGGTGGGAAAGGCGGCAGGACTCCGACTGGGCGGTGGGATGGATTTTTGTGCCAGTATTTTGCTTTTCAGCTAATTAATTATGCAACAACGAGGATCTTTTTGAACCGCATGGCGGGTAGGCAGTAATTTGTCTACCCTGCCATTACCTCATGGAGTCGAAGGTCCTGGCACCATATTTAAACGGCACCTGCACAGACATTCACTCACTCACTGCAGGCCAGGTTTGGGCTGAACATCTGCATTACCATGGTGACCAAACACAACAAACTCTTGGCACCACGGTTCAGCAAGGCCTCCCTGTTGATTCTTCTCCAGTGCATCCAGGAAAGGCGAGAGGAGGTCCTTCCACTTGACCATGCCGGCCTCGGAGGAGGTTACTAGGGAGGTCAGTGTCTGTGGCACACAAAAAAGGATGTCCCTGCAGTGCAGAAAATGAAAGAATAATCTGATCTGCTCTGCCATGGTAAGTGAAACTTCTACTCACTCCAAACTCAGACTCTCATAAGGACATCGGGCAGTCTAAGGGTTAGAGTCCACAGGGGTATCTCACAGTCCCTGCGGATGGGACATCAGCATGAAATGTCTGCCAGCTACTTTAAGATCATCGTCTCATGTACAAACAGTGTCTTAATCCCTTGCTGGGGATGGTCAGCACACACAACAGGCACGCATGCTTCCGAAATGCTCTTTCAACCATAGTGCTCACAGTCAATCTATCTTCATGTTAGGACAAGGACACCCACAACCGACAGGAGGGAGTGAAGACTGGAGGGGGTCCCCAGAGCTCAGGACACTTGCCTCTCATGAAGAGCAAGCAGCAGGGCTGGCTGGTGAGGACAGAGATCGCTCCTCCATGGAAGATAAGATTGATCTTCTCCAACAAGCCAGTAGGGCCCATCCAGTATACATCGACCACATGCGGGCAATGATATGAGTGACCTATAGTGTAGGAGCCTACCTAGTCAATCACAAATTATCCCTTGTCTCTCCAGCCACTAGCAAAAAAGGTGGAGGGAGATGCTAAGCAAGTGCAAGTGCCTCAACCCCAGCCCTGAGTCCACCTCAGATGAGGAGGCAGAGGAAGCATATGAAGACTTGTCACTGTTCACCTGCACACTTCACCAGCGCAGATACATGCACCTTGATGGGTCCTACTTCTAGAGCAAGCTCAGGGTCATAATCTGGGGATCACTTCATGGATGCATCCCCATAACAGGTGGAGGCAGTGACAGCTAAGATCTCTGGAACTCGGAGGACTGCTGGAGCCCGGGCCCTGCAGAGTCGAAGTCCGATGATGAGGCTTTGCTGAGAGAAATGTTGGAGATGCAGAGACAAGGAGGGGAATAGGGGAACATCAGGCAGAGTTGACAGAGGCCGTCACCAGACTGGAACAAAGGAATCCGCCCAGCTTCTGTCTGATGTCATGGCTCCAGCATGCGAGTGCTTGCAGCCACCTTGGTGAGCCAAATCCAGCAGTTTCTGCCAGATTTGTGCTTGGACCTGCACACCTTTGCCTAGTCATGGGTGCATTCCAGCAATGGCTAGGTGAGAGGGGCAGCTCGACCTCCCTCCAGGTGCTCTTCTCCTAAAGGTGTCAGGGAGGGGTTCCTGGGCATGCAAAGGGAGGAATGCCACACAGACACCCTGGAGGCATCCACCCAGGACACTCTAAAGGTGTCCTACTACTCCAAATCCCCTCTTTCTGTGACCCCCTTAACTCCAGAAGGTTAGACTGAGGAGGGTGCACCTGCCCCAGAGCAGGGGATCCTTAGCAGGCTGGGACCATACAGGCCTCAGGCCTCCAGAGGATGCCTACCAAAGTCATCTCAGGCAACAGGGCACAGCAGTCAGATAACAGCAAAATACTGCGGATGCTGGAAATCTGAAATAAAAACAGAAAATGCTGGGAAAACTCAGCAGGTCTGGCAGCATCTGTGGAGCGAGAAACAGAGTTAACATTTTGAGTCTGTGTGATTCTTCTTCAGAGCACTGGTGGCACAGCTGAACGTAATCTGCACTATTGTAAATATATTTTGCCTTTATGCCTCCCCAAGTCTCAGGTATTGAATGGCTAATTGATGTGATGCAAGGTGATTCGAGGGTACAAAACAAAGCCCCCACCCAACCACCACCACCCTCCACCCCTCGCAATTATCTCCCATCTTGTTCCTCAGTTCCACGAATTCTAATTCAACCTCCTCTCAGTAACTTATCTGTGACATGAACAAAGGCACTTCCTATGTGAAAATGATGGCTGGACAATACACATGTAAACCTTGCATCTTAGGCAGACATTATGTGACCTAATGAGTATTGTTCATCAAGATTAGTGTTTATCCTGATGCTGTCGCTCTTAAGTCTGCAGTTAGTGGGATTATGATATTTGTCACAACCAACGTTGGAGTCTTTTCACCCAAGTGCAATGGTGTTTCCTTTATGACTATGATGTTTTGGCTAAAGTAGCATTCATCGGCGATCACCATAGCCTTTCATGCCTCCTGCAGCATAATTTTGTCTCTATATTTAAGGTTGAACGTTATTCCTTTATTAGTTCCCACTTTTCCCACGCTTGACGCTGACTGATGGGAATTGGTTTCATTTAGTGACGTTTGAAGTGATTGCTGGATTGGAATGAGTGTGTGATGTCAGTGTGTGTGCTCATCCTAACGAACCTGTCCACTTATCTATGAGGATCATTGTTTGCTCCTGAACTAGGCTCCTGCCTCGTGTTGCTTCATGGAATCTCTCTGTGAGGCCACAGAGCGCAAATCGATTAGTAATTCATCGCATGATTGTGCGCTCATTGACTTGGATTTCCTAGAAGTGATTAGTCTTTGTGAGATGGACAACATCAAGGATTGTAATGGCGTGAAAGTGCTGCCCTGGCACATCTCCTGAATGTTCATCGGTATCTATGAAGGGAATAAGTTATCATTGACTGCTGTGTCAAAACTGACTGGACCACATCTCTGCCAGGTGCCAAGGCAATGCTGGGTGTAAACTTAGCAGGCTTCTGATGAATGCAGGGTAATGAGTGTTTGTCAATAATCACATGATGGTCCTCCTGAACAACTCTCTGCGAGGATAATGCTAACATAACTTGCAGTTTTAGGTGCATGCTGTCATGTGACATGAACAAAGGCACTTCCTATGTGAAAATGATGGCTGGACAATATACATGTAAACCTTGCATCTTAGGCAGACATTATGTGACTCCGAATCAAGAAGAGACCTGTGCATTAATCATGCCTGAGTTCTGGCTTTTGAAGAGAAGGTGCTGTCTGGAAGTAGCTCCCTCTTGAGACAGTCAAGTGCTAATCATTGACAAATGTTTTCCTCTTAGAGCTGCCTTGCTAAGCTGCTGTCCTGCAGGCATGAGCTCACTGATGTGTGCAATAGGTTTTCAATCTCTTGAAGGATGCCATGGCCACCGACTTGTTGGTGCCATGGTTGAAAGGACTGCACTGTGTGTAGTAACTTAGGAATGTGTGCTTGTGGAGTGCTAAGCACATTCCTCAGCGGCCACATGGTCCCTAGGCTACTGCACCTTCCAAGGATGGCCCCATCGTTAGGGTTGAAGATGACTTACGCTTCCTTCATGACCATTTGAGATTGTTGCCCTTTTGTAACCTGTGGGAGATGAAAACAAAGGTGTTATTGTGTCCCCTGCTTTGAAGCACGATGAGAATGATGCTTGTAACAACTGTCTTCACCTTATTTCTCCTGGAATTTTATAGCTGTGAGGTTGCCACTGGCATATTTGTCGCATCGTGCCCATGCAATGACATCCTAGTGTGGCTTATCTGAATTCTCGTCCTGTTCAGATTCATCCCCTTCCATCCAGGGAGACATCTCGCACCTCCATGTCTCCCTGTGGCAACACATCCCCACTTTCAGCATTAGTTTATGTAGGGCACAGAAAACAATGGGACACTGTGAGGTGAGCATTGGCGAACCCCATCTGAGTGGTCCAAACATATGAAATGCATCTTTAAGAGGCCAGTGGTCTGCTCTACTAAGGACCTTGTGGCTGAACGTGCAGCTTTGTATCTCTCCCCACATGCACTCTGTGGATGATGAATGGGCGTCATTAGCCATGTCTTCAGGGGATGCCCCTTTTCACTGAGGAGCCAACCCTCTAAACGCCGAGCTCCCTCAAATATCTCTGGTACTTGGGAGTGACTCAAAATGCACCAGTTGTGTGAGATCCTTGGGTACCTAGTGCAAACATGCATGATCTGCTTTCTGTGATCACAAAAGAGATGGACGTTCAAGAGAGTGAAATCCTTTCCTATTAATGAATCCCACAAGCTGCTGTCAGGGAGTTCTCAAGGCCACATGTAGGAAGTTGATGGCGCACTGCACTTGTGGAAAGCCTAAGATCACAGCGAGTCCCACAACTCTGGCAGCCTAGCATGCTTCATCCATGCAGAACTGCATTTAATAGTAAGCTTTATTGTAAAGGGCATCAGTCACTTCCATTATGCATTTGTGTGTCGCTGATTGTGAAATACCACAAAGGTCCCAGTGAAGCCCAAAAGGACCCGCAGGCAATATGTTCAGTGTAGAGGTAATCATCAGAGCAACCAACATTGGATGTCCTCCAAGTCCGTGTAGCATGAGTTCCTCATGGAGAATGTGGTAAAGAAAAGCTACCATATTCCTAGGCAAGCAAATGCATCTGCATCACTGTTTTTTGCTCATCTCCGTGTATGAGTTGCATCTTCTATAGACCTTTGGTTACATAAGTAGCTATGTGGATTTGTCCTCTCCTCATCAGCATCTGGGCCTTCCTGGGGCCTGCTGTCTCTTGTTCCTCAGGATAACAGTCTTCCTTGAGCTGTTCCAATCAGAGACTGTCCTCATTCTAATCAAAGTTATCAAGAAGGCACTGGAGCCTGCAGCCTCAATTCTGCACGCATGGAACGCATACAATTGAATAATCAATGGTAGTTCCCGTGGAATGGTCTCTCGCCATATACAAGGTAGGAATGCAGTCTCCGGCCCTTCACTTAGTCTGCACATCACATACCAAAACCACCCTTTGCAGGAAAATATCATCCTGGAGCTCAGCTTTCCCCTCAGATGTGACTGTGCATTCATATCAAGGGTTTTAATTAGGGTCAAGAGACCCAAGTCCTAGAAGCCACAGTCAACCTTGTGTTGGTTGTCCTCCATTGGACCTGACAATAACTATGGATACCCAGCCCTTGCATTTATGTCCTGAGTGCAAGCATGGTGCCTTGAATGCCATAACCAATGCACTGGCAACATGGAGACTTGTAAGAGCTATGCTGCCTCTGTACAGCATACATAGCCATTGATTTTTTGACCCTACATTCATTCTGACATGCCTCTGTAAGGAGCTGATGCCAGTTAAGACCAAAAGCACTGCAGCATCTAAACTTAATGGATTCTCTCCTGAGTGCACACCGTTAGTAAAGGAGTCAAGCTTATTCGTTGTGTATTAAAGCCTCGAATCCAGCACTCAGCCGAGCCATGCTCTCATTGGTTTGAGAAGGTGCCCCTTCAATCGTCTAAGATTTGCTGTGCTGAACTCCTCCCACAGGCCCTGAGACTCCTCCCCAACCATTGTTTTTTGAACTGTGTCGTTATAAGTTGATCTTGAAAATGGTGCCACTGACCTCCTTCTGGGAAACCAGCTTCCAAACTCCCCCATCACCCATCAAGCCCCTCCCATCCTCCTCCATCCTTACCGACTCCTAATTCCTATTCCTCCTATCACTATCCAGTCTCCCCCGTTACCATTGATCCCATCATTATCCATGTTGATATTCCTGTCCTCCCCTCTGAACCCTTTAATATTGGTGTCATCATGCCATTTGTCAATCTGACCCCTACCCTCCTTGAGGCCACATGCACCTCATATTTCCAGGAAACGCCACCCCCACCATGAGACCATCCAGTACCACCCCATAACTTTTCAGCTACCAACTTACAAGATACAGATGCCACCCCTGACCATGACTGCCATCTGCTTCACAGTATCATGTCTCTAACCCCCAGGACCAAACACATTAAGTGACTGACCACACCCTGCACACCATATTCTGCATGACCATCATTACCCAAAGAAGCCTTCCCACAGCCAATACCAGGACCAAGACATGTGATATGCAAGGCCCTCTAACATGGCCTGCACAGCCACAGGACAGTCTCTTTGATATGTCCCCGTCAGCATGATATCAATCCCACAATAATCACAGACATTTCTTTGGACAATCTTTCACTACTCCACTCTCTTCCTTGACCACCCCACCATTCCTGCCTCTGTCTTGCCCCTCCTCTCCCATGTTCTGCACACCCCCAGTCTGGCCTCTAACATTCCTCCCTCCCCCCTCCTCGCCCCTCCTCGCCCCTCCCCGCCCCTCGCCCCTCCCCGCCCCTCGCCCCTCCTCGCCCCTCCTCGCCCCTCCCCCCTCCTCCCCCCCCTCGCCCCTCCCCCCTCCTCCCCCCCCCCTCCTCCCCCCCCCCTCGCCCCTCCCCCCTCCTCCCCCCCCCCCTCCTCCCCCCTCCTCCCCCCCCCCCTCCTCCCCCCTCCTCCCCCCCCCCCTCCCCCCTCCTCCCCCCCCCCCTCCCCCCTCCTCCCTCCTCCCCCCTCCTCCCTCCTCCCCCTCCTCCCTCCTCCCCCCTCCTCCCCCTCCCCCCCTCCTCCCCTCCCCCCTCCTCCCCTCCCCCCTCCTCCCCCCCCCCTCCCCCCTCCTCCCCCCCCCCCTCCCCCCTCCCCCCTCCCCCCTCCTCCCCCCTCCCCCCTCCTCCCCCTCCTCCCCCCTCCTCGCCCCTCCCCGCCCCTCCCCCCTCCTCCCCCCTCCCCGCCCCTCCCCCCTCCCCGCCCCTCCCCCCTCCTCGCCCCTCCCCCCTCCTCGCCCCTCCCCCCTCCTCGCCCCTCCCCCCTCCTCGCCCCTCCCCCCTCCTCGCCCCTCCCCCCTCCTCTCCCCTCCCCCCTCCTCTCCCCTCCCCCCTCCTCTCCTCTCCCCTCCCCCCTCCTCTCCTCTCCCCCCTCCTCTCCTCTCCCCTCTCCTCTCCTCTCCCCTCCCCTCCTCTCCCCTCCCCTCCTCTCCCCTCCCCTGTTCCACACCCCTATCCTAGTCCTGCCTCTGTCTTCTCTCTTCCCCTCCCTTCCTCTCCCTGTTCCACACCCCTCTCCCAGCCCTGCCTCTGCCTCCCTTGCCTAGCCTTGGTGCAGCTTGTGTTGCAGGCACCTAAAATCTCACAGCAACACTCGTAAAGAAAAGCTTAAGTAGCATCTACTGACCTCAAAGCTGTTGATGAACTGAAGCTTGCTCGGTGCACACCATTTATATGTAGTCAGGAAACAAGCCATGCCAATTATCTACTGGTGGGGCACTTAATTTGGAGGAGGAACATAGTTCTGGTGAGTTGGCCTTTTAATGAGCACTTATGAGATGCAAATGAATGCAAATGTGGTTCCCGACATACATCAGAGGGAAACTTCAACCACTTTTACCTACCATCAAGTCAGGACAGCAAAATTCCAAACCAATTTGCCGCCGGTGGGAAACTGACTTTTTCCATGAGGCCAAATTTAGTGCCACTGCCCACCACTGGCGGGAGTGGAAAATTCCACCCATCAATATTTTCAATTACAACCCTTTGTGTTATTAGGCTTGTTTTCTTTTTAGTCAAACGCAACTGCAAAATTCTACAGAATTTATAAGGTAGTCATTTTCTTTGGGAATACAATGAAACCTACCTTCAGTTTATTGGCTGGTTTCAAAGCTTCCCTAAATTCGATTAGCATGAGCTCAGGAAATAGTGCTGTTCTAATTGGAGCAATATCCTGCTGAACTGCAATGATTAGTCAGACACAGTTGCACCACCTACCATCAGAAGCATTGAAGCCTTTGCTGCATTCTGATCTTGTACTAGCAGAAGAAAATAACTGAATCAAAACAAAGGGATGTGGTTGATTCTAGGCTATTTTGGATGTTTGTTCTCCTCCATCTTGTTCACATGTACAACAATGCCAAATAATAGCTGCACATTATGATGCAAATCAAATAGATTTATTTATATCAATTTGAATCCACATTTCAGGCATTTGTATACATATTCTCCTTTGACCCAAACTGCAGAGTCATTTTGAATGCAAAGGTAGCTGAGATGATTGGTGGAGGAGGTTGATCTGAGAAGTATGGAAATGTAGTCTCGGTTGTTAGAACAGGAGCATCAATTATCTGTTCCAGTTTTGACATGGTTAGCAGCAGCAAACATATAACTGTTTTTTGAATTGGTACTTTGATTTAAGCCTCTGAACACTGAAGCTATGTAAACACTTAAATGTTCCACATGGTTTTCTGGCTTAATTCCAACAGGAGACAGGCATTCACTCAAGAGAAAGGTCCAGACCAGGATCTCTGCCTTGTTTGCGAGTTCCCTCATTGCCTGATACAGGGCAGCTTCTTAGGCAACTTGTGGCTAGGGATTGCAGCCAGATTGAGTAGGCCTTATGTTGGGAGACCCTGTTCTTGAGCCTCATTCAGGGAACAACCTCTCAAGTGAAAGGAGGCCCAACAGCAAGTGAAAGGAGACATACCTGTGCCCCACGGTGGATTCCAGGATGGGCAAGAAGACTGAATGCCTGAAGGTGCCAGGAGGCCAAAATTCTCAGGCACATGGACATCCACAGTGGATTTATGCCAGCCTGCTCCATGCTAATTAGTTCTCCTAGTACTCCACAAACCCTGGTGAGGGTAATGCCAAAGGACACAGCTGGATGTGATCCTAGAGTGATCCTGGGGAACAGAACCCAAGGAATTTTGCCCCAGTGTTTATTGTATTATTGAGCACTTAAACATGTTTAAAAGGGCATGTTTTAAATGGACAATATGGCAAATTGTCACTTTGTAGTTGAGAGCCCAGACCGAGAAATGCTGTATAACTACTTAGAAACTGATACTGGATCAATAGATCAAAACAGTGTCAGGCATGAAGAATGAGCTGGAAGGTGCTACATTTTCATTCGGCTGGAAATATATAATTTGTTTCTAGTTTCAATTATTAATCAAAGAAAATTTCTTGAATGAAAAAACTTGAAAGAAATTTGACACATAGATACATTGCGCTATTATTTTAAATAATAATGGAGGAAGATGGGGGAAGAGAGTTGGCTTAGCATTGTTTTGTTTCTATATTTTAATAGGATAATTCAGTAAACATCGAGCAAGAAGCCAATCATCAAAAAGTCAGTATAATCAATTGATCAGTATATGGTACCAAAATGAAATGTTGGGCTGCCTGTTAGGAACTTAATCAGCTATTCAGTCTCATCTGTCAGCTTCTGTTCTTAATAACAGTGCCTTTAATATTGGTGATTCTATTTTTTTTCTGTTGTATTCATTCAGTCCCAAACCATCATTCTAAAGGGAACATTGTTCAGTAGCTGCTCAACTCTTTAACAGCACAATTTACTCTCATATCATCAATTGCGAAACAACATCAGAAAAGGATGATGTGGTGGAATATAGCACAAAACTGAAAAGTACAACCAATGGAAAGCCCACAGGGTTGCTATAAAAAGGTTTTGAGAATCAGAATTTGAGCATTGCATCCAGCTATTCAATGTAAATGGATTCTACTGAATACTACTGCGATGAAGTTTCATTGCTGTCAGTCATATATTAGGATCAGCATTTGTGCAATGAAGAAAGACTATTAAGAAGCAAAAGTATTTGTAATAGCAAAACAATCATATACTTCTATTCAATATCTTATAATCAATTAAACTGTTAAATTTGGTTTCAGCAGGTTCCGTTTACAAGAGAGGAGGCCCAGGAAATAGGAAGTAATTTGTGTTCAAAAGGACATTTCAAAAACTTTACCAAACTCTATTCTACTGTGATGGCTGATGGGGGGAAAAATCTATATGAAAAATAAGTCAGTATTTATGAGAAGAGATGTGTTTATGACTAAGCTGCAGGGTGTTTGGAAAGGTTATGAAACCCTTTTGTTAGCAGCACTGAGATGTCTGAGTTAAAAAAAAGCTGTTCAATTTCTGAGTCCTCATCACCCCAAAGTTACCTTCCTAGTATAATTAGACTGGAATTTGAAATGTCTCTTTCCCTTCAAGACTTCAAGCAGGGTGTTTTTTTTGCTGGTTTAATCTTTTTCTCATCTTTCCCTGTATTCTCTCTGTCAACTCTGCAGCTGAACAGAATTGTTACTTGAAAGTATGTATTGATATCAGTGCAGTTTCTAGTGTATACGTGCCTCTTAGCAGCTTTTGATTGTACTGTTCTTGGAAACAGAAATACATATTTGATATGGGTTACATTGTTCAGTTTTATGGAGAGTACAGCTTGATGGAATTGCCTTAATTATGTATGCTACTGAGATTACTTGCAGCAAAACAGTGGCTTGGCTTCCCTCATTAATAACCTGCTTCTCTGCCTGACTTTGTTTTATTCAGTGGTGCCCAGCACTTCATTCAGACTTGTTAACAAATGGGTCAGGTTCTGCCCTGAGAGTTGGCAAGAAGGCACAAGAACACCTACTACACAGCTCACTTTCAATCGCCTATGATTGATTTATATCTGATTGATATCACAGAAGAATCTGTATTATTGCTTATAACCATAACATTTTCCCCCAGATAATGGACATGCATTCAGCCTCTTGCAGCCAATGAAAGTCAAGGTTGATTCTATAATTAAAAACAAAAACACAATTACCCGGAAAAACTCAGCAGATCTGGTAGCATCGGTGGAGAAGAACAAAGTTGACGTTTCGAGTCCCTTATGACCCTTCAACAGAACAGTTCTGTTGAAGGGTCATGAGGACTCGAAACGTCAACTTTGTTCTTCTCTGCCGTTGCTGCCAGACCTGCTGAGTTTTTCCAGGTAATTCTGTTTTTGTTTTGGATTTCCAGCATCCGCAGTTTTTTGTTTTTATTTTTGATTCTATAATTACTGACCAAGATCTAAAAATTATTTTTGTACTTTTCTGAATGCCAAGCTAGCAATCTGAGGAACAAAAATGCTTAAGAGACTGCACAGGACTCAGGTTCCTTGTGTGACATTAGAGCGAATGTCAAATTGAATGGACAGCTGGATCACTGAGACAGCTAAATGATCATTATTGTCTACTGGCAGGAACTGTCATGGCTCCTTGTGTTGACCTGATGAAGTCGTAATGTGTTTAAAAAAGTCAAGCTGTGCAAAGTCAAAAATGCACATTACAACATGCCCACTAAAAATATGTTACAAATGTGCATGGCCAAGAATCATTGTTAACATTTTATGAATGAAGCTTGACAGCTTTATATTTAGTATGGGTGTTGTTTATGCTGGTAATTAATTTGACAGATGGAAAACATTAATCTATAATTTTACCACTATTCATTACCAACCATAGCCAATGGATATTAAATTAATTGTACACATACAAACTAGCTTCTCAATGCAAAATTGTGTTAAAATCCATCTACGCATTGAAATAATTTGTATCCGACTGTTCATCTGCAAATAAGTCCACCAGCTTCCAACAAACTGCACAAGGACATTTTCATCAGGCTCTCATTTGTCTCCTCAATTACCATAAAAATTGTGCATTGATATGTTATTTTTCAACAAACTTAAGTGACTTAATCTCATGGGACTCTTGCAATCCCTTTGAAAATGATCATGCTTAAGATTGCCTGTCTGCCTGTGTGTCTAGAAATGTTCGTTTATCACCTCAATGAATCAGCTTGATTAGCTTTACACTAAAAGTGACGGTCTTTCAGGAGTCGCGAGTTCTTTAGGAGCAAAACATAAACAAAATAAGAACCATCTTCTCATGAATCTCGGAACAATCATTGCCTTAAAAAAAACCTTGAATTTTCTTCAATCTCAATGAATGATATCATGAGCCCTTCATAAATCTCTTTGTTGGGATCTGTCCAATTGCCCATCCATGAACATTCAATAAATCAAACCAGGATTGACCAAACATAAAATCATTGTGATAGAAAGACCGCATGACAAACTGTGAAAAAATAATCCTTACTACTGATACTTGGATTCAATCGCCATATGTCATATCTCTACCATTTTTATTTGGACCCATATTGGCTATTAAACATGTTGAGCAAAAAAATATTTAAATTACCCCAATTCAATGTTCAGTTGTCACAGGGTTCCAGCACAAAACTGCCCTAAAAAGTTAATAAAAATAATTTTCATGTGTTCGCTCACCACATGAGAATTAATGGTTTGGAAGATGGGAAGGCTTTACTGATACAATGGTAAATGCTCTTAATTTGGGAGCACTTTTCCAACATAAAAAAGGGCAGGGGTTTTCCTTATATTTGATACTGTGCCTAATCTGTGGACATTGCATAGAAGAGTGTTCTGTGTTTGTCACGACTACGTAAAAGGTGTTTTCTTAAAGTGGTCCATGAGCTAAGAACTTGTGTGTGTGTGTAGCCCCCTTTTAATCTATGAATGGTTCGATTTAAAAATAACCAAGCAGACAAGCTTTCATCTTAAACAAGATAAAGGTTAGTTTATTACCATGACTACTGCTGAAAGTTACTGAGGTAAAAGTGATAAAGTTATTAACTAAAACACTGATACAAAGATTAATAGATGAAGATGAAAAGATACTTAAAGAGATTTCAAATCAGTCTCTATGAGATATCATTGCAGCCCCATTGCTTGAATTCTTTTTTCTGAAGTGAAGGGGTTGAAACTTGAGGTTCGGATAGAGTCATAGAAGTCTACAGCATAGAAAAAGGCCATTCCGCCCATCGAGTCTGCACCGGTCAAACAAGTGCCTAACTATTCTAATCCCATTTTCCTGCACTAGGCCTATAGGCTTGTATGCCATGGCATTGCAAGTGCACATCCAAATACTTCTTAAATGTTATGAGGGTTTCTGCCTCTACCACCCTTCCAGATTCCCACCACCCTCTGTGGGAAAAAAATTCTTCCTCATATCCTCTCTAAGCCTCCTGCCCCTTACCTTAAATCTATGCCCCCTGGTTATTGGTCCCTCCACCAAGGGGAAACGTTCCTTCCTGTCTACCCTATCGATGCCCCTCATAATTTTATGCACCTCAATCATGTCCTCCCTCAACCTCCTCTGCTCCAAGGAAAATAACCCCAGTTTATCCAATCTCTCCTCATAACTAAAACTCTCCAGCTCAGGCAACATCCTGGTAAACCTTCTCTGCACTGTCTCTAGTGCAATTACATCCTTCCTATAATGCTGATTCCAGAACTGCACACAATACTCTAGCTGTGGCCTAACCAGCGTTTTATGCAGTTCCAGCATAACCTCCCTGTTCTTATATTCAATGCCTTGGCTAATAAAGGCAAGTATCCCATATGCCTTCTTAACCACCTTATCTACCTTTCCCGCTACCTTAAGGGACTGGTGGACATGCACACCAAGGTCTCTCTGATCCTTGGTACTTCCCAGGGTCCTACCATTCATTCTGTATTCCCAGTGCCTTGTTTGTCTTGCCCAGATGCATCACCTCACACTTATCTGGATTAAATTCCAATTTCCACTGATCAGCATGCCTGACCAGCCCATCTACATCCTCCTGTAATCTAAGGCTATCCTCCTCACTAATTACCACCCCACCAATTTTCGTGTGATCTGTGAGCTTATTGATCAACCCTCCTACGTTCAAGTCTAAATTGTTTATATGTACCACAAACAGCAAGGGACCCAACACCGATCCCACTGGACACAGGCAACCAGTCACAAAAACACGCCTTGACCATCACCCTCTGCTTCCTGCCATTCAGCCTATTCTGGATCCAATTTGCCAAATTGCCTTGGATCCCATGGGCTCTTACCTTCGTTATTAGTCTCCTATGTGGGACCTTATCAAAAGCCTTGCTGAAGTCCAAGTAGACCATGTCAAATGCATTGCCCTCATCTACACACTTGGTTGCCTCTTCGAAAAATTCAATCAAATGGGTCAGACATGACCTCTCCTTAACAAAACCATGCTGACTGTCCTTGATTAATCCCTGCCTCTCCAAGTGTAAATTAATTCTGTCCCTCAGAATTGCTTCCAATAGTTTCCCCACCACTGAGGTTAGACTGACTGGCTTGTAGTTCCCTGGTTTATCCCTTCCTCCCTTCTTGAATAACGGTACCACATTGACTGTCCTCCAGTCCTCTGGCACCTTTCCTGTGGCCAGAGAGGTATTGAAAATTATTGCTACCGCCCCTGCTATCTCCTCCCTTGCCTCACTCAACAGCCTGGGATAAATTTCATTCGGGCCTGGAGATTTATCTACTTTTAAGCCTGCCAGATCACTTAGAACTCCTCCCTTTCTATGCTTATTTCTTTAATTATTCACAGTCCTTCTGCCTGATTTACATACCCACATTGTCCCTCTCACTTTTGAACACCGACACAAAGTATTCATTTAGAACCCTACCTACGTCTTCCGGCTCCACACACAAATTACCACTATTGTCCTTAATGGACCCTATTCTTTCCCTAGTTATCCTCTTACTCTTAATGTACTTGTAAAATAACTTTGGGCTTTCCTTTATTTTACCTGCCAATGTTTTTTCATGCCCCCTTTTTGCTCTCCTAATTTCCTTTTTAAGATCCCCTGCTTTTGTCCTGCTTTCTCCCCTTAATGTCACCTATTAGCACATTCCTTAGATAATATCACCACCTTCAACACCTCTTTGTCCTTTTGTCTATGACATTTTTTGGCCATGTCCACCTATCACTGGCCCTCTACTTGTCCCGCCCCCCCAACTCTTAAACCAGCTTATGTTTCACCTCTCTTCTATTTTTCCTTAGTTGTTTCTAGAAACCTTCCTAGGTTTCTCCCTGTTGAGAAGCAGTTTCTGATTCAAGGTGTCTCTCTCATGATTTTCAAGATGATTCTCCCTTTAGGCAGCTTCCAGCTTTTTTATATAATATGAAACCCAAAGATGGCTGCTCCCAAACTGGTGAACCATATTAGGTGTTGGCCATTCAAACAGCCTACCTCCCATCTGAGATTCTTTGTTTAGCTTTTCATTAAGATCCTTATCAGTTACTTGTCTTTGTTCTGAAAGAAGACCAGCAAGTGGAAAGATCTCATTTACACTTGTGGAACGCTCATTGAACAATGACCCTTCTTGAGATAAGCAGTTTTATAGGGTTTTGGAACCAATGCTGAAAGGTGCCAAGTTGTCTGTCCATGCATCGTTTTTCTGAGCAAAGGCATTTTGAAGACTTTTTCTAGCAAACATGTGCTTTTCAAACAGTTGTCCTCAAAATCTATGATAGTATAACCATACGTTCATGACAGTATTACATTACTACTCATGAGTTTCTAATATTTCTTTTCACCTCTTCCCAAAACTAGTATGGTGACACATGCTCAATTGCTTTTCAGCTGCAATTTTTCTGCCTATTATTGCCTTTTTTACTTTCTATGCAGCCTGATATCAAAGCAATGTTTCATGTTTGTGGGATTGAGTCCCAGAGGAAACTGATGTTCTTGTACCACACATACCATATGTGTGATGAATTTGATCATTTCTTGGGCAAAGCACTGACATGGGTATTTCCATCTGTGTGAAAACAGATGGCAGTCCTTCTCAAGTTTATGCGCTTTTGGGTAGGCAGGTGCTGCTACCAGTGAGCTGCTTGCCAACTTAGGCATTGTGTTATGGAATATTCCACAATGCCATTTAACAACTCCTTAGCTGGATGTGAAGATGACAGGGCTGAGAGCTAAACAGAGATCACAGAATCACAGGCCTGAATTTTTTGCTCGTTGGGCATGCGTGATCGGCAGGCCCAGGAGTGGATGGGAAACGGGCCCTCCAGCCGCAATCGTCCCCCAACCATGATTTCACACTGGCTGGCCAATTAATGGCCAGCCAGCATGAAACGCATGCTGAGAAAGACTCAGCACCACCATTGGGGGTGGGAAGAGGGTGGGTGCTGACATCACAGTGGGTGCTGGTGGCCCTTCCACTGAGCTCCCTGAAGGCAGACAGGTGCTTCAGGGAGCTGCAGACCTCCAAATAATAATAATAAAAAATTGTCCATGAAACACAATCAAGCATCTGAAAGCATTCCTCCTAAGCAAACAGTCCCCAGGTATCTCTTCTAATTTCATTTCCCCACGGAGATTTCAATCTATCCCGGATTGAGGTTTGAGCAAAAATGTAAAGGCCGCCTGGCCGATTGGCTCTTCCACCAACTGTAAAAGCTGACGGGCCATGAAAACCACTTTCAATTGCCCCCTTATTGGGCTTAATTGCCTACTTAATTGTAGGCTGGGGCGCTTCCAACTGCCGTGTGTGCCCACCGACCTGAACATTGATTGTATGCAGGATGACGTTGGGACGCTCAGTTGACGTTACCTTGCGCTATTTCACTTCCATTCAGGTCAGGTGTGGGCCCACCTGCGAGGCGTAAAATTCTGCCCACAGAATTGTTACATTGCAGAAGAAGGCCATTCGGCCCGTCTTGTCTGCACTACCTCTCCAAATGAGCAATTCCCTTATTACTATTCTCCCACCTTCTCCCTGTAACTTTGCACATTCTTCATTTTCAGGTAACAGTCCCCCTTTTGAATGCTTTGATTAAACCTGCCTCCCTCACACTCTCAGGCAGTGCATGCCAGACTTTAGCCACTCGATGTATGAAAAAGTTTTTTCTGGTATCATTTTTGCTTCTTTTGCCAATTACGTTAAATCTGTGTCCTCTCAATCTCGATTCTTTCACAAGTGGGAACAGTTTCTCCCTCACTACTCTGTCCAGAGACCTCATGATTTTCAATACCTCTATCAAACCTCCTCTCACCCTTATTTTCTCCAAGGAAAACAGCCCTAACTTCTGCAATCTATCTTCATAACTGAAGTTCCTCATTCCTGGAACCATTCTCGTGATTCTTTTCTGAACTCTCTCTGATGCCTTTACAACCGGATATGATACTCCAGCTGATGTTGAACTTGGGTCTTATGCAAATTCAACATAACCTCTTTGCTCTTGTACTCTCTGCCCCTTTGAATAAAGCCTAAGATTTATTAACCATTCTCTTAACCTGTCCTGCCACCATCAGTGACTTATGCACACATACACCTAGGTACCTCTGCACCCCCTTTAGAACTGTAATCTTTCTTTTATATTGTCTCTCCATGTTCTTCCTACCAAAGTGAATCACTTCAAATTTTTCTGCATTGAAGTTTATCTGCCACCTGTCCACCCATTACACCAACTTGCCGATATCCTTTTGAAGTTCTACACTATCTTCACAGTCCACAATGCTTCCAAATTTTGTATCATCTGAAAATTTTGAAATTTTGCCCTTTACACTGAGGCCTAGGTCATTAATATACATTAGGAGAAGCAAAGGTCCCAACACTTATGAAGTATAAATAAAAGTGATCAATGGAGATATCCAGAATATTCAGAAAATTGGAGAAATTTTCATTCGTTGTATCAATTATGCCAGTAGTGAACTTTGGGTTCCCTTGTAGGAGAAGGAAGTGACATCTTTAGAGTGATGGCCTCTTGCTTCTGTAAAGCAAAATTCTCACTTTATTAAAGGCATCCCAGGAAGCATTACTTTGAGCAGATGTTTTCATGCTGGTCTTACTTTCTTTGTGGGTGATAATCCAGAAATCAACAGTAAAGTCCAAAGCTTCTGGCTTAAGGTAAGCAGGTAATGAAAGTCCTGGGGGGACAAAGGTCAATTAAAATTAGGGAAAACTGGGACACATTGATAATGGAGAAGATGTGATTTCAATCAGCAAGGAGGATTCATTGACAAAAACATATAAAAACAAACCTGCCTGTCCCTCCGTCCCCACCCCATCTTCCAATCCCAGCCTCAGCTGTGTATTCACTATACCCCCTGACCTTCCCCTCTCCGATGCTGAACGTTCAGTGCTCAGCAAAGGACTTAGTTTCATACCCTTACACCCTCATCTCAATGAATT
The DNA here is from genome assembly GCF_017639515.1 of Carcharodon carcharias. Taxonomy (NCBI): domain Eukaryota; kingdom Metazoa; phylum Chordata; class Chondrichthyes; order Lamniformes; family Lamnidae; genus Carcharodon; species Carcharodon carcharias. The sequence goes on from NC_054475.1 coordinate 115,255,639, forward strand.
TCGGGCTCGGCACGATGCTGAACTTTTCTTCCGCCGTCTTCGTCTCCGGGCTCACTTCTTTGTGCAGGAGTCCTCTCCCCGTTCAACAGATCCTTTTTCCCACCTCCAATATTCTCCCTCCACCTGGACCCCTCCCTCTGGATTACTACCTTCTCTTGATTTTTTCATTGAGAACTGTCGGCGCGACATTAGTCATTTCAATTTCTCTGCTCCTCTCACCATTCTAATTTGTCTCTCTATGAACTTACTGCACTCCGTTCTCTCAGGTCCAACCCCAACATTGTCATCAAACCCGCTGACAAGAGTGGTGCTGTTGTTGTCTGATGCACTGACCTCTACCGCGCAGAGGCTGAGCGCCAACTCGCAGACACTTCCTCCTACCTCTCCCTGGACCATGACCCCACCACTGAACATCAAGCCATTGTTTCCAGGACTGTCACTGACCTCATCTCCTCTGGAGATCTTCCTCCCACAGCTTCCGACCTGATAGTTGCCCAACCTCGGACGGCCCGCTTCATCCTCCTGCCTAAAATCCACAAACAGAACTGTCCTGGTAGACCGATCGTGTCAGCTTGCTCCTGCCCCACAGAACTCATTTCTCGTTATCTTGACTCCCTTCTCCCTCCCCTTGTCCGGTCCCTTCCCACCTACATCCGTGATTCCTCTGACACCTTACGTCACATCAATAATTTCCAGTTCCCTGGCCCCAACCGCTTCCTCTTCACCATGGACGTCCAATCCCTCTACACCTCCATCCCCCACCAGGGTGGTCTGAGGGCCCTTAGCTTCTTCCTCGAACAGAGGCCCGAACAATCCCCATCCACCACTACTCTCCCCTGTCTGGCTGAACTTGTTCTCACACTGAAGAATTTCTCCTTCAATTCCTCTCACTTCCTCCAAATAAAAGATGTGGCTATGGGTACCCGCATGGGCCCCAGCTATGCCTGTTTTTTTATGGGATATGTAGAACATTCCTTGTTCCAGTCCTACTCCAGCCCCCTTCCACAACTCTTTCTCTGGTACATCGATGATTACTTTGGTGCGTTCTTCATGCTCTCGTCGGGACTTGGAAAAATTTATTAATTTTGCTTCCAATCTCCACCCCTCCATCATTTTCACATGGTCCATCTCTGATACTTCCCCTTCCTTCCTTGACCTCTCTGTCTCAATTTCTGGTGATAGACTGTCCACCAATATCCATTACAAGCCTACCGACTCCCACAGCTACCTTGACTACAGCTCCTCACACCCCGCTTCCTGTAAGGACTCCATCCCATTCTCTCAGTTCCTTCGCCTCCGTCGCATCTGTTCCGATGATGCTACTTTCAAAAACATGTCCTCTGACATGTCCTCCTTCTTCCTTAACCGAGGTTTTCCACCCACGGTCATTGACAGGGCCCTAGGCAATGTCTGGCCCATCTCCCACACATCCGTTCTCACGCCTTCTCCTCCCTCCCAGAAGCATGATAGGGTCCCCCTTGTCCTCACTTATCACCCCACCAGCATCCGCATTCAAAGGATCATCCTCCGCCATTTCTGCCAACTCCAGCATGATGCCACCACCAAACACATCTTCCCTTCACCCCCCCCGGCAGCATTCCAGGACACCCTGGTCCACTCCTCCATCACCCCCTACTCCTCAACCCCCACCTATGGCACCTCCCCATGTCCACGCAAAGGATGCAACACCTGCCCCTTCACTTTTCCTCTCCCCTCACCGTCCAAGGGCCCAAACACTCCTTTCAAGTGAAGCAGCATTTCACTTGCATTTCCCCCAACTTAGTCTACTGCATTCGTTGCTCCCAATGCGGTTTCCTCTACATTGGAGAAACCAAACGTAAACTGGGCGACCGCTTTGCAGAACACCTGCGGTCTGTCCGCAAGAATGACCCAAACCTCCCTGTCGCTTGCCTTTTTAACACTCCACCCTGCTCTCTTGCCCACATGTCTGTCCTTGGCTTGCTGTATTGTTCCAGTGAAGCCCAACGCAAACTGGAGGAACAACACCTCATCTTCCGACTAGGCACTTTACAGCCTTCCGGACTGAATATTGAATTCAACAACTTTAGATCTTGACCTCCCTCCTCCATCCCCACCCCTTTCTGTTTCTTCCCCTTTCCTTTTGTTTTTTCCAATAATTTATATAGATTTTTCTATTCCCACCTATTTCCATTATTTTTAAATCTTTTATGCCCCCCCCATCCCCACTAGAGCTATACCTTGAGTGCCCTACCATCCATTCTTAATTAGCACATTCGTTTAGATAATATCACCAACTTCAACTCTGTGTTCTTTTGTTCTTTTGTCTGTGACATCTTTTGATGATCTGCTCCTATCACTGATTGCTTGTCCCTACAACCACACCACCCCCCTCCACTTCTCCATCACCAGCACCCCCCCTCCCCCCCACTCCACCTTAAACCAGCTTATATTTTACCCCTCTCCTTGGATTCACCCAGTTCTGCTGAAGGGTCATGAGGACTCGAAACATCAACTCTTTTCTTCTCCGCTGATGCTGCCAGACCTGCTGAGTTTTTCCAGGTAATTCTGGTTTTGTTTTGGATTCATTGACAAACCTGCCTTTGCTTTGCTTACTGATCATTTTATGAGTTCACTTTATAAGCAGCATATAATCACATAGATATTTTACAATATATACTGGATCAGATAATTACACATTTCAGGAGATTGCACATTCCCAGATACATATTGCGAAGTCACCACATTCTCACTGTGTGGAGGAGGAATGCATTGCCATAGCAGGTTGCTTGCATTGGGAATAATGTATGTCAAGTTGTGGGGTGTAGTTGGGGATGGGGGAGATATGAGGCAACTTATTAGGTTCTGAATTTAGGGTTAATTAGAGTTGGGGGCGGCAGGGAGGAATAATGATCATATCATGGTGTTTGGTGTTGGCATTAATAATGACCAGTAGATGAGTTGCTGAACTGAGAATGGAATTTGTGTTGAATGGGTTTCTTTGAATAGACTGCCTGGTATTTCCCAGTTCCTGGCAGAAGTTCCTGGCAGAATCTTAGTGATACACCTGTTTGGAATGGCTGGATGTTAGGACATGACTAGGAGGACAATGTCTTTAATCCCCAGTAGTTTTAGGAGCATCAGTGCATTCAGAATATATTAGAATGAAATGCATTGGCACAATTTTCAGCGAATGATGATAGAAATTATAAATGAACAAAAAATGATCTTAGCTATGTTTCAGCATCTATTCCCGATGTATAAAGGTGATGAATTGCACCTTGTGCTGCTCGTAATATCATTATGTGGTATCTAATGCAGTTCTGTATTTTGAAAGAATTGTCAGAAATTTAATGATGCTGTTTCATTGTCACTTTCTCTTTGTGATCAAATAAAGCATAATAAACTGGCAGTAATCATGAAGGATTTTGCTCCAGTATACTGTCAATACCAAAGAATGAAGTGTTCCTCAGAGAAACACTGTTGCAATGATATCATACTGTCATAAATTACTTGCTGTAGCTTTGCAACCATTTTACTTATTCAATTTAAAGGAAGGAATTTCCTCCATCTTTATTTGGAGATTGTTACTGCCCAAATTTATTCAGCATCATGGCTATCATTGGACCCATGCACCATGGTGTTTAGATGCCATTTAGTATTGGCCTCCCCTTTGCGAGAATTACTAGAATTGAGCTCAACAGTGTCACATGGTAATATATTCCAATATGCCCAATTCTTAAGTCTGATATTTACTGAACAGTATGAAAAGGGGAAGCCATATACTTGGCCAAATATTTAAATGGTTTCCTTGGTCATTGCTAACGTGTGTTTCAACTTTTGAGCAGTTGACTTACTTGACCTGTTCTTGATAAATGCTGATTGGGTTCACAGGTGGTATTAAAATTGATGCCACATCTGGTAGGCATGAGATCTGTGTTTGCTTCCCTGCCAGTGCTTTTGTTATGTGAAAGACCCATCTGCAGTATATGATTATTACACCATGGTTCACTGACCCAAATCATGATCTGAAGTGAAATCCATACACAGTATATGCCATATTTGGATATAAGCAGTTGCTAAGATAAGTAATTTGTGACTAAGTTCCAGACTTTTGGTGACATAATAAGAATCTTTGTAACCAATATGGTTAATAGCTTTTTATGAATGCTCATGATGCGTATGAAAGCATTTACTGCATCTGAAATAATTGATCTCCTAGTGAATTGACTAACTGGCCAAGAAGTGATTGTTGTGTGAATAAACAAGGTTTGCTGTTTTAAATGGAATTTCTGTTTTTCCAATGGGGAACCAGATACTCAAGGTATTAAGTGGAAGTGAAATCAAAAGGCTCATACTTTTCTGCTCCTGAGTCATCAATCATTTAAAATAAAAGAAAAAGGTTGTGGATGCTAGAAATCTGAAATAAAAACAAAAAATATTTGAAACACTCAGCAAGTCACTCAGCGTCTGTGCAGAGAGAAACCCAAGTTAACATTTTGTTAGACCCTAGTCACATGCTTGTTGTAAGGGGTGGCCGATTTGGTATTAATGAAAGAGTTGAGTAGCAGATAGTTCATAGGTAGAAACTCTGCGTTTATTTACAAAGGTACTCAGCAGCAACTAAACATGTGCTTATAGGTAGAAACTCTGCATTTATTTACAAAGGTACTCAGCAGCAACTAAACATGGGCTTACACTTCAAACTCTATCTCTACACTACTCTAACTACTGACTACAGACTACTAACTACTCTGCTACTCTGCTATTGAATACTTAGATCTTCCATTTTAACATTTTTCTTAAAGGTATATTACACATCATATGAGCACATCCCTTCCCCTTTACTCAGAAATACATTTTATATTTATAATTACAATTTTCTCATGATAGCAAAATATTTACACTGATAAATAATTTACAAATTCAGTCTTTCTGGGGGTTTCCTTGTGCATGTAGAGCGTCTCAGCTCTACAACTCCAGATGCCTTGTCAGGAATCTCCTTTTCTGGAGTTGCCTGAATATTAGGTGCATCATGGGCTCCTGCAGGCCTGTATCCTCCACTCGTGAAAGAACAACAGATGTGCCTGTACTGGGTTGAATTCTTTCAACAGGAAATGCTGACCCGGTTGCAAACATTGGTGGAATCATTTCTTGGTGCATAGTTCCTCTTTTCCTTAGATGATCCACATATCTCCATATGACTTGGCTTTCCACCTCCACATGGTAAGATAGAGGTCCAGTCACTGCACTTATTTCACCTGGTAACCACTTTGATCCTTCTCCTAAGTTCTTCACGTATACAGTTTCTCCAATGGTAAATTTCCTCTGCGGCTATGCCAGTTGTGTCTAGTTTTCTGACTTCCCTGACTCCATTCCTCCTTCCCCACTAAACTTATTATTATTAAGCTCAATCTTGTCCTGAGACAGCATTTTATCAATAATTCTGCATGTGTGACATCTATTGTTGTGTGAGGGGTGGTCCTATAATGGAAAAGAAAGCATGCTAGCTTGGTTGTTAAGGAATCTCCAGTTAATTTCTTCATGTCGGCCCTGAATATTTGAACCACCCTTTCGGCCAGTCCCTTTGAGGAAAAGTAGTATGGTGAAGTTTTCACATCAGTGGTACCATTGAGGCTGATAAACTGCTGAAGCTCAGCATCCGTAAATGCTATGCAATTATCAGAAATGACCACGTCTGATAGCCCGCTAATGGCAAAACTTTGACATAACTTCTCAACTGTAGCAGAAGACATTGGTGATTTCACCTCATATATGTCCATCCATTTTGAGTGGGCATCAACAATGAGTAGAAACATTGTTCCCTTGAAAGGTCCAACATAGTCAATGTGTAACCACACCCGTGGTCTTCCTGGCCACTCCCAAGGGTGTAATGGAGCTGTTGAAGGTAACTTTTGCAGTTGCTGTCATTGCACATAATTCTTTACTAAACTCTCTATTCCACCATCCATCCCAGGCCACATAGATAGCTGTATGCTATGGTCTTCATTCGGGATATTCCTGGATGTGTGCTGTATAGTTCAATTAGCTTTGGAGGATCTATCACTCATGCTCCCCACAATAAGGTACCGTCCTAGCTGGTTATTTCATATCTTCTGTTAAAGTACGGTTTCATCTCATCAGATGCAGGCTCTTGTGACCAACCATAAAGCATTTATCCTCATACTTGTGGTAGGACTGGGTCCCTACTTGTCCATTCTCTGATCTGTCAAGCACATACCGGTGATGAATCTAAGAAATGTAACAACAAAATACATTTTTTTGGAACTGGGACTTCCACACCCTTTTCTTGTAAAGGTAAACGACTAAGGGCATCGGCGTTTGCAATTTGACTAGCAGGCCCACGTACGAAAGTATACTCGACTGCTGCCAGGATTAAAGCCCATTGTTGTATTCTTTCATTGGCTATGGGTGGTATAAAGCGGTCTTTGCTGAACCATCCTAGCAATGGCTTGTGGTCTAAAACGATAGTAAAATGACAGCTGTGTACGTACTGGTGAAATTTCTTAACACCAAAGACGACTGACAGGCCTTTTTCTATCTGCGAGTAACCCTTTTCCACTTTGGTGAGTGCTCTTGATACATAACCAATAGGCCGTTCTGTGCCATCGTCCATCCGATGGGAGAGCACTGTTCCTGCTCCGGGGGGGCTGTGTCACAAGCCAACACTAATTCTTTCCTCTGGTCATAATGTACTAACAGGTTGGTCGAGTGCAACAATTGTTTGACCTTTTTGAAAGCTGCTTTCTGGGGTTCCTCCAAAAACCAATGTTGGTTCTTTTTGCATAGATAATGTAGGGATGCTAGTTCTGTAGACAAATTGCTTAAGAACCATTCATAATAATTGATCCTTCCTAGGAATGGTTTGAGCTCTGAGGTGTCCTTTGGCGCAGGCGCCTCTCTAATGGCTCTCACTTTCTCCTCAACCGATGGAACCCCTGTGAATTTATTCAGTGTCCCAAATAGATTACCTCCCTTGCTTGGAACGTGCACTTTTCTTTTTTTAAACATACTCCAGCATGTAATAAGCATTTTAAGAATTCTTCTAAGTTTGCCATGTGCTCTTTTTCAGTGAAACCTGTCACCAAAACATCATCTAAATAGACTACAAAACTGGGGAAGTCCCTGCAGTAAACTTTCCGTTGTTCTCTGGAAGATGGCACAAGCTGAGGAGACATCAATTAGGTGCAACCCTTTGTGGGTATTACTTGTGACAAATTCCCAGGAGGCATTATCTAACTCGAATTGTTGACAAGCATAACTCATATCAAGCTTCGTGTAGGTGGTTCCACCTTCCAGCTTGGCATATAGCTCTTCGATTTTTGGTATGGGGTGTGTGTCTAGCTTAGCTACTTCATTAACCATCAATTTTCAGTCTATAAATACGGATGCTCTGGTCGGATTTAAGGATGGGGACTATGGGTGCTGCCCATTCTGAGAAATGCATAGGTTGTATAACACCCAGTTTTTCTAGTCTGTCCAATCTGTTGTCGACCTTCTCTCTCAATGCATAAGGTACTGATCTGGCCTTCATGAATCGGGAAGTGACCTCTGGATCCACATGAGTTTTTGCCTGCAGCCCCTGGATCTTCCCAAGTTCATCCCTGAAGAATGTGGCGTACTTTTGCAGTAGCTCTGGTAATCACTTGCTCTCAATTGGAAAATTTCAGCCCATTCCAACTTGATCTCTTTTAGCCAGTTTCTCCCTAGGAGGCTTGTCCCTCACCTGCCACTACCATCAAGGGTATCTTTACTGATTGGCTCCCATAATTAACAGTTACACTACTTATGCCTTTGAATGGATATCTTCACTCATGTATGTTTTTAATTGGGCAGTTGTTTCTTTCAAATTTAATTGAGGTTTCCCATTACTCTGACATTTGAAAGTATGTTCCCCAATCACTGTAGTTGAAGCTCCTGTGTCCACTTCCATTTGAACAGGTCTATCATTCACATTCACTGTTGCATAGATTGGTTCTGTTCTTCCAACCTTAAAGTTATACAACAAATAAATATGTGAATCTGTTGCTTTGGGCTCTTTTACATAGTAGATCTCACTTTTTTTTTTCTTTTGTTTAAAAGTCTGCTTGACTCTTTCCTTACACTGTCTCATTATGTAACTGTTTTTATGACAATAAAAACATTCTATTTTTTTAAAGTGCCAATCGTTAAAAGGTTGTTTATTTCCACCTCTACTGATATTACTCCTTGTTTTCACTGCTGAATTGTTTTTTACTCACTTTCCTGCTAGTGGCGACTGTTTCCTGCCTCTCAGTAGAGTTTTGCATTTTTGCACCCTTTTTGGCTGGGGCTTCCCACCCTAAGTGGAGGAAGGCGTGATTTTGTGCACCCTGTACGGCTTTTGAATATCTAACTGCACTTTCCATAGCCAGTGCAACCTCTAGCGCCTTCTTAAAATCCAAAGTTGTTTCGGATAGCGATTGCTTCTGAATCGTGTCCTCATTCACACCGCACACTAAACGATCCCTAAGCATATCGTATAAGGATGTACCAAAATCACAATGCTCTGTTAATTGCTTCAAGCTTGCCACATAGCTCGCAACCTCGGGGTTCTAATTCTAATTGTAGAACCTTTGCATCATTACTGAGGGCTTTGGTTGGTAATGGCTCTTCACCAGGTCCACTAATTCATCAAAATTTCTCGAATCTGGGGCACTGGTTGCTGTCAAATTTCAAATCAAGCCATAAGTCTTGTTCCCACATGTACTTAAGAGGAACACCTGCCACTTCTCTTCCCCCGAAATCTCACTTGCTCGGAAGAAAATTGAGAGACGCTCAATATAGAGGGACCAACCGTCCATTGCTGGATCGAAAGGATCAGTTCTTCTAAATTGTGGCATGTTGTGAGAGAGTTACTTTGATGATTTGAACAGAACTTCTATTTACAATTTCTGTGTGAGTTACAATGCCGATTTCATTTCTCTTGCTTGCTTCTGTTTAACCTGTTTAATCCTCGTTGCTAATTTGTTGGATCCTCTTCTCACGCTTGTTGTAAGGGGTGGCCGATTTGGAGCTAATGACACTGTTGAGTAGCAGGTACTTCATAGGTAGAAACTCAGTGTTTTTTTACAAAAGTACTCAGCAGCAACTAAACATGTGCTGACACTTCAAACTCTATCTCTACACTACTCTACCTAATTACTGACTACAGACTACTAACTACAGAGGTTAAAACAAAAAACTGCGGATGCAGGAAATCCAAAACAAAAACAGAATTACCTGGAAAAACTCAGCAGGTCTGGCAGCACCGGCGGAGAAGAAAAGAGTTGACGTTTCGAGTCCACATGACCCTTCAACAGAACCGAGTGAATCTTAGGAAAAGGGTGAAATATAAGCTGGTTTAAGGTGGGGGGGTCGGGGGGGTGGTGTGGTTGTAGGGACAAGCAAGCAGTGATAGAAGCAAATAATCAAAAGAGGAAGCGGTTGGGGCCAGGGAACTGGAAATTGTTGATGTGACATAAGGTGTCAGACGAATCATGGGCCCGCTTCTACCTCCTACCCAAAATGCACAAACAGAACTGTCCCGGTAGACCGATCATGTCAGCTTGCTCCTGCCCCACAGAATTCATTTCTCATTATCTTGACTCCCTTCTCTCTCCCCTTGTCCAGTCCCTTCCCACATACATCTGTGATTCCTCTGACACCTTACATCACATCAACAATTTCCAGTTCCCTGGCCCCAACCGCTTCCTCTTCACCATGGACGTCCAATCCCTCTACATCTCCATTCCCCACCAGGATGGTCTGAGGGCCCTTAGCTTCTTCCTCGAACAGAGGCCTGAACAAGCCCCATCCACCACTACTCTCCACCGTCTGGCTGAACTTGTTCTCACACTGAACAATTTCTCCTTCAACTCATCCCACTTCCTCCAAATAAAAGGTGTGGCTATGGGTACCCGCATGGGCCCCCGCTATGCCTGTCTCTTTTATGGGGTATGTGGAACATTCCTTGTTCCAGTCCTACTCCGGCCCCCTCCCACAACTCTTTCTCCAGTACATCGATGATTACTTTGGTGCTGCTTCGTGCTCTAGTCGGGACCTGGAAAAATTTATTAATTTTGCTTCCAATCTCCACCCCTCCATCATTTTCACATGGTCCATCTCTGACACTTCCCTTCCCTTCCTTGACCTCTCTGTCTCAATCTCTGGTGATTGACTGTCCACCAATATCCATTACAAGCCTACCGACTCCCACAGCTACCTCGACTAGAGCTCCTCACACCCCGCTTCCTGTAAGGATTCCATCCCATTCTCTCAGTTCCTTCACCTCCGTTGCATCTGTTCTGATGATGCTACCTTCAAAAACAGTTCCTCTGACATGTCCTCCTTCTTCCTTAACCGAGGTTTTCCACCCATGGTCGTTGACAGGGCCCTCAACCGTGCCCGGCCCATCTCCCATGCATCCGCTCTCACGCCTTCTCCTCCCTCCCAGAAACATGATAGGGTCCCCCTTGTCCTCACTTATCACACCCCACCAGCCTCCGCATTCAAAGAATCATCCTCTGCCATTTCCGCCAACTCCAGCATGATGCCACCAGCAAACACATCTTCCCTTCAGCCCCCCTGGCGGCGTTCCATAGAGATCATTCCCTCTGGAACACCCTGGTCCACTCCTCCATCACCCCCTACTCCTCAACCCCCACCTATGGCACCACCCCATGCCCATGCAAAAGATGCAACACCTGCCCCTTCACTTCCTCTCTCCTCACCATCCAAGGGCCCAAACACTCCTTTCAAGTGAAGTAGCATTTCACTTGCATTTCCCCCAACTTAGTCTACTGCATTCGTTGCTCCCAATGCGGTCTCCTCTACATTGGAGAGACCAAACGTGAACTGGGTGACCGCTTTGCAGAATACCTGCGGTCTGTCCATAAGAATGACCCAAATCTCCCTGTTGCTTGCCATTTTAACACTCCACCCTGCTCTCTTGCCCACATGTCTCTCCTTGGCTTGCTGCATTGTTCCAGTGAAGCCCAATGCAAACTGGAGGAACAGCACCTCATCTTCCGACTAGGCACTTTACAGCCTTCCGGACTGAATATTGAATTCAACAACTTTAGATCTTGAACTCCCCCTTCCATCCCCACCCCCTTTCTGTTTCTTCCCCTTTCCTTTTGTTTTTTCCAATAATTTATATAGATTTTTCTTTTCCCACCTATTTCCATTATTTTTAAATCTTTTATGCCCCGCTGGCCTTTCCACCCCACCCCCACTAGAGCTGTACCTTGAGTGCCCTACATCCATTCTTAATTAACACATTCGTTTAGATAATATCACCAACTTCAACGCCTCTGTGTTCTTTTGTTCTTTTGTCTGTGACATCTTTTGATGATCTGCTCCTATCACTGCTTGCTTGTCCCTACAACCACACCACCCAGCCCCCCCACTTCTCTCCCCACCCCCCACCTTAAACCAGCTTATATTTCACCCCTTTCCTAAGATTCACTCAGTTTTGTTGAAGGGTCATGAGGACTCGAAACGTCAACTCTTTTCTTCTCCGCCGATGCTGCCAGACCTGCTGAGTTTTTCCAGGTAATTCTGTTTTTGTTTTAACTACAGAGGTAGCCTGCGCTACTCTGCTTTTGGATACCAAGATCATGTACTCTTCCATTATAACATTCTTCTTAAAGGTATATTACACATCAGATTACCACACATTTGGAAAGGTAATTGAGCTGAAACCTTAACTCTGTTTTGCTCTCAATCATTTGCAATAATTTGCCTCAGTTGTACTAGTTTCCATTAGTTCTTAATCAGGATAACAGACAAAATGTCATGAGGAAATAATTTGTTCCATTTGGATAAGATAGGCGAAACCACAAGAATGATGGTCAGAATGACATACTGTGGATGCTCCCTGTCATGAATGCCAATTTGTGAATGGCCAGAAAGTGTAACAAGTTACAATAGTTGATCAGCTGTTGACATTTTAACACATATCCTGGTGTTTTGATATATAGCTTTGACCCTATTTAATGTCATGAGAGACAGAAAGACACAACAATAATGAAAGGTTGTCATTAACAAGGATGTTCATTTCTAATTCAGTACTGTAGAAATGTTGTTTTCCAGGAGGGCAACTAATAATTCTTCTAACTCCTTCCAATTGCATTTGTTTATTAAGTTGCCAGTATGGTCGATTAATATAGTATAGGTCCTTCATGTGTCTTAGTCATGGCATACATTGGTGCTTCTATTTACAGGTAGAAAATGTGTACCAGTTTAAAGAAAATAATAAATCAGGTCATTTTAAAATGTATGATAATGAACAATTTGCAGGAGGATAAAACTATTTTTTTAAAAAAGATGATACATAATAAAGATGTCTTTAGCATTCTCCATTGATCTTCCTTGGAATCTAGGAGTTTCTGAAGTGAAACATAATTTGTAGTTTGATATATACCTTGCACTATCATTTAAGAGGTTAGTTTTTTCACTACACACAAAACCATTATTGATGGTGATTCGTTTTCAAAGGCTCCCTTTGATTTTTTTTCATTTAAATATAGAGCCCAAGTCAGCGGAAACATTACTTGTGGAGATGTGATTATGTGTGGTAGCACAATTTGTCCCACTTCTTTAAAATCCACTTGTTTATTATTGGTTGTTTCAGTCTGACAGTTGTTGATTATGATTTTCAGTGAGATCAAATTTATTTTCCTTGGACGGTCTGCTTCCATACCTGACTCATATCTGGTATTTGAAAGGCTGTCAAAAGGATTAATTACACTAAAGTGGGATGTTGCTTGTCAAAAATGATTCCAAAAAATTTGGCATAACACAAAAATCGCACATTGGGTATGTAGTGTTTTGTAAGCACTTGGAATTACTTGCACTTGTTTTGTAGCATCTTAAATAAATTCTCTTGGCCACAGTTATTGCATCATACTGTTTGAGGAACTGATAGTGTTAACTGCAGAGTAAACACCTTGAATTCATGTGCTGCATTCACTTGACTGTTGTTGTGCTCTCCCGTTGTCTTTGCTTTGCCGAGTTTAATGATGTTTGCTGATAACTTGTTTTCCCTGGTAAAATCTTTATTCATTGTCCTTAACATTAAACTAGAATAAAGACAAACATACCATTTAAATTCTTCTCGAAGTATTACATTTCAATTTGCAAGCAATGGAATCCACTCAATAGCACATGATGATTGGAAATTAAATATTTATTATTGAAATATCAATTCATGGTACATCATTCAAGCCATGATTGCTAATTATTTTCTTGATGAAATGCTCCTAAATGTAAATATTTTGGTCATTTATGATTAAGCTTTCACTGTATTAATTAAAGTATTAGCTAAGTTGGGGGTGACATGAGTTGGAATGAACTTAATTCAACATATCAATGTAGAAATTTAGAAAAAGCTGAACTGTTTCAAAAATACTGACAGCCAAAAAAAATGACAATTCTAAAACACTTGGAAGTGAAGGCTGGCAAGCAAAATAATTAGTACTACTCAAATGGCAGTAGCACTTCGGCTTGTCGTAACTTAATTTGTGGTGTAGTCAACTGAAACCACAAGATTTACTTTTTATGGAGGTCTGTGGCCAGTGCTTGAGTGTGGGAAGTGGCCATCACAATGGACTGGTATCAATTGGAACATGACAATTATGTTTAAGTTGGTAGCACATTTGCCTCTGAGTCAGAAGGTTGTGGGTTTAAGTCCCACTCCAGGTCTTGAGAACAGAAATCAAGTGATACTCCAATGCCGGTACTGAGGGAGTGCTGCACTGTTGAGATGCTGCCTTTCAGGTGAGATGTTAAAATGAGGCTCTGTCTATCCTTGTGGATGGATGTAAAAGATCCAAAGGCATTATCTCATGGAAGAGCAGGGAAGTTATCTGTGGTTTCCTGGCCCATATTTATTCCTCAGTCAACATCACAAAAACAGATTATCTGGTGATTATCACAAGGCTGTGGGAGTTTGCTTTTGTGTTTCCTACATTACAACAGTGAATAGGCTTCAAAATTACTTCATTGGCTGTAAAACTCTTTGGAATGCCTTGTGGTCATGAAAGACACTATAGAAATGTGAGTCTTTCTTTCTGAAATATGACCTCAGTGATATTCTTTGAGATGAACCTCAGGCAAAAGTGTCAACACTTATTCATCTAATTACGCCACCTAAAAATTTGAATTTTTTTTTGCATTTTATTTAGATGCATTTTCCAACATTTGAATGTGTTTTTGTCTTGTCAGCTTGACTCAGTTGGTGTACTTATGTTAGTTTATTGAGTTGTCAGCTTTCTTTTGCATCTACCTCAGTATTTTTGAAGCTGCTCAGCAACTTCTGTGCCAAAAGTTATGGGTTCAAGCCCTATACCAGGAGCTAACTACGCAACCTGTGCAGTAAGTCTACAGCATGACTGAGGGGATGGGTACATCATTGAAGGTGCCATTCTTTAGATAAGATGTCAAGTTCAGGCCCTGACAGGGCACTATATAAATACAAATGTATTTTAGTCTTTAATCTGCATGTTGAAATGCCACAATCACCCAGGCATTTCAATGAAATTATGAAACAACAGTGATGAACATTTTAAAAGTGGAACAAATGGAACAAAATGTTACTACAGAAAGGAACTTGAAGAAATACAAAATAGACATACAGATATTTTCCTGATGTTTACCTGAATAAATTCAACTGAAATGAAAGTTAAACATGAGTGTTAAGTCCAATTTGGCACTAGCCCATATGCTTTTACTATTGTCACTCCCCATCTGCAACTGCTGGTGACAATTTAGAAGTTGCATGTTGGCAAAATATAAAGAAGTCAAGTTATTTGTGCAAAACACATTTCAGGAAAATTATTTTGCTGTGAGCTGTAGGTTGAATAGAATGATTTGAAGATTAAGTTTCTTATGTTAAAATAATTTCCATGGTAACTGCAGCTTTAAAAAAACTCACATTATGTAAATATCAGCATGTTCATGTTAATGCAAGAAGTCAGAAGAATTCTAATATACTTTCTCCTGAAGAATTTGTTAATCAGATGCACAGCTAATTTTATACAAATACCTTGACATAAAATTCATAAGAAAATTTAAATATGTTGTGAATAAGCCAACACTCCTCCTAATTTGATTCTGTACATGAGTAGTTGCTCAATGGTAGACCATCCATTTCATATTTATGGGAGTATGGACAATCTTTAATGTAATGCCGTTATTTCACAATTATGTTCAAACAGATGAATAGCAATGACAAATCAGTTATTCAAATATATTCCTACAGTCCTGGCCTTAGAAATGTTCAGCTGTTTATCCTAGAGCACAACCCAGTGAACTGGCGTTCCTGTACTTTGACAAGTATTCACATTCAAGAGAAAAGTCAGATCCTTTACTCTTTTCCAGGTAAATTCTGCTTTTGAGATTCCACATCTCCATCTGGCACCTCAGTAGAATGTAAAAGATCCCATAGCACTATTTTGAAGCAGGGCAGAGGAGCCCTCTCTTTCTCCTCAGAAAAAGTGCCTCCAGCGGAGGCCTGAGCGTAATATGATGTGCGATGACGTCAGGCATGCGTCCCTATGTCATCGCGCACCCTCGCGATATTTAGCTAGGTGAGCGCATAATGAAGACAGTCTCCGCGTCTCGCACCTGCCATTAATTAACGAGCCAGTTAAGGCCCCTGAGACACCAATTGTCTCGGAGTTTACGTAGCCCGTGCCATTTTCAGGGTGTCGCATGGGCGCGACGGGCAGGCGGGTGGGCCATATTTTCAAAAACCTCATCCATGGGCGGAATAAGAGGGGTGAGTGGGCTTGTGAATGCGAGTTGTTTGTACTTTAGCTTATAAGTTGTTGCTGCTTGCTTGTGTGAACAGGACAACTTAATTTCGCGTCAGAGCTGCTTTGACAGAAATAAGAGGCTTCAATTCAGGACTCTGGGCAAATAATACCACTTGGGTCCTTCCAGGTATCAGACAGCCTTCCCTTACCTTGGGATTGTGCTCTCCACTGGAGGCACCTCTTCTGAGGAGGAAGAGAAGGCCAGAAGCAGGGGGAGGCCAGGTGTCTCTATTCAGCCTTCAGGGGAGCCACCTGTGGGAGGAGAGATGCAGGCACAAGGGGTGCAGGGCCAACAGGAAGTCCAAGGTGGAAGGGGTTGCAGAAGACACTACTATCCTGTTGCCAGGGTTTACACTCGGCGATGCAGCTACCTCAATATGTTTGATGTGCATTGCTGAAGGAGGCTCCCCCTCTCAAAGGAGACAGTGAGCTCCATCTGTCAGATGATAGGCCCTGAGATCAGCTCCAACTATGTGGGTGGACACCCCGTGCCAGTGGCGCTGAAGGTCATGGTTGCCCTCAACTTCTATGCCTCTGGCTCTTTTCAGGGGTCAGTGGGTGATTTTTGTGGAGCCTCCCAATCAGCTGTCCACAGTTGTGTCAAGCTCGTGACAGAAGCTCTGTTCAGGTGTGCACTGACTTTCATTCACTACCGCTGAGATGAGGCCAGCCAGACACAGTGAACCAGAGGCTTTGCAGCGATTGCTGGCTTCCCCCGTGTCCAGGGTGCAATCGACTGCACACATGTGGCCATCAAGGCGCCAGTGGGTGAGCTGAGAGCCTTCGTCAACAGGAAGAGCTTCCACTCCATGAACGTGCAGATAGTGTGTGATCACACGATGCAGATTCTACAAGTCTGTATACGGTACCCAGGCAGCTCCCAGGACGCCTACATCCTCAGACACTCCCAGGTGCTGAGGCTCTTCAGTTCTCCAGCTGGATGGATGGCTGCTGGGTGACTAGGGCTATCTGTTGAAGAGGTGGCTCATGATGCCTCTCCGCCATCCAAGAACAGAGGCCGAGCAGTGGTACAATAGGAGTCACGCCTCCAGGAGGGCTGTGGTAGAGAGGGCCATCGGTCTTCTCAAGATGTGCTTCCGATGCCTGGACTGTTCAGGCGGTGCACTCCAATATCCCCCAGATCGTGTATCACTGATTGTAGCTGCATGCTGTGCTCTCCACAATCTGGCACTGGAAAGGGGGGGTGGGGGGGAGGTGGACAGTGGAGGAAGAAGATGTTGACACAGCTGCTCTGGCAACAGACGATAAATCCAGTAGTGAGTCCAAGGATGAACATGGTCAGGAGAATGCTGAGGGGATAGATGCTGACCTGGGCAACCTCCAGGGAGGCAGGGGCATCCAGGAGGCTTTGATCCAATGCTCCTTCAGCAAGCCTACCAAAGATGAACCACCACCACATGCCAGGGCTGCAGGCTCCATACTTGACACCTGACAGGAACATTTGCTTGGTGAACAGCATGCACTATGTGCCATTTCAATGAAGTTCAATGACAAACAAGCCACTCATAACATCATGGGTTACCCTACACCTGCAGAACAAAAGAAGCACCCAGAGGCTTGTTGAACAGAAACATTTTTAATGATGTGGTGCCTGGGAATCATAACACAAATGAAATTGATAGGTGTTATCCATCACACCAATGAACATTTAATAGTGGAGGAAAAAAATATCACCAGTGATAGGCCCATGTTGTGCTTAAGGTGCTTTAGGTTTTCACTTGTGGGTGATGTGTCTAGGTGCTCCCCCCTCTCTAGCACTGACTTTGGAGACAGCCTGCTCACTCTGCTGTCCTGTTGGCCTTGAAGATCTTGGCGGGCATCCCCTGGCCCCTGGAGCCTGTGCTGGCCCCGTCTGGGAGGGAGCAGGAGGAGGAGGAGCTGCTGCCATCATCTGGAGTGCCTGAGAGGAGTCTACAGAAACGACAGACAGCTCGTACTCCAACGTGAGGTCACTTTGGACCTCTCTGCTTATTATTGATGATTGGGCACCTAGCTGGGATACTGGCTGCCCAATCAATCTCCCACAGTGACAGTCATCAGTGACAGTGAGGTCATTGTCTGTGTGAGGGCTTGCTGGTCTGAGCGCATCCCCAGGCAACCCTGATTCAGCTCCTGGAGGAGCCTCTCCATGAGAGTCGCCACCATCTCCATGGAGGAGGCAGTGCGTTCAGCCATGAGGGTCATTACTTTGCTCACACTCCACATGGACTCCTCCACAATGGAGACCGTGGCACACAGTCCCTCATGTATCTCTGCCAGATACTCCTGCATATCCTGCTGAACTTCCAGCAGCTGCTGCCTCAAGGGCCACTCCAGAGGCCTATCAGCCATCGACTGAGCATGTTCCTGGTCTCCAGCAGTCCTCCGTCTGCCGGCACCCTGGGCACTCCCTGCCTTCGCCTGCACCTCAAGTGATTGTGAAGTGCCCTCACCAATGCATGCCAAAATACTAGCCTCCGATCAAATGCCCACTGAGGTGCTGGTATCTGTGCTGGTGCCTGCTTGGCTGTGGGTGTTACGCTGGTGCATTGTGATGGTTGCTGTCCTCTGGGGTCAGTGGTGGGCCTTCAGGCTCCTCACCTCGATGGGCTGCTGGTGAGCCTGAAAGGAAGAACAAGGACATATCATTAGTTGAAGTCATTACTCTGTTACTGTACCTGCCTGGCACCCACGTCAGGTCCTTGTCTTTCCATTATCAATGGGGGTTCCGTGTTCGAGGCTCACATCAATACACAGACAACAGTGGAATGGTTGCAATTACAGACATTCTGACCTCAGTGCACTGCACTCTTACCTCCCTGTGGTACCCTAACCTCATCGCAGTTGGTTGACCTAGGCACATGGCGCCTCTCCAGCTCCAGGGCCTCCTGCTCATATTAAGTGAGGATGAGTAGGTGGGCCACTCCAATGCCGGTCCACAAACTTTCAGCATTATTATGGGCTGAAAGAAGAAAGGAGCATTGATTAGTCCACTCTGTACCTGCATAGCCATTGCAGCCTGGCCAACCCTACCTGAGGGACACTTCACAGGGCTCAGCCGATTGTGACCCTGGAGCCACAAGGCACTCATTCTAAGCAGCCAGGGCTCACCCCCTTGATGCTGCCTCATTGACATTTGCCACTCACACTCTAAGACCTCTGAGGTCCAAGGTGGGGCTGGTGAGTAGCTCTTAACTGCTGTGTTAAGTGACCTATGCCAACACAGTACTCACCCTTCCCGATCACAGGAGATCGTTGAATTGCCTACAGCACTACACCCACGTGCGCCTCACCACATCATGGCAGCTGACCCTGGATGACACATCCTCCCAGGCATTTTTGGCGAGGTGGCCTCCCATCCCTGGGAACAAGGATCTCTCTCTGTGCTGCCATTTCCTCCAGGAGAGCAGTGAGACACTCATCAGAAAAACGCAGGGCCGACTGCCCCACCGACCTACCCTCCTGTGTTCATCCGCTATGAGCTCCATTATGAGGTGCAAGTACTTCACTGGCAACCTTTGAATGGCTGCAGCGGCTGCTTTTGAGTCGGCTGCCGGGTCACCATTGGACCTGGCGGATATTGAGCTCCCGCCCCTTCTTGCTCATTCCGCAGCTGCGTCTTACATTGGGTGGGCCTTAATTGGCCTGCCTGCATAAATTTGCGGCTTGGAGCCAATCGTGGGTGGCGGGTCGGCTTTGCAACTGCAACTGCCCCTGGCCGCTCCCGCCGAGCCCACCCGATGAGAGGAAAATTCTGGCCATTAACTGTTTCTCTCTCCACAGATGCCACCAGACCTGTTGATTTTTTCCAACATTTTCTGTTTTTATTTCAGATTTCCAGCAATCGCAGTATTTTGATTTTATCTTAAAGTTTTTACTGATCCCGGACAATATTTATTCCTAAATAAACATTGGTAAAATAGATTATCTGGTCATCATCACGTTGTTTTTTGGGAGCTTGCTGTGTGCAAACTGGCTGCCGCATTTCCTACTTTACAACTTTACTTCATTGGCTATAGATCTATTTTCAGCATTCTTGAGCTGTGAAAGCTGCTATGAAAATGTAAATTCTTTCTCTCATCCTTTCAGAGCTAAGAACAGTAGCCCAGAAGTTTGGAAGCAGATAGTTTGCACAAGCTTTGTGCTGATTTTGAAGCCTAACCATAGACAAGGAAAATGCCAGGCCCAAATGTTGACTGACATGTTAAACATTGGCTTGTGTGGTTAGTAAGTGCCACAGATAAAAGAGACTCAAGTCAAATTATTCACTCCTCTCAGTTCCTGATTAAATCAGATACTGTTTTCATTTGGAGAGGATAGGAAGAGAGAAGACACGAGTCACCACTGCTGATGGTGGTCATTGGCAGGGATGTAAAGGCTGTAAACAGTTGCTTGAAGGGAATAAATTGCAAGAAAACAATATGCATGTTCTGAGAGCTAGCCAAATTGGGCACTGTTGGTGATCTCACAGCAGTCTTCCAAAGTGCCTTCTCAATTCAGAGGCACATGAGCAAATATTTGAGAGAAAACATATGCCCGTCACTGAAAGGAAATATAAGAACATAAGGAATAGGAACAGGAGTAGGCCATTCGGCCCCTGAAGCCTGCCCTGCCATTCAATAAGATCATGGCCGATTTGGCCCAGGCATCAACTCCTCCTTCGTGCCAGTTCCTCATAGCCCTCAGCTCCCTGATATTTCAAAAATCTATCTACCTCCTCTTTAAATACTTTCAGTGATCTAGCCTCCACAATTCTTGAGGTAGAGAATCCCAGACATTCACTACCCTCTGAGAGAAGAAGTTCCTTCGCATAGTTTTAAATGAGTGCCCCCTTATCCTGTAACTATGTCCCCTAGTTTGATATTTCTCCACTAGTGGAGACATCCTCTCATCATCTACCCTGTCAAGCCCCATCAGAACCTTCTATTTTTCAATAAGATCACCTTCATTCTTCTAAACTCTAATGCATAAATACCTAACCTGTTTAGTGTTCTTGATAAGTCAACCCCTTATAGTGTCTTCCACCATAAAGACTGATGCAAAATATTGCTTTAAATTGTCTGCCATTTCCCTGTTCCCTGTTATCAATTCTCCAGTTGCATCCTCCAAGGGCCCCACACTCACTTTAGCCACTCTATCTTTTTCTCTTTTTATATACCCATAGAAGCTCTTGCTGGTTGCTTTTATATTTCTTGTCAATTTACTTTCATAATCAAGTTTCTCCCTCTTTATTAGCTTTTTAGTCATCTGCTGCTGGTTCCTAAAAAAATCCCAATATTCTAGCCTACCGCTAGTTTTCACCACTTTGTATGCCTTAGTTTTTGATTGGATACTTTCCTTGACCACCTTTGTTAACCACGGGTGGTTCATCCTTCTCATTGAGTCCTTTTTGACTGGAATAAATTTTTGCTGAGCGTTATGAAATATCTGCTTAGATGCCCGCCACAGCTCATCAACTGACATTCCCCTTAATCTATTTTCCCAGCCCACTTTAGACAACTCTTTAGTCATTTCTCTGTAACTGCCCTTATTTAATTTGAAATTCTACCATGTTGTGATCGCTACCCCCTAGAGAATACTTAACAATGATATCTCTTATTAATCCTATCTCATTACACATTACCAGATCTAAAATGGCCTGTTCCTGTTTAGGTTCTTCAATGTATTGCTCTTAACAAATTTGTCTTCCATGTTACCTGTTACCTCTGCTAATCTGATCTGTCCAGTCAATATGCAGATTAAAATTACCAATGACAATTGTAGAGCCCTTTTTACATGCTTCCATTATTTTCTGATTTATACTTTGTCCTACAGTGAGGCAACTCTTTGGGGGCCTATAGACAACTCTCATCCGTGACTTCTTCCCCTTGCTATTCCTTATTTACACCCAAACTGATTCCATATCACCTATATCACTACTCACCACTGCACTGATACCTTCCTTTATTAACAAAGCTATCCCGTCTCCTTTTCTTTTTTGCCTATTTTTCCGGAATGTGGAATACTCTTGAATACTGAGTTCCCAGACTGGGTCGCCCGGCAACCATATCTCTGCAATAGCTGTGTGTTCATATTCCTTTATTTCTATTTGTGCCGTCAACTCATCTACCTTGTTACAAATGCTGTGTGCATTCAGATTAAGAGCCTTAAGCTTTGACTTTTTAGCATTATTATTCATTCTGGTTCTAATTTCTGCTGCACCCTTCTGCCTATATTTTCTGCCCCATCCTGTCACACTTTGATTGTCATTCGCCTCTTCGTTTCTTTTTGGATTTTTTAAACTTCCCTTCAAATGAACCCTCACCCCGACTATTTTATTTGAAGTCTTATCTGCAATCCTAGTTATACGATTTGCCAGGACCTTTTGGACAAGGGCACTGGCTGAGGCTCCTCCAAAGTTAAATTCTGGATCCCCTTACTTGCCTCACTTACAGTCACACCCTCCTGTCCCTGACCACAGCCCAAATTTGATGTAATTAACTAAAGTGTGTGAATGACTCCTGAAACAGCGTCTAGGTAACTCACCCCCTCCCTGATGTGACGCAGCGTCTGCAGCTCGGACTCCAGCTGATCAACCCTGAGCCAAAGTTCCTTGAGCAGCCCACATTTGCTGCACATGTGGCCACTGTGGATCGCACTGGCATCCACGAGCTCCCACACATCGCCTGCCCAGCCACCTTTATTCTATTTAATTAATTCATTTGGATGTTAAATATTTTAAAAGTGAATTTCTTAACTGTTATTGTCAGCTATAATAACGACTCCTGATTTAAATCACTTGGCCAATCAAAGGAAACATGGAATCACCTATCTGTTTTCCTGTGACATCACACTTTGGCTCTGACAGGTAGAAACAGGTTGAAGTGGCTCCCTGCCTTCGGTGTTTGTCTCCTGCCGCCACTGCCCTTCTCACGCAGGTCTGCTCTCTGTGTGCTCTTCTTCTCTGTACATCTTTATACACGAAATAGTAATGAAATATTAATTGTGTCTTAAAGGGCATGGTTTTTCTCTTGCAATTTATTTTCCATCAGCTCTGTTTTTATCCTTCAGCTTGAAGGATAGTTATCAACTTTCAAATCATAAATAGCCCACGAGAATAAAATCATCATTTTTCTTATTGTTTAATAAGTGATGGTGTTGCTGTGAAAAGCATCAAGGCTTGGAACAATCTGCATTTTGAATTTGCATTTCCCAAAACTCAAAATTTCTTCCTTGTTTCTATATCCTCTGAGACCTACAAATATTTCAGTACAATTGGCTTGTTATGTGTCAAAGGACTAAACATTAAAAGCCACACAGGTTTTGCCTGTGACTGCATTACTAAAGAGGTGAGAAAAATTTCAATTGCTTAAAATTGCTTGGATTTGATTTATTATTTGCGATTTGCTTGAAACATTGATATTTGTTAGCCTTAAAGCCCATCAACAGTATTCACTAATCCCCTAAAAAAACACATTTAATGATCAGTAATATTGCAGGAACTGGATAAAACCATTATCCATGCAATTGCTATTAATAAGGTTCTATTATTCTGGAGATTACTGGGTGTGATGTTATCATGTGAACTTTTAACTGAGGAGTTAACTCATTTAGTCAAAACGATTAATGCCTCCCTTTAAATAGTGGAGAAAGCAATCTGATTCAGATGTGTCAAGTTTTCATGCAGCACCGCTATTCATAGTAATATTCAATTCAATATTTTGCTGTCAGATCGATGAACTTATGTTAAATGGAGAAAAGAGCTTGAGCTTTATGAACATGACAAAGTGATAATAAAAGAAATAACAATCAATGAAATCTGCTGCAAATGTATTCCTCCATCAGTGTGCTGGCATGTGTCTGTTAAAGATATTCTCTTTCAATTGTGGGCCTGCTGAATGGCCAATTACTGTAATTGTCAATTTTTGCTTAACTCTGATTCCACTGGAACCAATGTAATAGCATTTAGATCATCATTTTTATCTGAGGTTAGGGTATAAGTGTTAAAGCTTTTTCTGGAGTTTTAATAACATTGTAGATATGATCTCCCCATTGTAAGCACTTAATTTTCAACAGAAAATGCTTGTCGATATCAGCATCATAATATCCCAGCTGAGCCTGTACAATATGCTTTTATATAAAAAAAGTCTGCAGGCAATTACCAACAAAACCTCACCATTGTCGAAAGTTATCTTTCAAGTTACTGATAATTAAGTTTGAACTTCCTGTTAAACTGCATTAAAGAATGTTTGCCCTGAATGTATAAAAGATGTGTGATTCAATAAATTCTGTAGTAACTAGTTCATACATGCTTGTACTTTGCATTTATTTCCCTTTAATTATGTACAATTTTATAGCCTGTATCCATTTGTTAAATTCCCTTAAGATGAGAGTGCCACATTTGTTATTTTTCCATTTTCTAAGAAGGTGAGTTGATTCTCTGCATTTATACCCCTAATCTAATTTAGGTATCTTAATGTGTTGAAATGTTACATAAAATCAATGTTCTAACAACTGTATGAGCAAATAGCACTTCAAAGCTATTGCTGACCAATATCATTTTACAATAATAGTTTCTGTCTATACCTTTCACTAGGTGATGTCTGTTACTTGTATTATCCTGTTAACTCCAGGACTCAACTTTTCTCAATGCCAATAGTTGCTCAAATAAATTGCACTTTGATTTTGCACAAAGGATGGGTCAATTATTTCAGCATCAAATAAATCATGACAAATGAGTAGTAAGTAATTACTTCTCTACAGCAATCATACATTATGATACATTGTACATCATTGTGCCATTACATTCCCAATGGTAAGAGAAGTAAAGGTCACAGGTTCCAAAATGTCTAATTCCACCAAGATTCATGTGCTTAGTACTTTATATTTTGCTTAATGAGAAGAGAAAAACATATGGGTGAAGACGTCTATCATTACTGTAAAAATGAATCCAGTGAGTTCAAGTATGTAGAAATTAATGACTAATTCCCATTGGATACAATAATGCTGGCAATGGGAATTGTAAACATGATCTATTATTAGTGTTACTAGTCAATCTTCATTTTTATGTCTGATGTTGCTGAATATGATTCTAAGTGTAACCACTTTGAAATAAAATGCATGATAAGATTATTGGAGCATTCTAATTGGCATCATTGTTTGTCTAAATTACAAGGACTGGTAAGGAGAAGAGTGATATTTAGAATGTATTTATGGTGGAGAGAGCTGCTGTATATACTCAAGCTTGATTGGTATTGTAATAATTGTAAGTAAAACATTTCATACTGTTGTGGGGATCATACCACTATACAGATGAATCAGCTCTAAGCGTGGGTAATCTTAGCAGCTGAGGTTTCTAGTCTTGGTCTTGGTACAAGCATGTAGCTTCATCAGGAGCTCTGTAACGTTTAATGTTTCTTACAAGAGACCTGCCCTGCACTTCAAGTATATTACAGGAACCCAGCCTATTCACTTAAATGTCCATTCCTCCATCACTGTCATAGTATGGCTCTAGTGTATATTACCTACAGGATGCACTGTAGCAACTTGCCAAGAATTTATTGGCAACACCTTCCAAACCCCCAACCTCCACCGCCAGGGCAAGGGCAACAAGAAGCAAGGGAAAACAACCACCAATTTCGAGGCCACACATTGTCCCAACTTGGGACACAGATCGCTGTTCCTCAACATCACTGGGTCAAAATATTTGGACTGCCTATCTAACAGCACTGTGGGAGTAATTTCATCATAAATATCATAGTGGTTCACGAAGAAGGTTCACCAATACCTCTGAAGGGCGATAAATGCTAGCTTTGTCAGAAAAATATAAAACCCTCCCACTGGCTGAAAATCGAAGCTGTATTTATACGTTCCAAAGAAAGAAAAATCAATGAATTAAAAAAAAAGATCTTAGACCCCCACACCAACTTTCTGCCTGACAATGTCCTCTCACTCTTTCTGATACTGAAAATGAATTAGATTTGCAAACCAGTTACTTTAGTGCTATAAAATCTGCATTGAAGCAGCAAAATACAAAGTTTTAAAAATTGGAATAAATCATCAACTGCATGATGCAATTTGCCGGAAACTATTAATTAAAATAAACTTTTCTTTATGTTCTTTAATGAATAATTAAATTCCAGAGCCCAGGCACCAGTGAGCTCGCCTAATGCCACATAAATTGACATATAAGGAAGCAATGGAGGGAGTCAATTAGTTTGAAGGTAACAAAATCATTTGGTCATCACTGCCATAGCTGATGCATCTGATCCCTTCACCGTTTGGAAACCTAACAGTGAATTTTACTTAAGTTGACATTTTTGTATTTGTGACATTTACACCATAAGACGTAAGAGCAGAAATTAGGCCATTCAGCCCATCGAGTCTACTCCATCATTCAATCATGGCTGATAAGTTTCTCAACCCCATTCTCCCGCCTTCTCCCTGTAACCTTTGATCCCCTTACCAATCAAGAACCTATCTATCTCGGTCTCAAATACACTCAATGACCTGGCCTTCACAGCCTTCTGTGGCAATGAAATCCATAGATTCACCACTCTCTGGCTAAAGAAGTTTCTCCTCACCTCTGTTCTAAAAGGTCTTCCCTTTACTCTGAGGCTGTGCCCTCGGTTCCTAGTCTCTCCTACTAATGGAAACATCTTCCCCACATCCACTCTATCCAGGCCTTTCAGTATTCTGTAAGTTTCAATCAGATCCCCCCTCATCCTTCGAAACTCCATCGAGTATAGACCCAGAGTCCTCAAACGTTCCTCATATGTTAAGGCTTTCATTCCTGGGATCATTCTCGTGAACCTCCTCTGGACCCTCTCCAGGGCCAGCACATCCTTCCTGAGATACAGGGCCCAAAATTGGTCACAATATTCTAAATGTGGTCTGACCAGAGCCTTATAAAGCCTCAGCCACACATCCCTACTTTTATATTCTAGTCCTCAATGCCAACATTGTATTTGCCTTCCTAACCACCGACTCAACCTGCAAGTTAACCTTAAGAGAATCCTGGACTAGGACTCACAAGTCCATTTCTGAATTCTCTCTCCATTTGGAAAATAGTCTATGCCTCTATTCTTCCTACCAGAGTGCATGACCTCACACTTGCCCACGTTGTATTCCATCTGCCACTTCTTTGCCCATTCTCCTAACCTGTCCAAATCCTTCTGCAGCCTCCCCACCTCCTCAATACTACCTGTCGCTCCACCTATCTTTGTGTCATCTGCAAACTTAGCCAGGATGCTCTTAGTTTCTTCATTAATGTATAAAGTGAAAAGTTGTGGTCCCAACACTGACCCCTGCGGAACTCCACTAGTCACTGGCCGCCATCCTGAGAAGGACCCCCTTATCCCCACTCTCTGCCTCCTGCCAGACAGCCAATCTTCTATCCATGCTAGTACCTTGCCTCTAACGCTATGGGCTCTTATCTTACTGAGCAGCCTCCTGTGCGGCACCTTGTCAAAGGCCTTCTGGAAGTCCAAGTAGATAACATCCATTGGCTCTCCTTTGTCTAACCTACTCGCTACCTCCTCAAAAAATTCTAACAGATTTGTCAGGCAAAGCCTCCCCTTGATGAAACCATGCTGACTTTGCGCTATTTTATCAAGCACTTCCAAGTAATCTGAAATCTCATTCTTAATAATGGACTCTAAAATCTTACCAATGACCAAGGTCAGGTTAATCAGCCTGTAATTTCCCGTCTTTGGCCTCACTCCCTTCTTAAACAGGGGGGTTACATTAGCGATTTTCCAGTCCTCTGGGACCCTCCCTGACTCCAGTGATTCCTGAAAGATCACCACCAACGCCTCCACTATCTCTTCAGTTATCTCCTTCAGAACTCTGGGGTGTAATCCATCTGACCCAGGTGATTTATCCACCTTCAGATCTTTCAGTTTTCCTAGCACTTTCTGCTTGGTAATGGCCACCATACTCACATCTGCCCCCCGAATCTCTTGAACTTTGGTTATAGTGGCAATGTCAGATAACTCATTCCATAGACAAGGTGCTACATATTGCTTGAGAGAACTAACTGTTAAATCTCCAGTAAATTGACGTGACTGTCTGTATTGGCTATCAATCGAAGCCACAGAAGTTGTTATTTCTATCCATCACATTTCACTCTTGCATTCTTCGTGCTTTCTGAGCTGCAAAATAATTAGAATAATGTTGTGATTGCGCAGCATAATATTTTGGTATATTTTCTTTCGATTCCTTGGGCCTGGATTTGAAATTGGACCAGATGCATTGAATGAATAATCTTTCTCTGACAGATGTTAAGGCGTCCTGATGAAATGCATTTGGGAAGTGCAGTGGACTGAAGTCCACTGCAAAACTATCTCATCCTCATATGTGGCACTGGTGATATTAAATCAGCAATCTCATTCCAAGAGGCCACAGTTTGGAAAGTGTGGAAAATTGAATTTTTATACTAGTGTGCAATAGAGAACATTTTTCTGAGAGTGTAAAAACACACTGTCAGGAAAATATTGAAGCTAATTTTTTTTTGCCTGTCCAGAAAGTGTTTGATGCTATCACTGAGTGCATTGTAAATCTGTTCGATGTCCTAACATCCTCACCTTCATAAAACATAAAAGAGGAACGCTACAGTGAATCAGTGCCGAGTGCAAATTACACTACACCAAGGAGAAGTATAGAAGAGGAAATAGTTTCCTATGGAGACAGTCTTCACAGTTCATCTTACAAATGTGCAGATCAAATTCACCCACTTACAAAATTAAATAATTGACTATCAGATTTTTGAAATGTTGCCACTTGCTCAAAATGAAACATTGGATGCTGATAAAATAGAATATGCATATTTTGATGTCAGCACAACTAAATTTGAAAATAAAATGCAAACTGAAAATTTGATGTCACCAGAAGTGACAGAATTCATTTCCAGCCATTAATATTCTGTTCTATTACAGTCAGTACTGGTTACACAAATAATATGCTTGTCATAAAAAATGAAGAAGAGTAGCAGATCTTAATCACTTCCAGCTGTATCTTCTGACAAAGTCAGTTCTGTGACTAAGATGCTGCCACTCACACTGTTGTGGCTGTGGTTAGTGCAGCAAAGGCGTAGATGGGTATCACTGTGTAAAATCTGCTCACCATTCTACTGATAGTTTTACAGAGTTAGAAGGACAAATGGTCTTTAAAGAGATATTTTAGTTCAACTTAAGACATAGTTACTGTAGAAACAAATGAATCAAAAATTCCTTATTTCCTTCACTGTGCTTTAACATTACTCCACATCCAGCACAAGTTTGTGTTTAATAACTGAGTACCAAATGAGTTATGTAAATAGAATTCAAATTTTGGTTATTATTCTGTGAAATATGCAGATATATTTTGATTGAAGTGATTGTAACATTTTGGCCATCTCATTACATTCATATTCTTTGAACATTTCATATATAATTTTGCATACTATTTGCATTTGTCAACTCTCAGTTGCAATGAATTAGTTGATAATTGAATGAGTTAATAGTGTAACAGTTACACCCTATTTATGTATCTTCACAATGTGAAAATGGCAGCTGTGAAGATCAGCTTAACAATTTTATTCTAGAGTCTGAGAAGGCCAATGAATTTTCATAAGTAGTTTACTTAAGAATAATATTACAGTATGAGGAGGCAGTACAGAATAAGGGGAGATGATGGTGCAGTTGTCGCTGGACTAGTATTCCAGGGACCCTGAGTAATGCTCTGGTGACCCAGGTTTGAATCCTGCCTTGGCAGATGGTGGAATTTGAATCAATAAAAATCTGGAACTAAAAGTATAATGATGACCATTGTCAATTGTTGTAAAAACTCATCTGGTTCACTCACTAATGTCCTTTAGGGAAGGAAATCTGCTGTCCTTACCTGGTGTGGCCTACATGTGATTCCAGACCCACAGCAATGTGGTTGACTGTTAAATGCCCTCTGAACAAGGGCAATTAGGGATGGGCAATAAATGTGGCCTAACCAGTGATGCCCACATCCAATGAATAAAAAAAAGACTATTATGGGCTACCAATAAAAATCTACTAAACCCAACAACCAGAATGTGACTATTGCACAATTTAGGCTGAAAGTATGATGATATTTACAAACTCTGTGATTGTGTTTCGGTTTGGCAAGATCCAAGATTTTATTGTACAAGACTTAATGTTTTCGAAACAAAGGGTGTAATAATATGGGGGAGGGGTAGAGGGAACGACACGTCCCCCGCCACCCGACGCCCCCACCACCGTAAACAAAGTCAGGATGGACATGCTCTACGCCGACCTGTCCCACAGCCATAAAGTGCTGTGGAACTTCTACCCTTCACTGGGGAAGAAGTCCCACCCTTTGGAGCTTCCGGCCAGTCGGATTGGTAGTCCGCTCCATCAGTCCGGACAGTACCAAGAGGGTGTCAGTGGCTGCGGTCGGGACTGGAGAAGAAGGAGGCCAAGGCCCATGGATCCCTGGAGCAGCTAAGTCTGTGGTCTTAGGCCGGGATGGTTTGGGTAGGTTAGGGAGAAGGGTGAGGAGAGGGTGGGTATGAGGGAGGGAGTGGGTAGGAAGGAAGGGGGAGATTTGACCTAAGGGGTGCTGTCCCCTGACTGGCAAAGGGCAGCCCCTGACGAGCGACCACCCTCCCCTTCCATCCTGCCCTTTAAACATGTAAATGAAAAAATCGGGCTGCCTGCTCCTGCCTGGCTGCCCATGTCAAAATTTTAACAGCACAGCAGCATATTATCAGGGTCAATTGGATGCAGATTTTGACGCCTGCCCATCCCACGTATTATGGGTGTGGGCAGGAAAGTGGTAAGGTGGGCAACCGCCCATTCTGCCTGGGGAATGTAAAATTCAGTCCAAAGTGTATTATGAGTTAGGATGGTGTAGTAAGTACACAGAAGAGACTAAATGATAATTGTGAACAACTGGAAGAATGATTTGGGCAGTCACTCAATATACATTAACTGGAATACAGTAGTTGTTAAGCCGGGTGTTTTTTTCTATAATTTACAGAACACTTTATCCCTGGAGTTTTCTTTTTGTTGTACTTTATCTTGTAAGTTCTCAAAATATAAATGAATCACAACTTGATTAACATACATAAAACAAAACTTTCAGACAATCATGTCAATTATAATGCATCTGAATAAGAAAATGTGTTTTGAATTAACCTATCCAATTTTAGACAATTTGACAACTTCATGATAAATTAAAGATTTTAGGTAGTCCATGGAAAGCAGTTTCACTACTAATCCTTCACTTCTGGGACCTAGTTATGAATCTTGCATTAATGGATAGAATTAAAGTCCCTTGTCTAATGGCTGTTTAAGGACATGACTGAAATGGTTTATGCCACGGTTTCAATTCAGTTTCCAGAGAACATAAATTCTGAGCAAAAATAGGCCTCAGCTGTTATTAATCTGACAATGTCACCTTCAGACACTCTGAAGAAAGAGATTATGGTAAAAGGAGTTACCATATTGGTACAGTAGGGAGTGCTGTACCAAAGTTTTGCAAACAACATTCTTATAGCAACATACTGAATGCAAAGTTAAAGGGAAATTAGAATCGAGCTTAGTACTGTAATAGTAAAGAACTCATTAATATGTTTTCAAGTACTGCTGTCATTTCCCATCATATGCATACAAGCAGTGTTTTTATAATTTTATTTATCAATCCAGCCATTTTCAATTTCATTAGGACAATAGTCTTCAAATAGCCTGATTATAATTACACACTTACACAGCATTAAAATATCAGAAACATGGGCCAGGATTTTACTAATTGCAGGTGGGCTGGTCGGGAGTGGGCACGGAGCTGATTGCCGCCCGTGATCGGCTCCATGCTGCCATTTTATGTGGGCGGGCCAATTAAGGCCCGCCCTGCGTAAATCGCAGCTCCCAAGATCAGCAGGAAGGGGCGGGCGATGGCAGGAGGCCAATGACTGCCAGGTCTAATGGCGACCCGACGACCTATTCAAAAATGGCGCAGGCAGCCGTCCTAAGGCTGCCACCGATGTCGCACAGGAGCATAATGTAGGTGTCATGAGAGCTGCATGGGTACCTTGCACAGACTTGCAGAATCTGTATCCTTGGTCACATACTATCTGCACGTTCATGGAGTAGAAGCCCTTCTTGTTGACGAAGGCACCTGGCTCACCCGCTGGCGCCTTGATGGCCACATGTGTGCAGTCTATTGCTCCCTGGACACGGGGGAACCCTGCAATCACTGCAAAGCCATTGGCTCGCTCTGTCTGGCTAACCTTGTCAGAGTGGTAGTGAATGAAATTCAATGTACGCCTGGTCAGAGCATCTGTCACCAGCTTTACACAACTGTGGACAGCTGATTGAGAGACTACACAAAGATCACCCACTGACCCCGGAAAGAGCCGAAGGTATAGAAGTTAAGGGCAACCGTGGCCTTCAGCACTACTGGCATGGGGTGTCCACCCACACAGTTGGAGCTTATCTCAGAGCTGATCATCTGACAGATGGAGGTCACTGTCTCCCTTGAGAAATGGAGCCTCCTTCGGCACTGCACCTCAGACATATTGAGGTAGCTGCATTGCCGCCCATAAACCCTGGCAGCAGGATAGTGGTGCCTTCTGCGGCCCCTTCTGCTTTGTACTTCCTGTTGGCCCTGCGCCCCTTGTGCCTGTGTTTGTCCTCCCCTGGAAGCTGAATATAGACTCCTGGCCTCCTTCCCCTTCTGGCCCTCTCCTTCTCCTCAGAGGAGCTGCCTCCAGCGGCGAGCACAATCCCCATTCCGAGGGTAAAGGAAGGCTGTCTGATACCTGCAAGGCCCCAAGTTTATGGCTCCTCCAGAGTCCTAAACTGAAGCCTGTTATTTCTGTCAAAGCAGCTCTGAAGAGAATTAAAGTTGTCCTGTTCACACAAGCAAATAGTGATAAGTTTAAAAACTAAAGTTCTAACAACTTCCATTAGCGAGCCCACTCACCTTGTTTATCTTACCTGTGGATGAGGATTTTAAACCCGCTTGTCCATTGTGCCCATGCGATGCACTGAAAATTGCACGGGCTGCGCAAAATCATTGTCAATTACTGCCTCAAGGGCCTTAACTGGCCCGTTAATTAACGGCAGGCGCGCTTCAGAACTGAAAGTGCGCCCGCCTTCCGAAATATCATGATGGCGCGTGGTGATGCCGCGATGCCTGCCCGATGTTATCATGCGTCATTTTATGCATCGGCGTGACAGACCTGCCCCCGCACGCCAACCTGAAAATTCTGGCCATGCTTATGAAATAAGGCATGAACAGCATCCTAGGCCTGAATTTTTCCATAGTCGGACGTGCGCGATCAGGGGGCCTGGGAACAGTTGGTAAACAGGCCCCCGAGTGTGATCAGTCCCTGACCATGATTTCACGCTGGCTGGCCAATTAAAGGCCAGCAAGCGTGAAACATGCACGGAAAAGCTCAGCACTGCCAGGGTGGGGGCGAGAAGAGGCCGGGTGATTACGTCACCTGTGAGCATGAGAGAATACTGCGAGAGAGCTCCCTGAAGGCAGAGAGCTGCCTCAGGGCGCCATAGACCTGCAAATAATAAAATAAAACCTAAAAAAGCTGCAAAAAAAGTCCATGCAGCACAATCAAGCAGCTGAAAGCATACCTCATAAAAAATGTTGCCCCAGATATTTAGTTTTATTTTATTTCCTAACGGAGATTTGTTCCCGCCCTTGGATGTGGTTTCATGAAAAACGTAAAGGCCGTCTGGCTGATTGGCCCATCCGCCAAACTGTAAGTTTGGATGGGCTACAACAAAATTGTGTTCAATTGTGCTGTTAATAGGCTTAATTGTTGGCGGACGCACTTTTGACTGCTGCACGTGCCGCAATGACGTTGGGATACTTGCCTGATGTCATCTTGCATGATTTTATGCCCAATTGGGGTGGGCGCATGCCCACCGATGGGACATAAAATTCTGCCCTTGGAATATGATGGCTATATGATCTGACTCAAGTGAACTTCCCACACAGATGTTGTCTTTGCCGTTTTCAACAATTAGATGTGTCTTCCACACCAGAGGAAGACAAATCATCCTATATCTGTATTTTCTTTGCCATCAAGCAATTCAAAAACTCTTTGGTGAATATTTAGCTTGCAGAAGTTTATTAAGATTAATTTAGTAATTTAAGACTGCAAAGTTTTCATAATGTTTATGCTGTTGTGACTTGAGGCCAATTGCAGCCTTATTCACCAAGATCAATTACAGGTCGACTTCTACTGCAGCTGCTGATCCATGCATTGTATCACAGTGAGAATTATGAGTTTTATTATTGTTCGTGATCAAAGTGTTTTAATGTGTGAGGTTAATGTGTATTTCCTTCCCCTAAGAATGCCCCAATTTAAATAATTTTCATTGACAAGCTTTTGTGAATCTTAAAAAAATAAAGATTATTTAATGTCACACACTTGGCCCAGAGGTTTGAACGTGTAGTCTCACCCACAATACAACACTACCACATACACACTCTCTCTCTCTCTCTCACACACACACACACACACAGATGAGCTACAGATAAAGAAGAAAAGACAATTACCAGCTGGAATGATTTCAGTGTCCTCCGTAGCAAGCCTGTAGTTTCTCAGTAAAATTGATACATTAGTTAGAGTGGTGGTCTTGTAAAGCAAAGGAATCTAATGAGCTGTGATGGTTCTTGTAGTTGAATTTCCAGGAGGCTGGTTCTCAGATGAACTTGAAGTCAGAAAAGGTTGGGGGTGGCGGGGGGATTCCTTCTTCCTCTTCCAAGGTATAGCTGTTTTACCTTGACTGTGTTGTCTTGCAGCTGGTTTGATGGCTTTTCAGATGATGTTTCTGACCTGAACGGCTTCTGCTGTTATTTTTAAGAAGAAAGGTTACAAATATAGCTGCCTTAAATCATGTCTTGAGTTCAAGTCCTTCTCCCAAAAAAGGGCAGTGGGTTGTTTTTCTTCACATCTTGTGGTCTTTCACACCTTGATAGTTCTTGAGACGGCCAAGGTCATTCTAACTGAGTGACCCATTCAATTCACATTACCCTGTGGATGACTTTCATGAA
The DNA here is from genome assembly GCF_017639515.1 of Carcharodon carcharias. Taxonomy (NCBI): domain Eukaryota; kingdom Metazoa; phylum Chordata; class Chondrichthyes; order Lamniformes; family Lamnidae; genus Carcharodon; species Carcharodon carcharias. The sequence continues at coordinate 115,290,486 of NC_054475.1, forward strand.
TAGCTTTGATGGCTGTATAGGCCAGGACGACAAGTTGACGGATATGTGATTGTCCTGTTCTATACATCCTTAACAAAAGGACCTGAGAGTGGCTGGGATTGTTCACATTTTAATGAAGTATTTGCTCGAGATTCAGTTCTGTCTGGTTAATCCCAAAGCTACATGACATGTTGTCAGCCATCTTAAAAACTGTTGTGTCCATTTAAAATAATAAAATTTGTAATATCCTCATGCCTGTACTGGGCATGACAACTGAGTGCCACAGATTCTTTCTAGGCACTGAGTTTCTTGACACCTGCCTTCTCCTCTTTCTTTTTTAAAATTTGTTTATGGGATGTGGGCGTTGCTGGCTGGGTCAGCATTTATTGCCCATCCCTAGTTGCCCTTGAGAAGGTAGTGGTGAGCTGCCTTCTTGAACCGCTGCAGTCCCTGTGAGTGTAGGGCAGGAACTCCAGGACTTTGACCCAGTGAGAGTGAAGGAATGGTGATAAATTTCCAAGTCAGGATGTTGAGTGGCTTGGAGGGGCACTTTCAAGTGGTGGTGTTTCCATGTATCTGCTGCCCTTGTTCTTCTAGATGGTAGTGGTCATGGGTTGGAGTGTGCTGCCTAAGGAGCCTTGATGAGTTTCTGCAGTGCATCTTGTAGTTGGTACACACTGCTGCCACTGTGCATTGGTGGTGGAGGGAGTGAATGTTTGTGGAAGGGGTGCCAATCAAGTGGGCTGCTTTGTCCTGGACAGTTTCAAGCTTCGAGTGTTGTTGGAACTGCACTCATCCAGGCAAGTGGAGAGTACTCCATCACACTCCTGACTTGTGCCTTGTAGATGGTGGACAGAATTTAGGGAGTCAGGAGGTGAGTTACTCTTCGCAGGATTCCTATCCTCTGACCTGCTTTTGTAGCCACAGTATTTATATGGCTAATCCTATTCAGTTTCTGGTCAATGATAACCCCGAGATGTTGATAGTGGGGGTTCAGTGATGGTAATGTCATTGAATATCAAGGGGCAATGGTTAGGTTCTCTCTTGTTGGGGATGGTAATTGCCTGGCACTTGTGTGGCTTGAATGTTACTTGCTACTTGTTAGCCCAAGCCTGGATATTGTCCAGGACTTGCAGCAGTTGGGCATGGACTCCTCAGTATCTGAGGAGTTGTGAATGGTGCCAACATTGTGCAAACATCAGTGAACATCTTCACTTCTAACTTTATGATGGAAGGAAGGCCATTAATGAAGCAGCCTGAAGATGGTTGGGCCGAGGACACTACCCTGAGGAACTCTTGCAGTGATGTCCTGGAACTGAGATGATTGACCTCCAACAACCACAACCATCTCCCTTTGTGTTAGGTATGATTCCAACCAGTGGAGAGTCTCCACCCTGATTCCCATTGATTCCAGTTTTGCTAGGGCTCCTTGATGCCACACATTGTTAAATGCTGCCTTGATGTCAAGCGCAGTCATTCTCACCTCACCTCTGGAGTTCAGCTCTTTTTTCCATGTTTGAACCAAGGCTGTAATGAGGTCAGGAGCTGCGTGATCCTGGAGGAACCCAGACTGATGATCAGTGAGCAGGTTATTGCTATGCTTGATAGCACTGTTGATGACCCCTTCCATCATTTTACTAATGATTGAGAGTAGACTGATGGGGCGTAATTAGCTGGGTTGGATCTGTCCTGCCTTTTGTGCACAGGACATACTTGGGCAATTTTCCACAATGCCAGGTAGATGCAAGTGTTGTAGTTGTACTGGCTAGGGGCGCGGCAAGTTCTGGAGCACAATTCTTCAGTACTATTGTTGGTGTTTGATCTTTGAAATGTGAAACCTATCTCAAATATCTCCAGACTCAACACATGATTGTTGACATGATTGATTCATCTCACTGTTAGTGGATCCTGGCTATTAGATTCAATTCCTGTCAACACCCTAGAGTTATCAGGATTCAGCTCAATACCTGAACTTACCAACATTCCTACGTCAAAGGAAATTGATTGTAAGCATTCACAACCACTGATCAAGCTATGTTCTATATCTATCCACAAAGGTAAATTGATGCTGGGCTGCTCACAATCTCTTGAAGCATCTGCCATAAATTGGCTCAGGTCTTAGGTTAATCTCTTGTATCAGCAGAATGTCTATTCCCAACCAGCGCATCAGTATATTGCTTCAACTGGTGCAGATTGTAGCACCAACTGAAACATACACCTTGGTGCCAGATTGGAGGCCAATCCAGCTTAATTGCTACACTGAACCCTGAGTAATAATAGCTCTAGCCACAGGTATGCCCCAATCTTCTGAGAAATAGAAGAGAAAGATATCAATTGAGGAGTCCTGTTTCTGGCCCTCCTCCCCAGAGATCTCTTCAGTTTCCTCAACCCTTGAACATCTGCCAGTCTGTGGTCAGGTTTCAAAATGGTTGTTGCTCACCCCTCTCCTTACAATGATGAGACCAGAAGTGGCCTCCAATGTGAATCACACGAAAGTGATCAGAATTTTTATTTGCTGCATTCTATATAGCATGACAACACAGCAGTATTGATATCAGCAAGATTAAGAGCAGAGTAACCTTCACAAGAGGATGTTGACAAGAGGAACAAGAACACATTTAGTAGAGGTACAGATATTTTAAAATGGTATAAATCTAAAAAGCCTGCAATTGAATCTTACCTTAAACATTGAAAAACAAAATGCTGATGATGATTGAAAACCAGTGGAAAGTGAGCTGAAATTGGCTGGTAACACTGAAGTCCTGCTGCCTGCTTGAAGGTGTGAGCCAACCCTGCTTTGGCTGGCATTGGAACATAGGCCGGCATATTACGAGGCTGCCATTAAGGCTGCCATCCAATTTAAAATGGCAGTCCACCCCGAAGACCTGCCAGCCCAATCAGAGGCTGGCAGTTCAGCAGTGCCACCAATAGTGTTGGCCATTGCAAGACTAGGGAAAGAGTGCCTCAAAAGCAATGCAGCGTTGAAGCACTGGTGGTGCTATTGCCATGAGGGCAGTCTTTAAGGTTGAGGGGGGGTGGGGGGTGGGTGCAGTTGTCAGGGCAGGGCGCTTCATGGACCATAGAGTGCCCATGAAGGAATGTTCCCCACTGGAATCCACTGTGAGGTCACTAGGGTTTATCTGGTTGTCTCCCCATGTTGGGACAGGCCCTCCCAATGTGGGAAAACCTGCAGAGGTGAGAAATGGATCTTGAGCTGGCAGCATTCCACCACTTGAAAAATGGCATGATGACCTGAAGATGAGTTTCCCTCCTGACACATACCCCTGTCATTTTGCCAGCCCATAAAATTCTGGCCCATATTTTCTTTGAATTGGGCTGTGGGGGTTACATAAACTACTTTTTCATTATTCCAAAATAGTCCATTGTCACAAACATTTCATAAATGCTACTGAGATAGCATTCTCTTTGCGTATCTTGCATTTCTATCATGTGTATAAGTACTTCATCTTGTGCTTGGAAACTGCCACCTTTATAAAACCAGTATTTTTATGATCAGAGGGGACTGGGAATAGTTTGGGAACCACTACCTTTTAATTTTTTTTGAGTTTTAAATTAAACTCTCTTCTACAAATGACAATTGATGTCAAATTGTTAATTTAAAACTTCATTGATAGATTTTTAACCAAAGGTATTCAAGAATATAGGCGAAGGTGGGTTTACAGTGTCAAGTTGCATATCACGCATAATCCTATTGAATGGTGGAACAGGCTGCAGAGGCTAAGTGCTAACTTCTGTTTCTATGTCCCTTTGTAAACATGAGCTACAAAACAAAACTGAACAGTGCTACAACAGGACAAAATCCAGCTTGACCTATTGTAACATTCTAATTCTAAGCATATCTCTGAACCCTTCTCTCTAAATAGTTTGCTGGATAGAAACAGAAAGATCATAGAAAGAAAGATAGAAACTTTTCTTCCTCGCTGGTGAGTGTACTTAACTTCTCTGCCCCTTTACAAGGAGTGTTGTTATCTGTTGTGCTGCTGTAAGATTCTGACTGCATGCTGGGTTTCGGTATCTTGAGTATGCAAAGGAACGTGATGAATGCATAACACACATGCTTAACTCTTCATCATGGATCCAATTGGAATTTTATCACCTAGTTTAGGGGTGAATGATGCTCGAATGTGGTTTGCTGAACCATTTTATAATTAACCAGGTTGGATGGAATTTGAGATTGTCTTCCCAACCCTCAATTAAGATAACTGCAAGACACTGAGTGGATGAATGAACCTCTTTGATGAAGCAAGACAACAAGTCATGTACTAACACCTAATTATTTACCACATAATTACAATATAAAGTTAAACATTTGAGTGTATGAGCAATTAATAGTTTTAAACAGCCATAGTCAAGGTCATAAGGCATCTTAAATAGTTATCCATTAATGGACAGAGTTATTTAACAAATGAGTAACGGAGTTTGCGCAGGCAATTCAGTGTAACACTGTAAACCAGCATTAATGGACAATTAATTATAGCAGTGATCAGAACCTGAGATTATTGCAATTGGTGAGGTTATTCTAGATTGCCATTCTTTCGAATAGTTCACAATCTATGTAATGTAAAGTTCCAGAGCTTACACGACCTTATCATTATAACCAGAGTAGCTGAGTTGATCTCATTTTTTCTCTGTGCCCCTGTTAGCTTCTAAAGTATTGAGTTCATGAACCTGTATGGGTGACAGGGCTTTCTGTTCTCTGGATCCAGCTGACCTCATCTGACATGAGTACCAGTATTTGAACTAATTACCTCACTTCTCACCTTTCTTGGTCTCAAGTCAATTTGTGCAGTTAGTTGACACATTTTATCTCTCTCTGTACCTGGTTAGTGTTGGCACATTGAACTTCTAACCTCTGATTCTCCCACCTTAAAGACCTTGTTTTGGCAAGGGTACTTTTACATCTGCGAGGTAAAAGTCTTGCAGTAGAAAACAAAAATAATCTTGTAACTACCAGGATAAGCTAAGAAAGCCTGAGGAGGACAACAGAAAGATTCTGGCTACAAAATTCAGATTGTGACATCAGTCAGTGTGTAACATAGGTTTGATGATGAACCTGCTATGTTTGACTTTGAAGGTCATGTTAATGCCAACTCATAAACAGAGAGAGCTGAACAAGCATTCAGATGCGTGAGGAACGACCAAAAACTTTGTTATGAGGTGACCATTCCAATTTCAGATGAAGTGTTTTTGAGTTCCCTTTGCTGTTGCAAAGCTAGTGCAAGTACTGCGTACTGTGTTGTTTAAGTTGTTAACAGAAGTTCTTTCAGTCAGAAGGGAGTGGTGTGGACTAGAAAGGCCTGTGAGCAGTAAACCTGCCATGGGGACTGTAGTTGCAGTCCTCTTGGGCTGTAGAATGACAGGGGGAAGGAGCAGAGGCAGCAAGAAAGAGGACAAGCTGTTCATGGAGGTTGGAGGAGGAAGTCCCTCAACACAAGGCCTTACCCAATTAAGGTATTCAGATTGCTTCTCTTACCTCAACAAGAGCAGTATCTATGTTGGCTATGCTTCATCAAGGAGGTGAACTATGCCTCCAAGAGGCACTAAATCTTTCAATTCTGCATCAGGGAACCTGGGAGCCCTCTATCTGGCCTGTTGCTCTATTTCCAGCTTTCTTCCTGCTAACAAAGTCTCTCCCAGCCATTTCTAATTCTTGCAACAGAGATGTAGACTGGCTTTAACTTATGCCAGCCTTACCTGAATCCAGATCTCTGGCTGAGTGTGCAGCGACTAAGCAGCACATTCATTGCTGGGCTGCATGTCACTACAGTGGACTTGAGCAGACAACACAAAGTTTGCATGTTGTTGGCAACACCTTGACTGGATGCAGGGCAATCAATCATCATGATCCCTGGGCCTGCTAATGGACCTTATCTAACTTTTAACCCTCTGCTATTACTTCTGACTACCAACTACTGCTTCACAAAGACAAGGAACATTGGCTACTACTGAGTGAATAGGTTCAAAGTCCTCTATTTTGTGTATCTTAACCCCTATCCTTACAGCCACCTGCAATTTCAACCTTCCCTTAACATTTTGCTGTCCGACAACCTTTTTTATCTGTATAACTTTTGAAAGTTGATCTCATGAACCAACAAGCATTGGAGGGGTTCCGACTACAATGGTATAAAATGTCTTTCTGAATCTCCAGACAAGCTAATAAATATCTATTGTTGAGTCTTTGGGAAAAACAACTTTCAATTAGCATGTTCATTACTATTCATCTAACTTTTAGTTTTACTTTTCATTATAAGGCTGACTTGTGATATTTATCTGTCTTACAGGCGGCTTTAACTCTAAGTGCGTTTGAAATAATTTATATCTAGAACCATTTCCATGGAGAAGTGATCAAATTCCTGAAATGTGACGTTACAATAGTTGTTATTTTTGGGCACTTCTTTGCAGGTGCGAGATGGTATAAGAGAACTTCCTGGGATCAATGAAATTTCTTTATTCGTGATGGTAATTCAAGAACGTTTTTAGGTCCCAATAATAATGAGTGACTTGAAATCAATTTTAATATGGGAAATCTTCCTAATCAGGGATGATTAACTATTGTGGATAAAGCATTTTTTTCAATTTGTGCATCCCACTACTTGATTGCTCTTGAAATATAACCTGCCTGTGGTTAGAACCTTTCCTTAGATTCCTAAGCTAGTTTGCCACCAAGGCCAAATGAAGTATCCACTGACACTCAGAGCTCTCTCTCTCTCTCAGTCTGACAAAGTTGTCCTACGGGTGAGCTCAAAATGCTTGCACTGTTTCTCAGTTTCAACTCCAGGATTTGTTTTACACTGCAGACCTTGCTGCAGTTTTGTCTCCTCATTAGGAATGCTGTGAAGTTTCCAAGCTGGATTACATTCTCTTGCCACGTTTGAGTGCCACGTCTTTGGCATGTCCTAAATTTCACGTTCGTCTTTGAAAAATTGCATTAATATCTTTCATCAATCTTGGAGCTTCCCCAAGACTTCCTGAACCAGTGACCATACACGGTTCAAGTCTTCACAGAAATTCATTGACATTTTGTTTCAGGTCTATAACCATAGCAGCTTAACCAGCTTCTAGATGTTTATGCTGCAGAAACAACATTTAGCCATTCTCCCTTGGCAAATTCTTTCACCTTCTCTCTGTTAAGGGAATGGTTCTATGGTAAGGCAGGAATGTGCACTTCCATAAGGCTATGCAGTTTCCAAAGCTATGGAAACCCTTGAACCCATGAAACTTAGTCCAATTTGGATTTTTATTTTGTATTCAGTAATTTGTCTTGTTAGCATCCTATGGATCCAAGATCCATTTTCAGCAATGCTGCATCACTTGCAAAAAAAATCTCTAAATTGGTGACATGAAAAATTTGCAAACTAATGGGAATATGGATTGAAACCTTAGAGGTGGTTTTTGAAGCTTCATTGTGTGCATCTATGGGCCCCACAAACACCTAAGGAATAGAAATGGAGAAAGGCTTTACATCATTTCCCCTCAAAAGCTTGTCCAGCCTGTTGAAATTTTGTCAACTTTCCACATTTATACTGTAGTTAGTCTGGGCGTTAGAGTTCTTGAGTCACTGAGTAGTCTTAACAATGTATCCAACACAGACTCCTTAGTCTATTATCTCTTCATCAGGAACATCTGGCAAATTATAATTGGATGCATTACATATTTTGTTTGATCAGTCTTGAATGTGCATTTGTTAGCTTTGATATATGCTGGAATTGTGAAATGATTATCACATCCCCTTCTCATTTGGGAAATCAGTTAGCCATTATAAAGAAGCAATCCCATTGTCCAGGGATTTTGTGTATTTCACCCAGGAACATATAGACCAGAATTTTTTGTTCAGAGTGCAGGCGTGCACCTGACACGCTTGAATGTAAAATAGCAGGTGGTGACTTCGGTGAGCGTCCCAGTGTCATCGTGCACCCGTGCGAGATTTCGCTTGGCGGGCGCAAGTAGGAGTCGGAGCTGCACCTGCCTCAATAACGAAGCCAGTTAAAGTCATTAAAAAGACAATTAAGCTGTATTTTATGGTGTGCAATATCCCACTTGTCGCACGGGCAAAACGGGCAAGCAGGCAGCTGACAATTTCAAAAACCTCATCCAAGGGCAGGATAAAAAGGGTCAGCAGCATTGCCAGTGTGAGTAGCGAGGTGTTTAGGAGATAGTTTGCTGCTGGTTCCTTATTGGTACTTGGCAGCTTCATCTCTGTTCAGGGCTTCAGTCTTAGCATTTCCAGGCTTCATTTCAGGGCTCATTGGTGTCTCCAAGGCCCCTGGAGGATTTTGACCGCGTGGACCCTTCCAGGTATCAGACAGCCCTCTGTTGCCCTGGTAATGGGGATTGTGATCTCCACTGGTGGCACCTCCTCTGAGGCGGGAGAGAGGGGCAAAAGGGAGACGAGGCCAGGTGTCCCATGCAGCTTTCAGGAGAGGTGCCTGTTGGAGGAGAGGCACAGGCACAAGGGGCTCAGGGCCAGCAGGAAGTCCACGGCAGAAGGGGCCGCAGAAGACTCCACTATCCTGCTGTCAGGGTTTACAGGCGGCGATGCAGCTACCTCAATATGTCTGAGGTGCAATGCCAAAGAAGGCTCTGCCTCTCAAGGGAGAGTGTGACCTCCATTTGTCAGATGATTGGGCCTGGGATCAGCTCCCACTGTGTGGGTGGACAACCCATGCCAGTGGCTCTGAAGGACACAGTGGCCCTCAACTTCTATGCCTCCATCTCTTTCCAGGGGTCAGTGGTGGCTCTATGTGAAGTCTCCCAATTGGCTGTCCACAGTTGCATCAAGCTGGTGACAGAAGTTCTGTCCAGGTGGGTACTGACCTTTATTCTTTACCAGGCTGAGTGAGCCAGAGGCTTTATAGCGATTGCTGGGTTTCCCCATGCCCAGGATGCCATCGACTGTTCACATGTGGCCATCAAGGCGCCAATAGGTCAGCCGGGTGCCTTCATCAACAGGAAGTGATTCCACTCTATGAACGGGCAGATAATGTGTGACCACAGGATGCAGATTCTGCAAGTCTGTGCAAGGTACCCTGGCAGCTCCCATGATGCTTACATTCTGAGACACTCCCAGGTGCCGAGGCTCTTCAGTGCTCCAGCCTGACTGGATGGTTGGCTGCTGGGTGACAAGGGCTATCTGTTGAATAGGTGGCTTATGATGCCCCTCCCCCACTCAAGAACAGAGACAGAGCAGCGTTATAATAGGAGCTATGCCTCCACAAGGGCGGTGGTAGAGGGTACCATAGGTTTTCTCAATATGCACTTCCAATGCCTAGACCTTCCAGGGGGCGCACTATAATACCTCCCAGAATGGGTGTCACTGATAGTGGTTGCATGCTGCACTCTCCACAATCTGGCACTGGCAAGCAGGGACCCACTGGAGGAAAAGGATCTTGACACAGGTGCACAGGTCACAGAGGATGAATCCAGTGGTGAGCCAGAAGAGAAGCATGGTGAGGAGAACACTAAGGGTGTGGAGGCAGAATTTGGTAACCTCCAGGGAGGCAGAGACACCAGGGATGCCTTATTCCAACACTCCTTCAGTTAGGCTGCCAAATATCTGCTTCCACCTCCTGCCAGGGCTGCCGCCTCCATCCCAGATGTCTGAAATGACACTTTCATTTGCACCCAAAGTCCACTCAATGCCTGTGCAATAAACTATCAAGCCACTCCCATCCAGTATTACATTCTGGCGTACCCTGGCACCAGAAAGGAAAAAGGTGAAGCACGTTCAGGCCATCAGAACCAAAGCAAATTTAATGTTATTGTCACATTGAATGTATAATGATATTACCATTACTGGCATTGATGTCCACACCAGCAGACATGTTAACCAAACATAAATAAACAGAACATCACCCATGAACTGTCCCTCTTGTGCTCATGGTACCTTTAACTTAGGTTTCCGAGTGCTATGTCTTGGTGCCCACTCCCCTGACGTTGGAGACATCCTGCTGACTCTGCTATCTAGTTGGCCTTGATGACCTTGGTGGATGTCCTCTGGCCAGTGGAGCCTCTACTGGTCCCGCCTAGAAGGGAGCAGCCAGTGCCATGTCTGGCATCTCCCCAGTCGCCGCAGCCTCATCAGATGCGACGGTCACTGGTGAAGTTGTGGAGGAGCTGCCGTCATCCAGAGAGCCTTGAGAGGAGCCCGCAGAGATGATAGTAGCTCATGTGCCAACGTGAGGTCCTTCTTATCCTCCCTGCTCACCATTAATGGGCGGGCACCTAGCTGGGATACTGCGTGCCTCAGCCATTCTCACATTGACATGGACCAGCTGAAGTTGTTGCCTGTGTGAGGGTTTGCAGGTCTGAGGGCAACCCCAGGAACCCCTCATCCTGTCCCTGGAGCTGCCTCTCCTTGAGAGTCGCCACTCTCTCATGGAGGAGGCAGTGCACTCAGCCATGAGGGTCAATGCGCTGCTGATGCTCTGCATGGACTCCTGTACAATGGAAACCATGGCATACAGACCCTCTTGGATCTTCACCAGATCTTCCCAAACATCCCGCTGGACATCCAGCATCTGCCGCCTAATGGACGGCTCCAGAGGCTCATCTCCTGCCTTCGACTGAGCATCATCCTGTTCCCCAGCAGCCCTCTGACTGCTGGCACCCTGGGCACCCTCTGCCTCCGCCTGCACCTCAAGCGAGTGTAAAGTGCCCTCACCAACGTGCACAGATATTCTAGCTGTCAATCTAATGCCCACTGACTTGCTGGTATCTGCGCTGGTGCCTGCTTCAGAGAGTGGGTGTGACACAGGTGCAACTGAAGCCTAGTGATCTTGCAGCTTCAGGGGTGGCTCTTCAGGGTCCACAGAGCATGCACCTGCTGGTGAATCTAAAAGGGTGAACAAGCGCATTTAATTAGTTAAAGTCATCACACTGTCATTGTGCATGCCAGTCACCCTGGTGAGAGATCTGCATCATGGTGCCATCGTCTTTCAATGATCAATGGGAACTCCAGGTTTGAGACTCCCATCAATGAAGGGACTACACTAGAATGGTTGCACAATCCAAAACTCTCACCTCTGTGCATTGCACTCTTACCTTCCTCTGGCACCCCCCACCTCTCCACGCCCATTGCATGTGGACCGTTCCGGTTCTCCATTTCCAGGGTGTACTGCTCGAACCTGCTGAGCAGCAGGTTGTGTGGGCCTAAGCCTGTCTGTGACCTCTCCAATTGGTTATGGCTTGCCTTCTCCTGAAAGAACAGAGGAGCATTGATTAGCCCTCTCTCTACCTGCAGTGGCATTGCAGTCTGGCCAACCCCACCTGAGGAACAGCTTGGAGGGCACATCCGAGTCATGGCCCACGAGCCACATGGCATTCAGTCTAAGTAGCCAGGGCTCATCCCGCTTGGCCAGCTCCAGCGTCACTGACAGCTGGCACTCAAGCTCTAGCACCCCTGAAGTCCACATGGCAACGGCCACACCTTAACACTTCTGCACACTGACCCATGCTAACACGGTACTCACCCCCGCTGAACGCACCAAGTCATTGAACCTCTTCCAGCACTGCATGCATATGCACTACACCATGTCATGGCTGCTAACCAGAGCTGCAACCTCACCCCCTGCCCTCTTTGTGAGATGCAGTGGCCTCCTCCTCCCATCTTTGGGAACAAGGGTGTATCTCCTGGCAGCCACCTCCTCCAGAAGGTCCATGAAGCACTCATCCAAAAAGCGGGGGATCAAGTGCCCACCCAACCTGCCCTCCTGCTGCTGTGTCCAGTCGCACTTGACTCCATTACTTCAATATTGACAACACAGAGGAGATGTTCTTCCAGGGACTGCCTGTACCATTTCTGAACCGGTTGCCGGGTCGCCATTTGACCCGACGGCCGACAGGCAGCCATTCCGCCCGCCTGTCCCCAACCAGTGAGTAGCCGCGTTTCACGCCGGGTGAGCCTTAATTGGCCCACCAGTGTGAAATCACGGTCGGGGGCTGATCACGGGCAGCAGGCGGTTTCCCAGCTGCTCCCAGGTCTGCCAACCATGCCCACCCTTCAACCTCAAAATCCTGACCATATCACTCTCTTGAATGGCTCACAAATTCCAGCACAAGCTGAGAAGTGCCTCATCTTCCTAGATGTTTGGCATATTATGTTTTGGTGGATGTGGGGGTCGGTGGGGCTTTGGTCACATAAACCCTGCATTTGGTGATGCAGGTCCAGAGCTGTTGCAAGGTTCTCTCCATTTCTGACTTTGCATTAGAGGATACTTTGGCTGGATGTCTGTGCCTTCAGCTGATCCACATATTCTTTCCTATTTGGTTATAGTAATACTAGCTCGTTCCGTTTAATAGCTCAGCTCTGTCTTGCCTTTTGCATTTCTTCTCGAGTGTAAGCTCACGATCCAGACAAAACCGATTGTTCTTCATCTATAATGTGGTCACAGGTCATTTTATTGTGTAGTCAGTGTTACTCTCAAAACCATTAAGGAATACTGGGCTATAAAGTAGCTGTCTGTAGATCCCCCCTTTTGTTTTCATTAGTTAAAAATTGCTGTCATCAAAAATGTGTTTTTTATGCACAATGACATGCTTTACAAATGTTTCAGTGCTTGCTCTTTCCCCCTCTCACTCTCTTTTTCTCTCTATCTCTCCTTTTTCTCTATTTATCTTTCCTTCTCCTTTCTTTCTTTTTCATTCTCTCTTACTGCCATTTCCTTCTCTTTTTCTCCTTCTCTCCTCCTCTCCCTCCCTTTCAGTTTGCTTACTCAGATAGTAAATCATCTCTTTTTCCCCCTTCATGAATATCAGTGAAACTGTCATCTGTAACTAATCATCCTTTCCATATCAATTAGAAGTTTTATCTGTACTGCTCAAATATTTGAATAAACTCAGCTTTTAAGCTTTTTGAAATAAATTTCTCTGGGATGAGGGCAGACAATGGAAGAGTTGCTATTTTCCCTTCTTACGTTTGGTGGGTGAATCTCCTATTTTGGTCCCATGAAGGCTCAGTTCTGATTTTGATCAAACCTGCATGTGGTTTGGTACATCTTAGGTTTTTGGTTGTGTCCAGCTGCCACCATGTGTTGCTAGATATTTTAATTAAACACGGACAAGTGGAATAACAGTGAGTAAATATTAATTTTAAAAATATGTAGAAATGAACATTTTGTTCATGATGCAGCTTCATGCTGACCCCTTCCTAATTCCTTGCTGTCTGGAGGAGGCAGCCCTGCTCCAGAACATCAATAAAGTGTATGAGCATAGCCTTGTAAACTGGATCACTTGAAAAACCATGCCCTGTTGTCACATCACCAGTCTTCACCACAAGATAAATTGTCTTGAAATGTCAATATTTGTATTTACAGTGGTTCTAATTTGATCTTAATATACCTAATGTAAAGATGCAGCACACAATAATTAACAGAATTGTCTTTATTTTGCAAACAAAGTTGTATGGCACCAGCCCTATTTGCTGTACTTGATATTTCTATCACATGAAGCCAGGGATGGTTACTGCTGGAGGAGAAGACACATCAGATTCTCCTCTCAGAGACTTTGAGTTGAGCTCGGAGGTGGAGCAGTGACACTCACTGATGTCCCTGCTTTGGGGACAGTAAGTACTTCCACCATCTCACCAGCAAACAAAATGACTTTTGTTGTCACTTCGAAAGATGTGTCGCTTGGATTTTAAAACACCAAAGGCACAGTGTTGACCAGAGGGCCCTTACTATGTCTGAAAGGTTCCAAATCAAATAACATAGGATTTCACATCAGCCTGGCTGAGGCCAATGTAAATGACATTCGAAATGTCTGCTCATCCTTTCAGCTTAGACTGGAAGGCATCCCTCATGTCAGCCATTCAGAGCTAAATGTATTCCAGTCCCTATGGCTGTAGAACCATGATAGAGGGCATTTCTTTTCACATCAAGGCCAGTTAGAACAGCTGTAAGAACACATTGTAAATCATCCCATAACTTGTATAATGGACTGAATAAACAAGGCATTAACACATTTTTGCAAAGGGGGACTGGGTACACTTTGGTTTAGGACATTACTCTTTCTCCTTTGGATCCTGTGTTCAATTCAAACAGATTCTTCTGCCTGCAGTAACTACGTGAAAAAAAACAGCCACTCAGAGTTGCTGCAAGGATTGAGGGTGCAAGTGGAGGAAAAATCTTACACTAATGCAGTAGAGGATGCTCTTCTGATGTCACGTCACCAGCAGATCCCTGGAAGGAGATGGAGGTGAAGCAATACAGGGCTGTGGTCATCTTGATGGTCAATGGTAATGCATGCCTATCATGTCCTCTTGGAAGGAGGTCTTTTTCCAGAAGGCTGCAGATGTCAGCAATGACTTGCTGCAAAAACCTGAATCTCCTGAGGCATCATTCCTGGATCCTGTTCAGGAAGCTGATAATTTTTCTGCATATCCTGTGTTGGGAATATTGTCTCATTCATGATGGAGCTCTGTCCATCCCCTCTGTCCTATGAAGCAGTATATGATTGTGGCCAGGCAGCTTCTGTTGGTGTTACTGCTCCTGCTGCTGCTATTGTTATTGCTCCTTCTGCTGCTATGCTGTGGGTTTTGTTACTTCTGCTGCTGTTGTGGTTTCTCCTCTTGTTCCTCATCAGTGGATCAGGCTGTATAGCTGTTTAAATCACCCTCAAGCAGCAGTGAAGGCTAACATCAAGGAAAATCAGATAAAGTTGATAGTAAAAACTCATCCAGTTCACTAATGTCCTTTAGTGGAGGAAATCTGTCACTCTTACCTGGTCTGGCCTGCATGTGACTCCAGGCCCATGGCAATCTGGTTGACTCTTAACTGCTCTCTGAAATGGTCCAGTAAACCACTCAGTTCAAGGGGCAATTAGGGATGAGCAACAAAAGGTGGGCTTGTCAGCAACACCCACATCCCATGAAAGAATAAGTGGGAAAAAAATCCAAAGCAGGTGAAATGACTTCTAAAAATTTGGAAATCACCTTGAAAACAGTGAAATCACTTTCTCAGAAGTTCTGTGAGCACAAACCTTTCACATAGGCAGAACAACAGCTCTGCAGTTTCACTTTCTACTCTGTCAGTTTCATTGATCAATCACTCTTTTCTCTTGCTGACCCTGGTGAGTTCTAAACAGCCTGGGAAACCTGTGCACTGGCTGTTAAATTCAGGATTCTGGATTAAAGGCTCAATTAATTGACTATCTGATTATTTAAATGACTGACCTGACAGGACCATGGGTGTTTCCTGCTTGCCTCGGAACATTGTTAGGAAATGGAGACAGTTTATGTAAGATACATTTATATTTTGTGGGTGTTAGGAATGAGTTTGGCTTTAAAGTTTAAGTTTGATTTGTAGTTCTGCATTTGTGCATTAAGGTCAATTGAGTTTTAGTTTCACTTTAAAAGGTGCTTGCATTCCTAATAAGGTTTTTACAATGGTTGCAGCTGAGGTAAACACCAAGAGTAGAAGAATTGGGCTGTTGCCTAGTAACAAGGGTCCAGAGAAGTAGGTCCCTCCCACAGAAATACAGACACAAGAGAAACAGCAGTTTGATTTTGGATAAAAACAAAAAAACTGCGGATGCTGGAAATCCAAAACAAAAACAGAATTACCTGGAAAAACTCAGCAGGTCTGGCAGCATCGGCGGAGAAGAAAAGAGTTGATGTTTCGAGTCCTCCCGAAGGGTCATGAGGACTCGAAACGTCAACTCTTTTCTTCTCCGCCGATGCTGCCAGACCTGCTGAGTTTTTCCAGGTAATTCTGTTTTAGTTTGATTTTGGAAGCTGTTTGAGTTCAGTTGGTTTTGGAAGTAGCTGCCAGAGAGAGAGAGAGAGAGAGATTGGAGCAAAGAGGACAGATAGCTAGTACCAAACTAAAGAAACGAACCCAAATCCAGTGGCATGGAACAGGGGAAAGTCCCAAGCAGACATTCTAGTCAAGAAAGGACAGGAACTTGGAAAAGGTCCAATTAAGTGAAGTTCAGAGTAAGGGGCAAAGAAAGACTCCAAACTTCAAGTTTAAAGTTTCAAGCTGCAGAAAGCATATTTAAAGTGAGAACAGCTTGCAAGAGGTTAGGAGGTTCAAAGAGACAATTGAAGGTCTGTAACTCTTTTCTATGGGCATGTGAAGCAGTGGTACTGTTGACAGCTGAGTCGGTGAGAGAGAGTGCGTGGAAGACTGCTTGAATACATGTGGTGGCCTGGGGAGAGGAACATCAGAAGAGAGTTCAAAACTCTGAAGGTGAACTCTTGCAGAAGGCATCTGTGAGAAAGCATAGGTTTGGGAGAAGATTCCAAAATGAGAGATTGGAAACCCTTGTATGAAAGACAGAGTGCAGTGAGACTGGGTCATGATGTGACAAGCATCTGGGGGGAGTTGAAGAGAGATCTGTAGCATCTGCTTGAGGTTGCATCTGTCACTTGGTTTCAGAGTGTGGTGTTTCGGACCACAGTGTGCCTATTGGTATATGGGTGGTGTACTTACTGTGGATATTAGAGTTTTTGTAACTTGAATTATCCTTACAAATCTATATATATCTGTAAAGGTATAGTTGCGGGTGAAGGAGTATTGTAATGTAATTCATCTTGTTTAGTGCACTGTAAAAAGTGCATTAGCTGACTCCTGTGACCCTGTTCAGTAGCTACTCTCCACGTATCTAAACAAATAATTAAAAGTTAGGATCTATCATGCTGGGTTCCACTCTGGGATTAATCTCAGCTGGGGTCATAACAAAATGCCCTGGTAAAACCCAGAAGTGGGTGGGATCATGATATTTCCAACACACTGGCAATTTTCTCAGATGGAACCCTTTGCCAGCTTCTGAATGCTCACTCTTCTTGGCAGTTAAAATTCTGCCCAATAAGTCAGTAAATTCAACAAAGTCTTGTTTTCTGCATGAAACATGCAGGTTGCTTCATACTGTCTTTAACAGTTCTGTATGACATTGTCCCTCAATCAGATTTCGATGTCTAATGTAATTCCAACCAAGTGGCAAATTGTTACCATAGTATTTCAAACCCCTGCTTTAAACGCATAGATGACAAAACCAACACTTTTGATGGGATTGTTGTCATGCTGCAGTCCCTTAAAGGCATATTACATCACTAGAAAGGAATTGTGTCACATGACCCAGGTTTAGTTTCACTTTTACTTTTAAGCAGAGCACAGCACAGACAGCTCTGCTGATGATGTCTTAAAGCTCTCTGTCCATGTATTGCTGTTCTCATGGCCTAGTCTTAATAAATGAACCCACACCATGCTTACCCAATCAATCCCTTGTGAGTGATTGGTGCCATTATACCATTATGACAACGTGACAGTGGCATTCTTGAATTTCAAGCTTCCTTCTTACATATGCTGAATTGACAACAGTAAATAGCTATCATAAGTAGAGTGGGGAATATGCAGAAAGGTATGATCATTTTTTTTATATTTACATCAAAACCTTCAGAAAGGAACAAATTAGTTATCAGTTCTTTGCTTTAAAGGAATAAAACTGCAAGTGTAACCAAGGAAACAAGTGAATGTGATCTTGTAATCAAATACACATTCTTATGTTCCTGCAAATTAAATAAACAATTCAACCTTCGCGACAATGATTCAAAGCTGATTCAAATCTCATGTTGGCAGACTCAAGATTAATAAATAAATGAATCGTGTTTCAGCACCAAAGCCAGTTCAAACAACAAAAAGTAAAGATAGTTTAGTTTCCACATAAGGAAAGGTTTACTAACTTGTTTAGTGGTCTCAGTTCCTGCAAAGTTGATATGAACTTTACATATAGCATTATGGAATTTTGAAAAGAAACTAGCCGTGCAGTGGTTCAGCACACTGTCCTATCTCCACTGGTGTCAGCCTTTGCTCAGTGCAGCACTCTTGCTTCTGAGTCAGAGGGCAGAAATTTCTGTGCCAACTGGTGAGTGCACAGTAACGTTGGGCAGCGCTCATGAGGGTTGCCTGTTGAACATCAAGGTTGAGGCACATTGGGGGTGGGTCAAGGGCTGCCATGCTGATGGTAGCACACAAGCACATGTGGGGTGGGGGAGGAAAGTGGCCATGCATTAGGGAAACCTTGTATAAAGTGACCGTTCCTCTGTAACTGAGACAGTTCAGATGCAGCCACATTGACATGCATAGAGTCAGGCCTCTAGCTTATCTGCCCACTCAAGCAATGTAGAAGCATGAAAGTGCCACCAAGTGCTCCCAAGTTTTTCACCCCTTGGGCACAGACTGCAAACTAATGAGCATTTTAGTGAACCACAGAACAGTCGGATGACTGGGCACGTTGTACAGTCTCCTTGCTAAAGCTGGCCATGGAGCAGTCACTAGTGGAGGTGCTCACAGCCCCTTGCAATGTCAACATCCCGGTTTGGACCAGTCTCCCCCATGGTTCAAGCTAACAGTGCAGACTTGCAGTGTGGGTTAGGAGAATGCTAGTGCCTGAATGAGAGCACAGCATGCAGTCCAATGGGCAAGACTGCCACCAATCGGTGGCAGCATCCTGAGGCAGAAGAGACAGCTGGAACTCCTTCAAACGCTGCCGAAGAGCCACAATGAGCCGTCACTGGTCACGCCTAGCTAGACCCAATCCTGCAGATGACCGAGAACCAGTGTTGCCGAAGACTGCGCATGTCTAGAGAACTGGTCGGTCACATCTGCCAGCTGCTGCAGGATTTGGTGACACGGGAACATCCACTGCCATTGGCTGTGAAAATGACCATGGTGCTCAATTTTTACACCAGTGGCTTCTTTCAGGGCTCCACAGGTGACCTCTCTGGGATATCACAAGCCTCTACCCACAAATGCATCTATGGGGGCATGGATGCCATCTTCGAGGGCATAGAAATTTGTCCATTTCACCCGGGCTCAGGACAGCCAGGATGCAAGAGCGATTGGATTGACCCAGGTCTCAGTTTTCCCACAGGTGCAGGGTGTGATCGACTGCACTCACTTGGCGCTCAGGTCTCCATCGCAACAAGCGGTCAACCATGTCACCCACAAGGGTTTCCATTTGCTGAATGTGCAACTTGTGTGCAACCACCACAAACGCATTCTGGAGGTCTGTGCATGGTTTCCAGGGAGTGTCCACGACTCCTACATTCTCAGTCGGCCATCGATCACTGCAGTCTTCTAGGGTCCACTGAAGCTGCAGAGGTGGCTCCTCATAGAAGCTGTGGTTGATGACACTCGTGCAGCGGCCTCAGGCTGCAGCAGAGTGACGGTATAATGAAGCTCATACTGCAGCTCGCAACTTGGTGGAGCAAACCATCGAGATGCTGAAAATGAGTTCTGGTTCCTGAACTGGTCTGGTGGAGCCCTGCAATACAGTCCGTAGAGGGTGTCACACATTGTCATCATCTGCTTCGTCCTTTACAACCTGGCGCTGCAACGGAGAGAGTAGCTGGCTGAGGAGGAGCTTGAAGTCTCTGCCGATGCGGAGGACGTCGATAGTAATGAGGGTGAGGAGGTGACGATGACGACGATGAGGCCTTCACATTGGCCAGACAAGGAAGACATGCTTGAGAGGCCCTCATAGCTGCTAGATTTGTGGAGGATGATGACAACGTGTAGTGAGGAGACACCGTAGATCCCCACATTGCATCTGTGAATGTTTGACTCCAGTCTGACTTATGGCAGCGCACATACCCTATGTGATAATGCTCTGGTCATGGAGACACAGTGAGGCCATAATAGTCGCTGGATTGCATGAAGATGATGACAGCATGCAGTGAGGACACTCCATAGATCTTCACATAGCCACTGAGAATGTCTGACTCCTGTCTGACCAAAGGGCAACTTACTTGTGCTCTGTGATCAGTGTCATATCATGGAGATGCAGCCATGAAATTTTAAAAGCACCTGATCCTTTGCCCGCCTTCAGCACCTGACTACTTCAGAAGCACAGCGTCACTGGTCACAGATGCTGAAGAGATGGGGGCCAGCCCCAACTTAAAGGTGCTGAGAGTACACCAAGAGAATAACAGAACTTGGTGACACCTGCCCATTGCATTCTGGCAGCAATGACAAGCACCATCGAGGTGCAGGCATCAGTGATGTGTCCAGGGAGTGTGAGGCTGGATCATCACTTTGGTCTAAAGGCTGCACAGAGCACAGGGAAAAGGCCCTGGACTGAGACAGATGCCTTTATCGTGTGCAGAAAGGCTTTACACCTGAGTGACAAGAACTCTGCTCATCAAAACAAGAAGCCACAGGTAGGGGGACATTGTTGAGAGTTTATTTACAATAGTGAACAGTATGTGCAAGTGATTAACACCTATGCTCAGGCTGTGCAATGACATCTTTTTAATTTTACTAACCTTGCTGCTATGTCTTGGTGCTCCTTGGTCATCCACAGCTGAGATGGAGGCAGCATGCCGACTGCTATGCCCTGTCTGTGATGGCCTTGATGGGTGTCCTCTGGAGGGCTGAGACCTGGAGGGATCCGGCCTGCTTTCGGGGTTTTGCTGTGTGGCTGTGGCATCCTCCTCTCGAGCTGTGGAGCTGGATCTGTTGGGGTCACAAGAAGAAGAAATGCGGGTGGGCTGCATGGTCTCTGAGTCACCACGGTGGATGGCCCTGGGGTCTGCACCTGGGTGACCAAGGGCCCTTGGCTGACTCCTTGAGGAGAAGGGGAAGCTGGAGTGAGATTGAGCTGCCCGGCACCCCTCTCACGTACACACTGTTGGAGGACAATTATGGCATCAGTGATGGAATTGAGCCTGCACAGCAGTGCAGGAGCAACATCCTGGACCAAGGTCTCCATGACAGCTGCCATCCTACCAGCATTGACCTCGGTGTGTTGGTATGCCAGTGCTATTGCCTCAATCTGAAGGTGGACGAACTCATTCATCGTGCCTTGCAATCTGAGGAGTGCAGCAAGCATCCCTTCCTGATATTCCTGAGCTTGCCTTTGCAGGTCCCGCAACTATGACATAACCATGTCCAGAAGCTCAACACCTGACTCGGACGCAGCAAATTTCTGGCCTCCAGCAATCCTCCAAGTGCCGGACACCTGGGAAGTCCGTGCCGCCACCTGCTGCAGATCAGATATTGCGATGTGCTCACGGATAGTGATCCTAAGACTATTCTGAAGCTAGGCCCCACCAAGGTGTGTGTCTCTGCACTGGTGGAGGGTCTGGTGAGCGCTGTGATGGGGCTTCAAGGCGAGTGCCTTCAGATTCCTCTTCAGAAGTTTTGTCAGGGCTTGACTGGAGGCCATGCATTGTGGACTCTGGCTGTTTCCCAAACGTTCTTGCAGAAGCAAGGAGAAGAATATTAGTGCATGGCAGTGGCTTGAGAAACAAGGCACAACAGTTACAGCATGGTTGTCTGATGGATGAAGCACTGTTGGATCCTCACTTGGTAGAGCAGCGCCGTCCTCACCATCGACACAGGACCAGTCCAGAGTGTCGCCAGCCAGCTGGATGGTTCTGTTTTCAAAGTCAGTGAGGACCTTGATTTTAGGCATTCCTCCTTCAGTTTGCGAACTCTCCCTGTTGTTGTGTGCCAGCTTGTCCTGCATGAATAGAGATGGAGAGAGTGTAAGCAGGGCACCTGCCAGGCCAGATGATAAGTATGCCTGGCATGTGTGGGTGGTGAGTGGTGCCATGGGTGGGATGAGGAGATGATCCACAGGGCAGATGAAGGTATGTGTGAGAGGGTGCATGGTGATGTCCCTTGAACTGGCAATGAGTGAAGGCCCTGTGGATGTGTGATGGGTTGTGAGTGTGTGAGTTGAGAGTGACGAGAAGAGTGACTTACCCTGGTGGAACAGAGGAGATCATTCATCCTCTTATGGCACTGGGTGGCTGTCCTCTTTTGCAGGGTGTTGGCGCTGTCCATGGCTGTCACTGGCTTCCAAGTTGGATTACTGAGGTTGCTGCCCTTTCTGTGGCAGGGTGGAGGTAGAGGACGTCACTGAGGTCCTCCACTGCGTCGAAAAGGTGCTCAAGGGATACGTCATTGAACCTAGGGGCTGTGGTTCTTTTGCCTTTCAGGGCCATGCCTTTCATGTGGCACTCCTGGGCTGGAAGCACTGGGAGGTATGCGTGTGTTAGCACATTAAATATGGTGCCAGGCGTGATGAAGTGGCAAAGTGATGACATGGGCGAATGAGAGCCCGCCCGTCATCGAAACCTGTGTTTCCTGGGAATGCATAATTTATGCGGTGGGACTAGGATGGTATGGCATGAGAAGCTGCCATTGCAGCTGGCAGGCAAAATGTCATCTTTCCCGCCGGCTGCCACACTTGGTGCAAATCTGGGATGATTACGACCAGCATGTCATGGGTTCAAATCGCGCCTGAGAAAGTTGAGCATGTAAGCCAGGCTGACGCTCCAGTGCACTACTGAAGACTGCACTGTGGAGGTGCCATCTTCTTATTCAAGATACAGTACAGCTGCTCAATGCTTTGCTGCTCTGAAAAGTAATGGGAGAACCCCTGAAAATGGGTTTACAGAATTAACCTATGACCGTTCATTGCATTTCAAGCAGCAATTTAAATTTGCGCTATGATCTTTTAAAAGATTGCTGTGTGAAGCCTGTGCTACCCATGCTCTTCATTGGGTGCGTGCATCAGCAGGGGCCCTGATATTGTGAACAGCTAGTGCTACATAAAAATGCCTGCATCTCTTAAAGGGAAGGTGCGTTGTGGCTGCAAGCAGTGATGGGACATTTTTTTGGAAAATTAATTAAGCATCACAACTCTCAATGCGTCTCCTTCAGCGATGTAATTTCCTCGGTGAGGCAAAATGAAAAAGAAGTTAAATAAATACTCTCAGCCAAGTCAGGGAAAATAGAATTTTGGGAAAATCATCTCTAATGTCCTAAGGTTATAAAAGTGTTTTACAGCAGCTAACCATGCCCATAACATCCAAATCCCCAACACCCTTTTGTATCAGCTTTCTCCAGGAATTTGTCCAGACCCCTTTTGAAAGGTTGCAGTGAAACTGCATGAGATAATTTATTTCAAAAGTCAATGACCCTGATATCTAAACCAGTTCTCTGCCCACGTAACTTACACACATATCCCTGGTACTCTCTAACCTGTTCAATTCAAATAATTAATCCATCTGGACACTGCCCAGCCCATTTTTAAAAAGCAATTCTTCAGTCAAATTACTGGAGTCTACACTTTTACAGAGCAAAAAGATAGAGCACTTTGAGCATATTGTGATAATGAAGGGTTTTTAAACTAGGTATGAGTGAAGTAGTCCTCCTCCCCTCATTTTGTAGAGCTGTTTTATATTTCCCATCATGTGAGGGAACAATAACTGGGCATTGTAATTAATAACCAAAGACTTATACAAGGACACAATGGTGCTTTTTGTTTTGAGGTGGACTATTCTAGTTATACATCATAACATTCTCTTTGCCTTTGCTGTAGCTTCTTGGCACTGGTTATAGATGCTTCGAGACTCATACTCAGAATTGTTAATGTCCTGTCAATTACATTGTTAATGTTTGTTAGTGTCATGCCAATTACATTTTTAAGGTTAAGAGAAATTGGTGATGGGTATTAATTGTCTTTGAGCACATATAAATAGGGGATTGCTGGGATACTGGGTTGAGTGGGAGGAGAGCTGTGAGGCTGAACAAGTCAATAAATTCTCTCAGTAAGGAATAATTCTGAGTCCTGATTTCAGCTTCACCAACTGATTTGGATCTTATTAACAAATAACACCTCAGTCTTTTCCCCTACTAAACAGTCTTTAATTCAGAACATAGTATGGTATACATCTCCTTAGTATTAGACCTACCATGTGTAAAAAACTACATTTATCCGTGATAAATGTAAACTGCCATATATTGAACTGTTCCTCCATCACATGTTGATCCAGTTGTAATTTTCCTTTCTCTTCCAGGGTTCTCACACTGGAATAGATCTGTGAACCTGCGGACAGATGCCAGAGAATACTTTCTCCTGAAGGGAGGAAACAAGGTTGGTTAGCGTTTCTTTCTGGTACCATGTTTATTCTTTTTAAAATTTTGTATCTTCTGGCACTATTAAGTGCTCTGCATGGTAATGGTGGATGCTGCTATTGCAGGGAATTTGTCACACATCTGCAACTTCAAAAATGCTGGAACCAATGCTCAGGATTGTAAGTCTGTCTAAATGTGTCACTTTGTGTTGAATGTTGAACTTAATTTGATATGTTTCATTTAGTAAATTGAAAGAGACACCTAGTGATCCATAAAGTTTCCCACCCAGAGGTCCTGTTCCTGATGTTGGCCTGTTATTCTGTGAGCCTGACAGATGCGTGTAGTTTTCTTAGTGTCACTAAATATTTAAGATGTTTATCCAAGTTTTTTTTCCATAGGGAAGTTGCATTCAACAGCTGAATATTCTCGTCTAATGGCTTCAGTAATCCCCTGGATTGACAGGCAGGAAAGATTGATGTTTGCTTTGAAAGGTGTCTGGTTTCCTTTTGAACACCTTGTCCACTCTCATCTTTTTCTTTTCAGTAAATCATGGTTTTCTCAGTCTATTCCATTAATTAGGCACTTTCTTCACATTTGTGCTGTCAGTTTTACTGTGCAGTAATCTGTATTGATCTGACTTATTAAGCTTGCTCAGTTAAATCTATTATTGCAACAATGCTCTGATTTGCTGACTTAATTTGCTATTGGTGGTAAATTACCACTGGGGAAAGTGAACAACACTATTCTTATGAATCAATGTTTGTACATAATTATTGCCTAAACTGTTTCAATGCCCCCACATGTAATTATTTCTCTTAAAGGTGACATTCTATATGAAAACTACTGTGTAAACTTATTGGTCCAAAGCAACTTGTATTACACCTGACCAAAATTAACCATGGCTTATCTTGCACTTTTTTTACAGACTAGTAATCATTACTTTAGCCAAACTCCAATCATAACATGTGAAAGGGGGTAATAGCTCATCTGATGGCTCAGTTAGTGAAGTCTATATCTAGCCTGTAACTGAACCAGATAAACCGGGAAGGAGAGAGCCTTAATCCATTTCCTCTGTTAAATTGGTTGATTTCAGCTAGAATGATAGTAGGGGTGGTATCATTGGCTTCAGTGCCCTTAGATTTCAGAGGGGACTGCTAATTGCTAGACTTATTGCTGAAAAATGTATGTGTGCAATATTCCCACTAAGTTGCATTGTGACAGCACGGTTGTTTGGATAAAAGATAAATAATATATGCGTGGTCACACAAAAAATGTTTAAGGGACCATGCACTGAAAAAAGTTGTTGTGTAGACAGCTAAATTTTAAAGGGTGCATTGCTTATATGGATATCAGATATGACCAAGATTTGGCTCAGGTGTGATATCCTGCAATGGTTGACTGACCAGCCTATACTCAAATACAGGCTTATGTAAAATAGCCATATGGGTGAGGTAATGGGAACCTGTCAGTACCCTTGGAGCGATAGCCCAGCCTAACTCCATGCCTTCAGGAGAGGAGGATGGGAATAAAGTTAACCAAAGTACAGGGGAGAAAAGGCAGTCTCTCCTTTGGAGCTTACACTTTTTAGATGGCTTGCCCTATGATGTTTACCCCTTCTGTTTAATTTCATGAGGGAAGGCTCAACAGTAATATTTCCCAGGAATAATCAAGCAAAATTCCAGAATATGTATACTTCTCCACTGTTGGTTGAGGGCCACAAAATGACTTGAAGTAATACAAAGGCAACTGTCTATTCTTACTCTTATGTATCTTTTAATGAGACAATCTCCCTATCTCAATTAACTTCACTGGTGCTGAGTCTTAAAAAAAATGCTTAACACTTTTAGTGCTGCCACCAGGTGACCTTCCCTTTTATCCTTCACTTGTGAGCAGAATTCTCAAGAACTTGTACTGCACATGCAGAAACTCACCCACATCATATAATTTGTTAGTTAAGCTTTGATCATTGATACATCATTTTTGTTTCTGTACATTCAAATATTCCTTCTTTGCATCATCCCCAGTTGGCACTGCAGCAAAGGTTTGAAATATACTGAATACACAAAGCTAGACTTTTTGCTGAATGGAGAAGGACTGTACAGAACAAACCTTTTTCAATATTGGTGATTGCCCCATCTCATTAATGTATGATAAGGCTAAAACGTCTATATCTTAGCACACATTTGCAGTCTTAATCTTTCTTTTCTTCCGAATGGAGAATTGCATTTTTGGATCTGTCCAGCCAGGAAGGAGTCACTTGGGCAGTGTCAGTCAATGTAGGCTCAGATTGTATACTTTCATCAAAAATCCATTGGATCTACAGACTTCCTAATCCTGGATAACACCTGGAGGCATCCAGGCTAGAAAATGTCAGTGTTCCCTAAAAGCTGAGATTACAGCATTAGCCAGTCAGTCCTGAATAATCCTGGGTTGGGTACTTCACAAGGATGGGGAAGTATGCCTTGTTCTTCAATTCATGTCAACTGAGCTGCTGAATGAAGAGTCCAAATGAGCCTCCATGGATAGAGAGTAGTGAGAGATATATTATAAGGAGGCTCATTTTGTTTATATTGCTTGGATGAGGAAGGGACAGAAGTAACTTAAAACTGAAAGTGCTCTCAAGCTGCCCTCCTGCAATTGATTTAGCTCACACAATATTGCAAAGCTAGCATCTGTTACCCATCCCTAACTGCCCTTCAATCTCAAAGAATTTAATGTGCTCCATTCATTTTAACCTGTTAACTGTTAAACCCAGATGGGATCTTTCAAAGCACGTCTTTTCCTTTCTGCAGCCATACAAAAAAAAATCCTGTCAAACTTCACTCATTATTAGCAGAAAGCAGCAGCACAGGAATTACAGGGGTAATAATAGCTTTATTAATTTATGTGGTCTTAGAATATGGTCATCACAATCACAAGTAATTCATGCACAAGTTCAGCTGAAGAATGATGCGTTGTGTTGGGAGAAAGTGATCAATGATGCGGAAGCAAAAACTTGTTAAATAAGCATTGCATTAATTTTTAGTAAACCTGTGACAGGTACAAAGAATTAAGATGAGACCAACTTCTGGAATTTTCCTGCTGAATTTTACATTATCTGGATCTTGAAAATGTTGTAAAAGTCATTACCATATCAAACCATTTTTAATGGCACATTATGGCCTACACGTTAGGCTGTATAGTGTACATTTTTCAAGTGATTAAACAGCCTCTTAAGTCTACAAAATGGCAGACAGAATGTGGGTACACACTTCCAACTGAAATGCATCAACTGCCATATTGGGTAAGGACAAACAGAGTCCTTTACTCATGCCTTCAGGTGATGTTAATCCCTTTGAAAAGGCAATCAAGCTTAATAGGTGCTCAAGGTCCTCAGTGCAAGATTGGTTTGTTCTGAGTCTAGGTACTTGGGAAAGCAACACTATAGAATGTCGGCAACCAAAGAGGTTACTTACCTCTGACTGTAGAGCTGGGAGAAGGAGGAGTGTTTCTTCAGAACCCCCAGGTAGCTGCTGCAACACCCACATCAAGACTGCTGATTCCCACCCCCCCCAAGTCCCACAGTTCTTCCCCCAAGGTTATCAGTTCCTTGATTGAGTTACATCCTTGTTGAGGTCATTGTTTCATCCCCTTGAGACAAGCAGAGCTGGAAAAAAAACCTGAGTGTGCTGTGATGAAGTCTACATCAGCAGAGAAAATAGTGTCTGCAGTGACTGAAATATCTGCAAGACGCAGTCTATTAGTCTCTGTACTCAGATAATAGGCCACAATTAATTTCACGGACCGTTGCAGATTACATGTAAGTCACAGGCATTCACCATCACAGAGTGACCCTTAAAAGGCCACAGACAAATGGGGAAGTGGAACAATAAAACAAATCCTTAGAGAAACAAATGAAGATTGCTCAGACTGATGACAATGATTGGAAGAAGGTGTTGCTGTCATATGTGGCCAAATATAGATCAAACCAGTGCTGCTCTACCAAGTGAGGATCCAGCAGTGCAACATCCAATGGCAACCAAGCTGTGAGTGATGTGTCCTCTTTCACAAGCCACTGCCATGCACTAATTATCTCTCCTTGCTTTCGCAGGCACATCTGCCAAACAGCTGACAGAATCCATGACTCAGGGCTTCCAATCAAGCCTTGAAGAAAGCTCTGAAGAAGAATCTGGAGCACCCTCCCTGGAGTCCCATCACAGTGCTCACCCACACCCTCCAACAGCGCAGACAGCCACCCCCCCACCACCCTCCACTGGTGGAAACTAGCTTTAGAGTAACCCCAGGGTCACAATCTAGTGAGCACATTGCATTTTCTGATCTACTACAGGTGGCGGCACAGACTTCCCAGCTGTCCAGCACTCAGAGAACTGCTGGAGGCCAGAACGTTGCTGAGTCTGAGCCAGATGACGAGCCTCTGGACTTGGTTATGTCACAGTCGCTCGAGCTGCAAAGGCAAGCTAGGGAACTTCAGGAAGGGATGTTGCCTGCACTCCTCAGGTTGTAAGGGACGATGGAGGAGTCTGTCTGCCTTTAGACTGAGGTGATAGAGCCGCATGTCAATGCACCAAGGTCAACACTGGTAGGTTTTGGCTGCCATGGAGACCTTGGTCCAGCACTTCGCTCCTGCCCTGCTGCGCAGGCTTAACTCCATTGCTGATGCCATTGTTTGCCTCCAACAGTCTGTGTGCGGGAGGGGTGCCAGGCAGCCCGATCCCACTTCAGCTACCCCTGCTCCTCAAGGAATCAGCCTGGGGCCCTCGGGTACCTACAGGGAGGAAGATCAGCAGGTGCACGCTCCAGGCCCATTCATCCAAGTGACTCCAAGAGTGTCCAGCCAATCTGACTCCCCTCTTCCTGTGACCTCAGCAGCTCCAGATCCACAGGCTGAGGAAGGTGCCACTGCCACACAGTGTGACCCAGAAAGCAGGCCATGGTCCTCCAAGTCTCGGCCCTCCAGAGGATACCCGCCAAAGTCATCACAGGGTGTTGCAGTCAATAGACTGCCTCCACCTCTGCTGTCGATGTCTGGGGAGCAATAAGACGTAGCAACAGGGTTAGGAAAGTGAAGGAGAATCAGTTGCACAGCCTGGGCATGGATGTTAATCACTTGTACATACTGTTCACTATTGTCAATAAACCCCCAAGAATGTATCCCTGCCTATGGCTCCTTGTTCTGATGAGCAGTGTTCTTGTCACTCAGATGTGAAACCTTTTCTGCACAAGATAAATGCAGGTGTCTCAATCCAGGGCCTCTTCCCTGTGCTCTGTGCAACTTTTAGACCACAGTGATGGTCCAGCCTCACACTCCCTGGAAACATTACTGATGCCTGCACTTTGGCGGTGCTGGTCATTGCTGCCAGAATGTAATGGGCAGGCTCCATAGAGCTCTCTCATTCTCTCAATGTGCTCTCAACACCTTTAAGGAGGGGCTGGCCCCCATCACACCAGCCTCTGTGACCAGTGATGCTGTGCTCCAGCTCCTGAAGGGTTTGGAAGTTTCATGGCTGCATCTCTATGATGTGACCCTGATCACGGAGCAGAAGAGAGCTGCCCTCCACCAGACAGGAGTCAGACATTCTGAGGCTATGTGAAGGTTTATGTTGTCGTCATCATCTTTCTGCAACTGAGCAATTATTAGGTCATCCACTGCAACTCCATGACAGGAGCCTTCTCACAGAGGGTATTCGCACTGCCATAAGCCAGACTGGAGTCTGGGGTGGGTGGGGGTGGGGTGTGGGTTGGGGGGGGGGGCGGGGGTGGGGTTGGGAGTCCAAGAGCCCGGCGGGATGGCCTTTTAATGATATGCTGATATATTACAATGAGCTCCCAGATGACCGTTGGCAGGAAACATGGCCTGCTGTTGACGGACTGCGTGGACGATCGCGCCTTCCCGCCATCGTGAAACATTGTGCCATATTGTCTGTGCATGCCACCTATCACCTCTGCCACCAGTGGGCACAGAAAATTCCGCCCAGAGAAACAGCAGTTCCAGAAAGTGAAATACTGAGCATAAGTCTGAAGATATATTAGATTGTGAAGCACTGAACTTACCTCACATTCGTAATTGAAGAAATTAATTCACTCAGTGAATTAGGAAAATAATGATTTGTTAATCAGTTTGTTTGTAAAATTTACTGCAGTACCTTCAGTAAGGATTGGAGCCTAAGCTACAAACACTAAGCAGGAAGTGATGATGGAAAATGTGACTTACATGTAAATGTCATACTCAAATTTGGAAATTTTGTGAAAGAAATTTGACTTAAATGTTATTGTTAGATTTTGAAAATTCATGTCATTGCTTGGAAAGTTGTCATGTAGGATAGTGACAGATGTTCAGATGAAGAAGAAAAAAAACACAAAACAAAGATGACATGCTTTCAATTAGGTGAAGGAGGTATGTCATAATGATAACTGAATGTCTTCAGTTACTTGGGGTGCACTATATCAAATGTTGCATACTGATGAAGGTCAACCAATATCAGGTAGCACGTGGTCAGAAGGTAGTCAACAAGGTGGATTAAATGACGTGGCACCTGCAGCTAAACCTGTGACTTTGAGTCTTGTTCTTTCGCTTGGGCTCTCAGCAGGTAAGAAGGGCAGGAATGGCGGGAAGAGAAGAGGATGAAGCAATTGGCTTTGCTGCTGATTAGGAGGCAGCAATTAGTGCCTCAAAAGGCCTTTATGAGATTTGCCAAAAGAGGCACAGAGGCACCCTCGAGTATTATGTAAGAGGGAGCCAAGTCTAAGAAATATACCGTAAGGTAATGTCTACTGCAACAGTTTTCTGAAGGTGCTAGCAGCTGTCAGGTCAAATAACAGGATGAGGGGTACATCAGAAATTCAAAGAGATCACACACCAGTAAGGGCCTGTAGTCATAAAAAGAACATGGCTGCAACATTAAGAGATGACACAGCATTAATATGTTTCTTCATTGCCAACACATGCAGCAAAAATACCATCTCTTTTCACGGTTATAATGAAACTGGCACTGTTCTCTGGGTGGCTGCTTATCTTCTAGTGCTGTCCCTTTCTTGAATCCCTAATTCTCTTGCCCTTTTATTTCTCATCTCATTTTTTTTCCTGCACGTATAGATCTCATCAGGCATTATATTGTTCTCCCCCTGGATAAGTTACCAGAAAAATGATGCTGTAAATGCTGAAAGACAGTTAATAAAATGGTACTTTATATTGTGTTTTGCTTGTTGTTTATGATTTATGGCAAGAGTGCAATTTTCCACAGGATTATTTCTCCTTGTATTCAACTGCACTGCTTTATGACAGGCAAACTGGCAAGCCAGAAAGCCGATTCCCCAGTTGTTTGGTCTTTTGAACCAGCACATAAATCTCAAAAAGAATTGGTTGGCGTGGGGGGGTGGTGTGGGGGGTGCGGGATGGTAGAACATTGCACCTTGGTTCCTTGGCACAGTTGCTCATCTGTATCTAAATATGCAAAGCCTTGTGTGCTTGGCCTTTCCCACTTGTGCAAGAGAAGAATGACATTTTGCAATGCCACAGAAGTGAAGCAGACTGAGGGGAAATCAAAGTATTTGGAAGTAGTTCTTTCAGAAGAAGGTGGTTTATCTTGATTCATTGGAAACAAAACCAATCTTTTTTTTTTTAGAAACAGCATCAGTGGCGCCTAAATCCATGTGGAGCCACATCAACTATATTATAAGAAATTCATTCTTTTCCTAGTATGACAGATAAATCATTTTGAGTTGGCTGGATTTGTATTTTAAATTTTTTATATTTGATTATAAACATCAGTATTTGTTTATACATGATGCATGTCAAAACTGTATTCATTACAAACTGCATATTCCCTCATCTACAGAACTGACCACAAAAAAAAAATGCCAGTCCTTTCAGATGGAAGAAAGCAATTTAAAGAAATGTATTTAATGAAAAAATAACAGGTAGTTTGGTATGAATCAATGACATTTGTGGGAATGTGGAATATGAGTTAGACAAAAAAGAACAATGGGCTCAAACCAATACACATCAACATCTGACTAGCCATTATTTCATTTCCAATATATCTCTATTAATGCCAGCTTCAATTTTTCTGTTGAAAAGAAAATTTAATAATAATAATGGCCGTTAATAAAACTTTGAGTCACTGTGTGTATGTGACAATTAAATCTTGTACAGAATACAAACTATGAAGTAACAATACTGTTATGATTGCAGTGTACTGCTAACTTGATTCTGCCAGCCATTTCTACTTGATCATAAGGCTATTCATTCCAGGAAACATCCACTAGTAAGATGGGTTGTTGTTTTTTTTCTCAAATTTCCATTCTTTTCTGCAGGCAATGGTTCATGTCGGGGTACTGTCCCAGGGACACTGATAGATCTGTGGTACCTCACTTTAATGAATGTTCTTCATGTTTGAATTGGTTAGTATCAGCAAGCTATTTCATTGTGGAGGCATTATGGCCTGTTTAACAATAAATAGAGAAGCACCATTTCTGTTGGCTCCTGGCAGATTCATCATTAGGCAGAATGTAAGATGGAACCTGGATGTGAAGTTATGATCATGTCTTGATATCTGAAGCCATTGAAAGTATTTATAATTAATGAGTTTACAATTTGCATCCTTGTGCTTAAATCCCTCTGTGGCCTTGTCCATCCCTAATTCTGCAATGTTTCTTACCTGTCCGTTCCTCTGATTCTGGCCTTTGTGCACCTCACTCTTCCCTTCACCCACTGTTAACAGCTTGTACCTTATATTTGATTATGAACATCAGTATTTGTTCATACATGATGCATGTCAAAACTGCCTAGATCCCATACTGTGGAGTTCTCTCCCTTAACTATTCCACCTTCCTTTCTCCCTGAGAGATTCTCTCCAAAAGCCAACACTTTGACCAAGCTTTTGGTCACTCTCCTTTTTCGTCTCACCGTCCTTTCTTTTCCTTCTGTCCATGTGAATCACCTTGAGACATTTTTCTATATTAAAGGTTTCAGAACTGTGAGTGGAATGGATGATGAAATTTGACTAGCAGGGCACAAAACAGATGGTATTGCACATGACATCAGTAATATGTCCCGTCCGATATTTAGTTCCAGTGGCCTTGAATATTGCACAAGGTGAATGATGACCACCCGAAGTAACGTGGCATATTTTGTCTGCTCTCTCAAGTCAAATTTCACCCATGTGGTGTTTAAAATAAACACTGACTTTGACAACCAGTTTACAACTTTTTGTTAACCCAGTCAAAAATCCAGCTCAAAGCTTGACAACTGATAGCCATCCCTTTTTAATAGATCCAGTTTTCATGGTTGACACAGGTATCAACAACATAGACAGGACTAAGAAATAGCATCTGTTGAGGGAATATGAACAGCTTGGGTCTAAATTAAAAGGCAGACCTAAGTAAGTAATAATCTCTGGATCGCCACCCACAAGCAAATTAGTATAGGGTCAATGAGATCAGAGAGTTGAATGTGTGGCTCAAAGATTTATGTGGGAGATATGGGTTTCAATTCATGGGATAGTGGCACCACTAGGGAAGTAGGGAGCTGTTCTGTTGGGATAGCCTTCACCCAAAATATCTTGGCAAAGCACATAGCCAGAGCAGTAGATAGGACTTTAAATTAAATAGTGGGGGTGGGAGAATTTAACTGAGGGAAAGTTTAAAAAGAGAAAGGTCAAGGCAATAGTGAAGGGTAGGGATATAGGTAATGAGAAGCAGAGTGTGACAGGAAGTGACAGAGCTTAACATCATAATAATGGACCAGCAGATAGTGACAGTATAGGGAAAAAAAACTGTAAAAAGACAAAATGCATGTAGAATTCATAATAAGATAGATGAATTGATGACACAAACAGAAATAAATGGGAATGATCTGATTGCCATTACAGAGACATAATTGCAAGGTGGCCAAGGCTGGGAACTGAATATTCAGAGATACTTGACATTTCAAAAGCAAAGGTATAAAGGAGAAGGAGGTGGGGTAGCTCTGTTAATAAAGAGATCAGTTCAGTAATAGGAAATGATTTTGGCTCAGAAGATCAGGATGTATAATTAGTTTGAGTGGAGATGAGAAATAGGAAGGGAAAAAGTAGTGGTGATAGGAGTAGTCTATAGTCCTAACAGTGGGTAGAGTAAGATAGAATATAAATTAAGAAATAATGGGGACTATAAGAAAAGTACTGCAATAATCATGGGTGCCATTTATTAATCATTAATTTTAGGCCTGGTAATGTGTAATGAGACAGGATTAATTAATGATCTCATCATAAAGGATCCTCTAGAGAAGGTGATCATAACATGATAGACTTTCACATTCTACTTGGGTGTGAAATCCGTGCCAAACTTAAGTAAAGGTAATTATAAAGGTATGAAGGCAGAGTTGGCTAAAGTAATCTCAGAAAATAGATTAAAAGGTAAGTCAATTGATAAGCAGTAATAGACATTTAAGGAGATATTTCCTAACTCTCATCAAAGATATATTCCATTGAGAAAGAATGAGAAGGATGAACCATCTGTGACTAACTAAGAATGTTAAGAATTGTATTAAATTGAAAGAAAAGGCATACAATATTGCTAAGATGAATAGTAGACCAGAAATTTGGGAATGTTTTAGAACACAGCAAACGATGACTAGAAGAATAATAACTAGGGAGAAAATAGTTTAAAAGCAATAACCAGCAAGAAATATAAAAACAAACAATAAGAGCTTCAACAGATATATAAAGGGGGAAAAATTATCCCTTAGAGGGTGAGACTAGGGAATTAATAATGGGCAACAAGGAATGGTAGAGACATTGAACAAATATTTTATATCTGTCTTCACAGTAGAAGCCACTAAAGGCATCCCAATAATTAAAGAAAATTGGGGGGAAAAGAGACAGAAGAACTAATAGCAGGATACTTAGAGATTCAGAATACAATCAAGCAGAGCCAGCATGGTTTTATGAAAGGGAAACCATGAATGACAGATTTATTAGAGTTGTTTGAGGTTATAACAAGCAGGGTAGATAAAGGGGAACTGGTAGAGGTAGTGTGTTTGGATTTCCAAAAGACGTTTAATAATGCACCACAACAAAAGATTACTAGACACGATAAGAGCTCATGATGTTGAAGTGGATTATAATCATAGCCCTTTTTGGTGGCCATTTTGGGTCAGGCATACTCCTCAGATGATCATTCTCATTTAAGGTTGAGAAAATCAGGCCCCACAAACAATTAAATGGGTCTGAAAAAATTATCTAACTCTTCCTAAAGGAAAGGAACCATTAGAGAATATTATTGTTCTCTAGCTAGCCTTTTTAACACATTTTAGCTAGATTATAACAGCCCAGATGTTATAAGGGTCCTCTTCAACAATGTATCCCTTCACTGAAGAGTGTGTGGAGGTGGGTTTTTGAGTTTGGACGCAGAAGACTGTATGAGACAATATATTTTCTAAATCATGTAAAAGTTTATTGAACAACTGAACATGCAGTTCACTTTTGATGGTAATCACAATGTTGATAGTTCTAGGAAATGAAAATACAATCTTTTTTCTAATAGAGAATCCAAGTTTTATTAATGTTGCAGAGAAATATTTAACATATCCATCAATATTTAAAGTGATATTTACCTTAAATCCTTGAGTTGAAAGCTACAGGGTCCAGCAAGATATCTCCATCCCAATTATGGGGAGAGAACTATCATTACTACACTACAAGCTATGCCTTTACCTGAAGGAAAGCTGGAGTGAATCTAATGAACCTAAAAATGCTACTGCAGGGTTCTAATATTTATGCCATAAAAGAACTGAACCAAAAAGGAGCATGTTGAGCACTTGTGCTAGACAACATCCTTTGTTTTCATTAACATCCTTCATATTAGTCAACCTCCTTCAGGCAGACAGGATACTTAGAGGTGCAGATAGTGGTCACTACAATCAGTTTCCTGTATTCAGCTGACCAGTTATTTAGGGTCATCCTTAATGTTATTCACTGTTAAATTGTAGTATCTTACAATTTATCAATGCCTTGCTGAGGTGATGTAGGGGTCAGTCCCTGTTTTTTCAGGATTGTCTTGTGTTAGAGGATATACCTCTATCCTCTGCTACAGGATGTTATTGCCCTTGAGCACACAATTATGCCCAGACATGTTTAACATGGATTGGAAAACTGTAATTCGTGAGATGCCACAGGAATCAGTGCTGGGGCCTCAACTATTTGCAATCTATATTAATGACTTGGATGAAGGGATTAGTGTATTGTAGCCAAATTTGCTGAAAATACAAAGGTAGTTGGGAAACCAAATTATGTGGAGGGCACAAAAGAATCTGCAAGTGGATATAGATAGGTTAAGTGACAGGGAAAAAATGGCAGATGGACTCTAATATGGGAAAATATGAGGTAATACATTTTGAAAGGGAGAATAGAACAGCAAGATATTTAAATAGAGAGAGATTACAGAATGCTACGCTACAGAGTGACCTGGATGCCCCCATTCATGAAACTCAAAAAGTCAGTATGAAGGTACAGAAAGTAATAGGAAGGCAAATTGAATTTTGGCCTTTATTGCAAGAGGGATGGAGTATAAAAGTAGGGGAGTCTTGCTACAACTGTACAGGGCATTGGTGAGACCACACCTGGAGTACTACTTACCGCTTTGGTTTCTTTATTTAAGGAGAAATTTGCATTGGGGGCAGTACAGAGTCAGTTCGCTATAATGGCTTTAGCATTTAGACTAACCCCTGGTTCTGGACTCCCAAACAAAAATGATTTCTCTCTATCTACCCTATCAGTTCCTTTTTATTTCTTGTAAACTTTGATCAAATCACTCCTTAATCTTCTAACTTCCAGGAAATAAAATTTTAGTTTGTGTAATCTTTCCTTGTAATTTAACCCTTGGAGTCCTATTATTATGCTTGTAAATCAATCGTGCTGGCTTGATTGTTAATTTTAAACCTGAGAATGATAGATTTTTGTTAACAAAAAATATTATGGGATATGAGGCAAAGGTGGAGCATATGTGGAGTTAGGTCAAAATCAGCTGTGGTCTCAGTGAATGATGGAACAGAATAAAGAGGGTAAATGGCCTCCCCCTGTTCCTATGCTCCTATCGTTGGAAACCAATTTGCACCTTCTTCTAGCTGTGCCTCTTTATGTTATAAGGTATTCTGTTATGCATGATGGAAAATCTTGATTCTGGATCTGAACAATCAGGTCAACAATGCAACTTCTGACAGGTTTAGCAATTCATCTAACCAATCAGGGTGCAGCAATAGCAGATCCATCTATTAACTGTGTTACTATGGCAACAATTAGCTGCAGCCAGGCAGTAACTCTTTCAAGTACAAACCCATTTCCATCTGTTTCAGATGAAGTTACATTGTTTCATAGTTTGCCATTGTGAGATTTGAACTCTTGATACTCTTTTGAGTAAACCTGTTTCCATCTGTTTCAGATGAAGTTACATTGTTTCATAGTTTGCCATTGTGAGATTTGAACTCTTAATCTTGGGGTTACAAACCCAGTACCATAACCACTTGGCTATTTAGGCCAAGTCCAGCCAGGTAGTAACAGGCAGTCTACTTTGTAGACTCTTAATGGGCAATCTTAAAAATTCTAATAGTGATTTGAACTTGTAAAATATTGTTTTTGAAATCTTTTGGCAATTAATACTCTTAAGGAATTTCTTAATGAAAGGACATCATACTGAAGTACAATTTTTTCAAATAAAATAGAAATTTTGAAAATCTAAAATCAAATCAGTTGGCAATGCACAGCAGATTCATCAGCATTAGAGAAAAATAACTATTTGTACCATGAACCTGTATATTTATGGTACATTATATTTTTGAACATATTTTTGACATATACAGGGATGCACATGCCTAACTTGATTGTCAATAAACACTATTAAGAATCGTGGAATGGATACAGCACAGAAGTATGCCATTCAACAAGGGCAACTCAGCTTGTTTCACTCCCCACCCTTTCCCTGTAGCCCTGCAACTTATGTCTCTTCAGATAATTATCCAATTCTCTCTTGAAAGATACAATTGAATTTGCCTCAATCACACTCTCAGGCACCCTATTCCAGATCCCAACCACCACTACACATAAAAAAGTTTTTTCTCATGTTGTCTTTGGTTTTGCACGAAGACACACTAACGAAATAAAAAGCAATCTGCAGCTGGTGGTGATGCAAAAGCAAATTACTGCAGGTGCTAGAGATCTGAAACAAAAACAGAAAATGCTGGACACACTTCACATGTCAGAAACCTTCTGTGGAGAGGCAAATATGGATAATGTTTCAGGTTAGAGTAGGTGGGGGGGGGTGGGGTGGGAGGTTAGAAATTTGGAACTTTGCACAATTGGCAATTGTTGCTCAGTCAATTAATTTTTAATCTGAGAGTGATAGGTTTCTGTTAAGCAAAGGTATTTAGGCATTTGGGACAAAGACGGTTACATGGAGTTAGGTCACAGATTAGCCATGGTTTAACTGAATGACAGAATTGTATCAAGGGGCTAAATGGTCTATTCCTATGAAGTGTCCTAGGCACAACCCTCTTCAGTTGCTTCACCAATGACCTTCCCTCCATCATAAGGTTAGAAGAGGGGAAGTTCACTGGTGATTGCAGTGTTCATTTCCATTCACACCTCCTCAGTTAATGAAGCAGTCCTTGCCCACATGAAACAAGACCATGACAACATTCAGGCACAAGTTGATAAGTGGCAAGTGACATTTGCAACACACAGGTGCCAGGAATAATCATCTCCAGCAAAACAGAGTTTAACCACCTCTCCCTAATATTCAACGGGATTACTATTTATGAATCCCCACAACATCCCAGAGGTCGCCATTGACCAGAAACTTAACTGGATCAGGCATATAAATACTGTGGATACAATAACAGGTCAGAGGTTGGGCATTCAGTAACTGCAAGTAACTCAAATCCTTTCCACCATCTAGAATGCATAAGTCAGGGCTGTGACAGAATACTTTTTATTAATTCACAGGATGTGGGCTTTGCTGGCTGGGCCAGCATTTATTGCCCATGCCTAACTGCCCTTGAGAAGGTGGTGGTGAACTGCCTTCTTGAACTGCTGCAGTCCATGTGGTGTAAGTACACCCACAGTGCTGTTAGGAAGGGAGTTCCAGGATTTTGACCCAGCAACAGTGAAGGAGCAGTGATATATTTCCAAGTCAAGATAGTGAGTGACTTGGAGAGGCACTTCCAGATGGTGGTGTTCCCACTTATCTGCTGTCCTTGTCCTTCTCAATGGTATTGGTCATGGGTTTGGAAGGTGCTGTTGAAGGAGCCTTGGTGAATTCCTATAGTGTATCTTGTAGATGGTATACATTGCTGCTACTGTGCGTCAGTAGTGGAGGGAATTAATGTTTGTGGATGTGGTGCTAATATAGTGGGCTACCTTGTCCTGGATGGTGTCAAGCTTCTCAAGTGTTGTGGGCGCTGCACTCATCCAGGCAAGTGGGGAGTATTCCATCACACTCCTGGCTTGTGCCTTGTAGATGGTGGACAGGCTTTGGGGAGTCAGGAGATGGGTTACTCGTCACAGGATTCCTAGCCTCTGACCTGCTCTTGTAGCCACAGTATTTATATGGCTAGTCCAGTTCAGTTTCTGGTCAGTGGTAATCTCCAGGATGTTGATAGCGGGGGATTCAGTGATGGTAATGTCATTGAACATCAAGGGATGATGGTTGGATTCTCTCTTGTTGGAGATGGTCATTGCCTGACACTTGTGTGGCGTGAATGTCACTTGCCACTTGTCAGCCCAAGCCTGGATATTGTCCAGGTCTTACTGCATTTGGACATGGACTGCTTCAGTATCTGAGAAGTCGCGAATGGTGCTGAACATTGTGCAATCAACAGCAAATATCCCCACTTCTGACCTATGATGGAAGGAAGGTCATTGATGAAGCAGCTGAAGATGGTTGGGCTGAGGACAATACCCTGAGGAACTCCTGTGGTGATGTCCTGGAGCTGAGATGACTGACCTCCAACAACAAACATCTTCCTTTGTGCTAGGTATGACTCTAACCAGTGGAGAATATTCCCCTGATTCCCATTGACTCTGGTTTTTCTAGAGCTTCTGTCAAATGCAGCCTTGATGTTAAGGGCAGTCACTCTCACCTCACCTCCCCACTTGCCTGGATTAATGCAGCTCCAACAACACTCCTGAAATTTGACATCATTCAGGAGAAAGAAGCCTGCTTTGCTAATGCCCTATTCATCACCTTAAACATATATTCCCTCCACCACTGGTGCCCAGTGGCTGCTGTGTGTGCAATCTACAAGATGCATTGCAGCACCTCGCTAAGGTTTCTTTGACTGCACCTTCCAAAGCCATGACCTTTACTGCCTAGAAGAACAAGGGCTGCAAGTGTATGGGAACACCACCACCTGCAAGTTCCCCTCTAGGATACACACCATCCTGACTTGAAAGTATATCATCATTCCTTCACCGTCGCTACATTAAAACCCTGGAACCTCCTACCTAATGTTGTGTTATGTACGTATAAACTAGTTAGGCTAAAGACTTGTTTCTGCCCTATTATTTCCTATAATTTTATTTAGTGAAGATTGCCCAGTTATATGAGTTTCAGAAAAACATATTTTGATATTGGGAGTAAAACTGAAGTAACTTGGAACAAAAAAAGGACAAGGCAATGGCACATGAGCTATGCTTTATTTTCACCACTGGCATTATGGCTAAATCTAGCCTAGACTGATGGGATTAAAACTCCCTTTCCTTGCTCAGCCTAAAACATAGCAATAGATAGAAATTGTAACAACAGGCCACTCAGCCCAGTCAATTCATGTTGGCTTTTACCTTTCAGGCAAGCAAATAATTCTTCTCACATTTATCAACCCTGTTCCCGTATTTTTAAATGCTTTTTTTTATCCAACTAATCAATCTGATCTTTGATTTTTACAGAGTTTCTACATTAACTGCCAACCCTGTAATTGAGATCTGCTGCCCAAAACTGTTTAAAGATGTTTCATGGCCTTAATAATTCCCTCACTCATCTCTCATGACGTCCTTTCAATGTTGCATGCAGGGCCCTGGCATTTTGACTTCCTCTAGCCAAATTAACTTATGTAGAATTTTCCTTCATCCATTTTTCATTATTATAAACAAATTTTTCAATCATCTCCTATTAGAGGCCTTGTCTTTTTAAAAAATAAACCTTGGTTTATGGGCTTTGCTAGCAAGGCTATCATTTATTACCCATCCTGCGTTGCTCTTGAGAAAGTGGTGATTATCTGCCTTTTTGAACAGCTTCGGTCGTGTAATGAAGGTGCTCCCACAGAGCAGTTTGGTAGGTAGTAGTTCCAGAATTTTAACTATTCTCTTTTTACTAATATTTTACTGATCCTTTTGAAGTTTTTTGAATTTGCATTTCTTAACTTTCCTTAGCTCACTCAATCTATTTTCTTACATTGCCATCTTCCCCTTTAGTTTTTTCATGATTATTTTCATATTCATGATCTTATTGAATGGTGGAGCAAGCTCAAGGGGCCGAGTGGCCTAGTCCTGCTCCTCATTCATATGTTTATATGTTCATAGACCATCGTCTTCAATTCTGATTAATTTCTAACCTTACTTATCCAGTGCATCATTTTTTTAATGCAATATACTTATTCTTGAGTTTGCACTCTATTTTCAAATTCCCACTGTTGCTCTACAGACAATTTCTCATTTCACTCCCCATATCTAGCTCACTTTTCACCTTCTAAAAATCTGTCATGATGCAACATGGTGCTTTAGTTTTTGTAATGGCTTTTTCCTTGCTGATTGAATCTTAATTCATGTCGTCTTCTTCTTAGGCAGTCTCTTGGGATTGAGGATGACCTGCTTCCACTCCAGCTTGATGGTGGCTGTGATAAATCCAATGTATGGTGAGTGGTGCCTGAATGATTGGGTAATTGAGTTGTTTGGAGGTTTGTGCGCTTTCTCCGGTGCTTCGACTTCGCCTCTGCAAAGTCACTTGAGATGCTCAGTGCCTTCCTGAATGAACCTTCTCCATTTTGCTTGGTCATAAGCCAGAGGCTCTCAGGAGTTGGTGGGGATGTTTTCTCAGGGACGCTTTGAGGACATTCCTGAAGTTTTTCTGCTTTCCTCCTAGGTCTCTTGCCATGAGCAAGTTCCAAGTAGAGTAGTTGCTTCACGTACCATTGAGATCACTATTCAAATGTTGCACACCCACATTTAGCTGATTTATTTCATTACTTGTGGTGTATCTGCCCTTGCAGGCCTACTGATATAATGTTAGAGAAAGTAATCTTGTGGCCATTTTCTATATTTACTCTCTCACTTTGTCTAAAACATTTAAAACTACCAGAACAATTTCTTAAAATTCCTACTCCTCCCTCTTATCAGCCTGCAGATTTCCTCTTCTGCCTTCTCCCTACAGTTTGGAGACCTGTAATACAATCCCACCAATTAATGTAGCAAGCCTATTTTTTAAACTTTGATACACATGTGCTGTCAAGTCAACATCCTTTAGCTTCATTGCAAACATTTGTCCCATCAACTTTGCCAAATGAAAAGAAGTACATCACCCCACCTGCATGAAATGCCACAAGGAGGGGGGATATCTTGAATGCTCTGTACCAGATATCTTTCCAAATTGCAGCAAATGATAGAGATGCAATAATAATGGCCAGCAAACAATAGGTCTGTCATATAAAGATATAAAAACAAAAAAACAGCGGATGCTGGAAATCCAAAACAAAAACAGAATTACCTGGAAAAACTCAGCAGGTCTGGCAGCATCGGCGGAGAAGAAGATAGTTGACATTTCGAGTCCTCATGACCCTTCAACAGAACTAGGTGAATCCAAGGAAGGGGTGAAATATAAGCTGGTTTAAGGTGTGTGTGGGGTGGGGTTTGGGTGGGGGGAGAGAAGTGGAGGGGGGTGGTGTGGTTGTAGGGACAAACAAGCAGTGATAGAAGCAGATCACCAAAGATGTCACAGACAACAGAACAAAAGAACACATAGGTGTTGAAGTTGGTGATATTATCTAAACGAATGTGCTAATTAAGAATGGATGGTTGGGCACTCAAGGTATAGCTCTAGTGGGGGTGGGGGGGGAGCATAAAAGATTTAAAAATATTTAAAAATAATGGAAATAGGTGGGAAAAGAAAAATCTATATAATTTATTGGAAAAAACAAAAGGAAGGGGGAAGAAACAGAAAGGGGGTGGGGATGGAGGAGGGAGCTCAAGACCTAAAGTTGTTGAATTCAATATTCAGTCCGGAAGGCTGTAAAGTGCCTAGTCGGAAGATGAGGTGTTGTTCCTCCAGTGTGCGTTGGGCTTCACTGGAACAATGCAGCAAGCCAAGGACAGACATGTGGGCAAGAGAGCAGGGTGGAGTGTTAAAATAGCAAGCGACAGGGAGGTTTGGGTCATTCTTGTGGACAGACCGCAGGTGTTCTGCAAAGCGGTCGCCCAATTTACGTTTGGTCTCTCCAATGTAGAGGAGACCACATTGGGAGCAACGAATGCAGTAGACTAAGTTGGGGGAAATGCAAGTGAAATGCTGTTTGAAAGGATGTTTGGGCCCTTGGACGGTGAGGAGAGAGGAAGTGAAGGGGCAGGTGTTACATCTTTTGCGTGGGCATGGGGTGGTGCCATAGGAGGGAGTTGAGGAGTAGGGGGTGATGGAGGAGTGGACCAGGGTGTCACGGAGGGAACGATCCCTACGGAATGCTGACAGGGGGGTGAAGGGAAGATGTGTTTGGTGGCATCATGCTGGAGTTGGCGGAAATGTCGGAGGATGATCCTTTGAATGCGGAGGCTGGTGGGGTGATAAGTGAGGACAAGGGGGACCCTATCATGTTTCTGGGAGCGAGGAGAAGGCATGAGGGCGGATTCGCAGGAGATGGGCCTGACACGGTTGAGGGCCCTGTCAACGACCGTGGGTGGAAAACCTCGATTAAGGAAGAAGGAGGACATGTCAGAGGAACTGCTTTTGAAGGTAGCATCATTGGAACAGATGCGACGGAGGCAAAGGAACTGAGAGAATGGGATGGAGTCCTTACAGGAAGTGGGGTGTGAGGAGCAGTAGTCGAGGTAGCTGTGCGAGTTGGTAGGCTTGTAATGGATATTGGTGGACAGTCTATCACCAGAGATTGAGCCAGAGAGGTCAAGGAAGGGAAGGGAAGTGTCAGAGATGGACCATGTGAAAATGATGGAGGGGTGGAGATTGGAAGCAAAATTAATAAATTTTTCCAGGTCCCGATGAGAGCATGAAGCAGCACCGAAGTAATCATTGATGTACTGGAGAAAGAGTTGTGGAAGGGGGCCGGAGTAGGACTGGAACAAGGAATGTTTCACATACCCCATAAAGACTCAGGCATAGCTGGGGCCCATGCGGGTACCCATAGCCACACCTTTTATTTGGAGGAAGTGAGAGGAGTTGAAGGAGAAATTGTTCAGTGTGAGAACAAATTCAGCCAAATGGAAGAGAGTAGTGGTGGATGGGGATTGTTCGGGTCTCTTTTCGAGGAAGAAGCTAAGGGCCCTCAGACCATCCTGATGGGGGATGGAGGTGTAGAGGGATTGGACGTCCATGGTGAAGAGGAAGCGGTTGGGGTCAGGGAACTGGAAATTGTTGATGTGACGTAAGGTGTCAGAGGAATCACGGATGTAGGTGGGAAGGGACTGGACAAGGGGAGAGAGAAGGGAGTCAAGATAATGAGAAATGAGTTCTGTGGGGCAGGAGCAAGCTGACACGATCGGTCTACCGGGACAGTTCTGTTTGTGGATTTTGGGTAGGAGGTAGAAACGAGCTGTCCGAGGTTGGGCGACTATCAGGTTGGAAGCTGTGGGAGGAAGATCCCCAGAGGAGATGAGGTCAGTGACAGTCCTGGAAACAATGGCTTGATGTTCAGTGGTGGGATCATGGTCCAGGGAGAGGTAGGCGGAAGTGTCTGTGAGTTGACGCTCAGCCTCC
This sequence comes from Carcharodon carcharias, assembly GCF_017639515.1. NCBI lineage: Eukaryota > Metazoa > Chordata > Chondrichthyes > Lamniformes > Lamnidae > Carcharodon > Carcharodon carcharias. The sequence goes on from NC_054475.1 coordinate 115,335,293, forward strand.
ACGAGGTAGAGGTCAGTGCACCAGACAACAGCACCACCCTTGTCAGCGGTTTTGATGACAATGTCAGGATTGGACCTGAGAGAATGGAGTGCAGTAAGTTCAGAGAGAGAGATTAGAATGGGTGAGAGGAGCAGAGAAATTGAGATGACTAATGTAGCGCAGACAGTTCTCAATGAAAAGATCAAGAGAAGGTAAGAATCCAGAGGAAGGGGTCCAGGTGGAGGGAGAATATTGGAGGTGGGTGAAAGGATAGGTCTGTCATGTTTCTTATGCTCCCGTTATTAAAAGCTCACTTCCTATTACTGCCTTTTTTGCTGCTGCTTTCATCCTATAGCTGTAAACGTTTTGCTATAAATAACATCAGTGAAACAAAAACCCACCACCACTTAATTAGGTACTTATGCTGATTAACTGGTAGCACAAAAGGTCTATTACATCAGACTGGTTAGCACAATTTGACTTTGATCCTTCCATTATATTACACTGCCTGAATATGTGATTCATCTCAAGTGCGTGAGGCAGAAAGTAGGAGTCAGGATATCTTGATCTTTGTGCTGTGAAGGGCTATGAGGTATCTCCTCACAACAAGCAGACGAAACACAAAATGCTAATGTGTTGAAGCCAAAGGATTTACAGCTACAATTTTAAATACTATTGTCAATATTTCACTTTGGTTCAAATTTGTACCATTTGGATTGAAGATGCTTTCCTTTTATGGGCGCCAGTGGACAATTGTTCATCCTGCACCCGTGCAATGTTAGTTATAACCTCTTACCAGAAGTTTCCTGCTACTGTGTTGAATAAAAATTATTTTCCAGTTTAGATATTTGGCCTGTGATATCTGTGCGGCTGGTGTCATAGGTTAGCATTTTCACATGAAATCCTTGATAGTTTGTGGGAGTGGGTTATTGATCTTGGTGGTCTTGCAGTGGGAACATGCACATGGATTTTGATGATGTAAGAAGTCTTAATACAAATATTGATGTGGATTCATGTTATTGTGTTTCAGTGGAGAGGAAATGCATTAAAAATACTCTCACAATCTAGTGAAGCTTCATCAATTTGTCACCATTTTGAATATCTGAAATTGAAGGTGGTGCTAACTCAAAATCATTTGTACTTGTCACCAATACTAATCATCGTGGGCCTGAAAACACAGTCTTATAGAGAACTCCTGGTGGTTTGACTCCTCCCTGCTAGCTAACCAAGTTGGCTGCACTTTTTGACATATCTGATGATCCAACATAATTGTTCTACTGTCAACTGGGCTGAATCCTAAGTGAAAAAAAACGAGCTTTGAGATTCAAATTAGTACAAACATAACTCTGAGTTGCTGAACTCTTATCCACCTGTTCCTTTTTCCCCATTCAGAAGTCCCCCCTTCCTGGTTCACTACACATAACAGATGTGACTCGTTTCACATCAATAGCTTGTGTGGCACGCTGTGGATAATGATTAAGGCCAATTATTTGTCAGAGGAAATTTTGCCAAAAATTAGTGGGCTGTGGTGGCTTCAGTGTGAAGTTTCTGAGACTAGTGTGCTAATTATTTATTGGCAGACTGACAGTCCACTGCCAAATTTTTGCAGACAAGCATACAGAATGAGGAAGGAAACTTGTGTGAATCACAGCAATGTACTTTAGATTGATTTGAATCTCCTATATTCCTGGATTTTCTACTTGCAAATGCACCATTACCATTAGCCAACCCTCTTCAGATTGTCTGATCGTCAACTTCTGACCTGTCACCTCCCTGCTTCCCCCTGCATTGCAAGTTCCTGTTTCTGACATTCAGACCACTAAAATCAATTTAAACTGCAGTGTTGTGGTTCGTATACATTGCTGTCAACACTCAGCATATTTGTCTGTGTTTCAAAGCTCCAGGACAGCTACAGTGCTCAACAGCTAATTAACACACCAGTTATCTTCCTACTGGAGCCACAACCTGCCCCTCATTTTTGGCAGAACTACTTCTGAACAATAATTAGCCTTAATCACTGTCCACAGTATGCCTCAAGTTGCTGATGTGCAACGAAATACATCTGTTACTTGTAGGGAAAGAGACAAGCTTCTGTTTGAGATCAGTGATGTCCCTCACAATTAAAATAGTAGGAAAATTGCAAAATAACAGCTTTGCATGTGAATTGGGGGATTACCTGTGGGGATGCAAAATGATCAATTTTTCATTTAAAAGAATGATGGACTTATTTAACATTCAGGGGAGCAGTGCATTGCAGGTAAGCTTTAATATTCTAGTCTTGAGTTGCTTTCATCGTATTTCCTTTTAGCTACTTAGGTGCAATGTACTAAACTCAAGCATATCAACAAAGATATCAGTCTTAGACACAGATCTTCCCTTATACTTCTGAGGAAGGATCACTCTTCCTTTACTGTGTTTTAAGAGAAAGAAAAAGGAATGTAGTGGAGGCAAACATACCAGCCAATTCATATACAAGGTCTGACAAACAGGATACTGAATGCAGGGACATAGGACTTAGGAGCAGGGGAAGGCTATTCTGCCCTTCAAGCCTGGCTTGACTTCATTTTCCTGTCTGCCCTCCATAACCATTGACTCCCATGTCCATCAAAAATCTGTCTCATTCTACCTTGAATAAATTCAATGAGCAACGAGTTAAGCTGTTAATTGGAAACCACTATTAGTCATGCTACCAAGATAATTCCTGTTCCCTTTCAAAAATGCTGTTCTTTCCTGGTAGCAGCCAAACATGTTATTCAATAAAACTATCATTTTGGTAGGTATCAAATTCCAAGAAGAACCCTAGAGCATCTGACACATGTATGCAAGTTCTCTGTGCATTTGGCATTTCAAAGAGTTGAGAACCATTCTAATGCAATTAATTTATAAGTCTCTGTAATAAGTTCCCTTCAGGAAACTTCCGGCTTAGATAGCCTCCCAACGAAATGTAAACATCCCTTGGCTAGTGTTAGTGTGTTGTCTTTTCACCTAAAAGATAAATTAATTCTATTAAAAAATGCACCATCATGTTTAAAACACATTTTATCTTGAAGGCAAATAATATATCACAGAAAATTTGCATGGCAGAACTCTGGTTCCATCACAGTTGCTACTGAGTCAAATTACTGTTTAAGGGAATAAGACAGAGCTCTGCATATTAACTATACACAGCTTCTTCCAGGCCAAAGGCCATTCCTTGTCTAAGGTTTATAAGGTTTGAGGATCATGATTTCTGTTCACAACAAGCAAAATAACCAATTTTCCCGATTGTTATACTACTGCTCATTTAATTAACAATTGAATCAAGATAAAAAAGAAATACCATGACAAATCAAAGTTTAGCTACCTTCATTCAGAGTGAGCAATAAAATCTGAATGGTTTGGCCAATAGGTTCAGAATTCAACATTTAGGTACTATTGGTTACAATTGTTCTATCCTTGCAGCGATCTTGAGATCCTGGAAAATGTGGGCCATCTTCAGAGCTTCCTCTTAACAAAGGCAGACATGGAAGACAAATTCGCCATCGCGCCCCCCCCCCCACCCTAATGTGGCATTTCAGCCTCCGGGTGACTGAGGAAAAGAGAATTTAAGGGCCAGGATCTCAAACCCAAGAATGAAGTCATGGTTTACCAGGCAGCAGTGATCCCCATGCTATTGCATGCTTCAGAGACTTGTACACATACAGCAGGCACATAAAAGCACTGGAGAAGTACCATTAGTGGTGCTTTCGCAAGATCCACCAAATCTGGTGGCGAAAAGGTGGTCCATCAGCAGTATCCTCTCCAAAGCCAACATGCCCATCATCGAGGTGCTAATCACTCAAAACCAGCTCCGCTAGGTGGGGTACGTCATCCTTACGTCTGATACAAGACTCCTGAAGCAACCGTTCTACCTGGAACTCAGTTGTGGCAGGAGACTCCCAGGAGGACAACGGAAATCCTTTAGGGATGTCCTCAAAGCATCCCTGAAGAGGTTAAACGTCCCCACTGATTCGTGGGAGCCCAAGGCTTGTGACCCACCAAAATGGAGAAGACTTATGCAGGAAGGCACCAAACACATTGAGAGACTTCATTGGGAGCTTGCAGAGGCAAAGTCAAGGTATTGGAGAGAGTGCACAAACCTCACAACAACTCATCTGCCCAACCCTTCAAGCACCATCTGCTCCACGTGTGGCAGAGTCTGCAGATCATGCATTGGACTTATCAGCCATCTCAGAGTCCATCAAACTGGAGTGAAAGCAAGTCATCCTTGATCCCGAGGGGCTGCCTAACAAGAAGAAGAGAAGAATTGTTGCAGAAAGTACAAATGAACAGAAGTGTTCTATTCTAACCTCAAGGGAGAAGTTGAAATCAAACCTATCTTTTGTCCAACGTTATTTTGAAAATCTGGACAGTGGGGACCCATTACTAAGTGTCTGCCTTCCACCCACCCCACCTCCACAGCCATCACTGCCCTGTCCCAGGAGATCTCAGAATGATATTATTGGACTTGAACTGGCAGCACGTTCAGCCCCATTGTCAGCATTTAAAGGAGGAAGGCTTTCCCATCTCACTTCCCTCTCCCCCATGCCTATCTCTGAGATGTGTCAAATGCTGACAATAGGGCTCGCATTGGGAAAATCTGGCATCCTACTCTTAGCCACCTGTCTGACACTGGCAGGAGACTAAGACGGAAATCAGTTCTCATTACCTTTAGTGAGGAATTACAGGGATTTTTTTTGCATAGGTGGCTATTACAGCACAGTGAAATTATGGGTTTCTAAGTGAGCCTTTCTCATCTATAAAAATTCTCTGTATTAACACGTGTATCATTGCTTTATAATGTCATTCAGCTGCAAAGTGCTATTTCACCAGATTAAATTTAACAGTTATAATTAACACATGCAAACTATCGTGGCAGCAGTCACAAATAAAGTAAAACAAGTGCACCAAACATAACACTTTTTTCTTTTGGAATCATTTAAAATTCTTTCTTGATGTAGTGGAACACTCATAGTTAAGCTCCTTTTATAGCAAGTTTCAAAAACTGCCAATGCAGCTACATTCAATATGATGGCTGCTGATATAGTGACATTTCTGTTGGAGTGAAATGTTGATGCAGTAAATGGCATTTCGTTCGAAACAGGAATCCACATCCTTGCTTTTACTGCTGGTAATTTCAAGCCCTTTGTGATCCTGGAGTCGAACCATTTCAAAGGAACATCTAGATGTAAAGGAAAAAGGAAGCTTACTTCCCAGCAATCCGAAAAACAGTTGAAATGCTTCACACACATTAGATAATTTTTTATAGTGAAACTCAACAGGCAACTTGTGCATAGTACAGTCCCACAAATCGCAATTAGATGAATGAGAAGTTAAGCTGTTATTGGTGATGTTGTTTGAGGATAAAATCTCACCTAGAGTACTGGAAAAAATCCCCATTTTCTTCAAATGACATAAAAGGGATCTTTAACATCCAACGGAATCACTGGAAGCAGCTATTTTATATCTCTACCTGAAGAGCAGCACCTTTATATTTTCCATATTCTGTTATTCCACTGCTTGTAAGATATTTCTCAAGATCACAGGCCTCTCTCACCAATCTCCTCACAAGATTTAATACCTTACAGCGAGTACATCAATCCCAATTCACAAAAATGCCCATTAGTTCACATTGAAGAGTGATGCCGGGTTGCAGATTATATTGCACTTTTTTACCCATTTTTGTGCCATTTTTAATAGACAGTTAGCCAACCTAAACATTGAGTTATCTATATGTTTTTTGAGTTTTATTCACTTTATCCCCCTTGCTAGTTATTTCCTCACGTCTTTAGACCTCAATGAGTCACTACTACCCCCACTCTTCCTCACTACAGCAAAGTGAATGATTGCTGGAAATTAAACTATGGAAAACTGGAGTACAAATGGGTTCTTGTAACATTCTAAAAGGTCTCTAACTTTATAGCTGTGGCTTATTGAGTCACTACATTTCAGTATTATGACTGACTCTGAGCCAAATGTTAATATGCTGCCATGAAATTGTGAGCGACAGAGCAGTATCAAGAAAAACTAGCATAGGGAGCTGATTGAAGCAAGAAGAGGAAGCTTTAAAATTATTTTAGAGCATTTAATGGATTCAGCCTGATGTAATTGATAGGTTTAAAGAGTAAATGCAGAAGCATCAAAGGATACTCAAAAGTGGCTTTGTTTCAAGCTATTTATTGCAGAATTGAAACAGATAAACTTGATAGTACTTTGAGAAAAGCATTCTATGAAGTGGGTTGGGTGGCTTTATTGCATACTGCCCTTTCATTTCAAGGGCCTGTGGTTGAATCCAGTCCTGGGTGATGGAACAAAAGGCCTGAATTTCATGCTTGGCATGTGTGCCAAGTCGGCAGGCCCCGAAGTGGATGTGAAATGCGCTTCTGCCTGCGATCGGACCCTGAACGCAATTTCAGGCTGACTGGCCAGTTAAAAACGGGCTGCCTGTTTTGCCCATGTGACGAGTGCAAAATCACCCGGCCAATGTAAAATTGTGGATGATAGGGTTTTTAGTGGCCTTACTTGGTACTTTAATTATCAGCGGGCACGGCTCCAACTCCAGTGCGTGCCCACTGACCTCAAATTTGCTTGTATGTGCGATGACATCGGGAAGCACACCTGACATCATTTTGCGCAATTTCATGTTCGTTTGGGTCGGGCATGCGCCTGCCCAATCAATGTAAAATTCTGGCCAAAGTCTCTTCTCTTTCCTATTCTTTGATACCTGCAAATATTTTTATGGAAAGTGCTTAGATAATTGCAGACCAGTAATAATGGGTGGAATTTAATGCCCTCTCCTTTGTTGAGTTTGGTGGTGGGGGTTGCATTTAATTGGGTGGGAGGGTGGCAGGCGGGGACCACACCACCTTCCCAGATGCCCTGATTAAGTCCATGGCGGGAAGGCAGGTGGACAGTTTGCTCACACCGATCGATGTCCTTGATCCACTGCCACTGGTATTCACCCAGCAGCTGGCAGAGGGACTCCGCATGCTTGTCAGGGATTCTTGTGGGATTCCGGGGGTAGAGGGGTCCCTTGTTCAAACGCAGTCAGTGTCTGTTCAAGGGACCTGACTTCTGGAAAGCCTCACCCCTGTCCTTGCTGCCAATGCCGCACACCCCTCCCCACCCCGCCCTCTCATCCCCAACTCTCACCCCATGAACCCCCTCCTGTCATCACTCAGCTGTGCCTGGGTCCAGCAGTGATCTGGGGCCTCAGGTGGGTGTAGTACCAGCAGCAGCCACCATGTCCCCAGTGGTGCCTCTGATGGGTGACTTCCACACCGTCCAGGGTCCTGGGTCATGGCAAGTGGAGAGTATTCCATTACACTCCTGACTTGTTCTTTGTAGATGGTGGACAGGCCTAGGGGAGTTAGGGGGTGAATTACTCGACATAGAATTCCCAGACTCTGTCCTGCTCTTGCAAGCCACAGTATTTATGTGGCTGGTCAAGTTCATTTTTTGGTCTATGGTAACCCCCCAGGGTGTTGATGATGGGGGTTTCAGCGATGGTAATGCCATTGAATGTCAAGGGGAAATGGTTAGATTCTTTTTTGTTGGAGATGATCATTGCCTGCACTTGTGTCGCATGGATGTTACTTGCCACTTATAAGTCCAAGCCTGAACGTTGTCCAGGCCTTGCTTCATAGGTACATGGAATGCTTCAATGAGCAGGTTATTGCTGAGTAAATGCCATTTGATAGCACTGTCGCAGACTCCTTCCACCAATTTGCTGATGATCGATAGTAGACTGATGGGGCGATAATTGGCTGGGTTGGATTTGACCTGCTTTTTGTGTACAGGACATACCTGGACAAATTTTCCTCATTGCTGAGTTGATGCCAATGTTGTAGCTATACTGGAAAAGCTTTGGCTTTTGGGTGCTATTAGTTCTAGAGTACAAGTCTTCAGTGCTAGTGCCAGAATGTTGTCAGGGTCCATAGTCTTTGCAGCATCCAATGTCTTCAGCTGTTTCTTGATATCACATGGTGTGAATTGAATTGGTTGAAGACTGGAATCTGTGATGCTGGAAACCTCCAGAGGAGGCCACAATGGATCATCCACTCTGGACTTCTAGCTGAAGATTGTTGCAGATGCTTCAGCCTTACCTTTTGCATTGAAGTGCTGGACTCCCTCATCATTGAGGATGGGGATATTTGTGTAGCCTCCTCCTTCAGTGAGTTTTTTAATTGTCCACCACCATTCATGACTGGATGTGGAAAGACTGCAGAGCTTAGATATGATCCGTTGGTTGTGGTATTGCTTACTCTGTCGCTTGCTGCTTCCATTCTTTGGCATACGTGTAATCCTATGTTGTACCTTAACCAGGTTGACATGTCATTTTTGTTTTTTATGCCTGGTGCTGCTCCTGCCCTTCTGCACTCTTCATTGAACTAGGGTTGATTCCCTAGTTTGATGGTAATGTTAGAGTAGGGTATATGTTGGGCCATGAGGTAACATGTACAGTTGTATACAATTCCGCTGCTGGTAATGGCCCAAAACGCCTCTTGGATGCCCGGTCTTGAGTTTCTAGACTTGTTTGAAATTTATCCTATTTAGCACGGCGGTAGTGCCACACAACATGACGGAGGGTATCCTCAATGTGATGATGGGACGTTACCTCAACAAAGACTGTGCAGTGGTCATTCCTAACAATACTGTCATGGACAGGTACATCTGTGACAAGTAGACAGATAAGGGCAAGATTAAGTCGGTTTTTCCCTCTTGTTTGTTCTCTCAGCACCTGTCATAGACCCAGTCTAGCTGCTATATACTTTAGGAAAACCAGCTCAGTCAGTAGTAAAAACAAAAAAACTGCGGATACTGGAAATCCAAAACAAAAACAAAAACAGAATTACCTGGAAAAACTCAGCAGGTCTGGCAACATCGGCGGAGAAGAAAAGAGTTGACGTTTCGAGTCCTCATGACCCTTCGACAGAACTTGAGTTCAAGTCCAAGAAAGAGTTGAAATATAAGCTGGTTTAAGGTGTGTGTGTGGGGGGCAGAGAGAGAGAGGTGGAGTGGGGGTGTGGTTGTAGGGACAAACAAGCAGTGATAGAAGCAGATCATCAAAAGATGTCAACAACAATAGTACAAAAGAACACATAGGTGTTAAAGTTAAAGTTGGTGATATTATCTAAACGAATGTGCTAATTAAGAATGGATGGTAGGGCACTCCAGGTATAGCGCCACTCCTGGCGATGGACATTGAAGTCTCCAACCCAGAGTAAATTATGTGCCCTTGCCACCCTCGGTGCTTCCTCCAAATGGTGTTCAGCAGGGAAGACTACTGATTCATCAGCTGAGGGGGCAGCGGGGGGCACGATAGGTGATAATCAGCAGGAGGTTTCCTTGCCTGAGTTTCAGCTGATGCCATGAGACTTCATACGGTCCAGAGTCAATGTTAAGGACTCCCCGGGCAACTCTGTCCTGACTGTATACCATGGTACTGCTACCTCTCTTGGGTCTGTCCTGCTTCTGGGACAGGACATACACAGGGAAGTTGATGGTGGTGACTGGGACTATGTCAGGCTGTTTATTGTCTTGAGTGTGAGATGGATCTCCCAATTTTGGCACAAGCCCCAAGATAAGGAGGACTCTGCAGTCAGTAGGGGCTGGGTGTGCCATTGTCATTTCCTGTTCCAGATCAGTGGTCCATCCAGTTTCATTCCTGTTAGACATTGTAGTGGTTTGAAACAAAGGGCTCGCTTAGCCCTTTCAGAGGGCATTTAACAGTAAATCATATTAATATGGGTCTGGAGGCACATGCGGCCCAGACCAGGTAAGGATGGAAGATTTCCTTCCCTAAAAGGCATTAGTGAACCAGATGGATTTTTATGACCATCGACAATGGTTTCGTAGTCAATATTTACCATTACTGAGATTAGGTTTTAATCCCAGACTTATTAATTGAGTTTAAATTCCACCAGCTGTTGTGGTGGATTTTGAAACCATGTACCCAGAACATACAAGCTGGCTCTCTACAGTTAAATTTCAGGAACCCTTTCTCCAAAATAGATGGTGAGGGATATAAATTGATTTGTTACCCATGTCTCCCTATGAGCCTTTGCAAACAGCTTAGATCTAATGACATAATGTTTAATGACACTCTTGCTTTTTGTTACTTTTGAGAGAATTGAAAAAAGTCCATAACAAAAACAGAAATACCTGAAAAAACTCAGCAGGTCTGGCAGCATCAGCGGAGAAGAACAAAGTTGACGTTTCGAGTCCTCATGACCCTTCAACAGAACTAAGTAAAAATAGGAGAGGGGTGAAATATAAGCTAGTTTAATGTGGGGAGGGGGGGTGTGGGGGGAGAAGTTGGGGGCGGGGGGGGTGCGGTGATTGTAGGGACAAGCAAGCAGTGATAGGAGCAGATAACCAAAAGATGTCACAGACAAAAGAACAAAGAGGTGTTGAAGGTGGTAATATTATCTAAAAGAATATGTCAATTAAGAATGGATGGCAGGACACGCAAGGTACAGATAGCTCTAGTGGGGGTGGGATGAAATAAGACTAAAAGGACATAAAAGGTATAGATTTAAAAATAATGGAAGTAGGTGGGAAAAGAAAAATCAAAATAAATTATTGGAAAAAACAAAAGGAAGGGGGAAGAAATGGAAAGGAGGTGGGGATAGAGGAGGGAGTTCAAGATCTAAAGTTGTTGAACTCAATATTCAATCCAGAAGGCTGTAAAGTGCCTAGTCAGAAAATGAGGTGCTGTTCCTCCAGTTTGCGTTGAGCTTCACTGGAACAATGCAGCAAGCCAAGGACAGACATGTGGGCAAGAGAGCAGGGTGGAGTGTTAAAATGGCAAGTGACAGGGAGGTCTGGGTCATTCTTGCAGACAGACCGAAGGTGTTCTGCAAAGCGGTCGCCCAGTCTGCGTTTGGTCTCTCCAATGTAGAGGAAACCGTATTGGGAGCAACAAATGCAGTAGACTAAGTTGGGGGAAATGCAAGTGAAATGCTGCTTCACTTGAAAGGAGTGTTTGGGCCCTTGGACGGTGAGGAGAGAGGAAGTGAAGGGGCAGGTGTTGCATATTTTGTGTATGCATGGGGAGGTGCCGCAGGTGGGGGTTGAGAAGTAGGGGGTGATGGAGGAGTGGACCAGGGTGTCACGGAGGGAATGATCGCTATGGAATGCTGCCAGGGGGTGAAGGGAAGATGTGTTTGGTGGTGGTATTATGCTGGAGTTGGTGGAAATGGCGGAGGATGATCCTTTGAATGCGGAGGCTGGTGGGGTGATAAGTGAGGACAAGGGGGACCCTATCATGTTTCTGGGAGCGAGGAAAAGGCGTGAGGGCGGATGCACGGGAGATGGGCCGGACACTGTTGAGGGCCCTGTCAACAACCGTGTGTGGAAAACCTCGGTTAAGGAAGAAGGAGGACATGTCAGAGGAACTGTTTTTGAAGGTAGCATCATCAGAAAGACGTGACGGAGGCGAAGGAACTGAGAGAATGGGATGGAGTCCTTATAGGAAGCGGGGTGTGAGGAGCTGTGGTCGAGGTAGCTGTGCGAGTCGGTAGGCTTGTAATGGATATTGGCGGACAGTCTATCACCAGAAATTGAGACAGAGAGGTCAAGGAAGGGAAGGGAAATGTCAGAGATGGACCATGTGAAAATAATGGAGGGGTGGAGATTGGAAGCAAAGTTAATAAATTTTTCCAGGTCCCGACGAGAGCATGAAGCAGCACCGAAGTAATCATCGATGTACCGGAGAAAGAGTTGTGGGAGGGGGCCGGAGTAGGACTGGAACAAGGAATGTTCCACATACCCCATAAAGAGATAGGCATAGCTGAGGCCCATGCGGGTACCCATAACCACACCTTTTATTTGGAGAAAGTGAGAGGAGTTAAAGGAGAAATTGTTCAGTGTGAGAGCATGTTCAGCCAGACGGAGGAGAGTAGTGGTGGATGGGGATTGGTCGGGCCTCTGTTCGAGGAAGAAGATGAGAGCCTTCAGACCATCCTGGTGGGGGATGGAGGTGTAGAGGGATTGGATGTCCATGGTGAAGAGGCGGTTGGGGCCAGGGAATTGGACATTGTTGATGTGACGAAAGGTTGCAGAGGAATCATGGATGTAGGTGGGAAGGGACTGGACAAGGGGAGAGAGAAGGGAGTCCAGATAACAAGAAATGAGTTCCGTGGGGCAGGAACAGGATTTTGGGTAGGAGGTAGAAGCGGGCTGTCTGAGGTTGGGCGACTATCAGGTTGGAAGCTGTGGGAGGAAGATCTCCAGAGGAGATGAGATCAGTGACAGTCCTGGAAACAATGGCTTGATGTTCAGTGGTGGGGTCATGATCCAGGGAGAGGTAGGAGGAAGTGTCTGTGAGTTGACGCTCAGCTTCCGCGAGGTAGAGGTCAGTGCACCAGACAACAGCAGCAAAAAAGTCCATGCTGTCAGTAATACCTTTGGGCTGAATTTTACATTGATCAGGTGTGTGCCCGACCCGATTGGGCGTGAAATTGTGCAAGATGACGTCGGGTGAGCATCCCAACATCATCGTGCACTTGCGTGATATTTTAGTTGGCACGTGCAAAAGTCCATGGGCAATTAAGCCCATTAATGTTGCAATTGCCTGCTATCTTTTGACCCGAATGGTTGGCGGACGGGTGAATCGACCAGATGGCCTTTGTATTTTTCATGTAACCTCATCCAAGGGCGGGATGAGGTTTCTTTTATGAAATTAAATAAAAATAAAAATGGGCAGCATTTTTATCATCTATATTTTCAGGTGCCTGATTGTGATGCTGGGACATTTTTTTTCTGCTTTTTAAAACTTTATTGGAACATTTTTGGGTCCGTGGCTTCCTGAGGCAGCTCTTTCCTTGAGGGAGCTTTCTCTCAGCACTCGCTCATGCCCGTGTTGATATCATCGCCCACCTTCCTCCCACCCTCACCCTGGCAGCGCTGAACCTCTCAGCGTGTACTTCACGCTGGCTGGCCATTAATTCGCCAGCCAGTGTGAAATCGTGGCTGGGGGCCAACTGCGGTTGGTGATTGGCTTCCCAGCTGATCTTGGGTCCGCCGATTGTGCCCGTTCGCCGAGCTAGAAATTCATGCCATTGATGTCTTCCTGCTAGTGCCAGTACAGTTAAAATGTGCATTATTTAGGATTGCTAAAGTTATCTCCCCTGACGTACTCCAAACTGAAGAAGGGAGTTCCATGTTTTGGTTCTCTCCATGAGCTGTCTCAGTGAAGAGGCAGACTAACTCAACTCCTTTCTCTGTTTCTGGCCAAAAGCTGGTTATTCGATTACCCAACTATTAAGTTGTTGACACTTGACAGTTTTGTACTTGAAACAAGAACTTGAAATCCATTAGATTAAAGCAAGCTGTTAGATGAATTATCAATTCACTTACATCAATTGACATGAAAATTAGCCCTACCAAAACAAAGGAAATGTGGATATCATGTTTAAAAGCAGTAGCTCGACATTGAGAAATTAGCAACTGATATTATTGTTGATGAGTAGAGTTAGTCCACAGGCATTTTTTTTGAATTAATGATCTTAAAAGAACTTAAATTGGATACACATATCTCCTTTATGTGTCAGGCCCGACAACATTAAGGCAAACTGAGATTTCTGTAGGAGATTGTTTGCATGTTTATGTGCCAATTATTAAGTATTGCATGGAAAGCATATGTCAAGTTTTGCATACTAATTTGATAATTGGGCAATAATTAAATATTGAATTAATTCAAAAAAGGTTTCTGCAAGTTATTCTTCCATGTTACTCTTTCACTAGGTATTACAGCATGAGACATCCTGAAAATAGTTAACATTCACTTTAATCTCTATAAAACAAACCAAAAGCCTTTGGAATTGCATTATTTTTTTCAGGTTGTGCAATTTATTGGAAAATATGTAAGGCAAGGTTATTCATTGCATTAGAGATAATGGGTTGAATTTTGCAGTTATAACGATGGTGAAACTTTCAGCAATTTGCTGTAATTACTCAATGAAACTGATAGCAATTTCTAGTATTTGTACATGTACAGTTAAATGTGAATGTGTAGAAGTTGTTATCAATGATCCCCTGTTCCTCCACAGGGTGCCTGTTAAAAGATGGAATCCCAGAAATCACTTGAATTGATGTGAACTTCCACTTATTATGCTATTAGTCTATTGGTCTTGCTGTAAGGATCCTTGGAAAATTTACACCTTTTTGAATGCGTTTTTAATGACATATTAATTTATAACGACTTTTGAACCACCTCTCTGGCCTTGAAAAACTGCTTTTATATTTATGGGATATCAAACTTCTGTTGAAGTCTGATAAAATAAATCCATAGGGTAGAATTTTCACCTCAGCTGGTGGGCATGCACCTGACCTGCTTGAGCTTGAATTGATGCGTGTTGTCCTGATGTCAACCCGCAGTTGCATGATAGTTCGGTCAGTGGCTGCGCGCAGGAATCAGCAGTGTGCCCGCTGATAATTAAAAGCCAACTAAGGCCACTAAAGTATCGATTAACTTAAATTTTCCACTGCCCATCCAACCTTACGGTTGGCGGGCAGGCGAAAAGGCCAACCTCATCCACGGGTGAGATGAGATTTCCAACATCAAATAAAAATAAAATAATTGTTTTTAAATTTCACTTATAACATGTCGTAACAGAGTCACATGAGGGGGCATGTTTTATAATATTTTTAATTCCTTTAGTTTTTTTTCGAAAACTCATCTCCCTGACGCAGCTCTGTGCCTCAGAGAGATTCTCAAGCACTCAATTGCATGCATGCGCAAAGTTCACACTCGCCCCGCTTGCCCTCCTCCACCCCCACCTCACACCCAACACAGGCACCATTGATAAAAACAAAAAAACTGCGGATGCTGGAAATCCAAAACAAAAACAGAATTACCTGGAAAAACTCAGCAGGTCTGGCAGCATCGGCGGAGAAGAAAAGAGTTGACGTTTCGAGTCCTCATGACCCTTCGACAGAACTTGAGTTCGAGTCCAAGAAAGAGTTGAAATATAAGCTGGTTTAAGGTGTGTGGGGCGGGTGGGGGGTGGGGGGGCGGTGGTTGGTGGTGGTGGAGAGAGAGAAGTGGAGGGGGTTGGTGTGGTTGTAGGGACAAACAAGCAGTGATAGAAGCAGATCATCAAAAGATGTCAACAACAATAGAACAAAAGAACACATAGGTGTTAAAGTTGGTGATATTATCTAAACGAATGTGCTAATTAAGAATGGATGGTAGGGCACTCAAGGTATAGCTCTAGTGGGGGTGGGGAGAGCATAAAAGATTTTAAAATATTTAAAAATAATGGAAATAGGTGGGAAAAGAAAAATCTATATAATTTATTGGAAAAAAAAAGGAAGGTGGAAACAGAAAGGGGGTGGGGATGGGGGAGGGAGCTCAAGACCTAAAGTTGTTGAATTCAATATTCAGTCCGGAACCATTGAGCCTTAACAGGCCCCCCAGTGTAAAATCGGATTCTGGCCTCGATCGTGGGTGGTGGTTGGCTTCCCAACCGCCACTGTCTGCTGAGGTCAAAATTTTGCCCATAGTTTTTCTTAAGCTATTTTATGACATTTCAGCTTTGCCCTTAATCCCATCTGCCTATACCAGTCTTTATTTTGCTCTCTGTAAATGATTAAAAAGTGAAGAAAATCAGTGCTTTTTACTTTCTTATTTGCTCTCTGTGAGAATTCATTAATATGATTGGTTCATGAGAAGATAGGTTCTCCCCGCATCATGTGTTGGTCTTAGTAGCACATGACTCATCTGGGGGCAACCTGCAGGAGATTACTGTTTCTGGATGCTGGAGATTCCTATAGATGGCGTCAGGATTAAAACAATGGTGTCAGGATTAAAACAATGGCCAAAATTTCCATTAGGTGGGCGGGCAGAACAGGTGCTGATGTGGGCCGCACCGCCAGTTTGCGCGGGCAGGCCAATTAAGGCCCACTCAGTGCATTTCCGACTCTTATAGAGAGCGGGAGTCTGAAGTTTGCTGTGGGTGTGTGCAGACCACTGGGTCCAATGGCGACTTGGCAGCCTGTTTAAAAAAAGGTAGGCAGCCTCCTTTCGGCTGTTTGCTATGGCCAACTGCAGGTGGCACTGCAGGGGGTCTGCAATGTAGGCTAATGTTGAGTGAAAGCCAGAGGAGCAGGGCAGGCTGCAGGGTAGGCCAGCAGGAGGCCAATGTGCCCTTTGCTTTCCTGATGATAGCCTTGCTGCCATTCTCAAGGAACTGGCAGCAAGGCAGGAGGTGCTGTTGCCCCAGGATGGGAGGAGGAGGCCCCCCCCCACGCATGACAAAGTGTGCCTGGGAGGAGGTGGCAGAGGTGGTGAGCTCCTGTGATGTTTTGCGGCACACCTGGATCCAGTGTCGTAAGCGCTTCAATGGTTTGTTGTGCTCTGGAAGGGTGAGAACCATGTTGGTGTTGGGCATTTAACCCAGCAGGCAGCCTTAGCCTTTGAGGCCCGCCTCCCCACCACCCTGCTCCAAGTCTTACTGTCGTGACTGCATTTACTCATATTGGGCATTTGTCACACGCTGGGTGGTCAAGCAGATAGTGACCATGCTTACATCAGCCTCAGTGGTTCATGAGAAGGTGGGTTCTCCCCGCATCATGTGTTGGTCTTAGTAGCATATGACTCATCTGGGGGCAACCTGCAGGAGATGCAGCTAGGCGCATACTCAGAACTCCAACACATGTCCTATTCATGGTGATGAGATGGTGGAAGGGGAGCCTCAAGGTCTTGTGGCCAAGAGCCATCTGGTGCCCTTGGCACCACACCTGGTTGTGCCTCCTTGCCATGGGAGCTAAGACCGTGTGTTTCTGAGAGTGATGGACGCAAAATGTGTCCAAGGTGGCCATTTGGGGGGGGGAGGGGGGCGGGTGGCATTTGGAGTGGTCGTACTATATTTTTGTGACCGATCACCAGTAGTGTGGAGAGGAGGCACTGGAGGCCTCAGGCCACTGTGTTTGGGATTAGGTGTGCGTGTGCAGCGTACATGAGCGATTAGCTGCAATGAATGGTCTTCTCTGTTTGTCAGGAGAAAAATGTTCACAATGCTTCTGAGTGTTCATGCACTGGAGGCGGCCAGGCTGAGTTGGTGATATTGAGCTGATTCGAGCAGGAGGCCCTGGAGCTTGAGAGGCACCATGCGCCCAGGTCCACAGGTGTCGGTGAGGCTGGGGTGGAGTGGCCAGGCATTTGAGGTCCACAGTGACATCCACTCTGTCTTCCCACCATCCAAAGCACTGATGATTGTTGGAATCGTTAATGTAGCAACACTGCTCATTCACAGACTGATAGAGTCAGAGGTGTGTTTCGTAGACAAAGGTCCCTCGGTTGTTCGAAGATGTGCATGTCCAGCACCTTCTAAAGTCACCTTATCCCATTTCTGACCACTATACCCATGACCTTGTATGCCGTGGCATCACAACTGTGCATCCAAATACTTATTACATGTTAGGAGAGTTTCTGCATTCACCACCCTTTCAGCCAGTGCGTCCCACATTACTGTGTGCAAAAGTTCCTCATCACCTCACCTGACAACCTCATGCCCCTTACCTTAAATAAATGCCACCAGGTTAGTCATCCCTCCGCCAAGGGAAAAAGTTGCTTTCACCCTATCTATACCCTTCATAATGTTATGAAGTTTAATAATGTCACCCCTCAATCTCCTGTGCTCCACAGCAAATATCCCCAGTCTATGCTACATCTCCCCATAACTCCAACACTCCAGCCCAGCATACATCCTGGTCAGCGACCTCTGCACTCTCTCCACTCCAATCACTTCCCTTCCATGAAGTGCTGATCACAACTGCGTTCAGAAGTGTAGCTGTGGCCTCGGCAGCATTTTCTGCACTTGCAACATGACCTCCCTGTTCCTACATTCTATTCCTCAGCTAATAAAGGCAAGTATGGCATTTACCTTCTTAAACGCCTTATGTACCTGTCCCGCTACCTTTACAGGCCTGTTGACATGCCCAGCAAGGTCCCTCTAATCCTCCTTACTGGCCACGGTCCTACCATTCCTCGTGTATTCCTGTACCTTGTTTGTCCTGCCCAAGTGCATCATCTCACTCTTATCCACATAACATCCCATTTGGCATTGCTTAGGTCATCTGACCAGCCCGTCTAATGTTTGGGCCTCCCCCTGACTATTTGCCACCCCACCAACATTTGTCTCCTTAGGTTCTGGAAGATTGAGCGCATAATGAGCCAGGGGGAAAGAGGTGAAGTGTGTCACTGTGTGCATGCTAACTGATCCACTGTCCTTGTTGTTATTTTCAGCATAATCAGAGTCTAGCGACCAGGCTCCATTACAGATGCCCCTCTCACACCTGAGGACAATGAACTGTCACCTGCGTCACATCATTTTTGCCAGGCAAACACCAGCACAGATCCTAGCACATCAGTGGGAATAGCAACATTGGCTAGTGTCCTGGAGCACAGTGGAGAGGGCACTTCACAATCACTGGAGGAGATGGCAGAGACAGAGAGTGCCAATGGCACCAGCAGCCAGACGACTGCAGAGGACCAGGCACATGCCGAGTTGGGGCGTGATAATGTGCCTCTGGAATCATCCGCAATGCAGCAGCTGCAGAAAATGCAGCGGGGTGTGTGGGAGCATTTGGGAGTGTTGCATGAGACCGTACTTTGCTTGGTGTCTGTGGTGGAGTCCACGCGGAGCATGAGTGATGCAATGAGCCTCATGTCAGAGTGTCATGCTTCCTCCATGGAGGGAGTGGTGACTCTCCTGGAGAGGGGCTTCCAGGAGAACAACCAGCTTCTCCCAGGGAAACGTTCGGATCTGCAAGCCCTCACAGCGCCAGTGGCCACAGCTGGTCATTGGCAATGTGGGAGATGGTCTGGGCACCAAGTTTCCCAGCTTGGTGCCCATCCATCCATGGTGAGCAGGGAGGTCCAAAGCGACCTCACGTCGGCACAGCAGCTGCCTGTCGTCTCTGCGGGCTCCTCTCAGGGCACTCTGGATGAGGGCAATAGCTCCTCCGCCCCTCTGCCAGTGACTGTTGCACCTGTGAAGGCTGCAACAACTGGGGAGATGCCAGCTGTGGAACTGGCCACTCCCTCCCTGGCAGGGTCAGCACAGGCTCCATTGACCAGAGGACATCCGCCAAGGTCATCGAGGCCAATAGGACAGCAGAGTCAGCAGGCTGTCTCACAAGCCACTTCGAGCGATGGGGTGGCAGCAAGACGTAGCACCCGCAAACATAAGCATAAGGCACTTTAGGCACAGCACGGGTTTCTCACTGAAGCTTGTGTGTTGGCCCGAGGTTAGGGAATTATTATTTTTTGTCGTTGTAAAAATGTTTTGCTTTCATTTTGTTGCACAATGTCATAGATGAAATTAAATCCAGATATGTTAACATGGCTCCTTTGTTCTGCATTTGTATGTTTTACATACATGTCATGAGTGTTTGAGTGGACATTGAGGTTTATGTCCAGAGCCCTGAGTTGCAGCTGATGAAGTGACAGATGTAGCACTTAAGTGCCACGTATGGAAGCTCCAGACAAGGCTGGTCCTCCTCATCTATTTGTGTGGAGCTAGCTGAACGTTCGTTAGATTAAAGTGTCCCTGGTGTCCCTGCCTCCTTGGTGTAGTCCCAGGTCAGCATTTAGCCCCCCATCATTTCCCTGTGCCTCCTCATCCTCAGAATCAGTGCTGGACTCATCGTGTGCAGCCGCATCTACTGCGTAAATGTCTTCATCGTCCACTGCATCCTCCCTTCCCACTGCAAGATTGCGCAGAGCGCAGCATGCTACCACTATCACAGAGACAAGATCTAGGGATACTGGAGTGCGGCCCCTGAGCAGTCCAAGCATCAGAAGCACTTCTTGAGAAGACTGGTGGCTCTCCCCACCACAGGCCTTGTGGAAGCATGGCTCCTATTGTTATATCCTCAGCTTCTGTTCTTGAATGAAGGAGAGGCATCATGAGCCACCTTAGCAGGGGATACTCCTTGTCAGCCAGCAGCCATCCATCAAGCCGAGCCAGAGCACTGAAGACCCCGGCACCTGGGAATGCCTGAGGATGTAGGCAGAGTGGGAGCTGCCAAGGTACCTTGCACAGACTTGCAGAATCTACACCTATGGTCACACACTATCTGCACATTCATGAAGTGGAAGCCCTTCCTGTTGACAAAGGTTCACCTGCTGGTGCCTTGATAGCCACATGTGTACAATCTATTGCACCCTGGATGCGGGGGAAGCCAGCCATCGCTGCGAAGCCTCTGGTTCACTGTGTCTGGCTTGCCTGGTTCCAGTGGAAGTGGATGAAGGTCAATGCATGACCTGCTTGAAACAAATGTGCACAGCTGATTGGGAGACACCGTAAAGATCACCCACTGAGCCCTGGAAGGAGCCAGAAGCATAGAAGTGGAGGGCAACTGTGACCTTCAGAGCCGGTGGCATAGGGTGTTCACCCACACAATTAGGAGAAACCTCAGGGCCAATCATCTGACAGATGTAGTGTATTGTTTCCCTTGATAGTCAGAGCCTCCTTTGGCACTGCACCTCAGTCATATTGAGGTAGCTGCTTCTCTGCCTGTATACCTTGGAAGCAGGATAGTGACGTTTTCTACGGCTCTTTCCACCTTGGACTACCTCTTGGCCCTGCGCCTTTTATGCCTGTGCCTGACCTCCCAAAGGTGGCTCCGCTGGAGGCTGATTATGCGCTCCTGGCCTCCTCCTCATTCTAGCCGTCCCTTCCTCCTCAGAGGAGCTGGTTCCAGTGTCAGAACCCATACCCAGGCTAAATAGAGGCCTCTGGAAAGCTGCAGGCCTGATAAAGGTTACTGACTGAAGAGTGCTGAATTGAAGGGTATAAGTGCACAGAAAGCTACTGGAATTTGTTCTGAACTGCTACAGATCACACAGGGAAGTTTAAAAAATGTTCTGCAATAAATACTCACAGGCCAGATTGACAACCCCACTGAGCCCCCTTATCCCGCCCGTGGATGAGTTTTATTAAAAAGTTGCTTACCTGCCTGCCTGTTGCGCCTGTGCGCCGAGCCAAAGATCACACGGGCGCCTGAAAATCGGCATCGATTGCCGAGTTAAGGGACTTAACTAGCCTGTTAATCAATGGCGAGCGCGGTCGCACTTCATCGCGCACCCGGCCAATGAAATAACGCGATGGCGCGCGGTGACGTCGGGACGCTCACCCAACTTCACCGCGTGTCATTTTATGCGCTGATGTGCGGGGCTCACCCCCCACACGCCACCCTGAAAATTCTGCCCAATGTTGAGTAAGTTGAAATTTACGCCATACATATTGATAAATTTCTATGGAACACCTTCTTTCGAGGTCAGTGACTTTCACTTCATTGTTGACTACAAAGTCTGGGTCACAGTTAACAAATCACGCTGGAACGCAAGATGTTAGCAGTTTGTTTTTTGCCTCAGTATTTAAACATATACCCAAAGGTCAATTTTGCTTTCATTTTTGTTCAAAGTATGATTTAAAGATCACTTTTTTAATGACAGTGATGATTTTCAGTTTGTGTATCGTTTCCTGTTTATTTGTAATGAGGAAAGTTTGGGGTAGTTAATTGGTAATGTAGCAAGTCATCGCCCCCATAAACTGTTGAGGCTAGGTCAATTGAAAATTTCAAAACTAAGATTGATACATCTAATGGCCTACTCTTGTTCCTATGCTCCTTGGAGGCTACGTATATACACTTCTGTGTGTGGCTTTAGCAGCGACATTGGTGCCTGAGTCTCCATGTTGCCATGTCCTGAAGTGTGAGGCGCGATGGAATAGGCCACCACTGTAACCCCAAAATGCATCTGGAAGGATCTCATTCAAGTTGACAGGGCTTACAGATCTTGATCATCTCATTTTTTAAATACAAATTACCTTCTCGAGGGTGCCTCCATATTAAGGTGCCCTCATGTTCTCTGGCCTGCCTCAACAGCGTCCACTTCTCCCAGTGGTACTGCTAAGGATCCAAAGTTTCTGACCCTCTGATTAGGCTGGTAGTACCAGCCACCGACCCGGTATCCTTAATTGGATGGTCAGCCTCCAGGAAAATTGCCAATACAGTCCCGCTGCCCACCCATGCAGTCTGGAGATGCACATATGGTCCTGATGTCGGGACGTCCTCTATTTCGATTAAAGCCTGGCCTGTATTCATGCAGGAATATCATATGAATACAGAATTGGGCTTAGCACTTAGGCCCTATAGTAGTAACCCACTGCCAGTTGATAAGTTCCTAAAGACCTCAGTGGCAGGGTACCAGCGGGTGACTGAAACCTGGAGATCTATCAAGGAGTCAATGTCTTCAGGGGAGAAGAGAAGCAGAGAAATATTGACACAGAAAATTGTGAAAGGGAGAAAAGATAGAAATGTAAAGGTTATTGTTCTATTTGTCAGAATACAAATTAAATAGTGCACAACATGGAGTGATACAAGCCTCTAATCCAATCAAAGGATTCAGATCTGATGGACATTGTGGGAGATATTTGGGTTGCCGATGAACATTGGAACCTGAGAATAGCTTACTTCACAGAAATAATTGCTTTCCAAGTTGTTAGTTTTATTTCAATTTGTATTGTGGGGTTTGTCAAAGTTATCAAATTTAGTCAGGACCTTATCACAGGAAGCAGTGCATATGGCATATGTTCTGGTCAATAATCAGCAGCCTTTCTCTTTTAAATATGTTGTGGTTTTCCTAATGGTGAACAAAAACGTGTTTCTCTTTCACAGTGATGCTGATAAATTGTTTAACAAAGCTGATGTTATTTTTCCAGTGCTATAGTTTTGAGGTACCATAATTTTTGGTCCTTGTGGATTTCTATGGTGAACTGACAGCTGAGAGCAATGAAGAATGAAGTTCACAGAAGGGTATTAAAGACACTAGGGACATCATTACTGCAGGTTTACACAGAAATAATCTGCAGATGATTACAGGAAATTGTATATCCATTGTAAGGGCAGCACATAGAACCATACAGTTATTGTTCAGCTTGCATATAGCTAAAGAAAACATGATATTTGGAAGACATTAAATAAATGTTTGTCTAATAGACGGTTGCAACTGGCTATGTTACTTCTCACTTATCTAATAATTTGCTGCAGTAGAATTAAACGGTAATTAGCACTCAATTTTAAAAGAATTGGCATCTCTCTGGAGTTATTTTTGGAACACTGTTTCACCACAAGTGATCCCTGAAGTGCATCCAGGCTTAAAAAATATTTTCATGGGTTGGAACTGGGACTCACATGCGCCCTAGTGTGGCTTTTCCTCCCACTAGGCTAACATGTATGAATGTTTGGGGTGCGTTATTATTTTTTATGCAGAGCATGAGCCTCATTTTGAAAGCATTTGGAGGTGACTTACCACTGTGACTTTTACAGGTTAGCTAATATAACTTTGGCAGTGGAGCTGTTGAAGTGCTGGAAAAATTTGCATTTCCCAAGGTTTCCATAGCTCATCTAGATTTTCCAGTGGAAATTCATCCCCATTATTCCTGCAGTTTACATTTACAACAGTTCTTTAAAGTTGCTGGGGTGCTGTCATGATGCACCAACTGTTGCTCTCAACATGCTTGGCTATAAAGTGGTCCAGTGCTCAATATATTCATATTCCTCAGACAGTGAGTTCTAATGTTTTGGACACATCATAAGGCCAAGTGGAGGCCATGTGTTCATACATGGGGTGGGTGGAGGTGGGGGTGCTGGGGGGAGGGGAGGGAGAAGTGGTAGAACGGAAAGATGGGTTGTGAAAGGGTCACTTCCATGCACCTTGTCGTGTCTGGGTCACTATTGCACACCTTGTGCTAGCTGGTCATTTGGAAGGCTTCATTGTCCTTTTCGTTGTATGTCTAAGTTAGTCCAAAGAGATGGGAAAGAAGCCAAAGTGCGTATTTAAGGGAGGAATCTTTCATTCCACAGCCCAAGATCTTGCTATATTTTTCTTGTGCAAGCAGTATTTTTGTAGGAACAGATATGAAACATGAGCCTGTATTGTCTGGTCGACTAGTGCTCTCTTGGGGAATAATGTATTTTTAAAAATACACATTTTTCTTAGAGGCTGACAAGTTGTGAATTTTGCAACTTGTGGACAAGTATTAAGTCCCCTGGAGCAGTGTCGACAAGTTGCACTCACAAGACTCTTGGTAGCTTTATATGAACATTGTTTTTTCAGATTTATTTCTTAGCTCAATTTAGGTTCCACTCTACTCTGTACCACACACCATTTCCTAGTTCAGGATGTAAACTCATGAGCATCCCTCTGCAACATTTAAGCTAACTGGTTCGAGTGATTGGATTGACTGCTGTTCAATTTATGCTATACTGCTTAGAGCTCCAACAATCTTGTCAAGACATGGGACTCAGAGGCACAAACTACACCAATACACACGAGTATCCAGGGATATGTTGTATAACTGAGCTGCAGTACAATAACATGAAAGAGTGTATCATAGAATCACACAAGCTCACAGCACAGAAGAAGACCATTCAGCCCATTGTGCCTGGGTCAGCTCTTTGAAAGAACTATCCAATTAGTGCCATTCCCCTGCTTTTTCCATACATACCTAGAAATGTTTTTGATATAACCAGTTCCCCTTTGGATCTGCTTCCACCATCTTTTCAGACAATGCATTCTGGATTCTAACAACCCTCCTTCATAAAAGAAATTCTTCTCATGTCCCTCTGGTTTTTTTGACAGGATCAACCCAATGGTACTATAAAATACTATAATTTGACCCTAATGAAAGAGAGACATGTGACAATGAAGGAGACTTTTAAACGTTGGGTTCTAATTAACTGCAAAGAGTTATTCCATAACCTGAGGTAGATTCAGAGCAGATTTAAAACCAAACAGCATACACACATAGAAAAAACAAATTGCTCCTCTGGTGGTGCATCTATGCCTTGTGGGAAAGACCATTTAATTCACTCATAGGTCTGCTGCACATAAGTTATGGGTCTTTCAAACTAACAAGGACTTCTGCAATACATCATCGCTGTTACAATATTCTATGTCGAGACTTGACAAAATCCTCACATGATTTGAATGCAACTTAGAGATGTAAAACTGGCAAGAGATGAACCATAGAATCTTACACCACAATAAACCACCACCATGTGCACAGATGCCTGAATGTAGCCGGACAGGTCAATAAAGAGATTAAGGAGGCACGTGGAATACTTTCTTTTATTAACCAAGGCATAGAATATAGGAGCAGGGAGGTTATGCTGGAACTATATGAAACACTAGCTAGGTCACAACTTGAGTACTATGTGCAGCTCTGCTCACCTCATTACAAAAAGCATGTAATTGCACTAGCGAGGGTACAGAGGGGATTTACAAGGATGTTACCAGGGCTGGAAAATTGCTGTTATGAGGAAAGATTGGATAGGCTGGGATTGTTTTCCTCATAACAGAAGAAGCTAAGGGGTGATCTGGTGGATGTGTACAAGGCTGTGAGGGGCCTGAATAGAATGGATGGGAAGGACCTATTTCCCTTAGCAGAGAGATCAGTGACTAGAGGGCATAGAGTTAAAGTGATTGGTTATAGGATTAGAGGGAAGATGAGGAAAAAGACTTTCACCCAGAGGGTGGTAGGGGTCTGGAACTCACTTCCTGAAAGGGTAGTAGAGGCAAAAACCCTCAACTCATTTAAAAGATGTCTGGGTAAGCACCTGAAGTCCCGTAACATCCAGGGCTATGGACCGGGTGCTGGAAAATGGAATTAGGCTGGGGTCTCGTTTTTCAGCTGCCGCAGATGCAATGGGCGAGTGGCCTCCTTCTGTGCCTTAAATGTTTCTGCATTTTCTAAATATCTGAAAAGGAGGAATGTGCAGGGATGTGGGGAGAATGCGAGGGGGGTGGCAGTCCATTAATTGCTTCTTAGGAGAGCATAGGCACAGTGGGTCGAATGGCTGCCTTCTGTGCTGTAACAATTCTATGATTCCATAACAGCAACACTTCAAGAAAAATTGGAACAACCAGTAATATTGAGTTGTATGAGGTTAGGATTCTTACCATTGAGCCACAAAATTGTGAGTTTGAGCCCTTAGCAGGACTGAAACCATGAATCCAGAACCATATTGAAGAGATATCTTCTGGATGGAGGTGACATATTTTGAATTAAACGTTAAACCACAACCTGTTCAGTTGGACTTTCAAGACCCTTCACCATTGTTTAATGAAGAGCAAGGAGTCATGCTGTTGTCCTGACCAACCTTTCCCCCTCAATCATTGTCATCAACAAAAGACTTAGATGAACAAGGGGTTTTTTGCAACAATGCTGACCCACATAAGAACAGTAATGGCACTCCAATAATAATTTTTATGTTATTATAATGATTATAAGACCTTGGGCTTATTTACTGTACAAGACACAGGCACCAACCACTCATAAGGGTAAACACATCATTGGTTCATTTATTAAGGCTAGGCAAATGGGAACAGTTACATATAGGTATAAAGCTGCTAGACGCCAGAGCTGTGTGTGTTTGCTCTGCTCAAAGCAAAAATAAAACTAAGATTGCATAACATGACACATTTCCCTTCTAGTGATGTCATGCTAATACCCCTTAAAGGCATATAACAACAATAATTACTTATGGGAGACACTTGAATAAGTTTCAGTGAGGTAAGGAATTATATAAACACAGACATTATTTTGAATTATTCATATTTTTATTAGGAATCAGAAGACTAGAAAGGCTGGCTTGAGCCTCCATCTTCCACTGACAAAGAGACTTGAAAAGTTGTGCAGTTTAACTCAGTTTGCATTCTACTCATCCTTTCCTCCCTTCTCACAGGAGCTAAGCTTTTGATATTAAATTTTAATGGTTATGCTGCACTTAATTTATACATTTAAATTGTATTTTTTAAAACTTGAAACCACATTGATAATTGTTAGAACTGGCCTACTCAGGGTGCTGCATTCCAATAATATTTCCCTGGAGATGTACCATTACCAACATTTTAAACCATAAAAAATTATATTGATTGTATAATCATATCAAGATAAAATGTATCTTATAAATAGAACCCTAAGTACAAAGCAGTTGGTTACATACATTAATTCAATTCCTGATGTTTCTTTGTAGAATGCTATCATTTCCATGGTTGTTCTTACACGTCCTTCCAACTTGTGTTTATAATGTAGGATGGGTGCTGCAGCAATGGAACTGTGAATCTGTATTAGTTACTTATTAAAGATTAAAAAGGTGTTGCTGTTGCTAACGTTAGTGAGCAGTAGTTGCAATGGAAGGTATTCTAATGTAATTTGTCTAAAGGGAAGATGAAATAAACTGACGAGTAACACATACAATGGAATCACCTTGCTTGTAGGTAAAGAGTAAAACTTAATTTATCGAAGTAAAACAGCAAATGTATTTGGTCAAATTTCCTGACTGCAGCAATGGCAGGAATTCTTCGATGGAGCCTGATTTCTCCCTACCCTTTGACCATGCCCCTGACCCTAGCCCACTTCACAGGATTGGGAGTATCTACCATATTTTGGGCAGGTGCGAGGGCTGTTGATGGATCCACTACTTGTGCCCACATCGGTTGTGAAGAAGAGAAACCATTATGGCACCTTGCCACAAGTAAGTGAGCCATCAGGGCTATAGGAATTTTAATGTGGTCGGTATATGATTGTACCAGTTTATATTGTTCCATTGCTGCAGCATCCATCCTGTAGAATGAGGTCAACTGATCTGGTGAAACTGTCCTTTTAAAATCCAACTGCAATTCCCTCCCAAGGCCTTGAACAACACCAGATGCAGGACATCCATCCTTTGTACTCAGTGTTTCTCTAGCATGAAAATCTGGTGTGTGACGTATTCCCATCATTTGTTTCTCTTTATACTAGGCTCATCCATACTTGGATAAGAATATATTATATTCACAATTACTCCTGATGGGAAATGCTACCATTGGTGGGGAGCTGGCAGAACACCCTCTCCCCACATCTAATTTTCCTCCTGTGTTACACCAGGCTATCAGCTAGACGAGAAATCTGGTCCCAATATCTTGTGGCTTTGCTCAGTGAGCAACCCTGAGAAGTGCCTTTGCTGTACATTCATTTATAAATGATTATCAATAATATAGCAGTTTGTAAAATAGCAGTTTTGGACTTTCAAAAGAAATCCGATGCAGTGCCACACAACAGACTTGTGAGAAAAGTTATAACTCATGGAATAAAAGAGACAGTAGCAAAGTGGATACCAAATTGGCTGAGTCACAGGAAACACAGGGTAATGGTCAATGGATATTTTTTGGGCTGGAGGAAGGTTTATATGGAGATCCCCAGGAGTCAGTATTGGGACCTTTGCTTTTCCTGATATATATTAATGATCTAGATCTTGATGTGCAGGGGACAATTTCAAAGTTTGTGGATTATACGAAACTTGGAAGCAGTGTAAACTGTAAGGAAGACAGTATAGAACATCAAAAGGACATAGACAAATTGGTGGAGTGGGCATATAAGTAGCAGATGAAGGTCAATGCAGAAAAGTGTGAGGTGATGCATTTTGATAGGAAGAATATGAAGAGACAGCATAAAATAAGGGGTACAATTCTTAAGGGGGTGCAGGAGCAGAGGGACCTGGGTGTATATGTGCATAGATCATTGAAGGTGGCAGGACAGGTGAAGAGAGCAGTTAGTAAAGTATATATACCTGGGCTTTATTAATAGAGGCATGGGGTACAAGAGCAGGGAGGTTATACTGAGATTATATAATTCATTAGTTAGACCTCAGCTGGAGTATTGTGTACAGTTCTGGGCGCCACACTATAGGAAGGATATGAATGGATTGGAAAGAGTGCAGGAGGGAGACAAGAATGTTTCGAGGGATGAGAAATTTCAGTTATGAAGATAGACTGGGGAGGTTGGGACTGTTCTCCTTGGAAAGGAGAAGGCTAAGGGGAGATTTGATAGAGGTGTTCAAAATTATGAGCAGGCTGGATAGAGTAGATAGGGAGAAACGGTTCCTGCTCATAAAAGGATCGAAAATGAGAGGTCACAGGTTTAAAGTGAATTGCAAAAGAAGCAAATCTGATGTGAGAAAAAGCTTTTTCACGCAGCAAGTGGTTTGAGCCTGGAATGCACTGCCTGAAAGTGTGGTGGAGGCAGATTCAATCAAGGCATTCAAGAAGGCATTAGATGATTATTTGAATCGAAACAATGTGCAAGAGTATGAGGAAAAGGCAGGAGAATGGCACTGAGTCATAATGCTCATTCAGAGAGCCGGCACAGACACAATGGGCCGAATGGCCTCCTTCTGCAATGTAACAACTCTGTGATTCTGTATAAAAGGCCCATAGCAACGTTTTCTGTTGGAGATTTGTACCTACATGAAACACCTCAGCTTTGGCTTCGTGGAGATTTCCTACAAAGAACAAGTTCTGACATGTGCAGTGATTGGCTGGGTTTGTTGTCAATCATGAACATTTTTCAAGGCTAATGGCAGAGTTTTGTGATGGACCTACTATTTTGTTGAATTACTTCAGTAATCTACATGAAGTCAAAGCTTAGGATTCTTTTCATTAGAAAACATTGTAACAGGCATTTCAAACACACAAAATAATAGTTCATAGAGAATCATTTTGTTTTAAATTTTCTTTTCAGTACTTGCTTACATAACAAGGATGACTACACTTAAAAAAGACTCTAAAGCACTTTAGGATGTTTTGAGGAGCTGAAATGTGCTATAAAGTTAATAGCTCTTTTCAAATGCTCTACTTTGGGTAGAAACCGGGATGGTGCTTGAAGGATTTTTGAAATGTATTTGGTACAATTGTACTGGTTGTTTCCCTGTTTCCATTGGTATATTTTGCAGATTGTTCATGGTTGATTTGTTGCTTTTTTATGTCTTCAGTGGTTCTTTATTGTTATTATTGTCTTTGCTTTGCATGTTCCTTCTTATCTTATCAGTTCTGATTTGTTTCTGATTTATGAAGACAAATACCGAGCCAGGCCGCTGGAAAAGATTTGCGTATAATCAGGCATGATGCCAGGAGTGCGGTGCATTAAATGTGACATGACAGACTAAATAGGCACTAGAGGCAATGTGTTTATATACATTAGCAGATCTCCTGTGGTGTTGCTCATGGTGAGTTCAATGCTGCTCTGTTACTGGAATTTCGAAGTCAGAGGGGTGGCAGCACTTTTCTAGTGATAGAATTCCAGAAAGAAGGCTATCTACTGCAATGGAAATCATTAGCCCAGAGAGGGTTATGAGTACTGGGAAACTGGTAGGCTGGACATGTCTGCACATTTCCTGCATCATACATTTAGCTCAGCACAGTATCACGACTCACTGGGGATGGTGCACTGTAATGTCAAGCCCACTGTTCCCCGAGTTGCGACAAATGTGAAAAGTTTGACCAAACCACCAGGCTGCCCCAATTCTACCTAACTGTTTAATTTAGGTTAACAGAATACAGGCACCAGGTTTGTAAACTTAATAAGTAAATAACTTTATTAAACAAATTGTCCTTTGCCAGTGGCAAAGGAAGAAATATGAACTGCTAACTTTCAACTCTATATCTTAAACTCTACCCATTCTTAACCCCTATACATGCACACACAACGCGATATACAAAACATGGATTTTAAGGGTGAGTTAAAACAGTTCACTAGCACCAATCTGGAGTATGGGATTAGATGGGTTTATTTTGATTAAAGTCTTCCCAAACCTTGCTGTTTGTTGTTAATGACACAAGATGGTCTTCCAGCACTTTCAGTCTGTAGTTCACTGGTTGAAAATTTGCTTCTCAATGTCTCTACTGGTGATTTTTCCCCTTTTCCTCTTGACAGAGAGTTTTCAGAGAGAGCAGGTTACAGAGATATGAAGAAAAAGCCAGCTAGCTAGCCCTGTAAATTTACCGGAATCTTACACACGCAGGAGAGAGAGGTTTTAGGTGTGTTCTCCTTGCAGGCCGGGATTTCTCTGCTCTCTGCTCAGCAGCCAATTGAAACATTGTTGCTAGTCAATTCCCCTTAGTTCAGAACTCTTTTCTGGCACCACCCTGTTCTCTTGTGGCACTCTATGTTGCAAGATAGCAAAATTGTAGATGTTCCTCACCCTGCTCCAGTGAACATGTCTTTCAACTGCAGCCATGGTAGTTTTTAAAGCGACAGTCCAATTTTAAAGCCATAGTCCAAGAAAAATAAAAAGATATGTTCTTTATAATAGTCCAACAGAAATGAAAATATATGTTCTTTACAACAGGTACAATAAGACAAATATCTGATCATATACAGCTTCTCTCACCCTAACCCTTTTCCCTTTTCGCTTTCTTCTAGGTTCTTCTCAATACCTAGAGGTTCCTACAGGGCAGACCTCAGAGCAGGAGAGTTCCCCTATAGAGATACACCACCACCATCAACTCTCTGCAGACATCAGCTTAGACCTGGACATTCCAAATAAGCTAAATAGCAAGCTAGAGGGGTCTGCATATGACAGAGATAAGAACTTTGAGGGCCTAGCCTCACACAAACAGCTTTACGAGATATTTGAAAGTGTAGCAAGACATTTTACTACAATGGCTGATAGTTGCGGGGTTCCTCATCCACTTTGTGTGGTTTCATCTCAGTTGGAATAACCACTCTGCGGTCTATCCTGTCACGATGTGATCAGTTCCAGGGGACAGGGAATTGCAGCTAGGCCTTTACAGCAGGAATCCCTGACAGAATACTTTTCAATTTGAACAAATGTTCAAAAGACTGCTGTGCAGATGCTGGGCTTCATGTACAGTGAACGGTAGGATGAACTGAGAGAAGCTTTGAGGAGGTCAATCACCTTCTCCAATCTGTTCTCCTGCAGGTCAGTGGATGTGTCCCAAGAAAGTGTAAGTGAAATAATGGCAGCAATACATGTTGGCTTCATTCAGGACATCAACATGTCTTCACATTTGTTCTCTCCAATGGCAATACCCACCACAATGCCAGCAAGCCAGCTGAACCAGACTGTGCTGGCAGCAGCCTGCGACCATGCCTTAAGGGGCATGAGCAGCCAAAAATCATTGACCATGAACCTGTCAAGAACCTACATATGAGTAACTGCAGTCTTCCATCCTCTCTAGGAGAGCACCTCATAGAAGTAGTAGAGTTAGGAAGGGGAAGGAAGGGGGAGGGGGAGAGAGTGGGAGGGGGAGAGAGGGGGAGGGGGAGAGAGGGGGAGGGGGGAGGGAGGGATGGGGAGGGGGAGAGAGTGGAGGGGAGGGAAGGGGGTGAGAGGGGGATTGAGGGGGAGAGAGAGGGGGAGGGGAGGGAGGGATGGTGAGGGGGGAGGGTGGGGAGGGTGGTGAATGTGGGAGGAGAAGAGTGGGGAGAGGAGGGAGAGGGGCAGTGGAGGGAGAGTGGGGGGGGGAGGGAGAGAGGGGGGAGGGTGGGAGGGGGCAGAAGGGGGAGGGGAGGGGGACAGGGAGGGGGAGGGTGGGGAGAGACCGAGAGAATGGAGATGGGGGAGGGGGAGATGGGGAGAGAGGGCGATGGGGGAGGGAGGGGGTAGGGGGAAAGGAGGAGGGTATGGTGAGCGGGGAGAGGGGGGGAGAGAGGGGGAGAGTGAGTAGGGGGAGGGGGAAGTAGAGGTGGGAGAGTGTGGAGGGTAGGGGGGGTGAAATGAGGGGTTGGGGGGAGAGGGGGAGGGGAGAGAGGGAGAGGGGGAGAGGTGGAGAGAGGGGGAGAGGACGGGGAGGGGGACAAACGGGGGAGGGGGAGGGGAGAGGTGGAGAGGGGGGAGAGAGGTGAGGGGGGAGGGGTTGAGGGGGGTGGTGGGAGGGGAAGAGAGAGGGGAGAGAGGGGGGAGAGAGAGGGGAGAAAGGAGAGGCGACAGAGGGGGCAGAGGGGGAGGGAGATGGGGATGGGGGGGAGGGCGGGGAGAGAGGGGAGATGGGGAGGGGGAGATGGTGGAGATGGGGGAGAGAGGGCGAGGGGCGAAGGAGGGGTGTAGGGGTGAGGGGGAGGGGGTGGTGTGCAGGGAGAGGGGAGAGGGGGGAGAGGGGGAGGGGGAGGCAGAGGGGGGGAGAGAGAGGGGGGGAGGGGAGGGGATAGGCGGAGGGGGATGAGAGAGGGGGGAAGGGGAGGGGGTAGGGGAGGGAGAAGGGGAGGGGGAGAGAGTGGGGGGAGGGAGAGAAGGGTTTGAGAGGGGCTGGAGGGGGAGAGGGAGAGCTGGGGAGAGGGGGAAGGGAAGGAGAGGGGGAGGGTGAGGGGGAGGAGAGGGGGGAGGGGGAGAGAGGGAGAGAGGGGGAGAGGGGAGAGGGGGAGAGAGGGGGGAGAGACGGGGTAGGGTAAGGATGTGGGGGGCAGGGGGAGGAGGATGGGAAGAGCAGGATGGGGAGAGGGGGAGAGGTGGAGAGAGGGGGAGAGAGGGGGAGGGGAGAGGGGGAGGAGGGGGGAGAGTGAGGGGGAGGGAGAGGGCGAGAGGGGGAGAGAGAGGAGCAGGTGGGAGAGGATGGAGGGGAGGGGGAGTGGGGGAGAGTGAGGGGGAGGGAGAGGGGCGTGAGAGGGGGTTGGAGGGGAAGAGGGGAAGAGGGGAATGGGGGAGGGGGAGAGAGGAGGGGGAGAGGCAGGGAGGGAGAGGGGGAGGGGTGGGGGTAAGGCGGGGATGGGGAGGGAGAGAGAGGGGAGAAAGGGGGAGGGGGGGGAGAAAGGGGGAGAGGGGGAGAGGGGGAGGGGGAGAGGGGGAGGGAAGGCGGTGGGTGAGTGTAGGGGGTGTGGTATCCCACACCTCCTCATCCTCATGTGAGACAGGCAGGAGGCCCTGTATCTGGAGAGGCACCATGCACCTCGGTCAAGCGGCCCAGGTGCGGTTGGGCTGCCAAAGAGAGGTAAGAGTACAATGCATGGAGGCGAGAATGTCGGTTATTGCAACCATTCCTATGTAGTCTGTACGTTGGTATGAGCCTCGAAACCCCATTGATAATTGAAAGATGAGGGCACCATGATGCATATCTCTGCCTCAGGGTGCCAAGCATGCACAATGACAGTTTCTTAACTTAAACTTAAGACAGGTCCTTCTTCTCCCTTTAAGGCTCACTAACAGTTCATTATGTGGAACCCTGACCCCTGACCCCTGAGGACCACCATGCTCACCACGCACCTGTGTCACACCCTCTCTGTCAAGCAGGCACCAGCGCAGATACCAGCACCTTGGTGGGCATAACATCGCCGTGTAGTCTATCAGTGCACATTGGTGAGGGTGCTTCACACCCGCTTGAGGTGCATGCGGAGACAGAGAGTGCCCAGGGCACCAGCAGTCAGAAGACTGCTGGGGACCAGGAATATGCTCAGTCAGTGGCTGATGATGAACCTCTGGAGTCGTCCCTGAGGCAGCAGATGCTGGATGTCCAGTAGGGTGTGCGGGAGGATCTGGCAGAGATACATGAAGGAATGCGTGCCATGGTGTCTGTTGTGGACGAGTCCCTGTGGAGCAGTGCAATGCCTCTTCCATGAAAAGAGTGGCGACTCTCATGGAGAGGTTACTCAGGAGACACAATCAGGGGTTTCTGGGGATGCGCTCGGAACTGCAAGCCCTCATACGGGCAATGGCCTCAGCCGGTCACTGTCAGTGTGGGAGATGGTTTGGGCACCCAGTATCCTGCTGGGTGCCTGTCCATCAAAGGTGAGCAGGGAGGTCCAAAACAACCTCACATTGGCGTATGAGCTGCTTGTTGTATCTGCGGGCTCCTCTCAGGGCGTTCTGGATGATGGCAGCAGCTCCATCTGCCAGTGACCGTGGCATCTGAAGAGGCTGCGGCGACTGGGGAGATGCCAGCTGTGGCACTGGCTGCTCCCTCCCAGGCGGGGCCAGCACAGGCTCCACAGGACAGAGGAACCCTGCCAAGAACATCAAGGCCAACAAGAGAGCAGAGTGAGCAGGCTGTCTCCAAAGACGGTGCCATTGAAGGGGGGCAACCAGATGTAGCATCTGCAAGCAAAAACTTAAAGCACCTTCAGGTAGAACACGGACTTTTCATGGGT
Organism: Carcharodon carcharias; assembly: GCF_017639515.1. Classification (NCBI taxonomy): domain Eukaryota; kingdom Metazoa; phylum Chordata; class Chondrichthyes; order Lamniformes; family Lamnidae; genus Carcharodon; species Carcharodon carcharias. Next base: position 115,370,227 of record NC_054475.1, read on the forward strand.
GATATTTGGTTCCCCCATTTTTCTTTTTTATAATGGTGTGGTGGAAAACACCGGTCCATGTAAATTTCAGCTACGTTTAACATTCACAAATAAATGAGATGTTATTTTGTACAACTGGCCTCTGGATGCTTCTTTTGTTCTGTAGGTGCAGGGTAGGCCATATTATGATGGAAGTGTGCCTCCTGAAACTTTATTGCAAAGACACATAGTTTATGTTCTTAAGCAAGGAACTGGTCCTGTCAGGGATCAAGTATGGACCCTCCAGCCCTGGCATGTGGTTGTAATTCTTATTTGGTAGTCTAGCTGAAGGAGCATTGGATCAAAGCATCCCGGGTGTCCCTGCCTCCCTGTAGGTTACCCAGGTCTGCATCTATGTCCTCAGCATTCTCCTTACCATGCTCGTCCTTGGACTCACTGCTGGACTCATCGTCTGTTGCCTGTGCAGCTGCGTCAAGATCTTTTTCCTCCACTGGGTCCCCCCTTGCCAATGCCAGATTGTGGAGAGCACAGCATGCAACCAGTAGCAGTGACGCACGATCTGGGCATTATTGCAGTGCGCCCCTGAATGATCCAGGTATCGGAAGCGCATCTTGAGAAGACCGATGGTTTGCTCTATCACTGCCCTTGTGGAGGCATGGCTCCTGTTCTCTGCTGCTTGGCCTCTGTTCTTGGGTAGCAGAAAGGTGTCATGAGCCACCTTTTGAGGGGATAGCCCTTGTCACCCAGCAGCCATCTATCCAGTTCGGGCTGGAACACTGAAGAGCCTCGGCACCTGGAAATGCTTCAGGATGTAAGCGTCATGGGAGCTGCCAGGGTTCCTTGCACAGACTTGCAGAATCTGCATCTTGGTGATCATACACTATCTGCACATTCAGGGAGTGGAATCATTTCCTGTTGACGAAGGCTCCTGGCTCATCCACTGCTACTTTGATGGGTACATGTGTGCAGTCAATGGCACCCTGGACGCGGGGGAAGCCAGCAATTGCTGAAAAGCCTCTGGCTCGCTCAGCTTGGCTGGCCTCGTCCTTACGGTAATGAATGAAAGTCAATGCTCACTGGACAGAGCGCCTGTCACCAGCTTGACAACTATGGACAGCTGATTGGGACCCTCCACAAGGGTCCCCCACAGACCCCTGGAAAAAGCCGGAGGCATAGAAGTTGAGGGCCACTGTGACCTTTAGTGCCTCTGGCATGGGGTGTCCACCCACACAGTTGGAGCAGATCTCAGGGCCGATCATCTCACAGATGGAGGTCACGGTCTCCCATGAGAGTCGGAGCCTCCTTCGGCACTGCACCTCAGACATATTGAGGTAGCTGCATCGCCACCTGAAAACCCTGGCAGCAGGATAGTGGCATCATCTGTGGCCCTTCTGCCTTCCACTTCCTGTTGGCCCTGCGCCCCTTGTGCCTGCGCCTCTCCTCCCTTGGCTCGCTCCCCTGGAAGCTGAAAGGGGACACCTGGCCTCCTCTCCCTTCTGGCCCTCTCTTCCTCCTGAGCACAGGTGCCTCCAGCAGAGACCACAATCCCCATTACCAGGGTAAGGGAAGGCTGTCTGTCTGGAAGGCCCCACATGGTGTGAATCTTCTGGGACCCTGGGAAACAACAGCTGTGTCCTGAACTGAAGCCTCTAAAATACCTGAATGCAGCTCTGAAATGAAATGAAGCTGTCCTGTTCACAGTTGCAACCAACAGCAAGTGAAGTTTAGAAACAATGGGCAGAATTTTCTCATTGGCATGTGGGGGCAGGCCCCACATGCCGACATGTAAAATGACGGACGGTGATGTCAGGGTTGCGTCCTGATGTCACTGCACGTCATTCCGATCTTTCGTTCGTTGGGCGCGCATCAGAGTCGGCTGTGCGTCAGCCAAACTGTCAAAGGCCTGTTAAGGTCAGTAATAAGCCAATTAACCAAATTGACAGGTCTGCCTGTCCAACCTTAAAGTTGGAGGTAGGCGAAGAGCCCAAGCGGCCTTCGCATTTTTCATGAAACTTCATCCACAGGCGGGATGAGGTTTCATGAAGGGTTTATTAAATTAATAAATATTTTTCAAACATTTCATAAACACGTCCCAGCTCATGTGACACTGTCACATGAGGGAACATGTGTACAGTATTTTTTACCTTCTTTATTAAACATTCCGTGCCTCAGGGAGATTTCTGCATTCTGTAGCCAGGCCCCGACTCTCCCTTCTCCCTCCCACCCGCACGGGTAATGTTGAGTGCTACTGGGCACACATCACACTGGCCGAGCCTTAATTGGCCCAACCACATAAAATGGCGGTGCGCAGCCGATCACAGGTAGCAATCGGCGCTGTGCCCACCCCAGCACACTCCCAACTGGCCCACCCGATGGGGAGAAAATTCTCCCCAGTGTGTTTACTTTTCCCAAAAATTATTGGTAAAACTTAGTGCTATGAGATGGTTTTTGTTATCAGGGAGATAAAGTGCAAAGACATAGTGAAACAATGGGTATTTGCATTCAAAGTGGAAGATATATATAAATGAAAGAAGACTGCTTGAAAGTCAAGGCATCTTTAAGATCTTACAAGTGTGTGAAAAGCTTGCAGCTTCTATGCCTCAAGCTGCTGTCCTCAAAGGACCGAAGTTAAGAAAACTCACTTGGAATTCGACTTGTTCAGGGTATCATATTTCTTTGTCTGGATCTTTTAAAATTTATGGGGACAATTTTCAGGCGTTGGCCCGAAATGTGAATTCTGTTTCTCTCTTCAGATGCTGCCAGAACTGCTAAGTATTTCCAGAATTTTCTGTTTTATTTCAGATTTCCAGCATCCATAGTACTTTGCTTTTGTATGTGACACAAATCTAGACTGACCTTCCAGGACAGCACTTTGGCCTTTTGGTTGGGACCTTGCTTGCCTGTGATGGGTGTCTGACCTGTATCTAGATGTTAATCAGGTAAAATGGGAGGATGGGAATGGTACAGGAAAGGTACTTCTGGATGTGGTTTTAAACCTCCTGCCCCACCTCTGCCTACCTACCAGTGGGTAAACTGGTTTAAATACCTGGTGGACACAGGAAATATTTGCAGGGCTTTTGGCTTTGAACCAAATTCTGTATACATTACCTTAAATGTAACAATTTAAGGTAGAAATTTATGTATAGAACCTGATTAATCAAATCTACTCAGTGATTTAGTTTAACTCTCCCAGGTTCGAACAAGACTTAAACCCACAGGGTAAGACAAGACTCTTAAGATAGCAAACTCAAAGGAACCTATTTGAAGCAGAATATAAATCGTTACAGGGTTATAACATAAAATTAGCTATGCCCAAATATATAAAAACTATGCATCCATACAAATAAACCCTCTAAGTTTTATATACAGACCATTTGCCTGCGATTAAAATCTTTCACCATCCTCTTTCTGTACTAGACTGATTTCTAAGTAAATAACCTGAAATACAAATTATACTTAACAACTAAACATACTTTACAACTTCCAGTAGGTAATCAGGCCCTGAAAATGTAACCACCTTCGCTCGAACAAGTAATCTTCAATTAGAACATGGCTAGCCAAGGCCTTACTTAAGTCGGGCCACATGACTTTAACTTGTTCATTGGTTCTGGCTGTTGTTAGGGTAATTTCATTGGGCTTTAATTGCATAAATTAAAAATAACACTATGGTCCAAAGGGACAACCTTATGGAAGACAATAGTTCCTTATTCACTAATTTTTTTTTATCAGTTTATGAACAATAAGCTTATTCTTGAAGTAGAACGTTAGTACCTGAGTGTTCCATCACATATTAATGTTCCTCGTAGCTGAAACATATCATGTATCAACATATCCTTCTGGAATTTTCTTAAGCCCTTTAATGTTAAATGTAAAGATTCCAAATATATATATTATATGTAATATGTGTGCAAATATATATATATATAAAACATTTGCAGTGTCAGTTATTTTAAAACATGTTAAAGCACCTTTAATTGTCTTCTTTTAAGAATATAACCAAGCCTTATGAAATATCTACTGATTATTTAAACCTACAATTATAACTAATTGAGGCTTATACTTTTAAATCATGTGTTGCTGGCTGGCCTAACTCATTGCCGGTATAACAATATATGGGCCATATATATTCGGAAGCCACATATTACATTTAAGATGGCTGATTTGACTCTGTTAGCTTATTCAATATGTTTAGCCTGGTAGTGGTCAAGGTTTACTGAAACTAAGTTTACTTACACAAAGCAATTGTGTGATGTAACCGTAGCCTTAGATATTTTCTAAGTAACCATGTGGTCCTGTGATAGTAACTTGTGTAATTGGTCAGCAAGAGAAAATCAAGCCATATAATATGTTTAATTATTCTAATGGATATGTGGCTGCTGCAGAGGTCCCTTTACATTTTTTTTTGAAGATGTATTTTGAAATATGTATGAGTGAATGCTATTATATAATCCACTGAGATCTCTTCATTGTGGAATGAAGAAAATAATGTGCATTCAAAGAAGAATCAAAAGGCAGCTCTTGTTATTAGCAAAATACCTCACTATGGTAGCATTTAAAATGACATTGCTTGGTCATGCTGTGTCACTTGTTTATAAACAATTATGTTCAATCAAAATAAGAGTGGAGTGGAACCATAATTATAAGCTAAAACTCACGCAAGAGAATTAATGCATCTCACTATGAATGTTAATATTTATGGCAAAATTTTAAAAATCTATCCTTCTGTGGTCTCCTACTTTCTTAGATCCTGTTTCATTTATAAAATACAACATTAAGTCAGTCATTTATTAGGGATGCATTTTTGCATTTATTGTGTATTCATTTAATCAGTATTCTTGCCAAGAAGCCACTGCCTGAGTATATCAGAGATTAGCAGGCTAATCTTTCCCCCTGAATAATTGTGTCTGCAATATGGACCAGTGAGGCACAACGTGGAATATGAAAAATGAAATCAGCAGCTTTAAATCGGTTTTCCCCAATGGTTCAGTAGCTAATTGCATCAGATAGGTGGGATAATTTACCATGCTGATCGGGGAGACTCCTGTCCCCGTCCAACCCCTGAAGCATGCTGGGTTAACAGATCTCAGCTGAGATGACAGTGGGGGACTTAAGCCTCACTGTCACCATGCTAAACTGGAGAAAAATCCGCTTGGCTGCCATTCAATGCCCCCTGCTGAAGAGCGTACATATGTATATTGCAGCAAAGGATGGGATCAGTCATGATACCTCAACTCCTCTCACTATTGAGGCTCGTATTTGAAGGCTCGACACTTTAGATGGTTCTGATACATGTGGATTCATGCCCAGGTATGGGTCATGTTTTTCAGATGCATAATATGAGTCTATGACAATGTTGGTATAACAAGAAGCTGCACAAAATAAGTGTCTCCTTAAATGGTGAAACCTGGCTGGATTGCCGTGTTTCTTGATGAAAGTGGGTATTCCACTAGGCAAAGCAACTTTTGTCTTCATTTCTGCAAGCTATATCTTTACTGCTCAATGTGAAATGCACTGGTCTGCTTAGATTAGGAAGGTTTAGGATAAATTAAAGTAGTTTCAGCCATATCTGCAGTTCCTTGGCTTAACCAATAGGAGCAATGTTTGTGGCTTAATTTGTCAGAGTTGATGTATTTAATATGAAACAAATACTCATACTCAGCAGGTCAGGTAGCATCTGAACAGGGAGAACCAGAGTTAATGATTGACCTTTCATCAATGCTGCCTGACCTGCTAAGCGTTTCCTGTTTTTTTTTTCCTCTTATTATTTCAGATTTCTGGCATCTGCAATATCTTTCTTTTACTTTGACATATTTAATATGAGGTCGGTTTTAATGTCACTTTAATTTTTGCAGATGTTATCTTCTCATTATAACAAACTCAAAGCCAATGGCCCAGATTGCAGCCACTCCCACCAGGAACAAACCAGGCTGTAAGAGGTTGGGAATTAAACTAATGGATGTCCTTTACCACCACAAATCCCAATTCCTTCCCAGGGTGTCTCAATATTAACTTGCTCTTTTGTGCAGGTGAGCAATATAACTGCAGCAAAGGAGCAGGGGTCCTGTTTTAAATATGCAGGTCAGATCTGATGATGTCAACAGGACTCAATCTGTGATATCCACTTGAGGCTTGAATGGGGGAGTGACAGTACTGGCTCCCTCTTACAGAAAAACCTGCTGGGAACTGGATCCAGGGCAAAATAAAACTGGCAAGTGAGTTTGGGATTTGTATTTCTGTTAGAGGATGGCCGAGTTGTACTATTGAGTTGATCTACAGACATTTCTTGGGTGGAAACATTGGGAAGAATTTTCCTCCCATCGGGAGGGAAGTGCAGGAGCGAGCACGGGCAGGAGTGCCTCTGATTGACGTCCCTGATCGGGGGCGTGCTGCCATTTTACGTCCACCAGGAAGTGCTATGCACTCCCTGCATGGGCGGAGGGATTCCCTAAACCGGGAGTGCGCTCTTTCATGCATGCACACGAAAGAGCGCATTCATCTCCCTGAGGCAAAGTGCTGCCTTGGGGAGATTGGTGCCAAGTTTAAAAATAGTCAATGGACATTTGACAAAATCAAAGCTGACCTGTTTGTGTTTCAAATTCCACGTTTCCATCTACCCCCGATAACCTTTGATTCCCTTGTCTAACAAGAATCTATCTACCTGCGCGTTAAAAGCATTCAAAGACCCAGTCTCTTCCACCATCTGAGCAAGAGAGTTTCAAAGTCGCACAACTCTCCGAGAGAAAAAAATTCTCCTCATCTCTGACCTAAAAGGGCAATCCCTGATTTTAAAACAGTGCCCGCTTGTTCTGGACTCACCCACAAGTGGAAACATCCTTTCACCATCCACCTTGTCAAGGCCGTTCAGGATCTTATATAATTCACCCCTCACTCTTCTAAACTCCAGTGGAACCAAACCCACCCTGTCCAACCTATCCTCATAAGATAAATGACTCATTCCAGCTATCAATCTAGTAAACCTCCTCTGAACTGCCTTCAATGCATTTACATCCTTCCTTAAATGAGGAGACCAGAATTGCACACAGTATTTGAGGTACGGTCACTAATGCCCTGTATAACTCAAGCATAACATCCTTACTTCTATGTTCAATTCCTCTCATAGTAAAGAATAGCATTCCATTAGCCTACTTAATTACTTACTGTGCCTGCATACTAACTTTTTGTGACTCATGCACTGGAACACCTAGATCCCTCTACACCTTAGAATTCTGCAGCCTTTCTCCATTTAAGTAATGCTCTGCTTTTTAATTCTTCCTGTCAAAGTGAACAGCTTTGTATTTTCCCACCTTATACTCCACATGCCAGATCTTGCCCACTTATTCAACCTATCTATATCCGTTTGTAACCTCCTTATGTCCTCTTTACAACATAATTTCCTCCTTAGCTTTGTGTCATTTGCAAATTTATCTACCATGCCTTCACTCCCCTTATCTAAGTCATTGATAAAATTGTAAAAAGTTGAGGCCCCAGCACAAACCACTGCAGGACTCCACTCGTCACATCCTGCCAATTAGAAAAAGATCCATTTATGCATACTGTCTGTTTTCTGCCAGCCAGCAGAAAAGCTGGATAATACAACTGAGCGCCTGGCTGAATACAGAAGTTTCAGAGAGGAAGTGGAAAAGCAAATAAGAGAAGCAAAGAGAGAGAATGAAAAGAGACTGGCAGCTAACACAAAAGTCTTCTATAGGCACATAAATTAAAGCGCGATAAGAGGAGGAGTAGGTCCGATTAGGGACCAAAAAGGGGATTTACACATGGAGGTAGGAGGCATGACTGAGGTAGTAAATGAGTACTTTACATATGTCTTTACCAAGGAAACAGATGTTGTCCAGGACATGGTAAATGAGGAAGTAGATCAGACGCTTGAAAAGTTTAAAACTGATAAGGAGGAGGCATTGGATAAGCTGTCTCTATTTAAAGTCGATAAGGCACCAGGACCGGGTAAGATGCATCCAAGGATACTGAGGGAATAGGAGTGGAAATTACGGAACCACTGGCCCTAATTTTCCAGTTTTCCTTAGATTCAGGAGTGGTGCCAGAGGACTGGAAAATTGCAAATGATACACCTTTGTTCAAAAAGGGCGTAAAGATAAGCCCAGCAATTACAAGTCAGTCTGTTTAATTTCAGTGGAGGAGTAACTTCTAGAAACAATAATTTGGGACAAAATTAATAGTCACTTGGGCAAATGTGGGTTAATTAAGGAAAGCAAGCATGGATTTGTTAAGGGCAAATTTTGTTGAACTAACTTGCTTGAGTTTTTTGAAGAGGTAACAGAGAGGGGTGATGACAGTAATGCTGTTGATGTGGTGCGTGTGGACTTCCAAAAGGCATTCGATACAGTGCCACACAACAGACTTGTGATCAAAATTATAGCTCTTGGAATAAAAGGGAAACCAACAACATGAATAGGAAATTGGCTGTATGACATAAAATGGAGGGCAGCGGTGAATGGATGCTTTTTGGATTGAAAGAAAGTTTGTAGTCGAGTTCTCCAGGGGCTAGAGTTGGGACCCTCGCTCTCCCTGATATATATTAATGACTTCGGTGTACACGGCACAATTTCAATATATGTGGCTGATATAAAATGTGGAAGCATTGTGAGCTGTAAGGAATATAGTGTAGAAATTCAAAAGGACTTAGAAAGGTTAGTGGAATGGATAGAAAAGTGGCTGATGAAGTTCAATGCAGAGAAGTGTGATGTGATTCAAGAGCACAGAAAGACAACATAAAATATTGGTTATAATTCTACTTGGGGTGCAGGAGCGGAGGGACCTGGATGTATATGTGCATAAGTCATTGAAGGTGGCAGGAGAGATTGAAAGCAGGTTAATAAAGCATTCAGTATCCTAAGATTTATTCATAGGGGCACAGAATGCAAAAGCAAGGAGGTTATGTTAAACCTGTGTAAAACACTGGCTCAGCCTCAACTGGAGTATTGCATCCAGTGTCACACTTTGGGAAAGATTAGAGAGTGCAGAAAATATTAATGAGAGTCGTTCCAGGGATGAGTGACTTCAGTCACGTGGATAGATTGGAGAAGTTGGAACTGTTTTCTTGGAGAAGAGAAGGTTGAGAGGCGATTTAAAAGAAGTATTCAAAATCATGAGGGGTCTGAACAGGGTAAATAGGGAAAAATTGTTCCCACTGGTGGAAGGATCAAGAATGAGAGGGAACAGATTTAAGATAATTGGCAAAAGAAACAATGGAGACATGAGAAACCTTTTCACGCAGTGAATGGTTAAAATATGGAATGTGAATCCTGATAATGTGGTGGAGGCAGGTTCAATTGAGGCATTCAAGAAAGAATTGGAATATTATCTGGAAAGAAAGAATGTGCAGAGTTACAAGGAGAAGGGGGGGAAATGGCATTAGGAGAGTTGCTCATTCAGAAAGCCAGTGCAGACATGATGACCTGAATGGCCTCCATCTGTGCTGCAACAATTTTGTAATTCTGTGAAGTCAAAGCTAAAGGTACTATATCTGAAATCATGAAAAACTCATAGCAAATTAGATGAATTAATAGCACAGGTAGAAAATAATAGGTTTGATATAATGGCCATTATGGAAACATATGGCTGCCTAGTGACCAAGGTTGTGACTAAATATTTCAGGATATTTAACTTATAGAAGATATAAACAAAAGGGACAAGGAGGTAAGGTGGCCCTCATAATAAAGGATTGAATAGACAGTAAAGAGAAAGGGTCTTTGCTCAGAAAATCAAGAAGTGGAATTAGATTGGGTAGTGCTAAGAAATGATAAGGGGCAGAAAACATTGGTGGGAGTTGTTGACATGTTCCTAACAGTAGCTGTAGTGTAGGGAGAGCATAGATCAGAAAATTAAAGACGTATATAATAAGGCTACTGCAGTAATCACAGGGGACCTTGATCCTCATATAGACACAAAAAACTATCCAGAAATAATAGGGAACTAAGGGTCCAGCAAGAATGAAGAACTTAGAGAAATCAGTACAGGTAAAGAAATAGCACTGGAGAAAAGTGCTGACAATTTCCTGGACTTGACAATATGCGTTATTGGTCTTTAAAAGAGGTAGCTACAGAGATAGTGAATTTGGTCTCCCAGAATACCTGGGATTCAAGAACACTTCCCAAGATTAAAAGCTAGCAAATATAACCCCTCTATTTAAGAATGGAGGAAGAGAGAAAATAGGCAACAATAGGCCAATTAGCTTACTATCAGTAGTTAATGCTACAATCATATTATTAGCAATGTGGTAGCAGGTGACTTAGAAAATCATAATATGATTAAGGAGTTTAAACATTTATTTATGAAGCGGAAATTGTGTTTCACAAATTTGTTTGAGTCTTTTGAGGATGTATTGGGGAGGTTAGATAAGAGAGAAGCAATGGATTTACTGCATTTTGTTATGAGCAAGTGAGGACGACTGAGTTGACTCCACTCCTGTTCAGCCCCCTCGGGTGGGCGCAATAAAGGTTTTAAATTTATTTCCCTGTAAATGCCTATTCCAATCAAAAATGTATTTATTTGTTAATAAGAAGCCAATCAAAGTAGGTTTTCTTGAGTCAAAGAAAGAGTAAGTTTATTAATTACTAAACTGGAGAAAAATAATAAAGATGTGACGACACATGCATATAGATATCAGAAGTAAGGAAGTTAGAGTCCAATAAAAAGTTAAAAGAATGAACGATTAAGTTCTTTGTTTACCTTTGAGGTGTGGATTGTTGAATGTTGCAGCTATTTGAAGTTAGTTGGTTCCCTGTAGAAGCCTGGAGTTGGTTCAGGTCTGCACTTGGTGGAAGACAGTCTTTTAGCTTCAGAGAGAGAGATATCTTTACTGCTCTCTTCCAGCAATGTTTTCAGGTAACTATGGTTTTTTCCCCTCCTCCTCCTGATTCTGCCCGACAGAATCAGTTTCTAAAATGTTACGACCAGTCCCTGGGTGAGGTCCCCCAATTTGTTATGATCCTGGATGAGATACCCCAAATTATTATGCCCCCAGTGAAGAGGGATCAGCTGGCTCCCCTTCTTTATTCAGCAACATTGGTTGGTCGCAACATTTAAAATTTAAAAAAGATCCCTTCCCTTGTGGATGTCTTTCCCCAATCCAAATGTATTTATGTTTTAGAAGGAGCCAATTTAAGCAGGCTTTTATGAGTCAAAGAATGAGTACGTTTATTAGTTATTAAAAAACCCAAGAAAAAAATAAAAACGCAACACACATACACATAGATTAGAAATGCAAAGTTGAGTCCAAAAATAAAAGTTAAAAAAGATTTATGAATCAGTCCTTGGCTTGTCCACGAGATGTAGATGGCAAAAGGTTGTGGCCGTTAAGTTGGGTAATTCCGGTAGAGCTGGCTTTGACAGTTGAGCAGTTGGTTTGGAGGCAATTGGTTCTGCAGGTTCGCTGAAGGAGTGTCCTGTTTCCTTTTTGACTGTGGCTTTGTTGACTTGCCTCCAGCAACAGAGAAAGACTTTTTTTACCTGCAAGCTGCAGGGATGCCTAGTTGATGTTTTTCAGCTGTGCACTTCGCAGCACATACTAGCACACCAGAACTTGAACACCAGGGGCAGAATTTTTGCGTCGGCAACTGGGGTGGGGCCCGCTCACCGACATGTAAAATGACACGTGGTAATGATGGGCATGCGCCCTGACATCATCGCATGTCATTTAGATTTCCAGATCGGCGGGCACGCAGCCAACTTGGCTGTGTGCCCGCTGAACTGTCAAAGGCCTATTAAGGCCTGTTAAAAATTAATTAAAATTATTAAATGAGCTGCCCACCCAACCTTAAGGTTGACAGGCAGGCAAAGAGCCCAGGCAGCCTTTGCATTTTTCATGGAACCTCATCCACAGGCAGGATGAGGTTTCATGAAGTTTTTATAAATTAAATGAAGTTTATCGTTAATGTTCCTTGATATGTCCCAGCTCATGTGACACTGTCACATTGGGGGACATGTCTTAAAATATTTTCTTTCCTTTATTTAGCTTTTAAGAACTTTAACTAATCTCCATGCCTCAGGGAGATTTCTGCGCTCCTTCGCGCACATGCGTGAAAGAGCACAGGCCCCGATTCAGGGAAACCCCCCCTGCCTGCCTGCACAGGGAGCGCACAGCACTTACGAGTGTGTGTCACGCTGGGCGGACCTTAATTGGTCCACCCGAGGACCCGATCGGGGGTTCCCGCCCCCGCCCGCCCCTGCACACACCCCCCAACGGGGAGGAAAATTCTGCCCCAGAACTAGCACACACAGACCATGTTTTCAGCTGGCTTTTTAACCCCTTTTCTTGTTTATTCCTGGAAGGGCAGAAAACAAACATGTCTTTCGCCCAGTATCTGCTTTCTTTCAACTCAGATCATTTCCACATTCTGAGATACAACTCAACAGGATATGGTTTCTTTTGAGATGTTAACCAGTCTGCAACCACAGGAGATTGGAGTTTTGCATTGCTTCTCTCCGTCATCTGAAATAGGTCTTGACACCGTTTAGGTGTGACATTCCATGTTTTCTGAACTAGTCGCTCAAGTGTAATCCATGTAAAGATTTTCCAGCCAGTGGTTACTTTACATGCTCAGCCAGCTGTTGCTTTTATGCCCTTTTTAAAAAAACACATGTCTTCCTCAAAAAATTCATTATGCTTGTAAGTAATTTGGGCTGTGACCCCCTGTCATGACAAAAAATCCTATCTGTTTATTCTCAGAAAGGAATTTGATCAGCACAGCTTGCAGTCATTGTTGCAGACCAAGTAATCCCATTTTTTGACCTTTCATCTCTGAAACCTTTGACTCATTTCAAGATAGAAATGAACAGGAAATGGCATTATTTCAATCTCCACAGGTAGTTTTGAATATCTGATGAGTATCTGCAGCTAGCATTTCCCATTCTCTTGATAGGACTACAGCTGTTCAAAGTCCAGAACTTTGCATTTTTAATGCCTTCTGTTTGAAGCGAACCTTGACACCCTCCAGATGTGAAATTCCATGCAACAGAACTGCAGTGCAATTCATGTAGAAACTTTCCAGAGAAGTGGTTAACTTACAGTATCAGATACCAGGTGAGTTGAGGCAGCCATTTTTTGATCTGTGCATTTTCTTGTATTTTTTAAAAACAGGTCTCCTTTAAACAGGTCATATGTCTGTGGCTAGCTGGTGGAGTTATAGTTAGAGCTCAGTCACAGCTTGTTGTCATCGTGACAATTTGGATTTTTAAAAATCACTCAATAAGGTGGTACATAAGTTTTTACAAAAATTAGGACTCGTGGAATGGGGGACAACATATTAGCATGGATTGAGGATTGGTTAGTGGGCAGACAATCACGGGGCATTTTTGGGTTGGCAAGTTGTAATCAGTCATTAAGCCTCAGCTCTTTTTGAATTATTCATTCATGGGATGTGGGCTTTCACTGGCTGGGCCATCATTTATTGCCCATCCCTAGTTGCCCTTGAGAAGGTGGTGGTGGGTTGATTTCTTGAACCACTGCAGTCCATGTGGTGTAAGTGCACCGATAGTGCTGTTAGGAAGGGAGTCCCAGGATTTTGACCCAGCAACAGTGATGGAAAGGCAATATATTTCCAAGTCAGGGTGGTGAGTTACTTGAAGGGGAACTTCCAAGTGGTGGCATTCCCAATTATCTGCTGCCCTTGTCCTTCTAGATGGTAGTGGTAGTGGGTTTGGAAGCTGCTGTCTAAGGAGCCTTGGTGAATTCCTACAGTGCTTCTTGTAGATGGTACACACTGCTGCTGGTGGTGGAGCGAGTGAATGTTTGTGGCTGGGCTGCTTTGCCCTGGATGGTGTCAAGCTTCTTGAGTGTTATGGGAGCTGCACTCATCCAGGCAAGTGGGGAGTATTCCATCATACTCCTCACTTGTGCTTGTAAATGGTGGACAATCTATACTAATAACTTACATGAGAGGACTGAGTGTAATATTTTGCTGATGATACAAAGTTAAGTGGGAGAGTAAATGGTGAGGAGACTGCAAAAAGCCTGCAGAGACATAAGGACAGATTGGTTAAGTGAGCAAGAGCATGTCAGATGGGATACAATGTGGCAAAGTGTGAAGTTATCCACTGTAGTAGGAAAAATTAAAAAAGAAAATTTTTTTGAATGGTGAGACTAGAAAATGTTTGCATTCAGAAGGACTTGGGTGTCCTTGTGCAGGAATCATAGAAAGTTAACTTGCAGGTACATCAAGCACCTAAAGAGCCAAATGGTATGTTAACTTTCGTAATAAAAGGTTGGAGACCAAGGGAGGAATCGTCCCAGCTTTGCACTAGGTGCAGTAGCGGGTGGGAGAAAGAATGTTTTACCTTACCGTGAAAAGCTGTATCATCCCAATCCTGCCACATTAATCATGGGGAACACGCCATTTCAATTGGAGGCAAGCTCTCATGTGCCCTCCAAGCCATCACCTTGCTGATTCCTCACGCCGGGCACCATATTTAAAGTGCAGCTGCGCACACACCTCTCAGTGCTTCCAGCCTAGGACTGCTGCATAGAAGACATGGCCGTGAAAGGCAAGAAGACTTCAGCCCCCTGATTCAGTGACATGTCTTTTGATGGCCTTTTGAATGCAATGGAGACCCACCATAATGTCCTCAATCCCTGCTCTTGTGCGAAGGCCAGCAAGCAATGTCATCAATCTAACATGGGAGGCGGTAGCAGTGATAGTCGGTGCCAATGCCTGGCAAAAGAGGGCAGCCACCCAGTGCTGCAAGAGGATGAATGGTTTCATCTGCTCCGCCAGGGTAAGTCACTCTTCTCATGACTCTCAACTCACAAACTCACAAACCCATCGCACATCCACAGGGATCTCACACCTCAAGGGACAACACCAGTAACTGTCACACACACCCTCACATCTCCATCAGGCTCACACCTTCTCAAGCTCACATCCTCATCCCATCCATGGCTCCACTCACCTCACAAACATTCCATGCAGTGCCATGCTTCCTGCTCACACACTGTCCATCTGTTTTCATGCAGGAGAAGCTGGCTCACAGCAGCAGGGAGGGGTCCCAGATTGGGGGCAGAGTGGCTCACATTAGGCCCCTCAGTCAGTCTGAGGGGCGTGCCATCATGCTGACTGGTGAGGACGTGGACCACGTCTGCAGTGATGGTGAGGTCAGCAGTGAGCACCCACGAGAGGATCCTGCACCAGATCATCCCCCACTCAACGTAACGGTGAGTTCCCTCTCTCCTGCTTTTGACTCTGCTACCAATTATCTCTACTTTG
The DNA here is from genome assembly GCF_017639515.1 of Carcharodon carcharias. Classification (NCBI taxonomy): domain Eukaryota; kingdom Metazoa; phylum Chordata; class Chondrichthyes; order Lamniformes; family Lamnidae; genus Carcharodon; species Carcharodon carcharias. Next base: position 115,385,445 of record NC_054475.1, read on the forward strand.
GTTCTCAGGGAGTTCTGCCAAGCGACCAATGCCCTCAGCCAGCCAGTCCCGCGCCGAACTGGAGATCGGAATGTCGCGCATGATGTTGGGATGCACGCCCGACGCCACCGCGCATCATTTTATGCGTTGGCGAGTGGGGCCCGCCCCCGCTCACCGACCCAAAGATTCTGGCCTATGTGTAATGATGTCATCTCTGGGCATGATGTTGTCTCCCCCCATCGTGCCACAGCGCTGCTGGTCTAGTGTCCAGTATTCTTGGCCTCTGGTAGCGACCACATTACTTCTGGTATGACTAGATTGTACACCAACTCTCAATAACTCCCTCTGTATAAATGATCTTGTCAGCTGTGTAATTCAGTATTGCTAAATCTTATTCTCCTGTTCAGATTACAGCGATTTGACTTGATCTACATGCAAATAAAATTGTGAACTTTGATCATGCCAAGATAAAACTCAGGATGAATGCAAATGTGTAAATATTTTAATTTTGTCCAGCAAGAAAGAATTTGCATTTAAATAGTACATTTTATATGCTCAAGACATCTCCAACTGCTTCATAGCTAAAGAATTACATTTGAAGCGTGGTTGTTGTTGTAATGTAGGCAGACACAGCAGCCAGTTTGTGTGTGAAAGGCCCCACAAACAGCAATGGGATAAATGAGGCAAATCTACAAGGAGACGTATAAACATGAACTCATGAGGCGCTAGATACAGGATGCCAGAACAAGAATCTTTTATAGTACTTGGTGGAATATCAGTAACATGGCTAAACCCAGAGGTTACAAATGAAATAACGTTTACTGATGAAGTCTAAAATAAAAGCAAAATGCTGTGGATGCTGGAAATCTGAAATAAAGACAGAAAATGCTGCAAAAATTCAGCAAGTCGGACAGCATCTGTGGAGAGAGAAACAGAATTAACATTTGGAGCCTGGAGGGCCCTAGAAGGAGTTTAATAGACTGTTAATTGGAGACAAGCGGGTTCCCAATTCCCCGCTCCTGCTCCCTCACTTTGATAATTGCATCATGTTCCAGAGGTGGTGGGAATAAATTCTGCTCTCTGGGAATGCGATTTTCAAGTCACGTCCACATACTTCCTGACTCCAATACAATTGAACATCCCAGCTTAGGTGTATGTAAACTCCCAACCAGGTTATCTTAAGAAGGGGAGTAATATACTTTATCAAAAAGGTAAGAAGGATATGTAAGAAAAAGTTTATTTTAGGGGATGGTCAGAGTCAAAGTTGGCAAATGTAATGGACAATGACTTCTTGATCAGTGTTTCAAGAAAATCACGAGAGACAATAATCATCTTGATGAGGGATTTGATGATGTAGAAAATGTTAAAATGGATGTTGTAGCACCCTGTGTTGTGTGGAGGCAAAGTAACCACTGAATAATAAAGTTCAGCGTGATCTGGGAGTCACAAATATGCAAAACTAGGAGCCAGGTGTATAAGTTTAAAGGGGGAAAATTCAATGAAATTAGGGGATAACCGAAACCAATAAATTAGGAGAGGTTGTTCATTATCACTTCAGTTGAAAACAAGTTTAACACCTTTAAATGTATAATGTTCCGATGTAGGATAAATACACATTCCCAAAATAAACAAGCAAATATACATGACCAGAAATGAATGAACAACCAAATTATAAATGATATAAAGAGGAAAAATAACATATACAAATCCTGCAGAAAGAAATGGGAGGGGGCTCACTGGATTACATTAAAAAATGGAGAAAAATGTTAAAAGGCTAATCAGACAGGCAATGCGAGATGAGCGCAAAATACTGCGGATGTTGGAAATCTGAAACAAAAACAGAAAATGTTGGAAAAAACTCAGCAGGTCTAACAGCATCTATGGAGAGAGAAACAGAGTTGACAGTTTGAATTCATATAGCCCTTCTTCAGGGCTACAGAGAAGTAGGAATGTGATGAAATTTATACTGTTTAAGGGGGGTGGAGCAGGTGAAGCTGGAAAGAAGGCCAGTGATAGGTGGGGGCAAAGAAGAGATTGACAAAGATGTAAAGAACAAAAAGACAAAGGGAGTGTCAACGGTAATAGTAAGAGCTAAAAAAGATGCTGATAGTGGCAAAGGCAAGAAAGCAGAATGTGATAATTGCAGGACAAGGGTAAGCACTCTGAAAGAACAACACGAACAAGGAACAGATGGCCCTTTTGGGGGTGGGGTGGGGAAGGGGGTGGCAGTGGTGATAACGGATCGGAAATGGGGTAAAAAAGAGGGATAAAAAAGGGGATACAACAATGAAAAAATTAATAAAAATGAATAAAATAAAAATAAGTGGATTAAAAAAAAAATTTTGAAAAAAGGATTAAAAAGGGGTTAAGATGGAGGAGAGAGTTCATCATCTGAAGTTGTTGAACTCAATGTTAAGTTCAGAAAGCTGTGAAGTGCCTAATCGGAAGATGAGGCGCTGTTCCTCCAGTTTGCGTTGGGTTTCACTGGAACATTGTAGTAGGCAGATGGACATGTGGTCATGAGTGCAGGAGGGGGTGTTGAAATGGCAAGCGACAGGGAGGTCTGGGTCATGCTTGCAGACAGAGCGAAGGTGTTCTGCAAAGCAGTCATCCAGTCTACATTTGGTCTCTCCAATGTAGAGGAGACTGCATTGGGAGCAGTGAATGCAGTAGACCAAATTGAAGGAGCTGCAAATGAAGCGCTGCTTCACCTGAAAGAAGTGTTTGGGCCCTTGGACAGTGAGGAGGGAGGAAGTAAAGGGGCAGGTGTTGCTTCTTCTGCAATTACATGGGAAGGTGCCTTGGGAAGGGGATGAGGAGTGGACCAGGGTGTCCCGGAGGGAACGGTCCCTATGGAATGCTTACAGTGGGGGTGAGGGGAAGATGTGTTTGGTGGTGGCATCATACTGGAGTTGGCGGAAATGGCGGAGGATGATTCTTTGGAAACTGGTGGAGTGAAAAGTGAGGACAAGGGGGACCCTATCATGGTTCTGGGAGGGAAAGGAAGGTTTGAGGGCAGAAGCCCTGTCAACCACTGTGGGTGGAAACCTTGGTTAAAGAAGAAGGAAGACATCAGATGCGTCATTTTAGAAAGTGGCATCATTGGAACAAATGCGATGGAGGCGAAGGAACTGAGAGAATGGGATGGAGTCCTTACAGGAAGCAGGGTGTGAGGAGCTGTAGTCGAGGTAGTTGTGGGAGTCGGTGGGCTTGTACTGAATATTGGTGGACAGCCTATCACCAGAAATAGAGACAGAAACCTCAAGGAAGGGAAGGGAAGTGTCCTGCTTCACCCCGCTTAAACAGCATAAATTTCATCACATTCCAATTCTCTGTAGCTCTGAAGAAGGGTCATACAGACTTGAAGCGTCAACTCTGTTTCTCTCGCCTCAGATGCTGTTAGACCTGCTGAGTTTTCCCAGCATTTTCTGTTTTTGTGTTGAATGAGAGATGAGCACTGGATTTCCGCACCCAAGAACTGGAAGGTTGGGGCCGGATCAAAAGTTAAAATTTTAAAGAATCTCAAATCTTACCTCAATCCACCTCCAACTCGCCTGCTTCTAGGTTTAATGGAGGTGGGTTGGCAATTTAAAAGATTTTAATGAGGCTGACACTCTGCTCCATAGGATTTAACTATGGTATGCTGGTTTTCCTAGACCTTGGGGAACCCAACAGCTTGCAGAAGGTGAGGACAGCTTTGGGGAGAAGCTAGGTATCTTTACAGCACTGCTTGTGGGCAAGGTGGAGCAGGAGTGAGTAGAGTCACACTCTATTCCCAGGCACTTCAACCCCTGCTCCGTCATGGTGCACATCCCCTTTTAAATTTGCAGGCTGGCTTTAAATAGCGCTGGCTAGCTTTAAGTGATGTTAACCTTGTATGAACTTGAGGCTCCCTGTTGAAGTGTGCAGCCACATTTAGTGCTGGCTTCGTGCTACACTCATTTAAATGAGCAGGCAGCACAAAGCTTGTGCACTGCCCGCATTGGAAGGAATGGGTGCATGGTATTCACTTTTGTCCCTTTAGGCTTTTCAACCTAGAAAGGGGGTACCTGAGAGATGCATGTAAGATTGTTGAGGGTATGGAAAACGTTACCCTGGAATATGACTTTAAAGTGCAGGAGAACTTGTGGTTACAGGTTCAAACCTGTAGTAATTATGGTTTTATTTAGTGTATAATGTACCTTTAAGAATAATACTTGTTAGGCAATAACACATTATCTATGGTAACCAATAGAAACATAATGTGGGCTTCCTCAGCAGTTAGTGTAGAGATAGAATTGAAACACACATGTAGTTGCTGCAGAGTATATTGTAAATAAACTTAATGTTTCCAACCAAGAAGTGTCTGCTGATCAACCCCATCATCAATAGTACAACTCGGCCACCCTACAACAAACTGGCGACAAGGATAAAACAGGGTTGAACAGAAGAAATCAAGTTAAAAAGAAATCAGCACTCTGTCTTGTAAGTGGCAAGCTCCAATAGTATTGAAGAAGTTATCCTTTCTCAAAATGCTACAATTTGGGAAAATCGATCCTTTTGAACTAGCCACAGACAATTGGTCTCAATACATAGAATGACTCACGTTCTTTTTTCAAGTGAATGAAATTACAGGAGCAGAGGAGAGGCGTGCAATCCTCGTGAGTACTTGTGGGAGCGAAACATACAGCCTGATTCAAAGTTTGATAGCATCCAGTGCCCCAGATTCAAAGAATTCCTATGAATTGGTGGACTTTGTGAAGGGTCGCTTTCAACCCAAGCTTTCAGTCATGATGCAGAGGTTCAGGTTTAACTCACAAAATAGAGCCCAGTGTGAGACAATTGCATGCTGCATGACAAATTTGAAACAACTAATGGAACATTGTGAGTTTGGTATGACTGAATGACATGCTCAGAGATTGTTTTAGTGTGTGGTGTGAAAGAGGACTCTGTTCAGAAAAGACTATTGTCCAAAGTGAATCTGGATTTCAAGAAGGTGCTAGAGATAGCACTGGCCATGGAAAGTGGTCTAAGAGATTCAAAAGCAATACAGGGTGTGCAAAATGGGGCCGTCCTCAGGAAGGAAACCTCAGCTGAAAGAGATGTGAAAAAGCAAGACTCAGCCAAGAAGCGGGAAACAGCCAAAGAATAAAGAAAGATAATTTAGCAGTGAAATTAAAAAATAATTTTAGTAGGGGTGGAAACAAGCAGACTTTTAGCGATTGGCAGTTTAAAAAAATCGAATGCTACTATTGCCATAGAAATGGTCATATGATGAGACAGTGCAAGGAATGATTCAAGCAGGCTTGTAAAGAAAAGAAGAAGCCCAAGAAATCCACAATGTAGAAGAGCCTGAAACAACAAATTCAGACATTTATTCATTTTTTAATCTGAAAGTTGGAAAGCCAGAACCAATATTCATCACAGTGAAAGTAAATGGCAAACCTGTTAGAATGGAAGTGGACACGGGAGCTTCCACAACAACTGGGGAACATACCTTCAAATATTTGAATAATGATGAACATCAATTAAGCTTAAAAGAAACAGCCACCAAGTTAAAATATATACGGGCAAAGATATTCAAGTAAAAGGCATAAACAGAGTAACTGCCCGTTATGGAAGCCAATCGGCAAAGCCAGTATTGAGAAGCAGAGGACCCCTCAAGTCTTCTAGGGTAGAATTGACTAAAGGAAATCAACCTTGATTGGGCACTGGGATTCCAAAAGGAAGCTAGATGTGTTCCAGTCCTGAAAAAGGAAAGTGTCCAATCTCTGACCTGTTTAGCACATACAGGTGATGAATCTAAGAAATTTAACAGTGAAACAAGTTCTTGTCGAAATGGGGCAAGCTCATCATTTTCTTCTTAAGGCAAACAACTAAGGGCATTGGCATTTGCAATTTGATTGCCCGGCCTATGTATGAAAAATGTATGCATGTGCTGCCAGAATTAAGGCCCTATTAGTATTTCCATATCTTATTTCTACGTGCTTACTTTTTTTTAGCACAGGCTTTAATCTTCGCCTTCTTTTTGAACAGACTTCTCTCAGATGCAAGCTCAACTTGTCTGAGCTCAGTGGTTGAGTCTCGCAAAATTTCATTGTCTGTTTGCTTATTGGAAAATTCTGTGACTTTTGCTTCCAAAGTCTCTTTGACTTCATTTAGCTGATTCTTCAGCTCTTCCATCTATTTTTGTATCTGTTGCTGCCTCCTGGAAAATTGAACATTGTTGTGTCTTCCCTGCCAACTCATTCTTCAGTTTGTTCAGAGAGGTGCTGAATTCTTTCTGTTTCTCTTCATATTTTTCCAGAGGTACAAACTTTGACCTGAGGGAATCTTGTAGTGTGTGAAGACTATTTAAAAAGGGAGGCAGAGAGAAAACAGGGAATTATAAACCAGTCAGCCTGATGTCAGTAGTGGGGAAAATTCTAGAGTCCATTATAAAAGATTTAATAGCTGAGCACGTGGATAACAGTGGCAGAATCGGACAGAGTCAGCATGGATTTATAAAAGGGAAATCATGCTTGACAAATCTATTGGAATTTTTTGAGGATGTAACTAGTAGAGTTGATTAGGGGGAGCCAGTGGATGTGGTTTATTTGGACTTTCAAAAGGCTTTCAATAAAGTCCCACATAAGAGATTGGTGTGTAAAATTAAAGCGCATGGGATTGGGGGTAATGTTTTGAGAGGGATGGAAAATTGGTTGGCAGACAAGAAACAAAGAATAGGAATAAATGGGTCTTTTTCCGAATGGCAGGCAGTGACTAGTGGGGTACTGCAGGGATCGGTGCTGTGACCCCAGTTATTCACAATATATATTAATGATTGAGATGAGGTAACTAAATGTAATATCTCCAAATTTGTAGATGACACAAAGCTGGGTGAGAGCGTGAGCTGTGAGGAGGATGCAGAGATGCTTCAGTGTGATTTGGACAAGCTGAGTGAGTGGGCAATTGCATGGCAGATGCAGTATAATGTGGATAAATGTAAGGCTATCCACTTTGGTAGCAAAAACAGGAAGGAAGATTATTATCTGAATGGCTATAAATTGAGAGAGGGGAATGTGCAACGAGACCTGGGTGTCCTTGTACACCAGTCACTGAAAGTAAGCATGCAGGTGCAGCAGGCGGTAAAGAAGGCAAATGGTATGTTGGACTTCATAGCAAGATGATTTGAGTACAGGAGCAGGGATGTTTTGCTGCAATTATACAGGGCCTCGGTGAGATCACTCATGGAATATTGTGTGCAGTTTTGGTCTCTTTATTTGAGGAAGAGTGTTCTTGCTATCAAGGGAGTGCAGGGAAGGTTTACCAGACTGATTCCTGGGATGGCAGGGCTGACATATGAGGATAGATTGAGTCAGTTAGGATTATATTTGCTGGAGTTCAGAAGAATGAGGGGGGATCTCATAGAAACCTGTAAAATTCTAACAGGACTAGACAGGGTAGATGCAGGAAGGATGTTCCCGATAGTGAGGGAGTCCAGAACCAGGGGTCACAGTCTGAGGATATGAGATAGACCATTTAGGACTGAGATGAGGAGAAATTTCTTCACCCAGAGAGTGGTGAGCCTGTGGAATTCATTACCACAGAAAGTAGTTGAGGCCAAAACATTGTATGTTTTCAAGAAGGAGTTAGATTTGGCTCTTAAGGTGAAAGGGATCAAAGGATATGGAGAGAAAGCAGAAGCAGGCTATTGAGTTGGATGATCAGCCATGATCTTAATGAATGGTGGAGTAGGCTCGAAGGGCCGAATGGCCTACTCCTGCTCCTAGTTTCTATGTTTCTAAGATCTTTCAACAGGTTTCCTTTTCCCCTTTGAAGGTTGCTCACCTTGTCTCAAACTCTGTCATCAAGCAGGGTCTCTTCAAGTTCCTTCTGCTGTTCTTCCAGGTTTTGGCTTAAGACAGCTTCCATTTCTTCAGGTTTTTCACGTATGCTGGCTCTACCATGGTAAATTTCATCTCACGACCATGTCAGTCATGTCTAGTTTACTGGCTTCCCTAACTCATTTCCACCAGTGCGCATTGTCGTGAGAGGAAATTTATTATGGGAGAGCCAGTATATGTGAAAAACTTTGGGGAAGGATCAAAGTAGTTACTGGGTGAAATAAGTGCCATGATTGGGCCTCTACCTTACTACGTCGAGGTGAAAGGCCAGATCATCTGTTAATATGTTGACCATTTAAGGAAGAGAGAGGCAAATCACCAAGATTTAATTCTACCTGTGACCATGACCTGGTCTGTGTTTCCTGTTGAAGATACTCAACCCAGCGCTGACATGTCTGTTGTTCCTGTAAGAGATCAGGATACAGAACTCCAAGTGCCCACCAAAGCACCTGATGTTCAGGCAACTCCAGAAAAGGAGGTTCCTGACAAAGAATCTGAAGTTGTGGAGCTGTGATGTTCCACATGTACCAGGAAACCACCTGAAAGACTGAACTTGTGAATTCCTTACCCAGTGTAATATTATGTGATCTTGAAAAATATGTACTTGTAAATATATGTATAGCTGAGTTAAAGGGGGAGGAATGTAGTGATTATGATTTTACTTTGTGTGTAATGTACCTTTAAAATACTTGTTAGGCAAGATCACATAATCTGTAGTAACCGATAGGAGAGTAGCACAGGCTATCACAGCAGTCAGTGAAGAGATAGAGTTGGAGTTGAAAGCACACACATAGTTGCTGCTGAGTATATTGTAAATAAACTTAGTGTTTCCACCTAGGCAGTGTCTGCTAATCAACTCTATCATTAATAGTACAACTCAGCTGCCCTACAACAAAACCAGTAGCAGCTAATTTTAAAACTGATTTCAGGGACTGTTGACAAGATGTGAACGTGTGGAACAAACTTTCAGATACAGCAACTGAGGCAAAACTCTGGAATAATTTAAGAAATAATTGGATATAACAGAGGGCTGTGAGGATGTTGCTCGCTGTTTGAATTGGGAGCGACTGAAAGGCCTTCCTCATCTTTAGTTAACTGGTGAAATAATCATATAATCGGTTTTGTGGGTAGCTGTTTAGAATGAAATGTTAGTCAGGACACTGAGAGAGATCCCCTGTTCTTTTTATTCTTTTTCAAATGGTAACATAAGATTTTTAATATTCATCTAATCAGGCAGTTCAATGTTGCAACCAAAATACAGCTCCACCACCAACAAAGATACACTATCTTGGCGATGTACTAAAATGTCAACCTAGATTATGTGCTCAAGTTGTAAAGCTCAAAAGTAAGCACTCAGCTAATTAAGTCCTGTTCTCATACATCTCTTAGGGATTGGGACAGGTGCTATGAATTTACAAATGTAACAAAAGGTTAATGATTTTTGAAAGATAAGAGTTCAGGTTACAAAGGAAATCTTGACCTTGGATTTGGATTAGTATTCACAAAAACACAGTTATGGCATTGTTATGATTCCCAGTTGCAGTTACAACTGGACAAGCCTGATTCCAGGGTGGAACCCAACTTGATAGATCCAAGCTCTTAATTGTTTGTTTAGATACGTGGAGAGGGGCTACTGGACAGAATCACTGGAGTCAGCTAATGAACTTTTAATAAAAGCATAAAACATTTATTAAACAAGAAAAGATGAATTATGTTATAATGCACCTTCAGCAACAACTATACCTTTACAGATAAATACAGATTTGTAAGGATAACACAAATTACAAAAGCTATCTTATACTCTAATGATCACAGTAAGTAGATTCTATGTAGACCAATTGGCAACCTGTGGTCAGACACACCACACTGTGAAACCAAGTGACAGGTGCCACCCGAGACAGATGCTATGGGCCTCTCCTCAACTAACCCCAGATGCTTGTTACATCATGAGCCAACCAGTCTCACTGAACTCTGTCTTTCACACAAGGGTTTCCAATCTCCACTTTCCAAGAACTCGCTTTGGAATCTTCTCCAAAACTGACACTTTCTCTTAGACACATTCCAGAAGGATTCACCTCCAGGGTTTCAAACTCTCCTTCCACTGTTCCTCTCCCAGGGTCACCAGATGCATTTAGGCTTTCTTCCATGCACTCTCTATCACCAACTCTGCTGTCAACAGTACACCACTGCTTCATATGCTCATAGCATAGATTAACAGACCCTCAGTTGCCTCTTTGAATCTTCTGGCTTTTTACAAGTTTTTATCACTTTAAACTTGAAGGTTGGAGCCTTCCTCTCTGCTCCTTACTTTCATTTCCACAGAACAGGACCTGTTCTGGGCTCGTGTCCTTCCTTTGACTAGAAGGTCTTTTTGGGGCTTTCTCCTGTTCCACTCCCCTGGATTTTGGGGACTTTCGTCTTTAGCTTGGGATTTGCTACCTGTGCCTTTTGCTCCAGTCTCTCTCTGGCAGCTACTTTTAACCAACTTTAGCTTGGGACTGGCTATCTGCCCCTTCTCGGCTGTTTCTGCCTGGCAGCTGTCTTCAAAACCAACTCAAAAACTATTGTTTCTAGTTTCTTCTGCCTCTGTCTGTGGGAGGAACCTGCCTCTCTGGACCCCTTTTGCTAGGCAACAGCCCAGTTTTTCTAGTTCTGTGTTTGCTTAACTTCTCTTACAGTTGTAAACTCTCACTAGAAATGCAGGCACCTTTTAGAGTGAAGTTAAAACTCAACTTGACCTTTTCTTAACACACAAATGCAGAAATGTAAATCAAATGTAATCATTAAAGCTAAAACTCATTCCTAGCACCCACAAATACTGATATGACTTACCTAGCTATCTCTATTTTCTAACAGCATATTTCCAAATCTTTTACAAACACTACAGTGTCAGACTTCGTCATTTTTAAGTTGGTTTAGAAGGCAAAGTGTACATTATCACGTCAATGCTGTATATGTGGGAGGAAAAGGTTTCCTTTTATCTCCTCCTTTGGTACAACTTGAAGGCAAGAGCTTTCTGGGCCACTGTGTCGAGTTTTGTAAGTTACACGTTGACAGTATTTTCCCTTTAACTCTCTCCTTTGTATGATCTCCTATATCTGGCTAACTATAAATGTTGTCTAATAGCTCTTATGGAGGCTCTTAGATCTACATTGGAATTCTGGAATTGTCTCAGTGTAGATAAATAAGTGAACATAATGCACAATGTGAATTGTTGTTTTTAAGTAAATGACTTAAAATATAGAATGGTAGAAACATATTCAAAACTCATGTCTCTTATGTCAGAACTTGTCCGTTAGTAATTTTTCTACATTTTTTTTACTGGCCTAATTGATTTGTAATTGGGTCTTTCCTCCAGGATTGTATACCACTTGTTTATTGTGCTCCAGCGGAGCTTGTTTTCGACTTTGTTGAATTTGGCTCTTTCCTTTTTCAATTCCTCCTCCTCCTCTTGAAACGTCCGACTCTTCATGGTTCCATTGTTCTGGCGGCTTTCCAGTATCTCAGCCAGGTGGCCTGGCTATTTGTGACTGAACCAGGTTAGTGGATGCCAGCAAGTTTTTCATTATGAATGGTATTAAGACCCAGCCTGATCTTGTCTTCACTCCATGGGGTAGACATTGACTTTGTGTGATAGTGTAAAATGGAGGTCAGCCAGTTGGCTGCATGTTTTACCTTCTCTTCTGATTTTTATTTCCATTGAAGTCAAGATCTACCCCCATGTTGACATGCATTTGACAGTATGAGTGAATCAAGAGCAGGTGATTTTTATTTTTGCCCCCTTCTGTAGCCCAGGAGCACTGAGGTCAATTGTCTCACCTTCACTTCTGCCCAACTGAGATCAGTCAACTCAGCACAGATGGGGAAGCGAAGCTGAGATTTTTGAGCCTGCGTGACTTAGCCCAACTTTGCACAGTACATTTTTCCCTACTAAGCCCTTATTTATTGTGTTGTATTGCACATGTAAGGTAGCTGTAATTCTTGCACATATATACTACACTAGCAGAAATTACAATGATATAAACACCATTTTTTTTAACTAAAAAAGGATTTAGCAAATCTGCAATATTATGGGTGCTTAATACATGTCATTGCAACAAATCACAACATAAACTGTAAATATTTAGGAACATCTTAAACAGCACAAACCTCTGTAATCACTTAATTACATTGGTTATGCATGTTTACATTTTCACGTTGATTTGAATGAAATGACTAGTCCCCTGGTATTGTGAGACATCTCATCAGATCTTCAGGGAAAGTGGCACAACTCCATTTGGGGTGCACCTGTGAGAATTGCCAACTAAATATGACAATCAAAATTCTGCCCGTCCTCATCATTAATCAAAATGAGAACCACTTAAATTCCTTGAGATTTTCTATGAAAAACAGGCTTACAAAACCATTCCAATCAATAATTTTCAGAATTTGCACTTCCTTACTATTTATAACACATAGTTCTATTTTTCAGATATTTACTACAAGTATATTTAGCTTTGTAATACATTTATTTCACTTGAATTTTTTACACAGTTCTTTCTTTACAGAATTGCATTATTTATTATAGGTGGAGAAAGGTAGATCAGTATGTTTTTAACACATCTATCCCATTAGAGGAATTACACTTTGTGCAAAACATGAGCAAATTATAATAATCTTAAAACAGAAAGGAAGTAGAAATTACTGTTTTTCAGGTAATCTGATGAGGTTATTGAGATAATGAGGTGTGGAACAAAGCAGCTGTTAACCTAGATAATCATTCTAAAATGATAAGCAACTTACGAATTTGAACTAAAAAAACAGAAAGTGCTATAAAAACCCAGCAGGTCTGGCAGCATCTGCGGAGAGAGAAACAGAGTTAACGTTTTGAGTCCAATATTACTCTTCTTTGGAACTGAAGAGAAGTAAAAATGTGATGGATTTTACATTGTTGAAAATGGGAGGTGGTGGGGAGTCAGGCAGAACAAAAAGGAAGGTCAGCAATGGTTAGAGGCCATGAAAGATTAAGTAACAAAGATGTCATGGAACAAAAGGCAAAGGGAATTGTATGATTATGGTAAAGAAACAAAGCACTGGTCCAGAGTAAGTGTTAATGGCAGAATAATGGCAGCTCTGTCTGAAAGCAAAAACATGAAAACAAGATACAGACTGGTGCTTAGCAAAAGAAAAAAGCAAATCAAGAGAACAGCTTTCATGGCCTGAAATTGTTGAACTTCTTGTTCAGTTGAGAAAGCTATAAAGTGCCGAATCAGAAGATGAGGTGCTGTTCCTCAAGCTTGCGTTGAGCTTCCTTGGAATACTGCAGCAAATCTGAGCTTTACTTCAGATATAATCTAGGGCACAATGATGGTCCATACCCACATAAATGGCCTGAGCATCTTAAGCTTTGGAGTGTAGCTGGACTGCTTAATGTCCAATGGTGTCCAATCATTTTTTTTTTGCAAATGCAAAGTTTGCATCAATCAACAATCTTTGCATCCCATTGATGTATTGGACACTTTATTGTGGTTAGGAAACATGCTGCAATTTCCTGAAAATGTTCAGTGGAAGGGTGAAGTTGCACCATTTTATGCTGAAACATTGCTACACACAAATTTCCTTGATCATTTGTACGTCCCTCAAGTTATATTGGCTGACCCTCTTTTGACTCATTAATATACCTCTGCTCCACAAAAACCAACAAAGTGCAATTTCCTGCATTTATGCCAGCTCTGAATAGCTGTATAGAAATGTCCCAAATTTAGGAGCATTGGGCACCAACGTTATTAAATTTGGTGGGGTTTGTTTGCGTACTTTTAAAAATTTCTCCTTTCTGAGATCAGCATTGTGTTTTCTGCGGGAAAAATATTCCCCCCACTGGGGGGATGTGCGAGAGCAGGCACATTTCCGATCAGCGCCCCCGATCAGAGGTGTGCCGCCGTTTTATGTGGGCGGTCCAATTAAGGCTTGGCCAGCGTGACGTCCACCAGGAAGTGCTATGTGCACCCTGTGCAGGCGGCGGGGGTGGGGGATTTCCTCTGCCGGGAGTGCTGCACTCGAAAGAGCGCACTTATCTCCCTGAGGCCTTGGAGATCAGCTCCGAATTAAAATTTGCAATAAAAATGATAGAAAAATTTCTCTGACATGTCCACTCTGTCACATGAGTTGGGACATGTCTATAACTTTAATAAACCTTTAATAAAAAATTAAATACCCTCATGAAACCTCATCCCGCCCGTGGAGGTTTCATGCTTTTCCTGAAGACCGCCAGGGCTCCCGACCTGCCCGCCAACCTTAAGGTTAGATGGGCAGGTCAATTAATGATTTTAACTAGTTTCTCAATGGCCTCAAGAGGCCATTGACAGGTTGATGGGCGCGCAGCTGACTTGGTTGCGCCCCAGCCGACCTGAAAATGGAAATGACGTGGGGTGAAGTCGGGAGCTCCAGCTGACGTCATCCTGCATCATTTTACGTGTTGGCGAGCAGGCTCCGCCCCCACTTGCCAACTAGAAGATCCTGCCCTATGTGTTTGAATGTGTTACTTATGGAAAAGAAAAGCTTCCACAATTATATTTACCTAAGCTTGCTGTCCTTTATATGAATCAATGGCTGTTTGATAGCTTTAAACTTTAATTTTCATATCATCAATATGATAAGGAGGCACTTCAAGAAGAAAGATGGCGAATGTTCCACGCTTTCTAGAGCCCTGATTGTTTCCACTGATTTCTGCATGTTTTATGTCAGTTTGTGCATTAATTCAGGTGCATGATGATGAGATTCTCAGGAAATTTTTGGCATAAGTTGCCATTGGCAAGGTCAGCTTAGAGGCTGACATAAATTTTGATGTGATTTCCAGGTAAATCTGATGGAGGAAGTTCCAGTCTGTGGCCCCTTGTAGCTCATTATTCAAATCAATCCCTGGCATAGCTGAATGTAATATTTTTGCTACTGCATGCAGTGTTGTGTGTGAGAAAAAGTAGATGATAGAAATAATATAGTGAATAATGATTCACAGGACAGTAACTGGGATTTCTGATTACATCAACCTTCTTACAATTCATGTCTGAAGCTGAAATCAATCTGAATACCAAGGTTAGATAATAGCATTCAAATTACTATTGTTTTGCTTTTGCCATGACTGTAATGCATGACAAGATAGCAAACTTTTATTTCTTCAATTCGATTTTTATCATGTCTGCATTTGTTACATTCAAGGCCATATTTTGGCATTTGTAATGTATTCATAAGAAAGCACGAAACATTGGACATTGTGTTTGACTCATCAAGTTGGAGATCTACCCAACTTATTTATTCAAATGTTTTGAAACAAGGCTCTCAAAGAAAGCTAAGCAAAGCTTCAGACCTATTTTTTGACTCCATATGTAAAGCTAGAGAACTCTGTTCTACATGTTACAATGCCATGATGCCAGCCACGCAGAATACAACATGTTCATAAAATCAGCACAGAAGGAAGCCATTTAGCTCATTTTGGTCATGCTCCTTCCACTATTACTCTAGTACCATTTTCCTGATCTTTGCCCTGCCTTTTCATATTTTAGGCTTCAAATGTTTGTTTCGCTCTTGCTTAAATAATATGATTGACTTGGCTTCAAAAGATATTTGATGAATACATTTCATAGTAACTTTGTAGATTAAAAAGAAATTTTTAACTAATCCTCAATTTATGCCTCATTGATACTGACCTGTAGGAACAATCTTCTGTCATTTATCCTGTCAATCACTTTCACAATTTTGAACACTTTTGATAATCTCCACCTTTACCTTACTCTGTGCAGTGAACACAGCACATGGTTATCCAGGCCTCTCATCATATCAGTAACCTGTTTTGTAAGTTGGCCATGTGGCCTATCTTATCTTGAGTAATTCTGGTCAGGCTCAGGTAGGTTACTTCAAACTGCTGTATTAACACTAGATACAAGGTAGCCTTCAGAGTTGGTATATCTCTTGAGTACAGACTGTTCCATCTGCTCTCCAGAGTGTCTAGCACATGACTGCTGATGTTACTGTTACACCATGTGTTGCAAAAGTATAATTTTTGTTTTTTTGGTTTATTGTAAAGTAGGTTTTTGGGTGTGCATATAGTTGGGTCTGTCTGTGTGATTTACATTTGGGGGCAGGTAGACTGCAAGTTTGGAATTATCAAAAGAAGCTAGGTATAGAAATGTGCTTGAAATGCTAATGAGTAAACATGGATACTGGCTTAGCATGTAAGATGTGAAGGGAATTTGCATTTTTAGATAATTGAAGGGATTGTTTGGATTTCAAAGGGATGTTAGTCTGTTTACATCCAGCCAGATAAGCAAGGCTAAGGAGTGTGTTTATTTTTCCCAAAGGTTACTGACAATATTGGCAACATAAAAGTTTTTATATTACAAGATACAGTTTCAAAGGCATATGGAACAATAGAATTTAGACATTAATGAGAAAGAAATATAGATATAAAGGAGAACAAAAGGCTATGTGAGGAGAGGGCCATGTCAGATCTAAGAGGAGTGTGTGAAACAACCTTTAAGATGCCTCCAGCTGTTTGTGCATAAGTCTGCAATGTAAAGTAACTGAATTTGGAAAAGCCATTTGGAATTCCATTGTCAAGTGGGTGCTGTGTTAACTTACTGGTTTTGTTTTTGACTGTTGTCTTAAAGCAGCAGTGTGACTGGGAGTCAGGTTAATTAGGAGTTTTAGGATTTGTTATAATAGTAAGTAATTATAGTCTATGTCTGTGTTTGAAATCCCTCACTTTTTAAAATAAATATCTTAATTTAATTTTTAAAATCTCTAAATGTCTTGGTGAACTTATTACTTCTGAATTCAGTGTACACATCTTCTAATATATACAAATGACAAGACCAAGTTTCCCTTGTGGCTTTGGTCTACCTGGCATACATCATGTGCCACATCACAATATATGATACACATCACTAACTCATTACCATAACTATTAACCAATGCTAAAGATTTTACATGTTTCATGGCTTCCATATCCTTTCGATAATTGACTGCTCGAAATGGCACATAATATCCCAGCAACTTATACAAATTCATACTGACTTGGCTTTGTACTGATAAGCCCCTATATGTAAAACACTGGATTATATTTGACGTCTGTATGGCTTTTTCCACCAGCGATTTTGCTTATAAAAGTTCTTGCAACTGCAATTCTAGACCACTGTGTTCTTCCACAGTGAACTGTAGTTAGCACAAATCAGCTCCTGCAGTGACATGTCTCTGTACAGCTACAGCCCATCCTAACCTACATCATAGTTTGCCTTGTTCCCTGATTTGGAGCAGTTAGTAATTTTGATGGTATTCCCCCTATATCTATGTTCAAATCATTTATGTGTACAGTGGACAGAGATCCCAATACAACACCACCCCCAGCCCCCCCACCCCAGGGGCATCCCTGGATACATCTTGTCAACTTCAGAAACATCAATTTACTCCTTTTCTTTGTTTCCTATACTTTGGCTGTGCCTCTATCCATGCCTTCTTTTATGGTTAATACCATAGGGATTGGTGCTTGTAACAATTCTCTTATGTGGCACATTATCATGTATTTTTGAAAGCACCAACCACCTAATGTTTTTCTCTTTTCTCTCTGCTTCATATACTCTTCAAGGAATTTGATTAAGTTAGACAAACATGACCTGTCTTTTACAAACTTGTATTGACTGTTTCTGAGTATGGACATCACAAAGGGTGAAATTGACTCAGATTTGCCCTAAGTGCAGTAGTGAGTGGTAAAAAAACGTCATTATACTCGTCGGCCACAGCGGTGGGTTTTCGCACAGTATCCCATTCCCGCCTCATTAATTATGTGGCCACAGGAAATTCAATGTCTCTCTGGCAGACAGCTTCCAATTTGCCATCCATGCCTTTAGCTTGCCGCTTCCTCACACAGGGCGTCATATTTAAACTGCAGCCATATGCATACTTCTCAATGCTTGCTGCCCAGGACTGATCTGGTGAAGACATGGCCCCAAAAGCCAAGAAAAGTGCAATTCGGCATCCCTGGGATGCCTTCTGGATGCCATGGATGCCCAATGCAATGTCCTCTACCCCTGCTCTGGCCACAGGAGGCCCATCAGTGTCGACACTCCAGTTTGGGAGGTGTTGGCAGAGGTGGTCATTGCCTATGCTGCACACAAGAGGTCAGCCATCCAGTGCAGAAAATGGAGTGCCCGCAGTGTAAAGAAACCATCTCATCACTCTAGTCTCACACACTCAAGCCCATCACGCACTCACTGGCATCTCACTTACTGCCAGCTCACCACTCACTCTCACACACACCCTCACATCTCCATGTGAAGTGATCTCCTCTGGAAATTTTCTCCTCAGCCCTCACCATCTTGAGGCCACTTGCACAGATCATCACATGCCCCACACACATCCTGGGATACCCCTTTCCCCAGTACAGTCCTTGCCCTGCAGCCTCTTCCCTTCCCTGAGGCCACTTCTCTCCCTTACCCTAGCAAGCCCTAGTCCTGCAGCCGTTAAAAAGCCAACCCTGCCTTACAGCTGGCCTGGTAGGTAGAGACCTGCCGGTAAGCCCCGCCTGAAAGTGATGTGGTGCTGCCTGTGAAACCTGGCACTGATGACTGCAAGTGCTGCCCAAAGCAAGGTAGGCAAACAAATCTCGAAGTCCCAAGCAAAATGCAGCTCACCAGGTTCATGATGCTCATGTACAGTTGTGAAATACTTCGGCATGCAATCATGCCGATGTGCCCGGATGATCCAGCGTGAAGGGAATGATTCCGGCGGGCAGGGTTAATAACGAGTTGGTAAAGTATTGAAATTAGGTTCCTGACATGAGGTGGCAGGAAAAGCAGCCCGCCATTGAAGGGTGGAGCGGACCATCGCAAACTGGTTTTTGGCCTTCTTGCCATATTGTAGCACCCCACGCCCCCTCCCCCCGCCCCCTAGCCCGCCATGATGCCCAATGCCAATGAGGCCGTAAAATTCCTGCCCAAGTGTTGTTCACTAATGTTATAAATGAACTGAGACCTAATGGTCTATAGTTATTTCATTTATGCCTTTCCACTTTGAATAACGATGCAACAATTGCGAACTGACAGTCTACTGCTCTTATTTCCAAATAACTTTGGAAAAGCCTGATTCCTGCCTTCTCCTACTTTGGTACTGACTTCTTTGTTCAATGGAATATTTAGTCATCATTCAACATTTATACTCCCATGATCACCCTCAACAAAATATTTAACCCATCCTATTTATTTTTGTTGGGAATCTGATCTGCATCCTGATTACTCTGTGGGTGGTGGAAAAATATTCTTCAGATTGGTTGCTTCCATACTCACATCATCTACTTCTATATTAATATGTAGTCCAAATTAAATAGTCTGTTCTGGAAAAATAATGACAAGTTCAAAGCACTCTGTGTTATTAATGCCAGCAATTTGTGGCAAAGAAGAGATAGGCCATGAGTTGTGAAATGCTACAAAATGCAAGACAATTTGCATTAATCCACTGTTAACCTTGCAAAAATTAGAATGCACCATCAAAAGGCTAGTATTTCATGTCATGTTAATGGCATGATATACGGTCCCGATGTGAAATGTGAATTTGGAGGCTCAGAAAGAGAACAGTTTAAAACATGGGAGTTTCATTCCTGCGGCTTGGAAAAATATTACTTTTCTGTTGTGCCTTTCTTTCTCTTAACCCTAACTTGCCTTTTTATTTCTCATTCTGTATCTAATTTGACTATAATTCACTCTATTTCCTTCTCTGTTGTTTGCTCTGTCTCTTATTCTATTCTAAAATCTCATTGGTTAAGTATATTGACTGTTGGTTCTGTCATTGACCAGGGTTCCGGATGTCGCATTATCATTTTTCACTTCCAGCAATTTGTGATTTAAAATAATTGGAGTGGAAGGTTAAGGAGAAAAGTCAAATTCATGGGGTGGGCATGATAGGAGGCGTGATTGGACACAATCAGTTTCACGATGGTCGGAAGGCTGGTCGCGATTGTTTGCTTAGCCCACCGACAGCGGGCCGAGTTTCCCGCCATTGGTTGCCAGGAACCTCATTGTAATACATCAGCATGTCATTATCAGGCCATCCCGCCAGGCTCCTGTATCCCTGCTGGATCATCCATCCACATCGGCGGGAAATGTGTTTCACAACAGCAGAGAGGCAAAGTGCACTTGGCGGCCTTCACTTTGGGTGAACTGGAGACGAGTGCACAGCAACGTTCTGCAGAACTCGCCAGGGTCACCTGTTGCTTTGCAGGCTTCAGGGACTCCAGGGGGCCGGGGTTAAGTGCCACCCTGCCTCTGAGGCGACTTTTAAGGGTGAGGGGGAGCGGAGAGCAAATGCAGCCTTGCTGTTGAAGCGACATGAGTGGGGGACAAGTTCAGCCCTGCCTCTGAGGTGACTGGTGGTGGTGTGGGGGAGGGGGGAGTGTGCAAGGGCAGCCCTGCCATTGAATATAGTGCACAAGCATTCGGGTTGGGGGATAGGGTGGGCAAGGGAAGTGGCCATGTATTTGGGAAACCCATAGAAAGTGACCACTCCTCTGCACAGCCACATTGATATGATTGGGGTTGGACTCCTAGCTTATCTGCCCACTCAAGCAACGCAGGGGCATCAAAGTGCCACCACGTTTTCCGGATCTCGGGTTTCCCACAGATGGAGGGAGTGATTGACTGCACTCATGTGGCACTCAGATATCCATCGCTACACGCAATGGAATGCATCAACCACAAGAGGTTCCATTCCCTGAATGGGCAGCTGGTGCACGACCACCAGAAATGCATCCTGCAGGTGTGCGCATGGTTTCCAGTCGGTCACAAGGTCCCTGGAGTCTTCCAGGGTCCACAGACGTTGCGGGGATGGCTCCTGGAGGACAAGGGCTACCCGCAGAGGCCGTGGCTGATGACATCTGTGTGGCGGCCTCAGACTGCAGCAGAGCGACGCTATAATGAAGCTCATCCTGCAGCGCACAACTTGGTGGAGCAGACCATTGGGATGCTGAAGATAAGGTTCCAGTGCCTGAACCAGTCTGGTGGAGCCCTGCAATACGTCCTCAGAGGGTGTCACATATCGTCATCGTCTGCTGTGCCCTTTGCAACCTGGTGGTCCAACGGGGAGACGAGCTGGCTGAGGAGGAGATGGAGGAGCTGCACATCTCCTCTGATGAGGACGCCACTGAAGGGGATGACGCTGAGGAGGTTCTCAGAGGTGGCGATGACAGGGATGAGGCCATTGCATTGGCTAATCGAGGCAGGAGTGCTTAGAAGGCCCTCATTGTTGCTAAATTTGTGGAGGATGATGACAGCATGCAACAAGGTGACTCCATAGTTCTTCACATCGTAAATGTGACCGTTTGACTCCAGTCTGGCTTATGACAGTGCAAATACCCTCTGTGAGAATGCTCCTACTATGGAGAGGCAGTGGAGGCCCTAATAGTCGCCCGATTGCAGGAGGATGATGACGACATGCAGTGAGGACACTCCATAAATCTGCACACAGCCTCTGAGAATGCTTGATTCCTGTCTGGCCGAGGGCAGCTCACTTGCGCTCTGTGATCTGGAACATTTCATAGAGATGCAGCCATGAAACTTCCAAAGCATCAGATGCTTTGTCCTTCAGCACCTGCACCCTTCAAGAGCTGGAGCGCGGCATCAGTTGTCAGAGATGCAGAAGAGATGGGGGCCAGCCCCTCCTTAAAGGCGCTGACAGCACACCAAGAGAATGAGAGAACTCTGTGGTGCCTGCCCACTACATTCTGGCAGAAATGACGAGCACCACCGAGGTGCAGGTATCAGTAATGTTTCCAGGGAGTGTGAGGCCGGACCATCACTGTGGTCTAAAGGTTGCACAGAGCACAGGGAAGAGGCCCTGGATTGAAACACCTGCCTTTTATCTTGTGCAGAAAGGTCTCACATCTGAGTGACAAGAACACTTCTCATTAGAACAAGGAGCCACAGGCAGGGAGAAATTCTTGAGAGTTTATTGACAATAGTGAACAGTATGTACAAGTGATTAACACCTGTGCCCAGACTGCAACTAATTGTCCTTAACTTTCCTAACCTTGCCGCTATGCCTTGGTGCTCCACGGACATCCACAGCAGAGGTGGAAGCAGCCTACTGACTGTCACCCTGTCCGTGATGACTTTGGCGGGTGTCCTCTGGAAGGCTGAGACTGGGAGGGCCCTTCAGGGTCCTGTTTTGTGGCAGTGGCACCACGGAGCTGGGTCTGCTGAGATCACAGGAAGACGGGAGTTGGATGGGCTGGACACTCCCAGAGTCACCTGGATGGATGGGCCCAGAATGTACACCTGCTGATCCTCCTCCCTATGGGTGCTTGAGGGCCCCAGGCTGATTCCCTGAGGAGCAGAGGTAGCTGGAATGAGATCAAGCTGCCCAGCACTCCTCTCGCGCACACTGTTGGAGGAAAACTATGGCATCAGCGATGGAGTTGAGCCCGTGCAGCAGTGCCGGGGGAAAGTCCTGGACTTTGGCGGTTGCCACCCTACCAGTTCTGACCTCAGTGCATTGCAATGCCAGCACTATCACCTCAGACTGAAGGCGGATGGACTCCTCCGTCGTGCCTTGCAATCTGAAGAGTGCAGCGGACATCCCTTCCTGACGTTCCTGAGCTTGCCTTTGCAGCTCCAGCAACTGTGACATGACCGAGTCTAGAGGCTCATCACCTGACTCGGAATCAGCAAAGTTCTGGCCTCCAGCACAGAGTGCTGGACAGCTGGGAAGTCCCTGCCTCCTCCTGCTGTGGATCAGAAAGCGGGATGCCCTCACCAGATTGTGATCCTGGGGCTACTCTAAAGCTAGGTCCCACTGAGGTGTGTGTCTTTGCACTGGTGGAGGGTGAGGGTGAGCGCTGTGACGGGACTTCAGGGAGGGTGCCTTCAGATTCCTCTTCAGAGCTTGACTGGAAGCCCTGGGTCATGGACTCTGTTGGCTGTTTGGCAGATGTGCCTGTGAAAGCCAGGGGAGATAATTAGTACATGGCTGTGGCCTGTGAAAGAGGACACATCGCTCACAGCATGGTTGTCTGATGGATGTTGCACTGCTGGACCCTCACTTGGTAGAGCAGCACCAACCTCACCATCAGCACAGGACTGATCCAGATCATTGCCAGTCAGCTGGATGGCTCTGTTTTCAAAGTCTGCGAGGACTTTGATTTCGGGCATTCTGCCACCGGTCTACGGCCTCTCTCTGTCTTGTTATGTGCCAGCTTGTCCTGCATGGACAGAGATGCAGAAAGAGTAAGCAGCACACCTGCCAGGCCAAATGATAAGTGTGCCTGGCGTGTGCGGGTGGTGAGTGGTCCCATGGATGGGATGAGGACAATGATGGTGTGAGAGAGTGAATGGTGATGTCCCTTGAACCGGCAGTGTGTGAGGTCCCTGTGGATGCATGCTGGGTTTGTGAGTGAGTGCATTGAGAGGGATGAAAAATGTGACTTACCCTGGCGGAATGGAGGAGATCATTCATTGCTTTGCGGCGCTGGGTGGCTGTCGTCTTTTGAAGGGCATTTTGGCGCTGACCACCACTACCACTGCCTCCCAAGCCAGATTGGTCACATTGCTGGCCATCCTGCGGCTAGAGCAGGGGTACAGGACATCCCTGCGGGCCTCCATGGCATCCAAAAGTCGCTCAAGGGACCCGTCATTAAATGGGGGGAGGCTGCAGTTTTATTGCCTTTGAGGGCTATGTCTCCCAGGCAGCAGTGGTGAGCTGGAAGCAATGAGCTCTGCAGTTGCTGCTGGCTTTTAAACATGGCGCTCGGCATGATGCAACGGCAGGGTGATGGCGTGTGAACGAATGAGGACCTCGCCCATCATGGAAACGGTGTTTCCTGGGAGTGCATAAATAATGTGGTGGGCTCAGGATGATACGGTGTGAAAACCGACCAATGCTGTGAGCAGGCAGCATGCCGTTTTACCCGCCCGCTACTGCATTTAGCGCAAATTTGGGAAAATTCCACCCATGGTGTTTTACGCTGTTATTTGTGCCCTCCATTATCTTTAGGGTCTTTGCTATGAATTATCACAGTTATTCTCCCAAGTAACTCCATAACTGTGGCGAAGGATTGAAAGAATAGATGCGCATGGCTATTTCTGTGGATCTCCAGTGAAGCTGCAGTGGCAAACCCAGAACAACCTCTCCCCACCCTGCCCACTAGCCTCTCAGGAAATTCTGAGTCCAGGGACCTAGTGGTTTAAAGTGGATTTTTTGAAAAAGGTTACATGTAGCTCTGGTTTCCTGTAACCTTTGACCCTCTTCCTGTAACCTTTAAGTCATGTCCCATGGACAATTTTAAGGTGTTACCTTTTATTGCCCATGATCGAATGTGTAATTTCTTACCCTCAGAGTGATTGAGTCAATTTAAATAACCTAGCAGCAACTTTTATATTTTAAAATGAACAAGGTCACTTTATTTCTTACACACCTTCCCTGGAGGTTAATGAAAACATGACATCTCATTCACACAACTCACCCATACTAACACAATCACAAAACCTAGATACAGTTAAAGGTAAAACAGTAATTATAAAAATAGAACTGAACTCAATCTCTATTTTGGTGCAGACTTGATGCCTCATAGTTGAATTGTTACTTTAGCTGAACTGAAGTGAAGATCTCAACTGTAGATATTTCTCAGTAGTTGTGATGGTCTTTAGAGTTGATCAGCCCAGTGGTTGTTTTCACAGGTGAGCTTGAACATGAAACAAGTTAGAGGAGAACGAAAGGCTTAGGGTGGAATTTTCTGTGCCCCCTGCAGTTGGGTATCGTGGCGGACAATATAGCGGGAAGGCCAAAAATCGGCTTCGTGATGTTGTGAAACCAGTCTGCAATCGTCCGCTATGCTCGTCAATAGCGGGCCGCATTTCCCACCGCCGCATGTCGGGAACTTCATTATAATATCATTATAAACCCAGTTCACCAGAATCATCCACCCACGCTGGGTCATCCGGGCCATGCCCATGTGTTTCAGAACCGAACATAAGCGACATGCAGCTGGCGAGGTTTGTTTGCCTATCTTGCTTTGGGCAGTACTCACAATCATCAGTGCCAGCCTTTGCACACAGCACCACATCGCTTTTAGGAAGGCTCACAAGCAGATCTCTACCTACCCGACCAGTCGTAAGGCAGGGGTGGCTTTTCAATGGCTGCAGGGCTAGGGCTTGCTTGGGAAGGGGGAGGGGGGAAGTGGCCTCAGGCAAGGGAAGAGGCTGCAGCTCTAAAGCATTACTGAGGAAGGGTGGTATCCCAGGGTGTGTGTGGAGATACTTGTTGATCTGTGCAAGTGGCTTCAAGAGGGTGAAGGTTGAGGAGGAAGCCTCCAGAGCGGATGAGTCCAAATGGAGATGTAAGGGTTTGTGTGAGTGAGTGGTGATATTCCTTGAGCTGGCAGTGAGTGAGATGCCAGTGACTGTGCGATGGGGTTGTGAGTGTTTGAGATTAGAGTGATGAGATGTTTGCCTTACCCTAGTGGCAGGATGAGATCATTCATCCTCTTTCTGCACTGGATGGCGAACCTCTTGTGTGCAGCATTGGCACTGACTACCACTGCCAGTGCCTCCCAAGCCAGAGTGGTGACATTGATGGGATTCCTGTGGCTACAGCAGGGGTGGCTCCAACAGTGCCCAAAAGGCGTCCCAGGGATGTGTCATTGAATCAAGGGGACTGCAGCCTTCTTGCTTTTTTTGGGCCATGCCTTCTGTGCAGCAGTTCTGGGCTGGAAGCACTTAGAGATGTGTGCACAGCTGCACTTTAAACATGGTGCCTGGCATGAGGAAGTGATGAGATGACAGTGTGGCGGGTGAATCAGAGGCTGTCCGCCACTGAAACAGCATGTTTCCTGGGAATGCATGATTAATGAGGTGGGAAAAGGACAATACCACATGAAAACCTGCCATTATGGTCAGCGGGTAAAACATCCTCTTTCCTGCCCACCACTGTATTTAATGCAAAACTGGGACGATTCTGCCCTTAGTTTCTCTTTGAGGATATGGTAGTAGGTACTTTGCTGCTTAACTGGCTGCAGCAGTTGATGGATTTGCCTTTTAGACCTTCTCTCTCTTCTCTCTCTTTCTCTGATGGATTTTTGTCTGTGGGCAGAATCACCCCAGATTTGCACTAAGTGCAGTAGTGGGTGGGCAAAATGACGTTTATCAGCTGGCTGCAATGGCAGGTTTTCATGCCATATTGTCCCAAACACGCCGTATTTATTATGCGTTCCTGGGAATCACACCATTTCCATGGCGGTTGGGCTCTTGTTCCTCTGCCACGCTATCACCTCGCCGATTCATCACGCCAGGCACCGCGTTTAAAGTACAGTCATGCTCAGTGCTTCCAGCCCAGGACAGCAGCAAAGAAGACATGGCCCCTAAAGGCAAGAAGACTGCAGTCATCGAGCAGCTTTTGGATGCTATGGAGGCTCACTGTGATGTCCTCTACCCCTGCTGTAGCCGCAGGAGGGCAGTTACATTACCGCTCTGGCTTGGTAGGCGATGGCAGTAGTGATCAGTGCCAATGCTGCACAGAAGAGGTTGGCCATTCAATGCAGATAGCGGATGGATGATCTCATCTGTGCAGCCAGAGTATGGCAGCCATCTCATCACTCTAAACTCACAAACTCAAGCCCATCACACATTCACTGGCATCTCACTCATTGCCAGCTCAAGGGACATCACCATTCATTCTCACACACATACCCTCACATGTCTATCTAGCCTAATCTCCTCTGGAGGCTGCCTCCTCAGCCCTCACCACCTTGAGGTCACTTGCACAGATCAACATGTGTCCCCACACTCACCCTGGGACACCCTCCTTCCCCAGTATAGGTCTTGTCCTGCATCGTCTTCCCTTGCCTGAGGCCACTTCTCCCCTTCCCCAAGCCAGACCTTGCCCTACAACCGTTAAAAAGCCAACCACATACGGCTTATCTGGTAGGTACGGACCTGCCAGTGAGCCCCCCCTAAAAGTGATGTGATGCTCTCTGTGAAGCCTGGCACAGATGATTTCAAGTGCTGACCAAAGGAAGGTAGGCAAACAAACCTGAGCGAAGTGCAGCCCTCCAGATGCACACCTTATATATGCTGTTGTGAAACCTGTCGAACGATCCGGCGGGGAGGGGGCAGGGGATGAGCCTGTTGTCTGGCCTTATAATGAGTTTGCTGATGTATTACTATCAGGTTCCTGACTTCTGTTGGCGGGTAACGTGACCCGTCATCGGCGGGCGGAGCAGATGGTTGCAAGCTGGTTTCATGACATTGTGAAACCGATTTTTGGCTTTCTCACCATTTTTTTCCACTCACACCACTGAACACCCGCCGCCGAGGGGTGGGGGGGAATGGATAATCCCGGCCTGTGTCTTTGAAGATGTCTCTGAAAAGCAGTTTGAATTTTCTGCTAAATCCACAGCAGCCAAGATGGCTGCTGCATCATGTGACCTCACATTGGTGCCGAGTCATGGTCTCAAAAAAGGCACTGTGATAATTTAATGAACAGTCTGAAGTCTTCTCCCATCTGTAGTTTTTTTTAGTTTGACCAAAACATTTAGATTTGACAAGGCAAATTTGCATTTTTACAATGAAGGTGTCACTGGGGTTTCATTTATATCCTGACCACAACCACGGTGAGTCAATCTCAGAAAAGATATCTTTGCCCTCATTGTTCT
Source organism: Carcharodon carcharias (assembly GCF_017639515.1). Lineage (NCBI taxonomy): Eukaryota > Metazoa > Chordata > Chondrichthyes > Lamniformes > Lamnidae > Carcharodon > Carcharodon carcharias. The sequence continues at coordinate 115,412,952 of NC_054475.1, forward strand.
TTTGAGAGATAAGTTGGTTTAATCCACACAACCATCAGGTAGCTCTGAGGGGCCATCTTCATTTCCAATTTTATTTATTTTTATAAGGTAATCTTTGAAAATATGTCTTTAAATGTTTATAATATTTTCATTCAGGTTCTGACACACCTCCCTTCCACAGAGAAAAATGTAATCCTATTAAATTTTTTTTACATGTTTTTCATTCGAAGCAAAAGATAAAATGCTCTCCATACACATTTTAACTTTCATACAATCAGTTATCTGAATAAACTACAGTTTCTTATTGCATTCCTTCTCTCTTAAAAGTCCCCCACTTACATTTTATCAGGCGAATATTTGTTAATGTTAGTACACAAAATTTCAAGATTGGTGGCTTCGCTCGGCATAGGTGGTTCGGTGCAGTTAAGGTTTGCAAACAGTTCGGGACGCAGGCCGACTGTTAGAGCATTTCACCAGGCTGTTTCTATATGAAGATCTTTGGCATGCAGCTTGGACTGCTTGGGACAAGGTCTGCAAAGGTCTTAACACTTTCGTGGCCATGTCTGAAATCCAGGAGTTTGTAAAGTTGATGATTTGGATTTCTGGGGTATTTTTTGGTGATACTGGGTTTAGATCCCTGAGAGTTGTAGAAACTCGCCCTCTGCACCTCATCTTCAGTGGGCATTTACATTAAACTGCTGGGTTTGGTAAGATTTATGTTTTTAAGCTTTGCGAGTTTGTTGTTTAGGTCTGTGACAGCTGCACTCGAACTTTCCCTCTGGCAGTTATGAATGTGGTTTAGCTTTCGCACTTTGGTCACTGTGCGGACGAGCTGGTCCCCAATCTGTCCCTTGTCCTTTGGGACACCATTGCCCACAGGTGGCTGGACAGCTTCTGCTGCCCTGTGGCTCTTCAACTGAGTGAGGCATCTCCCTCACTGTCCGTTTGTCTGCTTAGGAAAGTTCTCTGTCCCTTTTTAAATCTGAAAAGAAGGTGTTGGCTAAACAGACCTCTGGTTCAGTCCCTTCATATTCTTTAAACTTTATGGGCCCCCCCCTTGACCCCTTTTAACTTTGCCTGTCTGGTTTTGACCTCTTTAAATTTTTTGGGTTCTATCCTGACCCTTTCTATCACTGTGGGCTCCACCATGCCCCCTTTTACTTCTGTAGGCTTGCATGGTCACAGACAGTGGCTTGGCTGCAGTATCTCCTATGAATCTTTTTGCATGCTAGAAGTTTTCTTTGATATGTCCTAGCTTGCAACAGTGAAAGGAAGGGCACGGTCCTGCTAAATGCCTGGTTATAACCTCCTTAATTCTACACCTGCCCCACAGCAATCGTCAAGCTAACTGGTGTGTAGTCAGTCTCTACTTTGGTGCAGGTCTGATGTTTCATAGATGAGCTGTTAATTTAGCTCAAGTGAAGGTCTCAAAAATGCAGAGATCTCTCTGGGCATATCAACTCTAGGAACCATCAAAACTACAGAGGTTGTTTACACAGGTAGGCTTGAAGGTGGGACAGGTTAGAGGAGAGTGAATGTGTTAGTTTCTCTTTCGAGATATAGTAGGTAGTTATTTTGCTGCTTAGCTGGGCTGCAGTGGTTGATGTCTTTCCCTGCCAGACCCTTTCTCTCCCTAATGGAATTCTGTCTATGTCTCTGAAAAGCAGTGTGAATTCCCTGCTATATTTGTAGCAGGGAGCCAAGATGGCTGCTGTATCATATGCCCTTACATTGGTGTCAAGTCATGCTCACAAATAAGGAACCAAAAGTCTTCTCCCACTTGTGATTTTTTTTGGCCAAAGAATTTAGATTTGACAAGGCAAATTTGCATTTTTACAATGAAGGTGTCACTGGGGTTTCATTTATCTCCTGAGCGAACTCACAGTGAGTCAATATCAGAAAAGGTATCTTTGTCCTCATTGTCCTCTTGAGAGAAAAATGGTTTAATCCACACAACTGTCTAGTAGCTTTGGGGAGCCATCTGAAGTTCCAGTTTTATTTAAGCCTTTGAAAATATGTCTTTAAAGATTTATAGTATCATCATGCAGGTACTGTGTCATGACACACGCAATGTAACCATTAGGAATGCCAGCCCACTCTTGCTTGGGCACTGTTGCTTTATGGTGCTTTAATAGTTTTGACTGTAGAAGAATTTTGTAAGTAATTGGTCATATTCACATAAAAAAGGATCAAATAATGAAACAATTTCTTCACGTCGGCCTAATGTTTCATTTTGACATTGACTATGTATAAGATCAAAAATACTGACTGGTGCTCCAATATTTGACAACCATCAATGCATCTGATGATCACAGTATTATGATTACAACACACAAAAAAATCAATGCATCACTGTATCAGTAAAGTACTTAAGATTTTAATGGAGATAAAATCAACATTGATACTTTAATGAGAAGGGGAATTAGGCTAATGTATATTGCAGCAGACTGGAAAACCATGATTAGGAGTTCAGAGAAATTATGCAGCTTTACCAATTTCTTATCTCATCACTGAACACTACCAGAAGAGTGGGACTGGCATGATGCCACAGGGTACAGGATGAGAAAAAGCTGGCAATCTCCACCCCCCCCCCACCCCCCAATAAAGCAGAATAAATCAGAAATAGTCCTGAGTTATATGGCATGCAAAAACAAGTAATTACACTGAAAATCCTTGTCAGTTCTGCTTTGGGTATACCTAAAATTCTTTCACTCATTTAGAAATTTGGAGTCAGATCCTATAAAGACCTAAAATTCTAAAGGACAATATAAGTGTTGAAACTACATGATGTATTATGTAGAGTCGAGAAGTGCTACATGTAATTCAGCGCGAAGGCAAGGATACTCACTGAGCAGTGCTTTTGTATGACACAATAATCCTATTGCATGGCTCACTGGGAAGCGTATGATGGAACTCCCAAGGAAAAGGTGATAGTGACCAGGAGGTTTCCTGCTGTCAGTCAAGCACCCTGACTACACTGTAGTCTGTGAATCGTCCTTTCCTGCAATGCTTGTTTGCTTTTAGATTTCCAAATATCCGCTCCCTACTTGCTGAAGTGGATGCTTTAAATTAATGATTTACACCTAGTGGCAAACAACGTGCCAGCTGTATCATTATCAGCAGCACAAAAGGAAGACCTTTAAAAATCAACCAGTGATGTAGACCAAAGCACAATCTTGTTGCTGTTGCTACTTGTTAAAATCACATGTATAGCTGAAAGATGATTCTGCACTTCAGACTAGCACATCACAAATTAAAAACAGGCCAAAAGTGAGTTGTAATAAGTCCATTTCTTCAGAGCTGCTGCCACTCTACTGCAATAACATCACCAGAAGTGCAGTGGAAACCGTGGTTACATGATTACATGAGGATTTCCAGCAAAGTTAGCAGCTCAGAGGAAATTCCTGGTCAATATTTCTGAACAAGCTACATCTGATTGGAGAACAACCCATTAAAGCCAAGATATTACTGCTTTGTCAACAAACCAGGTGAATTCCTCCAATTCCTCGAAATATCAAAAAGAATGCAATGCATCCACCTACTGCGGGAGACTGTTAGTAGACTATGAAAATCATAATACAGATATAGGCAAAGATTGAAAACAACAATAACTGTAACAACAACAAAAATTCTCATAAAAGTAAACTATCCCTCCTCATCCTTCTTGTCTTGCCTACAACCTTTGACACAGTTGGTCACACCATCCTTCTCCAATGCCTTACCTGCGTCATCTAACTGGGTAGGAGGGCTTTCTTCTGGCTCCATTCTTATCTATCATAGTGAGAGAATCAGCTACAATGACTTCTTTTCTCAGTCCTGCACCTCTGGTACTCCCCACAAAGGATCCATCCCTGCCCGTGTCCTTTTCTTCATCTACATGCTGCCCCTCAACGATAATTTCATTGGATTTATTGTATATAGGTCAATAGAAAGTGCTGATAAACTAAACAAACAAGAATGTGTTATTGCATAGGACTCCTTTCCAGCTTGATCGAAGACGACAGAGCAAACAAAATGGTGGAGCTGGATTGAATCCACAGAATATCTTGTGCCAAATGTGAAGAACTTTGAAGTGAAAAGTGCAAATGTTTGCTGACAAAAGGATAATTAGAACTTTCAACAGCCAGTCCACTTTATCAACAAGGCTTATATTGAATTCAGTCATCTATTTGCATAGTAATATCTAGCAAAAAAAAGAGAACAACAGCAAAAATGAGCTGAAAATGAGAGCAGAAAATTAGATCAATTCTGCGCATCTGAGGCATATTAAATTCCTGAGTGGATGTTAGGTTAAATTAATTCCTCAAAGAGAAAAGATAAACCAAAATGCAAACAGAACACGCACCACTGTGTACAAGAAATGCTGCTGGTAACTCTTAATGATTCGATCAAGTTATCAAAAAGAAGCTCTTTGATACTCATCTGGCTGCACTTCAAACAGTGTTCAAATGCAAAATGAGGAGGATTTGGGAAATTATAAACTCATTGGGTGGAAAAAAACATGAAACAACCAAATTAAGTAACACCACAGCAACAAGACTACTATCTTAAGTGATTGCCAAGACTGGCAAATGGAATTCTTATTTCTTTAAATAACTGAAAGCTGTTTTAATCTCAACTCAGCTTTTAACTTCCTACCAGCCTCACTCTTTGAAATAAAATAGCCAAAATGCAGCTCAAATATGGGAAGGTTTCAAAATGCGAGAATTTGATCACAGCTATTTTAAATTCGCTCACAGGCTAGCATTTATTGCCCATCCCTAATTGTCCTTGACAAGGTAAGTGTTGGCTGATGCTTTGAGCATGATGCTTTTTTTGTATGAGAAACTATGGAGTAGATTTTCTCATAAGCACATCTCAGTACTGTGAATGATATAAAGTAGGCTGTAGGCCCTCCTGAGTCAGCATAGTTATTCACGCTCTAACTTCAATTTTTGAATTTAATAATATATTCAGGGCAATCTCCCTATGTTCAATCCTTCAGTTATTGGGAGCTTACAGGTTACTGGATGTTGCTACAGGGAAAGGGCAGAACTCCCACATTCACAGATACAGCCATGGAGCTGCTGCTTCAAGAAGTAGGGAGAGCAGAGTTGCCTTAACTGGCACTTCAAGGCACTGTCTCCATAAAAGAACAGCCTGAAATGTTGGGCATGAGCTGGTATAATGGATAAATGCAGTATCAAACTCACAGATTACCAAATTAGAAGGATATTTTCAGGCTTGAAGGAGCCAGCCATGATAAGCCCATCCACAAATAGATGGACAAGGTACGCTTGCCACCAAGTATTTCCTTGCGCCCTGTTAAACACTGACTGCTATCCTATGCAGAGCACTCAGAAAACCAACAGCCAGTGAATACTTACCATGTAAGACCTAAATGCAGCAGAGAACAATTCTACCTGAAGTTCATAACTAAATATATTGATACAGTGGCAATGAAAAGGGATTCACACTGTGTTTTGAAGAAGTCATATTCGACTTGAAACCTTAACTGTTTCTCTCTCCACAGATGCTGCCAGACCTGCTAAGTATTTCCAGCACTTTCTCTTTTCATTTCTAATTCTAAGGTTATGCCTCTTTGTTCTCTACTCATCCACCAGAGGAAATAGTTTCTCTCTACTTATTCTATCAACTTCTTTCACCATACTAAACATCTTAATTAGATCACACTTTAATCTTCCATAGTCAAGGGAATGGCAGCCTGACCTAAGCAACTCAAATCATAGGCTGGAATGTTCCACCCTTGTTGGCGGTGGGCATCATGGCAGGTGGTGGGGACAATATGGCGGGAAGGCCAAAAACTGGTTTCATTTCATCGTGAAACCAGTTAGCCACCGTCTGCTCTGCCCATCAATGGCTGGGTGCCTTTCCCACCGTCCAATGTTGGGAACCTAGTTTCAATGCATTTGCATCTCATCATCTTGCCTGCTCATCATTCCCATGCTGGATCATCTGGGCACGTTGGCATGATTGCATGCCAACACGTTTCACAACTGAACATAAACGATGTGGACCTGGTGAGCTGCACTTCACTCGGGGCTTTAAGGTTTGTTTGCCTACCATTCTTCAGGAAGCACTCGTGGTCATCAGTTCCAGGCTTCGCAGGTGATACCACATCCAGCCGTAAGATGGGGGTGGCTTTTCAATGGCTGCAAGGCTAGGGCTTGCTTGGGGTAGGGGAAGAAATGGCCTCAGGCAAAGGAAGAGGCTGTAGGGCTAGGCCAGTACTGAAGAAGGGGGGTATCCCAGGGTGTGTATGGGGCACATGTTGATCTGTGCAATTGGCCTCAAGGTTGAGGGCTGAGGAGGCAGTCTCCAGAGGAGATGAAGCCAGATGGAGACGAGGATGTGTGTGACAGAGTAAGTGGAGATGTCCCTTGACACCTGCACAATGAGTGAGTGAGATGTCAGTGAATATATGATGGGCTTGTGAGTTTAGAGTGATGAGATTGTTGCCTTACCCTGGTGCCACAGATGAAATCATTCATCCTCTTTCTGCACTGGATGGCCAACCTCGTCAGTGCAACGTTGGAACTGACCACCACTGCCATTGTCTCCCAAGCTGGAGTAGTAATGCTGATGCACCTCTTATGGCCAGAGTGCAGGTAGAAGACATCACGGCGGCCATGCACGATATCCAAAAGGCATTCCAGGGATGCATCAGGAAATGGTGGGCTGCAGTCTTCTTGCCTTTCGGGGTCATGTCCTCTGTGCAGCAGTCCTGGGGGGCTGCAAGCATTGAGGACTGTGTGCTTGGCTGCAGTTCAAATATGGCACCTGGCATGAGGATGCGGCCAGGTGATGGCATGGTGGGTGAATTAGAGGCTGCTCACCAGTGAAATGGTGTGTTTCCCGTGACTGCATAAATAATAAGGCGAGAAGGGTTCGATGTGACATGAAAACCTGCCATTGCAGCCAGTGGGTAAAACATTGTTTTACACACCCTCTACCGCCCCTAGTGCAATTGTTGGGCAATTTCACCCATAAAATCAAAACTCTTAAAGCACATAAGGAGGCCCGTTGGCCTACTGTGTCTGCAGTAGCTCTTTGAAAGAGCTATCCAATTTAGTCCCACACCTCCAGCTTTTTCTCCTTAACTCTGTAATTTGATTCTCTTCAAGTACATACCCAATTGCCATTTGAGAGTTCCAATGGAACCTGATTCTATCATCCTTTCAGGGAGTTCATTCCATATCGTAATACAGTAACCATCTGTGCAAAGTGAGTTTGGTGCTACACTTATCCATTATACCAGCTATTATCCAACATTTCAGGCTGTTCTCTTATGGGGACAGTGTCTTGAAGTGCCAAATAAGGCAACTCTGCTCTCCCTACTTCTTGAAGCAGTATTCCATGGCTGTATCTGTGAATGCAGGAGTTCTGCCTTGACATGACTCTTTTGTCAATTATTTTAAATCTGTGACCTTTGATTACTGGCACATTTGCCAGAGGAAACAGTTTTTCCCTACTTGCTCAATCAAGACCTCTCAAATTTGCACACCTCTATTAAATCTTTCTTTTAACTTCTCATACAACCATACAAATTAGGAGCAGGAGTAGGCCATTTGGCCCCCTTGAGCCTGTTCCAGCATTCAATAAGATCATGGCTGATCTAACCACTATCTTGCCTGCCCCCGAAACCCTTTGACTCCACTGTCAGTCAAGAATCTATCTACCTCTGCCTTAACAATATTCAATGAGCCTGCCTCTACCACTCTCTGGAGAAGAGACTTCCACAGACCCACGGCCCTCTGAGAAAAAAATTCTCCTCATCCCGGTCTTGAAGGGTGACCCTTATTTTTAAACTGTGTCCCCTAGTTCTGGTCTCTCCCACAAGGGGAAACATCCTTTCAACATCCACTCTGTCAAGCCCCATCAGGATCTTAAATAAAAACAGAAAATGCTGGAAAAACTCAGCAGGTCTGGCAGCATCTGTGGAGAGAAACAGAGTTAACATTTGAAGTCCTATGACTCTTCTTCAGAGCTGGCTTTCATCCTGTCAGGATTGTATGTGTTTCAATAGGAGCACCTCTCTTTCTTCTAAACCCCAATGGAGACAGGGTCAACCTGTCCAACCTTTCCTCAAAAGATAGCCCCCACATCTCAGGAATCAGTCGAGTGAATCTTCTCTGATCTAGGGAGAACAATTCCAGCTTCTCAAATCTCTCCATATAACTGAAGTCCCTCTTCCCTGGTGTTATTCTGGTAAAACCTCCTTTAATGTCTCCAAGGTATGGATATCTTTCCTGAAATGTGGTGTCCTAGAATTGAATGCTTTGCTGGAGTTTGCCGGTATGGCTACTTCTTGCTGTTTCTGCAGCGGTGATAGATTCTGCCCCATGAGGGTTTTGCCCCATGCCCAACCCTCCTCCCTTTTCAACCAGGCTTGGGACTGGCTTCAGCAGAGTTGGGCAGCCCACACCATCAACACAGCCAATAAGCTACAACTCTACATGTCCATAGCTGTACCATTCACAGTCTATGACAGCAAAACATGAAAAAGAATAGCAAAGGTGTCAAATGAGTTGGACACCTTTCACCAGCGCTGCCTACAAAAGATCCTGGACATCACATGGAGAGACAGCATGACCAAAGAAGAAGTGCTACAGAGGACCGGTCAGATGTGCCGGCAGAATATAGTGATGTCGAGGTGACTGAAGCTGGCAGGATATCTATTTCACCTCCCAAATGTATGCTCTGCCAGAATAGCAGTAGAATGGGCAGAACCAGGCCAAAGAACAAAATGGCGCTAGCCAAAGAAGCACATTTAAGGTGGACATCTAAGATCTGGACACCACCTGGGCTGGAGTGAGAGAAATTCCCCATTGTCCTGCATGGGACCAGAGAAACCATGTCTGATTATAAGTAATAATTGAATGCAATGCTCCAGCTAAGAACTCATCAGTAATTTGTAAAGATTCAGCATGACCTCCTTATTTTGTATTCAGTGCCCTTATTTAGAAAGCCAAGTACCCCAAATGCTTTCTTAAGTGCCTTATCAGCTTGCCTTACCATCCTCAAGGATTTGTAAACATGCACCGCTGTCCCCTCTGTCCTTACAATTCTGTCAAAATAATACTACTTGTAGAGTAAATGATTAAATTCCGAAGTGCAGTTTCTTTCTTTATTCTTCCATGGGATGTGGGCATCACTAGCAAGGCCAGCATTTATTGCTCATCCCTGATTGCCCTTGAATTGAGGGTACTTAAGAGTTAATTACATTGCTGTGGGTCTGGAGTCACATGTAAGCCAGACCAGGTAAGGACAGCAGATTTCCTTCTCTAAAGGACATTGTGAACCTGTTGGGCTTTTTACAGAAGTCATCTGTTGTGAGTGGTGACCGAGTTGATACTATTGATAGAGTTGATCAGTGGACACTTCTTAGGTGGAAATCTTTAGTTTATTTACAAAGGTACTCAGCAGCAACTACATGCATGCTTCCAACTCAAACTCTACCTCTAAACTACTGACTACAAGCTACAAACTTCTGAGGTCGCCTGTGCTACTCTTCTATTGGGTACTAAAGGTCATTTGATCTTCCTTAACACATATTATTCTTAAAGGTATATTACACACTAATTAAAACCATAATTACCACATCCCTCCCTCTTTTTTCGGATATACATTTTATATTTACAAATACAAATTTCTCAAGACAACAAAATATTTACACTGGGTAAGAAATTTACCAGTTCAGTCTTTCAGGTGGTTTCTTTATGTGTGTAGGATGTCTCAGCTCTACAATTTCAGATGCTTTGTTAGGAACCTCCTTTCCCAGAGTTGCCTGAATGTCAGGTACTTCGGTGGGCATCTGCAGTTCTGTATCCTCAACACTTACAGGAACATCGGACATATCTGTACTGGGTTGAGCATCCTCAACAGGAAATGCTGACCTGGTGTAGGTGGTTCCACCTGCCAGCTTTGCATACAGGTCTTCGATTTTTCTTATAGGGTGTCTGAAGCCAATGAGATTTAGAATGAGTCGCCACATTTTACAGCCCAGTCCCTACTAAAACGGGGCCATAAAATTCTGCCCATATAGTTTGAGTTGGAAGCACATGTGTAGTTGCTGCTGAGAACCTTTGTAAATAAACTAAAAGTTTCCACCTAAGAAGTGTCTGCTGATCAAGTCTATCAATAGAATCAACTTGGCCACCAATCACAACAAACTGGCGATGAAGATAAAACAAGTTTAATAGAAGAAATCAAATGAAATGAAATCAGCAAATAATGTGTGGTCATTATGGTTTTAATTCGTGTGTAATATACCTTTAATTGCAAGTAGAAGTTCTGTTCGAATTGGCGAAGTAATTCCCTCTCAGAATGCTGCAATTTGGAAGAACAGACCCTTTCAATCCAGCAACGGGCGATTGGCCTCATTACATTGAATGCCTCACATTCTTTTTCCAAGCGTGTGAGATTACGGGGGAAGAGAAGAGGCAAGCCAGCCTCTTAAGTACATGTGGGAATGAAGCCTATGGTTTGATTCAAAGTTTGAAGGCACCCAGTGCTCCAGATTTGTAAAGTTTTGTTGAATTGGTGGACCTCATGAAGCCTTCAGTAACGATGCAAAGGTTCAGGTTTAACTCAAGAAATAGAGCCCCGGGGGAGACAGCTGCATGCTATGCAGCAAGTTTGAAGCAGTTAACAGAATGTTGTCAGTTTGGTATATCTCTAAACAACATGCTCAGAGATCATTTAGTATGCGGTGTGAATAAGGACACGATTCAAAAGGGATTGTTAACCAAAGCAAATTTGGATTTCAAGAGGGCGCTGGAGATCGCACTGGCCATGGAAAGCGCAGTAAGAGATTCAAAAGCCATACAGGGCACGCAAAACGGTGCCATCCTCCACATCGGGCGGAAACCCCGCTGCCGTAAAATTTCGCCTTATCTCTTCACTACTGACTATTAACTGCTAACTACTGAGGTAGCCCGCACTACTCTCCTATTGGGTATTAAAGGTCATGTGGTCTTCCTTAGCATGCATTATTCTTAAAGGTATATTACACACGAATTAAAACCATAATGACCACACAACAATAGTGTCATGCACCCTCACTAGCTTTATATTCCAGATTTATTAATTGAATTTAAATTCCACTAGCTGCCATGGCAGGATTGGAACCCAAGGCCCCAGAGCATTAGCCTGGAGGTCTGAATTGCTCATCTGGTGATACTGCCACTATACCACCATCTCCCAGCTGCTGCTGTAATGGTGATGTAACATCACACAGCTGAGTAACAGAGACCTGATGAAATGCTACTTATCTTATAAATAATTAATAAAAACAGAATATTCTGGAAACATGCATCAGGTCAGGCAGCATGTGTGAAGGAAGAAACAGAGACAGTGATGACAATATCATTGAATACCATGTTAAATTAGAAAGTGACACATTCCAATCACAAGTAAGAATCTTAAACTTAAACAAAGCCAATTACACGGGTATGAGGGGGGAGAACTGGCTAAGGTTAATTGAGTAAATAGACTAAAAGGTATGGAGATACTTGAACAGAGGGAAACATTTTAAAAAATTCAAAATCTTTAACAAAGATACATTGCATTGAAAAACAATAGCTCAATGAGAAAGACCCACACAGGGGGTAGAATCGTCCCAGATTTGCACTAAGTGCAATAGTGAGTAGGTAAAATGATGTTTTACCCACTGGCAGCAATGGCTGCTCCTCATGCCGTACCATCCCAAACCCGCCACATTATTTATGCATTCCCGGGAAATACACCATTTGCCCGACACCATGATATTGCTGCTTCAGCACGCTGGGTGTCATACTTCAAGTCCAGCTGCACTCACACCTCTTAGTGCTTCCAGCCCATGGCTGCTGCAAAGAATACATGGCCCTGCAAGGCAAAAAGACTGCAGCTCCCAGATTCCATGATGTATCCCTTGAGTGCCTTTGGGATGCTGTGAAGGCTCACTGTGAAGTCCTCTACCCTCGCTCTTGGTGCAGGATGGGCAGCAACATCTTCAATTTGGCTTGGGAGGCAGTGGCAGCATTGGTCAGTGCTCATGCCCTTCAAAATAGGACAGGCAGCTAGTGCTGTAAGAGGATGAATGATCTCCTCCATTCCGCCAGGGTAAGTTACACTTCTCATCACTCTCAACTCACATTCTCACATACCCATCACACATTCACAGGGCCCTCACTCACTGCCAGTTCAAGGGACATCACCATTCACTTTCTCACACACAACTTCATTGTCCTCATCCCATCCATGGGACCACTCGCCACCTATGTGTCAGGCATACTTATCATTTAATCTCACAGGCATCCTGCTTACTGTCTCTCTATCTCTATTCATGCAGGACAAGCTGGCACACAACAACAGGGAGAGGTTAGAGACCAGTGGAGAAATGCCTGAGATCAAGGTCCTCACGGATTTTGAAAACAAAGACATCCAGTTGGCCGGTGAGGATCTGGACCGTTCCTGTGCTGTTGGTGAGTTCTATCAAGTGAGGACCAGCAGTGCAACATCCATCAGACAACCATGCTGTGACTGATGTGTCCAGTTTCACAGGCCACTGCCATGCGCTAATACTCTCCCTTTGCTTTCACAGGCATACCTGGGAAACAGCCAACAGAGACCACAACCTAGGGCCTCCTTTAAGGCCCTGAAAAAACCTCTGAAGAGGAATCTGGAGGCACCCCCTTAAAGTCCTGCCACAGTGCTCACCCACATCTTCCACTAGCGCAGAGACACACAACTCGATAGGACTTAGCTTTACAGTAGACACGTGATCACAATCTGGTGAGCACATCACAATTTCTGATCCACAGCAGATGGAGGCAAGGGCTTCCCAGGTGTCCAGCACTGAGAGGCCAGAAATTTGCTGAGTCTGAGTCAGATGACGAGCCTCTGGACTCAGTCATGTCACAGTTGCTGGAGCTGCAAAGGTAAGCTAGGGAACAACAGGAAGGGATGCCCGCTGCATTCCTCAGATTGCAAGGCACAATGGAGGAGTCCATCCTCCTTCAGGCTGAGGTGATGGCGCTGGCATGCCAATGCACTGAGGTCAATACTGATAGGACAATGGCCGCCATGGAGACTTTGGTCCAGGACTTCACTCCTGCACTGCTGCGCAGGCTGAACTCTAACACTGATGCCATAGTTGGCCTCCAACAGTGTGTACGCAAGAGGGGTGCAGGGCAGTCGGATCTCACTCCAGGCACCCCTTCTCCTTGAGGAGCCAACCAGGGGCCCTTGGGCATCCAAAGGGAGGAGAATCAGCAGGTGTACCCCACTGGGCCATCCATCCAGGTGACTCCGGGAGTGTCCGGCCCATCTGAATCCCCTCTTCCTGTGACCGCAGCAGCTCCAGCTCCATAGGCCAAGGAGGGTGCCACTGCAACAAACCAGGGCCCCGAAAAATGGCTGGGGCCCTCAGAGTCTTGGCCCTTCAGAGGACGCCCGCCAATGTCATTACAGACAGGGCGTCACAGTCAGCACGCTGTCTCTACCCCTGCAGTGGATAGCCAGGGAGCATCAAGGTGTGATGCCAGGGTTAGGAAAGTTAAGAAGATGTAGTTGCACAGCTGGGCAAGGGTGTTAATCACTTGTACATATTGTTCACTATTGTCAATAAACTCCCAAGAATGTCTCCCTGTCTATGGCTCCTTGTTCTGATGAGCAGTTTTCGTGTCACTCAGATGTGAAACCTTTCTGTACAAGATAAAGGCAGGTGCCTCAGTCCAGGACCTCTTCCCTATGCTTTGTGCAGCCTTCAGATCAAAGTTAGAGTCCGGCCTCATACTCCATGGACACATTACTGATGCCTGCGCCTTGCTGGTGCTTGTCATTGCTACCAGACTGTCGTGGACAGGCGTCACAAAGTTCCATCATTCTCTCTGTGTGCTCTCCGTATCTTTAAGGTGGGGCTCGCCCTTCCACCCCTTCAGCACCGTTGACCAGTGAGACTGTGCCTCTGAAGATGCTGAAGACAGACAAAGGATCAAATGCTTTTATGGTTTCATGGCTGTGACTCTATGATAAGACCCTGATTACAGAGCACAAGTAACTTTCCCTTTCCCTCAGTCAGACAGGAGTCAGATATTCTCAAAGGCTATGTGAAGATCTATGGAGTGTCCTCACTGCGTGACGTCATCATCCTCCTGCAATCGAGTGACTATTAGGGCCTCCACTGCATCTCCATGACAGGAGCATTCTCACAGAGGGTATGTGCACTGCCATAAGCCAGACTGGAGTCAAACATTCATAGATGCAATGTGTCTCCTCACTGCACGTTGTCATCATTCTCCACAAATCTAGCAGCTATGAAGGCTTCCCCAGTGCGCCTACCTCATCTGGCCAGTGCGAGTGCTTCATTTCCGTCTTCATCGCCTTCAAGGACCTGCTCACCCTCATCCTTATCAGAGGAGACTTCCAGCTCCTCCACCTCCTCCTCAGCCGCTCTCCTCCCCATTGCAATGCGAGGTTGTAAAGGGCACAGCAGAAGACGACGATAAGTGACACCCTTTGCGGACTGTATTGTTGGGCTCCACCAGATCGGTCCAGGCACCAGAATCTCATCTTCAGAATCCTCACGATTTGCTCCACCAAGTTTTGAGTTGCAGCATGAGCCTCATTATAGTATCACTCTCCTGCTGTCTGAGGCCACTGCATGGGTGTCATCAGCCACGGCCTCTGCAGATAGCCCTTGTCCTCAAGGAGCCAACTCTGCAGCTTCTGTGAACCCTGGAAGACTTCGGGGATCTGTGACCAACTGAGGATGTAGGAGTTGTGCACAATCCCTGGAAACAGTGCGCAGACCTGCAGGATGGATTTGTGGTGGTCTCACACCAGCGTATGGAATCCCTTGCGGTTGGCATAGTTGACCGTGTGTTGCAAAGGAGATCTGAGTGCCACATGAGCATGGCCGATGGCACCTTGCACCTATGGGAAACCCGAGACCTGGGCAAATCTAATCATTTTTGCATCCTGGCATTCCTGGTCCCGGGCGAAATGCACAAACTTGTGTACCCTCGCAAAGATGGCATCCGTGATCTCATGGATGCATTTGTGGGTGGAGTCTTGTGATATCCCACAGAGGTCACCTTTGGAGCCTTGAAAGGAGCCACTGGTGTAGAAATTGAGTACTGCAGTCACTTTCACTGTCACTGGCAGTGGATGCCCTCCATGTTCCTGTGGCACCAAATCCTGCAGTAGCTGGCAGATGTGACTGACCAGTTCCCTAGACATGTGCAGTCTCCGGCAACACTGGTTCTCGGTCATCTGCAGGAATGAAAGGTGATGTCTATAGACCCTGGGTCTAGCTAGGAGCCGACAAGCGATGGCTCACTGTGGCTCTTCGGTGGTGTGTGAGGGAGTCCCAGCTGCCCCTTCTTCCAGAGGGTACTGGTCCACCCTCTGTGCAGCTAGGTGCCTCAGTTGCTCTCATCAGTTGTTTTTGCTCTCTGCAAGCCATGAGGCATGCAGCTAGTTCACCAGACTCCATGATCCTCATGTACTCCTTCTGCAGGATGGAAAAGAGAGACATGTGGGTTAGCGTGGGTGTACTGAGAACCTGTCTTGTTTAGGTCTGAAGGCCCTTTAACGCATCCCGGAGAGCTCTGGCCACCACTTGGATGGTGAGAGATTAGTGAGCTACACGGCTGCCCAAAACCCCACCCATCACCGCCCCACTCCACCTGACAAATTGGCAGCAGCTTTGCCCATTGGGCTACATGCTGTGCTCTCAGTTCAGGCGCAGGCATTCTCCTAACCCACAATGCAAGGCTGCACTGTTAGATGGAACTATCGGGGAGACTGGTCCAAACCGGGATGATGACAGTGCAAGGGGCTGTAAGCGCATCTGTCAGTGACTACTTCTTGGCCAGCTTTAGCAAAGGGATTGTACAACATGTGCAGTTGTTCAGCTGTTCTGCAGTCCACTAAAACGCCCATTATTTTGCAGCTTGTGCCCAAGGGGTGGAAAGCCCTGGAGCAGTTGGTGGCACATGGATGCCTCTGCTTTGCTTGAGTGGGCAGAGAAGCTTGAGGCCCAACTCCAATCATATCAATGTGGCTGCGTCTGAACTGTCCCAGCTACAGAGGAATGGTCAAATTATACAAGTTTTCCCTCATCCCTCGTCCACCTGCCACCCCCCTCCATCACCCTGCAAGTGCTTGTGTGCTACCTTCAACCGCAGGTCAGCCCTTACCACCACCCTCCATGTCACCTCAACTGCAGGGCAGCCCTTGCTCACCCCCAAAATGCCTCAACCGCAGGGCAACCCTTGCCGCCCCCCAACCCCTCCAACATGCCTCAACGTTGAAGTCCAACAGGCAACCCGGGCAAGTGGTCCGCAACGTTACTGTGTACTCACCTCCAATTTCCCCTCAAAGTGCTGCTTGCCAAGTGCATGCCTTTTATATGCTGCCGTGAAACATGTGGGTGTGCAATCACGCTGACGTAGGCAAACAATCCATCAGGGAGGAACAATTACAGCTGCCTGGGCTTACAATGATATGCAGATTATGTTCCAATTATGTTCCCAATGTCCAATGAGGGGAAACGCAGCCTGCCATCGCCAGGCAGAGCAGACAATTGCAAATTTTTGGCCTTCTCGCCATATTTTCGGCTCACGCCACCAAACACACCCGATGCCACCAGGCATGGATGATTCTGCCCAGGAAGTTAAGGATAATATTAGATTAAAAGAAGAAGCTTACAATGTTGCAAAAAAAGTAGCAAGTCTGAGGATTGGGAATGTTTTAGAAACCAAGAAAGGGTCATCAAAAAGTTGATAAAAAGGGAAAAAATAGAATATGAGAGTAAATAGCCAGGAATATAAAAACAGATTGTAAAAGCTTTTGTAAGTATATAAAGAGGAAGAGAGTAGTTAAAGTAAATGCTGGCCCCTTAGAATCAGAGACAGGAGAAATTATCATGGGGAATGAGGAAATAGCAGAGGCATTGAACAAATATTTTGTATCTGTCTTCACATTAGAAGACATAAGTTTCATACCAGAAATAGATGGTAACCTTGGTGCTAAGAAGAGTAGGGAAATTAAATAAATTAATATCAGCAGAGAAAAGGTTTGGTGAAACTTGAGGTACTAAAATCCAACAACTGCCATGGACTCAATAGCTTACATCCAAGGGTTCTATAAGATATAGCTGCAGAGATAGTAAATGTGCTGGCTACGATGGTTAGGATCAGTGCTGGACCCTCAGCTATTTATAATCTATATTAATGACTTAGATGATGAGACAGAGAGTAATCTACCAAATTTTACTGATGATACAAATCTAGGTAGAAAGGTAAGCTGTGGGGAGGACACGGAGAAGCTGCAAAGAGACATAGACAGATTAAGTGAGTGGGCAACAAGATGGCAGATGGAGTATAATGTTGGGAAGTGTAGAGTTATTCACTTTGTTTATAAGAATAGAAAAGCAGAATATTTTTTAAAAGATGTGAAACTTGTAAATGTTGATGTACAAAAGAAACTTGGGTGTGCTTGTACAAGGAATGCAAAAAGTTACCATGGTGGTGCAGCAAGCAATTAGGAAGGCAAATAGCATGTTGGTCTTTATTGCAAGGGGATTGGAGTACAAGAATAAATACATCTTGTTACAGTAGTACAGTGTTTTGGAGAATACTGTGTGCAGTTTTGGTCTCCACATTTAAGAAAGGATATATTTGCATTGGAGGCAGTACACTGAATGTTCACTAGATTGGTCCTTAGGATGAGGGGGTTGCCCGATGATGAAAAGCTGAGTAAGTTGGGCTTATATTGTCTGGAGTTTAGAAGAATGAGAAGCGATCCCATTGAAACCTACAACATTCTGAAGGGGCTTGATAGGGTAGATGCTGAGTGATTGTTTCTGCCAGTTGGGGAATCTAAAACACGGGAAGCACGGTCTCAGCAGAAGGGGCCAATCATTGAGGACTGAGATGAGGGGAAATTACTTCAGTCAAAGAGTTGTGAATCTTTGGAATTCTCTACCCCAGACAGGTGTGGATGCTCCATTGTTGAATACATTTAAGGTTGGGATGGACAGATTTTTGGTGTCTCAGGGAATTAAGGGATATAGGGAGTGGGTGGGAAAATGGAGTTGAAGCCTAAGACCAGCCATAATTGTATTGAATGGTGGAGCAGGCTCTATGGGCCATATGGTCTCCTGCTGCTGCTCCTCTTTCTTGTGTTCTTGTGAATTAACCTTTCAGGTCAATAACTTGCAGATTTTGTACTGTATCTCCATGTTGTTGTTTCTCACAAATTACATCACTTCATACTCATCCATATTAAAGTGCATCTGCCATATGTCAGTCAATTTCACCAGTCTATGTCCTCCAGAAGTCTGCTACTATCTTACTCACTAGTTACTATATTATAAAGTTTTGTGTCCTCTGAAAACTTCAAAATTATACCCCTTATACGAGGTCTGACTATTTATACATAGCAAGAAAAACAATGATTCTAATACTGAACCTCATGGAACCCACTGCATACTTTTTACAAGTCAGAAAAGTATCTGCTGAACACTACTTTCTGCATTCTGTCACTTTGTGAATTACAGTATAAGGTGCCTACAACAATGATGTTTAGCCTATGGTCTTTTGGACTGTTTATTACAGTAAAAGTTTTAAAATGTGAAACCTTGTCACATCATCCTTTTAGTTATTAACTGAAAATTCAATTTTTTTAAAAAAAAGTTATTGGTCTCTATGAGGAGTATAATAGTCTGTCATGTAATTTTATGAATGCCCTTTGAAAGACCATATACAACGCTTAGTGCACTATCCTCATCAACCCTTTCTGTTATTTCATCAAGGAACTAATTGAGGTTGGGAGAAAATGGAAGGTTAAAACCAGTGGCCTTCTTGAAAGTGAGGAGTGCCATCATACTTTATGGCTGGAATTTTAACACTCTCCACTTATCCAATCAGAATGGTGTGTCTGAAGTGTCATATATTTGACCATTATTGCTGTCCCTTTATCACAAGCACACAAAATATTTTCTCTTGAATACTTTGGCCACTGTTAGGGGGCCTGTAGTCCACTCCCACTAATGACTTTTTCCTCGTACTATTCCTCAACTCCACATAACTGATTCTACATCCTGATCTCCTGAACCAAGGTCCTCTCTAACTATTGCACCAATGCCCTCTTTGATTAACAGTGCTATCCCTCCACATTTAGCTGTCTTCCTATTCTCCTTGAATGTCATGTACCCCTCCATATTAAGGACCCAATCTTTGTCGTCCTGCAGCCACATCTCCATAATTGCTTTCAGATCATTTTATTTACTTTGATGTGGGCCATCAATTCATTTACTTTGTTATGAATGCTTAGTGTATTCAATAGAGAGCCTTCAATTTTGTCTTTTTGCTACCTTTGTAACATCTAGCCTTGACTGTTGATGTATTCTTAGGTTTTCTCTCTCTGCCCCTTCCTGCCATTCTCTGACCCTCATTCCTTATATTACTATTTTGCTCTCCTGTCTTGACTCTACCCCTTGAATTGCTACCTCTACCCAATCTTGATCCCTCACTCCTCTTGTTTAGTTGAAAGACCTCTCTACTTCCCTAGTTATGCAATTTGTGAGGATACACGTCCCAGCAAGGTTCAGATGAAAACTGTCCCAATGGTACAGCCCCCACTTTCCCCAGTACTAATGCCAGTGCCCCACAAACACATACACCTTTAAGAGAGTGTGACCAGATTGACCATGTGACTGAAACTGCCGTGTTCCCAGCCAGTGTGATTTTATAACAATCAAATCATCAATGAGGGCAATATATTAATATTCAAAAGATAAAAGTTCAATGATGTCATTGGCATTATAAAATAATCTTAGCTACAGGTCAGGGGCGAGGTGGGTGGTAGTGCGGCACGGTCTGCAACCTGGCAGCAGATCCACACCAGGAGGTGTCTATTGGGCAGAAGAGGGCAGGGCACATTTTAAACATGATTGTTCTTGTAACACCTTGTGGGTTAGGAGGAGCAGGAATGCAGTGACACCCTCTGGATCATTGTCAGTGTCATCCTTCTGCCTTGGCCTCCTCCTTTATGATTATATCTCTTTTGACTGCAGTTTACCCAGTATGTAGGAGATAGTTATGATCTTGGAGACCTTAGTAAGGTTATGCAGTAAGATGGCAACCTGATTTATCTAGGCCACAACTTTGAGACTTCATTGACATCAAACTAATTCTGGAAATTAAGTTGGAATGTTAATTTCAGATTAATTCTGGCATGTATGACAATGTTCTATGTTGAAAGGCCATCTGGAAATCATTCCACTCGGTGAATTCAGCAGATGTTTGGTGAAACTGAAATGCGAGACATTTTTTGTGTCCAGCATGCCTGTCTCACATGTTTGGGATAGTCCCAGTATCTTCTAGGCAATGGAAGAGAACTATCATTTTACACATCTGTAGAAGTCTTTCATATAGTAATGAACTACAGCGATGCTCGCAATGTTTTAGAGAGCCTTCAATTTTGTCTTTTTGTTACCTTTGTAACATCTAGCCTTGACTGTTGATGTATTCTTAGGTTTTTTCTCTCTGTCCCTTCCTGCCATTTTCTGACCCTTATTTCTCATATTACAATTTTGCTCTCCTGTCTTCACTCTACCCCTTGAATTGCTACCTCTACCCAAGCTTGTTCCCTCACCCCTCTTGTTTAGTTTAGTTATGCGATTTGCGAGGACACTCATCCCAACATGGTTCAGGTGTAAACCGTCCCAATGGTACAGCCCCCACTTTCTTCAGTGCCCCACAAACACATACACCTGTAAGAGAGTGTGAGCAGACTGACCATGTGACTGTAAGACCCAATGGCTGTGTAGCGCAGGCTACCATGTTAATGTTAATCTAGAGTAGGGTCCGGTTGGAGAAGCATGCATCGTGTTAGTGCTCTGTTGTCTGTGTAAATAAATAACATGTTTCATTTCATTTTGGTCTCTGTGTCTGCAGTTTATCATAATGGCTTGCCGACAGATAAGCGTCCAACTGGCTCGTGAGCGAAGCAACCCCACAGTAGAACACAACAGCTGAAAAAACTCAATTCTAATATTGGACTCGAAACTTTAACTCTGGCTGGGATTATCCTGCCCCAGCCAAAATCTCATCAATTTTCAGTGGGACCGGTTGATCCCAGCAACAGACGGGGCCAGAAAATCTTGCCTTCTGTTTCCCTCTTTACAGGTGCTGCCAGACCTAGTATTTATTTTTTTTATTTCAGACCTCTAGCATCCTCAGCAACTTGCTTTTATACTAGATCTTTATTCATGTGGCTTCACATAGGGTATGTTGGGGGCTCATCTAGATTTTCTTATATGTACCACAACCACCACACCAGCCACCCCCCACCCCTGTACAATTAGTGTTGCTGGTTGGTTTTAGGAGATTGTATTGCTTCATTGGAGAATAGACAGTTTGACCAATTATGTGATGTGATGATCAATTCCAATAAAAACTATGATAGCAATTGTGACATAGGTAATCATCCAGAGTTCAAAGTTTGCTCAACTATAGAATAAGATTGTGAAGCCTGGCAACTTGAAGATGTTAAAAGTCTGAGAGCTAGTGAGAAAAGCAATTTTTTTCAAGCTTAGAGCAAGAGCCTTGTACTTGCAGTGTCATTGGTGGCTGATTTTATGAGCCAAAAGATGCAAAGTCATCAACTTTTTTCATGATTCTATTACTAAGTGTCTTGTCTTTAATGGATGGTCAGTTATCATAAATGTTCTATGTTTACTACCACACCAATCTATTGAAGGGTATTGAGAGTTTTATAAGCTATTACTGTGTTTTATCTAGGCTACTTTCCAAGAAAGCAATATCATTGTCAAAGATAATGTTACATATAAGATAGCTACCTGGATTTTTAATATTTAAAAGATACTTTCAGCCAATCATTTTGGGCTGAATTTGAAACCAATTCCTAACATTAAAAGAACACCATCCTAAATATCTGCATCACATTTCTTGTGTATTGCCATGGGAACGTAAAGTAGTTTGTGCTCTCAAGTGGTACTTAATGCTATGCTCCAATATGTAATGTTCCTGAATCCATGCATGTATGGAAATTTGATCATCTAGAATGTTCTACGAAAATCAATTAGCCAGATTCAGCTTGATCAGATTTATGCAGGAAAGGTTTTAAGATGGACAACCAAGTATTCATTTGGAATAAAGAACAACTAATGTGTATATTTAACATAGAAAAATGTCCCAAGGTGCTTCAAAAGAAAATGTGACCTAAAGAAGGGGATTTTATGAAAGGTGCTGAAATACTCAGTTAAGGAGGTGGATTTTAATGAGGTTATTGAAGAAGTTTAATGAGGGTTTTCAAGTGAATGATACCCAGTTGTCATAAGGCACAGCCTCCAAGGAGGTATACAAAAGGCTGGACCAAGAGGAATGGAAATTACAGAAGGCTGCTGGAGGTTGGAGGGAGTTACTGAAATAGTGACTGTATAGGCATGGAGGTATTTGAACAATAAGATATGAATTTTATATATGTGCCTTTTTGGGACTGGAAGCCAATTATGTCAATGGGGCAAAGGTGATGGATGAATCAAAGTGAGAATAGAATAGGAGAAGCAGAGTTTTGAAACTTTTGGAGGTTGTGGCGATAGATAGGAGAGCAAAAGGATGCAAAAGCATTTCATTTATTGAAAGTTCATTGCATTCTAATTAATAATAATTTTACTATAAGGCATGAATTAGAGTAACAGTGAGTACTTTATGCAATCCAGTTCCAGTTTCCCTGCAATATATTACCTGGGATATAGAACTGTAGCCTAAGTCTAGCCTGCAAAATATATAATTAATAGGAGTAAGGGGTAGTTGAACTGAAGCAGTTTCCTGAAAATTGGGTATTGTAAGTTTGAGTGCTTTTTCAATGTGCTGGCTCTCTACAACAGTCAGCACATGGACCTCAATTTAAGGGGGGCAATTGTTCCCCCATTAGTTTGGGTTATTTTCTTGCCCCATTACCACCCTGTTTTGCCTTGCACCATCACTCCTTCTATCATTTAAAGCTCTTCCCTTCCAGTTTATCACAGATCTTCCCCTCTGCTGTTCCTCACTCCTCTTTTCCCAGAGTCTGCACTTGCTTCAACACTTTTCATCTCCAGGCTCTTCTAGTTCTGCTGTAAAGCTGTCTACCAGAAACAGTGGGCAGAGTTTTACTGACTGGTCATGGTGGGGGTAGCGAGCCATTCAAAAGTCCATTGACTTTGGTGGGACTGTAAAGTCCTGCTGGCATCAAATTCCACCTGCAAACATAATTTCTCTCTCCACCAGTGCTGAGTGCTTTTCAGTCTTTATTTCAGATTTCCAGCATATGCAGTATTTTGCTTTAATAGTGGGGTTGCAATCTGGGATAATTATCACTACCTCGTTCGCCTGGTTGCCTGCATTTGAAGTTATATCAGCAGATTTCAATGTCCTATTGTTCAAGAGTCATCATGATTGATAACCAGATTGGTCCATGAAATTCAGGAAATTTAAATCTGATGATTTTAATGCCAATGCATTTCTAGCAACAACTGCCCAACTGGGGACCAAGAAGTGATTTCCTATGAATCAACAGCTGTGAAAACAGGTCACACAGTGCTTCAGTTGCTCCCAGCTATTTTCCAGAAAGCATCACAATATCTGCTAACAGAAAACAATTTATCTCACCTGAATCATAGCCTTCCACAAACTAATATCAGGATATATAAGGACAGTTGTTGCTTAGTAACCTACTTGTTAGTCTGCACAGGTATGAACTTGGTCAAGGCATCTTCTTTCTAATTGTTCCTTTAAAGTTTGACAATAATGAATCTTCCATTGAGAGAGATATTTTGCAGATGTTCACAGTGTCAGAACATTGTGAACATTACTGTAGTTCACTAGATGAAAGACTTCTACAGAAGTGATAAAATGATTGTTCTCTTCCATTGCCTAGATGGTTTGATGTGCCTGAAGATATTGGGACTATACCAAACATGTGAGATAAGCATGCTGGGCACAAATAATGGGCAGAATTTTGCTCTCAGATGGTGTGTGGGCCCCACCGGCTAGGCAGTGGGCGGACAGCTGACCCCTGCCACTGAAACGGGGCCCGCCGCCATTTTAAGTGGGTGAGCTAATTAAGGCCCACCCAGTGGCCTGCCTGACAGGAAGCACTATGCGCTCCCTGTGTTGGGGTCGGGGGTGGGGGAATACCCAACTGTCAAAGTCCTGTCCCAGGGAGATTCATCCCGCCAGTGGATGAAGTTTCATGAATAATCTGGAGCCGGCTGGGACTCCTGGCCTGCCCGCCAGCCTTAAGCTTGGATGGGCAGGTCTTTAATTATCAATGGCCTCAATTGACCATCGACAGGTCGGCGGACGGACAGCTGATTTTGCTGTCTGCCCGCCTTCCTAAAAATTTAAAGGGACCGGGATGATGTTGGGGGTTCCTCCCGACGTCATCCCGCTTCATTTTCCCCTCGGCAAGCGGGCCCCGCCCCCAAATCGCCGAGGGGAAAATCCTGGTCAATGGCTCACATTTCAGTTTCACCAGACATCTGCTGAATTCAACGAGTGGAGTGACTTCCAGATGGCCTTTCAACATAGAACATTGTCATACGTGCCAGAATTAATCTGAAATTAACATTCCAACTTCATTTCCAGAATTAGTTTGATGTCAATGAAGTCTCAAAGTTGCGGTCCAGATAAATCAGGTTGCCATCTCACAGCATAACCTTACCAAGGCCTACAAGATCATAACTATCTCCTATATGCTGGGTAAACTGCAATCAAAAGAGATATAATCATAAAGGAGGAGGCCAAGGCAGAAGGATGACACTGACAATGATCCAGAGGGTGTCACTGCATTCCTGCTCCTCCTAACCCACAAGGTGTTACAAGAACAATCATGTTTAAAATATGCCCTGGCCTCTTCTGCCTAGTAGACACCTCCTGGCATGATTCAGCTGTCAGGTTGCAGACGGTGCTGAACTACCGCCCCCACCACACCCCCACCCCCCACCACCCCACCTCGCCCCTGACCTGTAGCTAAGATTATTTTGTAATGCCGATGACATCATTGAGCTTTTATCTTTTGAATTTTAACATATTGCCCTCATTGATGACTTAATTCATTGTCATAAAATCACATTGGCTGGGAACACGGCAGTTTCAGTCACATGGTCAATCTAGTCACACTCTCTTAAAGGTGTATGTATCTGTGGGGCACTGGCATTAGTACTGGGAAAAATGGGGGCTGTACCATTGGGACGGTTTACATCTGAACCTTGCTGGGACGTGTATCCTCGCAAATCGTATAACTAGGGAAGTAGAGGGGACTTTAAACTAAACAAGAGGAGTGAGGGATCAAGCTTGGGTAGAGGTAGCAATTCAAGGGATAGAATCAAGACAGGAGAGCAAAATAGTAATATGAGAAATGAGGGTCAGAGAATGGCAGGAAGGCACAGAGAGAGAAAACCTAAGAATACATCAACAGTCAAGGCTAGATGTTACAAAGGTAACAAAAAGACAAAATTGAAGGCTCTCTATTTGAACACGCTTAGCATTCATAACAAAGTAAATGAATTGATGGCCCACATCAAAGTAAATAAATATGATCTGATAGCAATTATGGAGATGTGGCTGCAGGACGACCATGATTGGGTCCTTAGTATTGAGGGGTACATGACATTCAAAAAGAATAGGAAGCTAGGTAAAGGTGCAGGGGTAGCACTGTTAATCAAAGAGGGCTTTGGTGCAATAGTTAGAGATGACCTTGGTTCAGGAGATCAGGATGTAGAATCAGTTTGGGTGGAGTTGAGGAATTGTATGGGGAAAAAGTAATTGGGCAGAATCTTGCCCTTGGATGGCGGGCGGGCCCCACCGGCTTGGCAGTGGGCGGGCAGCCGGCCCCTGCCACTGAAACGGGGCCCGCCACCATTTTAAGTGGGCGGGCCAATTAAGGCCTGCCCAGCGGCCTGCCCGACAGGAAGTGCAATGCTTCCTGTGCGGGTGGGGGAGGGAATTCCCCAGCTGTCAAAGTGCGTTCTGTCGCGCATGTGCACGAAAGAGCACACTTCTCCCTAAGGCAAAGTCCTGCCTCAGGAAGAATACTGGTAGTGTTGAAAACTTTAAAAATAGAAACATTAATAAATTATTAACATGTCCTCCTCATGTGACAACGTCACACAAGATGGGACATGTTAAGAAAGAACACATACACTTTATTAATTTTTTAGAATACGGACATGAAAATTCATCCTGCCAGTGGATAAAGTTTCATGAGTAATCTGGAGCCCGTTGGAACTCCTGGCCTGCCTGCTAGCCTTAAGATTGAGCGGGAAGGTCTTTAATTACTTTAAATATCCTGTCAATGGCCTCAATTGGCCATTGACAGGTCAGCAGGCAGACAGCTGATTTCGCTGTCCGCCCGCCTTCCTAAAGATTTAAATAGACCGGGATGACATTGGAGATTCCTCCCAACATCATCCACATCATTTTCCCCTCGGTGGCCGGGACCCGCCTCCAAATATGCGCTCTTTCGTGTGCGTACGCGAAAGAGCGCACTCTTGCTTTTAGGGATTCCCCCCACCCGCACAGGAAGTGCATTGCACTTCCCACCGGATGTCACACTGGGCGGGTCTTAATTGGCCCGCCCATGTAAAATGGCGGTGCAGCCCGCTTCGCTGGTGGGGATTGGCTCCGCGCCCGCCGGAGATTGGGTCAGGCCCGCCCGCCCAACAGGCAGAAAATTCTGCCCACTGCACTTGGATTTCCAGAAGGCATTTGATAAGGTGCCAATTCAAAGATCATTACAGAAAATAAAAGTGCATGGTGTAGGGAGTAACACATTAGCATGGATAGAAGATTGGCTGGCTGGCAGAAAGCAGAGAGTGTGCAGAAGTGGGACTTTTTCTGATTGGCAGGATGTGACGAGTTGAGTCCCTCTGGGGTCTGTGCTGGGGCCTTAACTTTTTACAATTTACATCAATGATTTAGATGAGGGGAGTGAAGACATGGTAGCTAAATTTGCAGATGACACCTATATAGGTAGGAAAGTATGTTGAGAAGAGGACATGAGGAGGTTGCAGATGGATATGGGTTGAGTAAGTGGGCTAAGATCTGGCAAATGGAATTTAGTGTGGGAAAATGTGAGGTTGTTCACTTTGGCAGGAAGAACAAAAAAAGAACACGGCTGCATAATTCTGAGGTACAGAGGGATCTAGGTATTCTAGTACGAGTCACAAAAAGTTAGTGTACAAGTACAGGAAGTAATTAAGAAGGTTAATTGAATGCGAATGGAATGGAATTATGAGAGGGATTGAACATTAAAATAAGGATGTTATGCTTCAGTTATACAGGGCATTGGTGAGATCGCACCTCGAATACCGTGTGCAGTTTTAGCCTCCTTATTTACGGAAGGATGTAAATGCATTGGAGGTGGTTCACAGGAGGTTTACTAGAATGATACCTGGAATGAGTGGGTTGTCTTATGAGGAAAGGTTGGATAGACTGGACTTGTTTCCACTGGAGTTTAGAAGAATGAGGGGTGATTTGACTGAAGTATACAAGATCCTGAATAGCCTTGACAAGGTGGACGTGGAAAGGATGTTTCCTCTTGTGGGTGAGTCCAGGACTAGGGGGCACTGTTTTAAAATTAGGGGTCACCCTTTTAGGACAGAGATGAGGAGACATTTTTGATCTCAGAGGTTTTGCGACTTTGGAACTCCCTGCCTCAGGAGGTCGTGGAAGCGGGGCCATTGAATATTTTTACGGCAGATGTAGACAGATTCTTGTTAGGCGAGGGAATCAAAGGTTATTGGGGTTAGATGGCAATGTGGAAATTGAAACACAAGAAGTTTAGCCATGATCTTATTGAATGGCGGGGTAGGCTCGAGGGGCCGAATGGTGTACTCCTGTTCCTATTTCTTGTGTCCTTATGTTCTCAGGTTACCACACCAGCATTTTCTGTTTTTATTATTGAAGAAAGGTCTAAGTTCTGGCCTCATATGCAAGACTGATATTGAGTTTGATGTTCAAAGTACTTCCTGTAACAACCATAAAGTATTTCTGCCAATATCTTGCTGCCCAGCTGACTGACAGATGATGATTTAGCAGAGATTGGAAAATCTGTGACATCTTATTGAATTCTGACCCTTTTTCAATGACACTAGTCTTAACACAAGTCCCATTGATTCCAACATAATCCTTCAATATAATACACAATTCAGAAATTCCTGAAGCACAGTGTCAATGTTGCTTCAGTATTTCTCATACAATTTTGATGTGCAATCATCCATGTCTGGTGGCTTTCCATTAAACAATGTTTTATTATTCTTTCCATCTCTTCCAAACTGATTGAAGAGTCGTGGAAAAATATCATTTTTTTTTGTACTTTAATCTTGTCGGATGCAAATAAGTCCTTATTAAGTCATTGATTTTCAGGATTCATCAATGGGACCTACAGTGCTCATTCCATGATAAAATAAAAATAGAAAATACAGGAAAAACTGAGCAGGTCTGGCAGCTTCTGTGGAGAGAGAAACAAAGTTAAAATTTTGAGTCCAATATGACTATTCTTCACAGTCATAGTGTTGTAAGAAAACCTGAAGCTTGCATGAAGCATAGCAAATGGTCAGAGAAAAAGATTCACTCTGTTAGACCCAACTGCGCCCATAAATTGAAATGTGTAGAGCTGAGTGCGGCCAACTTTTCCAACTGGTGAACAAGAAATATGATGGGCACATTTCTGGCACTACATTTTGTCATGTGTCTGTTTGTCTTATATTTGAAAGAGTACTTCAAAAGAACAAGAAAGACTAATCGTTTCTTGGACATGGACGGTATTACAAAACACCCACTAATCTACAGAGAAATTTCCTACAACAACAGGAAATATCCACTAAGTGATCTCAGGCTATGCCTAAGAGGAACCTGTTAGTAATCTCCAGATGTTCCTATGTAGTAAGTAGATTCTATAAATGTTATTTTCTATATGTACAGGCGAGTGAGTCCTAGGTGGGGACATTTTTTCAGCCTTTACAAATCCTTATTTTTGATTTTAATTGGCCGGCCATGTTGAAATCACTGTCGGGGGCTGATTGTGGGTGGTGGACTGTTTCCCAGCCACTCCTGGGCCCGCTGACTGCACCCGCCCAATGACCCGAAAATCCTGCCCCATGAGTATCTGAAAGTAAAAATGCACCACGTAAAGGTTACACTTCATTCCAGAATGAGGGTAGTGGGGTTGGAGAAGAAGCATAAGGCAGGAACATACTGTTATTGTGAATAATCTCTGAGATGCTAGATGCAGCAGCTTCTGTCACTGCCAGTCCCAGAACAAGCAGCACTGTCTCCTTTAAAGGGCTCAGGAGATGCAGCTGTTTCCACTAGTTCTTTGCCGCCCCACCCTGTTACGTGCAACCTTGTACTGCAAGAAGAGAGAGGGAAGACCATTAGTGAGTGCCTTGCAATATGTTTGGATCAAATGCCTGCCATAGCTGTCTGGAAATATGTGGAAGCTGTGAGGAGTGACTGTGAGGCTGGATACTTTCGTAAGTGTGTTAGAGTGAGGTGAAGCATTGAATCTTAAGTATAAGCCCTAATTGCTAGCGATTGCTGATGCTTGAGTGATGGGGATGTGGTGCATTGAGCATCGTGAGAGGTTAGTGATGCAATGGGTGGGAGATGCCATTGAAAGATGCATCCACTGACCATAATTACGTATGTGAGGTCATTGAATTTTTTCTGATACTTCCAGGTCCTCAGGGTCAGACTCTTAGGAATTCACCACCCTGGCTGCAGCTCTCATTCCTTTAGCAGAGCATGCCATGAGGGCCTTTTGTTCCTCTGTGGAATCATGACCTCTCTTGTCCTCTTGATCTCCTGGACCAAGGCCTCCAACACTGCTTCAGAGAACCTGCGAGATCTCGCTCTGGCCTGTTGCTCAATTGGAGATCTTTTTCTTCCATCAAAGCCTTTCAGAAATGGTTCCATCATCAGCTGTCACCTAACTGCACACCCCCTTTAAGAGGGGCAGGCTGTCACTAACAAATTTAGGTTAGCTGGAACATGTGCTAGCCACAGACACACACACGTGCACGCACACAGACATACACACAGACACAGATATACCCACATACATACCCGTGCACACATTTAAATTTGTTTTGTTGTGGCAGGAATGTTCCTGTAGGGTCCACAAAGGGAATGTGAGCCATTGCTGCTCAGGTACTCTTCAATACCTCACTTCACAATCACACTGCCCCAACTTGGGCATACCTTCCAACCACCCAGGTCAGCCCAGGAGCTAGCAAGCCACGGTAGGCTACTCTTTCAAAGCATGCATTTTGTCAGCACCATCTTAAGTGTTGTAATGTCCAGTCTTCCAGCCTGAGGAATTGAGCAGCCATCCCATGGAGTCAAAAGATGTCAGGCTGAGATTTCCCAGAATTGCACTAAGTGTGGTAGCGGGCAGGTAAAATGGAATCCTACCCGCCGATGAAAATGGCCGTATATTCACGCCATATCTTCCCGAGTTCGCCTCATTGTATATTCACTCCCGTGAAACACTCCGTTTCCATGGCAGGCGGGCTCTTATTTGCCCACTCGCCATTACCCTGCTGTTGCATCATGCCAGCTGCCATCTTTAAAAGGCAGCCGCCAGCAAAGTGCTCATCACCACCAGCTCACCACTGCTGCCCGGGAGACATGGCCAGGAAAGGCAAAAAAACTGCAGCACCCGCTTCAATCACTGATCTCTTGAGCGACTGCTGGATGCCATGGAGGCCTGCCGGGATCTGCTCTACTCCCGCTCTGGCTGCAGGGTGGGTTACAATGTCACCAACAGGGCTTAGGAGGAGGTGGCAGTGGTGGGCAATGCCCTTCAGAAGAGGACAACCACCCTGTGCCACAAAAGGATGAATGATCTCCTCCGTTCCGCCGGGGTAAGTCACTTTTCATCACTCCCAACTCACACACTCACAAACCCATTACAGACCCACAAGGGCCCTCGCTCACTGCCAATGCAAGGGACATCACCATTCATTCTTTCACATGCACCGTCATTGTCCTCATCCCGTCTATGGGACCACTCACCACCCACACAGGCCAGGCATGCTTATCATCTGGCTCAGCAGGCATCCTGATACACTCTCCCCATATCTATCTGTGCAGGATAAACTGGCTCACAACAGGAGGGAAAGGTCGCAGACAGGTGGAGGGATGCCAGAAATTAAAGTTCTCACAGAATTTGAAAACACAGCCATTGAGCTGGCTGGCAATGGCCAGGACCGGTCTTGTGCTGATGGTGAGGTCGGAGCTGCTCGACCAAGTGAGGACCCAGCAGTGCAACATACATCGGCTAACCATACCGTGAGTGACGGGTGCTCTTTCACAGGCCACTGCCATGTACTAGTTATCTCCCTTTGTTTTCGCAGGCACATCTGGGAAGCAGCAGATGGAGTGCACGACTCAGAGCCCCCAAGCAAGCTCTGAAAAAAGAGGAATCTGAAGGCACCCTCCCTGAAGTCCCAACACAACATTCACGCACACCCTCCTCCAGCATAGAGACACACACCACGGTGGGACCTAGCTCTAGTGTAGACTTGGGATCACAATCTGGTCAGCACATTGCACTTCCTGATCCACAGCAGGCCGAGGCAGAGACTTCCCAGGTCCCCGGCACTCGGAGGATTGCTGGAGACCAGAATGTTGCTGAGTCCGAGTCAGATGACGAGCCTTTGTACTCAGTCATGGCACAGTTGCTGGAGCTGCAAAGGCAAGCTAGGGAACATCAGGAAGGAATGTCCGCTGCACTCCTCAGATTGCAAGGCACAATGGAGGAGTCTGTCCATCTTCAGACTGAGGTGATAGCACCGGCATTGCAATGCACCGATGTCAACAACTGGCAGGATGGCGACCGCCATCGAGACCTTGGTCCAGGACGTCACTCCTGCACTGCTGTGCAGGCTTAACTCCATCACTGATGTCATAGTTGGCCTCCAACAGTGTGTACGCGAGAGGGGTGCTGGGCAGCGCGATCTCACTCCAGCTACCCCTTCCACTCACGGAGTCAGCCAAGGGCCCTCAGGCACTCATGGAGAGGAGGATCAGCAGGTGTACACTCCGGGGCCATCCATCCAGGTGACTCCGGCAGTTACCGGCCCATCTGAATCCCCTCTTCCTGTGACCTCCGCAGATCCAGCTTCACAGGCCGAGGAGGATGCCACTGCCACACAACAAGACATTGAAAGCAGGCCGGGGCCCTCCAAGTCTCGGCCCTCCAGAGGACACCAACCAAAGTCATCACAGATGGCGTCACAGTCAGCAGGCTGACTCCACCTCTACTGTGGATGTCCAGGGAGCACCAAGACAGGGCAAGGTTAGGACAGTTAAGTAAAAGTAGTTGCACAGCCTGGGCACGGGTGTTAATCACTTGTACATAATGTTCACTATCGTCAATAAATTCCCAAAAATGTCTTCTCCTGCCTATGGCTCTTTGTTCTGATGAGTGGTGTTCTTGTCACTCAGATGTGAAACCTTTCTGCACAAGATAAAATGCAGGTGTCTCAATCCAGGACATCTTCCCTGTGCTCTGTGCGGCCTTAAGACCACAGTGATGGTCCAGCCTCACACTCCCTGGAAACAATACTGATGCCTGCACCTCAGCGATGCTGGTCATTGTTGCTAGAATGTAGTGGGCAGGTGCCACAGAGATCTCTCATACCCTCTGTGTGCTCTGAGCACCTTAAAGGCCCCCATCACACTAGCATCTGCGACCAGTGATGCTGTGCACCAGTTCCTGAAGGGCTGAGGTGCTGAAGGCGGACACAGCATCAGATGCATCTAAAGTTACATGGCTGCATCTTTGAGATGGCTCTGATCATGGAGCGCAAGCGGGCTGCCCTCGGCCAGACAGGAGTCAAACGTTCACAAGCGCGATGTGAGGATCTGCAGAGCATTTCACTGCATGTCATCATCATCCTCCACAAATCTGGCAGCTATGAGTGCCTCCTGAGTGCACCTACCTCATCTAGCCAGTGCAAGAGCCTCATCCCCAACTTTGTCACCATCGAGGACCCCTTCACCCTCATCCCCGTCAGCGTCCTTCTCATCGGAGGAGATGTGCAGCTCCTCCATCTCCTCCTCAGCCAGCTCCTCATCCTGTTGCAGCACCAGGTTGGAAAGGGCGCTGCAGACGAAGACGATGCGTGACACCCTCAGCGGACTGTATTGCAGGGCTCCACCAGGCCGGTCCAGGCACTGGAACCTCACCTTCAGCATCCTGATGGTCTGCCCCACCGAGTTGTGAGCTGCTGCATGAGCTTCATTATAGCGTCGCTCTGCTGCAGTCTGAGGCTGCTGCACAGGTGTCATCAGCCACGGCCTCTGCGGGTAGCCCTTGTCACTGAGGAGCCGAGCCTGCAGCCTCTCTGGACCCTGGAAGACTGCAGGGATCTGCAAGCAACTCAGGATGTAGATGTAATGCACACTCCCTGGAAACCATGTGCATGCCTGCAGGATGTGTTTCTGGTGATCGCATACCAACTGCACATTCAGTGAGTGGAAGCCCTTGCAGTTGATGAAGTCCACCAAGTGTAATGATGGAGACCTGAGCACCACATGAGTGCAGTCAACCGCACCCTGCACCTGCGGGAATCCCGAGATCAGGGCGATTCCAATGGCCCTTGGATCCTGGTTGTCCTGATCCCAGGTGAAATGCACAACCTTATGTGCAATAAAGATGGCATCCATGACCTCATGGATGCATTTGTGGGTGGCGGATTGTGAAATCCCACAGAGGTCACCTGTGAAGCCCTGAAAGGAGACACTGGCATAGAAATTGAGTGCCGCGGTCACTTTCACTGCCACTGGCACCGGATGATCTCCATGTCCCCTTGGCGCCAAGCCTTGCAGTAAGTGGCAGATGCCACCAGGTCCCTAGACATGTGCAGTGGTTGGTGACACTGGTTCTCAGTCATCTGCAGGAATGGCAGGTGGCGTGTATAGTCCCTGGGTATTGCTGGGCGCTGACCAGCCATGGCTCACTGTCGCTCCAGGGCAGCATGTGTGGGAGCCCCTGCTGCCCCTTCTTCATGAGGTTGCTTCTCCTGCCTTTGTGCGACCAGCTGCCTCAGTTGCTCTCTCCTCAGTCTTCTACAGTCTCTGTAGGACATAAGGCATACAGCTAGGTCACCAGAATCCATGATCCTGACATGGTCCTCCTGTAGCATGAAAGAGAGAGGCACCTGGTTATCATGGTTATACTTAGCATCTTTCCTGGCCCTGTGTGACTGCCCCTTAATGCTTCCTGGGGAGATGAATGCCCTGCATGACTGCCCTGTCAACCTGTGACATGAGGGACACTGGTCCAAATCAGGATGCTGAGATTACAAGGAGCTGTGAGTGCCTCCAGCAGTGACAGCTACATGGCCAATGTTGGCGAGGAGATTGTACAACATCTGCAGTCCAATTGCTCCACGGTCCAATAAAGTGGTGGTGGACTCGAAGTCTGGGCCGGGGGTGGGGGGGTGGGGGGGATGGCGGCAGAGGGGTAAGGTATGGAGCACTTGGTGGCTCTTTGGTATCTCCACAATGCTTGCAAGGGCAGGCAGGCTAGGAACCTGACCCCAATCATATCATGCGCCTGATCTGTATTAGTTGCAGAGGCATAGTCAGTTTATACAAGTGCCCCTAATGCGTAGCCATTTCTCTTGCTTACCCTGCCCCCCCACCTCGATTTCCTGTGCGCAGGATGCAGTGCCAGAGGAGCACTTGACCCCTCCCGTCAGCAGTTGCCTCCTAAGCTGGCCAGCACTTTGCCCCAGACACCCGCCACTGCAGTCGCCCCCCGGGACCAGGCATCAGTTGCCCCTGTCCCCGATGCCCCTGAGGCCGTAAGCAACAGGTGAGCTGTGGAGAACGCTGCTGCTCGCTCACTTCAGTTCACTAAAGTGAAGGCTGCTAAGTGCACATCGCCTGCGTCTTGTTGTGAAACACATCGGCGTGCTTTCCCATCGACGTGGTCGGACGATATGGTGGGGTCCCAAGAGCCTGGCAGGATAGCCTTTTAATTATATGCTAATATATTACAATTAGCTCCACGCCGACTGATGGCGGGAAATGCGGCCTACTTTTGGCAGGCTGAGTGGAAGGTCACGACCTGCCTCCACGCTGTCGTGAAGTGGGTCCCACCATATTTTCCGTGCATGCCACCTATCATGCCCGCCACCAGTGGGCTCAGAAAATTCCGCCCATCATTTAAAAGAAAGGAAACATAAATGTTAAAAACTTTAAAACTGAAACTATAGGCAGCTGAGAGATGAGTTGGCCTTCAAAGGGAAATGCTTTAAAAAAATCAAAGGGCATAGGTAAGTTTTTATTGCCAATTATTATATTTCTTTCTGAGTTTATGATATTTGAAACCTTGGAGTTAATTTTCAGACATAATTCAGATTGAGCTTGATATACCATCATGGATTTGGACTGGCTAACTAACAGAAAACAGAGAGTCAGGATGAAAAGGTCATTTTTCAGGATGGCAACTAATGGGTTGCCACAAGGACCAGTGCTGGGGCTTCATCTATTTATGATCTATATTAACCACTTGAATGAAGGGGCCAATTGTATTGTAGCCAAATTTACTGATGCATGAAGATAGGTAGGAAAGCAAGCTGTGAGGAGGATACAAAGAGTTTGAAAAGGGATATAGGTAGGTTAAGCGAGTGGGAAAAATTTGGCAGATGGAGTATAATGTATGAAAATCTGAGATTGGCCTTTTTGGCAGGAAGAATAGAAAAGCAGAATGTTATTTAAATGGAGAGAGACTGCAGAATACTGTAGTGTAGAGGCATCTGGGTCTCCTTGTACATGAATCACAAAGTCAGTATGCAGGTACAGCAACTAATTAGGAAGGCAAATGGAATGTTGGCCTTTATTACAAGGGGGATGGAAAATAAAAGTAGGGAAGTCTTGCTACAAGGGCATTGGTGTGAACACACCTAATGTACTGTGTACAGTTTTGGTCACCTTACTTAAAGAAGGACATACTTGCATTGGAAGCAGCTCAGAGAAGGTTCACTAGATTGATTCCTGGAATGACGGGTTTGTCTTATAAGGAAAGGCTGAGGAGCCTATATATATTGAGAAGAATGAGATGTGATCTTATTGAAACGTAAGATTCTGAGAGGGCTTGACAGGGTAGATGCTGCAAGGATGTTTCTCGTCGTGGGGGGATCTAGAACTAGGTGGCACAGTTCCAAAATAGGGGGTTTCCCATTTAGATGGAGATGAGGAGAAATTTCTTCTCTCAGAGGGTCATTAATGTTTGGAATTCTCTTCCCCACAGAGCATTGGAGGCTGGGTCATTGAATATATATTTAAGGCTGAGCTTGATTGATTTTTGATTGACAAAGGAGTCAAAGCTTATGGAGGGTGGGGTGCGGGCAAGAAAGTAGAAGTAAAAGGCCACATTCAGAGCAGTCATCATCTTAGTGAATGGAGGAGCTTGCTCGATTTTTTTTTTATTCGTTCATGGGATGGGGCATCACTGGCTAGGCCAGTGTTTATTGCTCATCCCTAATTACCCTTGAGAACTGAGTAGCTTGCTAGGCCATTTCAGAGTCAACCATATTGCTTTGGGTCTAGAGTCACCAGTAGGCCAGACCAGGTGAGGGCAGCAGATTTCCTTCCCTAAAGGACTTTACTGAACTAGATGGGTTTTTACGACAATCATTATGTGGTCATCATTGGACTTGTAATTCCAGATTTTTTACTGAACTCAAATTCTACTATCTGCCATGATAGGATTCGAATCCAGGTCCTCAGAGCATTACCCTAGATCTCTGTATTATTAGTCTAGTGACGATACCACAATTCCACTATCTCCTCGATGGGCTGAATGGCCTAGTCCTCATCCTGTTTCTTATGCTCTTATGAGCAGGTGATAAGCAAAGTGTACACTTCACTCACCCGATATCATTGGTCGGAGGCCTGATTGATTTTGATGGTCATGCCACATTTAAAGGGACCAGGCAGGCTGGCAGTGTTGATCTCCTTGTTTATAGTCAGCAGTTCATTTGAGAGGGGATGTAATCTGGTGGGAATGCTGTCACTTAAAAGCAGCCCAGTTCTGAAAGGGAAGGTACATTGTTTAAAGATGGCCAGTAGGTATTGAGTTACTGAGCATTAAGCAGTGCTACATTGGCCAGTGCATGCCAATTCTCCAATGCACCCATAAAGCTTGTGAGGAATAGGAACGAGTTCCTCTTTTCCTCAGATGGCTGAAGGCTGTCCCAGAAAATTAGGCAACAGTACTGAAAAACAGTGCCTGGTCAGCCAAATTTAAGCAGTGTAGTCCCTAGGACCTGCCTGCTGTGCAGAAAGAAATTGAATGACCAATACAGCATTGCCATTATAAGAACTGCTCTTCCTATCTCTTCAAACCCTTCTGTGCATCAAACTTTAGCCTCAGATTTAGCAATTGTTTCCACCTCCAGTTCACACGCCTCTACTCCACAAATCTCTTTCTGCTTGCAGTCATACAGCCAACACACCCTGAAGACACCCATTTTGCACATAAACTAGTTCTTGAACTAATACAGTACACAATAAGACATAAACATTTGCACATTCATTTAAAACTAGTTTATTCCTCAGCAAGATGCTACCATTCAAGGGAGCTTTGATTACTCTCCCTCCTTTATTCAACTTTTCTCCCTTCCTTGCCTTGCATTTCCCTCTTTTAAATACAATACAAAGAATTAAAAAAAAGTTCCTTGTAAATGTGTTTAAAATAGCTTGCCTTGTGATCACCACTTTTTATTTCGAATGGAAGTTATTTATATTGGTTATTTAACTCTCCTTGCCTGTAGTATAATCCTTCTTAATGACCTACTACTGCCAACACATTAACACAGTGGATTCTTATTGGCTAGACCCAGTGTAATTTATTCACCTTTTTGTTGTTGAGTAATTCTGGTATCTTATGGGAAGATCACTTAAGATCTCTATGGCAACTTTGTTAGCTGCATGTTTAAGTTTTAAAAATCAGAGGTTTATGAATTATTCAGTACATGTATTCATAAAGTTTCAGGAGAAAAGTCTCTGGAGCTTCCTTTCTTAAAGTTATCTCAAACATTCTATGAGCTATGAACTAATCTAGTGCTTCCCTGACAGCTACTTTAAGAAAAGCCAGGTATAATGAGTTCTCTTGCACTCACACCTCACAGAGATGGTGTTTTAGAATTTAAAATGTGAGTGTTGCTTTCTAGTTCCCTTGAGTAGTTATGGAACAGAATAAGTTTTTTCATGTGTTGCCAATGGTGAGTTCCTTTCTTTCCTATGCTGCTCCTATGTAATTCTTAACTTTAAATCAATGCAGTATGAATATTAATGTCTCTGGGTTGTCTCTTGTGGGTTGTTCTCAATGGTGACCCACCTGACTTCTATGGTTTATTTTTCAGATGACTAGACCAGAAACTCAAACATTTTGAAGAAACTCAATTAACTTTCCATCTTTTAAACTTTATGGAAGATCAAGAACATTATTTCGGTTTGATATACCTTTGAACAAAATTTGAGGACAAATTCATCCTGTATTTCACCCCCCCCCCCCGCCCCACTCCCACCCCTAAACTATGGATTAGCAGAGGGTAGCCAGCTAGATCACAAGTCTCCTTGTGCACTGGTTGCTAGAAAGGGCACAAGAGAAGCACGTGTCATTTCCTATCAATTTTCCTTCCCTCCCTTTGTGGAAGTTCTCAGCCTCCATTTGTCTGCATCCCACAGTTATACAACTTAAGTCAGGAACTCTGCATAATGAGGAATCACACCAATGTCCCTCTCCATCTTTGCACTGGTCCAATGTTCAGCTCCACTGTTGAGGTCCTCATTTCCAAAATCCATTTAATTCAATTTCTCTTTTGATTCTTTAACTTTGTCATACTCGGTTTCTTCACCCTCTGCTCATTGTTTATTCATCTATACTTTTACAATCCATATTATATTTTTTGTCTGTCTGCAAGCTTATCTATTGAGAGTTGTGAACAATCACAATTCATAGCTGCCAGCTCCTTTAAAAATCCGCTCCAGATTAAACTTGCAGATAAAATTTGACTTATTGTTTTGATGTAGCTTATTACAAGATGATTGAGTCCCTGGATGCAGACTGAGAAGTAAAACTAAAGAAGAAGCTGGAGTGACAGGGAACCATACAATGAAGAGACATGCACTTTCCCTTTATGCTCTCCTTTTAATTCTAGTTAGCTTATTTTACAGTCGACTTTTACATTCCATGAAAGCATTTCATTATCCCCAATTGTGGTTACCTGGAGGCCTTGTGTTACTTTTAACGAGGAAAGATCGGCTCAATGTGGAGAAAATTATTCTGAAATTCATTCAATTGTAAATTATCCCATGTAATTAGACTGCAGAGCTCAAAGTGATGATTAAATCATGATATTAGTAGTCAGTGGAAGTGTCAGTTCACTCTCAAAACCCTAACCATGTTGACTGTTACAGATAATAGAAGAAATATTTGTGCATCCGTGCTCACAAATACAAGGTCTGGCTCGAGCAAGGGGAAAAAATTGTCAGCTGCCGTAGTTCTTGGTTTTCAAAAAGGTCATGTACTTCAAAACATTTCAGAGCACTTAGAAGCCTTTAAAAAAACCCTTTTAATCAGAATGCCCTTTACTCTGAAAGTCTATCTAACAGATTTCAACAGCGATCGAAATATGTTTGTGCGAGTGGTGTACAACTGCTAGGGGATTTGTAATTACCTATCATTGTACCATCTTTCCAGATCTAACTGATAAAAGGGGACAAAAGAATGTGAACTATTTATTAATAATTCTTTCTCCCTCTCTAGATTGTCTCCTTCATCTCTTCTCCCAGCTGCCCTGTCCTTCTCTACTTCTTACCTCTCTCCTGTTGTCCTCCTTCCTGCTGATTGCTTTTTTGTCATTTCTCATGCACCCTGCACCTTCTCAATTGCTTATCACCCTCTCTCATAAACCTATCATTCTCGATAACTTATGTAGCAGTGCTTCCATCAGCAGGCAGTGAAGGTGAGGAAGAGCGCTGAGCGGGGGAACTGGTTGGACCCTCTGGGCCCCTCCATGCAGGGAACACTGTCTTTGGCATGTTGGGAGTCAGAGCCAGAGGCCTTGGAGAGAGAGCAAAGGTTTCCACAAGGAACAGGAGCCCGGGACTGGTGAATTTCAGTACAGAGGAGCAAAAGCCCTGAAGAGGGCAGATTGAAGACTCTGACAGGGGCTAGAGAACCAGGAAGGGAATTGGGGCAGGCATATAGCTACTGGAGATCCAGGTGGATTGACTGCCAGCAGTCTTGAGTTCGAGAAGCCACGAGGAGAGGAATTCTCTTTGTGTCTGGGAAAATCACGTGGCCATGGGAAATTAGCAATAGGAGCTCCACCAACTGAGCTCTGCTACCCCGCTGATCAGAGATCAGGAATTTAGCTTTGAACAGTATCCTGGTGGACCTGGGGTGCTGGCTGTGAATGTCCATTGTAAATAGTTTGTTTCTCGGAATTAAGTTTTTCCATTAATATTTCCATTATATTAATGAATAAAGGATCCCTGTTTTATAATCTTCGTGCTGTCTGTGTGCTTGAATCCATGTTACATCTCTGAAGTGGGATTCCACAACACAAGCATCGAATCATGGTGGACAAAATGGATAGGTGCCTGGCCGAGATGGGGCAGATGATGGAGGAGTTGAAATGGGCGATGGCAATGAGGGAGATTGAAGCTGCTCTAGCATTGCAGGTGCTCATGGTGCCAGTGAAGGAAATTGGATATTTTGCCAAAACCAGGCAGAGGCTCCCCATAACTCTGCAGAGGAAGGAAGCTATACTCCTGGTCGGATATTCTACCTATCAACAGGTAGGAAGAGGGACAGATTCGGGAGAAGACCAGAAACGCCCAATGATCTGGCAGCCGAGGACTGGATCAAGGATGTTCAGCTGGTCATGGTGTCCAGGGGACTCAATGAGAGCAACCAGGCAGCCTTCGTGATGGAGCATCTGTGCAGGAAAGCCCATCAGGAAATGCTGAGGAGAGAAATAGTCTGTGGTGGATCTTTGAGGTCCTGGTGAAGATTTTTTGGGATAGCAGTAGCCTGTCGCAGTTGCTAAAGAGGTTTTATAATTTCAAAGAAGATGAAGGAGAGGAACTTGTCTCCGTATCCCTGGAGCTGTTGAAGTTGTTCGACTGCATCATCCTCTTGGATCTGTCCCTCAAATCGACCAGGGATACACAGCTGAAGAGGTGAGGGATGGAAATATCTGGATGGAGTTGTGGAGGCTATATAGTAACAAGCCTCAGTTGCCTTCCTTCACACATGGGATCACATCAACTGGATAATAGGACAAGACTGGACTCCTAAGACCAGGAAAGAAGCCACTGTCAGGGAGGTGACTGTCAATGCAGGTGGGAATGTTGATCTCAGGCTGAAGAGGTAGGCAGAACAGATTGCTGCACAACAAGCTCAAATCCACTCCTTGTATGTCCCATCTCCACAGTAAGCCTCATGGCCGACCCCACCTAAGGCACACTCCAAAGAGGTGCTGGAATTGTAATGACATTGGGCACTTTAAACGAGCCTGCCCACAATAATCACAGCAACCATGATGTCAGGCAAGGAGGCCCCATCCATTGTAACAACCTTCCATTCTCACCAGACATGGTCTCCCACCAAGAGCCAGCTGGGGAGGGTGGAGGAGAGGTCCTTTCAGGAAGAGGTTTTGTCTTACGTAGAGCAATAGGTACTTGCCTTACAGAGGGTGTGAGGTTTGGTAAGGTGGAAACATCATGTCTAATTGACACAGGGGCGGAGGTGTCAACCTTTACCAGTCCTTCCAAAAGCATCTTGCTGAGGGGTGTGAGCTAATTGACGTCTCTTCCCTCATCTGAGTTTATGCTTCACAATGATCAGACATCCCTTATCATGCTTATATTGAACTCTCCCTGTCAGTGCCCAATCAAACTTTTCATAACCTGGGGTTTCTGGTAGTTCATGATCTGATCAATACTCCAGTGGAAGTAAGGAGGTTGAGAATACCCATGATGTTAGGGTCAAATGTGTTAAGAGACACTGAGGTGTCCTTGGAAGGCATGTATGGCGACAACTATGAACAGCACATTATGAAATTGGCAAGTGGGGAGCAAGAGTCCTTGGCCTTATTCCATGGTCTCAAGGTGTATCAGCCTGCACAGGACCTTAGAATTGTTTAAATAGCAGGGAATTGGGCATTGCATTATCACTGTTCTTGAAGGCTAATGCCAGCCATCCCCAAATGGTCGACAGGCTTTGCTAGAGAGTCACTTTCCACATGTAGTGGAACTACTACTTGGTGTAACTCTGGGAGCTGCCCTCGTCACAGTGGGAGAAAAGGGTAGGGTACCCATGCAGATCACCAGTTTCAGCGACAAAGATGTTTACCTCCAACCGAGAATGCCCATAGGTGTCCTTAAATCCGCTACTGTTGTGGAGAATGGATCTACTGGAGAAGATATTTCTAGCCTCATTTCAAAGATGGGCTTTGGCAAGTTTGAGGGGACCCAAGGGAGATAGCTCATATCTAATCCCACCAAGTGTGGGCTGTCTTTCAGTAAAGATGGTGATAACATTGGGTATTGGGAGCTGGTAAGCTACAGGATTGTGACTGCAGATGCTCACCCAGTGAGGATTCCTCACTGCCAGATCTCATCCCATCACTGGAAGGAAGCTGGGGAACCTGCAGAAGTCTCTGGAATGAGGTGTCATCTGGGAGTTGTCAAGTCCGTGTGCCTCGCCCATGGTCCTCATGAGCAAGAAAGACAGAAAACTGAGGATCTGTATCGATTACCGGGCACTCAACATAAAGACCCATAAGGATGCTTACCTTCTACCTAGGATTGAAAAAGCATTACAAGTCCTCAAAGGTGTAAAGTATTTCTGCAGTCTTGATTTGGCCCACGGATATAACCAGTTTTCCTTTGCTTTATGAATATACAAGAATACCATTTGGGCTTTGTAATGCACCAGTCACTTTCATGTGTGTGATGAATAAAACGTTTGGTGACATTAATTTCCAGTCCCTCCTTGTGTATCTGGACAATATACTCATCTTCAGCTTGACATTTGAGGAAACCCTCAAAAGGCTAGACACCTTCTTAGCCTCCTTGTTGAAGCTTAACTTGAAAGTCAAGCCAGGAAGTGACAACTTTTCTGGGCAAAAGTACGATACCTCAGGCACTCCATCACCAGGGAAGACATCACTCCCAACAATGAGAAAATCTGAAGGGTACAGGAATGGGTCTGGCCTTAGATGGAGAGAGAACAGTGTGGGTTCCTTAGTCTGGCTGGCTACCATAGGAGATTTGTGCAAGGCTATGCACAATTGGCCATCCGTTCCAATACTTGGTAAGGAAACCAGAGAATGCTGAAGGAGCCAGTGGGAAAGGATGCACATGTGTGATATTTCATGGAGTATTTCAGGGAGTTGGACCCCAGCATGTGAAGACTCCTTTTAAACTCTCAAGCCGTTTTGGTCTAGGAGCAGTGCTCTCGCAGGCTCAAGGGCAGAAAATAATGGTTATCGCTTATGCCATTTGAAGTCTTAAGCCAAATGAGATAAATATGCAGAATTATTCCAGTGTGAAGTTCGAACTGCTGGCTTTATGATGGGCTATTTCCCACAAGTTCAGTGACAATCTGATCAGTGCGATATTCGCAGAAACAAACTGCTCAGCTACTTTCAAATGTCCGCCAAGCTCGGAGCAACAGAAACTTGGTGGGCTGTTGAACTCGCTCAGTTCCTGTTCCAGATCAGGTACGGGTCAAGCAAAACTAATGCAATTGTTGATGCCCTTAGTCGGAAAACTGACCACAGGACTGTCTGAGCCAAATTACCTTGTCTCCCAAACACAAAGGGAATCCTCCTCTCCTTGGGGCTTCTCAGACTCGGGTGCTGCCCAGGCAGTCCACCTATACCTCCAACAACTATATGGCTGCCACAATTCCCCTTCCTGGTTCTTTAGCCACTGCCAGGGGCTTCAAGCTGCCTTATTTATGGCCTTGCTCCTCTAATCTGTAACTTATAACCAGGTTAGAGGTGGCTATATCTGATGCTATGCCTATGCCTCAAACCAAAGGCAACGTTCAAACCGCGATTCCACATGACACCTGAACTAGGATTCAGCAGAATGTCACTGATGCACTTTGTGAGTGAGATCCAAATCAGGTCCAGTGGGGTGGAACCACGTTTGGTATCACCTTTGCCATCCATCTCAAAAGAGGACCTCAGGCAGCTTCAGCTGGCCAGTGCAGACATCAGTAGACTTCACCACAAGTGGAAAACCCAACATCCACCAATCTGTTTCCATCTGCTGAAGGAGTCCACACAGGCACGGAAACTGTTGATGATCCGGAAGGAGGATAGAGTTCTCTATCATCAAGTAGCAAGTGTTAACAGCAGCTCATGATCAGGTGGGGCAGGAAGCATTGGAAAAGACAACTGCGTTGACTAAGTAGCGATGTT
Source organism: Carcharodon carcharias (assembly GCF_017639515.1). Taxonomy (NCBI): domain Eukaryota; kingdom Metazoa; phylum Chordata; class Chondrichthyes; order Lamniformes; family Lamnidae; genus Carcharodon; species Carcharodon carcharias. Next base: position 115,457,455 of record NC_054475.1, read on the forward strand.
ACTGGCTGAGATGATTGCCAAAATTGATGGCTACTGTCAAAATTGTGAGAGATTATTTTGGCCAAAGCAGGGAAGCAGCTTCACCCCAGTATGGGATCCCTGTTTGCCACTAGGCCTCTGGAGGTCCTCACAATGCATTTAATGGTCCTCAACCCCAGTAGTAGTGGGACCGAGCACGTTTTGGTACTCATGGATGTCTTCATCAAGTTCCCGCAGGATCTTCCCACCTGTGACCAAAAAAAATTCAACTATAGCCAGAGATTTAGTACGTAGTTGGTTTTGGTGTCCCATGTCGGATCCATAGAGAGCAAGGGCACAATTTTGAGAGTAAGATCCAACAGGAGCGTTGCAAGGTATATGACATAGTCAACAGCCACACGACTCCCAGCCATCTGGAGGGTATTTGGAAAGTGGCCCGCCTAACTACTGGAGCTAATCTAAGCTTATAATAGTGCCCATGTTCCTCCAGGGGCTATTCTCCACACTATACCTTCTATGGAAGAGACCCTGTGGATCATCTCCTTGGGCTCACCATACAATCAGGCGGAGATGGTCAAATTGATGGGTGGCCAGCTGAGCATCATATGAGAGTACACAAGACATTGAGATGGCATCCAAGAGGACCAAGAAAGAAGCACTGAGAAGAAAAATACTACATGATCACAAAGCTGACAAGGTGGACCTTCCGATTGGTGCAAGAGTATTCCTCTGGAACAGGAATATCATGGGTCGAAAGCCGTAAACTCATCAAGTGGCTCGACATTGATGGCCTCACATATGTTGTTGACTGGTAGTGGGAGGGCAGCCTCAGAAAGTGGCTCACAGAGGGGCGTTGCTTAAGGCCAAAAGTCTGGCAGATGATTTGGAGGCAAACGGCTCACCGAGCAACAGCGTCGAACTTGAAGTGTCTGCGGGCAGTGGCTCAAGCAAAGGGGAGTCAGATACTGATGAGGAATCCTGGAGTGACCTGTGTGTTGTGAATTCAGGGGGTACATCCAGTCTGAGTAGGTCTACCCAAAGATGACCTACCTTGAGGCAGTAACTGAAGCGACAAGTACTGCTTGGAGACATGACCGACCTAGACCCCTGCATGGTTGATTCATTACAAAGCCTGAACCCGCTGCAACTACCAGTATGGATGAGGGACGGAGGTCATCTCGAGGAAATGCTGGATATCATCCCAACCCATACCATTTGCCCAGATCAGTGATGCCAAAAGCCATGAGTTGACAGCAAGGAGCAGGAGCAGAAGCTCAGGAGCTATGAGTTATAGGCTGGAGGAGCAAGGCCATGAATAAGGCAGCTCGAAGCCTCTGACAGTGGCTAAAGAACCGGGAAGGGGAATTGTGGCAGGAATATAGTTGCTGGAGATATAGGCGGACTGCCTGGGCAGCATCCAAGTCTGAGAAGCCCCAAGGAGAGGAAGATTCCCTTTGTGTCTAGGAGACAAGGTAATCTGGCTCAGACAGTCACAGGAAATTAGCAATAGGAGCTCCACCAACTGAACTCTTCTATCCAGCTCTTGATGGTAACCTGGTGGATCTAATGTTCATAAAGATTTGATGCCAGTTGAATAAAGGATCGCTGTTTTATAACATTTATGCAGTCCTTGTGTGCTTGAATCGCACATTATCCTACCTCTCATACACCTATCCTTCTTGATTGCTTATTCCCTTCTCTCATATATTCCATCCTTCTCGATCACTTATCCCCCTTTCCCATATACCTTTCCTTTTCAATTGCTTAACCCTGTTTTTCTAAGACCTAACTGGGGGCTGCAGCCAGCAACCTGGTGAAGCTACAACACAGGATTACTTGCCTGCCAAACAGCGAAGGCAGTATGGGATAGACAGAGCTAAACGATCCCATAACCAACGATTAGATCTGCAGTCCTGCCACATCCAGTCATGAATGGTAGTCTGTAAAGGATATAGGATTTGATGATATTCCGGCACTGGTACTGAAAACATGTGCTCCACAACTAGCCATGCCCCTAAGCAAGATGTTCCAGTATCTATCCAGCAATGTGGAAAATTGCCCAGGTACGTTCTGTCCACAAAATGCAGGACAAATCCAACCCAGCCAATTACCACACCATCAGTCTACCCTTGATCATCAGCAAAGTGGTGGAAGGTGTCTTTGACAATGCTATCAAGTGGCACTTACTCAGCAATAACCTACTCACCAGTGCTCAGTTTGGGTTCCACCAGGGTCACTCAGTTCATGACCTTATTACAGCCTTGGTCCAAACATGGCCAAGTGTGGCATCAAGGAGCCCTAGCAAAACTGGAGTCAATGGGAAACAGGAGAAAAACTATCCACTGCTTATAGTCATATCTAGCACAAAAGCTAGGTTGTTGGAGGTCAATCATCTCAGTCCCATCACTGCAGGAGTTCCTCAGGGTGATGTCCTAGGCCCAACTATCTTCAGCTGCTTCATTGGTGACCTTCCCTCCAACATAAGATGTTCGCTGATGATTGCCCAATGCTCAGCACCATTCCTGATGCCTCTGATACTGAAGTAGTCCAAGTCCATTTGCAGTAAGACCTGACAACATTCAGTGGCTATTAAAATTCTAAAAAATTATTTCATGGGATGTGGGCATCGCTGCCTATGACAGCATTTATTGCCCATCCCTAGTTGCCCTTGAAAAGGTGATGGTGAGCTGCCTTCTTGAACCGCTACAATCCATGTGGTGTAGGTATACACACAGTGCTGTTAGGAAGGGAAGTTTTGCAACAAATGCCAGGCAATGACCATCTTCAACAAGAGGGAATCCAACCATCTCCCCTTGACTTTCAATGGCATTGCCATCGCTGAATCCCCCACTATCAACATCCTGAGGGTTACCATTGACCAGAAACTGAATTGTAGCTACAAGAGCAGGTCAGAGGCTAGGAATTTTGCAGTGAATAACTCACCTCCTGACTCCCAAAGCCTGCCACCATCCACAAGGCACAAGTCAGGAGTGTGATGGTATACTCTCTACTTGCTTGGATAAATGCAACGCCAACAACATTCAAGAGCTTGACACCATGCAGGACAAAGATAGATAGGAAAGTAAGTTGTGAGGGGAACAATAAGGAGGCTACAAAGGGACATATTTTGGTTAAATGAATGGGCAAAACCCTGGCAAATTGAGTATAATGCGGGAAAATGTCAAATTTGCCATTTTGGCAGGAAGAATGAAAAAGAAGCATATTATTTAAATAGTGAGAGATTGCAGAGATCTGACATTCAGAGGGATCTGGGTGTCTGAATGCATGAAGCTCAAAAGGCGAGTATGCAGGTACAGAAAGTAATTAGGAAAGCTAGTAGAATGTTATTGTTTATTGCAAGAGGAGTTGATTACAAAAGTACAGGACACTGGTGAGACCACATCTGGAGTACTATGTACAGTATTGGCCTCCTTATTTAGGGAAGGATGTAAATGCGTCAGGGAAGGTTTACTAGACTAATACCAGGAATGGGCGGGTTGTCTTATGAGAAAAGGCTGGACTGGTTAGGCTTGTACCCAATGAAGTTTAGAAGAGTAAGAGGTGACTTGATAGAAACCTTTAAGATTCTGAGTGGTCTTACAAAGTGGATGTGGAAAGGATGTTTCTTGTTATGGGAGAACATAGAGTTAGAGGTCTCTGTCCAAAAATAAGGGATCCCCCTTTAAGACAGAGGTGAGGAGAATTTTTTTTCTTCCAGAGGGTAGTGAGACTTTGGAATTCCCTTCCTCAAAAGGTAGTGGAAACAGAGTCTTTGTATATTTTTAAGGCAAAGCTAGATAGATTTGTGTGTGAACAAGGGTGTGGAAGGTTATCGGAGGTAGGCAGGAGGTTACAATCAGATCAGCCATAATCTTATTGAGTGGCAGAGCAGGCTCAAAGGGCCAAGTGGCCTACACCTGCTTCTAATTCATACATTCATATGACAAAGCAGCCCATTTAGCAGCCCATCCACCACCTTCAACATTCACTTCCTCCACCACCGATGCACAGTGGCAGCAGTGCGTACCATCTACAAGATTCACTGGAACAACTCACGAAGGCTCCTTTGAAAGCACCTTCGAAAGCTGTGACCTCTACCACCTTGAAAGGCAAGGGCAGCAGATGCATGGGGACACCACCACCTGCAAGTTTCCATCCAAGTCACACACCACCCTGACTTGGAACTATATCACCGTTCCTTTACTGTCACTGGGTCAAAATCCTGGAATTCTCTTCCTAACAGCACTGTGGGTGTACCTACACCACAGCAATTCAAGAAGGCAGTTCATCACCACCTTCTCATGGGCAAATAGGGATGGTCAATAAATGCTGGCCCAGCCAGCGATGCCCACAAAAAGAATAAAAAGTTAATTGCCACTTTTCAACCCAAGCCTGAATGTTAATAGATGCTGGTCTTGCCAGTAACATTCACATCCCATGAAAGAATAATAATGATAAAAAGACAGAGCATCTGGGAGGCATTGTCATGTAGCCAGCACTGAACTGTGCAAAGTGTTCATCACCTGATGAGTTCTTGTGCAAAATAGATTCTTATAAGTTCTTCCGATGTCACAATTGCCATCAGCCAGCCCCTGGTGACACGATTCCACATAAAGAACCTTGTACATTGACTCCGCAATTACTCAAGGGACTGCCCATCCCCCACAAGGGAAATAATAAACACCAATGAGGTGGACTCAGTCACATTCGTATAGTTGAAGCCCTCACCATCATAACTATGGGCCTCATTATATTGCAAACACACATGGTAATAAGTCATCCACAACCTGGTCCCCTCTCGTGAATGCCAATGATGTAAATGAGATGCCCATGATGCCAAATTGTCCATAATCAAACCATGCCCATAATGCTGAGAGTGACATGACATAAGACTTCAAACTCCAAACATGTATGTTGCAGCATATGTGTAGATAAGGCATCCTGCACATGAGGAGCCCATAACTGTGCAACAACAACTCTTTGGAAGAATTTGCGCACCATCCATTCCAGCCAATGGCCAGGTTTCTAACACGGGTGCCACATGCAACATTTCTAACTTCCATATACTTCTGTTTATCTCACGAAGCATATCCTGTGAAGTGGTACAGCAGATGACAATATTACCTGTACAATACTTGGCCTGCTGTACTGCAGTGCCCACAATGTGTAACATTGATGAATGTCTTGCATCCAGCTCTCATGCTTGAGGGGCACCTGCTGCCCAGCATCTGTTAATGGAGTCTGATCATTGAGCCTCCTGTAAAGTCAAGCTTGGATAGACAATGAAAGTAACAAGGAGCATCTCAGTGCTTCAACCTTTGAACACAGGGTTCTTATGTGATACAGCAGAGAAGGAAGAAGCTGTCCAAAGCCTTGCCAATCAGCCGACAACCTTGATCCTGTTGATGGCATGTCGAGATGGACCTGAGTCGTGTACAAGTGTAAGTAAGTATATTAAAGAAGTTTTCAAATGTGCAACATACAAAGTGAAAAGTGTAACCATGGTGAACCAATTAGTGGCCTAGGTGAGACACCGCCCTTTGCTCTTATACTCCTATGATGTGCCCCTAGTGTTGCCTTGGAGGAGGTGGAGGTAGACTGCTCACTTCCTTGTCTAAACAGCATTGAGGATGGTGGTGGCTGGCCTCATCATGCAGGCACCCATTTGGAACCGTGGCCTCAGTATCTCTGCAAGGGCAGCTATAGCCACTGCCCCTGGGACATTGTAGAGCTCATGACGGTAATGTTCCATTTGCAGTTCTAGAGCTCCCATTACCCCAGGGAGCTTCGCCAGATATTCACACATCTGTTGCTGGTTGTCCAAATACTGTGGCCCAAAAGGTAATTCCTGAGGCTCCACGATCCTGCCTAGCAGAGCATCAGCATGATTTTCCTCCCTTTTCCAAGGGGGGACTGTGAACAGATATCTCTGATTCTGACACCTCCTCCTACACACTGGTGTAGTAACTTTCACCTTCTGCTGCTGCCAATTTTACACATGCACTATATCCCTCTGAAGTACTTGAATCTGATTTGGCAGAATGTGTGCTGGTCAGATGTGATGGTGCCTCCTTGGACATCTCTTCCTCCTCTTGATGCCTGAGGGGATGATTTTGCCCTTGGGGGTGAGGGAGCAGAACTGGGATTTGTGTGAAATGAAAAAGGAGTCATTTAGATATAACCATTTTCATTGTGAAAGCACACTCAGATGCACACCTTGCCTTAACCATGCTCACACTGCCCATTTGACACAACCTCATCCTTGCACTCCCTCCCTTGTGCTCAGTGAGCTGACATCATGATTTCCACCAATACCACCATGTGCCAAGGTGATTTCAACACTGCCTTTATCACCTGCTAACGGTGATACACCAGCACCAACAGACAGCTGCTCAGGAACCTTGGCTGTCTATTCCACAGGTCAGCTGCATCTCAGCCAGGCTGACCCACACTGTCTGAGCCATCTCCATAGTGTTCTTTGGCCTTTTGATCTGCAGTAACAACATGAGTTTATGTCAGCCTGATAAATTGTGCATAGAGGGATGTTGCTGTTCACTGTGTCTGTGCATCACAGTGCTCATTCACTGTATCTGTGTGCACCTACATGAGCTGTGTACACATACAAGCCTCAATGCTGAAGCAGACAATTATGGAATGTCTCGAACCTTAGCTACAGCATGCAGATATGACCCTTCCCTTGGGGCTCTGTGTAAGTGAGCTAAGCTACTTACCTTGCTGGATTGCAGCAGGTCATTGACCCTTTTCCTGCACTGAATCCATGAGCATTAATGGTCTCCTGCTGTGCTCACCACAGCTACAATCTGAAGCCAGGCCTTCTTGGTTACTGCAGGGACATTACAGTGGCCTGCAGGGTAGATCCTGGTCTCCTCTTCTGGACCTCTTCCACCAAGACATGAAGGCCCTCTGGTCAGAAAATCGTGGGACAACTGGGCTCATCCCTTCCCCCGCATCTCCTCCGTGTAATATTCCATCAATAAAAATGTATGGTGAAAAGGGTTTTGAGCCTTTCACATTACAATGCTCTCATTCACTTGTGTGTGCTTACATGCAATAACCATTTTCACCATATCATCAATGAGTACTGTAAGAAGTGCATAAGTGCTTGGTGCCATGAATGCTTCAGCTGTCGCTCCAGGGTAGCACACTGTGCCATCCGACCACTGACAGCCGTCCTGGTTTACTCCCTTTTAGTCACACTGTTATGCCATGACAGTGTGCAGATGTGAGGGACCTGGCTAGGGGCAAAAGTGTGGGTGCGTCCTGATAAATGGGTGACAAGAGGGCAAGTGGATGGGATAATGACCCTGGCTCTGTTCATTATTCATCCATCTACTGACTCTTCGCAACAAACTATGTGACTGCATAATATCTGTACCAGGTAGTGGGGGGGGAAGACAATTACATCTTCATGGCTGCATCTTGTAAATTCACTCCATGCTATCAGTGGTTCAGTAGAATACACTTCATAGAAACAATAACAATTCTCTCATAGGGAAAGCCCATGATGGGCCATCTGTTCCAGGGTCAGCTAACAGTTGGACAACATTTACAGCTGAAACACTCACCTGACAAGGCAATGCTTCTCCTCTGAGACCATTCCATTGACACCATTGACAACCTAACTCTAAAATGGGTCTTTCTGAAGACCCGCTTTTCATCTGCGTCCAAGTCGCCCAACCTACACTAGGCCCGCCTCCAACCACTCAACTTCCAGGTCGCCCGCCCTGACTCCAATTCTAGTCTCCCGTGCCCCAGCTGAAAATCGGAAGCCTAGGGCGCCATTTTTAGAGGCTAGGTTCACGCAGCTGGGAACTCTCCCGTCTCTGCACATCGACACAGGAGCAAAGATTTGGGCCCAGGACTTCATGTCCTCAAGACATCTTAAATCATTTCTCAACTGCAGAGTTATTTTGAAGTGTAGCTACTGTTGCTATGCAGCCAATTTGTAGACAACATGTTTCCACAAATGGCGATGAGATAATGATCCATTAATCTGTTTAGGTGGTGCTGATATATTGTCTAGGACATAAGAAAACTGCTCTTGCTGTTCTTTCAATAATTCAATGAGATCTTTTGCAGACAGACGGGGCCTCGATTTTAACATCTCATCAGAAAGCTGACACCCGTGACAATACAGCACTTCCTCAGTACCACACAAAAATGTCAACCTAGATTATGTGCTCAAATCTGATTGTGTCGCTTGAATCCACAATCTACTGCCCTGAAAAAAGCTGACATTTAAAAATGAACGTGTAACTCTTTCGAGTTAAAACCAATTAAACAAAATTAACAAAATTGGGATAAATCAGGCACAGCCCCTAATTCAGGTCAGCTGTAAAACCAAGAACAAAGTTTAAAGGAAACTTACAAACTTTAAACCAAAATGTGATTAAAGGGATCGATAAAGCACCCCAGTCCCCACGGTGCCCACCAAGCATGGAAGGCCTCGAGTGTGCCGGCAGACACCGCGTGCTCCCTTTCCAAAGACATCCGGCCACGAACGTAGCCGCGGAAGAGGGACAAACAATCGGGCGGGACTCCCCCATCGATTGCCCGCTGCCTGGACCTGTTAATAGCCAACTTGGCCAGGCCCAGGAGCAGGTTCACGAGGAGGTCCTCCTCCTTCCTGACCCCCTTCCGCACCGGGTGTCCATAGATCAGGAGCGTGGGGCTGAAGTGCAAACAAAACATTAATAACAGGTTCTTTAAATAACTAAAAAGGGAGTGCAACCTACCACACCCTATATAAGCATGGTCCACGGACTCCACAAGACCACAAAAAAGGCAGGAAAATGAATGTGTAACTCTTATAGAGTCAAAACAATTAAACTAAATTAACAAAATTGGGATAAATCAGGCACAGCCCCTAATTCAGGTCAGCTGTAAAACCAAGGACAAAGTTTAAAGGAACCTTATAACTAAAATGTGATAAAAGGGGTCAATAAAGCACCCCAGTCCCCGCGGTGCCCACTGAGCACGGAAGGCCTCGAGTGTGCCGGCAGACACCGCGTGCTCCCTCTCCAGGGACATCCGGCCGCGAACGTAGCTGCGGAAGAGGGACAAACAATTGGGCGGGACTCCCCCATCGATTGCCCGCTGCCTGGACCTGTTAATAGCCAACCTGGCCAGGCCCAGGAGCAGGATCATGAGGAGGTCCTCCTCCTTCTCGACCCCCTTCCGCACCGGGTGTCCATAGATCAGGAGCGTGGGGCTGAAGTGCAAACAAAACTTTAATAATAGGTTTTTCAGATAACTAAAAAGGGAGTGCAACCTACCACACCCTATATAAGCATGGTCCACAGACTCCACAAGATCACAAAAAAGGCAGGAAAATGAATGTGTAACTTTTTCGAGTACAAACACATTTCCATCTGTTCCTATTCAGATGAAGTTACATTGTTTCATAGTTTGCCATTGTGAGATTTGAACTCTTGATCTTGGGGTTACAAACCCAGTACCAATACCACTTGGCTATTTAGGCCAAGCCTATCTTGGGGTTACAAACCCAGTACCATAACCACTTGGCTATTTAGGCCAATGAATGTGTAACTCTTTCGAGTACAAACCCGTTTCCATCTGTTCCTATTCAGATGAAGTTACATTGTTTCATAGTTTGCCATTGTGAGATTTGAACTCTTGATCGTAGGGTTACAAACCCAGTACCGTAACCACTTGGCTATTTAGGCCAATGAATGTGTAACTCTTTCGAGTACAAACCCGTTTCCATCTGTTCCTATTCAGATGAAGTTACATTGTTTCATGGTTAGCCATTGTGAGATTTGAACTCTTGATAGTTTTGCCATTGTGAGATTTGAACTCTTGATCTTGGGGTTCCAAACCCAGTACCATAACCACTTGGCTATTTAGGCCAATGAATATGTAACTCTTTCGAGTACAAACCCGTTTCCATCTGTTTTTTTAGATGAAGTTACATTGTTTCATAGTTTGCCATTGTTTATAAATATCAGCACAAGTAACTCTTTTGAGTACAAACATGTTTCCATCTGTTTTTCAGATGAAATTATTTTGTTTCATAGTTTGCCATTGTGAGATTTGAACTCTTGATCTTGGGGTTGCAAACCCAGTACCATAACCACTTGGCTATTTAGGCCAAGCCCCAAAAATATTTTGTTGGGTGTCAGCCAGCATATTCCACACCTTCAGTGGAGGTAACTCTTTTGAGTACAAACCCGTTTCCATCTGTTTCAGATGAAGTTACATTGTTTCATAGTTTGTCATTGTGAGATTTGAACTCTTGATCGTAGGATTACAAACTCAGAACCATAACCACTTGGCTATTTAGGCCAATGAATGTGTAACTCTTTCGAGTACAAACCCGTTTCCATCTGTTCCTATTCAGATGAAGTTACATTGTTTCATGGTTAGCCATTGTGAGATTTGAACTCTTGATAGTTTTGCCATTGTGAGATTTGAACTCTTGATCTTGGGGTTACAAACCCAGTACCATAACCACTTGGCTATTTAGGCCAAGCCCAATGAATGTGTAACTCTTTCGAGTACAAACCCGTTTCCATCTGTTTCAGATGAAGTTACATTGTTTCATGGTTTGCCATTGTGAGATTTGAACTCTTGATACTCTTTTGAGTAAACCTGTTTCCATCTGTTTCAGATGAAGTTACATTGTTTCATAGTTTGCCATTATGAGATTTGAACTCTTGATCTTGGGGTTACAAACCCAGTACCATAACCACTTGGCTATTTAGGCCAAGCCCAATGAATGTGTATATGCACAAAGTGCTTCACACAGGGAATTACTTTTGGAGTGTTGGTAACGAGTAAATAGCACCTGGAAGACGTTAATTTGAATCATAAATAAATCTCATTAAATAACTTGGGGAACCTGTAAAGAGGTTACTTCAAAGTAATTGGAACTTTGTGCCATATATCAGCCCATTTGGACAGTGAAGTGGTTAAGTCTGTTGTGATATTGCTTAAAATCTTGTGCCTTTCACCTTCAAAGTACACTTGAAATTATTGTTTTGATGTTTTGAATAGAATGAATGGCTTAAAGTGCTGTTATTAAAGCTCCTGTCTCCGAGGATGCAATGTCCCATTTTGTAATGAAATATGGGTCTTTTATTTAACAGGGCAAAGTACAAGAACAGGAGGAGGAATGAAATAACATTAATGATGTAAATATATCCACACTTTCATTAATAATTGCTTTTCCACAATTTAATGATGTCTTCATTATAAAGGGATAACACTAATAAATTGTACTAATTTGACCTTATTTGGATGTGCAAATTAGACCAAGCATTATGCTGAAAAAATACCACAGTGATCATAATTAAACTTTAATTGCTTATACAAATTAGGTTAATTAAGAAACAGACATTCTTCTATAAATCATAAAAACAATGAATCCAATCATTCTGAAACAATGAATCCAATTGTTCTGAAACAATGAAGGTGTATAGGGTTAGGTTAAGCAGGAAAATATATTATCAAATTACATGAATTGAACTTAACATATGAATGCAAAATATTTTCCATGGTGATTGTTTCAAAACATTTCCCATATTCTCTGGGTAGTAATAGTTCTCTTCTATCTTTCAAAAAATTCTCATGTGTGGCCTTAAGCAGTGAATGTGGCAAACTATTTAAATGCACAGGAGTATTATTTTATCCTCAATAACCTTCCACACAAGCGGAGGGGCAAGGCCATTGGATTGTGATCATGACTAAAATGTTGCTTAGTTTTCCTCTTCCTCGTCCAAGGAAACAAAGCCCATTTGTATTGATGTTACTGCAGCCCCATGTGACATCAGCCATCTTTCTATTGTCAATCCAACATCATGAATGTCCATTTTACAGCCAATGCGTGGTCTTGTTTTTATTTTGACTGAACCATTTGACTGAATTGAATATCTACATTTTTTGATTACAGGACTCTGGACCTAGGTCTGTCCACCAATTAATTCAAAATGCGCATGCAGTCCACTCACTGAAACTCCACACAACAAAGGTATCAGCTGTTGCTTTTGCTGTCAATGCCATGCATTTTCATGCAGTGGTTCTCTCCCGCTTTGCCCATCTCGGCTAGCACACAGGGACTAACAAAATATCTTATAACATGTATTATGCAGGTTTTTAAATGATAAAATGCAAAATATTTTTTCAATAATTCAATGTCAAATGTTAGGTGGCAAATGGGCAGTTGCTATTTCATCCACTGCTCAATGTTCCTTGTCATGACTTGGAATGGACATAAAACAAGAGGCCAACCCTTTGCTATCTCCCCTGCATGATAGGAACAATTAAAATTGACTCCTGTGTCTTGACTTCTGAGATCTGTTTTCAAGTGCAGCTCCTTTCTATCATCAGTTGTACATTGTATGTTCAGTAGGTGTCATGAAGAGGTTCTGAGTATGTATGGTTCAACATAGTGTTTATTGAAAATGCATAACTATGTACATACATACAGGGTATAGCTCAAGCTACAAGCTAACTCTATGCTTGCTTCTGGCCAGGTCTCAGTCCAGTCCACAACTGACCCTAGTCTCAGGTCATGTGTCTCTTTACATCACACTGTGGGTAGTTCTGTCTCCCTGTCCCACATTAAACCTTGCTATGCCTGATACCCTTATACTCCCATTGTCTTTACCTAATATATTTACATTACAGTCATACTACCCCTTCTCCCCCTCCTTTACGTCTTTGCCCTTATAAATTCAGACAGTCTGGATGCTTGACAATCCTTCCAGATCTTGTTCTGGTCACATTCAGAAGAGTGGTAGGCTCTGTTGATTTGGGAAACGGGGATTGATCTAAAATTTGAGTAGTAGTCTGTGTTTCTGGCATTTGGTTGCCTTTTTCTAATTTGCTCAAATATATGGTAGGAGGTTCACCTCAAGTGATGAGGAAGAGGCTCCTCCTGTTCCTCCTGATTGTACCTTCCAGTATATGGATGAGGTATGGCCTTGGCTAGTTATCATTTCTCCAGACAATGATGCCATCTCTTTCAAGGTCCCTGATCCACATCTGTGCAGGTTTCTAGTACAGTGTTATGACCCAACAGCTGGTAAAGCTGAGTTACTTAAAAACCTCAGAGGGAAACTTTAAACAACTGTCATAGCCTACATTTTTAAGTGGTATGTTTGAGATGCAACTCTAAATTCAGGAATCAGACCACTAGTTCTCGAGAGGTTTTATATTTAGCTAAATGAAACATTTTATTAATTTACACAAGTTAAATATATGCACATGGCTACAAATTACTATTATCGTAACTTCTAACAAACTAATCTCCATTAAGGCAACAGCAACTCATGGACTTAATCAGAAACCAGGCAAAGCATTTTCACCTTACAAATTCAAAATGAGGTTCTTTTCACTTTGGTTCCTGTGACACAGTTGGAGGCTTACAGCTGCTTTGATCTTACATTACTTCTGCCCTGCATACACAAAAACTGCTGTCGTTTATATCCAACACATCTCATTGAATACAAATTCTCATAGTAGCACCAGTCTCTTTGAACTCCATCTCTTCTAACAATACAACCTCTTTAATAGTACCAATTTCGTTAGCAATATAAATATATTGCTTGGTCTCTGCTAGCTAGGTGCCAGATTTCACCACATTTCTTGAATGCTCTATTCAAAAAATACAAATGCACTCTACCTCTCTTACATTTCCAAACTAGTACACATCAAAGCACCCAGACTAGCTGGCTTTAATCCAGTTAAGACACATCCACAGACTAAACCTCTATTTAAAAAAAACATTTTCCAATAATATTAGATAAATAGTTTCATGACATGCGGTACCTTCTCTTGTAGGCGGAAGCTTGCTGGTGCTTATAGGTCTGCTCTCAGCCCTGAATGTTTCAATAGTCCTTGGCTGCCAACCCTGGCAGTAGATTCTTTGGCAACGTTGGGAACTGGGTGCACAATTTTCTGTCCATCAGGAGCTCTGAGGGTACTAAGCCACAGCAGGTGGACTTGTAAATTAAAAGCACTATAGAGAAGTCATTGTTCATTCACAGAAGAGCTTTAATGGTGTGGATGCTCCTTTCCGCCTCACTGTTTGATTGTGGATACCTTGGGGAGCTGGTGTGATGTTGAAAGTTGTAACCGATGGCAAACTGGGTGAAGTATTCATTTGCAAATTACGGGCCATTATCGAACATCACCAGGTCTGGGATGTCATGGCTCACAAACATTACCTTTAAGGACCTCACAACTGCCTCAGTAGTCATCGTGTGTAATTGCTTCACCTTGATTCACTGGGAGAAGTAGTCAACCCCGATGAGGAAGGACTTGCCATTAAAGACAAATAAATTGATTCCTAAAAATTCCCAAAGCCTGGTAGGGAACTGTGTGGGGATGAGGGGCTTCTCTGGTCCAGCTTATACAGTGCACACACCTGGCAGTTTGTGAGCATTGTGACCACCGTACTGTAGATTGGGCACGCGCTCTGCCCAGGTAGCCTTACTGAATTTTTTGAAGAATCACCAGCTGTAGGGAGTCTGGAATGGCCAACCACTCTTTGTAGATTAGCAGACCATCAATCACGATAAAGTGTTTCTACAGTTCAAACCAGATTTTCATGATGGTGCTGCCTAGCCTCTGCTGTAGCCATCCTTGTTGACAGCAATGACAGACATTAACACTCTCTTCATCTCACATCTGCTCCTCGCGGATTTGCTGACGTTTCCCTGTAGCTGGCAGTTGTCTCTTCATGATTTGAGCTCCTCAACCAGGTTGACATCAGGGCCTGAATTTTTCCCTTGTTGGGCACACAATTCTGACCACAATCAGCCCCCAACCGTGATTTCACACTGGCTGACCAATTAATGGCTAGCCAGTGTGAAACACTCACTGAAAAGCTCAGCGCTGCCAGGGTGGGCGTGGGAAGATGGCAGGTGACGACATCACTGCGGGCACAGGTGAGTGCTTCGAGAGAGTTCCCTGAAGGCAGACTGCTGCCTCAGGGAGCTGCAGACCTGCAAATAACGAAATGAAGCACTAAAGAGCTGCCAAAAAGTATCAATCCATCACAATCAAGCATCTGAAAGCATACCTCATAACAATGCTGTGCCCAGGTATTTCTTTTTATTTTATTTTCTAACAGAGATTTCATTCTGCCCTTGGATGAGGTTTCACGAAAAATATAAAGGCCGCCTGGCCGATTGGTCCATCCACCGACATTAAGGTTGGACGGGCCACAGAAAATCGGAGACAATTGCGCTGTTAATGTGTCACAGGAATGTTGACCGTGGCCCTGGTTAGCGTGTCTGCACTCGTTTGATGTTTGCCTTAAACATACACCGTCTCACCTATGAATCTCATGAGACACAAACACATTAACCATTATTATGCCAGATTCCCTTATACTACATTATCAGTCAGATGTCACGAATGCCCATTTTTACAGTCAATGTGTGGCCTTGTTTTTAATTTGCCAGAAATCATTCACTAATTGAATATCTAATGTACTAACCAAAAACCAATCACACAAATTTATCTTCTTTCAGCAAGCTGCCTATAATCATCTGGTGTGTTTGGAATTAGGTCAGTTTAAACAGAGGTCAGGACATTCATTTGGAGCTAAGTCGAGAGTCAGTGACCTTCAAGGGTAATTTTAACTGAACTCGCCAAGTGGAACTTAACCCATGGGATCGGGTGGATCAGGTGGAATGCTGGCTTTATATCGCACCTAATGTTCTCCATGATGGAGAATAAAATCTGACAGAGTTTAAAATGAGTGTTGTACTCAATCTCATTAGTTTCCCAAAGGGTGGGTTTGGCTAAAACTGTTTCCAGTCTGTAGCAATGTACTCCTTTAAATACTGTTGACAGTCCAGTCAAGTTGAGATTGACCTAACTGGACCTAATGTTAGCTGTAGCTCAGGGGTAGCATTCTCTCCTCTGAGTCAGAAAGTTGTGGGTTTAGTTTTCACTCCAAAGACTTGAGTGCAAAAATCCATTTCAATAACGGCACATTTGTCCCCAATTTTTTGTGGCCTGTCCAACATTACGATTGGTGGATGGACGAATTGGCCAGGCAGACTTTGAATTTTTCATCAAATCTCATCCAAGGGCGGGGTGAGGTTTCTGTTATTAAATAAAATAACTGTCTGATTGTGATGCTTGGACATTTTTTTCCTGATTTTCAAAACTTTATTTCATGGTTTTCAGGTCTGCAGCTCCCTGAGGCAGCTTTCTGCTTTCAGGGAGCTTTCTCTCAGCGCTTGCCCACCCCCACGGAAACGTCATCGCTGCCCTCCTTTTGCCCCTGCCCCGGGAGCGATGAGCTTTTCACCGTGCGTTTCTCACTGGCTGGCTATTAATTGGCCAGCTAATGTGAAATCGCAGTTGGCAGCCAATCGTGGTCAGTGGTCCATTTTCTGACAGCCCCACCGATTGCACCGCCAACCGGGCTGAAAATTCAGGCCAGTGTATGTAATTGACTGTAAAGCATTGTGTGAGGTTGTGGAAGGTGATATATAAATGAATTATTTACTCTTCCAGGGGAGTGAGACTAACTGAGTTACTCATGCAGAGAATTGGCACATGAATGGCTTCCTTCTGTACTGTAACCATTCTATGATTCTATGGACTGGTTGTTCCCAGGGTGGCATGCTAGGAGGCAATGGGGGTGGTGGGGTGCCAGGAAAATAATGGGGAACTCCCCAACACATTTGTGCCACTGGGCGGGCGGCCAATTGAAATCAGTAAGATCCCAATTAGGGGCATGTTTTCATGCACTCCGGCATTTTGCCAGTGATACAGCAGCACCATCCAGTTGTGTACAGAGGCCACTAGTTCAATGAAGACAACCTCCCTGGGACTCCCTGCCATTGGAATCAGAAGTTCCATGATCCAAAGACATGGCCACTGGCAGGAAATGAAGATCCTGTGGCCTAATTGCTGCTACCAGAGGAGTTTCCCTCTGATTGATGGGGCCTTCCTGGTTGACCCTTCTGAAATATTTAATTATTTTTATGCATCCGAGGGTGCCTACACTTTGAGACACCCTCTAGATTTCCTTCCTGCATTCAGCACCAGCTCCCGCCTCTCCTGGTGGAGCTGTTGAGACTCCAGAGCTGCTGGTCCTCTGATTGGATTGCAGCATCAGGAGTCTGCCCACTGTCCTTAATTGGATTGCAAGCTCAGAGGCAGCCAATTAGAAAGTTGACTCCTGGAAACTCTCTGTGCTGACCTCAGTCCTGGCAAGTATGAGCTCGGGACACTCCATTTCAGTTCCACATTGGGGCCCCGAAACCGATGAGAAAATTCTAATTGCTACAAGAAGGCTGGTATGAAAAATATCTTAGAATGGAGTATTGATTGACCTTCTGAATTCCAGATGGAAAAAATAGTTTGGACCAGTTGAAGCCTGGACTGACATGAATTGGTGTTCCATTTGTCTCAGCTGGAGTTTAATGGAAGCAACTAATAAACTGGCAATTCTACTGGGCTATTCCAAAATCCAGTAGGGGCTTCCAGTTTTCAAGTGGTCACCAGTATAGGGACCAGCACTTCTCAGCCAACTTGAGGTGGTACCTTATTGTACCTAGGCTGGGTCCCAAGAACAGAGAGAGCCTGATGTTACATCCAACAGCTTTACCTGACCTGAATTGAGAATTATGACAATGAATGCCTGGAATTGTCCCTTTTCCCCTGCAAAAACACACCTCATCTTGATGCATGGAAATATATTTTGAAAATAAAGTCAAGCTTTTGTTTTTTAAATACTTTTTAAAAAATGACTCCAGATTCTTTTCCACTAAACTGTCACACCCTGGCCAATATAATCAGGGACAACCATTTCTGGATGATTATAATCCAATTACAGCAGGTTGCAACCAGTCAAGACATTGGCCAGAATTTCCTGCCCTGTTGGTGTCGGGCGCCATGGCAGGTGGTGGGGGAAAATATGGCGAAAAGGCCAAAAATCAGTTTCACGCCAGCATGAAAGCACAGGGGGATCATCCGATGGTGTCCGCCATGGTAGATGCCAATCCCGCTGGAGGCCAGTGTGAACCCGATTTGCATCCCGCTAATGGGATTCAAAGTGAGGCCTGACTGGAATCGTCTCCCTCATGCCAGATTTACCATTATCCTGACGGGAAAACACACCGGCCCAAAGCACATCTTAACAAGTCTGACGTGCAGGAGTCGGGACTTATCAATAGGCCTTGTTCAGATCGTGGACATCTAAGGAACAGAAGATGTTGGAGACCTACAGCTACCGGACCCTGGAGGAACATGTGCATCACACGCTGGGTGGATCCTCATGGACATGGCTCCACCGTGAAGCAACTCACAGAAGGTGGGAGGTCTCTGTTGATGCTTTGGGTCTGCTTCAGATGCTACGGATGATCGGTGAAGTTCGGGGTGGTGGGGAGAATAAAGTCCAGCTGTGAGTGGTGTACGGGGGGATGGGGGTTAAGGTTCGGAGAAGGGGGAATGAAGGTGTCAGGTGAGGGTGGGGTTGGGGGCGGGAAACAAAGGTGTTGGGGGGGTGAGGTTAGATGGGGGGAGGAGGGAGTATGTGGGGACATTGGTGTAACATGGAGAATAAAGCAAGTGGCAAGGTAGGTGTAAGGAGGAGGAAGGGGTAAGGCAAGGAGTTCAGAGGGGGAAGGAGTTGGGAACGGGGACGGAGGTTGGTGGGGGAGAAGGAGTTTGGAGGGGGGAGGAAGGAATCCTGGGGGGAGGAAGGAGTCCAGAGGGGGGAAGGAGGTCAGGGAGGGAAGGGTACGTGCATGTTCATCTGGACATCCTGGAACGACAAGGAATTTGGTTGGTAGGTGATGGTGGGGAGTTGGAATGTTATGACGGGTGGGGCTGGTGGGGGAGGGGGGGTCCTCAACAGTGATAGGGGAAATGGGTGCCTGGGTGAGGGGAAAGTATGGGAGAGTTTAAGAAACTTGACCATGACCATGTTTTTCAAATTGAAAGTGAGCATAGCCTCATGCTGGACAGGATAGGTGCTGCCTGGGAGTGCAGTAAGTGAGTGGGCAGAGATGCAGGTCAATTCAGATGGACAACTGAAAGAGAACCCAAACAGGCAGCATTGAAAATGCTTGGGATATTGAGATGAGTGTGGTGGAAGATGGCTCTGCTTGTTTGGGAGAGTGCTGGCACAAGGCTCCGAAAGGCCTGCTGTAAACACACTTCTCCCTCCAGAATCACTTGTGGTCCAGCCGTGTGCAACTGAACTGATAGTGGGGGGGATGCAGGAGGAGGACTCACGAAGCCTGTAAATGAAGCTGAAAGACACTATTGCATATTAATCAGTGAAAATGAATATATTTTCAGATTATAAAGTGACAAAATGCGTTCACCCAAACAAACACTTGTGATCAGAATTGCTCAACTTTTCTAGGCTTAACATTTTTTCTAGGTGCTACCCTGACATCCACAGAAGAGTGGAGACAGCCTGTGCAATGGCTGGCCCTGTTGCCTCTGATGACTTCTGTGTGCATCCTCTGGAGAACTGAGGCCTTGATGGCCTCAGGATGCATTGACTGTCCTCCTGTGGGTCAACTGTTCCCTCTGTGGTGACAGAGGACAAGGTTGAGGGGGTCACTGGCAAAGGGGACTTGGAGGGAGAGGACAGCCTCTGAGATTCCTGGGTGGATGACCCAGGGGCATCCAGCTGCCGCTCCTCCTCCCTTCAGGTACCTGAGGGCCCCGGCTTGACTTCTTGAGGGGAAGGAGCACCTGGACGGTGTCGAGGTGCCCCATTTCCCTCTTGTGTTGCCACTGCAGGAATCCATCCATGACAACTGTGATGGAATGCAGGTCTATGTGCATCTCCACATTCTGCAGGACCAGGGTTCCCACGACATCCACCTTCCTTCTCATGGAGACCTCCTTACGCGCATAGGTGGGTACCACTTTATCAGAGAGAAGGCGGACGCATTCGTCTGATGTGCGTATCACTCTGTTGAGGACTTTTCAACAGCTCTGCGTGATGTTCCCCTACCTTTTGCTGGGTATGTGAGTTGGAAGGCTGAATCCAGAGGTCCGTCATCTGACATGGACCTCACAAATGCCTCTTTCCCAGCAGTGATCCAAGTGCTGGGGCGCTCGGCTGAACCTGCCTCCTCCTGCTGTGGATATGTGCCTGTGCAGTGACCACCAGATTGTGAACCCAAGCCTGCTCTAGATCTAAGTCCCATCGAGGTGTGTGTCTCTGCACTGGTGGAGGGTGTGGGTAAGCGCTGTGACAGGTCTTGCAGGCAGCTTATTTCCAGTACTTCAATGGAGAAGTTGTACACCTGGCTGTAGGCTAGGACGTGGGTGGAGCTGAGGGACTGGCTGGCTGAGGGCGTCAGTTGCTTGGCTAAGCTCCCTGTGAACCAAAGTAGAAGTAATTAGTGCATGGCAGCAGAATCAAAAACAGGAGAATCAGCACTCACAGTTACATTGAGAGAGTGATGATGTGGCGCAGGATCCTCATGTAGATATTTGCCGCTGACCTCACTGTCACTGCAAACATGGTCCACACCCTCACATGCTCCTCAAAGTGAGTGAGGGGCCTAATGTGGGCTACTTCCCCCTGGTCTTGGACCACTCCCTGCTGTTGTCAGCCGGCTTCTCCTGCATAAAGACAGATGGAGAAATTGTGTGGAATGTTTGTGTGATGAGCGGAGCCATGGACAGGATGAGGATGCAAGCTCGAGAGGATATAAACCTGATGGAGATGTGAGGGTGTGCGTGAGAATTAGTGGTGTTGTCCCTTGAGGTGTGAGATCCCTGTGGGTTTGTGAAGTGTTTGTGAGTGTGTGAGTTGAGGGTGATGAGGTGGTTGACTTACCCTGGCGGGAAAGATGAGAGTATTCATCCTCTTCCTGCGCTGGATGGTTGACTTCCTCTGTGCTGACTGTTGCTGCCACCATCTCCCAGGCTGGATTGGTGACTCTGTTGGACCTCCTGGGGCCAGAGCAGGAGTATAGGACATTGCAGGGGCCTTCCACTGCATCCAGTATGTGCCCCAGAGAACTGTCACTAATATTGGTGGCTGTAATTTTCTTGCTTTCAGGCCATCTGTCGCCTGGAGAAGCTCTGGCCTGAAGACATGAAATAGTCTGTGCTCTGGTGTGCTTTAAATATGGCGACAAAGTGAGGAAGCACTGAGATCATGGCGTGGTGGACAAACTCAAGCCCACCAGGCCAGTGATCTTGAGCGTTTCCCTTGAATGCATTATTAAGAAATCAGGACACGCCAAGAATGGGATGATGTGGCACAAAAAGCTGCCATTGCAGCCAACAGATAACACGTCCTTTTTCCCGCCCGCTCCCGCAGTTTGAGCAAATCTGGAGTGATTCTCCCCATTGACAACCATTTTCCTTCATCAACCACTGGACCTACCAACAGATAAAAAGAGAGAATCAATAGGAAAATTGAAATGAGATTTAACTGATGATTCAGATATCTAACACAAAGCTAAAATAATCTGACTTTACAACAGTGGTAGTTTGTTGTGGATTCATTACAAAGCAGAACATTTACCAACATGCTGTCAGCAAAAATATTCAACAAATATTGGTTTAGAAATGCTCCAAGCAAGTATTTTTCCCTGTAGACAAGGTGATCCTTCACGTTTTGAAATGAGATTTTACAAATCAGTATTCTAGCTTTTAAGCTGATGTGCTGGTTTTTATTTACCAGCTGGATAAAAATAAGGTTGTTTACTTCATTATTAGCTCCTTCAAATAAGCTTCCCACCAGAATAGATCCTTTCCTCATTAATATTGAATGGCTGTATTATCTCATCTGTAATAATGTGGTTAATCTTAGTGCAACTAATTAGACCCAAGGGGTCAATCGGGTACTGGAAACTTCAACTGCTTTTTACAGTAAATCCTGACTGTTTAGGTAATGTGGAGTTAAAACCTATGAAACCATTCTTTCAGCTATAGAATGAAAGACCCCTTCACTTATAGAGTTGAAGCATTTCCAATAGTGTATTTTTATTTTTGCACCACTTTCATGCATTTTTACTGTCTGTCAAACTTCCAACAGATTTCCTTTCTGAGGTGGTAAGTGAGATTTTTTAATTGAGCTTTGTTGTATGTGACCAGGTGTACCAGCCAGATTACATTACAGTGATGGATTTGAATGCCTAACGTGTCATTTTGATTGATTAGTAAAGCACACACCTGCAAATTAAAGTAATGTCTAAATCTATAAAGCCTCAGGTTCGATTCACTCTCCCACCACCCATTTAAAAATAATCTTTCACTTAAGATATATGGTGTGATTCTAAACCCACCTATCTGATTGAAACCCACAGCATGGGTAGTTAATATCAGCCAAGTGACCGACATGGCAGTGTCCCATTCCCTTCCCATAGTCTTCAGTTTTAATCTGCTCTTTATAGCAAGTGGGAACGTTATGCCCCGCAAACTGGTGTCATCCTTCTTTAAAAATACAGATTAGCCTAGTGACAGCATTGAGGCCCGACTACCATTTTAATCATGGGAATCTGAGCAGGGAAATGGTTGCAGCGGGAGAGAAGAGTTAGGCCTACAGATGCTTAAACAAGCATGTTTTTTGTGATTTTTCTTGTGGGGCCAAGGCTGCTCCAATGAAGAACACATTACCCAGGGCTCCTCGCTCCCCACCTTCACTTATCTCAATCTTGAGGCTCTCCCTTAAATCCCCTCCCTCTGACTAACTTGAGTGTTGGAGACTATTCCCTGGCAGAGGTCTTGGCTGCCCAAAGTTCTGCTTCCGCTCGATGGCCAGCTGCTGCTTCTCAGTGGTGTCATGGGCAACTGAGTGGGAGCACGCAAAATTGCCAGGGCCTCCTACTGTCATGGTTTGGGGAAGTGTTTATCACTCGCCTCAGCCCTCACCCATCCAGCTTTTGAATTCCAAACAATAAAAGTCTGTTTTGAAAGGGCTTTTCCAGTCTATTCTTTTAAATTTGAGAAAATATATCACAATCACAATGCCCGAGGGTAAGTCTGCACTTTTGCAGTTCTTTCTCTGCACCCAGTACATGTTGTTTAAAAGTAGAAGCACAAAAAAAGATATGGTGAACAGAAGAGTTTCCCTGCTCACCAAGATTTGATTTGTTGCAAAATTTTTCACTTGGGGGCCCATTGTCTCAACAGTCGTACTACTTTCCAAACACAATTTTAAGTACTGCTCATTTTTTGTGTTGGAAGGTACATTTTTCAACAAAAGGATATCACATTCATGTTCCTGGTTGAAGTTTATATCAGCAGAGGAGCCATCTTTGTAAATAATTGGCTCTAGTTCATGGGCAGGTGACTTCAGCCCTCCCCTGGCTTCAAAGAATTGTCTTGCAGATTTAATGTCCCTGAATTTCACTCTTCTTTGTGCAGGAGGAATGGCAAACCTTCATAAATGGAAGAACATTTCCCGTATGGCATACATGAGAGTCCCATTAAATTAAACACTGTGCAAATATGCACATCTATATATAAGGTGTGGCTTTTAAATGATATGTTGATAATTAACAGTAGCAATTGATTTTTTTAAGATGCTCAGCAGATCTGAGGCAAGTCATTTCTAGCCAATAATCCTACCAGCACTTGGTGTTGTTTGGATGCTCCATTTTGAATGCTACATTGCTGCTTGCAGTGCTGAATTACACTAGTTGCTGTTTCATGTATGTTGACTGAAAACATACAGCACTGATAGAATCTTTTATTAGAAAGTGCCAGAATTTTGCAAATGAAGAGCTGTGTATTTGTGTATTGAGAATTAATTGCATATCCTGTGCTTTTTCCAGGATTGAGAAGCTCCACATCAGCTCCTGTAGCCAGCCTGAAGTTCTAACTTCATTAAAATGAATAGAGCTGCATCAATGCAGCTTCCTCCTGTCAGTGACATCACCAGAATGACCTAAAAGGGAAAAAGGCCCCGAAATGCTAGGTATCTATTGATGACTGTTCAAAGCAACCTTAAAAAAAATTGATGACTGTATTTTTCCAGATTGGCACTGAAGAAGTGTTTTGAGACGAAGGTTCTTCTCCTGGGCATCAATACCACATTACATTAAAATTGAAATGATAAGAATACAAAGATGTGATTTTTTCAATTAAATTGCATTATTGAGTGTTTGAGTATCTTATAAAACATTTGTGTTGAAATCTTGTAAAACATTGTCAGATTTTTAAAACAGGTGTGTGTAATGACTTAATGGGAGGTAATATCACTTTGATCACAACTTCTGCTGTAATTCCACAGGTTTTGCCGAGAACCGATACCCTAACAGTTTTAAAGGAGGTCAACAAGGATTATTTAATTGTTTTTCCTGCATTATAATCTCCACAGTGTCATGTTTATTTCCCTCTAACCATGGAAAATAAAACCAAAGCTCAATTAGGGAAAATATTGGAGGTAATTTTAACTAGGAATAGAAATGGAAAAAAAAAATAACAGCCCAAGCCACAGGAGTCAAGTCTCCACCCAGCAGTGATTGTTAAATCACAGAAAGCAAGGAAGCTGCTGACACAAATTAATGCACTAAAAAGTGGAGTGCTTGTCTTGGGTTACCATTATTTCAAATCTAATCACAACTTAGCTGCAGTATATGATGAGTAACAGAGTGTAAACATCAAGGTTTGCTGCTGTGATTTGATGCTTCAATCTGAATCAGAACTAGTGTTCTGAGCATTGATATAGATTGTCATTGTATCGTACATAACTTAGTGTTTCTTTTTGTCTTTGCTTCTTTGAATATAAAATAACGCACATTTTATTAATACACGAACCCTGTCAGATATCTTGCTGTGCTCTGAAGTTACATATGTGGCAAAGAGCCATTTACTTTGGGTACAACAGCAATTCAGAGGGAATAAAATAACTTGCACGAGACAATAGCCTGGGTATTGTCCTGATTTTAAGCTGGCTTTAAGATATTTGGGATCCTCTATAAGAAAGCTAACAGAGGCCCCTCTCTCCACAAACTGCATGTGTGTCATTCTGCTGTGTGCAGATTGTCCCCGAAATAAATGTGGAGAAAAGACCAAATTCTAACAACACAATTGAGCTATTATTTTTATGCTACAGTGTGGAGGCAGGCTCATTACCTATTCATTTCCCCATGTATGTATGGAGTTTCATCAAATTAATTCCATACTTCAAAGACAATCATTCTTTCACAATGTAGTTGTATCAGCATTTGGACATGTTCCAAGGAAATTGGATAGACCTTGTAAAGTGAGTTGGGTATATTTCAGGATTTTGGGACAACTTTCAGCTGCAATTTTCACAGCCTCCCTCCCCCAAACTGCATGTGAAAAAGTACCCAGTGAGAAAATGATCGGATCTAGATGCAAAGTTGTGCTAATGCCTAAATGCTTTCACTTCTGTCATTGTTCCTTTTTTTCTCTCTCTCTGGTAAAGGCCAGGCTGTAACAGTAGGATTTACAAGCCCATAGTGTGGCTGAGTGCTGAGAATCATTTGCTTGTCCAACCATAGGATTATGTCATATATATGCTACTCATGCATCAGAGCAAGCGTCTTTGCCCCTTTGTTGGATTATACTTTTGTATATCGAATGCACTTGGTTTTTGTTTTAGAAACTATTGTTTCCTTAACGATGATGACCGAGTAAATGCACTTGCGCTTCATCTAAAAAATACATAGAGGATAATGCATTATTTACAAACTGCTATAATTCAGATGCCACTTTTTGTTGGCAGTTGGACAAAGCTGAGGTTACTTTTTTGGACAACATATAGAGTTCCCAGAATTATTTAATGGAATACATTATTCTAAATGTTTTGTTTTTAAGACAATGGTAATTCAAATTTGTGATAGCTTCTGTACTATTTTATTAACTAAGATTCACAAACTTTGTGAAGAGCAAATAAATGCAGGAGAAAATGTCTAGACAGCATTATGATGGATACAATGGTGTATGGCTTATCTTAGGTATCCCATGGGATATCATTGGAAGTAGGATCCCAGGGAGGTGAGGGCTAAACAGCAGAACTCAGCTCTTTTTTTTTACTGATTTTAATTTTCATACAGTTGCCACCCTCTTAATTTTATGTAATGCTCACTTTTTTCTAGGTTTTACTTGAACTCTCCCCGCCTTAATTTGTCTCGTTGTGTGCTTTTTATTGTGAAGTAAAAGCTAATTGATGGAGCAAGCAGATTGTTTAAAACATGCAAAATTATTCTCAATTTGATGAAGAGTGATTAATTTTCAACTGCCTTAAATAAAGCTTGTTGTGTAATAATGACATTGACAGTCAATGTCGTCAGGCTATATACCTTCAGGGGACATTTTACATTAATTTTGACTATGATTTGAAACAACAGCCACATAACCACATACAATGGGGTCCATTAATGGATACTGACTGCTTTCCCTTTCTAACCCAGGGTTGCTGAGGTCAACTGCTGACACCCTGACTAAGATCAGCCTGAAGTCAGTATGGAACTGTTCTGTTCCACATGGTTTAGCTACTCAATATATACCTTATATTTAAACACTAGCGGTGCCTAAAATGGGTATTAGAATTACATAGAATATACAGAACAGAAACAGGCCATTCGGCCCAAAGAGTCCATGCAGTTGTTTATGCTTCTTTCAAGCTTCTTCCCAGTCTCCCTCATCTAACTCTATTGGCTCTTCCCTTCTCCCTCACAAGCTTACCCATCCTTCCCTTAAATGTATCAATGCTACTTATCTCAACTACACCCTGTGATATGAATCCCACATTCTCACCACTCTCTGGGTAAAGATATTTCTTCCGAATTCCCATTTGATTTCTTGATGACCACCTTATGTCGACAGCTTCTAGCTTTGCCCAGAAGTGGGATCTCTCTCTTTTTGTCAACTCTGTCGAAACTTTTCACAATTTTAAAGACTCCTATCAAGGTGCTCCTCAGCCTTCTCTTCTCAAGAGAAAAGAAAGCTAGCCTATTCATCACAGTGTTGTCATGGTATCAGAGTGACTTTTGGTAAAGCCTGATATTGGATGGTATCGTGCTAGCTACCACGCATCTCACACTACAACAGAAGATTGTTTTGCTGCAACATATTGTGTTTAGTACATTATGAATTTTCTATCTTATTATTGTATTTTTTCTACAATACTGCTAGCAGAGATTAATTCTGACTGTAGCTTGAGAACTTAAATTAAGTCTTATGAAGATACTACTCAGGAGATGTTTCCTGAAGTCCTCTGTGGAGGTGAACAAAAATTGTTATCACTGACAACACTGGTTGCTGTGAGCCACCATTAGGGTTTAAAATGGATAACCATGGAAAACGGTCATTAAATTCAAGCTGTCTGCTGTTTTAGTTGATTGCTGTGTGCAGCCAGTGCTACCTGTGCTATTCATTGGCTGCCTGCATCAGTAGGAGGTCCAATAATGCAAATGCTTCATGCTACTATTTCCTTATAATGGTGAGGTTCTGCAGCATGCTACCACTATTCTTAATAACCACTGAGCTGAGTACTGCAGTGCTCTTGCTAAGCAGTCCAAGCAGCAGAAGTGTTGTTTGAAGATGCTGGTAGCGTGCTCTCCAATATTCCTTGTGGCTGCATGTCTCTCATTGTAGGCCTGCAATGCATGTGTGCATGGGTTACAGACAGGTGCCATGAGCCATGCAATGAGCAGATAACCCCTATCGCCTAGTCTTTGCTTGCTTTGACAGCTGGCACAAAGGGCTGCTGCAGAATGAAGGAATCATGACTACCGCAAGAATAATGGGCATTCACCTGCAATGTGCATTGCTTGTGATTTCACACTAGCTGCGTACTGAGAGAGTAAAACCCCTTTCAGTTTATGAAAATGGCTGAATTCATTTGAGACACAAGAAAATATGCACACAGTCAAGTTCACCCTGCACCATGGGACAGCTTTCAACCCATGCAAACTCTTGTGTTCACTCTACTTGCCTCTAGCAAGAGGGAATGAAATCAAAATAGAGAAATTCAGTGACATCCCTTATGCAGAAGTTTATTGCCAACTGTGAGTTGATGCTTATAGCTCCAGCATCAGCCTGAAAGGAGCTGGATGGATATAAGAGCCACAATCACCTTGACAGGCACAGGCATTGTTCTACTTGCCCTGCTTTAAGGTTACACTTGTAGCTGTAGAGGTTGGCAGGTTTCTTCACAAGTTCTTTAGCGAAGTGAAGACATCTCAAGCATTGATCCTTGTTAAATTGGAGGTAAGTGAATAACTCCTAAAAGATCCCAGGTTGATGTATTCTTGTGGGTTCCATAAAATGTCCCTGCAACACCACTCCCCTGGACCCCCATGTCACTACATTAATAACTATGCCATTCATTACTTACAAATTTGGAGATCGGGTAATGGCATTGCATTAAAACTTGCCTGCTTAATTCAACCTGGTATTATTCTTCTGTTGATATTTTCCATCTTTTCTGATTCTTTATGTTAAATGGAGTGAATATTGATACCACTGGGCCAGCCGATGTGTTGAAGGTGTGGCAGAGTTTGTGTTAAATTACCAAACACAAAACCTAAACTAGTGGTCAGAGTCTCTTAAGGACATCAGGGTTCTTTCTCTATCAAAATGCAATGCGTGTAGGGTCTGTTTTTAAAAAATCAAATACTGTGTGAAGCTAACGCTCCACGTCATTCGGGGAAACTCACTCTTCTTTTAGTTGCTGTGCTAAATATAAGTATCAGTTCCAGATCTGGTAGAGCTTGCAATAGCTGCTGAGTAAAGCAGGTTCTACTATTCCACAAAAGGGGATTTTAATCTCAGCCTCACAATAACTATCTGTAATGCCAGTGTGACAACTTTGTTACTCATAATCCTGTCTGAACGAGAATGCCAACTTCATGCCATTAAGGAGTGTACTAATTGATGTGCCATTCAGTAGCTGCATGACACTCAAGTGTAGATGTATTACGTTGTGCATACATATCTACTGTGTTACCTTAGTCTGGCTCAGACTGATAAAGATAAACTAATGAAATTAAACTCTACTTTTCCAAATGCAGAGCAACTGACAGCTTAGCACTGCCATCCTCGAATGCATCCTCTCCATTGTTCACATTACTTCTAAGTTTTATATCCTCTGCAACTTTTAAATTTGCGCCCAGCATGCCAAGATCTAGGTCATTAATATATTTCAGGAAACCTCCCTTCAATCTGAAAAGCAATCATTCACCACAACTCTTTGTTTCCTGTCACTTAGCCAAATTTGAATGCATGTTGCTACTGTGCCTTTTATTTCGTGAGTTCTAATTATCCTCACAAGTCTGTTATGTGGCACTTTACCAAACGCCTTTTGGAAACCCATGGACACCACATCAACAGCATTGTCCTCATCGATGCTTTCTGCTGCCTCATCAAAAAACTCAGGCAAGTTAGTTAAATACATTTTTTCCTTAACAAATCCATGCTGGCTTTCCTAATCAACCCACATTTGCTCAAGTGACTATTAATTTTGTCCTAAATTGTAATTTCCAAAACTTCTAAAAGATTAAATTGACTGGCCTATAGTTGCTAGGCTTATCTTTATGCCCTTTTTTGAACAAGGGTGTAACATTTAGAATTCTCCAGTTCTCTAGCATCACCCCTGAATCTAAGGAAGATTTGAAAATTATGGCCAATGCCTCCATAATTTCCACTCCCACTTCCTTCATTATCCTTGGATGCATCTCATCCGGTCCTGTTTCCCTATCAAATCTAAGTACAGATAATCTATCCAATACCACTTCCTTATCAATGTTAAATCTTTCAAGGGTCTGAACCACATTTTCTTTCACCACAACCTCAGCAGCATCTTCTTGCTTGGTAAAGATAGAAGTAAAGTATTCATTTAATACTTCAGCTATGCCCTCTGCCTCCATGTGTAAATCTGCTTTTTGTCCCTAATTGGCTGCACTCCTCCTCTTACCACCCTTTTACGATTTATGGTCCTATAGAAGATGTTTAGATTTCCTTTTATGTTAGCTGCCAGTCTCTTCTCATACTCTCTCTTCATTTCTCTTATTTGCTTTTTCAATTCCCCTCCGAACCTTCTATATTTGGCCCAGTTCTCAATAGTATAATCCGCCTGATATCTCTATTAAGCACTCCTTTTCTGTTTCATCTTAATCTCTATCTCTTTTGTCATCCAGGGAGTTCTGGATTTGTTTTCCCCACATTTCCCCTTTGTGGGAACCTACATTGACTGTACTTGAACTTTTTAAAGGCAGCCCATTGTTCAGTTACAGTTTTGTCTGCTAATCTTTGTTTTCAATTTATCTGGGCCAGATCCACTCTTACCCCACGGAAGTTGGCTTTCCCCTAGTTAATTATTCTTACTCCCAATTGCTCCTTGTTCTTTTCCATAGCTAACCTAAACCTTACAATACAATGATCACCATCCCTCTAAAAGTGAATTTCAGAAATTAAAATTCGGGTTATTCAGAGGTGGTGGATTGATGCTCTGAATAAAGGTGCAACATGCAACTAATGAAAATGTTTTAGGAACATTTGAACAGAGGTAGACCATTCAGATGCTCAAGCATGTTCCATCATTCAATTAGAATTGGTTGATTTGTAACTTGACTCTATTTACCCACCTCGGTTTTGTATCCCTTAGCGCAATTCGCTAATAAAGATCTATCAATTGGAAGTTGAATGAGAGAACGCTATTTTCAAATTTGCATGTCAACAGGGGGAAAGGAGGAATAATGTTTTGAAAAAGTTTTGAAGTCAGTTTTGCTATTTTCAATGCTCAATTCCCAATAATAGGATGCAGCCTGGCAGGAAATTCATATCTTCAAGGGGGAATAGGGAAAATATTGGTGTGAAAAAAATGCGAAGGGGCGAGATGACAAGGTGCATAGAATCAAACTGCTCATTATTTGTTTCAAATTAATATTGTATTTCAAATTAATATGGTATTTCAAATCTCAATTCCTAATGCCTTTTGACTAAAGACAAAAGCAACTTATATCTAAACAGCACCTGTAGCGTAATATTAGCTCCTAAGGCATTTCATAAGTGCATTATAAAACAAAATTTGACACTGAGCCACGTAAGGAGATATCAGGCCAGATGATCAAAATCGTGATCAAAGAAGTAGGATTTAAGGACTTTGTAGTTGTAAGTTAAACCTTTTCTTACTGTGATGGGGATCATGTGACTGTAGAGATGAATCAGCCCGAAACACGGGGAATCTTAGGGGCAGAGCTTTCTAGCCTTGGTCTCGGAACAAGCATGTAGCTTCATCAGGAGCTCTGAAAATAAAGTTTACTGTTTCTTACTCCAAGTTTATTACAGTTGGCTATGAGGACGGGATAGTTCCAACACAGCAACCCGCCTCATGACCGTGAGTATTCCGATACTTTATCTTATCAAGTAGAAGAGGAAAACAGGATTATTAAGAAACACGTAGATCACTTCAGAAGTGGAGAAATCCTCCAACAACCAGTTACTCCACCTGAAATTAAAATTTAATCTTCAACCCCTGAGGTACCAGATCGGCAAAGAATAGATATACTCTGTTGAAGTACATGGTGCTGAACTCCCATTGTCCAAGGATGTCCCTGATGCTGCAGTTCCTGGTCAAGTCAATCCAATGGGAGAACCTTCAGTTGTAGAGTTGCATCGCTCTGTCTGAATCTGAAAACCTCCTCAAAGACTAAATCTCTAACTACATGAATTGTATATAATTGTATATGATGTGGGTTCAGATATTTTTGTGAATAAGAGAGATAAAACAAAATTAAAGGGGGAGGAATGTAATAATTGTAAGTTAAACCTTTTCTTACTGTTATGGGGACCATGTGGCTGTACAGGTGAATCAGCCCAAAGCGCAGAAAATCTTAGGGGTGGAGCTTTCTATCCTTGGTCTTGATACAAGTATGTAGCTTCATCAGGAGCTCTGGAAATAAAGTTTACTGTTTCTTACAAGAAACCTGCCCTACACTTTATTACAAAGGATTACCTTAAAAGGAAGAAAATGAGGCTGAGAGGTGGAGAGGTGGAGGAAGGATATTCCAGGACTTAGGGCCTTAGGAAACTGAAGACACGTTCACCAATGGTGCAGAAATCAAAATCGATGATGCCCAGGATGCCAGAATTAGATGAGCACAGAATGTTGTGAGACTGGAGGAGATTACAGAGGCAGGTGGGGACAAGGCCATTAAGAAATTGGAAAACAAGGATGAGTCTTTTAAAATCAAGATTTTTCTTGACTGGGAGCCAATGTTGGTTAGCGACATAGGGATGGTAGGGGAACAGGGCTTTGTATGAGTGTGGACAGGGAAAGTAGAGTTTTTGATGATCTCAAATTTATGGATGTAACAATGTGGGAGACCAGCCAAGAATGCACTGGAATAGTCAAGCCAAGAGGTATTGAAGGCATGAATGATATTTTCAGCAGCAGATGGGGTGACATAAGAGTGAAGTTCAGCGCTGTTATGGAGATGGAAATAGGCGGTCTTATTGAAGGTGCAATATGAGGTCAGAAGCTCATCTAGGGGTCAAATGTGACACCAAGGTTGCAAAAAGACTGGCTTAATCTCAGATGTTGCTAGGGAGAGGAATGGAGTCAATGACTAGGGAATGGAGTTTGGAGTCGGGACCAAAAATGATGGCTTCATTCTTCCCAACATTTAATTCCATGAAATTTCTGGTCATCCATTACTGGATGTCTGATAATTTAATAACAATGGAGGAGTCGAGAGGGTTGGTGGTGAGGTAAAGCTGGATGTTGCCAGTGTACATGTGAAAATTAACACTGCTTTTGGATGATGCTACCAAGGAGAATTATGTAGATGAGAAATAGAACAGGTCAAGCATGGATCCTTGGGGGACACCAGAGGTAATGGTTCAGGAGCAGGAAGAAAAGCCATTGCAAGAGACACTCTGGCTACAATTAGATGGATAAGAATGTTAAGAAACCTCTCCTGACATTCAAGATGCTCTATTATGTTAAATTGTGACACTGAAATAACTCTCAATATGATAGCCAAAAGAATAGATGAGATTAGAAGATAAGTATTTTTCTGACAATCTAAAGGTTAAAATAACGACGATTGGTTTGATTTCTTATACTCATGCTCCATAACAAAGACAAACTCATGCTAAAGATCTCTTTATCAACTAACCAAGCAAGTACAACAATTGCACGATGTCTTGTCACTTCCCATCGAATTACCAGACATTATAAAGAGGCTTCTTGCCATTAGAATAGTAAATATTGTGCTGCTATGCGACTTTGTGTCTCACTAAAGACTAGATTTTGGATGTATGTTGTCAGGCACAGCCACTCTAGTGGACAATCAGTTAATAAGTAACATTATGTTACATATGGACATATGGCATCCACTGTGGTAGTAGAATATGACAGTTGATTCCCTACATTTGCAGAGAGATTCCATCCTACTATTCTTTTAGAATAACTTGGAAAACCTGACTGCATGTTTTCAGTCGACCCTAGCTTTGAATATTTGCTGGGTACAATTCAAGTCATCTCAGGGTTGACATTCATTTGACTTTTAATCCTGGAACAAACCTGATCTCTGTAAGGGTTAATGTTTGCCATGTGTAACTATGGATGTATTAATTAATGATGCTGGCAGATTTAACAATTCCAATTTTCACAACAGGGAAGGGCAAGTGTCCAAGAGCTTTACCACCTTCAGCTTTTTAATAAGTAAGCTTCAATAACTTGTAGCATTTTTCTTTTGGTTAGTGCAGAATCTTTACAACTGCAGTAATGAGTCAATATTGTGAACGGTGACCGCACTCACTGTTTGGTCCAGTGGCAGGTCCTTTGCTATTTAATGAATATAGACTTGATCATTCATGCATTCCTTCTTGATTAGCTGATTCTGATTACCACGGCTTTTCTTCATGGCAAATTGTGAGGGGGTTGTAATCCAATGATGCCTAACATCTGCACTTTTATTTATCTATGTTAGTAAATTGGGTGCATCTTGTTTTAGAAATAGAAGTGTGCTTTTATGCATAAAAATTTGCAAATAAATAACACCAGGCTGACTCAGAGTAAAGATTCTGTTTCTGGAGGTTTAAATTTGCTTGAGAATGACAGATAGAAATATGTGGTTTGAGATGATTAAAGATTAATTTGGAAAGAAGCTATTTTTAAATGTTCTTTTTTAGTTAAAACAAAGGATTCCTGAATTTTCTGTTCAGAACACATTGTTTTTTAAGGTGAAATTAAACTTTTATGCTGCAGTTTAAAATATTAATTTTTCAACACAAATAGTGGAGAGCTTCTTCTTTTCCTTTCATAGTGTATTTTATAAAGATATTCAACACAAAGTGTGTAGCTTTGAATAGCTCTACTATTATTTTGGGACAATATTTTCTTCTTACAGGTTTCCTGTTATTTGTAATGAGTTTTTGTGATTTGCTTGGCAATTTCAGAAACCGTGTGAGTCAATTCTATCTCAATCTAAAGTGAAAATGTAAGCTTAATGTGAATTTGATGTACCGATAGTATGTTGTAGAAAAATTAACTTATTAATAATGATTAATTTGAAGTGGTGTAAATTGGCTTAAATGAGTACTCGGACTCTAATTTTAAAAAGGTACATTTTAATGTAGAACCATGGATTAAATGTTAATTGGATTGATTAGTCCCAAAACAGTTAGTTATTTAGTGTTATTAATTTATTTAATTCTTATTGCCGAACAATGGCATGGGAATGGGTCATTTTCATCCAAATGTGGAAATTTGTAGTCCGCACACATAAATAGCAGATTAATGGCCTTTCACTTTTCAAAATGCTAATCGGTTATTCATCAAAACAGGGCAATTTAATTCCTCATTATTCACCAACTACAAGATTTTAGAATCGTATAACTAAATTGTTCAACCCTTTCCCACCCAAATGGCCCCAAGTGGCGTTGAATTGCTATTCAGAATAATGGAAATCTCTTAAATATCTGTGTGACAAAGAGAGGGTCCTAAATGGTGCTACTGTTACAAATGTAAATAGCACTTTCTCAACAAATTACCTTTTGTACCATAGCATGCTTTGCTGTTAATTCCATAGCACTAATAAATCTGTACAAAATGTAGACAAGAAATTGTATATTTAAAAAGGAACACATGTTCCCTTATCACTGGGAAGAATGACTTTGTGCTGGTCAGGTATTTTTGGAGCACATTTTTTTGTGGCATCCTCGTTTACTAAATACTGAGCAACAATTTTCATGAATCTTTAACCAAATAAAATAAGGTGACTCTCCCATTGCGTTGTAATAGTTAAAGATATGAACAGCAATGCTCACAACATAATTTGTTGCCAGGCAACAACTTGCAATTATATAGCACCCTTAACGAAAGCACTTCAGGGGAGCGTTATTAAACAAAACCTGATGAGATATTGAGACAAATTAGCAAAAGTTTGGTCAAAGAGATAGATTTTAAGGAACACCTCAAAGTAGCAGTGAGAGAAAGGTGGAGAAGTTTAGGGAGGGAATTCCAGAACTTAGGTGATGGGGTGATGGAAATCAGCAACGTACTAGAGCCAAAATTGGAAGAGTGGGGTCACTCTTCCAATGGGGTCACAAGCACAACTCAGGGTCAAATAGAAAACCAAGGTTGTGAACAGTCAGGTGGATTTGGTGGATAAGGAATGGAGTTTGTATTGGGGGCTGAAGACAATGGGCTATAATGATGTGATAGGACATCTAACAATATCAGACATTAATTAAACTTGTCCTTGCACATTTAGGTTATATATTTATTTTTGCTCACAAGTTGAAAGCTGGTTTTTACAGCTGGAGAAGAATACAGAGATAGAGAGGAGTGAAGCCCTGGTGGAATTTGAACAAAAGAATAATCATTTTAAAATTGAGGTGATGCTGGACCGAGAGACAATGTAGATCAGCACACATAGGGGCAATGGGTGAACAGGAGTTAGGATAAAGATACTGGCTGTTCAGTTTTAAATGAGCTGAAGGTTATCCAGGGTGGAGGGTGGGAGGCCACTCTAAAGAGAATTGGAATAGTCAAGTTTAGAGTTAACAGAAGCATGGATGAGAGTTTCAGCAGCGGATGAGCTCAGACAGGAAATGTTACAAAGGTGCAAGTATGCAGTCTTGGCGATGGACAGGATATGGTGTAACATTTCAGGGTTCGGAGGCCACAGATACCTAAATAAGAAGTTGATTAGTCATAAGTATTTTTAAGATAGTTTATTAAAAAACAACAGTTTAGATATGTTGCATTAACAAATTAGGCAGAAAAAGTATATGACCCATGACAGCTGAGAGCAGTTTACTGATCTCAGAGGATGGATGGACAGTTGGCACAGACTGTGTTGATCACAGTAGCTTGTGATAACAGCATTCTACTCCAGTCGAAGTGTGAGGGGGCTATTCCCATGGTCTTCCTCCTCCTCTTTGTCCATCTTCCATCTGAAGAAGGCAGCTGCCCAACAAGCACTGCCACCTCACCAACAACTCAACCCCCTACCACCAGTATGACACCAATATATATACCCTATTTTGGGGGGTTGGTAGTTTACCCAGTGTCAATCATCTGTCTAACTATTCTGACCAATTGATACAGGACAGGTACTCAAAATGTCAGGGTGGTTACCCTTGTGCATCACCCTGCTCGAGGTCAACTTTTTAGTTTCCATCTTGCTGAGGGTCATTTGCTGGCTCTTTCTAAACACTTGCACAGATAAAGGGTTCAGAAGATGCCATTCTGTCAGCTTAGACTGTCAACATCCCCTTTCCAGAGAGAGAATCAATTGTTTGGAAAATCCATTAAAGGTTCTATATTATGCAGAAAATACCTGTTTATTCAAGACCCCAATTCTTACAATGGGGTCACAAGCACAGCTCAGGGTCAAATAGAAAACCAAGGTTGTGAACAGTCAGGTGGATTTGGTGGATAAGGAATGGAGTTTGTATTGGGGGCTGAAGACAATGGGCTCTAATGCTGTGATAGGACATCTAACAATATCAGACATTAATTAAACTTGTCCTTGCACATTTAGGTTATATATTTATTTTTGCTCACAAGTTAAAAGCTGATAAC
Source organism: Carcharodon carcharias (assembly GCF_017639515.1). Lineage (NCBI taxonomy): Eukaryota > Metazoa > Chordata > Chondrichthyes > Lamniformes > Lamnidae > Carcharodon > Carcharodon carcharias. The sequence goes on from NC_054475.1 coordinate 115,494,437, forward strand.
GTCACAGCAAGGGGACACCAGGCACTTAGGTGTACACCTGAGTCAACAGGGCGAGTAATTGTGTAGCTCTTTAACAATCAGATTGAAGTATTGTGAATTTAACAGAAAGGAATGAGAAGTAAGTGTAAATTAGAGTAAGTCTGATGTCAAATCAGGTACCTGCAAATAAAGAGAAAAAAGAGATTGAAAGTAACATTTTTTAAAAGGTTTATAATTTAACATTTTTAAAACTCTAACAATTAAAACCCAAAGGGATTAAGCTCCACACTTGGAATAGTTAATTTCCAGTGGCAGAGAGATTAATTGGCACTAATTAATGGTGTCATTAAAGGGGAGCTTAGGCTTGAAGTGCACAAAACTGTGGAGAATTTAGTTTGTACCTACTGTGCAAATACAGGAATTCCACACCATTCACTACATTCCAATGGTGAAGCAAACAATGAGACATTGTTTTTGTGAAACCAAGAGTAAAATGGCTCAAATCAGGCTGTAATTTCTGGATTATTCAGTTTAGCTGTGCAGCTGTCCCTTGCCAAATTTGCCATACCATTTGAACATAAATATCAGAGTGCGCCATGAACCTCATTGCTATTTTGACAGAAAAATCAGGCCTTCACAATTAATTCAATTTTCCCAATATTTAATCACGGGAAATCGTTGTTCATCCAATCCTTGATGTCAGAACAAGGTGTGTGACAAATCAGGAGGTTTGAAAGAGGTGCAGGTAAACTGGAGCTGGGTGCCATCAGCATACATGTAGATCCTTTTTTTCATTCTTTCATGTGGGCATCACTGGCTAGCATTTGTTGTCTATCTCTAATTGCCCTTGAACTGAATGGCTTGCTAGGCCATTTCAGAGGACAGTTAAGAGTCAATCACGTTGTGTGGATCTGGAGTCACACATAGGCCAGATCAGGTAAGGCTGGAGGATTTCCTTCCCTAAAGGACATTAGTGAGCCGGATGGGTTTTTACAACAATCAATGATAGTTTCATTGTCACCATTACTGAAACTAACTTTATGGGCAGAATCTTCCGCTTGGTGGGCGGGCAGGCCCAACCGACTCGGCGGTGGGCGGGCAGCTGATTGCGGCCACAAAAACAGGCCGCTATTTTCCATGAGCAGGCCAATTAAGGCCTCCCAGCGGGTTAGCGACTCCTGTGGAGAACGGGGAAATAGTCACGGAGGCGGGCGCGCTCAGACCGCCGGTTCCAATGGGCAGTCTGTATAAAGAGTGGCCATGTAGCCTGCTTGAGGCAGTGCAGCATGGCCACTCGGGGTCAGAGAGAGGCATCTACAGGACAGGAGCATGAGCAGGAGGAGGGGGCAGGCTGCAGGAGAGGCGGATTCGCTTCTCCGATGCATGCTTTGCTGTCCTCCTCTAAGAGGTGTCCAGCCATCGGGATATATTGTATCTGGATGATGGGAGGAGTTGGGCCCCCCATGTCACCAGGCAGGCGTGGGAGGAGGTTGGTGATGCTGTAAGCGCCCATGATGATGTGTGGCGCACAAGGACCCAGTGCCGCAAGAGATTCAATGAATTGCTGTGCTCAGGATGGGTGAGTACTATGTTGGCCTTGGCCATTTGACCCAGCAGGTAGCCTTAGCCTTTGAGCACCCCCCCCCCCACCAATCCCACATCTTAGTGTCGTTACTGCATTGGGCATTTGGCGCACGCTGGGTGGGCAAACAGATAGTGACCATGCTTACATCAGCCTTAGTGGTTGAGGAGAAGATGGGTTCTCCCCGCAGCATATGTTGGTGTTTGTCGCATTTGAACAGTCTGGGGGCAACCTGCAGGGGAGGCCATTAGACACATACTCAGAACTCCAACACATGTCATATTGATGGTGATGAGATGGTGGAAGGGGACCCTCAAGGTGTCGTGGCCAAGAGCCATCTGCTGGCCTCGGCGCCGCACCTAGTTGTGCCTCCTTGCCATGGGCGCTAAGACCCATGTGTAATTCAAAGGGATGGACGCCGAATGTGTCCAAGATGGCTGTTGGGGGAGGAGGTTGCGTCCAGCCAAACTGTCTTCTGGGAACTGATCACCAGTAGTGTGGACAGGAGCTGCTGGAGGCCTCAGATGGGCCACTGTGCTTGGGGTGTGGTGTGCGCGTGCAGAGTACATGAGCGATCAGCCCCAATAAATCCTCTTCTCTGTTCTGTAGGCAAAAGGTAAACACAATCAGCGGGGGCACCTGAGGACTGGAGGTGGGCATGCCCTGCTCCAGTGCCTCACGACCTTTGAGGAGCAGGCCATGGAGTTGGGGAAGAGACAAGCAGCCAGGGCGGCAGGTGTCGGTGAGGCTGGGGTCCAGGTATTTGAGGTCCACAATCCCATCCACTCTGTCTGCCCACCATCTAAACCACTGATGGCTGCTGCAATCATTAATGTTGCAACACTGCTCATTCACAGACTGAGACACTCTGACGTGCGGGTCATACACAAAGGTCCCTCGTCCCCTTGAGGAATCGCATCTCCACCACTTTCCAAAGTTACCTTATCCCATTTGTGACCACTATCCCAATGGCCTAACATGCCATGGCATCGCTGCTGCACAGCCAAAGACTTAGTGTATCTTAGGGGGTTTGAACCTCCACCATCCTTTCAGCCAGTGCGTCCCACATTACTTTGCCCAAAAGGTCCTCAGCACCTCACCTGTCAACCTCATGGCACTCAACTTAAATAAATGCCACCACGTTAGTCATCCCTGCGCCAAGGGGAAATGTTGCCTTCTGTCCACCCGTTCTATGCCCCTCATAACGGTATGAAGGTCAATAATGTGACCTCTCAATTTCCTGAGCTCCACGGCAAATGTCGCAAGTGTTTGGGATGTTTCCTCATCACTCCAACTCTCCAGGCCAGCATGCATCCAGGTCAGGTACCTCTGCACTCTCCCAACTCCAATAGACATAACATGCCATATGGCGTTCCTGTGGCCATCTGACCAACCTATCTGTATGCACGTTTAATGTTTGGGCCTCCTCTTGACTCTTTTCCAACCCAACCCATGTTCGTCCCCTTAGGGTCTTGAAGGGTGAGTGACTTATGAGGCTGGGGGGGGAAAGGGATGAAAGGTTTAACTGACTGTACGCGAGCTGATGCACTGTCCTTGTTAATTTCAGCATCACCACCACATTGCCACACCCAGAGACACTGCAGCCCCCCCTCCACACCTGAGGTCCAAGACGTGCAACTTGCGGCACATCATTTCAGCCAGCCAGGCATCAGCGTAGACACAAACACCTCGGTGGGGAATTTACCGTTGGCTAGTGTCCCAGGTCACAGTGGAGAGGGCACTTCACAATCACTGGAGGAGATGGTAGGGGCAGAGTGTGCCGATGGTGCCAGCAGCCAGAGGGCTGCAGGGGACCAGGCACATGCTGAGTCCAGGAGAGATGATGTGCCTCTGGAGTTGGCACCAATGCAGCAGCTGCAGGACAAGGGACAGGAATCGCGTTTGCATCTGGCAGGGTTGCATGAGGGTATGCTTCAGTTGGTCTCTGCAATGGAGGTGTCCAGGCAGAGTGCACGTGAAAGCATGAACCTCAGAGCAGAGCGTCAGACTTCCTCCACTAAGAGATTGGCGAGTCTCATGGAGAGGGGGATCAATCGGATGGAAAATCTTCTGATTGGGTTACGCTCTGACCTGCAAGCTCTCACAGCAGTCCTGGCCACAGGTGGTCATTCCCAAAGTGGGAGATGTTGTGGGCATCAAGCATTGGCACTCGGTGCCCATGCATCTGCGGTGAGCAGGGAGGCCCAATGGGACCTCATGTTGGCACAGCAGCTGCCTGTCGTTGCTGCAAGCTCCTCTCAGGGCGCTCCGGATGAGGGCAACAGCTCCTCCGCCCCTCTGTCAGTCAACGGTGCTTCCGTTGAGGCTGCGACAACTGGGGAGGTGCCAGTTCTGGAACTGGCCACTCCCTCCCAGGCGGGGCCATCACAGGCTCCACAGGTCAGAGGACGCCCGCCAAGGTCATCGAGGCCAATAGGACAGCAGAGTCAGCAGGCTGTCTCACAAGCCATTCCGACCGATGGGGTGGCACCTAGACATAGCACCACAAACGAAAGCATAAGACACATTAGGCGCTCAATGGGTATGTCACTGTGATTTTGTGTTGTCCTTAGAAAAGGGAAAAATGTACTTATGTTTGCAATGGAAACATTACTGTTATATTTTGGACATAATAAAATCCACTGTTCAGTCCACTGGCTGAGGATGTTTCCTTGGTGCTGCATTTGTCTTTTCACAGACCTCTCATGAGTGTTTGAGTGGACATTGATGTTTCTGTACTAAGCCCTTAGTTGTAGCTGATGAGGTGGAAGGTGTAGCACCTAAGTGCCACATGTGGAAGTGCCAGGCAATGCTGCTCCTGCTGATCCACGTGTATGGAGCTGTCTGAAGGTTCATTGGATTAGATTGCCCCAGGTGTCCCTGCCTCCTTGGTGTAATAGTGGGTCGGCGTGCTGCCCCTCATCATCGCCCTGTGCTTCCTCATCCTCTGAGCCACTGCTGAATTCATCATGTGCAGCCTCATCCAATGTGTCAAGGTCTTCATCATCAACTGCATCCCCCTTTCCAGCACAAAATTGTGCAGAGCGCAGCATGCTGCCACTATCAGAGAGATGCGATCTGGGGGGTACTGGGGAGCGTCCCTGAGTGGTCCAGGCAACGGAAGCACATCTTGAGAAGACTGATGGCTCCCTCCACCACAGCCCATGTGGTGCCCTGCCTCCTATTGTACCTCTGCTCAGCTTCTGTTCTTGGACAGCGTAGTGACATCATGAGCCACCTTAGCAGGGTTTAGCCCTTTTCACCCAGCAGCCAACCATCCAGCCGAGCCGGAGCACTGAAGGTCCCGGCACCTGGGAATGTCTAAGGATGTAGGCATCATGGGAGCTGCCTGGGTACCTTGCACAGACTTGCAGAATCTGCATCCTGTGATCACACACTATCTGCACGTTCATGGAGTGGAATCCCTTCCTGCTGACGAAGGCACCGAGCTCACCTGTTGGCGCCTTGATGGCCACATGTGTACAGTCTATTGCACCCTGGACACAGGGGAAGCTAGCATTGGCCGCGAAGCCTCTGGCTCATGTATGACTCGCCTGGTCCCAGTGGAAGTGGATGAAAGTGGATACCCATCTGAACAGAGTGTCTGTAACCTGCTTGACACAAGTATGGACAGCTGATTGGGAGACACCGCAAAGATCACCCACCGAGCCCTGGAAGGAGGCATAGAGGTGGAGGGCAACTGTGAGCTTCAGAGCCGCAGGCATGGGGTGACCACCCACACAGGAGATATCTCAGGGCCAATCATCTGACAGCTATAGTTGTCTCCCTTGAGAGTCAGAGCCTCCCATGGCACTGCACCTCTGACATATTGAGGTAGCTGCCTCACTGCCTGTGTACCCTGGCAGCAGGATAGTGGCATCTTCTGTGGCACCTTCCACCTTGGACAACCTCTTGGCCCTGCACCCCTTGTGCCTGCGCCTGGCCTCCCAAAGGTGGCTCCCCTGGAGGCTGATTGTCTAGTCCTGGCCTCTTCCTTATTCTATCCCTCCCTTCCTCCTCAGAGGAGCTGCCTCCAGTGGAGATGTCAGAACCCATACCCCCAGGCTAAATGGAGGCCTCCGGAAAGATGCAGGCCCGAGAAAGATTACTGTCTGCAGACTGGTCTCAAATTATACAAAAAGCTCTTGGAAATCGATGTGAACTGCTAACAATCAAACAGGCAACTTTAAAACACTTTCTCCAATTAAAACTTTGTGGAAAGCATGAACAACCCCTCTGAGTCCACATATCCCGCCAGTGCATGAGTTTTATTAAAAAATCTCCTACCGGCCTGCCTGTTGGGCCCATGCACTGACTCGAAGTTCGCATGGCCCCCTCAATATCCTGGACAATTGGCAAGTTAAGGGCCTTAACGAGGCCTTTAATTAATGGCGGCATGCGTCCCGCTGCTGTGTGCGCCCGCCAACCGAAATATTGTGATGTCGTGCGCTGACGTCAGGATGCTCGTGCGACTTCAGTGTGCAACATTTTAAGCATGTCAGCCAGAAAATTCTGCCCTATATTTCCATATTTTATTAATTGAATTTAAATCCCACCGCTGTCATAGTGGGACTTGAATCCATGTCACCAGAACATTAGCCTGGGCCTCTGGGTTATTAGTCCAGTGACATCACCACTACACCATCATCTCCCCTGGAGCTTGACATTATGGGCAGAATTTTGCCCTAGGCGGGCAGGCTTGGCAGGGGTGGGCGGGGGCGGTTGGGAAGCCAACCACCACCCATGATCGGGACTGGACTGCGATTTCACACTGGCAGGCCAATTAAGGCCCACCCAGCGTGAAATGCGAGTGGCAGCACTGAGCGCTGCCTGTGCAGGTGGCGGGGAGGAGGGCGAATGGGCTGGGTGTAAACTTTATGCACGCTAGTGAGTGCTGCATAATCTTCCTGAGGCAAGGAGCTACCTCAGGGGGATGCAGCGTTTTTAAAAAAGAAAATGAAGAAAGTAAAAATGTAATAAAACATGCCCCCTCATGTGACTTGTCACAAGAGCAGGGACATGTTAGTTTTTGGAAACCTCATCCCGCCCATGGATGAGGTTTCCAAAAATATGCAAAGGCCGCTTAGTCTTTTCGCCTGCCCGCCAACTGTTAGGTTGGACGGTCAGTGAAAATTTAACTTAAATGATTATTTAATGGTCTTAACAGGCCTTTTAATTGTCGGTGGGGGTGCTGCCGACTCCATTGACCGAAGAATCGCGCGACTGTGCGTTGATTTTGAGAGGCACGGCTGACATCAACGTGCATCAATTCACACTTGAGCAGATCGGGCCCGTGCCTGCCCGTCGAGTGAGAATGAAACCATTGAGGGCCAGCATGTGAAAGAGAAATAGGAAGGAACCAAGGACTTCAACGTTTAATCTTTAACCGTAAAGGCAAATATAATTTCTTCTTGCACTGATCATTGGAGAAGGACATGTGGCGCATTGAAATATTTAAGTTACAGCATTAAGTTACTTTAAACGGTTCCTGTAAACACATTGACATTTTCCCCTATTATCAATTGCTTTTTCAAACCGTTTTATTCAAATGCTTCATTTTTATAATGACAAATAGGGAGGGCCAGTTAGGTAGTGCAGAGGTCCCCTGAGTGCACACTAAAAACAATAAATGCTGGAAAAACTCAGCAGGTCTGGCAACTACTGTGGAGAGAGAAACAGAGTTAAACTTTTGAGTCGAAGAGTCATACTGGACTCAAAAGTTTAACTCTGTTTCCCTCTGCTCAGTTGCTGCCAGACCTGCTGAGTTTTTCCAAAACTTTCTGTTTTCATTTCAGATCTCCAGCATCCACAGTAGTTTGCTTTTATTCCCCTGAGTACATTTTGCTTTCTAACTGGCATTCTGGTGAGGGTGATGATGGTTTCTCTGGGGCCTGCCGCCAGAGCCAAGCCCAAGTCCTCATGGGTCACTCAGCTGTACAGGAGCGGGGAGGAAGAAGATTGGGAAAAGAACAGTGATAAGGGATTCAACAGTAAGGGAAACAGGTGTTTCTGTGACCAAAGACATGATTCAAAGATGGCATTTTGCTCTCTTTGTCCAGGATTTCACTGAGCAGTTGCTGCCCATTCTGAGGGGAAAGGGTGACTAGCCCACAGAAGGAAAGAAAACACTAAACCTTGGGAAGTGATAGGTACTGGTCTGAATTTGTCTTGTATACCTTAAAATGGAACTCCAGTTCATATCAGTGCCAGCCACTCCAAGTTTTTTGGTTTTTCCTAGAGTTTGTGGCCCATATTGTTATCACTATCATAGGCAGGAAAAGGGATGAGGCTTTGCAGGCAGGTTTCAAGGTACTAGGAAAGCAAGCCCTCAAGGGTAGTAAACTTCAGATTGCTCCTCACGCTAAGGTCTAGTGAGTGCAGAAATTGAATGAATGGAGCAGATAAATGCATGGCTGGAGAGATACTACAGGAAGGAGGGCGTTAGATCCCTGAAAGATTGGGACTGGTTTTGGGATGCTAGCACCTGTATAGACTACCTACATTGCACCTCAATGGAGCTGGGATCAATGCTTTTTCAGGGCAGTTCAGTGCTGTTGGAGAAAGTTTAAACTAATTTGGGTGGGGAATGGGCATCATGATGTTGTTTAGAAAGGAGAAACAAGGTGCACAAATGATTTGAGAGACAAATAGCTTTACAGTAAGGAAGAGTAAGGTATTACGCAGTCTCCAATTAAGACAGAATACAAGAAGGTCCAAGTTAGTTTATAGTGCATGTGTGTAAACACATCATATGTGACAAATAAGGTGTGTGAGTTGCAGGCAGATGTAGACATATGGGAGTATGATGTTGTGGTGATAATGAAGACCTGGCTCAAAAAATGGGAGGACTGGGTGCTTAATTTTCCTGGATGCAAGGGCCTGAATATTTGGGCAGACGGCGACGTTCCCTGTCTAAGCAAAAATGGCTACAGAGCCATGAACCCAGAAATCCCACCGCCAAACCAGACCTCTGCCATTTTCACAGTGGATGGGGGGGGCGGGGGGGAGGGGGGGTGCAGGTGGTGGGGGTGGGTGGGGTCATTGTAGATGGGTTCTAAATTGCACATTAGTGGTTAACAGAGCCAACTATACATGTTAAAGTGCAGCTGCCTCAGTCAAATCTGATTTTCACTAGTGTGATGTCCAAAACATGACTTGTGCACTTTAGACCTGGTAGGAGAAGGTCTAAACTTAGTGGAATTTTTTGAAGAGGTAGGGTACCCCTTTGGAGAGACAAGGTACCATTTTGGATGTGGTATCAGAACACCTTTGGGAGAGTTTAGGTGCCCTTTGGGAGAAGCCAAGTGCCCTTTTGGATTGTTAAAATTCGAATGAAGGTGTGCAAAAAGTGCATAAACTCATTGGAACTGACAAGAGAGCTGTCAAGATAACTGGCAAGGGAAGCGGGGATTGTTTTCCCTAGTGAAGAAAAACTTGAGAGGAGATTTGTTGGAGATAGAGGTATTCAAAATCATGAGCGGTTGAGACAGATAGAGAAAACTGTTCTCATTGACAGAAGTGCCAAAAGCCAAGGAACACCAACTCAGGTGATTAGCAAAAGACCAAAGGTGATATGAGGAAAGATGGTTTAACACGGGGAGTTGTTAAGATCGTGAATACATTGCCAGAAATGTTGGTTGAGAGAGGTTTAATTGCGGCTTTCAACATGAATTGGATAAGCACCTGAAAGAAAAAAATTGTTGAGCTAGAGAAACGGACGGAGGAGTGGAACTGGTTAAATTGCTCTTACAGACAGCCAGCATGGGTTAGATGGGTTGAATGGCCTCTTTCTGTGCTGTAATCATTCTATTATTCTATCCTATGATTTTGTTTCCTTGGATTTCCTACTTCCTTCGACTTATATTAACCTGTTGATTTTAATTTTAATATAATGCTTGTGAGGTAATTTACCATTAGGTTCACAATACTAGTTTACATGAAGAAGGCCCTTTGGTCCATTTTGATTTAACCCTCCTAGAGCCTACATTGTAATTTTGTGTGGGTGATGTGCATGTTGGCATCCCAATATGATATGCCAACTAGAAGTAGAATACAGATATGCCTGCGGTTTGTCTCATACGTTCCTGTTTTTGGGTCATTTTGAAGACATGCTAAGCAAGGGGAATTGCTGCTCCATAGGGGCAATAGTGTCAGCAGAAAGACCCTTCCTGTTTCCCAGGTATTATCATTTGTAGAGGTTTTCTTTCCCCACTCCAAGTGCTTGACATCAGAAAGACCCAAAGTAAGCTATCCTTCACTTGTGAACTCAGGCAGTGAGCAGATGCCAGGAAGTGTAGGCTGATCAATAGCTGCAAAGGCCCTCTGCAAGCAATCCATTTGGACCAGCATCATTGATGCAAATTTGATTGATCAGTACCTCTGTTTTTTTTTTCTCTGATAGGACTCCACAAGGACAGAAATATCTATAGTGAGGAATTTGACTATTTTTTTCAGCATCAACAGTCTGTTCTCTCCAAACTCAATTTGTGTGAGTCAGCCTGAGTAGGGTACAACCTTTCTCCTCTTTGTCCTCGATAAAGTGTTTTCACTTTGGCCTCATAACATAATTCCCAATTAACCTTGACTTCCAATGAAAAGCATTAACAACTTAATGGCTACTCAAGACATTACTGATGGAAATTGGAACCATGTTCAAGGACAGTTTAACTGGTGTTGTGGACTCATGACCTCAATGAACTGTATGAAGTCATTGTATCCATAATTTATCGTGAACAGAATATCCATGCCTTGGAATTCAGCTTAAGCTCATTCCTTTGTGTTACCCATGACCTTGGTAGCACAGTGAATTAGCACGTTTCATCTATATATGAAAAGAAGGCATTTTGGGGTGAAATATCTGCTTGTCCATTAGCATCATTTCATACACTTCACAATACTTGCCGTTGGATATTATAATCAAGGGAAGGGTCTTTGATTCAACATCTTATTTGAAAGAGAGCACCTTTTTTATCACTGCCTTAGCAACTTGATTTGAAATCAGGTGTTCTAGATGAGCTTTGGACACATTACCCTCAATTCAGAAATTTTGCAACTGGCCAAACTTGCATTTGGAATTAAAACTAGAAAATGCAGGAAAGACAGCACCTGTGGAGGGAAAAGTTAAGCTTCAATGTGTTGGGTGTGTATTCGTTTATTGTATTTGCATCTGAAATGTATTTGTTGTGCAAGGATTTGTGTTAAACTATATTATTATGTAAAATCTCTTCAGCACAGTTCCTTAAGATAAAGTAATCTTCCCAATTACTTTTCATTTAAGTGTTTCCCATGAATGACACAAATGACTGATTCAGACCGCAATCTGTTTAATAGCATTTTAATTCGATGTTCTTCAACTGGAAGAATCCACGTTGTGTGGCATTAGTATAAGAGAAAAGGCTAAAAACAAGTTCACTAGGGAACTTAAGTGATGCAGCTGGCTAAAATGCTAAACTAATTCATTCCCCTACCTCCAGAGACCGAAGGTTTGAAATCAGTTCAGAGGAACAGAGATGAAGGTGTCCTCTGTGGATAGAAGCTCTGAGGTCACAAGTGAGTAGAGTGCATGAAGTCTCGGTCTGAGTCCCCAGTGAGACTCAGGACACAGCATGAATTGCTTCTAAATTCAAAGACTAATTTTCAGCATGTTAAGAGGATTGAGAAACAGAATTGAATCATCATCTTGTCATTGCAGTGAGGGATACTGCCTTTTTCGAAGCTAGAGTTGTAGAATGTTGTAATCCCTTAGGCATTTTTTGACAAGACATCTGGAATTGTCAGTATACTGGGTATGTTGTCAGTGAAGTAATACAAGTGAAGAGGTCTCAAGTGTCAAGCAGGAACTAAAAGATGTGACGTGCAGCTCTACAGATATTAAGCAAACTATTTCTGACAGAGTAAAACCTTAACCTTTGAAGTTTGTTTAACATTCCTTATCTTTCAACAGTTCCACATTCATGCAGATTTTTAGTGAATGTGTGCATTAATAACTATGTAGTTAAATACATTATGATGAACTACCTATTTACAGGGTGCATTTTTGAAATCCTGAAACCTGTGGGATCAGGAAAGTATCCTAGCAACATCCCTGGAAGAGACAGACTTTGACGCTTTGTTTGTGTGATCAAAAATCTATATCAACAGGGAAGTGTGAATGGGAACTGCATTTTTAACTCTGACTGTCATTTTATGCTATAACCTGCCTATGGCCCCAAAGCCAGTAGTTCAAGATCCATCATCTTAGCAGGTGGCAATCGACTCCTGATGAACAGACCTGAGATTCTCTCTCACTGGGGAGAACACCTTAACAATCTCTTGAACCAAGAGTCCACAGTGTGCAATGATGCCATTGAATCATTTCCACAGCATTGCATTCTGGATGAGCTTGTCCTTGGTCACTCTTTAGCTGAAGTCACCAAGGCATAGACCAATTAGAAACACAGGAATATAGGAGCAGGAGTAAGCCATTCAACCCCTCAAGCCTGCTCCACCATTTAAATAGATCTTCTACCTGCCATCTTTCCACACTATCCCTGTATCCCTTGAAGCCATTGATATCTAGAAATATATCGACCACAGCCCTTATGGAGTAGAGAATACAAAAGATTCACCATCCTCTGTCTCATCTCAGTCTTAAGTGCCCTCCCTCTTATTTTGAGACTCTGTCCCCTGGTTCTAGACCCTACTAACCAAGGGAAACACTCTTCCTGCATCCACCTTGTTGAGCCCTGTAAGAATTTTGTACACTTGAATGAGATCACCTCTCATTTTTCTAAATTCTAGAGAATACAGCCCAGCCTTCTCAATCTTTCCTCATAAGACAATCCCACCATCCCAGGATTAATCTGGTGAACCTTCCCTCAATGGCCACTGTCTTATCCACTGCCTGTGAATAAGCCTCCAGGAGCCGATGGTATTCCACCTGAAGCATTCAAGTACAGAGAGCTCAGATGGTTAGGAAACACACTAGCTTCTTCTCTTAATATGGGACCAGGGCTTGTGCCCCAAGATAAAAAGGATTCACTTGTCAAAACAGAAGAGAAGGAAACCCATCTTTGACAATTATCATGGTATTTCACTTCTCTCCACAGCGGGAAAATTTTCCCCAAAAGTTATCCGCAATAGAATTTTCACTCATTTTACAGACTTGGTGTACCCAGAGTCACATGATCTTTGCTGCGCATCAGATTTAAGTGCCATGAACAGAACAAGAACCACTGCATGGAGTTCCTTGACTTGACCAAGGCCTTCAACACTGTGACCCATGGAGGCTCATGGAGGGTGCTGTACAAATATGGCCAAGTTGAAAAGGTGATCTGGGTCTTCCATTCATTTCATGTGTGATGCAGAATGTTGCCTTATCACTTTTCCTGTCACCAATGACACCAAGCAAGACTGTGCAATAGCTCCAGTTCTGTTTACCATCTACTTTTCAGCCATGCTCTTATCTGCTGTCAAAGATCTTGACTTAAGGAGTACACATTCAGTTCAGGATAGATGGCAACCTTTTCAATCTGCAAAGGTATAAGGCTCATACAAAGATCACAGAACATCTACTCTGTAAACTCTTGTTTGCTGACAACTGTGCTGTCAGACCACACACTCCAGGCGATATCCAGCTGCTTGTTGACCATTTTCCCCAAACCTCAGAACACTATGGCCTTACAATAAGTCTGAAAAAGACAAGGGTCTCATACCCACCTGCCCCTGGCCACAAACTCCAAGACTCCATGGTCATAATAAACAACACAACCTTCAACCCAGTTCCTAAGCTCTGTTATCTTGGGAGTATCCTCTCCAATGCACCATGTTTGATGATGAAATAATTCATCTTTGGAATGACCATGGAGTTTTTCTCAAAAGAAAGATCAGGCAATTGTTCTCACATCACTTCTCTATGGCTGTGAGGCATGGGCAACCTATCAGCATCACATAAAGCAATTAGATACGCTCCATCTTTGCTAAGATCTACCTGCAACATCAAGTGGCAGGACAAAATCCCAAAAACTGAAGTTCCTGTAAAGTGTCTTATGTCTGGCATCGAAATCATACTTATCAGAGTTCAACTTTACTGAGTCAGCAATGTAGTTCACATGGAATATTTCTGCATATCAAAGTCGGTAGCATACAGCTAGCTGAGTACAGGAATCCACACTATAGGATGACCCAATCTCGGTACAAAGACTTTCTGAAAGCTAACCTCAGAGTCTGTAAGTTAGACCCCACTACGTGGGAAACAAACAACCCCAGACAGATCAACCCTGTCTCTTCCAAAAAGCACTGTGGGTGTACCTACACCACATGGACTGCAGCAGTTCAAGAAGGCTGCTCACCGTCAGCTTCTGAAGGGTAATGGGCAACAAATGCCCATATTAAAATGTAGAAGTCTCTGGCATCATGCAAGCTTAACATTTGAGGAGAACAGAGTCAGGTCCCTACAGGACAAATGAGCATGCTGCAAAGCTGGTGTCTTCACCCACCACTCCAACAGTCACTTCCTAGGTAATATTTGTAATCAGATCTGCAAATCAAGATTCGTTTAATGTCACACATCATATAACACCAACGTAAATGGTAAACAACTGGCCTCCATGGTACCATGGAAAAATTGAAATAACGCGCAATAGAGACATTGGGCAGGTTTTTCCAGTCCCACCAGTGGTAGGTATCACCAGTTGACGTTTGGCCGCTCTCCAAATTTTCCATTCCAGCCTGCAACGATGCCCACTGCTGGTGGAGCTGGAAAATCCCAGTCAAAAGTTTTTGAAAATACTGGAAACACTCAGCAGGTCAGGCAGCATCTATGGAGAGAAACCGAGTTAATGTCTTAGGTCGATGAACTTTCATTAGAGCTGGAAGATGCTAGAAATGAAAAGGCTTCCCACAGCTTTTGAGAAAATAAAGACCCAGGGAGAAGGCACTGTCAGTGAAAGCACAAAAGGGAAGTTCTTTGATAGGATGAAGGGGATGTTTAAATGATTAAAAAGATGATGGTGCAAGGCAAAATGATGTGATAAGGTGAGAAATATGGAACCAAAAGATGGACCTGGATGAGGTTGTAAATTCTTACAGAGGCCATGACCATGAAAGCAAATGGGAAAGGTTTCAAAATTTAAAATAGGGAACATGCCGTCAACCTGCCACATATGTGCCTGTTGCAATTTTTGCAGCAATAGATTCTGTGTCGTGCACGGGCCTTACTTTTGAGAGGCAGAACAGCTCATTAACATATTTATAGCTGAGTCGCACAATAAAATTCAGAGCCTGATTTAAATTTAACAGTTGCCATGCAGGATTGATGGTGCAAAAACTTGACAGTGAGATGGAGCCAGGAGCTGCTTGTTCAAAAAGGAATAAGTCTTTTAGAGCATCCCTTGTGGGCCATGAGGAATAGCATTTACTCAGTGAAGTCTTTGGCCTCCCCTCTGCTGATAGTAGGTCTTGCCCCGTGTTGCAGCCGTGAATTCCTTCCATCCTCTGTCCTTTAGCCCTGATCTCACACTCCCTTCATCCCATGATCAGTGACTTCGCCACATGCTCTCCACCAAATTAGCACTCCTCACTCCCTCCTTCCTCAGCCATCCCTCCGCCCGCAGACCCCTTGCTTCCCCCCACCCCCTGTCCATGATCCAGGACTTCATTACTTGATTCAAGCTCTGATTGCTTCCTCCATCCTGGAATCAGCCTTAATCCTTGTCCTCACCTCCACACTCACTGACAAAGCCCGTTTCTCTTGCTCCCTTCCAAACGAACCCCAGCTGTGGTCTCATACCGTTGGTTTACAGCCTGAGAGCTGGCCAGCTTGTCAATTTGGCTGGCTGTCAAGCAGAAAACAAAGAAACAAATTGAGTTTATACCATTAAATTTGGCAGGGTATCCATTATCCCAGACTTACCAGGTTTTTCCTGCTATTTCCCCCATAACCTCTTTGCCTCTCCATGAATATTGTGACCAGACATCCAAGAGCAGCAGTTAAGATCCAACGCAGTTAAGCTCAGGGTGTTGCACAGCACATGGTAGAAGGGACTTTACAACGCTCTAGCTTTAACATTGAGCTTAAGTACTTTGGAGGTGCGCGTTCTTTGGGATTGCATTGAGTTTGATTGGAACATTGTCAGACTCCGAGGTCAGAGTCAGAGTGGGATAGAAAATTAAAGTTGCAAGCGAGCAGAAGCTCAAGACTGAATGGAAATGTTAAGCAAAGTGATTACCCAATTTACCTTTGGTCTCCCCAATGTGGAGGAGAGCATATTGTGAGCAGTGAGTACAATGTACTAAATTGGAAGAATACAAGTAAATTGCTGCTTAATCCAGCGGCATATGGGTCTCTGGATAATGGAAATGGAGGGCATGACAGGTCACGTGTTGCATCTCTTGCACTTCTATGGGATGGGGTGGGGTGGGGTGATGGAAAAGGGTGATGAAAGAGTGGGCTGGGATGTCACAGAAGAAATGGTCTCTTCAGAATGCTTCAGTAGGAGCTATCCTTGCGGAGAAAGTGTAAAAAGAGCTGTAATTTACATGGAGAACACACTAACCTTGACCTTGGCCTGGGTTTTGTTAAAACTAATAGGATTCCAGGAAATGGAAAAACATTTGAATTCCCAGCACTAACTTCCCTCACCATGATAAGTGTGAAAATTCACTGCACATATTTAAAATTTGATATTACTGCCAGAACCAGTTTTTGCTAAAGGCAGTGTAAGCTGACTAATGTAACATTGGTTGTGTAGATGTAGATCTGTGATTTTTAACCCCCTCCCCCACTAAAAACAACTTTTGATTAAATGTATGTGTGAAAAGAAAAATGTATCGCAGAACTCTTTCTTCACACTTGGAGTGCAAATGGTGATGTAGTCTGACAGAATGAACACTCAATTCCTATATTTCTGTGGAGGAAAGAATTGCTGACATCATTCCTGTTTTCCACACAGTGTTCACTGAATTGTGAACTAATCCTGGATTTCCCCAGTTAATTGACATTGATCACTGATCTCATGCCCCTACAGTCAGGTGTTTTTAATTGTCACTTGGCACTATTTCTAGGTTAATATTTTACTTTACTCTGAGTGCCATGCATGACATGTTTGTGAAATAAGGCTTAAAGGAGACACATAAAGGACATGCTTCTCTGAAAAGAGAAAATAAGACCAACAATACAAGCTACTGTATAACATACAGATCAGAAATACTTCAGCTAAGTTTTTATTCTTCCTTCCAATGTTCCAGTTCATGGCATACGTGCATGATATACTCTTTATCTAAATAACCATGAAGTGTTGAATTCAATGCAAATCCCTTTTTTGATTTTTTTTTTAAAACTGTGGAATCCTACAGGGAGTAGTTGATTAAGATGATGCTACTTATCATTCATAAGTCAGGTTACCAGCTTTGACTAAGTGAGTTGCAAGCTACATCAATTATTGTGGATTTACTAGGAATCCATCTGTGGATGAGGATGCCTTGGCCTTCCCTGTATCAAAGAACTTTGTATGATATAATGCTTAAATTGCTGTGCTTTTTGGTCAAATGTTTTAAAAAGATAATACTGAGGACAGTATACGCAATGAATGCAAAAACAATGCTCCATGCAGTCTTGAGAATAAATGAAAACCAGCAAAACACTTTGTTTCAAGAAGCAGTTCCATAAATGAATTTATCTGTGGATTCTAGTGATCCAGGTGGGGGCTGGGAAGGGGGGATGTAGGGGTTTGAATTCTCCACATACTCTCATACAAACTTTTGACTTAATTTTTAAAAAATTCATTCATGGGATGTGGGCTTCACTGGCTGGGCCAGCATTTATTGCCCATCCCTAGTTGCCCTTGAGAAGGCGATGGTGAGCTGCCTTCTCGACCTGCTGCAGTCCATGTGGTGTAGGCACATCCACAGTGCTGTTAGGAGGGGAGTTCAAGGATTTTGACACAGTGACAGTGAAGGAATGGTGATATATTTCCAAGTCAGGATGGTGAGTGACTTGGAGGGGAATTTCCAGGTGGTGGTGTTCCTATCTATCTGTTGCCCTTATCCTTCTAGATGGTAATGCTTTGGAAGGTGCTGACAAAGGAGCCTTGGTGAATTTCTGCAGTGCATCTTGTAGATTGTACACACAGCTGTCACTGTGCATCAGTGGTGGAAGGAGTGAATGTTTGTGGATATGGTGTCAATCAAGAAGGCTGCTTTGACCTGTACAGCGTCAAGCTTCTTGAGTGTTGTGGGAGCTGCACTCATCCAGGCAAGTGGGGAGTGTTCCATCACAATCCTGACTTGTGCCTTGCAGATGGTGGACAGGCTTTGGGGAGTCAGGGGGTAGGTTACTCTTCACAGGATTCCTAGCCTCTGACCTGCTCTTGTAGCCACAGTATTGACATGGCTAGTCCAGTTCAGTTTCTGGTCAATGATAACCCTAGGATGTTGATAGTGGGAGGATTCGGTGATGGTAATGCCATTGAACATCAAGGGGCGAAGGCTGGATTCTCTCTTGTTGGAGATGGTCGTTGCCTGACACTTGTGAGGCATGAATGTTACTTGCCACTTGCCAGCAATTGGATATTGTTCAGGCCTTGCTGCATTTGGATGTGGACTCCGTCAGTATCTGAGGAGTTGCAAATGATGCTGAACATTTTGCAACCATCAGCGAACATCCCAACTTCTGACCTTATGAAGAAGCTGAAGATGGTGGGGCTGAGATGACTGACCTCCAACAACCACAACCATCTTCCTTTGCATTAGGTATGACTCCAAACAGTGGAGAGGTTTCCGCCTAATTCCCATTGACTCCAGTTTTGCCAGGACTTCTTGATGCCACCCTCTGTCAATTGCAGCATTAATGTCAAGGGCAGTCACTCTCACCTCACCTCGGGAGTTCAGCTCTTTTATCCATGTTTGAACCAAGGCTATAATGAGGTCAGGAGCTCAGTGGCCCTGGCGGAATCCAAACTGATGGTCTGCAAGCAGGTTATTGCTAAGCAAGTGCCGCTTGATAGCACTGTTGATGACCCCTTCCATTATTTTACTGATGATCGAGAGTAGACTGATGGGGTGGTAATTGGCTGGGTTGGATTTGTCCTGCTTTGTGTACAGGACATACCTGGGCAATTTTCTACATAGCCGGGCAGGTGCCAGTGTTGTAGCTGTACTGGGATAGCTTAGCTTGGGGCGCAACAAATTCTGGAGCACAAGTCTTCAGTACTATTGCCAGTATATTGTCAGGGCCCATAGCCTTTGCACTATCCAGTGCCTTCAGCCATTTCTTGATATCACATGGAGTGAATCGAAGACTGAAAACTGGCATTTATGATGCTTGGGATTTTCTGAGGAGGCCGAGATGGATCATCCACTCGGTACTTCTGGCTGAAGATTACAGCAAATGCTTTTGCACTGATGTGCTGGGTTCATCCATCATTGACGATGGAGATATTTGTGGAGCCTTCTCCTCCAGTGAACTGTTTAATTGTCCACCACCATTCATGACTGGATGTGGCAGGACCGCAGAGCCTAGATCTGATCCGTTGGTTATGGGATCACTTAGCCCTGTTTATTACTTGCTGCTTATGCTGTTTGGCTTGCAAGTAGTCCTGTGTTAAAACTTCACCAGGTTGACACCTCATTTTTAGGTATGCCTGGTGCTGCTCCTGGCATGCCCTCCTGCGTTCTTCATTGAGCCAGCGTTGCTCCCCTGGTTTGATGGTGATAGTAGAGTGGGGGATGTACCAGGCTATGAGGTTACAGATTGTGTTCAAGTACAATTTTGCTGCTGCTGATGGCCCACAGCGACTAATGGATGCCCAGTCTTGAGTTGTTAGATCTGTTCGAAATCTATCCCATTTAACACATTGGTAGTGGTAGTGCCAAACAACATGTTGGAGGGTATCCTTATTGTGAACACGGGACTTTGTCTCCACAAGGACGATGCAGTGGTCACTCCTACCAATACATGGACAGATGCATCTGCAGCAGACAGGTTGGTGAGGATGAAGTCAAGTATGTTTTTCCCTCTTGTTGATACCCTCACCATCTGCCGCAGACCCAGTCCACCAGCTATGTCATTTAGGACTCAGCCAGCTTGGTTAGCAGTGGTGCTACCAAGCCACTCTTGGTGATGGATATTGAAGTCCCCCATCCAGAGTACATTCTGCACCCTTGCACCTTCAGTGCTCCCTCCAAGTGGTGTTCAACATGGAGCAGCACTGATTCATCAGCTGAGGGAGGGCAGTCAGTGGTGATCAGCAGGAGGTTTTTTTGCCCATGTTTGGCCCAATGCCGTGAGGTCCAGAGTCAATGTTTAGACTCCCAGGGCAACTCCCTCCCAACAGTATAACCACAGTGCTGCCACATCTGCTGGGCCTGTCCTGCTGTTGGGACAGGACATACCCAGGGATGAAGATGATGATGGTGGTGTCTGGGACATTATCTGTAAGGTATGATTCTGTGAGGATGGCCAAGTCAGGCTGTTGCTTGACTAGTCTCCCAGTTTTGGCACCAGCCCTCCAGATGTTGGTAAGGGGGATTTTGCAGTGTCGACAGGAGTGAGTTGGCATTGTCATTTCTTGTCTGTCCAGTTCCATTCCTTTTTTGGGGCCTTGTTAGGCCATGTCATGTTGCTGTGGGTTTGGAGTCACATGTAGGCCAGACCAGGTAAGGACAGCAGATTTCCTTTCCTGGAGGGCATTAGTGAACCAGATGCATTTTTACAACACTTGACAATGCTTTCATGGCCATCGTTAGACTTTTAATTCCAGATTTTTATTGGATTCAAATTCCACTATCTGCTGTGGTGGGATTCAAACCCAGGTCCCCAGACCATTACACTAGGTCAATGGATTACTAGTCCAGCCATAATGCCATTATGCCATCGCCTCCCCATTTCCATTTGTTCACAGAACCTTTAGAGAGTCGGAAAAACCATGGCTTGTTTATTAGTATGTGTTTCTGCCAAGGGATGAGTAACTGAATTGTGTTTAATGCCACTCTGGTGATGTTACAATGTGATCTCAGACAGACTGATCTGATGGACGATTAGCAGCATGGAGCAATTGCAATGTAATTGGGTAACTCTGGATTACAGGCATCAGTGCAAAAATAAGCCTGTATGTGTGGACAATCTGGCCAATGGGCGGCATGCAGATGAGGAATAGGAATGTGGCCAAGGAATTCACAGGAAGGAAAATCAGGGCATTAAGTCTTCGGCTTCTCTTAAGTTAGAAATAATCACAATTTAGACTCAAAATGCTGGAGCTTCATTGAGTGTCTTTCTAGTTGCTCTCCTGGTAGACTGGTAGACTGATACATTGTTACTTAGGCAAGTGACTGCGGTGCAACAGTGGATGTGGAACACAGGATATATATTCACATAACAATTAGCTCCTAGTTCTTTACAAATACCTCTTTCTTTAAAAATATATATAATGTTTCTATATCAATATATTTGTTCTAATCATGGGCCAGAATTTTCTAGCCCCTCCTGTCAGTGGGATCTTCTGGTCAACGGCCTTTTGAATGTCTTGCCGCATTTTCCAACCCCACCCCCACCACGACTGGACCAGAAAATTCTGCCCCTAACTTTCTTTTATAAACCAAGGAAGATGAATGATCTTTTGTAAATACCCCTGAAGAGACTTTTAAAGTCGTTTTCTTTTCTCATAATATTATTCATGGTATCGCTTAGGTGGTAGCATGTTGTGCCTCCATCTTGCAAATTTGGCATTCATCACTCTTGGTGGTGAGTTGGCATGCTGCACAAGTGGTGTTGCAGGAGTTGTGTTTGATGTTGCTAATATTGTTTCGTTTGTTAGTGATGTTATTGACGTTGCTGCCTGATGGTGATACTGTTGATGATGTCTCATTGGTTAGTGATGTTTCTGGTTTTGTTGATGGTCTTTTCTGCTTTTCCAACTCAGGTGTAGGCGAAATATGAATTCTGTTCCTTCTCATTTGCTTACTGGTCTCGGTCTCAATGATGTATGACCTTGGAGTCTCAGCTTCACCAACAATCTTTGCTGGAGTCCAGATTTTCATGGGTGCAATTGTAACCCTGAAACCTCAAGAATAACCTCTGTAGTCTTACTGGTGCTGTAAGTGGATTTTTCCCGTAGATCTGCTCCAGTGGGTGATGATCACTCTCCATTATGAACTTACTCCCTTGGAGATATGTATGGAATTTCTCACATCCATACACAATTCCCAAAAGCTTTCTTTCTATGTTGGCATGTCTGCTCTCGGCTGATGTTATACGTTAGATGTGCATGCTATTGGTTTTCCCTCTTCTATCACAGCTGGTCCCTTTTATCTTTTTGCTGAAGCATCTATTGGCGGAGTGAGAGGTAACTTCTTTCTGTGTAGTATGACAGACTTGCCTCTTGCATATTTGAGTTTCGTGTGACTCAGACCACTGGTACTAAACATAATGGCTTAGAACTTCCACTCCCCAGTAGGGGGGGTCATACTCTGGATCTACCCCAGTTAATGCGCTGGGGGACTCCCAATGCCGCCACCCACCGCCCCACCTCCCCAAAATGACAGTACAGGAATTGCTCAGGAAGTTCAAACTTATGATGGGCAATTACCCCCCCCACTGGGAACCATCTAATACTTCTATTTAAATCGGAGCTTTTGGATGGTTCTGACTCTCTTAGAGAATAGTTACCCAGGAAAAGTTAGAAGGACTAAAATCACTTTTAACTCCTTGGTAAGAATACTAGTGACCTCCCCCTGGGACTGCACCCCCCCCACCAATCCCCGCGCCCCCCCCCACCACCCCCATCCCGGCCCCCTACTGGACCACCTGATTAGCCATCCCCCAATACCACCCCATCCCCCTGACTTACCACCCAAGCACCCATAACCCATCTTACCCCCCCAACACATCCTACTACCTCCTCCAACCTTCCCATCCTACCCACTTACCTTACACACTTACCATCTCCCTGGATTTCAAAGTGGTTGGGAGCTTTAAACTCACCTGCTTTACAGCTGCTCATATCATAAAAAGGGGAGTAGCTTCACTTCCTCCAATATTGCAGCCTTGCTGCGTCCCAGGAGCTGGTTTGTTGCACATTTCTTAGCAGGCCCAAGTCAGGCGGTCAGGCGAGAAATGTGCAGTGCCCGGCTAAGGTAAGTAAAATAAAAAGGAGTGGAGTGTTAATCCGATATGATTGCCACTCCTCGGGAGTTCTGGTTCCATCTTTTATCAGCCCTCGTAGGTTTGCTGTGTGTGTTTTGACATGTGAAATATGAAAGATCTCTTGTACTGGATCAAGCCAAGGAAACCTTTCCACCCTTTCTTGTCTTTCGGAGCTTCCATTTCAGAGATGGTTGTGACTTTTTTCAGGATTTAACTTGACTCCATGAGTTGTGTACACCATTCTGAAAAACTGACACTCTGTCACCTTTGCAATGCAATTGTCGACATTTAGCTTGATTCCAGCTTTCCTGGTTCTCTCCATGGCTTCAGGTAGCCATGATTTTTTTTCAACTACACCATAGATCTGGATGCCATCAGCTATGCTGACTGCTCATTTAGATCCTAGATATATATGTTTACTTTCTGTTGGAACACATCCTGGCTTACTTTAATGCTAAAAGGTAGATACAGGAATTTGTACTGAGCAAATGTTTTGTTGAATGTTGTCAAAAATGAAGCTTTTTCATCAAGTTTCACAGTCCAGTAGCCATTTTTGGCACTTAGCTTGCTGAAAACTTTTGCCCCTGCCAGTGCTGGTGTGATCTCTTCCAGTATTGGAATAGAGTAATGATTCCTCTTTATTGCTTGATTCAGATCTTTGGGATCCAGGCAAATTCTTAGCCATCCATTTGGCTCCTCTTTCACTACGCAATCTGTAGGCTCTGTGCCTCTGGCGATCACCTCCTTTTCTTCCATCTCTTGGAGTTCTCTTTCAAGCTTTCCTTTTAGTTCTATTGGTAGAGTACGTGGTGGATGAATCACTGGTTTAATTGCTGGGTCAACAATGGTGTAATACTCAAAATCTTCAAAGCATCCAAATGTCTAATCAAAGCACTCTAGGTACATTTGTAACAGATCTATGCTTCTGATAGGAGGATGCATTTCAATGGGTGTACTACCTTCAACCCTCAATGATGCCTCCTTCAGCTCTTGGTTTATTGAAATAAGCTGCAGTTCTTTGCAACTGCTCAACCCCAGGTTAGCAGGATCTTCTGTTTCAGCGACATAGAAGATATATTTAACAACTTTTCCTTTGTGTGTCCCTGTGATTTGGGTTTTTCATCACTGTTGGAATCTTAGTTCCACCATATGCCATAAGGATGATGTTGCTTGGTTTCAGAGAACCTTTCCTTGGGTACCCATTTTCTCTCAAATTTTCAGGAAAGATCGTCTGTTATAGTCTGTGTGGGATGATGTTACTTTGTGTTCCGGTATCAAGCTTCAGCTTCAGATTTCTGGTTGTGGTTTATGGCTCTGACCCTCTTCCTGATCTGAATGAATTTCTTTTCTCTGGGAACTGTCACCTCCAGCCAATTCATGAAGCTTATTGTGTCCTCAAACTCCTTGTCATCTTCCAGGGTTTGTGTGTTTCGCTTTCTTTCTTTCACTTTTCATTCACCCTTTGCTTATCACTTATTTGCCATCTTCTTTCTTTGTTCTGCACACCTTTTTCCCAGCGATTTTGCTTTCTACAAACTCTGCAGTTTGATCATAGGTGGAACATATCCTTCTGTCTGTGAATATGTGGTCGTTCATATCTCGTGGGCATCTTTCTCCCTGTCTGGTGTGCATTCTTTTGTTGCTGTTTCACTGCATCAACCCTGCTGCCTTTCTCTTGACTCAACAGAAAGCTAGCCTCCTGGGTGGTCAGCATCTTTACCTGGTGGTTTCATGTGCCCTGGCAGTGTCCATAGCCTATGATATTGTGAACTGGTCCTTTCCAATCAATTCTTTTTGTATTTCAGAGTGTGCAGAGCCCCAAATGAGCTGACCTAGCAGCCTTTCATCGTGTCCTTAAATTTACATTTTCTGGGTGCATTTTTCAGTACTTGTTATGAAATTGTCAACAGGTTCACCTGCTTCCTGCCTCAGGCCTTGAAGTTCATATTGGTAGATCCGATGACTTAACTTTGGCTGGAAATGTGTGGTGAATTTTTAGCAAAATGTATCTGGGATTCTGCTGTCATCTTCACTCAGCCCCCAGCTATTAAACAGATTTAACCCTTTCTCTCCTTCCCCTAAAAGGATGTAGCTGACCCTCTCCTCTTCCCTGCTGCATTTTAGAAAGCTACTGAATATTAGTCTGCACTTTTGTTTAAACTTCTCAAATGCCTCCACAACATCATCAGCCTGTTAATTCATTATGGGCTGGTGCTTTATGTTCATTGCTGCAGTGGCAGTCATTTCATTTTCACACAATTCACTCAGTATTTTTCTCCGGCATTAACTTGTGTTGATTTTTCAAACTAATTCAGCACTAAATTTGTTTAAAACATATCTCTTTTGATTCCCATCAATTAGAAATAATAACACTTTAAACTTAAAACGTTGGAACTTCATAGAGTGTAATACTTGCTTTTCTTCTTGTGGTTAGTAGACTGATAGATTTAAACATTCTTATTTGACACATGGCTGCACTGTAACCCCAGGATATATATTCACATAATATTTAATTCATGGATTTTTATAAATAATATAAAGTATAATAATATAACTATATCGCCATTCCTTCACTGTCACTGGGTCAAAATCCTAGAACTCCCTCCCGAGTAGCACTGTGGGTGTACCTATACCACATGGACTGCTGGGGTTCAAGGCAGCTCACCACTACCTTCTCAAAGGCAATTAGGGATGGGGAATAAAAATTCTGGCCTAGCCAGCAATGCCCACATCACATGGAAAAAATATGAAAAAATAACTCAGGGTGATCATCCTGAAGCTGCAGATTTGCACCAGCATGTTCTATTCAAGTGGCCTCTTCGTGTCTGTGCTGACTTCTTGCTAAAGCAATCCACAACCAATCCCACTTCCCTACTCTTTCCTTATAGCCCTATAACCTCAACCACACTCAATAATAAATAATTTAATGCCTCAAACAATCCTCTGTGCAAAAGAGATTCTCCTAACATTTCTATTCACTTTTAGTGACAATTTAAATCAATGACCCCTTCATCATGGACTGCTGATCAGAGTGTAAATTTCTGTAGTAATTATGGTTGTATTTAGTGTGCAATGTACCTTTAAGAATAATACTTGTCAGGAAATATCACATAATCTGTAGTAACCAATAGAAGAGTAGTGCGGGCTACCTCAGGAGTCGGTGCCGAGTTTGATTTGCAGTTGAAAGCACACATGTAGTTGCTGCTGAGTATATTGTAAATAAACTTAAAGTTTCCAGACAAGAAGTGTCTGCTGATCAATTCTATCACTATAAGTGCAACTCAGCCACCCTACAACAAACAGGTGACGAGGATAAAACAGGATCGAAACAGAAGAAATCAAATTAGGAGGAAATCAGCACTGTACCTCACCCAGTGATTGTAAGTAGCAAGCTCCATTAGAATTGAAGAAGTTATCCTCTCTCAAAATGCCACAATTTGGGAGAATTGATCCTTTTGAACTAGCCACAGACAATTAGTCTCAATACATAGAATGCCTCATGTTCTATTTTCAAGTGAACAAGATTATGGGGGAAGAGAAGAGTTGAGCGATCCTCTTGAGTACATGTGGGAGCAAAACCTACAGCCTGATTCGAAGCTTGATGGCATCGAGTGTCCAAGATTCAAAGAATTTCGGTGAATTGATAGACATCGTGAAAGGTCATATTCAACCCAAGCCCTCAGTCATGATGCAGAGGTTCAGTTTTAATTTGCAAAATAGAGCCCCAGGTAAGATAATTGCATGCTACGTGGCAAATTTGAAGCAGCTAATAGAACATTGTGGGTTCAGTACAACTCTGAACGATATGCTCAGAGATCGTTTAGTATATTGTGTGAAAGAGGACTCTATTAAGAAAAGATTATTGTCCAAAATTAATCTGGATTTCAAGAAAGTGATAGAGATAGTGCTGGCCATGGAAGGTGCAATAAGCAATTCAAAAGCAATACAGGGTGCGCAAAATGGCGCCATCCTCCACTTCGGGCTGGAAACCTCAGCCGAAAGAGACAGTAAAAGTGAGACTGCTGAGAAGCGGGAAACAGCCCCTGCTAACTGAAGGATAAAGAAAAATAACTTAGCAGTGAAACCAAAGAATAATTTTAATAGATGTGGAAACAAGCAGTCTTTTAGCTTTCGGCAGTTTAAAAAAATCAAATGCTACTATTGTCAGAGAAATGAACATATAATGAGGCAGTGCAAGGAAAGATTCAAGCAGGCTTGTAAACAAAAGAAGAAGCCCATTGAAATCTACAATATAGAAGAACCTAAAACAACAAATTCAGACATTTATTCATTGTTTAATCTGAAGTTGGAAAGACAGAACCAATATTCGTCACAGTGAAAGTAAATGGCAAACCTGTTAGAATGGAAGTGGACACAGGGGCTCCCAGTTCAGTAACTGGGGACATACCCTCAGATATTTGAATAATAGTGAACATCAATTAAGTTTAGAAGAAACAGCCGCTAGACTGAAAACATATACAGGTGAAGTCATTTAAGTAAAAGGCATAAGCAGAGTAACATTATGGAAGCCAATAGACAAATCTACCCTTGATGGCAATTCATAGACTCATAGACATTTACAGCACAGAAGGAAGCCATTCAGCCCATTACATCTGTGCCAGTCAACAAAGATCTGACTACACTAATCCCATTTTCCAGCGCTTGGCCCATAGCCCTGGAGGCTATGGCAACACAAGTGAAAATCTAAATACTTGTTAAATGTTACAGGAGTTTCTGCTTCAACCATCCATTCAGACAGTGAGTTCCAGACTCCCAACACCCTCTGGGTGAAAAGATCTCTTCTCAGCTCCCCTTTTAGCCTTCTACTTCTTACCTTAAATCTCTGTCCCCTGGTTATTGGCCCCTCTACTAATGGAAAAAGTGACTTCCTATCCATGCCCCTCATAACTTAAATACCTCTATCAGGTCCCCTCTCAATCTTTGCTGGTCCAAGCAAAAAAACACCGGCCTATCCAATTTTTCCTTATAGCTCAGACCTTCCAGCCCAGGCAGCATCCTGGTAAATCTCCCCTGACTATCTCCAGTGCAATCACATCCTTCTTATAATGTGGTGACTAGAACTGCACTACTCCAGTTGTGGCCTAACCAGTGTTTTATACAGTTCCAGCATAACCTCCCTGCTCTTGTATTCTATGCCTCGGCTAGTAAAGGCAAGTGTCCCAATTTTCATGTCATCCGCGAACGACTTGATCATACCCCCTATATTTAAGTCCAAATCATTTATGTACACCACAAACAGCAAGGGCCCCAGCACCGAGCCCTGCGGAACTCGACTGGGATCAGACTTCCAGTCACAGAAACACCCCTCAACCATCACCCTCTGATTCCTCCCTCTCAGCCAATTTTGGATCCAATGTGCGACTTTGCCTTGGATTCTATGGGCTCTTACTTTCTTGACCAGTCTGCCATGAGGGACCTCATCAATTGCTCTGCTAAAGTCCATGTGGACCACATCAAATGCATTACCCTCATCAACACTCCTGATTACCTCCTCAAAAAATGTGATCAAATTTGTCAAACATGACCTTCCCTTAACAAATCCATGCTTACTATCCCTGGTTAATCCGTGCCACTCCAAGTGCAGATATTTTCTGTCCTTCAGAATTCTTTCTAGTAACATCACCACCACTGAGGTTAGACTGATTGGTCTGTAATTTCCTGATCTATCCCTTCCTACCTTTTTAATAATGGGACAACGTTAGCAGTCCTCCAGTCCTCTGGCACCTTACCTATGGCCAGAGAGGATTTGAAAATTACTGCCAGGGCTTCTGATATCTCTTCCCTTGCCTCCCTCAAAAGCCTGGGATACATCTCATCCAGGCCTGTGGATCTATCCACTTTTAAAGCAGCTAAACCCACTAGTACCTTCTCTCTCACAATGTTAATTTCATCTAATATTTCAGAGTCCTCCGCCCTGATGTCTACACCTGCGTCATCCTTTTCCATTGCGAAGACTGCACAAAGTATTCATTGAGGATTGTACCCACGTCTTCCGGGTCCACACACAGATTACCTCTCTGGTCCTTAATTGACCCTACTCTTTCCCAGTTATTCTCTTGCTCTTTATATATTTAGAAAACCACTTTAGGTTTTCCTTTATCCAACCCACCAATGCTTTCTTATGCACTCTCTTAGCTTTCCTAATTTCCTTTTTAATTTCCCTTCTGCACTTTTTATACTCCTCTAGGGACCCTGTTGTATTGAGCCCTCGGTATCTGCCATAAGCTTCTCTTTTTTTCTTAATCCTAACCTTTATGTCCTTTTACATCCAGGGTTCTCCAGGCTTGGTTCCCCCTCCTGCTTTGTCTCTAAAGCAATATATTTGCCCTGTACCCTCACTATTTGCTCCTTGAATATCTCCCACTGCTCTGACACAGTTTTATCTGCAAGTAACTGCTCCCAGTCCACTTGGATCAAATCATATCTCATCTTATTAAAATTAGCCTTTACCCAGTTTAGAACTTTTACACCCGGCCTAACCTTATCTGTTTACATAACTAACCTAAATCTAACTGAGCTATGGTCACTATCTCCAAAATGCTCCCCTGTTGATATTCTTCCTGCCTTCCCAGGTTCATTTCTGAATATTAGGTCCAGAACTGCCCCCTCCCTTGTTGGGCTTTCTACATACTGGTTAAAAACGTTCTCCTGGATGCAACTTACGAATTTTACTCCCTCTCTACCTTGCACACTAAAACTATGCCAATTAATATTTGGGTAGTTAAAATCCCCTACTATTCCTGCCTTAATATTCTTACACTTCCCTGAAATTTGATTACATATTTGATCCTCTATCTCTCACCGGCTGTTTGGGGGCCTATAGTACATGCCCAACAGAGTGTTTGCCACTTTTGTGTTTTTTACTTCTACCCATGTGGCCTCATTTGATGATCCTTCAAAGAGATCATCCCTCCTCACTGCTATAATTGATTCATTGATCAATACTGCACCCCTTCCTCCTCTTCTACCCCCCTGTCTAACTTGTTGGAATAACCTATAACCAGGAATGTTGAGCTGCCAATCCCACCCTTCTTTTAGCCAAGTCTTCATCATAGCTATGATATCATACTCCCACATGCCTATCTGTGCCTTCAGCTCATCTGTCTTATTCCTCAGGCTCCTTGTATTAAATAAATTCCATTTAGCCTTGCTAAACTCACTTCTTTCTCATCTAGCCTATGCTTCCTCTGCCAGACTGACTTGCTAGCGTTTTAACTTCTAATTTCATCTCAGCTTCTCTCTCCTGCCAATGTAGTTTAAATCTGCCCCAACAGCATTATCAAACCTTGCCACAAGGATGTTGGTCCCATTCCTGTTCAGATGTAACCCATCCAATCTGTACAGGTCCCACCTCCCCCAGAAATGGTCCCAATGCCTCAAGAATCTAACGCCCTCCCTCCTGCACCATCTCTCCAGCCACACATCCGTCTGCTCTATCCTTCTGTTGCTATACTTACTACTGCATGGCATTGGGAGTAATCTGGAGATTACTAACTTTGAAGTTCTGCTTTTCAATTTCCTACCTAACTCCCTAAAGTCTGTTTGCAGGACCTCATTTCTCTTTCTTCCTATGTCATTGGTCCCAACATAGACTACGGCCTCTGGCTTTTCACCCTCCCCTTTCAGAATGCCCTGCAGCCACTCCATGACATCCTTGACCCTGGCACCTGGGAGGCAACATACAATCCTGGAGTCACGTCTATGGCTGCAGAAGCACGTCTACTCCCTTCACTGATGAATCCCCTACCACTATTGCCCTTCCACACTTCTTGCCCCCACCACCCCCCCCACCCCGCCCCCCGAGCTGCTGGACCACCCACAGTGCCATGGCCTTGGCTCTGGTTGGCCTCCACAAGTCATTCTCGCTGTTTTCTAAAGCTGAAAAATGGTTTGCGAGTGATTGAGGGATTCACTCGCTACCTGCCTGGTCTCTTTCTTCTGCCTGGCAGTCACCCATTCTCTCTCAGCTTGCACTTCCTTAAGCTACAGGGTGACCAAGTCCTGAAACATGCTATTGATAAACCTCTTGGCCTCATGAATACACCGTAGCGCCCCCAACTGCTGCTCAAGCTCCACGTTCTGGAACTTGAGTTGCTCTAGTTGGAGGCACCTCCTACCACATGGTCATCCAGACTGCCAGGAGCATCTAGGACTTGCCACATAGCACAGGATGTGCAAATCATGGGACTGAGCTCCCCAGACATATCTTAATGAAATAGAATATGGACCCTTGCTTTTATTTTACCCTTACTCCTATTCAAGTGTAGACTAGATGCTAGATCCTTTAGATAGATAGATCCTCTAGCTGCTGCTGACTACCTGCCACAAGGTCCTCCTCTCACACTCCCCTTTAGATGCTGCTGACAGCCTGTTCCAGGATCCTCCTCTCGCATTCTACTCTAGGTGCTGCTGACTGCCTGTCCCAGTGTCCTCCTCTCGCACTCTCCTCTAGGTGCTGCTGACTGCCTGTCCCAGGGTCCTCCTCTTGCACTCTACTCTAGATGCTGCTGACTGACTGTCCCAGAGCCCTCCTCTCACACTCTACTCTAGATGCTGCTGACTGACTGTCCCAGAGCACTCCTCTCACACTCTCCTCTAGGTGCTGCTGACTGCCTGCCCCAGGGTCCTCCTCTCACACTCTCCTGTAGGTGCTGCTGACTGCCTGCCCCAGGGTCCTCCTCTCACACTCTCCTCTAAGTGCTGCTGACTGCCTGCCCCAGGGTCCTCCTCTCACACTCTCCTCTAGATGCTGCTGAATGCCTGTCCCAGGGTCCTCCTCTCGCACTCTCCTCTGGTAGCAGATGAAGGGCCAAGCCTCCTGGGTGAAATTGGTTCAAGGAGATTAAGTTAGTAATAGCTGAAATTTTCCAGATGAGAGCAAGTGAGCTACTAGAGCTACTTAGAAAGCATGTCACTGTCTTCAAGAATGAACTGGGGAAAATCCAGGGCCTGCAGGCCAAGATTCATGTGGATCCGGAAGCAACCCATCGCTTCATGAAGTTGAGACCGGTGCCATATGCACTGCAAGGAAAAGTCGACAATGAACTGAACAGACTAAAGAAACTGGGTGTTACACAACCTGTTCTTCTCAGAATGGGCAGCACCCATAGTCTCCATCCTTAAGCCCAACAAAAGCATCTGATTTTGTGGAGACTACAAACTGACGATTAATAAAGTAGCTAAGCTAGACAAGAACCCCATTCCAAATATTGAAGACCTGTATGCAAAGCTGGTAGGAAGGACAGTGTACACAAAGCTTGACATGAGTCATGCTTATCAACAACTAGAATTGGATAATGCCTCCTGGGAATTTATCACAGTTAAAACCCACAAAGGGTTTCACCAATATACACAACTGCCTTTTGGTGTTTCCTCCGTTTGTGCCAACTTTCAGAGAACAATGGAAAGCTTACTGCATGGACTGCCCCAGGTTGTAGTCTATTTAACCAATGTATTGGTGACAGGCTCCACTGAAAAAGAGCATTTGGCAAACTTAAGAGAAGTCTTAAAACATTTCTTGCAGGCTGGAGTGCATTTAAAAAAAGAAAAATGCACATTCCAAGCGAAGGAAATTATCTATTTGGGTCACTGGCTAGATTCATGGGGTTTCCAGCAGTTGAGGAGAAAGTGAGAGCCATAAGAGAGCCACCTGTGCCAAAGAATGCCTCAGAGCTCAAATCATTCCTAGGAATGATCAACTATTACGGGTGGCTCTTACCCAATTTGTCTACAGTGCTGGTCCCCCTACATTCTCTACTCAAAAAGAACCAATGTTGGTCTTGGGAGGCGCCCCAGAAAGAAGCTTTCATAAAGGTGAAACAATTGTTGCACTCATCCAATCTTTTACTGCATTATGACAAGGCAAAATAATTGGTGCTGACATGTGACGCATCTCCCTATGAAGTGGGAGTAGTGCTCTCTCATTGGGTGGACGACAACACTGAAAAGCCAATAGGTTACGTATCAAGAACGCTCACCACACCGGAAAAGGGATATTCACAGATAGAAAAAGAAAGCCTGTCCATCATCTTTGGTGCCAAGAAATTTCACCAGAACGTTCACAGCCACCTTTTTACACTCATTTCAGACCACAAGCCATTGCTAGGATTGTTTAGTGAGGACAAGGCTATACCGCCCATTGCCTCAGCAAGAATAAAATGATGGGCTTTAATTCTGGCAGCATACGAATACACTTTCACACATAGGCCTGGCAATCAAAATGCAAACGCCAAAGCCCTTAATTGTTTGCCTTTATAAGAAAATGACGAGCATGTCCCAGTTCCACAAGAACTTGTTTTACTGTTAAATTTCTTAGATTCCTTACCGGTATGTGCTTGGCTGATCAGAGACTGGACAAGTTGAGACCCAGTCCTATCTCAGGTACGAGAACAAGTGCTACATGGTTGGTCACAGGAGCCCGTATCTGACGAAACGAAACCGTACTCCAACAGAAGACATGAAATAACCAGCCAGGATGGCATCTTATTGTGGGGAGCACGAGTGATAGTTCCTCCAAAGGGAAGGGAGCCACTTTTAATTGAACTACACAGTGCACATCCAGGAATTTCCCAAATGAAGACCATAGCACACAGCTATTTATGGTGGCCAGGGATGAATGGTGAAATAGAAAGTTGAAAGTTTAGTAAAGCACTGTGTGCAATGTCAGCAACTGCAAAAGTTGCCAGTGACAGTTCCATTACTCCCATGGGAGTGGTCAGGTAGACCCTGGGCATGGTTACACATAGACTACATTGGACCTTTCCTAGGAACAATGTTCCTGCTCATGATCGATGCCTATT
The DNA here is from genome assembly GCF_017639515.1 of Carcharodon carcharias. Taxonomy (NCBI): domain Eukaryota; kingdom Metazoa; phylum Chordata; class Chondrichthyes; order Lamniformes; family Lamnidae; genus Carcharodon; species Carcharodon carcharias. The sequence continues at coordinate 115,527,936 of NC_054475.1, forward strand.
CAAAATGGTTAGATGTACATGAGGTGAAGTCACCAACATCGGCTGTTACAATTGAGAAATTATGTCAGAGTTTAGCCATTTATGGCCTACCGTTAACGGCATGGCATTTATGAGTGTTGAGTTTCAACTGTTTATCAGCCTCAATGGCATTGCTCATGTGAAAACTGCACCCCACCACACTACCTCAAATATACTGGCCAAAAGAGCGATTCAAACGTTCAAGTCACACATGAAAAAGCTAACTGGTGATTCCTTGGCAACCAAGCTAGCATGCTTTCTTTTTCATTATAGGACTACCCCTCACACAACAACAGGTGTCACACCTGCAGAATTAATGTTGAAATGCTGTCTCAGGACAAGCTTGAGCTTAATAATGCTGAATTTAGAGGGGAAGGTGGATAGGAATCAGGGAGGCCAGAAAACTAGGCACGACTAGCATAGTCATTAAAGGAAAGTCATGAGAGGAAATTTACCATGGGAGAGCCGATATACATGAAAAACTTTGGCGAAGGACCAAAGTGGCTATCATGTGAAATAAGTGCAGTGACTGGACCTCTGTCTTACCATGTGGAGGTGGGAGGCCAGATCACCCTTAAACATGTGCACCATTTATGGAAGAGAGAGACAAATCACCAAGATTTAGTTCCACCAGTGATCATGACTGAGTCTGTGTTTTCTGTTGAGGAGTAGTTCGGTAGCACCATTAGTTACTGAGCTGGCTGAGTCCTAAAGGACATAACGACTAGACTGGGTCTGTGGCAGGTGGTGAGGCAACAAGAGGCAAAAACATACTTGACCTCATCCTCACCAACCTGCCTACCACAGATGCATCTGTCTATGATAGTTACAATAGGAGTGACCGCTGCACAGTCCTTGTGGAGACAAAGTCCCACCTTCACATCGACGATACCCTCCATTGCGTTGTGTGGCACCAACACCATGCTCAATAGCATAGATTTCAAACTAATCTAGCAACTCAAGACTGGGCATTCATGAAGCGCTGTGGGAAAACAGCAGCAGTAGACTTGTACTCAAAAACAATCTGTAACCTCATGGCCCACCTTACCATTACCATCAAACCAGGGGAACAAACCAGGGGTTCAATGAAAAGTGCAAGAGGGCATGCCAGGAGCAGCATCAGGCATACCGAAAAATAAGTTGCCAACCTGGTGAAGCTATAACCAAAGAGCATAAGCTGCATGTGATAGAGCTAAGATATCCCACAGCCAACGGATCAGATCTAAGCTCTTCAGTCCTGTCACATCCAGTTGTGAATGGTGGTAGACAATTAAACAACTCACTGAAGGAGGTGGCTTCACAATTATCCCCATCCTGAATGATGGGGGAGCCCAACACATAAGGCTGAAGCATTTGCAACAAATACAGCCACAAGTGCCGAGTGGATGATCCATCTCAGCATCCTCCAGATGTCCCCATCATCACAGATGCCAGTTTTCAGCCAAGTCAATTCACTCCACATGATATCAAAAAATGGCTGAAGACACTGGATAGTGCAAAGGCTATGGGGCCTGACAATATTCTGACAAAAGTACTGAAGACTTGTGCTCCAGAACTTGCCACGCCCCTAGCCAAACTGCTCCAGTACAACTACAACACTGGCATCTAACTGGCTATGTGAAAAATTATCACAGGGCAAATCCAACCCACTCCTTTCGACTTCTCATCATCAGTAGAGTAATCGAAGGAGTCATCAACAGTGCCATCAAGTGGCCCTTGCTTAGCAATAACCTGCTCAGTGAGGCCCAGTATGGGTTCCACCAGGGCTACTCAGCTCCTTACCTCATTACAGCCTTGGTTCAAACATGGACAAAGGAGCTGAGCTCCCGAGGTGAGGTGAGAGTGACTGCCTTTGACATTAAGAGCACATTTGACTGAGTGTGGCCTCAAGGAGCCCTAGCAAAACTGGAGTCAGTGGGAATCAGGGGGAAATCTCTCCACTGGTTAGAGTCATACCTAGCACAAAGGAAGATGGTTGTGGTTGTTGGATGTCAATCATCTCAGCTCCACAATTCATTGTTTGAGTTCCTCAGGGTAGTGTCCATAAGACGATAAGATGTAGGAGCAAAAGCAGGCCATTCGGCCCATTGAGTCTGCTCCGCCATTCAATGAGATCGTGGCTGATCTGATAATCCTCAACTCCACTTTCCTGCATTTTCCCAAAAACCCTTGATTCCCTTACTGATTAAAAATTTGTCTATCTCAGCCTTGAATATACTTAACGTCCCAGCCCCTACAGTCTTCTGCGGTAAAGAATACCACAGATTCCCTACCCTCTGAGAGAAGAAATTCCTCCTTATCTCTGTCTTAAATCCTTGGCCCAACCATCTTCAGCTGCTTCATCAATGACCTTACTTCCATCACAAGGTCAGAAATGGGGATGTTTGCTGATGATTGCAAAATGTTCAGCACCATTCATGACTCCTCAGATGCTGAAGCAGTCCTTGTCAAAATGCAGCAAGACCTGGACAATATCCAGGCTTGGGCTGATAAGTGGCGAGTAACATTTGTACCAAGCAAGAGCCAGACAATGATCATTCCAACAAGAGAGAATCTAACCATTACCCTTTGACATTCAATGGCATAACCATCACTGAATTCCCCACTATCAACATGCTGGAGGTTACCATTGACCAGAAACTGAACTGGACTAACCGTATCAATACTGTGGCTGCAGGAACAGGTCAGAGGCTAGGAATCCTGTGGCGAGCAACTCACCTCCTGACTTCCCAAACCCTGTCTACCATCTACAAGGCACAAGTCAGGAGTGTAATGGAATACCCCCAACTTGCCTGGATGAGTGGAGCTCCCAAAACACTCAAGAAGCTTGACACCATTCAGGACAAAGCAGCCCGCTTGATAGGCACCACATCCACAAACATTCACTCCTTCCACTACCGATGCATAGTAGCAGCAGTGTGTACCATCTACAAGATGCACTGCAGGAATTCACCAAGGTTACTTAGGCAGCACCTTCCAACCCCACAGCCGCTACCTTCTAGAAGGACAAGGGCAGAAGATAGGTGGGAACACCACCACCACCACCTCTAAGTCACTCACCATCCTGACTTGGAAATATATCACCATTCCTTCAGTGTCGCTGGGTCAAATCCTGGAACTCCCTTCCTAACAGCACTGTGGGTGTACCTACATCACATGGACTACAGCAGTTCAAGAAGTCAGCTAACCACCACCTTCTCAAGGGCAACTAGGGATGGGCAATAAGTGCTGGCCCAGCCAGCAAAGCCCACATCTCACGAATGAATTTTTAAAAACTCAAGCCAGGACTGACATGCATGATATTCCTGTAAGAGCTGAGGACACAGAACTGCAAGTGCTCACTGAAGCACTTGACATTCAGGCATTTAGATTCCTGGCAAAGAATCTGAAGTTGTGGAGCTGCGACGTTCCATGCGTACCAGGAAACCACCTGAAAGACTGAACTTTTAAATTCCTTACCATGTAAATATTATGTTATCTTGAAAAATATGTACCTGTAATTTTATATATATAGCCAAGTTAAAGGGGGAGGAATGTAATAATTATGGTTTATCTAGTGCACAATGTACCTTTAAGAATAATACTTGTTAGGAGAGGTCACATGATCTGTAGTAACCAATAGGAGTGTAGCACGTGCTACCTCAGGAGTTAGTGCAGAGTTAGAGTTGGAGTTGAAAGCATACGTGTAGTTGCTGCTGAGCATATTGTAAATAAACTTAAAGTTTCCACCCAAGAACTGTCTGCTGATCAACTCTATCATTAATAGTACAACTTGGCCACCCTAAAACAGTTTCCCTTAATAGTCCCACCAAAACCATTCATAATTTGAAACATGTCTACTCAATCTCCTCTTTCTCTGTTCCAGTGGGAATAAGGTCAATATTTCAAATTTTTGCTTGTGCCTACAATTTATAGTTTATGGAGAGATCCCTCCAAATTTCATGCCAAACTTTTTCAACTCTTTTCCCCATTGCAACAACGTTACCTTTGGCTCACTGTGTGTAAACCCAGATACGTATATATATTTAATAGATATATCTGTGCCACATTTGAAAGGAAAATGTATGAAGAAGTGAAAGAAGGCAATTATTCTCAATATAGTGAAAAACAACAAAGGCAAATACCTTTTGAACTTTCAAGACTCAGGCTATCCCAAAGAGTAACTGATCTCTAATTGACCTCAGCACATTGTAATAATTAGACTTTGCAACTTTAGAAGGACTACAACCCTCGCAGATAATACACCTGTACTTAACAAGCATCTTGCTTCTTAGCCTTGAGCAAAGCCGTGGGCATCCTTTTTAATATAAATAAATCAAATGTTTTATGGTGCACTGTCTTTTGGGGCCTGAGCTACATCTGATGAATCCTGAAATCAGAAATGCACATCCAGAGCTTAATTTCATGGACAACTTCACTGTCACACACCAATTGTCACTGACCTTTCCATAGAACCAGTAAAACTGGCACCCATATTCTAATATAATCTAAACTGTCCTGATTTAAAATTAATTTGAAAAGCTTTGGTTGCAAAATTAAGTTCCATGGCACCCATTTTTCAGCCCTACAGTATTCTTCTGGTGCTGGCTATGACAGGTGCTTTTTTGCTGAGGACATTAGAGTGGGTGTTGAGAGAATTTGTGGGGAGTATACAGAGTAGGCAGATCGTGATGTCAGTCAATACCTAACACTGATTTGACTGTAGTGGTGCCATTTTTAACCTCAACGCTCCAGCTAACACCCTCTGCTAATCTCGCACAGCGTTCAATAGACGTAAGAAACCCCCACCTCCTCAAACAGCAATATTTAAAGGGATCATCAACTATTTTCAGATTAGTTGCTGATTGAATTCTACTAGCTATTGCTGAAATTGCAGATAAAAGCAAAAAACTGCGGATGCTGTAAATCCAAAACAAAAACAAAAATACCTGGAAAAACTCAGCAGGTCTGGCAGCATCAGTGGGGAGGAGCACAGTTGAAGGGTCATTCGGACTCAAAATGTTAACTGTACTCCTCTCTGCAGATGCTGAAATTGTAGAAGTGTTTAGTGGCTTGTATCACAATTTTAAAGTTGCTGAAGTCTGTAGGGTGTTGTGTGGCAACCCTGGTATCCTGAGGGTATAGCTCTTGCCACCAGGATTACTGTGGGAGAAGGACGATGGAGGGAAGGAGGCAATCAACACATCTTCTTTCTGGCCTGGCTATCTGTGATCGGCTCAACCAACTGCAGTACCAGTGAACACAATCCCAATTTCCTCTTCAAGTACAATCCTGCACTTTACCATCTCTATGTTACTGATAGAACCATAGAACAGTTACAGCACAGAAGGAGGCCATTCAGCCTAACTTGTCCATACCAGCCTGAGGACACCCAGGTGCCCTTTCTGATCCCACCTTCCTGTACCCAGCCCATAGCCCTGCAGCTTACAGCACTTAAGGTACAGATCCAGGTATTTTTTAAAAGAGTTTAGAGTTTCTGCCTCTACCACCAACTTGGGCAGTGAATTCCTATGTAAAAAAGTTCTTCCTCATGTCCCTCCCTACAGCTTCTGCCACTTATCTTGAATCTATGTCCCCTGATCATCACAGTGTTCAGGTGGCCACATTGCGGAAATAAAAACCACCACAGAATAAGCAGTCCAAATGAACTTATCAGATAAGCTAATCAATATTCCATACAAATATCAACTAAGTACCCTTGTTCATTCTCTTAGTACCTGTCTTATGGGTGTTTTTCGCCTGTCCTAGTGTTCCTATGCAATGCTACCCCAGTGGCTGCAGCATGGCTGGTGGAAGGCTGCTGACTTTCAGTGGGGGAGGCTGCAGTTGACCTAGGAGGATGACCTCAAGCACTCTGGGCCTGGAAGGCCCAGCTTCGCTTCATCTTTTCAGCATGGGTGGCTGATAGGAAGCAGCAAGGGCACTGGCGGAGAAGCAAGGGTGGGAGCATGAATTTTATCATCCTGAAAGAGGACAGCAGATTTATGTTCTATTGAGCTTCTGCCACTCTGCTGGGGCAGCGTCTCAGCCATCCTAGTAATCTGTTGAAACACAGAGTGCTGGACTGAAATGAGACTCTGCAAGTACGTTTGAGCACTAAGATCTGCAGATATGATGGCAGCAACTGAGTTTCCCCTGCAGCACTTAGGCATTGGATAGCCCCTGCTTGTGCTGCAATGGAAGCTGAAATATCTTTCATTAAACTCTGCATCATGTTTTAGTCCTCAAGTGTTTTCAAGGAATTGGCCATATCTGCCACACTGGATAGGATGGGCTCCAAGCTCTGCACAAAACCCTGTGCCAAGTCGGTATCAGATTCCTCCTTGTTCTTTAACAGCCTGATGATGCTGCAAGCATTTTTGTGTGCAAACCCATCAGCATTTTCCAAAACGCCACCCCACCAAAATACTCATGAGGATGTGCAGCCATACCTGTTCCCTGCTGGTTAGCTGCTGTCCCATGTGATTGTGAGCCACCTTGTCCCTTAACAGAGAGGGAAGTATGTCAGGGAGTGTGGTGCAATATGTTTGGGTGCTGTGGCTGTCATGGTTCAATAGCTGGCAGCGTGTGTGTTGGGTGAGATGTGTGAGGCTTGCAGCAGTGCTAAGTGTGTGAGGGTGAGGTGAAGCTAGGAATGTTAGGTTTGACTCATATTAAAGATTATTGATAGATGAAAGATGGGGGAGATGTGGTGTATTCAGCACTGTGTATGAAGCCAGTGGTGCAGCTGGTGGAATGTGCATCTGAGGATTCACCTTGACCATTTGTGTGAGGTCATTGATCTGATTGTGACACTGCATCCTCAGGGCTAATTACTGCTGTAATTAGCTTGCGTGGTTATCTGCTGCCATTACCGTCTGGGGTTTGTTTGGATGGTCCCCTTTCCCCCTGTGGATAGAGGATCTCAGTCTTTCTATTAAACTCCTTCACTAAGGCGTCCTGTGCTGCATTGGAGAACTTTTGAGCCCAGTCTCTGCCATTTCTACCATTCCCTTATCTTTTCCAGGTCAAAATCAGTTTTGCAATGAATTCTAGCACTTCTTGTAACCAAAAAGTACTTTCCCCATTTCAAGGTGCAGGCTAGCTTGAATTCATGCAGCCTCTCACATTTTTGCATCCCTACTCATAATGCAGCCACTCAGCACTTGCTGCATGCTATAATCATGTGAGTGCAGGCAGCACAATTTTAGTGTGCTGCTGAATCTGAACAAACAAGCACCGGTTAATGGAGTATTGCAATATCCATGCCCATTTTCAAGTCTTAATCAATTTTTCTCTCAGTATTTTTTAAAGACATACATCTGTTATGATGTTGAAGTATTCCACTGTAAGAAGATCAGGCATTTTGCACATTCCAATTTTCCTTCACTCCACCATTGGTAACTGTACCTTCAGCTGCCTAGGTCCTGAGCTCTGGAATTCCTGCCCTAAACCTTTCAATCTCTCCACTTTGAAAAAGCTACTCCTTTGACCAAGCTTTTCGCCACTTATCCTAATATTGCCTTATGTGGCTTGCGTCAGATTTTGTCTGGTAACGCTCCTATGAAGTACCTTGGAAATTTTTACATATTAGCAGCGCTACATTAATGCAAGTTGATGCTGTTGTTAGAGAACTGACTCCTCCAATCCTGAGGACGGGCAAGAGAAATTTAGACTCAGAAGGTTTTGCAGAGTGAAAATGGGAGGGGAAGGTGAAGTGCTGATGCAGTTACTAGCTCTGGTTAATTGCCAGCAGTCATTATTAAATTCACTCAGGCCTATACCCAAAATAATGGCCGATGTCTTAAAATTTTTAAATACAGTAGGAGACAATTTGACTCATTGCATATTTGAAAGAACCTCCACTTGGTTTCATTTCTCTGCTTGCTGTCTGGAAGAAGTTGAGTTTAGGCATAAAACAGAAATACAACTCCCTCAAATACTGGAACTCACCATCTGTCATTCAATTAGCAGGTAACATTTTAAGTGTTCTTTGTTTTAAAAAAATGTACCTACAACACTATTTGTGGTTGACATTAAATTCAATATGAATTTTAGTGTAAGTATTTTGGTAATTAATAGACTATTGGTAACATTCAAAGACTGCAATACAGAAAGCTTCCTGCTGCATTCAGTTTCTGCAGTATCTCAGCTGGCTACTGAATAGGTTAATCTATCTTCATGGTACTATTCAAATGAAAAACAAAAGATGTTTCACCTTGTGATAGATGAACTCTGACAAGTTCTATTCACTGATAATTTAACTCCCTCATTTGTCACTTACTGATAAGTAATTTGAGTTTCCTATTTGTTATAGGTTGTACTTTCCAATTAAAACACATTCATTTTCAATCACACTAGAGGTGTTCATCAAAGTTTCTCAACATTGGTAACAAGTTTAATTATATGTAATTATGGAAAGTCAGTGCAAGCAATGAATTTTAAACAGTCAGTTCTCAATACCTGTAGAATGGCTTCTATTATTTGAGAGATCATTAATAAATCTCTTCAAACCACAGTAATAATCATGTTGTATTCCCACTGGGACCATATGTTTCATATGAGGAGAACTTCAGGCCATTAACACTGCAGGCCCCAGGAAAAATTCTTCAGATGCATACTGAGTAATAACACTTCCTTATCCTTGTTTTTTACTTCCTACACATGACGTGGAGCTGTGAGATAACAGCCATTAAAAAAGCACACATATCATTTGTAACTATTTCCTAACAGCAGCAATATGAGACTCCTATAGCTGAACAGAGAGACATTTCAGTTACCATATATTGCCACTGAGGTTCCCTGGACTGGGCTCTGTGAATCTATCACCCATTGGGCCAATTCTTTCCTAGCAGCCTTGCAACCCTTATTCTCTCCTTCCCCAGCTATGAAAATCACACTAACCTTGCCTCACATATAAAGCTGCATGACTCTCTTCCCTATTTTTCCCAATGGCATTAGGAAGTGAAAGTTGCTCTTATCCCTGGTTGATCCATTTTTATTGAGCTTTTTTGAAAAGAGAGTGCCTTAACAGAATAGAACAACAGCACTTATAAGGCGTGCACCTGGTGAGCTGCACATCGAGGGAACTCGAAGGTGAGTGCACAGTAATGTTGCACAGTGCTTGTGAGAGTTATCTGTTGGACTTCAAGGTTGAGACACCATGTATTCAGGTGAGGACAGAGGCAAGTCACTTTTTCTTGCCTGGTTGAGAGTGTGGTGCAGGGGCAAGGGCTGCACTGCGGTTGGGGTGAGTTGAGGGGGAGCAAGGATGCACTGCGGTTGATGGTAGCACACAAGCACATGCGGGTGTGGGGAGAGGGAAGTGGCCATGCATTAGGGAACCTTGTATAAAGTCACCATTCCTCCGCAGCTGAGACTATTCAGGCACAGCCACATTGATATGAGCTTATCTGCCCAGTCAAGCAATGCAGAGGTATGAAAGTGCCATCAAGTGCTCCAGAACCTTTTACCCCTCGAGCACAGACTGCACAGCAATGAGCATTTTAGTGGACTGCAGAATAAATAGATGGCTGAGCACTTTGTACAATCTCCTTGCTAAAGCTGGCCATGGAGCAGTCACTGGTGGAGGCCCTCACAGCCCCTTGCAATGTCATCATCTCGGTTTGGACCAGTCTCCCCCATGGTTCAAACTGACAGTGCAGCCTTGCAGTGTGGATTAGGAGAATGCCTACGCCTGAGCTGAGAGCACAGCATGTAGCTCAATGGGCAAAGCTGCCGCTAATCGGTCAGGTGAACTGGGGCGGAGTTAGGTGGGGTTTCGGGCAGCAATGCAGCGTACTAAGGTCTGGCCATCCAAGTGGTGGCCAGCACTATCTGAGATGCGCCAAGAGGTCTTCAAACTTAACCAAGAGACATTCTTAGTACACCCATGCTAATCCACGCATCTCTCTTTTTCATCCTGCAGGAGGAGTACATCAGGAGCACGTAATCATGTGACCTAGCTGTGTACCTCGTGACTTCCAGAGAGCAGAGACGAAGGAGAAGAAAGTGATGGAAGGGTCTGGCTGGACGGATGGAAGGGCAGCACCCTCAAGAAGAAGGGGTGGCTGGGGCTACCGCGCATGTCGCTGAAGAGCCACAGTGAGCTTTTAGCTGGTTGGCACCTAGCTAGACCCAACTTCTACAGATGGCACTTGTCATTCCTGCATATGACCGAGGACCAGTGTCGTCGAAGACTGCGCATTTCCAGGGAACTTGTCGGACATATCTGCCATCCCCTGCAGAATTTGGTGCCATGGGGACATGGAGGGCATCCACTGCCAGTGGTTGTGAAAGTGACCACAACACTAATTTTTACATCAGTGGGTCCTTTCAGGGAATAAAATCAGATTTTATTCTCTCGATGGCAATGGAAGTGAAAGTAGTTCTTGATACCAAACTCCCAACACAAGATGAAATAAAAACAGAAAATGCTGGAAAAGCTCAGCAGGTCCAGCAGCATCAATGGAGAGAGAAACAGAGTTAACTTTTCAAGTCCGAATGACTGTTCTGAATCCATGCAGTAGCAAGAAATTGAAAATGGCAATATGGAGTGAAAAATACAGGGAGGCAACAAGGAAAATCTAGAAAATTAGGCACTATTAAACTTGCCTTCCAATGATTGCCACAACTAGATCATTCCTTAAAGCTGCAAAGTAACTGTGCTCAAACCACCTCTCTATACTTTTCTGCACAATTCTTCAAGTATGAACTGTTGCCAAATTGTGCTGACTGATTTTTTAATTATAATTGACAATAAATAAGTAGTCAGCATAATGTTCAAATCAAAAGCATTGCATTTTATTATCCTTCATGTAGGGTGCACCAGCTTGATTTGGCAAGGCATTGCCTTTTTATGCTTATAGTTTGTTTTGAATGCATGACATCTAATTGACTACATCTTTGCAATGTTTCTCGTGTGGTAGGAGTAAGCCTACTGACCAGCTGTAGGGACTTTGCTGACTGCTGGACTTCTGATGGTTCTATGCCCCCTTGGGCAGTGCATTGTGATGACACTCTGCTTCTAAATCAGTCACAGCTGAGACTTTGATGACTGACTGGCCCTGGTCTGAATATTGTCACTTTCTTTCATGCCTAATGCTCTTGTGGATGGGGATTGTAATCTTCTTTTTTATGACCCCTTCCAGTCACACCCTCAGCACCTGGGAAGTACTTACTTTTGCGCACTTGGTAACACACTGACTTGCAGCAATAATCATCGTATATAACAGCTTTCTTGGCCTTCCCAATGCTAGGTCAGCTGCTTCATTGCCTTGTGATTATAGCCGACAGTCCGGATTATTGATTCTGCCCCTTCTGTTGACCAACTGAGCAGGAATTAAAATATATTTGTATGCACTCCTACAGAAGTCATAAAAACATGCAACATTCTTTAATTCTCTTGGAACCATAAAGTTACATTCATTTAACCCAGGGGCGGGGTGTGCATACCAATAGTGATTCCAGCACAGGGCGCTAAATGTTGTTTGCCCTGCTTTTTGGGCACAGAGTCACAATTTTTTGGAGGTAGGCAGCATGTCATTTTGGTGCTCCTGACTCATTACTATGTGGTACATTGGGGTTGAGCGGGTACCTCATTGCTGACTCCCTGTATAGTCAGCAGGGGACTGAGAGCATGTGGTGTAGCCAGACTGCTCATCTTGAAGGAAGATAGCCTGAATTATGTTGCTGAAATTTAAAATATGGAAAATTGAGCACCAGGGCAGAGAGAAGATTGCGAGTGATGGATGCAGTATAGGAGGCATTTGTGGTGAAGGTGGGCAGGAGGAGAGACATCATGGTTCCACATGGGGTTCAGTAGGCCCTCAGGGACTACCCTCAGGAAGGAGTATCATGGCCAGGGAGGTCAGTTCCCTGATTCTGACCCCTAGGACCTGGCAGCCGCACCACAAGAAATCGAATCACTTCACATGGGTGGTCAATGTCAGTGAATGCAACTTCTCATGACGTCTTTCCCACACCACACCATCAGCCTCTCACTCTGCTTAATTCACCACACCACCATCAATCACCCAGCCACAGTCCCTAGCACTCAAGATTCATGCCTCACATTCAGATGTTCCACCTCACTCAGACGCACCTACCAATACTGCCAGCCTCACGCCCACCTCTCACTGTTTCCATTGCAGGCACATTACCCACACACCAGGATTCTGCCCTCTCTGTTTCAGAACAAGGTGGCACACAATAGAAGGGAACAGGCAGGAACTGGCAAGGGGACAAAAGTTCCTCCACCTCCTGAACCCAAGGGAGAAGATTGTTCTCAGCACCATGGAGCCTGTAGCATTCAGCATTGCTGAGAACATTCACGATCATGGTGTTTTTGAGCCTTCTCAAATTTCAGCTCACTCTCATCCTGTTATCTGGCATGATTGGCAAGCTGCTGATGCTGCCACCATGGACTTCTTGCTTCCCACCTCACCCACTTTCCCTCATACGAATCTTCTCCTTTTGATTTCCTGCTTTCAGACACCCAAACACTGCCACTTGTCCAGCTATAGGGAACAGGGAGAGAGCAACAGTTCAGCACTAATGAAGAGGTCTGACACTCACAGAAACCAACTTAGATACCAGCACTGCACTTACCCTGGAAGCTCACAAAGTGTAGGGATCATTTGGTGAGTCAGCAGGCATGAGTGGGCTGCAACCAGGCCAGGGGGAAAAGGTGGAGAATGAGGTAGTGGATGGATTCCACTGAAAACAACTCAGATGAGGACATCGACAGGTGGACACTGTTGTGCATGCACACCCAGATGCTGGGTGCATTGGTTCACCTGCCAGACAGTCTCCTGTCAATGTCACAGCATACTCCATGTCGACAGAGGGCATTGCGAAGACTTTGCCCTCTCTGCAACCTCTGCTTCATCTCTCTGTCATGCTGCAGATCCAGAGGCACTGCCAATTTTGCCTCCAATACTGTTGCAGCCTTTGTGTGGGCAGGACTGCTCCTCTGTATTCCCTGTGCGGATGGTGCACTCTGGCAAATCCAGGAATTCACAACACCTCCAAAAACACTCCAGAGCACTTCCAGACACTTGTCAATAGAAGTTCTTAAAAATTACTTTACCTGCAATTTGGGTATCTGGCCCTTTAAATAACACTAGTCTCAGGTCCATTTCGTAGCTTAGTACTTGTTGTTTTCAGAGTGACACATGAATTTGTTGCCTTGATCTGTGTGCTCCAAATCAGGTATCTTGGTATTGAATCATGAAGTTGGACTGTAACACATCAGGATAGTACTCCTTCATAGGCTTCTGATGGATGCTGTGGACACCTACCCAGGTGTCCTTCTCAATAGGGTATGATGTGTGGGGCATGTTGGATGTGGCACGACAGAGATAAAATGCACACCCAATATTTCTTAATCCCAATCTCAGAAGAATGATCCTTACACTTTTCCCTAACTTATAGCTACCATCTTTGTGACTTCCTGTTGACAGGCTGCCAATTGGAGGTCAGTTTTGGACAGTCTTTCTTGCTGGTCACAGAGAACTATGTCAAAACTATCTTCTCCTTTCACTTGAGACTCTGAAACTTATATCAAGCTTATTCAGATGTGCATCTGAGGTGGATGGACAGAATATACTATCCAATGAGAGGTTTTTCAATGAATCATTGCTAGGTTTTAGAGAGATTGATATTTTTCTTACCTATTGCTAGACTTCAGACTCTTTGAGTGCTTGGAGGTTTAGTGCTTAGTAACAATCCAAAGAGGCATGCTGTTTGTGCCAGCTTGATGCTAGAGGCTCAGCGTATTTCTTTATCATGGTTTTCATACAAGACAATGCAGAAAAGATGCTTTGGGTGAAACTCAACTTTGTCAGGATGTATGATAGGCAGTAGCAGATTGGCAGCCTGTTATAAACAACGCCTGACTTGTCCTTTCCACTCTGTGGGTATATATAGTGCAAGATCAATCCATTACTGCCTGTTTTGTGCCTACACATAAGTTGAAATTCACCTCTGGTGATTTAATTGCTCAATTTTGTATGGCTGTGACATGAAAACAGACCCACCTTGTCAGTCAGGGGTGGTGTCTGAGCTGTTACATATTTCCAGCATATTCTATTTTTATTTCATTGTCCCAATTCTTATTTTTTGAGTGGGGAGGTCTGGTGAGGTGGATTGTTTCACATTGGGCTTCTTTGAATACCAAAACTGAATATAAAACATCTTGGAGCGTTAATACCTCCACTTGGCATTGTTCACAATTAGCCTTAGGAGAAATCAGCCAGTATTCATCCCCATTGGATTGGTCACAATCCAATGAATCCTGCTGTAAAATCCAAGGATGTGGATGCCAGACGAGGACAGGATGAGTCTCCACCCTGACATCCCTGTGCTAGAAATCCAAGGAAAAGCCCAGAAAATGCTTGAAATATACAGCTGGCCAGACAGCTTCTGATGAGAAATGACAAGTTAGTTTTTCAGGTGTATACCTGCCATCAGAATTTGTGAAAGAATAAACTGTCTTTCCTCTTCTTTATATAAGCTGACTGATTTGCGTATTTTTCATTTTCTTGTTTTATCTCAGCAACCCTGATATTTGTCATCTCAGCTCATGTGAAGAACAGCCACCTTTTTTTTTAAAGAAAATGATATTCATTCAGTCATGGGATGTGAGTATCACAAGGTAACCATTTATTGCTCCTTCCCTAATTTCCCTTTAAGAAAGTGGCAATGAACCACCACCTTGAACCACATTGGAGTTCATGTGGTGTAGGTACTCATTCTTGGGTGAAGTAGTGGGGTGGAAGGGGGGGGTGGGGTTGGGGGCAGGGGGGAGGGGTGGTGGGGGCGATGTTAGTGAATTTACACATCAGCCATTGCTCAGTAGCACTTCCCCTTCTGAATCTGAAAGTTGAGGGTTCAAGTCCCAGTCTAGTGGATCTGAGCAGAAAACCTGGGCTGAAGGAGGACTACAATGTTGGAGGTGCCCTTTCAAGTGAATGTAAAAAATCACATTCCACTGTTCAAAGAAGAGCAGGTGAATTCTCCCTGGTGTCCTGGTCAACTCATATTCTCAACAAACATCATTAAAAATAGTTAATCTGGCCATTATCATATTGCTTTTTGTCGGATCTTGTCGTGTGCAAACTGGCTGCTGCATTTCCTTACATTATAATGCCTACACTTCAAAAGTACTTAATTGGCTGTAAAGCGCTTTGAGACCTCCTGAGTTGGATAAATGCAAAGTGTTTCCTTTCTTTTTTACATCTTGACATGAATCATTGCCTTCAGGAGAGAAGGAAAGGGTATTGCATGAGGAAGAGAAAAAAATAATGTGCAGGAGTTGAGTCCTGTGTATCATCTTTTAATACTGGGAAGGGTTCTTATGATGAACTTGGACTGAGATTTGAGAAGACAACATGTTTCTCCAATTTCACGAAGGATTAAGGAAGTTAAAAGCATTGATTACCTACAACTAATTAGAATTACAGGCTCTGTTGCAATACATACTTATCACTATGTCTTGGTATACAAAAATACTGGAGGTTAACTCGTTTGCACAAATATACATGCACACATGCACACCCACTCACAAGATGTTAAATTAAACTCTGCCAGATGATAGAAGCCACTGAATGACCAATGCATGATTAGCAAATTGAGATTACAATTGTATGTTGCAAATTCTACTATTGTACAGTCCAGGCTTGAATGCTCCCTCCTCCTCTGTTCTGGAAATTAACACATCAGATTTTTTTTGCTCAAACCAACAGCGTAGCCAAATAAGTATTGGCAAAGGTACAGATGCTTTCCTACAGCAAGCTCTCTTTTTTCCTACAGGGGAGGATATGATCGAAATCTGTGTCCACTGCAAGCTGGGCCATCTGTGAATGTGCGTGCGTGCATAGAGGCAACAAGCAGAAGAGGGGCAGCTGTGCTGAGGAACCCATGGGGGGGAGATATGAATGTTTTAGCTGCCATTTGTTGTCCCCCTGTCAACTCAGGAGGGACTGCATGCACACATGTCATTATCATTGCACCAGTAATTAAACGCACAGCAAGGAAAGAGGGATCACGGGTCCTCCGACACTGCTGGTAGGAATTCAATTAAGAGAAAAACTCTTGTTTTATTTCTGATTTCCAAGTGGATTCGAGCACCAGAGTTTAAAAATGCTGAATTACTATCAAAATTATGTCTTGGCATTTGTGGTTTGTGATGGCTTCTTCAATTGTTACACACATGTCTTATGCAATTTTCTTTCTCAAATTTTTTATTCCACCATCCCCCCCCGCTCCACCTCCCCCCAACCACCCCGTGTGTTTTCCTCTCTATTATCCTTACGCTCTTTTCTTTTAGTTTATCCTTTTGTTCCTCATTCACCAATGCTCTTCTCTAATGACGTGATATAAAAGTTTATTTCCTCTTTCTCCTTTTTCTCTCCTTTCGTTTTTCTCTTTCTCTTTTCCTCTTACTCCAACCAGCTCCGTGCTCTCTTCTAATCAATCATTCATATAGCATAGAAGGAGGCCATTCAGACCATCATGCATGTGCTAACTCTTTGAAAAAGCCTATCTAATTAGTACTGCAAATTTTCCCCTTAAAGTACTTATTCAATGCCATTGGGAAATTTAGTATGGAATTTGCTTCCGCCACCCCTTCAGGCGATGCATTCAGCTTGCTGCGTAAAAATAATTCTCCTCATCTCACTTCTGGTATTTTTGACAATTTTCTTAAAACATTTATATAGACATTCTGAAATAATTGGAAGAATTAAAAAAAAGATTCGGTGAAAAGGGCTAAGGTTTCAATTCTGAAGAAAGAAACTTTTAAAGTATTCATTTCCATAGACAGGAAGGCCTGCTAAATTTAACACCAAGGGCAGGATTTTCAAGTTGTCGGGCAGGTGAGGTGGATGGGCCCAGGAGTGGCTGGGAAACGGCTCGCCACCCACATTTGGCCCCCGACCACAGTTTCATGCTAGTTGGCCAATCAACAGCCAGCCAGTGTGAAAGGCGCACTGAAATGCTCAGCGCTGCCGGGGTGAGGGTGGGTGGAGTCTAAGCGCTGAAGTCAGCGTGGGTGCGAGGGAGCATGCAATGAAAGCTCCCTGAAGGCAGAGAGCTGCCTCAGGAAGCTGAAGAATTTAAAAGCAAGAAATATGGATGTAAAAATGCAGAAAAAAATGTCGGACTTTGCCCAAATTCTGCCCAAACACTTTTCTTTTAATTGATATCGGAAACTTCATCCCGCCATTGGATGAGGTTCCCTCAAAAATCCGAAGGCTGCCTGACTGAATCTCCTGCCAGTAACCGTAACGTTGGAGGGGCAGCGAAAAATCATTGCTAATCGAACCTTTATTGGCCTTAATAGGCCTCTTAATTGTCAGCGGGCAGGCTGCTGATTCTTGCGTGCGCCCACTGACCGAAGTGTCGCACAAGTGCACGATGACGTTGGGACACTCACCCAATGTCATTGTGCGCTATTTTACGCCCGACCAGTTCGGGAGCTGCCTGACCGCAGGATGTAAAATTCTGCTCCAAAGGTTTTTATTTAGACGATCTATACTTGAGTTCTCCATCTAGATTGAGCTGAACACCATACCCTGGAGGGAATTTTGCATGTTCAAAATCAAACAGTTGATAAATACAGCAATACATCTCAGTGGGACAGAGGAAGAGACAACTAGGGAGACTAATCCTGTTAACAGACAGATATCTCCTGTTGGTTAATCACAGAACAAAGTTGTGACACGTTAGAGAAATCCATGGCTCTGATTGTGTGAAACGCCATTTTACATGCTGGCCGCAATGGCGGGTTTTTACACTGCATCGTCCCAAACCTGTCACATTATTTATGCACTCCAGGGGTAACATGCTGCTTCCACGGTGGGCGGGCTCTCATTCACCTGCCCACCAGCACCTCACACCTGGTGTCGCATTTAAAGTCCAGCAGTGCGCACACCTCTCCCAGACCACGATTGCTGCATGGAAGTCAAGATGGCCCTGAGAGGCAAAGAGACTGCAGCACCACCCCGCACCCCCCACCCCACCACCCCGTTTCAGCGATACGTCTTTGAAACGTCTTTTGGACACAGTGGAGTCCCACTGGGATGTCCTATACCCTGCTCTAGCTGCAGGATGGGCAGCAGCGTCACCAACCAGGCTTGGGAGGTGGTGGTAGCAGTGGTCAGCGCTCAACTCATACACTCACAAATTCATCACACATCCACAGGGCCCTCACTCACTACCAGTTCAAATGACATCACCATTCACTCTCTCACATACACCATCATTGTCCTCATCCTGTCCATTGGACCACTCACCATCCACACAGGCCAGGCATACTTATCATCCTGCTTACACTTTCTCTATCTCATTCATGCAGGGCAAGCTGGCACACAACAACAGGGAGAGGCTGCAGACCAGTAGAGGAATGCCTGAAATCAAGGTCCTCACCAACTTCGAAAACAGAGCCATCCAGCTGGATGGCGAGGATATGGACCAGTGCTGTGCTGGCATTGAGGTCGGTGGTGCTCTACTAAGTGAGGGTTCATCAGTGTAACATCCATCGGACAACCATGCTCTGAGTGATGTGTCCTGTTTCACAGGCCACTGCCATGTGCTAATTATCTCCCCTGGCTTTCACAGGCACCCCTGGGAAACAGCCAAGAGAGTCCATGACCCAGAGCCTTCAATCAAGCCCTGAAGAAACCTCTGAAGAGGAATCTGAAGGCACCCTCCCTGAAGTCCTGTCACAGCGCTCAACCACACCCTCCACAAGCGCAGAGTCAAACACCTCGGTGAGACCCAGCTTTAGAATAGCCTCGGGATCACAATCTGGTGCATATTGCACTGTCTGATCCAAAGCAGGTGGTGGCAAGGACTTCCCAGGTGTCTGGCACTCGGAGGACTGCTGGAGGCCAGAAATTTGCTGAATCTAAGTCAGATGATGAGCCTTTGGACTTTGTCATGTCACAGTTGCTAGAGCTGCAAAGGCAAGCTCGGGAATATCAGGAAGGGATGTCTGCTGCACTACTCAGATTGCAAGGCACGATGGAGGAATCCGTCTGCCTTCAGACTGAGGTGATAGCACCGCATGTCAATGCACTGAGGTCAACACTGATAGGATGGCGGCTGTCATGGAGATCTTGGTCCAGGTCTTCACTCCTGCACTACTGCGCGGGCTCAACTCCATCGCTGATGCCATAGTTGGAGAGGGGTGCCAAGCAGCTCAATCTCACTCCAGCTACCCCTTCTGCTCAAGGAGTCAGCCTGAGGCCCTCAGGCACCCATAGGGAGGAGGATCAGCAAGTGCACTCTGGGGCCATCCACCCAGGTGACTCTGGGAGTGTCTGGCCCGTCCAAATGCCCTCTTCCTGTGACCTCATCAGCTCCAGCTTCACAGGCTGAGGAGGATGCCACTGCCTCACAGCAGGACCCCGAAAGCAGGCCGGGGCCCTCCAAGTCTCAGCCCTCCAGAGGACACCCACCAAAGTCATCACAGACAGGGCTTCAGAGTCAGCAGCTTGCCTCCAGCTGTGGATGCTCGGGGAGCACGACGATGCAACGGCAGGGTTAGGAAAGTGAAGGAGAACTAGTTGCACAGCCTGGACATGGATGTTAACCACTTGTACATACTGTTTACTATTGTCAATAAATTCCCAAGAATGTCTCTCTGCTTATGGCCCCTTGTACTGATCAGCAGTGTTCTTGTCACTCAGATGTGAAACCTTTCTGCATAAGATAAAGGCAGGTGTCTCAGTCCAGGGCCTCTTCCCTCTGCTCTATGCAGCCTTCAGACCAAAGTGATGGTCCAGCCTCACAGCCCCTGGAAACATTACTGATACCTGCACCTCAGCAGCACTGGTCATTGCTGCCAGAATGAAGTGGGCAGGTGCCAAAGAATTCTCTTATTCTCTCGGTGTGCTTTCAGCACCTTTAAGCTGGGTCGGCCCCCATCTCTTCAGCTTCTGTGACCAGTGATACTGTGCTCCTGAAAGGCTCAGGTGCTGATGGTAGACAAAGGATCAGATGCTTCTAAAGTTTCATGGTTGCGCCTCTATGATATGACCCTGATCACAGGGCACAATCGAGCTGTCCTCGGCCAGACAGGAGTCAGACATTCTCAGAGGCTATGTGAAGATCTATGGAGTTTCCTCACTGAATGTCATCATTGCCCTCTTGCAATCAAGCAACTATTAGGGCCTCCACTGTGTCTCCATGACAGGAGCACTCTCAGGGAGAGTATTCGCACAGCCATAAGCCAGATTGGAGTCAAACATTCATAGGTGCAATGTGAGGATCGATGTGAGGCACCTCTCTGTATGTTGTCATCATCCTCCACAAATCCAGAAGCCATGAGAGCCTCCCGAGTGCACCTGTTTGATCTAGCCAGTCGAGGCCCTTATTCCCATCATTTTCGCCTCCAAGGACCATCATCCCCATAGGCTCTCTCCTCATCAGAGGAGACCTCCAGCCCCTCCATCTCCTCCTCAGCCAGCTTGTCTCCCCGTTGCAGCACAGGTTGTAAAGGGTGCAGCACATGAGGACAATACGTGACACCCTCTGTGGACTGTATTGCAGGGCTTCACCAGACCGGACCTGGCACCAGAACCTTATCTTCGCCACCACAATGGTCTGCAGAACCAAGTTGTGAGCTGCAGCATGAGCCTCATTATACTGTCGCTCTGCTGCAGTCTGAGGCCGCTGCACAGGTGTCGTCAGCCACGGCCTCTGCGGGTAGCCCTTGTTCCTGAGGAGCCATCCCTGCAACTTCTGTAGACCCTGGAAAACTCCAGGGATCTGTGACCGACTGAGGATGTAGGAGTTGTGCACACTTCCAGGACACGGTGCGCACGCCTGCAGGATGCGTTTCTGGTGGTCGCACACTAGCTGCACATTCAGCAAATAGAATCCCTTGTGGTTGATGTAGTTCACATTGTGTTGCAATGGAGATCTGAGTGCCACATTAGTGCAGTCGATCACACCCTGAACCAATTGCTCTTGCATCCTGGCTGTCCAGGTCCCGGGTGAAATGCACAAAGTTGTGTGCCCTTCTGAAGATGGCATCTGTGACCACGTGGATGCATTTGTGTGTGGAGGCTTGTGTTATCCCACAGAGGTCACCTGTGTAGCCCTGAAAGTAGCCACTGGCATAGAAATTGAGTGCCATGGTCACTTTCAGGGCCATTGGCAGTGGATGCCCTCCATGTCCCTGTGGCGCCAAAGCCTGCAGTAGCTGGCAGATGTGAGCGACCAGGTCCCTAGACATGCGTAGTCTTCTGCAACACTGGTTCTTGGTCACCTGGAGGAATGAAAGGCAGAGTCTATAGACCCTATGTGTCGCTAGGTGCTGACCAGCGAAGGCTCATTGTGGCTCTTCGGCAGGAGCCCCAGCCACCCCTTCTTCCTGAAGTTGCTGCTGCTGCCTCTGTGCAGCCAGGATCCTCAGTCCTCCTCTATCATCTTCACTCTCTGTAGGCCATAAAGCATACAGTTAGTTCACCAGGCTCCATGATCCTCATATATTCCTCTTGCAGGATGAAAGAGAGAGACACGTGGTTAGCATAGTTGTACTAAGAACCTGTCCTGTTTAAGTGTGACGGCCCCTTAACATTTCCCGGAGAGTGCGGGTGCCACTTGAATGAGCAGAGATTAGCGCTCTGCATAGCTGCCCGAAACTCCATCCACCCCTGCCCCACTCCACCTGACCAATTGGCAGCAGCTTTGCCCATTGAACTGCATGCTGTGCTCACAGCTCAGGCGTAGGCATTCCCCTAACCCACACTACAAGGCTGCACTGTTAGCTTGAACCATGGGGGAGACTGGTCCAAACCAGGATGATGACATTTCAAGGGGCTGTGAACACCTCCACCAGTGACTGCTACATGTCCAGCTTTAGTGAGGAGATTGTACAACATGTGCAGTCATCCAACTCTTCTGATGTCCACTAAAATGCTCATGACTTTGCAGTCTGTGCCTGGGATGGATTGGGCAGTGAAAAGCGTTGGAGCACTTGGTGACACTTTGATGCCTCTGCATTGCATGAGTAGTCAGATAAGCTAGATGCCCGACGCCAATCATATCAATGTGGCTGCTCCTGAACTGTTTGAATTGCAGAGGAATGGTCACTTTTTACAGGTTTCCGTAGTGCGTGGCCACTTCCCTCAGCCACAGTAACCCCCACATTGAATGCTTGTGGGCTATATTCAATGGCAGGCCCTTGCCACAACCCCCGCCCCCCAAAATCACCTCAACAGCAGGGCTGCCTTTGTCCCCCCACACCCCCACAGCCACCCGACAAGTTGACTCAGCGGCTGGGCTGCTCTTAACCCCAATTCCCCAGCGCCCCTCAAGCTTCAAGTCTAGCAGGTGACCCTGGCAAGCTCTGCACAAGGTTATTGTGTACTCATCTCCGAGTTCACCTCTAAGTGCAGACCGCCAAGTGCACGCGCTTATGTACTGTTGTGAAACACATCGGCACGTTTTCCCGCTGATGCGGACAGACAATGCAGCGGTGGGACAATTCCGGTGGGCAGGTGTAATAATCAATGAGGTTCCTGATGTCCGATGGTGGGAAAAGTGGCCCAGTATCGGTGGGCTGAGCGGACGATCGCAAACTGGTTTCACGCTGTCCTAAAACCGATTGTGCTGTATTATCCGCTCACGCCACCGAACACACCTAATGCTGGTGAGCATGGAAATTTCCACCCTGTGTCTCCTCCTTCAATGAAGGAGGATGTTTGGCAGTAAATTCCCAAAGGCTTTAATTAGAGCTAAAGAATATGGCAAAATACATTAATTACTGCAAGTAATAGATGTGCAGAATGTCTAAATAGTGTGCAGTCTGCTTCTTGATACCTTGCATCTGTGAATGAGAGTAATTTAGTTATTCAGTAACAACATTGCCTTGCGATGTCTTTGTAAAATACAGTGAATGATAATTGCCTAGATTTTGTGGTTAGTAATGAGTGAGTGGCGGTCACTATTTACTTTGCTAATGCTGCCAACAGGATCTTTATGGGCTTTTAAGTGGGTCTTGTTCTCTGGTGTTAGACCTAGTGCAGCACCATCTAGACAGATCTGTGACATCTGTGAGCAGGGTAAGAAACAGCATGATTCTTCAACCAATCAGATTGCAGAATCCTTGCTGAGCCATAGGGTGGAATTTTCCCAGAATTGCAATAAGTGCGGTAGCAGGTGGTTAAAATGGAGTCCTACCCGCTGACGAAAATGGCAGGTTTTCATGCTGTATCATCCCGAGCCCGCCTCATTATTTATTAATTCCCACAAAAGACGCCATTTCCATGGCGGCCGGGCTCTCATTTGTCCGCTCATTATCACCCCGCTGTTGCATCACGCCGGCTGCTATCTTTAAAAGGTAGCCTCCAGCAAAGTGCTCATCACCACCAGCTCACCACTGCTGCCCAGGAGACATGGCCAGCAAAGGAAAAAAGATTGCAGCCCGCCTGCTTCAACAATGGGTCCCTCGAGCGACTGCTGGATGCTGTGGGGGCCAACCGGGATGTGCTCTACCCCTGCTCTGGCCACAAGATGGATAGCAAAGTTACCAACCCGGCTTGGGAGGTGGTGGCAGCGGTGGTCAGCGCAAACACCCTGCAGAGGATGATAGTCACCCTGTGCCAAAAAGGATGAATGATCTCCTCCGTTCCACCAGGGTAAATCACTCTTTTCATCACTCCCAACTCACGCACTTACAAACCCATTACACACCCACAGGGCCCTCACTCACTGCCAGTGCAAGGGACATCATCATTCATTCTTTCACACACACTATCATTGTCCTCATCCCATCCACGAGACCACTCACCGCCAACACAGGCCTGGCATACTCATCATCTGGCCCGGCAGGCATCCTGATACACTCTCCCCATCTCTATCTGTGCAGGACAAACTGGCTAACAACAGGAGAGAAAGGTTGCAGACAGGTGGAGGGATGCCGGAGATCAAAGTTCCGACAGAATTCGAAAACAGAGCCATCCAGCTGGCCGGTGATGACTGGGACCGGTCCTGTGCTGATGGTGAGGTCAGCGCTGCTCTACCAAGTGAGGATCCAGCAGTGTAACATCCATCAGACAGCCATGCTGTGAGTGATGTGTCCTCTTTCACAGGCCACTGCCATGCACTAATTATCTCCCCTTGTTTTCTCAGGCACCTCTGCCAAACAGTCAACAGAGACCATGACCCAGGGCCTCCAAACAAGCCCCAAAGAAACCTCTGAAGAGGAATCTGAAGGCAGCCTCCCTGAAGATCCGTCACAGCACTCACCCATACCCTCCATCAGCGTGGAGACACACACCTCGGTGGGACGTAGCTTTAGAATAGCCTTGGGTGACAATCTGGTGAGCACATCGCGTTGTCTGATCTACAGCTGGCAGCGGCTGGAACTTCCCAGTTGTCCAGTGCTCAGAGGACTGCTGGAGGCCAGAAATTTGCTGAGTCCAAGTCAGATGACGAGCCTCTGGACTCGGTCGTGTTACAGTTGCTGGAACTGCAAAGGCAAGCTCAGGAATATCAGGAAGGGATGTCCACTGCACTCCTCAGATTGCAAGGCACGGTGGAGGCGTCCATCTGCCTTCAGGCTGAGGTGATTGCGCTGTCATGCCAACACATTGAGGTCAACACTGGCAGGATGGCAGCCGTCATGGAGAGCTTGGTCCAGGATGTCACTCCTGCACTGCTGCTCGGGCTCAACTCCATCGCTGATGCCATAGTTGGCCTCCAAACATGAGAGGGGTGCTGGGCAGCTCAACCTCACTCCAGCTACCCCTTCTGCTCAAGGAGTCAGCATGAGGCCCTCAGGCCCCATAGGGAGGAGGAACAGCAAGTGCACTCTGGGGCCATCCACCCAGGTGACTCCGGGAGTGTCTGGCCTATCCGAATCCCCTCTTCCTGTGACCTTTGCAGCTCCAGCTTCACAGGTCTAGGAGGGCGCCACTGCCACACAGCAGAACCCCGGGGCCCACCAAGTCTTGGCCCTCCAGAGGATGCCTGCCAAAGTCATCACATATAGGGCGTTACAGTCAGCAGGCTTCCTCCACTTCTGCCTCCACCTCCCCAGATGTCCGGGGAGCACCAAGACGTAGCGGCAGGGTTAGAAAAACTAGGTAAAGGTAGTTGCACAGCTTGGCCATGGGTGTTGTTCACTTGTAAATACTATTCACTATTGTCAATAAACTCCTAAGAATGTCAGCAGGTCAGCAGGTTTTGTCAGACCTGCTGAGTTTTTCCTGCTATTTTTGTTTTTGCTTCAGATTTCCAGCATCCACAGTATTTTGCTTTTATGTTAAGAATGTCACCCTGCCTGTGGCTCCTTGTTCTGATGAGCAGTGTTCTTGTCATTCAGATGTGAAACCTTTCTGCACAAGATAAAGGCAGGTGTCTCAGTGCAGGGCCTCTTCCCTGTGCTCTGTGCAGCCTTCAGACCACAGCGATAGTCCGGCCTCACGGTCCCTGGACACATTACTGATGCCTGTACCTTGGCAGTGCTGGTCATTGCTGCCAGAATGTAGTGGGCAGGCATCGGCATCACAGAGTTCTCTTTGTGTGCTCTCAGCACCTTTAAGGTGGGGCTGACCCCCATCACACAGTCATTTAAGTGCAAAGGCCAATACTGGCGAGGACTGTAATGGTGCAGGGTGTTATGACAGAAGCACCTGGATTCGCATGTTTAATTGCACATGTGCAGATGCCTGAAGTTGCTGTCTCATTCTCACAGTGAGTCTTGTTAGCCTCACCATTTCTTAATATCGCAAAATTGGCCCAGTACCTTGCAGAGGATATTGACAACCAATTGCACTAAGTAATGGTGATTTTGTCTATTACACTTATGTGTTAAATCAATATTCGGCAGGTCTTAGTTGGTTATTTGTGCCACCCCAGCTTTGTGAGATTTCAAATTCAGATAGGATGAAAAATATCCTCCTCAGGTACTGTTACATATTTATCTTAAATAAGAATGAATTTTGCTCCATTCCTTTTCTATAGAAGCTCATTCTGCTGAATTGTAAAGTTCAGATTCTGGATGGTAAAAGATAGACCTTTTAAAGAAACAAAATGAGAACTATGATAATCTAACAGTAATTTAGGATATGTGATTTTTGTCCCACTGACAATTTCCCTGTGGTATTGTCAGTTTATTCTCAGTTTTCTTAAATAGGCATGAAGTCATGAACAATCTATTTTAATGAAACAAAATTGGTAGATGGAAGGTTGTCATTAATGATAGGTCTCCATGGAAACAGTTTAGTAGTGGAGTCCGGTAGGGATTTATTTTAGGACAGATACTTGTCACGATCTATACCAATGATTTGAGTGAAGCATTGGAGGTACATTTTCCACATTTGTAGAAGATGTCAAAATCTGTGCTGGTGTCAGAAACTACTGAAGGTTAAAAAACATACAAGATGATCTGGATGTGATTGTCTTACACCTGGCAAATGACATTTAATCTAGATATAATGTTATGCAAGTGGGTAACATACTAGCAAGTATGTGCATTACCATGTGGGTTCCAAATTGAAATCTGTTGAATGAGAGTTGTGGTGCAAGAGTTTATAGGTTCATGAACAGTGCTGAGAGGCTATAGTGCAATTAGATAAAATGTTGGGCAAGTGTAGGCGGGATGATCTAATAGCACCATGATGTCTTTGTACAAGACCTTGATTTGGCCCATTATGTCCAGTTCTGCTTTCCTTACATGGTGAAAGACATAGAAACATTGAAAAACGTTCAAAGGAGGCCTGTAGATTAATATTTAGTTTAAAAATCGCGATAAGCTTGGGGAACTGGGCCTGTTCAGTGTCAAAAAATGCAAAATTTGAAGAGTTGTTTAAAAGCTTTTATAATGATGAAGAGATAAAAGACTGCAAACAGTTTATTTGAATGTGATACCTTGGGGAGAACGAGGGTGATACATGTATAAATAACATAAGCACAGAACAAGACTAGATGTTAGGAGAGTTTTTTCACAAGAGGGTCATTGACTCGTGGAATCAATTGCCAGTTTATGCAAGAGGTGCAGGTTCACTGTGAACATTCAAAGAAGTTTCTGGAGGAGGACAATGGTAATGCCAGGTAGGTGGGCTATTGAGTGATGTATCCCATGGTTGATGATATGTCCAGGAGCTTGATTTTGATCACCATTGGTGGTCAGAGAGGAATTTCAAGAATTTGTTTCCCTGAATTGGCCAAGGAATTGACTTGTAATTGTGCTTTTTTTGTGTGTCTCCCAGGGAATTACATGGCTGCTGAAGGGTGCAGCGAATGGGGTTGGGTGTGGGTGGAGGGATAGAGAGGTAATGTTGGGGTATGAAGCAATCAATAGACCACCTGGTGTCTTGTTGTCTCTAATTTTGTATGCTTCTATGACATTTTCCTCCCTACGCCCTGTCTGTTCTTAATTCCCTGATATCAGAAAAGGGCAGGTCCTCTAATCTCTCTTCTCATCAACTGGCACATTATATTCTTGTCCACCTATGACCCAAATAGCTCTACAGTCATTAGATAATTGTCCATTCTGAACACATAACTGAATTGTTGAAATCTAGCTGGCACATTATTCGATGTATTTTCTTTAGCATGACCTCCTGTGCTCCACTCTTAGTTCGTTTTGAATGTTTTCAGATTTTTATCATACAGAGGTATCTGGGTTTTTTTAAATATATTAATTTCATGGTACCAAAATATTGGAACTGGCACTGAGATGATACACTTGGAATGGAAATGGGCTCAGAGATCCATTATATTGGACAAAAGAATACAACTTAAGTTCTGATTTAAATAAAAACAGAAACAAATGTCAAATACTCACTGGGTCTTTCTTCAGCTAATGCTATGAAAAAATTGCCGTAAAGTACAATTTGAAGCTGTAATTACAAAGAATTTAGATAAAGCATAGTCTGGAGAGTGTGCCATTTTTCACTGTCAATTCAATGCTTCCATGTATTCCATAGGGACAAAGTTACCGCAGGTTTCGCACATGGAAAGAGATATGGAACAAATGTATTTAACACTTAAAATTGCTTGGGGTTGGAGCTAATTAAATGACAACAATTTTAATTTTTCATCACACCAAACCCTCTTACTGATTTGAGTTGTACAATTGTCTGTAAATGCATTTGGCTCAACAGCTCCTGCCTCCCCAGCCCCACAGTAGTCAGCTCTTCAACCAGTCCAGCTTTGTCTATTTAATGTTGTTACATAATAATCAGTATCGAGTCAGTTGGCTTTTGCACAACTGTACATCTTGCATTTATTTTTCTTGAGTGTGAACTCTTGATTCATACACAGTTAAAATTGTCGGAAGTCAATTTTATGGGATATGTGTGCAAATGGAAAGGTTGCACAAGAAAGGTGAAATGAATATCTGAAGTGGAGACAAAATATGTTTTCTTACAGCCTCTTTAGTATGTAGAGTCTATTTAAGCTTTCAGTGCTAGTGTCCCATTTCCCCTGTGATGCACTCTTTTCATTTCTCTTTCATTTTAGACTTATGAATTTCAGTGACTCTTGAGTCCCTTTTCTTAATTTTTTTTTTGCAACCTTGTTCTCAGAACATGTTCTTCTCCATCTGCTAAATTTTTCCCTGGGTGGTTTTTGTAAAGATGTAGTTTTAATTTCTTCAGAGCAGCCTGCAGGCTGCCCTTTCTCTTCACCTGCTCCTTTTCTCATTTGCCTGTACGAAATCGTTAGCTGAAAGATTTAAATGCACTGCTGCATAGCTGATGCACAGTTGGAAGGGTTGAAAGAAAAAAAGTGCGTAATAGAGTGATGAGATCAAGAGAGGTACATCTGAGTAAAACAGAATGGAGTTAAGAAAAAAAGCTTTGAAAGAAACTAGCCACTGAAGCACAAATTTGAATATGAAACCAGCCTAAGATCACTAACAAAATAAATAACAGATCTATTAAAAATATTGATTGCTTTACTTGGGATACTTTGTTAGTGTGAGAATTATTACATTTTTGAAGGTGCATAATAAATAAAACATGCCCTGTTGACAGCTTTGAAAATTATGGGCAGGATTTTACACGTCGATGAGGGGGGGGCAGGGCCTGCTCACCGATGCGTAAAATGACACGTGGTGACATCGGGGAGAACTCCTGACGTGACCGCGCCCTATTTAAATTTTCAGGAAGGCGGGGGTGCAGCAAAATCAGTGCGCACCTGCTGACCTATCAATGGCCAATTGAGGCCATTGACAGAGACAATTAAGTAATTAAAGGACCTGCCCGTCAAACCTTAAGGTTGGTGGGCAGGCCAGGAACCTCGGTGTGAACTAGAAAAAGCATGAAACCTCATCCATGGGCAGGATGAGGTTTTATGTACGTTTTTAAAAATATTAATAATGTTTTGGTAAAAATTATGGACATGTCCCAACTCATCATGAGGGGACATGTTAGGGAAATTTTATTTTTATATTTTTATATTTTTGAGATTTAGAGCCGATCACCCTGAGGCTGCACTTAGCCTCAGGGAGATGAGTGCGCTCTTTCATGCGCATGCGCGAAAGAGTGCACTCTTGATTCTGGGAATGCCCCCCCCCCCCACCCCCGCACAGGGGGCGCATAGTGCTTCTGTGCGGATGTCACAATTAAGGCCCGCCCACATAAAATGGCGCTGCACCCCCTATTGGGGGCACCAATCAGAAGTGCGCCTATGCGCGCCCGCCATTCAACTTCCCTCCCAACGGAGGGAAAGTTCAGCCCTATGGAATCATATAGCACAGAAGGAGACCATTCAGCCCATTGTGCCTGCACCAGCTCTTTGAAAAAGATGAGATAGCCCACTCCCCTTTCTTTCCTTGCAGCCCTAAAAATATTTCCTTTTCAAGTATATGCCCCATTCGCTTTTGAAAGTTACTGTCGAATCTGTTTCTACCACCATTTAGGTAACACATTCCACATCTTAATAGCTTGTGACATAAACAAATTTCTCCTCATCTTGCTTTTGGTTCTTTTGGCTATTACTTTACATCTGTATGGCTCTGTCTACTAAGGCCCCATCCTTACCTCCTGTGGAAATTGTTTCTTCTTATTTATTTTGTTAAGACCCTTCGTAACTTTGAACACCTCTATTAAATCTCCCCTTAACCTTCTCTGCTCTAAGGAGAACAACCACTGCTGTTCCAGTCTCTTCAAATAAATGAAATCCGTTATCTCCAGTACAATTGTAGTAAACCTCTTTTGCACCTTCTCTGAAGTCTTGACATACTTTCTAAAGTGTGGTGTCTAGAATTGGGCACAATACTTCAGCTGAGGCCTAACCAGTAATTTATAAAGGCTTAACGTGTCTTTCTTGCTTTATCTAAAGACTAGATAACTATTTTTTAAATGGACTACTAGAAAAAGAGATGAAATTTAAAGTAGATATCACTCCGCTCTGAATAATGCAAACATTTTCTCACTAAATTGTCTACCTTTATCCCTCCCCTTATGTGCTGGGGGAAATGGAGTAGATTTTTTTCTTCGCTATGTTTGAGAAATTGTTATTTCCCTGACTGTAATGAAAAGGAAAGTAAGGTATAGACTTGCCAAATTAGCTTTTTAATGTGTACAGGCTTTCAGTGAAGACATGGTTGAGTTGACTGTACAGGCCCCTCCAATTAACTCACCTCCTGACATTCTCAATCTGAGCTCATACATGAAGAAAGCTATTGTGAAATGCAGCTACGGTACCTCCAAAGATGAAGGGAAGAGGAGGAAGGAAACATTGTGGGATATTTTATCTTCACTTTGTTCTGCTCCTTTTAAAATATCATTCACATGTATTGTCTTCCTGACAAAGGGTCTAAGTTTAAAATGTTAAATCATCTCTTTTTTTCACAAATGTTGGCTGACCTATTGAGTGTTATTAACATTTTCTGCTTTTGGCTGGGGAACGAAAGCCTCAATTTACTTTCCCTACATTTGAGCCCAGGGTGCTGAGGTCAATTAGAGCTTCGCGGGCCAGTTGTTACTCTGGTTGACATCAGCTAAGGCAACTCTCAGTGGGACTTGAAACTGGCTCATTTTGTTCTATGCCAGTTTTACCCATGAGGTAGATGAATGGGCAATTAAGTATTTGGCAAGATCCAGATTCTATAATCCTGAATGCTTGCTCTTGGTCTGGAGAAGCAGTGATCTCAGTGACCAGGAACATGACCTTGGTTGAGCTTTCTTCTGTTAGATTAAAACATGACCTGTAATTTGGTGTCAGTCAAGGGATTAAACTAGAGCCCGCTTGATCAATCTGCCTTGATACCATACTCTGCATTTACCTAAAGAGCCATCAAGGAGTACCCAGCACTTTTCTAAATTAAAGCCAGATTCCTTCACTGATTGGTTTTTCCTTCTTGGAGTTTCTGTACAAAGCACAAATCCTCTTTATTGGGTTTCTTTTGCATGCACACAAAGTTAATAGAAAATGGGAATCATTGCTACTCCTGAATTTACGGACAATTAAACAAAATTCATAAGGTTTGAGCTCTGAAAAGCTTTGATTATTTTTGTGTGAAATAGTGAAATGGAAACTTGGAGCTGTTACAAATTTTCACTTTCTTATTGAGCTGGAGGAAGGAATGTCAATTTTAGCAGTTTTGATTTCACTTCAATTTGGTTTGTATTGACTGAACACCATTTACTCTGATAGAAGCACAATCATTTATGCCTGCATTTCAAAAGGACAATAATCTGTTACTATTTTCACCTGATTTCATCGAGATAATTTGGCTTTTGAGATTTTAAATTACTATGTAATTTATAGCACAGAATAAAATCACTCCAAAGCAATTAGCTTGTCTTAATATGTGACCAATTAAACTGTTGGACAGTAACAAAAACTCAATGCATGAGTAATGGCTGTGTGGCAGAGGCACTATCTCTGCTCAATGCAAAAGCAAACATGCAAACCATCCTTTTTATTGACAATGGAAGTCTCACAACATTCCTAACCCTAGCAGAATAATTGTATTTCACTCACATAAATATACACACATTTGTGGCTTTTGTACTTCGTCTCAAAGGCAGGTCTGGTGGTCTAACAGTATAGAAACTGCAGTCAAATATTTAACCCGTTGACTTTATACTACTTGCCTGAAATTGTTGTGGTATTCTGCCAAAGATGCAGTATAACATGGGAAAATCTGCAGTTAGTAAGACCAAGTAGGTGAAGTGATCTGGTGACAGCAAGGATGCAAATTAACTGTACTATTAAATAAGTTGATGCAAAATCCCATAAAAAAAGTCTGCTTTTTATATGAAAAAGAGTCATGCATTTATATAATGCTGTTCATGATTTCAGAACATCCAAAAAGCTTTCCAGTTAATTATCTACTTCAGAAGTGTATTCACTGTTATAATGTAGGAAATGTAGCAGCCAAATTCCACACAGTAAGATCACATGAATAGCAATTTGTTAAATAACCAGATAATCTGCTTTAGTGATTTCGGTTGAGGTATACATTTTGGCCAGGACACTGGGGAGAACTCATCTGCACTTCTTTGCAATAGCACTGTGTGATCTTTTACATCTGTCTGAGATGGCAGGCAGACCTTGTTTTAGCACGTGATTCGAAAGATGGCACCTCTGACAGTTCAACACTCTCTGTACTGTACTAGAGCTTTGGCCAAGATTAAATTGAGCTCTGAGGGAGTTGAAAACAAAGAAAAAAACATGCATTTATATAGTATTTGTCATGACTACTTGACTTCTCAACATGCTTTTCACCTGATGAAGTACTTTTGAAGTATAGTCACTGTTGTAATAAAGGAAACTTCAGAACCAACTTGCACACAGCACTCTTCCACAAACAGCAATAGATAATCTGTTTTTTTTGTGGTGTTGATAGAGGGGAAAATATTGGCTAGGACATCAGAAGTTAACTCCCTGCTCTTCTTTGAATAGTGCCATGGGATATTTGTGTCCATCTGAGCTGGCAGACTAGGGCCTCAGTTGAGCATCTCATCCAGAAGGTGTACTCAGTACTGGGCTGGAGAGTCAGTCTTGATATTTTTTTGTTCAGGGCCAGGAGTGGGACTTGAACCCAGACCTTATGACTCAAAGGTGAGAGTGTTGCCAACTGAGCCACAGCTGACACTATCAGTGGTTGATTATCCAATTAGAAATTTGGGACCATGTATGTGTCCTTTAATTCCTGAGTTCTGCTCTGCTTCCCAACACACTGACAACAACCAAAACTACACAAGCACCAGATGGCAAGCTGGGAGAAGCCTTATTTTTTTCTTTGAAGCTGAAAACGAAGAACTCTGGTTTAAATACTTCGTAGAAAAAAGGTCCTGTAGGCATCTCTATAAGAGATAACTTTTCTTTGAATGTGTTTAAATTGTACTTTAGGAGCTATTTTGCTCTCAGTATAACATTTATGGAAGTAGACAGAATTTGAAAGAAACTGAAAGCAAGCCAATCAAGCAGTTTATTTTGTTTTTTTTTAACTTCACTGGTGTAAGTAATGGCTTGACAGAGCCAGAAAGAAAATTAATATGACAGAAATAGACCAAAAGGGAAGAGACGATCATACTGAAGATCCCTAGTGTTAATATTATACAGTGTAAGCTCTACCAAAAGACAAATGAATTGAATACTTGATATTGTGTTATCATAGCAACAGTTGCAGTCCCAGAAGGCTCCATGACTGTCCCTTTGGCTATGAATATGTTCCCACATTCTGAGTATAAAAATGAACAGACGGAGACGCCACTTGAATGAATTGTTTTAATGCTGATCCTTCACCACTCAGATACAGGAGGGCACTTTCAACACAACGCCCAACACTGGTCCAAAACAATGGCAGGTTACTAATGAGTTGGACCTCTTATTCTCAAGGGCAATGACCTATTCAGATCATTTCATTGCAACAATGCTATCAACAGCGTCGGGAACAAGCTAACCCCCTTTGACTCCAGTCAACATTCGTTACTGTAATGATTTGTAAAACAAAACTTTTCACGAGGGAACATGATTGAATCTAACTTAGGCAATAAATTGTACCTGAGTTATTTAAATATTTATTTATCATCAGGGCACATGATTATCTAGGTATGAGAAACATGTATTTCATTTTTTTTCTGGATTTACTAGACATTAAGGCCTAATCTTTTCAACTTTATCTGCATCTTTAAGATCCAAAAACATAGCTTGGCAGCTTTGAGAAATGAAAGAATACTTCAGACCTCAGCTTTCAACCTGACGTCTGTGAAAATAATTTTCCACAGATATCGAAAGATATCAGACTCTAAAATAGTTTCAATTCAAAGATATTTTTGAATGAATTGTCATCTTTATTCTGTTTTTAGATGTTGGTGCAGGGATATGACCACCGCTCTCAGAAGGGTAAAAATACACAGTTGAAACAAGAGATATTGTTTACAGGTTGGGAGAACCTGTTGCAAAGGGGTTGATTTCATTTTAATTATCACATTTTCTCAGATAGCCATTATTTTGAAAATCCAGGTATAAGTTAAACCAGTACTGTTGTTTATTGAGTAGAGATTTGTTAGAATTAAGCTAAGCCATGAAGAAACACTTTGAAATTTTGAAAACAACGTTCCATATTTGAATCTGCTGCAGGATTGATTTTGAGTCATCAGAAGTACCATTTAAGTCCACACTTAATACAAAGGAAAATGGACTTTCTCCACATGGCTCCCCTTTACTTCACTTCGTTATAGAGTTTTGTTCTATTTAGGCAGCAGGAGAGTTTAGTCCTGAAGCAACAGTCCATGTAAGGACACAGCAGGGATGTCAATGTTAGGATGGGCTATCACCACAAATTCATACTTCCTGCTGTTTGGATTGATATGACCAGTGTCAAAAGCTGTGCTTACATTTGCACCCTGGTGTGGCTCCCGCTGGGTGCAAGTTCAAATTCTGTAGTGTCTGCACTAATGCTGAGCTCTGATCTCATAATCTAGAATTGTAAGCAGCAAAAACAGGCACGAGTGGGCTGATACTGTATTGGCACCTTGACATTTTCTGTTCGCTGATCATTCAGATAAGTGAAGATATCTAATGTTGCTTTAGGGTTATATGTCTATTAACACCAGAGCCATCTGGTATCATTTCCATGCAGGCGCTTGTCTTTAGTGTTGGTATGAAAATGGCAAAATGTGCTTACTTTTTGCGATGTCCCTCTGGAGTTGAATGAGTACAATTCACTCTTGAACATACCAATAGTTTTTAAAAAATGATCAAATTGGCCACCAAGTTGTTTTAAAAGCTGCTAATTTCCTGTCAAAACCAAGTTAGCCTAAAGGCACTAAGTGACAATGAGCTTACATTACTACATTTGTGGAATGCAGTGAATTCTGATTTATTAAATCACACTTTTAAAGGGCTGGGTGCTCTGCAAGGCTTAGCATGGTTTACCTATTCAATAGCTGTGTTCCAGGCTAGGGAAGTTCCATATTTAAATTCAGCATGCTGATAAGGGCCCTACATTGACTTTGAGTGGGGGTAAAATAAAAGACTTGCGTTGTACCTTACCATCTCTCAGAAATCTCTCAATATATTACATGTACTTGAAGTAGTTTGAAATAGAGTGACAATAATTTGGAAAATAGCAGCTGTTTCATATTAAGCTAGATCCCACAAATGTAGTGAAATCAGCCCAGTTCATCTGTTTTTGGTTCTGTGGATTTGAGAGAGAAGTCTTGACCAGGAGAATTATTCTTCTTTCGTAGTGCCGTAGGATCTTTCAACATCTACCTAAACCACCAAAACAAGCAAAAGGGACTCCAATTTAACATCTCAGCTGACAGCATCTTTGATGGTGCACTCCCATATTACTACATTGTACTATTAGCCAAGATTGTATGCATATTGGAATGGGCTTGACCTCATGGCTTTGTGGTGAAATTCTGGTGAAACATACAACTGTCATGTTGAAAAAAGAGGTCCAGAAGTTTGATCAGGTTGGATATTGCACTACAGCCCTGAGAAAGCCAAATTTTCTTCACTGCATTCTATACAATTTTGCTATACAGAGAGGGGAACCCAGGAAGATTGGACCAGAGTGATGGCAGGGGAGAAGGAATATGAAGAGGAAAGCTAAACAGGTAAGGTTGGTAAACAGCCAGGGAGACCAATGCATCAAGTGGTGCTTAACAGAACATTTTTGTATAAGTTGTACTTGTGGCCTGCACTAATGGTTCATTTATCCTGTCTGTAATACACAGCTTCGTAGGAATATAGGAACAGGAGTAGGTCATTTAGCCTCACAAGTTTATCATGTCATTCAATTAGATCATAGCTCATCTGTGTCAAAACTTTAGTATCCACCAAACAATCTCAGATTTAGAATTAACAATTGACCCAGTATCAAGTGCCCTTTGTGGAAGAGAGTTCTGAACTTCTACCACTTTTTGCATGTAGAAGTGTTTCCTAATAATACTACTCCTGAGAAAGATCCGCCTTTAACTTTTATGTGATGTCCCATAATCCTAGAATCTATAACAAGTGGAAATAGTTTCTCTCTATATACCCAATCAAAACTTCAACCAAATGATCCTTAAACCTTCAAAATCCCAGGGAATACAACCCTAGTTTATTTCATCTTTTCTTGAAAGTTAACCCTTGGAGTCCATGTATTATTCTGTTAAATCTATGTTGAACTCCCTCCAATATTAATATCTTCTTTATAAGATGTGGTGCCCGGAACTGCTCACAATACTTCAGATGTGGTCTAAGCAGGGCTTTTTTTAATAAATGTAGCTTAACTTCTACCCCCTTGTATGTTAGCCTCCCAGCTATAAAGGGCAGTGTTCCACTAGCTGCTTTGATAGTTTTCTGTGCCTGTTCATGATATTTTAACAACCTATGCACATGAACTTCTAAATCTCTTTGGACTGCCACTGTTTCTATCCTTTCACCATTTAGAAAGTACTTTTATCTATCCTTTGTAGGTTTGAAATGGATGACTTCAAATTTGCCTATATTGAATCAATTTTCCACAGTTTTACCCATTCACTTAATCTATTAACATCTCTTTGTAATTTTATGCTTTCATTTGATCTGTCTAATCATCACTGCCCTTATATGACTAACAAACAGGTATCATTGGCCCAGATATTCTGGATCGATGGAGACCGGGCATAAGACCCAGGATGCACTTCGGGACCCTGCGGAAGTCCCAACGCACTGATACCATGTGAAGTACCTGAGCAGTTTGAACTTCTGATGGACAAATCCCCTGCTCCCTGGGACCTTCCAAAAAAGTCTCCAACTCTGATTTAGAGATAGAGACTTTGGATAGTTCTGATGTACTTACTTGAATAGTGACCCAGGAAATATTAGGCAGAAAAATCCCAGTCTAACTCCTGGATAAGTACATAACTGACCCCCACCCCCATCACTAATGTTGACCTCCGACCCTCATCTCCCCAATCCACCTACTCACTCACCCACCTACCATCCTACCAAGCTGCCAGCCTACCCACTTACCTAACCCACCTCCCCACTTACACACCTACACACTCAACCATTCGCTCACCCATATATTTACTCATACACTCGCTCTTGCATTCACTCATACACTCATTTAGTAACATACTAAGAAGTATGGGGATCTTTAAATAATTAACAGAATATGGCAGCTACTTCTGTAAAAAGTGGTTGTGGCTTCTGCGCAGATTCTCTTTGCTGCTCTCTGTGGGGATTCCTGCACAGAGGGAACTCTTCTGTATCATGGATTGGAAGTCAGAGCCTTTCCAATGTACGTAGGTAAGTGGTAGTTTTCTGATGATCAGCGTCAGACATAGGAGTTCACAGAATCAACAAAGGGGTGCAGAAGGAGGCCATTCGGCCCATCATGTATGCACTAGCTCTCTGAGCATTTCAACTTAGTGCCAATCTCCTGCCTTTTTGCCGTAATGCTGCACATTGTTTCTATTTAAGTAATTGTCCAATGCCCCCTTGAATGCCTCAATTGAACCTGCCTCCACCACACTTCAAGGCAGTGCATTCCAAATCCTAACTTCTCGCTGTGTGAAAAAGGTTTTTCTGAAAGGCCCTTACTCTGATCTGCAGCTTTGGGTCATTATTAAATGTCAACCTTGGTTTAGTTGGTAGCATACTTTGCTTCCAAGTCCAGGAGGTTCAACATCCACTCCAAAGCCTTGAACACACAATCTAGACTAACACTCCAGTTCCGTATTGGGAGAGTGCTGCACAGTTGGTTGAGACGTTAAAGGCCCTCTGAGGTGAATGTAAAAGATCTGATAACCCTACTTGAAGAAATGTAGGGGAGTTCTCCCTGGTGTCCTAGCCAATATTTATTCTTCAACCAACTTTACCAAAACAGATTATTTGTGTGTTATCAAATTGCTGCTAGGCTTCCCTGTGTTCTCTTGCTCATCTTGCTATCAAACTCTCCTAACGTCTTCCCCTCCTTATCTCTAAATTCTCCTCTCGGCCACAATCGTCCAAGATCTCTGCGCCCTTCCAATCTTTCATATCATTGATTTTCGCCATTATTGGCTGTGCCTTTAGCTGTTGAGGCCCTAATCTTTGGAACTCCCTCTTGAAACTGCTCAGCCTCTTTACCTCTCTCTCTTCCTTTAAGACACTCCATAAAACATACTCTTCAATCAACATTCCTGACCTAATATCTCCTTCTGTGAGTTGCATCAATTTCATCTGATATGGTGCTTTTGTGGAGCAGTTTTGGAGGTTTTTGTGCTCTTGAGGTTAAAGTTGTGATATAAATACAAGTTGTTTTTGATTTTCCTATTATTTAATAAGTAGCTCATTAGCTGTAAAGTGCTTTGGGATATCTGAATTTTGTGAAAGGTGTGATATAAATGCAAGTCATAACATTCTTTAGGTAAAAGCAAAAAACTGCAGATGCTGGAACTCCAAAACAAAAACAAAAATAAAAATACCTGGAAAGACTCAGCAGGTCTGACAGCAACTGCGGAGAGGAACACAGTTAATGTTTCAAGTCCGTATGACTCTTCAACAGAACTATGGAAACTGTCCGACCCGCTGAGATTTTCCAGGTAGTTTATTTTTGTTTTTGTTTCATAACATTCTTTTCTGCCTTATCCCACCCATCACCTGCAGCCACCCATTCCATCAATAGTGATTTACTGCAGGGATTCTTCAAGTCATCCACTCACCTACCACCTGCACCAATTACATTTCCTCTGATAATGAGGGGCAGAATTCTCCACATGGTTCCCCAATTGTTTGCTATAACTTTGCTGGAACATTGTTGGAAGTTACAATGAATAAAATATATAGCTGTTTCTCTGGGGTTTCCATCAGCCTTCTGCTGAAGTCATAGCAGATGACTTGAAGAAATAGTAAATCACTATTGATGGAAATGGGTGGCTGCTTCACTATTGATTATTGCATTAGCATTCAGGACAAATTTATACCATAAACCTTTAATCATTTGTGTCCTAACACTTGTCCTTGATGAGGGGTATATGTTGTCTAGCCTTGTGCTCCACTTAAGTGCCACCTCCCTGGGAGGAACATGTATGGTGGTATGCAATTGCTTATAAAATGGGGCATTATAACTCGGTTGTGATGATTCTCCTCTTTCCACCGGGTCATCTGGTGATCCAGCAACTTAGGTGAGCATTGTGGCCTTTGTTATTTTTAGACTTGACTATTTCAACAACTCCTGGCTGGTACTCCACATTCTACCCTCCAAAACCTTGAGCTCATCCAAACTCTGCTCCCGGTGTCCTAACCTGCACCAAGTCCCATTTGCCTATCACCTTTGTGCTTACTCGCCTATATTGGCTCCTGGTCAACCAATCTCTAGATTTTAAAATTCTCCTCTTTGTTCTCAAATTCCTCCATGGCTTCACCCCTTCTTATCTCTGTAGTCTCTTCTAGCTGCTCAACCTTCCAAGTTATCTAATTCTTGCCACTTGAGAATCTCCAATTTTAATCACTCCACCTTTGGTGGCTGTGCCTTCAGTTGTCTAGTGCTTAAATTCTGGAATACCCTTCCTACACCTCTCTGCCTCTTCATCTTGTTTTCCTCCTTTAAGACACTCCTTAAAATCTACCTCTTTACCAAGCTTTTAATCATCTGACCTAATATCCCAGTTCGTTTGTTGTCATATTTTGTTTCAAAATGCCCCTGTGAAGCACCTTGGGACATTTTGTCATGTTAAAATAAATTTAAGTTGTTGTTGCTGTTTTTGTTAACTGCATGAAGAGGTTTTGCTGGTTAATGAATTGAGCTCTGTCTGTCATCCCTGTCAGATATGACTCTTTGGGATCTGGCAACAGTGCATATTTGACCAAATGATGCCTTTCTTTTACATCTACCTGAGAGGGCAGGTGGTCCATGGTTTAATGTTTCATCTTATAGAAGGAACCTCTGAGAGTGCAGTACTCCCTCAGTACTGCACTGAAGTGAGCCTACATTACATACTCATCCTTATGACTTGAACTCTGAGACTTGGAACTTTCTTTCCCAGAGAGCAGTGGAGTTAGGGTAATTGAATATTTTTAAGGCAGAGGTAAATAGATTCTTGACTAACAAGATGTCAAGGGGCATAGGAAGGATGTAATTGCACTGGAGAGGGTGCAGAGGAGATTTACTAGGATGCTGCCTGGGCTGAAGGTTCTGAGCTATGACAAAAGATTGGATAGGCTGGGGTTGTTTTCCTTGGAGCAGTGAAGGTTGAGAGGGGACCTGATAGAGGTGTATAAGATTATGAGGGACATAGATAGGGTGAATAGGAAGGCACTTTTTCCATTAGTAGATGGGTAAATAACCAGGGGACATAGATTTAAGGTAAGAGGTAGAAGGCTAAGAGGTGAGTTGAGGAGAAATATTTTCACCCAGAGGGCGGTGGGAGTCTGGAACTCGCTGCCTGAAAGAGTGGTTGAGTCAGAAATTCTCATAACATTTAAGAAGCATTTAGTTATTCGCTTGCATTGCCATAGCCTCCAGGGCTATGGGCCGAGAGCTGGAAAATGGGATTAGTGATTTCCAGCATCCGCAGTTTTTTGCTTTTATCTTAATGTAGTCAGATCTTTGTTGACCGGTATGGACACGATGGGCTGAATGGCCTCCTTCTGCGCTGTAGATGTCAATGAGCCTATTCGTCTATGAGTATAGGAGGTAAGCAGGAAAGTGCAGCTGAGGACACAGATCAGATCAGTTATAATCTTAACAAATGGTGCAACAAGCTCGAGGGGCCAAATGGCTTACTCCTGCTCCTAGTTCATCTTTTTGTATAAACCCATTATCTTTCGACTCAAAGGCGAGAGTTCTACCATGGAGCATGCAAAACTGACGCCATGTAGCAATGCTTACATATGAAAAAATATGCATGTAGCATTTGATAACTTTGGTAATGAAATGACCTCACTGAATCTGGACAAAGTCATCTTCCCCATTTTTCCATTGCACGAGCACAGGAGTGTGTCGTAATCTTGGGGCCATCTTCCCCCCGTATGGGAAATCAGCCCTCCAGATTCATAGTCACACTATCTGGTACATGAGGCTGAGTAAATTACTGTACCTTTATATATACAGAGCATTATTCATTCTTTGGTGATGGAGCATCTTCATTCTTTTTGGAATGTGAAGAATTAGAAAGATGAAACCTTCTGTCTGAAGTGCAGCAATGCTGAACAATGTTTGAAAGAAAATAAAGTTATAGGAAGCAAAACCTCAAGTGAGTGGGGCTATTAGAAACAAAATAAGCTTGGAAGCTGGTTTTTGTTTGTTATTGGGTGTATCCGGCCCTGAAAATGGTTATAAATAATTTGCTCACAAATAAATACCACAGAAATGAAACAGCTAAGAAAAGAATAGTTTATCATTTTAATGTACCAGAAGTCTACAGATGTGGAACTGTTAAAAACTCCAATTAAGGCAAATCTTTAACTCCAGATCTGGAAGCACTGGAAAGGAACTGCCATTCTTAGGTGCAACAATGACAAAGCCTTTTGTATTTATATTGTGCCTTTCTAAGTGAATGGACATTATGGAGGGAGATGAATAGAGTGCCGGTGATAACAGATTCACTGGCAGAATCCACAGGGTCAGCAGTGGGAACAGTGAGTTGAACAGGAAGGAGGTTGGCAAGACCAGCCCCCAACAGGTTCACCACAATAATAGAATACCACAATAATACTATTTGCAATAACCAGTATAAGTTAGTTGATGACAGTTCAGATGATTCTGCCCTTAACTGACACTCAAGGCAATAACCTGTTCAGTCCTGTGCAATTCATAGAGCTGTGGAAGAACACACCCTTGCACGTGTAATGTGAGCTCAGTGAGAAAAATGAGGCCATTGAGTGTTACAAAATTTTACCTGCAACTTTGAGCATGAACAGCAAATGAAGGAGCGTGTCACTCAACAGCAAATGGCAGCAGCTGCCAATAATTGCTGGGATTTGGAGATGCCCACTTGAGACAGGTTTAGATTTTGCAACACATCTGCAAGTGTGCAGAACAGCAGAGCTCTCTGAGACAGCATTAAAACCATGGAGTGTTCTCACACTACACATGCTTCAGCAGAAGATGAGATGCAGTTCAATAAGTTAAAAATGTTCCAAATCCAGTCTGCTAATGGGGCAGGGTCGCTGGGGGGTTGGGGAGGAATAACTAAAAACTGGGTTATTTTGCCTTGCAATGTTAAACTCTGAACCAGAGGAAGGTCGTAGTTCACAGCATAGCGGGAATGGAGAGAGAGAAAGGGAGCATGAACTGAGGGTATTAGTCAGTAATGCTGGGGATTATTATTACCCACTGGCTTAATTCTAACCTAACCCACCCAGAGGGTGGCTGCCTGTTTTAAACCATACGTAATTTAAAGTCCACTGACTTCAATAGAACATAGAATCAAACAGGTGTAAAATGGGCATTCAACCCAAACCTGTGCCATTTCTTGCCGAGCAGGTTAGGTTATAATATTGCCCTGTTGTTGGATGTAGAAAAGGTGAATGTTGACACATTCCTAACCAGGTTTGTTAATTGGCAACGGACCAGTTAAATTTGGTAGACTGTGTCATAACCAGCAAAATAAAGTCAGTGGTTAGGAGACCTGAGCAACCTTAAAGAAACACATCAGGAATTTAGAGCAAAATATAACAAGACTACTCTGAGAAAATGCAATTTGAACCTGTGAACTCCAAGAATGTTGAGTGCCACAAAGAAGCAGTAGTCATCATAAGTGGTAACGACATACCTTTTGCTTGAAAGCAAAGCAGTATACCAAACGGAGCCAGTTAATATTCAGTAGAAAAATACACTTGCCAACACAACTCAGGCCTCTTCATAGCCACAAGCAAGACCTGTGAAGCTCGTCATCTTGGATCATATCAGAAGAGTGTCCAGATGTCTTTTCAGGCACAGGCTACCTCGAGGGAGTGTATTAACTGCGTCAGATTCTCAGATGAAACTAGTGATTCATCCATCCAGCAAACTACCAGTTGCAATAAAAAGCCAGCTGAAGAAGTTGAAAGGCTGGCTAAGCTAAAGGTGATGGACTCAGTTACCAATCTGGCCCAGTGAGTTATAATTCTGGTCTTCTTCTTCTGGAAAAATAATAATTGGCATCACATTTTGAGATTTAAACAGCTATGAGGCAAAGTAACTATCCCCTGTCTATAATTGAGGAATTATTACCGGACTTAAGCTGTGTGAAAATCTTCAATGTGTAGCTCTAGATGGAAAGTATTCCTATGTTGCTA
The DNA here is from genome assembly GCF_017639515.1 of Carcharodon carcharias. Taxonomy (NCBI): domain Eukaryota; kingdom Metazoa; phylum Chordata; class Chondrichthyes; order Lamniformes; family Lamnidae; genus Carcharodon; species Carcharodon carcharias. The sequence continues at coordinate 115,571,598 of NC_054475.1, forward strand.
TGCTTACTATGCAATTTGGCAGTTACAGATGATTGTGAATGCCCTTAGGGTTGCTAATTTCAAATTCACATCTTGTCAAAGTACTTCTAAGGTTTTCAGAGGGACTTTTTTGTTGATGTCAGAGTTTCCAACTGTTCAGTGTGAATGTCCCATTCCTTTGGTCCGGAAGTATTCGGCACTGTGTGAGGTTTTGTGCTGTCTCTGTCTGCCAAAAGCAATCCTGGATGCGCAAGGTCTACAAAGAGAAAGATAGCTTCCAAAAACTACTTGAAAGTGCATAAAATATGTAATTGTTAAAAGTCATTTGTATTGAGATATATCTAACTAGATGATGCTTCTTTGAATTAGCAGTTGAAAAACTTACCTTCAGATGGAGGTAGAGAAGAGAATAGACCATCCTTTGAAATAACTGCAGGAGTTATGCTGTGGTAGCACCAACCAGCTGCTTACTAAGATTAGCCCTGAGAGCAGTGACATTTCTACAGTTACGGATTTGTAGTTTCTCAGTCTAATCATGAAAGTTGATTAAACTGTCCTTAGGCAGCTCGGCCACAATATCATAATAGGTGGGAATGTTCTTTAAAAGTAACCAGTCCCAAAGGCGTGACAGCCCCAAGGTCTACATAGCATATTTTGTTCTATTTAATTAAGACCCCTGATGTGCATTTTGAGTATTAAAGAGATTCTCTGTAACTCTGTGTAGACTGCTGTACATTGTGTTCTTTTTATTTCCTACACAGTTGGTGCGAATTTGGAGTAGGAATTATGATTTGAAGATAGGATAACAGAAGCAACCATTCAGCTCATTGAGCTGATGCTGACTCTTTACAGTAAGACCAATTGGCCCCATTTCCCTGCTCTTTCTCCATAGCCCACAAATCTTTCCTTTTCAAATATATACATAATTCCTTTTTGAAAGTTACTATTGAATCTGCTTCTATCACCTTTTTAGGAAATGTATTGCAGGTCAGAACAACATGCTGCTAAAAAAAAATTCCCTCACTCTGTCCACTGGTTCTTTTAGCAATTATCTTAAATCTATGTGTGATCACAAATCCTCCTGCCACTGGAAACAGTTTCTTCCTATTTACTATATCAAAACTCTTAATAATTTTTGGACACCTCCATTAAATCTCCCCTAACCTTTTCTATTCTAAGGAGAATGGCCCCAGCTTCTCTCATCTCCCTGCATAATTCTTGAAGTATAACTGAAGATAGCACTCAACTATTCCAATACAATCTGATCTCTCAAATCTTGCAGGGAGCAAGGATTATGTTGTTCAGGAAAAGTAGCGACTGTCCAGATACAAAAGGAAATCAAATGTGAGCAATCAAAAGAAAGAGAGAAATGGGGCATTCAAGTGTTTCGTTAATAGTCAATTAAGGAGTTGCAGTGACAGGTGGTGTCATGGCGGCACACAGTTTTAATTCCTCTTTCACACTGAGTTCCCAATCCCAGCTGCACTGCTGTGCAGAATCCCAGTGCCTCATAACAGAAAGAAGGGAAAATTCTAAGGAAAGTTCATCTCTGTGATATCGTTGTGCCTCTCCCATTGCCTGGCCCAAGAGACATCTGTGAAAGTCAAGTTGCAGGTCAGGTGAGAGTAATTTCCCTTGACATTAAGGCAGCATTTAACTGAATGTGGCATCAAGGAGCCCCAGAAAATTTAAAGTCAATGGAAATCAGGGGGAAAACTCTCCACTTCTTGGAGTCATACCTAGCATAGAAGAAGATGGTCATGCTTGTTGGAGACCAATGATCTCAATTGCAGGACATCATGGCAGGAGTTCCTCAATGTTCAGCTGCTTCATCAATGACCTCCCCTCCAATATAAGGTCAGAAGTGGGGATGTTCATGATGTTTGCACAAAGTAAGTATCCTTTGCAACTCCACAGATACTGAAGCAGCCCATGTCACATGCAATAAAACCAACATTCAGACTTGGGCTGATGAGTGGCAAAAGACATTCATGCCAAACAATTACCAGGCAATGACCATCTCCAACAAGAGAGAATATAACCTTCTCCCCTTGACATTCAATGGCATTACCATTGCTGAATCCCCCACTATCAACTTTCTGGGGTTCCCATTGACCAGAAATTTCATTGGACCAGCCATATAAATACTGTGGCTATGAGAGTTAGTCAGAGGATGGGAACTCTGAGGTGAGTAACTTATCTCCTGACTTGCCACAGCTTGTGCACCATCTACAAGGCACAAATAAGTCTGGTAAATCTGCATCAGAGCAGTGGGACTCATTCAAGAAGCAAATAAGGAGAGTAGAGGGCCAACATATTCCAGTAAAGAAAAAGGGTGGGACCAACAAATCCAGGGAACCCTGGATGTCGAGGGATTTACAGGATTGGATAAAGAGATAAAGGGAGGCTTATGGCACATACCGAGGGCTCAAAACAGCGGAAGCCCCAGAGGAGTATAGAGTGTGTAGGGAGGAACTTAAAAAGGAAATTAGGAAAGCAAAAAGGTGGCATGAAAAAACATTGGCGTGTAAAATAAAGGAACATCCAAAGTTATTTTACAAGTACATTAAGAGTAAAGAGGATAAATAGGGAAAGAGTAGGGCCCATTAAGGACCATAGTGGTTATTTGTGTGTGGTGCCGGAAGATGTTAAGTAGGGTTCTAAATGAATACTTTGTGTCAATGTTCACAAGTGAGAGTGATGATGCGGGTATAGATATCAGGCAGAAGGACTGTGATATAATTAAAGAAATTAGCATAAAAAGGGAGGAGGTTCTAAGTGGTCTGGCAGGCTTAAAAGTAGATAAATCTCCAGGCCTGGATGAAATGTATCCCAGGCTGTTGAGTGAGGCAAGGGAGGAGATAGCAGGGGCACTGGCAATAATTTTCAATACTTCTCTGGCCACAGGAGAGGTGCCAGAGGACTGGAGGACAGCCAATGAAAGAAAGAAGGAAGGGATAAACCAGGGAACTACAGGCCAGTCAGTCTAACCTCAGTGGTGGGGAAATTATTGGAAGCAATTGTGAGGGACAGAATTAATCTACACTTGGAGAGGCAGGGATTAACCAAGGACAGTCAGCATGGTTTTGTTAAAGGGAGGTCATCTCTAACCAATTTGATTGAATTTTTTGAAGAGGTGACCAGGTGTGTAGATGAGGGCAATGCAGTTGACGCAGTCTACATGGACTTCAGCAAGGCTTTTCATAAGTTCCCGCATGGGAGACTGATAATGAAGGTAAGAACCCATGGAACCCAAGGCAATTTGGCAAATTGGATCCAGAATTGGCTGAGTGGCAGGAAGCAGAAGGTGATGGTCGAGGGGTGTTTTTGTGACTGGATGCCTATGTCCAGTGGGGTTCCACAGGGATCAGTGTTGGGTCCCTTGCTGTTTGTAGTATATATAAACAATTTCAACTTGTATGCAAGAGGGTTGATCAGTATGTTCGCGGATGACACAAAAATTGGTGGGGTGGTAAATAGTGAGGAGGATAGCCTTAGATTACAGGAGGATGTAGACGGGCTGGTCAGATGGGCTGATCAGCGGCAAATGGAATTTCATCCAGCTAAATGTAAGTGATGCACTTGGGCAGGACAAGCAAGGTACGGGAATACATGATGAATGATAGGACCCTAGGAAGTACCGAGGATCAGAGGGACCTTGGTTTACATGTCCACCGGTCCCTTAAAGTAGCGGGACAGGTAGATAAGGTGGTTGAGAAGGCATATGGGATACTTGCCTTTTTTAGCTGAGGCATAGAATGTAAGAGCAGGGAGGTTATGTGGAACTGTATAAAATGCTGGTTAAGCCATAGCTAGAGTATTGTGTGCAGTTCTGGAATCTGCATAATAGGAAGGATGTGATTGCACTAGAGAGAGTGCAGAGGAGATTTACCAGGATGTTGCCTGGGCTGGAGAATTTTAGTTATGAGGAGAGATTGGATAGACTGGAGTTAGCTTCCCTGGAGCAGAGGAGATTGAGGGGGGACATGATTGAGGTATATAAAATTATGAGGGACATTGATAGGGTGGACAGGAAGGAACTTTTCCCCTTGGTGAAGGGATCAATAACCAGGGGGCATAGATTTAAGGCAGGAGGTTTAGAGAAGATGTGAGGAAGAATTTTTTCCACCAGAGGGTGGTGGGAATCTGGAACTCACTACCTAGAAGGGTAGTAGAGGCAGAAACCCTCATAACATTTAAGAAGTATTTGGATGTGCACTTGCGATGCCATGGCATACAAGGCTATGGGCCTAGTGCTGGAAAATAGCATTAGAATAGTTTGGTACTAGTTTGACCGGCGCAGACTCGATGGGCCAAAGCACCTTTTTCTGTGCTGTAGACCTCTATGACTCTAAATCAGGAGTGTGATGGAGTTTTCTCCACTTGTCCGTTTGAGTGCAACTCCAATAATGCTCAAGAAGCTTGACACCATCCAAGACAAAGTAGCCTGCTTGTTTGACATCCCATCCACCATCTTTAACATTCACTTCCTCCACCAACATGGCTAAAGTGTGCACCATCTACAATATGCACTGCAGCAACTTGCCAAGGCTCCTTCGATAGCACCCTTCGAACCCATGACCTTGACTGCATAGAAGAAGAAGAGCAACAGGCACATGGGAACACCTGCAAGTTTCTCTCCAAGTATGGTTGAGAATAAGCACTGTAAAATGCCTTGACTATGATACTTTGATGAGAACTCACCTCCTGTAGTTCTACATCTGAAAAATACAAAAAGATTCAGAACGTGTGGTAAAAATATATAGTAGGTGACTCTAAGAAATATCCAATGGTATAGGAACATTACCCTTGATATTCCTTGGTTAATGGGAAGGCAACTGTGCATCAGTGCATAATAAATTACCTGAAGAGGGAAATGTCCAGGCATAGAGTGAAAAATAGCTCATAGTGGAGATGTTTAAGGCAGATGTCAACTTCACAGTTACAGGCAAGGTTGTACTAACTACTGACTGCAATTCAAAATTCTCCTGCAAGTCAGAACATAGATTAACTGTCATCTGTCTGCTTAGTCTAAATCTATGTCTGACTTGTCTTCACTAAAAGTCAAGAAACTCCAGTGGGACAGATAAACTGACAGGAAAGGATATAGCCTCCTCCTCCATCTTCTTCCCATGGCAGCAGCTGCCACATCCATCATAATGTATCCCTCCATTGTCACTCTGTGTCTCCTTGCTGAAATTTCCTGGTCTGCTTTAAATGGCTCGAGTATTATTAAACGAGCTACACTTAAATGAAGCCTAAAACTGACTTTGATTTTAAAGTAGCAATTTAAAAAGCTTACCTCAAGGCAATCCACTTGCTCTGTGAACCACAATGGTTTTTTTTAACACTTTTAATAATTGAAAACAATTTGTCTTGACATAGTGCACCTCTAATAGCACTGAAATCTTACTTGAAAGTGCAAGCCATACATGACATGGTCATTTTGTCGAAAGCATGAGCACAGGCTCTGCATTTTAACTGTGTTAGCCATCATGTTTGATATGGCTTTCTGTTACTTATATTACAGTTTTATATTCTTTAGCACTTGTAAAATCAGTCTGAACATTACAATGATATTAATATAGATTGGACAAGCTGAAGATTAGATATTCTGTTTCTTTGAGCTCTGAGGTAGCCTACGGTTTACAATAATAACACAGATAATAAAATTGAATCATGAAATCCTTCAGACAAATATTAGAGTGTACAATTTAAATGAAAATGTTAATACTGGTCTTGTATATGTACGACAAAACGCAACACCCTGTATGGAGAATGTGTGATATGCAATGCATTTCCACTCACTTAGTTTAACAATTTTCAGCTTCCATCTGTTCTCCTTTAATACCCTTACAGTGTGCTACCTGGAACACAGACTTTTACTATTAAACTGCATCAGCTGCAATGGAAATAACCTCAATGCCGCAGTTTCTCATCATTCCAGAGTATTGTTAGATTGATGGGCCAGATTTGCCTGGAAAATAACCATGTGTTAACGATGTACTGTTGTTATTAATGCATAAATCAGCCAGCAAGTTCAGTGGATGAAGAGATACAAAGTGTGCCTTCAGAACTTGTTGATCAATTAACACTGCTTTGCCACTTACCTCGCATAAAGAGCATTTTACCTTAGCCTCCCTGTTGTATTTGCATATTAATTGAGAATGAAACTTGCCACAGAAAGTTAGGGTTCATAATTAAGGGTGCAACTAACCTTAAGGCATTGTCAACCAATCTTTCCAATATAGAAACAAAACAATTGAAATTGATAAATTTAATTCCTGCATGGAATAAATTGTTAGGCCTGGATTTTTCCTATGCCAGGTGGGCTGGGCGGGAGCAGGTGTGGGCGAGCACAGAGCTAATCGTCGCCCGTGATTGGCTCTGCACCACTATTTTACGCGAGCGGACTCAATGTGAATCGCGGCTCCTGAGATCGGCGGAAAGGGGCGGACGGTGGCAGGAGGCCAATGACCACTGGGTCCAATGGCGACCCGGCGGCCTATTCAAAAATGACGCAGGCAGCCTTCAAAAGGCTGCCACTAATGACACACAGGAGGATGTCAGACAGCGCTCTCAGAGAGCAGGGCAGGTCGGCAGGGCAGTCTGCCCCGAGGTTTTTGGATGAGTGCCTTGCTGTCCTCCTCAAGGAGGTGTGTCAAGAGATGGGAGGAGGAGGCCCCCCCACATAACAAAATGTGCCCGGGAGAAGGTGGCAGAAAGGGTCGGCGCCCACAATGTGGTGAGGTGCATCTGGGTGCAGTGCCGCAAGCAGCTTAATGACCTCTTGCGATCAGGAAGGGGGAATACCATGTTGGCATAGGTCACTGAGCACAGCAGATAGGTTGTCCCCACCTGGTCACCCCCCAACTCAGAATTTTGTTTTTGTATTCATTCATTCACAGGATGTGGCCGTCACTGGGTGACTGGGAATTGCCCATCCCCAGTTGCCCCTGAGAAAGTGGTGCTGAGCTGCCTTCTGTATCTGCTGCATCTGATGCTGGAACACCCACAGTATTGTTTTGAGATGAGCTCCAGGATTTTGACCTAGCCACAGTGGCAGAGCGCTGAAACCTTTCGAAGTCAGGATGTCGAGTGACTTGAAAGGGAACTTCCAGGTGGCGGTGTTGCTATCTGTCTGCTGCCCTTGTCCTCCTAGGTGGTAGTGCTCGTGGGTTTGGAAGGTCTTAGAGTGTGATTGGCAAATGTGATGGAGACAGCATCTGGGCAAGGGGGTCAGTCCTGGCTGCTTGGAGTGAGTGTATTATGGGTCCAGGGTCATGAATCGGATGAGCCCTGCAATGTTTCACTCAGATGGGGGGAGATAAGATTGCAATGGCAACGCAGGTACAGGGTGGACTAATCAATGCTCCTCTCTCTTTTCAGGTCCACAATAATGCCAAGCGGCTGCAGACTGGCAGAGGGCAGCCCCACCTTCTCATCATGACAAGATACGAGCAGGAGGCACTGGAGCTGGAGAGGCACCATGTGCCCAGGTCAAGTAGCTGCAGTGAGTTTGGGGTGCCATTGGGAGATAAGAGTGCCGTGCAGTGGGGTCACAATATCTGTCAGTGCAAACATTCCACTGTTGACTGTATATTGATTTCAGCTTCCAACATGGGATTCCCATTGATAATGAAAGGAGGAGCTCATCCTGATCTGGGTGCCAGGTATGCACATTAACAGTGTAATGACTTCTACTAACCAAATGTCCTTCTTTTTCCTTTCAGCCTCACCGGAGCACGCCCAGACTCAGGAGGCAGAGGAACCGCCGCTGACCCCTGAGGTCACAGAAGGTATAAATGCACCAGTGTCACACCCTCTCAGCCAGGCAGGCACCAGCACAGATACCAGCACCTCAGTGGGCATAAGATCATCGGCTAGTATCTCGGTGCACAGCTTTGAGGGCACTTCACACTCGCTTGAGGTGCAAGTGGAGACAGAGAGTGCCCAGGGCACTGGCAGTCGGAGGACTGCTGGAGACCAGGACGATGCTCAGTGGGTGGCTGATGATGAGTCTCTGGAGTTGTCCCTGAGGCAGCAGATGCTGGAAGTCCGGGATGTACGGGAGGATCTGGCAGAGATACATGAGGGAATGTGCGCCATGGCCTCTGTGATGGAGGAGTCCAAGCAGATCATGAGCAATACAATGACCCACATGACGGAGCACACTACCTCCTCCATGGAGAGAGTGGCGACTCTCTTGGAGAGGCTCCTCCAGGAGAGCAAGCAGGGCTTCCTGGGGATGCGCTTGGACCTGCAAGCCCTCACAGTGGCATTGACCTCAGGTGGTCACTGTCAGTGTGGGAGATGGATTGCACACCCAGTATCCCAGCTAGGTGCCCGTTCATCAATGGTGAGCCAGGAGGTCCATAATGAACTTATGTTGGTGTACAAGTCACCTGTTGTCTCTCTGGGCTCATCTCAGGGTGTTCCAGATGAAGGCAGCAGCTCTTCCACCTCTCTGCCAGTGACAGTGGTATCTGATGAGGCTGCAGTGACTGGGGAGATGCCAGCCGTGCCACTAGCTGCTCTCTCTCAGTTCGGGCCAGCACAGGCTCCATGGGCCAGAGGATACCCGCCAAGGTCATCAAGGCCAACAGGACAGCAGAGTGAGCAGGCTGTCTCCAATGCCAGTACCAGTGAGAGGGGAGCACCTAGATGTAGCACCTGCAAAGGTAAACAAAAATCATCTTAGGCACAACACAGGGTTATCACTGGTGGTTTTCTTTTGCACCCCTCCCCCTCCTGTTTCAGTTGTTTTTCAGTAGGTGTGCTACTCAACACCTTTTAATGGACTTTGATTTCTGTATGCAAGTTGACAATCATTAAATGTTTTAATTCTCAACAAGCCTCTGGGTGCTTCATTAGTTCTGCAGGTGAAAGGGAACCCATGATGCTATGAGTGACTTGTTTGTCATTGAGCTTTATTTACAAAGCACATAGTTAATGTTCCTGACCAGGCAAATGTTGCTCTCAGCTATTGAGTATGGAGTCTGCAGCCCTGGCATGTGTTGGATGTTCATCTTTGGTAGGCTAGATAAAGGAGCATTGGATCAAAGCCTCCCTGGGATCCCTACCACCCTGGGGGTTACCTGGGTCAGTGTCTATCCCCTCAGCATTCTCCTGAGCGTGCTCGTCCTCGGACTCACCACTGGACTCATCATCAACAGCCAGAGCATCTGCGTCTACATCTTCCTCCTCCACTGCGTCCCCTCTTTCCAGCGCCAGATTGTGGAGAGCGCAGCATGCAACCACTATCAGTGACATACGACCTGGGGTGTATTGGAGTGCGCCCCCTGAATAGTCCAGGCATCGGAAGCACATCTTGAGAAGACCGATGGTTCTCTCTACCACAGCCCTTGTGGAGGCGTGGCTCCTATTGTACCTCTGCTCGGCCTCTGTTCTTGGATGGAGGAGGGGTGTCATGTGCCACCTTTTGAGGGAATAGCCCTTGTCACCCAGCAGCCATCAGTCTAGCCGGGCTGGAGCACTGAAGAGCCTCGGCACCTGGGAGTGTCTGAGGATGTAGGCATCATGGGAGCTGCCTGGGTACCACGCACAGACTTTCAGAATCTGCATCCTGTGATCACACACTATCTGCACATTAATTGAGTGGAATCCCTTCCTGTTGAAGGTGGCTTCTGGCTCACCCCTGGCGCCTTGATGGCCACATGTGTGCAGTTGATTGCACCCTGGATGCGGGGGATGCCAGCAATTGCTGCAAAGTCTCTGGTTCACTCAGCCTGGCTGGAATCGTCCGAGCGGTAGTGAATGAAAGTCAATGCATGCCTGAACAGAGCGTCTGTCACTTGCTTGACACAGCTGATTTGGAGACTCCACAAAGATCACCCACCAATCCCTGGAAAGAGCTGGAGACAAAGAAGTTGAGGGCAACCATGACCTTCAGCGCCACTGGCATGGAGGGTCCACCCACACTGTTGGAGCTGATCTCAGGACCGATCATCTGACAGATGGAGGTCACTGTGTCCCTTGAGAGATGGGACCTCCTTCGGCACTGCACCTCAGACATATTGGGGTAACTGCATCACTGCCTGTAAACCCTGGCAGCAGGATAGTGATGTCTTCTGCAGCCCCTTCCACCTTGCACTTCCTGTTGACCCTGCGTCCCTTGTGTCTGCACCTGTCCTCCCACAGGTGGCTTCCCTGGAGGCTTAATAGGGACACCTAGTCTTCTCCCCCTTCTGGCCCTCTCTTCCTCAGAGGAGGAGGTGCCTCCAGTGGAGAGCACAATCCCCATCCCCAGGGTGAGCGAAGGCTGCCTAGTATCTGCAAGGCCCCAAGTGTTAAGATTCCTCCAGAGTCCTCAACTGAAGCCTGTTCTTTCCATCAAAGTAGCTCTGAAAAGAATTAGTTGTCCTGTTCACACAAGCAAGTAGCAATAAGTTTAAAATCTAAAGTAATAACAACTCACATTAGCGAGCCCACTCACCGCTCTTATCCCGCCCGTGGATGAGATTTTAAAAAATGCGGCCTACCTGCCTTCCCGTTGTGGCCATGCGACACACTGAAAACCACGCAGGCTGTGAAAGATTTCTGTCAATTACTGCCTCAAGGGTATTAACTGGCCCAGTTAATTAATGGCGGCGCGCCTCGGAACTCATAGCGCTCGCCCTCCGAAATATCATGATGGCGCGTAGTGACATCAGGATGCACATCCGACAACATCATGCATCATTTTAAGCTTCGGCATGTCAGGCCCTCCCCCTCACACTGACTGGAAGGTTCAGCCCTTAGAGATTTGTACAATGTCAAATTTAAATCTTTTTCTTCCATTCGATTTCCTTTTTTCTCCTTGTTTCTCTCTCTCTCTTAATCCAATATTTCTTTTCCTCTTTCATTTCCCTGCTTGTACCTGATTTGACTTTAATACACCTTCCTCTGTCATTCCTCCATAGCTTTCTCATTAGATAAGAAATTACACTTTTGGCCCTGTCATTCATTCATATCCCAGATTCCTCATTGCCCTCGCACCCAGTAAATTATAGGGCAAAACATTTTTAAGCTGAATGTTGCCGAAAAAATGGCACACACAAGATACCCCACATACTTCAGCAAGATTTGTTGTTCAATTATATTCCTTTTTCAGTAATAAATTTAGAATTTATTTTGGAAGTTTTGCTTGCGATTATTTCATTTCCATCAAATCAAGAAATAGGGATCTGACAGTGAGAGAAAGATTCCTTCACACATTAGCCAGGATTTTCCAGCCCCGCAGCGGATGGGACCTACCGTGGGCGAGGTGGTACCCCAGCCAGAAGTCCACTGATTTGCGACGGGGGGTGGGTACGGGAAATCCCGCCATTGTGTGTTGTAGTCATATACACAATGCTGAATTACATGTTCATGGTTTTGCTGTCCCTGGTGCACAGCGAAAATCTTCTCGCAATGTGTGGAGAATCAGATTTGGGCTAATCCCTTACATGTACTTTCCAGCAGATGAATGAAGAAATAAATGAAAGTACTTGCATTTTAGCACCTTTCACATTGGTAGGCTGTCCCAGTGTGCTTTACAGTCAATGAAGTACCTTTGAAATGTATCACTGCAATGCAGGCAAATGTGGCAGCCAATTTATGCACAGCAAGGTCTCATAAACGTCAGTGAGATAAACAACCCGATAACCTGTTTTATCAGAGAACTATTGGGGAACAGGAGAACTCCCATACTCTTCTTCAAATAGTGCCATGGCATATTTTACCTGAAAGAGCAGAAGGGACAATAGTTTAATGACTCATTCAAAAGATGGCTTCTTCAGCAGAAGAGCACTCGATCTCTCTGAAGTCCCACTTAGCTTATGCGCTCAGACCTCTGGAGTGGGAATTGAACACACAACCTTCTGACTTAGAGTACAACAGTGCTATAACTTGGACAAGACTGATACCAGCTAATAGGTAGGAACTTTATTATTATCATCAATAGAAACATGTTGCTGAAGCTTTTTGTCTCGCACTCATCAGGAGAAATGCTAGAATACCAAATTTCAAATGATCACAGCAATTTATATTACAGGGGAAAATAGTGATGAATGGTTGGCAAGTTGACTCTGATTGGCCAAGGCATTGCCATAGAGAAAACAATGGAGAACTATAAGTTCTCAAGCTCCCAGTAATTCAAAAAAGATGCAGGGCTTGAACATATTCCTTTTGCTTGCAGAGAATGGATCCCTGTGTGTGAATGTATGTTGCTTTTAAAAAGAATAAATGAATAAATGACTGATTTTCTTAAATTGGGGGTTGTCAGTATAGCTTTAGCGCACTCAGGATTGTTCAGCAGTAGATGTTTTGTTTTGGGTAAGTACAGGCTGGTTGAGTATGGTCTGTACTCTGCCTATTACAAACAACTGCAAGAACATGTTATTTGATCTGATCAGCCAATTGCTGGCATGGATGGTTTATGTACTTGGCATTGCACTGGCACTGAAATTCATACATGACATTGTTCAATTATGTGGTAAGTCTTTGAGGACTGACAGCAACACCCTGTTAGTGGAAAATACCACTCGCTTAGCCACTGCGTAGAAGCAGGGTAAAACGGCTTTCTTAACCAGTTGTTCAAACTTTTGAGATACTTTGCCTTTTCAGGGTAATTTGAAGCAGTCCAGACACTTTTCAGCTTCAAAAGTGGCAGCCTTTGGCCCATTTGTAAGTCTGTGTGATACACAGCGAACAGTGATCTGATCAGGATAGACATGGCCTTGCAGAATAGCTTGATGCACTCTTGCTGTATCAAGCTTGCAAGCTGAAAAAATCTGCAGGGAAATCACAGGTATGTTCAAGAGCTATAGAATGGTGATATTGTGGTACTTTAATTACCCAGTTATTATTTGGGATAGTGTTAAAGGGTAAGGAGGGGGAGGAACTTATGAAATGTGTGCATGAAAATTTCCTTGACCAGTGTGTTGTCAGTCCAAATAGAAAGGAGGCATTGCCAAATCTGATGTTGGGCATGAGGTGGTTCAAATGGACCAAGAGTCAGTGGGGATCATCGTATGATAAAGTTTAGACCAGTAATGCAGAAGATAAGCAACAGTACAAAATAGAAGGTTTAAATTGGAAGAGGCCTAATTTCATTACAGTGAGAAGGGATTTAGCCAAGGCAAAATGGAACCAAAGACTTACAGGAAAAACTGTAATAATGCAGTGATCTTTAAGGTGAAGATGATTCAGGCGCAGGCTAGGTATATTCCAAGAAGGGCAAAATGGAAGGGAACCAAAACCAGGGCCCCTTGGGTGACAAGGGAAGTAGAGAATATGATGAAACAAAAAAATTATGTCTGATATATGTCAGGTGTTCTTCAAGTGAGAACTAGGTCAAAAGCAATAATTTGAGAGGGGAACAGGAAAGGAAAATAAGATTGAAAAAGAGAAAGTTTGAGAATAAAACAGGAGTCAACATGAAAGGAAAACCAAAACTCTTCTCCTGGCAAGTAAATAGTAAATAGGTCATAAAAGGTGGATTGGGTCCCATTAGGAACAAATATATTCTTAGAACAGGAATTCCCAAAGTGTGGTCATGACAGTTGATCATTTGGGGTTGTGAGCTCTAAGGCAGCAACAGTGACTGTTGAGCGGAGGCTGTGGCCAGGACATGATTTTTTTTCCCCAAACGGTTTTTCAATGGGACAGCTTTTCACTGCCATGATTGATCGTTCTTTCAGTGCACAAATTGGCCATTCAGTTCAGCGCTCCAGTTGGCTATTTGAGGATTGTCTTGGAAGCACTGATAATGGACGAGATACTTTGCACGTGCGCTGTGGCGAATGACCGGACAGTCCTGGGATCAGCACCAAGACTGCATTACAATCAGATGCATGATTTTTAGTTCCAAGACCCCATCAGAGTCTTCAAAGCTATTGTGCGAAAGCCATTTGTTCTTGTTCAACAACTACTCATCAGCCCCCCTGTTGAACAATTCCCCCCATCCTGGCTCTCACTCTGGGGTTGCACCAATTTCCAAGCATTAAAATGGGATCACAGTATGAAAACATTTGAGTGGCACTGGCTGAGAGGCACAGGGGAAGGCAAGAATACTTAATGAGTATTTATATTGGTATTTACTAAGGAAGATGAAGCTGACAAAATATCAGTAGAAGCAGAGATGGTAGAGGTAATGTATGGGGTGAAAATTGAGAGGCAGCATGTACTGGAAAGGCTGGCTATGCCTGGAATGGATAAATCACCTGTCCAGATGGCTTGTATCCCAGTTTGTTAAAGGAAGTAGGTATGGGGATAGCAGAAAGGCTTACAATAAGCTTCCAATATTTCCTAGGTAAGGAGTACATGTGCTGTGCTGTAGATGCACTGTACTTGGATTTCCTGAAGGTATTTGATAAGATGCCACATCAAAGATTATTTCAGAAAATAAAAGCTCATGGTGTAGGGGGTAACATTAGGGCATGGATAGAGGAGTGGCTGGCTGGCGGAAAACAGAGAGTATGCATAAATGGTCTTTGTCTGATTGGCAAGATGTGATTAGTGGGGTCCCGCAGGGGCCTGTGCTGCAAGTTCAACTTTTTGCAATTTATGTCAATGGTTTAAATGAGGGGAAAAAAAAGACATGGTAGCTAAATTTGTAGATGACACAAAGGTAGGAAAGAATGTTGCGAAGAAAACATAAGTGGCTCCATCTTACCTATGTTAGGCAGGCTGGGCGGGAGTGGATGGGGGCAAGGGGGAGGGTGCGAAGCTGATTGCTGTCCACAATCGGCTGTGCGCCGCCATTTTACGTGGGCTGGCCAATTAGGGTCTGCTCAGCGTAATGTGCGGCCGGTAGCGCTCAGCGCTACTTGTGCGGGTGGCGGGGGGGAGGGAGAGTAGTAGCTGCCTCAGGGAGATTAAGTTGGTAATGAAAATTTTGAATAAATGACCTAAAAAAGTATTTAAACATGTCCCCTCATGTGACATTGTCACATGAGCTGGGACATGTTTGTGCATTTCACAAAATTTATTTAATTAGTTTATTAAACCTTCAGGAAACCTCATCCCGCCCATGGCTGAGGTTTCCTGAAAAACACGAAGGCTGCTTGCGCTCTTCACCTCCCCACCAACCCTAATGTTGGACTGGCAGCACTGTTAATAAGCTAAATTACTTTTCTAATGGCCTTAATAGGCCTTTGACAGTTTGGTCCAGCACGCAACCGCCAAATGCAATATCGAAATGACGCCCGACGCCATCTCGTATCATTTGACACATTGGCGTGTCGGGCCGGCCCCCGCACGCCGCCGGCAATATTTTGGGCAAAGAGTTTGCAGACGGATGTAGATAAGTTGAGAGAGTGGGCAAAAATCTGGCAGATGGGGTATAATGTGAGAACATGTGAAGTTGTTGACTTTGGCAGCAAGAATAAAAAAGAGCAGAGTATTACTTAAACGGTGAATGACTGCAGAATTCAGTGGTGCAGAAGGATCTAGGTGTTCTCGTGTATGAGTCACAAAATGTTAGTATGCAGGTACAGCATGTAATTGAAAAGGCTAATGAAATGCTATCCTTTATTCTGGGAGGAACTGAAAATAAAAGTAATAATGTTATGCTTCAGTTATACATAGCATTGGTGAGACCGCATCTCGAATACTGTGCGCAGTTTTGGTCTCCTTATTTAAGGATGGTAGTTAATGCATTGGAGGCAGTTCAGAGGAGATTTATTACATTGACACCTGAAATGAGTGGGTTGTTTTATAAGAATAGGCTGGACATGCTGGGCTTGATTCCACTGGATTTTAGAAGAGTGAGGGGTGACTTTTTTTGAAGTATACAAGATCCTGAATGGCCTTGACAAGGTGGGCATGGAAAGCATGTTTCCTCTTGTGGGTGAGTCCAGAACTAGGAGGCACTGTTTTAAAATTAGAGCTCACCCTTATAGGACAGACATGAGGAGAATTTTTTTTCTCCAAGAGGATTGTGCAACTTTGGAACTCTACCGTAGAAGGCAGTGGAAGTGGGATCACTGAATATTTTTAAGGCAGAGGTATATAGATTCTTGTTAGGCAAGGGAAGGCAAGGGAATCAAAGGATACCAGATATATTGTTTTGATACGGCAGATGATGTGTGCCAGAGAGATCAAATCCACGAGGGAAACTTGATCACGCGATCACAGCGGTTTTACAATTTCTATTTATTTTGAGATGCGTGCAATGAATTCAGAAGTAATAAGTCCACCATGACTTTAGAGGGTTTTAAAAAAACTAAAATTAGAATATTTTTTAACAAAAGAGAAGATTTCAAGCACATACATAGAACTACAAACTATTACCATAATAACTCCTAAACTCTTTAATTAACCTGACTTCCAGTTATACCCCCTTTAAGGCAACGGTCCAAAAACAGATTTTAGATTTTAAACAGATCCAGCAAATAAATACAATACCCTGGACAGTGGAATTAAAAATGGCTCTCTCCAGCTTTGTTTTCTGTAGACAGCAGGTTTATGAACAAATACTGGATGTTTCTTGGAGGCGACTTCACACACTTCTGTTAGATCTTACAATGCATTCCCCTGACATATAGTCTCACTCTCCATTATATGTTTCACCCTTTTTAATATGTAAATTCCATTGTTTCTATCTGCCTTTGGAACTTTACCTTTCTATTAATATAAATCTTTTCATGCTGCCAATATTCTCATTAACCTCTTTGAAATTCAAATCCCCCTTCATCCATCTAAAGATGCAAATTTCCTTTACACCTTATATGCTAAGACCCCAACCATGTTTTCTCATTAGCATATTAAAGACACTTCTATACCTTACTTCTTTTGATACCTTCAACTTGCAGTCTGCTTGGCTACAAAACGTAATTAAATCACACACACACACACACACACACACACACACACACACACACACACACACACACACACACACACACAACAATACTACCCCCCATAAACCTACTTTACAATACTTTCATGTCATAGATGGGAATGTAGAACTCGAACCACAAACAGATCACAATGGAATCAATGTGTGCCATCTACAAGATGCACTGCAGCAACTGGTAAAGCTTCACACACTTCTAAACCCTTCTAAACTTCTAAACAACACCTTCTAAACCCATGACCTCTACCACCTGAAAGGTAAGTGCAGCAGATGCATGAGAACACCACAGCCTGCAAGTTTCTCTTGAAGCTACACTTTACTGACTTTGATCTACATTGCACTTCCTTCACTGTCACTGGGTCAAAATTCTGGAATTTATTTCACAAAGGCACTGTGAGCCTATTTAAACTATATGGACTGCAGCAGTTCAAGAAGATAACTAACCAACATCTCAAGGGCAATTAGGAATGTGAAAAAATTACTGGCCTTGCCTGTGATGCTCACAGCCCAAGAATAAATAAAAACAACTCTACCCTTGTGCCTTTCTCTTTTCAGATATCCAAGAACTGGGATCTTGTCAGCTGGTCATTCAAAAGCTGCAGGTTAAAGAGCAAGAAATAGTGATGATGAAGAAGCACCATCACTTGCTCTGAAATTTGCAGCCATCAGCTCCGATAATGACACTGTTCATACTTTAGAGGATATCTTAGAGGTAGAATATGTATGTGGTAAGCCATGGGCATTCTGCAGCCAAGACAAGAGACAAGGGTAATGCAAGTGCCAGCATGAAAGAGAGCCACACATGAACTCTGCTGCACAGGGTTCAGATGAGCACTTTGATGGTTCAGTCTACAGAAGAAGTCTAATGAAATGTTTGGTGCATTGGCAAGCCTGCCAGAGAGCCTCTGTCCAATGTCAAGTGGTATAAAACCATGTTTTATATCCAAGTGACTTTATTTGCTGAATGGGCTGAAACCACAGGATGAATTTTAAAAAGACTGTCAACAGTATTCTTTTAAGTGGCCTAAACAGCAGTTATTAAAATAGCCAAACATTTACATTACTTCACCTTGAAAATCACAAAGTCACCAGAAAGGAGACTTCAAGTGGACCACCAAAATAATCAGCATAAATGAGTGTGAATGGCTCACCTCTTGAACTACTCATTGGCTAGACACAAAGGGCAGAATTTTACGCATCGCCAAGCGGGGGCAGGGCCCGCTCGCTGATACGTAAAATGACGTGCGGTGACATCGGAGGGAACTCCCGATGTCACCGCATCCCATTTAAATTTTCAGGAAGGCAGGATCGCAGCAAAATCAGCTGCGTGCCCGCCGACTTGTCAATGGCCAATTGAGGCTGTTGACAGGGTCAATTAATTAATTAAAAGACCTGCCCTTCCATTCGTAAGGTTGGCGGGCAGACCAGGAGCCCCAGCGCGAACTAGAAAAAACATGAAACCTCATCCACGGGCAGGATGAGGTTTCATGTAGTTTTAGAAAAATTTTAATAAAGGTTTTGTAAAAATTATGGACATGTCCCAACTCATGTGACATTGTCACATGAGAGCACATGTAAGGGAAATATTATTTTTCTATTTTATCTTTTTTACATTTAGAGCTGATCTCCCTGAGGCTGCACTTAGCCTCAGGCAGATGAGTGCGCTCTTTCGTGTGCATGCGTGAAAAAGCGCACTCTCAATTTTGGGATTCCCCTCCTGCCAGCACAGGGAGCGCACAGCGCTTCCATGCAGACGTCATGCTAGTTGGGCCTTAGTTGGCCCGCCCACATAAAATGGTGGCGCATCCACCCTTCAACTTACCCCCCAGAGGGGGGAAAATTCAGCCCAAGGTGTTTATTCAAGTGGGTGATCTATTAAACTCAATCATTTTAGACAGTGGACCCCAACTGAGAGAGGGATCTACTAACCATTTAATCTAATCACTGTAAAAAATAGACCCAGAATGAGGGTTCCCCAGCTTGCTATGAGCACATTTAGTAAGCGGCTAGTTTGTGACTGGAGGTCATGTGATAGCAAGCTAATTCTTTGGGCAGAATTTTTCCCTTGATGGGTGGGCGGGTCCGACCGACTCAGCAGCGGGCGAGCAGCTGATCGCCGTCGCCGAAACGGCCCTCGCCGCCATTTTAAGTGGGCAGGCCACTTAAGGCCCACCCAGCGTGTCGCCCGACGGGAAGCACTATGCAGTTCCTGTGCGGAGGGTGGGGGGGGGGAGTTCCCCAACTGCGAGAATGTGCTCTTTCGCGCATGTACGTGAAAGAACGCACATCTCCCTGAGGCAAAGTGCTGCCTCAGGTAGATCGCTGAAAGGCAGTCAAACATTAAAAATAGAACAATAAAAAATTCATTAACATATCCCCCTCATTTGAAAATGTCACACAAGATGGGACATGTTAATGAAGTACACAAAACCTTTATTAAACATTTTTAAATCCGATATCAAACCTCATCCCGCCACTGGATGAGGTTTGTAAAAAAAATCACTTACCCGTCTGCCTGTTGGGCCAGTGTGCTGATCCGAAGTTCACACGGGCCCCTCAAAATCCTGGTCGATTGGAGAGTTAATGGCCTTAACAAGGCCTTTAATTAATGGCGGGCCCGCGTCCCGCTGCATAGCGCCCGCTGACCGAAATATCGCGATGCTGCATGCTGACGTCGTGATGCGCATGCGACATTTTAAGCGCTGGCGTGCGGACTCCGCCACCTGCACTCCAGCCAGAAGATTCAGCCCTTTGTGTTAAAAAAGGCGCTGCTTTTCCTGAGTCAGAGTCAGATAAGCCATGAGTGGGAAACAACGGAAAGATAATTCGTGGTCCCACTCTCTCCCTCTCTCCAGCCATTCTGAAAATGCGTGCCCTGCCTGTAGTTGCCCAGCCAAACACAGTGGCCAGCGTCTTTAACACAAACCAAAAAGCTGCTGATTTCAGAGGGAAAGACATAGATCATCTGTCAAGACTTCAAATTGTCTCTGCGCAGAATCCAGGAAAAAAATCAATCAATTTATCCAACGCATCAGCCTATGGAATCCATTTATGATTGATTTTCTTTTGGACGTGTGTGTGTGTGTGTGTGTGTGTGTGTGTGTGTGTGTGTGTGTGTGTGTGTGTGTGTGTGTGTGTGTGTGTGTGTGTGTGTGTGCATGCGCGTGATTTAGAGAACATTTATTTTTTATCTATCGGGTGTTAAGGCCAATAAACACTGCTTTCTTTTCTTTTAAAACTTACAAGAAGACCCGTCTGTGTTTCTTTTACAGTCACAGCACTTAAACAGTTAAACACTCAATAAATTGACAAGCACATTCTTTCAAATAAAACGCCTGTTATGGTAAACAGAGAGCCTGAAAGAGAGGGGAGCCATTCTACCACTTCTCATTGGCTGTAACACAAGGAGCAGAATGTGGAACCTTCCTTTCCAGTATGGAAGCAGTGACTAACTCCATTAGCACACTTGGGAACCTTAACACGATGCAACAACTGATCACCAATGTCTCAGCCTCCATTCCAACACAAGTAGAAACCACCCAATGTCTAAGTGTTACAGTGGGAATTCAGACTTCTGCCATGCAAGGTGAACTCACTGCCATGCAAGTTCAGACCCCTGCTAACATGACTGTGGATACCAGTATTCAAAAGTGGTTGCGGTGTGTCATAGCAGTTTAGCAATCTGTCCTTCAACAGAATACGAGGATTGCTGAGGCACTTCCCCAGGGAATTGGCAGTGGCTCTGTGGAGCATGCTTCTGCAGTACTTTCAGAATGACAGCAATCATCCTCCCACCACTGCCACTGCCACTCCACCAATGTCCATGCTGTTGGTCTCGGTCAACCAGCCTGGACTGTTGGCATCCACACCAAGATGATGTTGCTTGTGGGTGACTGGCAAGGTCATTTACAGTTTCTTCCACTGAATATCAGCAGCCTTCCGCCAGAAATGCTGCAACCACTGGGATAGTACTGAATAGGAACACTAAGAGAGACAAAGACATGTGGAAGACGGCACCTAGGGAATACACGAGGATAATTAGTTGACACTTGTGTTTAATATGGTATGCTTTCATTTATAAATTTGGTTTGGAATGTTTATTTTGTGTTGACTTTTATTTTTGCATTGTAGCCAAGCAGATGCTATGGTGGTCAGTGACAGATGGAAGTTAAGGTATGGTGGATGGGGAATTGGGGTTGCATTGTTTATCAAGTTAGCCAGAAAGGGGTTGACTAGGTTGCCTCCTGCCTTCCTCTTCTCGTGCCTCTTTCTCGTTCACACTCCCCGCTTACTGCTTCTCTACTAATCACCATATAGCAAGTGGCAAGGACTGTGGCCTCATGACTGAGGTTGTGCAGCATACAACAAACCACCATGAATCTTGACATCTGCTCTGCTAAACGTTGCAAGTATTTTTCATAAAAATAAAGTATATTTATAAATGAGTGAGGTATTGAAGAGATATTACAGACCAAAAAATGATCAAGTTTAGCCAGAAGTTGGAGACTAAAAGGAAAATTTGCCTATAATGGCTCATCTACTTTATTTCTCAGCTTT
This sequence comes from Carcharodon carcharias, assembly GCF_017639515.1. Taxonomy (NCBI): domain Eukaryota; kingdom Metazoa; phylum Chordata; class Chondrichthyes; order Lamniformes; family Lamnidae; genus Carcharodon; species Carcharodon carcharias. The sequence goes on from NC_054475.1 coordinate 115,592,974, forward strand.
AACTGAAGCCTAGTTGACAAGTTGAATTTTTCAGCCTTACTGAGAATGCTTCCAAACTGGTACCAAAGTGCTTCAAGAAGGGAAGAAGGTGTTTCCATGATACCAACTCACTCGCTTCTTGGTGCCTACTGGGTTGATAATCTAATTTCTGTGTAAACCTGGGCAGCTGTAAACCTGGGCTACTTAGAAAAAGTTAATCTAAACTAAGAGATAAAAACAAAAAGATAAAAACAAAAAACTGCGGATGCTGGAAATCCAAAACAAAAACAGAATTACCTGGAAAAACTCAGCAGGTCTGGCAGCATTGGCGGAGAAGAAAAGAGTTGACGTTTCGAGTCCTCATGACCCTTCAACAGAACTAGGTGAATCTCGTCAGGACCTGGAAAAATTTATTAATTTTGCTTCCAATCTCCACCTTTCCATCATTTTCATGTGATCCATCTCTGACACTTCGCTTCCCTTCCTTGACCTTTCTGTCTCAATCTCTGGTGATAGACTGTCCACCAATATCCATTACAAGCCTACCGTCTCGCACAGCTACCTGGACTACAGCTCCTCACACCCCGCTTCCTGTAAGGACTCCATCCCATTCTTTCAGTTCCTTCGCCTCTGTCGCATCTGTTCTGATGATGCTACTTTCAAAAACAGTTCCCCTGACATGTCCTCCTTCTTCCTTAACTGAGGTTTTCCACCCACGGTCGTTGACAGGGCCCTCAACCGTGTCCAGCCCATCTCCCGCGCATCCGCCCTCACGCCTTCTCCTCCCTCCCAGAAGCATGATAGGGTCCCCCTTGTCCTCACTTATCACCCCACCAGCCTCTGCATTCAAAGGATCATCCTCCACCATTTCCGCCAACTCCAGCATGATGCCATCACCAAACACATCTTCCCTTCACCCCACCTGTCGGCATTCCGTAGGGATCGTTCCCTCCTGGACACTCTGGTCCACTCCTCCATCACCCCCTACTCCTCAACCCCCACCTATGGCACCTCCCCATGCCCACGCAAAAGATGTAAAACCTGCCCCTTCACTTCCCCTCTCCTCACCGTCCAAGGGCCCAAACACTCCTTTCAAGTGAAGCAGCATTTCACTTGCATTTCCCCCAACTTAGTCTACTGTATTCGTTGCTCCCAATGTGGTCTCCTCTACATTGGAGAGACCAAACGTAAACTGGGCGACCGCTTTGCAGAACACCTGCGATCTGTCCGCAAGAATGACCCAAACCTCCCTGTCGCTTGCCATTTTAACACTCCACCCTGCTCTCTTACCCACATGTCTGTCCTTGGCTTGCTGCATTGTTCCAGTGAAACCCAACGCAAACTGAAGGAACAATACCTCATCTTCCGACTAGGCACTTTACAGCCTTCCGGACTGAATATTGAATTCAACAACTTTAGGTCCTGAACTCCCTCCTCCATCCCCAACCCCTTTCTGTTTCTTCCCCCTTCCTTTTGTTTTTTCCAATAAATTATATAGATTTTTCTTTTCCCACCTATTTCCATTATTTTTAAATATTTTTAAATCTTTTATGTTCCCCCCCACCCCCACTAGAGCTATACCTTAATTCCCCAACCATCCATTCTTAATTAGCACATTCGTTTAGATGATATCACCAACTTCAACACATATGTGTTCTTTTGTTCTGTTGTCTGTGACATCTTTTGATGATCTGCTTCTATTACTGCTTGCTTGTCCCTACAACCACACCCCCCCCTCCACTTCTCTCCCCCCACCCAACCCCCCCCACCCCCCCCCCCCCACCCCACCCCCCCAACCCCCCACCCCCAAATACACACACACCTTAAACCAGCTTATATTTCACCCCTTCCTTGGATTCACCTAGTTCTGTTGAAGGGTCATGAGGACTCGAAACGTCAACTCTTTCCTTCTCCGCCAATGCTGCCAGACCTGCTGAGTTTTTCCAGGTAATTCTGTTTTTGTTTTTAATCTAAACTAAGTCTTTCATTAAGTCTGAGCTGCTGCCATCATAAACACTAATGAGGTCCACCAATAAACTTGTAGTTCTGCCAGCAACCTACTCATCCGACACCTCCTGATTCCATCACAGTCATTGTTCAAACACTTAGATCCTATATAAATGACTTTTGGCTCTTTTTAATATGGCTTTAAGGAGTATAGGAAAAAACATTGTTTAAAATCTGGCAACTACTAATTCAAAAACAAAATACTGCGGATGCTGTTCCCATGTGTGGTTACATACATAAAACTGCTATTTTAATTTTTGAACTTTCTTTTTCCATGGGCCAGAAAATCACAGCCAGATCTTTCCTTGCCTGAGTAGAATATGTTACAGGCATTTTTTTTTTGCTGCAGTTGTCTTCAACTGAAGGGAGAAACTACAACCATTCAGGATCTTCTTCTAACGTAGGTCTGTAAAATAACCCAAGGATGTTTGAAAGAGATGTGTTTTCAGTAACTGTTTACAGATCACACCTAAGATGCCAATGATGTTGGCTATAGTTTCATAGATGCCGGCACCTTCCCTGTTGCCCTGCTCAAGTGAGAATTACTCTTTGCCTGTAAGACCAGGCATTATGTTTGGCATGTTGTTCAATCACAGGTCACCTCACAATCAGGCCTGATTCTGGCCATTGCCCAAAATCCACACACAAGCACACAGTGATCAGGAGTGGGAGGCCTTCCTGGCTTGGAAGCTGAGAAATTGTGGCGACCCTTCCTCTACCCTCCATTACAACAGCGGATGAGATCAGTGAACTTGGCATAGATTGGGGATTGACCTGGACCTGCATGGTTTGTATGGTTCCGCAACACTCTAGGACATTTTTAATCAATTCACCACTTGACGTTGTTCTGAAAAATGTTTAAAAAAGAAAATTGTTTGCACATGTCTAAAGTAATATTTGGCATTGAGCTGCCCAGCTGCATCCAGGATACTTCCCCTTAATTATTCTCACAGCTGCAAATACAGAACCCAAGCTTTGTATCTGTGTCTCAGTACAACCAATCCTGCAAAAACATGCATTCTCTCTGGACTTTTTCAGCTGTAATGCTTAATAATGGGTAAATAACAAAACATGGGTTTTCTCTGGTAACAAATTGGAACCAAACATAAATGGGTTTAGAAAGAGACCGTGCCTTTATGACATCTAAAGTAGCTGCACTTATTTCACTCTATGGACTTATTTTCCCACTTGCAAGAGTGCATCTGCTGTGACCCCTGATTTTTCTCCTGAAGTGCTGGTGACGAAATCTATTTATCCATGGGCAAACGCTTTTTAACCCCAAGACTATATTCTTCAGTCTCCCATTAGTTCATAGGAACAAAAGAAAAGATAAGGCCAATAAGAACAAGAGATGGTGAAGTGAGAGGCTATAGGTCTTGGTCCATTCCCTGTTTGAAGAACAGAAACAATTTGATTCAAAAAAGTATAATTCCCAATTCCATTAGGTAGAAGTAGAAGAGTTTTTTTGGACTGTTTTTAAAATGAGGACTGGTGATTTACACTCACTTTCCATCAATGAATGTGAAGTTGAGCTTCAGGCCCAGAGCCAATTCATTTTTTTCTCCCCCCCCCCCCACCCCCCCCACCCCACGGCCAGTCTACCCTAGCTCTAACTACAACCACCCCCCACCACCCCACCACCACCCCAACCTCCAGATTTACAGTCCTACCTCTGAACTCACCATTTCTCTGACTCTAGCTTCATGTCTCCTTCCCTTTGACTGAGTGGAAGAGCCTTCAGCAACTGGAGCCTACTTTCTGAATTTTCCTCCCCAAAATGCCCTGCTTCTTCATGTTCTACTCCTTTAAAAAAAAAAGCTTAAATTCAGAAAGATCAACCTGGAAATTTCAATGTGACCCACAATCTGGTTTGATTGCATTAATTTCACTTTAGTTTTCAGAGCAGTTCCCAGACAAATAGGAAATTAAAACCAATAATAATTTGTTTTTAGTGCCTATGGTGAACCGTGTACAGGAGTACAAGGCAGAGATGATTCTCCTTGAATTGCAATCAAGGCAATCCTGCACATCTTGCACATGACATATAGGCCTGAGAACTGGGGTTGAAATGTTTTCAACCTATGCCCAGTGTCATAGCCCTAGATTCAAACAATACTCTGTGGGAGCGCAGCTCTCTGAAGGGAGTTTACAATAATCCTGAATAGTGCCAAAGTTTCCATTCACTGTAGATGGGAAAACCTAAGGCCTAGTTATTTTCTTTCCTTTATCTAGGGATTATCCATATAATTTGCAATAAATAAATGAGGAATCAGGACTTTGAGAAGGAGCGGGGTATGAGAGGAATATGAATTGAATGCTTTTGTTGAATGCAGTTACTCTGGGAAATTAACTGAAGTTCATAATTATTAAAGTTTTCATCAGCTTGAGGTTGCCCATGGTTAATGTTGGAATTTAGTGTAATATTATGGTTTTTCTGAGACTGGCAACTGTCTAAGGCTGAATCAGACTGTTCGCACCGTGGACTAGGGTTTTATGTGCAGCTCCGAGAAGCGGCCACCTGGACTGGAAGAGGGTGATGCTGGCGATGTCAGACTGATTCCCGATTGCACTGCTTTCTTGCACCAGCAGGCATGGAGGAACACAATTCCAGGGGTGGAGGTGGGCACTGAGGTGGTGGTCACAATGTAAGCTGATGCTGATGGATTTGCTGGTGCCATCTTTAAATGTCTTGCCAGCGTTGAAATACAACGTAAGCCTTCCCCTACTGGAGTCTTCTTTGAAGCTATCATTCTCTGAAGGCCCAGCCAACAATCCAGCCCTGCCAGTGGGGGAAGGCCAACAGGCCTGTTAGGCAAGCATTGGGATGGCCACAGGAAGGGGGCACTTGTTGGTATGGTGGGAGGAAGATCCCAGGTGGCACCACAGTTCAGTGACAACTCCCTGCATGTTCTCCTTCAGGTGACTCAGAAAAGGCTGGAGGTCCTCTTCCCCAGGTTCAGAAGGAGGAGACATCCCCGCTGAACAAAATAAGCCAGACTAAAGGTCATAGAGGAGGTCAGCAGCCACAGAATCACCTGAGAAACGCGGCTGCAATGTTGCAAGTGCATGAATGAGCTTCTCCGCTCCACCAAAGAGAGTGCCCTATACATCGGCTCCCTTTGGTGTTAATGAGTGGATAAGTGTGAGGGTGCAGCTGCTGGGGAGGGACAGCCCACCCAGCCAGTGGTAATGGAGTCAGGCTGCAGCAGCTCCTGTAAGAGGAATGGATACAGCTCAGTCAAAAGGCACTAGTCTGCCAGTCGTGACCTTGCTCTGTTACTCCAGCCTGGCTGAATGTTGGACGCATTGAGTGGCCCAAAATTGGATAGCTAGTGTGCCACCTGCTTAGGCATTGTGCCTGTTATTGTCCAGTAACTGACACTCAGCTTCCTTATTCCTGCAGAAAAAGTGAGCTCACAATGCCAAAAAATGGGCCTGGACCAGCTGCAGGATGCCATTCCTGGCTATCCTCACTCCCATGGAAGAGGCGGCTCTGGAGGTACTGACAGGGCAACATAGCAGCCGCTCCATCATCAACAGGGAGGCGGATTGCGGGAGCAAGAGGGTGACTAAAGGGTTGCTTCATGCCCAGGTAGAAGGGAGCCTGAGGTCAGCATGGGGAATGGAGTTCCCGTGTCCTGCCCTGTACAGACATAGATCTGAACACCAGCTGATTCTCGAGGTTTGGGCCCTTTGATCTTTCTGTTCTCTCACCCAGGTCAACCACAAGAATAGAGACCTGCCATCATTGGGGAGCAGCTCTCCACCTCTGAAGGAGAGGGGAATTCAGAGGGTGCAGTGATCCACCATCCACCAGTGCAGATAGCCTCACATTGGTGGGTATGTATTCGCACTTAGCTTTGGGATCACAACCTGGTGAGAACACTACACACGTACCTGACCAGCTGTTGGAGGCTGTAACAACTGAGACCATTGACACTTGGAGGAGTGTGGGACTCCAGGATGATGCTGAGCCCCAGGCTGATGATGTGCCTTTGGAGTGACAAATGGCAAGGTGGCAAATACTGGAAGTACAGCGCGAGGCACATAAAAATCTGGCAGAGATTCCAGAGGGTACATGCACCCTGGCTCGGAAAGTGAAGGAGTCTACCCAGGTCACGACTATGAGTCACTGAGCTATTTCTCTCCTACCTTCATGAGTGGCCTCCTCCATTGTGTGACTAGCGACTCATGGAGAGTCAGATTCAGCTGAGCAGTCAGTGGATGACAGAGGTGCAAGCAGACCTGCATCCCATCATCTTGACCATGAGCTCAACACAGCAGTGGTGAAGCAAGAGGGGAACAAAGTGCCGGGAGCCTCCCCTGCCAATTTGTCCATTTGAGGTTAGAAGGAATGTACAAGTATGCCTTATGAAGGAGGATGAGCAGCTGCTTTCCACATGTGGGTGCTCCTCTCAGGGCCCATGTGCTGTGGATGGCAGCTCCTCAGTCCATCTGCCAGTGACACCAGTGCTTCACGTTGCTGCAATGACAGAGGGGGGCCCTTCACCTGTGCAGGAGCTCCTCAGCATTCTGACACCCCTCCCACCCCCAGGCCTCAGGCAGCCAGAGGATGGCCCCAAGGTCAGCAGCCTGCCTTCACTGCAGCTGGTGGTAAAGAGGGAGAATCCCACATAGGAGCACTAGTAAAAGCATGAAGAAAGCACACTAGATGCACTTGAGCTTCAAGGGTGAATAGATAGTTAAGGAATTACTGCCTATGTCTGTTTATGTTGGTAATAAAGGTGTTTTTGTTGACATTTCCATCCATTAGAGGTGACCCTCTGGAAGTACAGGAGAATCCTGGCTCACCCCCAAGGGCTGTTTGGGAACGACCATAGCGTCTGTGGTTATTGTATTGACCATGCAGAAACACCAGGTGACACTGGACGCAGGATCCTGGGCTTTTAACTGAGATAAATGGAAACAGTGGAGAATGAAGGTGAGCCTTTATTTGACTGCAAGGATGATGTGAGAAGGGTCATCTGAATGGTTTATGAATGAGCGCCTCCTGAACCTACCTGATGCTGATGTTGTTGAGCTTTCCATGCGGCCTGTCATGCCTTTCTGGATGCTACGGCCTCTCAGCAGCTTCCTCATCATCCTCCTCATCTAAGGATGTGTTATGTTCTACCATATCCTCATTAGCCAGGAACCCTCTCCTCCACAGCACCAGGTTGTGCAAAACACAGCAGACCACCATGATACATGAGACCCGTACTGGGGCATAATGAAGTACTCCACCAGAATTATCCAGACAACTGAATCTTGTCTTCAGGAAACCTATGGTCCACTTGATGGTGGTTCAGGTTGCCGAGTGGCTGGTGTTGTATTTCTCCTTTGCTTCCATCATACAGTTCCTCACTGAGTTAGTAGCCATCTCTTTCATAGGAAGACCTTGTCCCCAAGAACCCAACCATGAAGTCATGAAGGCCAATGCCTAAGTTGTCAAGGCTGCTTCCAGGGTACAAGACATACCTGCAACATATATTGGTGGTGGTGACAGACTTGTTGCATGCTGATGGAATGGGATTCCTTCCAGTTAATGAAGGTGCAGTCTGGCTTATGAGAAGCTTGAATACCACATGCATGCAATCTATCACACCTTGTACTTGAGGGTAGGCAGTAATGTCCCTGAAGCCAATGAATCTCTCAGACTGATTATCCAGATCAATGTGATAATGTATGTATTGCCTAGCCCTTGTATAGAGAGCATCAGTCACCATCTTGACATAATGATGTGCCACTGACTGGAAGGTGCCACAAATGAATCCAGTGCCCCTGGAATGAAACTGAAGCATAGAAATTAAGGGCCCTGGTGACATTCATTGGCACTGGCATTGTGTGACCACCAACATCAATGGAGTTTGGCTCCATCATATGCCAATTAGGTCTATTATAGCCTCTTGGGAGAGGCACAGTCTTCAGCGATATCTGCTTTGATATCTGGAGGTAGCTCATCCTCTATCTGTATACCCTTGTTACAGGGTAGCTTCTTCTTCGTACAGGTCCCTGCTTGTAGTTTCCTCTGCAGCCTTCTCTCACTTCCCCAGTCCAAGGCTGCTTCTGCAGGCCACCATGTGGTTGCTGCTGTGCCAATTGCTGTGGTACAGCTCCTTTGATTCCCTGCCTTGCTGGAGGACCCACCTCCTTGGTGGATGATGCCTATGTCAAGTGGGCATTCCCAGCCTTTAGGGCCACTCTTCCATATGCTACCTCCAAACACCCCACCACAGCCCTCTCAGCCCCATTTCAATGCCCCCAAGCGCCAGAGTCAGATGGCATTCTGAAGACTCAATCCCAAAGCCCTGGTTCCTGAAATCCCCCTCTTCACTGTAAAATTCTATGTCCTCAGTTCCCAAGCCTTCCTGTGAAACAACTCTGTCTCATGATGACTGTCAAATTCAGCAGTGACCAACACATTTCCTTGACATCCTGATACACCTGCCAGGGTTCTGAAGTCCTGTGGCCCCCTTGCTTTGAGCAAAATTGGAATGGACCTGTAAAATCCCGGTAAATTGCCACTTTAAGAGCCTTAAATGCCTTGTTTTCAAATCTGCGCACTGTTTTGACTGGACATGCTGTCTACCCCTCAAAAAATATTATCTGGCGTGATGATGTCGGAACTCCACTCCAAAGCCACCCACTGCAATTTTATCCACCTCCCCCCAAGCAATCCGCAAAGGGGCCAGAAAATCCTGACCTTGGTGTCAGCTTTGAACACAAGATTTTAGCTTCTGACTATATATCCATGCTATCACTGGGACTGTCAATTTCCACCAATATAACATTTCCAACTCCACTCCTCCCTCAGTCTATTTGCTGTTGAAACATTCATCCATGCCTTTTTACCTTTAGATTTGATTATTCAATACATTCCTGGCCAGCCTCCCAGTATCTACCCTCTGTAAACTTAAGGTAATCCAAATCTCTGCTGCGCGTGTTGTAATTCATATTAAGTCTTATTCACACAGCTGATGTACATTGGCTCCCATTTAAGCAACATCTCAATATTAATGTTCTCATTTTCCTTCCCAAATTCCTTCATGGTTTTGTCCCTCTCTATCTCTAGAGCCTCTTTCAGTCTACCGCTAGTTTCCCAGATATCTTCATTCCTACAATTTGGACCTCTTGCATATCACAGACTTTAATTGCTCCACTATTTGGTGGCTCTGCCTTCAGTTGCAAAGGCCATAAGAATTGGAATTTTTTTTCCTAAACCTCTCTTTTCTCCTTTAAAGCACTCCTCAAACCTAACTCGTTCATAAAACTATTGGTCATTGCCTTACTATCTCCTTATATGGCTCAGTAGGTGGCTGGTTAGCTCAGTTAGCTAGATGGCTAGCTTGTGGTTCAGAATAACGCCAATAGTATGGGTTTGATTCCTGTTCTAGTTGAGGCAGATGTGGGACCTGCCTCCTTGCTCTGCCACTGAGTGTGGAAGGCAATGTCATGTGATGTTCTGTTAAGGGTCCAACGGGTAAGCCCTAAGCGCAGGCAATCCTAGAGGTGGGGCTTCCTGCTGAGAGCCCCGATTGAGTGTGTAGCACCTAAAAAGTTCTCTGTAATAAAGTTTAGCTGTTTCTTGTTGAAACCTGTCCGCTCTATCGAGTCATTACATTTGGTGACAAGGGTAAAATTAGCCCCAACATTGCACCTTGTCTTGTTACTGTGAGTACATCAAGTTTTAAGAAGAAAATGATTGCTCACCAGCCAGACCACTCTTCAGCAAAATCAATCCATATGATAGGACCATTGAGGACTGGAGCCAGTGTGTAGAATACCTCGGATTTTATTTCATGGAGAATGAAATTACCGCAGAGCAAAAGCAGAAAGTCATTCCCTTGGGTGTATGTGGCAGTAAAATAGGCAACCTCATTCACAACCTGACTGTCCTGAGTGCGCCCAATTCTCAGCCCTATAATGAATTAGTGGACCTCGTGAAAACACATCTCCAGCCGAAGCCATCCTTAATAATATAGTGTTTTAAATTTAATTCCAGAGTTAGGGCTCTGGGAGACTCCATCGCAGCCTATGTAGCGAACCTCAAGCAGTTACAGAGCACTGCGACTTTGGGGAACATTAAATTATGCGTTGCAAGACCGATTAGTTTGTGGAGTTAAGAATGACACAATACAGCGCTGTTTACTCACAGATGTCGACGTCAACTTTAAGCGCTCCCTAGAAATCTCTCTCACAATGGAAAGTGCTGTGAAAGACTCACAGGCTTTGCAACACAAAGAACATGGCATCGTACTTCATGTTGGGCGGGAATATGCTGGTGGGAAAGCACACTTCCAGGTACCTTAATGAAGGTAGATATCCAATAAACCTGGAGCGGACATCCAGTAAATCAAGGACATACACGGGAGAATCCATTCAGGTAAAGAGGATTGCCAAAGCACCAGTTTCTTACAATAGACAGCCTAGCTACCTGTAATAATTGTGAAAGGAGAAGGATCCAGTCTTTAAGGCCAAGACTGGCTACAGAAGATCAAACTCAGCCGGTCTGAGATATTTCACCTCAAATCTGATGGAGTTCCAGAATGTCTAAGAAAATAAAACATGTTTTATCGGGATGAACTAGCGAAGTTAAAAGGCATACAGGCTGAGGTACATGTGGAGCTACAGGCGACACCTCGCTTCTTTAAGGCAAGACCTGTGTCTTACACATTGAAAGGCAAGGTTGATGAGGAGCTGTGCCAGTTAGAAAAGCTGGGCATTATCCAACCTGTTCAATTCTCAGAATGGGCTGCGCCCATAGTTCCAGTGGTTAAACCCAAGCATATGTATCTGTGACTATAAATTGAATGTAAATAAGGCAGCCAAACTAAACAAGTACCCTATCCCAAGGATGGATGACTTATATGCCAAACTGGCAGAAGGCAAGTCCTGTACAAAATTGGATATTAGCCATGCTTCCCAGCAACCAGAGCTGGTTAGCACATTGAGGAAGTACGTAACCATTAACCACAGAAGGGTATCTATCAGTACATCAATCTACCCTTCGGTATCTCATTGGCGTGTGCTATCCTCCAGAGAACAATGGAGAGCCTTTTGTGAGGACTCCCACAAGTAATTGCATATCCAGATGATGACCTCATCACAGGGTTAATCAAGACAGAACACTTTACCTGGAGGAGATGCAAAAAAAGATAACTGAGAAAGAACCACTGTTGGCTTTGGGGGCCACAACAGGAAGAAGCCTTCATGAAAGCAAAGGAATTGTTGCATTCGTTGTGTCTATTGGTACACTACGACCCATCAAAGAGCTGATATTAACATGTGATGCCTCTCCCAATGGGGTGGGAGCTGTGTTATCCCATAAAATGGAAAATAGGTCTGAAAGGCCCATTGGCTTTGTCTCAAGAAGCCTCTCCACAGCCAAGAAAGGAAAGCTAGGAAAGGAAGGTTTATCGATGGTATTCAGAGTGCAGAAATTCCACCAGTACCTGCATGCTTGCCATTTCACTATTGTGTCAGATCATAAACCATTAATGGGTTTATTCAACGAGGACAAGGCCATCCCACCAATAGCTTCAGCAAGGATACAACAATGGCCCCTGACATTATCTGCATATGAGTATACTTTTATGTACCGTCCTGGCCTACACATTGTAAATGCAGATACACTCAGTTGTCTCATGTTGCCAGACAGTATTGTGCATACTCTTGTTCTGCAGGAATAAGTGCTGCTATTGAGTTTCTTAGATCCTTGGTCTGTGTGTGCAAAACAATTGGAAATTGGACAATCAGGGATCCAGCTTTATCGAAAGTCAGAGACTTTGGGCGGAATTTTCCTAATTTGCACAAAGTGCCTTAGTGGGCAGGTAAAAGAGCATGCTGCTCACTGGTGGCAATGGCGGGTTTTCACACTGTATCATTCCAAAACCGCCTCATTATTTATGAACTCCAGGAAACACGCTGTTTCTATGGCAGGTGGGCTCCTCATTCACCCACCTGCCATCACCTCTCTGTTGCATCACGTCGTGCACCATGTTTCAATGCCAGCTGCAAGCACAGCACTCATTGTTTCCAGTTCACCACTGCTGTCCGGGTGACATGGCCCTCAAAGGCAAGAAGACTGCAGCCCTTGGGTTTAATGACGGGTCCCTTGAGCGACTGTTGAATGTCGTGGAGGCCTGCAGTGATGTCCTGTACCCCTGCTCTGGCCGCAGGATGGGCAGCAATGGGGCCAATCAGGCTTGGGAGGAGGTGGCAGCGGTGGTCAGCACTTCAGAATGATCGCCTCCATTCTGCCAGGGTAAGTCACTCTTTTCATCACTCTCAGTGCACTCACTCAAACGCAGCACACACCCACTGGGTCTTCACTCACTGCCAGCTCAAGGGACATCACCATTCACTCTCTCACACTCACCGTCATTGTCCTCATCCCGTCCATGGGATGACTCACCACCCGCACAGGCCAGGCACATTTGTCATCTGGCTCAGCAGGCTACCTGCTTACACTTTCTCCATCTCTAACCATGCAGGACAAGCTGGCACATAACAGCAGGGAAAGGTCGCAGAGGTGGCGGAATGCCCAAAATCAAGGTCCTCAAACACTTTGGAAACAGAGCCATCCAGCTGGCTGGCAAGGATCTGGACTGGTCCTGTGCTGATGGTGAGGTCGGCAGTGCTCTACCAAGTGAGTATCCATCAGACAACCATGCTGTGAATGATGTGTCCTCTTTCGCAGGCCACTGCCATGCACTAATTATCTCTCCTTGCTTCTGCAGGCACAAGATGAAACCTCTGAAGAGGAATCTGGAGGCACCCTCCTTTAAGTCCCGTCACAGCGCTCACCCAAACCCTCCACTGGTGCAGAGACACACATCTCGGTGGGACCCATCTTCAGAATAGCCCTGGGATCACAATCTGGTGAGAACATCGCACTGTCTGATCCACAGCAGGGGACAGCTGGGACTTCCCAGGTGTCCAGCACTTGAAGGACTGTGGAGGCCAGAAATTTGCTGAGTCTTGATTCAGATGACAGATCCCTGGACTGGGTCATATCACAGTTGCTGGAGCTGCAAAGGCAAGCTCCGAAACATCAGGAAGGGATGTCCATTGCACTCCTCAGATTGCAAGGCACGATGGAGGAGTCCGTCCACCTTCAGTCTGAGGTGATAGTGCCAGCATGCCAATGCCCCGAGGTTAACACTGGTAGGATGGGGGCTGCCATGGAGACCTTGGTCCAGGCCGTCACTCCTGCACTGCTGCATGGACTGAACTCCATTGCTGATGCCATAGTTGGCCTCCAACAGTGTGTATGCGAGATAGGTGCCGGGCAGCTCGATCTCACTCTAGCTACCCCTGCTCCTCAAGAGGTCGCTCTGTGGCCCCCGGGCACCATAGCGAGGAGGATCCATAGGTGCACATTCCGGGCCCATCCATCCAGATGATCCTGAGTCTGTCCAGTCAATCCGACTCCCCTCTCCCCGTGACCTCAGCAGCCCTACCTCCACAGACCAAGGAGTGTGCCACTGCTACACAGCAAGACCCTGAAAGCAGGCCACGACTCTCCAAGTCTTGACCCTTGTATATAAAAGTGACTGACACCCGCCAAGGTCATCACAGACTGTGCGTTGCAGTCAGCAGACTGCCTCCACCTCCGCTGTAGATGTTCGGCAAGCACCAAGACATAACAGCAGGATTAGGAAAGTTAAGGAGAATTAGTTGCACAGCCTGGGCACGGGTGTCAATCACTTGTATGTACTGTTCACTATTGTCAATGAACTTCCAAGAATACCTCCCTGCCTATGGCTCCTTGTTCTGATGAGCTGTGTTCTTGTCACTCAGATGTGAAACCTTTCAGCACAAGATAAAGGCAGATGTTTCAGTCCATGCCTCTTCCCTGTGCTCTGTGCAGCCTTCAGACCACAGTGATTGTCCAGCCTCACACTCCCTGGAAACATTACTGATGCCTGCACCTTGGCGGTGCTGATAATTGCTGCCAGAATGAAGTGGCCAGGCACCACTCTCTGTGTGCTGTCAGCATTTTTAAGGTGGGATTGGCCCCCATCCCTTCAGCATCTGTGACCACTGATTCTGTGCTCTAGCTCCTGAAGGATTCAGGTGCTGAAGGTGGACAAAGCATCAGATGCTTCTAAAGTTTTATGGCTGTGTCTCTGTGATATGACCCTGATAACGGAACGCAAGTGAGCTGCCCTCGACTAGACAGGAGTCAGACATTCTCAGAGGCTGTGTGAAGATTTATGGAGTGTCCTCAATGTATGTCGTAATCATCCTCCTGCAATTGAGCAACTATTAGGGCCTCCCTGTTGAAGCGCCAGGTGTAAAGGGCGCAGCAGATGACGATGATGCATGACACCCTCTGTGGACGGTATTGCAGGGCTCCACCAGACCAGTCCAGGCACCGGAATCTCTTCTTCAGCATCCCGATTGTCCCGTCCATCAAGATGCGAGCTGCAGCATGAGCCTCATTATACCGCCACTCTGCTGCAATCTGAGGCTGCTGCATGGGTGTCATCAGCCACGGCCACTGTGGGTAGCCCTTGTCCCCGAGTAGCCACCCCTGCAGCTTCTGTGGTGCCAAATCCTGCAGCAACTGGCAGATGTGAGCAACAGTATCCTAGACGTTCACAGTCTTCAGCGACACTGGTTCTTGGTCATCTGCAGGAATGAAAGGCGGTGTCTATAGACGCTGCGTGTTGCTAGGCGCCACCCTGCGATGGCTCGGTGTGGCTCTAGGGCGATGTGTGCGGGAGCCCCAGCTGCCCCTTCTTCCTGAGGTTGCTGCTCCTGCCTCTGCGCAGCCAGGAGCCTCAGTCGCTCCCTCCTCCATTGCCTTTGTGCTCTGTAGGCCATCAGACACACAGTTAGTTCACAAGGCTCCATGATCCTGATGTACTCTTGCAGGATGAAAGAGAAAGAGACACGTGATTAGCATGGGTGTACTAAGAACCTGAACTGGTTAGGTGTGACGGCCCATCTCCGGCCCTGGAGAGTGCTGCCCACCACTTGGATGGCCAGAGATTAATGCGCTGCATGGCTGCCCTGTTAGCTTAAACCATGGGGTACAAAAACAGAATTACCTGGAAAAACTCAGCAAGTCTGGCAGCATCGGCAGAGAAGAAAAGAGTTGACGTTTCGAGTCCTCATGACCCTTCAACATCTGTTTTTGTTTTGGATTTCCAGCATCCGCAGTTTTTTGTTTTCAAACCATGGGGTAGGCTGGTTCAAACTGGGATGCTGAAATTGCAAGAGGCTGTGAGCTCCTCCAGCAGCGATTGCTACATGGACAACTTAAGCCAGAGGAGAGGGGCAGGGTGTGGAGGGGTGGAGGGGGGGGCTTGGACAACTTTAGTCAGCGTAGAGGGACGGGGTGTGGAGGGGTGGAGGGGGGGGTGGAGAATTTGGTGGTACTTTGATGCCTCTGCATTGCTTGAGCGGGCAGATAAGCTAGGAGCCCGATTCCCATCATATCAATGTGGCTTCACCTGAACTGTCACAGTTGCAGAGGAATGGTCACTTTCTACAGGTTTCCCAAATGCGTGGCCACTTCCTTCGCCCACCCTATGTGCCCACACCGAATGCTTGTGCGCTATATTCAATGGCCGGGCTGCCCTTGCACCACCACCCCCCCCCCCCCCCCCCCCACCGCCCCCACCACCCAACCCCTTCACAGGTTGCCTCAACGGCAGGACTGCCCTTAACCATCCCCCACAAGTCACCTCAACAGCAGGGCTGCACTTGCCCTCTGACTCTGCCACCAGCTGCCTCAGAGATAAGGCTGCACTTGCCCCACCTGACCCCCCTCTCCCTCAAAAGTCACTTCCGAGGCAGGGTGGCATTTAACCCCGACCCCCTGGCACCCCTGAAGCCTGCAAAGCAACAGGCGACCTTGCGAGCTCTGCAAATGTTGCTGTGCACTCGCTTCCATTCATCCAAAATACAGGCCGCCAAGTGCACGTTGCCTGTACTGTTGGCATGTTTTCCCACTGACATGGACGGATGATCCAGTGGGGGTGCAATAGCCTAGCAGGATGGCCTGATAATGATATGCTGATGTATTACAATGAGGTTCCCGACGACCAATGGCAAGAAAAGCGGCCCACCATTGGTGGGCTGAGCGGACTATCGGGACCTGCCTTCCCTCTGTCATGAAACCGATCGCGCCATATTGTCCGCTCACACCACCTATCACACCTGCTGCCAGCAGGCACAGAAAATTCCTCCCTTTGCCTTAACGGGATGGAAAAACTTGTCTGTATCTGAAGAATTGAGACCATTCCACGTCAGACAAAAGGAAATGAGCTGCCAAAGCAATGTTTTGTCACGGAGGTCAAGAGTGTTGGTCCCACCACAAGGCAGAGAGCCGCTCTTGACAGAACTCCATAGTTCCCATCCGGATATATCAAAAATGAAAATGCTTGCGCGAAGGTATTTATGGTGGCCAGGCATTGATGGAGATATTGAAAACTTGATGAAGCACTATCTCCACTGTCAGCAACAACAGAAGTTGCCTGTTCCAGCTCCCCTGCAACCGTGGGAGTGGCCTGGTCGACCCTGGGTTCGACTCCATATCGATTATGTCAGACCATTCTTGGGTACCATGTTCTTGATAATTGTAGATGCACATTCCAAATGGATGGATGTATATCAAATCAAGTTGCCAATGTCAAACGCAACTATCAAGAAGCTACGTCACAGTTTAAGCATACATGGCCTGCCTGAAATTGTCCTTTCTGATAATGGCACTGCTTTTGCCCATTCAAAGCTTCAGAAATTTATGGATCTGAATGGAATCCAATGTATTAAAACAGCTCCTTACCATCCCTCATTGAATGGCCTAGCCAAGAGGGCTGTAAAACACTTAAGTCGGGTATGGAAAAGCTTTCAGAAGGCACTATGAAATCTTGACTTTACCGCTTTCTTTTCAGTTATTGTACAATACCACATTCGACTACGGACTCAAAACCGTCTGAATTATTGATGAAACACTGTCTAAGTACACGATTACACCTGGTGTTTCCACATTTTAGAGGGGAAGGCAGAGTGGAATCATAGGCCAGGATTTTCCCGTCGGCGATTTGGGGGCGGGGCCCACTCACCGACGGGAAAATGACGCGGTATGAAGTTGGGAGGAATCCCCGACGTCATCCTGGTCCATTTACATTTTTAGGAAGGTGGGTGGACAGCGAAATCAGCTGTTCGCCCGCCGACCTGTCAATGGCTAATTGAGGCCATTGACAGGATCATTAAGCTCATTGAAAGACCTGCCCGTCCAAACTTAAGGTTGGTGGGCAGGCTAGGAGCCCCAGCAGACTTCTGAAAAAAGATAAAGGCCAAAATTTGACCTTGATGGGCGGGCGGGCCCCACCGGCTCGACAGCGGGTGGGTAACCAAACTCCGCCGCCGAAATGAGGCCGGCCACCATTTTGAGTGGGCGGGCTAATTAAGGCCCGCCCAACGTCCTGCCCAACAGGAAGTGTGCAGGGAGTGGAGGGATTTCCCATCTGTCAAAGTGTGCTCTTTTGTACATGCACACAAAAGAGCGCACTGCTCCCTGAGACTAAGTGCTGTCTCAGGGAGAGCGCTGAATGTTTAAAAAACTTTAAAAATAGAGAAAGAAAAACATTATTAACATGTCCCCCTCATGTGACACTGTCACATGAGATAGGACATGTTAATAAATATGAGTAAAACTTTAATAAACTTTTAAAAAACTGAGATGAAACCTCATCCTGTTGAAGTTAATAAACCTTTAATTAACAAACAATTACTTTATCTGTGAATCTTTGTGCTGTCGATAAAAAGTATTCTTTAATTCCTCATAGTCCTTTTAATATAAATTAAGTCATGAATAAAAAAACAAATAATATTGATGCAGCTTTGACAATTCACAGATCTGTAGGCATCAACTAGTAAAAAAAAAGCATCACTTTGAGCTAAATTTTTGATGCTAAATAAAGAGGCTTTTTTTAGTACCTTTTCTCCATTTGGATTACAGATCATTACTGATTTACACCATTTCTACTATGCTAAAACTTGGGACATGAATTAATAGAATCACTTTTGTTTTTCTATGCTGGGAAAGGCTAGTGCTTTAAAATGAATATTCTTTCCCTTTTTAATTTCAAGTATTCAATTAGAGCCTCATCATTTTGAAATTGGGTCCTACAATTTGTATTGATATGTTAGGTATCTGAAGCTAAGAATTAAGCTGTTGAACTGCCCATTTGATCAGGATGAAATGATCACTCCTGCTAACTAAATTACTTTTAGACTATACAACTGAACAGGTTCCTAGATTGGACTTCTACAATGGATGCACACAACTAGGAGTGGGCTGAATTAGACAGTCTCATCCAAAATCACTTTCACATCTACCTTTTCATTGTGGTTAAGACTCAGCAAGTTTTGGATAACCACACAGATCTGGCAAGACATATGTTTCCATGTTCATATTCTGCAAAGTCTATTTGCCAGCTCTCCTTCATGGGGAAAATTGCAACTTCTAAAGTTTGGAGGTGACATTTTGATCTTTTATATCTCTCCTCCTCATTGGGAGATGACTTAAGTCAATCATTCGCTTACTAGACAATGTTGCCTCAAAGGTTGTGACATTTTTACATATTTATAGATATGCCATTTCTTTTTCATATCCACAACCGTGAATTGGGTCATGCAGTGTCCAAAGTCATATTGTTTGTTGATAGGTTTGGCTGATGAGGCTGGATTGATTTCACAGCTATATGTTTTTTCTCTTTTTTGTCTTTTATACTTCATCCTGGGCAGAATTTTACATCCCGTGGGTGGGCGCATGCCTGACCCGATCAGACATAAAAAGTGTGTGGTGATGTTGGGTAAGCGTCCTGATGTCATCGCACACTTGCGCGATATTTTGGTCTGTGGGCACACGCAAGAGTCGGCAGTGTGCCCACCGACAATTAAGAGGCCTATTAATAAGGCCATTACTTTATTAATTAAATGCCATTTTTTGCTGCCTGTCCAACGTTACGGTTGGCGGGTGGGCGAATCGGCCAAGAGGCCTTTGCATTTTTGAGGGAACCTCAAATGAGTTTTGCAATATTAATTTAAAAATACAATAAAATGTTTTGCATAATTTTATTATCTATATGTGCATGTGAGTGAGTCCTATGTGGGAACATTTTTTTCAGAATTTCAAAATCTTTATTTTTGATTTTAAAATTCCTCAGCTCCCTGAGGCAGCTCCCTGCCTTCATGGAGCTTTAATTACATGCTGCCCCGTGCTTGCACAGACTTCAGCACTCACCTTCCTCCCGCTCCCCCCAACCCCGCCCCCTGGCAGCACTGAGTTTCTCAGCATGCGCTTCACGATGGCTGGCTGTTAATTGGCGAGCCAGCGTGAAATCACGGTTAGGGGCCAATCGCAGGCAGCAGACCGTTTCCCAGCCACTCTCGGGTCCACCCATCACTCCTGCCCAATGACCCGAAAATCCTGCCTCTAACTATTTCCAGTTCTGTCAAAAGGTCAACAACCTGACACATGAACTCGATTTCTCCCTCCACAGATACTGCTTGACCTGCTGAGCATCAGCATTTTCAGTATTTATTTCAGATTTCCAACATCTGCAGTATTTTCTTTTTGTTATGTTAACAGAGGAAGTTAAGGATTATATAAGATTAAAAGAAAATGCTTCTAAAGTTACCAGAAATAGTAGTAAGCCTGAGTATTGGGAGCATTTTAGAACACAACAAAGGAGGACCAAGAAACTGATAAAGAAAGGGAAAGTAGAATATGAATATAAACTAGCAAAAAACATGAAAATAGATTATAAAAGTTCTTTGAAGGAGTCACATGTGCTGTGGGTAAAGGGGAACTGGTGGATGTATTGTACTTAGATATCTAGAAGGCATTTGATGAAGTGCCAGATCAAAGTTTATTGCAGAAAATAAAAGCTCATAATGTAGGGGGTGATATTTGAAATGGATAAAAGCTAGCTAACAGAAAGCAGAGAGTTGGAATAAATGGGTCTTTTTCTGGTTGGCAGGATGTGATGAGTGGTGCACCACAGGGATCAGTGCTGGGGCCTCAACTTTTTACAATTTATATTAATGAGTTGGATGAAGAGACCAAAGGAATGGTGGCTAAGTTTGCTGATGACACAAAGATAGGTAGGAAAGTGACTTGTGAAGAGGTTATAAGAAGGCTGCAAAGTGACATAGATAGGTTAAGTGAGTGGGCAAAGATCTTGCAAATGGAATATAATGTGAGCAAATGTGAAATAGTTCATTTTGACAGGAAGAATAAAAAGGAAGATTATTATCTAAATGGTGGGAGATTGCAGAGCTCTGAGATTCAGAGGAATCTGGGTGTCCTAGTGCATGAATCACAAAAGGTTAGTGTGCAGGTATAGCAGGTAATTAGGGAAACTAATAGAATGTTATCATTTATTATGAAGGTAATTGATTACAAAAGTAGGGAGGCTATGCTTCAGTTATACAGGGAACTAGTGAGACATCTGGAGCACTGTGTACAGTACTGGTCTCCTTATTTAAAGAGTAACTGCATTAGAAGCAGTTCAGAGAAGGTTTACTAGACTAATACCAGGAATGGGCAGGTTGTCTTATGACGAAGGGCTGGACAGGTTAGGCTTGTATCCACTGGAATTAGAAGAATAAGAGGCAACTTAATTGCAACCTTTAAGATCCTGAGGGGTCTTGACAGGGTGGATGTGAAGAGGATATTTCCTCTTGTGGGAGAATCTAGAACTAGGGGTCACTGTTTAAAAATAAGAGATTGCTCATTTAAGACAGAGATGAGGAGAATTTTTTTCTCTCAGAGCATTGTGAGCCTTTGGAACTCTCTTCCTCAAAAGGCGGTGGAAGCAGAGTCTTTGAATATTTTTAAGGCAGAGCTAGGTAGATTCTTGCTTAACAAGGGGGTGAAAGGTTACCTTAGGTCGGCAGGGTAGGCTTTTGTATGTTCGTATGCTCTATAAGTATCTAAAAAGGAAACATTTGGTGTAGACATTACAGGCCGAGTCAGGAGAATTTATAATGAAGAATAAAGAAATGGTAGAGAAGCTAGATGACTACTTTGTGTTTCTCTTCACTGAGCAATATACAAGAAATATCCCAGAATTAGAGATCCAAGGGACTAGAGAGAAGGAGGAATTGAAGGAAATTAGTAAGAAGTTTGTACTGGAGAAATTAATGGGACTGAAAATTGGTCAGTTCCTTGGGACTAGATATTCTACAAACCAGAGTATTGATATATTCTGGAACAGTTCCTGCAGATTGGAAGGTAGCAAATGTCACCACACTATTTAAGAAGGGAGGGAGGGGGAAAAGGGGGAACTACAGACTTGTTAGCCTTAAATCAGTAGTAGGGAAAATCCTGGAATCTGTTATAAAGTATGGAATTTTCCATCATCGGGCGTGCTTGGTGGCATGAGTGGACAATATGGTGCGATTGGTTTTACAATGGCAGGAAACCAGTTCACGATCGTCCGCTCAGCCCGCGATGGTGGGCCACGTTTCCCGCCATCGGACATCGGGAACCTCATTGTAATACATCGGCATATCATTATCAGCCCACTGAAATCGTTCCCTCCCCCCACCTCCTCTGCACCGCTGGGCCGTCTGTCCATGTCAGCGGGAAAGCACGGCGACATATTTCACCACAGCACATAAGCGATGTTCACTTAGCGGGCTGTACTTTGAGGGGAACTTGGAAGTGCGTACACAGTAAAGTTGTGCAGCGCTCACCAGGGTTGCCTGTTGGACTTCAAACTTCGGAGGTGCTGGAGTGTCGGAGTTAAGGGCAGCCCTGCCGTTGAGGCGACTGGTGGCGGGGGTTTGGGGGGCAAGTGCAGCCCTGCCTTTGAGGCGACTTTTGGGGTGGGTTAAGGGCAGCCCTACAATTGAGGCAACCTATGAAGGGGTTGGGTGGGGGGGGCCAAGGGCAATCCAGCCATTGAATAAAACGCACAAGCATTCGGGTTGGGAGTAGGATGGGCGAGGGAAGCGGCCACGCATTAGGGAAATCTGTAGAAAGTGGCGTTTCCTCGGAAACTTAGACAGTTCAAGCACAGCCACATTGATTTGATTTGAGTTGGGCTTCTATCTTATCTACCCACTCAAGCAACATAGAGGCATCAAAGTGCTGGCAAGTGTTCCAAAGCTTTTCAGACCGCACCACATCACACCCCCTACAGCCCCTGGCACAGGCAGCAGTCATGAGCATTTTATTGGACTACAGAACAGTTGGACAACTGCACATGTTGTACCTTGATAAAGTTGGCTATGGAGCAGTCACTGCTGGAAGGTCTCACAGCCCCTTGCAATTTCCACATTCTGGTTTGGACCAGCCTCTCCTAAGGTTCAAACTAACAGTGCAGCCTTGCAGCACAGGATAAGGAGAATGCCTGCGCCTGAGCTGAGAGCACAGCATACAGTCCGGTGGGCAATGCTGCTGCCAATCAGTTGGGTGTACTGGGACAGAGGTGGTGGGGTTTTGGGTAGCCAAGCAGCGCACTAATCTCTGGCCATCCAAGTGGTGGCCAGCACTCCCCGGGAAGCGTTAAGGGCCTGTCACACTCAACTAGGTTCTTAGTGCACCCATACTAACCATGTGTCTCTCTCTTTCATCCTGCAGGAGGAATACCTCAGGATCATGGAGCCTAGTGAACTAGCTGTATACCTGATGGCCTACAGAGTGCGAATAAAACAGAGGAGAAAGTGACTGAGGCTCCTGGCTGCGCAGAGGCAGGAACTGCCACCTCAGGAAGAAGGGGCAGCTGGAGCTCCCGCACACCCCACCCAAGAGCCATAGTGAGCCATCGCAGGCAGGCACCTAGCAGCATGCAGGTCTATAGACACCACCTTTTACTCCGCATCTGCCAAGAACAGGTTTCACTGAAGACTGCACATGTCTCGGGAACTAGCTGGTCACATCTGCCAGCTATTGCAGGATTTGGTGCCAAGGGGACATGGAGGGCACCCACTGCCAGTTGCTGTGAAAGTGACCATGGCACTCAATATCTACGCCACTGGCTCCTATCAGGGCTCCACAGGTGACCTCTGTGGGATATCACAAGCCTCCACCCACAAATATATCCATGAGGTCATGGATGCCATCTTTGCGAGGGCACTCAACTTTGTGCATTTCACCCGGGACCAGGACAGCCAGGATGCAAGAGCGATTGGATTCGCCCAGATCTCGTGTTTCTCACAGGTGGAGGGAGTGATTGACCGCACTCATGTGGCACTCAGATATCTGTCGCTACACACAGTGGACTGCATCAACCACAAGGGGTTCCATTCCCTGAATGTGCAGCTGGTGTGTGACCACCAGAAACACATCCTGCAGGTGTGCGCACCATGTCCAGGGAGTGTGCAAAACGGCTACATCCTCAGTTGCTCGCAGATCCCTGCAGTCTTCCAGGGTTCACAGAGGCTCCAGGATTGGCTCCTTGGGTACAAAGGCAACCCGCAGAGGCCGTGGCTGATGACAGCCTCAGACTGCAGCAGAGCGATGGTATAATGAAGCTCACGCTGCAGCTCACAACTTGGTGGAGCAGACCATCGGGATGCTGAAGATGAGGTTCCGGTGCCTAGTCCAGTCTGATGGAGCCCTGCAATATAGTCCGCAGAAGGTGTCACCAGTTGTCGTCTGCTGCATCCTTTACATCCTGGCACTGCAACGGGGAGACGAGCTGACTGAGGAGGAGATAGAGGAGCTGGAGGAGGAGGACGCTGACAGGGATGAGGATGAGGAGGTCCTCGGAGACAATGATGATGGGGATGAGGCTCTCGCACTGGCTAGGTGAGGTAAGTTTGCTCGGAAGCCTTCATAGCTGCTAGATTTGTGGAAGATGTTGACGACATGCAGAGACGTGACCCCATAGATCCTCAAATTGCATTTTTGAACGTTTGACTCCAGTCTGGCTTATGGCAGCACGTATACCCTCTGTGATAATGCTCCAGTCATGGAGACACAGTAGAGGCCCTAATTGTCGCTCGATTGCAGGAAGATGATGATGACATGGAGTGAGGACATTCCGTCAATCTTCATATAGCCTCTCAGAATGTCTGACTCCTGTCTGGCCGAGGGCAGCTCACTTGTGCTCTGTGGTTAGGGTTATATCAGAGAGAGGCAGCCATGAAATTTTAGAAGCATCTGATTCTTTGTCCGCCTTCAGTACATGAGCCCTTCAGGAGCAAAACATCAGTTGTCATTGATGCTGAGGAGATGGGGGTCAGCCCCTCCTTAAAGGTGCTGAGAGCACACTGAAAGAATGAGAGAACTCTGTGCCCATTACATTCTGGCAGCAGTGACCAGCACCACCGAACTGCAGGCATCAGTAATATCTCCAGAGAGTGTGAGACCGACCATCGCCTTGGTGTGGAGGCTGCACAGAGCACAGGGAAGAGGCCCTGGACTGAGACACCTGCCTTTATCTTGTGCAGAAAGGTTTCATATTGAAGTGAAAGAACACTGTCATCAAAACAAGGAGCCTTGGCAGGGAGGCATTCTTGGGAGTTTATTGACAAAAGTGAACAATGTGTACAAGTGATTGACACCTGTGCCCAGGCTGTGCAACTAATTCTTCTTCACTTTCCTAATCCTGCTGCTACATCTTGGTTCACACCGAACATCCACAGCGGAGGCAGAGGCAGCCTGCTGACTGCAACGCCATGTCTATGAAGACTTTGGTGGGTGTCCTCTGGAGGGCCAAGACTTCGAAGGCCCTGGCCTGCTTTCAGAGTACTGCTGTGTGGCTGTAGGACCCTCCTCAGCCTGTGGAGCTGGAGCTGCTGAGATCATAGCAACAGGGGAGTCGTTTGGGCTGGAGACTTAAGGAGTCACCTGGATGGATGTGCCTGGAGTGTGCACCTGCTGACCCTCCTCCCTAAGGCTACCCGGGGTCCCCAGGCAGACTTCTCAAGGAGCAGGGGTAGCTGGAGTGAGATTGCGCTGCCCAACACCCATCTTATGTACACACTGTTGGAGGCCAACTATGGCATCAGCGATGGAATTGAGCCCACACAGCAGTGCAGGAGCGAAGTCCTGGACCAAGGTCTCCATGGCGGCTGCCATCCTACCAGTGTTGACCTTGGTGTGTTGGCATGACAGCACTATCACCACAGAGTGAAGGCGGACGGTCTCCTCCATCATGCCTTCAGACCTGAGGAGTGCAGTGGATATCCCTTCCTGATATTCCTGAATTTGCCTTTGCAGCTCCAGCAACTGTGACATGACCGAGTCCAGAGGCTCGTCATCTGACTCGGACTCAGCAAATTTCTGGCCTCCAGCAGTCCTCTGAGCGCTGGACACCTGGGAAGTTCCTGCCGCTGCCTGCTGTAGATCCGACAGCGCGATGTGCTCACCAGATTGTGATCCCGAGGCTTCTCTAAAGCTAGTTCCCACCAGGTTGTGTGTCTCTACGCTGGTGGAGGGTGAGGGTGAGCGCTGTGATGGGACTTCAAGGAGGGTGTCTTCAGATTCCTCTTCAGAGGTTTCTTTAAGGCTTTGTTGGGGGCTCTAGGTGATGGACTCAATCACTGTTTCCCAGATATGCCTGCGAAAGCAAGGGGAGATAATTAGTGCATGGCAGTGGCCTATGAAACAGGACACATCACTCACAGCATGGTTGTCTGATGGATGTTACACTGCTGGACCGTCACTTGGTAGAGCAGTGCCAACAACACTGTCAACACAGGATCAGTCCAGATTCCTGCCGGCCAGCTGGATAGCTCTGTTTTCAAAGTCCATGTGGACCTTGATTTCAGGCATTCCTCCGCCGGTCTGCGAGCTCTCCCTGTTGTTGTGTGCCAGCTTGTTCTGCATGAATAGAGATGGAGAAAGTGTAAGCAGGATGCCTGCCAGGCCAGATGATAAGTATGCCTGGCCTGTATGGGTGGTGAGTGGTCCTATGGATGGAGTGAGGACAATGATAGTGAGCATTAGAGAGTGAATGGTGATGTCCCTTGAACTAGCAGTGTGTGAGACCCCTGTGGATGCATGATGGGTTTGTCAGTGTGCGAGTTGAGAGTGATGAGAAGAGTGACTTACCCTGGCGGAACGAAGGAGATCATTCATCCTCTTGCGGCACTGGGTGGCTGTCCTCTTCTGAAGGGCGGTGGGCCTCCCAAGCCGGGTTAGTGCTGTTGCTGCCCAAACTGCAGCCAGAGTGGGGGTAGAGGGCATCCCGGTGGACCTACATAGCAATCAAAAGGTACTTGAGAGACACATCACTGAACCTGGGGGCTGCAGTCATTTTCGGTTTCAGGGTCATGTCTTCTGTGCAGCAAAGATGATTTGGAAGCACTGAGATGTGTGCTTCTGGCTGACACTTTAAATATGTCGCCTGGCGCAATTCAGCAGAGGGGTGATGGTCGGCAGGCGAATGAGAGCCCACCCACCATGAAAACGGTTTGTTTCCCACAACTGCATAAATAATGTGGCAGGTCTGGGACGATACGGTGTGGAAACCCCCCCCATTGAGGGCTTGTGTAGATAGGTAGTGACCAGGGGCGTACGGCAAGGGCTATGTTGGGCACCAGCTGTTCCCAATATATATCAATGACTTGGATGCGGGGACCAAGTGTAATCTTTCCAAGTTCGCGGATGATGCAAAGCTAGGTGGGAGTGTGTGTTGTGAGGAAGATGCCAAGTGGTTTGAAGGGAATTTGAACAGACACAGTGGGTAGACTCGTCCCAGGTTTGCACTAAGTGCGTTAACAGGTGGGAAAACAGCATTCACACGCTGGCCGCAAATGCGTCTTCTCATGTCATATGGTCCCAAACCAGCCATATAATTATGCATTCCCAGGAAACATGTTTCAATGGCGGGTGAGCACCCATTCACCCACCGTGCCATGACCTCACCAGTTCATCATGCCAGGCACTATATTTAAAGTGCAGCCATGCGCACACCTCTTAGTACTGCCAGCCCAGGACTGCCACACAGAAGACAGGGTGGCCCCAATGTGCAAAAAGACTGCAGCCCTCCCGATTTAGTGATGCGTCCCTTGAATGCCTTTTGGGTAACATGGAGGCCCGCCGCGATGTCCTCTACCCCCACTCTGGCCACAGGACTGGCAGCAGCATCACCAATCCAGCATGGGCGGTGGTGGCAGTGGGGGCCAGCGCCAATGCCCTGCAAAAGAGGACAGCCACCCAGTGCCACTACAGGATGAATGGTCTCATCCCTTCTGCCAGGGTAATTCATTGTTCTCGTCACTCTCAACTCACATACTCACAAGCCCATCCCATATCCACAGGGACCTCAGACCTCAAGGAATAATACCACGAACTCTCACACACACACTCACATCTCCATTAGGCCCATAACCTCTCAAGCAAGGGTCCTCATTCTGTCCATGGCTCCGCTCACTGCACAAACATTGCACGCAGTGCCATGTGCCCTGCTCACACACTCTCCATCTGTTTTCATGCAGGAGAAGCTGGCTCACATCAG
Organism: Carcharodon carcharias; assembly: GCF_017639515.1. NCBI lineage: Eukaryota > Metazoa > Chordata > Chondrichthyes > Lamniformes > Lamnidae > Carcharodon > Carcharodon carcharias. The sequence continues at coordinate 115,620,399 of NC_054475.1, forward strand.
CAGTTTCCAGACTAGGGGTGGAGTGGCCCACATTAGGCCCCTTGCTGAAGTTGAGGAGCATGCCATCACGCTGACTGGTGAGGAGGTGGACCACGCCTACAGCCATGGTGATGTCGTCGGCAAACACCCACATGGGGATACTGCATCCCATCATCCATCTCTTAAAGCAACTGTGTTCTGTTTTTGACTCTGCTGCCATGCACTAAATATCTCTATTTTGGTTCATAGGGAGCTCTGCCAAGCGACCGACACCCTCAGCCAGCCAGCTGCTCAGCTCTATCCACATCCTCATCTCCAACCAAGAGGACTCCTCCTCCATTGAAGAGCTGGAAATAAGCAGCTTGGAAGACCTGTCACAGCACTTATCCACACCCTCCACCAGTGCAGAGACACACACCTCAGTGGGACCTAGGTATAGAGTAGGCTTGTGTTCGCAATCTGTCGGTCACCACATGGACAATGTCCCCAGCAGGAGGAGGCACGTTTGGCTGAGCCCCCTGACACTCAGAGGACTGCTGGGGAAGAGGTGTCTGTGAGGTGTGAGTCAGATGACAAACCGCTGATTTGGCCTTCCAGCTTGTACTGGAGAGTCAGCAGAAGGCGTGAGAACCTCAGGCAGATCTGTTGGAAGCCCTCAGTAGAGTGGCACGTGAATCGGAGGAGAGTGTCCATCAGCTCTCTGATGAAGTGGTGCCCATATGTACTCATATGGAGGTCCCCATGAGGAGGATAGCGGACACCGTGGAGACCCTGGTCCAGCAGGACACTGAGGTGAACACTGACCTGAATTCCATCATGGTAACCATGGGTGAGTTCCTTCAATGACAATGCGAGAGGGAAACAGGGCACCTTGATGTCCCTCTTGGTGCCCCTTCCCCTCAAGGACGGGATCCTCTGGCACCTGAAAGGAGGAGGAGCGGCAGCTGGACACTCCTGGGTCATCCATTCAGTAATCACAAATGCTGTCTGCTCCCTCTGAGTCCCCTTTGCCTGTGAGCCCCTCAACCTTATTCCCCGTCACTGTTGAAGGAGTAAGCAGCCCATGAGAGTTTCTGGAGAGAGAAATGTATATGTGGCAGGGCCTTTTGGAGCCTCGTGGAAGCACTCTCCCACACACATGGATCCTTTCCGTATCATCTCAATGTCCTGAGCATTTTCAATGCTGCCTGCTGGGTCTCACTTTCAATTGTCCATCTGAGCTAACCTGCATCTCCACTCACCCACTCATCATGCTCCCATGCATGGTGGTGATTGAGCTTTTCGTGTGCTCCCCCATCTTTTTCCCCAGTCACCAATTTCCATTCCCCCAACACAGTCAACCCCTCTGGCATCACCTTCCACCTCCCCTCCGTGACCTACCAGTCACAGCCCTTTTCATTCAGGGATGTCCAGGTGAAAGTGCACATTCTCTTCCTTCCCAAAAATCCCACCCCAATCAACATTAACTTCCCGACCTCCTCCTTCCCACCCCTTGGGTCTGTGCCTGCCTCTGAGTCCCCACCAACTGCCCTTGCCGTTCTTTCTACAGCTACCATCGAACCCTCACCCTCCCCTCCCACTCTACCACCTCACTCTGCCCTCGGTCATTCTCACCATTCTCTTGTTCCACTTCCACCCTCAGTTTACTCCCCAGGAGGCAGCTATGGTCTCATCAGATCCCTCCCTTGCATGTTCATCTGGACAAACCCCCCCTCCAAATGCCTTCTTCCCTTGAAACTCCTACCCCGCTGGGAACCCTTTCCCCCTCCTTCGAACCCCTTCCCCCCTTGGAACTCCTACCCTGACTCCCGGACTTCCCACTTGCTTAGTCCACCCCACTCCAGCCTCCGCAGCCTTAGTCCTCCCCCCCACCCTGGATTCCACCCCCACTTAGTCAATCGTTCTTCCTGTCTCCTTCAGACACCCTTACTTCTTCCGCCACCCTTAATCCTTCCACTCGCCCCCCCCGATTCTTTTCTCCAGCCTTACTTCTTCTTCCAGCCTTACTCCCTCACCTCTCCACATGCCTTCCTCCCCCTGAGCTTCCTCCCCTCTCCGCACTCCTTCCCCTCCCTGAACTCCTTATCTTACACCTTCCAACCCCACCTTACACCTGCCTCCTAAGTTGCCATCTTCTCCCCTGTTACTCCCTCCTCTCACCGTACTTCCTTCCCCCTCCCAACCTCCCCCTCCCAACACCTTCATTCCCTGCCCAACTCCACCCCATCCTGACACCTATTCCTCTCCCAGTTGATCCTAGACCTTCCTCCCCCACCCCCCAGTACATCTTACTCTCCTAAATGCAGCTGGACCTTCCTCTCCACCCCCTCAGCCATCATCCATTGTGACCAGACCCACAGTGACTTTCCAACTTCTGTGCACTGCCTCACAGCACAGCCGTATCCATGAAAATCCACCCAGCATGCCATGAACGTTCCTCATGTGTGCTTTGCTGTTGGGTTCAAGCATCTTCTGCTTCTTGGATGTCCGCAATGTGAGGAAGGGCCTAGTGACGGGAAATGATGGGAAACGCGGCCTGCCATCGACGGGCTGAGTGGACGACCGCAAACTTCTTTCACGATGTCATGAAACTGATTTCTGGCCTTCTCACCATATTGTCCCCTCACGCCACCAAGCATGCCTGACGCCAGCAGGCACAGAAAATTCTGCCCAGTGAGTGGGCAAGAACATGGCAGATGGAATATAATGTGGAAAAATGTGAAGTTATCCACTTTAGTAGGAGGAGCAGATGTGTGGAATATTTCTTAAATGGTGAGAGATTAGAAAGTGCAGGTGTACAAAGGGGTTTGGGTGCCCTCATCAATAAGTCACTGAAAGCTAAAATGCAGATGCAGCAGGCAAATAGGAAGGCTAATGGTATGTTAGCTTTATTGCAAGAGGACTTGAGCACAGGAGTAGTAACGCCTTGCTTCAATTGTGTAGAACCTTGGTTAGACCACACCTATTAAAGTACTGTGTACAGTTTTGGTCCCCTTAGGAAGGATATTATTACCATAGAGGGTGTGCAATGAAGGTTCACCAGACATGTTCATGAGATGGCGGCACTGTCCTATGAATAAAGTTTGGCGAATCTGGGCTCGTATTCTCTAGGGTTTTGAAGAATGAGAAGTGATCTCCATTGAAACCTACAAAACACTTAAAGAGATAGACAGGGTAGATGCAGGTAAGATGTTACCCTTGGCTGGGGAGTTCAGAACCAGGGGACACAATTTTAGAATACGGGGGAAGCCACTTAGGACTGAGATGAGGAGAATTTTTTTTTTACTCAGATGTTTGCGAATCTTTAGAATTCTCTACCCTAGAGGGCTGTGAAAGCTCAGGCATTGAGTATGTTTAAAGCAGAGATTGATAGATTTCTAAATACCAATGTGTCAGGTACAATGTATAGCTTTAAGTTTAAGTTATATTTTGTATTTAGGCGTTAAGAAAGGTGAAACCTGGATTTAGTTTCATTTAGAGTTTTTTTTGATCTGGGTGCTGGGAATTCAGGGACCTTGTTTGAATACATGCATTTTTAATGAGGTTTTACAATTCTTGAAGTTAAGAGATGGATTATCAAGGGGCTAGTAGTTTAGTGAAATAAAAAAAACATAAAATAGGAAGGACTGCGATGTTGCCTAGTGATAGTCATCCAGAGAGACACAGAGAGACAAGGGGCAGAATTTTCTGCCTGTCGGGCCCGACCCAATCTCCGGTGGGCGGAAGGGATTCCCCAAAAGCGAGAGTGCGCTCTTTTGCACATGCGCACAAAAGAGTGCACATCTCCCTGACACTAAGTGCTGCCTCAGGGAGATTGCTTCCACGTTGAAAAATATTGAAAATAGAAAAAAAAATTTCCCTAACATGCCCCCCTCACATGAGATGGGACATGTTCATAACTTACATAATAACTTTTTAAAAAATGTTAAAACCCTGCATGAAACCTCATCCCACCAGTGGATGAGGTTTCAGATTTTATGTGTTTGCCACCGGGGCTCCTGGCCTGCCTGCCAACCTTAAGGTTGGACGGGCAGGTCTTTTAATTGTATAAATGATCCTGTCAATGGCCTCAGTTGGCCATTGACAGGTCAACGGGCCCGCAGCTGATTTTGTTGCGCCCCCACCTTCCTGAAACTTTAAATGGGGCGGGATGACATCGGGGGTTCCACCCGACGTCATCCCGCGTCATTTTACCCATTGGCGAGCGGGCCCCGTCCCCTGCTTGCCAATGGCAAAGTTCTGCCCAAGGAAACATAGAAGGCTGGTCAGTTAGTGTGTGCATACCAGAGAGTGCAGGCAGAAATCCTGCAAGCCTGCTGGGGAACTGAGTTTAGGGAACTCACGTGTTTGCTCTGAAGTTGAAGTAATAGTGAGTTTAGATTGTGGTTTTTGGGTGTCTCAGAGAGAGATATCAGCTGAAGGAAAGCATCTACTGGATGCTCAGAAGTCTGCCAGAAGAAAACTGAAACTCCTCTAACCCAAGCAAGAATCCTTGGTATTGAGACAGTGGTAAATCATCATTGGGTTTTGTGTCCTTAAGAGTTGTTGGGATCAAATGAATAGTGTGAGTTTGAATCATTTTCTGGTATCTGTATTGAAATATTCTAACCTTTTTGTCTAGTGTAATATAATTCTTTCTTCTTGTTTAATAAACATTTTATTCTTTGTGTGAACAGGATACTGGCAGATGCTTATGAACGCATTCAGTAACTGACTTCCATAGTTTCTAAAAAAATGCAATGCTAGGATCTGCCAAGCCAAGTTTCTATCTGGTATTTGACTTGTCCAGTCAGTTGGGATCATAACAAATGACATAAAGAGATATGGGGATAGTGTGGGAAAAAGGCATTGGAGTAGATGATCAGCCATGATCGTATTGAATGGCAGAGCAGATTCATGGGCTGAAAGGCCTAATTTGTTCCTATCTTGTTTTTACTTTGTTTGTTGGACCAAGATTAATATTAAAGTAATAAAATCACTTACAAGATTTGAGTAGGTTTCCTGTTAAAATAATTTGGGTTTGTTTCAGAATAATATTTTATCTATTTAAATCACAATAAAAGTCTGGCAGAATGAAATTTTCCTGGATCTGCCAACATTCTTACGGGTAAATGCTTATCCTACAAAACTAATCTATGAGGTTTCCATCTGTTTTGATAGCCTGGTATCAAACTTAGCTGTTTACATTAATTTTTTAAAAATCTTTCTTGTAATATTTTTATGTTGTATTAACGTAAGGGTGTTATGACTGGCAGATGATGTGTGCCAGGTGGATCAAAAACACGAGGGAAACTTGATCACGTGGTCACAATAGTTTTGCAGTTTGTATTTTATTACGAGATGCGTGCCCTTAATTCAGTAGTAATAAGTCCACCAAGACTCTAGAGATTTTTACAAAAATTAAATTAAACATTTATTAAAAAAAGAAAAGATTTCAAGCACGTACATAAGTCTATAAATTACTACTATAATAACTCATAAAACCCTTAATTAATCTGGCTCCCAGTTACACTCCCCATTAAGGTAACAGTAAACAAAAAATAGTTTTCATGTAGATTCCAGCCAGTTAACACAATACCCTGGACAGTAGAATTCAAAGTGGCTTTTCCCAGTTTCAGTTTCTATAGACAGCAGCTTAATGCACAAATTCTTAGATCTTACAATGCCTTCCCTGACACATTGCCTCATTTCCCTTTATACATGCTTCCCCCTTTTAATGCAAGTTCCATTGTTCCGATATGTTTTTGGAACTTTACCTTTCTTATAATATAAATCTATTCATGGTGCTATTACTATCAGCAGCTTTGGGGAAAAATAAACACACTGCTTGGCCTAACTTCTCTGGCTAGGTGTAACACCCTACTATTTCTTTGAAATTCACACTACCATGATTTATCAAAAAATGCAAATTCTCCTCACTCCACCTTCTAAAACTTCAGCCACATTTACACATATAGCATTTCAAACCTAGCTTCTTTTGATGAGTCAAAGCCTCCAGGCCAGCTGTCTCCAACACAATTAAATCCCTCCCCACATACACAGAAACTGTACAAACCCCACTATTAACCTACTTATACAATAAATCATAATAATATGGGAATTATTATGCTTTCATGACAAAGGATAAATGTTAATGTTCTAGTGCTCCTGGTGAAAAACAAAGCTGCTATTCATGAATTTTCAAGGCAGCTACCCTTATCTCCTGTTGTTAGTTAAACAAATGAGCAGAAAATCAGGGGCAGCAAGCTTGTGATTTCCCTACGTTGCGAATCTTGTTCCTTGCCAGGAGTCCCAATTGGTGTTTCCGCCCCGTAAGCTCTAAAGCTAGATTTAATGAAAGTTCATTAAGAGGGAGAGGAACCATGGAATGTCAGACCATATTTTCATTCAGTTTAGCTGGTTTCCATTTTTTTTGACAATTATGCAGCACTTATTTACTGACTTATTATTTACAGACTTAATCCTCTCTTTATTAGCGTTGCAGCTGCGGTCTCTTTTTCTTGCTTTTTTTTATCACTTAGCTTTGTTTTCCTGCTTTTAGAATCATAAAACTATACCGCATAGAAGGAGGTAATTTAGCTCATCATGTCTGTGCTAGCTTTTTGAAAGAGCTATCCAATTAGCCTCACTCCACCAAAGCCCTTAAATTCCTCCTTTATAAGCGTTCATCCTATTTAATTTTGAAAGTTACTTCTGAATCTGCTTCCACTGCCCTTTCAGGTAGTGCATTCCAGGTCGTAACAACTTGCTGTGCAAAACAATTTCAACCATTTCTCCTCCTAGTTTTTTGACAATTATTTGAAATCTCTGTCCTCTGGTTACTGACCTTTCGGCAAGTGGCAAATTGTTCCTCAGCATCTACTCTTATCAAAACCCTTTGTAACGGACGTGAGGACGAGCTGAAGTGAATTATTATTACTGTTCCCCTTTACTGCCCGTGGCAGTGATACGTTTAATTCCTAATTTAATTTGTTTTCCTTATTATCCTTTCCTGTCAGAATGGGCCATGGTGTGTTTCCCAAACCCCGGTTTATGAGGGCCAATGTTGAAAATAACCCCACAGAAAATTATTTAAGGTGAAACAAAACTAGGATTTATTAACATATTCAAAACCCGAAGGATGGGTTCATGACACACATTGACACTATACACATTGACACTCATGAGCATTCAAGACAGAAAGGCAGGGAAAGAAAGGGAAAAAAGTTACAAATTGCAAGTTACAAAAAAAAAATCAAAAAAGTATTGGCATTAATTCAGGTGAGTAGAGTCCAATAAGTCAATGGCCAATGAGGGTTCTTTCAGGTGGATTTGTCTGACAGAATTCCTAGTCCTTGTCTTAGGAACTCAGCTGAAGCAGTTGAAGATGCAACAAAGTATTCTTGTATTCTGGGAATTAGTCACCCTGTAGGCAAAATACAGGATTCTTTCTGGGGATCTGACTTTGAGAGAGATGGAGGTCAGAGGCAGGCTGCAAGCCTGGAGTCTGGTTTTCTCTCCTGAGGTTAAACCATAACTGAAGACAGAATTCAAAAGCTGTGTAATTAAAGCAACTGAAACAGCTCAAGTCTTGGTTAGGTGACAGCTAATGATGTACTTTAAGGGTCTTAGGTAAAACTCATTGTATTTTGAGTGGGTAACTGTGGACCCATTAGTACAGCGTTGGAGATCAGGAGTCACAAATAGTTCTGCCTTTGTCCAGAGCTAACTGGTACAGGCGTCTCACCTACTAGTCCTTTGTGTTGGCTTGGCTGGAATGTTAATACAATACAAGTCACATTCCAGGAGGCAATTGCCTTTGTCCATTGGAATGGCTTAGAATCTTCTAGAACAACCAGCATGTGACCAACTGTGGCCATTTTATTAGTCCAGCAATTGCCTATTTAAAAAACAGCTTAAACCAGAGAATATGGAAGAGAAACAAATTTTTAAGTTTTTTTCTTCATGCCTTCTCAGCATATCACCTTCAAAATTTTGATAACCTTCAAGTATCCCCTTCCTCTCTCTGCTCTAAGGAGAAGAATCCCAGCTTCTTCAGTCTTTCCACACAATTAAAATCCCTCATCCCTGGTATCATTTTGGTTAATCACCTACTCTCCAAGGCTTATAACATGCTTCCTAAAGTGTGGTACCCTGATTTGAACACAATGCTCTAGCTGATGTCTAACCAGTGATCAAGTTTAACATGACTTCCTAATTTTGGTATACTTTTGGTCTTATGACATGGCAAATGATGTGTGCCAGGTGGATCAAATCCACAAAGGAAACTTGATCATGTTATGACAATGGTTTTGCAACCTGTATTTATTTCAAGATGCATGCCCTGAATTCAGAAATGATAAGTTCACCAAGACGTCAGAGATTTTTTAAAAAACTAAATTAAACATTTATTAACCAAAGAAAAGATTTCAAGCACATACATAGGTCTACAAATTACTACTCTAATAACTCCTAAAACCTCTAATTAATCTGGCTTCCAGTTACACCCATGTTAAGGCAACAATAACAAAAAAATAGAGTTTAAACTGATGCAGGCAAGTCTACATAATACCCTGGATAGTAGAATTCAAAGTGGTTTTCCCAGCTTCGGTTTCTGTAGACAGCAGGCTTAATGCACAAATACCGGGGACTTCTCAAACTTCTGGTAGATGTTACAATGCCTTCCCTGACACATGGGGCAACATCTTCCGGTCGGCGAGTGGTCCCCGCTCCCGCTCGCCAACATGTAAAATGACAGAGGGATATGTCGAGCATGCATTGCGATGTCCCGAATCGGCTACGCGCCTGCTGAATGGTCAACGGCCTATTAAGGTCATTAAAAACTAATTAACCTGATTGATAGACCTGCCTGTCCAACCCTCAGGTTGGCGGGCAGGCCGGGAGCCCAGGTGGGCCTCGGAAAAAGCATGAAACCTCATCCGCTGGTGGGACGAGGTTTCATGAGGGTATTTAAATTTTTTTTAAAGGTTTCAATAAAAGTTATGGACTTGGCCCAACTCATGTGATAGTGTCACATGAGGGGACATGGCAGGGAAATTTTTTAAATACCTTTATTTGAAGTTTTAAATTGGAGACAATTTCCCTGAGGCAGCATTTTGCCTCAGGCAGATCTGTGCGCTCTTTCGCGCACATGCATGGACATCATGCTGGACGGGCTTTAATTGGCCTGCCCCACAAAATGGCGGCACCCCCCCCCCCCCAATGGGGGGAATATGTTGCCCATAGCCTCATTCTCCATTATACATGTTTCTCCCTTTTAATGTAAATTCAATTGTTCCTATATGTCTTTAGAACTTCACCTTTCTCATAATATAAATCTTTTCATGGTGCTAATATTGTCAGTAAACTTTGGGAAAAATAAACACACTGCTTGGCCCAGCTTCTGCTTGAAAGTCAAGCTGCCCTGATTTATCTAAAAAATGCAAATTCTCCTCACCTTACTTTGTAAGATTTCAGCCATGTTTATGTAATTAACATTTCAAATCTAGTTTCTTTCGATAAATCAAAGCCTCCAACCCAGCTGTCTCCAATTTAATTAAATCCTACACACATAGAGTAACAATCCAAACCCCAATATTAACCTACTTTTACAATAAATCACAATAATATTATGAAAATTATTATGCTTTCATTACAATTGGTTCCATTTATATGTATTTTTAGCATATGTATTTTTAACTGGCCCTGCCACCTTCAAAGATTTAAAAGTAAAATACTGTGGATGCTGGAAATCTGAAATAAAAGCAGAATGTGCTGGAAATATTCAGCAGGCCTGGCAGTATCTGTGAATAGAGAAACAGAGTTAACATTTCAAGTGGAATATGACTCTTCTTCAGAGCTGGGTTCTGCAGTTCTGAAAAAGAGTCATTTTCAACTTGAAATTTTAACTCTGCTTCTCTTGCCACATATGCTACCAGACCTGCTGAGTATTTCCAGCACTTTCTCTATTTACTTTTAAAGCTTTGTTGTGTTACATTCAATTTTTCAATCCACTTGTACCTTCCCTTTACAGCTGGGTCACTTCAATTGTCTTGGTTGTCTTTAATCTGAATACTTTAGAATTTACAGTGTCAAATGCTGAAATACCAACCCTTGACCTGAGTGCCTTTTGAACAACTGCTATTTATATCCACAGCTTTTTCACACAATGCATTTACAATGTGCTCGCAGCATGTCAACTTGGCAATGACCTGTATCTGTGCTCTCTGCGGATTCTGTGCTACTTGGGTGCCTCACAGCTGACCAACACACTGTGTCTCAAAGATCTAAATGTTTAACTGGAGCTGCATAGCAACATTGCCACAATGCTAACTACCATCCAGACTGCAGAAAATGAGAAAACTTGATGTTGAGCTTAAGTGGATGATTTTATGTGACTCTGTGCTACTTTCAATGCTGTGTGCTTTGTGAAGAAACATTCATGCATTTATTTGATGGAAAAGACATGGGCATGATTCTCTGTTGGAAGGATAGAGTATGTGTAAACACCTTGGCTAACCCCAATTTAGTGTCCAAGAAATCCTGTCAAAAAGACATGTCCAACCTACTTCAGTTGAAATTGAGTCTTAATGGGAAACCAATGTCGGGATATAAAAGCTACAGAAGCCTGTGTGTTTGCCAACCATGGGATGCCCAGAAGACATGCCCAATGATCTGAAAGAAGTTTATGGACCAAGTTACATGTGTTCTACTCTCTAGCGGCACAGTAACCAGTAACAGTGTCTAGATCCTACAAAAGGGACAATCTGTTGAATTATTGTCCAAAATGTGGATGCAACTGTAATTATGTTGTTTGAATGACCAGCTATAAACACATGCATGAAGTCGCTTTACCGAAGCAAAAGGGCAATCAAAATTATTAAGAATGCAAAGATTCCTTACTAGAATACCAACAGAAGTCTGGGGAGATTTTGTCGTTTTTAAGGGCCCAAAGGATAAAATCGTTATTATAGTAAACGGAAGAAAAGGCCAGAACCATGATAGCTAATGGGCATCTCCCTCTTGTCAATTGTTCTGAAGATTCTGACTAGGATATCACTCAATTGCCACCTCAGCAGTGTTCAGACAACATATTGTCAGCAAAACAATGGGCCCATAACAATGATAGATACAGTCAATATTCTTCTTGTCATGTGTCAAATACGAGAAAAAGGCAGAGAACAGAGAATGGATCTCAATTCAGTCTTTAGTGACCTGACACAAGCATTCAGCGCATTTAGGAGGCCTGGACTGTGTTAATAATTGTCCAATTTGGAAGTCGAGAAAGCTATATTAGATTGTTTGCTCTCTACATGATGGTATTTTGGATAAAGAGTATATATATCAGCCCCTTTCCAAACTAATTAATATTACTAGCATAGTCTAGCCTGATTGATATTTTATTTTTGCAACAGTGATTGATGATCTTATAAAAGTACTCAATGCAGTTGTTTGCATTAGATTTTGTACAGCTGTGAAGTCATCATATTGATTATTAGACTAGGCATTTTGACCAAAACTGAGGAAGTTATTCCCGAATTCCTCTTTGCTGTGGATTGGTAACAGCTTGTGAACAGTAATGCAGAATTATGGGCTTATCATCAAATTAAAGTCTAATTGTGGCTTGTCCCCTAATCAGCAGGATGTGCTTCCTTTAACAAGAAGGGTCATGAGGACTCGAAACGTCAACTCTTTTCTTCTCCGCCGATGCTGCCAGACCTGCTGAGTTTTTCCAGGTAATTCTGTTTTTGTTTTCCTTTAACAAGAGGCTGTCAAGTGCTGGGTTAATTTAAGCAGAGAGTAGCTGTCTTTACTGTATTCAACAGGTATAATTCATTCATAGCAGTTGCTATGTCTGAAAGTGTTGCCTTTGGAATTGCATATGGGGTTGCTAATGATTTTGGTTACTTTTATATAGCCAAATCTATAAATTTATAACTGAATAATCTACTGGTTGTAACAATATCGACAGTTTTCGCAAGATTAATGGAAATGAGAAAAGCCATTTGGCCCAATTTAGCTCATGTATGCAGAAAAACATTATAGTCCCCTCCTCTTTCATTAAACTATCCAAATGTAAGAGAGGAGACAAATAAGAGGCAAAATTAAGGATTGCAAGTTAATAACAGATCAGGAAGGCTGTTGGTCCATTTTAATTCATTCTTTTGGAAAGATTCTACAGTTCCCCAAACAATATCTGCTTGTTCCTGATGATCTTAGGCTTCTTGCCTCCACTATTCTATCTGGGAATTAATTCCACGTACAGTAATTTTTTGCTTGATGTTGTAATTGTGTTCCTGAAAAGAACGACTTTAAATAAAACATGCTATGCAAATCAGATTTCGCCATTATAACCAATGTGAAAGCTGTAAATTAGATGCTGTAGGACCTCCCTCATCAGAAAAAAACATTAAAGCATTACAATCTGTAAGCTAAAATACTTTACATTACTAAATTCCTATATTTGTAAATGAAATAACCTTTAAAATAAAAAAATTAAACTGTAAAAGAAATAAGCTAATTTGTTCTACTTGACTGGCTTGCCACCCCTCCCACTCACTGACTCTCCAGCTCACTGCCTCTCCAGTTTGCCACCTCTCCCACCCCTTGACCCTCTGGCTTGCCGGCCTCTCAGGCTCACCAGCCCTCCCGGTCACTGCAGATCGTACTTACTGAACCTCCCTCTTGCTGGCCCTCCCTCTTGCTGCCTCTCCCACTCAGCGCTTCCCTCTCCTGAACCCTCGCTGTGAACGAGGGCTCATGAGATGTATAGTGAGAGGCAGGAAGAGAAGCTTTGAGTTACAGAGGTAAGCCACAGGCTGGAGAGGCAGCTGGAGGGAAGGTTGGTGAGAAGGAAAATTGACAGCAATCAGGAGGTTTGGCGAGAGGGAGGGTCAGCAAGAGCGAAGGCTGGCAACAATCAGGAAGTTTGAAGAAAGGGACGGTTGGCAAGATGGAAGTTTGACAGTGTCCAAGAGGGTCAGTGAGAGGGAAGGTTAACAGTGACCGGGAGGATTGGCGAAAAGTGGGTCAGCAGTGACTGGGAAGATCAGGGAGTAGGAGGGTCACTTCAAAATGGCTCCAATCAAGTTATGCAACCCTAAGTCAGACCTGGTGTGAAATGAAGTTAAAATGAAACTCCCAACAATTAAGCCCTGTTGACTGACAGATGTTAAAGTGGAGCAACTTAAAATGGGGCAACTTAAACTGGGGTCTTATTGTATTGATCATTCTTTTGTATGAAGAAGACCTGCTATCAGTCTTATATTGAACTTTCAATAGGTTGTATCTTTATCCCCTTGTCTTACCCTGGACAATTTAATTCTAAGCAATATACTACATTTCCCTTTTGCATATGCTTAACTGCCTTGTATACGCCAAGGTTACCCATAGTTATCCATCAAATGCTTCCTTCCCAGGCTGAAAAGCTCACATTTTTTCCCATCTTTCCCCACAGCTCACACCTTTGACACTTTGTCTCAATGTTTTTGCCCTTCTCTGCAGTGCCGCCAACGTTCGAATGTTTCAAGCATTTCTCAGCAGTCTGAACTACTAACAGACTGAATGATTTGATGATGACCTCCCACTTACATTCTATTGTTTTATCTATGCAATTCAATATCCTGTTGGCTTTATTGATTGCTGCTCTGCAATTTTTTTTCCAAAAATATACTTTATGCATAAAATTCCTAAAAGTACCTTACATAACAGCTCAAAATTGACATTATATAGAGTGCAATACAGATCAGTTTCCTTCATTACAGCCCATGAGATGGTTCACTACACTTGTCATTACAAGTTATGTCTACAATGCACATTTACGTATTGTGGCAAACATTCTTTGGTGCATACAGCCCAAGGAGATTTACACAGGTGACAACCCCTCAGTATATTTTGATGGGGGGACCTCAGACAGTGGTCTTTCCCCATTGAATCTTTGCAGAGGTTGCCCCAAGCTTTAATGCGTCCCTCAGCACCTAATCCTGGACCTTGGAATGTGCCAGTCTGCAAGATTCAGCCATTGACAGCTCTTTGTCTGAAAGACAGCGGGTCTCAAGCAGACCAAAAAGCATCTTTCACTGGTGGTTCTCCAGCAGCAGTTGATGTTTATCTCGATGTGTGTCCTGGGGAACACCCCATAGAGCACAGAGCCCTGTATGGAGCTGCTAGGAACTGTTTTAAAAAAACATTTCATGGGATGTGAATGTCAGTAGCAAGGCCAGCATTTGTTGACCATCCCTAATTGCCCTTGAAAAGATGGCCACAAACTACCTTCTTGAACCACTGCAGTCCATCCGCTGTGGGTAAAACCATAGTGTTGTTAGGAAGAGAGTTCTAGGAATTTGATCCAGCAACAGTGAAGGAATGGTGATATATTTCCAAGTCAGGATGGTGTGTGGCTTTGAGGGGAACTTGCAGGTGATGGCGTTCCCATGCATCTGCTACCCTTTGTCCTTCTAGATGTTAGAGGTCACAGGTTTGGAAGATGCTGTTGAAGAAGGCTTGTTGAGTTGTTGCAGTGGATCTTTTAGATAGAATACACCACTGCCATGGTGCGTTGATGGTGGAGAGTGTGAATATATAAAGGGGGTGAATGAGGTGCTGGTCAAGCGCCTTTAGAACCATAGAACCATAGAACACTACAGCACAGAAAAACAGGCCATTCGGCCCTTCTGGTCTGTGCTGAAATATTATTCCACTAGTCCCATTGACCTGCACCCAGTACATAACCTTCCAGACATCCCCAATCCATGTATCTATCCAATTTATTCTTAAAATTTAAGAGTAAGCCCGCACTTACCACGTCAGATGGCAGCTCGTTCCACACTCTCACCACTCTCTGAGTGAAGAAGTTCCCCCTAATGTTCCCCTAAACCTTTCCCCTTTCACCCTAAAGCCATGTACTCTTGTGTTTATCTCTCCTAATCTAAATAGAAAGAGCCTACTCGTATTTACTCTGTCCATACCCCTCATAATTTTGTAAACTTCTGTCAAATCTCCCCTCATTCTTCTACGCTCCAAGGAATAAAGTCCTAACCTGTTTAATCTTTCCCTGTAACTCAACTCCTGAAGACCCGGCAACATCCTAGTAAATCTTCTCTGCACTTTTTCAATCTTATTGATATCCTTCCTGTAGTTAGGTGACCAGAACTGCACACAATACTCCAAAGTTGGCCTCACCAATGTCTTATACAACCTCACCATAACATCCCAACTCCGATACTCAATACTTTGATTTATGAAGGCCAATATGCCAAAAGCTTTCTTTACAACCCTGTCTACCTGTGATGCCAGTTTCAGGGAATTATGTATCTGAACTCCCAGATCCCTTTGTTCCTCCTCACTCCTCAGTGCCCTAACGTTTACTGTGTATGTCCTACCTTGGTTTGTCCTTCCAAAATGCAACACCTTACACTTTTCTGCATTAAATTCCATCTGCCATTTTCTGGCCCATTTTTCCAGTTGGTCCAGATCCCTCTGCAAGCTTTGAAAGCCTTCTTCACTGTCCACAACGCCTCCAATCTTAGTGTCATCAGCAAACTTGCTCATCCAATTTACCACATTATCATCCAGATCATTGATATAGACAACAAACAACAATGGTCCCAGCACAGATCCCTGAGGCACACCACTAGTCACAGGCCTCCAGTCTGAGAAGCAATCATCCACTACTACTCTCTGTCTTCCCCACACAGCCAATTTTGAATCCAGTTTACAACCTCTCCATGGATACCAAGTGTCTAAACCTTCTGAAATAACCTCCTGTTTTAGATGATGTTGAACTTCTTGAGTATTGTTGGAGTTGCACTCATCCACTCTAGCACATTCCTTTCTTGTGCCTTGTAGTTGATGCACTAGCTTTGGGAAGTCAGGAGGTGAGCTATTCACGGGCCCAGTTAAGTTCCTGGTCAATGGTAACCTCCAGGATGCTGATAATGGGGATTTCAGCAATAGTAAAACCATTGTTGTCAAAGGGAGATGGTTAGATTCTTTCTTGTTAAAGATGGTCTTGTATGGCACTAATGTTACCTGGTACTAATATCACACAAGCCTTAATGTTGTCCAGATCTTGTTGCATATGGACACGGACTGCTGCAGCATCTGAGGGGTTATGAATAATATTGAATACTGTGCAATTATCAGCGAACATCCCCACTTCTGACCCTATGATGAAGGCAAGGCCATTGATGAAGCAGCTGAAGCTGGTTGGGCTAGGACACTACCCTGAAGAGCTCCTGCAGAGATGTCCTGTGGCTTAAGTGTTTGGCTTCCAACATCAATAACCATCTTCCTTTGGGCTAGGTACGACTCCAACCAATGGATGGTTTTCCCCCGATTGCCATTCACATCAATTTGGCTAAGGCTCCTTGATGCCACATTTGGTCAATTGCTGCCTTCATGTATGGCTCAAGGCTGTAATGAGGTTTGGAAACAAGTAGCCCTGGCAGAACCCAAACTGAGCATCGGTGAGCAGGTTATTGCTGTATATGTATCATTTGATAGCAATGCCAATGACACCTTTCATTATCTTGCTGCTAATCGAGAGTAGACTGATGAGGCAGTAATTGGCAAGATTGGATTTGTACTCCTTTTTGTGGATAGGACATATTTGGGCAATTTTCCACTTTGTTGGATAGATGTAAAGGTTGTAGCTGTACTTGAACAGATGGCTAGGGCATGCGGCCAGTTCTGGAACACAAGTCCTCACTACTACTGACGGGATGTTGTCAGGGCTTATAGTATTTACTTAATCCACTGTCTTCTGCCATTTCTTGATATCATGATGACCATTGACAAAAATCTCTGCCTCTCTTTCTGCATCTGCTTTGCAAAGATGCATTATGGAAGGAGGTGGACCAGCATCTTTCCCCCTGCCCTCAGCTGCCTCAAGGGAAGCTTGCGTAGGTGCTGATACTCTGGGCATGCAGGAAGGATTTGAAATTTTATCACTACAAGCCAAGATATATCTTGGTGCTTTTTTGAAAGTCCTGGCGATGAGGCATTCTGCCAAATGCACTTTACAATCTGTTCAGGGAACTATCCAACAGGGTTCACTGTCCTCTTTTCCCACAGAGCCTCGAGGATGTTATATGCAAATCACTGTCTGATTGTTTGGGCATGTTGAACATTAAGTTTGAAAAGACTTCTGAGTCTCATTCAAATGAGCTATTTCAACACAATTCATGGAGAATGTGTGTCATTTATTTTTCCTCCCCTACCTGCCTGGAGTTCTATAGAATTTTACTGGAAGAAAATAATCTTGCGGTCAACCTCATATTTAATCCTGTTAGTATTCATTATGGTTAACACCTCTTATCTAATTGCTTTCTTACTGTTGCATTACTTATTAGAATCTCTCCCAGTTCCACAGCTGTAGCTATTCTCTTTTGCTGGTACCTCGTTCCCCTTCCAGCACGCTTCTACAAGTACTTATATTCATCACAGTGTGCCCCTCACATTTTTTCCCTGAGAGGTTGTTTCCCTTTGTTTAATTTCACCTGAATTGGTTAATCCAGTTATGAGTACTGTTTTTGAGAGTGTGTTTGTGGATCCTAGGCATGCATTTATTCTGATAAAAACAAAAAACTGCGGATGCTGGAAATCCAAAACAAAAACAGAATTACCTGGAAAAACTCAGCAGGTCTGGCAGCATCGGCGGAGAAGAAAAGAGTTGACGTTTCGAGTCCTCATGACCCTTCAGCAGAACTGCAGTTCTGTTGAAGGATCATGAGGACTCGAAATGTCAATTCTTTTCTTCTCCGCCGATGCTGCCAGACCTGCTGAGTTTTTCCAGGTAATTCGGTTTTTGTTATGCATTTATTCTGGATGCTCCCTCTATGTTTTCAAAACGTTTTCCACTTTGTCTTTATTGAAATGTTAAATGAACCCAGCAATCAACCTTAATGAGCTCTTGCCTCACATACTGCCATTACCCTTTGTGAAATATTTACATGCCTGGTTCCCGGCCCTTTGTATATCTGAATCCTAGATTATGTCACATGTCTTTCTACCCTATTCGCCTACCTGATTATTCGTTGCTTATGCTCCTGCGTATCTCAATAAGGGACTTGTCATTATAATGAGGTTGAACTGGAGTATGTGTTTCAAGTATTTATTGTCCATTGGCATTCTTCCCATTTAATCTCTTCATATACAAGTGTTGTGAAATCATAAACATTTTTCTTAAGAATTCATTTTCGATTTTGCTACACCCTTATCTAATCTATAGAATGTAGATTAAGTCTTTGCCCCACATTGTGTGTCACAGTTACATCATTTCAACAGATACAGATAAAAGGTTAGAACCTGTCACCATTTTTCGACCCTTTTCAGTTTGAGATTACCTTCTATAGCAATGAAGAACAGTCCAAGGATTTGGAATGGAAAATCGTTTTCACAGATTCAGCTGAAAATTAGGAATATGACCAGGTCTTGTCCTCTGTACTTGTGGAACTTGTCCTTGGTAGAAGCCACATGTTTGTTTTTCAGGTTAATGCTCCAAATCCTTCCATTCTTCCAGATGCAGATGCAGTTGGAGTAGTTATCATTTTAATAAACTGAATTTACCGAAGTCAAGAATGTATCAGGGTTAGGTATTATGTAAATAATGTATACAACAATCCAGGGCTGTGTGAAAATCATCTGTGAAACCAGATTTCTCTAAGCTCCAGTGAAACATTTTGGCATCAAATCCATGAGTTACAAGGTTCCATATCAACTGGGATGACAGTCATGAAAAAAATAGATGATTCTGAATACACAAATCCTAATATGCAATCCGTTCTTTTCACTAGTATATTGCCTTCAGCTTCAAAGGGCTTCGAAGTGACATCAGAGAAAAATAGAAAAAAGTTAAAGCTAAAGGTATTATGTTTGAATGAAGTGTTCACAATGAAATAGATGCATTATTAACACAGATTGAAATTATCATAGTCATTACGGTATGGTAGCAGAATGACCAAGGTCTGGAACTAAATACTTCAGAACACTTGACCTTCAGAAGAGAGAGGCAAAATGAAAAGAAGGAGGGATAGCCTTGATAATAAAGGATGGACTAAAGGAGAGGAAGAATCTTAGCTCAGAAAATCAAAATGTAGGGTCAGTTTGGATGGAGTTAAGAAACATCTAGGACAGGAAACATTTGTGTGAGTGATTTAGAAAGCTGCAACAGTAGTTGTAATGTCCATTAGAGTAGCAATCAGGAAATTAGAAATGCAAGTAACAAGCGTAATACATGGGATTTTAATCTTCATCGAAACTGGGAAAACCAAATTTACTGTAATAGTATGGAGGGCAAGTTCATGAAATATACAAACAATTGTTTTCTAGATCAAATTGTCAAGGAACCAATTGGGAAACAGCTTATTTCAGAAAAGTAAAACACTGCAGATGCCGGAGCTCTGAAATAAAAATGGAAAATGCTGGAAATACTCAGCAAGTCTGACAGCATCTGCAGAGAGAGAAAAAAAGTTAATAGCCAGGATGTTCTGGTTGTCGGGCAGGGTTCAGCAGGGGCAAGCAGGAGCAGCCGCAAATCAAACCGCTGCCCGCGATCAGGATGCAACCACCATTTCACGCTGGCTGGCCAATTAACGGCCAGTCTGTGTGGGGGGTGGGGGGAGGAGGGTGAGTACAGAACTTTGCGCTTGCATGTGGGTGCACACAGTGAAAGCTCTTTCAAAAAATCCTTTAAAGAACAAAAGCTCCATGTCCAACTGCGCTAATGACAGAATTTAAAGATACATTAAACTTTGTGTTACCTGGCACTCTACCAAAGAACTGCAGCTTTTTGAAAATAAGTAATGAAAAACTTTAATATCCTGTCTCCTCATGTGACTCTGTTGCATGAGCAGGGACATGGTACAAATTAGTTTGAAATTTTTGTATTTTTTTTTAAATCAGTGATCAAAGCCTCATCCCACCCGTGCATGAGGTTTTGCAAAAATCCAAAGGCCGCTTGGCCTTTTTTACCGCCCGCCAACCTTAGTGTAAGGTTGGGCGGGCTGTGAAAAATTTAATTTAATTAAATCTTTAATGGCCTTAATAGGCCTGATAATTGTCGGCAGGAGCTTTGACTACTCCTGTGTGCACCCGCCGACCGAAATATCGCGTGACTGCCTGATTACATCAGGACGCTCACCCAAATTCATGGCACATAATTTTTCGCTTGTTCAGGTCAGATGCGCACCCGCCCAACGAGTGCAATATTCTGTCTAATATTTCAGGTCTGTAACCATTCATCAGAATGTTATTTTAGATCTAGTATTGTGCAATAAAAAAGGGTCAGTTAATAGCCTTTTATGAAAGAAGTCTCTAGGGATTAATGAACATAAAATTTTAGAATTTATATTGAGTTTGAAAGTATTTTCTGATTTTTACTCTGATGGACATTACAACTACTGTTGTGAGTTTCTAAATCACTCACACCAATGTTTCCTGCCCTAGATGTTTCTTAACTCCATCCAAACTGACGCTACATCTTAATTTATATCCAAAACCAGAGCCCCATATCTGAATAAAGCAAACTACATAGCAATGTTAGGTGAGTTGACTAAGGTAGATGCAAAACTAGATTAGAAGATATGATGGTAGATAAGCAATGGCAAACAATAAAAAAATTAATTGGTAATATCCATCCTTTAAAGAACAAAAACTCCATGTCCAACTGTGCTAATGACAGAATTTAAAGATACATTAAGCTTTGTGTTACGAAGCACTCTACCAACTGGAATTTGTGACTAAAATTTCTGATGTTCCCCTAATATGAAGCATTACTTTACCAACTGGAAGCTATTACAAAGTTATCTGGAACCCGTATCTGTATATTTTATACTTTAATTAATGTTTAATGTACTGTTCAAGATTAGAAATAAAAAGAACACTGTTCTTTACTCCCTGAATACTTGCATATTAATTCATGCTGCAAGTATTTCACTGTATTCCATTGGAAAATGGAACACTCAGTTAACTGGCATTTTTGATGATCCAGCACCACCCATTGTCACACATGCTGGATAATAAGGATTTTAGTGTATTATTACATTAAAGAAGAAGGCTTATGGTATTGCCAAAAAAGTAGTAAGTATGAGAATTGGGATGATTTTAGAATTCAGCAAATGATGACCAAGGAAGAGATAAAGAGAAAAGAAAATATGTTAACAAACGAGCAAGAGATATAAAAACAGATCGTAAAAGCTTTTACCTCACAGTTATGTAAAAGTGATGAGATTTGCAAAAATGAATGTATATCCCTTAGAGACAGAAACAGGAGAAATATAAAGAGGAACGAGGAAATAAGAGACTTTAAATGAATACTTTGCATCTGCCTTCACAGTAGAAGTCACAGAATACATACCAAGGGCCTAGTGAAAATGTGGAACTTGGGATCTTATCTTTTAGTAAAGAAATAGTACTAGAGTAATTCATAAGACTTAAAGTCAACAAATTCCCTGGACTTAATGGCCTGCATCCTAGGGTTTTAAAATAAGTAGCTACAAAGATAGTGGATGCTTTGATTTTGATCTTCCAGAATTCCCTAGGTTATGGAATATTTTCCATGGGTTGGAAAGTGACACAATATTTCAAGATAGGAGGGAAAGAGAAAACAAGGAAATTACAGAGCATTTAGCCTCATTTCATTAGTAAGGATAATACCAGAATTTACTATTAGGGACGTGGTAACAGGGCCCTTAGGGAATCATCTCCTTTAGAGAGGCAGGGTCCACATGGGTTTATGAAAGGGAAAAAAATGTTTGACAAATCTGTGAGTAGTTTGATAGTGGTATCTAGTAGGTTAAATATAGGTGCATATTTGAGTAATCAAAAGGCATTCATTTAGGTGCCATACAAGAGGTTATTACACAAAACTAGGGCTCTTGGGATTTTGTGGAAAAACATTAGCATGGATTGCGGATTAGTCAACGGGCAGGAAGAATAGAATAGGAATAAACGGGTCATTTTTGGTTTGGCAGGCTGTAATTAGTAGGGTAACGCAAGGATCAGTGCTTGAGCCCCGGCTATTTACAAGCTATATCAATGACTTAGATGAGGGAAACAAATGCAAAGTTTCCAAGTTCACTGATGATACAAAATGCAAAGTTAACTCTGAGGACAGCACAAAGAAGCTGGAAAGCAACATAAACAGGTTAAGTGAATGATCAAAGATATGGCAGATGTAATTTAATCAGGGGAAGTAAGGTATGCACTTTGGAAGGAAAAATAGAAAAACAGAATATTTTTTAAAAGGTAAGAGACTGGAAAATGCTGCTATTGGGAGGGACCTGGGTATCTTTGCATACAGGTTGCAAAAAGTTAACATGCAGGTACAGCAAGCAATTAGGAAAACTAATGGTATGTTTGCCTTTATTATAAAGGGATAAGTATAAGTATAAGAGTGAAGAAATCATGCCACAATTGTATAGGGCATTGGTGAGACTGTACCTGGCATACTGTGTACAGTTTTTGTCACTTTACCTAAGGAGGAATATACTTCTGTTAGGGAGGGGTGCAATAAAGGTTCACAAGACCTTCCTGGTATGAGGAAATTTTCCTATGAGGTGAGATTGGATAGACTGAGCTTATATTCCCTAGAATTTAGAAAAATACAAAGTGATCTCATTGAAACATATAAAATTCTTAAAGGACTTGATAGGGTAAATGATGGGAGGATCTCTTCCCTGGCTGGGCAGTCTTAGTATCACAGTCTCAGAATAAGGGGTGGATATTTCAGGCAAAGGTGATTTCTTCATAAATGTATTCACTCATAGGGCTGTGAATCCTTAGGATTTTCTACCCCAGAATTGCAGGTGCTCAGTCATCAAGTGTATTCAAAACAGAGATGATTTTGGAAATTGTTAGATATTAAGGGATTTGGGATAGATCAAGATGTGAAGTTCACATGGGAGATCAGCCAAGATCATATTGATTGGTGGAGCAGGCTCACAGTGCCTAGCAGCCTACTCCTATTTATATTCCTTATGTTCTTAATAACTCTCAATCCTTAGCAGCCATCGTAAGCTCGAAATCTTTTGCTCTTTCAAAAAAACATGACTACATGCAATCATATACCATCTTATTACATAGTTGAGACATCCTGAGGTATTTCACATGCACTGAATTTTAATGTGCATTATTACTCTGTGACCAAATGTAGAATTCAATTTCAATACAGCAAGGGCATACAGACAGCTAAGAATCTATTTCTCCTTTTGATGTTGGCTGAGGAGCAAATGTTGGCAAGGACACCAGGACTCTTCACTGAACATTGCCATGAAATCTTTTCTATCCACTAGAACTATGGTTGCCAGCTTTGCACGGGTGTATTTCTGGAGGTTTCAACACGTGAAACTATTTGTCCCATTTCCAAAATTTTTCTAATAAATTAAGATATTCAAGAAAAGGATAACTAGAAATATTAATGCCTCTACAATGTTTCTCCTGCATTGGTCATGGAAGTGCCCAGGAGATACACCTTCAATTCCTGAGAAGTTGGCAACTCTAACCTAAACAGGCAGATAGAGCATTGGTTTAAACATGCTAGCTGAAGGGCAGCATGCCTGACAATGCAGCGTATCCTCATTATGACACACAAGTGTTGATTGGAGTCCTGGTGTGGAGCAGGAAACTTAATTCTCTGACTCATCAGTGAGAATGTTATCAGTGAGAGCCAGGTTGGTCTCCACTGCCAATTCCTGTCTCTTTCTACAGC
The DNA here is from genome assembly GCF_017639515.1 of Carcharodon carcharias. Classification (NCBI taxonomy): domain Eukaryota; kingdom Metazoa; phylum Chordata; class Chondrichthyes; order Lamniformes; family Lamnidae; genus Carcharodon; species Carcharodon carcharias. The sequence goes on from NC_054475.1 coordinate 115,644,064, forward strand.
CTGCTCTGTGGATTCATTTTGAGGCCTGCTCGCTCTTCGTTCATGCAATCACAGCATGCAGCATTGCAAATGGCCCAAGAGAATGAAGGGGGTGAGAAACAAAACAGCTGAGACGAAAGGGAAGGGTTTTTTTTCCATATTTTTTCTTCATAAATGTAGGAGAAAAGAAGGCGACTATTCAGAGATGAAATAAAAAAGCGAAGGAAGGAAAAAAATAGAAATGAAGAATATGAATGAGAATGATGATCACTGTTTTGTGGACAACGGAGTAGAAATTGGTGTGTGGTGTGCTCATTTTTCAGGCATAGAACAGGTGCAAAGCATACGAATTTAGCAGTGTGATGATATGTGCTCAAACTGTACAATGACTGGACCCTCTGCTAAATCCATCAGGCTCACTTTTTAGGTACCATGAATGACTAATGCCTAGAACAGGTGATAGACCCCTTGATAATGTTAATTAGGGGCCTAATGCCTGATGAAGGACCCCTCTACAAATGCTGCTAACAATGAATGGGCATTGAGCCTGACCTGCTCAGGGTTCTCCCCTTTTGTCTGCCAACTATAGGGTAAATTGTCTTTAATTTTGACAAAACCAAGTGCTCCATTGACTCTACAGCTCTTGTGATGGTGCTTCAGCCCCACTCCCAGGACTTACCTAATGCTGATGAGACAAGCAATCCAACGTTGATGTTTCTTGTGAAGTGAATTGTCTGTGGAGGTGAAATTTGAGCCAGTTGTTTGCCTGAATATGTAGACAAGGCCTGATGACCAGTTCTTCGTCACCCTCTGGACTGCTGTTTGGGCATGAACTGCAAAACCAATCTGCCCGTTTGGCATTGGGGTAATTTGAACCAAATCCAGTAGGTGGGTGACATGGACAATTGGGTGGAACATTGATTTTACACCCCAACCACAATAGTACTCTTTGTTGTCTTCAATGGGAGTAGAGCTATTTGGGGAGGTTGTGGGTGAGTGTGGTGCAGAATCAACATTGCACCCGATCCCATCCCAATAGGCACGTTAGTTTATAATTTTCCCCACTGAGTCTGGGGCCAGCAAGGTAACTGGTTATATGGTAAATTAAGCAGCAATCTAACTCTCTATGATTGTGAAAATTGGTTGTGCCATTGCCTTAACACCAAAAAAAGTTCATACCTTTCACCAGCATCACTGTGATCCATCCCACAGCGGAGACCAATATTACAAGTTGCAAAGTTCTGAAAGCTGGGAAATGAAAGGCAGCTGAGATTATATCAATAAGAGATGGATCGTTTGGATGGATCGTGTTGATTGAATTCCCAAGCATGTGCACATGAAGTTCAAACATGCCAAGTGTTCTTCGTGGGCTGAGGAAACACTTTAAAGTTGTTTTAAAGCATAACCTGAGCTTTGATGCACAGCAGTCTGCCCAGGGTCATGTTCAATGCTATGATACAGAGTAACTAACTTTGAAATGCAATATGGCAACAGGCAGCATGAAAAAACAGTTGCTGTGGAAACAGCTTTAATACCTATGAGAAGACCTATCAAATGTTTGAAGTAAATATTCCTGTTCACGCGCAGTGAGAAGTTCTTTGTGTTTCACCTATGGAACTGAAAAGCCACAGATGAGTCCATGGAACATCATTTACTTTCTTCCAGTCATTTATGCCATAAGGTGTTACAACATAAGTATTTGAAAACAGGAAAATTTTAAAACAGTATGAGGAAAGGACAGTGAACTGTAACTGTGTGAAAACCAGAGAGCTGGTTTGGGTATGATGCATCACATGCCTCTTCCAGTTCTGTAAAATTTTAGGATTGAGTGCTGAATATAAATGTGTTTAATCTATTCGAGAGCTGACAGCCAAAGAACTGCTCCTGCAGTCACTAGCGCTCAATTTTCCATCCACCAAAGTGAATGGTGAGAAAGTTAGTGAGTAACAAGCACAACAGGAGAAAATCCTGGCTAATTTGTCCATCTATAAAACATTGTCTGCTACTTTGTCTGTATAATTTACTTAATACATAATTCTTATATTCTTGTAGCAATAATTATATTCCTTCAGCAGTAACCTACTTTACAACTTGCCATCTGAAAGTTACAAGTGCTCCTCCAAATACAAGTTAGCAGGGGAGTAGAACATGGGGTTCTGTTGAAGAGTCATACGGACTCGAAACGTTAACTGTGTTCCTCTCCGCAGATGCTGCCAGACCTGCTGAGTTTTTCCAGGTATTTTTATTTTTGTAAGGGATTCCTTGTCTGTGCTTTTTGGCTTGGTGACTGACTTTTCCATTGCACTTTGTTTTTCTGCATTTTCAAATAAAAGATCAAGTGACTGTAGTTCTCTGAGGCAAGTGCTCATTTGACCAGATAAGTCAAAATGCTTCTGTCCATTTACTGAGTCCTGCTCCATTTTATATGTAGTCTCTTTGAGATTGCCATTCATCTTGGAGTGTGAGCTTGTGTGTGCCAATTGCTGTTGTTCTCTTTCACCCTGTGAGCTGACTTCACTCACTGGGGACAATGGACAGATATTGAGTATTGCTGAAAAAAGACATTTTGTCAAAACTTTTTGTCTTGCGCTCATTAAAACAATCACAAGAATACCAATGTCAGGGGAAGCAACAACTTTGATATTGGTATTCTTGCAATTGTCCTGATAGGTGCAAGGCAAAAACTTTGACAAAATGTCTTTTTTCAGCAATTCTCTCAAGTTCTGTACTATTTGGACTGATATTGAATTAAATATCATCCTTTGTTAGGTAGAATCAGGTCTTTTTTGCCTGTGGGGTGTAATTTCTTATAAATTAACTGAGATAAATAAATAAGGCCTCTTACATCTCAAAAAAAAAATCACAAACTGCAATCCCGTAGAAATAAAAGTAAATTAACTCAAAGTTTTTAAAAATCCTGTGGTAAAACTAACCTTGGGAGGCTGTTGGCTGTTAGCTACTTAGGTTGTATAAAATAATGTACAATTATATTAATATGATTTAAATGGATTCTTTGCTCCTAATTAATTCAATTAAATTGATAACAAAAACAGATTTATGAAGCTTTTATGAGGTAAAATGTAAAAATGTGGATTTTTTGCTCATCATAATTCAACATTAATTGCTTTGAAATTAATTTGGAACTGTATTTGATATTAATAAAATGTTAATATCTTTTCTCTAGTAAAATTGATCATTTTGGCAATAGAGCAACTAACTATTCTTTTCAAAAATATACTTTATTCATAAAATTTATATAAGTGCAGTACATGATCATTCAAAGTTGACATTAAATAAAGTGCAAAACAAATCAGCTTCATCCAGTATTATACGTTACTCGCTACATTTACAACGGCAGTCAATAGTTAGAGTGTTCGTTGCATGGAAAACATATAGCCTGATGGCTTTTCACAGTTTCCAGCCTCTATATGTAAAATGGATGAAAAACCTTTCCTATTGCACCTTTGTGGTAGCTGGCCCAAACTTTAGTGCGTTCCTCAGTATGTAGTCCTGAACCCTGGAACGTGCCAGCCTGCAACATTCGGTTGTGGGCAACTCTTTGCACTAGTAAATCAAAAGGCTTCACATAGCTCAAAGAGAGTCTTTCACCGAGTTGATGGCTCTCCAGCTGCCGCTGATCTTTATCTCAGTCCCTGGAAACAGCCTGTAGAGCTCAGAGTTCTATGTCATGGAGCTGCTCGGGATGAACCCTGACAAGAATCATTGCATCTTTTTTCAGATCTGCTTTGCAAAGGCAAATTCCACATGGAGAACGATAACAGTCTCTTCCCCACCAGAACCACCTCAAGAACAATGTGCGGAGAGACTGAGACTCTTGGTGTATGGGAAGGATCTGATGGGGAGGGCCCTTCTCACCACCAGTCAAGCTACGTCTTGGAAAAACTCAGCAGGTCTGGCAGCATCGGTGGAGAAGAAAAGAGTTGACGTTTCGAGTCCTCATGACCCTTCGACAGAACTTGAGCTCGAGTCCAAGAAAGAGTTGAAATATAAGCTAGTTTAAGGTGTGTGTGTGTGGGGGGCGGAGAGAGAGAGGTGGAGGGGGGGGTGTTGTGGTCAAGTTCTGTCGAAGGGTCATGAGGACTCGAAACGTCAATTGTTTTCTTCTCCGCCGATGCTGCCAGACCTGCTGAGTTTTTCCAGGTAATTCTGTTTTTGTTTTTGTTTTGGATTTCCAGCATCCGCAGTTTTTTTGTTTTTAAGCTACGTCTTGGTGCTTGTTTGAAAGTTCTGGTGATTAGGCATTCTGGCAAATGACTTTGACAGTCTGTTCAGGGAACCATCTAACAGCACTATGGGTGTACCTACACTACATGGACTGCAGTGGTTCAAGAAGACAGCTCACCACCACCTTCCATCCGTCCATCCATTTTCACATTGCTTCTCCTGGTGAGGATCGCGGTTGCAGTAAGCTGAGCAGGGATGATCAGGCTTCCCTTTCCTCAGCTACAGATTCTAGCTCCTCCTGGGGGATTCCCAGGCCATCTGAGAGATGTGTCTGGCATGTCCTGGGTCAGCCTTGAGGTCTCGGCCTGGTGGGCTCTGCCTGGTACAGCTCCAGTGGGGGCCTACCGGGGGCATCCTTATCAGATGCTCGAGCCACCTCAACTGGCTTCCCTCGAACCGGAGGAGCAGCATCTCTACTCCAAGGCTCACCTGGATTGCCGAACTCCTCACCCTGTTCCGGAGAGTATGCCCAACAACCCTGTGGAGAAACCTCATTTCCGCCACTTGTGCCCGCAATCTTATCCTTTAGGTCATTACCCACAGTTCATGACCATAGGTGAGGATGGGGATGTAGATAAGCCAGCAAACCAAGAACTTCATCCTAAAACTCAGTTCCCACTTCACCACCATGGAGCAGTAGGCCGCCTGCTGAATTGCAGCTGCCGAATCGATTCGCTGGTCAATCTCGTGTTCCCCCTCTGCTATCACTTGTGAACAAGATCTTGAGATACTTGAGCTCCTCCACTAAGGGAAGCTGTTCCCCCTTCACCTGGACAGATCAACCCACTCTTCCGGGAGAGAACCATGACCTCAGATTTGGATGTGCTGATCCACAACCTCGTTGTTTCACAGTCGGCAGCAAAAAGTTTGAGTGCACGCTGGAGATCACAGTCAGATGAGGCAAGAAGCACAACATCGTCTGCAAACAGCAGAGATGCAACCCTCAAGCCCCCAGCTTGGATACTCTCTGTACCTCAGCTGTGCCTTGATATCCTGTCCATGAAAATAACAAACCACTTTCTCAAGGGCAATTAGGGATGGTCAATAAATATTGGCCTAGCCAGCTACACCCACATCCCATGAATGAATTGTAAAAAATCCACCATCTTCTTTTCCCACAGGTCCTCGAGGATATTACATGTGTCTAGAGATTTATACATCATGTCCCTCTGAACATTTTCAATCTCCAGACAAATTTTGGTCAACTGAATTCATTGAGTGAAATACATTTTCAAGGAAAATGAATGGTGCTAAATTGCTTTGGGAACACTAAAGTTATTGTTTGTCTTATAAAAGATGTTTTTCCTCAGGTGTAATTCCTTCAGTAACTTCACTAATTTGTTAACAGTTTAATGTTTGATCATCAGTGATCGGGAATGAAATACCTTATTATCACTCAATCCGCCCATTTTCTTTACCAACCATGGCTGGGTTAATTAAAGCAGCAGTGTGGTGTTAAGTTCTCCTATTGTCAAGCAACATAATGTTACTTCAAACCTCAAAAAAGCATTTCCATTGTGTCAGTGTGACACTCCCTTTCATCTCACAGCTGCTATCCCTGTGGTCTCCTGACAATGCTAATCAATAATAATGTGGAGAGTTTGTGCTGTGGATTTTCCCACTCCTAGATATTGGCTCGACAATGTTCAAAACGGATTTCAATTAGGATCCATGCAGAGAAGGAAAACATTCTTAAGCTGCCAGGGCAGAAGTCAAGCCCAGTTCCCAGAGTGGAGGAATCACAATACACTGCCTTGCTCTGCCACCCAATCTTCCATATTTGTGCTCTTTTTGGTTGCCAACAGTAATTTCTTTCAATATGAAATGAAAGGATTTGCCTTTACATTGCATCTTTGACATCCTCATGACATCCCAAAGCCTTTTATACAGAATGAGTTACTTTGAAGAGTAGTCACTGTTTGTAAGCAAGTAGGTAACAGGTGCTCTGGTCTGTGGACTGTTGAAACAATAGTGGAAATGAACCACTAACAACATGACGGTTCATGCTTGGATCAGGAGGTAACTGGAGCAAAACCCTTTCTCCATCATATTACAGCATATGTGGCAGCGCATTTAAATGGATTATTTACCAATTGATATTAATGCAGTGTTCGAATCACTTGTTCGGAAAATAAGCATATGGAAATTTTAGTGTTCAACACTATTATCATTTTCATTGTTGTTGCTCAAATGCCTTTCACATTACTGATGTTTAATATGATTTAAGATATTATAACTCAGTGCTGCCACCTTACACTTCTCGAAAGCAGCTGCTAGGCTCAAACTGGTGCCTGCATTATAACAACACCATAATGAGCTTCAGAACGATGATTTGGCGTGTGGGAGTTGCTGCTCACAGTTTCTGAGCTGTTGTTATTCCAAAGCTCGAAGAAACCTTTAATGAATATCCTCTGCTGAACATGAACTGTCATTTTGCTAGATGTACTCAAAGAGAATTACATTTAAATAAGTTAATGGGTAACACACACACTATATGAGTGATTTCATTTAGGATTTTCTATCTGAGGCAGACTTATCTTTAAAAATAATGCAATTGAATCTAAGATAAGCCTGTCAGAAAACATTGCAGATGAATTCGATGAAACTTTCGTCCCCTTTCTTTCTCATGCACCCTACAACTACAACACCCGCACCCCCCCACCCACCCCCCACCCCCCTCCTCCCTGCCCTGCCACAGAAAAGAATACTTCCTGGCTGTGAATGTGGCAAGAGCTCTCACTGTCAAAAACAATAATGAGCCCTTAAACACCAAATTCCATAATACAGAGATGAACTTTACTTTTCTCTTGTGCAGGTTATGCTGGCAATATGTGAGGGGCTCAGCCACACCATAATGGAGTTATCAGTAAACATAAATACGTTTTGTTTTTAAGGAATAAAGCCTCAAGTCAGTTTTAATCAATGTTGAATTTCCATGTAATGGTTGATCAGGATTCAAAGGGAGCAGGAGCCTGGCAAGCTCTAACAGGCCTCTCCATTCCCTGCTCCCACACATTAGTATTGGCAATATGTCCCAGCCATTTGTTAGTGCTCGAACGTGAGAGAGCTTATAATTTCCCTTTGACTGCTCTCAGTTGTATTACAAGGTCTCTGGAGATCTGAAATGAGCAATTTGATTGGTTAACTGCTCCACAATGATTTATAATGTTCACTGGCTTCCTTTTATATAACATTGAAAACCTCAAAAGTCTTATTTAAGCTCGACTCTAAGGTCTTGTCACTCCTCCCATTCACAAAGCGAAAGCATTTATATTGATAATGTTGCAATCTTGGTGTGTGATATGAAAAGGCACAGCTTTTTGTTTCTGCATCTAAAGTCTGTGTTGAAATATTTTGTTTATAAATCTGAGATGAAAGGCTTTAAATTGCTTGCTGGTTGAAAGTCAGGTCGAGGGCAAACATCTGTCAAATCTGTTTCATTTCTTGATATCATTGCAAAGTTTATTTAGAAGTCTAGGGAAGAATTTGGGTAGACTCAGAAAGTGAATGCAATTTTTTATATATATATATTATCTATCTAGCTAGATATCTAGCTAGATATCTATATCTATCTATCGATAAACATTTATTTATATACATATTAAATGTGTGTATGTGTGTGGCTGTATATGATGTATGTAATATAACCAATCTTTTGTGGTCTTGAGAAGTCCTTGTTCCACGTGTATGTAGATTGCGCAAGGTTGCAGCCCCTTTTTCATTATTTGAAGAGGCTGCTCCTCATTTTTTGGATGCACCTCAGCTCTGTGCTCCTGATCTTTGACCACCCAGTGCAGAGGAGTCGGGGGGCTGGGGGTGGGGCCCATGGGCAGGTCGGAGGATCTCCTTGTTAGTCTGCTCCTTGGCCTGTCCAAGGTGGCTATTAACAGGTCCAGGTGGCGAGCAGTTGAGGGGGTCATTTGACCTGATTGCCTGCCCCTCTTCTGTGGTTATGTCTGCGCCTGGGTGTCCACTGACAGGTGTGAGGCCTTCCACTGCTGTTGGGCACCACAGGGGTTGGAGTGCACCATCAGCTCCCAAAATGACATTTTAATTTCATTTGATAAGTTTCTCTTAACAATTTTGTTTTTAGTTGCAGTGCCCCTTTAAGGGATTGCTATTTAGTTAATTGCCTCTTTGTTTTAGTTGGCTCAAAAAAGCATAACCAATCTCTCCATCTAATGAAGAATTTAGGTGCACTATATATGGTTGTAGCCTACCCAAAGTACAGATTGGAGTTTTCTTCCTTTGCATTCTGATCAACCATTACAGTCAAATTGAGTATTGATTACAATTCACTCAAGTTTATGGTTATTAATCATATTTTACTGACCTGAAGCACCAGCACATTTCATTTCTGCATTTTAAATCCCATAATCATATCTTTCTCATAGGCTTTTAATGCAAACTTCATGCACAATTTATTTTGTTTCCACCTGTCTTGTGCAGCGTGATCAGGATGTAGAAAGCTGTGGGTAAGCCAGTGTGGATGTGTACATCTTCCACGTAGCTCACAGATAAATCCCCAAATTGCAGCAATTCAGCAATACTATTCACTGATGTTGGGAGACTATCGGATTGCACACTTCCTGCTCAGTTTCTGCTTGAGATGAGAATGTTGTGTAAGTTTTAAGAGTGTTACATGTTATGGGTGTCAAACCATGTATTAGGCTTGGAGATTCGTGGATGATTTGAATTTAAGGTGCTCGCCCTCCAAATTTCAGGCTTCCCGCAATGCACTTTCTTCATGACCATAGGATATGGGTTTTGTAGTTGAGTCTGGTTTTCCCTTGTCAAGATTCTGAAAGAAACTTAACAGTCTCTGAGTTTCTGACAACAGAAAGTTCCCTATGGTGGGGATTGCTTTCATTGCTCTCCCAGTTTAATTAAGGAGGATAAATGTTAGCAAAGAAGCATTGATGAAGCTGTAATAAAAGCGGAAAGTGCTGGAAAAAAACTCAACAGGTCTGGCAGCATCAATGGAGACAAAAACAGAGTTGATATTTCAAGCCCAATATGACTCTTCTTCAACACCAAAGCTGTACTGTCCAGGCTCATCATTATGCCACCCATTTCATCTACAAGCCCAACTACCTGGCACTGACAGAACAGCAATCCGACTGCAGGTTTAGAGGAAAATGGTTATTGGGTTAAATTCTCAGCTTTAAGGCAGCTGGCAGGCAGCATTGCACATGGTGGGGTGGGGTCGGCATCGCCACCTGCTGTAAGGCTAACCATCCACCTCAATTTTTATTCTTTCTTACCCTCATAGGCTAGCCTTGAGGACATTAACAGAATTGGCCATGGCCCTATCCACACATTCATTGAATAAGTGGCTTTATTCAGGAAACCCGACAACTTTATCTCCTTTCCTGCTGACTAGCATGAGCAACATGACAGGGCTCTCAAATAAATTAGAGTATGCTGGTTTTCCTAAAGTATTGACTTGTGCAAACAGAAGGGGATTCAACTCCATCAGTGCAAAGCTGGTCAGTGGCCACCAGCACCATTACATAAGGCTAACGACCACTTCCCAGGCACTTTCTGTGGTGCTGTCATTTTAAAGCAATCAGCTATGTCAGAATAGTTCACGAGGGACCAGGTGCCCTTTGCAACAAAACCCTTGCTGCAGTCACTCATTGAAGCAGAGCATAGATATAAATTCCATGCAACCAGCAAGCTCAATAATGAGCCTATATTTGCATCTTCATACAGCACTCTGGATGTCCAGATAGAATAATGGATTGAGTACAACATAACTTCTCTCAAATTCGTTGTTGTCAACTGCTGAATAACATCTTTATGCCAAGAGGCTAAACAGCTGCTGCTGCAGATGTTCAGACCTGCTTAGACTCTGGCATAGCTACAGTCACTTATACAAGGATGCAAGATGATTTGGATGCTGCATTGTCTTGAAAGAAAGCAGCCTCAGCATTCTCACTCCAACCTTGCCATTACTTCTGGCCATTCCCATATGTCCATTGAGCTGCTAGCAGCAGCCCTACTAACAGGAATGCCTGATTCTCCGCCTTAATCCAGTCATCCAACATTTTGAATTGGCACAGAAAAGTCTCTTGTAATTTTGATCCCAAAAGCAGCAGTGAAGTGAGATATGCTCCAACTTGTGCTTAAAACCCAGGAAACCAAAGGATCCACTGCAAAGGCCCTTTGAGTTTCCACTAGCAATGCAGACAGCCACTTATTCATAAATAAAAGTGAAATACTGCTGATGCTGGAAATATGAAATAAAAATGGGAAGTGCTGGAAATATTAAGCAGGATTAGAGTATCTCTGGAGAGAGAAACAGAGTTAACATTTTGGGTCAAATATGACTCTTCTCAGAACTCGGTTCTGAACACAGTTCTGAAGAAGAGTCATATTTGACTTGAAATGTTAACTCTGTTTCCCTCTCCACAGATGCTGCCAGACATGCTGAGTGTTTCCAGTCTTTTATTCATGACTGGCCCAACTGGAGATTTCCTCACACTCCTCATCAGACCCCCACACAGTTCTTTGAAAGAGCTCAAGTAATTCCTGTGTGTGGTCTGCTCACTCTGTAATCTCCTTCTGGTAGCAAATTCTTGCTCATCATCTGTCAGCACCACTTGCCTCTTCTCACCTAAACACCATGTGTTGTCTTCTCATGCTCACCATTTACATCCTCCAGTGCAGTTCAGTGGGCAGTGTCTAGCTGTGCAGATGCTTGGCAAAGGTGGATAGAGACAGAGAGATACAGAGTGCTGGCTTGTTCAGGGACTCCAACTGTGGTATCAATCTGTTCTTTACAACCTGTTAAAAAGAGAAAATTAACCTCTGTCAAAATGCTAGTTTCAAGAATCCTTTAAACCGGCCTTTTTAATTTGCAATTTCTGGTGTTTTTGAGAATCTGTGTATTTCTGTGTGTCAAAGCATTAATAAGAACACAATAGTATTTGTCATGAGCATTCCAGAGTCCTCTAACTTCATCTTAGTCTATTTTATTGTCATTATGTTTGTTATGATCCCAGCTGAGATGACCCCTGGACAAACCTGATCCCAGGGTGGAAAACAGCTTGTTAGATCCTAACTTTTATTTGTTTGTTTAAATACATGGAGAGTAGCTACTGAGTAGATTCACAGGAGTCAGCTGATGAACTTTTTACAAAAGAATAAAACATTTATTCAACAAGAAAAGATGATCTACATTACAATACTCCTTCACCCACAACTATACCTTTACAGATATATGCAGTTTTTGTAAACTTAACACAAGTTTACAAAAGCAATCTTATACTTTAATGTGCACAGTAAGTACCCAGTCCATGTAAACCTATGGCACCCTGTAGTCAGACATACCACACTCTGACCTCAAGTGACAGATATCACTTCAACCAGGTGCTAAGGATCTCTGCCCAACTCCCCCCAGATGCTTGTCACACCATGAGCCAACCAGCCTCACTGAATTCCATCTTTCACACAACGGTTTCCAATCTCCACTCTCCAAGACCCCACCTTGGAATCTTCCCCCAAACCAACGCTTCCTCTCAGACACTATTCCAGAAGTGTTCACCTCCAGGGCTTTGAACTCTCCTTATGATATTCCTCCTCCCTGGGTCACCACATGCATTCAAGCTGTCTTTCCTGTGCTCTCTCTCTCACCAAGTCAGCTATCAACAGTACACCATTGGTTCACATGCCCATCGCAAAGAATTACAGATCTTCAGTTGTCTCTTTGAACCTTCTTGCTTCTTGTAAGCTATTCTCACTTTAAATCTGAAGCTTGGAGCCTTTCTCTCTGCCATTCACTCTTAACTCCTCTTAACAGGACTTTTTCCCAGGTTCCTGTCCTTCCTTTGACTACAAAGTCTCTTTTGGACTTCCTCTCTTCCACTCTCCTGGATTTTTGGGCTTTTTTTCTTTGCTTGGGGCCTTTTTGTTCTTTTGGGAAATCTGCAGTTCCCTCTCCCAGCGTCCAGTCTCTCTGGCTTCAACTGAACTTAAAACTGCTGTTTCTTTAATTCTATGTGTATATCTGTGGGAGGAACCTGCCTATCTGGCCCACTGTTGCTAGGCAACAGCCAGTTTTCTACTCATGTGTTCACTTTTACTTTATAGGGGTCGTAAACGTCTCATTTGGCATACAAGCAGCCTTTTAAAGTGGAACTAAAACTCCATTTGACCGCTCTTAACACACAGGTACAGAAATACAAATCAAACTTAAACTTTAAAGCTAAAACTCATTCCTAACACACACAAATACAAATGTAACTTACTTAAACTATCTCTATTTCCTAATAATGTTATTTAGGGTGGTCTGCTCAGATAAGGAGTCCTGGGCGAGCTTGAGTTCTGTTTTGCTCTGTTTTATTACAAACCATCCTTTTCTGAAAGTAAGGAAATAGCCATGGGGTTTAGCTATCAGAGACAGTGATATATGACCACCCACCCTGTCTGATACTAAATTAACATCTAAGAGGTCATTTTAACTTTGGACAATAGTGTAAAACGGTGAAATTGAATTATCGCCACTATGTACCATGCCCGATTTTCCGTCAAGTTGAAGTTAATGGAGCAGAAAATTGATGTTAGAGGTATAATAGGTGTCTCATTCTACAGGCCAGCACTACCTCAGTATTGCACATTGGTAATGATACCACATGATTTATCCCAATACTGTACGATTAATGAGGGGGAGAAACTTCCCAAAACTTTCAAGAGGCCAGGGTTAAACCTTGAATAGTGCATAACAACAATTTCTACACTATGATATTCAAACTGTTTATTATGCCTAAGGTAAGGCTTACTTGCAGTCTGCTCTGCCTGGCAGTGTGGACAGCATACAAAATGGGTGGGCAAAGGGCCTGTTGCAGAGACAAATAGGGGAGAAAAAAATTAAAATAATTGAGGAAGAAATTGAAAACCAGCATGGAGAAAATTTTTTTAAAATGAGAAATATAAGTGAAGGAGAAAAACAGGAAACATTGCAAAATAAAAGTGGTTTGGTTAACCCAAAACATATCTATGATTGTTCATGATTTTAATGACGTTTGACATTTTCACCATCATCAGTCTATCACATTGCTCTAAAAGTTTAACATGAAAATGTGACTGTAGGTAAAGAACTAATTCAAAATTTGCTTAGATATAAAGTTCCAGGGATAGATAGACAAAGGCCCATAGTTAACCGTGTCCAATTGGAATATCATATGTCTTCTAGATTTTTTTGAAATGACTGGTTGACATCCTTTCTCCCTCACAAAATTAATTATGTGGGATATTTGCTTGAAACTTATTATTGACACCAGCTGGAAAACACATGCTATGGGGAAGGTTACCAAGCAGTAAGTGTAGTGAAGTGCATGGCTCACACTTGTCTCTCGCATGTTGCCAAATTGCTGCTTAGGGGAAAGAGCTATTAAACTGAAGATGTGCTTTAGGGTAGTTAGGCTGATTATTGCCAGTATAATGGGTAGTTAAATGAAACGTGCAATATATTACAAAGCTCATGCATTGCACGTGCTAGCTTTCATAGGAAACTGCCATAGTCTCAGAAGCAGTAGTCTGGTGAACACCTACGTCCTATATCCCCTCCGGAATGCTCCATTCCTTCGACTCTAGCTTTCTGGCCTCTTCCTCCCCTTCCCTCACCTGGTCATTGGTAATTTAGCTCCAGTTACCTCAGCTCTCTAGGGCTCCCCATGATTAAGAGCTTCTCAAAAACCACAACTTTGACAAACTTTAGGTCACCCTCTTAACCTTACCACATCCTGCCTTGGCACTAATTTCCTTATGTCTCTTCTGAAATGTTTTGGGACATATATTTGCATTTTAAAAGCACTATATAGTTGTAAGTTGTAGTTGATGTCAAATCTGGTGATAGTGATGTAAAATTAATGTTTGGGACATTAGCTGTAGTTTGAAATTTTCTCTTTCACTCTTATGGAAATGGAAGATAACAAAATGCTGCATCTAATACTATCTACATGACATGATTGATTTTTGAGAAGCAAATTGTGTATACCTATATGACAATTACTCAGTAGCACAGCATATGTCATGAGCATTATGGTGTGAACAATACGGTCATTGAGAACCTCTGACATTTCCATTCTTCGCTCTCTCGTCATTCTCCAGGCCAACCTCATTGACCCAATGTTTTAGTTCACCACTTACACTAGACGCATCTGGCAATTTAAAGACCATTTTGTTCTGCAAACCAAAGAGGGCACAGAGATAATGAAAGGACATAGTGCAGATACAATGTCAAAAAGTTTCAGTGGCAGACTATGTGCAAAAATTGAACATGTAGATGCATGTCAACTATTCGTACTCCTTGATGCTGGTTGGCATGCTAGCCTCAGGCTTCACAAGTCAGTATTTTTGTGTTCACTGACCTATATTGGCTTGCGGTCCAGCAACACCTGGAATTTAAGATTCTTATCCATGTTTTCAAACCTCACCATGCCCTCCACCCCTTCAAGAACTCTGCACTCCTCTAATTCTGACCTCTTGTGTATCCACGATTTCCTTTGCACCACTGCTGGCAGATATGCCTTTATTTACTTAGATGCTAAACCCTGGAAATCCATCCCTAAATCATTCCACTGCTCTATTCCTTAAAACCTGCTTCTTTGATCAAACTATTAATCATCTGTCCCAATATCTCATTTTGTTGCTTTGTTTTATTTTAATTCTTTCATGGAATGTGGGCATTGCTGGTTAGGCCAGCATTTATTGTCCATCCCTAATTGCCCTTGAGAAGATGGTGGTGAGCTGCCATCTTGATCCCACTGCAGTCCATGTGGTGTAGCTACATCCATGTGCTGTTAGAGAGAGAGTTCCAAGATTTTGACCCAGCGACAGTGAAGGAATGGCGATATAGTTCCAAGTCA
This sequence comes from Carcharodon carcharias, assembly GCF_017639515.1. NCBI lineage: Eukaryota > Metazoa > Chordata > Chondrichthyes > Lamniformes > Lamnidae > Carcharodon > Carcharodon carcharias. The sequence goes on from NC_054475.1 coordinate 115,659,159, forward strand.
GGATATTGTGTAGCTTGGAGGGGAACTTCCAGGTGGTGGTGTTCCCATGCATATGTTGCCCTTGTCCTTCTAGATGGTAGAGGTTGCAGGTTTGGAGGGTGCTGTCGAAGGAGCCTTAGTGAGTTGTGTCAAGTTTTGACTGGGTATACTCTTGTGGAACACCTTCACGGCGTTTTGCTGCATGAATTTGCTGTATAGAAGCAAGCTGTTGTTGTTAATCTCTTGAAATGTTTGTAATTAGAATTACGCTTGTGTGACTTGGCAAAATTTCACTACCAGGAGGTCTGGGAACATGTGGCTCCTAAACTAATCTGTTGGCAAACTGAGATAGAGGCTTAACTCAGTTATTTCTTCAGCTGCTACAAATTTCACCAAGGACTCACGTCTCCCTCCAATGATCATATCAAAAGACAGAAACAAGGATGGCAAGGTTGAATGTAGTTCCCAAGCTATGATGGTGCCTTTTGACAAAAAGTCCATTAAAACTGGACTCTGAGCTTAAGAAAATAGCAAATATTGTGAGAGAGAATATTGATTCATTGATTATAACCCAGAAGGCATCCAAACATCTAACTCTACTGAAACTAATTTTACTGTGCTTCAGTGTTTACAATCACTGGAAAAAAATGGAATTCCTGTACTTGATGTCAACTGGATGTTCAGTAAAAATTGCATAGTTTTCAAAACACCACAGTTGGGCAACTGCTCAGATTTAGGAAATATTTGGGAAATGATTTTGCTGTAAGATTGAAGAAGCAGTATTTTTTAACAAAAAAATATACATCCTCTGATGACTTTATAGAATAACAATTATCTCTGTTTCACTTGGATTAATCCACTACCTCCGAGACTGAACTATTTCAAGCCCGTATGCTAATTTTAGAGAAACAGTGTATTTCCACTTCCGTTGTTTCTCCTTCAAGTGTTTTAGAATAAGAAACTTGGTTAGAAAATCCTCTACTAAGTGTTCTGAAAAATGAGCTCTTTTGTGATGGAATGTTTCAGGTTTTAGTATGAGATGTTCCTTTAATTATGGCCTTTCACCTTTTATGTTAGAGAAATGTTCTGGAAACTGCATGTAATTGCAACATTTCAGTCTGCTGACAGTTTAGCCAACCAATTACATAGAATTTGAAATTAATATAGTTTATGAATTTAACAACCAGACTAATTATTCAGTGAACATGGGCTAGATTTTATGCTCCCCTGCCCCAGCCACTTTGAAGGTGGGCCGTTGGGGGGGGTGGTCGGGTGGGGTGGGGGGGGTGGGGGGTGGTGGGGGTGTTGGGGGGGGGTGCGGTAGGGGGTGGAGAGGGGGAGGTGGGATGCAAGGAGGAGGGGGCACATAAAATCCAGAAGGCAGCTTTCCTGCCATCTACCCACCCATCTCCCCACCTGTCTGAAATTTTATGGTGTGAGGCTTTAGGCGGCCCACCTGCCCTTTGTTGTAAGATGTTGTTTCGTAGGCCTGAAGAAGAGGTTCTATGTCTTGTATAGTTTAACAGTAAGTGTTTATAACTACTTGTAACTATATACTTAAAAAGGTATAAGACAGGAGCTGTCTTGTCTCTATGTACATCTCTGTCCAGTACAAAACTGGCCTCTAGACTCAGGCCATGTGTTCCTTTACATCACAGTGTTGGCAGTATTGTACCTAATCCCACGTTAGGCCTTTTTATGCCAGACCCTTATACTACATCTCCCCCAAGTCTTTTTATCCAACATATAATGCATTCCTGTTTACCCAACATACTTACATTACTTCTACTACCCCTATATTATGCCCTCAGGTCTCTGTGGTTATAGGTTCAGGCAGTCTGGAAGTTCTTAATTCTTCCAGATCTTGCCTTTACAGCAATTGGAGGAGTGGTAAACTCTGTTGCACTGGGTAAGCCTTGATGAATAGGAGGTTGTTTTGGATATGGCCATTCTGGTGGTTTGTTGGTTGATCTTAATTCTCTTTCTTCGTTCTTTGAAGTTGAACTGCTCCCTCTCAGTTCCCCATTTAGTGCTTTTGATGGCAATTGATTTACCCCGTTCCTTATGGGGAGAAAAAACCTCACAACTCATCTGCAGTGTTCATTCTGGCTCTTTTCCTATGTGCAGTTTGCTGTGATGCACATTGGGATGGAAGCTGTCTCTCCTCTTTTGCGGGCGTGGGACTTATCAATGGGTGTACATTGCCATTTAGCCTTCTGTGCAATGATGTTCTCATTGGTTTGCCTCCTTGCTTCACTGAGCTGTGCCGCGGTCAGTTGGAGGCTGCTTCTCTCTTCCAACATCGACTGACTAACAATTGTACTGGCCAGACAGCATCAGTGTCATGGTGTCTTAAGGCATCTTACCAACAGATGTTAGAGTGATAGGTTAAGGCTGTTCTTGACAACTGAGATGTCATGGTAATCATCAGAGTGGTTGGCTGGTCTAACCAATGAGAAGCTTCTGGCACCTGCAAAAAAAATGGACAAACCAGTACCTCAAAGAGTGAAGAGAATTCAGAGTGTAGGGGAGGCGGTGACTTAGGCTAGTGATCCAGATACCTAGGGTAATGTTCTGTGGACCTGGGTTCAAATACTAGCAGTGGCAGATGGTGAAATTTGAATCTTATAAAAATCTGGAATTAAAAATCTAATGATGTTGATTGTTGTTAAAACCCACCTGGTTCACTCATGCCATTTAGGGAAGGAAATCCCTAATGTGGTTGGCTCTTAAATAGCCTAGCAAGCCACTCAGTTATATTAAACCACTAGAAAGTCTAAAATGAGACTGGCTGGACCAGCTGTCATTGACCTAGGCAGCAGAAATGAAAATGGCAAACTCAGCCCTGTCAACCCTGCAAAGTGCTCCTTACTAACATCTGGGGGTTAGTGCCAAAATTGGGAGAGCTGCCTAGTCTAGCCATACTGATGGAATCACATCTTGCAGACAATGTGATACACACCACGATCCCTGTCCTGTCCCACTGGCAGGACAGACCCAGCAGAGATGGCAACACAGTGGTATACAGTTGGGAGGGAGTTGCCCTGGGAGTCCTCAACATTTACTCTAGACCCCATGAAGTCTCATAGCATCAGGTCAAACATGGGCAAGGAAACCTCCTGCTGATTACAACGTAGCATCCCCTACAGCTGATGAATCAGTACTCCTCCAAGTTGAACATCACTTGGAAGAAGTATTAAGGGTGGCAAGGGCACAGAATGTACCAAGACTGATTTGGTAACACCACTACTGACTCAGCTGACTGAGTCCTAAAGGGCATAGCTGCTAGATGGTGTCTTGCACAGGTGGTAAGGGAATCAAAAAGAGGGGAAAATCATATTTGACCTCATCCTCACCAATTTTCCTGCTGCAGATGCATCCGTCATGACAGTATCGGTAGCAGTGACCACTGCACAGTCGTCGTGGAGCCAAAGTCCCATCTTCATGTTGAAGATATCCTCCATTCTGTTGTGTGGCACTACCATTGTGCTAAGTGGGACAGATTTCGAACAGATCTAGCAACTCAAGGCTGGGCAACCATGAGGCGCTGTGGGCCATCAGTAGCAGCAGAAATATATTCAACCACAGCCTGTAACCTCATGGCCCAGCATACTCCCCCATTCTACCATTACAATTACCACCAAGCCAGGGATCAACCCTGGTTCAATGAAGAGTGCAGGAGGGCTTACCAGGAGCAGCACCAGGCAAACCTAACAATGAGGTGTCAACCTGGTGAAGTTGCAACACAGGATTGCTTGCATGCCAAACAACATAAGCAGAAACACAGAGCTAAGTGATTCCACAGTCAAATGGATCAGGTCTAAGCTCTGTGGTTTTGCCTTGTCCAGTCATGAGTGGTAGTGGACAATTAATCAGCTCACTGGAGATGGAGCCTCATGAAATAACCCCATTATCAATGATGGGGGAGCCCAGAACATCAGTGCAAAAGATAAGGCTGAAGCAATGAACTTCAGCCAGAAATGCTGAGTGGATGATCCATCTCAGCCTCCTCCAGAGGGCCCCAGCATTACAGATGCCAGTCTTCAGCCAATTCGATTCACTCCACATGATATCAAGAAATGGCTGAAGGCACTAGATATTGCAACGGCTATGGGCCCTGACAATATGCAAACAATAGTAGACGTGCTCCAGAACTTGCCACACCCCTAGCCAAGCTGTTCCAGTACAGCTACTACACTGGCATCTACCCGGCAATGTGGAAAATTGTCCAGCTATGTCCTGTATACAAAAAGCAGGACAAATCCAACCCGGCCAATTACTGCCCCATCATTTCTGCTCTCGATCATCAGTAAAGTGATGAAGGGGCCATTAACAGTATTATCAAGTGGCACTTGCTTAGCAATAACCTGTACATTGATGTTCAGTTTGGGTTCTACCAGTATCACTCACATCCTGACCGTATTACGGCCTTCGTTCAAACATGGACAAAAGAGCTGAACTCCTGAGGTGAGGTGAGAGTGACTGCCCTTGACATCAAGGCAGCATTTGACTGAGTGTGGCATCAAGGAACCTTAGCAAAACTGGAGTCAGTTTTCCAATGGTTGGAGTCATAGCTAGCACAAAGGGAGATGGTTGTGGTTGTTGGAGGTCCATCATTTCAGTTTCAGGACATCACTGCTGGAGTTCCTCAGGTAGTGTCCTCAGTCCAACCATTTCAGCTGCTTCATCAATGACCTTCCTTCTATCATAAGGCCAGAAGAGGGGATGTTCACTGATGTTTGCACAACATTCAGCACCATTCATGACTCCTCAGATACTGATGCAGTCCATGTCCAAATGCAACAAGAACTGGCCAATGTCCAGGCTTGGGCTAACAAGTGGCAAGTACCATTTGTGCCTCACAAATGCCAGGCAAAGACCATCTCCACCAAGAGAGAATCTAACCATCATCTCTTAACGTTCAATGGCATTACCATCACTGAATCCCCTACTATCAACATCCTGGGGGGTTACCATTGACCAGAAACTGACCTGGACTAGCCATACAAATATTGCGGCTATAGGAGCAGGTCAGAGGCTAGGAATCCTGTAGCACCCCATCCACAAACGTTCACTCCCTCCACCACCAACACACAGTGGCAGCAGTGTGTACCATCTACAAGATGCACTGCAGGAACTCAACAAGGCTCCTTAGACAGCACCTTCCAAACCCATGATCACTACTGTCAAGAAGGACAAGGGCAGCAGACACATGGGAACACCACCACTTACAAGTTCCCCCCCAAGCCACTCACCATCCTGACTTGGAAATATATCACTGTTCCTTCACTGTCGCTGGGTCAGAATCCTGAAACTCCCTTCCTAACAGCACTGTGGTTGCACCTACAGCATATGGACTGCAGCGGTTCAAGAAGGCAGCTCACCACCACTTTCTCAAGGGCAATAAAAAAAAGCTGAAGTCCTAGTCGAGAGGATCCTTTCTTCAGTATGGCTGAGAAAAGATACATTTTGAAGCTTTTCATCTTGCACTCATCAGGACATTCGTAAGAATACCAAATGTAAGAGGAACAGTCATGTATACTTCTTAAGAAGAGAATGCTGATTGGTTGGCAAGTGGACTCTAATTTGTACCGGCTTTGTCACAGAGAATGCACCAGTTTCAATTGATCATAATAGCGACATCCATTCTGTGGTTCATTCCCAGGGTAATGTCTTGACCGATCAGAGTCAACCTGCCTAGTTTGAATTTAAACAAACTTGGCAGTTAACTGTCAGTCATCAGTTAACTGGTGCATTCTCCATGGCAACACCTCTAACAATCTGTTTTGATGTCTGCTGCTGTTTTAAGAAGGTTTGGTACAACACAGGCATCTCTGCTCAGAACAGAAACATACTGGTTACAGATGATGTACATGACGTCAAACATTTGTTTGCTGCCATACCTAAATTGTTCCAGAATTGTGCCTATAACTAAACGTCAGACTCCTCCAGGCCCATAGAGTGGTGAATCTGTTGATTGAAGCCAGAGATATCTCATCCATGGTTCCTTGTCCAAGAGGGCCATAGGACTTGCTCCTGTGACCAATTTAAAATTTGTGAGATTACCATTAGCTGGGGTATCCGTATTCCAGAATGAAAATCCCCAATCTTTGACCTCACACAAGAAGCATGGCTGTGTTTCCTCTTGGTGTGGCACCTTGACCTCATGAATCATCTTAGGATCATCTGTGCTGCTGATTGTGTTAGCTTTGCATAGCTTTCTGAAGTGCCCTATGAGGTTGCAATTAACACACTGTGCTAAGACTGCCGAATTTTGATCACGCCTGTGGGATCACTTGATTCCAAAGCGCTGGCATGGTCAGGGACCCTTTAGTGATCGGTGAGGGTAATGGTTCTCTTGGCCTGGAGTGTCCCTACTCCACTGCTATTTTACTCGCTGGACAGTGGAGGTTGCACTGTACCACGGCTTGTTTTTGCCCCTTAAGATAGAACTGGGCCTTTTCAAGGGTTAAAACTTCCTTAGCTGAAACCATGTCTGATGTGCATCGTCTGCTGCTCCAACAACAATACTGTTCCTGATTAGCTCTGATTTCAGGTCACCATAGTCATAGGCTGGACTTTTCTGGCCCCATTGGCATCAGGCATCATAGTGGGCGGCGGGGGGGGGAACAATTCAGCAGGAGGGGTAGAAATCAGTTTCACGCCAGCGTGAAAGCACAGTGGGATCATCTGATGGTGTCTGCCATGGCGAAACTCGAATTCCACTGGAGGCTGGAGTGAACATGTTTTGCACCACTCTAATAATGGGACGCAAAGTAAGGCCGACCAGAATCTTCCCCCCCATGCCAGATTTTCCATTAAGCCAGTGGGAAAACATGCTGCCAAGAATGCTTCTGGAGAAGTATGACGTGCAGGAGTCGAAACTGACTGTTAGGACTTTGTTCAGATCACAGACATCTGAGGAGAAGAAGATGCTGGAGCCCTATAGTTACCAGACCCTGAAGGAACATGTGCATCGCATGTTCGGTGGATTCCCATGGACATGGCTTCACCGCAAAGCAGCTCACAAAGATGGGAGGTCTCTGTTGATGTTTCAGGTCTGCTTGGAATATCACGGTCTTGGCCATGGGCTGCTATGGATTATTAGCCAGGGAAGTGGGGAGATGAAGGTCCAGTTGTGAATGAAAGAGAAAGGTGTATCGGGCGGGGTTGGGGGGTTGGGGGGGGGGAGGTGCTGGAGGGGCGGGGGGTGGGGGTAGGTGGTGGGAGAAGAAGTTCTAGGTTTGACTGGGAAAGGAAGTTGGGAGCAGGGACAAAGGTGTCGAGAGGTGTGGGTTGTGAGGGAGAGCTATTGTTTTGTGAGGGTGTTGTTGGGGCGTGGGAGGAGGGGTACATAGGGAAGAGGTTGTAACAGGGAAGTATGCGGCAAATGGGGAGGTAGGTGTAAGGGGGAAGGGAGGTTTAAGGAAGGAAGTTCAGAGGGGAGAAGGTGTGGGGGAGAAGGGGGGATGGGGAGAAGGAGAGAATTCGGAGAGGGGAAGGTGTCAGGGGAGAGGAGGGATTAAGGGTGGAGGACGAAGTGTGGCGGGGGGGGGGGGGGGGGAATGTCCAAGTGAACATGCAAGCGAGGGGTCTGTGGAGTCAATGACTGACTCCTGAGGGTGGGTGTGGTAGGAGAAATGGTGAGTATGAGAGGGGGCAGAGGGAGCCGGTAGGGTAAGATGGTGAGGATGCGTCAGTAGCAGTAGAAGGGAAGGTAAGGGTGATTCGTGCGGACTCAGAGGCAGGCATGTACCCTGGGTGGGAAGGAGAAGGTTGGAGAGGTCAGTGTGAATGGGAGTGGAAAAGTAGGGAACATACACGTTCACCTGGACATCCTGGAAAGACAAGGATTCGGGTTGGTAGATGGTGGTGGAAGGTGATGCCAGGGGGGTCGACAGTGATGGGGAAAAGGATGGGGGTGAATGGGTGAAGGGGGAGCTGATGATATTGTTATGACCAATGCAGTTGGTACAGCTGAGTTATTTAAAAATCCCAGAAAGAAAGTTTAAACAACTGTCATAATCTATAAGTTTAAGTGTTATGCTTGAGATGCAATTCTAAATTCAGGAATCAGGCTACCAGTTCTTGAGATTTTACACTAAACTAAATGAAACATTTTATTAATTTACACAGTTTAATATATATATATATATTATATATACACACACACATGGCTTCAAATTATTACTATCATAACTTTAAACAAATTCCCAAACTAATGTCCATTAAGGCAACAGCAACCCCATTGACTTAGCCAAACACCAGGCGGAGTATTTTCACCTTACGAATTCAAAATGAGGTTCTTTTCACTTTGGTTCCTGTGGAGACAGTTGGAGGCTTGCAGCTGCCTTTTGATCTTACATTGCCTCTGCTCTGCACATACAAAAACTGCTAAAGTTACACCTGCCGCCAGTGATTGAATGTAAATTCTCATTGAATCACCAGCCTCTTTGAACTCCACCTTTTAACAATGAAACCCCTTTCATAGTAACCAATTTATTAGTAATATAGGCATATTGCTTGGTAGCTGCTAGATAAGTATCATTTTACCCCACTTTTTGAATACTCTATTCAAAAAATACCAATGCACTGTACCTCTCTGTTTACATCTCAAAACTAGTACATATCAAAGCACCCAGACCAGCTGGCTTTATTCCAATTAAGGCACACTCACAGGCTAAAGCTCCATTTTAAAATAAAAATATTTTCCAATAATATTATATAGATTAATAACTTCATGACAGATATACTGGACCAAAAGTGAGTGGAGCCTCATGTTGGATGGGCACAGATGCTGCACGGGAGTGCGATCAGTGGATGGGTGGAGATGCAGGTCAGCTCAGATGGACAACTGAAAGAGAACCGCAGCAGGCAGCATTGAAAATGATCAGGACAGTAAGAAGAGTGTGATGGATGAAGGCTCCGCATCTGTGGGAGAGTGCTTGCACAATGTTTTGAAGGCCCTACCACATGCACAGACATTTCCTTCCAGAATCACTCATGGTCCGGCTGCATGTAGCTGAACTACAAGTCGGAGGTAGAGAATGCAGTGGAAGTGCTCACGAAGCCTGTCAATGAAGCCGATCGACACATTGTTCAATGAAAAATTATAAAGTGACAAAATGTGTTCATCCGTGCAACCACTTGTGATCAGAATTTCTTAACTTTTTTAGACATACCACTTCTTCTAGGTGCTACCCTGACATCCGCAGCAGGTGTGGAGACAGCCTGTGAATGGTTGGCCCTGTTGCCTCTGATGATTTCAGAATGCACCCTTTGGAGGACTGAGGCCTTGAGGGCCCCAGCATGCTTTGACCGTCCTCCTGTGGGCCAGCGCTCCCTCTGCAGTGACAGAGGACAAGATTGAGGGGGTCACAGGCAAAGGGGACTCAAAGGGAGCGGACGGCCTCTGAGATTCCTGAGTGGTTCCCAGGGCATCCAACAACCGCTCCCGCTCCCTTCGGGTGCCCGAGGGCCTCGACCTGACTCCTTGAGTGGAAGGAGCAGCTGGAGGGACATTGAGGTGTCCCATTACCCCCTCGGGGGCATTGCCACTGCAGGAACCCACCCATGGCTTATGCAGTGGAGTGCATGTCTGTGCACATCTCCGTGTTCTGCCGAACCAAGGTCTACATGGAATCTGCTATCCTTCTCATGGAGACCTCCGTGAGCAAACATGTGGCCACCACTTCATCAGAGAGCAGGAGGACACACCCCTCTGACTCATGTGCCGCTCTGTTGAGGGCTTCCAACAGCTCTGCATGATGTTCCCCTGCCTTCTGCTGACTCTCCACGCTGAGTTGGAAGGCTGAATCCAGAGGTTCATCAACAGACTCTGACGCTACAGATGCTTCTTCCACAGTGGTCCTCCGAGTGCTAGGGAGCACGGCTGAACCTGCCTCCTCCTGCTACAGACACGTGTCCGTGCGGTCACAGATTGTGAACCCGAGCCTAATCTAGATCTAGGTGCCACGGAGTTGTGTGTCTCTGCACTGGTGGAGGGTGTGGATAAGCGCTGTGACGGGTCTTCCAGTCTGCTAATTTCCAGCTCTTCAATGAAGGAGGTGTCTTCATGGCTGGAGCTGATGTAGATGGAGCTGAGGGATTGGCTGGCTGAGGGCCTCAGTCACTTCGCAGAGCTCCCTGTGAACCAAAGTAGATATAATTAGCGCATGGCAGCAGAGTCAAAAGCTGGAGAGAGAGAACTCACAGTTGCATTGAGAGATGGATGATGTGGTGCAGGATCCTCATGTGGGTGTTCACTGCTGAACTCACCATCACTGCAGGCATGGTCTATGTCCTCACCAGTCAGTGCGATGGCGTGCTTCTCAAATGGGCCTAATGTGGGTCACTCGACGCCCGGTCTAGGACCTCTCCCAGCTGATGCGAGCAGGCTTCTCCTGCATGAAAGCAGATGGAGAGAGTGTGAGCAGGATGCATGGCACTGCTTGGAATGTTTGTGTGGCGAGTGGACCCGTGGATGGAATGAGGATGCGAGCTCCAGAGGATATGAGCCTGATGGAGATGTGAGGGTGTGTGTGAGAGTTTGGTGTGTTATTCCTTGAGGTGTGAGATCCCTGTGGATGTGTGATAGGTTTGTGAGTGTGTGTGTTGAGAGTGATCAAGTGGTTGACTTACCCTGGTGGAATATATGAGAGCATTCACTCTCTTCCTGCACTGGCTGGCTGACCTCCTATTTGTTCCAGTGTTGCTAACCGCCGCTACCACTGCCTCCCAGGCTGGATTGGTGACTGATGGACCTCCTGCGGCCAGAGTTGGGGTAGAGAACATCGCGGCAGCCTTCCACGGCATCCGGCAGCTACCCCAGAGAAGCTTCACTAAATTTGGGGGCTGCTGTCTTCTTCGCTTTCGGGGCCATCTGTCACTGGAGCAGTCCTGGTCTGAAGACATGAAGTAGGCTGCACCCTAGTGCACTTTAAATACGGTGCCCAGAACGAGGAAACGCTGAGGTCATGGCGTGGTGGGCAAAACAGATCTCGCCCACCAGTGATCCTGAGTCTTTCCCATGAATGCATTATTAATGAGGGACACATCAGGAATGGGATGATACAGAGTGAAAACCCGTCATTGTGGCCGGTAGGTAAGATGCCTTTTTTCATGCTTACAACCACACTTAGTGCAAATCTGGGACAATTCCACCCATAGCCTTCAGCCATTTTGTACAGCTCATTCATGAAAAATCAGTAGGTTCTCCTGGCTGTCAGATAGTTTGTTAAATGTTGCTCTTGCAAGGATCATGCTACTGCTCAAATTAAAATATGTGTCAAATTATTTTAAAACAGCATCAAATTTTGCTGAGGATTCATTGATTCTTTGTCTAGTGATTATATCATTGAGCCTATAGAATAAAGTAATGTGTTAACCTGTTCAGCTTCTATCTTTTTGTCTCGACCCGAAGCAATCATGTATCTAAGGAATCGCTTTCTCCAATGTCCCCAATTTTGTGTCTTTTTCTCACTACGGTTGTGTCCAACCTTGTCTGGTAAGGTAGATATTTGATCCATGGTCATTTTAAAAAGCATGTATAGCTTTAAATGCTGTTAGGAAACCTGAGGTAACTCTGAATTCCATGCCTTGGCAATAAGCTTTCCCATACATCAGTTTCAACGGGCTTCCACAGTATTGGCGTTTGCAATTTCTGTGTTTTAAAATTTTCAGCAGCGTCTCGCTGGATTGACGTTCTTTCAAGTTGTTAAGACGTCGATTCCTGACTTCTGGGCCTGAATTTTTAGCTTCAGTGGGTGAGCCCAGAATCAGCCAGGAAATGGACCGACAACCGCGATCGGCCCCTGACTGCGACTTCACGCTGGCTGGTCAATTAACGGCCAACCAGCGTGAAACGCTCACTGAAATATTCAGTGTTGCTGAGGTGGGGGTGGGAAGAGGGAGGGTGATGACATCTGGGCAGGTGCGGGCGAGTGCTGAGAGTAAGCTCCCTGAAGGCAAAAAGCTGCCTCAGGGAGCTGCAGATCTGAAAACAATCAATTAAAGTTTCAAAAAGCCAGAAAAAAAAATATCCAAGCATCAGAATCAGGCATCTGAAAATATAGATGATAAAAATGCTGCCCACAGATTTTTATTTTTATTTTATTTAATAATGGAAACCATATCCCACCCTTGGATGAGGCTTCATGAAAAATGTAAAGGCCGCCTGGTCAATTCGCCCGTTCAACAACCATAAGGTTGGACAGAAAACGAAAAATCGGAATCAATTGCTCCATTAATGGGCTTAATTGCCCTCTTAATTGTCGACGGGCGTGCTTCTGACTTTTGCGCGTTCTCACCAATCGAAATATCGCACGAGCGCGGGATGATGATGGGACGCTCGCCTGACTTCATGTCATGTAATTTCACATCCGATTGGGTCAGGTGTGCACCTGCCCGATCAGCGTAAAATACTGCTCCTGCTTTTTTTTTAACCTGCTGATAATTTGTTCAATTATATATATTTTTTCAGTCGAGCAAGCTTAGCCACCATGTGCTCAGACACTGGCTCTGGACTGGGGCTGTTTGTGGTGCATTCTAAAATGACAGTTCTAACTACTGCTGAATTAAAAGCTTAAAAAAATTTGTTCTAGCCAGAAATGTAAGGTTATTTTTAGCTCGCCCCTGCTAGCTCTTCTGACTCTGCACTCTTTGGATATTGAAGCTGGATTTCTACAAGACTCAATGGTGTCTTCTGCTGCAGTGTGGAGTTTTATTTCTGCCTTCTGCTTCCAATCCTGCTTTTCCCTTGTGATCTCTTTCTGGTCTTTTTGCTGCTGGTGCTTTTCGTCAGGTCAGGATGCTGATTTTTCAATCTGCCAGGTTTTAAATTTCTTCTCCCGCTTCTGTGAGGCTCTGGGTTATTCTGATAGCTGTCACCATGTCGTTAGGTGTTGTGTGTTGTTTGGTAGGTATCACGAAAAGGTTCTGATTCTTGTATAGTTTAACAGTAAGTGTTTAGTAACTACTCATAACAATATACATGTATACAGTATAAGGTCCGACGTAGGAGCTGTCTCCATGCTTGTCTCTACACACTTCTCTGACCAGTACAAGACAGTCCCCTAGGCTCGGATCACATTTTCCTTTACATCACAGTGTGGCCGGTGCTGAACCCAGTCCCATGTTGACCCTTTCTATACCAGACACTTGAGTATGTTGAGGGCCTTGAGTGGTCATTATTCATAAGTGGTCAATTAATGACGCCTTAAGGGCCTCATCCCACCCCTGGCAGTATTTTACCCATGGTGGGGGAAGGCCCATGCCATGTAGGAAGCCCAGCATGCACAATTTGATGTTGGGCAAGATGGGGGCCTCCATTGTGGGTCCTCTGGTCCCAATGGAGGCACGTTCCCAAGGTCATTTCTCCCACTTGAACTTTCCCCCAGCCCTGTTAGACCTGGCCTCCCCACCACCCCTTCCCACCCTGCACCCCCACCACCACCCCCCACCCCCACTAACCCCCGCCCCCCCCCCAACCCCCCCACCCCATCCCTGAGATCCTCAACCCAGACTAACCCTGGCTCCTAATTGGCATGGTGGGAATGCCCATCACCCCAGCAGTGGCCACCACTTCTGGCTGGCACTGTTGGGAATACATAGCTGTTGGCCATCCGATTGACTGGCTGCTCTCCAAGGCAGGACTTCCACCTGAGAAAGGGGCAGAAGGCAATCAACGCTGTTCCAAGGACCATGGGCCATCTCCCCCCTACCTTTTTTGCTGGGGGTGGGGAGCATTGGAGGTGCAGAGATTGCAGTGCCCCATATAATTCAACCTCACGTGTTTAAATCCCACAATGGGCAAATCTGCAAATTTGAATTTAATTTTAAAACAATTAAGAAACATCAAGCTGATAGCAATAAAAGTGACTATGGAGCTGCCAGATTGGTGTAAAAACCCAACTGGTTAACTTTTGTCCTTTAAGAAAATAAACTTGCTGTCCTTAATTGGTCTGGCCCATGAGTGCCTCCCGTCTCATGCCAATGTGGTTGACTCTTAACAGCCTTTGAAATGGCCTAGCAAGCCATTCAGTTGTATCAAACAATGAGGAAGGGACAAAGAAAGAAAATAAACTGCAGGAGATCAAGAAGAAGGCCCACCACCACCATCTCATGGGCACCTGGGGATGGGCAATAAATGCCAGTCTTGCTAGCGATGACCACATCTTGGAAGGAATTTGTAAAAATGCCTTTACCAGCTTATAAACAAGGTATAAAATGGTGTCTGCCCAGCAGAAATGCTGGGATTTACTTATTCTTGTTGCCTGGCAATGTATTGAATGGGACAGTGCTGTTAATTTTTATATTAAGTATTAAGTGTGGAAGATAAGTTAAAATTGAACCTTTACAAGGCATCGGGGGTCTTTTCTGCCGATGGAGAGCTGGCCAGTGACCCACGCTGTCTCTTTTCAGGAAGGCCTACCAATTAGGCAAACCAATCAGGCAGTGGCGAGGCCAGCAGCAGGCCTTCTCCTGGAAGTGCAGGGATGCAGAAGTCTTGCCTACGGAGAGCCGCCAGCCAATCAGAGACCAGCTGCTTGTGTGCTCAACGACATCACTGGGAGGCTGTGGTTGCTGCTGGAAGGACAGGCCCCAGAATCCCAGGATTGCAGAAACCCGGGTCACAGGTAAGTAATTTGTTGGGGGGGGGGGGGGGGGGGGGGGGGGGGGGGGGGGGGCATTCACGGGGGTCAGGGTCACAAGGAGAGGACTGCAGGGAGTTGGCAGCAAGAGCGGAGGGGGGCGCTCTCAGTGCCCCCGCCAATATATCCTTCCCAATGTCCAGCCCCTCAATAAGGCACTGATTGCCTTTGTTGGAGGACCACCCACCCCTCCAGGAGTTGACAAGCTGGCCGCACAGTTTTAACTGTCCTGCATGCTACATGTCGACAGGCACACCAGCCCCCACTTAGTTAATGCCAGCAGTGGAGTGCTGAGGCCCTTAAGTGATCATTAATTGACCACTTAAGAGCCTCACTAGGCAACTGGGTGGGAAGGTCAACCATGGGCCTTGCCGCCTAGAACTTAATTCTGGTGAAGGGGGAGAGGCGGTGAGTTCCAATACGCCACCATCCCTCCTAAGTACATGTCCTTCCCACTTCCAAGCTCGCCACTAGCGAGTGCACAAGAATTCACCCAAAGTGTATCCTGTGGCTCACCTAGTAATACTGAGACTAAGGCTACATCATAGTACATTTGAAAATGCTGAAAAATGTACCAAATGAAGGTCTCCTGTGGGCATGCACCTCAACCAAGAAAATAATCTATCAGGCCAGAATTCCTTGGATGGTTGTTATGACAGGATAATGCCTGTCAGTGGCCTTGAGTATTAAACCCAATGGTGATTGTTGGGCCTGTGAAAGGGTGCCTCTTTTGCACAGGTCCAGTGTATCTTGGGCACCCTCCTGCCCAATATAACTGGTGCCCACCAGACATTTTGGGATGAGGGTTGCCCAGATTCCCTCCATCCCACCCCCAAACCCATGCCACATCTTCCTCATACCTGAGTAAGGGGGTATGATTTTCTGTGGCCATTTCTTCATGGATAGCAGCCTTTCTTCGTTGGCATTGATGTCACTGTTGGGACCCATTTTTGCCAACCTGGAAACATGACATATATGGATGTCTACTTTGTGTGAAGCTCCTTTCAGATTTGCTAAGCACACAGGTCGCCTTCCACATTGGAATCCTTCGTCTCCGCATCCGTGAATGGAATTCCTACCCATGTTCCAATTCTGTCAATACTGCATGTGAGGAACATCTGTTCATGTGTAGCATCTTGCAGTGTGAAATAACTAAAATGTTATTAAAGCAGCGATGGCTTTCTTGTGTGTCTGCTGTCGTGCCAGACAGTGTCGTTGGCTGAGCTTAACAGATCTCCTAAGATCTGACATTCTTAGTCATAATATGCCACTGGGTTCTGGACACAGCATTGCCTTTTCCTGCAGCATTCTCCGATTCCTACTCCAACACCAGATGCATTTGGAAAAGGGCATGTGTGTGAGTTAATCATTTATGACCAGTTCCTTCTCCACTGCACTGTTTCCAGCACCTGGTTGGTGAACCTTGCTTTCTTCTCTCTATAAGATACAACAGTTAGGAAAATGGCTGCTAATACACCAGTCCTCTCAGTTCCCCTATGCTATTTCAGGAAATGTTAAATGTCTATTTGACCTGTCTAAATGCGGGTCAGTATTAATGATTCTACTGTCTCATTTAGATGCATGTTTGGCCAGTAAAACAATTTCTAGCCCACTGCCTCAAATCTGCAAGACCATGGATACCTGATGAAAAAGTTTAATCTGTGCTCAAATAGCCCTTGTTTAGTGCAACAGCAGTAATCTCTGGGCTATTATTTTCCTTTGACTTGAAGTTGCAATTAAAGAAAATAATTAGTTTTTAATGCTACGCTTATGATTGCCAGGGAACATTTGGCACAACTAATTTAGAAGGGAAACCACAATAAAATTCACACTTCTACTTTACAACTGTTATTTTCGGTGATAGAGAAGAAGGGATCAGGAACCATGGCATACAATTTATATCTCCCTAGTAGGTTGACCTAGCGAGTAACGAATGGATTATAATCAGTGCCACAAGCCCAAGTATCCTCATTGTGGATTTCATTATACCTCATGTTGAGTAAGTAAATTACAGGTTATACACATTTAAAATGCAAGCTATATTGATGCACAGATAGACATTGCCTCTGGCGTTGTCACCGTAATCTCACTCCCTCACATTGCTTTAATTTACTCTGAGTTGTGACATCATCTTTATCAAATAAGAGAAAGAACATGATATATGCAACAAATGTATATGGTTTAGAGAAAGCTAAACACTGCATAAAGGCTCCTATATACATTGGACATTACAGTGCTAATGTAGAATGCTCTATATGTTAAACCAGTTTGTATTGTGAATGTCTTTAAACTTTTGGTTAGCACATTGCTTAAAGGGACTAATTATCTATTAATTATCAAACATATCTATCAGTTCATAACATGTCAGTGGTAGATAAAACCTTTTGTGAAGAAATAATATACATACTGTGTGATTACGACTTAATGGTTCATCTTCTCTGTTATCATTGTCATTGTGAGCCTGCCTTAATCCTAGCCTCAAGGCTCGAACTCCGAATGCAACATTACACACTCTGCATGGAAATATTTTCTTTCTCTCTACTAAGTGGTGTAACAATTACTTGTGGCCAGAAGCAATATAACTACAGACACAAAAAACACCCACCTTTACTTACAGTCAAGGGGAGGAGAAGAAATAATACAGGGAGTGAAGGTATGACAGCAGAGCACTGCATTGGTTCAATACATGATTCACTAATGCTTTTCACCAAACGATGATTAATTCTACATTTAAACATCTGCATTCAAGTTTCTTGAGTGGTACTGTCTGCAGAGGTCCACAAGGAAAACCATTGTATGAAATTTTATTTCTAGGTTTGGCAGCTTTGGTTGGATGTAGGCTTCATGTCATGACCTTGTGCCTCCAACCAACTCTTCTTCTCCTCCAAGTTCCACCTTGATCAGTACCAGCCCGCCCGATCTCCAATCATTTTTTTTAAAGCCCCTATGGTGTTTCTCCTGGTTGCTTGCAGCGGTGTTTGGAGATGAATCTTTACTACTTACAGCCTCAGGAAAATCCAGGAAGGCTGGTAATCAAATTCACTCCTGGTATTCCAATCAAACATTTTGGATTGCTGAAAAAGTTTAGGTGCAGTATTAGTTGTCTTCCTGATGCCAACATGAAGGTTTGCCTTAAAGATTTGAAATTTTGCTGCTCTGGTTTATGATCTTTCAGATAATTTACAGCTTAGCTACATCCCTATGATATTTCAGAGAATAGACTTTGCATAACTGTATCCAGGATCATCTAATGAAGTGGTCTGAATGGGTGTGGATTGAACACAAAAGGGAAAATAGGATTTTCTCTACAGCCAAGATGTATGGCTGAATTTTCCAGGCCCAGTTGGGATGGACTGAGGGGTGCGAGGTCTGACATAATGGTGGGGGAAAATGTGGGAGAGGAGCCTGATGTCTTCTCATCGCTATGTTATATTGCCAGAGGTGGGCAGGTTAGCGGCTTGGCAGCCTGTTACAAGACCAACAATTAAGGGCTCCTTCACCTCAACCTCTGCAGGCATTTTGTCCATGTCAGTGGGGCCTGCTGGTGTGTGGGAAGACTGCCAGCTGAAAGTTGGTAACCTCACAGTGAGTTCCAGGGAGGTGGCCGCCTTTATGGGAACTCCATGGCCCACATAGGGGTCCCCCTGGTCACAATGGCTGCCCTCATGGCAACAGTGTCACCGGTGCTTGACAACCCCAACCTCCCCTGTCTGCCTACCTGACCCTGGAGACCTAACCCTACTCACCCATCTTCAAGGTCATCTCATCATTGAGGCATCCTCTCCCTGAGCTGCAGTCTCAGTGGCAGCTCTTGGAGGCGGGCCATCATCCTTACTTGTAAGGTGTCTCTAGCAATGGCCACTTATTGCCCACCACCAGCAACATATCCGTCTTGGTCCTGTTGCTGCTCAAAATGGGGTCGATGATACCGAAAAACTCAGCCATAATGTTTTAGAGAAGATTGCCACTCTTGACTGGGACAAGTAGGACTGGCCTATTTGAAAAATGTTACATACCTACAAGATTTTTCAGCCAGCCACTTTGAAACAAACCTCAGATTGGATAGGCAATAGTTACACTGCTGTAACCTGGACCTGACTACCAAGCCAAGGAGCTAGATATTCATAAGTTAAAGAGAAAATAATATCACTGGGAGTGAGTGGTTGTTGGATTACAGAAGAATCATATATTTAAAAATATTTGTTTGATATGTACGAGCATAGCGATAACCAAATAGTAGGTAGCCCTCTGCTGGGATTAAGCACATTGTATCAATAACACTTCAATATCTTCTCTTGTATAATTTTGTTATTCTTCAACAGAAGATTTCAGAGGGTCTAGAAATAAGAGCAACTAGTTACCACAGCAGATTCAGAAATTTATTGACATGATCTTTTTAGTGCTGAAAATAGAGTATAATTTGCTATCCACTGTCGAATTCTGTACCCATCTGCTAAAGTGATTTCAGCCACAGTCTAACTGTTTTGATGGTAGTTGTGCAAAGTGCAGTGTCATCAGCAAAAATAACAATAATATTTTTGATGACCTCTAGTAGACTTTTGTGAAGGGTAGGAAATGGATAGAGTGAATCAGTCATTTTTGCAGACCCACTTACAGATCTTTCAATAAGGTGATTAATGCTTCATAGCCAATAAAGTATTTGTGAAGTATAATCCTTGTTGTAATGTGAGGAGCGAGCTTGCACATAAGGTCCCGTAAGCAGCAATGTGTTAAATGACCCAGACAATCTGCATTTTGGTTGATGTTTGTTGAATGATAAATTATATTTAGTGGAGAACTCATCTTCTCTTTGAAATATGTCATTGGGACTTTCATCCACATGAGTAGGCAGACAAGGATTGTTTTAATGCACAGAATTATTTGACGAAGATCAGGGGAGTTTTTCTTGTATTCTGAGCAATTTCACCCCAGAAGGAACACTTAAAATTTAATTGCTTGTTGTAAAGCCTCGCTGTACAGAAATAGCTATATTACAGTGACTGCATTTCAGAAACAAGTTCTGCATTGTTTGTCAATTGTTTTGAGATGTCCTGAGGCTGTGAAAGGTGCTATATAAATGCAATTTTTTCTCTTCATTCCCTTTTTCCTTCTTTCTTTCACAGAGAAAGAGAGGGCAGAACTGAAAGATGAGAGTGAGGAACAGAAGTGAAGAAAGATAGACAGGCAGAAGTAATGAAGGTAGATAAACAATAGTGAAGGAAACAAATGAGAGAGGTGCACATGGGTGAAGCTGATAATTGGCATGATATAAGAATTTCAGGAAATGCAAACTGAATTGGATGTCATGCTTAATCAGCATTCTGCCCAGTTGAAAGCTATTTATTAAGTGTTTGCCTAATTCATTGGCCGGTTGCTATGTAAGGATGTAGAAGATATGGATCCAAGGCAGGTGAATGGAGTTAAGATATTGGACAGCCATGATCTCAGTAAATGGCTGAATAGGCCTGAGGGGTTGAAAGGCCTTTTCTTGTATCTATCTTCAAATTTGATAGGTTCAGTTACTTTACACATGGCATTTTTTAAAAAAAGTACTTGGGTTAATGAAGCAAATAGATAAGATGCATGTGTATTAGAGAGTACTATTTTATAAATAAATGACACATTACAGGTGTAAAACATTAGGCCATCAGGTTTCTTATTTGCCAGCTTCATAAAACAGAATTTGGTATTGTTTCCTGTTATAGAATACTGTATAACCTTGAGCTGACCCAGGCATTTTAATATGGTACCTCAGAACATTTTATGCGAACTGAATTTCTGCAAAAAACTGGTAAGTCACCAAGGTCTTGAACATGGTCACATCACATTAGAAATGAATATCTTTGAGGGATGGACCACATTGCCCTGCAGTAATTCTTCCTCCATTTGGCTTTGTACAGATCAACATTGGCACAGTAAACTGTGCCTCCTTGTGCTACCAGTCTACTCCATGACAATGTTAATCTGCATCTTGCCAAGGTGAAGGTATAATGACTGCAGGACAATACAGTCTGACTCTGACAATTTCTCCTCTCTCAAGAAGGATGTTCATTCCTGATGGTCGTTTCAAGGGGAGAGTAGTGTACGGTAAAGACCTTCTAGCTTCAGCATAGAGAAAGTATGTTCTCCAACTTATCAAGTCATACAGTAAGTCCACCTGTCCTTAACTGTCATGGTTATACAAGTAGCAGGATCAGGGATTCAGCAGAATTACTAAGGTTTCTGTAATTTGTTCATTTGGCCTTTCAACTGCAAGAAAATTGTAGTAACAGAAGGGGAAAAAAGCTCAATAAAAGGTTTGGAATAATCATGGTATTTCTCCTGCGATAGTTTGATTTTTGGTGATTCCATCAGTACTCTGGAGTTTGGTTTCAAACAACCACGTACAAACCAGCTATTCATGGACAAGCCTCTAAATATGTGAGTCACGTACAACCCTTTTAGATGTGGTAGAAAAAATAAAGCAAACATTAAATTGCTTTGCAAAGAAATAAAACAAAAATGTGAAGTATTTAGGGGAACTCCTTAATGAAATTATTCTCTAATCTTTATTGATTTCCAGATTGAATGAATTGGTTACTTGAAGCTTCATTCTATAAAACTGCATAAAGACAAACTGCCATAAAACATAATCAGCCCAGACCATGCACTGCTTATGAAAAAAAAGCTGCTTTAAAGTTAACAATGTACTTTAAAAAAATCTTCCAAATGTCTCCCTGCCAGAACCTTTAAATAAATTGTTCTATTGTCTGCTGCTTATAGACATCACCAATGCAGTTTATATAAAGATCTCCAGTTAAAGCTATTAGGAGAATAAATACATTAAATACATTAAAAGCAGTCCAACTTTGCGTTGAGTGAGAGAAGGACGGACATAATTGTTGGCTTCAGCTTTAGCAACTGACAGTTAAGAGTCCAACTCTCATGGAACAAACAGTGTACAACTGACACCATAGCTGTCATTAATGTTTGTCAGTCAATAATGTTTGCCAGTCAACATCCATGTAAGCCAATTGCCTCCTTTCAATGAATTGCCAACATTCACAAATCACTTCAGCCACACTGAATACTCGACAGGTGTGCAAGGAATCTAAATGAATTTTTATATTTATTATACAAGAAGCTGAGCCCATTCACCACACACACAAAAGGCTTACAGACCCCAAACTGCACTAATTCTGAGTAACCCTTATCCAGCTGTGAGCTTTCAGACACAATCCACACACTGAAGGGATTTGCCATATCTCGCATCTTTTACATCAACAATTTAAGAGCTGCTTGCTTCTAATTAGTTAGCCCCAGATCCTTTTGTCCCCCAACACTTTTCTATCTGCATAGAAGTTAAAGGTATTCCAAAATAAATTTAATTATTTATCTGTAGGTACAAATTTTGTAGTGTCACAAAGCACAATGGGGAAAGAGCTAACAGTGCAAGCATAGGTTTGCATATTAAGATTGCCAACAGCTTTGCATGGGCAGACTGATTGATTTCTTGCATGTGGACGTAAGGATTATCAGGCTGTCTGCTTTGGACACCAAGTGGTTTGGAACTGGCTATCCAGGCACATCACATCTCAACATGTGCTCCATGCCTTCATGAGAGGAATAGGCCTCATTCTTTGGAATACCTTGGCAGGTAGCTCAGGCTGTGATCTTACTTGTGCATGGTTGTTAAACATTTTGACTGAGCGCTTTGTTGTCCTGAGGTTTCCAGGGCATTTTAGTTGTTCTGGGAACTGTGCTTCCATCCAGAGAAGACAGATGGGGATAAAAAACAAAAAACTGCAGATGCTGGAAATCCAAAACAAAAACAGAAACAGAAATACCTGGAAAAACTCAGCAGGTCTGGCAGCATCGGTGGAGAAGAGCACAGTTGACATTTTAAGTCCTCATGACCCTTCAACAAAACTAAGTAAAAATAGGAAAGGGGTGAAATATAAGCTGGTTTAAGGGGGGGAGAGGGGAAAGTGGGGGGTGGTTGTTGGGACAAGCAGCCGGTGATAGGAGGAGATAATCAAAAGATGTCACAGACAAAAGAACAAAGAGATGTTGAAGGTGGTGATATTATCTAAAGGAATGTGCTAATTAAGAGTAAAGAGCAGGACAAGCAAGGTACAGATAGCTCTAGTGGGGGTGGGGTGAAATAATACTAAAAGGGCATAAAAGGTATAGATACACAATGGGTGGAAATACATTTAAAAATAATAGAAATAGGTGGGAAAATAAAAATATATATAATTTATTGGAAAAAACAAAAAGGAGGGGGAAGAAACAGAAAGGGGGTGGGGATGGAGGAGAGAGTTCAAGATCTAAAATTGTTGAACTCAATATTCAGTCTGGAAGGCTGTAAAGTGCCTAGTCAGAAGATGAGGTGTTGTTCCTCCAGTTTGTGTTGAGCTTCACTGGAACAATGCAGCAAGCCAAGGACAGACATGTGGGCATGAGAGCAGGGTGGAGTGTTAAAATGGCAAGCGACAGAGAGGTTTGGGTAATGCTTGCAGACAGACCGAAGGTGTTCTGCAAAGCGGTCACCCAGTCTGCGTTTGGTCTCTCCAATGTAGAGGAAACCTCACTGGGAGCAACAAATGCAGTAGACTAAGTTGAGGGAAGTGCAAGTGAAATGCTGCTTTACTTGAAAGGAGTGTTTGGGCCCTTGGATGGTGAGGAGAGAGGAAGTGAAGGGGCAGGTGTTGCATGTTCTGCGTTTGCATGGGGAGGTGCCGTGAGAGGGGGTTGAAGAGTAGGGGGTGATGGAGGAGTGGACCAGAGTGTCATGGAGGGAACGATCCCTACGGAATGCTGCTGGGGGGGTAAAGGGAAGATGTGTTTGGTGGTGGCATCAAGCTGGAGTTGGCGGAAATGTCGGAGGATGATCCTTTGAATGCGGAGGCTGGTGGGGTGATAAGTGAGGACAAGGGGGACCCTATCATGCTTCTGAGAGGGAGGAGAAGGCGTGAGGGCGGATGCGCGGGAGATGGGCCTGACACGGTTGAGGGCCCTGTCAACTACCGTGGGTGGAAAACCTCGGTTAAGGAAGAAGGAGGACATGTCAGAGGAACTGTTTTTGAAAGTGGCATCATCAGAACAGATGCGACGGAGGCGAAGGAACTGAGAGAATGGGATGGAGTCCTTACAGGAAGCGGGGTGTGAGGAGCTGTAGTCAAGGTAGCTGTGGGAGTCAGTAGGCTTGTAATGGATATTGGTGGATAGTTCTTTTACCAGAAATTGAGACAGAGAGGTCAAGGAAGGGAAGAGAAGTGTCAGAGATGGACCATGTGAAAATGATGGAGGGGTGGAGATTGGAAGCAAAATTAATAAACTTTTCCAGGTCCCGATGAGAGCATGAAGCAGCACCGAAGTAATCATCGATGTACCGGAGAAAGAGTTGTGGGAGTGGGCCGGAGTAGGACTGGAACAAGGAATGTTCCATATACCCCATAAAGAGACAGGCATAGCTGTTTTTCCAGGTATTTCTGTTTCTCTTTTTGAAGACAGATGGGGATGCAGGCCTCCCTGTGTCATTTGGCTATAAGGGTCTATGTGAAAACAGCTAGGGGAGTCTCAGCCCAGTTCCTGGTCCATATAGGCCACGCATGGGCAGTACAACAATTAATCCTGAATTAGCACTCCCTCTCAGGAATATCACAGAATAGTTGATATTGTAAGTATGACATGAATAAGTATGTGAGGTAATGGGACATCTTTGAGGCAGAGTAGGGGAATGAGATCAGATGATTAAATGAGCATACTAATCACAGAGGACCCAGATTTGATCCTTGAATGGTGCAGTTATTCAATTTCAGCCAGAACAGTGATAAAGTTACTACAGTTAGCCTCAACATTAATAAATTAGGAAGGGGAAAACTGATCACAGTTGCTGTTCCTGATTAATCTACTATCCACTGCTGGAAGAGTGAGTATACGGATGCTAGCTGAACTCAGATCTAGCTTAACTGTGATTCCCTGATGCTCAAAAAAGAACCATGCTGGACTTAATTTTGTCATTCACATGTGAAATCTTGCTCTCTGCACACTGTTTTAAACCCTGCTCTATTCTCCCTCATACTTGTATGCCACCTTTCCTTCTGATTAAATGTCCTCCCTGCCAACAAGCATGGCATGAAAGAGGCCACCAAACACACCATGAAAGAGGTCATAAAATTCCTTGTGTCCTCTTCACAATTTGCTTTTCTACCTATCTTTGCATCATCAGCAAATCTGGTTATGACACAGTCTCTCCCTTCATCCGAGTCATTAATATAGATTGTGATGTGTTGAGGCCCAGCACTGATCCTGGTGGCACTGCGCTAGTTAGGTTGCCAACCTGAAAATGAACCATTTATCCTGACTCTCAGGGCAGGGTTTTCTGCACCCACCTGCCGTCGCGATCTTCCGGTCCCGCCGCAAGTTAATGGATTTCTGGTTGGGGCACCACCTTGCCCACAGCAGGTCCTGCCCATGAAAGTGCCGGAAATTCCCGGCCTCTTTTTCCTGTCAGTTAGCCAATCCGCTCTCCGTGCTAATATATTATACTCTAGGTAGGAGTCAACACTCTCAATTCCGAAACCTGGAGCTCAAACCACTTCAAATGATGACACTTCTTGCACAATTGGTCATTCAGGACATGGGAAGCATTCTGGAGAGCCCACATAACACAGGACCTGCAGTCTAGAGGGTGGAGCAGAAATGCCTTTCATGTAACTTTTAGTTAGGAACCTTGCTACTGCTAATAAACACTTTACCAATATTAATAAACATTACTAATCTTAATAAATATTACCACTCATAATAGACATTACCATTACTAATAAACCTTACTAATACTGATAAACATTAATAACACTTAATACATCTCATTAGTAGCAGTAAACCTTAATTTAAAAAGAAATAAAGATAAGACTCACCAGTTTATTCACTACATACATAGGAAATAGTAACCAGCCAATCACCTACCTGCTTCCCTGTGATGGTACACCTCAATTTTTCTTTCTGAATGCAATCTCTGAACCCACAGACTGGCTTTGGCTCTTGGTGGTGGTGGATAGCTTTGCTGTTTCTTGTTGTGTGGCATCATTCACCATGTGAAGTCTTGCTCTCTGCACACTGTTTTAAGCCCTGCTCTACACTCCCTCGTTCACGACACACACCACGTGAAGTCTCGCTTTCTGCATACTGTTTTAAGGCCTACTTCATTCTCGCTGTCTTGCACCATTCACCAAGTCTAGCTTCAGAGGAATGAAAATTGGCAGCAATACTCATCAGTCAACCAACTTACGGCTTTCCAGTGATGTCACCGATTGATTATATACCTCTCTCACTACAGTGATGCTGACCTGCTTCACACCCATCCCGGTCCTTTCACAGCAACACTGACCCACTTCACATGCCTCGCAGTCTGTTCACAGTGGCACTGACCCGCTTCACACTCCTCCCGGTCTCTTCACAGTGACACTGACCTGCTTCACACTGCTCCCTGTCTCTACACCCTGACGCTGACCTGCTTCACACTGCTTCCGGTCTCTTCACAGTGATGCTGACCTGCTTCATACT
Organism: Carcharodon carcharias; assembly: GCF_017639515.1. Lineage (NCBI taxonomy): Eukaryota > Metazoa > Chordata > Chondrichthyes > Lamniformes > Lamnidae > Carcharodon > Carcharodon carcharias. The sequence continues at coordinate 115,685,339 of NC_054475.1, forward strand.
GCTCCCTGTCACTTCACAGTGACGCTGACCTGCTTCACACTGCTCCCAGTCTCTTCACAGTGATGCTGACCTGCTTCACATTGCTCCCGGTCTCTACACAGCGATGCTGACCTGCTTCACACTGCTCCCAGTCTCTTCACAGTGACACTGACCTGCTTCACACTCTCCCTGTCACTTCACAGTAACGCTGACCTGCTTCACACTGCTCCCAGTCTCTACACAGCGATGCTGACCTGCTTCACACTGTTCCCAGTCTCTTCACAGTGATGCTGACCTGCTTCACACTGCTCCCTGTCTCTACACCCTGACGCTGACCTGCTTCACACTGCTCCCAGTCTCTTCACAGTGACACTGACCTGCTTCACACTCTCCCTGTCACTTCACAGTAACGCTGACCTGCTTCACACTGCTCCCGGTCTCTACACAGCGATGCTGACCTGCTTCACACTGTTCCCAGTCTCTTCACAGTGATGCTGACCTGCTTCACACTGCTCCCAGTCTCTTCACAGTGATATTGACCTGCTTCACACTGCTCCCAGTCTCTTTACAGTGATGCTGACCTGCTTCACACTGCTCCCAGTCTCTTCACAGTGACACTGATCTGCTTCACACTCTCCCTGTCACTTCACAGTGATGTTGACCTGCTTCACACTGCTCCCAGTCTCTACACAGTGACGCTGACCTGCTTCACACTCCTCCCGGTCTCTACATGGTGACACTGACTTGCTTCACACTCCTGGTCTCTTCACAGTGAAGCTGACCTGCTTCACACTGCTCCCAGCCTTTTCACAGTGATGCTGACATGCTTCACTCCCATCCCTGCCAAGATGAGTGACCCCATTTGGAATAAGCAGAGGTACCATTTGAAAGGATCTGCTCAGGTACAATGGAAAAGAATGGTCCACAGCAATGCCTACCAATTCCACTACACCCCACAACACAACACAGTGTTGCAGGAAGTTCGTAAGCCACACAATGTCAGCAAACATTGGCCACTCATATCTTCCAAGGATGTACAGCTTCTAGCATGTTTGCCATTTACAACCATGTTTCTTTCACCATATTGCAGTGCTTTAATAGTTTACCATCAATGTTCATATGAAGATACATGTGAACATATGAATTAGGAGCAGGAGTGTGTCACTTGACCATTTGAGTCTGCTCCGCCATTCAATAAGATCATGGCTGATATGACAGTAACCTCTCACCTACCTCCAATATCCTTTCACCATCTTGTTTATCAATAATCTCTCTACCTTTGCCTTAAAAATATTCAAAGACTCTGCTTCCAGTGCCTTTTGAGGAAGAAAATTCCAAAGACTCACTACCCTCGGAGCAGAAAAATTTCTACTTACTTCTGTCTTAAATAGGCGACCCCTTATTTTAAACATGAACCCCTAGTTCTAGATTCTTCCACAGGAGGAAACATCATCTTCGCATCCATCAAGTTAAGACCCCTTGGTGTCTTATATGTTTCAATCAAGTCACCTCTTACTCTTCTAATCTCCAGTGGATACAAGCCTAACCTGCCCAATTCTTTCCTCATAAAACAACTCACCCATTCCTGGTATTAATTTAGTAAACCTTCTCTGAGCTGCTTCTAATGCTTTTAAATCCTTCCATAAATAAGAAGACCAATACTGTACACGGTACTCCAGATGTGGTCTCACCAGTGCCCTGTACAACTGGAGCATAACCTCCCTATTTTTTTAATCAATTCCCCTCACAATAAATGATCACATTCTATTAGCTTTCCTAATTGCTTGCTGCACCTGCATACTAACCTTTTGTGATTCATGCATGAGGACACCCAGATCCCTCTGAATTTCAGAGTTTGTAATAACTCACCATTTAGATAATAAATTTCTTTTTTAATCTTCCTGCGCAAATGGACAATTTCACATTTTCCTACATTATACTGCATTTGCGAGATCTTTGCCCACTCACTCAAGCTATCTATGTCCCCTAGTAGCCTCATTATGTCCTCTTCACAACTTACTTTCCTACCTATCTTTGTGTCATCAGCAAATTTAGCTACCATTCCTTCAGTCCCTTCACCAAGTCATTTATATAAATTGTGAAAAGTTGAGACCACAGCACTGATCCCTATGGCACACCACTCGTTACATCTTGCCAACCAGAAAAAGACCCATTTATGGCTACCCTTTGTTGCTTGTTAGCTCACCAATCTTCTATCCATTACACGCATTGCACATACCTTCACATCCACCTGAAGGTTTCCTTCCTCAAAAGCTTAAATGAATAGACTTGAGAGTGAAAACCCCACAGAATATGTATTTAAAGGTTATATTTTGACCTCATTTTTGCAGTCAGTGGTAAAGGAACTGTGCATCTTGTTCCTTAGTTTGCTGCTGCTCCCAGAGTTCCGCGGGCTCCTGAGCATGGATTTTCTGGCTGGAATTTTTTGCAGAGCCAAAGGTCCTACACCCTTGGCTGAATGTTTGGGGGTGAGCTTGCCTCCGCCAGGGTGGGAAGCCTTGACTGCATTTTATGGTTCTCAGGCCTGACGCCATGGTTTCTGCCACTTTCAGGGAAGATGTCCCCTTCCAAAGCTTCTGGCCAATTAGAGGACTAGCAGCACTCCAGTCCTGGCAATGCCACCAGGAGTGGTGGCCACTGCAGGGGCTGCAGCCAGCCTCCCTCAAGTAACACAAAGGTGGATGGATCCCAACATAAATCAGGGTGGCTTCACTGGGCCATGATCTGGAGCCCAGGCGGGGTGGGGGAGGGGGGTGTGGTGTTGGGGAATAAGCGAGGGCCACAATTGTTATTGTGGGGGACCTCTGTTGGGCAGACAGAGCTTGAATAGTAGGACACCCTCAGGCCTCATCTGGGCCACTAGGGTTTACCTACTGATCTTGTCTTGAGGCATGGCCATCCCCTATTGCTGGTAAAATGTCAGCAACTGTATGAGGAAATCCTTAAGTGGCCATTAATTGGTCAGGCAGGTTGCTCAAAACCTAACCTGCTGCAGGTAAAATACTAACAGAAGCCAGAAATTATCTGGCATGTACCCCACCAAACCCCCCCCAATCTCACCTTATTTTACACCACCAAAATCTGGGCCGATATGTAAATATGTGTTATATTTGAATGTATTTTTATGTTTGATACATTTATTTTGGTCCATCTGTAGACACTGGGGCTGCTGTCATGGTAACTAAAAGAGATTAATTATCTACATCCTTTGAAAGGTGAAGAGAACCCATAACCACAGAAACATTGATCACAGTCAGTAATCTCCCCATACTACAGGTTCTGACGCATTTGAGGGACAAGTATGGGAGCTGTAAGAGAGGGATTGTGTTTGGAAGTCAGAAATGCAGGTGTCTGCTGCAAATTTATCATAATATCCTGCTCTACCTCCTGCTCAAACTACTGCAGCACACATAATCTATCAGCAAACTACAGCATGAATTCCTTGTGTCACTGCTTCTGCTGGAAGTCACATTTGAACTTTAATTCTCAATAAGCTCTATTCAGATGCACCATACGCACAAGATAGAGAGCAGAAAGGTATTCTAGCCTCTTTACTCCAAGCTCTGCCAACACGCATAACATACCATGCGCCAGGCCAGAGACAGCCAACTGAGTGAGCTGGGATGAGTTGCACACAGGGCCTTACTGGGAAGTGCTATGATGGAAAAAGAGGATGCAGATGGCCTTGGTTGTACATTAGAAGATGTGTATCCTGGTCTCAGAAGCCTCAGAATTCACATTTCAGAAGTGTCAACTTTCAAAGAATTGCCTGAAGAGCATTATAATTATGTGCAAACAGCAGAGAAGGCCTCGAGGAATGTACAGCCAGGTGACTGCTAAGGTGGAGGAGTTTACTACCTACATACGTGGCAGTTACCATGATGGATAAATTTGCATCACTGCAGGCCCATCCAGGCACCTAAACTACACTTTCTCAATAAATCACAATAATATTGTGACTCCAGAAAAGCATAGATATCATCACCTGTGATTGTACGGGATAGCCTTGATCTACCAGGATCTACTTAGGCCTTGCTCTTTCTTCTTGAAATAGTAGCTGTATGATGGACCGGCTTAAAATTTAAACATTGTGGCAATTTCTAAGAAAGCAAGATTTCCATGTTTAATGCGAAGGAAGTGGGCATGGAGTGAATGGCATCCGGTGCTGTCGGAGCAGATAGGATTGATGAAGGGGGTCATGGTCGAAGGTTCATGAGGACTCGAAACGTCACCTCTTTTCTTCTCCGCCGAGGCTGCCAGACCTGCTGAGTTTTTCCAGGTAATTCTCTTTTTGTTTTTGATGAAGGGGGGTATTTATGCCCACATGAGTACAACCTGTGGCTTCTTGTACTGATAGAAAATTCTGCCACTCTGTAAAATTCAAGCGCCCTGTTTTACTGGCAGAAGGTGTCTATGAGAAAGCTGACAAACTAGCCAACTCCAGCGAACAATGCATTTGTGATGTGCTTAACATGTCTGCACACAGGTGACTAAGAAATGTTGCTAATGTGTCCACAGGCAGGCAGGCTTTGGAGTATAAAAATACAGGGAACTGATGACCTTCAAAGCAAGTCAGCACCTGTGATGGGGCACACTTTCTACAAGCAGTGTTCTTGGGCCAAGAGGAGGTAGGAACACTTCCGTCTGTAAATGTTGGAGTGGGGCACTGATGATGAATGCTGGATGCTGGAGGTCATATGTTCCTGGTGCTGTCGGAGCAGCCTGACACCCATGCATTTTTTTCCTACTCATTCCCCGCTTGTTTCTCCTAGATAAACAGTTAGGGATATCAAAGTCGAAATCCTACTGTGGCATCTTTAGAATGGCTGGAGGGAAAAATGGCAGTAAAAGCAGAAAGGTATATGGTGAAACAATTGTTTGACAGTGGAGAAACAATAGTCACAAGTCAGCTTAGAAATAAGAAAAGAAAGAAACCTGCAGTTCAATGGGGGCCTTTCACACCTGCGGGACATCCTAAATTGCTTCACAGACAAGGAGGTATTTTTGACATGCATTTACCATTGTAATGTGGACAAAAGGCAGCCACTTGGTGCATCCACAAATAACAGTGATGGCAATCAGAAAATCTGTTTCAGTGGTTGAGGATAAATCTGGAGCTATATCGCCATTCCTTCACTGTCGCTTCCTATCAGCACTGTGGGTGTACCTACAGCATGTGGACTGCAGCGGTTCAAGAAGACAGCTCACCACCACCAAGGGCAATTAAGGATGGGTAATAAATGCTGGCCCAGCCAGTGAAGCCCACATCCTGTGAAAGAGTAAAAAAAATATTGTCCAGGGCACTCAGTTACTTTTCAAATACTATAATGGAACTTTTCATATGAACCAGAGAGGGCAGCTGATGCCTCGGTTTAATATCTCATCTAAAAACCAGTGCCTCAGCCAGTGCAGCACTCCGTCAGTACTACATTTAAGGACCATCCCAGATTTTGGGCTCAAGTCTCTGGATAGGGGCTGAAATCTTTAAAAGAAATGTTTTCTACTTTTGTAGCTGTGTCTAGAATCAATAATTTGGAATACAGCCCGACCTGTGTTTGTTACTAGAGTACTGAACAATTACTTGATTCTGGAACATTCCTTGTTTTTATTCCCTTATGCTTTGATAGGTTTTGATACTTTTCATGGATTCCTTCTCTTCTTCAGTATTTTGTTTGACTTTCTTTCATCCCTCCTCTCCAGAAAATGATGGCTCTTGGTACAACAAAGTCCCATGAGATCTGGCCACTCTTCATGTCAGAGCTGGACAGCTAATGTAAGTACCAAGTGGACACCACCTGGCTGGATTTGAGGAAAGGTTGGCCTGAATCATGGTGAGAAGCAGGTCCTGAACTGGCTAGTGGGATCGGCTCAGCAACATTACCACAGGCGGCCTCCTAATAGGCCACCAGCAGACTTGCGAAAGGCCAGAGGGCACGGTCCTGGTGCTGCAAGTCCTATCAAATGACTGGGACAAGTGATTGCTGCTTAGGCAAGCAGGAGTCATTGGGCCTCCCACAGATAAGTTTGAAAAAAAATTCAGGGGCCAAGGGTCAGAGGGGAAACTCCTTTAGGAGATCCTTGGGGCAGCAGAGGCTGCTTTCTCTGCCTGTGGCACCCTGTTTGTGCCTTGCAGCCCCTGGCTCTGATGGGAACATGGGCTGGCGCCGTGAGACTATCTCCATAAAGCTGGCAGCTTCCTCATGCACTGAGGGCTACTCCACTATCATCAAATTGCTGGCAGCACTGTAAAATAGCCCTTACTAGGACCTTTAATTATGCTATTCAGCTGCCCATCTCCTTGGAGCAGGCTACTTCTCTGCACCCAATTCTACCACTGGTAAAATGCCCTGTTGGAACCATCCCAACATGACTCCCTGCTTTTTTATCAGCTTCCCCCAAGCCCTGTCACTGCCAGCCAGCCACCTGGTGGAGTCTGATCACCCCCACATCTATTTTTCAGATCAGTACACTTCCAAATAAGAAGCTGGCAAGTAATACCTCAAGCATCTCACTGTTTGAAGGACACTGAGGCCAAATGCATTGGTCCAAGTAATGACCATCTGCAACAAGAGATATGTAAGGGTGGAATTGCCCCAAATTTGCTCAGAATGCGGTAGAGTTGTGCCTCATTAAAATTGCATTCATGGGAAACACGCCAGATCGCTGGTGGATGGGCTCGGATTTGCCTGCCACGTCCTGACTTCAGTGCTTCCTCACTCTGGGCACCATGTTTAAAGCTCCCAAAGCACATGTATACAGACCAAGACTGCCTCCAGGCAACAGATGGTCCCGAAAGCAAAGGGAACAGCAGCCCCAAAATTAAGTGACGCAGTGAAAGGTTGCCACAACGTCCTATGCCCCTGCTCTGGCCGCAAGAGGTCCACCAAAGTCACCAATCCAGCCTGGGAGGCAGTGGCAGCGGTGGTCAGCGCCAATGGAGCACAGAGGAGGTCAGCCATCCAGTGCAGGAAGAGGATGAATGCTCTCACCCATTCCGCCAGGGCAAGCCAACCATCTCATCACTTTCAGCTCACACTCACAAACCCATCACGCATCCACAGGGATCTCACACCTCAAGAGACAACACCACTAACTCACACATACACCCTCACATCTCCATCAGGCTCAGACCCTCTGGAGCTCATCCTGTCCTCATCCAGTCCATGGCTCCGCTCACCACATTAACATTCCAAGCAGTGCCATGTGTCCTGCTCACACTCCCCACATCTTTTTTCATGCAGGAGAAGCCTGCTCTCATCAGCAGGGAGAGCTCCCAGACCGGTGGGTGGAGTGGCTCACATTAGGCCCCTAACTCACTTTGAGGAGCGTGCCATCGCACTGACTGGTGAGGACGTGGATCATGCCTGTGGCAACAGTGAGGTCAGTGGTGAACATACACATGAGGATCCTGCACTCCATTATCCCTCTCTCAATGCAACTGTGAGGGCTCTCTCTCCTGCTTTTGATTCTGCTGCCATGCACTAATTATCTCTACTTTGGTTCACAGGGAGCTCTGCCAAGTGACCGATGCCCTGAGCCAGCCAATCCCTCAGCTCCATCCGTATCCTCACCTCCTCCATTGAAGATAAGCACACCTCGGTGGGACCCAAATCTAGAGCAGTCTCGGGTTCACAATCTTGCGGTTACTGCACAGACACATGTTCACAACAGGAGAAGGCAGATTCAGCCAAGCTCACCAGCACTCGGAGGACTGCTGAAAAGAGGCATCTGTGAGGTCTAAGTCAGATGATGAGCCTCTGGATTCAGCCTTCCAACTCATCGTGGAGAGTCAGCAGAAGGCAGGGGAACATCATGCAGAGCCGTTGGAAGCCTTCAACAGTGTGGGTCAGAGGGGTGTGTCCTCCTGCTCTCTGATGAAGTGGTGGCCACATGTGCGCGTATGGAGGTCTCCATGAGAAGGATGGTGGATGCCAATGGAGACCCTAGTTCAGCAGAACACAGAGATGCGTGCAGACCTGCATTCCATCACAATAGCCATGGGTGAGTTCTTGCAGTGGCAACACGAGAGGGAAATGGAGCACCTTGACATCCCTCCAGGTGCTCCTTCCCTTCACAGAGTCAGACCAGGGTTCTTGGGCACCCAAAGGGAGGAGGAGCGGCAGCTGGGACACCCCTGGGTCATCCACTCAGGGATCTCAGACGCTGTCTGCTTACTCTGAGCCTCCTTTGCCTGTGACCCCCTCAACCTCGTTCTCTGTCACTGTAGAGGGAGCAGCTGCCCAGAGGAGGACAGCCAAAGCAAGCTGGGGCCCTCAAGGCCTCAGCTCTCCAGAGGGCATGCACCAAAGTCGTCAGAGGCAAGTGGACCAACAATTACACAGGCTGTCTCCACCCCCGCTACAGATTTCAGGGCAGCACCTAGAAAGAAGTGGTAGGCCTAGGCTTCATGAATCCTCCCACTGCATCCCCTGAACTAGCAATTCAGCTGCACACAGCCGAATTACAAATGATTCTGGAGGGACAAGAGTCTGTGGCAGGGCTTTTTGGAGTCTTGTACAAGCATTCTCCCACACATGCGGAGCCTTCATCCATCACACTTATCTTATTGTCCCAAGCATTTTCAATGCTGCCTACTGGGGTTCTCTTTCAGTTGTTCATCTGAGCTGACCTGTGTCTCCATCCACCCACTGATCACACTCCCATGCAGCACCTGTGCCTTTCCAACACGAGGCTCTGCTCACTTTCAATTTTGACAACACATGATCATGATCAAGTAAATCATCAGCTCCCCTCTCCTTTCCACTCCCCCAGTCACCCTTATCCTTTTCCCCAACCCTGCTGGCATCACCTTCCACCTCCTCACCATCACCTACGAACCTGAGCCCTTGTTTTTCCCGGATGTCCAGGTGAAAGTGCACATCCCCTACCTTCGTGAGAATCTCACCCCATCCACAATGATGCCCCCAACCTCCTCCTTCCACCCTTAGGGTCCGTGTCTGCCTCCAAGACCCTAACGACCACCCTCGCTGTCCCTTCTACCACTACCGTTGCACCCTCACCCTCCCACCCTGCTGGCTACTCTGCCCTCTCTCATCTGCACCATTCCCTCTGTTATGATATGGCAGGTGATATTTGCCAGGCTGACCAAATCCACGAGGGAAACTTAGACACACTATCACAACGATTTTGCAATTTGTATTCATTGTGAAAAAGTTTGTGCACTGAAGTCAGAAGCAATGAGTCCATGAACACCTTTAGAGATTTTAAGTATTAAATTAAAACATTTATTAATAAAAGAAGAAAAGACTTAAACACACACAAGATTACAGTTACACAGTTATAACAGTTCCCAAAATTTCTACTTATCCAGATCCCCAACTACACAACCCCTTTAAGGTAACAACCCAAATAGATTCCAAATTTATCAAGTCATCCAGCAATATTAATACAAGCACCAACCAATCAATGGACTTCCAAAGGCTTTTAACACAACTTTGCTTACTGGAACAGCAAACTTCTGCAGAGTGGCTGGAGGCTTTTTCCCCACGTCTCTTTCATACAATGTAACTTTTAAGATCTCACACAACCACACCTCACATAGCCTTCCATGCTTCTTTAAATATATTTCTCCCTTTTTGATCTGTAAATCCCATTATTTCAACTTGCCTTTGGAAGTTACTTTTACCAGAATACAAAAATCTTTCATGTTATCATAATGGCCAGCACTTTTTGAAAAATCAACATAATAACCTTGCTTTATTTATCTTGCCAGTTTGTAAACATTTTCCCTGTCCCTTTGAAAATCAAACACTTCTCCACTTGTCTAAAAATGCAAATTTCATTCACACCATATCTGCTGACCTCACCCTAGCTTTGCTCATCCCCATTTCAAATTCCTGTTTTACACCTAACTCCTTTGATAATTTAAACCTTGCAGTCTAATCATATCTGATTTAATTAAATTAGTCACACACAGGACCATACACACACCCAAACATAAGCCTGCTTTAAAGTATTCAACAGTAATATTTGGAAAAATATGATAGTACCTTGATACCTCCTACCATGCCCACCCTCAGCTCACTCCTCAGCAGGCAGTCATTGACTCGACAGACCTGTCGCTTGCTTGTTCACCTGGACATCCCAACCTTACTCCCTCCTCTGCCCTTACTACCTCCTCTACCTTTACTCTCTCCTGCCCCGAACACCTTCCCCTTTTCACATTCCTTCCTTCCTTGAGCAGCTTGCCCCCTCAGCATTCCCTCCTCCCCTGAACACCTTCCCCTCTCCACACTCCCTCCCTAACACCTATCTCTCCACTTGCAGCGTATTCCCCCTTAACGCCTTCCTCCCCCCTCCCATCCTCACCCACCCAACAGCTTCATCCCCCCCAAACCTCAAAGCCCCGCCAGCTTTGTTTCCCCCCCACCCCCAACCTCACCCCACCCGGTACACCTTCCTCTCCCACTCGAACCTAGACCTTCCTCTCCCCATGCCCCCACCCCGGAACACCTTTCTGACTCTTGGCTGGACATTCCTCTCCCCCAACTCGTCGATCATCTGTAGCAGGCCGTGGCCAAGACCGTAATGTTCCGAAGCAGACCCGAAGCATCAACGGAGACCCCCCACCTCCCAAGAGCTGCTTCACGGCATAGCCATGCCCATGCAAACCCACCCAGCGTGGGATGCATGTGTTCCTCCAGTGTCTGGTAGCTGTAGGGCCCCAGCATCTTCTGCTCCTCAGATGTCCACGATCTGGGCTGGTGTGTTTTCCCATCGACGTAACGGTAAATCAGGCATGGGGGGATGATTCCGGTTGGGTCTTACTTTGCATCCCATTACCGGGATGCAAATTGAGTTCATGCTGGCTTCCAACAGGGCTCGCATTCCACCATGCCAGACAGCATTGAATAAACCCGCTGTGATTCACAGTGGCGTGAAACTGATTTCTGCCTCTCCCACCAAATTGGCCCGCCCCACCCACCATGAGGCCTGCCCCAAACGGGACCAGGCGATTTCACCCTAACGATCTCCCTTTGATGTTCAATAGTAATAACATCACTGAATCCTGCACAATAAACATCCTGGGCGGGGGTTTACTGTTGACCGGAATCTGACCTGTACCAGCCATATAAATACAGTGGCTACAAGAGCAAATCCGAAATTTAAGGAATTCTATAGTGATTAACTCACCTTCTGACTCCCCGAAGCTTGTTCACCATCTACAAATTACAAGTGAGGGGTGTGATGGATTACTCTCCACTTGCCTGGATCAGTCTAGTCCCAACAGCACTTAACAAACTCAACACCATACAAGACCAGCCTGAATTCATTCCCTCTGCCACTGCTGCACTGTGGCTGCATTGTGAGGTTCTTTTGACAGCATCTGCCAAGCATCCGGGGAACTTTCCCAAATTTGCACGAAGTGCAGTAGCAGATGGGTAAAACGACGTTTTACCTGCCGGCCCCGATGGCAGGTTTTCACACCGTATTGCCCCAAACCTGCCTTATTATTTAGCTAGGGAACATCAGGAAGGGATGAAAGCAAAATACTGTTGATGCTGGAAATCTGAAACCAAAACAAAAATGGCTGGAAAAACTCAGCAGCTCTGACAGCATCGGCGGAGAGGAACACAGTTAACGTTTCGAGTCCATATGACTCTTCATCAGAACTAAAGAAATATAAAAATGTGGTGAAATATAAGCTGGTTGAGAGGGGTGGGGCAGGTAGAGCTGGATAGAGGGCCAGTGATAGGTGGAGGCAAAGAAGAGATTGCCAAAGATGTCATAGACAAAAGGAATAAGGGGTGTTGACGGTGGTGATATTATCTAAGGAATGTATTAATGGTGACATTAAGGGTAGAAAGCAGGACAAGCAAGTGACAGATGGCCCGAGTGGGGGTGGGGTGGGGGGGGAAGGGATTGAAATAGGCGGAGATAAAACGATGGATCAAAATAAATTTAAAAATAGGAGGGAAAAGAAAAATATATTTAAAAAATTATAAATTATTGGAAAAGGGGGTATCGGAAAGGGGTTGGGGATGGAGGAGAGAGTTCATGATCTGAAGATGTTGAACTCAATGTTAAGTCCGAAAATTGTAGAGTGCCTAGTCGGGAGATGAGGTGCTGTTCATCCAGTCAGGAAGGGACGTCCGCTGCTCTCCTCAGATTGCAAGGCGCAATGGAGGAATCTGTCCGTCTTCAGTCTGAGGTGACAGCACCGGCATTGCAATGCACTGAGGTCAACACTGGCAGGATGGTGGCTGCCATGGAGACCTTGGTCCAAGACGTCACTCCTGCACTGCTGCACAGGCTGAAATCCATCACTGATGCCATAGTTGGCCTCCAACAGTGTGTACTTGAGAGGGGTGCTGGGCAGCTCGATCTTACTAAACCTATAACCGCTCCTCAAGGATTCAGCCTGGGGGCCCCCCGGTGCCCAAAGGGAGGAGAATTTGAGCACTCCGGGCCTCTTTCATCCAGGTGACTGGGGGTGTCCAGCCCATCCGACTCCACTCTTCCTGTGACCTTAGCAGCTCTAGCTCCACAGGCTGAGGACGGTGCCACTGCCACACAGCAGGGCCCTGAAAGCAGGCCGGGGCCCTCCAGGTCTTGGCCCTCCAGAGGATGCCCACCAAAGTTAGCACAGACAGGGTGCGGAGTCAGTATGCTGCCTCCACCACTGCTGTGGATGTCCGGGGAGCACCAAGACATAGCGGCAGGGTTAGGACAGTTAAAGAGAATTAACTCTTTTACTCTAACACCAAGTAAACTAAATTAACAAAACGAGGGATAAAATAAAACACAGCCCCTAAATTAGGGAACTGCAAAACCAAAGACAAGATTTAAAGGAAACTTACAAACATTAAATCAAAATGTGATTAAAGGGGTCGATAAAGCACCCCAGACCCCATGGTGCCCACCAGGCATGGAAGGCCTCAACGGTGTGGGCAGACAATTGTACCCTGCACCTGTGAGAAACCTGAGATCTGGGCAAATCCAATCACTCTTGCATCCTGGCTGTCCAGGTCCCAGGTAAAATGCACAAAGTTGTGTGCCTTAGCAAAGATGCATCTGTGATCTCATGGACGCATTTGTAGATGGAGGCTTGAGACATCCCACAGAGGTCAGCTGTGGAGCCCTGATAGGAGCCACTGGTGTAGAAGTTGAGTGCCACCGTCACTTTCACAGACACTGGCAGTGGATGCCTTCCATGTCCATGTGGCACCAAATCCTGCAATAGATGGCAGATGTGACCAACCAGTTCCCTAGACATTTACAGTCTTAGGCGACACTGGTTCTTGGTCATCTGCAGGAATGAAAGATGGCATTTATAGACCCTGGGTGTCACTTGGCACGCATCAGCTACAGCTCGCTGTGGCTCTTATGTGTGGGAGCACCAGCTTCCCTTTCTTCCTGGGGTTGCTGCTCCTGCCTTTGCACAGCCAGGAGCTTCAGTCGCTCTCTCCTCCGAATTCTTCATGTTCTGTAGGCCATCAGGCATACAGCGAGTTTGCCAGGCTCCATGACCCTGATGTACTCCTCCTGCAGGATGAAAGAGACACCACTTGGTTGGCCAGAGATTAGTGCACTGCATGGCTGCCCTGTTAGCTTGAACCATGGGGGAGACTGGTCCAAACCAGGATGCTGACATTGCAAGAGGCTGCAAGCACTGGAGGCAGTGACTGCTCCAAGGACAGCTTTAGCGAGGGGATTGTACAATGTGTGCAATCCAACTGCTATCCAGTCCACTGAAATGTTCATGAATTTGCCTTCCGTGCCAGGGCTGGGTGGGGAGGTGGAGGTGGGGGCACGGTGTGGTGGGTGGGGAGAGGGGTGCGGGAGATCTGCAGATCTTGGTGGCACTTTGATGCCTCTGTGTTGCTTGAGTGGGCAGATAAGCTAGGAGCCCAACCCCAATCATATTAATGTGGCTGCACCTGAACTGTCTCAGTTGCAGAGGAATAGTCACTTTCTACAGGTTTCCCGAATGCGTGGCCACTTCCCTTGCCCACCTTACCCCCCAACCCGAATGCTTGTGCACTATATTCAATGGCAGTGCTGCCCCTGCCCATCACCATCCCCCCCTCCCTGCCACCAGTCACCTCAACGACAAGGCTGCACTTGCCCCCTGATTCCGGCCCCCTTCTGCCAATTGGGCAGGGCGGCACTTAACCTGACCTCTCAGTGCCGCTGAAGCCTGCAAAACAACAGCGGCTCTTGTGAGCTCTGCAGAACGTTGCTGCTCACTCATGTCCAGTTCACCCAAAGTGAAGGCCGCCAAGTGCATGTTGCCGGTATGCTGTTGTGAAACACATTGGCGTACTTTCCCGCCAACATGGATGGACGATCCAGCAGGGGTGCAAGAGCCTGGTAGGATGGCCTGATAATGATAGGCTGATGTATTAAAATGAGATTCCCAACAATGGATGACGGGAAACGTGGCCTGCTGCTGGCGGGTTGAAAGGACAATCGTGACTTGCCTTCATGACATCAAGAAACTGATTGTGCCATACTTTCCGCTCACGCCACCTGTTACACCCACCACTAGCAGGCACAGAAAGTTCCGCCCCTGACCTCTACCACCTAGCAGAACAAGAGCAGCAGATGCATGGGAACACCACAACCTGCAAATCCTCCTCCAAGTTAAAGATCATCCTGACTTGGAACTATATGCCATTCCTTTGCTGTCACTGGGTCAAGATCCTATAACACGCTTCCTAACAGCGCAGGGAGTATTTATGAAAATTTAACTACAGTTGTGCAAGAAGGTGGCTTACCACCACCTTCTCAAGGACAATGAGGGATGAGTAATAAATTATGTCCTTGCCAGTAATGCTTACATCCCATGAACAAATAAAAAATGTATTGCACTGTAAAGTCAGCCTGGATCATGTACTCCATTTTTTGGAGTGGAATTATAGCCTTCTGACTCAGTGGAGACAGAGCCAAGATGGACAACTGAAAAAATAGTAACAATTCACAATCAGCTGGTGCAATTCAGATACCTCAAGGTATTGGATTGAGAGCCACTTTTGTTTGTATGCTGTTAGCTTGGCAAATTGTGTAGCACAGGAACGCAGCTCATTATTTGAAAACAGAAGAACCCTTTATTTGATGGGAAAGAGGAACCAATATTTGTTTTCCCATTATCTCTGATGGAAAGAGGCACCATTAAAATGGCAGGGTGCTTCAGTATAGTTTATTTCCAGAGATGTGTTGTAGATATGCACCAGCATTCATTGTATGATGTATGCTCTGTGCAGATTGCTGACTTGAACCTTATTGGGTCTGAGTCAGCTCGTTAATAGAGTACAGATCCCATTTAGACAGTGGATGCTTGTAACTGGCAGCACCACACAGCTCAGTGGAAAAAGCATGCAACTTTAAAATTGTAGGTCGGAGCAACATTCTGTTTTTGAATTTTTCCAATATGTTCCTAAATCCTGTAGCTGCTTTCTGTAATTTCTGGTTTGAGGAGAATGAAGAAATCAACCATAAAATACCTGAAACTATTTCAGCATAGTGACTGAAGATTGTGACTTTGTGACATCAGTTTTTGGGGCTGCAATGTTTGTGGTTCTAACAATAGCATTCATAGGCACAGAGATACTGCTTCAGCCAGGGGTAACATTAACACCATCATGATACCCATCTGCACATCTATGATTGCCAGTCTGCACACAGGAATGTGAAAAAAGCTGCTCGAGCTTTAGAACCCATTTAAAAAGAATCTTTGGAGTGAAGAAAAACTTACAAAAGGTGGGAGCAGTGAGTCAGAGTGAAGATTTAAAAAGTGAGGGAATAGAGAATCAAATTTGAAAAGAGCAGAAACTGAAAACCAGAGCGGAGATTTAAAGGAGCAGGAGCAGAGAGTCAGAGTGGAGATTTATAAAGAATGAAAGTTATGAGTCTGAGTGAAGATTTAAAAAGATTGGGAGCAGAAAGTGAGAGGAGAATGAGTTGTCCCAGGAGTGAAATAATGTCATAGGTCAGGGAGTCGTGGGGGTGATTTTCCTGGTAAACATTTAATTGAATCTAAATTAATCAACTATACAGTAAGGCTAGATTGCTTGGCTGATTAATTGGTGTAAATATGAAAAACTAAATCAATTTGTTGAATTATCATGTAATTTAAATTGATGTACAATCAATTAATCAAATCTAGGGGCCAAAATTAAAACAAAATAACAAGGGGTAGTAACACTAAAGGGTTCTGAATACTTCAGGAAATTAAAACCCAAGGTTTCCAAATAATAAGATTTAAATAAAAACATGTCAGTTAACCTCCCTATAACATAAAGTGATGCCAACACATGTGAAAGTGAGTAGTTGGTGAGCCTTTATTTATTTAAGTAGAAAGTTTAATAGTCTAATAAATAGAGGCATGGTATTGCAGCTCGGAACTGTGGAGTGCACATCCTGTTCCCATGTTGTGCCCTGGACAATCACATGTATAGGAAGCATCATAAACTAAACCAGCTTGAGATCTGGGTTTCAGCTGGCCTCACTAGGGAGCATCTGTGAGGTTGAGATTTTTGTAGCTAGTACATTTATAGATTTGATCATGCTATAGCTTAAGGGTATGCAGGTAGAGAGGAAATGGATTGTCCAATCGTAGTCAAGGAGGACCAGGTAGGGAGTACAGGAGTCCCATGAGTGAATCTCATTTTCCCACAAGGGTGCTACTTTGGTGGCCTGATTTTGAATCCCGCCACGGCAGATGGTGGAATTTGAATTTATTAAAAATCTGGAATTAAAAGTCTAATGATGATCATGAAACCATTGTCAATTGTTGTAAAAACCCATCTGGTTCACTAATGTCCTCTGGGGAAAGAAATCTGCTGTCCTTACTTGATCTGGCCTACATGTGATTCCAGACCCATAGCAATGTGGTTGACTCTAAAATGCCCTCTGAAATGGCCTAGCAAGCCACTCGGTTGTATCAAACCGCTACAAAGCTCCAAAAAAGAAATGAAACCGGACAGACCAACTGACATTGAACTAGGCACCGGAAATGACAATGGCAAAGTCAGCCCTGTCGACCTTACAAAGTCCTCTTTACTAACATCTGGAGGCTAGTGCCAAAATTGGGAGAGCTATCTCACAGACAGTCAAGCAACAGCCTGACATAGTCATCCTCATGGAATCATACCTTACAGGTAATGTCCCAGACACCACCATCACCATCCCTAGATAGGTCCTGTCCCACTGGCAAGACAGACCCAGCAGAGGTGGTGACAGAGTAGTATACAGTTGGGAGGAAGTTTCCCTGTGAGTTCTCAACATCAACTCCAGACCCTATGAAGTCTCATGGCATCAGGTCAAACATGGGCAAGGAAACTTCCTGCTGATTACCTCGTACAGCCCTCCCTCAGCTGATGAATCAGTGCTCTTCCATATTGAGCACCACTTGGAGGAAGCACTGAGGGTGGGAAGGGCACAGAATTGTCGCTGTACTAGTATTCCAATATTCTAGCATTCTCTGGGTGGGGAACTTCAATGTCCATCTCTAAGAGGGGCTCAGTAGCACCACCATAGACCAAGCTGGTCAAGTCCTAAATGACATAGCTGCTAGACTGGGTCTGTGGCAGGTGATGAGGGAACCAACAAGAGAGAAAAACATACTTGACCTCATCCTCACCAAGCTGCCTGTTGCAAGTGCACCTATCCATTATAGTATCGTTAGGAATGATCACTGCACATTTGTTGTGAAGTCCTGCCTTCACACTGAGGATACCCTCCATCGTGTTGTGTGTCACTGCCACCATGCTAAATGGAATAGATTTCGAACATATCTAGCAACTCAAGACTGGGCGTCCATGAGGTGCTGAGGGCCATCAGCAGCAGCAGAATTGTATTCAAACACAATCTGTAACCTCATGGCCCGACATATCCCCCACTCTACCATTGCCATCAAGCCAGGGATCAACCCTGGTTCAATGAAGAGTGCAGGAGTGCATGCCAGACGCAGTGCCAGGCATACCTAAAAAAGAGGTGTCAACCTGGTGAAGCTATAACACAGAACTACTTGTGTGCCAAACAACATAAGCAGCAAGTGATTAACAGAGCTAAGTGATCCCATATCCAAGGGGTCAGATCTAAGCTCTGCAGTCCTGCCACATCCAATCGTGAATGGTGGTGGACAATTAAACAACTCACTGGAGGAAAAGGCTCCACAAATCTCACCATCCTCAATGATGGGGGAGCCCAGCACACTAGTGTAAAAGATAAGGCTAAAGCATTTGCAACAATCTTCAGCCAGAAGTGCCAAGTGGATGATCCATCTCGGTCTCCTCCAGAGGTCTCCAGCATCAAGATGTCAGACCTCAGCCAATTCAATTCACTCCATGTGATATCAAGAAATGGCTGAAGGCACTGGACAGTACAAAGGCTATGGGGCCTGGCAATATGCCAGCAATAGTACTGAAGACTTGTGCTCCAGAACTTGCTGTGCCCTGGCTAAGCTATTCCAGTTTAGTTACAACACTGGCATCTATCTGGCAATGTGGAAAATTTTCTAGGTATGTCCTGTACACAAAAAGCAGGACAATCCCCACCAAGCCAATTGTCGTCCCAAACTCTCGATCATCAGTAAAGTGATAGAAGGGGTCATCAACAGTGCTATCCAGCAGCACTTGCTTAGCAATTATTTGGTCACTGATGCCCAGTTTGGGTTACGTTGGGGTCATTCAGCTCATGAACGCATTACAGCCTTGGTTCATACATGGACAAAAGAGCTGAACTCCTGAGGTGAGAGTGACTGCCCTTAACATCAAGGCAGCATTTGACAGAGTGTGGCATCAAGGAGCCCTAGCAAAACTGGAGTCAATGCAAATTAGGGGGAAAACTCTCTGCTGGATGGCGTCATGCCTAGCAGAAAGGAAGATCGTTGTGGTTGTTGGAGGTCAGTCATCTCAGCTCCAGGGTATCATTGCAGGAGTTCCTCGATGCAGTGTCCCAACTATCTTCAGCTGCTTCATCAATGACCTTCCTTCCATCATAAGAGCTGAAGTGGGGATGTTCACAGATGATTGCATAATGTTCAGCACAATTCATGACTCCTCAGATACTGAGACATCTATGTCCAAATGCAGCAATGTGCTGGCCAATATCCAGGCTTGGACTGACAAGTGGTATGCAACATTCATGCCACACAAGTGTCAGGCAAAGACCATCTCCAACAAGAGAAAACCTAATCATTGCCCCTTGACGTACAATGGCATTACCATCACTGAATCCCCCAGTATCAATATCCTGGGGGTTACCATTGACCAGAAACTGAACTGGACTAGCCATATAAATACTGTGGCTACAGGAGCAGGTCAGAGGCTAGGAATCCTGTGACGAGCAACTCACCTCCTGATTCCCCAAAGCTTGTCCACCAAGGCACAAGTCAGTATTGTGATGGACTATTCCCTACTTGCCTGGATGAGTACAGCTCCCACAACACCCCAAGAAGCTTGACACCATCCAGGACAAAGCAGCCCACTTGATTGGCACCACATCCACAAACATTCACACCCTCCACCACGGACGCACAACAGGAACAGTGTGTACATCTACAAGATGCACTGCAGGAATTCACCAAGGGTCCTTAGACAGCACCTTCCAAAACCCATGACCACTACCTTCTAGGAGGCCAAGGGCAGCAGCTAGATGGGAACACCACCACCTGGAAGTTACCCTGCAAGCCACTCACTTTCCTGACTTGGAAATATATCGCCATTCCTTCACTGTCGCTGGGTCAAAATCCTTGAAGTCCCTTCCTAACAGAACTGTGGATATACCTACACCACATGAACTGCAGTGGTTCAAGAAGGCAGCTCACCATCACCTTCTCAAGGCAACTAGGGATGGGCAATGAATGCTGGCCCAGCCAGTGAAGCCCAAATCCTATGAATGAATGAAAAAAACAACATTCAATTCTGAATAGTGAAGCGACTGATTGTTCCTCTGTGAAGTGCTGTCAGAGCCAAGTCCATGGCATCACAGCTGGCTCAGCTCTAAAAGGGCACAGGAGGAAGATTGGAAAATCAGTAGTGATAGGGGATTAGATTATTGAGAGAACAGGAAGTATGTCTGTCCACAGACAAAATGCAGGATAATTTGCCTCTCTGGCACCAGGGTCAAAAATTTCACTGAGCAGCTGCAGAGCACTCTCGGCCGTGAGGGTGATCAGGCAGTAATTGTGGTCCTTATTGGTAATAATGACATAGGCAGAAAGAGGAATGAGATCTTGCAGTTAGTGTTTGGAGAA
Source organism: Carcharodon carcharias (assembly GCF_017639515.1). NCBI lineage: Eukaryota > Metazoa > Chordata > Chondrichthyes > Lamniformes > Lamnidae > Carcharodon > Carcharodon carcharias. The sequence goes on from NC_054475.1 coordinate 115,705,560, forward strand.
CTAGGGAAGAAATCAGCAAGCAAGGCTGAAAAGATAGTAATCTCCAGATTGCTCCTAGTACCATGTTCTATTGCATATAAAAATAGATTAAAACTAATGGATACATGGCTAGAGAGATGGTGCAGGAGTGCTTTGGATGTCTGGGACATTGAGACCAATTCTGGGGACATGGAACCTATACAGGGCAGATGTTTTGAACCTGAACAGAGCCAGGACCAATGGCATTGCAGGGTGATTTGCTGGCGCTAGTAGGGAGGGTTTAAACTATATCTAAATTAAGTTTACTGTGCAAGTATGTGAATGTGGTAAGTAAGGCTGGTGAATTCCAGGCACAAGTAGCCATGTGGAAATATGATGTGGGGATAATGGAGACCTGGTTCAAAAAAGGCAGGGCTTGGTACTAAATATTTCTGGGTACAAGGTGTTCAGGAAAGAAGGGAAGGAAGGAAAGGAAGTGGTGCAGCCAGACTGATTAAGCAGAACTTTACGGTGCTGGAGAGAGATGTCCTAGAGGGGTCAAGAATAGAATCTCTTTGCTTTGAGCTAGAAATATTCGAAGTACCATCCCACTCCTGGGTGTATTCTATAAGCCATTGTTTAGTGGAAAGGATATAGAGAAACAAATTTGCAAGGAAATTTCAGAAATGCAAGAATTATAGACTAATTATAATATTATAATAGTGTGGTGATAGAGCTTATGACTTGTGTTCAAGAGAATTTTCTAGATCAGTATGTTTTTGGCCCAATGAGGAAGACAGCACTTCTGAATCGGGTCTGGAGAAAGCAGTGCGTCAAGTGGATCAAGTGTTAGTAGGGGAACATTTAGTGAACACCGATCATAGTATCATTCGGTTCATTGACTAGAGATAAGGACAAGGAGTGAAAATTATTAATTGTGGGATGGCCAAATTCAGTGGGGCCAGAACAGATCTGGCCAAGTAAATTGCTATCATTTATGGAAGGGGAATTGAATACAAAAGTAGGGAGCTTATGCTTCAGTTGAACAAGGCACTACTGAGATCACATTTGAAGTAATGTGTGCAGAGTTGGTCACCTTATTTAAGGAAGGATGTAAATGCATTGGAAGCAGTTCAGAGGTTTACCAAACTAATATCTGGAATAGGTGGGGTGTCTTATAAGGAAAGGTTGGACAGACTACGCTATCCATTGGAGTTTAGAAGAGTAAGAGGTGGCTTGATTGAAACATATAAAACCCTGAGGGGTCTTGACAGGGTGGGTGTGAAGAGGCTGTTTCCTCTTGTGGAAGAATGTAGAACTAGGGGGTCACTGTTTAAAAATAAGGGGTCACCCATTTAAAACAGAAATGAGGCAAAATTTTTTAACTTGGAGGGTTGTGAGTCTTTGGAACTCTATTCCTGAAAAGGTTGTGGAAGCAGAGTCTTTGAATATTTTTAAGGCAGAGCTGGATAGATTCTTGGTAAGCAAGGGGGTGATAGGTTATTGGCAGGAGGTGGGATGCAGATTTCAGGTTACTATCAGGTCAGCTATGATCTTATTAAATGGCAGAGCAGGCTCGAGGGGCTGAAGGGCCTACTCCTGCCCCTTGTTCGTATGTTCGTATTGAACGGTAAAACTGTAATGGAATAATCAACTGGCTTCAAAGAGCAAATGGTTTGGGTAAAGTGGAGCAGGATAGGTAGGACAAACAAATGCAGTGATAGAAAGGCAGAAAAAGCATGCATATGACAGATGGCAGGTGAATGATACAATTGAGAACTAGGTTGAATATAGGAAGTTCAGAGAAGAATTAAAAAAATAAATAAAAGGAAAGCAAGAGCAGGAGAAGAGGCTGGCAGCTAGCATGAAAGTGAATCCAAAAATTGTCTATAGACATGTAAGCAGTAAAAAGGTGGCAAAAAGGAGTGAGGCCAATTAAGGCCTAACAAGGGATATTTATGCATAGAGGCAGGAGGCTTGGCTAAGATACCAAATAAGTACTTTCCATCTGTCCTCGGCAAGGAAAAAGGTACTACGTGGAGTGGATAAGAGATCAAGAAGACATTTTCTACAGGTTTCAAAATTAGAGGTCTGGACGGAGTAGATAGGGAAAACTCTTCCCTTTAGTACAAAGGTGTAGAACCAGACAACATTGATATAATGTGATTGGCAAAAGAAGCAACGGTGACAAGAGGAAAACTCTGGAATACTCTGCCTGAGAGTATGGTGGAGGCAGAATCAATTGAGCCCTTCAAATGAAAACTGGATAATTATCTTGGGTTGCCAACCTTCCAGGATTAGCCTGCTGTTGAAGATCAATCTCCTGGACACAGATCTGTGTAACGCTAGAGAACAATCATAGGGACATTAAAAAAGGTTTTTTTTCTGTCATTTTCTTTGAACATTTCTCTTTACCAGATATAAAAATAATGAAAATGAGGGGAAAATGGCTGTTTGGCTGACAGTCAAGCATCATCCAATTGGGCATGAGTCTTTTTGCTTTCCAAATGATGTAGGAAGGCAGTGGATGTGTTTGCCGACTGATGGCAAGAACATGGGGAAAGTCATGTGGTGAAACCTCAAGGAATACATTTAATCACAGTTGACAGCCCTATAGTTATTTGAGGCAAAACAATTTGCAGGGCTATGGAGAAAAGGCAGGGGAGTGAGGCTAGATAAGTCGTTCTTTCTGAGAGCCAGGATAGATATATGGGCTGAATGGCCTCCATGATTCTGATTCTAAAAGGAGCAATCTGGAACCTTGGCATAAAATCCTTCCTTAAAAGTAGCCTTCAACATCTATGTGTTACATTATTCCCTTTAGGAGAGCGAGTTGGCCAAACGTTTACTGTGCACATTTATATTGTATTTCTATAGTTTGATTTAATCCCAATTTGTTTTTGTGGTACATTCAGAAGTTGTAATGCCAGAAAGCATGCACATCCATCAATTCAAAAATCTTTTAATGTACAATCAGATTAAAATTTGTCTTTCAAGAATGAATTGAACCACTAAAAAATACTGCACTGTAATAGACTGCAGGCCAGACTGTGATGAGAGAACAGAATCCCAGCTATAATCTGCATTGGATTCAGAATGAACTGTGCATCTACTTTTGGAGCCAATTTCATTTATTGTTTAACTCTGAAGTTATCTTTGATGGGTAGCCTGTTCTGTTTACTGCAGTGGCTGGAGCTGACAATTTGATTGAGGTGTCGCTGCTGCACTGAACTGTTTATTTACGCCATCAATCATTGCTCTCTTTCGCTGTTGGCTTGACAGACAAGGAAGGGGAGTGATGTCAAGGAGACCAGCGCTAACCTACTTGGTAGCTTGATTCCGAATGGAGGAAAAACTTGGCTCCAGGAATTGCATTACAGCCACTTGGAGCTAACTGAACAGATCCAGTTTGGCACTGAGAGCTAATTGAAATTTCCATTAGGTCCACATCTCCATGGATTACTCATTTCAGCTACATACTTGATTGTAACAGTCACTCCTGTGAAAAGTATATGGTTGGGGAGTGGGGGGCACATTACAATTGCAGGGTTTACAAATGGTTTAAGAAACAGAAAATGCCAGAAGCACATATCTAATGCAACTGGGTGAGAAAGATGTGTTATCTTCCAGGCGAGACCCTTCATCAGCCAATATTGCAATTAGCACGCAATGTGCACCTACCTTGGCATACGTGCTGTTCGTTCCATAAATCTTGATTTCTGTTTTTAGATACTTGGGTCTAGTTGAGTCCAACTCAAGCAGATGTAGGTGGGAAATGCATTGGGGGCTGATAACTGGCTCCCCACTAACCTTTGTAACTTATGGAATTTCCTGCTAGTGTTGATTGGAATTGGCATGCACAATATATCCACCTATAGGTGGGCACATTGAAATGCAAAGCAAATGGTGGAAATATATCATCTGTTGTATCTGGGCTAAAATTAAGCAGAATATAATTGATGATAAAAATAGAAAAAGGCTTAAGGTGCTTAGCAAGTCAGGCAGACTGTGGAGAAGCCGAGTTAATGGGTAGAACCTTGCTTCCTCACTGGTGGCGATTTGCAGGCGGGGAGGGCATGTAATTAGGCTGGATGGTGGTGTACCGGATCTCCACCGCCTCCACAAGAATTAAGTTCTAGGTGGGAAGGCCCATGGTCGACGTTCCTGCCCTGCTGCCAATTGTGACCCTTAAATGGGCAATCAATGAATGCTTGTGGTTCGATGGGCCTTCCTAAAGAAGTAGCGCGGGTCACTTGCTGGCTCTCCAGCCGGCAGGCGAGACCCCTAACACCTCAACAAGATTCCACCCAATGTTTCAGGTTGGTGATGTTTTGTCGGATTTTATCAGTTCTGATGAAATGTCATCAATCTGAAGCATTAACTCTTTTCTCCCTCCAAAGATGCTGCCTGACCTGCTGAATATTTCCAGCATTTTGTTTGCATTTTAAATTTCCAGCATTTGCTTTTGTCAGAATGTAACGGGCATCTGTTTGTCCCTAATGTACCTGTAACTCCACATGGCAAGAGGCCCTTTACAATTTAAATGTGGCAAAATCCAATGCGATCCAATGAGGGTTGACTGCGCAGATTTAGTAGACAATTTTTAATAAAAAAAATACGACTTGCTTTTAAAACTCAAGCAGACAGGATATAGGTTACTAGCCGTGCCGTGATACAGCATGTTTCTGAGGCCTGCTTCAGCCAATCTCCATCTTTCCAAAATGGAGTCACTGGTGGATGCCTGCTGACAGATGGAAAATCAATTTGGGTCAGGGAAGCATTATTGAGGCAGGACAATTTTAAGGATTCAGAAGATCTGAGACATTTTTTGTTTAAAAAATACAAATGCAGGAATGGTCCTCGTAATGGACCATGCAGTTTGCAATATCATAGATTCTTCCTATTTTATTTACATTCTCCCCATGGGAGGTGAGCAACTGAAGGTAACAATCCTTAGAAGAGCAACTATGTAAGTGTCCTCTCTGACATTGAAAATCAAAGGAAAGCTCACAATTTCCAGTCTAAGCTGTTTCATTCCATTGGGATACTTGTATGATCAGAACAGCATTGAGGTCAGTCTGATCATCTGTACCTGCTTAGATTGTTTTATTGTGCAGTTCTCGATGATTGTGTTCAGAGCTGCTGCTGAGGGATCACCTTGCGTTCATTTTTCTTACTGTTCACATCAGGGAGCTTCATTAAAAAACAGGATGGAAACTAGTGCAGACAAATTAAGAGAGTCAGGACAGAAAGATGGAGCAAGAACAAGAATGGGGTCACTGCTAAAGAAAGACTGACGCAGGCAGGAGAATAACTGAACCTCATAAACCACAAAGTGAGTAACTATTGTCTGGTATGCAAAGGAGGAAGGTTAGATCATGTCTGGTTAATTAGATTTGCAGCAGAGAACTGCATGTTCAGAAAGCATTCTGGGTAAACAATGTGTGTGGTACTCATTTCAGAGAAGCACCACTCCAGGCTTAATAATGAATTGTCTAGAAAACTAGTATCTGTAAATCTGATTCATGATATTTATATACTACTTCTGAGACTGGGAATGAAGAACCTAAATACTTTATTCTTGGGTCAGAAGTGCACAAAAGATTGTCAAGATTAAATGCTTTTCAACTTGCCGCTGGCATAAAGGGTTAAAAGCCCACAGATCAACATAGAAACGGGTGAAACGATGCTGACAGTCCATCATTTGAAACATTATAATAATTTAATAAAGCTGCTTTATATTATCATAAAATATACAGAAATGTGGTTCTTATTTTACAATGAACCAATCACTGTGAAAATGTACATAACATATATGCATATACAGCATTATCTTATCATTTCACACAATCTTTGACAGATAATCTGGTAAAACAGTCCGTGCTGTAAGCTCCCATTGAGCTTTTTTTTTGGCAAATGACCAGTGTGTAGTGTTATCAGGTGCTTCTGAACGGCAACTCTGTGAACTGAGATGAGAGATTGTTATCTTTCTCTGTGCTTCAACTGTAGTAGCACATCTGTCTGCTTCTGATGATAGCCGAATGTGGTTCCATTCTGTAATTAGGTTTTTTATGTGAGAGCAATTTTGACACGTATAAATCACTGACAATAGCTTCTTTACAGAAAAAGCCTTTTTTCCCCCAGTCATAAAGCAATCATCACAGAACAGATGTTAATTTGTGCAATGCCACTAAGAAAACTGAGGGTGGGGTGGGGAGGTTGTGAGGGTGGGGAGTGATACAAGTGTAACCCTCTGAGAACTGGGCTTCCTTTTATACTTTTGTAAAGCACTGACAAACTTTTGCTCCCACATCTATAACACTGAGTTTAATTTAGAGGAATATAGCTATGTTCATACAGGTGAGTTACAATAACTTCACAAACACAAGAACATTTCTTTATGAACAATATTCTCTGGAAAAGCAGAATAATCTAATACTACATTTGTTTTTTTTTAAATTGCTCCCCCCACCACCAATGCAACATAGAGTTACCTTAGTCCTCAAAGGGTTAACCTGGAAAACAGTACTCACATCATTTATTCTTGCCCTTGAGTCCTCCCCATTCACATTGTGCCTTCCAGGATCTTTAATATAAAATAATGAATATTGCAAAAGTAGGATGTTGGCCCTTTTTTAAAATGATAGAAGTAACCCCAACTCATGAACTCATAAACAAACTGCACGTCTCTGTGCAAAAGGCCATCGGCTGTAGAAAATAAAGGCAAAGAGGCAGGAGTTGCACATTTTGAATGAGTTAGTGCCTGTTGTACGCTGCTGTAGAATGAATTACTGTACAGATGGAAATAGTGTGAACACTGGACAAAAAATTGGAGAGACACAGGAGACCAACAGACTTGGGCTGGGTGTATATTGCACTTAAAAAAAAAACTACTTTAAACAATGCAGGAATTGCAATAGTGAGGAGTTTTGCAAGCAGTGGGCAGGCTGTAGAACTTCTCCAATACTTAGCTACTCCTTTCTCGGTTTTCCATGAACATCCTTTTGCAGTTGGTCACCATGATACGTCATTCATAGAACCTTCGGGGGAGGGAGACCTCCCATAGTTGACTCCTCCCCTTCAACCTAGTCTCTGATGCTCTGTGATTTCCCTGTTGGCAGGTGCCTGTGCATGAGATAGATTTGCTCCACTCTGCCTGAGTTGCGAGCCACCGCCACCACCATTTCATTTTAATTGGCGTTAAACCTTGTGTTTTGGAGGTGAAGTAGATTTCCCACTGCAGTCAGTGCCAGGATGGTTAGCATGCTTTAAAAGGCTGAAATGGCACAGCAGTTCACCCCTCTCCAAAACGCTGTGTGAACAATTCCATTTGATTGATCTTTTGATTCCTGATGATGGTTGCTGAGAACCCAAGCGACCTTTCTTCGAACTGATCAACTTTCTTGTATACACTGGAAAGTAGATTTTTGATTGTCCATCTCTGCTAAGTTTGGGACTACAAACATGGTGGCAGCCAGTGCAATGCTCCTGTGCTGCTCTAGTCTCTGTGGTTTATTTTGTTGTTTCCTTGCTGCAGGATTTTGAGCTCATTCCAGGTTTAGAACTGATCACAAACATGGGGATCAATCTTGCAGAACACCTTAATTAGACACATTAGCAATGAATGGCCACCCTGAAAAATGCACTCAAATTTACAAATATTAACACTATGACAGTTGAGATTTCAACAGTGGACAGTGCCAAAGGAACAAACCCCTCAAACTTGGGCTAGTTCTGAAGATTTAACAATGACCAAAGTTTGTAACAACAGGCAAACATTGAGGGGCGGCAGCTGCTAGTTCCATAGTCTTACATTTACAAATTCCCTCTTATGTGATCTCTTTTCCATCCAAAAAAATCATAACCTGTCAACTATACACCTCAGAATTTACATTAGTGATCTACTCATCACTGGATATTACCAAGTCATACAATGCAAAGGCACAACTTGTAGCTGTTGTGATCATAAGGCCTATTTTTATAATTATATGACCTGCTGACAATCGACATCCCAAATATCAGCAGGCCGATGTGGCAAAAAATTTGTCCTGTAAATGCCATCTTAAGTTGCCACCACAGAACTCACTGAACGATTGAACACTATCAGGTGGTGGGCCTACAATATTGTGAGCTGGGCAATTGTTTAAAAATATACCAATTATTCTGGGTTTGTTTTTTTTTGCTATTGTTGCAGCAGTACAATCATTGCCAAGCTAAAGCAATGTGTTCAAAGTGGATGAGTGATGGTAAGCAAATTAGTGGCGACTTGCTGCGTGTGGGAATGTGCCTGTTCAACGGGTAGGTATCAAACTATTAATTCAGAAGTAGGAAATTCACAACTAAAATGAAAAAATGATTGGAATAAACACCCATCTCCTCTTGAACACTCTGTGTCAGAGCTTTTTGGAGATGCAGGCTTTGATTGTAGGAAACCACCAGCTTTATTGATGGGAATCACTTTTGCACTGAAAAGATATTGCCAATGTTGGTTGACTTGAGGATTGCTAATAAATATTTTAAAGAGTTTTATGACATTTAAATAATACATGAGTCATTTTAAAGTATCAATTCCACTACAATAACTATTCAATAGTTACCAATTTTTTCCTGCTTTAAGTTTATAAAGTAAGTTCAGCCCTGCAGCTGGTATGATGCCACAAACTTCAAGACACAAAGAAGCTCAGCAACGTGCCACATCAACAGTAAGTATCGGACTGCTTCACTGGAGTTGGGTACAGTTCTGCCTCTGTGAAAGAGAGTACCCATGCTAATACTCAACATTTTACAATTACAGTATTACTATATCAATATAAAAACCTTATTTATAAAGTGAGAGCACTAATATTTCTCAGCATTTCCTTGTATCATGAACATAACTATGGCTAGCAGAGTTGGCAGATACTTACTGGACTTGTGCACCGGAGTGAATGGAACACACTTTGCCATTCATATTTGGTGCAGTCAGTTCCACATATACAATACCTCATACTGCTAGTTAGAGGAGTATCCCTCTATTGAGGCGAGATAGCGTTCTGTTACAGAACATTAAGTCTCAGACCTTTGGGTTACATGTCAGGGTTGGGGAGGGTCAGTGTTTTTGGGTAACTGAACCAGTTCTACTGTGCTTTTACAAGGTACACAATGACTGTCACCCATTTTATACAGGAAGACTATAGGAGAGAAAACACTTTACGAAAATGATAAAAACACCATTAGTACAGTTCAAGCTATCATGGGGTGATATTTTTGTGGGGCTTGGCTTGCAGTGACTTGTCTTACAAAAGGAGAATAAGCAATAGGTGTGAATTGTAGTTGTAAAAATCTGAATTCTAATTTGCTTTCTGGATCTTTTGAACATTAGCTTGAGGTTGATCATTCTTCCCAGTGCAGCTCCCGAAGGTTTAAATCACACCTGCCATGGTTACAACCTGAAGCTGCTATGACTTAAACTGGCCTGCAGAGCCTGTCCTTAAATGCATCTGAAATGACTGCATTTGGATGACTACAAATTGACCCAAACTGATCCAGTTTGGACTAATTTGATTATAGAATTACATGGGAGCTCACTGCTGACAGTTCCTCCTCTGCCTGCAATGCTTATGAAACAAAAAAGAATTTTGTTATCAAAAATATAATGAAAAGAAGTACACTTAGGAAAAAGCATTTAAATGAGCCATACATCAAACTGAAGGAAAGTGATTTACAAACTGTCACGGTGTTAATATTTATCTGCACTGCAGGTGGTACCCAGTGATCACAGTACAATGTCCTGTATTCGCTTGATGCCCAGCGAGTCCTTTTCTCTGCAATCATGCAGGAGGTGGTTGATCTCTCGGTCATGTTCTGAGTCTGCTTCCCTGGCTCCTGGCTCTGATGGATGTGAGGAGGTCTGATTGACAGGTCGGTCGAGGTCACGTGTTATTGGGCAGTGCATCACAGAGTATGTGACCGCAGGCCTGCTGGACGAGGGGCTGCCCAAATGCACAGGGGTGCTGGCAGGGCTTGAAATGTCAATACCGTTGCTTGTTTCCTGGCTGCTGGAGACCGAACCATTCACTTTTGGGCTGCAGATGGGTAGATCAAATGTCCTCTTTCCTTTCAAATCTGTTTTATCATTCTCAGCAATGCGATCCCTGGGGTCTTTGCCAAAAGTTGCAAAAGTTCTCTTTGAACTGCCATTCTCATAGGGTTCCGAGTCCACACTGGTGGTCTCTATGGACAGTGCAATAACATTTTTGCCACGGTCAGGTGATTTGGCATGGGTTGGCACTGCGACCCGTGGCATCCAACATCTGTCGGAGTGACCTAAAATCCGGCATTCTTCCATGCAGGTAAAACCTTCATTCTGATCTGGGGAGGCAGCAAGATAATGAAACAACATTATTACTTTGGAAACATTGGCACACTTATCTTCATGTTCTAAGCCCTGGCCAAACAAAGACTGGTTAATGCCCTATACCACTCTTTCCTACTTACTGCTGCTTCCAAAGGCACATAGTGACCCACATATTGCCCAGCTCTGCAGTATCAATGATTGCAGATGTATGAACAGATGCACATCTTGTTGTAAGTGATATCATTATATCACCAAGGTCCCTGATTATTTTGTTTGCCCTTGAATAAGATCAAGAATTAGCCTTTTTAGACAATCTGTTGTTTTTGGTGGGATCTGCAAGAAGGCTGAATGGTTCTGGAAATCGATGTGCAGCCAATTATGTGCAAGTACTTGTGTCATGATGTTGATTAGCATTAGGACAGATGTGTGGAGCTAACTATGCATTTAGTGGGTAATTGGTGGAGACAACAGACCTGACAATTCCTGCTAAGGTGCACATGTTGGCCCTTTATATTAAAGTAATATTGACACACAGTTTCAGTGTAAAAATGCCAAAAGGAACAGGTCCAGCTGGTCAGCATGGCTGGCTGGAGATCACTGATTTCAGATAAAGCCACTCACCACTGGATAAATCCTCAATTTAGCCCAAGGGAATGACATCAAGCCCATCTCCCACTGACGCCAATTAATGAACTAAGTCTGGCATCTACTGCAGCCTTAAGCTGATGCAATCCCCAAACTACCCCAGCTTTGGATCACAAATCAACTAATTATATAGGTAAAGAGAATTTAAAATCTTTCTCAGGCTAGGATTTAACTCCTCCTCATGTTTAATCTTACAGATGTAACAACTCCTAATAATAAATAATGGGACTGTGTTTTATGAAGGGTTATGCTCATCATTAAGTTATGATCACCTACCTTGTTTAGTAGCAGTATAAACATAATTCCCTATTTTATCTATACAGTAAATATACATAGATATATGAAATCAAGGCCAGTGATGTTTGTCACCTGTAAGGTTCAAAGCTATGCTCTGGGTACAATTACAGAGATGTATAAACAGCTTTGCACCCATCTATGCATTAACCTACTATCTGACGCCTTTGAGTGTTTTTGTGTCAAGATAAATTTGTCAGTTGTAAGGCTGCTATATACTTTCGGAATGGGTTTTGATATACAAAAAGATTAAAAACTTTTACCTGAAAGCACTTCATTAAGTAAAAATTTATCCCTTTACTGCAGTTCCAAACTGTTAAAGGTTTTAGGGGAGAGGCTGCTTTAATACTTTCTGAGATGTTTTATTAAGTCTTTCTCCCCAGCGGCCAGATGAATAGGTTGACTGCACGAAACAAACTGTTTTCTGTTTGGAATGGGCCCCAGAGATTCACTGAGATGGGAGTACTGATTGACATGGCATTTCTGTCATTGATATTCAATAATTATGATAATTCAGTGCTTTTTGCATCTCTCAGCATGGTACGCCGAGGAAACAAGATGCAATAGCTGTTTTATTTAAGAGTTGAGGGAAACAATACTCAAAAATGACTTATTGTACAGCTCTCTGTGTACAATACACATTATGGAGGTCATTTTCTGACCTTGTGTACTCATATCAGCAGTACGTAATACACAGATTGGGGTGAGGTTGTACACCATTTTATGACCATATTTAAATTAAACCACATGTATCATGCACCTGAATTTCCAGCACACGTTCTCTACAGGCAAGGATCCCCGCTGGGAGTGTGAGAACATAAAGTTATCCCTATAATGTAAAAAAGAGAGGCACAGGCCAGCTATCAACCATCGAAATACAACCTTTAAATGTGCTGAAAATAACAAAACACTAAAGGGACTTTGGTGACTTCATGTGGCCATAACACAACTGTTAAGACATCAGAGGAGTTATTATGAACTCATGGAAAGAAATATTTCTATTCCAGAGTGTGGGATGACATAATGATGTATGGTTAAACTGTCACCATGTATTAGAAAGGGAAGACAGTCTGAAATTTAGAATACATTGTATCGATTAATTAAAATATGCCTCACAAGAGGACAACATAAATGTTGCATGTGGTGTTGCTTATATGACAAGTCTCAAACAATAGAATACTGAAATTTAAAATAATGACCACGTCAGCAATGCCAATACCGGATGTGAGTGCATGCTTGGAAAATGTATTTGATGTTATTGAAAATGATTGTCATTTAATTCACAAAAGAATGTTGCATTTGCCCCAAGTCTTGGCTCTCTAAATGTGTTTTCACTTTTCTATAACAGATATATTTAACCATCTTAAATTTGAGGTTTATTATTTTAAAAATTGAGAAGGAAAATATGGTCTTGTCCCAAAGGGCATGCTTGCTGAAAGCAATGTTTTACTACATTACAGTAATACAATAAATACCAGATAGCCACAGGGGTTGTCCAATTAAAAAAAAAATACAACTGCTTGCACTGGAAAAGCATCTTTGATGTAAGAAGGTGGTAAAAGTTTTGGCAAATGTTTCTTCTGATTCACCTGGCAGTAAGTCGAAGAACAACTGGCTAAATTATACAAATGTTTTGCTTATTTAGCAGCTATCAGGAATATACATGGAGCTGTTGCTCCTGGATATAATATTAATATGCAAAAATAGTCCCTCGTGGTTACCAATTGATATTTTAAAATCCCTTGGAAAGTTCTCAGAAATATATAATATTTAACAAATTACAAATACACTTCCCTGAAGCCACAATATTTCACAACTTTACTGCTAGGAAAGGATTATAAAGAGTAAAAGATTTTTATAAAAACTGAAAAAAATGCAAGTCTAATTAAAACTCTGCGAATATGCGCTTAAACTGCGTACGCGGCTCATTATGACCCTGACTTGTATACAAATTATGAGCTTCTGTATAATTTTATTTGAACATTTTTAACAGGCACTTTAGGAGAGGTCAGAGAGGGGTTGGACTGGAGGGAGGACAGTGTTGGTGTGTTGGGCAGTGGGTTAAGAATTTCTTCTACATGGCTTCCTCTAGATTAAGACATATCCCTCGTCCTTTGGTTCCTCTTTTGGCCTCTAAATGACCAAACACTCTCAAAGGACTTGCTTCTCCACTACCATTCTATTATGAGAAGAATTGCCAATCCTTTACAGGCAAGCAGAAGCTTTTAATGCTGCTGCTGCCCTTCATTCCAACCTTTGTGACACTACCAAAACCTTAAGAGGTAAGTACCTGGAGTGCCATTAAAATATGTAAATGTGTTGACCCAAGTTCATCCCAGTACAGGTAGAGCCTACATAAGCCCTAGAGTATTCTGCATGATCAGGATATTTTGGGATGTGATTGTGCTCAACTTTATTTAGGTGTGAAACTATGTAGAACCATAGAAAAGTTACAGCACAGAAGGAGGCCATTCAGCCCATCTTGTCCACACCAGCCCAAGGACACCCAGGTGCCCTTTAAAAAGACAGTTACCAGAGGTAGGTACCACAAGGAGGGAAAAACCTACTGACCTCTTCCTCTACCTGACCAATTTAGCACAGGTGCATCTGTCCTTTACAGGGTTGGTAGGAGTGGTCACCGCACATTCCTGTGGAGATGAAGTCTTGTATTCACACTTTGGACACTCTCCATTAAATTTTGTGGCACTACCACCGTGCTAATTGGGGTAGATTCAGGGAGATCTAGTAGCTCAAAATTGGGAATCATGAGGCGCTGCGGGCCATCAGCAGTGATGAATGGTATTCAACCAAAAACTGTAATCCCATGATCTGGCACATCCCTCATGCTAATAAACCAGGGAATGAGGAGCACAGGAAAACATTCCATAAGCAGAACCAGGCATACCTAAATGTGAGATTCCAAGCTGGTGAAGCTACAGCACAGGACCATATGCATGCTAAACAGCAGAAGCAGCATGCTATAGACAGAGCTAAGTGATCCAACAATCAATAGATTAGATTAAAGCCCTAGCAGGAAGAGAAACCAGGTCAGAGGAGGCCCAGAAAGGTTAGTGGACTTTCTTGTTTCACCCTGACATCTCACTCCCACCTCATTGCCATTTCCCACCAGGTTGGGTGGGACATTGATGGAACCGAAGCAGATGAGGGTCAGGAGTTAAAATCTCCCAGGCCTCTCACTGCTGAGTTCTGGAATAATTATCTGTCCACACACTCCCAGCTTAAGTTAAAATTGGAGTTTCTGCATCATTTTTGGTTAATTCACCATTAGGCAAACAGCTGATTTAAATGTTTAAAATAGAAAATTGCTCTAATAATCTAGTGATGCAAACGCGCATGAATACAGGCAGGAAAATATGCTCTGAAGAAGGGTCATACAGACTAGAAATGTTAACTCTGTTTCTCTCTCCACAAATGCTGTTAGACCTGCTGAGCTTTTCCAGTATTTTCAGTTTTTATTTTGGAAAATATGCACGCTGGTCAATTTGCTAATAATCAAAATTATTTATAAAAAGTAATTCACTTTTAAGCGATTAACAGTAGACAAAATGGAAACCTGAAACCACTCATTCAAGTGGATTATGATGTTGAACTTATCAACATAAAACATAAAGGTACGAATTTTGATCTGCTTTTATTTTTTATACGAATAACACTTGAAGTTCAAGTGTTTAGACACTGAAAAGCCCTAGTTAAAGCACTATTTTGAATAATGATCACATGAAACACCCAAGTAGTTGTAACGCAATTAACAGAATAATTGATTTAATAATAACATCTCATTACAAATGACTCAATACCAAAGCAGACTACTGCATTTGGGCAGCACACATTCAGTTACTAAACTTTGCTGTGACACTATCAATCAAACCACAGTATTTTTTTACAGGACAACAGTTATGTAATTAGCCATAGTCTAAGAGAGACCATAGACATCTCTCTCTGTTGGAGAGACAATTAGTTATGCAGCTTGAGGAATACCATTCCATATCGTGTGGGGGAAGGCAAGGAGGCAGGCCTCCATGAACTATCACAACTGGTATGGGGATTGAACCTGAGCCATTGACATCATTCTGCATCACACGCTAGCCATCTAGCTAACTGAGCTAAAGAGTAAAAATATTATTTGCTGCTATAGAGTGTTCTACTGCATTTGTGAACTGGCACTGTATTGGAAAGTGTAAGACACAGATGATGTGCCAATTTATAATCTCTGTGACAGCTTTTCAGAGAAGTGTTGAACAGAGGTGAGCTGCTTTCTCTCAGACAGAGGGAGAATATCTAGTAATCAACTTGAGATAACACTCTACCAGCTGCTTACACAGTGGCACTGCCAGGACCTGTTTACAGCTCAAGCTGTGTTGTTGGAGGTGGACATCAGTGACATGAGGATTATATAAAAATAGAAGGCACATTTTATAAATTTGTTCTTGCACTCGCCCTGCCTTGGACTGCTGGATAGTCTTTTTACAGCTTTTAAAACACTTACTTTTCCGATTGTATAATAACGGGAATTATCCAAAGTAAAGGTTGAGAATGTATCGTGAATGACCTCATAAAAGTCATCTCTTGTTACGTTTTGGAGTAAATCTTCCATTGATCTTCCATGCATTTTATCCTGGATGCTAATAACCTTTCCGAACAGAGATCTGAATTATAGATACACTTCTTCCCAGGCAGGTAGCTTTTGTCTGTGCTGCACTGCGGACTCATTATCATCAATGTCAATTCTGTATTGCTTTTATAATAGTGAATGCACTATGGTATCAGTGGATGCCAGTAAAATGAGTAGGCTTGTAGCAACATAGGAAATAACATTTTGGGACACAGTTTATGAATAATTTGAGATATAACATGGAGCAAATACAGCATGCTTGAGAGGAACAGGTGACTTTGGACTATTCCAAAGCTTTCTACCACTCGGGATTTCTCACTTCATTACCAAGAGAGTGAGGTTAGGAGATTTTTTTGCACAAGGTAGTAGAGTATTGGGTTCTATGCCACAGAGTTGTTGAGGCAGGGACCATTGCAACTTGCAAGGAAAAATTGGATATATTATTTAAGCAGAGAAAGATTCAGTGCTCTGGAGAAGAACGCAGGGCAGAGGGAACCAGCTATGAATTGCTTAAAAAAGACTTAAGTGGGCCAAATGTCCACCTTTTTTTAAAAATCTTTCATGGGATATGGGCATTTATTGCCCACCCCTAATTACCATTGAGAAGGTGGTGGTGAGCTGCCGGAAGACCGATCATGTCAGCCTGTTCCTGCCCCACGGAACTCATTTCTCGTTATCTTGACTCCCTTCTCTCTCCCTTGTCCAGTCCCTTCCCACCTACATCCGTGATTCCTCTGACACCTTACGTCACATCAACAATTTCCAGTTCCCTGGCCGCAACCGCCTCCTCTTCACCATGGACATCCAATCCCTCTACACCTCCATTCCCCACCAGGATGGTCTGAGGGCCCTTAGCTTCTTCCTCGAACAGAGGTCCGAACAATCCCCATCCACCACTACTCTCCTCCGTCTGGGATCGTTCCTAGACTGAGGTTTGTCGTAGCTCTGGAGCAAAGTAGAGAGTATTTTACCTCATGCTATGCCTGCTTGACACAGGATGCCAAAAGTTGAAAAGTATTTCATTCTCTAGCATCACTAGTACTGAGAAGCATGCAAATTTGTTAATAAAAGACATTTACAATATGATGCAGCACATACCTGGGGTTGCCTAAACATTTTACATTTTTATTATCTGTGGTTTAGGATGGAATTCTATACTCAGGTTAATCAGTGCTGGTGAATGAAGTCCCACTTTTTGTGTATTTATCAAGTATTTCCAGGTCAGATGTTAAATAATACAAAGATAAAAACAAAAAACTGCGGATGCTGGAAATCCAAAACAAAAACAGAATTGCCTGGACAAACTCAGCAGGTCTGGCAGCATCGGCGGAGAAGAAAAGAGTTGACGTTTCTCTGACATGTCCTCCTTCTTCCTTAACCGAGATTTTCCACCCACGGTCATTGTTTTCCCACCTATTTCCATTAGTTTTAAATCTTTTATGCTCCCCCACCCCCACGAGCTATACCTGGAGTGCCCTACCATCCATTCTTAATTAGCACATTCGTTTAGATAATATCACCAACTTCAACACCTGTGTTCTTTGGTTCTTTTGTCTGTGACATCTTTTGATGATCTGCTCCTATCCTAACACCGCCCCCCCCACCCCCCCAACCTTAAACCAGCTTATACTTCCCTCTCCTTGTAAAGAAAGATCAGTTCTGTTGAAGGGTCATGAGGACTCGAAACGTCAACTCTTTTCTTCTCCGCCGATGCTGCCAGACCTGCTGAGTTTGTCCAGGTAATTCTGTTTTTGTGTTAAATAATACAAGCCTTCCTGCTGTAGCTCAGCCATGCACCTTAACCCCATCTCAGAACTCCCTAAGCAGCAGCATGGTTCATTTAGCTTCACCAGTTACCCATGGCATCTCTTGAATTAAGCTATTAATTTATAATGGATTGCTGAATTGTGGGCAGTTCTGCACTGTGCGGACTTGTACTCAATTAGAACCAGATTAAACCGATTAAACACATTACACCTTAAGAATTTTATTTTAGTTGTTAATGGGGAGAGACTCTCTCTTTTCAGTCTGAGCTGAATTGAAACCCAACACTTTAGTGAAAAGACCATGTTGTAAATCTCGGCACCAGCCACTCCCAATTCAGCTAGCTCTTTACTTCTGGTGTTAGCAGCGCGTACAATTGATTACCCATTTTATTTGAGTTGTGAGGGCGACCTTTGTAAAGTACTCATTGTTCATCACACATGAATTACATAGCTGGCGTCACTCCTAGAATAAAATATTCTACTCTTCCCATTGTGCCTCCCCAATGAGTTTTAGTCATTTTGAGTTAAAAGTATATTGCGTAAATCTGGCACATGCTTTCAATCCACCATCACCACAGAGTTTTAAAAAAAGCCTGCCACCCATTGCCACTCTTTTAAACTCTGCAAATCAAAACAATGCAGGAACATCAGGCTATGATTTCCCATTGGTTTTCTGTCCCACTGCAAAGCACAGCACGTGTATTTAACAGTAGTTTGATATTTCTTAACCAATGGACTCCTTTGGGGCCAAGGTGCCATGCCAGTGCTGGGAAAGATCGAATTTGCTATGGATCAACGCACTCAAACTGAAT
Source organism: Carcharodon carcharias (assembly GCF_017639515.1). Lineage (NCBI taxonomy): Eukaryota > Metazoa > Chordata > Chondrichthyes > Lamniformes > Lamnidae > Carcharodon > Carcharodon carcharias. The sequence continues at coordinate 115,724,004 of NC_054475.1, forward strand.
TTGACTGGCCACATAAATTAAGTACAAAAACAGAATTACCTGGAAAAACTCAGCAGGTCTGGCAGCATCGGCGGAGAAGAAAAGAGTTGAGTTTCGAGTCCTCATGACCCTTTAACAGAACTGAGTGAATATTAGGAGTGGGGTGAAATATAAGCTGGTTTAAGGTGGGGTGGGGGGGAGACAAGTGGGAGGAGGGGGTGGTTGTAGGGACAAGCAAGCAGTGATAGGAGCAGATAATCAAAAGATGTCACAGACAAAAGAACAAAGATGTGTTGAAGGTGATGATATTATCTAAACGAATGTGCTATTAAGAATGGATGGCATGACACACAAGGTACAGCTCTAGGGGTGGAGTGGAAAGACTAACAGGGCATAAAAGGTATAGATTTAAATTTAAAAATAATGGAAATAGGTGGGAAAAGAAAAATCTACATAAATTATTGGAAAAAACAAAAGGAAGGGAGAAGAAATGGAAAGGGGGTGGGGATGGAGGAGGGAGTTCAAGATCTAAAGTTGTTGAATTCAATATTCAGTCCGGAAGGCTGTAAAGTACCTAGTCGGAAGATGAGATGCTTTTTCCTCCAGTTTGCGTTGGGCTTCACTGGAAAAATGCAGCAAGCCAAGGACAGGCATGTGGGCAAGAGAGCAGGGTGGAATGTTAAAATGGCAAGCAACAGGAAGGTTTGGGTCTTTCTTGCGGACAGACCACAGGTGTTCTGCAAAGCGGTCGCCCAGTTTGTGTTTGGTCTCTCCAATGTAGAGGAGACCGCATTAGGAGCAATGGATGCAGTAGCCTAAGTTGGGGGAAATGCAAGTGAAAGGCTGCTTCACTTGAAAGGAGTGTTTGGGCCCTTGGACGGTGAGGAGAGAGAAAGTGAAGGGGCAGGTGTTGCATCTTTTGCGTTTGCATGGGGAGGTGCCGTAGGTGGGGGTTGAGGAGTAGGGGGTGATGGAGGAGTGGACCAGGGTGTCCTGGAGGGAACGATCCCTACGGAATGCCGCCAGGGTGGGTGAAGGGAAGATGTGTTTGGTGGTGGCACCATGCTGGAGTTGGTGGAAATGGCAGAGGATGATCCTTTGAATGCGGAGGCTGGTGGGTGATAAGTGAGGACAAGGGGGACCCTAACATGTTTCTGGGAGGGAGAAGAAGGCGTGAGGGTGGATGCGCGGGAGATGGGCCGGACACGGTTGAGGGCCCTGTCAATGACCGTGGGTGGAAAACCTCGGTTAAGAAGTATGGAGGACATGTCAGAGGAACTGTTTTTGAAGGTAGCATCATCAGAACAGATGCGACGGAGGTGAAGGAACTGAGAGAATGAGATGGAGTCCTTACAGGAAGCAGGGTGTGAGGAACTGTAGTCGAGGTAGCTGTGGGAGTCGGTAGGCTTGTAATGAATATTGGTGGACAGTCTATCACCAGAAATTGAGACAGAGAGGTCAAGGAAGGGAAGGGAAGTGTCAGAGATGGACCATGTGAAAATGATGGAGGGGTGGAGATTGGAAGCAAAATTAATAAAATTTTTCCAGGTCTCGACGAGAGCATGAAGCAGCACCAAAGTAATTATCGATGTACCAGAAAAAGAGTTGTGGAAGGGGGCCGGAGTAGGACTGGAACAAGGAATGTTCCACATACTCCACAAAGAGACAGGCATAGCTGGGGCCCATGTGGGTGCCCATAGCCACACCTTTTATTTGGAGGAAGTAAGAGGAGTTAAAGGAGAAATTGTTCAGTGTGAGAACAAATTCAGCCAGACGGAGGAGAGTGGTGGATGGGGATTGTTCGGGCCTCTGTTCGAGGAAGAAGCTAAGGGCCCTCAGACCATCCTGGTGGGGAATGGAGGTGAAGAGGGATTGGATGTCCATGGTGAAGAGGAGGCGGTTGCGGCCAGCGTGAACACTTCCCTTTTCATTCCATATCCCAATGGTCTGAATGAATTTGCCAATTCAGTTATGTGTGAATCATCTGCTGAACCTTATCGCTTCATTTCCAGTCATAGGAACAGGTGTAATCCATTCAGCCCTCATGCCTGTTTGGCTATTTAATTCTCATGGGCAATTAGGGATGGACAACAAATGCTGTCCTTGCCAGCGACACCCACATCCCATGAAGGAATTAAAGAAAATCATGGTTGATCTGTATTTTAATGCAATTTACTCTCCTTGATTCTATCTGTTAATACCCTGGTCTAAGAAAAATCTGTCAATTTAAATTTTCAATTGACCTAACTTCAACAGCTAATTGGGGGAGATTTCCTGATTTCCACTACTGTTTGCTGAAGAATTGCTCCCTGGCTTCATCACTGAATGGCCTGGCTCTTTTTAAGGTTATGCTCCTTTGTTCTGAACTCCCCCATCAGAGGAAATAGTTCTTCTCTATCTATCCTACAAGTCCTTTAACCGTCGACAACCTTCAGGGGAAGATTCTCAGTGTGTTGAATTCCTCTCCAAGTGCAACATTTAAATGCAAAACATTTCCACAGCCATTCATTTTGTATTGCTCAGCAACATAAGTAACCCAATGTCAAATTTCACCTAACAATGGCAATTTGCAGATTCTTGACTCAAGTGTGAAGGAATTCAGAATTCTAATCATGTTGGTGTAATCATGTTGGTGTATAAAATACACACACTTTTCCCCCTGCTATTTTCTTCAAATGGTTGAATGAGTGATTAAATGGGCTGTGGTCATAAAGATTTGCAAACTGGCTGTTTTTTTTTTCTATATTTGATAGAATTCCTCATTCAATCATAATCCAGATAAAATGCATAGTCATTTCTTACCAAGCTGTGCATTTATCGTGACACTCCAATGGAGTTAAAAACTATATGTTGTAGCAGCTAAGCACTTTTTCATTCTTTTCACCCTGTCAAAGTTTGGCACCCATGACATCAGAATATTTACCCTGATAACATCAACATGCTAGAATGAGAGGGCCAAAAATTGCTAAAAAGGTGCCTCTTGCATGACTTCCAATGTTAATTGGACGTTTCACCTCGTCATTCAGATTGCATTAAATGTTTGCTGTAAATTGCTGCATTTGGTTTGCAAATGAATAATGACGGGCGCCATTAATGCATCGTTATTATCCCAGCATTTCTGGCCTCTTCTCCCCTCCTAAAAAAATTGAAAATAAAAAACATGCCACAGCCACAGAAACCAAATTGACTGCTGCAGTTTAAATGGGCCATGATGCTCTGCTTCCCATCATGGTTGAGATGATTTACCGATCAGTTCTGCCAGAAGCTCAGAAAACCAATCACATGTACTGCTGGAGGCAAGTTGGACTTTCAGTTGGCGCTGGGAACTTGAACAAGTGGATCAGGTGCTGGAATGTTTCATGAATTAAGTATGACACTAAATACATAGCCAAAGCTTTGCCATTGCTGTAAAATACACATTGGGCAGAATTTTCCCGTTGGCATGTGTTGGATGGGTGCGCGGTGATCTCCGATGCGCACCTGCCATTAATTATCAGGCCACTTATGGCCCTTAAGGTGCCAATCGACCGCGATTTTTTGATGCCTGTGCAATCTTCAGGTCAGTGCACAGGTGCAACGAGCAGGCGGGTAGGAGACATTTATATAAGCCTTATCCATGGGTGGGATAAGAGGGCTCAGTGGAGTCCTGAGTGTGCTCTGTCAAATATTGATTTTTAAAAGTTACTGATACTTGCCAATATGATCTGCAATACTTCACCAGCTACTTGGACTGGACTCACAACCTTCAGGTCAGCAGTCTGCAGTGAAGAATCTTTTTTGGGCATGCAGCTTTCAGGAAGCTTTCCCTTAGCCTGGGAATGGGAGTTGAACACTCCACTGGAGGCACTTCCTCAGAGGAGGAAGAGAGGGCTAGAAGGGGGAGGAGGTCAGGAGTGCACATTCAGCCTCCAGGGGAGGCACTTTAGGAAGGGCAGGCGCAGGCACAAAGGGGGCAGGGCCAAGAGGTAGTCCAAGGTGGAAGGGGCTGCAGAAGACACCACTATCCAGTTGCCAGGATATACAGGCGGTGAAGCAGCTACTTCAATATGTCTGAGGTGCAGTGCCGAAGCAGGCTCCATCTCTCAAGGGAGGCACTCAACACTATCTGTCAGATGATTGGGCCTGAGATCTCTGCGAACTGTGTAGGTGGACACCCTATGGCTCTAAAGATCACAGCTGCCTTCAACTTCTATTCCTCGGCTCCTTCCAAGGCTCAGTGGGTAATCTTTGCGGTGTCTTCCAATCAGTTGTCCATCTGACATCATTGTCAAGCAGGTTATAGACGCTCTGTTCAGGCATGCATTGACCATCATCCATTACTGTTGGGACCTGGCAAGCCAGACACAGCGAGCCAGAGGCTTCGTGGCCATTGCTGGCTTCCCCTGCAACCAGGGTGCAATAGACTGTACACATGTGGCCATCAAGGCGCCCGCAGGTGAGCCCGGTGCTGTCGTCAACAGGAAGGGCTTCCACTCCATGAACGTTTAGATAGAGTGTGATCACAGGATGCTGATTGCACAAGCCTGTGCAAGACACCCAGCAGCTCCCACAACGCCTATATCCTCAGGCTCTCCCAGGTGCTGGGGCTCTTCAATGCTCCAGCCCGGCTGCATGGATGGCTTCTGTGTGACAAGGGTTATCCTCTCAGGAGGTGGCTCATGAAGCCTCTCTGCCATCCAAGAACAGAAGCTGAGCATTGGTACAATAGGAGCCACGCCTCCACAAGGGCTGTGGTGGAGAGAGCTATCAGTCTTCTCAAAATGCGCTTCCAATGCCTGGGCCACTCAGGAGGCGCACTCCAGTACCCCCTAGATTGTGTATCGCTGATAGTGGTTGCATGCTGCGCTCTCCACAATTTTGCGCTGCAAAGGGGAGACACTGTGGATGAAGATGAATTAGACACAGTGGCTGTGGCTGCACATGATTAGCCCAGCAGTCAGTCCGAGGATGAGCATGCACAGGGAAATGCTGAGGGGGTAGATGCTGACCTGGGCATACTGCAGGGAGGCAGGAACACCCGGGAGGCTTTAATTGAGCGAATTTTCAGCTAGCGCGCCACATATGGACCTCCAGGATAAGCCTGGGCTGCAGGCTCCATACCCGATACCTGAGTGCAAATCTGCCTGGATAGGAACGTTAACTAAGGGCCTTGTTAATAAAGCTGAATGTCCCACAAATCACTCATAACATTATTGGTAACCATCCACCTGCAGAAGAAAAGAGGCACCCTCAGCCATGGTGACATGTCTGAATTTAATATTACAACCAAAGGAACTTAAGAAAACAAAATGACAAAGGTGTTAAACATCACACTGACTCATAAAGACCTCATTGCGGGCCAACACAAAAGCACCAGTGATAAACCCGTGATGTGCTTAAGGTGCCTTATGTTTACGTTTTCGGGTGCTACGTCTATGTGCTGCCCCCTTTGTTAGGAGTGGCATCTGAGGCAGCCTGCTCACTCTGCTGTCCTGTCAGCCTCAATGACCTTGGCAGCCGTCCTCTGGTCTGTGGAGCCTGTGCTGGCCCTGCCTGGGACGGAGCTGCCAGCTCCACAGCTGGCATCTCCCCAGTTGTCGCAGCCTCATCGGATGCAATGGTCACTGGCAAGATGGGCGGAGGAGCTGCTGCCCTCATCTGGAGCACCCTGAGAAGAGCCCTTGGAGACAACAGGCAGCTCGTGCGCCAACTTGAGGTCGCTTCGGACCTCGCTGCTCACGGCGGATAGATGGGCACCGAGCTGGGAAACTTGGTGCCCAGGCCATCTCCCACACTGGCACTGATCAGCTGAGGTCAATGCCAATATGAGGGCTTGCTGGTCTAAGCATCCCCAAAAAGTGCTGATTAGACTCCTGGAGCAGCCTCTCCACGAGTCGCCATTCTCTTCATAGAGGACACATGGCGCTCGGCCATGAGGCTCATTGCATCGGTGAAGGTCTGCGTAGACTCCTCCACCACGGACGCCAAGCCAAACATAGCCTCATGTATCTCCACCAAATGCTCTCGCACACCCTGCTGCATTTCCTGCATCGCGGACGACTCCAGAGGCACATCATTAACCACCGACTGAGCATGTGCCTGGTCCTCTGCAGTCCTCCGAATGCTGGCGCCATGGGCACTCTCTGTCTCTGCCAGCTCCTGCAGTAACATGAAGTGCCCTCACCGCTGTGCCCTGGGACACCAGCCGATGTTCTAATCCCCATCGAGTTGCTAGTATCTGCTCAGGTTAATGCCTGGCAGAGATGGTGTGACGCTGGTGAGACCTCAGAGCCCTCAGGTGTGAGAGGAGGCCTCTGCTGCTCCTCCTCCTGGCCCTGCTCTGCTGATGCTGAAAGGGAGAACAAGGACATTGGATCAGTTAACGTGGAGACAATGTCAATATGCATCCCTGTCCCCTGGACAATTATGCGCTCATCCTTCCATAAGCAATGGTCAAGCCGAGTTAAATCACTGAAATTCAGCACTGCCATGACTGTTGGGAAAACAACGGTGACCTCACTGCTGGGCAAACATACCTGCCCTTGTCACCCCAGCCTCACCGATACTGGTGGAGCTGGGCAAATGGCGCCTCCCCAAATCTAGGGCCTCCTGCTCGAAACGGCTGAAATCGCCAACTGTGCTAGCCCGCCTCCAGTCCTCACCCGCTTGGTGGCATTATGCATTCCTTTCCTGAAAAAGAGAGAAGAGCATTGATTAATGCAACTTGTACCTGGATTCTCTTTGCAGACGGCCCTCCCCAACCAGAGTGGGACATTGCAGGGCTCCAGTGTCTCCTCACCCTGCTGCTGCTGAACACTCAAAGATGTTAGGCCTGTCCCACACTGGCCAAATTCTGCCTACATCACATTAGGCACCACACGGTCTAACCTTCCATGGCAAGGAGGCACAAGTGAGTGGTGTGCAGAGAGCAGCAGTTCGGTCAGTGTCACGCCACCTTGAAGCTCCCCTCCCAGCGTGTCATCACCCTGACTTTGACATGTCCTGGAGTTCCAGCACAGCACCTTGGTGCAGCTCCTCCAGGTTGCCCCCAAAACAGTCATGTGGGTCTCAGTGTACCACATACTGCGGGGGCAGAACCCATCTCTTCACCACCCTCTCAGGGTGACATCAGCATGGGCAATTTCTGCTGGCCCACCCAACAAAGGTGGGTGGGGGGGCTCCTCCTCCAGTCCCTGGGAACGAGGACCTCCCGCGGTGCTGCCACCGCATCCTCACAGAGGGCAGCAAGGCAATCGTCAGAAAAACAAGGGGCACAGCACCCTACCCTCCTGCCTGGCCTGCTCACCAGCAGCACTCTGGGGAGCCCTTCCAGTGGCCATGGTTTGCAGCCTTTGAAAGGCTGCAGCAGCTTTTTAAAACAGGCTGCTGGATCACCATTGGGCCCGGTGGTCAGTGCAATCCAGCCACCGACTGCCCACTCCCCCTGTCCTCAGGAGCCGCAATTCACGCTGGGCGGGCCTTACTTGGCCCGTCTGTGTAAAATGGCGGCACGGACCTGATCACTCCTGCACCACCCACCCGACAGGCAGAAAATTCTGCGTATTATGTCACCACCTTTTTGGTTGCATCTTTGTAATGGGGGACGGAAGGTGGAGAACCTTAAATACCTCGTTTTGATGAAGAGTTTAGCTTGTACCTTCATAAATGTAGGTTTTGAAATGATTATTAAAAATGACATAGCAAGCACTGTAACACATGCCAATTGTCTAGCAGACAGTGGAGTCTCAAGATTACACTTGAAATGTAGCGAACTCTCTCCAATAAAGGTTATAATTTAATAGTTTCTTTACTTTGCCTTAGGAGATTCAGGGAAATGTTAAATCTTAAAATAATTTTCAATAGCAATCTTCTGCACTTAAGCTGGTATCTGGGGTTTTGCCTGTTTGCCTGTTTATTATAGAGCCCAATCCTTTTCTGTCTGTTTCAGTTGTGGTTCAGTGACAACACTCTTGTCTCTCAGACAGAAGTTTGCAGGTTCAAGGGACTCGAGCAGTGCAATACTGAGGGAAAGCTGCACTGTCAGAGTTGCTACTTTTGAAATTAGGTGTTAAACCAGGATTCTGTTCAACTCTGGCAAGTTTAGCAATAGATCCCATGGTGACTACTTTGGAGAAGAACAGAGGAGTTCACCTCAGTATACTAACAAATACTTGTCTCTGAATGAACATCACTATAGTAGATTATCTGGTCAGTATCACATTGTTTGTGGAAGCTTGCTATGTGCAAACTGGCTGGTGCCTCTCCTAACTTACAATGGTGACTACCACCTTAAAAGCACTTCATTGGCTGTCAAGTGCTTTGGGATGTTCTGAAGTTGTGAAAGGTGCTGTATAAATGCAAGTCTTTCTGCCTTTTTACACTAACCAGGAAAATCTATTGTTCAGTTTTTATCTGCATTGATGTTTGTTTACTTTTCTGATTGCAACTATTTTGTTCTTTTGGAAAATTAGGTGACAGTGGCACGTGGTTTTAATCCTCCAAATACTTCGCACATCAGTCATGCTAATTATATAGCGCTTGCATGTCAATCAAAAACATTCTCTTCGATAAACTCACCAGCACCCGTGACCCATGCCTTTGTGGCACTTGATACTGTGATTGGAAAGTATGGTCAAGGATAACTTTCCCCTTCCAGTAATCTTTCACCTTTCCAACATAAACCATAGAATTAGAAAAAAAAATAGTCTTGTTCAATGGAAGCAAGGTAAAGTTCTGATCAAGATTTCCCTCAAGCCGTCTTTGCATTTCTACCTGTTTTCTTATTTATTAACTATTTTGATTGATTGTGTGAACATCAGACTGACTGTGCTAACAGAAGACTAGATTTCCCACTTAAACAATTCCACTGTCACCATGTGCACGATACTTCAACCAGTCACAGGTTTAACTTTGTTCTTTTTTCCAGCCTGTATAATTTTCTAGCATGACCTTTGTTCCCACACCTGAAATTTAGCACTCTCTCTGACACATACAGGACATACCATTCATTAACTGATCAAACACCTCTCCTTCACTCAGCATCTTCCTTTCCTTTACTAACCTCGCCTACCCTCCCTGCCAGTATGTCATTCTGACAAAAGATAAAATCTGGGACTTCACTGTACAGAAAACTGTGAGCAATCTTTTCAGGCTTTGAATCTTCTGAAAAACAAAGAGAATCAAATATTGCCTTTTATACAAACCCTGCAATGTTATTAATAGGCTGCAAAAAAGTTTTACCCTCTTGAAAGCTGATATGGAGAACATAGTGTTCCTGTGCTAAAGAGGCAAGTGTCTAGTTGCTTGCGGAATCTCCTCATTAGAGATCAAAGAGACTGAGAACACTTCAGCTGTGCCCAAAATGTATCGTCAATCAGGATTACAGACGTCTGGGTTTTGTGCATTCCAAGCAGTTGAACTGACGGAAAAGTAATACAACTGGTTGGCTACCAGTCTGATCTTCAATAGTTCCCTGGAAAAGATTATTAAACTAGTGTAGCATCTTTATTCAAACAAAAACAATGCTTTATGAAAATAGCAGAAATGTTTCTGCATCAAAATAAAATAAAATACATTCATTCTGAGATTACTGTAAAATGTAAATGCAGCAATGCCCTGTTCATTTACGCACTGACTAAAACATATGCCAGAAAATAATCTTTCAAATAATGTTTAATGGAAAGACATGAATATTTTGCAAATGGAAAAGTTCGTTAAGTTGATTAAAGGATTGAAGGATGAGAAACCTAACTGCTTAAAAAATCAGCAACTGGTATACGATGTGGAGTCTTAGATTTTAGAGCAAAGGTTCTGTATTTTAAATCCACAGGACCTAATGAAATGCAGCAGCAACCAGTTTGATAGCTGGTTTTCCTGGATGGACTAACATACAAATTGCAAAATTTTATGATGTGGTATCACAAGTAAGGATTATACTTGGAATTGGATGGGCATCTCTGAAAATTAGCTAATGGAAGAACCACCTCAAAAATATATCAAATGCTAAGCCAGGCAAAACAATTATTGGTGCAAAATAAATTTCCCTGTACATATGGAGTCAGTTAGTGATTGAACATTCACCTATATTGAGAGCTGCAATGGTCACATGTTATCAACCAAAAGCCACAATCTGGAACCAGTAGGCAAGTCTTCATTCATCCCACATTTTTCCGTATTGCGGGCTTTTTTGAGTTTGTGCACTCTAACCAGTGGCCCTGAATTTTATGTCAATGAAGGAAAAATGATTGAACTTGTGAAATTTCTCAACTGAAGCTGAGGTTCTTTCTGTTAGCAAAGTTTACAGAAGAACTACTCTCAGGTTGGATAAAATATTAATGACCAAATTTGACTTTTTAGGAAAAAATATAAATAGATCTCTAGAGCTATGTTTACTCCCAATGTCATGAAATTCTTGGGCAGACCATATTTTCCAACAAAATGCACGTTAAATTATAGTTAACTAGATGATACAAGTAAAATTGAACAGAGTACTGATCAGGTTGCATTATTTAATCAGATACAGAGTAGGTGACAGTTTAGCTAAGATCTATTTCAATTAGACAGTATCTACTTAACACAGTATGTACACACATGCCTGGAAATGGGTATAGATGATAATTCTGAGCAAAATATTACTATATTATTCCAATTTCATACCTGTAAATGAATATTTCAAGAAGGCATAATTTAAAGATAATTATAAGAAAATTTTGAAGGGTAAAATTTGAAATGTGCACTGTATATTTTCTGCTGACATTTACGCGAGGTGGATAGTATTAACTTCTTGCTCAGTGTCTGTAGCAAATTCAATACAGTCATTTTGAAGTTGGCATGACAGGTACTCGATAGGTTTGCAGGGGAGGGGTGTGTGTCAATACCAACAAATCCCTTGACTAGGTGACATATATCCTCCAGTCATGAAGGTAGGGAACTTGGAAGGCACTGGTTAACATCACAGAAAAATCACAGCGCACAGTTGAAATTTCATAGGAAATTCAAACATACAAGTATAGCAGCAAATTTTAAAAGGAGATGACAAGACTGACTCTGACAATTGCATTCTCTTTAGTCTAGGATCAATTCTAAATGAATTAATGGGAGCTATTATAAGAATTAAGCTAGAGAAATACCTGAACAGCAGTAACTTAAATGGGCAACACAGTCTTAGAAGGAGAAGATCCTGTTTTCTTTGAGAATATCAAGGATAAAGCAGATACTGAAGATCCCCATGGCATAAATGTGAACATAGGAATTTATAATGGACAAATAAAGCCAGATTATATGATTTTAAAGTGGCTGAATTATGTCATCAAGCTCTGGTCTAATTATCCCCTGCTGCTACAAGTGAAGAGAGCTTAGTCTCAACTTCCTGACTCCAACCAAAACCAACTATGGTTTGCCAAATTTGCTGCTAATGTTCAAACAGGTAGAACAATGGAGACAGAGAGTGCAATAAAGGTTTGCAGAATACTTAGGCTGCACAGTCAAAATAACAAATTAACATTAACATAGGTAGGCCAAGAAAGGGATGATTAATTTCATTTTACAGATACTGTAAACATAGCAAAACAACTTAAAAAGAACTGAGTACAACATTAGAACATGTAACTAGATCAAGGCTACATTGAGGTATTTAGAAATATTAGTCAGACCAGACTTTGTGCACTGGATATTGCACCATAGAAAGATAGAACTTCAAAGGAGATGAGCACTGAGGAAAGATTATAGCAATCCAATGTTTATAGTCTGGAAAGAAAAATGTCAATATGCAAGGAGAGCCTGTACAATACATATTCAATGGTGCAGTTAAGGTAAAGCTAAATAAATCTCTGACCATCCTCCTCAATGTTAACTACATTTCTGACTTTTGTGGAATTTGCAATTGAAATTATGTCCTGCACACTCAAGTCCACATCATTAATATACATCAAAAAGGGCAGCAGTAATAAAGATACAAGCTTTAAAAGGCTTTCTTGTTCCTGATTTTTTTTATATTCCTAAATTTAAAGATTTTATATTAATGTCATTTTTGTGATTTATATTGATTGCATTTTTGGGGGAAAACTAGCCGAATGAGTTTAAACTTTGAAACCATGGCTTCCATCTGAAAGTATTAGAGTAACTCAAAATTTTGGCATCCAGTCATGGGAGCTAAACTCAATTTTTGGTGGCCAACCATAGCAGAAAGATTTATTTGGGCGGGCTCAGCTGGAGCGGTCAGGAAACCAATGCCCGCGATCGGCTCCACTCCACAATTTCACGTGGGCAGGCCAATTAAGGCCCACCCTGCATGGATCATGAGCGGCGGTGCTCAGCATTACCTGTGCGGGTGGGGGGAGGAGGGACAGTGGGCCTGGCACGCAGTTTGCGCATGCGCGTGAAAGAGCGCTTCAATCTCCCTGAGGCACAGAGCTGAAGAGAGATTGAAGATTGAAGCACTTTTTAAAAGAATTATTAAAGACAGTAAAAATGTGAAAAAAAACATATCCCCTCATGTGAGTGTCATATGAGCTGGGGCATGTTTTTAATTCAAAAATAAAGTTTTCAGTTAATGTTTATTTGCTTTCGGAAACCTCATCCTGCTCGTGGATGAGGTTTCCTAAAAAATGTAAAGGTCACTTGGCCTTTTTGCCTGTCCACCAACTGTGAGGTTCGACGGGCAGTGTTAATTTGATTGTAATGAGCTCCCTAATGGCCTTATTAGGCTTTTCAATCATCGGTGACTCTGGCACGTGCCCGTCAAATGAAATATCACGCGATTACATCGGGACGCACGCCTGACGTCATCACGCGTCATATTACGCTCCGGTATGTCAAGCGCATGCCCGCATGCCGAAAGTAAAATTCTGCCCTTGGTTTATTCAAAAACAGCATTATTTCGAAATAGAAACATATCCAACGTTTTCTAATATGAGTTGCAGTGGCAATACTCTTACAATAGAGTTTAAGGGTCATTTTTAACTGGTCCCAGTGGTTGGCAGTGGGTTGGACTGTCCATTTTTCACCCTGTTTTCCCTTTCCATTCAGTTCAATTGATTGGGGTGTAAAACGGATAGGTACCCATGCAGAAATCGTTAAAACCAATCCCATTTGACTTGGAGACGGGGGAAGAGGAGAAAGGCAGCAACTAAAAGTTTTAGCTGCATTAATGGCCAAAACAGTGACCAAAATTACAACAGTGCCCCATACAAGCTGCTTGCATGAGTAGAACCGAAACCCTCAGTTTTTCAATGAACTCTAATGGCCTGTTCTCAGTTCCCTCATCAGCTGCAATATGTTCCTCAAAATATTGACAACGTGCTTGATTGTCGGTCTCTGTAATAGAACCCATGAGCATAAAGGTGCAATAAACTGATAAAACTACCAGGACAATTGTTGCATTCTTTTATGGAAAATATTTTTTTTCAAATGAGTAATGTGTGACAAAATACTACATGCTAGGTTAATGTCAGACATCTGGCACATTTAGGTTGATGCAGTCGCAACATGCCTCTTTGAGAGTCGTTACGCATAATCTTCAGTGGCACGCTGACAGGTAAAACTCTGCCACAGACTGTACACAGTTTCCCATTAGTTATGAATGGTAATGTGTAAAAACTGGGCAACCTCAGAAATGTTTTCTTTGTTTTATTTTGTCCAACACAGCTGTATGTTCTTCCATGTTAGTGCAGTGCTAATCAGGATTGAACAAAGCAACCTTGGTGTAGATATTTGATTCAATCTGAACTCATCCCAAGGCCCCTGAGCCTGAAGTCAGGCCTGAACCACAAAAATCACTATCTGAATCAATCATACAAGAGGAAGCCTGACTCGGTTACAAGATATTCTGCTCTTTCCGAGAACTCGGATTTTTTTCCATCTCTAATCTCTTGTGCATCCTTCACTTGCTATGCCCCTTTACATTAATGGTCATGCTTTCTGCTGATAGGCCCTAAGCTTCAGAATTCCCTCCATAGACCTCTCTGCCGCTCTCCTCCTTTAAGGCACTCCTTAAAACTGAACTCTTTGACCAAGATTTTGGTCACCTGTGCTCAATGTATCCTTGTTTGGTTCACTGTCAATTTTTTTTACTGATCACACGAATAATATTTTATTAGGGTACAAATCCTATGTAATTACATGCTATTGCTGTCATTGTTTACATTTGGAGCCTTTATGAAATTAAATATTTCTCCATGTTATATAAAATTCAAGCTGGAAATCATTGCAGTTTATTTGGTACTCACAAGGATTGGCCCAATTGGCCCCAATTCCCACAGCACTCAAGAAGCTTGACACCATCCAGGACAAGTAACCCGCTTGATTAGCACCATATCCGCAAACATTCACTCCCTCCACCACCAACGCACAGTGGCAGCAAGGTGTACCATCTACAAGATGCAGAGCAGGAACTCACCAAGACTCCTTAGACAACACCTTCCAAACCCACGGCCACTACCATCTAGAAGGACAAGGGCAGCAGACCCATGGGAACATCTCCTCCTGGAAGTTCCCCTCCAAGTCACTGACCAGCCTGACTTGGAAATATATAGCCATTCCTTCACTGTTGCTGGGTCAAAATCCTGGAACTCCATTCCTAATAGCACTGTGTGTGTACCTACATCACATGGACTGCAGTGGTTCAAGAAGGCAGCTCACCACCACCTTCTCAAGGGCAACTAAGGATGGGCAATAAATGTTGGCCCAGCCAGTGACATCCACATCCCACGCATAAATAACCAAAATCTGACAGGCTGCATTTTAAATAAGCTTAAGTATCTGGCCCGCACTATATCTCCCCTCTTTCTTGTGAAGCGCATATCATGGCCACTACCACATTTGTGCCATTGGCCACAACCCATATATGGTTTTGTCACCTGGATTTGTCCAGCTAAATCCATGGTGGAGATACTTTATTTTATGTTGCTAGTAGCTGTGACATTTTCTATTTCACATAATTGTAATTTTTTTCCAGTGAGTATGTTTGCTGCCGCTCCGGAAAATCAGCTGAACTTACCAAGGGAAATTCACGTTTTCGACATGGTGCTAAAGCTCTGCAAATATGATTTTTATTTCAAATTCTATTTCTGAGGACAGTGTGTTCATTGCTAGCTGAGAAGTTGCTAAGAAGATAGCTGTAGATCAGCTGAAGGCGATGCTAGACCACATGGGCAATCTCTTTCAGGTGTTTGCTATATAATACCTCTATTCTGAGTTATCTTGAGCTCTTCTTGAGTTCTCTGCCTGAACTCAGGTTCTTGGCAATTATTCGCCAAACCATGGTAAAGTGCCATGATTTTCAATACTGCTAGGGCAAGGAGGCAGGCCCTATGGAACCATAGAACAGTTACGGTGCATAAAGAAGCCATTCAGCTCATCATGTCTGCGCCGGACTAGAGTTTACTCCAGCCAGAACAGAGACCGAACCCCATGTTGTTAGTGTTAATCTGATCCACACGCTAGCTGTCTAGCCAACTGAACTAACCGGCCTCCCTTATCTCTCATAAATAGTCCTTAATGACTTAAGTTGGTAAGTATACTCAACCTTCCATATCTCTGTAATCTCTTCCAACCACACAGCCCTCTGAGATATCTATGACCCTCTAATAATAGTGTCTTGAGGGTACCCATTTTAATCACTTCACTATTGGTGACGGTGCCGTCAGCTGTCAAGGCCCTAAGCTCTGGAATTCACTTCCTAACCCTCTCTGTCTCTTTTTGACTTGTTTGAGCATAAGCCAATGACACCAGGAGGGTCTGGGCCTGATCTACCTGTTTTCTGATATCAGTTGAGATGATTGTAACAACACCCCTGAGCTGCTCTTTATTGTGCCTTCAGAGGTAGAAGCAGGAATTTGTTTTAATTGCAATTTTCAGGTGTGAACGCTTCCAAATGGATATCTAGTATGTTGGCCTGTGGGAATTTCAACTGAGCCATTCAATGATGGCCCAATGTTTGACATATGCTAAGATCCACTGGATCTTAAAATGGTCATTCTTCAAAGGGAAATACAACCAAAATAAGATGGAAGAATTTACTTTTTAAGCATTAGCTAGATGAGAAGAAAGTACCTTTTCTTGGTATATTTGATCACAAATTTAATTAAGTATGAAAAAAAATACACAAGTAAACAGAGCTGATGTCCTCGCTGAATGCTGAGATTTTGTGGTGAACTCAGGAACCTGAAAAAAGTGTTACCCAATATCAGATGTGCCTGCTTTCAATTACACCTAGACCCAAAGGGGACCACAGGAGGCTAATGTGAGGTTATTGATCACCAACCATATCATAAAATCTTACAGCACCGAAGGAGGCTATTTGGCCTATTGTGCCTGTCCTCTGAAAGAGTTATTCAATTGTTCCCACTCCCCTGCTCTCGCCCCATGGCCCTGCAAGTACATATCTTGTTCCTTTTTGAAAGTTACTATTGAATCTTATTGGGGTCATACCAATTCTCTGCTTAAAAATATTCTCCTCACCTCTCCTCTTGTTCTTTTTTCATTTGACTTAAATAAATCTGTATATTCTGGTTATTAACCAATTCATCAATAGAAACAGTTTCTCCTTAGGTACTGAATCAAGGCCCATATAATTGTGAACGCCTCTTATTTTAAAAACTCCACTCCCTCGCCATGGACTCCATCCCTCTCCCTGGCAACTGTCTGTGGCTGAACCAGACTGTTCGCAACAGTTATATTTGACTCTGAGATGAACTTCTCACCACTTTTCTGCCCCATCATCAAGGCTGCCTATTTCCATTTCGGTAACATTGCCTAACTCTGTCCCTGTCTCAGTTCATCTGCTGCTGAACTCCTTATCCATGCTTTTGTTACTTGTAAACCTGACTGTTCCAATGCGTTCTTGGTCAACCTCCCCTGTTCTACTCTCCATAAAGCTGAGCTCATCCATAATTCTGCTGCCTGTCAACTCAAACCTTGACCTATACTAGCTCCCAGTTAAGCAATGTCTCAACTTTAAAATTTCCAATTTTGTTTTCAATTCCATTCACTGCCTCAACCTCCCGTATCTCTGTAATCTCTTCCAACCACACAACCTTCTAATATCTATGACCCTATAATTATAGTGTCTTGAGGGTACCCATTTTAATCACTTCACTATTGGTGACTGTGCCTTCAGTTGTCAAGGCCCTAAGCTCTGAACTTCACTTCCTAATCCTCTCTGTCTTTTTTTCCTCCTCTAAGGTGATCCTTAAAACCTACCTCTTTGTCCAAGCTTTTGGCTATTTGCCTTAATATGTGGCTCAGTGTCAAATTTTGATTTATATATACGCCTGTGAAGTGCCTTAGGACATCGTATCATGCTACAGGCATGATATAATATGAGTCATCAAACCTCCCTGAACCTTCTCTGTTTTTGAGAGAACAAAGCAGCTTCTCTAATGTTTCCATATTGCTGAAGTTCCTCATTCCTGGTATCATTCTAGTAATCTCCTCAACATCTTCTCCAAAGTTTTGACATCCATCCTGATGTGTTAGATATGTACATGTCTAAAATGATACATTTGCATCTAGACTGCTAGATTTTACAGGGTACCTACTGATATTCTCATAGATAAATGGAAAGTGAACGGTGCTGCACACTTCTGGAAAGTTTTAGTTTCTTCTGTTTCTTTAAACAAATTTACAACAACCATGGGCATGTCAACTATAACACAAACCCTATCAATGGGCAGTGAGGTCTCATCCTTTCCAAAATGTTGATACAGTGATGTAAAGATCAGCTTAGTTTTCCTCTTTTTCATTGAAATAGTGAAGATCAATGCCTTCTTCATTTAGCTGTATTTAAGTTGCCTTTACCCCATGCATTGGATGATACTCAATCGCAAACAACCCAATGGCAAGAATTTGCACCGTCTGCTTAATGCTGAGGTTTAACACAAAAATGAAGAATCACAATCCACTAACCTCTTTCCTCCCAAGCAACATCCGCTTAATTTTCTGCAATACACTTTTACATCTCTGTCTCACAAAAGAAGACAGCTTATGAATTATCATTTCATATCAACAAAACTAAGGTACTCCTATAGCACCTCCCTTACCTGCGAGCTTTCGCACCAAGAACAAGAGCAACATGTCTTCAGGACATCAACATCTCCATGTTCCCCCTTCAAGTCACACAACATCTTGACTTGGGCATATACCGCTATTTGCTTTTTTCTGGATCAATATCTTGGATTTCCCTTTCTAACACCATGATGAAAGCACCATCTCCACAAACACTGCAGCAGCCCACGGAGAAAGTCCATTCCACTTTCTCCCTGACAACGAGGGATAGGCAATACATGCTTATCATCCATATCCCAAGAACAGATGAAAAGATAATTAAAGGCACAGCTTTTAAGGAAAAAATATTTGCAAATGGTATTAAAATAGCCACGAGGCACTGTGACCAAATGTGTATTCCGTGACAAACCCTTTGAGGGAAGAAACAAAGCCAATCACATTCTCACGAAGACTGTGCCCCTTTAAGCAATAACAAGATGAAAGTCTTATATGATTTGAAAGCCATCATTTAAAAAAATCCAAATGGATTTTAATATGTTTTACAAGAGTCAATGTATAAATAAACTTTAGAAGATTCACAAAATGGTTTATTTGAATTTGAAGAACTTTTCACAAATTAGCCCAGCAAAGTCTAAGTGCAAAATTACTTAATTTGAGTTATTTGTTAATTCAAATTAAAATAGTGTAAAGGGCACCTCCTGTATTATTTAATTTGAAATAATTTTCTTCAGCAAGGAATGCCTTTGAATCAACCAGAGTAAACTCAGCGCACGTCATAATTCTCAAAATGTAAAAGTACAAATGAGAAATTCATTACACCCACCAATTCTTTGCTGACACCTTGCCAACATTACTTTAATCAAAAACAAAAACAGAATTACCTGGAAAAACTCAGCAGGTCTGGCAGCATCGGCGGAGAAGAAAAGAGTTGACGTTTCGAGTCCTCATGACCCTTCGACAGAACTTGTACTTTAATCATCTTACCTTGTTCAGGTATCTGAGACCCAGTGGAATTGAGAGTTGTATTCAACACTTCATTGATAGCTGTGTCACAATACAGGCCTCGATGCGCATCATGCTCACTGTCAGTTTGGTCACTTTCTTCATGTCCACTGTCCTTGAGACTGTTTCTTTCCAGGTCTTTGAATGTGGAGCTACTGGAGTGTGAAGCAATACTGATTTATTGTCATGCCTAGCAGTACCAGATAATGCTCTCCTTATGAAAAGAAATGTATTTCAATATATATTGCCTTACTATGAAACACATCAAAAATATACTACAAGATATTACATTGTGTCAAAGTATATCAAAACTGAGGAGTCATATTTTTCCCAATGCGTTCTCCCCCCCTCCCCACCCCGTACAGGGTTGCTGTTACTAAGTAGGGCAAAGCAAATTTAATTTATATGTTACAATCCATCGCCCTGCAAATGATTTGCTTTAAAACTGCCATATTTCTAGTCCTAAGGCTTTCTTGTCAATTTCAACTTACTTCTGTCTCACTGAATAGACCAAAAGGTGACATCTTGTGTACCTGAGCTTGTTTGAAAGAAAATCCACGGTTGTTGGATTGCTGCTGCAGGATATAATTACCTTGAAATCGGAAACATGGCAATTTTAACAAAAATCAAATGGAAATAACTCACTTTATTTTCAGGTTAATTTGTTTATAAATGATCCTTGAAGAGGGATATTTCCAGATTGGAAAACAATACGAGGGCACACCCTTGTGCTATATTCTTAGCAGCAGAACTGTACTTATTAAAATAAAAATATGACAAGGTGCTTTTTACACAGGGTTTACAATGAGGGACTGATCCTGGAAACAAGCCAGTTGAGGGGAGGGGGCGGAATGTGCACAGGTTATGACCCCCTCCCCCAGCATTGATATCTTTCCCCATATGCTGGTAAATGTGATTTGCACTGAGCGTTTCAAGCTTGAGCTGATTTTCAATGCTTTTAATGTGCTGCTGTGCTCCTCCATTCCATTCCTCATTGGGATTAGTCAAAATCTCACTGCGACTGTGACTATAAAGTAGGGTGAAATTTGGACTTTGACAGTATAGGTGGAACAGGCAACTCTGATAGCGGCTCAATGACTTGTTATACACCAAGCTAATTTTATTTTTCAGTGACTTCAAACGCCAGGAGAATTGGGTGGTGTGTGTAAAGGGCAGCTGATTCACTGCAGCTACCCTCCTCACCCACTCCCCCACCGAGATTGAAGGTTCCGCCCTATGTGAATTCTTGAGTCTGTGAGGTCGCTGCCAGAACACTGCATACAGGTGCATCAAACTCAACGGTGGAATCAGTCCCTCGAGCATGCACTCCAAACCTGTGAATCACAGCCTAGCAGG
This sequence comes from Carcharodon carcharias, assembly GCF_017639515.1. NCBI lineage: Eukaryota > Metazoa > Chordata > Chondrichthyes > Lamniformes > Lamnidae > Carcharodon > Carcharodon carcharias. Next base: position 115,744,323 of record NC_054475.1, read on the forward strand.
CTACCAGACGTTGGCACACAATAGCAAAGGGAAAAGGGCAGCCCGTGGAGGTCAGCTTTCCAAGATGAGGGTGAAAAATATCAGGAGAAACTTTCTGTGAGGATAGCCCACTGCCAGATGGGCCCCCTGTTGACTGCAAAGGGGAAGTGGATAGGATGTGTGATGGGCAGCGATCTGATGCTGCCAGTTTCATGCCCCCTCTTCAAAGTCAAAAGCCATGTCCATGGTAAAGTCCATATGCCTAAGATGCATCCAGCTAAATGCTCAATGAGCATGCTGGAGCAATGGGAATGGGGGAAGTATCTTAATGAAGTTTGAGGTAAAGTCACCAGCTTAAAAATTCTATTCCATTTCCTAACTGTTGTAATTGTGTGTGTGCGTGAGGTGTGTGTGTGTGTGCGCGTGCGTGCAGTGTGTGTGTGTGTAAGTGACTAACGGAAGCACAGAGTAAGAGGGATAGCCAGAGGTTTTCCTAGTCCTATTCACCGACCCGTTCTGTACAAAAGAAATTTACAACTGCCCGAGAAAGCAGAGGATTAATTATATTTGACAAGAGATTCAGAATGCATTTCAGTTGACTAGCAAAGACATTTTGCTCTCGCAGAACTCAGGGAGGATTCTGGCATTGAAACAAATAATACGACTTATTAGACTTTTATTTTAGTTCATTCAGGAAACATTCTGAATTCATTAATATTCTGGGGAACTGTGTGTTTCTCCTGGTTTACAGTTTGCAACACTAAACATTTACAGTCATTCTGCAAATGATGGAGAGATTAAGCTGCATTTGAAATCACCTTGTTCAAAAGTCCCCCCAAATATATTCAACTAAAAAGCACTTGTGCCAGCATAATGCTAGAAGACAGTAAATTTGCTTACATTTTAAAGAAAATAAAGCATCCCCTGATTATCTGGGCATAAAAAATATTTTAATTATTGCTTTATTTTTATGCATTACCTAGCATGTAAAAAGCATTCAGGTCATGAAAACAGGGGCAGGTGGCAAGGTGTGTGGGGTTGGGGTGGAATGAAGCATTTTACGCTCTTCTAATGGGTCAATGTTAAATATAACCCCTACTGTGGTACTGAGCCATAGAAACTGCAGTAAGGAGAGATGATATCTTGGAGGGGGCATCAAATGAAGCTTTGTGGGTAGAGCTTAGGAATAAAAAAGGGGCAGCTACATTGTTAGGTGTTTATTATAGACCCCCAGATAGTCAGCGGGAAATTGAGGAGCAAATATGTGCGCAATTTGTGCAGGTGTGTAAAAACAATAACAATAGGGTAATTATATTAGGTGATTTCAACTTTCCCAACATTAATTGGGATAGACATAGTGTTAAGGGCTTGGATGGAGTGGATTTCTTGAAATGTGTACAGGAGAACTTTTTAGGTCAATATGTAGAAGGTCCAACAAGGGACGGTGCATTGCTGGACCTAATTCTGGGGAATGAAGCCGGACAGGTGGCTGAGGTGGTGGTGGGGGAGCATTTTAGTGATAGCGACCACAACATGGTGCAGTTTAAGTTTGTTATGGAAAAAGAAATTGTTTTGGATTGGGGGAGAGTGGATTTTAGTAAAATAAGGCAGGATCTGGCCAAGGTAGACTGGGAACAGCTACTTGTGGGGAAATCTACAGAGGAGCAGTGGGGGGCGTTCAAAAAGGAAATTGGGAGGGTACGGGCTCAACATGTTCCCTCTAGGGTGATAGGAAGGAGTAACAAGCCCAGAGAACCATGGATGACCAGAGATATTCAGGTTACGATGAGAAGGAAAAGAGAGGCTTTTAGCAGGTACAAGGGAAGCAAATCAGCGGAGGCATTAGTGGAGTACAGAGAGTGCAGGGTGGAGCTTAAGAAAGCAATTAGGAGAGCAAAGAGGGGATATGAGAAAGCTCTGGCTGGTAAAAGTAAGGAAAATCCCAAGATATTCTATAAGTATATCAATGGGAAGAGGATAACCAGGGAAAGAGTAGGGCCCATAAGGGACCAAGGGGGCAATCTATGGGTGGAACCAGAGGGCATCGCTAGAGTGTTGAATTAATACTTCACATCCGTCTTCACCCAAGAGAATGAGGGTGAAGGTACTGAACTCGGGGAGAGAGACTGCGAGGTTCTCAAGCAAATTGATATAGGGAGTGACAAGGTATTGGAGATGTTGGCAGGCTTAAAAGTGGACAAATCTCTAGGTCCGGATGATTTGTGTCCCAGACTGCTGAGGGAGGCAAGGGAGGCAATCGCAGGGGCTCTGACCCAAATTTTTAATTCGCCTCTGGCCACGGGGGAGGTGCCAAAGGAGAACAGCTAATGTGGTTCCGCTATTTAAGAAGGGTTGTAGAGATAAGCCAAGGAACTACAGGCCAGTTAGTCTCACGTCAGTGGTAGGGAAACTATTGGAGAAAATTCTGAAGGAGAGAATCTATCTCCTCTTGGAGAGGCAAGTTTTGATCAGGGATAGTCAGTGTGGCTTTGTCAGAGGGAGGTCATGCCTAACAAATTTGATTGAATTTTTTTGAGGAGGTGACCAGGTGTGTAGATGAGGGTAGTGCAGTTGATGTAGTTTATATGGATTTCAGCAAAGCCTTTGACAAGGTCCCACATGGGAGACTTATAAAGAAGGCAAATGCACATGGAATACAGTATAATTTGATAAGGTGGATTCAAAATTGGCTTAGTTGTAGGAGACAGAGGGTAATGACAGAAGGATGCTTTAGTGACTGGAAGCCGGTGTCCAGTGGCGTACCACAGGGGTCTGTGCTGGATCCCCCATTATTTGTCATTTATATAAACTATATAGATGATTATGTGGAGGGTAGGATTAGTAAGTTTGCGGATGACACAAAGATCGGCCAGGCGGTTAACAGTGAAGTTGAGTGTCTTGGGCTACAGGGAGATATAGACTAGATGGTTTTTTTTATCTTCTCCATGGACAGTCTATACATGGCCCAGCCTGAACTGGACACATTTTTGCACCTTGTTGTTGAATTCGGCAAGATCTGCAACAGTGCAGGGTTCCTCTAGCGATAGGCATTGCAGGAGATGTTGCATAGTCTGTGGCTCAGTTCCACATTCACAAGTTGTCGGGCTGGTTGTATATCCCCATTTGCTTAGTGACACCTTTGAATGACCTACACCAGTCCTAAGTCTGTTAAGGCACTTCCAGGTTGCCCAGTTGCAATTAGTTCCTGGGGGAAGGCTTTCATCCGGTAGAATTTCCATCGCTGGGAGCTGTTCGAGACTGGCGAGCCGGTCTTTCCACAAGGCGATGCGGGCTTCAGATGGGGTTGATTGTAATGGAACAACACTGTTCTTGAAGCTCTTCCTTGACTTTAGGCAGCTGGGTGTAGGTGTATGACCATGTAGAGGGTGCCTCTCATCTGATGTTTGACGGAGTTGCTCTTTCTTGCTGGCTACCGTTCTTCTTATATCGGGGGAGGGACACCCGCCAGGATATATAGGCTGTTGGTGTTTGTTGTTTTTAAACAACCTGTGATAAGTTGGCAGCTTGCATTCAGAACGGCATCCATCTTCTTAGCCTGAGTAGATCTTTCCCATGCAGGGCAGGCGTATTCGGCAGTGGAATAGCAAAGAGCAAGTGCACTGGTTTGAAATGTTTTCGAGCTTGCTCCCCATTTTGTGTTAGTGAGCTTATTCAGGATGTTGTTTTGTGTGCTCACTTTTGCCTTTGTCTTTTTGATGTGGTTCTTGAAGGTGAGGCATCTGTCAAGGGTGACTGCTAAATAGACAGGGTGTTTGCAATGTGTCAGTGTTACTCCACACCAGGTTACTTTAAGCTGGCATTTGGCTTCACGGGTTTTGAGGTAGAATGTACAAATTTGTGTCTTTGATGGGTTTGTGTGAAGGTGGTTTTCTTCATAGTAGGATGTTAGTCCCTCCAAGGCCTCAGAAAGCGTTTTCTCCACGGTGTTAAAATCAGTGCTTTGGGCAGTGACACATAAGTCATCAGCATGTATAAAACAACATGTGACACCATCTATAGGTTGATCATTCATGTAGATGTTGTACAGCAGCGGTGCAAGCTCGCTTCCCTGAGGAAGACCATTCTTCTGAATACGCCACCTGCTGCGCTTCCCACCTAGTTCAACATAAAACTGGCGATTCTGAAGCATGCTTTCTAACAACTCTGTTAAGTGAATATCTTTTGCCATCTCTAGGATCTTGCAGAGGAGATGTCTATGGTTCATTGTATTGTATGCTGCAGACAGGTCTACAAAAACAGCACCTGACTGGATGGTCAAATGGGCAGATAAGTAGCAGATGGAATTTAACCCTGAAAAGTGTGAGGTGATACGCTTTGGAAGGAGTAATTTGACAAGGAAGTATTCAATGAACGGCATGACACTAGGAAGTTCTGAGGGACCTTGGAGAGTGTGTCCATAGATCTCTGAAGGTGGAGGGGCATGTTAGTAGGGTGGTGAAAAAGGCATATGGTACACTTGCCTTTATCAATCGAGACATAGATTACAAAAGTAGGGAGGTCATGTTGGAGTTATATAGAACCTTGGTGAGGCCACAGCTGGAGTACTGTGTGTAGTTCTGGTCGCCACATTATAGGAAGGATGCGATTGCACTGGAGGGGGTGCAGAGGAGATTCACCAGGATGTTGCCTGGGATGAAACATTTAAGTTATGAAGAGAGGTTGGATAGACTTGGGTTGTTTTCGTTGGAGCAGAGAAGACTGAGGGGCGACCTGATCGAGGTGTACAAGATTATGAGAGGCATGGGCAAGGTGGATAGGGAGCAGCTGTTCCTCTTAGTTGAAGGGTCAGTCATAACGGGGCATAAGTTCAAGGTGAGAGGCAGGAGGTTTAGAGGGGATGTGAGGAAAAACTTTTTTTACCCAAAGGGTGGTGACGGTCTGGAAGGGTGGTGGAGGCGGGTTGCCTCACATCCTTTAAAAAGTACCTGGATGAGCACTTGGCATGTCATAACATTCAAGGCTATGGGCCAAGTGCTGGTAAATGGGATTAGGTGGGTACGTCAGGTGTTTCTCATGTGTCGGTGCAGACTCAATGCGCCAAAGAGCCTCCTCTGCACTGTGTGATTCTGTGAAACCATTAAGTCCCAGCTTGACTCCAGCTCCGAGTTGCCCAATCTCAGTTGAATCAGAAAATGGGGGATTATAATAGGACTCAAAGACCATGGTGTAGGGAGGGGAAAGCTCATTCAGAATTTCCAATTGCCCATTTCTTTCCCGTGATGAGTGATATTTCAGGCGAGAATAAAATTCTGTTTGGTTGTGAGGCTACATGGTTGCACAGATCACTTCATAGATGCGTTTATTTGGAATGGCAAGATACCAAAGATCTGTCATTTCAAATAGAGCAGTAATCACTACAACAAAGAGGTGAAAGGAAGAGGAGACAATTGGAGATGGGGAGAAAAACCTTTCAAAAAGCTCTAGAGTTGTTGATTATAATCTACAATTACTGGGTAATTACATGATGCTGAGTCGCCACATGAATTTATAACTTTTAATGAAACAACTTTGCACTAATTTCCCAAAAGGATGAGAAAGCAGAGGCGAGCAGTAGTTAATTTCTGATCCCTTATTATTTAAGATAATAATGGGACAGTTTGACTCCAAAACTTGCAGGTCCATGGAATGTAGCCCATCTTTCCTTCTCTCTGCAGGTTATTACTGATGCATTTTTCTATGCACAATATATAAACACAAGGAAAGAGTGAAAACATAACATCCACAGATGGTTTACCCTCTATCTTTTTTCATTTTTAATACGATTGAAGAGGATTATTATAGTTCAGGACTGTGGACATAGGATGTTTACATTAACTGGAACCAAGAAAGCAAATAAAAACTGAAAAGCCCTGCCATTTATCTCAGGCAAGTGCCTCTAAGTGGAATGACACGAACTGACCTCTGGGCTTTCAGATCTGACCAGGTTTGCATTGCACTGAGAAAAAACTCTCTGGGAGATGTAGTCACCTGATGACACGGCAGGACACGGATCAAGGAGTGACGTGGGTCAAGGTATGGCATGGGTAAAGACCAGATCAGGATCAAGGTGAGATGTGGGCAAAGATGGGACGTGGGTCAAGGTGGAGTGTGGGTAAAGGCAGGGCATAGGTCAAGGTAGAGTGTGGGTAAAGGCGGGGCATGAATTAAGGCAGAGTGTGGGTCAAGGTAGGGTGTGGATTAAGATGCGACGTGGCACAGCCATGTGCTATAAAATGGCTCAACCTGAGTTGATATCCATGATTTTCCTCACTAGCTTGCTGATCTCGAGGCCCTCTCGGTGAAGGGGCAGTGATTCTTCCCATCAAGGAGGAAAGAGAAGTCAGTGCTCTTTTGCAACCATGAATGACCAACTGCACAGCAACAGGGATTTGGTCAAGCAAGCCTGTTTAATCCATGATCAAATCAGCAGGGGTATGCCTCTTAGCAGCAAATTGAGCAAATCCATGGGCAGAAAATAGCTAAAAAAAATTATTTTTTAATTCTGAGAAGATATTAGGCTGACTATTTTCAATATAAGTCTGAATGAATCTGCAGTTGGAAGCTGTTATTGTGTCTGCCACCATCTGATTTAATTCCCTAAGTAACCCACTTGCAATTTTCCCTGCTGCTCTCACCAGAGTTTCTCCCATTAAGCCCTACTGGAGATTGGCGGGGAGGTTTCTAATAGCTTCCTCTTAGTGCACCTTACTTCATCATGCTTTTTGCTGCTGTCCCCAAAATCCCTTTCCTGACACGGTGGCCAGTGTCACCATGATCGCCATACCAGAGTGGATCTGAGATTCTTTATCAGTGAAAACCTTTTTTATTTTGTTCGCTAACAGATGCTTCTGGAGTTGGTTAGAACTGTGAGTAAAATTTGACATTGAGGTGATTTCTTCTGCATGAAGTGAGAAAGTGAGAATGTTGCTGGGAAAAGATTGGCCAGTGTTTCAAAGCAACATTAAAGGTGGCTTCATCATGTAAATACTCAAACAGTTTAATACTGCATGGGGGAAGCATGACTTACCTTTTAATAAGGTGCTGTCTGCTGTTTACGTAGCTTGACTCGATGGAGTAGTTTTCCGACTAAAAGTAAAAGAAAGAGAGATGTGTGAAAATAAAGCCTGTAGCATTCTGAACTCACATGCTCTGTAATCAGCAAAACAACATGGGTCATCTTCGCCATTGCCAAAAGAGTACTTCATTTTGTTTGGCTGTAAAAACCTGCACAGATAAAAGCCATCTACAGCTTAATCACTTCAGTTCATCTTCAGTCGAACGCCAATGAGATATCATTCTTGCAGATAAGCTCATTGAGATCTGCAGCCTTGCCATTCATTTCCACTGTAGGGAAGCAAGTTTGCAATGGAGAATAGTGTTCAATGGTTGTGACTAGAGTTCTTTATGAAGCCGCTTGTTGTAACAACAATACACACTATACATACATACACAAGTGAAATGAAACAAAAACATTTTATGGAACAGGGTTTTATAAGTAAAGAATGAAGATTAGGTTCTGGCTAAGGTCATCAATCCGAAATGTTTACTCTATTTTGTGAAATACCATACTTCAATTACTTTATTTTAAGTGCTTTAATCAAGCACATTATAATTTATAATTAAATCATTTGGCAATTTTGACAGTAAAACCCAAATATTCTGCAAAATGGTTAGAAACTGCAATTGAGCATAACAACGTTACAAATATTGCCTTGAGGCTGGAAATGGACCAATGCTGGTTAAGATGAGTGCAAGAACTATTATTAATTTGTTCCTGGGCTGTGAGTGTCATTAGTAAGGCCAGTATGTGGTACCCATCCATAATTGCTTTTGAAAGATGGTGGTAAGTTGCCTCCTTGGACTGCTGCAGAACATGTGGTGTGGGTACACGCACAGTGCTGTTAGGAAGGAATTCCCAGGTTTTTCACCCAGTGACAGTGAGGGAATGGTGACAAAGTTCCAAGCCAGATGGTGTGTAGCTTGGAGGGAAACCTGCATGTGTTAGCATTCCCATGTGTCTGCTACCCTTGTTCTTCTAAATGGTAGAAGTCACGGGTTTGTAAGGTGCCATTGAACGAGGCTTGGTGAATTGCAGCAGCATATCTTGTAGTTGATACAGATGACTGGCACTGTGTGTTGGCAGTGCAGGAAGTGAAAGTTTAAGGTGGTCAGCTGGGTGCTGATCAAGTGGGTTGTTTGGTCAAGCTTCTTGCGTGCTCACGGTATTTATATGTCTGTTCCAGTTTAGTTTCTGGTCAATGATAAACCGCAGATGTTGATAATGGGGGACTCAGTAATGGTAGTGCCATTGAATGTCAAGGGGTGATGGTTAGATTCTCTTTTGTTGGAGATAGTCATTTCCTGACACTTGTGTGGCACAAAAGTTACATGTCACATATCAGCCCAAGCCTGAATGTTGGCAAGGTCTCGCTACTTGTGGACACAGGCTGCTTCAGACTGCCTGAGGTGTTGTGAATGACACTGAACATTGCGCATTCATCAGCAAACAGTCCAACTTCTGACCTTACGATGGAGGGAAGGTGATTGATGAAGATATATAAATACTGTGGGTGCAAGGGCAGGTCAGAGACTGGGAATCCTGCAGAGTGTAGCTCACATCCTGACTTCTCAAAGCCTGTCCATCACCTGCAATGCACAAATGTCAGGAGTGTGATGGAGTACTCTCCACTTGCCTGGATTAGTGCAGCTCCAACAACACTCAAGAAGCTTGACAAAACAGCCTGCCTGATCAACACCTGATCCACTACCTTATACATGATGAAGCAGCTGAAGGGACTGAGCTGAAAGCACTACCCTGAGGAATACCTGCAGTGATGCCCTGAGACTGAGATGATTCGCCTACAACAACCACAACCATCTTCCTTTGTGCTAGGTATGACTCCAGTGAGTGGAAAGTTTTCCTGATTCCTATTGAATTTAATTTTGCTAGGGTTCCCTAATGGTACACTCACTCAAATGCTGCTTTGATGTCAAAGGCAGTCATCCTCACCTCACCTCTGGAATTCAACTCTTTTGTTCATGTTTGGACCAAGGCACTGGCAGAACTCAAACTGAGCATTAATGCGCAGGTTCTTGCTCAGCAAGTGCCGTTATATAGCACTGTCAACAACATCTTCCATCATTTTAACGATGATTGAGGGTAGACTGTTGGAGGCAGTAATTGGCCACATATCCTTCTATTCCTTTCTCTGATATATATATTTATCTAGTTTCTCCTTAAGTAGATCTATGCTATTGGCCTCAAATGCTCCCTATGGTAGCAAGTTCCACCTTCTAACCACTCTGGGTAAAAAAGTTTCCCCTGAATTCCCCATTGGATTTATGAGTGAGTATCTTATCTTTATGACCCTTAGTTCTGGACTCTGCACAGGTGGAATGATTTTTTTCTACATCTATCAATATTTCTATCAAGCCACTTCTTGTGAAAAGAGGCCAGGCCTGTTCAGTAAATGTAACTCTGTCCATATTATGAAAGTCCAGGGCAGAGGTTACAGGCATGTTGGCCTTCATTGCAAGAGGACTTGAGTACAGGAGCAAAGAAGTCTTACTGCAGCTGTACAGGGCCTTGGTGAGACCACACCTGGAGTATTGTGTGCAGTTTTGGTCTCATTACTTAAGAAAGGATATACTAGCCACAGAGGGAGTGCAGCGAAAGTTCATCAGACAGATTCCTGGGATGGCAGGATTGTCGTATGAGGAGAGATTGGGCCGGCTAGGCCTGTATTCACTAGAGTTTAGAAGAATGAGAGGGGATCGCATTGAAACATATAGCATTCTGAAAGGGATGGACAGACTGGATGCAAGGATGATATTTCCTCTGGCTGGGGGTGGGGTCTAGAACAAGGGGCTACAATCTCAGGATATGGGGTAGACCATTTAGGACTGAGATGAGGAGAAATCTCTTCACTGAGGGTGGTGAACCTATGGAATTCTCTGTCGCCAAAGGCTATGGAGGCCAAGTCACTGAGCATATTTAAGAAGAAAATAGATAGATTTCTGGACTCTAAAGGCTTCATGGGGTATGGGGAGAGAGCGGGAGTACGACATTGAGATAGAGGGTCAGCCATGGTCATATTGAATGGATGAGCAGGCTCAAAGTGCCAAATGACTTACTCCTACTCCTATTTTCGATGTTTTTATGTTTCTGTGAGTGAGAGGCGGCAGCTTTTCGATCTCAACGTCTCAATATATTAACTCTCTAAATGATAGATATAAGCAAAACAGGCGAAACTGCAACAGGAAACAAAATATGCACCACCTAAGCCAAATCTACTGAGGTTGCCTTGACATGCTGAGAAAATAATGCTTTAATAATGCTTGTTATAAGTGACCTTTATAAAAGCATGTCACATTTAGCAAAATACCATCCTCGCAAGGTACAACATGTTACTCTCCTACAGCCAAGGGAGTCCAACCGGTACAAAATTCTCTTCAGCTTTTACCTTCCTATTGTAATTACTATCAGAAAGCTTACACTTGAGATTCACGGCGGGTGCCGGCAGTTCCTCTCTTTATAAATCTAGTATTGTGAACTGCAGCACTTAGCCTATAAAACCGTATGTGATATTGTATTTTTTTAATATAAAAGGCCATTTTAATAGCACATATTTTAAATGCAATTAGGTTTTTAAAAAAGGAAGGAAACACACAGGAATACTGTGAGCTGCTGCACAAAAGGACACACTGGAGTGTTTTTAAGTAGTAAGCAATTTCTGGAGTCTATTCTCTTAAGACTTAGAAAGTGTTGACTAGTGTTTAAATAAGGCAGTAAGGTCTAGCAGAGTTGTTCCATTACCACCAGACCTTCTGTCTCTAATTGAACTCTCAAATGAATTGTTCTAGCAGTTCTTATAACTCATAAATATATATGATTGCATGATGCTTGGATCTAAAAAATTAAATGAAAGATGCAAAATACAGAGAAGAGACTGCTGCAAATATCTAGCCATTTGATCAGTATCTTACAGGGGAGCTAGATTAATGTTTTGGTTGTAACCCATCATTAGTTTTGTGCCCCTTTGAGTTACCACCCCACCATGACATTATCTCTTAGTTAAAATCTTTATCTTGACTTTCCATAAAACACAGGAACAATTAAATGAATACATTCTTTATACCCGTAGGAACTGAGTGACAATTCCACTACAAACCGCACGTCTCCATAAGATGTTTGATCCTACATCAGAACCACCATGCGTCACTTTTCTGCATTCAATTTTTCCAACAGCAAAGGTGAAAGAACTTAATCCCTCCCAAAGGTCATGCAGATTAATGTTGCAATACTCAAATAAACCTAGATATCTCAAACCATTCTTTGAAAACAATCCACCCAAATAAAAGAAACTGAGAACCTTCACCACAAACATTAAAACAAATCACTCACAACTCATTGACAAAAAATTTGTATACTTATCTATAAATTATAAAACTAATATGTTGATAATAAACAGCAATATATGATTCAAATTTAAACAACTTTTGACCCCCCCCCCACCCCCCGCCAATAAATTTATGCTTGGAGCAACTTTTGCTAACATCACACTGGGCAGAATTTTTGGTCCCATGGGCGGGCACACACCCAATCCGAATGGGAGTGAAATAGTACGCGATAATGTGGGGCGAGCGTCCTGATGTCATCGAGCACTTTCGCAATCTTTTGGTCGGCGGGCACGCGCGAGAGGAGGCAGCGCACCCACCAACAATTAAGAGGCCTATTAAAGCCCTTAAGTAATTAATTAAGTTGCGTTTTTTGCTGCCTGCTCAACTGTTTGGTTGGCGGGTGGGCGACTAGGCCAGCAGCCTTTGCAGTTTTAACGAACCTCATGCATGGGCGGGATGAGGTTTCCAACAGTTATTTTTTAAAAATTAAAAAATTTTTTACATCCTTTTTTCAATGTCCCCCTTCATGTTACACGTGGGGACATGCTTATATCATATGTTAAGAGTTTATTTTTCACTCTAAGGCAGTTCTGTGCCTTCAGGGAGCTGTCAGTGCACGCTCCCCTGCGCATGAGCACATTTCAGCACTGCGCTTCTTCTGCCCCCACCCTGGCAGCGCTGAGGCTCTTAGCACACCTTTTACATTGGCTGGCCGTTAATTGGCCAGCCAACGTAAAATTGCAGTCAGAGCCTGAATGCGGGTGGCAGTTGGTCTTGCGGCAGTTCACAGGCCTACTCACTGCGCCCGCCTGATCAGGGGACGGTCCTCCCTATTGAGTCTCACACTAAGGCACATATTATAGCTTACATTTAAAAACAGGTATTCCCGCCAAATACTTTCATAATGACTAACAATTTACTGTTATGCAGTCTGTGCAGACATCATTAGCAATTCCTTTCCATATCCATACTGGTACATTTAATGTGTCTGATTACTACATGTACTGCTTATCTGGTAAACATTTCCAGTGTTAAAATTAACATGCAATTATGTCCAGTTTGATTAACGTCTGTTGCTGATGAAATGGATTGCATGAGATCTTTTCACAGACCGGGTAGTGTGCCGATGTCACTATAATAATAATCCTGTAGGCATTGGCTAATGACCCAGAAAATGAGTTCAAATTCTGCCACAGCTGTTGGAGGAGGTGAATTCAGTTAAAAAAAAACTTGGAAAGTATCAGTAACAGTGAAGCTACAGAACTGTTGTAAAAAGTCTTGGTGATATTTTTCCCTTCATAGTTGGCAGCCACATTGACCAAGAATGAAAACAAAATGCTGCCAATCGTCAATGTGGCAGCCAACTAGGGGAAAAGAAAGTCTTACTGAGGCTGAACATCTCTGGCTGGTTTTTACCTATCCCCTCCCCCCACCAGGAACTACCATAATGTCATACCCTTCCACTCGGTGCAGCTCAGGTCTGGAGCTAAGCGGAGTGGGAAACCAATGCTGTGTCACCCTGCTCCGTAGAACTACACTCAGCACAGGTTGCGCCATACCCTATGTAATATAATAATTACTTATTTAAAATAAGAAATGGCTCCACTAAGATGATTTATGCTCACAATACAAAGTCTATTGACCACTGTAATTGCTGGAGTCTCTAGAGCAAGCTATTCAAGCAATTCAGCATTTAAAACACCAATTTTCTTTATGCTTTACATTCATCAATTTGCCATTTCCCAATGTGCAAGGTTGAAGGCATCCTACGACCTGGTGACCAGTACACAGTATTTAAAATACCCTGAGGCACCATGTCATGGTTGAGATCATTTGAAACAAAATGTCTGCCAGGCCTTTAATTTCCCAGCTGGAAGTGCCTACACTTGCAGATGATCTGAAATGTTGCTGATGCTCCTTGATTAACCTTTAGAAAACAGAAATCCTGTCAAAAATTCAAAGTACAGTCATTTTCTGCAAGACCAACCCAGCAAAAATATACAAGAAACTGTTCATATCAAACTAATACAGCTAACAGTCTTGTTGAACACAAATGTGTAGTCGTAATTTTTTTTCCTTTATTCTTTCATGGGATGCAAGCATCACTGGTAAGGCCAGCATTTTTGCCCATCCTGGGCCATTTCAGAGGGTGGGTAAGAGAGTCAGCCACATTCCTGTGGGTCTGGGGTCACATGTAGGCCAAACTGGGTAAGGATAGCAGATTTCCTTCCCTAAAGGGGATTAGTGAACCAGCTGGTTTTTACAACAATCAATGATAGTTACTGAGACTAGCTTTATATTCCATATTTTTTGAATTTAAGTTCTAACCATGATGGAATTTGAATCCATGTCTCCAGAGAATCTGGATTATTAATTCAGCGGCTTTGCCACTCTGCCACCATCTCCCCTCAAATTAAATTGAGAATTAGAACTCTCTCTCTGTAATCTAAAGGTTGCATTGCATGTAAGTTTACAAAAGAATCAAAAAGAATTATTAAGAAGGAAATGAATAACAATCAAGGTTATTGATTTGTAGTAACTTTGTGAGTTCAAATTCTGGCTTTATTATAATGAATTCTGAGATTTTTAAGAGGTGTTTTGGTGGTAAAAAGTTTTTTTCCTGATGAAAGGTTACCTGAAGTGTTGGCTGGATTTTTTCCGAAAAGATAAGTAGTCCCACTGCCAGGACTGAAAGCAGAACTCAAACCTGCACTTGTGTGACAGGACCCTGGGCAGTATTTTACTGGTGGCAGTCACTTAGGCGTCTGCTGCCGGGACTGCCGTCCAATTGAGGATGGCTGTTTGCCTCTCAGAGCTGCCAACCTAATTAGGGGGCCGACAATGCCACCAACAGAGGTGGCCACCGCTGGAGCTGCAGGGTTGAGAGGAGGCCTCTCAAAGGAAAGGTAAGCTTTATTTAATTTAATGTGCCATGGTTAGATAGGCAAGCCCTGGTGATTGGAAGGGGGTGGACCATCCAGCAGCAGAATCAGAGCCATGGGGGCGGCCATTGCTGCCAGGAGGTCCCCCTGTTGGCCATAGTTATTAAAGAAGGCTCAGCTCCTGGGAACCCACTGGAAGGCAACCAGAGTTTCCCTGGTGGTCTCCCCACTTGGAGGGTGTGGGATGTAATTGGCCATAATTGGCCAATAAATTGATTTAATTGTCGAAATGCTTATGGTTGGCAAGCAGCCACACTGCTGACCTTCCTGCCTCTGAGAGTATCCTGTGGGAATGAGAAGTTGTCAGGCTCCCTTCCCGATGCTGTCTGCTGACATTTTACAAGGCTGCCCACCTCCCAGCCTGTTGCCAGAGAGCTGGAAAATCCAGTCTATTAACTCTGTTTCTCTCTCCACAGTTGGTGCCAGACCTGCTGAGTATTTCCAGTTTTCTTTCTGTTTTTATTTCAGATTTCCTGCATCCACAGTTTTTGGCTTAAGCGTCCGTGATTCTTTATTTCATTCTATGAAAACCTTACTGGCCTTGATCATCACATCAGATGGACAAGGACAGGAGAATTATTGAACCTGACAGTGTGAGGAAGATGCTTTTAACAGGAGGACAGTCATTACCCTGACATACCTCAATCTCATCACTTCAGCTGATGGTTAATTCATTTCCCTCATGCTGTTGGTTCAATATCTGATTCTTCCCTGGTCCCAGGTCTCCTGATGGTATCAGTTCAACTTCCAGTTTGAATAAAATCAAGATTAATCATAAGTCCTTTCTGCTGCTTTTTAAAGGAGGCTCTAAACTGACACACCACAACCCTATTTTTCTTTTCAAATAAGTAGTTTTATTTTTGTAATCCTTATTCACGATAGGGCAGGATTTTACACGTCAGCGAGCGGGGGTGGGGCCTGCTCGCTGACATGTAAAATGACGCGGGGTGACATCAGACGGAACTCCCGAGGTCACCGTGCTCCATTTAAATTTTCAGGTAGGCGGGGGCACAGCGAAATCAGCTGCACGCCCGCCGACCTGTCAATGGCCAATTGAGGCCATTGACAGAGTCAATTAAAGGAATTGGTGGACCTGCCCATCCCACCTTAAGGTTGGTGGGCAGGCCAGGAGCCCTGGCGCAAATTAGAAAAAGCAAGAAACCTCATCCACGGGCAGGATGAGGTTTCATGTAGGTTTTAAAAAATTTTAATGAAGTTTTTGTAAAAATTCTGGACACGTCCCAACTCATGTGACAGTGTCACATGAGGACATGTTAGGGAAATTTTATTTTCCTATTTTTAGGTTTTTAAGGTTTAGAGCCAATCTCCCTGAGGCTGCACTTAGCCTCAGGGAGATGAGTGCGCTCTTTCATGCGCATGCGCGAAAGAGCGCATTCTCGATTTTGGGATTCCCCCCTGTCCGCACAGGAAGCACATAGCGCTTCTGTGCGAACGTCACGCTGGGCGGGTCTTAATTGGCCCGCCCATCTAAAATGGCACTGCGCCCCCAACTGGTGTGCCGATTGGAAGTGCACCTGTGTGCGCCCGCACTTCAACTTCACCCCCAATGGGGGGAAAATTCAGCCCATAGTCTCTTAAAAACTGGTGTTATTTGCATGTGCTTTACTAAAGGTGACTATTATTCTGAGACTGTATTAAAAATCCCCTTTCATCGCAAACATGGCCTGGTCTGTCCCATAAGGTTTTCAAATTTGCTCCAGAAAATAGTACGGTTGCACTAGGGTTTTTTTTAAAGTAAGCAATCATACTGACAGTACTTCAAATTAAATGCTGAGTAGCTCCTGCATTGAGAATCTAACATTTTGACTTAGTCCTCATCCATCAAAATGATTTAAAAAAAACGATTAATTTAACTGCTGCACAAAAACTGCACTATAAATGCCTGCAGTAAGCAGGCTTCCAAATTAAATGCTGAGGCTAGTTTCTGAAGAAAGCACCTATATTTTAACTTGGCCTTTATTTCCCACACTTCGTTTGTCTTGGGGTTTGAGAAGCATTTATTTAAATCCGCACTTATGGATATTTAAGTATGGTCCACTGCAGTCATTGAAGAAGGGGTGGGAACAGTGCATTACGACGCTATTCTTAAACACACATATTTCTACCTCTGAGACTTAGGTTTGAATCCAGCCTAGAATAGGCCTGCTTTCTATGATGTCTGATAAGGATGTTAAGTGAAATGAGTTTTGGGACTCTGAATTCAACTGGAGATGGATTGATTGCCACAGAACATGACTGCACTGAACTGACTACGCTTAAACGCTCATTCAGCAGTCCTGCTCCTAATGTCTGCGTTCCTTGAAATTAGCATTAGATTTGCAGCAAGTGCTCCAAAATCCAAACCAATAACAGCAACATAATTATTTGAACAAGAAGGCTTGCCTAAGCAATTTTATTTACTATTTATTTATAATGACTTCTTCTTCCTGCTCTCAACTGGCAGTTTGTTTAACGTTCCTTTGCTTCTTGCAAATAATTTTTGGCTATTATTTCTGCCTTTCCCCAAGCCCCATCCTCATTCCCAAATCCCATCATCACTTTTAGTGATACCCGGAATTGTTTATAGAATCCTGCATCAGAAAGCAGATAATTAAAAATACATCTGTAAGAAAGACTCGCATTCATATCGAATCTTTCACAAGCTCAGAACATCCCGAAGGGTTTTACATCCAATTAAATACTTCTGAAGATTTGTCTACGATCAAATGTAGGGAACAACACAGCCAATTTGCACACAGCAAGGTCGCACAAACAGCAACATGATAGCAAGCACTTTCAGTAATCTCAACTGAGGGATTAACATTTGCAACAATTCCACAGCTCTCCTTCGAATAGTGCTGTGAGATCTTTTATGCCCACTTGACAGGGTGGACTTCCGCCCAAAGGATAGCACCTCTGACTCCTTCAGTGCTGCATTAGAGTGTCAGCCTAGATTATGCACCCGAGTCTCTGAAGTAGGACTTAAAGTCACAACCTTCTGACTCAGAGGCAAGAGTTTTAGCCGCTGAGCTAAAGCTGGCACAATCTGCAACGCTCTGCTACACTAACTAACATCAGCCAATTTAAATGGAGGCAATTCCCTCTGCAGACAAGAAATGGCTTCTGGCGATATTAATGAATGAACACTGCTTCTATAATACTCCTCTCTCCACTGTTCTAGTGGAAACATTTTTGAAATAAATGGTTGATGTCTTCATTAAAATACTGGGCAGAAGAATTTCATACAAGTAATCATTCATCTACTGATACAACCAACATTAATTTTTAGCCTTTCATCTCCAAAGGCAAAAGTGAAAACAATGGCCATGCTGAGTACAACATGTTAATCTTCTCTGTACCATTTCAATTTTAGAATATGTGATGCCCAGGCGAGATGGTGTTTTTACAAAGCAGTGTGGCTTTTTCTCACATTGCTCATTAATACACCAAAAATAAAGTTTTTGAACTACATTTGAAGGACACTCATTTAAAAAATGATCAAATCCAACACTACAAGCATAAAGCAACCCGACATCAGATATGACCACTATGTGAGTTAATTAGTCTATGATTTATTAATGACGACATTAAAGAGTTAGGTCAATGGGAGTCGTTCTTCTCTCCTGTACATCCATTTCTACATTAAGCTACCAGGCATAGTATGAGGAGGGGGAAGATAATGTTTACCACATATTTACCAGGTTTAAAAATTAAAGTTGCTGCTCTGGGACTGTAAAAATGGGAAGCGAAATTTGATACCAGAAAATGAATATCAACTACGTCATTTGATTAAATTGATTGTCAATGCCTTTAAAAGCATGGGAGTACAGGTGAGGATGCAATTGGTTTTCATTGTGTTGCACTTTCACATAATCAAGTAGCCTATTGACACTCATTGCCAAGGTCCATTCATGTAGGTGTTCACGTGGGTGAAATGCTGGAGGATGCTGACGCTCTTGGAACCCAAGCATATGGCAATGTCTTCAGGAGAGGAGATAGTAAGAAATTATAAAATAAAATAGAACAAAATGATGGGAGCATGGCATGATCTTTGAAATTCTGCTGCTTGTTCTTAAATGTTAGGAGTTGGCAGGTACAGAGCAGCTCATCATTCTGAAGTTCACATGAAGGTATGTTGCCATGGAATGAAAAGCCCCAAAAATTTCTATGAACAAACGGAGTAAAAAAATCCTCCACTCCAGCCCGGCTTTTACTTTCAGACCAAGAGGTCACCCACAAGAGGGCAATATGCAAAAAGCTCTGACTGACATCAAAACATTATCTTGTCATATAGAAAACACTGCACTTGCCTTGATTTCTCTGTCCCTCAAGCGCACCCAATGCAACACTTCCATTAAGTGTTCACATTATCCAAAGTAAAAATGCACACTTGAACATTAATGTTACGTATTAAGATGTCATTCCTTTTAAAATGTATGCGCCTTCACCTTTGCGCAATACATTACTTAAATAATGGGACCCTGAAAGTGGAATTAAAAGGAATAGATTACCCAAGAAATGTTAATCCACATTACTGAGAATTGTGTAATGAATTTAAAAGATCTTTGTTCTGTATATAAAATTAATTTTGGGTGTAATATTTTGTGCTCATTAATGTGAGGATGTCAGTTCTTGCAAATGGAACACAGAAAATCTAATGTGGTCATTGTATACTCTCAACAATAGTAGAAAATATGAGCAGAGTAAAGCTCCCTATACACTGTCCCAACAAAAGGGGACAATTTTCCGTTTTCGACGAGACACAGTAAAATTGTAAACCTGTATTTTATAAATACATATACGCTTTTGCTATCTCTAGAGCACAGCAGAAATCCTATCTCCCTTCTCCATCCTTAAATCCTACCTCATTGGAACAACTTTAATGCGTTAGTGTGGCATTTCCAATCTCCACAACAGCTAATATTTTGCCTCTTGGATAATTAACCATACTATTACTTTTTTTCAAGTTGTGTGGAATTTTGAACAGTTTTGCATAGTGGACTTAAAACAATGGAAACAATGGGTGAAAACCGGTAAAACTCTTGTGTTCAGGAGATGTGTGGCTAGCAGAATGGAGGTGTTCCTTCTATCGAGTTGGGCTCTGTTCACTCAGGTCTCTAAATCCAGGAGATGGAGGGCTATTGGTTATCTGTTGTTAAATCACCACAAGTGTAAACAAGGTGCCCATGCTGCAGTCTTCCTAGCCTTAACTGTTTGACAGTCCACACAGTGGCTGAATCATAGTTAAGTAACCCCTATGAAATGTGCGGCAGGCATGTGTGCACACCCAACTTGGGTGTGAACTTTACATACTTGTAAATGATCATAATACTTCCACAAATCGTACTTAACTGAAAGATTTAACACTGAGAGATTTTCATTCAGTTTTTGGAGACAGCCACAATATTTTTTTGCAGGGTACATATTAAAATAATCCTTCTTATGTAATGTACAAGACCCAGGCCATGTTTCTTACCTCATGCGTTGCAGTTTTTGTCCATGCACATGAGATAATAGTCTGACCAGAATTACTTCCCATGAGTCACTGGCCATTTAAAAATAAATCAAACAGCTATGTGCTCACTCTCGCCAATAGTGAACGCATAGCTGTAACCATGGCAATACCCTCGCCAATGACTAAACATTGTGAAACATTAGCAGCATAAATGAAATCTCACTGGTGCTGCAGTTTATTTTATTATTCATTTATGGGATGTGAGCTTCGCTGGCTGGACCAGTATTTATTGCCCATCCCTAGTTGCTGTTGAGAAGGTGGTGGTGAGCAGCCTTCTTGCATCGCTATAGTCCATGTGGTGCAGGTACACACACAGTGCTGTTAGGGAGGGTGTTTCAGCATTTTGACCCAGTAATAGTGAAGGAACAGTGATATATTTCCATGTCAGGGCAGTGAGTGGCTTGGAGGGGAATTCCAGGTGCTGATGTTCCCATGTGCGTGCTGCCCTTGTCCTTCTAGCTGCTAATGGTCTTGGCTTTGGAAGGTACTGTCTAAGGAGCCTTGGTAATTCCTGCAACGCATCTTGTAGATGATACACACCGCTGCTACTGTGCATCAGTGGTGGAGGGAGTGAATGTTTGTGGATGTGATGCGGGCTGCTTTGTCCTGGACGGTGTCAAGCTTCTTGAGTGTTGTGGGAACTGCATTCATCCAGGCAAGCAGGGAGTATTCCATCACACTCCTGACTTGTGCCTTGTAGATGGTGGACAGGCTTTGGGGAGTCGAGAGGTGAGTTACTCGTCACAAGATTCCAAGACTCTGACCCGCTCTTGTAGACATAGTATTTATATGGCTAGTTCAGTTCAGTTTCTGGTCAATGGTAACCCCCAGGATGTTGATAGTGGGGTATTCAGTGATGGTAATGGAATTGAACGCCAAGGGGCAATGGTTAGATTCTCTCTTGTTGGAGATGGTCATTGCCTGGCACTTGTGTGATGTGAATGCCTCTTGCCACTTGTCAGCCCAAGCCTGGATATTGTCCAGGCCTTGCTGTATTTGAACACTGACTGCTTCAGTATCAGAGGAGTCGCCAATAGTGCTGAACATTGTACAATCATCAGTGAGCATCCCCACTTTTGACCTTATGATGGAAGAAATGTCATTGTTGAAGCACCTGAAGATGGTTGGGCCGAGGACACGACCGAGGAACTCCTGCAGTGATGTCCTGCAGATGAGATGGCTGACCTCCAACAACAACCATCTTCCTTTGTGCTAGGTCTGACTCCAACCAGTGGAGAGTTTTCCCCCTGATTCCCACTGACTCCAGTTTTGCTAGGGCTCCTTGACGTCACACTCTATCAAATGCTGCCTTGATGTCAAGGGCAGTCACTCTCACCTCACCTTGTGAGTTCAGCTCTTTTGTCCATGTTTTATCCAAGGCTGTAATGAGGTCAGGAGCTGAGTGGCCCTGGTGGAACCCAAACTGGGCATCAGCGAGGTTATTGCTAAGCAAGTCCCATTTGATAGCACTGTTGATGCCTCTTCCATTACTCTACTGGTGATCGAGAGTAGGCTGATGGGTTGGATTTGTCCTGCTTGATCCATAAAATAACTTTACCTACCAACCAAACCATTCCACCAAGGTCAAGTACTATTAACTAGTACAACTTTGTCACTTCATCCTTTTCATCAGCCAAGTTGGATGTGATGCCATTGTCAATCCCATGATGATGACAATACACTAGCCCACACTACACCACAAGCCAAAAAAGTGTCTATATGTGACTGAACCAGCATCACATGCAAACAGGGATGTGCAAACTTCTGGAGCATGGAGTTAGGTCCATGTGCTACAAATATGGAGAGATCCACATGTCATTAAATCACTCTGGGGTCAGACAGAACCATAGAAGAAAGCTATTCAGCTCATCATGGCTGTGCTGGCTCCATGAAACAGCTATTCACCTGCCCTCTCCAGGATCCCTTTTAACGTATCTCTTCCTTCTATAAAATTCCTTTCTAGAAGCTATTATGGAGTCTGCTCACAGGATTGTTTCTGTTGGTGCTAAGTCCATGTCCTAAACTCTCTCCTTGTTCTCTGAAATTGTTTTTCCCCTATTAGTTGCACCTGGAGCTGGGCAAAAGTTGTTTTCTGATTGATGAGTAAAGGCTACACTCTCATTGGTTTCACTCCAACAGTTTTCCAGTCCTTCAAGCTCATTGGGTTGAAAATGTTACCTAAGCAAATAGCAAATAATGAGAGTTTTGGTTTATGGCAAATTGTGACCCAAATCTGAACACAAGCTATGTCTTGGACACATTCAAACTTTGCTACACGAATGTCATACCATGCAGTGTATTTAATTCACTTACAGTATTTATAAGGATGTCAAATATCATCATTCCATTTTTGAAGGAAACCCATGTAACTCATTTACCACGTGAGGCCCTTTGCTTGTCAAACAATAAACATTCAACACCTTCAGCTCTTACATCGCTGTCATCTTTACTATGGCTCTCCATTATACCATGGTGAATGCTCATGGCAACTGCACAATGCCATGCAGAGAAATTGTTTTATTGGTAAAATGAGCACTAAAAGGATTTCTGCTGATATTGACAAATCATCTGTGATGTAGTATCAAGGTTTATGATGTTATGAGAACTATTCAATATAATTGTCTTACGGACTATTGAGCATTTAATTACATATACAATATATGCATTCTCACCTCTGATATGAAGAACCTTCCCAAGGCAATATAAGGAAACCTATGTGACTGCCTTAATTCTCTTTCCACATAATTACAGAAAACCTTTAAAAATGTTGTACTTTGTGTTTTCAATGCTGTTGCTACAGTTGCTAATATTGCAATTGAGCATTTAGCTGAGTTATACTCACCTTTCACCTGACCCTGCTTTATAGATCACTTGTAATTGACATTCAATTTTTTTGACTGAGAAGAGGCTAGAGGGAGAGGAGAGAAATGTAGAGGGACAGGAAAGCGTGAGGCAAGTTTGGAGGAACAGACGGGACAGTAGAGGAGGGTGGAGGTAGAGAGGCAGAGGGCAGCCAATTAGATATTTTTGGAAGGCCAATTAAATACTTTTGAAGTGCTATCACTGTGATAATCTAAGAAACACAACAGTTAATTTGCACACAGCAAGCTCCCATGAAGAGCCATGTAATAATGACTAGACAACCTGAGTTTTTTTACTGATGTTTGCTGAGGGATAAATATTTGCCAGGTCATTTTGAAATTTGAATTTTGAAATCAATGTCAGCTGTGTGCTTAAACAATAACATGGCAGTTGCTTTTGTGCTCTTTTTCTGAAAAAAGTTGACAATTATTCCAATTACGATGGAATTTATACTGGAATTTCAGTATTATTTCAAAGCAATGCGAAGTGACTTCTTTCAAGAGGTTGCCTCTCACCACTCTCCAGTGGTTTTTCTCCAGTTTAAAATAGATTAAGCTAAGGAAAGGTAAGAGTTTTATTTTTTATTTAAATTACATAAATAATTTAACTTTTTTTACTGTATTTAACTTAAAGTAAGGATTTTTTTTATCATCTAGAGGCATGGTAGAGCTGCTCAGTCTCATGTTTTGTACCGCCTGCAACATGTGGGAAGTCTTAGACATTCTTTGCACACTGACCAACTAAGTATGCAGGAAGTACTACCAACTGCAGCTGCTTGAGCTCTGGGTTTCGGAGGTTGAGCGGCAGCTGGAGGCACTGAGGTGCATCCGCGAGGCTGAGAGTTTCGTGAATAGCACATTTTTAGACGTGGTCACCGCAGAGCTTACGAAAGCGCAGACAGAGAGGGAATGGGTGACCATCAGTCAGAAGAAAGGTGTCAGGCAGGTAGTCAGGAAATCCCCAGGGTGCATCTCGCTTGAGAACCATTTTTCTGTGTTAGAAAATGGTGAGAGTGACAGTTCCCCTGGGGAGTGCAGCCAAAACAGAGCCAAAAAGAGCACAACAGAACCAAACAGAGCAAAACATAGCCTAACAGAGCCAAACAAAGCAAAAAAGAGACAAACAGAGCCAAACAGAGCACAACAGAGCCAGACAGAGCACAACAGAGGCAAACAGAGCCAAACAGAGCAGAACATAGCCAAAGAGAGCAAAACAGGGCCAAACAGAGTCGAGTGGCTCAGCTGCACGGGCTGGGGGGGGAAGATGGGAAGAGCAATAGTAGGAGACTCGATAGTAAGGGGAACAGACAGACGTTTCTGTGGCCGTAGACATGACTCCGGGATGGTATGTTAACTCTCTGGTGCCAGGATCAAAAATATCACTGAATGGCTGCAGGGCATTCTAAAAGGAGAGGGCAAACAGACAGAGATCGTGGTACATATTGGTACCAACAACATAGGTAGCAAGAGGGATGAGGTCCTGCAAGCAGAATTGCAGAATTTAGGGGGCTAGGAAGCAGATTAAAAACAGGACCTCAAAGGTAATAATCTCTGGATTACTTCCGGTACCACGCACTAGTGAGTATGGAAATAGGAGGTTAGTCCAGATGAATGCATGGCTGGAGAGATGGTGCAGGAGGGAGGGCTTTAGATTTCTGGGACATTGGAACCGTTTCTGGGGGTGGAGGGACCTATACAAGGCGGATGGGTTGCACCAGAACTGGAATAGGACCAACATCCTTATGGGGAAGTTTGCTAGTGCTGTTGAGGAGGATTTAAACTAACTTGGCAGGGAGGTGGGATCCTGAGAGGAGGTTCAGCAGTGGGAGATGCACGACCAAAATCAGAAAGAGAGAGCAAATGAGTCTAGAAGGCATAGAAATTATAGGCCAGTTAAGGCACAAGTGAGTTTGGCAAGGTTGGATGGTATTTATTTTAATGCAAGGAGTCTGAAGAACAAGGTAGATGAGTTGAGGGCACAAATTAACACATGGAAGTATGATGTCATTGCTGTCACAGAGACATGGTTGAGAGAGGGGCAGGATTGGCAGTATTCCAGGGTATAGGATCTTCAGGTGAGACAGGGAAGGAGGTAAAAGCGGAGTGGGTATCGCAATATTGATCAAGCAATCAATTACAGCAGTAAGGAGGGATGACATCTGAGAAGGCTCCTCAAATGAAGCCATATGGGTAGAACTTAAAAACTAAAAAGGAGCACTCACATTGCTGGGAGTGTACTATAGGCCCCCAAACAGTCAGAGAGAAATAGAAGAACAAAAATGTAGGCAAATTTCAAATAAGTGTAAAAATAATAGGGTAGTTATAATGGGGGATTTCAACTTCCCCAACATTAACTGGGTTAGTCATATTGTGATAGGTTTAGAGGGAGCGGAATTCTTAAAATGCATCCAGGAGAGATTTTTAAGCCAGTACGTAGAAAGTCCTACAAGAGAAGGGGTAGTCCCGGATTTAACATTAGGGAATGAAGCTGGGCAGAGGTTTCAGTGGAGGAACATTTTGCAGATAGTGATCATAACTCCGTTTGATTCAAGGCTGCTTTGGAAAAGGACAAGGATGGGCCAGAAATCAGAGTGCTAAATTGGGGGAAGGCTGATTTTAATAAGATCAGGTATGATTTGGTCAGAGTGGACTGGGAGCAGCTGCTTTTAAATAAATCTATGTTAGAGCAGTGGGATTCATTCGAGAAGGAAATAGGGAGAGTACAGGGCCAACATATTCTAGTAAAGATAAAGGGTGGGACCAACAAATCCAGAGAGCCCTGGATGTTGAGGAATATACAGGATTGGATTAAGAGAAAAAAGGAGGCTTATGACAAATACTGAGGGCTCAAAACAGCGGAAGCCCTAGAGATGTATAGAATGTGTAGGGGGAACTTCAAAAGGAAATCAGG
Organism: Carcharodon carcharias; assembly: GCF_017639515.1. Classification (NCBI taxonomy): domain Eukaryota; kingdom Metazoa; phylum Chordata; class Chondrichthyes; order Lamniformes; family Lamnidae; genus Carcharodon; species Carcharodon carcharias. The sequence continues at coordinate 115,769,931 of NC_054475.1, forward strand.
AGAGCAAAAAGGGGGCATGAAAAACATTGGCAGGTAAAATAAAGGAAAATCCAAAGTTATTTTACAAGTATATTAAGAGCAAGAGGATAACTAGAAAAAGATTAGGACTCATTAAGGATCACAGTGATAATTTGTGTGTGGAACGTTAGACGTAGGTAGGGTTCTAAGTGAATACTTTGTGTCGGTGTTCACAAGTGAGAGGGATGACATGGGTATAGAAATCAGGCAGAAGGACTGTGATATAATTAAAGAAATTAGCATGGAAAGGGAGAAGGTCCTAAGTGGTCTGGCAGGCTTAAAAGTAGATAAATCTCCAGGCCCGGATGAAATGTATCCCAGGCTGTTGAGTGAGGCAAGGGAGGAGATAGCAGGGGCACTGGCAATAATTTTCAATACTTCTCTGGCCACTGGAGAGATGCCAGAGGACTGGAAGGCAGCCAGTGTGGTACCGTTATTCAAGAAAGGAGGAAGGGATAAACCAGGGAAATACAGGCCTGTCAGTCTAGCCTCAGTGGTGGGGAAATTATTGGAAGCAATTCTGAGAGACAGAATTAATCTACACTTGGAGAGTCAGCATGGTTTTGTTACGGGGAGGTCATGTCTGGCCAATTTGATTGTGTTTTTCGATGAGGTGACCAGGTGTGTAGATGAGGTCAATGCATTTGACATAGTCAACGTGGACTTCAGCAAGGCTTTTCATAAGGTCCTGCATGGGAGAGTGATAACGAAGGTAAGAGCCCATGGGATCCAAGGCAATTTGGCAAATTGGATCCAGAATTGGCTGAGTGGCAGGAAGCAGTTGATGATGGTCGAGGGGTGTTTTTGTGACTGGACGCCTGTGTCCAGTGGGGTTCCACAGGGATCAGTGTTGGGTCCCTTGCTGTTTGTGATATATATAAACGATTTAGACTTGAATGTAGGAGGCTTGATCAGTAAGTTCGCGGATGGCATGAAAATTGGTGGGATGGTAAATAGTGAGGAGGATAGCCTTATGATTACAGGAGGATATAGACGGGCTGGTCAGGTGGGCTGATCAGTGGCAAATGGAATTTAATCTGGATAAGTGTGAGGTGATGCACTTGGGCAGGACAAACAAGGCACGGGAATACAAGATGAATGGTAGGACGCTGGGAAGTACCAAGGATCAAAGGGACCTTGGTGTGCATATCCACCGGTCCCTCAAGATAGCAGGACAGGTAGATAAGGTGGTTAAGAAGGCATTTGGGATACTTGTCTTTATTAGTCCAGGCATAGGATATAAGAGCAGGGAGGTTATGCTGGAACTGTATAAAACGCTGGTTAGGCCACAGCTAGAGTATTGCGTGCAGTTCTGCAATTTGCATTACAGGAAGGATGTGATTGCACTGGAAAGAGTGCAGAGGAGGTTTACCAGGATGTTGCCTGGGCTGGAGAGTTTTAGTTATGAGGAGAGATTGGATGGACTGGAGTTATTTTCCTTGGATCAGAGGAGATTGAGTGGGGACATGATTGAAGTGTGTAAAATTATGAGGGACATTGATAGGGTAGACAGGAAGGAATTTTTCCCCTTGGTGGAGGGATCAATAACCAGGGGGCATAGATTTAAGGTAAGGGGCAGGAGGTTTAGAGGGGATGTGAGGAAGAATTTTTTCATCCAGAGGGTGGTGGGAATCTGGAACTCACTGCCTGAAAGGGTGGTAGAGGCAGAAACCCTCATAACATTTCAGAAGTATTTGGATGTGCACTTGCGATGCCATGGCATACAAGGCTTTGGGCCTAGAGCTGGAAAATGGAATTAGGTTAGTTAGATAGTTGTTTGACTGGCACAGACTCGATGGGCCGAAGGGCCTTTTTCTGTGTTGTAGGCCTCTATGACTCTGAGTTTGCATTACTTCCATTGAATAGCCTGCCATTTTGTTGAATGGAAATTTCTAATGTGAGAATGAAGTGGGCATACTGGTTGCCACTCTCAGTTGTGCTGAGCTGGTACTGACAATGTGATCTGGAAATATAGTTGACATAAGTGAGCTGAAGATGGTAGGGCACTGGTTTACGTGTAGTGGATCCAGTTCATTTCTCATATCTCAGTGAGTTCTTTTAAAGAAGCACCCAATCCCTTTTCAACACGCAAGCAAACTAGTTTTTTAAATCAATAGGTAGATACAGTGTAAATTACCCGCTATCCCCTATCTGCTAGAATATCAGATCAATCACTCTGTCCTACTGTATTTATAAAATAACAATCATAACTATGATAGGCCTACCATTAGGGATAATAGCTGTGTCTGTCCAGATGTGAATTTACTAATCAGATGTGAATTTACAAAATAAAGAAACTATTGCCCTATTGATTGACACAGTTCATTGGCTGCTGGGTCCCATATCTGACAATGGGCAGATTTTTGCCCTTGGTGGGCAGTCTCGGTGGGGGCAATCAGGAAGCTGCTCGCAATTGGCACCGCACCACAATTTCATGCTGGTGGGCCAATTAAGGCACACCCAGCATGAAGCGCGAGCGGCAGTGCTCAGCGCTACCTGTGCGGGTGGGGGGAGGAGGGCGAGCGGGCATGGTGTGAACTTCACGCATGCATGCGAGTGAGCACTGCATAATCTCCCTGAGGCACAGAGTTGCATCAGGGAGATGAAGAGATATAAAAAAATAAAAATGTAATAAAACATGTCCCCTCATGTGATTCTGTCACATAAGCAGGGACATGTTATTAATTCAATTGTAAAACTTTTATTTTACTTTTATTTGCTTTTGTAAACCTCATCCCGCCCATTAGGTTGGACGGACAGCGAAAGCATGTAGCTTAATTGATTATTTAATTACCTTAACAGGCCTTTTAATTGCCGGCGGGCGTGGTGCCGACTCCAGTGTGCACCTGCCGATTGAACTGCCATGCAACTGCGCGTTGACGTCGGCACGTTCGGCCAACGTCAACGCACGTCATTTCACACTCGAGCAGGTCATGTGTGTGCCTGCCCATTGAGCGAAAACTTCTGCCCAATGTTACCTTATACCCACATAACAACAAGAAGCCCATTCACAAATTCTTAACCAAATCATCTGAACTTACCAATGTTGATCTAGCTAAAATGTCCTATACAACATGCCTGTTTGATTCTGCAGTCTAGTACTCCCAGCAGAGTGCTGCATTCATCATCAGCATGAAAGAAAGCACTTGCAGTTAATAGCACTTCTCATAAACTCAGGGTGTAACAAAGTGCTTTACAGTCAATGGTGGACCTCTGAAATGTAGTCACTGTTGTACTGTAATTTGCACCAAGAAGGGGTATAATAAACAGCAATGATATAAATGATCATCTGGTTTTTAGGTGTTGGCTGAAGGAGAAATGTTGACAAGGACACTCCCGTATCCTTCTTCAATTAGTGCCATGGGATTGTTTAACCCATGTGAGAGGGCAGCAGATTGAGATGGCTGACAGGGCAGCATGCTCTCGGAATTGCACTGATCCGGCCGAGATTATCTGCGCAAGTCTCTGGAGTAAGCTTGAGCCCATAACTTTTTGAGTCACAAGTAAGAGTGTTTGTACTGAAAAGTTGGAGTTCGGACTATATCACTGAAGCCCCAGTTCTCCAATCAATGCGTCTGATGAACATAGTGCCTCATAGGGAGTGTGGGAACATTCCTGTAATATCAAGCGGAAAAGGGGCAGTTCCCTTGATTCTGCCACAGATAGTATGTGATCTTCACTGCAACATGTCAGGCAGTGAGTCGTGAAATTGTCGTTTAATAAATTGTCACACAAGTAAAAATTGCATTGTTGGCTGACATCTGTAGTTGCTCATCATTCATAGTTTGCTGCTCAAAGAAGAACATAAATTGGGCCCATTCAGATCAAACTATCAGAATGCACATTCTTCATTTCCCCAAAGGTTTTAGTGGAGTCTGATTTATATAACCCTTAAGCGGTTTAATTTCACAATGATCACTTGTGAATGCTATGTTTACTTGTCATCAGTCAGTAAGTTTAGAAACCCTAAGATTGCACTTCTACTGTCGGAAAATATTGCACTGCATTTGACGAACACTGTTGCAATGTAGATCTCAAACACACTTTCCCAAACGCTCCGACAAAGCACCAGTGCAACATTGTAAGCCTTTGTAATTTCTCTCCTGGACCACTAGATGGATCCTCCTATGTCAGGGGGAAAAAAATTGACATTCCACTTTAGGGTCGAGGCAATAGTGCTTCCTTTAGTGCTTCCTTTCACCTAAATCACAGCACAACACTGGCTTTAGGCATTCAGGGGTCTTGAGGGGATTCTCTGACTATCTGGAATTTTAATGCTGACCTACCTACCTCAAAGAAGATTGCATACTAGGTACTACGCTGCATTTCAGTGCAAACATAAGTTTGCAAATCCTGGCACAGGCATAACACAGCAATAAATCTTTTACACCAATGAACTATAAAAGATCAATTAAGGCAATTATTGGGAGGGAAGACTTGCAGCCAATTAATTTTAGTCATGCTGCAAATTTCAAATTGTTACACAGCTCACTTTATTTGAGATATAAATCACATTCAGACCAGTACTAAATTTATACCAGCAGACTAAAAGAGCACGGATAGAAGAAAGTGAGCAAGGCAATGGCAACAACTGCAAAAGGGAAAACTTGCATTTATATAGCACCTTTCATAATCACCAGACATCTCAAAGTGATTTACACAGTCAATGAAGTACTTTTGAAGTGTAGTTACCATTGTAGTTTAGGAATCAAGGCAGCTAATCTGCACTCTGCAAACTACCACAAACAGCAATGTGATAAACGACCAGATAATCTATTTTTTGTGATGCTGATTACGAGATAAATATTGACCGGGACACATGGGATAATTCCCTTGGATGTCATTGTAATAGTACCGTGGGATCTCTAATGTCCTCCTGAGAAGGCAGACTGGGAACGACTCAGCTTAACATCTCATTTAAAAGTCAACACCTGACATGCAGCACTCTCTCAGTGTTGCACTGAAGTGTCAGTCTAGATTGTTGTGTTCAAGTCCTGAGCACGCAGCTTTCCAATTCAGAGATGAGAGTGCGACCAGCTGAAGCACAAATGACACCAGTCTGCAGCCATCATTTGTTTAGATGAGGATTAAGGTAAAGACCATACCGATGGAGAGGGTATTGGGCTCACATGACAAGTACAGATCTACTTCAGGAGGTCACCACTAAAAACAAATATGATTAGTTCATGGATGTCTATGTCACCAAGATATATTCTATCTGTTTAGTTACTTCTGCTGCTTGTCCAAGTCAAATGTCTCCCCAGCACCCCTCATATCCTAACCTTCTGTCTCAATCTCTCTAGTTTCTCCTGAAAGCGCTCCTCCCGCAGCATGGCCCCTCAAATACATTCTGAGCTGGGCTGATCTGTTTTCTCAATTAACTTCCAGTTAATCCTCTGACCACCAGACCTCTCTCCTTGCTAGCTGAAATATCAGTGGTTCTCTTTACAAGTAATACCCCGCTGTGTTTCAAAACTGCCATCATTTGCTGCCTGCTCAAAAAAAAACACATTTTCATCCCATCATCAACGTACCTTTCCTCTCCAATGTCCTTGATTGTGAAGATTACACAATATTCTTCCCACACCATTTTTCCATTGCTCCTCCCAGTGGGACCGCTCTTGTTTGATTCCACTCTTACCTCACTAATCATAGTAGAACATCTCCAAAAACTGCTCCGCTTACCACCTCCATATTCTGACCTCCGAGGTGCCCTAGGGATCCATGCGTAACCTCCTCTATGTGTACAATTACCAATTCTGCTTCTTCATTATTTTTTTCAATCCTTCCACAAGTCTGTGTTGTCAGACTATTTCTCCAGAATGCAGTCTTATATGAGCCCTGATTTCATCCATCTAAACATTGGGCAGACTAAAGCCATCGGGCAGAATTTTCCCAGAATTGCACTAAGTGTGGGCGGGTAAAATGGAGTGCTACCCGCCGATGAAAATGGTGCATTTTCACACCGCATTTTCCCGAGCATGCATCAGTATTTATGCATTCCCGGGGAAACATGCCATTTCCATGGCAGACAGGCTCTCATTTGCCCGTTTGCCATCTCCCTGCTATTGTATCATGCTGGCCGCCATCTTTAAAAGGCAGCCACCAGCAAAGCACTCATCACCACCAGCTCATCACCACTGTCTGGGAGTCATGGCCAGCAAAGGAAAAAAGGCTGCAGCCCCCCGCTTCAATGACTGGTCCCTCGAGCGACTGTTGGATGTTGGAGGCCCAACGGGATTTGCTCTACCCCTGCCCTGGCCATAGGATGGGTAGCAAAGTCACCAACCCGGCTTGGGAGGCGGTGGCAGCAGTGGTCAATGCCCTTCAGAAGAGGACAGCCACCCAGTTCCGCAAAAGGATGAATGACCTTCTCTGTTCCGCCAGGGTAAGTCACTCTTTTCATCACTCCCAACTCACACACTCAGACCCATCACACAGCCACAGGATCCTCACTCACTGCCAGTGCAAGGGACATCACCATTCACTCACTCACACACACCTTCATTACCCTCATCCTGTCCATGCAACCACTTACCACACACACAGGCTGGGCATACTTATCATCTGGCCTGGCAGGAGTCCTGATACACTCTCCCCATCTCTATCCATGCAGGACAAACTGGCTCACAACAGGAGGGAAAGGTCGCAGACAGGGGGAGGGATGCCGGAAATCGAAGTTCTGACAGAACTCGAAAACAGAGCCATCCAGCTCACTGGCGATGGCCGGGACTGGTCCAGTGACAATGGTGAGGTTGGCGCTGCTCTATCAAGTGAGGATCCAGCATTGCAATATCCATCAGACAACCATGCCATGAATGATGTGTCACAGGCCACTGCCATGTACTAATTTTCTCCCATTGCTTTTGCAGGCACATCTGCCAAACAGCTGACAGAGCCCATGACCCAGAGCCTCCAATCAAGCTCCGAAAAAACCTCTGAAGAGGAATCTGAAGGCACCCTCCCTGAATTCCCATCACAGCACTCGCCCACACCCCCCACCAGCGCAGAGACTCACATCTCAGTGGAACCTAGCTTTAAAGTAACCTCAGGATCACAATCTGGTGAGCGCATTGCACTTTCTGATCCACAGCAGGGACTTCCTAGGTACCCAGCACTCGGAGGATTGCTGGAGGCCAGAACATTGCTGAGTCTGAGTCAGATAACGAGCCAGCATTGCAACGCAACAAGGTCAACACTGGAAGGATGGCGGCCGCCATGGAGACCTTGGTTCAGGACATCAGTGTTGCACTGCTGCACGGGCTTAACTCCATCACTGATGCCATAGTTGGCCTCCAACAGTGTGTACGCGAGACGGGTACTAGGCAGCTCAATCTCACTCCAGCTACCCCTTCTGTTCATGGAGTCAGCCAGGGCCCCTCAGGCACCCATAGGGAGATGGATCAGCAGGTGCACACACTGGGGCCATCCACCCAGGGGACTCTGGGAGTGACCAGCCCAATTGAATCCCTTCTTCCTGTGAACTCAGCAGATTCAGCTTCACAGGCCGAGGAGGGTGCCACTGCCACACTGCAGGAACCCGAAACCAGTCCAGGGCCCTCCAAGTCTCAGTTCTCCAGAGGACGCCTGCCAATGTCATCACAGACAGGGCGTTGCAGTCAGCAGGCTGCCTCCACCTCTGTTGTATATATCCGGGAAGAGTTAGGAAAGTTAGATAAAAGTAGATGCACAGCCTGGTCACAGGCATTGATCACTTGAACATACTGTTCACTATTCTCATTCAACTCATAAGAATGTCACCCTGCCTGTGGCTCCTTGTTCTGATGAGCAGTGTTCTTGTCACTCAGATGTGAAACCTTTCTGCACAAGATAAAAGGCAGGTGTCTCAGGCTAGGGCCTCTTCTCTGTGCTCTGTGCAGCCTTCAGACCACAGTGATAGTCCAACCTCACACTCCTTGGAAACATTACTGATGCCTGCACCTTGGCGGTCATTGCTGCCAGAATGTAGAGGGCAGGCGCCACAGAGTTCTTTCATTCTCTCTGTGTGCTCTCAGCACCTTTAAGGTGGGGCTGACCCCCATCACACCAGCATCTGCGACCAGTGATGCTAAGCACTGAAGGGTTGAAGTGCTGAAGGCAGACACAGCATCAGATGAGTCTAAAGTTTCATGGCTCCGCCTCAGAGGTGGCCCTGATCATGGAGCGCAAGCAAGCTGCCCTTGGTCAGACAGGAGTCAGACGTTTTCAAAGACTATGTGAAGGTCAATGGAGTGTTCTTGCTGCATGTTGTCGTCATCCTCTGCGATGAAGCAACTATTAGGGCCTCCCCTGCATCTCTGTGACAGGAGCATTCTCACAGAGGGTACTGGCACTGCCATAAGCCAAACTGGAGCCAAACATTCACAACTGCGATATGAGGATCTACAGGGAAACCTCACTGCATGTCATCAACATCCTCCACAAATCTAGCAGCTATGAGGGCCTCCCGAGGGCGCCTGCCTCATCCAGCCAGTGTGAGAGCCTCATCTCCATTGCCGTCACTGCTGAGAACTCTGTCACCCTCATCGGAGGAGACATGCAGCTCCTCCATCTCCTCCTCAGCCAGCTCCTCACCCTGCTGCAGTGCTAGGTTGTAAAGGGCACAGCAGATGACAATGATGCGTGACACCTTTTGCGGACTGTATTGCAGCGCCCCACCAGACTGGTCCAGGGACTGGATCTTCAGCATCCCGATGGTCTGCTCCACCAAGTTGTAAGCTACTGTATGAGCCTCATTGTATCATTGCTCTGCTGCAGTCTGAGGCTGCTGCATGGGTGCCATCAGCCACAGCCTCTGAGGGTAGCCCTTGTTCCCAAACAGCCAATCCTGCAGCCTCTGTGCACCATGGAAGACTGCAGGGATCTGTGAATGACTCAGGATGTAGGCATCGTGCACACTCCCTGGAAACCGTGCATATACCTGCAGGATGCATTTCTGGTGGTCACACACCAGCTGCACGTTCAGTGAGTGGAAGCTCTTGCAGTTGATGAAGACCACCGAGTGTAGCGATGGAGACCTGAGCACCATATGAGTGCAGTCAATCGCACCCTGCACCTGTGGGAATCCTGAGATCAGGGTGAATCCAATGGCCCTTGCATCTTGGCTTTCCTGGTCCCCGGAGAAATGCACAAAGTTGTGTGCCATGGAGAAGATGACATCCGTGACCTGTGGGTGTTGGATAGTGAAATCGCAAAGAGGTCACCTGTGGAGCCCTGAAAGGAGCCACTGGCATAGAAATTGAGCGTTGTGGTTACTTTCACAGCCACGGGCAATGGATGATCTCCATGTCCCCTTGGCGCCAAGTCCTGGAGTAAGTGGCAGGTGTGAGCCACCAGGTCCCTAGACATGCACAGTTGCCAGCAGCACTGGTTCTTAGTCATCTGCAGGAATGGCAGGCAGTGTCTGTAGACCCAGGGGCGTTGCTAGGCGCTGACCTGTCACTCCTGGGCAGTGTGTGTGGGAGCCCCTGCTGCCCCTTCTTCATGAGATTGCTGCTCCTGCCTTTGCACAGCCAGGTGCCTCAGTCGCTCTCTTCTCTGTCTTCTACAGTCTCTGTAGGCCATCAGGCATACAGCTAGGTCACCAGGATCCATGATCCTGACATGGTCCTCCTGCAGCATGAAAGAGAGAGAGACGTGGTTAACATGGCTGTACTTAGCACCTTTCCTGGCCCTGTGTGACCGTCCCTTAATGCTTTCCGGAGAGTGCTGGTCACCCCTCGGATGGCCAGAGATGAGTGCACTGCATGACTGCCCTGTCAACCTGTGACATGGGGGACACTGGTCCAAACTGGGATGCTGAGATTGCAAGGGGCTGTGAGCGCCTCCAGCAGTGACTGCTACATGGCCAGCGTTGGTAAGGAGATTGTACACTGTGTGCAGTTCAACTGCTCCACGGTTCAATAAAGTGGCGGTGGACTCTAAGTCTGTGTTGGAGGGGTAGTTGGAGGGTGGGGGGCATGGGGCAGGATGGGGCGTAAGGTATGGAGGCTTGATAGTCCTCTGGTGCCTCTGTGTTGCTTGCATAGGCAGGCAGTCTAGGGGCCTGACCCCAATCATATCCTTGTGGCTGTGCCTGATTTGTCTCAGTTGCAGAGGCATGGTCAGTTTATACAGGTGTCCCTAATGCATGGACATTTCCCTCGCTTACCCTGCCCCCCACCTCAATTGTCTGTGTGAGGAATGCAGCGCCAGGGCAGCAACTGAATCGAATCCCCCCCACCTCAGCAATTGCCTCCGAGGCTGGCCAGTGCCTGCCCCGACACCAACCCTCCCCCTCCTCAGCAGTCGCCCCCAGGACTAGGTATAAGTTGCCTCTGCCCCTTAGCGCCCCTGAGGCCTGTAAACAATGGGCAAGCTGTGGAGAATGCTGCTGCTCACTCACCTCAGTTCCTCCAAAGTGAAGGCTGCCAAGTGCATGTTGCCTGTGTGCTGCTGTGACGATACAATGGGTTCCAAGAGCCAGGCGGGATGGCCTTTTAATTATATACTAATATATTACAATTAGCTCCCCGTTGACCGATGGGAAATGCAGCCCACCGCTGGTTGGCTGAGCGGACGATCACGACCTGCCTTCATGCCGTGGTGAAGCAGGTCATGCCTTATTTTCCGCACACGCCACCTATCACGCCTGCTGCCAGTGGGCTCGGAAAATTCCACCCATTGTCTTTGGTTCTCGGCCCACATTCTGCACCCTCACCACCAACTTCATGTAACATGACACTGTCACAGGCTGATGAACCAACCTCAGCCTCTGTCTGAATCCAACCAAGTGTCCAAACTCACACTCTCTCCATCACAAAGGCAACATCCACATCTGTAACACTGTATGCTTCCACCCCTACCTGTGATGTGGAAACCTTCATTATTGCCTTTTTTACCTCCAGGCTCAATTTCTCAATTCTCTCCTGACTGGCCTCCCATGTTCCACTCTCTGTACACTTCACCAACACACCCAAAAATCTGCTGCCCCATGCCAAATCATGTCCTGCCTGTCTGTCACACGTATCCTCCATGACCTCTTTTGGGTCTTCATTGAATATTCTCTTCGATGCTGTAGTGTCAGTCACTCCTGCAAGTCGTCAGAGCATCTTAAATTCAGAAGTCTACCTGTAGTACACAAAATACAACCTGATGATAACGTCACCATGGGCATACCCTTTACGATCTGAACTGATATTGTGTTTTTCACACATGCTGTTACATATGTTTTTCCAAACTTTCTGAAGGTGAACTGAAACACAAATCTAGGTACAAATTATGCTATTTTATTTTATAGGTAGCCAGTGAACCTATAGAGTAGAAGGTATAACCATGTATAGAACCATCCTTAACAACAGGAAAATATGAAATTAATAAATATAAAAGCTAAGTGAATTAACATTTAATATATGCATGGTGAACGTGATCTCCGAGACTGGCTTTGATCACCTGAAAGGGATCCGAGAAGATTTTATTTTTCTCTTATTTGCTCTGGTGTTTTTCTTTTGTCACTCACATAAGATTACCTGATTGTTGGGTTAGGAAGTGTTTGGTCACGAATCTCTAGGCATCAATGCTGTGTATAGAGCAGGCTAGATGGACCAAGCTGGTCTTTTCCTGTCCATCATGTTCTTGTCAGTGGATGTGTTTAATGGCTATTGGTCAGCCATCTGGTCCTGGTTCTGGGCTTGAGACAAGCAAGTCGCTCCTCACTAAACCAGGTTCTCCTCTTCAGGCCTGGCTGGCTAACTGACTGTCCATGTGCCCCTTTGTTCTTCTTTGCCAGTGAGAGGGTAGTTCCTCTGACTTCTTCTCCCAGTGGTAATTTATAAGTTGGCTTCTAAATATAACTGTCTACATCTTCTCCCTCCTTGGGGGAGGTGGAGTGGGTGCGGGGGCGATGGTGGCAGAATGGTTGGACCGAGTTAGAGAAAATACCTGCTATTCTCAGAATGAATAGAGGCTGATCTGGTGTGATAAACATGGAATAAGGCAATTGGACGTTACTGTCTCAGACTGAAGTGACAGGAAGCCACAGCATTCCACAAACTAGCTCATGTGACGAAATACTCTTCACTTGCCTGGATGAGTGCAGCTCCAAGAAGCTCGACACCATCCAGGACAAAGCAGTCCACTTGACTGGCACCCTATCCCCAAACATTCACTTCCTCCACCACAGAAGCAGCAGCGTGCACTGCAGGAACTCACCAAGGCTCCTTACACAGCACCTTCCAAACCCACGACCACTACCATCTAGAAGGACAAGGGCAGCAGATAGATGAGAACACCACCACCTGCAAGTTCCCCTCCAAGACACTTACCATCCTGACTTGGAAAGTTCCTTCACTGTCGCTGGGTCAAAATCCTGGAACTCCCTCCCTAACAGCACTGTGGGTGTACCTACATCACATGAACTGCAGCGATTCAAAAAGGCAGCTCACCACCACCTTCTCAAGGCAATTAGGGATGGGCAATAAATGCTGGCCTAACCAGTGATGCCCACATATTGTGAATGAATAAAAAATGTGTAGAAATAAATCTCTGACCATCCTCCTCACTGTTAACTACATTTCTGACTTTTGTGGAATTTGCAATTGAAATTATGTCCTGCACACTCAAGTCCACATCATTAATATACATCAAAAAGGGCAGTGGTCCCAATACTGACCTCTGGAATGCATGACTGCCACTTCCCTCCAATCTGAAAAACAACCATTCTTCACTACTCTCTGCTTCTGTCCCTTAGCAAAATTTGTATCCAGGCAGCCAGTCCCTCTTTAAACCCATGATTTTATTTTCACTAACAGCCCATTATGTGGTAATTTAGATGCATGGATGAAGGTTTCAGCAGAAGTTTGAAGTTAGGCTAAGAGGTGGAATTTGTTGCAGAGGTGGAAGCTGGTGGTCTTCTCAGTGGAGAGATAATGTGGTCAGAAGCTTGGCTCTGGTAGTACAGGATACTGAGGTTAGAAAGAACTTGACAGAGAGAAGGGAGGAGAATGGAATCAATGATAAGAGTATGGATTTTGCAGTGGAAGACAAAGGCTTTGGTTCTCATTGTTATGCTGGAGGAAATTATGGTTCACCCAAGACTGGGTATCAGGTAAAGAGTCTGACAGCACAGAGCCACTGGAGAGCTGGGAGTACTTGTGAAGAAGTAGGGCTGGTCAGTAATGTGGATGCTGAAGCTCACCCAATGTTTGTGAATAGCAAGAGGCAGTATGTAGAAAAGAGAAGGCCACAGTTGGATCCTTGGGGAACTTTGGAGGTGATGGTGTGGTGTGGGGAGAGTATCTATTGATAGAGATGCTCTGGATTAGATAAGTAAAATGGAACCAAACAACGGCAGTCTCAGAGAACTGGACAATGGAGGATAGAGAATGGGAAGGGGTCATATAATCAACTGTGAATGCGGCTGCAGAAAGCTCAAGGAACACGTTGGCAAATAATGTATTATAGTTGAAAGTCATTTAGATATTGTTTAGGGTCATTTCAGGATTCGGTACATAGTGGTCTCAGGTGCTAACAGTGCAAATCAGCATTTGAGCTGAACCTGCAATGGAATGTGGAGGGGGAGTATGGAATGAAGCCCAGAGTCCACAAACTGCAAAGGTTATGGAGCCAATGTAGGTGAAAGGCAAATCCAAGGAATCAGGCTCAAGGAAGAGTGGGGAGATGCTTTGAAAGTCGAAAGCAGGAACCCAATGATCATTCCCTCCTAGGTTTACAAAGGTGGTGGAAAGTATCTGAAGGCTAGATGGGGCAAAGCATAGTCTGTGGCTACGGGAAGCAAGCACACGGCAGTAGAAGACAGATCATTCTGCAACAGGAGAGCAGCATCCAGAGAAGTCAATAGGAGTGGATCAGAGCCAACCGACTCTGTTTCTTTACTTAGCAACTGGAGGAAATCTCCTCCTGATTGCTTTCATCTCACTGCTGAACTTCTCCCAGATCACCTGCCATGCTCCTGCATTTGTTGAGAATGCATTCAACTGTTGTACAATCCAAATTCCAGTCTATCCTTTGGTGCACAGGTTCAGAGTCAGTTCCAAAAATTGCTCCCCTTCAGTCCTTGGCCTAAATCACAGTGAGGGACACCCCCTGTTCAGTGAACCAAACTTTTCTGCTTTTCCGAGGCATAGTGAATTATTTTTTGATCAGCACTGTCAGTGTAATTCCTGACCAGTCAATTATAGGATCAAGTGCTCATATGTTGCTTATTTTGGTGCTTAGCTATGATTACTGCGGCTTTGTGCAAATTGGGTCTCAACTATGTGGCATCAATAAATTAAGCTCTGTGGACTGCAATTTGCAATGTTCCCAGTTTATTCAACATGCCTTTACATTCCCAGCTTGCCCACCCAGCTGTTACAGGATGCGTGTAATTGGGCAGCAGTGGGTTAACAGGAAATTCTGGGTGAGGGGATAAACTAGAGGCATTTTAAAATTACAATAGAAAGATTCCAACATTTTCTCAATTACTAAATTCAAAATGAGCTCTGACGTTGCAGTAAACAAAAAAGATGATTGTCAGTTTCAATTGCTTTGTTATTGTTTCTAGTTCACTGTCAAATCCACCCACTCCTTTTCAAATATAACTTGGAATGTTAGATTTTATTTGACAAAATATTAATTAATATATTTCGCACTCAGTTCATCTGTAAAGCAGTGCTGAGCTTGGTAGTAGTGATGCATCCTGCTGTGTACCCCATCCTATCACAACATGATACAGACCGGCTTTGATGCATGCCATGGGCTTTCACTTTTATTCTACCTTCAAATTGTGAGAATCGTTTTTATAATGTATATCACAACACATTTACACCAATAACAGTATTAAAAAGGCATGCCTTCTTTTATTTTGACATCCTGTCACTTTGTGTCACCAGATTTTGTGATGTGTGACATTCAGAAAGGTCATGCTGCTCGTTACAATTGTCTGCATACTTGTGAGAAAATTGGCAGACCTGTAAGATCCCTGTCTGTCCCGTCCCCTCATTACTTGCATATTGTTTCTTAGTGAACACGTAATTTAGGAACATTAGCACAGATTCCACTAAATGGAGCCACCCTGTCAGACACAGCCTAACTGCAAAACTGCAGTTTAATAAGGTTATAAAAAAGAGCAGCTCCCCAATCGAGAGAGCAGCATACTAGACAAAAACAAATACCTAAACCTGCTTGCCAAATGAGGAGGGAAAACAACTATATCCTTAGAAGCTCTTCTCCCTTTGTATAAATTTTCTTTCAAAATAATTAAATAAAATGTCTCCTGCTGGCTTCATTGACTTAGATTCTCTTTCTTAATCTAGTGTTTGAAAATGAGCTCACATTGGTGCTTTTCAATGCTGCTGCTCTGGGCTGCATATGGCTTTTCCAGCATCTGCACGGCAACAGATAACAGCTTGAGCACAAACTGCACTTAAAAAAAATGAAGCTGGAAATTGACACAAGTTTGATTGAATATTGTAAATTATATATGCCTTCCCAAAAAACATGCAAGGTTGTTTTAACCCTTAGAGAATCAACCCAACCGCAGCTTCTTAAAGTTACATTGCGCTCGTCGTACCGAGGATAAAGCCAGTTTAAATTACAAAAGGATGAGTAATGCATGTGACTTCAAGAGAGGACAGGGTAAAAATTCTCGTCATCATCACCATTAATCTATTTTTGTGAATTAAACCATACTTCTGTGTGCTGGCATATTTGGGAATAAAATGAGACTCAAAATGTTGAGGTAAAAAAGCTCCACCAAACCCATCAAATGTTGAGATCCTAGAAAGATAGTTGCATTGTATTGCATTTTGAAGTTGGAATTAAGTTGTGATTGTGCACACAAATCTTCACAGTCTGCCCACAATGGGTCGTCAATTGTACAAGAATTCACGATTCCAATGTCACTTCACATATATTGCTGAGTGATTGCTACAAATATGGCTGAGTGGTTCAACCTCCACAATTGACAGCCAATATCACAGTTAGTGGAAGCAGAGAAACAGGAAATGTCTCCACTTTAAACCAAACTTTGCCTGAACTCAATTTTAAAATTCACAACAACTTGGAATACTGTAATGTTCTTTTTCTCTCCAAGAGTCCCATTATTTTTGAGTTTATTGTTTGCTTCACAATTGAAATTATGCAAAATTTTTCCTTCTTTCATTGCTGATGTCAAACAGGTACAGCATAGGCTAAATTTCTCCATTTGGTATTGCTTTATTTGAATGTCAAAGCACAGAACCACAATCTATCCCGCACAGATCGACAACAAAAAAATTAACACTTTTCAGTATCTGTCAGGCTGCGGAAAGAGAAGACGAAAGTAACATTACCTGATATTGACTCCCTCCATGCTCTGTAGTTATGTTTATTTAGAATTGAGCAGCCAACTTTGCCCCTTATATTGCAAAACACAGTTTGAGAAATATTTTGTTATATTGTTTCTGCCACAAGTGAAAAAAAATCTTTTTATTGTAGAACAAAAATATTGAGGTTAAAAGGGTAGTTTCTGAATGCAGCCAAATAGCACTAAATCTGATTGCAACATCAACAGGTCTATTATATAGGTCTCGTATCATTAACTATTATCTGATGACCCTTGATAAGTTGTTGATCTACCAATAAGTTCAGCAACTTATTCAGGGCAGTTGGTAGGTCACACTATTCAAGAACTCCAGCAGCTACTACAGTCAGAGCTGGACATTAAGGTCACCAATATTAGCAGGTGAACAGAAGACGCACTTTCATTACAACTATATTCCTTCACCTATTTTGGAAGGACTAAGTCATTTATTTTTAACAGCTCCAAAAATGTCAGCGGAATGTGAAAAGCATTCCACTGGTAATATCATTAACAGCAATCTCTAGCCTTTCACATTTCCTCGACTTGTGCAAGAATACTAGGAAACATTAAATCACAGGGCTGTTAAGCCATGGATCCATTTGCCAGTTTGAATAATCACTAAGGTTCCACAGCATTATTCAAACGAGAAGCAGGCAGTGTTTTCTGTCACCAACATTCCTCCTGAAGCACTGCCAAAAATAAATTCACATAGTGATTGCTCACTCATCTGGATACCGTTTGTGGGATCTTGCCATGTTCAAAACTAGTGGTTTTTGTTTGTATATCTAAAGTAACTGCTTCAAATCAATTCAATGTGAACTCCCTTTGAGACTCTTCTGATAGACAGGATTGGGAGTGTTTAAATGCAAAATTATCTTTCATTATAACTATTTAATAGATTGGACAGGTCCAGGCCTCTTGATCCTTTAACGACTTTATCAACAGGGTTGGTTCCTGCATCTTTTCACACAAATACGGAACGAGGATGGTAAAACAGTCCCATTGCAGTATTGTTCGAACCGCTATTCATGACACACCTATGCCCAAATGAACTGTCCTTTCACATTAAGGCAAGTTGAGTTAATTTAAATATCATTGCTTTATTCCAGTATATGTCAAGCTTTTATAATGATATAAAGGCACCAATCACTCATAAGGGATTGTGTAAACACATGTGGGCTCATTTATTTAAACTGGGGATTTGAGGAAATTTATACATGGATTGAAAGCTTGAAGACATCAGCAGCAGAGTTGTGTGTGCCATGGATTCTGGTCACAGTCTGAAGTGTAACTGACACTTGATCACATGACACACTTCCCTGCCAATGATGGCATGCTGTTATCCTTTAAAGGCATATTACAACATCCCCCTTTCTTTTTAAAGGTACTTTTCCCCCTTCTAAAGAAATATAACTATTTACAATACGTGTTGGTGTTTAGTTACCATGACATAAGTGTATAGGATTGGTGAATCTATGATTCACTAAAGTATAAGGTAATCTGCCCAGATCTTATAATGGTAACCTTGCCTGCAGGTTTCTTTAATTGCTCACAGTGATCTGTGGGGTACTCAAGTCTTGGATGTTGTTCCTAGTTGCAGTTGGGTTCTCGGGCAGAATTTAGCCATTGGCTGGAGTGCGGGCTCCACCAGCTCGGCGGTGGGTGGGCAGCCGAACCCTGCCGCTGAAATGGGGCCCACCGCCATTTTAAGTGGGCGGGCCAAGTAAGGCCCACCCAGCGGTCTGCCCGAAGGGAAGTGTTATGCGCTTCCTGTTCCTGGGGGTGGGGGAGGAGGGAATCCCCAGCTGTCAAAGTGCACTCTTGCACACATGCGCAATAAAGAGCATACTGCTCCCTGAGGCAAAGTCCTGTCTCAGGGAGTGTAGTGAAAGGTAAGTAAAGTCAAAAAATAGAGACATTTTAAAATTATTAACATGTCCCCCTCATGTGACAATGTGGATGGAGTTTCATTAATAATCTACAGGCCTATGGGGCTCCTGGCCTGCACGCCAGCATTAAGGTTGGCCGGGCAGGGCATTTAACTATCTTAACGAGCCTGTCAATGGCCTTAATTGGCCATTGACAGGTCGGCCGGTGGACAGCTGATTTCACTGTCCACCCGCCTTCCTTAAGATTTAAATGGCCCAAGATGACGTCGGGGATTCCTCCTGATGTCATCCCGCGTCATTTTCCCCTCGGCGAGTGGGCCCCGCCCCCAAATCGCCAAGGGGAAAATCCTGGCCCTTGTCCTCAATGCAATAGGACTGTAATATCAGTTCAGGAGCTACAATGGATCTGAATTGTGCTTGGTTACGTCTCATCCTTGCACCTCTGTGTGTTATGACCTCATAGGACCTTAGTTCCAAACAAACCCTTGTCACCTCAGCTGGAAGCCATGTACCTTCTGTGGGATCCTGGATGCGAACTTGTCCCAACTGTAAACTTGGCAATTCTGCACCTGCGTTTTTATGTGCACGTTGGTCACCTTCTCTTGCAGTTTTCAGAGTTGCTAGCTAGTTTCTGAGAGAGTAGAATGGGGAAGAGTAGGTAAATTTGTACAATCATGAACTCAGCTAGTGATACAATAGTTGAACTTTTAAAGGTGTCGCTTTCAGATATAACATTGCAATTTGTAGATCTTGCTTGGCTTGAAAATGAGTGATTTCACCATGCGAATCATTCGTTCAGCTAGGCCGTTAGATTTAGCGTAATGAGGAGAAGAGGTAGTGTGATCGATATTCCACTTCTCACACATATCCTAAAATGGCTTACCAATAAATTCCAGACTGTTATCTATAGTAATCTCTCTAGGCACACCAAATAAACTGACAATAGCACACAGAGTGTGTGCAATAGTTGTGCTTGATGTATTGCGCAATTGTAAAAAGATGGGGTTCTTAGTAGTCGACAATGACGCTGAAGTCAGTGCCATGGGCATGAAAGAGTTTGGATTCAATTTTGGATCAAGGATGGGTAGGAACTTCATGTGGAATCAATGATTCTTTGTACTGACTTGACATGTGCTTTTGACATGCCTCGCACTTCTTGATAATGACTTCAATGTCATTGTTCATACCCAGCCAATAGACTATCCCTCTTGTGATTCTTCTCATCTGATCTACGTCCATGTGTAAATGATGAAGTTGTTGAAGAATATCAAGACGCAAAGATTCCGGTATCATGACCTGTCTGCCTTTAAAAATTACTCTCTTGGAGATGCCTAGCTCACCTCGGTAAGGCCAAAATTATCTCACATGTTCATGGACATGCTGGATTGAATCAGACCATCCTTCGATGATGGTTTTCCACAGCTTCAGTAATATAGAATCTTAGGCCATTTCTTCTTGTAGCTGCAGATATTTGTTTTGCACAAAATGTACCAGGTCAACTGAGGGACATGCATTCTCCTGCAAGCTCAACATTGCAGCTACCTTGAAACTGCCAATTTTCTCGAAATATTCTGGATATTTTGATGTTAACCTGTGAAATGAAGTGGCTGGAGTAGTTTCTGAGCTTTATTTGCTGTGTAATGTCTGACTGATTCCATGGATTGCGACTAGAGCATGGTCACAGCATGCTGGTAGATCTATTATTGCTGGGCCTTTAGTCTCCACAATGTAGAACATCTGTGACACCAGCTGGATTGATTGTGCTTGCACTCCAGATCTATGGATCCTGCACATGGAATGAGCGAACTGTGGTATGCTGAAAGTTTCACAGTAGTAGATTTTGCCATGGCCTTCCATGTCTGTGGATACATGTCTTTTAGCATTCGCAGTGGTAGTATGTTAGCACTTGCCCCTGTGTCAATCTTGGCAAATAGTGAGCATTTACCAACTTTCTTAGGGCAGATAAGTGGGATTAAGGCAAACACCTAAGAGAGTTTGACAGCATCTATGTTTTTCATGATATTGATGGTGTGAAACGTGTTCACTGTTCTTTGTCTCGTCATGCACATCACTGTCATTTTCTGCTTTGTCAGTCACCTCATGTATATGTTTTGACAGGGTACCGGATGGTCAGTCTTACTGCTTGAAGATATCCGTTGTGTTTGGTCTGTTTGGATCAGTGCATGGCTCTTTGTAGCTTCATCGGCCTTTGCTCCAGTACATTGCTGCTGCCAATGGCTCATTCTGCCACATGCCTTGCAGAATTGCTGGGAAACTGGGTATTTCCTTGGTGCAAGCAGAAGGTCACGCCTTCCATATGACGTGCTAGGTTTGGGTGTGCTAGTTAAGTATATCAACAATCGTGGCTGTGCTTAGGGCCTGTAAGCTTTGTTGACCTGCGAGGGTCACTTTGTACTTATATCCATCCTTGAGCATTTCTTCAACGCTATACGTTTTGGGCTTGTCCAGCAGATCTCGCTGGAACGCTTCTGTGGGAGTGGATGCAGTCACCAATTCCACAATTCTGTCTGCTAGCTTTGTGTCTGAAAAATCACAATACTTTCCTTGCATCTGCTGATGATGTGGTCTATGGATTCTGTCAGCTGTTGTTGAAATGACATGAACTCTAGTCAATGAATCTGCAAGTTTAACCTGATTCTGAACCAGTCTGTATCTTTTGGGGATCGTTTAGCTCTTCTGCTGTTAATCTTGACATGTTCACCCTGTGTAGACCTTCATTTCCAATTGCTGGGCAAATTTTTATGGCTTGCTTGTCTGGTTCCGACACACCTGAATCAGGAAATCATTGCTCTGTACGCTGTTTAAAAATTTTGGATTCTGATAGTAGGTCAGCTGCCTCCCAATTCAAACTGGGATATCTTGTAGACATTTTGACAATATCCCTTTGACCATCCTCCTTTGTTTTATTCAGTTTATTGTTATAATCGCAACCTTCTTTGGCCTGATTTTAATGATTGCCTTGTTTGTTTTTTTTACTCTCCCTCACATGCTATCGACCCGGCCCATGGCCTGGTCACTTGTCTTTCCTGGCTGAGCTAACCGGGTGCTGGTCTTCTTGACGCACTGCCCCACTCACAGAATGTTGGCTATATGCTACAATCTCACCACAAGGAATCCATCTGTTTACCAGCTCTTTATTTGAGCAATATCCTGGCCTGCATCTTCAAAGTTTTTCTGTGCAGCCAACACACTATGATTTCAACACTCTTTGACTCCGCAAACTCATTATGGTTTGATAAAAACATTGATGGTTGTCTCATGCCATGCATGATCTAAGGCTGTTCACCATATAATACCTGTACTTAATCTTGTTGCCATGCTGCTTGACCACCGCTGAACACCATGACGTGTTTTTATAATGATATAAAGGCACCAATCACTCATAAGGGATTGTGTAAATACGTGGGATCACTTATTTAAACTAGGCACATGATAACATATATACATGAATAGAAAGCTTGAAAACATCAGCAGCAGACTACATGTGCCATGTACTCTGCACATAGGCCAAAGTGAAACTGGGACTGGATTACACGACACATTCCCTTCTAGTGATGGCATACTGCTATCCCTTACAGGAATATTATAACAGTATATAGGAACATAGGAATAGGAGTAGACTATTCAGCCCTCGAGCCTATTCTGCCATTCAATAAATCATGGATAATCTCTATTTTAACTCCATTGACCCATCTTGGTTTCATGCATCTTGTCGATCTTGCCTAACAAAAATCTATCAATCTCTGTTTTGAAATTTTCAATTGACCTTGGCTTGCCTGTTTTCTAGGGGGGAGAACACCATATTTCCAAGAAGAGTTCCTGATTTTACCACTAGTTCTAATTTTATGGTAATGTCCCCTTAATCTGGACTCCCCCACCAGAGGAAATCATTTCTATCTACCCTCTCGAATTTTTAAAATCATTTTAAACACTTCAGTTTTATAAGCCATTAATCTTCTATACTCAAAGGAATACAAGTCTTGCCTGTGCAACCTATTCTAATGACTTAACTCTTTTAGCCCCAGTATCATTCTGGTAAATCTGCATGGCAACCAATCCTATTGGGCATGATACACCTCCTGGGCCAGCAGATCAAGAGGCAGCAGCAAGTGAAGGGTTGTTGGCTGCCCCCTTCCTACAATATCATTTTTCATCTCAAATCCATTTGGGGATGTCAAATCACTTTCACTAATTGGCTACCAGTGGTCAAAAATGGTGCTTGGCCTTTATACAACCAGGAAAACAATTTAAATTTTACCATTGTCCATTTTACATCCATTGTGAACAGACAGAGCTTTTGCAGTGCTGTTCAGAAGCTCCAGCTGCATTATGGTAATGACTGCTAATTTAAATAGAGCTCATAGCTTAATGAGCCTTGCGCACATTCAGCATGAAGGCTCCTAGTGTTAAGTATTTTATGCCTGCAATTGGAGAGAATTGAGTATGTGGGCATAAGCCCGCCTCAGGCCTCCATGGCCAATAATACGGAGCCCTCGTGCCAGGAGCACTGCAGCAATCGCATTAGTGGACCTAATGTTTAATAAAATGGTTCTCATCATAATGAAATGGTGCAAGTCACTTCTTCTCTGTAAATCATTTTATGAAGCTGGCTGATGGCCAGAGATCTGGGATACATGCTTTAAAGTTATATCATTCTGAAACTTTCTCCAAGGTGCTACTCATTGGATCTATCAATGAAGGCGCCAAGAAGAAATTAATGATCTCAAAGACACACTTTCATCCCAAAGGTGTTTCTAAATTTATGCAGTTAAGACTGGCATTTAGTAGAAAATTTAATCATCTAGAAATTGCTATCAGAATTTGACCTTATTGGCAGGATTTTCACTGAGTTGGGATGACTTGGAAGCTCTTTAAAAATGGCAGCCGGAACCTGGTTCCCGGATTCCCAACACTATTTCCGGGGTTTCCGATTTTCAGGAGCACCTTTTAAGAGTGCAGGCTGGTTCGGGTCGGGATTCTGCAACCGGCATTCCCGACCTGGCCAGCTCCATTGTGGAGACAAGGCATGTCCAACTCCTCTGCAATCTTCATGGAATTGGGCCAGGTTTTCAATGACTCGTGGTTCACTGCACCTCAGAGGTATTGTGAGCCATGGGCTGCATGTGGGAACCTTTAAAAAGCTAAGTTTATAAGGTCTTTCTCATGCTCTCTCTGCCAAGTTGTGCCCCCCCACTCCCCGAATGCCCCCATGGCCACTCATGCCCCCCATGCCAAGAAATGTCCCCCAAGCAACCCTTTTGGCTCGCATGCCCATATGCTAAACTATGGCCCTTCACCCACGCCCCCATGGCCTGCTTGCCCTCCATGTCAAGCTGTGTCCCTCTACCCACCCCCATGGCCCTTGAGACCCCCATGCCAAACTGTTGTTCTTCCACGCTCATTTACCCACTATACACTGCAGAGAACCAATGAGCCCTATATTGACAACAGATGTGTAAAAAAAGCTTTTTAAAAAGTAATTCAAAATTTTCCACTATGTTAAAAAAAAGTCCTTTTACTACAGGGCAATAAAAGTGTCAATCATCCAGACTCCTTAAAGTTTCAATAGCTGAAATTTCAAGCTTTTGCAACTTCTTAACCTTATGTAAATAAACATTGTGAAATTGATAGCAGAGATCAGAGAGCCTGAGTTGTCAATCAAGCAATGTTTTCTCTGGGGTGCAGCCATTTCAACAGGCTAATGGATGTCTGGGCTCTTGAGAGGGCTTGTTCTTGGTTATTTGGTACAGTACAGAATGACACTGGGTAAATGGGCATAGAATTGTCATAGGTTGGCATGGAGGGTATGGAGTGTGTGTATGTGTGTGTGCGCGGGGTGGGAGGGAGTGGTGAGGGGCTGTGAAGAGTGAGGATTAGAGGACTGTTTTGTGTTTTACTTTCATTATTGAAGTCCCAGAGCAGCGAGGCAGCCTTCTAACCAACCTTGTGGATGCCTCCGAACTCCTTTCAGGGATATCTATGCTTGGCTCCAGTTATCACCTGTTCTCCCACCACCCCCCAACCACACCCCGTGAATGAAAATCCCATCTTCGCAGGCACTTTCTTCCAAGATGGGTGCACCAAGCTGCATTATTTCCCAACTCCCACTACCTGCCTCACGGATGAAAGTCCAGCCCATTAACTCTGCTTCTTTCTTTCCGGTTGCTGCCAGGCCT
This sequence comes from Carcharodon carcharias, assembly GCF_017639515.1. NCBI lineage: Eukaryota > Metazoa > Chordata > Chondrichthyes > Lamniformes > Lamnidae > Carcharodon > Carcharodon carcharias. Next base: position 115,794,356 of record NC_054475.1, read on the forward strand.
GTTGAGTATTTCCAGCATTCTCTGGTTTTATTTAAGTTTTCCAGCTTTGCAGTATATTTTACATTTGCTTTACAAATCTTTGGTTAGGGCTCAGATGGAGTATTGTGTACAATTCGGGGCAACACACTTTCAGAAGGAAGGCAAAGACCTAAAAAGGGGAAAGAATGGGAATGGATGATACCAGGGATGAGAGACTTCAGTTATGTGGAGAAATTGGGGAAACTGAGATTTTTCTTCTCAGAGCAGACAGGAAAGGACCCAGTTGACATATTCAAAATTACAAGGTGATTTGAGGGAGCAAGTAGGGAGAATCTGCTTCCTCGCGAGATCATAAACTTGGAAAGATTTCCTCACACAGAGGGTTATTAAGGTCTGGATTGCACTACCTGAAAGGGTGGTGAAGTCAGATCCTAAATGAACTTTCATAAGTCCACTAGACATGAACTTGAAGAGAGCTAAATTTGCAGGGTTATGGGGAAAAGGCTGGGGTGAGGAACTAAAGTGGACAGCTGGTTCAAAGAGCCAATGCAGATGAGATGGGCTGAATGGCCTCCTTCTTTGCTATAAAGTTCAATGATTCTGAGAAACAGGTCACCATAACCTAATCTATAGAATAACATGATTGCAGCGTTAGCTCAGTGGAGAGCACTCTCGCTGCATAGTCAGAAAGTTATGGGTTCAAACCCCACTCCAGAGACTTGGGCATATAAACTAGGCTGGCAATTCTATGCAGTACTAAGTGTTGCTGCACCATCAGGAATGCTGATTTTCAGATAAGGAATTAGATTATGGTCCCTCTCTGGTGAATGTAAAAGATCTCAAGACATATTCAAAGCAGAAGAGAATTTCTCTTGGTGTTCTAGTCGATGTTTGTACCTCAAGCAACATCTGAAACCGATTGTCTGCTCAATTATTCCCATTTCTGTTTGTGGGAGCTTGCTGTGTGTAAGCACATTTCCCACATTACTACAGTGACTACACTTCAAAACTACTTAATTGACTGAAAAGCTTTGGGTTTCCCTGGGATCTACGTTAAAAACAAAAAAAAACTGTGGATGGTGTAAATCTGAAATAAGAACAAAAAATGCTGGAAATACTCAGTGGTTCTGGGTAGCATCTGTGAACTCAGAAATGTTCGGAATGTAATGGGCTTTTAGAAAGTGAAAGGTGGGAAGGTAGAACAAAGAACAAAAGGGAAGGTGTGTGATAGGGTGGAAGGCAGGAGAGATTAAATGACTAAAGGTTCCATGGTGCAAAGCACTGGCCTTGGAACATGTAAAGAAACAAAAGATATGACTGGAGGGTGGGAACAAGGTAGAGAATTAAAATGACAAGCGACAGGAGACTCAGGGTCATGCTTGCAAACTGAACGGAGGTTTTCCACAAGGCCATCACCTAGTCTGCATTTGTTTCCCCAATGTAGAGGAGACCTCACTGTGAGCAATGAATACAGTAAACTAAATTGAAAGAAGTACAAAATTGCTTTTCCACTTGGAACACCTGCTTTTTTGCCTTCTCTTTTCTCACCATCCAAGGCCCAAAACATTCTTTCTGGGTGAAATAATGCCAACTCCCTCCAAGCCTTCTACCAATTACGTTAAATCTATGCCCCTGGTTATTGGCCTCTCTGATTAAGGATATAGGTACATCCTATCCACTCTGTGAAGGCCCCTTGTAATTTTATACACCTGAATTAAACCATTCCTCAGCTTCCTCTGTTCCAAAGAAAACAACCATGGCCTTTCCAACCTTTCTTCATGGCTAAAATTCTCAATTTCTGGCAGCATTCTCGTAAATCTCTTCTGGATGCTCTCTAGTGTGATCATACCCTTCCTGTAATGCAGTGACAAGACCTGCATGCAATACTCTAGCTGTGATCTAACTAGTGTTTTATACAGGTCCAGCATAACCTCCCTGCTCTTACACTCTGGGCCTTAGCAATAAAGGAAAGTATTCTGTATGCCTTCTTGACCATGTTGTCTACTTGTCCTGCTACCTTCAGAGATCTGTAGACATGCACCTCGGGGTGCCTCTGTTCCTCCACATTTGTTGTCTATTTCCTTGCCTTGTTTGTCGTCCCCAAGTGCATTACCTTGCACTTCTCCAGATTGAATTCAATTTGCTTTTTCTTCCCACCTGACCAGTACCTTGATATCTTCCTGCAGTCTACGGCTTTCTTCCTCACTGTCAACCACACAGCTAATTTCCCTATCACCTGCAAACTTCTCAATCATGTTCCTATATACCATGAACAGGTAGGGACCCAGAACTAAGCACTGCAGGATCCCACTGCTTTTGAGTCACAAAAACATCATTGACCATAACCTTTTACTTCCTGCCACTGAGCCAATTTCAGATTCAACTTGTCCCTTTCCCTTGGATCCTATAAGCTTTCAATTTTCTGACAAGTTGGCCATGTGGGACCTTGTCAAAAGCCTAGCTAAAATCTATGCAGACTACATCAAACGCGTATCCTCATCAACCCTCCTTGTTACCTTCTCCAAAAATTCAGTCATATTAGTCAGACACAACCCTCCCTTAATAGATCTACGGTGATTAATGTGTGCCTCTATAAATGATGATTTATACTGTCCCTCAGACTTTTCTCCAATAATTTTTCCACCACTGAGGTTAGGCTGACTGTCCTGCAATTGCTCGGGCTATGCATTTCGTCCTTTTTAAATAATAGTACAGTGGCATTTAGATATGACTTTTTTTGGTTGAAACATCAGCAAAGCCTTGAGGTACAATGTGACAAGATGTTAAAATAGAAAAAGATGTACTTTCTTCAGTTGAAAAAAAGGGCAGATCATGCGATTTCATATCATTCAGGTCAGCTCGCTGAACATTTGAGTTATACAATATTTGCATTGCTGATGGCAGCATTGGGGCAAAAAGCAGGAAAAGTAAAAGTTATCCTTGTCAACATGTGCTATGCAAAGAGACAGACTATTAATGCTCACTGTAGCCCAAGGTTGGAAATATTTGGACTAGTCAAAGAAAAGCATCAGGAAGTTTGTATCAATGAAGTGTGACAAACAGAAAAGGGCAACTCACCCTTTCAATTGCCTTTTTAGTATCAAGGGAGAGCATCAAGGCTTCCAGACAAGCTTCAAAGACAGAGAGTGCATGATATTCAAAAAATGTCTCTTATCTACCAAATGTCAGTCTTAAAGATTGTCTAGGCTGACTGAACTAATTTGGGCCAGCAGATTCTTGACCCTCCGAGTCATTAGATTGGATCACTAATAATTTATTATTATCATGAACTAGAACATTTTTCATGAATATTTCTTAAATAATGTAGCATACTGACATATTCATAAAAGATGAAAAGACCATTAGTGTGAATAGAATGCCACATTAGGCATGGATAGATTGTATCAATAACTGGAAGAGAACATCTGACCCATATGAATCAAGACCACAGAATCCTCCTCTGCATCTCCATCATCCCCTTTTTTCTCACACACAAATTATTTTGACCTCTTCTTCTTGCTCATACACAGCCACATAGAATACAGATGGAGAGGAGTACTGTAACCCATCAGGAGATTAGATATTTAATAACCCTTGTCATGGGTGTTACCATTTCTACAGCAAAGATTTGACATGTCAATTACTGCTGTGAAAGGGTTTCCAATGATAGTTCACATTTCCGAAGATGATGTGTAATTGACAAAAAACGGGCTGGATGCCATTTTCACGTTCACTTGGAATCTCTGCAATTATTCTTCCTGCTCAATCTATTAAACTATCTACATGGCATCAAGATCGCTGATCCCTATCTATTTGACATGAGCAATACTCTCTTCCCACTCTCCAAATCTGAGACTCACAACCCTACGCAGGGCTTTTATATACCAAGCGAGGTGGGATACAATGTTATCATTGACGGGGAGCTATGCAGCTGGAATAGCTATGTGGCTGGAAAAGACTACTCTCTGGAAATCACAGCAGCAACACAAAAGTTCAAAACTGAAATGCTCTTTCTTCAAGTTTTCTCCTTGTCAGAATGAATTCCCTTTGTTAACTTCAGCACAATCTTGCACCCCTGCTGAAGAATCTATTTTTTTCCCCCTCAGTTTCCCTATGACAGCACTGATTAAGTCTCCTAGGTTGAGATGTTGAAGCAGGCACGAGAGGGTGAAATTTCCTAGTCTTGCAAGGGAATATGTATTGGGTTCATTTGACTGAGTACTTGGCACATAATATCTCAGAAGTGGTAAAACCGATGAGTTCTGTAGGATAACAGCAAAATTTCTGGCTTGTAGTCAAGTGCCCTCAAAAATCACAAGTTCATAAAATCACAAAAGGAGGCCATTCAGTTCCATTATGCCTTTACTGGCTCTTTCAAAGAGCAACTCAGCTCATTTCACATCCCTGCCAACCCATCTGGGCTGTAGACACTTAAAGCTAGCTCTAAGGATCGCAATTTGGGCAGTTTCAACCTTTTAAAAAATTCGTTCCTGGGATGTGTGCATTGCTGGCTATGTCAGCATTTGTTGCCCATCCCAAACTGCCCTTGAGAAGGTCATGGTGAGCTTCCTTCTTCAGCTACTGCAGTCCATAGGGTGGAGGTACATCTACAAAGCTGTTGTTTCTGTAGTGGTTTTGGTGTAACAGAGTGGCTTGCTAGGCCATTTCAGAGGGCAATTGAGAGTTAACCACATTGTTGTGGGTCTGGAGTGAGATGTAGGCCAGGCAGGGTAAGGCTGGTAGATTCCCTTCCCTAGAGGACATTAGTGAACCAGGTTTTCAGTACAATCTGGCAGTTTCATGGTCATCATTACTGAGATTAGCTTTTTGTTTCAGATTTATTAATGAATTGAATTTAAATTCCACCAGCTGCAGTGGTGGGATTTGGAAACATGTCTCCAAAGCATGAGTCCAAGCCTTTGGATTCTAGCCCAGCAGCATTACCGCTATACCACTATCTAGTAAATATGCAGTCACAACACAAGACCACCCCTCCCAATTCAACATAACTTGGTGCTAAAACCAGCAAGATCACCCAAAGGTCAGGAGATGTCTACCGAGAGACATGGGAACATATCCCTCAGTGAATTCACACTGTTCCAATAGGCAGTATTCTTTCAAGGGTGGAGTTTAGGCATATTATTAGGGTGGGAAGCAGATGGAGTTTTCTGCTGCACTTACCATACACAGTGTGAGCTGGGACTGCCTGTTGTTAGTAGCTCAAAATTGAGAAAAAACAGCATCAATTACCTAATGAGTAAAACAGAGTGATAAAAAGACTAACTTCACTCTCTGGGTGCTTCAATGTACAAATGTACAGTGGCATAAAAGGCAGGAGGAGATGTTTCATTTCACAGATTTCTTACAAACTCACACAGGGGAAGAAATGAAAGATAATTGTTTGGTAGGGGAGTAGGAAATAAGGGGTCTACCATAGGGAAGAACAATACAACATGACGGTGCAAAAACCTCATTACTTTTGCACATCTTTTCAGAGGTTGGGATGATGTGCAGGGAGGGAGAATTTTACAAAAATAAGTGGTCCACATAAACTTAGAACAAAATCTTAGGGTAGGAATCTCCATAGGGTGTCCCCAATCTTTGGCGAGAGATGGATGGAAACCAACCATTTCTCCAACATTATGGCAGTAGATTGCGGGAGGAATTTTCCCGTCGGTATGCGGGGACGGGCCCTGCACGTTTGCACGTAAAATGATGCGTGGTGACTTCGGGAGAGCGTCCCGACTTCACCGCGTGCCATCACGATATTTCGTTTGTGTTTGTGCGCGCGTGCTTGTGTGCGTGTGCATGTGCATGCATGTGAATGAGTGTATGCGTGTGCATGCGTGTGTGTGTGTGAGAGCTTCTGTTGGGTTTGTGTGTATATATATATGTTTGTGTGACTATGTGGGTCCACGATGCTCTCCAATGCGTGCCTGCCATTAATTAACAGGCCATTTAAAGCCCTTGAGGCGTCAATCGACTGCAATTTTTCAGCGTCCGAGTAATCTTCAGGTTGGCGCATGGGCAGGCAGGTAGGACACATTTGTACAAACCTCAACCACATGCAGGATAAGAGGGCTCAGTGGGGTCATGAGTGTACTGTACTCTGTCAAATATTGATTTTTTAAAAGTTACTGATACTTGCCTGTGTGATCTGCAATACTTCAAAACACGTACCAGCTGCTTGGACTGGACTCGCAACCTTCAGGTCAGCACTCTGCAGTGAAGAATCTTTTTTGGGCATGCAGCTTTCAGGGAGCCTTCCCTTAGCCTGGGAAAGGAAGCTGAACTCTCCACTGGAGGCACTTCCTCTGAGGAGGAAGGGAGGGCTAGAAGTGGGAGGAGGCCAGAAGTGCACATGCAGCCTCCAAGAGAGCCACCTTTGGGAGGTCAGACACAGGCACAAGGGGCGCAGGGCCAAGAGGCAATCCAAGGTGAAAGGGGCCGCAGAAGACTCCACTATCCTGCTGCCAGGGTTTACAGGCAGCGAAGCAGTTACCTCAATATGTCTGAGTTGCAGTGCCAAAGGAGGCTTCATCTCTCAAGGGAAACAGTCAACTATACCTGTCAGATGATTGGGCCTGAGGTCTCTCCTAACTGTGTGGGTGGACATCCCATGCCAGCAGCTCTGAAGGTCACAGCTGCCCTCAACTTCTACGCCTCTGGCTCCTTCCAGGGGTCGGTAGGTGATCTTTGCGGTGTCTCCTAATCAGCTGTCCACACTTGTGTCAAGCAAGTTATAGACGCTCTGTTCAAGCGTACACTGACGTTCATCCTCTACCATTGGGACCAGACAAGCCAAACACAGCGAGCCAGAGGCTTCGCGGCCATTGCTGGCTTCCCCCGTGTCAAGGGTGCAATAGACTGTACACGTGTGGCCATCAAGGTGCCAGCAGGTGAACCCGGTGCCTTTGTCAACAGGAAGGTCTTCCACTCCATGAACGTGCAGATAGTGTGTGATCACAGGATGCTGATTCTGCAAGTTTGTGCAATGTACCCAGGCAGCTCCCATGACGCCCACATCCTCAGACACTCCCAGCTGGGGCTCTTCAGTGCTCTGGCCCAACTGGATGGATGGCTGCTGGGTGACAAGGGCTATCCCCTCAGGAGGTGGCTCATGGCACCTCACCGCCATCCAAGAACAGAAGCTGAGCAAAGGTCAATAGGAGCCACACCTCCACAAGGGCTATGATGGAGATCCATTGTTCTTCTCAAGATGTGCTTCCAATGCCTGGACCGATCAGGGGGCACACTCCAGTACTCCCCAGATTCTGTGTCGCTGATAGTAGTTGCATGCTGCCCTCTCCACAATCTTGGAAGGGGGGACGCTGTGGACGAAGAAAATGTAGACGCATTGGCTATGCTTAAGTCCAGCAGTGAGTCCAAGGATGAGCACGCACAGGGTAATGCTGAGGGGGTAGACGCTGACCTGAGACTACTCCAGGGAGGTAGGGATGCCCAGGGGGCTTTAATCCAATGAACCTTCAGCTAGTACACCACATATGGACCTCCAGGACTAGCCTGGGCTGTGTGCTCCATATTCGAGACCTAACCTGCCTGGTTAGGAACATTAACTAAGGATCTTGTTAATAAAGCTGAATGTCCCACAAACCACACATTACATTATTGGAAACCATCCACTTGCAGAGCAAAAGAGGTACCCTCAGCCATGGTGACATGTCTGAATTTATTATTGCAACCAAAGAAACTTAATGAAACAAAATTACAAAGTTGTTAAAAATCACACCAAGTCGTAAAGACCTCATTGTGGGCCAACACAAAAGCACCAGTGATAAACCCGTGATTTGCCTAAGGTGCCTCATGTTTACGTTTTCGGGTGCTACGTCTCGGTACTGACCCCTCGCTGGGAGTGGCACCTGAGACAGCCTGCTCACTCTGCTGTCCTGTTGGCCTCGATGACCTTGGCGGTCATCTTCTGGCCCGTGGAGCCTGTGCCGCCTGGGAGGGAGCTGCCAGTTCCACAGCTGGCATCTCCCCAGTCGTCGCAGCCTCATTGGATGCAATGGTCACTGGCAAGAGGGGCGGAGGAGCTGCCGCCCTCACCTGGAGCGCCCTGAGAGGAGACAACAGAGGCGACAAGCAGCTCCGCCATGAGGTCGCTTCGGATCTCCCTGCTCACCATGATGATGGGCACTGAGCTGGGAAACATGGTGCCCAGACCATCTCCCACATTGGCAATGACCAGCTGAGGCCGATGCCGATGTGAGGGCTTGCTGGTCCATGCGCAGCCTCAGGAAGCCCTGATGGGTCTCCTGGGGGAGCCTTTCCACAAAAGTCGACACTCTCTCCATGGAGGACATATGGCGCTTTGACACGAGGCTCATTGCTTCAGCACAGACTCCTCCACCACGGACATCAAGTCAAACATAGCCTCACGTATCTCCCCCAGATGTTCCCACATACCCAGCTGCGTTTCCTGCGCCTGCTGCGTCGCAGACGACTCCAGAGGCACATCATCAGGCACCGATTGAGCATGTGCCTGGTCCCCTGCAGTCCTCCGACTGCTGGCACCATGGGCATTCACTGTCTTTGCCAGCTCCTCCAGCAACTGTGAAGTGCCCTCATCGCTGTGCCCTGGGACACTAGCCGATGTTCTAATTCCCACTAAGGTGCTAGTGTCTGCACTGGTGCCTGCCTGGCAAAGATGGTGTGATGCCGGTGAGACCACAGGGCCCTCAGGTGTGAGAGGGGGCCTCTGCTGCTCCTCCTCCTGGCCCTGCTCAGCAGATGCTGAAGGGGAGATCAAGGACATTGGATCAGCTAACGTGGAGACAATGTCAATGTGTATCCCTGTCCCCTGGATCATTTTGTGCTCATCCTTTATAAGCAATGGTCAAGCCATGTTGCAAACTTCAATCACTGAACATTCAGCACTGTCATGACTGCTGGGAGAACAATGGTGACCTCACTGCTGGGCAAACATACCTGCCGGTGGCACCCCAGCCTCATCGACACTGGTGGACCTGCGCGCATGGCACCCCCCTAAATCTAGGGCCTCCTGCTCCAAGTGGCTGAGAATTGCCAACTGGGCTGGCCCTCCGCCAGTCCTCACCCGCTCAGCAGCATTATGTGCATTCTTCTCCTGAAAAGGAGAGAAGAGCATTGATTAATGCTACTTATACCTGGACTCTCTTCGCAGACGACCCACCCCAACCAGTGTGGGACATTGCAGGGCTCCAGTGTCTCCTCACCTCGCTGCTGCCTAATACTCATACGAAGATACTAGGCCTGTCCCCAACCCTCCCAACCCCTTGGCTAAGTGCTGCCAACATCACGTTAGGCACCACACGGTCTAACCTTCCATAGCAAGGAGGCGCAAGCATGTGGAGCGCAGAGGGCAGCAGATCGATCAGTGCCATGCCACCTTGAAGCTCCCCTCCCAGCATGTCATCACCCTGACTTTGACATATCCTGGAGTTCCAGCACTGCGCCTAGGTGCAGCTCCTCCAGGCTGCCCCCAAAACAGTCATGTGGGTCTCAGTGTACCACATACTGCGAGTGCAGAACCCATCTCTTCACCACTCTCCCAGGGTGACCTCGGCATGGGCAATTTCTGCTGGCCCACCCTGCGAAGGACACATGCCGTCAATGATTCAGTGCAGTCACTACACTCAGACTTGGGGAGGGACAGCAGGGGGGAAAGCTCACCTGCTGGATTCAGTGACCAATGCCAACATGGTACTCGCCCTTCCCGAGCGCAACAGGTCATTGAAGCCCTTGCATCACTGGACCCAGGTGCGCTGCACCACATCGCGGGAGCTCACCATCTCCTCCCAGGTACGTTTGGTCATGTGAGGGGGCCTCCTCCTCCAGTCCTGGGGTACCAGGACCACCCGCCGTGCTGACGCCTCCTTGAGGAGGGTAGCAAGGCAGTCATCGGAAAAATGGGGGGCACACTGGTCCCCCGTCCCTACCCTTCTGCCTGGCCTGCTCACCAGCAGTGCTCTGGAGAGCCCTTCCACTGGCCATGATTCGCAGCCTTGGAAAGGCTGCAGCTACTTTTTAAAGCAGGCCGCAGAGTCGCCATTGGGCCCGGCGTTCATTGCAGTCCCGCTGCTGTCCGCCCACTCCCGCTGTCCTCGGGGGCTGAAATTCACGCTGGGCGGGCCTTAATTGGCCTGCTTGTGTAAAATGGCAGGAGGTGATTGGGTCTGCGCCCGCTTCCTCCTGCCAGCCAGAAAATTCAGCCCTATGAGAAAGTCCATTAGAGCCACTGATTCTCATCTTCCGCATTCATTAGAAACTACTGTGGAATGCATCAGAATCTAAACATAAATTTGCATATTGTGCCTTTCCAGTCCTATATTAGCATGCCATGGTGCAGTGCACATCATTGAGGGACTTGCATAAATTTAGGCAGTGCCACATTTGCCAGGAACTATGCTTAACACATTAAGAGTCAGTATGAAGTACATCATTTACACAGCTAACTCATCCCTCTGGAAAACAGTGGGCTGCCTGAATGTTCTCCGGTGGTGATGCTTGCCTCTCCCAGCTTATAGGAGTCATTAATAAAAATGGGCCTGAACATTAGTTACCTAGGTGATTCATGATGACATCTGGATTTCCATGATGTCACTTTCACTGACAAATTTTGGATCAACAAAGAATTATCAAATACATTACGATGTTCAGAATACAAAAATTAATTTCAACTGACATGAGAAAAAAAATACAGGTTTTGGCTCAGTGACAAAACTTGCTAAGTACTTTCAATCTGCAGTGTTCGTAATACAGAGTTATTACAAGGCACTCAGTTTCAAATCGCCAAAATGCTACACTGCAGGTCTCTCAATTAAAAAAAAGGCTCCCCTTGTGTTAGTGAAACTGTCAAATCAATAATCTTATGGAAGTAATTCAGATGTCACAGCTGGTGGTATATAATCCAAAACCATTATAGGGTTTATTGCATCGTATAGGAACTGGCCTAACAGATAAGGTTCTCTCAGTTGCCTGATGCTGTGCAAAATGCAATCCCACGCTTAGAAAAGGATCTTATAGAAACAGAGCCATTCACCTTTTATTGCCAATGATAAGACGCATTCCGTATTTGTCAGTTTTCTTTAACCCTCGATGTTTTACAAAGAGTATTTGGTGCGCTTTGCATTTTAGCAAAGAGCATATGGTAGCATGACTCTTGAATGGTTGCCACCCTTTCAAATTACTTCTGAGCAATGTTTGACTTACACCAGCTGTTTAAAATTAGTATAGAAAGATGGAGAGAAAGTTTATCATCCTGGTAGATGCCAACTCAAGCCTAGTCTTAATTTGCAGTGTGCCTTCCCTGAAAGTTTTCCACTTCTCTGGGGTCATGGGCTGCACACAGTCAGAGAATTGGGAAGGCAAATTTCCACATGTTGAAAAATCGCAAGTGAACACATAATAAGCATCTGACAGAAAAAGTAGGGGAGAAAGACAAAGGAGGGGAAAAGATTGATGGTGAAAGGATGAAAAGGTATTTTATGAAAGCGGAGGCAAATCAAACAATGTTACAGTAACTCAATATGATAACTGCCATAAAACTGATAGCATCCAAACTCTAAACATATTACTGGATCACTGAACTGTGGAGTATTGGTTAAGTATTGGCTCTTATTGTGAAACATGTTTTTTATGGAGACAAGATTCCCTTTTTGGCATACTTTGGGAATGATTTTCCTGCTCCAACAGGGATGGTAACAATGTGCCTACAGTGTGTTGTCTCTGAATTTCCTGTCATGACCCATCAGTATAGGTCCCATACGTGACAAGACCTAGTGCCAGAAATTAAGCATAATAAAATGAACAGCCATAGGCTTTGGGGTGGGGGCTGTGTGGGCTGCTTCTCTCCTGACTTTACTCCCAACTGCCCCAGTGAAAACTCCTGGGCTGAGGGTACTGCCCATATTGATGAAACTGCAAGGAGGAATGCAATTTGTGGGAGATAGTGATAACAATCACATGACTTGTTATGCATCCTGGTATAGCAAACTAGCACTCCAAGCAATGCCATCAAGGAGACCACTTAAAACAATGGAACAAATGCAGGACAAATAAATCTTCCTGTTGCCAATTTGACAACAAACTTCCTAAGTCCTGTTGCACTTTATTCCTTTTGAATTAATTTTTATTTGCCCTTCCACAGTATTTTAAACATACGTTCATAAGTTGGCTAACCATTAGGGAGAAGTTTGAACTTTCACAAAACATCACTAGAAAACCAGTTGAGACAAAAATGCAAAAGAAATTGGATTGTGGATTCAAATTCCTGGCATTAGTTACAGCAAAAGTCCTGTCCAGCATGGAGAGATGTGACTTCTTTAAGCGACACATTGTTGTATAATCTTTAATGGTATCCAGACCAGGCAAACTTTAAATAAGGGGAAGTATGTCATAAGAGCACATTATGCGGTTACACAGTATGCTATTCATCCATTTCTTTCCCTTATTGCTGTGCAAAATCACTTGTACCATTAAGACAAGATTGAATTGCCCATGAAACACCTTGTGAAAAGGGCAAAAGACAAGCATTAATTACATTAATTACCCTAATTCTGCCTGACAGTTTCATATTGCTGTAAGACCTGCTTCTTTGACTGAACTGTCAGGCACAGCATAATTGTCCATTTAAATACATCCTTGGGAAATGCATGGCAGTTTTTTTTTAACATTGTTTCTTTGAAAGAAATTAGTTTTGTTGTACATTTCGTCACAACAAACGTTTCCAAATTATGTTTCTTGTATGCTAACCTGTTGGAAATTTCACAGTTGATTTGGTATAACCCACAATGTCCCCAAATCACTTGTCTACCATTACCGAGTGAACTCATTGATTTTACAGAAATGCAATGTTGATTGCCTGCTGTCTCCAATCCAATAATATATTATAAATAATATATATATATACATATATTATATATAATTTTGATTAGAACAAGGCAAATGCCTAACTGCATAGAATATTTAATTTCCAAAATTTCCTACAAAAATATTGTGCAACTTTAAGTGAAGAGATGTTGGCATTCCCTGGCTAAGTGGCCCACAGCAGTGACCATTCAACTCAGGGACTTCAGTCTGAATCAAGCCCAGACCAACAGGAGAATGGTCTCTTCTCTCTCTCTAGGCTGTTATGCGAAATAGACCAGGCCAGTCTCTTTACCATTCCCTGGTCAGTGCAAGCTCACAGTGTAATGCCACACATTTCTTCAAAAATTGGCATTGGATTATCCATTTGCTTGAGAAATAGGGGTTGGAATGTCACACTGGTACAATGGAGATTAAGGCATATTAATAAGACAGAAAAAAAAGAGATTTATCCAGCATCTGATGTTGGAATTGACCTTAAATTGCTCTTTTCTTTTCCAGTTGATGTATTTCATTCTCACAACTAAGGATTATTGGTGATTTGATCAAGCAGGGATTTTCAGTTTAAACTATAATATGCAAACTGAGATTCAGGGTTATTAAAAGTTAATCCACAAAGTTCCAGTGCCCATACTATTACCGGGAATGACTGGTGCCACTGAGACAAGGAAGGGATTGATGCATTTTTAAGCTCCCCTAAGCTCACTGTTCTCCGAAACTATCTGGGCCAATGTGAGGCTCATTCTCTCAATTCAGTTGCTTCCAGTAAGCTTTCATGACAGGGTTGGAAGAACAGAGTGGGAACATGTAGTAGAAATCTATTCTTGGGTAGGTGGCAGTTGGCCAAATTCTGCACAGGAAGTGGGTCAGAGGTTGGTAGAAATCACCATGATGACTGACAAGGATAAAGTACTTCAGGAAAATTGGAGGAGGATAAGTTAGCTTGTTATGTTCACCTGTCTGTACATCACTTTACTGAAATGCAAAATTGGATCTCCATGGAGTGAGATGACAATTTCAGATTGTGTTATGTTAAGGTACAATACTTTACTTTGGAAGTGAAAAATCAAGAATACATTGACAAGCTTCCATTAGCAACAGATTCAGAATGATATTACCAAAGGTTGCTTTTCTTGCCTCATGATTCACAAAATGATGGTGATGGGAAAAGGGGGAACTGAGTGCTGGACTTAAATAAGGAAAGGAAATCATTTTTAGAAGAGAAAATATTAATATTATTCCTGTGTGTCCAACATGTACATAATATGCACCAAAATGTGTACACTATCAAATGCTCTTCAGATCAGAGTTACTCCAAATACATTTTCAGAGTGACTGGGACATGTGTTTGGTGCTTGCTTCTCCTTGAAAACTGAATAAATTCAATCCAATGGCTTCTTTTTAAAAGAAAGAGGTGGATCTACTGTAGTTCAGTGTTATTCTGCCACTAGGCTCTTGCCATAGTTGTTCAGTTGTTGAAGAGGGCACGATAAGCACTGCTTCCAAATTACTGTTTAAAAACGACTGCTATGAAAACTATGCTCCCCTGCCAGCGATTTGAAGGTTGGGGGCAGGGGCATGCAAAATCTAGCAGATGGCCTTTCTGCCCACTCCTCATCCCGTCTGAAATTTTACGTTTGTGGGGGGGGGGGGGGGGGGGGTTGGTGGAGAAGGCAGCAAGTGCCCCATCTTAGGGTCTATTGAAGCCCTTGAGTGACCAATAATTTACCACTTAAAGGTCTCATCTAATTACTGGTGACATTTTACCCATGGCGGGAGAGGCCTACGTCATGAGGGAAGCCCGGTAACTTTAGGTGCAGGGGCTGGTGTCAGGAAAGGAGTAGGGAACCTCCTTTGTGGGTTACCTGGGCCTTTGGAGGCACCCCTCCCAAGGTCATTATCCCCCTTTAACCCTCCCCCTGGCCTCTTGAACGTGGCCCTCCAATGAAGACTTACCTGGGCTCCTCGACGTGGTGAGAAGTCTGTAGTTATGGCCATCATTCCCAGCTGGCACTGCTGGGATTACAGAGCTGCCGGCCATCTGATTGTCTGGCATCTCTAAGGTGGAACTTCCTCCCGAGTTAGGGGCGGAAATCTCACCTTCCCAGCATTAAATTGCTGCAGGAAAGTCGTTGGAATTGTCGACAAGCTGCCCACCAGGTTTATATCTGGTGAGGAGAGGTAGCGGGGACCATGGCCCCCATAAAATCCAGCCCCAAGGGACAGTTTTGGCTTCTGTGAATAAATGATCTTGGTTTGTGTGAATCAAATTAGCGCAGAACATTTGGATTTGTTGTTAATAGGATTTCAATAAACAGTATGGTTGGAGTGTGGAATTTTCATACAGCACTACATTCATTTGCTGTTAACATACACAGCAATACAATTATAGACTCAGTGCTTTCCAATCTGGGTTGAAAGAATATTCTAAGCTACCTGACACAAGGATGAAGTAATGGTGGCTACACAGGTTTGTTGCTGATTACACACAAGAAGCATTGAAGCTTTTTGACTTAAGTCTAATTTTGCTCAGTGGATACTCAAACTAATATACAAAATAAAATCAATGACAAAACCAATGGCTCCATAGTGCTGTTTTCTCCCTCCTTTTTATCCAACTTAAAATGCAGCACTATTATTGCAGGGAGTTATTCAGTGTTGCTGTAACTATACTTTGATTTATCTGTTGGATCATATTACGAATCACTGATTCCAGCAGTCAGTTATAACAAAAATTTTTTTTTGGAGGATGCAAATTACTGGATTAGTCTTGAGGGATTCTCTTATTGCACAGAGATTCTGTATGAACAAAAGCCAAGCAGGCTTTGTCTGCAGTTGAATTCACAATTTTCTAAATACTCTATTGTATTACTCTGCCTGATGTGACAGCTAATTTTTTCATATGCCACTTTTGAATCAGATTAATTTACTTTTTAATATGACTTTTCTGACTAGTACTCGAGAGGCTACTGATACAATTCCATTTGGTGTAATATTTTTTTGGAGAAGACAGTTGCTGTGTTAATGGGTTAAACAGCGTGCTTTACTGCTGATATTTTGGGCCATTACCTTGCTGGGTTGAACAAACAGCTGAGTAGAATTCCCTCACACAAAAGTTCTTTTCTTGGTGAAGCTGTTAAGTCGGGTAACTGTCATAAAATAATGGAGCCCAGAAGCCTATTCAGCCCATCATGCCTATGCCAGCTCTTTGAAAGGGCTATCCAATTAGTAGCCCCCCCTGCCTTTGTCCCATAGTGCTACAATTGGTTTATTTTTAACTAAAGGTAATCGGATTACCTTTTGGAAGCCACTGCTTCCACCACCCTTTCAGATCATAACAATTCACTGCGTAAAAAAGACTCACCTCATCCCTTGATTCTTGTGCCAATTATCTTAAATCTGCGTCCTCTGGGTGCAAGCCCTCCCGCCTTTGGAGATAGTTTCTCCCTACTGTTATGAAAACGTAGCTTAACCTTTTCCCTCCAGTTTGATTAAGAGTGCTTTTTAGTTGCTTTGGAGTTATTTGGGAAGGTTTAGTGCAAGGTTTGTAATGGTCTTGTGTGATGACAGATTACAGAAAACAGAGCCAATAGGCACTGTTTTGTTACTGTTGTTCAGGACATATTTCCAACTAAAAAAGAAATCTTTTTTACAAAGGAGGAATTCTTGTCCTTAAAGGACAAAAATCTTTAAAAAGCAACTGCCACGAAGGTGACTCAGCTTTACCTTCTTGTGGCTAATCACTCTGCGCTGAGTGCAACTAAGCACAGCTAACTACATTATCTAATCATCTGCGTCATTAATGAAGGGAGCAGCAATGGGTCTAATAGTGCAATTATTCCTGAAGTACTTCTACATTACCGGCTCTTGATCCCAGTGCTGTAGGCACCAATTTATGCTGCGGAGTAGTTACGACAGAAGCCACCACTGCACAGGAACTTGAACACAATATCCATGCTGACACTCTGCTGAAGCACTGATTGAGTGCTGCATTGTTGGAGATGTTGTATTTTGGATGAGATGTTAAACTGAGGCCCCATCTGTCCTCTTATATGGTTGCAAAATTTCTTATGGCACTATTTTGATGGAGCGCAGGATAGTTCTCAACTGTGTCCTGGCCAATATTTCTCCCTCAACCAATATCACTTACACATATTAGCTGGACATTATCACATTGCTTTTTGTGTCACCTTGTTGCTGACAAATTGATTCCTATGTTATAATAGTGACTACATTTTTAAAAGTACCTCACTGGCTGTAAAGTGATTTTGATTTCAGGGTGCAGGCGTGGTCGGTGGGCCCAGGAGCGATCGGGAAACGGGCTGCCACCCATTTATTGGCCCCCAACCACGATTTCACACTGGCTGACCAAGTAATGGCCGGCCAGCGTGAAAGAAGCGCTGAAATGCTCAGCGCTGCCAGAGGAGGGCGAGTGCTGAAGTCTGCTTGGTTGCAGGCAAGTGCTCACAGAAAGCACCCTGAAGGCAGAGAGCTGCCTCAGGGAGCTAAAGAATTCAAATCCAATAAAAACAGATTTTAAAATGCGGAAAAAATAACCATGCATCAGAAACAGTCACCTGAACACATACAAGTTGAAAATTCTGTGCAAACATTTTTTTTAAAATTAACATTGGAAACCTCATCCTGCCTTTGGGTGAAGTTTCCTCAAAAAGGCAATGGCCACCTGGCCAATCTGCCTGCCCACCAACCGTAATGTTGGACAGGCAGTGAAAAATCATGGCTGATGAATACATTAATGGCCTCTTAATTGTCAGCGGGGCGCGCTGCCGACTCTCATGCGTGCCTGCCATCCGAAATATCGACCGAAACATCGGGATGCTCGCCGATGTCATCACTTGCTATTTCACACTTGAGAGTGTTGGGCGCTTACCCGCACGATGAGTGAAAAATTCTGCCCGGGAAGTCCTCAAGTTGTGAGAGGTGCCATACGAATGGAAGTCTTGCTTTTACAGATTTAAAAGCTTGGACTTGCATGATTGTGCACTTCGTTGATTTTTTTTTAACCCCCCCCTTCTCTCAGTGAGTAATGCTGTTGTCAAGGGCATTAACCATTTTCCTCCAGCAACTTCAGGTGCAAGTCTAAATAGTGAGTAGCAGACAGGATATTGAGTGTGGCGGCATTATCCAATATTTGCATGCAAGTATTTGCTAGCAGGGGTTGCTGATTAGATCCAGTTTAGGAAGCCTATACATTTCTTCTCCCTTAACCTAAGGATGGTGAGTCTAATTGTGAAGTTCCTGATTCAGCACAGGCAAGAGATTGAACCATGGATCACCCTGGTCAGTACAGATTAGCAACAGGAACAACCTGGGTCTTTAATGTAGATCTTCCAAGAAACTTTACAGGGAAGAACAAAGAAAATAGAGATAAGTAATGGGGAAGATGTTAAGCAATGGAAAGAGATTAGGAAAGATGATTGAATGTTTTGGCAAAAAGGTGTGTTTATAGAAGATCTGTAAAGGTGCAGGGAGAAGTGTGGTTTCCAGAGCGAATACCGAGAGAGCAGAGGTGGTTGAAAGCTTTGCTCCCAATGGTGGGGTGAAGAGGATGGGGATGCACAAAAGGCCAAGCTAAATAACTAGCAGTTGCAGGGAGGAAAAAAGGCTTGAGGGGAATGCAGAGATAGGTGGGGTGAGACCACAGAACAATTTCAGGACAAGCACTTTAAATTTTGCAAGGAGCATTAGTGTAGGCAGATGAATTTTAGACCAATAGTTGCTTATGAACAATGGAGAACTGTAGAAAACATTTGAGAAATTGGAGTGTATTTTGAATCTGTTCAATAGAGTAAAATGGTTGATGGTGAATCTGCAACCTGTCAGATATTTCTCCCAATTTTTATTTCCATTATTGGTTGAAGATTTGCTATCACTCATTTGACACTATTGTACAATTTCAAAATCTATGCCATTGAGTCCCAGGGTGACTGGAAAGTGTTGATGAGGGTTTCCGTAGAGACAGGGATGGAGTTGGGAGCAAAAACAGGCATTGCATAGAATAGAAAATAAGGAGCCTTGATAATGAATAGGATGTGGACTTTTAAGTTCAGCTCAGGGTCACACAAAACGTTGAGGCTTTGCAGAGTCCGTTTCAGCCTAAGCTTTTGGCCAGAAGAGGAAATGTTTATGGTGGGAGCTGCAAACATTGATTTCTCTCTTCCTAAAGTTCAGTTGGAGAAGGCTGCCAGCACTGGCCTCAGTTCCCACTCCTGGCTGCTATCCAGTGATTCCTACTGGAAGAGTTCACATGCAGTCATCAGTGAGGACAGGAGTGAGCTTAACTCTAGTATCCTCAAGTTTATACTTCTTGTCTCCGCTCACATGTCAACCATTGCCACATGAGAAGGGGAGTAGATGATATTCAGAACCACTGAGATGATTCTCCAAGGACCACCAAGTGAAGAGAGAGGGCAGAATATCTGTGAGCAAATAAAAACAAACCAGCTAAATGGTAAAGAAATTGAGAATTCAGAATTTAAGGGCTGTTTAAGGGCTGAATTTTTCCAAAAGCCACGGTGTCCCACCTGCAGGACTGAAAACAAATCTCAAGCCATGTGGATAGGTGGCAGAATCCCAGTTGGAATTTTACAAAGGCAGCCAATTAAAAGGTCACTGTCAGGACTGCTGTCCAATTGAGGGCAATGGCTCTTCCTTCGGACCTGCTGGCCCAATCATAGGGCTGGCAACCAGGGATGCCCAGCAGCATCATTGATGGAGATGGCGCTGAAAAGCTGCAGTGAGAGCAAGCCAAGTTGAGATGCCCTCGAAGGCCAGGAAAGATGTTTTGGCAACGCTGGGGTCAGGCAGGTAGTCCCTGGCGATCGGAGAGATCAACCCTCCAGCTGCAGCATTGGAGCCATAGGGGCAGTCATTGCCACTTGTGGGCCTCTCCACAGGCCAGGGCACAGCCAACAAGGAAGGGCACCCTCCCAGTATCCCGCTGGCCACAGAATATTTGGCGATCTCTCCATGTGGCGTGGGCCTATCGTGGCACCAGTAAAATGCCAGTGGGGGCAGGAGAAAGTCCTTAACTGTCCAGTTAACTGGTTTAATTGTCACCTGCCTCTGGTGGGCAGCCAGCCATGCCATGTCATTTCCATTCCCACTGTTGACAATATCCATGGTGGTGGGACAGCAATAAGATTCCAGGTTCTCCCCCCACCCGCCGATATCTTCAGTCCCATTTCACAAGGCTTCCCATCACCTAGCCCATCGCCAGAAAGCTGGTAAAATTCAATCCTAAGATTCAAACACCTTTTAACTTACTTGTATGTTAAATATAGTTTAAAGCTGACCAACTTGACAAAATATTTCAGCCACTTTGAGGCTTTTTAATAAAAATCATCTTTATTGGAATATTGTAATTGGTGCCAGGTTCCATGTGATCTTAGGCCAGAAATTAGTGTTGGTGTCATCAGGCAAACACTTCAAATAAATGTGTTGATGCCTCAGAAGGAATAGTGGAGCGAGGAATTTGATATAAATAGATTGAAAGTTTGTACGATAACTTCAAGTGTTTAATATCTACTTTTCTGATGCTTCAGTTAGGCCAGATGACTTAATTTTGCTTGATACAGGATTCTGGAATTGTTTAAGAAAGTACATCTCCGGTATCAAGCACTTGCTTCAAACTCGCCCTTTGAATGAAAATGCTATCGAGCAGATCCAACTGTTTCATTTAAGCATGCCTCTAGGAATTGGGCTTCCCATTATTTACTGAAGTCACTGAGCTTGGATCGAGTCAAATTTTGGTTTTAATTAAACAAACAGTGGTGATTGAAAGTTTGAGTGGCTGGCATCTATTGTCATTTCAGCCTTCCATCAGTGCTGTAACTGTGCAGGATATTTTTCTGAATAGTCATGGCTGTTCAATGGTAAAAAGGGTTAAAGCCAGCAGATTTGATTTCCACTGTTTTGTAATTTTTTCACATAGAAATGTCCAGCCTAAAAAAAAAACTCATAAATCCAAAAACAAATCCAAAGTCTTATATGAAATTAGATTACTGGAAGATGCATTAGAATGCAAAAATTAAAATCTGAGATTGAAACAATAGATTGAAATACATACGAAAAGGGAGTTAACACAGCATACAAAATGGCAGATTTATAATAATAAAACCCACGACACAAGTTAGAATGCAAACCTTTGTGAAAGATGTTCCCAGAAATTGAGTCTGACATGATAAAATTAAACAACAGCATTTGAGTAGGTAATATTACATTACTATTTTTATTCATCCATTTTGGTGACCAAAATATACAGTTTGACAGTGATTCAAAGTATAATACTTTCTGCCTCATATCAGTACAAAGCTGCTTTGATCAGGTATGATGCAAATCAGCAGCTCTTAGCTTTGCCCTGACAATGCAACCAAGTCTGACCCTAATCCCTCATGAGCAATCCCCACTGCACATGATGACATTTCAGATGTACTGAGGTAGCAGATGATGTACAATTGATGACATACTAGATTATTACATTCTTGCCCGTTATACGAAGGCTGAATCAAGCGCAGTTCACAATCAAGGATTTAACTCTTAAAAATTCAGACAGGGGACAGTCTGCAAAGAGTCTACCTCAGAAACATCAACTCTATCACGGCATTGCATCCCATCGCATATTCAAATATGCATGTTATGTAAAATTACAGAAGTGTTTTTCATTTTAATAATCTCAATTCTTCTTCTAAAGGTGCTGGCTCTCATTGGTTCTCAGTTTCGTAGTCATTCCACAACCTTATACAAGTAGCTAGTCTTTATCCATAAGCCTTGACAATGAGAGGCGGCAAGCTGTTGAAAGCCTGGGGGAAGTGGTGAGGGGGTGTGAGGGAGGTGGTTGGTGGGGTGGTGGGGGGAGGGGTGTGTGTGGAATCACAGCTGAGCCTAATCCACACACGCACACTTTCCAATTGAAGTTACTGCAGTAGTTCTGTTAACCTATTCTGCTTAGTCATGCTGAAATCATTCTTTAAGCATTGTGCAGTTTTCTTTTCACCTATTTGGACTTACATACCTCCAGCAAGCCTACAATTACGAGTCTGGAGTACAATCTTTACATGAAATACTGAAAGATCATGACACTGTAGCATAGCAGTATGCTGCCTTCGTACTTCAGTAATTACAAGGCTGAGAATATCTGTACAGCACATCACTTAGTAATAAGATCCTTACCACAGATATGGAATTCGCCATTCTTGGTTTAATGATAGAATTTCCTAGACTCTGGCACTGCCCTGACCTTTTCACATCCACCCATCCAATATCCTGTCTATCTATATCACCTATTATTGCTGCAGTTCCCTCACCATTGAGCATTCTTGTATTCAGTGGATGCTGTGAGTTTTTATTATCTTGGTTGGACTGCGCGCTTAGTATGATCAAGTACACAACCTACACCAGCTCTGCAGCATAACTCTGCCAGTACTGCAAAAATAAGGTTTGACACCAGTCACAAGGCTATTTGGAAGGGGTGGGCTTGTATCACTAGTTACGAAGGCTGCCAACATTCCAGGGTTGCCCTGGAGCCTCCATTAGTTAAATGTTAGTCCCCTGGGCACTACTGCAAGCACCATGGGTGGAAAATCATAGGACCATTTGAAAAATGGTGCTTTCTTTCCATTTTTTGAACACTTTTGTCCATTAGTTATAGAAATATTGGAGGTTGAGAAAAGGGGCAATTTGTCTTGGGCGGGGGGGGGGGAAGGGCAACTATTGGATGTGGGAAGTCATGTGATGAAATCCCCAGGAATATTTCAGCCTGAGCTGGCAACCGTATTAGTGTGACATTTCTATCGAGCACCTGAGGTTGCAGAATACCTGCAAAACTCCAAAGAGAAAGAGGGCAATGGATAGCTATGGAAGTACTTGGGGTTGGGAAGAACAAAACATATGGTTGAAGGGTCAAGCTTTTAAAAGGCTCTTGAAATACCAAGAGAAGTGGTAGAGTGGAAGGTTTAGATGGAGATTTCCAAAAGGAAGGTGTATATTAAGTGATCCCCATCAGCAGCAGATTGAAAGCAGCAGAGGCGATAAGCCTGCGTCGAAGCAGCAGAGTGTGCATTCGGAAGACATTAACTAGGTGGATATAAGGCAAGACCATGGAGGGGTTTGAAACTGGTGGATCAGACCTTGAAACTGATATGCTGAGGGTGAGGGAGCCACTGGACTTTGGCAAGAGCAAGGAGAATGGAAGTGGACCATCTAGTACAAGAAGTTAAAGGTTTTAAGAGTTTCAGATTAAGTGGCATTTGTGAGGAATGGAGATGCAGGCACTGGTGAGGAAAACATTCAGGACATTAATTTGCAATGTGACGAAGGTATAAATTAGGATTACAGTGGCGGAGGATGACAGAAAAGACTTAAGTATAGTCTTTACAATGAACTGGATGTAATGAAGAATTCGGCCTACAGTTGCTATTTTGTAAACTGCATTCTTTTCAAAACTTAACATCAACTCTCGGGTGATTGCTTTGCAACATTCAATTTCTATTGACAGATGAAAAAAAGCTGACTGTCCTATGAGCCTCTTTCAATCATTATGAATTTCATCAGTGATCACAGGCCGGTAAGCAGCCATCTGTGCGACCAAACAGATCCCTGCCTTCTTTTACTTAACGTTCAGTAGGGGTGTAAGTGGTTCAACAAAACTTTGACTCTTTGCTTGTATCACTTTTCAAAACATGGTTGTTGCTGCACCATTTGGCACTGTATAATTAGCAAATTAAATTTCTTCTCATTGATGATAGTGATATTACTGCCAAAGGCAAAATTATTTTCCACTTAGAATATAATAATGAAAATGCTGCTACCCCTGGAATTGGGGGAAGGGACTGGCTGCTAGAAGAAAGAACTGCATTTGTGTCACCAACTATATTCCTTGTTTTGTTATCTTCTGTCACTGGCAGAAAGTCAAATAGTCACATCCCTGCCAGAGATGAAAACAAATTCTCAATCCCTTGGTTTCAATTCCAGCCTCCTGATTTTAATCACTCCACCACGTGTGGCTTTGACTTCAGCTGCTGAGACCCTATCCTCTAGAATTCCCTCACCGATTCCCTACACAGCTCTCCCTTTACAATGCTCCTTATGGATCGCTCTGAGTCCGCAACATGACAGGATGTGGAGAGGGGAAAGCTCCAAATAGAGAGAGGAGGAGGAGGAGGAGAATCTCCTCAAAAGTCCCAACCCACCAACGGTTTTCAAGGAGTGCTTTTTCACCCTCCACTGTAGCAAGGAGCAATGCTGGAAGCACTTGCAATTCAAAAAGGATGTGGTCACAGGATGGTGCCATCTTGTTCAACAGGGCCTGTAGACTCAAGAGTAGGGCACTGCCAGTGGTCTTCAAGGTCACCACTACTCCCAGCTTCTACACAACCAGAGCCTTTAAGGCAGGAGCAAGTGATGTTACCAGCATTTCCCAGTTTGCTGTCTATTGCTGCATCCAAGAAGGGCTGGAGGCTTTGTACACAAGGACAGGCAAGTTTCTTCTGTAACCAGAGAGAAGCAGGATGATTAAGCACATGACTTTTCCAGAGTAGCAGGATTCCCAATGGTGCAGGGTGTAATTCAATGCATGCATGTGGCTCTGTGGGTCCCACATGTTGGCGTTTGACCATCCCACACCGTCATGTTGGTAAATGCCCATTATCCTGGCAAAAGCCATGGTGCCTTCATCCTGAGGCAGTGTACTATTCCCACTATCTTCAGACCACCATGAATAGATCTGAGGGGGCTGCTCAGGGATAATGGATATTCCCTGTATACACCGCTGATGACACTCTCTTCCATCTGACCACTCCAGGACAACGGGTGTAGAGAGAAAGCCATGATTCCACCAAAAATATCACAGAGAAGATCATCAGTATTCTTGAGCAATGGTTCCTTGTCTGGACCACCTGGCAGAAATCCTACAATGTTCGCCCAAGTGTGTCTCCAAGTTCTTGGTGGTCTGCTACGTCTCCCACAACCACTGGGCATATGAAGGCCAGCTCGAAAGCAAGCAAAGATGAAGATGAAGAAGAGAGAGAGGCAGGGGAGGAGGCAGGCATCCAAGATCCCTTTACTCTGGACTGTCCGTGAGCACCTACTTAGACTCTGGTTCCCTTAGGATGTCATCCCTTCACCACCAGAGCTCCACAATTACCCCTCTTCCCATCCATCTGCAATGTCCCATTGCAGTGTCCCCTTGGCCAAAATTTGGCAACAAAAGCTACCCAAAAAAACCTTTCCATAACAACCTTATCCAATAACACATCTAACTATACTAAAAAACCTGAACTGTTCCCTTTGTGTGCACCCTTAATGTCAATGCCTGGGATAGTTCTCAGTGGTTGCAACATGGCTGGTAGGAGGCTGCTGAGTTGCACTGGGGAAGACTGCTATTGGCCTTGCAGGGTGCCTGTGAGCAACTCTAGGCCTTGAGGGTCCAATTTCTGACTGCACCACCTCGGCATGAACTTGTTCAGAGGCAATGGCAAGGGCAGTAGTGGAGTAATGGTAATGGGTGCATGAACGCCGTCATCCTGAGAGAGAGCTGCATGTTTGTGCTCCGCAGAGCCACTAACATTCCCCTGGTGCAGCATCTCAGCAATTCTAGTAATCTGTTGCACTGCTGGACTGTTTTGTAAGACCCTTTGAGCACTGAGATCCACAAATAATTTGGCAATAGACTGGGCTTGCATGGCACCAAGTATGGATCTCATGCCCTCGTCTGACTTTCTTTGCAGCACTGCAACATTGGGCTTCTATCTGTGTTACAATACAAACTGAAACAGTGACCACCAGATGAATGTATCACGGTTGGCGGACAAGTGCTGTCATCGGGCTGGTCACCACTTCCACATTGGAAAGAATGGTCTCAAATCATTGCATGATGCCCTGCACTACACTGGAGCCAGATTCCTCCAAGCTCCTTGACAGTGACAGGCCTGTTTGGTAGGCATGTCAATGCGCTAAACATCTCGGTGTGCATGCTCATTAGTGTTCTTATGTAGGCCGCCGCTTTGGAGTCTGAGTTCCTTGTAATAGAACTCATCTGTGACCTCTACCTCCAAGGAGCTGATGTCCGAGCTGCCCAGCTGAATGCTACAATCATTCTATAGAGGAGGCAGCACGGAGTTTGCATTTTACTTCACTCAATGGAATTTGGCCCAGGCTAATGATGAATTACAAACCCCGCCCATGAGAGCAGATGCAAATCAATTTTTAGCCCTATGTCTTTTGACCAACTTGGTCAGCTACCCTAGTAGCTCCTTATGCAGCTTGGTGTCAAGTTTTGTTTCATAACTCTCCCACAAAGCACATTGGAACATCTTACTTTGTTAAAGGCACAGTATAAAAGCAAGCTGCTGTTGTTGGTTCCTGCAGCAGGAATGTGCCTCAGTGGGGTTGGACTCCAGCCAGGCATGTTAGAGTTAAATGGTCCATTTGTCACATTCGTGGAATTATCTCCCAGCGTCTTCTGAGTTTTTTGTCCTCAGCCAGACTTGAAAGGGAGAGAATGGAAAGTTGCCTCAGGAGACATTTCCATATTTCACTTGTTGCTCCAGCTGTAGTTAAGGATAACATTTGAATCTTTGTCGAGAGAACTCTTGCCAGTAGCTTTTCCTTTCTCGTTGCAAATCTAGCAAAGGAAAATTGTGCCCTGCAGAAGGAACTTATGAACTTACCTATCTCTGCTTACCTGCTCTGCTACGTACCTGCCATTCTTTGTTGCTCTAATGTTATGCTGCTCGTATGAGCCAGAGAATGTGGATGTGAATGTAGAAATCTCATGGTTATTTAGTTCTGCTGGGAGGAATGGGGCGGTTGCTGAGGGGATGGGGGTCATATTTCTGTTACCGCACAACTACACTTTGGCGTGTCTAGAAATCTTTGACACACAGGGCTGAATTATGAGGTGCCATGTTCCCCACCCCACCCTCGCAGCTAAAAAGTCATGGGGGATCCCATCCATGTGAAAAGCAGCTGCCCTGCAGCCTTTTTTGAATTAATTAATTGCCCACTTAAGGGTCCCAATTAGCCCACTGGCAGATGAACTGCTCAACACCACTCCAGATGCTAGTAAAATTGCGGTGGAGGCAGAAGCAGGTGGGTAGGTGGCAGGAAGGCCACTCACTGCATTTAACCATCTTCAAACCCACCAGCAGGGGATCATTAAAAGCAGCCCATGGAGCACATCGATCAGTGTACAGCTCAATGTGGATTTGAACTTATTAATTATCTCTTGTGAAGGAAGAAAACTAGAGAGCCTCCAGCATACTTTGACGAGTGGCAGTTTAAAGTCAAATATGAATTTAAAATTGCTCTATATGATTTTATTAAGAAAAAACTATGGAATATACTTTTTTAAACAAATTCAAGGTATGTTGGAATGAATTCTCTAAGGCATGCAACCTTTCTGATGTATCTGCATTATGAGATTTCAGCGAAGGCTTTCAGATAAGCTACTTAAACCTTCTAAAAAACTGCAAGATTTATAGTTTGTAAAAGGCACTTTACAAAGGCCTTAAGAATTTCTCATATGTGGGTGATACAGACATGTCTGTTTAAAGTGGGGAAAGCAATTACTTACAAGTTTTACAAATCCAAATGGTAAGAAAACCGAGGATTATTCCCAACTGTAATATTAGATAATTATCATGAGCCAATTAACTCCTCAGTTCATACAGAGGAATGTTGGACAAACTTATGAAACCTTCATCTGCTCATAGTCAACTACGGGCTCTCTACGGGGGAGTTCCTATGCGATGCTTTTTTAATAGGTCACTTATTTTTAACATTTAATTTATTTACTGCAATATGACACAGCCTGTAAAATGCTTTAGGACATCCTGAACTTGTGAAAGGGGCTATATAAATGTATGCTCTATGTTAAATATGTGGAACTGTACCAAGGCTGGGTGGGAGTGTGGATGGGGTGAGGGGTGGTTCTCTTTCACTTCCAATGAATGTTTCGCAGGTTTTATGCCTTTGCCCCTGCTGTTTGCCTCTGCAAAACATTTGTCTCTGCTTTTGTAATGATTAAAATTGATAATAAAGACTTAAAAGGGCTTTCTGTTCATGGTAGTCAAACCCATTTCTTTCAGAGAAGGGAAAAAGCAAAGAGAGACCATGTTGGCGAAGTTTCCTCATGATGACTTCACCTGCAAGCAGCGGGTGTTTGATGTCAAACAAAGAAGAAAAAAGTTGAGGCGACAGCTTTTCAGAATGACGTGACCACTTCAAACAAAATGGAGGCATCAGGAATGCAAACCTGTTTCACCAGAAGTTTTTGTTCTTCATTTTCAGAAAAGGAGATCATTAGGCCACTGTGCCTGCTGACTACAATTGGGAAATCAATACGTGCAATAATCAACCATTTGTATGCTCCATGAAAGAAAACCGTTGTCTCCGAGCAGCTTATGCCTCAGCTGTCCTATCCTAACCAGCGCAGTACTGAATGTAGTTACAATGCTGATGTGAATGGGAGCCATGGTTATACTGACCCGTTGTCTTGTGTGTGGCAAAAGCAGAGGTCCCCACATTATAACAGAATCTCAGAGACACAGGTGCATCTGATTAATGGCATACAGTTGCCAGTGAGATTTCTAATGATTGACAAGATATGTCAGTTCATTTCATTACTGCATAATGGTACAGTATGTCAAACCTTAGAAGAGTTGACTGTTTGCCAGCTGTGACGCATAACACAAAGAGTTGCATAGGATTACATAGACTTCACAATGCAGAAATAGGTTGCTTAACCCAACCAGTCCAAGTTAGTGTTTAACCTTCACACAATCAGTAGTCCTGTTACTATGCCCCTGCTCTATTCCCTTTATCTTGCATCTCCTCTTACCTTCATCATCTAACATATTCTTAAATGCTGGTTGCTCTCTGCTTCAGTCACAACCTCATAACCCCCTGTGTAAAAAGATTTCTCTTGTTCTCTGTGCTAAATCCCTTATATTTAATTGTTTATTTATTTCCCCATAATTATTGGAAACAGCCTGTTCCTAACTACACTGTCTCACCTGCCATCTGAAATCACCCTTACTATTTTAGGCAAGTCGTTAACCTGTTAAAAATAAATGGGTTAATGTCTGAACTAGCAGGGAGAGGAATTTCAAGTGAATGCATGTTAAGTGTTTGTATCCATTGTCACAAGAGTAAAATTTTATTTTTTTTAAAAGGTTTTCCACGTTGATATTTCTAGTTTCAACCAAGGATACAGCACCATCACTTGGTAACAATGGGCACTCAGCTCCTGTCTATTGATTTAACAGGATGAGTTTTCTGTGTGCTTTGTTGAAAGACAAAAAAGCACCATTTTGAAAACAGCAATGCAGAGTGACATCATCATTCTATGATAAGAAGACTGTTCATTTATTTTCCTAATGGAGTGGTTAATTGCTGCAACATGCTAAGTAGAAAACATATCCTTTGCTGGGTAGATAAAATGATAAAAAAAAAAATGAATTACTGCTAGGAACTAGAGACTGGATACATTGGATATAACAATCCAACAGTCACTTTAACCTCTCCTGACTGAAGTAGCTCAAATCACTAATGTACAGACCAAAGGGAGTGCGAATATCCCAGAGTTCTTAATGAATTAGAATTTGATGTCAATCAACTTGTAATAGTCTGTGGGCTTTCAAGTCAGGTGAAGGTAAAAATTACAGACTGGTGAAGATTATCTCTGATCCAGAGCTTTACTTCATAACATCAATGTTTTAAATGATTCACTTCATAATTTTATTGTTAATTACTTTTTCATCCCTGTGATCGACCTCATCTTTCACAAAACCATGTTGAACTAGTCAGTTCCATATTGAAAATGATAATTTGGCATCTAGATTGACACAAAAATGAAGCCTGACACTCCAGTGCAGTACTGAGAGAGTGCTGCACTTTTGGAGGTGCCATCTTTTGGATGAGACATTGAAACCGAGGACCCATCTGCCTGCTTGGATAAATGTAAAAGATCCCACGGCACTACTTCGATGAAGAGCTGGGGAATTATGTCTGGTGCCTTTGCCAATATTTATCCTCCAATCACCATTACAAAGAACAGATTATCTGGTCATTATCACATTGCTGTTTGTGGAAGTTTGCTGTGCACAAATTGGCTGCTGTGTTTCCTACATTACGTCAGTGACTGCACCTCAAATTAGCTTTGAGATATCTGGTGGTCATGAAAAGTGCTATAAAACTGTAAGTCTCTTTTTTTTCTTTCTAACTTAGATGTCCACTTGTAGCAAAAATAGTGTAATGCAACCCTTGAAATGGTATAATAAAAATCTTGGCTACCTGTTCCATAGATGCTGATTTTTATTCCAACATGAAACAAAGACCCTTTACAGTTCCAGAATGAATCAGGTTGAGCACAAGCCTTTTACTACTTTGCTGGAATTACTAGTTTCTTACTTCCAAACAAATATGCTTGAATCTCAATTTGTACAGGAAATTAAAAATAAACAGGCCAAAGTGCTAGAACGTGTCAAAGCCTGCCCAATTAATGTCTATTGAACCATTCCCTCCCAAATATTGGCTGAGATATATATGTGACAATTAATACATTTTGGAATTTGAAAACCAATTAGGGACATTTTGGCAGATGCCATTGTAAATTAATTCTTCCCTGGGCAAAAGATTGATTTGAAGTGCTTCCTTGAAAAGCTAAGATCCAATAACTCATAATTCCCAATGCTGCTTTCAGTTTGCGCTGCATCAAGTGCAATATCTGCTGTAACTTCACCTTTATGAGTTGCTTTTTATATTTTTGTCCCAAGTCTTTATTAACTCCAAGATAACAAACAAATCTGCAGCTCTAGGTCCAAGGAGTGACACCGCTGATTCTACTCTTTGCTTTGATATATATTGTTTATTGTGTTCCAAGTGAATCTATTGAACAGCATTGTCCCATTATCTAATCCACTTTTCTTAAACAAAGCTTCCTCTTTCAGGGCAGCCGTCTTTCCCACTTCCCATTTGGGAACCTTGCCTTAGGCTATCCTGAGTCCAGAGGCACCGTGAGAACAAAGCGCCTGTGATCGGTTCCTCAAATTTCTCATTACTGAAACTGACTG
Organism: Carcharodon carcharias; assembly: GCF_017639515.1. NCBI lineage: Eukaryota > Metazoa > Chordata > Chondrichthyes > Lamniformes > Lamnidae > Carcharodon > Carcharodon carcharias. The sequence continues at coordinate 115,825,294 of NC_054475.1, forward strand.
CTTTAGCCCACCTGCAGGATCAGATGGCCACATTCTCCCAGTTGGTTCTGGAACCTGTGTCTGTTTACCTTACGTAGAGAGGCCAATGGAGGGAATTAAACATCTGCCCTCAACTGCACTGTGCAATAAAAACATCGTAAAAAAACACAACTCCACAAAACCTGATGAAAACCTGAAACTCAATTGATAAGTAGTGTAGTACTAATCACTACAATGGCTAATTTGTATTCTTGTGAATTGCACTGACACATCTGTAATGCAGAGCATATTAATGTGGTTCCAAACATAGTGCATCTGAGATGTGGCTTATTCTCCTTATTGCACTGTCTGGTTCAACCTTGTTAAAGCTTTAAAGCTGACATAACAGTATTTACAAAAGATGGTAGAGTCCTCTCCAGAAAGCATATTAATTTTATTAAATATCCATTTGTGGTTATTTTCACCTTGCCACAACAGCAGAATTTCAGTGCCATGGAAACCATATTGCGTGTTCCTGTATAGGACACTCACTTGATACCACTGACCATCTCCACCCCCCAACACTGTTAGTGCAGAATCAGGCTATTAAGACATCCCAAATCTTTGGCTCAACCTGTATGAAACTTTAAATTTTCCAAATTGGCAGGAATCTGTAATGGTGCAAAGCATGCATGATCTTTTTAAAGCTTCATCTTTTATGATCTTTTTAACACCCTCTTGTTGCTTGTGCTCTTCGCCTCACATTTCAAAACATTTTAGAAAATGAGAAGTCCCCTATACTTTCACATTTTAAAACAGAAATTCCTGTATAAATACAAGATTTCTCCAGTAGCAATGGTCTACCGAGCGTCTATGACATGGGACAAAGAGCTTTTTCATTCACTTCATGCCTCTACTGCAGCAGGTGGATAATGGGGCATGTAAAAAGAGCCCAGTGGTACAATAACCTCTTACACTGATAAAGAGCCTTTAACACAATAAAAGCGCTTCACAAGGGGTAATCAGACAGAAGTTGTCAGTGACATTAGGAGAAGTGACCAGAAGTTTGGTCAAGAAGATAGATTTTAAGCAGCAGCACATCGTTACTTGCAAAAGATCCCCATCTATTTAAGAGCTAGAGGAGCAGTTGTTGACCCAGTGTATCCCTCATCTACATGACCACATCGATGGCCTAAGTCAAATAACTTCTGTATCCATCAGTGAAACTGTATCTGGGTTGAAATGTCAACTACCTGGTTCCATGTTTTTGAAAAGGCAGATTATCTCCATGTTATTTCACTTGATGCAGCTACCCGGAAAATCAGGTCAAGCCATTTTGAAGACGAGCTACTAAATACATCACATGCCTCTCCTTTCAAAGAAAAAGGATGTTAATGCAGCTGCCCTGATAATTGTAGCATAATCATCATAAAAAGGTTAATCTAAGTGAGTCATTATTGTCAGGCTAATAGGTTTGCCCTGGATACATGCAGTACACAACAGAAAAAGTTCTTCAGATAAACATATTAGAAGCAAGCAGTATTTTCAGATGAGATCCTATAATTATCATTCACACAGACAGGTGAAGTGAGATATACAACAGATCTACAATTTTACCACAAATCTCTTTATGCTTGATGTGTAATGCAGTATTGCCTGTTCTGCAACATCCTGTTATTATTAAATTAATAGAAAGTTTAAGTTCAATGTTTACTGTATTATGTGCATCACAAGGACTTGTTTTCTTCATTGGCTAAAATGTATTCTATGTATCCACTTAGAAATTATCCTTTTGTCGATATTCATAAAAAAAGTTGCATGGTATAAAATGTGGGAATACTTCACACTTAGCGACTTGAAGAGTAATGGGGTTTAAGAGAGTCTTTATTACCTCTGTTCAGAACAGGAATTGAGACCTATTCGCCTGTAGTTATTGTGTACCACCATGATGGATGGGTTCAATCTAATTTACGTCTCAATGATAAAGACTGAAGACCCCCCTCTAAAACCCTTGTTTTCACTTTGTACCTTGATGGTGTCTGCCTTTGCTTTCATACATCTTACTGTGTGCCAGTTGTTCCTTAGACAGCACCTTCCAAACCCATGACCATTACCACCTAGACGGACAAGGGCAGCAGATAGATGGGAACATCACCACCTGGAGGTTCTCTTCCAAGTAACTCACAATCCTGACTTGGAAATATATCGCCGTTCCTTCACTGTTGCTGGGTCAAAATCCTGGAACTTCCTTCCTAACAGCACTGTGGGTGTACCTACACCACATGGACTGCAGCGGTTTTAGAAGGCAGCTCACCACCACCTTCTCAACGGCAATCAGGGATGGGCAATAAAAATGCTGGCCCAGCCAGCGAAGCCCACATCCCGTGAATGAATAAATTTTAAAAAAGAGAAAAAAATGTTTAATATTGCTTGGACTATCCTGAAGTCACCAAAGAACTTGCACCTGTGAGTTATTTGATGCTTTAAGTTGCCATTCTTTTTTCAAGGAAGAGCAGACTTAGGTGTGCCATGCCCCCTTCAGAGTGCCATGTCAGCTATGTGTAACATGTTCCCTTCAGGCTGTCGTGCTGTCTTCAATATACCACTCCCACATATGTACCATTGAGCACCAACCCCAATAGCCATGTTCAGTACCACTGTGTAAATATTTGGGACAAGAGCCAGAATCTGACGGCAGTTTATAACGATGAGTGCAGCCCACAGAGAGAGAGGACTGTCAATTATTGGCTGCACACTTGCCGTGTGATTAGCAGTACTCGATAAAAGGAGCATTTTGTTCCAGTGCAATAGCAAAATAGCACAGCGACTGGAAACCTGAAAGGCCAGGCAGCATCTGTGGAGGGGGAAACAGAATTAGCATTTCAGGTCGAAAAAGTTACAGATGCAACAGGTTTTAAGCAAGTATAGAGCCAGAGAAAGTGGTGGTGGAAGAATGAAAGGGAAGGTCCGTAGTAGGGTGCAAGGGAGGAGGGATTAAATTACAAAAGGGATGATAGTGCAAGACAAAAGGAGATGGTAATGGGACAAGCAATGAAACAAAAAATGAGTCCAGAAGCAGTGCAAGTGGCAACAACAGAATCATTACCAGCAGCTGCCATCCAAAAAAAAATGAGGCGGAGGTTAAAATCTCAAATTATTGAACTCAATGTTGAGCCTGGAAAGCTATAAAGTGCCAAATGGAAAGATGAAGTGTTGTTCATCGAGCTTATATTGAGCTTCACTGGAAAATGTAGGAGGCCAAGCGCAGAGCTCAAAGTGGGGGTGTGACTCGGAATTAAAATGACAGATGACTGGACCGCATTTGAGGAAGGATGTGAAGAGAGAGTGCAGAAGAGGTGTACGAGAATGGCTCCAGAGATCAGTTACGAAGATAGATTGGAGAAGTTGGGACTCTTTTCCATGGAGGAAAAAAGGCTGAGAGGAGATTTGACAGAAGTATTCAAAACCATGAAGGGCGTGGACAGGGTAGATGTTTCCATAATCTGTTTCCATTGGCAGAAGGATCGAGAACGAGAAGGTGCAGATTCAAAGTAATTGGTAAAAGAAGCAAAAGCAATATGAGAAAAATCTTTTTTCATGCAGCAAGTGGTTAGGGTCTGGGATGGAACAATGTGCAGGGTTATGGGGAGAAGGCAGGAAAATGGCACTAGGTGAAATGCTTATTCAGAATGCCATTACAGACATGATGGGCCAAATGGCCTCCTTCTGCAGTGTAACAATTCTGTAATTCTAGAAGCTCGAAGTTACACTTGCAATTGAAAGGAGATATTACGCAAAACAAGTCACCAAATTTGTGTTTGGTATTCCCTAATATGGAGGAGACTTTAACACGGAGAGCAAATACAGTGTACTAAAATTGAAAGCTGTACAACTAGATCACTGTTTTGCCTAGAAGAAATGTTTGGGTTCCTGGATGGTGGGAAGGGAGAAAATTAAAGAAGAGGTTTTGCATCTGCTGTGCTTGCATGGGAAGGTGAGAAGGGGAGGCAGAGTATATTAGGGTGTTGCAGGAGGAATAGTCCCTTTGAAATGCTAAAAGTTGAGGGGAGAAGATGTTATTGGTGGTGCCCATGCTGATGGTGCAAATAGTGGAGGATGATCTATTAAATGTGGAGTCTGGTGTATTGAAAGGTGAGGTCAAGGAGAACCTGATCCTGATTCTGTGGGGGAGGGGAAGGGGGTAAGAGCAGAAGCAGAGGAAATGGAACTGATATGGGCATGGGCCATGTCAACTATGGTGGAAGGGAAGCTATGGCTGAGGGAAAAACTGGTGTGAAAGATGACATCATCAAAGCAGATACAGAGTGACAGAAATTAAGAGATTGGAATAGAGTTCTTATAGGAAAAATGATGTGAGGAAATGCAGTCCAGGTAGCTGGAGGGATCAGTGGGCTTAAAGCGGATATTGGTCAATAATCTATGCCCAGAATGGGACAAAGATGGTAAGGAGGGAACGGACAAATCAGAGATAGACCATGTGAAGGTATGTAAAAGGAAGAGTGGATTTTGGAAGCAAAGATGATGAGATTTTCCAGTATGGGGCAAATGCAGGAAATAGCACCAATACTGCATCATTCCATGAGCTCCCTTCGCAATGCCTTGGTTCTCTCCTCAATCACTTCCAATATCCCCACCCCTTTCTACAATACCTTCCCATGCAAGGGCAGGAATGTAATACCTGCCTCATTACCTGCCCCCTTCCCACCACCCAAGGTCCCAAACAGTCTTTCTAGATGAAACATCAATTTATTTGTACTTCTTCCAGGTTAGTGTACCATATTCACTGTTCACAACATGGTCTCCTCTACATTGGAGAGACTAAACCAGTTGGGTGGCCACTTTGGGGAGCAGTTACATTCAGTCAATAAAGGGTGACCCCAAGCTTCCGATCACCTGCCATTTTAATGCAGTACCTTGCTCTCATGCTGATCTCTCTGTCCTCAGCCTCCTACAATATTCCAATGAAGCTCAACGTAAGCTCAAGGACCAGCACCTGATCTTTCAATTAGGCAGTTTACACCTTCCAGATTCAGTATTGAGCTCAATAATTTCAGGTCAAAACCTCTGTCCTACATTTTTAAAAGGGAGTTGTTGGTGATGTGTTTTTTCTCATTTACAGCTCATCTAGATCCAACTTTTGTTCCTCTTGTTGTTCCATTACCATCTCCTTTTACCTTACATCATCATCCCTTCTGTCACTTAATCTTTCCTGCCTTCAATCTTATCACAGATTTGCCCCTTTGTCCTTCCCGATACCCTCTCCCCCTTTCTCTGCTCTGTACTTGCCTAAACTTTGTTACAATCTCAAACTTTTTCCAGTTCTCACAACAGGTGATCGTCCTGAAACATTAACTCTGCTTCCCTCTCCACAGAAACTGAGTACTTCCGACATTTTCGGTCTTTGTTCTGTTCCAGATTTCTGTTCTGTCAAGGAGCATGAAGCTGCTGGTCATCTACAGTTTAACAGTGATTTCTGCATCACGCCCCACCTCTTCCCATTGTCCCACATAAACGAAGTTAAACATTTTCAACCATGCATAGCTGGACCTCTTTTGACTAAAAGCAGCTTAAATGGGACATAACATACATCCGTTCTAAAGGAGACTGCTAGGGGTAATTTTCAGGCTATTGCTAAACAATGTGATTCAACCTCACCCATTATTGTGAAATTCCTAACTGCTGATATTAATACGTAGAAGTTGCAAACTTCTGTTTGCCATCAATGCCAATCTAATACGTCAGTGCACCAAACATGATGCAAATCCACTGCTGTTGCAGTTACATTTTTACAAAAGCAGAGTCTTAAGATTGGGTTTTATTACAGGCTCTATTCTCCAATCATTTCACACCTTATTGTGTGCTAAAGACACAGGCTTTGCAGTGGCTAGACTTTACAATGCAGGGCATCAGTAAAATGAAAACTTTTGAATTGTTTCCTCTTTTCTACAGACTTAACTCACATCAATTACTGAAATCATGTTACTTCTTGCCTTTTAAAAACTGTTTAATTCGTGGCCAATAATACAAGCAATTCATTAACCCTTCATGTACACAGTTAGAATTCCAATGAATTCAATAACTTCACAGACCAGACTCGATTGCTCTTCTTAAAAGCATTTTTTACATCCCTGAATCAGCATGTGTGGGCTGCATGGAGCTCGATGGATCGGCCAGATGTAAATTAACTGCCCTCTATTCAGGCCTCAGCAATGCTCCCTCATCTGTACTCAGGCCTTTGAATCTGCATCCTGAATTGTCACCTGCAACAATAGGCCAGTAAACGCAGTGGGCCAGGCAGTGCATCTGAGTGCTAGCATCCTGACACAGAAATTACATCACATTTCTATGGTGCAGGACCAGCCCAACTGCAGTTCTCAGCTTGCACTCCTGTTGTACTTTTTAAAAGAAAGAAAGCATTTCTATAGCACCTATCATCAGGGCATCCCAAAGTGCTTCACAGCCAAGAACTGCTTGTTGAATTGTAGTCACTGATGTAATGTGGGAAACACAGCAGCCAATTTACGCACAGTAAGGCCCCACCGGAAAAGACCAGGTAATCTTTCTTTTAGTAATCTAGGTTGAGGGATAAATATCAACCAGGACAAATTGTTGATCAGTTAGAAGACCGCAGCCTCACTTACACCGGAGTGAACCATGCAGCTGCATCTCACTTACACCGGAGTGAACCATGCAGCTGCATCTCACGCCTTTGGAGGCTTGATTTGAAATCAAGAAACCATTCTTTTAATAGCAATTTAACAGTAAGATATTAAAAAGGGCAGTATGCCAAGGAAAAACAACTTGCATTCATATAGTGCGTTTAACATAGTAAACTGTCCCAAAGCACTTCACAGGAGCATTGTCAAACAAATTTTGATACTGAGCTACATAAAGAAATATTAGGGAAGATGATTAAAATATTGGTCAAAGAGGTAGGTTTTAAGGAGCACCTAATGGGAGGTTGGACCAAGACTCATGAATCAAACCCCCTTCTGACCTCCACCTTGCCTTAAGTTACTGAGATCCACAGTGCCAAGAATAACCAGCTGCTTCTTGGCAGAGGAGACAAAATAGAATCCAAAAGAAAGCATCCCCCAGGCAGCTCACATGCACCTCCTAGTGGTTGATCCTGAGCAACACAAATGGAGGCCTGAGAACAGGTTGACCTGTCACCCTCAGTTCTTCACCTGAAAGGAAGATATGCGGAGCTCCACCCACATAAAGTAAACCTGACCTCGCGAGTGATAGAATTAAACTGCTGCTCAAGTGTAAATTATATTGGAGTAAGATTAAACGGGTCAGTTCAAAACATTAAATTGTGCATGTATTCTATTGATTGCGGCCTTAGATGTGTGCTTCTGCAACCCTCTCTCGAGCTGCATGTTCAGAAGAAGTTGCTTTTCTGTAGCTTTTGGCAGCACACACCAAATACCTCCCTTGTTACTGAGTCCAGGGCTTTCAATGACTGTACAGTATTACTCAGTAAGATCAACCCCTCCTTCCTTTTCCATAGATCCTCACCGGAAAGTATTCTCGTCCTATGATCACTTAACGTATCTGCATCAGTTAACAGGCAAAGTTTGAAAAACCTGTTGCCACTTCATGTTGCACTTCTATTTTAAAGCACTGCAGTATCACAAATGTCCTGGTCTGCTCTTGCTTTGGCAGATTTTTTTTTCTCTCCCTATGTTGTATTTAGGATGTCTGAAAAGGTCAAGTTAACTGATTAGCAGATGATGCATTTAGAGACATTACCAACTGTGACAATCTCAGTAAGATGCTGCACTTGGCGCAATGATCTATGGAATGCATCTGGACTATTATTTATATATGAAAAAACAGAATAGAAGTAAATTCTATTTCACACAAGGTTTCTGATTCACCCCTCCCACTGGGCTGTGCTTTGACAGAGCAGACACGTGACCTATGCTGTGGCCCTTCCAAACTTCGCTTTGAGCTGGCACTGGTTTTCCAAGGACAATGCTATTCCCACATTCCAGCACCACTGCTCTGTAACTGGCCTGTATAAGGCAAATGGTCCTTCAATTTTATCTCCCACCTTTTAGAGAAGCCTCCTGTCCTTCCCTGCCTCCATAACCCACTACCTCCCGGTGTCCCCCAACACACCACCCATATACCCAGGCAAAGTTGGCACCAAGAACTCAGCCATCTCCACCTTCTAACACATCCCGGTGCACCATGTTGAGGTCCCAATGATTTCCTAAGCACTTTCTTTATATAAAAATTTAATGGAAATCGGAGTATGTGATAAGAGAGCTGCCAGTGTAATCCCAACTGTAAAATAAAACGCAGCAACTTTCAGCATACTGACTATCACATGGAAATGTGTCATAAAGTAAAAATTCCTTTTATCAGGAAGAAAATCAATTAAGCAGAAGAGGATATTTTTTTAAATTTAGCCAATAGCTAATTTAAAAGAAAGTTTACCATGTGAACCAGTAATAACCAGAGGCAGAAAACAGGCAAAGCAGCTAAGTCTCTGTATTTGGCCAACAAATTTTACATATACCTAAATCACATTGCCAATTCTGTCCTGGCAATCTTTTCAGCATACAGCAGCAACAGGTAATTTAACCCCTGTACCTATCAAGAGAATCTTTAGCTGCTTTATTGGTTGTTTTAGTTCTTGACTGGCTATTGTGAGCTATTTGACTCTCTTCCCATTAACATTTGGATCAGGCACTGGTCTCTGTTGGCATGTGAGGCCCTGGGGTATAACGCAAGGATGACTGCAAACATCTGGGACTGGATTTCACCATTTAATGTCCTAGAATAGGCAGGCCTCCTTTCAACAGCAGACTCACAGTCCTTCCATTGATTTTGCCCCAAGTCCCACGCTGTTTATAGGTAGCGATGTAACTGGCACCAGAGAATAGACTTCTGCACTGTTGTAATGTAAAACTCTGAGTGCTGGTCTTCGTTTATTCCCTTTTTAATGGTAAAAAGATGATACCAATACTAAGTGCTTTGTCCAGAAGCTCAGTTTTGATGAGAACTTGCCCTCTGCATGACATTAAAAGGGATGCTATTGTTATGGAAAAAGTCAGGCCTGATCCAAGCTTTTATGTGGATCACACAAACACCCAAGGTGGCCATTCAAACGACGATGGAAACAGAAGTAAAGAATGCACATTCTTTCCAAGGGTGTTCCATACATTAGTGAACTTCACGGGCCTTTTTGTAACCTTTCCAATGCTTTTGGAATGCGTCCGTACTAGGGTATTTCACACAATAGATTCAATGATAGCTGTTCATGGGTCAATAACCTGCATTGCAACCCATTCCTGTGAGAGCCTGGCCTTTACCTTATCTTGATGAATGGTAATTGGAACATGCCTGCAGCACCTTCCTTTAACAAAACAGTTGAAATCTAATCTTGGCAGTAAATCTTCAGATTGAACGGTTCAGATTACTGTGCCAGACAGCTAAAAAGTGCATTAAGGAACCTGAACTAATGCTTAGTCATTTGCATAAAAGGTCATAATTCACACAACACATCTATCAGAAAAATACAAAAGATACCACAAATAGTGACTTTGTATTGTCTAATCTCAAACTGTTTATTTAGTTGGGTATTTCAGTAATTAATTCCCTTGCCTGTATGATGGTACAAATCTGCATTACATCAATATGGCCACTAATTTGTTCAGCATTATTCTGTGACTAGGATCAAAGTTAAAGAAAGACTTGCATTTAAATAGAATCTGTAGCTTCTATAAACAGAATTTAAATAATAAGTCATACTGGCTCAAAACTTTTAACTCTGTTTCTCTCTCCACGGATGCTCTAAGACCTATTGAGTTTTTCCAACATTTTCTGTTATTTCAGATTGCCAGCATCTGCAGTATTTTGCCTTTATTACTGTATTTAAATAACAACTTTTATCACTTTGGGATGTCCCAAAGACAATGAAATACCTTTTGGAATGTTAACTCTTGTTTCTCTCACCATGGATGCTGCCAGGCCTGATGAGTATTTCCAGCATTTTCTGTTTTTATTTCAGATTTTCAGCATCTGCAGTGTTTTGCTTTAACTTGTTTAAATGTAGTCATTGTTGTAAAGTAGAATCTGTGAATCTGCATTCAGCGAACTTGTACAAACAGCAACTTAATAATGACCAGGTAATCTGTTCGTTAATTGATTCTTTATTTAGTCATTTGGTAGTACAGAACTTAAGTATTATTGAAAAAAGACATTCTTGTCAAAGCTTTTTAGCGTGCACTCATCAGGACAATTCACAAGAAAATGCCAACGTCAGGGGAAACCACACATTTACATTACATGAGAAGAGATTGCTGACTGGTTGGCAAGTGAACTCTGATTGGTAGAAATGTTGCCATGGAGAATGCACCAGTTGGTTGTGACTCACAGTTAACTACCAAGCATTGTTTGAAATTGATCGGGGGCATGAACCAGTGAATGGCTGTCAATTATTTTGTTTAGCTGAAACAGGCACAATGTGTTGTACATGTTCTTTCTGTCTGCAAAGAAAAGGGCCCTGTGTATTAATATATGTAGCTTCCAGTTAACACAAATGCACCACACTGTGAGCCTGACTAGCAATCTTAAATAGGTTGTCAGCGAATTCTTAGCGCACTGAGGATTATTTAGCAAATGTTGCCCAATCATAAACTCACATCTAATGTTGGACACTGTGTTTTGAGTTTTGCAAGCACAGCTTGGTTGGGTATGTCTGTACCTTGCCCACTGCCAACAGTGGAAGGGACATGCTATTTGATATGATCTGCCAGTCTTTGGGAGGTACAGCCTACATGCCTAGCATCATACTGGCACTGAAATTCATATACCACATTACTCATTTGTGTGAGAGGCAGAATGTCTTTTTGGCTTGATGGCAGCATCCTGTTAGTGGTGAATACCACTCTTGTTACTACAGCACAGTTGCAGAATGAAACAGCTGGCTTCATCTGTTGCTCAAATTTTTGAGCTACCTTACCCTTCCAGGATAATCTGAGGTAGACTGGGCACTTACTGTTGTTTCCCCTGACATTGGTATTTTCTTGCGAATTGTCCTGATGAGTGCAAGGTGAAAAGCTTCGACAGAAAATGTCTCTTTTTTCACAACACTCATTCTTCATTCGAATGTGGTGTTTAATTCAGTAACGTTAGAAGCTTCATAATATCTATCATTTGGTATTTATCAGATCTTAAGACTGTTAAAATCTTAAATTATTGAAACTAACTTTATTTTTAAATTTATTTGAAATATAAATAAATTTGAAATAGAAGTATCCTCCTAAAAGTGTATATGCTTTGCACTCCTCCAACTTCACCTAATTTGCTCTCTTTGCTTTCCCCCTTTTATCTCACATATACACTTTTCTAGTACCTGAGAGATAATGGCATGTGTCCTCAGTTCCAATCCAACAATGCTCATGGCTAGATACCCAGGAGTGCATAAGGGGAACTTGGTGAAGGTTTCACTTCACCCTCTCCTACACCAACCCGCCACCACCCCCACCTTACCTATTCAATATTCATTCTCTTTCCACCAGGAGTTTCCTGATCTTTGCTCAGTGCTCGCGACAAGTTTAAAAGGTCAGCAGAAGTGTGGTATCAAGTCAAATCACACCAACCTGTGATGTGATAGCCCTCCATCATACCACCACTATATTTTTGAAAGCTTAAGCAAGCATGCTTCACTTACAGAAACTATACTGCCTGTAAGGGAAGTTCACTGTTTAGTAATAAAATTATCTCTCTTTTCTGAGGGAGAAGAAATCTGTCAATTTCAAATTTAGATGAACTGAACAAGTGTGACATAATTGCATGTCATGATAAATAAAAATTCAAATCACTTTAACTCCTGTGCAATTCTTGAAAATGTTCTTAAGAGAGTTACATAGAAAACTAAATGCTATTAACTCTCCTCATCAAGCAGTTAAAGAGTGAGTTTGTGGAAAGTGTGTGGCCCAGGCAATAGGGGTCGCACAACGTCACAGGATATAAAATCAATGCTGCATTCTTTTTGGCTATTGTGATTATTGTGATCATGGCAGATCAAGAGAAAATGGGCTAAGTAGCTCGCAGCAAAGCAGCTGCTAGGGCCAAACAAGGCTGAGTCTCGTTGACTCTGCTGCTACAGTCCTATGTACGCCGGTGTTTTGTTGATGTCAAGTATAAGCACAGAATCTCTGATGGTAATTCAAACATTGCTTTTAGTGGGGGTAGGTTGGTGGAGGGAGAATGGTTGCTGGTGCCTATGGGAACATTCAACCCAATCATGACTACTGATATCCAGTGATGCCGTCTTACAAGAATTAGCTTTGTGTCAGGAACTCACATTGTAGCACTCTTTTTTTGCTGAATCTAAAGTCCTGGTTGTGCAGCATAATCTTTTGAGAATGACTGTAGCTCAATTTTTCCCATTCATTTAATTGCAGAATACATCAATTAACAGTATTTTATGGATCAATTAATTTGTTTAATTTTCTTTTCTAATATTCAGCATTAGAATTTTATTTTAGATTCTTTTTTTAAATTAAGCTGTTGGTACTCAGAAGAGGTAAATCTTTCCTTTGCACAGATCATATTCATTACATTCAGCAAGTCTTTTTTCTGCCCACTGAATAATTTGAGTTTCAATCAATTATTTAACTGGCACACACAACTGACATGCTGTCTGCATGTTCAGAGTAAAAGAGGACAATTAGACCAAGTTAGAATTAAGGTCCAATTTGGGGCATGTTTTGGGAAGGGAAAACCAACCACTGCCTCTAAACGCCACCAACATTCACCCTCTAGTTCACAAACTTCCTCACGCAATCCAGCTGCAGAACTGGATTACAACCAGCGTTTTTGCAGGTTGTAATCAGGCTTTCAGCAATTTATGTAGCACTGAGAATGAAGTGCGACCATTTAGATTGTCAATATGCACTAGTTTGTCCTTTGGAGGGACAGTGGCAAACACACCCTCTTTTTTGGATGCTGTTCCACCATTTTCACTACTGCAACGAGTTGTCTATTATTTCAACAGAAGTTGAAACTATTTTGTAAGGCCATCAGTCCAGGAAAAATGTTGTTGACAATAACTTTCAGTGAGTTAAGTGAGTCAGTGCCAATAAGAAACAGAACTTCCCTGTTGCAAATACAGGGAAGAAACATTGCTTTCTTTTTTTCCACAAAATGTCTGATTTATTTTGCCAATTTATTTATAATGTTTGTTATTAACATTCATCTTCATTTTTGTTCAATGTCATATTTGTTTTATGTTCTATTTCTACTTACAGTTTTTGTCTACTTACTTTATTACTGCTTTCATGCTCCTGGATTTTCCTTGCTTTTTCAATTTAACTTTGTGAAAGGTCATAACAACTTTTCAAAAAGCTCATTCTTGCTTTCTGTTTTCCCTTTGAAAATGGAGATAAGAAACATCAATCTGTCCTCCTAGTTTTCAGTAACTTTCAGTGCCCTCTCATTGTCGTATTAAAAAATGCCTCCCCTCATCTGAACGCCTTTCTTTCCTATAGCTGTTGTATTTCCCATTTTTTCAGCTCCTGAGGCTCATGTGTACTTAATGAATTGACTTTCTCATTACACTGAACCCATGTTAGCCTCCTCCTTGCAATATTTATGATTCATTTTCAGGTACTTATTCATATCCTTGCCTCCAATTTCACATCCAACCATTATTCAATATGCACTGTCAACAACAATTACTTGTAGAATACTCCTGAGTTCAAACCAGTGAATTGAAACATCTCAAAGTACCCCAAGTGTTCTTCTCCAAGCATGGTTCCTCAACTCCACCCAGGCCCATTTACTCACCCTCACCTTATGACTAGAGGCAGAATAATTGCTTCTAGATATGAAGTGCCACGTTAATTAAAGTTGTGTAAAGTCAACCACTTATGTACATTGCTTCATTGACTTCTTGAATCATTAAACACAGCATTTAAACCCATTTTCATGCCCACAACAAAAACAAATTGATAGCTGCATTGTGTTACAATACGGCTGATCATCTTTGCCTGCAATGCTTTCTGAGTTAGAACTGCAGTGAAATTAAGTGAAATGGAATATAACTATTTACTCATTCAACACGCAGAATGATACAGAACAGAAGAAGGGCCATTCATGCATGTACCAGCTCTCTGGTACGGTGCTCCACTTAACCCAACTCCTCTGATCTTCCCTCATTGCCCTGCAGCTTGTTTCATTTGCTCTTTTGAATGTTACTATTGAATCTACTCCCACCACCCTCTCAGACTGTGTATTCCACATCACTGAATTAAAACAAGTTTGCTGAATCAGATTGGCCAGCAGTCTTTTGTTGCTTGGTTGTGCTATTAGTAACTTTGCAAAATACCAAGTTGTTTTAAAAGAGGCTCAACTGACATTTTATTGTGAATCTACATTTCTCACCAACTCTGAGCTCTTAATCAATATCAGGTGGTAATAAATGGGGTGAAACTGCTCATACCACTGCACTGGTCATGGCCTCTAAAATGCCAGATTAGTCAAGGCACTCACCTCTGGAAGGGGCATGCCATTGATGATAAGGTCTGGCTGCTGTTGAGAGCCCTGGCTGCTGGTGAAGGTGTGATACACATGGTTTCCAGTTGTGTTCCTCGAATTCTGATTCTCCACGTTTAAAAAGGTGGCCTCTGACCTCCGACATCCTAAGGGCAAAGTCTGCTGGTGGTAGTCAAAATAGTTCAGGGAGGAGGTGAGAGAAGAGCAGCTGACCACATTCATTTTGTCAGTCTCCTCCATGTCTCTGGGCACCAGCCGAATGTCACTCTTGCTGATCTTACTCTTTTTCTTGGGTTTCTTCTGTTGCCCATAGGAATACTCTGCTACCCTGCAGTTGTAGGTCCTGATCTCCTTGTTATCTCGCTTGCACTTGACAGCCACAAAGATCATGGTCACAAAGAGGATGGCAGCAATGGATCCCAGAGCAATGATAAAAATGAGAGATAGGTTCAGGGACCCTGTGGATTCCTGAGCATCTAAAGCAGGGGAGAGGTACACCACAATCAGAGCGGTGGAAGATAGGGCGGGCTTCCCGTGATCCTGGGCCACCACAATCAGTTCATAGCTGGCCTCAGCTTCCTCCCCGAAGCTCCTGCTGGTTCGGATCTCCCCATTCGTCTGGTCCATCTCGAAAAAACCTCGGGCGCCATCGGCGATCTCGTAGGTCAAGCGGCCGTTGTCACCCTCGTCGTAGTCATCGGCTTTGACCACAGTGACTAAATAACCCGAGGCCACGTTTCTGGGTATGTAGACATCAGTGGTGCCGTTGACCAAAGGCGGGGCGGTTATAACCGGCACATTATCATTGACATCTAGCACAATGACTCTCACCGTGCTGTTACTCTCCAGGGCAGGACTCCCCCCGTCTTTGGCCAAGACCTTGAACTCGAAGGAGCGGGTCTGCTCGTGGTTGAACGACCTCAGGGCGTACACATCCCCTGAGGTGGGGTTAATGGACACATAGGTGAAGACGGGCATGTCTTTGACCTGAGAGGGGACAATCTGGTAGGAGACGCTGCCGTTCAAGCCCAGGTCGAGGTCTCGGGCGGACACCGAGAGGAGGTGCGAACCCGGGGTGTTGTTCTCCTGGACGATGACTTGGTAGAAAGGTTTGGAGAAGAGAGGGGGGTTGTCGTTCTCATCCGTGATCCTGACCGTGAAAGATTTGGTGGACTGCAGCGAGGGGGAGCCGCCGTCTTTGGCCAGGATGGTGAGGTTGTAGAGGTCTCTCTGCTCTCGGTCTAGCCTCCCGTCCACCAAGATGGTGTAAAAACTCTCATACTCCTGCAATTTGAAAGGCACGTCCCCGAGCAGCTTGCACTGGACCCTCCCGTTCGCCCCGGAGTCGCGGTCGGAGACCCGAACCAGACCGATCACATAACCTGGAGGGGCGGCTTCACTCACCTCCACCGTCTCACTGGTCACTGAGAACAAAGTGATGACCGGCACGTTGTCATTCACATCCACCACATTGACCGTCACCTTACAGTGAGCCGGGATCGAATTGGGACCCAGGTCTTTCGCCTGGACATCGATCTCATAAACGCTGCCCTCCTCATAGTCAATGTTGCCCTTCACCATGATGGCCCCTGTCCTGGGATCCAGTTTGAAAAGTTCCCTGGTCTTATCCGACACGTAACTGTTGAAGGAGTACACGATCTCGCCATTCGTCCCCTCGTCCGGGTCCGACGCCTTCAGGTCTATGACCAGCGAGGTGGCCGGCGCATTCTCCAGCACATTCACCGTGTAGGTGCTCTGCTCAAACACCGGGTAGTTGTCGTTCGAGTCGATGACTTTGATGTTGAGCTGGGCCGTGCCGAAGTTAGGGGGTTCGCCCCCGTCCAGGGCGGTGATCAGCAGGCTGTAGTGAGACTGCATCTCCCTGTCGAGGGGCTTCTCCACCACCAGCTCAGCGAAGCGGGAGCCGTCCCCGCGGCTCTTGATGTCCAGCCCGAACAGGTCGTTCGGGGTTATCTGGTAGCTCTGCACCCCGAAATCTCCTGCGTCCGGGTCATAAGCACTCTCCAGGGGGATCCTGGTGCCCGGGCTGGCCGTCTCCGAGATCTCCAGGTCGATCTGCTCGGTAGGGAAGCTGGGCGAGTTATCATTCAAATCCAGGATCTCCACTTTGATCACATAGATCTCCATGGAGTTGACCATCTCCTCCAGGGAGATCAGGCATTTGGGGCTCTGTCGGCACAGCAGATCTCGGTCGATCTTCTGCTTCGTCACCAGTAATCCGGTCAGGGGGTTGATTTCCACCAGATGCGGCGCCGAGTTGGATAAAACGCGGAAAAGAGGCACCGTCTGTTCCCAAGTTGAGAAGCCGGCGTCTTTCGCTATGTTCCCGATCACCGTCCCGGCTCTCTCCTCTTCCACGATCGAGTATTTCAGATTAATCACGGCGGCTGCCCGAGCCCACAAGAGCAGGGCAAGCAGCAACAGCAAATCCATCCCGGCTCGGTACCTGTTGATTTTTCGATTCATTGCAAACGATTCCTAGAAACTGGCATGATGGAAACGAACGAGGCTCAAAATCCTCACTGTCCTATTGCAAAGTAAAACAAAAAATAAATAAACACGCACTCAGTTCATCTCGAGAATATCCCCAGATGAAGTCTTTCAGAGAATGAAGCCGGGTTGTAAGATTTCACGTTGTAAGCTGCAGTGCACTGCCTGGTGTACACCGAAACCTCTGCTATTCGGGCTGCACTTACTTCAGCACTCAACCATGTCGAGATCTGCAGATCTTCCAAAGAGATTTTATGTTGCGGCAGGAGGGTTAATTTGGATTCAGATCCCAGTCTGCGCTCTTTTCCTTCCGATCGAAGTTTATTTTGGAAACACACACTCGTGCATCCTGATAGTGTGGACCAGGAGGTGGAACACGGTACAGCTCCGCTCTCACAATGCTGCCATTGCAAAGTGCAACTGAGCAGTGGCGACTCTGCTTGGCGCGCCTGAGTCCCGGGACCAGTTTTCGCCGCAGCCAATGAGAGCCAAGTGCAAGGATTGATCGACAGCTGCAAATTGACAAGTTCTTTTGAACAATTTCAGGAGCTATGGGAATGAGCCACCACTCCTGTGATCCCAGCATGAGAGGTGGAGCTTGTAAAATGTGTGTGTGAAAGGAGTGTTGGAGTGTGTATGTGAGAGTGTCTGTGTGGGAGTTTGTGTATGTAATTTTGTGAGGAGTGTTGGAGTGTGTGTGAATGTGGGAGTGTCTGTGTGATTGTGTGTGAGGAGTGTTGAAGTTTGTGTATGAGTGTCTGTGTGTGTAATTTTGTGTGTGAGAAGTGTTGGACTGTGTATTTGAGAGTGCCTGTGTGAGAGTTTTTGTGTGTAATTTTGTGCGTGAGGAGTGTTGGAGTGTGTGTATGTGAGTGTGTTATTGTGTGTGAAGTGTGTTGGAGTGTGTGGATGTGTGTGTTATTGTGTGTGAAGTGTGTTGGAGTGTGTGTATGTGAGTGTGTCATTGTGTGTGAAGTGTGTTGGAGTGTGTGGATGTGTGTGTTATTGTGTGTGAAGTGTGTTGGAGTGTGTGTATGTGAGTGTGTCATTGTGTGTGAAGTGTGTTGGAGTGTGTGTATGTGAGTGTGTCATTGTGTGTGAAGTGTGTTGGAGTGTGTGGATGTGTGTGTTATTGTGTGTGAAGTGTGTTGGAGTGTGTGTATGTGAGTGTGTCATTGTGTGTGAAGTGTGTTGGAGTGTGTGGATGTGTGTGTTATTGTTTGTGGTGTGTTGGAGTGTGTGTATGTGAGTGTGTCATTGTGTGTGAAGTGTGTTGGAGTGTGTGGATGTGTGTGTTATTGTGTGTGAAGTGTGTTGGAGTGTGTGTATGTGAGTGTGTCATTGTGTGTGAAGTGTGTTGGAGTGTGTGGATGTGTGTTATTGTGTGTGAAGTGTGTTGGAGTGTGTGTATGTGAGTGTGTCATTGTGTGTGAAGTGTGTTGGAGTGTGTGGATGTGTGTGTTATTGTGTGTGAAGTGTGTTGGAGTGTGTGTATGTGAGTGTGTCATTGTGTGTGAAGTGTGTTGGAGTGTGTGTATGTGAGAGCTTCAGTGTAGGAGTTTGTGTGTGTGAGGATTGTTGGAGTGTGTATGTGAGCGTGTGTGATTGTGTGTGCAGAATGTTGGAGTGTATGTGAGAACATTGAGTGTGTGTGATTGTGTGTGCGTCTGTGTCGGAATATGTGTGTGTAATTTTGTGTGTATGTGGAGTTGCTGGAGTGTGCTTGAGGGTGCCTGCGTGGGAATTTGTGTTTGTGAGTGTGAGCGTGTGTAAAATAAATCAAGTTGTAAATAGCTTGCAAATTGAGCACAATTGTTTTGTTTATTTTCCAAACGGCGATTTAAAAAGCTATCTCTTTTTACTGTTTGTCAAGAAAGCAAATGGAATCCCTGCTCGGCTTTCTTGAAAATACTTTTGCAGTCTCATTAAAAGGCTAGGAAGTGGGAGATTAACATGGATGTAATTTGAAGAATCAATCTCTGTGTACCAGCATAATTGTTATTGTGTTTAAATACCGTAATTATAACAGAGCAGAGGCGGTATCTATTTGCGTCGTATAATCACCTCCCGTGCTGCAAAAATTCCATTTCATTGGACATCACAGAGATTTAAGGTAGAGATCTCTAACTTAAAACCACATTAAACGAGAGCAGGTTTTCTGTTTTATTAACAAAGCCTAAATTTGGGGGGCGGGGGGGAGGTTGTGGTTTGAGCTGGATGTATTTAGGCATTGCCCCCACTCACATTCGAGAAAAGAAATCAATCAGCTTGCTGCTTTTCCTGAAAGAGATCCGCTCTCTGCAGACAGCGCTTTGTTTTAAAGTCACCGGAGAGCTGCATTTAGGGTCTGCCGACAGAAATGACAAGATTCCATTTCAATAAAATCCCAACCAATGGGTTGACTTGTACCCGCTATTCGGGTTACAACGGAATTGAGTCAGCGAGATGTTTTGTTTTTGTTGTTTCCATTATTTTGCGCGAAGACCAGTGAGTTTATTCGAAATGCTAACACATACGTGGAGTTCTTTGATGGTATGTTGTGGTCGACTCTGTCGGAACTGGGTGATCAATACAACTGAAGTGGCGCCTGTAATATTTGATTGAGTATTAGAATACAGCCTGAATGGGATTCCGTGCCATTAAAACTCCCCCCAGGTGAATTGAAATGGAGGGACGGTTCAGGTAAAATTATTACCGTTGTAATGGGTCTTCATATTAAATCATTCAACGATAGACAAGACAACAGCGCGTCAGCCGAATCGTGTTACCCCGAGGGAAACTAAATAGGATGTCTATGTTTCGCTGTCTTTCGCAGCTAAATAATAGCAGATTCAGATCCAAGCCCGATTTCATTACTTCTGTTACTGCAAAACCGCTGGGTGGATCGAAGCAAGGACCATTTTATTAAAAGGGGAAGATCCCTCCTACGTGCCAACCCCTCAGATACTTTTGATCGTCCGCCAGCCTTTCTGAGGAAAACTCTAACCCTTCAAGCGCCGCAGTGAGGTTTGTTACTGCCCCCTCGCCACCCTCCCAAACACACACACTCTTTCAGTACACATCGGTGTTAGTAAAATCAGTGGGATTGCAGCGAAAGTATCCCGAATGCAATGTGAAAATCCCATCTAGTTGAGCAAGAAACAAATGCACACTTGTAAAGGGAGACCGTCACCCTAGGCTATCAGACAGCAAAGTGCATTGTGATCAGGGGACAGTGTGGGAGGGCTGCTGGCATTTTAACAGTTTGTTGGCTAAACCCCAGTCGCCATGCAGTATGCATAACAGTGGGTGTGTTGAGATTAAGTCAATAAGACATAGGATTGGACAAATAAACGCGCACCTTCTTCCGCTCCTAATACAGTGACACCTCGAGGCACTCACTCGGGCTGTGCTGTGTTATCGATGTGAAAAGTGAGGAAGCATCTGTTCCCTCACTTTCAACATTAAGGTTTGGATTTAACTCTTCAGATGCATGTTTGTGCAATCAGTTTAGTTTAATCTTTATTTTTGACTACCATGTCAATTCGTGCGAAAATGAAGAGCACATTTAATTAGTCTGCATATTCTGTGTAATCAATAAGTAAAAAAAACTCCTTTATTGGTTCATCGAGGTTTTAAGCACTTGGGAAGAACTGGGGAAATGAACCTCACTAGCGCCACACAGTGGGCAAATTCAATGGAATATCTGGACCCGATTGAGGGTACAAATAGCAGATGAACCCAAAATAATCCAGCTGCCCATTGTGGAACTTCGAGTGGATGGCTTCTCAGACTTTCTGATGAACATTTGTCAAGTGTCACGGAACTGTATTAGTTTTATTTCTCACGTACGCGGTCGCTGTACGTTCGCAGTTGCATAGACTTACAGTATTGTTAGATGTTATGGTGTTTGAGCGCATCTCTTGTTTTGTTTTACACTGCAGTGAAATTAAAGGCACAGTATGTGGTACTATGATAATGGTATGCCTCATATGCCAATGTAATCATTGTTTTCACTTGCAATTAAGGTGCTTGGTGGGGCCTAACAATGAGCTTAATTGTCAGATATCCTCATTTAAGTACTGTACTTGCTCTGAATAATATTCTCCAATATGGGTATGCAATGTATTTGTTGATGAATTGTGAGGCTAAGTGGTTTTTTTTAACTAAGTTATTTAAGAATGTGAAATCATATCCCTGTCATTCTGCCTGATTTTGGAAGGTTGACTGGATATGAAGTGTTAGGAAAAATAAAGGTTGATATGTGTGTTAAGTTAGCAAGAGTGCTGTGTAAGGACTTGACTTCATGCTCACTGAAGCACACATTTACATGGTATACTCTGATGGAGAGCACTGACTGACTCTTACCTCTGTATTTATGCCTGGGCAGAGATTTGGCAAAATAAAATATTTAGAAAACAAAATAAAAGCTAAATACTGCAGATGCTGGAAATCTGAATCAAAAACAGAAAATGCTGGAAAAACTCAGCAGGTCTAACAGCATCTGTGGGGAGAAAAACAGAATTAATGTTTCGAGTCCGTATGACTCTTCTTGTAGAAGTCCTACAGACTCAAAACATTAACCCTGTTTTTGTCTCCACAGATGCTGTTAGACCTGCTGAGTTTTTCCAGCATTTTCTGCTTTTGTTTCATATTTAGAAAACATCTTGATGACATTAAAGAAAGACTAGAGATTCCAGTGAGACACTGCAGTGCCAATGACTTGTAAGATTAAGTAGAATTAGGGAAAATCTTCTGTTCCGTTCTGAAGAAGTCATATTGGACTTGAATCATTATCTCTGTTTCTCTCTCCACACTTGCTGCCAGACCAACTGAGTTTTTCCAGCCCTTTCTATTTTTATGTTGAAAAAAGTCTGGCTTTGGGTAAGGTTTTGGGCTCCCAACTGATTACACCAACATATGAAGGCTGCAGTATCCATACACAGAGCAATCTTAAAATTGTTTAAAACGCAGTGCACAAAAAACAGTCTTGGATTTCTTTACAGTGCGGCAGGCAGTTAGATGACAGTTTTAGTTCTGTATGTAATAATAACATTTACAAAACATGAATATTTGCCTGCTTTTATTTTCATGAGTCATGAAAAATGTATGCAAGCCTAATTTGTACTAATGGGCTTTCAGTGAACATGCAATTTTTTTGAGAAGAGCTTAAATTAATCCTGGGTGTAGCCTCATGAATCGGCTATTGCAGCTTGAAACAGACATTACCTGTTTTGCAACAGTTGAAATAAATTACTTTACATGTAATTATGAAAATGATTTGCCATGTTCTTCTGTGTTAAAATGTTTGAATAAGCAGTGCTATCGCTTGCATGAGAGACCACCAGTGTTTCAATACTGATTTACCCAACTGTAAGTTAACTCTGCTCTTCTATAGTAATATATTGTCTTTATTTTATTGTGGTATGGGTGTCATTCCCTTTTGTGTTGTGTTGGTGCTAATATCGCATATATATTGTCCTTTTTCTTCTTAGTCTACTTGATATGCATCTATCAGGTTCTTGTACTTATTTCTAGAGAAAAGTGCATGTCAACTCTCTCTCCAAGAGAGTTGCATGGTTATTTAATGTACAACATCATAATGAGTGCTGATGCCATGAAAGTGTGGTTAAAATAAGCAACAGTTTCAATTGATCTTCTAGCTGACCTGGAGATTGACCTTCAGTGTTTCCAATTTCATTTTTCCCTAATCTGGCAAGGCCATTTCTATTTCCTCAAAATGTAAAAACAGGACTGCCCTGGCAGATCCATTGTTTTAGCAAATCCTGCTTTGTATTCTTTTGCCCCTTTTTGCATTCTCTACCTTCCTACATCTATCACCCTCTCTGCCCCTTTGATCATTTTAAATTTTTTGCCCAAATTGTCCGCTATTCACCTTGTGTCTACAATCCTTTTACACCTTTATCTTCCCAAGTTTCTTTCTGAAACAATTGCCCTACCAGTCTGTTCTACCACTCTCTTCTAATTGGATGAATTTGGTCTCAACCTGAACAAAGATCTTTTAATTCTACTCACTGTCTACAAGTAGAACATGTTGTTACAGAGGCCTGCATGGTTCCAGCTGTCCCTGTCCTTTTGTACAGTCTGTGGAACACATTTTGTCCCAATCATATTCACTTACCCCTCCCCCTTGTTTTGTCGATGACTTTGTTGAAGCTGTTTCCTGCTCTTATTCCAACTTGGAAAATTTTTTTTTTTGGAAGATTGCTCTTCCAGTTTCCACTAATCCTTCATTTCCAGCCCTTCCCTCTCTTTCCTGGACTTGTCTCACTCTTCATTTCTGTCAAAAGGCTTTCCACAGATTTTTATTACAAGTGCACTTATTTTCAAGCTTACCTAGCTTATGCTTCATCCCAGAACACTTCCTCTAAAGCGTCATCCTTTCCCTACTTTTAACTTTGTCACATGTTTGCTCTAATGATTCCACTTTCCTTACCAAAATCTTTGAACTGTCCTTTCTTCTTGGCTGAGATATTGCTTCAGTTGTGGTCATCTAGGCACTTGTTTGTATCAATCATTTTTTTTGTGCTTTCTCTCATCCCATCCCACTCCTTTTACGATCAAGCAAGCAACTTCCTTCTTTCATTAACCTCTATCCTACCGTCCTTCTTAGTTCTTACTTTGCATGCTATCAGCTTTTCCATTTACTGGATCGTCTTCTACAATATCCACAACCCACAATATGATGCAACTGGTAAACATATTCCACTCCAACAACACACACACCTGCTCCTTCAACAACCCCCGCTCCCCCCAACCATCGTGTTTTCTGGAAGGACTATTCTTTCTGGAGTACTATTGTTCATTTTGAATTTTACATGTGGGTTTGATAGGTTTTTATTGTTTAAATGTGAGAAGAGATGTGGGCAAATGCAAGCATATAGTGTTAGGTCACAGAACAGACATTGAATGGCAGGACAGGCTCGAAGCACTAAATGGCCTATCCCCATTTTAATGTTCCTATGTTCATTCCTTCATTACCAAGGCCTCTGGATTTTCTTTCTATAGTCTTTTTTTCCAATGCAGCTGTACCATATGCAACATTTGTTCATTCACCCTTGTCAAAGGTCCCAAGGATTCCTTCCGTATAAGACAGCCATTCATATGTACATCTCTCAATCTCTTCTACCATATTTGCTACTTATATGTGTCTATGCTGCCCTAGCCAAGCTCAGCCCTTGACTCAAGAAAAATTGCAAAATAATAACGTTTGGTTAAAGTGACCCATGGTACCAATTCATCTGTGGCAAAAGTGAAGAGGTCAGGCTGCACCCAAATGTTTAGATCTGAATCTATTCCCTTAACTTACATAAAGTATTAGAAAATCTGGTCACTTAGCAAATGTTGCTGAACCTGCGGAGGTGAAAGCTCTTATAGGGCTGCAGTTCATCATTAAAGCGAAGTTGTGGTTGCAAAATGGTGACGAATTCTTCACAGTGACTTATGGTAACCTAATTACTTTTAGATTGTTTCTAATGGTGGGTGAGATGATAACCATTTGTTACAAATTCAAAAAAGAATCAAATGGGAAATTACAAATAGTGTCCATGTTGAGAAGATAATTAGGACAAGTGTCTTTGCCACAAACCATTGTTGAAATAGATGCCATATATTATTTTATAAACTATTGAAATGGTTGCTTGAGGAATAAAAATGTTAAATAGTGTGGAGAGCGAGAGGAGAGTGGTATTAAAATAGGTGGCTTGTGGAGATAAGAACTGCACAAGCTTGATGGTCTAAATGGATTCTTCATGTTCTGTAACATGTTGTGCTTTTACGTAGCATCACCTTTCGAAGAGTTAGACTTCCTAGTAATGGATGTACAATAAAGCATTGGTGGCCACACTTGGAGATAAGAAGTGTGCTGGTATCAGGAGGAAGGTGAAGATAGGCATGTTCCTCACTTTTGTATCTATTTCCTTAGGAAAGTAATGAAAGTGCTGCCTCTACAATGATGGTGTTTATCAAATGCTGTTATATATGTGCAGTGCAAGTTGTTTGATATGAAGGTTTTTTTTGTAGCAGCTTAGAAGGATCCACCTTGAAAGCTTCATGATATGGTCAACTTCACTTTGACAGAATCAGCCATGTTTTTCCTTTCCCCCTAAATCTCTTCCTCCATGTAAACACTCCTACTCATATTCATGACCAGCCTCTTGACCTTGTTGTCCCATGCTGTTTCACTTCCCCCTATCATAACTAGCACTAGTAAGGCAATCACTGATCATTTTCTTATATCACTCTCTACCCAGATTCTCCTTCCAGCCCAATTCCTTTCTGTGCCCACCCCAGAAAAAGCTCTCTCTTAAGCATCTTCCCGCTGCACTTTCAAATTCTCAACCATGGTTCTTAATGACATTTCTGCAGCTTCTGATTTGCTAAATCACACCCTCTCCACTATCTTTGGTGTCCTTGTCGCCACTAAAAGTGTTACACTCTTTCCCCCTAGTTGTTCTCCCCGGTATGGCCCTATCTCCGCTCCCTCAGGCCTGAGGAATGCAGATTTGAATGTCTTAGGTGGACAATTGGTGAAACCATCCATTGCGAAATCTGAGTAAATCACAAAGCATTATCGTAAATCAAAACAGAAAATGCTAGGAATACTCAGCAGTACAGGCAGCATCTGTGGGAAAGAAACAGAGTTAATGAGCCAGTTTGCATGGCGCCCACTGGAGTGGCAAGATGGTAGGTGGGCATGGAAATTGCACAGGAGACCACATGTCAGACTTCCAATGGGAGGAAAACTGTAAGTGATTAAGTCAGTGGTAGGAAGGTAACAAAACAGAAAACATTGCCTGTTAATAGCAGGAAACTCACTGACATTTTTAATTGCCCAATTGCATATAATTTAAATGCAATTTGATGCAATTTAATCCTGCCTCCCTAATTTAGTGAAATTCATCCATGTCTCTCATGCCTTCAGTAAACCACCCAGCGAAAGTTGGCAACCAATATGTGGCTTCCTTAATTTACTGTGAGAGTCCTTTGGACTTCAAGAAATTCCATTTTGCTGGCACAACTTCATAAAATTGAAGCTAGCTTCTCCTTTTTCTCCGGGTTGCCTGGCTCTTCTGATCTGAGTATTGGCTTCAGAAACTTCAGACAATAGCTATCCTCTGCATTTCCTTTTCCTTCCCGCCCAGCCTTTGTCCCCACTTCATTCGTCCCCTTCTTGGAGCTTATGTGGATGTATTTGTATATTTTCCATGTCTTTTGACAGCCTTACTTAGCTAGTGTGTGGAGATGAACTTTGGTTACCCAGCATTTTCCATTTCCTGCCAGTTTTCAAAATGAAAACTCCAATGCATCCATTAACCGTCTCTCTGAGCCAAGATTCATATTTCTCCACAATTAAATTCTATCCATTTCTCTTCCAAACATCCTCACTCTTGCTTATTTTCCAGTTTTCCATTCTGATGAAGGTTTTATACCAGACATGTTGCCCTGTCAGACAGACCTGATAGGTAATGTATTTTTGGCATTGTTCTGTTTTTCTAGCAGTTAACAATGTTGCTTTCCTTGCATTTGTCACTTTACATTTACCCATTATTATGTGACCCTTCTAGATACGATGCCCTCACATGTGCAGTGGCATTCAGAACTACTCAGAGCTTCAATGTGTGTTGCTGCATATATTGAAAACCATTACCTACATAGGTTCACCGGCCTGGGTGGATGGGGCAAGGGGTGGGGTGTCAGATTTGTCCTGGCATGTAGCCACAGCTCTTATAAAATAATGTAGTCAGAGGAATATCAATATTTACCAGGCCCATATGTTGTAGAGCTTGCTTAGAAGTGCTGTAATGGCATTGATTTTCAAAGTACCAAATTCTGCATAAATTAGGCACCCATTTGTTGTCAAACCAATGTCTTGGATTCACTTACCTGCATGGTTTTCTGAGTGATGTTTATTCTATCTCATGTTCTCATGTACATCAAGGTACCTATTTTGACCTGTTTAGTCTGTTCACTAAAGCCAGAAAACCCACTTGATTATAGCCTACTTTATTTCCAAGGTCCTACCAGAGTGTTCATAAGCGGCTAGAGTTTATTCTCTTTAGAACAGAGAAGGTTATGGGTAAATTTAATGGAGACGTTTAAAATGATGAGAAGCTTTAATAGTTAGGGAGATCAAAAGGAAAATGTTGCAGATGTTGGGAATCTAAAATAAAAACAGAAATGCTGGAAACACTCAGCAGGTCAGGCAGCATCTGTGGAGAGAGAAACAATTGAAAAACAGAAATAGTTCTTCCTGTCAGGAGGGCTGGCAACCAGAGACACGTATTTAAGATAACTGGCAAGAAGTCCAGGAGCGGA
Source organism: Carcharodon carcharias (assembly GCF_017639515.1). NCBI lineage: Eukaryota > Metazoa > Chordata > Chondrichthyes > Lamniformes > Lamnidae > Carcharodon > Carcharodon carcharias. The sequence continues at coordinate 115,852,618 of NC_054475.1, forward strand.
ATTAGAATTATTTTCTTATCCTCTGCAATGCACTGCCTGAAAGGTGGTGGAAACAGATTCAATAGTAACTCCCAAAGGGGAATTGGATAAGTGCTAAAGGGAGAAAAAAAACTATGGCTATGGGGAAAAGAGCAGGCCTGTGGGATGAATTAATATTTGTCTCAAAGGGCTAGCACAGGCATGATGGACTGAATGGCCTCCTGTGCAGCATGATTATTTGATCTGTAGCATTATTCAGACAGCTTGAGCAATCTTGGTGCAATGAAGAACCACCTGGAGGATTGGCATTGTGTCAATAGTGGACTTGAGGCCTCTCACTCTGGCTAAACTCCTCTGTTCATCATTTTTATACCGTGTCGTACTCTGCTTTTATATTTATCAACATGCAGGTATAAATTAAGGGGAAAAAAATCTAATTATCATCTCCAAATCTCTGGCAGAGACTGAGGCACAAAATGTGGTTTTCTTTTCATGAACATGTCACTATAGCACGTATGCACAACAGTACCATTATAGTTGTGCCGATAAAGGTGCTTCAAAAGCCAAAAGGACAACATGACACAAAAGTAACATTGCAAGATAATGAATTCTGAAAACATCTTTTAATCACAAATTTCCACAATATCTGCCATTTTCTGCATCTGCGTTCTTGCTTCCAAATGTTATTTTTATCCTTTACAGTGCCCTCCCCCCTCGGAGTCCCAGCTCCCGTCATTCACTATTTAAGTTTGTTATGCATGTCACACCCAGAGAGTGAGTGGCTGTAAATTTCTGAAACTGCATGTTGTGTGTGCGAGCACCTGAAGGCTTCATATTGTAATGGAAATGTGGAATCCTCAGCTCGCGTTGTTTGCTGCACAGTATCACTGATGTGTTAGTTTGCCGGTTATCATGAGGTCTTAGAATCTGCTGGCTGGGAAAAAAAGCAGAACATTAGAAAACTGGCAATCGTGCTGTAAAAATCATGACTGAAATAAAGTGTGGGAAGATCTGCAATGATCAGTAACATGCCATCACTGCAAATAAATCACACTGGGGAGCTGAAATGCAGGGACAAGACATTATTGAGGCCATGTACCTTTTGTTTCTCCATTGTTTTAACCATATTGTGAAAAATTGAAAGTCTCTCATGCATTTTATTTTTGTTTCCAGAACTTCCTTTGGTCAGTGGCAGCAAAATATTGATCGGGCCCACAGGGAGACCTTTGAGCACCATTCCCTCAATTTATTATTGTAATCTGAGGCTCTTGTCTATGTCGTTCTGCTTCTTTCAGAGCATTTTCATGGAGTATAAATCCAAAACAGCTCTATCAGATATCAGTCCCTCCGATCCAACAACATTGTGCTGCAGCTTATTTGAAGTGATATTATTACCATCCTTTGTATTGACCTGCATATTAATAGGGATGTTGTTTTGGCTCACTGATTCACATTGCAGTCTTTTTCCAGCTAAAGAGCTGAATTCAGGGGTGAGATGAGGGCGTTCCTCAGGGTTGGGTTCTAGGTTCAAACATCTTCAGCTGCTTCATCAATAACTTTCCTGGCATCATAAGGCTAGAAATTGAGATGTTTGCTGACAATTGCACAGTGTACAGTTCGATACGCACCTCTGCAGATAATGAAACAGTCCTTACCCGCACGCTGCAAGGACTGGACAACATTCAGGGTTGGGCTGCTAAGCAGTGAGTAACATTGAAGCCATACAAGTGCCAGCCAATGGAAGTCTCCAACAAGAGTCTAATAGCATCTCTGACATTCGACGGCATTACCATCACTGAATTCCCACCATTAATATCCTGGGTTTCAGCATTGACCAGAAACTCTATTGAATTGGTCACATTAATACTGTGGCTAAAAGAGCAGATCAGAGGTTGGAAATTCTGCAGTAAATAACTCGCCTCCTGACTCCCCAAAGCCTTTCCACCATCAACAAGGCAAAGGCAGGAAAGTGATGGAATACTCTCCACTTGCATGGATGAGCACAGCTCCAACACACAAGAAGCTCAACATCATCCTGGACAAAGCAGCACACTTCATTGGCATCCTATCCAGTACGTTACACTTTCACTCCATCCACCACTGATGCACAGTAGCAGCAGTATGTACCATCTACAAGATGGCACTGCAAAAACTCACCAGCACTTCTTTGACAGCACCTCGCAAACCCATGAGCTCTACCATTGAGAAGTTCAAGGGCAGCAGGTGCTTGGGAATACCAATACCTGCAAGTTCCCCACAAGTCACACACTAACCTGATACGGAACTATGTCCCTGCTTCTTTACTATCACAGGGTCAAAATCCTGGACCCCCCTTCCTAACAGAAATGTGGGTGTACCTACCCCACATGGACGGCAATGGCTCAAAAATGCAGTTCACTACCACCTTCTCATATCTGCATACCTTAAATGAATATCAGAAATATTAAAGTTATCCCTTAAAACAATTTAAACTTTGCATGACCTAATCTGTAAAAGATGCATTTAAGATGCATTTAGATACATTTGTATGAGTCTCTGCAGCCACATTAGGTGTAAATTTATTCACAGCTTGAACCATGTCGCGGCCAGCACCTGGCTTTACCCATTTTAACATGATGACACAATTAGATGGTTTTGTGGATCACCATTCATTAGGCAACAACACAGTAGGATGTTTTTGAAATTCAAGAAAATGGAGCAAAACATCTTTCAAGCCAACTGAAATAAAACCAAATAAAAGCTGGCAGAATCTTAAGGGTCCAGAGTTTTCTTATGCCTCTGAAGTTATAAATAATGTAAAAGAAAATTGTCTATTTATATCAAAGTCATAGGGAACTGCTCTACCCTGCTTAACAGGTCAGCACAGGAAGCATTCATTCCAATGACAGGTCACAAGACCATGCAAGTGTAGATCTGCAATTCCACAGATTCTTGGATATCACCTTCTCAATAAGTGCAGTTGCTAGCAGGTGGATTCTTGAAGGGACAATGTCTTTACATCAAGGTATCACTATATTGTGTGCACACGTATGGCTAAAGCGTTAGACTGCATTTAATGTAAAATGATGGCTTATCAAAAAAGTCAAGTCGTCCCATTTATATTGTGGAACAGAAATTGGTCTTTCCCTGCAAGTTCCCCACAAGTCACACACCAACCTGATACGGAACTATGTCCCTGCTTCTTTACTGTCACAGGGTCAAAATCCTGGATCCCCCTTCCTAACAGAAATGTGGGTGTACCTACCCCACACGGACAGCAACAGCTCAAAAATGCAATTCACTACCACCTTCTCATATCCGCATACCTTAAATGAATATTAGAAATATTAAAGTTATCCCTTAAAACACTTTAAACTTTGGATGACCTAATCTGTAAAAGATGCATTTATGATGCATTTAGATACATTTGTATGAGTCTCTGCAGCCACATTAGGTGGTCTTTAAGATATTATGGTTGTCTATGTTATAAATTTGCCCTGTGGGATGATTTGGGATCAATGACAGCAATGCTATGTCCATAATCAGTGTGGTTTTGTTTGGAAAGAAGCTGTGTATTTCTTGGCCACCCAACCCTTCCCTCCCTTCCTCTTTGTGCGTGGTCAATTAAAAAATAACCAGCAGCAGACTTTTGTGGATTTAAACAAAGAAGATTATTTATTTACACACTCACCCCAAAAATCTAAATGCTACATCATTTACACACTCTCAAGAAAGATATAAAATAGTGCACTTTTACAAGTTGCAAACAAAAGAATAGTTCATGGTCTTTGTGTTTGGCTTGTCTGGGAAGGTCACTGTCCTTGTCAGCCCAGTAAAGAAAGGTGTCTTTTCCATTCCTGAATTGTAGTTTAGTTGGGTTCAAATAGCTGGAGTTGATTAACAGGATTATTGCAGGATTCCCTCGAAGGAATGGCTTTTGCAGCAGATCATGAAGTTGGTTACCTGAGGATTCTGTACCAGAAGTTCCTGTTACTTGTGGATATTTGAAAGAAAGGAATCGGGCTGGGAGGCTTTTAAGATTTTGCAGCCTCCTATTCTTAAAGCCAGCGGCAACACTTGTTTTAACTGCTGTTGCTCTGCAACTTGTGGTGTTCTGTGCAGACTGCCCCAATCTCTCTGGGTCTTCAGATAAGGATTCATTATCTCCAGCTGGTTTTGGTCACATGACCAATACTGGTATTGTTAGGGCAGAATGGTTTGGGAGTCTAAAACCATTATTACACAATAGGAGATAGATGGTGGTCTTTCACACCTCCTTGTGAATAACTGGTCTTTTCAGTTCTTCTTTGTTAAACATTAACTTGGAGACAGGAAGTCTGGAAGTCCATTGGCTTTAGGTTTTTGGTAAATTCCACAGATAGGTTCTGTCAGGGTATGTCCATTCAAGGGGCAGGCACCAACCCATAATTATTCACTCAGGAAATTCCTGGAGGTTTGAGGCAGAAATTGCAAAGGTTTCCTGACCTTGGCAGCCATCTAATTTGTCAGTGCTCAATTTTTAACTGAAAGATAGCTAAGCAATATTATATATGAACACAGTCCATGTTTAAAGTGATGGCTAAGACATGCCTTTACTGGGCATGACAGCTCCAACAACTGAACATGCATGTGAGCAATTACACAATAGTTATGAATCTTATGTTTTCACTTCAGGGCCTGGACTTCCTGTGATGTTAAGGGAATGCTGACACATGCCAGACATGCCCCTCTAAGGGTAGTAATATAAATTAGTCACAATTAAGAATGGCTACATAATTCACAAAAGACAGGTATGTTATGCAGATTCACTAATTCCTCTGCAAAGAAAGAAGCCCATTCTATACCTAATTGACATCACATGTTATTAAGTTTATTTCCTTTGTAATGAGGACAAATGCTTCTATTCTGGCACTAGTATCATTTAGATTCTGGGAGACAAATGTCTGTGAACTGGCTTTCCAAATTTGGGAAATACATTCCCTGATCCCTACACCAGAAGCATAGAGTCACCATAATATGGAGGCTGGAATCAGTGCTGTAAACATGCAGGGACCAGCCTCCTAGAATTTGAGTGGACCAAGGTCTATTGTAAGCAATAAGTAGTGGCTTATTACTGTAGAAAGAGAAAGAAGGAAGTAGGAAGAATAAGGGGAGGCAACGTAAAATAAAGGATACAATTTTAATGGTTGTGTAGGAGAAGAAGGACTTGGAGGTACATCTGCACAAAGCATTGCAGGTGGCAGGGCAGGTTGAGAGAGTAGTTAAGAAAGTGTACAGGATCCTAGGCTTTAGAAATAGAGTACAAAAGCAAGGAAGTTTTGGTCAACAGTGGTTTGGCTTTAACTGGAGTATTGTGTTCAATTCTGGGCACCAAACTTAGGCAGAATGTGCAGGCATTGGAGAGGGTGCAAAAAAAATTATGAATATGGTTCCAGGGATGAGGAACTTCAGTTGCATGGATAGATTGGAGAAGTTAAGACTGTTCCCCTTAGAGAAGCGATGGTCAAGAGGTGATTTGAGTCATAGAGCAGTTCAAAGTCATGAGGCACCTGGGCAGAGTAGATCAGGAGAAACTATTTCCTATTTGCAGAAGGATTGAGAACAAGAGGGCACTGATTAAAGGTGATTGTTAAAAGAACTAGGGACAACATAGGGGCAAGATTTTATAAGCAGTGAGTGGTTATGTGGCTGCATGTACTCCCTGGGAGTGTAGTGAAGGCAGACTTGAACATGGTGTTCAAAGGGTATTGGAGATTTACCTGAAGAGAAAAGATTCACAGGACAACAGGGCAAAGGTAGGGGCATGAGACTTGCTGAGTTGCTTTTGCAGAGAGCTGGCACAGGCATAATTGCCTGAACTGCCTGTGCTTTAACCATTCAATTAGTCTATAAGGAGTCACTGTGTCCCTGTGCTGGGCTTGGTGGACTTTTCCCTGGTCACATCTCAACTGATGGGTGTGATTTTTGGTGTATGATTCTTGCATGAGTACGAAAACAGAGCACTGGTTATGTCATTTTTAAACTATATCTGTGACCTTGATATAAAGAAGACAAAGAATATTGACCTTGAGTGATAGTGTGAAATGGATGAGAGCAATTCGGCATATTATTTAGAACACTGCCTGACTTTTTTTTCCAATAAGGTCAAAAGAAAGGAATCTGGTGGTTGTAAAACAGAGGGCCACTTCACTGTCATCCATCTGGCATGCCACCCAAGGCCAGTTTCACTCTGTAACTGTTGCAAGGTACTTGCTGGGAGAGAGATCAATTCAAAATGTTGCTTTAGTGAAAGTGTGCCTTGTGGGTGACAATGCATAGTCTTAAAGTCAAGAAGAATATAAGCAGCTCCCATGCAGAATTCAAGGTAGACAGCTGGGAAGTGTAGATTGAATGTATTGGAAATGATCACCAACATAATGGGTATAACTTCCAAAGCAGTGGAACTAGACTCTCAGGACAAGCCCTGCAAGCAAAAGCCTTTTGCTTGGGCAAGGAAGCAGGTTTGAGAACTCAATATTCAAAAGATTTCTTGTCTGAAGCTTGTTCAGCCTCCTCAAATTCTGTGCTGTGCCCTCCCATTGATTTCCATGGTGAGTTCCATGAAGCCCAGGAATCCCATGCATGCACTGTTAAAGTCAGAAATCAGTGTTAAAGAAGTTCATAATGAGCACTTAACATATTTAAATTGTCAGCCCACCCTGCCTGCACACCGCAGATCATGCTGACATTAATAGCAAAAGCCAATGGATTGCAGCTGGCTTCCTGCCATGCTGGCAATTCCAGCCCTTTTTAACCTGTCACCTGCTTGCATGCTCATCCAACTTGTCAGGTTAAAATTTGTCCCTACATCTTGAGTTATATGATACTCAAGCAGCTGGCCCATTGAGCCTGTCTCACGGCCCTGATGCCTGGAGCATCATGACTAGAATCTTCTTTCTCCTCCAGCAGCCTTCAGAGAGGAAAATAAAAGAACTGAAGAAAACTCAGTACGAATAAGTGAAAAATATCTGGATAATTGCTCACAAATGTCCACCCCCACCACCACCACACCACCTCCCCAACCCCCACAACCTTGGGCAATCAAAATCAGTCCAAAAGACCATGACCATATTAAATGGCAGAGCAGGCTTAAGGGGCTGAATGGCCTACTCCTGCTCCTTGTTCGTATGTTCATATGGACCAGGCATATGTTATCTGTGAGATCACTTAGCTTTTATATGATGCAAAAGAACTAACAACTTGATACATTAAAAAACCTTTTCCTTACCACTTGTATTCATTTTACCCCATCAGCTTTCTTTTGTGCATATTAAATGCTATCCACACAGTTAGAAAAATATTGATTTCCAGTTCCTATACATGGTTTCCACACATTAAAAATACTCAAGGTTTTACTGTTATAAATTGTAAATGATTTTTACATTTAATGATGACCATTTGGCCCTTTACAACTTATAGGTTAAGGATCTTAAATCCAATGAAAGCTGGAAGGCAGAGTTGAGAGATTTGCAAGTGAATTTTCACAACCATGAGACTAGTCCCAGCAGCTTAGGGCTTAAGGAAGCCAAATGTTGCGAAAAGTTCAATAAAGTTATTGTTGGAAGCACTGCTACTGAGATCAGAGTCTGAGTTGAAGTCAATAACTTCTGCACACTTAATAACATAAATTCGATTGGCCTATTGCTTGAATTAGATGCCCAAGTTCTCTTTTTCCTTTAAAAGGTTCACACATTATAGGGTTTTGCTACAATGTTTCTAATTTAATGCCATTGCCACTATCTCTTTTCAGTGCTAATGTCTAACGAGAGTGCACTGCCTACATTGTCCTTTGGGAACTGCAGACTTCATTCAGACTGGAGTGAGCTCTGGGTTTTGGGATTCAATCTATATAGTTCAGTTTAATTTTACCAGAATTTGGGGGGATAAAGGGGCCAATTTGATCATGACGCCTGGCCTTAGGTCTCAGGTATTGTAGCTGCAACCTCTTCTGTAGCAGCAGTAGTTATTTTTATGGATGCATTCTAAATTCTTATTAGACTGATGTGCAAGGTGACAAAGCTTCCAAAAGGCAGATTTATTAGCTGTAGCTAACAAATTCTATATTTGTTTGTTTTTATTGGTTTGGATATAACCATGAAGATGTACATATTTCATATAATCATATGTCTTCACAAAGGCAGATTGTGATGATAATCCTGACAGAAGGTTATTCTGACTCATTTAAATTTATTGTCATGACTTATTTGAATAATTCCATCGGGCAGCGGATCATGATGCCAATGGCTATCTGCATGGTAATCTTGATGCAGAACAATACACAGATCTTTGAGATGAAACAAGTGAGCAGCAAGCATCGTAGCAAGTCAGTCCCCTGATATTTCAGTTGGTAAATGTCGGCTCCTCAGGATAGAATTGAGGTGTGCAGATCAGAAATACCCTAAGCACGATACTTAATCTGTGCTGAATTGTCAATGCAGCAAACATGGTGCCACATTCAGCTTTATCTTCCCAGAGCAACACCCCCAAGGCCTCTCTATTCTGGCACCCCCTTTAAAATTGTACTGCTTAGTTTACACTGCCTCTCCTCATTCTTCCTACTAAAGTGTATCACTTCACCGTGTTGATGTCCTCCTGAAGTCAGTTCCTTTCCTCCTCTTTGTTTACTACATTTCCAAGTTTTGTTTCCTCTGTAAAGTTTGAAATCATGTCAGGTCATGGGTAGGAAATAGTGATTCTTGTGGAACACCACTGTTTTTTTCCCTCCAGCCTGAGTTAATAATTTTGGGAGAGAAGGGAAGAACATTGGGGAAAGAGGCAAGAAAATGTTTTGTAACTGTAGTATAAAAGGTCAGCAGCTATTATGTTAATAGCTAATATACATCAGCAGTGATGTCAGATCACAGGTCCCTAAAACTCAGAGAGAGAAGCCTCTGGAAGGAGCCCCATGCTTATCTATCTCTGTACATAGTTGTATATAGTTAATAAATGTTTGGAAGTTCTTGGATGCCTTGTTTCCAGTAGCCGTTGTTAACACACCCTGGGACTGCTCCTGATGATACTAACAACACTAACAACAACCAAACCATGAGCATCTGGGGTTCTCTCCCCTCATAACATATAAGGATGGCATTTTACATCTTTGTAGGTTTCAGGACCAAGCACTGTATTAGAAAATGTTATCTGCCAAGCAAGGTTCATCGGTGCCTTTTGGGACTCGAGTTATAGTGGGAATTTAGCTCCTTGCAAACCACACCTTTAATTGTAATGCCATTAATCTTGTATCCTTTTAGTTGAGATAATTAGAGACCATAACTATTATTTTTCTCCTCAGATCCAATAGTAGGATAGTTTCTTAGTTATAACTTATGTGCAGGTATATACTGGAGTACATCCAAAATATTTAGATGATGTTCCACCATTACACAGGCTTGTGTAAGGTGGTACATTCAAGGTTTTGTGACCTAACACCTTCAGCTGTCTAAATATACAGGTACCGTATCCAGGAAGCTCAGGACCATGTAATGGATACAGGAATTTTCCGGACTTTGGGTCCTGGGATGACGGGGGGGTGGGGGGGGGAGATGTGGTGGGTAACTTAAAGCCTGGCTGATTTCTCTGCTAAACTGGACCCAATTGGGACGGGGAAAGGAAGGGATGAGGGGCGGATGAGGCCAGCTTCTGCTGTTAATCCCGACCCAAACAGCAAGGGTTCAGTGTGCCGTGACCTGGATATGAAGGACAGCAATGCCTGATGGGGACTATAGTTTCCAGGGCAGGATCCAGTTTTTGGATCCTTCTATATTTTGGGACACTGGACAAGGGGTCCGGTATCTGTGCGATGTCAGGTGAATGTTGCACATGTAAGAGTCAAACAGAAGGAGAATTGTAACTGAAATAATAGGAAAATAAGTTGGCTATAAGTCTAGTCTCTATAAACCTTTTGTATGGCTCAAGTTTAGATATTATCTGCATCCAATTTACAAAAATTTGGAGGCCTGAATATTCGAAACCTAAAAAAAACCAACACGCAATGTTGGAATCAAAAAGTAAGGCATGGTACCTGTAACAAGGACTTGAAACTGAGATTTTTGATTATTGGGACCATGTGAGATAAACAAAACTTTCACCATTCAACATGAACAGCGAGGAGTGGAGAGAATGAAGACAGAGGAACAGGGCAATTGGAATTAGGAATGGCAGAATGGAACAAAACAGATCAGGCTAGAAATAAACTCAAAAAAGAGAATAATAAATAAAAGTAGATTCTGTTGATCATAAACTCCTCAAAAAAAGTTCTATTTTAGATCCACAAGATGGGTGGCTTAAAGCTAGTCTAAAGGAGATGTTACAAGATGATGGTATAAAAAGAGATGCCAAGTTCTGAAGCAGGAAATGAAAAATTTAATAACAAGAGGTGTGGGCTACACCATTCATAAATACTACAGGTACAAGTGTGCCCCAGTCGTGTTTCCTGTAACTTCACTTGATTCTTATGTTCTATCAATACAACATGTTTTGAGGAATTAGTTTTTCAAACACTAAGTTTGTTTCCACCCCCCACCCCTCACCACCTCCTGCCTTTCCTTGATTTAACTGCTCTGTTTTGTTTTAAGTGTCCCAGGTTTCACAGAAAAAGGATGCCAGTGAATACATGTGTTTAGGACTTTGACTGTGCTTATGAATCAGGCATGTTGACATCAGGAATTTTGCAATAGAGAAACTAGGAAGACAAGCAGTAGAAAGTGGAGACAACAAACAAAGGAGACAGGATAAAATCAGTTAGAAGAGAGATAGACAGCATCAAGACTGAAAGAGTAATTTAATTGAGTGTGTTGTGTAAATGCCAATCTAGGGAACTCACAAAAGCTGACAGGCTGTTTCAAAAAAGCTGACAGAGCCCTGAAAAAGCTGGTAACTCAAATAACAACCAGCAGCTCTAAGGCAGCCCAATGTATAGGCTTTTCACTAGAGTCACGAGGCAAACAAGGTTACTTGTATACAGTAAATCAGACAATCTTTTATTATATGGGATTTCATGATTTAGTGTTTTCAGGTCACTTTCACAAATCTCTCCCTCTTTCTGTGTAAAGTCCTGCAAGTACCCCAAATTTACTCCTTCTCCACAATTGCACATTTGCTCATTGAGACTGCAAGCTTAACTGTCTACAATTCAACTCCATCCACCACTGGACTTTAGACGTTAATTTTGGGTTCTGTATTATTGCCTTCCCCATTCCTCTGCTTATAACCAGAACAAAATGGTGGACAACCCTGAATGACTTAAATCACTGTACAGGATAATGGTGGCCTTGTTGTCCATTAAACTTATTAGCAGCAGGCATCACTTTGCAGTTTTCAGTTTTCACTGGTCAACAAAGATTGCTTACTCACTAAACCTAAAGGAAAAAAGACCTGAGAGTCCAAGGATCTGAGCTGTCACAAGAGTCACATTGCTGCATCATTAATAGGGAGCAGCTAGAGGGAAGTCAAGCCTTGGAATCCATCACACTTTGCCAAGCCAGTCCATGGCATCAGTGTAATACTGATATATCAGTTTTATATTGGCACAAGTGGACCTGTGGCGAAGCTTAAAAAAATGTAAAAATGAAACAATGGGAGCCATAAGGTGAACAATGTGGTGGTGCTGTACGGACAACCCATTGTAATTTTTCAACCCTTTTCACTTCAAGCTCACCTTTGAGTGAATCAAAGATCAGTCTGAGGATTTGAAATGGAAAATCATTTACCTGGGTTCAACTAAAAGTGAAGAATGTGACCAAGCTCTGTACTTGTGGAACCTGTTCCTGCTGGACAATACATGTTTGATTAACAGGCTGAAGTAGCTTATCCCAGATGTGGTTGCGATTGGGGTAGCTGCCGTTTTAGTAACTTGCACTTACGCTGTTCAAGAATTAGTCAGGGCTGCATACAATGTGAATAATACAGCAATCCAAAACTGTGAAAATGAACAACTAATGATACTCGAGGTAGAATGGAAACTTTGATCATGTGCGGCTTCCTTCAGGCTCAGGTGATGCCAGGTGTCTGTGTCTGTCAAGGAGGCAGGGCTGGGTTGAGTCCAGCTTTCATTGGCTCTGACCACTTCCCCACCTGCTGCATATTTCCTGCTTGGCACTGTACATCTGTCAGCCCGCTCCTCACTGCACTGAAAACTGAAGCCAGATTTCGCAAAGCTGTAGTCAAACATTTCGGCATCAAACCAACAAGTTACAGGGTTCCATATCAACTGGGATAATGTAGCGAAAAAATAGACGATTTTGAATACGCAGATTCTAATATGCAATCTATTGTTCCCACTATAAGTGTCATCAAGGAAAAATATAAACACAATAAAGCTAAAAACACTATATCTGAATGAAAACATACCTGAATATGTCTGAATAAATTACGTGAATGAGCAAAGCATTTGCAATAAAATAGCTGAAGTAATAGCACAGGTTGAAATTAATGATTTTGATTTCCATTATGGGCATGTGGTTGCAGAGTGTATAAGTTGGGAACTAAATATTCCAGGATATTATCTTTTAGAAGAGATAAACAAATGAAAAAGGAGGAGGGGTATCCCTGATAATAAAGATTGGAATTGAGAAAAAAGGGTGTTGTACCGAAAAAATCAAGATGTGGAATCAATTCGAGTGGAGCTAAGAAACAACAAGGATGCGGAAAACAATGGCAGTTTGTATATTTTATAGCCCCCTATCAGCAGTTATACTGTTGGGCAGAGTATAATTCAGGAAATTAGTGGTGAAGTGACAAATTAATAGAGTAATTGTGAGGTTTTAATTCTCATATAGGCTTGTATAAATCAAATTTTCAGTGATAGCACAGAGGAGGGGTCGAAAAGCTTTGGCATGTATCAAAGCGAGATAATTTTGAGTGGCACTCACATTGCTAGTTCAATTAATGACACAAAAAGTCCTAAATTTAATACCCATTTACTTATCCTGAAAGGGAATGTTATATTGATGAAAGATGTATAGATTTTAAATAGTAAATGCTTGCGCGTTATTCATTACTGGGATATTTTTAAGCCCTGATTTGCTGTTTACATCACCATCAAGTAATGTGGAAAAGTGCACTCTGTTTGACGCTGTCGTGATTTTTTTCACTGTAAATTGAGGGGCACACTTGACAAAACGTCAGCTCCTAAGAAAGCAAAATTAGATGTCTGTTCCTTTTGGCTTTCCTGGACAGACGAATTTGGATTTATTCAAAACAAGGGCTGTGCTGTTTTTGCTTTGTGTTGTGAAAGTGTTGTTTGTCACTCATCAAATGTTCAACAACATTTTCAAATGAAGCATGGGAAACCTTTCTTGACAAAACGGAATTGTGGGCATCAAAGTTAGAGATCTGCGGAGTGCACTTGAAGCTGCCGAGAGAGATCATGAGTCTCTATTCTGACCTGCTGGATGTTTCAAGAAAATTGCGTTTGCACTGCTTTCAGCATTTGGATCCACATACCTGTGTGAACAGATATTTTAACATGTGAAATCAGTCCTCTGTCCCCCTCTGAACCAATTAACAACTGATCACTCAAAAACACGTGTGCAGCTTAAAGGATCCAAAACAAAAACAGAAATACCTGGAAAAACTCAGCAGGTCTGGCAGCATCGGCGGAGAAGAACAAAGTTGACGTTTCGAGCCCTCATGACCCAAGTTAATTCATTGGGCATGGGCTGCGAAGCCAGTGGTGGACCTGTAAAATAGGGTGATGTGCCATCAGGCATATACCCGCCACCTACCCTCATTTTACGAGTGGCGGGGTAAGCATTGGCTGGGCTGCCCACTTCTCCTGATGAATGTCCTGCCCTAAGGGTCATGAGGACTCAAAACGTCAACTTTGTTCTTCTCCGCTGATGCTGCCAGACCTGCTGAATTTTTCCAGGTATTTCTGTTTTTGTTTTGGATTTCCAGCATCCGCAGTTTTTTGTTTTTTAGGATCCAAATACGTGCCAGACATTGGAAAACTCAGCAGGAAAAGCAAGGGCAAGGATCACAGTAAAGTAGTAAGATCTGATTTTAATTTAATTTTAAATGAAGTTTCTTAAGCATTTTAATAATTTTATTTACTTTCCATACAGCAATAGTTTAATTATATATAGAGACCTTGTAAATGTTAAAGTGTACTACTGGCATGCAAAACCTTAAATTAAAGCAAATAATTAGAGCACACCACTTCTGAAAGCTTGCCAACCCTTGGTGTCGAGGATGACTTCATGGCATGTATAGAAGATAGTTTGCTAGATCAGTCAAAGCCGAGAAACCGACATGAGTTTAGATCAAGTATTGTGAAATGGGAAAAGATTAATCAATAACCTTGCATTGAAGGAGCCTCTAGGGAACAGTGAACATAATATGATTGAATTTTATATTGAGTTTGAGAATGGTTTACTTAAGCCCAAAAGTAAATTCTTAAACCTGAATAAAACAGCCTAATTAGGGATAAGGGGAGAGTTTTCTAAGATAGTTCAGGAAACTGGATTTAAAGATATGATGGTAAGTAAGCAATGGCAAATTTAAAGAGTTAATTCATTGGGCATGGGCTGTGAAGCTAGTGGTGGACCTGTAAAATAGGGTGATGTGCCATCAGACATGTACCCACCACCTGCCCTCATTTTACAAGTGGCGGGGTACGCGTTAGTTGGGCTGCCCACTTCTCCTGATGGATGTCCTGCCCTAAGTCCCCGATTTGCTGAGGAGCCTGACTGAATGCCACTAATTGGCTGACATTCCTGTCATTCGCCAGCCGACACTTGATTCGGATTGATGTAACAACAGAGATGGGACCGAGGGACTGTGCATTTCCCCTTCAGTCTCCCTGACCGTACCAGTAAGACTTAAATCCAGCTGATAATGTGGGGAAGTGTGAAGATATCCACTTTAGATGGAAAAGTGGAAAAGCAGGGTCGTTTTTTTTTAAATGGCGAGGGAGTAGAAATGTTGGTAACCAGCTCAGGCACTCTTCCTGCATCCTTTTGCAATCTCACTGGCCTATTAAGGTTAATTTGCCTCAAACAATTGTGACCTAGCAGGCTTGGTCCTTCACCGCCTACTACTATCACCAGGAGTTGTGCTTCACTTGGATAGCTTCGCCAGTATAAGTTTTCAATTTGGCTGAAGTCTGCTCCAAATTCAATTGTTCAGTATTCTTGTTTACATACTTGAAGGTGTGCTCTCCCACAACAGTGGTTGAAGCACCAGTGTCCACTTCCATCATTAAAGGTTTTCCATTTACCTGCAGAGTAACAGTGTTTGGTTCTGTTTCCATACTTTTACATTAAATAGGGAGTAAATATCAAAATTGGTGGTTTCTGGTTCATCCACATTATGTACTTCGATTAACTTAGTTTACTGCCTGGGAGTCTGCCTCAATCTTGCTTAACACTGCTTCAATGTGTGCCATCTTTTATGACAATAATAGCACTCCACCTCTTTAAAAGGGCCAGTTTCAGGAGTATGATTGCTTCCACATCGGTAACAGTTCATTTTCAGATTTGCTGCTCAGCTTTTTCCTTTATTTATTTTAGATTTTTGGGTAGCAGGGACTGTCTCCCGCTTTGCGGCTGAGTCCCAGTTTTTTGCCCCACACCTGGCTGTCCATCCCGCCCCAGCCGGAAAACGGTGCCATTTTGTGCATCTTGTTTAGCCTTTGCATCCCATTCAGCGCTTTCCATCACGGGCGCTATTTCCAATGCTTTTTTTAAAATAGAGGTTTACTTTAGCTAATAACTGTTGTTGAATGGCATCATCTTGCACTTCACAGACCGAACGATCCCTGAGCATATCACGTAGGGTCTCCCTGAAATCACAGTGTTCACTCAGTTGTTTCAGTTTTGCCACATATGTAGCATTAGTCTGTCCCGGGGCTCTAACCCTCGAAATAAACCTGAACCTTTGCATGGTGACTGGGTGTTGGGTTGAAAGTGACCCTTAACAAAGTCTACCAATTCACCAAAGGTCTTCAAATAGGGGGCGTTCGGGGTCATCAAGCTTCAGATTAAATTGTAGGTTTTACTCCCACAAATGCTTAGGAGAATTGTTCTTCTCTTCCCCCACTCCGTTATTTCATTTGCCTGGAAATAGAACCAGAGGCATTCTACTTATTGACACCAATCCTCTGTGGATGGTTCAAAGGAGTAAATCCTGCAAAGATGTGGCATATCTGGTGAGCATATCTTCCTTTTCTTCTGTTTAAGCAAGATACTCACAGTCTTTGGGCGAGGGACAACACTGTTCCCAATTTATCCTCTTCGCCAGTTTGTTATGGACTTGATTTTCCAGACGGGTTTCTCATTAGAAACACTGAACTTTATTTACAGGCTGCCAGAGTAGTTACAGGCTTCCATCAAGCTCCACAACTAGAAGAACTCCCACTTCCCTGCGCTTAGAGCTGATTTCTTCACATAGCCACATGATACTATATAACACAGTAAGTCTTAAAACTACAGCCACTACATTCCTTAAAACTACAATTACTACAAAGGTCAAAGTAACAAGAGATGCAAAAATGGAATATAAAAGATTGCAAGGAATATGTAAGTTAACAGCAAAACAAATTATGAACACTTTAAGAGGAACAGTGGTGAGAGGGAAATATCGGTCATGAAAAACATTTTTGGGTGAAACATAAATGGACAGTAAGAAAATAGCAGATCTGTTAAGTTAGTACTTTGTATCCATTTTCATAGTATCAAAAGTTGACAAAATATCCATGCTACAAGGGGAACTAAAGTGAATATATTTGATTTAATGCCAATTAAGATAAATAATAATGGAGAGAATAATCGGACCTGAGGTTAGCAAGTCTCCAAGACGCTGCATCATGGGTGTGTCCACAAGTCATGTCATGCAGCTGTTCACCATTTCCACACTTTGAAAGAAGCCCTTTGCTAAGTTGGAGCTGGACCCCTCCATGCTCCTTGACAGTGGGAACAGGCTTTGGGGCAGTCTATCAATGCATCCAGCATCTATGTGCCTGCCCATCAGCATCCCCCTGTGCACCAGTCCATCAAAGTCCTCATCCATGTCCCTTGTAGCAGAACTTGCCGATGATCTTGCTGTCTGGGGAACACAAGCTATCATTTCCCCTCTGGTTCAACTGCAGCCCACTTATGCCCAGTAACTCACCATGTGCTAATCCACACTATTTATTATCTTCTAAGGTATGTGCAGTGTCAGTATCAGAGCTGGTGGAGGAGGCAATTCCATGGTATCTGAAAGCATAAATGCAGAAGAGGCAGGTTGGGGTGAGGGTTGGGTGGAAAGCAAAAGATCCATGGTTACATTGTGGCTGCAAGAGCAGGTCAGAAGCAGGGAATCCTGCGGTGAGTAACTCGCCTCTTGACTCCCAAAAGCCTGTCACATGTCAGGAGTGTGATGGAATACTCTCCACTTGCCTGGGTGAGTGGGGCTCAACAACACTCTAAAAGCTCAGCGCCATCCAAGACAAAACAGCCTGCTTAATTGGCACCACATCCACTACCTTCATCATTCACTCCCTCCACCACTGACGCACAATGGCAGCAGTGTGTCCCATCTACAAGATGCACTGCAGCAACTTGCCAAGGGTCCTTTGACAGCACCTTCCAAACCCGCCATCTCTACCACCTAGAAGGGCAAGGGCAGCAGATTCATAGAAATATCACAACCTGTATGTTCCCCTCCAAATCACACACCATTCTGACTTGGAACTATATCGCCTCTACTGTCTCTGGATCAAAATCCTGGGACTCCCTCCCTAACAGCACTGTGCACCTACACCACATGGAGTGCAGTGGTTCAAGAAGGAAGCTCACCATCACCTTCTCAAGGGCAATTAGGGATGGGCAATTAATTCTGGCCTAGCCAGTGATGCCACATGCTGTGAAAGGGTAAAAACCATTCATAGCTTGCGTTTCATGCCAGATATTTCAGCAAGATAAGAGTGAGGTGGAATCTAAGAAGTGGCAGAAGGCAGGAACTTACCATCATCCTGAATGTTCTCTGCAATGCTGGATGCAACTACCCCATGATACAGAGCACTATCTATTCCTGAGGGTTCAGATGATGTAGACATGCCTGTTTTCAGTTTGATCTGTGCTGATCTCTGTAGCTATCTATTATCTTGTCCTGCAATAGAGAAGGGAGGATGTCACTGAGCATGTTACATTGTGTTTTGATATTGTGCCTGCCACAACATTTTTTTTATTTGCTCATGGGATGTGGGTGTCACTGCCTAGGCCAGCATTTATTGCCCATCCTTCATTGCCCTTGTCCAGAGAGCAGTTAAGAGTCAACCAAATTGTTTGGGTCTGGAATCACATGTAGGCCAGACCAGGTAAGGATGGCATAATTCTTTCCCAAAAGGACATTAACTGAATAGCTAGAGGCACAGGGAAACAGCAAGATGTGAGTGTGAGGCTAGCAGTGACGGTGGCTTGGAGTGCCTGAATTTTAGGCATGAGTCCTGATTACTTGGGTTGCAGATGGGTAGGTGAAGGGGGGGGTGGGTGTGGTGCTTTGAGCAGTGTGAGAGGTGGCAGAGGAGCAGAGGAGCAGTTGGAGGGAAATATCATGTGAAGATGCATTCACTGACCTTGACCACCCATGTGAGGTCATTGAACTTCTTTCAAAACTGCACCAGGTCCTCGGGCCGAGACCTTGGGAATTGATCATCCTGACCTGCTCCCATTCCCTTCTTAGGTTGTACCTTGAGGGCTTCCTGGCCCCCTGTAGATACATTGGACGGGATTTTCTGCACCCGCCTATTGCCGTGATCTTCTGGTCTCGCTGCAAGTCAATGGGCTTCTGGCTGGGGGACCACCTCGCCCATGGCGGGTCACGCCCATGACGGGTCTGGAAAATCCCGGCCATTGTGTCATCCCTCCTTTCGAATGAACTAATACTCTGGTGTTATAGCCGGTGGCCTCAAACCCACCAAAATGTGGTCTGACATTGCCTCAACTCCTTTCAATTATGAGCATTGAAATTAGCACAGAGATAAATCGTGTTTATCCCATTATTCTGAGCAGATTTAGAATTGAGGTCTCTGAGCTGAGAAGACAGTGTTAGAACCAGTTTCTGCCCGGTCCCCTTCACTCCAGGCCTTGCGGTCATTCCAAATTGGATTGCGTCTTTATTATCCTTCACTAACAGAGTGGTAAGAGCATTCTATTTCATTGCGGGGTTTTTTTGGCCACAAAATGTGACAGATCTGGGAACTTTAATCATAACTGGGGTTGTAGTTTCTTGTCCTGTATGCGACTCCAGTTCTTTCCTACATCTCTGTTGGACTTCACAGCATGGAAATCTCCATCTATTGTAACTGACAGAAGAATATAAGCATCAAACAGTATATAAAATAATCATTGGCCTGGAATGAGTTATGTTCCGTGGCACAATGTCATGGTCTTGATGACTTAAATCGACTGTGATATTTGGTCTTGAGCAAAAAATGTCATCAGCACCTTATAATTGTGTTACTGTCCTTTAACAATTGCCTTGTAATACATTTCAAGCCAATTGCAGTTTATAGTTGTATATTTTGAGACAGTGTATCGCAAATATCAAAATAAACTGTACAGCATTAAGAATAGATATTTTTGTGCATTTAAAATAAATTTGATATGGAAGCAATTTAGATTTTCAAGGAAACATCACATAACATCACAGAATCTAGAAATGTAACTAAATTTCCACATTACGGACTTTCTCTAGGGAGAAAGTGGGAATAAAAGCAAGACAAGGCTTGATTTTGTCTTGTTTTGTTTCCCACTTGGGAAATTTCTACTTTCTGTGATGCTGTGTACTGTTCAGTTTTAAATCTAGCTTTATTATCAACACCTAGGGTTTTTTTTTGTTAACCATTTAAGAACTTCAGCATCATGGTTTCCAAATATTATGCAGTAAAACCATTTTCTTCTCTTGACTATTATAAATTAATCCAAGCCTTTGTATTTCATTCCAACTGTATGTCTGTTCCATTCATTTCACTTAGATGAAAGCAAAATACTGTGGATGCTGGAAATCTGAAACAAAAACAGAAGAAGCTGGAAAGACTCAACAGGCCTTACAACATCTGTGGAGAGAAAAACAGAGTTAATGTTTTGAGTCCGTATGACTCTTCTTCAGAACTAAAGAGAAGTAAAAATGAGGTGACATTTATACAGAAAATTAAACAGTATAAATTCATCACATTTTTACTTCTCTTTAGCTCTGAAGAAGAGTCATACGGACCCAGAACCTTAACTCTGTTTTTCTCTCCACAGATGCTGTTAGACCCGCTGAGTTTTTTCCAGTATTTTCTGTTTTTGTTCCATTCATTTCATGATTCAGTCAACCAAGCTTGCCAATCTGTAACATTTATAGAGGATAGTAAGGCATGGGTCTTAAAGAAATTAATGGCTTCGTGCACCCTCAACCCAAAACATGAATGAGAAAATGTAAGGTTGGATTGTGTTTGACCCTGAGAATGACTCGTATAATGAGTATGTGGACTTTGCAGAGAATTAAGCAACTTTTACGAAGCACTCAGCAATGTCATAAAAATCTGCAAGAATTCTGTAAGGAGATGAAATTAAAGGATGAGACATGTAAAAGGAATCTTTAAGAATGTTTGTTAATTTATGTATTTGGAGTTAAATGTGTATTGTATAAATGGCAAATTAATACTCAGATTGAAATTAGCTTAGTAATGATAGGTTGAAGATAGTATAAACACAATGAGATTCGACCTGCTCCTGTTGCTTTTCATTATCCAGAAGAAATAAGGGGTTAACTCTCTGAGCCCAGAAACCACCCATTACTTGGCATCCTACACAATCCCAAACTCAACTTCCTCCTTCACATCTGCTCTGACACAAACGATTTTCATTTAACTTTCAACTTTTGTTATTTCTACCTAACCTCTCCAAGAAATCTTAGTCATTGAGTTTGTCAACTAGGAGAGCATAACTTCATTAATGCTCTCTGAGACATCTCCAACTTCCATAAGTAGCCAAATATCTAAAGTTTTACAGCTCACATCCTCATCTTCAGGAAATTTCATATGCCTATCACCTCTTATCTTTGCCAAATGCCATTAGCTTCCTATGTCATATTCTATTGACTTCAATGTTGTTGACCTTAATTTCAAATGCTTCTATGGCCAAGCCCTACTCTACTCAACTGATATCCTCCAAGCCATGGAGCAGTCACATAAATGTTATAACCTATGGCTACTAGAGCAAGAACACAAGAACACAAGAGAAAGGAGCAGAGTAGACTAAACAGCACATCAAGCCTGCTCTGCCATTCAATATGATCATGGCTGATCTTGGGCTTCAACTTCACTTTCCCGTCCACTCCCCATATCCCTTGATTCCCTGAGAGACTAAAATTTGTCTATCCCAGCCTTAAACATAGTAAAAAATTGGAGCATCCACAACCCTCTGGGGCAGAGAATACCAACCCTTTGGCAGTAGAAATTTCTCATCACCTCAGCCCAAAATGATTGACCCCTTACCCTGAGACTGTGCCCCAGTGTTCTGGATTCCCCAGCCAGTGGAAACAACCTCTCAGTGTCTACGTTGTCAAACCCGTTCAGAATCTTTTATGTTTCAATGAAATCATCTCTCATTCTTCTAAACTCCACAGAATATAGGCCCAATTTACTCAGCCTGTCATCATAGGACAACTTCTCATCTCAGGGACCAGTTTAGTGAACCTTCACCCAACTGCCTCCAATATAAGCATATCTTTCTTTTAACATGGAGACTGAAATAACACACAGTATTCCAGGTGTGGTCTCACCAAAGCCCTGTACAATTGTAGCAAAAGTTCCTTCTTGCACTCCAGTCTCCTTACAATAAAAAAACCATTCCATTTGCCTTTCTAATTGTTTGTTCTACCCACATGCTAATTTTCTGAGCTACTTGTACAAGTGCACCCAAATCTCCCTGAACACCAACATTTACAAGTTGCACACCTTTTAAAAAATATTCTGCTTTTCTATTCTTACGACCAAAGTGAATAACCTCACACTGCCCCATGTTATACTCCATCTGCTATCATGTTGCCCACTCACTTAACTTTTTACCAAGCTTTGTATCACCAGCAAACTTAGTTATATTACTTTCTGTCTCTGCCTAAGTCAGAGGTTGGCAATCTATGGCATGCATGCCAAAGATGGCACGCGAAATGATTTTGAGTGGCACTCACACTGCTAGTCCAATTAACAACACAATAAGTTCTAAATCTAATATTTTGTCATTTACTTATCTTGAGAAGGTATGTTACATTGATAAAAGATGTATAGAATTTAAAAAGTAAAGGTTTGTGTTTTATTCATTACTGGGATATTTTTCAGCTCTGATTTGCTGCTATATCAGTAACACGTAATGTGGAACAACGAACTCCATTTAACGCTGCCATGTTTTTTTCACTGTAAATTGAGAGGTACATTTGACAAAATGTCAACGCATAAGAAAGCATAGATATATGTCTGTTCATTTCAGCCTTTTTGAACAGACAAATTTGGATTTATTCAAAAGAAGGACTGTGCTGCTTTTGCTTTGAGTTGTACAAGTGTTGTTTGTTGCACATCAAGTGTTCAAGGAAATTTTCAAACGAAGCACGAGAAACAAAACAGAATTGTGGGCATCAGAGTTTAGAGATCTACAGAGTGCGCTTGAAGTTACCAAGAGAGATCATGGGGCCTCTATTCTGATTTGCTGAATGTCCCTGCCAGTGAAATTTAACTGTTTGAAGAAAATTGTGTTTGCAATGCTTTCAGCATTGAACAGGTATTTTCACACATAAAATCAGCCCTCTGTCCATCTTGGAACCGGTTAACAACTAATCACTCAGAAGCCTATGTGCAGCTTAAAGGATCCAAATATGTGCTGGATATTGGAAAAATCAGCAAGAAAAACAAGGGCAAGGATCACAGTAAACCAGTAAGATCTGGACTTTAATTTAATGTAAATTGAAGCTTCTTAAGCGTTTTAAAACCCATATTTGTTTTACATACAAAAATAGTTTAATTATGTAAAAATACATTAAAATGTATTACTGAAATGAGAAACCTTAAACTAGAGTGAATAAATGAAGACTTAGCACACCACTTCTGAAAGGTGGCCGACCCCTGGCCTAAGTCATTAATATGGATTGTAAATAGCTGAGGCCCCAGCATTGATTCTTATGGCACTCTACTAGTCAGAGCCTGCCAACTTGAGAATGCCCCATTTATTCCTATTCTTTGCCTCTTGTCCATTAACCCAACTGCTGGGAAATGGGATTAGAATAGATAGGTGCTTGATGGCTGACTCAGACATGATGGGCTGAAGGGCCTGTTTCTGTGCTGTATAGCTCTCTGCTCTAATCCATCATAATGTCTTACAACTCCATGGGTCCTTCTCTTGCCTATTAACCTTTTGTGCGGCACCT
Source organism: Carcharodon carcharias (assembly GCF_017639515.1). NCBI lineage: Eukaryota > Metazoa > Chordata > Chondrichthyes > Lamniformes > Lamnidae > Carcharodon > Carcharodon carcharias. Next base: position 115,876,000 of record NC_054475.1, read on the forward strand.
TATTGATTGCCTTTTTGAAATCTATGCATACTACTTTGTTGTCCCCCCCCCATTAGTTACATCCTCAAAAAAAACTCTAATAAATTTGTCAAACATAATTTCCGTTTCATAAAACCATGTTGAATTTGTCTGATTATACTGTAATTTTTGAAGTGAATTGTTAAAACTTGCTTAATAATATATTGCAGTACTTTCCTGATGACTGACGTAAGGTTAACTGGCCTGCAGTAAAGTAGATTATAATCCTAACCCCTTTGTGGGACTATTACGAATGAGGCATACACCTTGGATGATCATCCTCACTTAAGTTTGAGAAAGACAAGCTGCACAGATGCATAGGGTGGAATTTTATAGCCCTGTCACTGTGGGGGCAGGGCTGCACAATACACTGAGCCATTCAAAAGACTTCGGTGGGACCGTAAAATCCGACAGCATAAAATTCCGTCCATAATGGGCCTGAAGAACGGATCTAACTCTTTTTGAAGGAAAAAACCACCAGAGAATATTACCACCTTTTTACCATGTTTCAGCTGAATTATAACAACCCAGATGTTATAAGGGTCCAGCATCTCTCCTCAATAATGCACCTCTTGTTAGGAACAATGTATAATCATTAAGTTGAATATGTATATACATATATTTTTGTGTTAAGAAAGGTAAAATGGTTTCAGTTTCATTTGTGGTCATTTAGTGCACAGAAGCCAGGGTGGACCTTTGGCCGAAAGGTCATATATCCATTTTTAACGAGGCTTTATAACCCCTGGAGTTAAAGAGATGGTTAAGAAATGCTTAGAGGTTTAGTGATTTTGAAAAAAAAACACAAAGTAGAAAAAACTGGGCTGCTGCCTGGTGACAGTGGTCAAGGGATACAAAGATACAGAGAAAGACTGGCGAGTCAGTGTGTGTCAGAGAGTGAAGACAGGGATTTTCAGCTCTTTGAAATTTAAAAAATCTATAAGGCTACTGGAAGACTGAGTTTATTAACTAAGTAAATGAATTGATGGCCTACATTGAAGTAAATAAATATGATCTGAAAGCAATTACGGAGAGGTGGCTGCAGGACGACAAAGATTAGGTCCTTAATATTGAGGGGTACATGACATTCAAGAAGAATAGGGAGCTAGGTAAAGGTGGAGGGGTAGCACTGTTAATCAAAGGGGACATTGGTGCAATAGTTAGAGATGACCTTGGTTCAGGAGATCAGGATGTAGAATCGGTTTGGGTGGGGATGAGGAATAGTTGGGGAAAACAATCATTAGTGGGAGTAGTCTACAGTAACAGAAGTCACAGTGTAGGGCAAAGTATTCAAGAGAAAATATTCTCTTGATAAAGAGATGGCAATAATCCTGGCTGATTTTAAGCTACACATAAATTGGAAAAATCAGATTGGCAGTAGTAGCCTGGATGAGGAGTTCTTAGAATGCTTTTGAGATAGCTTCTTGGAGCAGCATGTTCTGGAACCAACCAGGGAGCAGGTTATATTAGACTTAGTATTGTGTAACATGACAGAATTAATTAATGACCTCTGAGTAAAGACATCACTAGGTAGCAGAGACAACAATATGATTGAATTTTGCATCCAGTTTGAAACAGAGAAGAGTAGGTTGAAGACTAGTATGTTAAACTTAAATAAAGGCAACTAAGTGAGGATGAAAGCTGAGCTAGCTGAAGTGAACTGGAAAACTATGCGAGAGGATAGATCAATAGAGAAGCATTGGCAGACATTTAAGGGGATATTTCAGAGTATTCAGAATAAGTATCTTCCTAGCATAAAGAAAAATTCTAAAAGGAAGGACCCACCATCCGTGGTTAACTAAAGAAGTTAAGGAAAGCATCAAACTTAAGGATAAAGCATACAACTTCGCAAAGATGAGTGGCAGGACAGATGATTGGACAGAATATAAAGAACGGCAGAGAATTGCTAAAAGGCTAATTAGGAGAAAAAAATGGATAGCAAGAGTTTCTACAGGTACTTAAAAAGGAAAAAAGCAAGCCAAGTGATTGTTGGTCCCCTGTAGAGTGACAGTGTAAAGTTAATAGTAGATAATAAGGAAATGGCAGAAGAAATTAACAAATATTTTGCTTCTGCATTCACTATAGAGCATATAAAAATCATTCCAGTAATAGCTGCAAATCAGGAGGTGAACTGGAAAAAGGAACTTGGTGGAATTGAAATCACTAGGGAAATGGTACTGAGCAAATATTTGAAACTGCAGGCTGGCAAGGCTCCAGGTCCTGATGGACTACATTCTAGGGTCTTAAAAGAAGTGGCTAATGAGGTAGTTGACGCACTGGTGTTAATTTTCCAAAGTTTGCTAGATTCTGGAAAAGTTCCATCAGTTTGGAAAGTAGCAAATATAACCTCTCTATTCAAGAAGGGAAGGAGGCAGAAAACAGAAAACTATAGGCCAGTTAGCATGATGTCTGTCATGGGGAAATTATTAGAATCGATGATTAAGGAGGCTATAGCTGTGCGCTTAGAAGAGCTCAAGGTAATCGGGAAGAGTAAGCATGGTTTTTTGAAAGGAAAATCATGTTTAACCAATTTATTGGAGTTTTTTGAAGGAGTAACATGCACAGTGGATAAAGGGGAGCCTGTAGACGTACTGTACTTGGATTTCCAGAAGGCATTTGATAAAGTGCCTTTTCAAAGATTATTATGGAAAATACAAGTGCATGGTGTGGTGGGTAACACATTAGCATGGATACAAGATTGGCTGGCTGGCAGAAAGCAGAGTGTATGCATAAATGGGTCTTTTTCTGATTGGCAGGATGTGACGAGTGGAGTCCCATAGGGGTCTGTGCTGGGGCCTCAACCTTTTACAATTTACATCAGTGACTTAGATGAGGGGAGTGAAGACATAGTAGCTAAATTTGCAGATGGCACAAAGATAGATAGGAAAGCATGTTGTGAAGAGGATATGAGGAGGTTGCAGATGGATATAGATAGGTTGAGTGAGTGGACAAAGACCTGACAAATGCAGTTTAATGTGGGAAAATGTGAAGTTGTTCACTTTGGCAGGAAGAACAAAAAACCATTACTTAAATAGAGAACTGCTACATAATTCTGAGTTGCAGAGGGATCTAGATGTTCTAGTACGAGTCATAAAAAGTTATTATACAGGTACAGCAAGTAATTAAGAAGGCTAATGGAATGCTATTCTTTATTACAAGAGGGACTGAACATAAAGTAAGGAAATTATGCTTCATTTAAACAGGGCATTGGGAGCCTGCACCTCGAATACCGTGTGCAGTTTTGGTCTCCTTATTTAAGGAAGGATGTAAATACATTGGAGGCAGTTCAAAGGAGGTTTACTAGATTGATACCTGGAATAGGTGGGTTGTCTTATGAAGAAAGGTTGGACAGACTGGGCTTGTTTAGAAGAGCGAGGTGTGATTTGATTGAAGTATGCAAGATCCTGAATGGCCTTGACAAGATAGATGTTGAAAGAATGTTTCCTCTTGTGGGTAAGTCCAGAACTAGGGGACACTGTTTTAAAATTAGGGGTCACTCTTTTAGGACAGAGATGAGGAGAATTTTTTTCTCTCAGAGGGTTGTGCAACTTTGGAACTCTCTGCCTCAGAAGGTGATGGAGGCAGGGTCATTGAATATTTTTAAGGTAGCAGTAGATAGATTCTTGTTAGGCAAGGGAGTCAAAGGTTATTGGTGTTAGATGAGAATGTGGAAATTGAAACGCAAGAAGATCAGTCATGATCTTATTAAATGGCGGAGCAGGCTCGAGGGGCTGAATGGTCTACTTCTGTTCCTATTTCTTATGTTCTTATGTGTTTGCTCTGCAGTTGAAGCAGTAGTCAGTTTTGAGGTTTTTTGGTGTCTTTTGGGGATGAGGAGCATCAAGTGAATGCTCAAGAATTCACTGGAAGGAAACCATTTACACATGTGTCAGTCCCAAGCGAGGAACCTTTGTGTCAAGCTAGTGATAACTCTTCACTGGTTTATGTGTCTGTAAAGATTTTGCTGGGTAAAGAATATTAAGTAATTGAATTAGCTTCTTGTGTTTGTATTGAGATCTTTCCAACCTTTTAGTCTGGTGTAATATAGTCCATTTTTCTTGTCTTAATGAATATTTTATTCTTTGTGTTAAAAGTTCCTCAGCAGACCTCTGTGAATTTGTTCAATAATGTGCTTCCACAGTTTCTGAAAACAAATAGCTTAGGATATATCAAACCAGGTTTCACTTAGGGATCTGCCTTGTCCAGTATTAAACGCAGCTGGGATTATAACAGTCTTCAGTGAAGAGTGTACGGAAGTGCATTTTCAAGTTTGCATACAGAAGGCTATGTGAGACAATATATCTTCTAAATTATATAAAAGTTTATTAAAGAACTGAACATGCTATTTACTTTTGATGGTAATTGCAACACTGATAGTTCTAGGGAAGGTAGGTATAATCTTATTCTATGAGAGAATCCAAGTGTTACTGATGTTACTGAGAGATTTTTAAGATATCCATCAATATTTAACGTTGTATTTACCTTAAATCCTCAAGAGACTGGCTGGATACCTCCATCCTAATTATGGAAAGAACTATCATTGCTAAAATACAAGAGCTATACCTTCACCTTGAGAGATGTTGGAGTGAATCCAACAAATCTAAAAATCTTAATGTGTGGTTCCAATATTTATAGAGAGCAGAAACACCAGGAAGCTTGTGAACATACAAGCTAGACAACATCCTGTATTTTACTCTACATCCTTCATTTTAGTCAACATCCTCCAAACACACAGGACACTGAGAGGTGCAAATGGTGGTCACTTGGCTCAGTTTCCAGGATTCAGTTGATTCAGCTGGCAAGTTATTTAGGGGCATCCTTAAAGTTATCCATTGTTAGATTGTGGCATCTTAAAATTTATCAATGCCTTGCTGAGGTGAGGTGAAGGCCAGTTCCTGTTTCTTCGGGAACTGCCCTGATTTAGAGGATGTCCTATATCCTATATCACAGGATATTAGTGTCCTTGAGCATACACCTATGCCCAAGCGTGTTTATAAACTTCTAAACCATCCAGCAGATGAATTCAGCTTTTAATTTTTAATACATACTTAATAGGAGAATCACTCTTTTTATCCTTATAACTCCATATTTATAGCTGGATTATCTTATAACTTTGTATTTATAGCTGCATTCCTTCACAGTTGTTTCCTGTTTACTCACTCCCTCCTTTCTTGAATAGCAGTGTCATATTTGCTAACTTCCAACCTGTTGAGGATATTCTGGAATGTAGAGAATTTTGGAAAATCAAAGCCAGATCATCCACCAATGCAACTATTTCTTTTAGAGCCATACGATGTAGGCCATCAGATCCTGGTGATATGTTGGATTCTAGTTACTCAAGTTTCTCCAGTGCTTTTACTCTGTTGGTATCAATTTTCTTAATTTCCCCACTCTTTTTAGCACCTAGGTTACCCTATAATTCTGCTATGTAACTCGTGTCTTCTACTGGGAAGACAGGCAAAATATAATTGTTCAATGCCTTTGTCATTTCCTCATTCTCCACAACAAATTCTCTATCTCTGCTTCTAAAGGAACAATGTTTACTTTAGCTACTCTCTTCCTTCATATATACTTGTAAAAACTCTCAGTCTGTTTTTATATTCCTGGCTCATTTGCTCTCAGTTTATTTTTTTCTACTTTAATCAGCTTTTTGGTGGCCTTCTGCTGGTTTCTAAAACATTCCCAATCCTCAGAATTTGTTACTATCCTTTGTAACCTTATGAGCCCTGTCTTTTAATCTAATACTATCTTTAACTTCCTGAGTAAGCCACAGATGAGACTTTTGCTGAGTTTTTGTTATTCAATAAAATGTATTTTGGTTGAATACTTTGAATTGTTTTGTTAAATGTTTCCCATTGCTTATCTATGGGCATACTGTTTAGTCTATTTACCCAATCAACCTCAGCCAGTTATCCCCTCATATTTTTTTAAAGTTTAAAATTCTTGCTCGTGATTGGAGTATGTCGCTTTTAAACTTAACATGAATTCAATTGTGTTATGACCATGAGCTCCCATCAGATCTTTTACTCTGAGATTAAAATTAACTCTGCCTCATTATACAATATTAGATCTAACATAGCTTTACCCCTAGTTAGCTCCATAACATATTGCTCCAGGAAACTGTCACAAAAATGCTCTACAAATTCATCTGCTAGATCACCCTAGCCAATTTGATTGATCCAGCCTTTATGAAGGTTAAAGCACATTACATTGTCTTTGTTGCACTATACAATAACTTCTTGTTTAATGTTCTGTGCAACAGTATAACTACTGTTAGGGGGCCTATATCCTACATCCACCAGCTATTTCTAACTCCACTTGTGTGAGTGCATCACTTCCTGACTTTCTAAAACCTCGTCACCTACAACACACAAATCAGAAGTGTTATGGGATACTCCCCACTTGTTGGAAAATGTGCAGCCTCACCCAAATTCAAGAAGCTTAATTAACATCTCATCCGCCACCTTAAATATCCACACCCTTCACCACTGATACACTGTGACTGTTTTGTGTGCTATATACACAGGATACTCTGCAGCAATTTGCCAAGGTTTCTTCAACAGCACTTCCCAAACCCGTAACCTCCATTACCTAAAATGCCAACACTTCCAAGTTCCTCTTCAAATCACATACCATCCTGATTGGGAAATATATCAGCATTCCTTCATCATCACAGGGCCAAAATCCTTGAAGTTCGCAACAGAATTGTGGGACTATATTCATTACATGGACTGGAATGATTCGAATAGAACGCCCATCAACAACTTCTGAAGGGCAACAATATGGGCATTAAATGTTGAACCTTGCCAGCAGCATTGATATCTCAAGAATTAGTGTTATAAAAAGGACCCTGGCAGATGAATGCTGCTGATCTGAAGTCACATGGGCACTCTCCTATATACAATCTGACCCATCCAACTTCTGACCTTTCTAGACAAAATTGCTGGAGGCTGCTAAAGTTATGACAGCCTAACCATGCCTTCAAGACACAAGTCTATGCATACTTAGCCTATTACTGGAAGGGCAAGATCCCCTTACTATTCATAGGTTCACACAGATCTTACTTTTGCCACTAAGAATATGTAACTCACCGATCTGTTGCAGTTCAACATTACTACAACAAACATGTGCTCTCAGCACTTTGTCAGTCAGAGTCAGTAACATAGCCGCTCTAAATGGAAGTGGAGAAACACCACAAAATAGTGTGTTCCTTTCCCTTGGATCAGCCTGTTATCCATTTCAAACCCACTCAAATGAACCAGCCCCAGGGCAGCCTGCTGAAGAGACCATCCCCATTATCTTGCATAACAGTGTTTAGGCATTGCTGTGGTCATGTTGTTCCATATAATGGAGAACCTCGCTATTTTTCTATCAAGCCTTTCTTAACCAAGAATGGCACTGGCTTTGTTACTGACCATCCCTCACCCTAATTAACAGTATAATAATTCATGAAACTGCATTTATCTATAAGTATTATGAAATGTGTACTGCAAGTACTCATGAAACAAGGTCCTGAAGGCATGTTCCCACTTCTTGTATTAAATTTAATTTTATATATGTATATCACTATCATGTCACCAGGTATTCAGTAAATGAGATTGGTAGAATTCACAGGCATCTGGATAAATGAAATGAAAGATCTAAGGAGTGGTGATAAAAAATTAATGTAGGAAATTATATGGTGCTGCACATTGGTACAGGAGAAATTAGAAGTATATTGCCAAGTGCTAAATGTCCAGTGTCAAAGATGACAAATATTTGGGCGAGGTTCATTACCCTTTCAAGTACCCTCTCTGTTGTCAACAATACTGAAATATACCTTGAGGTTATATAATTTCAACTGTAATAGGTTACTTATAACTCAACAGTTATCATCAAAAACTGTAAAAGCTTTTATCCAATTAATTCATTGGTGGTGTGCAATGCAAAATGAAGAACTTAGTATATAAATGCATCATACACAGGGTCAACATATTAGTGTTTCTTCTCTGGCTGGTGTATTTGAATGTGATGACTGATGAAATGGCTGACTGCTTGGAGATTCAGGTCTCAGCTTGAAAATAGGCCCCTTGATCAGCTTGAATAAAGCACATTCTCTAACAGAACACAGATACTACTAGGCACACAAGACAGTACACACTACTATTGAAAAAAACAATTTGTGTCTTTAATCAGCAACCATCATCCCTAAACTATTGAAAGGGTTGTGGCATAAGACAGTCATATCAATGGTGCACTGCATTTTCTTCAATATCACCAGAGAGAGTTATACCCATCAGGAACAATTTAACAGATTAGAGTTCTTTACGCTAGAAAAGAGAAGACAAAGGTAGGGTGGCGGGATGGGGGGTGGTGGGGGTGTGGGGTGGGGGTTGCTGGTGAAGATCAGTGGGTGGTATGGTAGGGTGTGTGTATGGGAGGGTTTGAAAGGGTTGCCATAGAGAAGATGTTAGGCTGGAACGTGTGTTGTGAGGACGATGTAAAGCGGCTACGGGGGAATTGGACAGACTTAGTGTGTGGGAAAGAACATGGCAGATGGAATATAATGTGGAAAAATGTGAAGTTATCCACTTTGTTAGAAGGAACAGATGCACAGAGTATTTCCTAAATGGTGCGAGAGTAGCAAGTATAGATGTACAAAAGGACATGGGTGTCCTTGTCCTTAAGTCACTGAAAGCTAACATGCAGGTGCAGCTGGCAATTAGGAAGGCTAATGGAATGTTAACCTCTATCACAAGAGGATTTAAGTGCAGCAGTAGTGAAGTCTTGCTTCAACTGTATAGAAGTGTGGTTAGACCTCACCTGGAGTACTGTGTGCAGTTTTAGTCCCCTTACCTCAGAAAAGATATTATTGCCATAGAGGGAGTGCAACAAAGGTTCACCGGGCTTGCCCCAGTGGGCCTGTCCTATGAAGAGAGATTAGGGAAACTGGGCTTGTAATCTCTAAAGTTTTAGACAGGGTAGATGCAGGTAAGATGTTTCTCTTGGTTGGGCAGCCTAGAACCATGGGACACAATTTCAAGATAAGGGGGAAGCCACTGAGGACCAAGATGAGGAGGAACTTCTCTACTCAGAGGGTTGTGAATCTTTGGAATTCTCAACCCCAGAGGGTTGTGGAAGCTCAGTCATTGAGTATGTTAAGATAGAGATTGATAGATTTCAGATTAATAATAACATAAAAGGTTATGGGGATAGTGTGGGTAAAAGGCATTGAAGTGTTCAATCATCCATGGTTGTATTGAATGGTGGAGCAGGTTTGACAGGCTGAATGGCCTTCTCCAGTTCCTATGTTTCCACTTTCTGGTGTGACCCAGAACTAGGGGCCATAACTACACGATAGCCACTAATAAACCCACTAGGCAATTCAGGAGCAATATTTTTATCCAGGGATTGACAGAATGTCGAACTCACTATTATGTAGAGTAGTTGAGGTGAACATCATCGACACTTTTAAGGGGAAGGTAGATAAGCACATGAGGGATAAAGGAATAGAAATATATGTTGATGGAGTCAAATGAGGGAGGAGGCTCATAGGGAGCATAACCATTGGCAGGGACCTGCTTGGCTGAGTGGCCTGTTTCTGTCCTGTAAATGTTTTGAAAGACTACGGGGGAGGAGCTTCATTTTGAAACAAATGAGTAAAAGTCAAAAGCAACAACTACCTCAGATTGCTTAGAGGAAACTTATAGTAGTCACTTTACACAGATAGCTCTTCTGTTAAAGGTCCTAATGACTAACGTGTAGAAAATAGCTCCCAAAGATTCCACTCTGTTGAGACCACAGGAATGTCATCTCTGAAATTGGAACTAATTGGACTGTATAATGTTTTTGCATTATTGGAGCTATCTTGGATTTTTGTTTGATTACATTAGGCAGTCAAGAAGAAATTTCATTGAGAGACATTCTGAATGTCTCTTAAGACTTGATCTTTCTCGTCTCTAGTGTTATGCTTGATTATTTACCTCCTTCACTTAATTAAGTCAGAGATATTTTGCATGTGTGATACATGCGAAACAGCAGTGTTGTTGCTCACTATAACCTCTTGTTTATTTGCTCTCACAAAGATAACAAAAATAATAACAGATCAGGGAGGATATTTGGTCTGATGAACTCAATGTGCCCATGGAAAGCAATAGTTCCCCTTTAATCGTAGCAATTGTATGATTTCAGAATATTTGTCTCCAGCGTCCTATTCAGAAGATCTCCCCTGGTATTAATCAATCTTTGTGTTTAGAAGTGCTTCTGGAAAGCAGTCTTGAATTTGTATTTTTTTTACTACTTTGTATTTCTGTCCATTTGTCTTGTCGTTAAGTTTTTACTTGAAATAGTGCTTTCTTTCTTTTCGAGAGTGTTTACATTGCACCGAAACATTTCTTCATCTTGCCTGGAGCCTCTTCCCGCATCACCATGAAAGTGTACAGCTTACTATTAAACCTTTCAATGTGCTTTCCTTTTCTTTATTTATTTGTTTAAGGAATGTGAGCATCACTGACAAGGCCATTATTTATTGTGCGTCACTAATTGCCCTTGAGCAGACTTAGTGAGCCACCTTCTTCAAGCACTGCAATCCATGTGGTGTAAGTACACTCAAGTGCTGTTAGGAAGGGAGTTCCAAGATTTTGGCCCAGTGACAGTGAAGGAATGGTAAAATAGTTCCATGTCAGGATAGTGAGTGACTTGAAAGCAAAATTACAGGTGGTGGTATTCTCATGCATTTGCTGCCGTTGCCCTTCTAATAGTAAAGGCATTGGTTTGGAAGGCGCTGTCAAAGGAGCCGTGGCAAGTTGCTGGAGTACATCATATAGCTAGTAACATGCTGCTGTCATGTGCTGGTGGTGGAGGGAGTGAAGGTTTAAGGTGGTGTATGGGGTGTCGGTCAAGTGGGTAGCTTTGTTCTGAATGATGTTGAGTTTCTTGAGTGTTGTTGGAACTGCACTCATCCGGGCAATTAGGGAATGTTCCATCACACTCTTGACTTGTGCTTTGTGGATGGCAGAGACTTTTGGATGCAAGAAGTTGAGTTGCTTGTTACAGAATTCCCACCTGCTTTTGTAGCCACAGTATTTATATGGCTGGTCCAGTTCAATTTTTGGTCAATGGTAAGCTCCAGCTTTTGATGTTGGTGTTTCAGTGATGGTAAAGCCATTGAACATCCAGGGAAATATTTAGACTCCCTCTTGCTGGAAATGGTCACTGCCTGGTACTTGTGTGGTACATATATTATTTTCCACATATCACTACAAATCTGAAAGTTGCCTAGGTTTTGTTTCATGTAGGCACGGACTGCTTCCGTATCCTAGGAGTTACAAATGGAATTAAACACTGCACAGTCATCAGTGACCATCCCATTTCTGACCTTATTATGCAGGCAAGGACGTTAATGAAGCAGCTGAGGATGGTTGGGCCTAGGGCACTAACCTTAGAAAGTCCTGCAATGATGTCCTGTGCCTGAGATGATTGCCTCCAACAACCACAACCATCTTCCTTTGTGTTAGGTATGATTCTAACTGGTGGAGAGTTTCCCTTAATTTGAACTGACTTCAATTTTTCTAGGGCTCATTGGTGCCATACATAGTTAAATGCTGCCTTGATATCAAGGGATATCACTTTCACCTCATCTCTGGAAATCAGCTGTTTTGCTCATGTTTGGACCAAGGCTGTAATGATGTCTGGAGCTGAGTGGCCCTGATCATTATTTGTTGCTGAGTAAGTACTACTTAATAGCATTGTTAACGACACCTTCTATCAGTTTGATGGTGATTGAGAGTAGACTGATGGCTGGTAATTGGTTGGATTTGACTTGTCCACCTTTTTGTAGACAATTCGTACCTGAGTAATTTTCCACATTGTCATTTAGATGCCAGCATTGTAACTGTACTGAAACAGCTTGGCTAAGGGTACGGCTTGTTCTGCAGCAAACATCTTCAGTACTACAGCTGGGATTTTGTCAGGGTCCATAGCCTTTGCTGTAATCAATGCATTCAGCCATTTTTTGATATAACATGGACTGAACTTGAAATGTTAACTGTGTTCCTCTCTGCAGATGCTGCCAGACCTGCTGAGTTTTTCCAGGTATTTTTGTTTTTATTTTTGTTATGGACTGAACTGTATTGGCAGCATTTGTGATGCTGGGGTCCTCAGGAGGAGGCCAAGATGGATCATTCACCAACAACTCAGGCTGAAAATTGTTTCAAATGCTTCAGCCTTGCCTTTTGCACTGATGTTCTGGGCTTCCCCTTCATTGAAGATTGAGATGCCTGTGGCAATTTCTCCTTTGGTTAGCTGCATAATTTTCCACCACCAATAAAAACTGGATATGGCAGGACTGCAGAGCTTTGATCATTCTGTTGTTTGTGGGATCACTTAGCTCTGTCTGTAATATGTTTCTTCTGTTGTTTAGCCTTGTTACAATTGTATTTATTTGAATTTAGCATAAATATGACCTCTTCTGCTGCCTGCCTGACAATAAGCCTGAGTGGCTGATTGTTAGAGATCAAAGCAAGGTTTAGATTGTTTTACTGAGAAAGAGGTGCAAGGTAATTTCACTTAGAGGCAAAGGTGTTGTAGGTATCGAGTTGTAAATACTTGTGCTGTAAACTGTCCATTTACGTCTAAAATGAGAGGGAGTTGGGGTCAAGAAGTTAATCAGCACTTCTACCTAACACAAGTTTAATGTGTTTCATGTTTCAATGGGGAAGAGGGCAAAGGAAGCTATTTTTGAGATCAGGCTATAAGCTTCCCTACAAATCAGTGAACATCACAGATAGACAGCAGTTTAATGCAGTCAGCATAGAGAAAAGGCTGCTTGACTTTGCAAGCTACCACAGACGTGGAAGGAAGACAGTCTCTGGTCAAAGAGACAGATCTACCAGCCTTCTAAAGATTCTGGAAGATTTGGCCTGGCATGGCCGGGGGAAGAAGAATCAACAGAACAGGATTTAATGCTGATGGTGGATTAAAGAAACTCCCTGAAAACTGAAAAAACACCTGGGGGTGGTCACTATTTGATGCAACTGGGATATGGGAAACCATTGGAAGCTGGCAGCAAATTTGGACTGCTTGCTATAACGACTGTTATTTCATGGAGAATGTGATGTGTGATAAGTATAAAAGGGCCGTGTTCTTCTCTGCAGTTTAAAGTTTAAGTTGTCTACAAAAAATAAAATAGTGTTAGTTAATCCTGCTTTTCGTCATTTGTTACAGTAAAAGTTTTAAAATGTGAAATCCAGTTGAGTCAATTTTTTTCAGCTTGTAACGGAACGTTCAAATCTCTTTTTAAAAGTTATTGGTCTCTACAGAGATCGTGACAACACGCATGTAGTGCTATGTTGTAACTTCACCAGTTTGGCACCTCATTTTTGAGTATGCCTGCTGCTGCTCCTGGCATGCTTTCCTGCACTCCTCACTGAACCAGTGTTGTTTCCCTGGCTAGGTGGTAATGGCAGAGTGGAATTTATGCTGGGCTATGAGGTTAAAGGTTGTGGTTGAATCTAGTTCTGCTGTTGCTTAAGGCCCACAGCCCCTCATGGATGTACAGTTTTGACCTTTTAGATCTGCTCTGAATTGATCTGATTTAGCACAGTGGTAGTGCCACATAACATGATGGAGTGTGTCCTCAGTATGAAGACTGGACTTTGCATCCAATAGAGTGTGCTGTGGGCACTCCTGCTAATACTGTCATGAACAGCTGCACCTCCAAAAGGTAGATTGGTGAGGATGAGGTGAAGCAAGATTTTCCCTCTTGTTTGTTTGCTTGCCACCTGCCACAGCTCCAATTTGGACTCAACCAGCATGGTCAGTAGTTGTGCTATCAAACCAGTCTTTGTGATGGACATAGAAGTACCTCACCCAGAGTACAAACAACACCCTTGCCACCCTCAGTGCTTCTTTCCAAGTGGTGTTCAACATGCAGGAATACTGATACACCAGTTGAGGGAGGGAAGTAGGTGCTAATCAGCAGGAGGCTTCCTTGCCCAAATTCGACCTGATGCCATGAGACTTCTTGGGGTCCAGAGTCAATGTTGAGGACACCCAGGCTGTTCCCTTCCAACCATATACCACTGTGCTGCCAGATCTGGTGAGTGTGACCTGCTGATGGAACAGGACATGCCCAGGGATGGTGATGGAGGAGTCTGTGATATTGGCTGCAAGATAGGGATCAGTAAGTATGACTATGTCAGACTGTTGCTTGGCTCGTCCATGGTACAGTTTTCCCAGTTTTGGGGCAAGTCCCCAGACATTCGTGAGATGGACTTTGCAGGACTGACTGGCAGGGTGTGGCCAGTTTGATGCAGGTGATCCATCTGGTTTTATTCTTATTGACTTTTCTGCAGTGGTTTAATACAACAGAGCGGTTTGCTAGGCCATTTCAGAGGGTGTTAAGAGTCAACCACATTGTTATGTGTCTAGAGTCACATGTAAGACAGATAGTGTAGGTGGCAGATTTCCTTCCCTGAAGAACATTATTGAACCAGATGGCATTTCATGACAATCTGGTGGTTTCATGGTTATCATTACTGGGACTAGCTTTTTATCCCATATTTATTCATTAATTGAATTTAAATCCCCCAGCTGCCACGGTAGGATTTGAACTCACATCACTGGAGTATTAATCTGAATGTCTAGATTACTGGCCCAGTAGCACTACCACTATTGTCCCATCCTTCCTTGGCCTGCTACCAGGAGGCATGAGATATTGAGCCAGTAACAACATCCCTGTTGATTTTTTCTTTCTGCTTCAAAGATAGGCTGTGCTCTCTATCCTGTTTCTCCCCACTGAGCATAGATTAGATAGGGAAAGATTGTTAAACAATAAAAACAATGTGCATTTCTATCACACCTTTAATGTAGTAAAAGTCCCAAGGGTCTGTACAGGGGTGACATTAGATAAAATTTGATAGCGAGACACTTAAAAACATATTAGGACAGGTGGCCAGAGGTTTGGTCAAAGAGATAAGGTTTTAAGGAGTGACCTGAATCCTCCCACTCCGCGGCACAGGAGTCAATGTTCCGCTGCAGAGCATTATAGCATATCCTTTATTCTATAATTATTAAAAAAATGTTCTTTTAGCATTAATTTTATTCTGGAATATTTATTATTTTATTGTTTTCTGAATCTAACATTAAATGAAAGTGTTTTGGCAGCTGGCACACATCTAAAATAACAAATAAATGCTTTCAACATGAAAGGATTTTTTTTTTAACTTGCTTATAAGTAATTGATTTTGAAAGATCGACAGTTAAGTGATAGGAAAAGATTATGGGCAGGGTTTATTTTGACAAAGTGAAATGCTGCTCACTTACAAATCCCAAATTTGCTTTTCAAGTTTTGCCATTAAGATAAATGGCAAAAGACGCCATGATGATATGAGGAAAAAACTTTTTCATGCACAGGTTGGGGGGGGGGGTGCTGGTGGGGGGGTGGGGGGCGCGTGGGGAGTGGGGGGTGGTAGGGGGGGTGGTGCGGGTGGAGATGGCAGGCAGTGGAAGGCACTAGGTGAATTACTCATTCAAAGAGCCAACGAAGAATATGACAGGTGAATTGTCCCCTTCTGTGCTGTAACAGTTCTATGATTCTATGATATCTGCTGTATTCCATAAAAAAAACTGTTCTCTCACACACATAAAACTGATGGAGCTGTTTGGAGTAATTTGATTGCAGATTGTGACCAATGATTAAAATAAAGGACCAAATGAGAAATAATTGATTTCATTCTAAGCTAGACAAAGAATTATCCTTTAGTCATAGATGGCTATAACTAATATGTACATTATATTTAACTAACTGTTATACATAACACTTTGGACTAAATAGAGTTTTATCTCACCATAGTTTCTTTTCAACAAGTTTTTTTCCAAATTCATTCATTGGAAACATATACCCCTCTCCCACAAGCACATACTTCCTCCCAACAACTCAATCTCTGACACACCAAGGTTAATGCACCAGGAGATCAGTTTGCATCTATCTGAAATATTTTTCAAAATTATTTGTTGTGCACAGATTCAGCACACTTATCATTCTTACTCATAACCAAATTGAACAGATAAGAAAAGTAAGCATTGGAGAATTTCAAGGCAATAGCGATCAACATGTAATAATGTTTATGGTAAAGAATGAGAAGGTTACAACTAAGACAAAGACAAAAATAATAAATCAGAAGAAAACATGGACAGAATTCCCCCCCCAACAAAGGTGGGGGGGTGGGGGGGGTGAAATTAAGGAGCAGGCATATGGAGGCGCATGTCCAATCGGTGCCCCCGATTGGGGGCACACTGCCTTTTTACGTAGGTGGGCATATTAAGGCCTGCTCAGCATGACATCCGCAAAGAAGTGCTATGTGCTCCCTGTGTGTTGTGGGCGGGGGAGGGGTGTGGTGCGGGGGGTGGATTCACTGAGCTGAGAGTGCACTTTTTCGCGCATATGCACGAAAGAGTGCACTCGTCTCCCTGAGGCAAAGTGCTGCCTCAGGGAAATCAGCTCCACATTAAAAAATGTTAAAAACTGAAAAAGAATTCCCTGACATGTCTCCTCATGTGACACTGTCCGTGGATGAGGTTTCATGCTTTTTCCAATGCCCGCCAGTCTCCTGGCCTGCCCACCAACCTTAAGTTTAGATGGGCAGGTCCACTAATTACGTTAATTGCTTTGTCAATGGCCTCAATAGGCCTTTTACAGGTTGGCGGGTGCACAGCTAGTTCAGCTGAGCCCCCGCTGACCTGAAAATTGAAATAAGGTGGGATGACATCGGGAATTCCGCCTGATGTCATCCCGCGTCATTTTACGCGTTGGCAAGCGGGCTTCGCCTCCTGCTCACCGACCGGGAAATCCTGGCCCTTGTTTTAAGGGGATGAGAATGCAACCAAGTAAAATAAACCTGAAAAAAAAGTACTAAGAAAGAAATAGGACATCAGTGGAAACATTTAAAACCCATAATTGATGGAGTGCATGAGAAATACATTCCACTAAAAAGCAAGAAAAATAAGCCAGTAATGAGATACCATCAGTGAATAAGGGTTAAACTTGAAACTAAAGAAAAGGCATTATCTAAGTATAAAGAAAACAATGGAAAGCATGGGCAATGGGAATATGCAAACATTAGAAAATAATTCAAATAACAATTAGAAAGGCAAAGAGAAGTTATAAAATCAAACTATCAAGTAATATAAAAATAAACAGTAAAGTATTCTACAGATACATAAATAAGAAAAGAAAAATCAGGATAGGGATAAGGCCATTAAGTGCTGCATGTGATAAATCCACAGGAAATGATGGTGAAATAGCAGAAATATTATTAATTATTTTGCCTCAGTATTTACCAGGGAGATCAACATGGTGGATCTGACATTAGAAATGAGATGTGAAAAAAGGCATTCAAGTGAGAGGGAAGATAACTGAAAAACTAATTAAACTTAGGGACAATAAAAGTCCTGGTCCAGATGGATTGCATCAACACGTTAAAATGTATGAAATATATATAAAATTTCATTGTAAAAGAGCATACTGCCAGAGGACTGGCGGATAGCTAATGTGATTTCTATATTTAAAAAGGGTGGTAGAACAAGTACAAATACAGACCAATTAGAACAGTTAGCTTAGCATTAGTGGTAGGAAAATAATGGAGCCCTTATTCAAAGATGCAATAGAAAAATAGCTAGAAACTGAAAATATAATAAACAATAGTCAGCTCAGATTTCAAAAGGGAATATCATGCTTGACCAACTTTATTGGATTCTTTAAAGTGCAGCGAGGGAAGACAAGGGTAATATGGCATGTTACGGACAGGAGAGAGAGAAACTGAACTTCTTTATCCTCTCCTCGTCTGTCCATAACTAGAGGTGTTTTTGAATTATTTTTAAAGTAGGTGGTGATGTGTTTCCTCAAACCCTCAGTGTATGTGATCCAATTTAGTAATAATTTACAGCTAACTCATGTCATAATTATAATCAGGTTAGTTTATTCATATTTGACCCATGGCTCGGTTGGTTAGGGGACATGTGTCCACAACCTCTCATTCACACACACACACATACACACACACACACACACATACACACAGACTTATACAGTAAAGGGGATAGAAAAGAAGAACATTTTACAACAGTGGGCAACAACAGTGATAGAGCCACTGAAATAAGTATTAGTTCATGGAATTTCCAGAACCTGAGAAGACAAAGTCCAGAAAGTGCTTCCTTCGTGGTGGAGTTCAGTCCAGATGAGTTTCTGTGAGAAATAAGAAATTTACAAATGGATATGGACAGGTTAGGTGAATGGGCCAAAAAAATTTGGCAGGTGGAGTTTAACGTGGATAAGAGTGAGGTTATCCATTTTGGTCGGAAGAATAAAAAGACGACTTATTATTTAAATGGAGAGAAACTTCAGAATGCTTCAGTGCAGAGGGATCTGGGTGTCCTCGTGCGAGAATCGCTGAAAGCTAGTATGCAGGTACAGCAGGTAATAAGGAAGGCAAATGGAATTTTGGCATTTATTGCTAAAGGAATAGAATATAAAAATAGGGAAGTGTTGTTGCAAATGTACAAGGCATTGGTGAGAACGCACCTAGTGTACTATGCACAGTTTTGGTCCCCCTACTTGAAGAAGGATGTAATTGCATTGGAGGCGGTTCAGACGACGTTCATGAGATTGATTCCAGAGATGCAGGGCTTATCTTATGAGGAAAGATTGAGCAGTTTAAGCCTGCACTTGCTAGAGTTTAGAAGGATGAGAGGAGATCTAATTGAAGTATATAAGTTGCTAAAGTAGACGTGGAGTGGATGTTTCCCCTTGTGGGGCATTCTAGAACGAGAGACCGTTGTTTTAGGCTAAGGGGTGGTAGATTTAAATCAGAGATGAGGAGGAATTACTTTTCTCAAAGAGCTGTGAATCTGTGGAATTCACTACCTCAGAGTGCAGTGGATGCCGGGGACGCTGAATAAATTTAAGGAAGAGATAGACAGATTTTTAATTAGTAATGGGTTTAAAGATTATGGGGAGGGGGAGGGAAACTGGAGTTGAGGCCGAAATGAGATCAGCCATGATCATATTGAATGGCGAGGCAGGTTCGAGGGGCTGAATTGCCTACTCCTGCTCCTAGTTCTTATGTTTTTATGGTTGGAAACAGCAACACGAAAATCCTTGAAATGAATGACGCTGCAACCCAATGGTGTTTCAATGCTTAGATGGCTTGGCAGGTGATGATCAGAGACTGTTAAAATCAAACAAGCTTTGAGGAGTTGAGGGATGGTTGCCAGCTGTTTGTTTAGCTGGGAGCTGCTGGAATTCTTTTCAGTTGGTGTTAAAGCAGCCTTCTGAGCTGTGAGGCTAGAAATATTAAAATGATCCAAAAGGCTAGAAGCAATGGGTCATGTGCAGTGGCCCATTAATGAGTTAATGCAGCCTCACAAACAGTTTCTGTGCTTCAGGCTAAAATCCATTATTTCCCTTAGGAGCAAATGGTGGCTGTTAACACTTCTTCAGGTATAACGAGTTTCAATGTCCCTGTTTTTGTTATCGTCCTGGTGGGGGTAGTCAGTTCATCTGTTAGTCACCTAGTTTTGTGATTATAATGTGGTCTTACAAGGAGGTGTGAGATTCCACAAGAATGGGAGTGGAACTCTTGTTCTTGTAGCCTCTGTTGGAACTTCTCACAACAGATGGCCAATCTTGTGAGTCATGTGACCTGTAGCAGCCATTTTGTGGTTTATCAGAAAGTCCATTTTATAAATAACAAAAACGAGTTTTGATATTTATACAGTTTTCAGTTTCTTTTCATGTCTTATTGACCTAGCAGGTAGATGTAATATATTTGGATTTTCAAAGGTCTCCTATAAGCTATTGTCTAGTAGACTCAGACTAAGATCAGGGCATTTGGTGCCAGCAGACAGGTGGCCAAATGGATAACAAACCTGCTAAAAAACAGAAATTATATTGCAGTGGTTAAAGGTAGCTGCTCAAAGTTGGATAATGCTGATCCACAATGATTAGTGCTTGGACCTCTGTTATTCACCATTTCCACAAATGATTTTGACTGAGGAATCAAAAGTACAATTTCTAACTTTGTGGATGTCACCAATTTGGGGAGTATAGTTAATACAGCAGAGGGACTGTGACAAGATACTGGAAACCATTAATAAATTTGCAGGTTGGGAATGTAATTGGCAAGTAAACCCCAATATAGGTAAATATGCAGCACTAAAATAAGGAGGCCACGCACTCCTTGGAAAATAATTTCCTAAAATGGGGTGGAGGAGCAGGGGATCCTGGGGTAGAAGTGTATAAATCATTAAAAGTGATGATGCAGCATAATAATGTAATTTAAAAAAGCAATCAAAGCACTGGGGTTCATTTCTTGAGGGATCGAACTGGAAAGCAGACACGTTATGTTAAACTTGTATAGGACCTTGGCTAGAACAGACTTGAAGGGTGGGATTTTCTGGTCCTGTCAGTGGTAGGTTTTGTGTTGGGTGGGAGCGGAAAATTTGGAGTGAGGCTCAAAGTCTGAATTTGGCTGGTGGGAAAACAAGTCGGAATTTTCCCTCCAGAACTTGCATGGCAGGCTGATGGCGGACTGACTTTCCCGCTGATCCATGTCGGGAACTTAATTTGCATGCATTAGCATGTTATGAATACTCATTAAATATGCAATTCACAATCAATTTTCTCCTCCCAATTATGTGCCACGTCAGCAGGAAATGAGACCAGTCTGAATCACAACTGGATATAAGTGGTGTACAGCTACCCACTTTCACTTCAGTCATGACTTCGAGGTGAGTGCAGCGTTCAAAGGCTAACTGCAGGAGCACTGCTCTGGGTGGTCAGCGATGCTAGAGCTGCTGTGGAAGGTGAGACTGGTGGAGGTGTCTAATGAGGCTGCTCACAGTGGGTGCCTTGGGTGTCTAGCTGGGTTGCTCACGGTGGGTGCCTTGCATATATGGCGGGGCTGCTCACAGTGGGTGCAGCGCTTCTCTGGGAGGGCTGCAAGCAGTGTGTGCTGCGGGTCTCAGGCAGTGCTGCACTTTATCAACAGAAACTAGCCTGGGGATCGGTGGGGGTGGTGATGGGGCAGGTGTGGGTGGCGGGGCGGTGGGCAGTTGCAGTGGTGGATGGTTAATGGAGACATGCAGAGACATGAGGGTGAAGGGAACAGGGGAAGGTTGGTGAGGGGGATAGATAGTAGGCAGAAGGATGATTGGGGGTGGAGGAGCTAGAAGGGTTGAATGTAGAGATGGCAGGGGATGGGTGGTCTTCGCATGGTGTGAGTTGGAGCAAACTCTAGAGTTGGGAAGGGGGAGTTATTGTAACACAGGAGGGAAGGGGGAGTTAGTGTAATGCACAAGGGAAGGGGGAGTCGGTGTAACACACGAGGGAAGGGGAGTTAGTGTAAGGCACGAGGGAAGGGGAGTTAGTGCAATGCACGAGGGAAGGGGAGTTAGTGTAAGGCATGAGAGAAGGGGAATTAGTGTAAGGCATGAGGGAAGGAGAGTTAGTATAAGGCACGAGGGAAGGGGGAGTTGGTGTAAGGCATGATGGAAGGGGAGTTAGTGTAAGGCACGAGGGAAGGGGGAGTTTGTGTAAGGCATGATGGAAGGGGAGTTAGTGTAAGGCATGAGGGAAGGGGGAGTTTGTATAAGGCATGATGGAAGGGGGAGTTGGTGTAAGGCACGAGGGAAGGGGGAGTTTGTGTAAGGCACGAGGGAAGGGGGAGTTGGTGTAAGGCATGATGGAAGGGGGAGTTGGTGTAAGGCACGAGGGAAGGGGGAGTTTGTGTAAGGCACGAGGGAAGGGGGAGTTGTTGTAAGGCACGCTGGAAGGGGAGTTAGTGTAAGGCACAAGGGAAGGGGGAGTTTGTGTAAGGCACGAGGGAAGGGGGAGTTGGTGTAAGGCACAAGGGAAGGGGAGTTAGTGTAAGGCATGAGGGAAGGGGGAGTTAGTGTAATGCATGAGGGAAGGGGTGTTAGTGTAATGCATGAGGGAAGGGGGAGTTAGTGTAACACACGAGGGAAGGGGAGTTAGTGTAAGGCATGAGGGAAGGGGAGTTACTGTAACTATCCTATCCTCCTCCCTATTTAATCCCAAACTTGACCTAAATTCTGCCAATGATGTTCTGTCATGCAATAAATTCCATTCATCTGTCGCCTCCATCTTATTGATCCTGATTGTCTCCATATCCTCAGTGTATTGTATTTAGAATCCTTATGTGTGTTGATAAATATTCCCACATTCTCTTAATTCAGCAACTTCTTTCAGCTCTCAAATTCCTTCAAAACCTGGCATTCCTCTGATTCTGTGATTCCGGACTGCTATTTCGCCTTCCTCCCTTCACCCCATCATTAGAAGTCACATCAGTCATGATCTCTGGAATCCTCACTTTGAGCCTATCCACTTCTATGCTTCTCTCTCTCTGTCTCTCTCTCCACCTTTAAAAACGTTCTCAAATTCCATTATTTCAGATAAACTGTTTGGTGTTTCTTTTAAATTCTCTTTTGCTGGGTCCCATTTTCACTTAGAATGTCTGTCTCCAAAACATCTTGAGATATTGTTTGATAAAGGTACTATATAAGTTGAATGTCCTAATGGTGGTATACAAATTTATTAATTGATGTTCACTCTTCTCTTACAATGAAGAGAACTAGTTAGATGAATAAATGAATGAATGAATGAAATCACTCAAAAGTATTCAATTCTTTCTATTTGCCATTTTCCTAAGTAGCTGAAATTTCTTATGTCTAAAATAAGGTTTAAAAAATAATAAAAACATGAAAACATTTCAAAAAATTGACAGTACCAACAACTTGAGGTAAGGTTGTAGTGAAGTGATGTTATGGAGGTGGAAATAGGTCATCTTTGTGATAATGCAGATGTGTGGTAGGATACACTTTTTTTCTCTAAGTGTTATTTTTATGAAACCACATTACCTATTAGAAGACTCAAGTATAGTTTACTGTGAAAGAGCTGCCTATTATTTTTGATACCCCGTCCCTTCTGGCGAACATGTGCAATTTCTGGCTACCAACCCTAACAACCACCCCTCCCACTCCCACACCCAGCATTACATGAATGCACCTCCCTGTCAAGTTTTTTTGTTACAGATTTAATCTCCCTATTGAGTTCTCAATACAAATCAGGACATTACTCCTACCTCACGGGGAGTATGCATGTTTGCCTGTCACACACCAGAAACCACATTTACTTACAGATGCAAAAAAAACTCTTTTAAAAAAGAGTCATATATTTATTGTGTGCATATGATTTCAAATCTATGAAATTTATGAAATCTACAATAATTTTCCAATCTCTACACTTCCCGCACTTAAACTTTGATTGATAGCTGTGTTGTATGAAACAATTAATTCGTTATGCACTTCAGCTGACTGCTGTTTGTGGGACTTTGCTGTGTGTAAATTGGCTGCTGTGTTTGCATCCAAGGTAGCAATGACTACACTTGAAAAGTAATTCATCATCTGTGAAGCATTTTTGGGATGATCTGAGGATGTGAATAAAAATATATAATTACAAATACTTTCTTTTCTTACATCCCATGTGCTTTGTCAGTCATTCATTTCAGGTGCTACACTTCAAGGAGGTAACAACATATAAATTAGTCAAATAATGATCATGCAATTGCTCTTGGAATTATTTTGTTGAACATGAGCTGTTGAAGGGGGTCAAGCTGTATTGAGGTGACACACTGGCGTACAAAGGTGCAGTGCCATGGAATGATTATGATGTCAGCCCTTGTAACAGCACACACAGTTGAATGGAGTTTCTGATCTCAGCTCAACTGTTTGAATATAAGCACATGCCCAAAGAAATGGAAGGAAATTAGAGCATGAGTCAATCAGATTATGCACATCCAAGCATTTTGACACAGAGTAAGTACAGCACAACCCTAAATTAGAAACAGCATATAGAATTGGAAAATAAAAGATAAAATAAATGGAAGTGGAGCTGGCAATCAGGCAGTGGGGAGTTTGGTGGATGGGGGAGGGGGGGGGGGGTTGCGGGTGAGGGGGGGTTGGTGGATTTGTGGAGGGGGCCGTGATCTGTAAAAATAAATAAAAGCAGAAGATGGTCGTGATATTCAGCAGGCCTTGAGTCTCTGTTTTTATGTTTTTTTTCTATTCCTTCACATTTTTTGTTCAACCACTTTCCCTTTTCTTCAACACATTTTTGTTTGAAGATTTTATGCAATTCCTGATATCTCTGTTGATCTGTTTGCTTTACCTTTCTTCTGTGCTCCATCAGGTCCAATATTTCATCTGTCATCCGTTTTTGCTCCTTTCTCTTTTCTTTAATCGGAATGCTGCTTTTTGATGATTCTAAGACAGATGCTTTGAACATTTCCTATTTGAATGGTTTGCTTTGTCTTCAAGCTGTTCAAAATGGTTTTGAACTTCCACTTTAAATTTTTCTTTAATTGAGCTGTCTGTATTGAGTGTTTCATTGACCTTGATGGCAAAGATCTTAGAATGATAAGAAATCTCTATTGGGAACAAACTGCTGCCGTAAAAGTTGAGAGCAGTCTAAGCGATTTTGTGAAGATTATAAGAGGGGTCAATGTGTTTTCTCCCCAGATTTACTCAGTTTGTATAGTGAAAATATTCTTAGAGAGATTGAAGACCTTCCTGGATTATTAGTTGGAAGTTACAACTTTGGTAATGTAAGATACACTGATGACACCATTATTATTGACAACTCTGAAGAGAAACTGCAGAAGATTTTGGATAGAGTCATGAGTGAAAGTGAGAAGAAAGGGCTGAGCGTAAATTGTAAGAAAACAAAATGTTTAGTAGTGTCCAGGAAGAAAATCATATCAGAATGAGAGATCACGGTGAAGAATTAAAAGATCAAATATCTAGACAAATTTTGTTATCTGGGGAAGTATATTAACATTGGATGGAAAGTGCTGCCAAGAAATAAGATGAAAGATTGGAATGGCCAAAGATACATTTTAAAAAATAAAAATGATTGTGACCAACTCAAAATTAGCCATAAAAACGAAGCTGAGAATCCTGGAATGCTACATCACACCAATTTTGACATACAGAAGCGCGTGTTGGATAATTAATGCTCAATGTGGAGAAGGATTGAGGCTGCAGAGTTGTTGTTTTTGGGGTGAATAATGAAGATACCTTGGACAAGTCACACTACCAATCAAGAGAAGCTAGTAAAATGTGAGACAGAAGAACACTGCTGACCAAGATCAGGAAGAGACAGTTGGAATTTTTTGGGCACGTAATAAGAAATCGTGATTTAGAAAGTCTGATGCTGATGGGAAAGATCGATGGGGGTGAATTGGCCTTGAACTGGCATAATTAAGATTGAGGTAGACAAAGAATGATCCTTTAAAGAGCCTTACAAACTGGATGAATGCACCAGATGATCCACATCTCCAGGGCAAAATTAACATGGAGATCCATTGTCATCAATGCCTTCTTAGGGCATGGTACCTGAAGAGAGAAGATTCAGCAGGTCAGCCATTCACCTGTGAATATTTCCAACATTTCATGTTTTTATTTCAGATTTCCAGCATTCTTGGTATTTTTTTTTGTATTAGCCTTTACAAGGGCTTTGGGTAAATATTATCGATAAAACTACATTTTAGCTGCACAACCAATAAATTATATTGATCATCCTTATTTTTTTAAAATAACAAATGTTAAGAGTGGTTTCTCATAAGGAATTTGTATATTTATTCTTGAATACATTTCCTTACTCTTGCATAAACATTTTTAAAAGCATTTACAATTGGGGATGGGAAAAACCCTAGATTTATTTAGCGTGTACAATATTTTACTTAGTGCTACATTATGTAGTGCAGGGGTTAATTCAACACTCCCAATAGGCAGCCTCTCAGTATGTGTAGGCATTAAAGGCATAAGTGTGAGTTCTCTGAACCCGTAATTTCTGTTTGATCACAGCTCCCAACATGAACCACAGCAACTTACTGATATATAGGGACTGAGCCATGGTTAACTTGAAAATCTCCTTTCTTTGTTACTTGATATTATAAAATAAATTCAGTTTAGATAAATTCATTTCTTAGTGGGCGTGAATCAATAACACAAACCTACTTTGAATCTGGGGGTGAATTGGTCTTGAAATGGCATTTTCAGTTAAAGAGGATATAAGGATGTTTGGGTAGGAAATAGAAATATCACACTATTGTGTTAAGGTATGATATCACATTGGTACATTAAATGTTGTTGTTCTGAGATTGACTCGTTACTTTATACCCTAACCAATGAGAGGATTCAATAAAGTGAAAGACTATTTCATTCACTAGTGCGTACATTCTTCAACATGAGGAACACAAAATTTACTTTCCCCACATAATAACCAACCCAGATTTCATTTGATTATTAGAATATTTCAGCCTCAGCTCAGTGGTAACATCATCACTTGAGTCAGAGGTTGTAGATTCAAGCTGTATTTCAGAAACTTGAGCGTATGATTTAGGCTGTCAATTCATTGTAATACTGAGGGAATGCTCCATGGATGAGATGCCCTCTTTCTGATGAGACGTTCAGCCAAGGTCTTCATCTGTCCTAACTAGTTAAAGTAGAAAATCCTATGACAATTTTTGAAGAAGAACTGGGGAGTTTTTCTGGAGTCTTGGCCATTCATGCCTCAACTAAAGTCACTAAAATGAATTAGAAACAGAAAATGCTGGAAAAACTCAGCAGGTCAAGACTTAGTGAGTTTTTCTAGGATTTTCTGTTTCTATTTCAGATTTCCAGAATCAACAGTATTTTGCTTTTATCACAAAAATGAATTGTTTGGCAATACAAATCAAAATACTGCAGAAGCAGGAAATTTGACACAAAAACAGGGGGTCATACTCAACTGGTCATTCAGCATCAGTGAAGGGAGAAACTGAGTTAACACTTCAGGTCAATGACCTTTCACCAGAACTATAAAAAGTACAGAGAAAGGGGAGAGGAAGAAATAATGAAAGGGAAGATCAGTGATAAGGTGGAAGGCAGAAATGATTAACTGATAAAATGGATGATAATGCAAGGCAAACGGTTTGCTTGTGGGACGTAAAGAAACAAAAGATGGGTCTAGAGAAGATGTAAATGGGAATGGTAGAATTGTTACCAACATCTACCATCCAAAGGAAAAATGGGGACACTGGTCATGACATGAAATTGTTGAACTAAATGTTGAGTCAGGAAAACTGTAATTAAGATACGGTGGTATTTCCCAAGCTTATGTTGAGTTTCATTGGAACAGTCAGAGGCTGAGGACAGAGAGCTTATAGTTGGAATAGGGCGGGAGATTAAAATAACCAGCGATTGGACGCTCAGAGTCATGATTGCACACTGAATTGAGCTGTTCCAAAATGTAGAGGAGAAGCGAATGCAGTATATAAAATTGAAAAAGAAATCACTGCTTCACCTGGACAGGGTTTTTTTTTCATTTGTTCATGAGGTGTGGATGTTGCTGGCTGGGTCAGCATTTATTGCCCATTCCTAATTGCCCTAGAGAACTGAATGGCCTGCTAGGCCATTTCAGGGTTAACCACATTGTTGTCAGTCTGGAGTTACATGTAGGCCAGACCAGATAAGTATGTCAGATTTTCTTTCCTAAAGGACATTAATGAACCAGATCAGTTTTTGCAACAATCAACAATGATTTCATGGTCATCATTAGACTTTTAATTCCAGATTTTTTATTGAATTCAAATTTCACCATCTGCTGCGGTGGTATTCAAGCCCAGGTCCCTAGAGCATTACCCTGGGCACCTGGAGTACTAGTCCAGTGACAATACCACCATGCCACTGCCTTCCCAGTGTTCTGGGTAGTGGGAAGGGAAGATGTAAAAGGGCACTTGCACAGGATGGTGTCGTGAGAATGGGAGGATGCATTTGGGATGGAGGAGTAGACTAGATTGTTGAGGAAGGAACAGTCCCTCTGAAAAGTTGAAAGGGGAGGGCGGGGGAAGATAAGTTTTGTGGCAACATCACACTGGAGGTGAAGATGTGGCAGAGGCTGAAGGAGTTAAAGGTGCAAAAAGGGGAACCTCCCTGAGAGGGAAGGGAAAGGGTGAGAGCAGAAGTGTGGAATGTGTGATGTACAGAGTTGAGGGCCCTGTCAGCCATAGTGGAATGGAATCCTCAGTTGAGGAAAAGGGGAGACACATCAGAAGCACTGTCCCCTACCTGAAAGATCTGACATTGGTTCATTGTTTTATATAGCTAAAAGCACTTAATACTCCATCTGACATCAAATGGTGTAATTCAGAGTGAGTATTGATCATAGATCATTGAAGCACTCGACAAAAGCCAAATTATAGCTTGTTAAATTTGTGGAAGTGATCATTTGTATTCAGAAGTGATCATTAGGCAGTAAGTGTGATCATTAGGCATCAAAGCAGTACAGGGTGATATCAATGCAGCTTCCTACATTTTATGATGGAAAAAAATAAACAAATCTTACTGCTTATTTTTGAAATTTTTCCCAAAACTCCCCTCTGCTGTGCAGATTACACCAGGGTGACCAACTCTGGGGAAAAACAAGGGACACTTCACACCTCCAAATCCACAACCTCCACCAGCTAGAATGACAAGGGCTGCAGATGCATCGAAACACACCACTTGCAAGTTCCCCTCCAAGCCACACACCACCCTGAGTTGTAACTATATCACCGTTCCTTCACTGTTGCTGGTTCAAAATCCTGGAACTCCTTCCATATCAACCCCGGTCTACTTGGCTGCTGTTCTTGAGAATCTGATCGCCGAGATCCAGGAGCTGGCGGTAATGTGGCCCAGGACAACAAGAAGACCTGCATCATCCTCCACCACCTGCAGCTCGTCGTCATCAATGAAGAGGAGCTCAACAAGCTACCGGGTGGTGTCGTCATAGCCCATGGTGGGGTTCTGCCCAGCATCCATGAAAACTGGACATTCCAGCAAGGTTGGAAAGAAGGGGAAAGATCGGAAAAAAGTAAAAACATATTGTGAATAAAAAAATTTTAAAAGATAAAATATACTGCCCAATGCATGGCCAAAAACAACATTCTTGCTTTCAGCCCTCCTGCTTCAGATCCTCCCTGATCTCACTTCCCATGCTATAAGTCGGCAACACCCAGCATCCAACTATCAGGCTGGCCCAGAGCCTCTCCCTCCCCCTCAGGCCTGCTGGAAATGTACCCACAAAGGGCTGTGTGCCAATTCCCACCTCAGTCTCAGGGCCAACCCCCAAAACCCTCCTAAGCCTCGTGCCTACATGGCCCACACTCAAGCCTCGGGTCTCTTCCCTCCCCTCCTCAAACCTATTCCCCCACCACTCCCCTCCAATCTTGCTCTTCCCACTCTCCCTAGCCTCTCTCTCCCTCCCCCTCCCCAACCCCCCCCCTCACTCCCTGTCTCTCACTCCCCCAGTCCCCTCTCCTTTCTCCAACCAGCACTTGCCTCTCTCTCCCAAAAGCCCCCCTGTCTCACTCCCCCAGCCTCCCTCGCTGACTAGCCCTAAGCTCTCCTCTTTCAAACCCCCCAGCCTCCTCTTTCACCTTCCCAGCCCTCTCCCTTCTTCTGTCTACCCCCAGCCCCCCTCCCTCTCTCCTCTCTCTCACCACCAGCTTCCCTCCCTCTCAACCTCTCCCTAGCCTCCCCCCTCCCACCCAGCTGTCCTCCCTCTCCCAGCTCCGTGCCTCTCCCAGCCCACTGTCTCTATGTCTCTGTCTGTCTTTGTGCCTATAATAAATTGATGTACTGGACAGGTTTCTACTTGAAACAGATAACTTCATTACAGAGAGCTTTTCAGAAGCTACATGCTTGAACCAGGTCCTTGACTAGAAAGCCATGCCCCCCCGGGCTACCTGCACTTGGGGCTCATTCATCAGAATCTACAAGAACAATCACGTGACCCCAGATAGGCAATAGGGAAAGCTATACCTTCAATCACTACATGTCTTCCCCCTTTAGTTTTTTTACATTTCCTATTTGCAATGAACATTTTAATCCACAACATGTACATATATACAGGTCAGGTGATTAAAGACTAAGGTGTCTGAGGTGGTTTTCTTATTCAGTTAGAGCGATGTAGCTCTACCACTTGAGGTTCTCCCACTGGATCGACATGATCAGGAATTGCAGCACCAGGTACATCATTAGAAAGTAGCAGTTCAGGGTTTGGCAGCTCTACCATTGGGTATGTCTATTCTAGGTCGATCCGTCACCCCAGGATTAATGGTTCGACGTAAATCACAGGCGTAATATCTGGTTGCTGAAATGTTTCTCTACTCCAAAGATGATCCACATGTTTTCAAACAATTAGGTCTTCCACTTCCACCTAGAAGGACAAAGGACCAGTTTCTGAGATAATTGTGCCAGGAACTTAACAAGGTCCACTTCCAAAATTTTGCATGAAAACCGTATCTCCTACAGTGAATCTTCAAGCTTTGCTATGAATATCGTGGTTCAATTTTTGATTACTCTGATTCTTCTCTACCTTCCCCTCTAAGATTGGAAACATCAGACTTAACCTTGTACATAGGCCATGTTTCATCAATAATTCAGATGATGCCGAACCCATAGCTGATTGAGGCGTCGTACAATAAGTGAGAAGAAAGCAGGAAAATCGAGTTTCTAGATTACCTTTGGATAACCATCTCATTCCAGATTTGAAAGTTGCACATCTCTTTCAGCTAACAGCCAACACTTGATGAGGGGTGATATGGTGCTGTTTTAATATGTTTGATTCCATTTAAACTCATGAATCTCTGAAACTTTGTCCTGGTAAAGACTGCACCGTTATCAGAAATGGTGATTTCTGGTAGGCCATGTATACTAAAACCTTGACAAAGTTTTACAATAGCTGTAATCGATGTCTGGCCTGAGTTCATACACATCTGTCCATTTAGAATGCGCAATAAAAACATGGGACCTAAGAATGGCTCGCCATAATCTATATGTTGTCTAACCCAGGGTCGACTAGGCCATTCCCACAGATGCAGGGGAGCTCAAACAGGCAACTTCTGTTGTTGCTGACACTAGAGACAATGCTTGACTATGCTTTCAATGTCACTGTCTTTGCCTGGCCACCAAACATAGCTTCGCGCAAGCATTTTCATCTTCGATATGCATGGATGCACACTGTGAAGCTGTGTCAAGAGTGGTTCTCTTCCTTGCAAAGGGACGACGACTCTTGATCCCCATAACACGATTCCATCTTGACAACCTCACTCTGTTTCTTGGGTATAGAATGGCCTAATCTCTTCAGGCACTGGTGATTTTGGCCACCCTTGTAATACAAGGTCTCTGACTTTTGACTAAATTGGGTCTCTGTTTGTCCAATTCCTTATTTGTTTCGCACACACAGGTGAAGAATCCAAGAAATTCAGTACAAGTGCAACTTCTTGTAGCACTGGAGTACGTATAATGCTATTTGGTAACAGGAGATGACTGGGTGCGTCTGCATTCACAATACGCAAGCAAGGACAGTGCATAAAGGTATACTCATGTGCATATCAAAGCCCAATGTTAAGTTATTGTTGGGGCTATTGGCGAAATAGTTTTATCCTCTCTGAATAAACCCATTAATGGTTTATGGTCCAACACTATGATGAAATGTCATCCATGCAAATGCTGGTGGAATTTCTTCATTCCGAATATTACTGATAAACTTTCCTTTTCTTGTCCTGAGTAACCCTTTTCGACTGCAGAGAGGGTTCTGCAGACATAGCCGATAGTTCTTTCTGATCTGATTTCTGTTCTTCCTTTTCCTGTTTGCCGCAGAGTTTTGTCTTGCCCTTCATTTTGATTTCACAGTTGGCCAAATTTCTTTCTGTTGAAATCTTAACTTGGTTCAGTTTGGTAGTTGAGCTACCCATGACTTCATCATCCACTCCATCTTAGAAATTTCCATGACTTTTCCTTCTAATGCCTCTTTTGTTTAATTCAGCTTACTCTTCAACTCTTCAATCTCTTTCTTGTATCACTTGGCTCCCTGCTGGAACATTGAACATTGTTGAGTCTTCTGTGCTAACTGCCCCTACAGCTTGTTCAGAGCGGCACTAATTTCATTTTGTTTCTCTTTATGATTTTCCAGAGGAACCAACTTTGACCTGAGAGATCCTTGCACCATGTGAAGGTCCTTCAATTCTCCTAACTCATTCTGAAATACATGGTCATATCCCCTTAGAAGTTCAGGAACTCCTCCTGTTCTCAAGTGAAGTACTTCAGACCAGTTGAGCTTAATTTTTTGTAACCAGTCACAGCCCAGGAGTCTATGTCCTTCACCTGTCACTATGATCACTGGAAGCTCAGATGTCTGTTGCCAAAGGACACAGGTGCTGTGGTGATGCCCTTTACTTGTATGGATTCTCCAGTGTACGTCTTCAACTGAGCTGTTGTTCACTCCAGATTCAGTGACTGGACACCTTCATTTTGATATTTAAATGTGTGGTATCCCACCACTGTAGTTGAGGCTCCCTTATCCATTATCAGTATTGTGACACAGCTGATGGCAAAGGCTGAATTGTTCAAATCCCAGAGGGACACTTAAAACAACTGGCATACCCATTTTTGCAATTTGTATGTTTCGAGATGGAGGCTTTGAATTCAGTAATAATAAGGCCACTGAATCTCAAGAAGTTTCTTTATAAAACTAAATTAAACATTTATTAACACAATAAAACATATGTCTACAAAATTACTAATATAATAACTACAAAAATCCCCTAATTAATCTCTCAGTTACACCCCCGTTAAGGCAACAGTAAATCTCACAGATTTAAAAAGACACCTGGCAGAGGACAACCTGGACAGTCGCATTCAAAATGAATTTCTTTCAGTTCTGGGTCCTTGCAGACAGCAGCTTGAGGCTTCTCACACTTGCTGGATCTTAACATTCCTCTCCCTTAAACACAATCTCCTTTCTACTTTTTACATATCTTTCTCTTTGAATGTAAACTTTCCATTGTATCACTAGACTTTTAATTTTACCTCTTCTAATAATAACATCCTTCGATTTCACCAATTTTATTAGTAAACTAAAAGAATAAACACATTGCTTGGTGTCTTCTAGCTAGGTGCAAGATTTCACCCATTCTTTTGAATGGTTTATTTAAAATGCAAATTGCTCCCTTGACGTCTATATTTGTAAACATCCCCATGTTTATCTAATTACCATTTTTAAACTATTCTTCCTATACATCAAAGCCTCTGGACCACCTGGCTTTAATCCAAATAAGACATATGCACATAGACACAGATACCACTAAACTCTATTTTAAAAGTAAGTACCAATAACATTATAGATATTAATATCCCTTCATGACATTAGTGGTTTCCCATTCACTTGAATTTTGACAGTTATAGGTTCAGTTTTTACTGTTTTGACATTATACAGATATTGGCACTGGCAGCTTCAGATTCTGTTATATTATTTACTTCACTCATTTTGGTATGCTGCCTTATGAGCTATTTAAATTTCACCCTGCATTTCTTTATTACATGCCATTTTTATGGCACTAATGCTTCCTTG
The DNA here is from genome assembly GCF_017639515.1 of Carcharodon carcharias. NCBI lineage: Eukaryota > Metazoa > Chordata > Chondrichthyes > Lamniformes > Lamnidae > Carcharodon > Carcharodon carcharias. The sequence continues at coordinate 115,909,505 of NC_054475.1, forward strand.
AATCTGCAGATGTCCGGCACATGGTCAATCCCACACCCATAACAGGTTCATTTTGGAGTTGCTGCTGAAATGCTTCCATTAGCAGCTGGGGGAGGGGGTGGAAGGTTGGGGGTGGAGGTAGAGGTTGGGGGTGGGGGTAGGAGGGGTAGGGAGAATGGGAGGTAGGGAGCGGTCGGTGTGTAGGAGGGAGGTGGGGTGAGTGGTAGAGTGAGGTGTGGGATGTCAGGTGGTCAATGGGGAGTAGTAGGGGAGGGTGGGGTATGCCAGTGGTTTGGTGGGTACATTTCCATGACACCAGAAATTGGAGGTGGACATGTAGAGGCCAGACTATAATAATTCCTAGTACCTGCACTTAAACCACACTGCAGGGACTTAGTTGAATTTCCAACATCTGCAGGGACTTATACATTTCTATCTGTGGGCACTTAAACAGCCCTAAGGTACTTGCTGTGAGCACAGTTGAAGCTAGCTGAGAGCTGATTCTCCATCATTCCATGTCATTTGAATGATGTCAGCTGAACACCTGCAGGCAAATAAATGTTTGCAATTGATGTAGTTTGACTGCTGTATGAATTCATTTCAGGTCAGTGACTTCATTCGATCACTTTCAGATGTCTAATGATGACTGAAAGGTTATTTCGGAATGCAGAGTATCACATCTGAGAACAAGTTAACACTGTTGCACACTGAATTCTGTCAAAGTTTTTAGGTAGCATTGTCAGAATAGTTGTGACAGAGATGGAGAAATGGAAAGAAGAGAATAGAGTCCTTACAGGAAGTGTATGCACAAAAATGTAGTCAAGGTAACTGTGGGAGTTAGTGGGTTCATTATGGTTCTTGGTCTATAACTTATTCTCAGAAAATTATTTACTAACCTTTTCATTGCTGTTTTGGGGACCTTGCTGTATGCAAATTGTCTTGCATTCTGCATTGACTTTGGGACCTCCTGAGGTCATAAAAGAAGTTACAAAAATACAATTTTTTTTCTTTTTTAAAATGCCAGCACAGTTTATATCTTGCCATACAAATGAGCATTTTGCTCTTCAGTGTAAAACATGTTTGCACCGCACTGTGACTGACATTTGGAATACATAATTTTGCTCTTTGGACAGCAAATTCTTCCCTTTACATGGTGAGAGCATCTGCCTCTCTGCTGCAACACATATGTATCTGCTGTGGTGGAGGCGTTGTATTGTGACTGGAGGTTCATTTTTTTATTCCATTGACTTTCAGCATTATCTATATCATTATTCCCACTCTTGGAATCAAACTATTAAGAACGTATCATTACTATGTGCTTTCCTATGGCACATTGTTGCAGAGAAATTAATGTAAAATAACTTTGAAATGGATAAAAATGTCTTCAGAATATATTTATCGTCATGCTCAGTTTTCAAAAAAAATTCATTCACAGGACATGGGCTTCGCTGGCTGGGTCAGCATTTATTGCCCATCCCTAATTGCCCTTGAGAAGAAAACCTAGGCAAAGAAAACCTCATCTTTATCAGTTGACCTTTAAACAAACTTATTAGTGACCTATATTTCCAGTTCCCCTGGCAATGCGACAACTCCGTATGGAAGTTTTAGCATGTTGAATTACTTATCCACACCTCTCCCAATTTACCCAATATCTGGGGATCTTTAGTTTTTGACAGATTCTTAATGTCTTGCTTCAACTCCCCAGAACATGTTCTAAAAATTTATTTTCTGTGATCCAGGGAATTTTTAATAATGACAAAAGCATTGTTTTCCCTGGTGCAACTTTATGCAGGATTTCTTGGAAAAATCAGGATTTGGCTGAAGGATTTCTTGGCTAAATTTAAGTTTGAACATAGTCCTTGAAATTACAGTGTGAGATTGTTATCATATGCTCCTTAATACAGTCACATGGAAATCTTTTATCTGTTATTATAACAGAGGAGTTAACCTATTTAAAAAATATATGGATGCATACTTCCATTTCAAATGAATACATTAAACATTCATACTGATGCTAATGCCCCTAAAGTGTCACTTCAAAGCCATGGAGTTTTCAAAGTGAAATAGGGCTGACTTGCAATACAGATCTTATGATAGTATCACACATTATCTTGTATTATTTTATCAACTAAATCTCTAACTCAATAACATACTTTTTCATTTCTAACAGTTAATGTGTTCAATGAAATTTTGTAAAACTTAGGCTGCTGAATGTAAAATAACATTGACACTGTTTTTCTTCTGTTACTGTGCAAATTGTAACCACTGGATGATGTTATTAGCTGGACAGGCAATGTGAGCAGCATGCAATAATACTCAACTCAAGATGCGAACAATCCCCGGGGAACTAGTGAAGCAAAATAGAGTGAAAAGTAAAACCAGAGCTATCTGCTCCAATGTTAAACCGCTAAATACTGTGAGCTGGATTTACCTTACACTGATGACCCATTTTTAGGTGGGTTCCAGATTGCAAATCGGTCAGCCACCATAGAAGGTGACTGACACTCATTCATACCCATGCCTCCATTTATACAGTGTAAGGGATCTTGTTCCCTTCCTCCTTACAGTGATTCTTGGACCCCAGAATCACAAGAACAAACTGTCAAGTCAAGCAGGTTTTGGCTCAACAATAAACTCATTAGTTTATTAAACCAGCAAAACCTCCGTACAAACCCCTTTATGAGTTGACTGAAACTTACAATCGCCCACACAACTAATCATTTCCAATGCTGATTGTAGACCTGGATCTGGAGGTGACCAGTCCCCATCCTTCTTCAGAAAATGCTGGAAAAACTCAGCAGGTCTAACAGCATCTGTGGAGAGAAAAACAGAGTTAACATTTTGAGTTTGTATGACTTCTTCAGAGATAAAGAGAAGTAAAAATGTGATGAAGTTTATACTGTTTAAGGGGGGTGGAGCAGGTGAAGCTGGATAGAAGGCCAGCAAAATGTGGGGGCAAAGGAGAGATTGACAAAGATGTAATGAACAAAAGGACAAAGGTGAGTGTTATTGGTAGTGGTAAGGCCTAAAAAAGATGCTGATAGTGGCAATAAGGTGAGAAAGCAGGATGTGATAATAGCAGGACAAGGGTAAGTACTATGAAAAGAATAACATGAACAAGTGACAGATGGCCCTTGTGGGGGTGGGGGTGGGGCTAAGGGATGGTGGTGGGGAAAGAAGATCGAAAATCGGATAAAAGGTGGGGATAAACCAATGAATGAATGAATAAAAATGAAATGCTGGATTACCTGGTCTTTCATCTTGGTCTTTCAATCTCCTGAGCTATGCAAAATGGCAAAGTCAAAGACAATTCCTTATCTCTTCCCCTGCTCTTCACACAACAGAAGATAAGATGATTTCCCTCACAGCGATGGGCACTTAGGTCATTGCATTATCCTGATGTCAATGCTTCTTCCATTGTTGCCAGGAACTGATGATGATTCATAATTACAGTTAACTTATGGAATTATCCAGCTGTTAATGCTCTTCAAACTGATCATGAGTCAGGGTTTCAGTTAACTCATTCTTTCTGTGCATCGAGGTCAACTGTTTCACGTCCTTCAACAGACATAAGCAGTTATATCTGAAATTCAGCCAGTAGCAATATTTAAGAAAACTGTCCTTACCTTGTGTTTGTGCTTTCTTGTTAGTCCGGATCTGGCGTCCATCTCTGATATAGGTGCCACAGTGCCAGCGTCAATAAACCTCGTGGTGGCGCTTAATATCTATGCAACAGGCTCCTTACAGGGGGAGCTTTATAAAATCAAACATGTAACTGATGCATTGCTTTTTCTAGTTCATAACCTTGAGCATCAATGAAAGGACTGTTGAATCACAGAGCTTCTCATGTACAAGGTGCAGTCAACTGTGCATACACAGCCCATTCCACAATGGAATTAATTACCTCAACAGTTTCACTTTTGAATGCACATGTGATCAGCTGTCACAGTTCATTTAGACAATCCACCATGTCACCTCAGTGACAAGCAGGAGTCTGGTTGGCTGATTGGGAGATCAGGACTACTCCTGCAATAGTGGATGATGATTCTGCTGAGGATCCCTAAGACCTCTGATGGCAATGGGTATATGAGATTCATGGTGGGACAATACTGCAGACCATTGATATTCTGAAGACATGCTTCAGGTGCCTTTGATAGGTTTGGGCAATGGAACCTCAGCAATATATCAGCCAGAATATCTCAAATAATTATTGTTTGCTGAATGTTGCATAAATCTGTGATTCATAAAGGACTGGTTGTGATCCTTTGGAGAAGTAGGAGGAAGGAGGCCAAAGTCAGCAAGCTAATCGGACAGCTAAGGCCCTGCTTGATGATGTTGGTGTATAATAGAATCCTCTGCCAAATATATTATAAAGGGTTAACAGATGGGATATGATAATGTATAACATAGATGATGATGTACCACTGACATCAGTCAGTCATGTGTTAGACACTGTCTCCCAAGAGAGGCTGGAATCATGCCTAGGAGCAACATGTCTATTCTGGAACCTGTTTAGAGATAGTACTAATAATCAAGTGTTAAGCAGACATCAGAGTATGTCTACAGTCTGTTCTGTGCAAGGGTCATGAGGACTCAAAACGTCAACTCTTTTCTTCTCCACCGATGCTGCCAGACCTGCTGAGTTTTTCCAGGTGATTCTGTTTTTGTTATGTCTACAGTCTGTCTACTAACCAAAGCCCACACCTAGAGACCAAGATAGAAGGACACATCTCAGAACATGGTGGCAACAGTGGAGACATTGATGTAAAAAACACATTGGTGCTATCAAAGGAACCACAGAGTGAAGAACCCTTTGAAAGCAACTCATAAAAAATCCGTAGAAGAAGGAGGCGCACTGGAGAGAAGTAACGATGTCCGGGTGAGCAGTCCTTGCCCCTTGCCCTGCCTGTTTGACTGCCTCAAGAGCCCGTAGAGAGGCCAACAGTAGAGTTATGGAAACACCATTTTCTCCAGCACCGAGCAGCATTAGGTCTTCATGATAAGTAGCCAAAACTTCAAGTTAGTTCTTTATGTAATAGGTTCAGTAGCAGATAATGTTCTCCTCAGGTAGGGGGTGCAGGTGTGCACTGCAGACTTTGAGTCCATTCTTAAAGCTTTTAATACTTATTTTAGCCCAAATCAAAATTTAGTAATTTTAATCAGAGATCGTAACTACCTGGGGAATTGAATGAATTATTTCTAACGGATCTATGCCTAGAGGGTTCTTGCGGTTTCAGGGTGCTGAAGGATGAGCTAATCCATGATTGCATAGTTGTGGGTGCCCTGGATGAAAAACTGTCCAACTTTCTGCAGACCAAAGATGACCTTACTTTGGATTAAGGGCCTAGTATGTGAGGCAGTCCGAGCTTAGGGTATTTAATTGAGCAATAATTCGGGGTGCCTCCGACGCTCCACATGACTCTGTGGATTGAGTAGGCCAACAGGTAGTGAGCCCATGCATGCAAAAGCCCGCAACACCAAAGAAAAGGGTGGGATTCATGACACCGACAGCCATTTTGAGATGCTTAAATTCATGAGGCACAAAAACTCAGCATAGATGCCAGCACTACCCAGAAAGGCGTGCAGAATGCTTCCAGTGTGGCAAAATGGGACATTCAAAGCATTTCTGCAAATCTAGCAATTTTAGTCAAAGTCAAAGACAGGAAAGTATTTATGAAATACATTCCATCCAAGTTATGGAAAGTACTGAGTGATCTCTTGGAGGTCGAGGTCCTGGAGGTTGATTTGTCTTTCCATTTGATGGAGTCTTTGCTGTGTTTTTAGAAGAGTCAGCTGTGTTTTTAGCAGCTAAGCAGCATTCAGATCTTAGTTCCACTGAATTTATTGATATATTGCTTAGCCCATCTCCTGTTGTCCACGAAGAATCTTCCCCAGAGGATGCCTTGCCTGAGTACGTGTCAAAGTCCATTAGAGGATCATATTTCAAAAGAGCTGAGGCCTTCCAAGGGTGAAGTCCTTTGACAGCCATTCTTCAGTCCCAGCTGAAAATCTTCTTCCCTCCAGAGCTGGACGTCAGCACAGAAGCTGCAGCAGAATCATTAGCACTTCTGAAGCTGCAGAAAGCTGTACAGCAGTCTTGTCCCAGAGTTGATTGTCTACAAGGAATTAATCTCATTACAGAAAATGAGGTTGTCTTGTCTCCATATTTTCAGCAGTTCGTCCGATTGCCCATTGTGGAGCAAGCATACACAGAGAGAAGTGTGGCTCTCTTACTACTGCCTACAGATAGTACGCAGCCCTCCCGCAATATCATTGGGAAATAATCTCTTATTTTTCTGACAGTCTCACGGGAATGTGGTTGTTTTCTTCCCTTTGTTGTTTAAATTCATTGAAATCTCAGATCTTCAATGCCTTTTCAGTGAGCTATACAGCAGTAGATGATACAGCTGTAATAGTCTTCCCTGGAGTTGAAGATCATTCTCCTTGTGAAGATCTTTTCCTGGGTGCTGAAAAGTTTTCGTTGCCCTTGCAGTTCAATCATCCTGCAACCGACACATTGCTTCCCAGCAGTTATTTCAACTCTTTCTTGGACTCAAACTCAAGTTCTGTCGAAGGGTCATGAGGACTCGAAACGTCAACTCTTTTCTTCTCCGCCGATGCTGCCAGACCTGCTGAGTTTGTCCAGGTAATTCTGTCTTTGTTTTTGTTTTGGATTTCCAGCATCCGCAGTTTTTTTGTTTTTATATATCCTAACAGCAGTGTTGCTTAACTGTTGTCCGACTCTGCAGATGATGATGTCCAACCAGATGCAAAAAAAAGGCCTCATGTCTTGAAGGCATCTTCCCCCAGGGCCAAGAATACTGCAGATTGAATTCCACCTTCATTGTGACTGGGGGAGGGGGAAGAGTAGGAGTTGGAGTTGGCTGGAATCTATAGTTGTGAAAGGGAAGTCACAGAAACGCAATGTTAGTAGTTAAAGTTATAGGGTCGTAACTCCCGAGCTCTCCAGCATCAGATTTGGGGGGTACCCTAAAGCAGCGCTGGGGAATCCCTCTTGGAAGTCCCAGGTAAGGGTTTCCGTGGCAATTGCCCAGAAGTGCACACTTTCTCTGGACAATTGCGCTATGCTGGGAACCATCTGAAAATGCGATGTAAATCGCCAACTTCGGATTGTTCCACCTAGGGTTACAATTACTCTGAAAAAGTTAGAATTAAAACCTCTTCTAACATCTGGTTACTTATTATAAAGACGCAGACCAACACCAGGGGACTTCCCCCACATACCTGAACTCCTCCTCATGGGACTCCCACCACTTCCCAACCACGAAAACGCCCAATCCCCCTCTTTGACACCCCCAACCTCCAAACTTCCAGCCCCCAATGCTCACCTCTGATACCCCACCACCCCAACCTCTGATCCCCCGCCCCCATGACCTCAAATTCCCCACCCCCCTGACCACTGATAATGCCACCCCTGACTTCAAACCCACCGCCACTGCTCCCCAGACCTCGGACCCTCCACAAGACCTCGGTTGCCCACCCAGGCCTGGCACCACCCCCCCCCACCCCCGGATCTTGAATTCCCCCACTACTCCCCCGGACCCCATCCCACACCCTCCCCCGACATCAGACCCATGCTCCCCCATCCCCAGACCTCCAAACCACACTCCTCCCCCGAACCTCCAACCCCCCCTTCCACACCGCCCCAGACCTGGACCCCCCCCCCACCCTCGGACCTCGAATGCCCCCGACCCCCATCCCCAGATTCCCCCTGCCATGCTCCCTTGCACCTTGTACCCCCCCAGACCTCTGACCCCACTCCTAGACTTCTGACCCTCTGCCCCCTCCAGGCCTCCGACCTACCCCAAACCTCTCCCTGAAATCCCTCCAACTCCCCATTTCCAACCACCCTCCCCCCCACACCCATGGATCTCCGAACCGAACCCCCACCAGATCTCTGGCCAACACAACCTCTCCACATCCCCACCCCCACCTCCCAGACCGCCCTAGACACCCCAGACCACACCCCCGGCACCCCCCAAATTCTATCCACTTACCTTATACACTCCCTGGCCTGTCAATTTTCTTGGCCCTTTAACCTTACTTGTTTTAAGGCAGCAAGTGCTGTTAAAAAAGGGGCGTGGCCTCCTTGAATCTGCCGAGGCTACATTTCACCGAGGCCTGTGAGGAGTCTTTCAATGCAGGCCCCAAGCAACACCAGCAAACAGAAGGGTCGGCGTAATTTTCAAGACCAGATTAGCGCACATTTATTTTTTCTAATCCCTGCGGGCCAGCTCTTTCCAAAGCTGGTTGGAAGTTACGACCCATTGTTTAATGTCATTGTTGAAAGCAGGATAGTGTACTTACGGGGAGGTGTAACATAAAGGGTTAACAGATGGGATATGCTAGTGTAAGACGTAGATGATTCTGTATTACTGACATTAGTCAATCCTGTGGTAGACTCTCTCTCCCAAGAGAGAGAGAGATTGAGATCATGCCTAGGAGCAACATGCCTACGCAATAACCTGGACATCAGAGCATGTCTACAATCTGTCCACTAACCAAGTCCCACTCCCAGGCCGGTATTTTCCAGCAACCCCCCTCACTAGCTCCCTGTGGCAGGTTCCCCATAGTGGGCTGGCGGGCCATTGAAATCTCCACTCGCATTGGCAGGGCCAAAAGATCCCTCCAGCATAAGGAGCTGGAAAATTCCGGCCCTCGAGTCCAAGATAGAAGAACACATCTCAGAACACCAATTGCATAGCATCTCCACAAACAGTTATAAGGGGCACCTTTGTATGACCACCACCTATGGCCACTACATAAGCTATTCTGTCACCAGGCTTCCACTTTTTGACAAACATTAAAACAAACCTACACAGACTTTTGGTTCTTATCCATAAGTACCGCGGCTCTTACCCTGTACTTCTGAAAGCATTCCTCCACCTTGCCAAAAATCAATCTGCACATATAATGTCAGTGCTGATAGTTTATTGATCTGCAGAAAAATATTTGTGTTGCTAATGTTTCCAACCACCTAGCCTACAATTACATGCCCTTTCAAATCATCCTCCTACTTATCCTCTATGCACCCTCTATGACAGGACATGGTGAGCAGGCTAGCTGGCAGCTTTTGTCAAAACCAGGCTGACATCTGGTCCCAAGACACCACAGCTGAGGGTTGAGTATTTCCTGATCGGTGGACCATCAATGATGCCGCCTTAACTCCCAGTTCCAGGTTACTTGGCCTCTCTCTAAAGCACCTGTCCACTACTCTCCAGCTCACTAACAACTCCCCACCAGAGAGGGGACAGTAGCATGCTCCTGAAAGCAACCAGGTCCCTCTTCTCAGCCCTCCCTCTGCTTGCTGCAGAGGGGACAAAAAGAGGAAGAACGAGTGGATAAACAGCACAATCATTGCAAATCTTTCAGTATGAGATATGAGTATTTGTGATAGCAGATAATATGGTAATAGGTACAGGAATAAATCAACGATATATCATGAGAGTCATGTGGAGCACTTCTGGTTAGGCTGTGAGTGAAGCAACATTTGTAGGGGAAGGAAGAGGGTGTGTCTCAATTATTTTTGGTCAATAGTACATTAGTAGTAGTAGACATTAATAGTAGTGGTCATTGACACAGTTGCAGCCCAATATAGAAATTATGCCATTTCAAACCATTCAAGGCCATGTGATGTTGAAACATTAAGTGAGTTATTAATTTGCCAGTGAGGTCATTAGAATAAAAGGATTTATTCATTCATGTGTGCTCTGTCCGAAGGTGGGTTCTTGGCTCATTGTCTGTTGATGCTTCATCCTGAGCCATTTTCTTGGCAGCTTTTGTCAGTGGTAGTTTGCCAATGCTTTCCACTCTCAGGGACAAGGCAAGGAAGCAGGTCCCAAGTCTAGCTCAGCCAAATCAGGTATCAAACCTACACTGTTGACATTATCCTGAACCATTTGCTATCCATCCAGCCAACTGAGCTAACTGGTCCCCAGCAAGAGGATATAAATTCAAATTAGGGAATAATAAATTTATAACAAACCTGAGAGAAAATGTGGTTACATTTTGGTATGAGCTATTGGGTAAGTGGAATCAGTTGCTAATGGAGTTCAAGGAGCAGGTGGATGCTGGCTGAGTGAATTGAGATAAGAGATGAGCTTAATAGAGTTACAGAGTTTTCTTGACCTTGCTATTTTCTCATGTTCTTAATTGCACACAGCTTCCTTCCACCAGGCAGAGGAATGGTAACAAGTGCTAAGTATTTGTATGTAGTTATTGGTTGAGGACAGGATTGAGCTTATATGTTATGCTTCCACAGTGGAATAGCCTGTTGATATTGATTATCTAGGCTTACAGAATATCTGAGATACTGGATAGTTGCCAGTGCTAGTGGAGCATATCAGGCATGACTTCTTCTGGAGAGGAGACAGAATTAGAAAACAGAAAGACTAGCACCTTTCACTAAATCAGGATTTCCTAAAGCAAAACACAACCAATGAAATACTTTTGAATGTTGTAGTATAGAAAACATTGAAGCCAATCCACGCACGGCAAGGACCACAAACAGTAATGAGATAAATGACCAGTTAATCCTTTTTTAAATTAATTTTGGGTAATGGATGAATATTGGTCAAGGAAAGCTCCCTTGCTCTTCTTTAAATTAGTTCCATGGATCTTCTACGCCCACCAGGGAAAAATAGACTATCTACTTTAGGTTAGTATTTATTTAAAAGTGTTAAATAAATACTCTTGAAAAGCAATGGGAAATTACAGTAGTGAATTGTCTGGTGCTATTCCCTGTCATTGTTAACACATGGGGGAGAATTTTCGGTTCAGTGAGAGGAGGTGGGGCCCACTCGCCGAGGCATAAAATGACATGGGATGACGTCGGGCGTGCATCCCAATGTCACCGCGCATTATTTAGATTTTCAGCTTGGAGGGCTTACAGCCAATTCGGCTGCGTACCCGCCAAACTATCAAAAGCCTGTTAAGGCCATCAATTAACTAATTAAGCCTATTGAGAAAGCTGCCCATTCAGCCTTAAGGTTGGCGGGCAAGCAAAGAGACCAGGCGGCCTTCACATTTTTCGTGGAACCTCATCCACGAGCGGGATGAGGTTTCATGAAGGGTTTATAAATTAAATAAAGTTTTTTGTTAAAGTTCATTGAAATGTCCCAGCTCATGTGACACTGTCACATGAGGAGACGTGTCTCAATTTTTTTTTCTTTATTACAATTTTTCAAACTTAAAACTTATCTCCATGAGGCATCTCTGTGCTTCAGGGAGATTTCTGTGCTCTTTCGCATGCATGCTCTCCTGACTCAGCAACCACCCCCCCACCCCCCCACCCCCCCCCACCACCCCGCACCACCCCCACATCTGCACAGGGAGCACATAGCGCTTCTGGATGCGCGTCACTCTGGGTGGCACTTAATTGGCCCGCCCACTTAAAATAGCAGTGTGAACCTGATTGGGTCCGCACCCGCCCCCGCAGAACCCTCCAACGGGGGGACAATTCTCCCCATTGATCCGACCTGTTCTGGACAAATGCAGCTTGGAGCATAGAAGTGTTTTACACAAGGATGACTGGGTTCCATCTGTTTCCTGTATTATCCACTGGGAAAATGTGACTCAGTTACAGACTGGTTTCCCAGAATACAGTTGCAGACATTCCAGCCTGTACAACTTTAAGAGGGTGCAGATTCCAGATTCTGCCAGGTCCTGAAGTGGCAGTTAGGTTCAACTAATTTAACTTGCATCAGATCAGAGGCTGCTATAGGAGGAGGGAAGCTTTGAACAGCCACTTTGTTTATTCTGCTTGACGCAAATACATCAAAGAGTAAACGGGCACACTGTGAAGATGGTGCCTTTGACCAAGAGTCTTCTTTCCCTGCCCAGTTGGAACACTCATCAAATTGTAACAAAAGAAGCTCACCACAAAACTGGTCCTGACTTTCATGACAAGTATGGAAATGCTATCCTTTTGGGAGGATTAGCATTCTGTGTTACACGCTGGAGTTATGTTGCGACACAGACTGGGTTCACATGGAATGTGTCTCCTAGTGGCAAGTTCACTCCTCAAAATTGGAGGAAAAACTAAAAGAATGGATCAAATGTTTACAAGAAATTGAGTACAGCTGGGCTGGATTGCAAATTTGCTTCTTGGCTCATGGCTTCTGCTGTATTGATTACCTCTGTATATTGGGTCTCTTAGTAAATCAATAAATTATAGAAACTTTAAAAATAAATAAACTGGTAAGATCCTTGGGCAGAATTTAATACTAGCACCCAGCCCCAACCCTTAACAGGAGTGGTTTGGGAGGTGGGGAAGGGGGTGCGGGCCAAATTCCACCCAATGATCTTACCAATTTACTGGACAAAATTTAAAAATGAGGTCTTTTAAAATGGGGATGAGGATAATTTTTTTCTCTGATGGTCATTAGGCTGTGGAATTCTGTTCCCCAGAAAGCAATGGAAGCTGGGTCATTGAATTTATTTTTCATGGGCAAGGGAATTAAGGGTTATTGGGGTAAGAGAGGAAGGTGAAGTTGAGGCCACAATTGAATCAGTCATGATCTTGTTGAATGATGGAGCAGGCTCGAAGGGCCGAATGGCCTACTCCTACTCCTATGTTCCTATGAAGATGTGGGATCTCTGGCTGGCACCTGGGGTACATCTCAGGATGGTTCAGGGACTGAAAGAGAGGACCCACAGGTTCTCAGACACAGCATTGGAGTTCCTAGCTGAGGTGATCCAGAGGAGGAAAGATGTCATAAGAACATAAGAACATAACATAAGAAATAGGAATAGGAGTAGACCATTCGGCCCCTCAAGCCTGCTCCACCATTCAATAAGATCATGACTGATCTTCTCATCTTTCAGTTTCCATGTTCCCATCTAACCCTGATAACCTTTGATTCCCTTGTCTAACAAGAATCTATCTTCCTCTGCCTTAAAAATATTCAAAGACCCTGCCTTCACCACCTTCTGAGGCAGAGAATTCCAAAATTGCACAACCCTTTGAAAGAAAAAAAATCTCCTCATCTCTGTCCTAAAAGGGTGACGCCTAATTTTAAAACAGTGCCCCCTAGTTCTGGACCCATCCACAAGAGGAAACATCCTTTCGATGCCCACCTTGTCAAGGCCATTCAGGATCTCATATACTTCAAACAAATCACACCTCACTCTTCTAAACTCCAGTGGAAACAAGACCAATCTGTTCATTCTTTCCTCATAAGACAACCCACTCATTCCAGATATCAATCTAGTAAACCTCCTCTGAACCGCCTCCAATGCATTTACATCCTTCCTTAAATAAGGAGACCAAAACTGCACACGGTATTTGAGGTGCAGTCTCACCAATGCCCTGTCTAATTGAAGCATAACATCCTTACTTTTATGTTCAATCCCTCTCATAATAATGTCCTGTAATCGCTAGGGAAAGGAGGCCTCTGCGGAATCTGCTGCAGCTCTGCTTGGCCTCATGACCTCCTTCCATTCCTCACCCAGACCAAGGAGGGCCCTAGCAAGAAACCTACGACCATGCATTCCCTTTCTCCTGGTGACCCCTAAATGGTCTCCAAAATGTTAGAGTTGCTCATTTTATGTGAAGTCCTCAGAAATATTGCATAATAAATGTAGCTTGAATGTTGGTGAAATCCTGACAAGGAAAACCACAGGAAGTCTCCTGATAAATTTGTGGTCTTTTTCACAGCTCCAGCAGGAATGACCATGAAATGATGAGTAGTGCTTTAAGTAGCTCTCACTCATAAACAACTGGTCACTGTTGTGAGAGGGTGTTAGGGCAAAGGCTCCCCAACAAAATGCTGTGCAGCCTCTTTAATGAGTGCTAACAGGCACACTATAAATAGAATGCCATGCAAACATGTTAAATGTTTGCCTGCTAACATCAGCTAAGATAATTTCTAGCCTTATTTTGGTTGATTCTAGTAATAAGCTTGCGTCCAATCAGTTATAGTATGGGGGCTCAATTAAGTTTTAAAGCATCATAAAATCCTAATATCTTTTCAAAAAGGGCATAACCATGTTGGGAAAATATGAACTTGTCTCTTGGAAGCAGAACAGCTGGGCTGTTCATGTCAGATCAGAACGTGCTACTCTTTATTGTTTTATGATCTTGGAGGTTTGTGATGTTACAATTGGAATTGTTTGTGTATCGTGAAGCTATACGCTGGGGGTGGTACTGGGCATTGAATGGCTTTGCGTATGCAATCTTGACCTTGTGGAAGGTGAATGTCTTAGGGAACTTTTTATACAGCAAGACTCTGAATAGAACTCATTCATTTTTCTGACTGCTCACACTGGGTAATTGTAGCGGTGCATTTATATAAAAATAGTTTTTACAGCCATCTTAACATGTTGCCCTGAAGATGTTCTCAAGATCAGAAACCTCTGAGACCTCATTTACTACAAGGGCTCTTATGTAGAAAATGTGTCAGATTTTCCCACTGAATATATGTACTATATACAGTTTGAAAGATTAGATCTCCACATTGATTCAATTATCTGCACAGCAACAGAGAAAGGAAATATCAAATGAAAAATGGCTGTTGTCTCTATTAGCAGATGAACATTTAACATGATTTTATGACACCCCTATGTCTGCTGTTGTAAGAGGCATTAACCTATTTGCTTTAAATGTGTAAGTTATGCCATTCAAATACTAGACAAAGACAGATTCAATCATGGCTTTCAAGAAGGAATTGGATAAGTATCTAAAGGGAAAATATTTGCAAGGCTTTTGGAGTGGGATCAGTCAAATTACTGTTGCAGAGAGCTGCCAGAGACTTGATGGGCTGAATGGTCTCTGCCTGTGCTCTAACTATTCCGTGATTATACAAATTTATTATGGGATTATCCATTAATATTGCCAGCAGGAATTTGTAACCTGTATGGGCTGCATCAGCACTCATGCATTGAGGGAGCGTGCTTCATTGGATTCTGGTTCTGTATTCAATGACAGAAACATTTAGCAATCTGTTAGAGGCTTCACAACAAGTAACAAAAAACTTGCATTTGTATCACGCCTTTAACATAGGGCAGATTTTCCGGCCCCGTCAAGGCCGAACAAGCAGCAGGAGATTCGGCGCCCCAGCGAAAAGTCCATGGACTTTTGGTGGGACCGGATGGAAAATCCCACCCATAGTTAAATGTCCCAAGCAGCTTCACAGGAGTGCATCAACCAAAATTTGATGCCAAGCCACATAAAGAGCAATTGGGACAGATGAGCAAAAGTTTTGTCAAACAGGTAGATTTATTGTTGGTAACAGCAACAACTTTTACTTATTGAGTAGCATCTTAAAGAAAAGGGACAAGTTAGAGAGAAGGGGAGGTTTATAAAAGGGATTCAAGAGCCAAAGATCTAGGCAGCTAAAGAGACAGCCATTGAGGATGGAGCAGTGAAAATCATGGATGAGCCAGGGGCCAGAATTAGAGAAGTACAGATACCTCAGAAGGATGTAGGGCTGGAGGAGGTTACAGAAACAGGAGGAACAAGGCCATGGAGAGATTTGAAAGCAAGGATGAGAATTTTAAATCGAGGTTGAATTGAGGTTGAGTCTCATTAGACTTTTGAATTTCATTGATTCTTATGTAAATTGGTCACATGCCAGGATCACAATTCCTTTTAGCTGCCTTTTACATTAGCCCAGCTTGCATAGAACAGCATTGCTGGAATATATTGTTCAGGCTCTTTGGAGTTCCTTCCCTCAAGGTGTGTTCTGACTACAGTATCTATTATTGTAGCTAACCTTCTAGTTCTTCTTGATTTTAGAATATCTGTATTTGCACAGACTATATTACATAGTTTTTATGCTGCTGTTTGCTGTCATTTTATGCATTGCAAAACTATATTTCCTAATTGCTATTCCCACAACAGTCTTGCCGACAGCTGTTTTGTTTTGGCATTTCCCTGTTAATCTTAGATTGGGAGGAGAAAGAGCATTTCCTGTGTAGGAAGAAAAGGAATGTTCTCTTGGATCTGAGACATTGGACAATGGGCGCCATGTGTCTGAGAAACTGGACCTCATCATCTATACTTCATGAACCAGTTCATCGCTTACTTTCTTTAACACAAACTTAAACATGTTCAGTCAAAGGCACAGGTCTATCTGTGAAGATGACCACAACATTAAACTTCCATGCTATTTGGTTCTTTCAAGCCTCTACTGATGACTTTATTGTTATGTATCTGCACCAATAATGGGTGGAATTTTCTGTGCCCGCTGGTGGCGGGCATGATAGGGGGCCTGAGCAGACAATATGGCGTGATCAGTTTCACGTCGCCAGGAAAGCAGGTCGCGATTGTCCACTCAGCCCTCCGATGGCAGGCTGTGTTTTCTGCCATCGGTTGTTGAGAACCTTATCGTAATATGTTAGCATATCATTGTCAGGCCATCCTGCCAGGCTCTTGAAGGCCCACTGGATCATCTGTCCAGGTCAGCGGGAAAACGCGCCAACGTGTTTCACAACAGCACAGGCAACGTGCTCTTGGCCACCTGCAATTTGGGTGAACTGGAGGTGAGTGCACAACTATGATCTGCAGAGCTCACCAGGGCCGTCTGTTACTTTGCCGGCTTCAGGGTGCCCGGTGGTCGGACTTAAGTACCGCCCTGCCTCAGAGGAGACTTTTGAGGGTGAGGGGGAGCAGGGTGCGGTGGCAAGTGCAGACCTGCTTCTGAGGTGACTTGTGAGGGTGAGGGGGAGCAGGGGAAAAGTGCAGCCTTGCTGCTGAGGCGACTGGTGGTGGAGGGTGGGAGGGGTGTGAAGGGTCGGGCAAGGGCAGCCCTGGCTGTTGAATATAACACAAAAGTATTCAGGGTGCGGGGGGGGTAGGGTGGGTGAGGGAAGTGGTCACACATTCGGGAAACCTGTCAAAAGTGACCGTTCCTCTGCAACTGAGACAGCTCAGGCGCAGCCACATTAATATAATTGGGGTCGGGCTCCTAGTTTATCTGCCCACTCAAGCAACACAGAGGCGCCAAAGTGCCACCAAGTTCTCCAGAGCTCCCCCACCACCGCACCCCCCCCCACCCCCACCGCCCAATGCTCCCCGCCCGTCGCTTCCCCCGGCACACACTGCAAATTCATGAGCACTTCAGTGGACTGCAGAGCAGTTGGACTGCACATGTTGTACAATCTCCTTGCTAAAGCTGGCCATGGAGCAGTCACTGCTGGAGGTGCTCACAGCCCCTTGCAATGTCAGCATCCTGGTTTGGACCAGTCTCCCCCATGGTTCAAGCTAACAGGGCAGCCATGCAGAGTATTAACCTCTGGCTATCCAAGTGGCACCAGCACTCTCTGGGAAGCAATAAGGGGCTGTCACACTTAACTAGCACAGGTTCTTACTACACCCATACTAACCACATGTCTCTCTCTTTCATCCTGCAGGAGTACATCAGGATCATGGAGCCTGGTGAACTAGCTGTATGCCTGATGACCTACAGCGCGTGAAGAAGACAGAGGAGAGAGTGAATGAGGCTCCTGGCTGTGCAGAGGCAGGAGCAGCAACCTCACACACCACCCAACAGTCACAGCGAGCCGTCGCAGGCCGGCGCCTAGTGGCACACAGGGTCTCTAGATGCCGCCTTTCATTCCTGCAGATGACTGAGAACCAGTGTTGCTAAAGACTGTGAATGTCTAGGGAGCTGGTCACTCACATCTGCCAGTTACTGCAGGATTCAGTGCCACGGGGACGTGGAGGGCGCCCACTGCCACTGGCTGTGAAAATAAGCACGGTGCTCAATTTGTATGCCAGTGTTTCCTTTCAGGGCTCCACAGGTGACCTCTGTGGGATTTCACAATCCAACACCCACAAATGCATCCATGAGGTCATGGATGACATCTTTGCGAGGGTACACAACTTTGTGCATTTGGCCCGGGACCAGGACAGCCAGGGTGCAAGAGCGATTGGATTTGCCCAGATCTCGGGATTCTCACAGGTGCAGGGTGCGATCAACTGCACTATCACCACTAACATCAACATCATACACACAGTAAACTAGTTCAACCACAAGGGATTCCATCCACTGAACGTGCAGCTGGTGTGCGACCACCAGAAACGCATCCTGCAGGTGTGCGTAGTTTCCAGGGAGTGTGCACGACGCCTACATCCTCAGCCGCTCGCAGATCCCTGCAGTCTCCCTGCAGCCTGTGCAGACCACACAGGTTGCAGGGGTGGCTCCTGGGGACAAGGGCTACCCGCAGAGACTGTGGCTGATGACACCCATGCGGCGGCCTCAGGCTGCAGCAGAGCGATGGCAAAACGAGGCTCATGCTGCAACTCACAGCTTGGCAGAGCAGGCCATCAGGATGCTGTAGATGAGGTTTCGGTGCCTGGCCTGGTCTGGTGGAGCCCTGCAATACAGTCCGCAGAGGGTGTCATGCATCGTCATCATCTGCTGCGCCCTTTACAACCTGGCGCTCTAAAGGGGAGTTGAGTTGGCTGAGGAGGAGATGGAGGATCTGAATGTCTCCTCCAGTGAGGAGGACACCGATGGGGGCGAGAGGGAGAAGGTCCATGGAAGCACTGATGACGGTGGTGAGCCCCTCACACCAGCCAGATGAGGCAGGCATGCTCGGGAAGCCCTCATAGCTGCTAGATTTGTGGAGGATGATGACGACATTCAGTGAGGTGATCCCATAGATTCTCACATTGCATCTCTGAACGTTTGACTCCAGTCTGGTTTATGACACCACGAATACTCTCTGTGAGAATGCTCCTGTCATGAAGAGATGATGGAGGCCCTAATAGTAACTTGATTGCAGGAGGATGAAGACAACATAAATTGAGGACACTCTATAAATCTTCACAAAGCCTCTGAGAATGCCTGAGTCCTGTCTGGCCGAGGGCAGCTCACTTGCGCTCCATGATCAGGGTCATATCATAGAGATGCAGCCATGAAACTTTAGAAGCACCTGATGCTTTGTAGGCCTTCAGCACCTGAGCCCTTCAGGAGTGCAGCATTGATTGTCACAGGTGTTGAAGAGATGGGGGCCAGCCCCAACTTAAAGGTACTGAGAGCACACCGAGACAATGAAAGAACTCTGTGGCACCTGCCAAAAACATTCTGGCAGCAATGACCAGCACTGTTGAGGTGCAGGCATCAGTGATGTGTGAACAGCAGGAGTGAGACAGAATCAACAACCTGAGGAATATACTCTGGATGCACTGAAACCAACTCTCACTGCAATGTGTGAATGATGATGAGCAGTATGAAGAAACTCAGAAGGTTTTGGAGCTGTGTGACATTGGGGTCGGACCATCTCTTTGGTCTGAAGGCCGCACAGGGCACAGGGAAGATGCCTTGGACTGAGACACCCGCCTTGATCTTTTGCAGAAAGCTTTCACATCTAAGTGACAAGAACACTGCTCATCAGAACAAGGAGCCAGAGGCAGGGAGACATTCTTGGAAATTTATTGACAATAGTGAAGAGTATGTACAAATGATTAACAACTATGCCCAGGCTGTGCAACTAATTCTCCTTAACTTCCCTAACCCTGCCGCTACGTCTTGATGCTCCCCGGACATCCACAGTGGAGTTAGAGGCAGCCTGCTGACAGCTACCCCCTGTCTGTGATGATCTTGGTGGGTGTCCTCTGGAGGGCCAAGGCTTGGAGGGCAAAATGATAAATGTCCCTAGCCTGTGCGGGTGGTGAGCAATCCCATGGACCTGAACTGCAAGTGAGTGAGGGCCCTGAGGACTTGTGCTGGGTTTGTGAGTGTGTGTCTGTTGAGAGTGATGGAAAGTGTGACTTACCCTGGAGGAACGGAGGAGATCATTCATCCTCTTGAAGCACTGGATGGCTGTCCTCCTCTGCAGGGCATTGATGCTGACCACAGCCTCCCAAGCCAGATTAGTCATGTTGCTGCCCATCCTGGGTACAGCAGAGGTACAGAACCTCCTGGCAGATCTCCACAGCATCCAGCAGTCACTCGAGGTACCCGTCATTAAACCGAGTTGGGGGGGGGTGCTGTAGTCTTATTGCCTTTGAGGGCCATGTCTCCCAGGCAACAGTGGTGAGTGCTGTACTTGCTGCTGGCTTTTAAACATGGTGCCCAGTGTGATGCAACAGCTGGGTGATGGCTTACGGGTGAATAAGGAGCCCGCTCACCATAGAAACACAAGTTTCCTGGGAGTGCATAAATAAAAAGGCGGACTCAGGAAGATACAGCATGAAAACCTGCTATCACCATTGGTGCTGCAAATTTGGGAAAATTCCACCCAATATATCAGATGTGTTACAGTGGCATTGTTTGGTGGAAAAACGCCTCCAGTATGCTCCTGTGAAAAGGAAGCAGCCCCAAGGGAAGATGCAGTACTTTGATCAAATAGTAGTTTTCTCAAGTGCAAGGCCCTGTTGAAGGCACATGTATCTATTTAGGCTATTACAAACATGGATAATATGAATAGGAAAGGCTTCTACTTACATTTTCTGATAAAAACCTAAGTTACACAATTGAGTGTGTGATACCTGAACAGCCACGATGGCTTCATTTTACAGGAGTCTACAATAGCAGCATTATCTGAGAGAGCAAGCAGACTGGAGAAGTGACTGCTAGGAGAGCAAAAATACTCACCTTAGGCCTGGCTACTGGCTCCCTTGAGAAACTCATGAACGTAAGGCCACAATGAATTTCACGATTTCACTCAAATCCTAGTGGAATATTGCACAGGCAAACCAAAACCCCAGTTCTGTTGTTTGGACAGACTGAGGAATTGGAACATGGGAGGGGTGGTCGAGAGGATGGGGGAGGGGCAGGGCTTCTCTGCAGCTCCAACATGCCATCCAAAATCATCTACCATCCGTATCGCACAACTGTACTAATGTCATGCCTCATGGGATTAGGTTACCTTACATGCTGGCAAATTCAACTATGTAACACACCAGGTGCTGGTGCTACAGAAGCTTGAAACTCCCTTTGTCAGCTGGACTGCTTCCATGGGCCGTGCATAATCGTAAGGGCAACAGCGCAGCCATACCATGCGTGTGCCGGAATCATGCAGGGTGGCCAGATCATGACGTCAGGTGGGCCTAACATTTGATTTGATTTGATTCGACGCACAAACTTCTTTCTTGGACCTTGCAGGTCCTGTTAGCATCCTTTCTTAATGCCTTCCAGCTCAGCGTATGTTCAACAGCATGAGGGACACCCCCCCCCCCCCACTTACTAGCACTATTTAGGGAGATCATCATGGGACTTCCAGATGAGGTGCTTTGCTGTTGTGGAGTGAGGGAAATACTGTGATAAAAGCAAAAAACTGTGGATGCTGGAAATCCAAAACAAAAATAAAAATACTTGGAAAAACTCAGCAGGTCTGACAGCATCTGCGGAGAGGAATACAGTTATCGTTTTGAGTCTGTATGACTCTTCAACAGAACAGGGAAAAGGTTAGCAATGTTAGTAAAGGAGGAAATCAATGCAATAATGAGGAAGGATAGTGGCTCAGAAAATCATGACGTGGAATCTGTATGGGTGGAGATAAGAAACACCAAGGGGTAGAAATCTATAGTGGGGGTTGTCTACAGGCCCCCAAACAATAATGGAGATGTAAAGGAAGGGATTAAGCAGGAAATTAGAGATGCATGCAATAAGGGTACGACTGTAATCATGGGTGACTTCAATCTACATATAGATGGGATAAACCAAACTAGCAATAATACTGTGGAGGAGCATTTCTTGGAATGTATACGTGATTTTCTTTAGACCAATACGTTGAGGAACTAACTAGAGAGCAGGATATCCTTTGACTGGGTATTGTTCAATGAGAAAGGATTAATTAACAATCTTGTTGTGCAATCTTGGGAAAGAGCAACCATAAAATGATAGAGTTGTTCATTAGGATGGAGAGTGAAGAAGTTGAATCTGAAACTAGTGTCCTGAATCTAAATAAAGGGAACTATGAGGATATTGAGGCACAAGTTGGCAATGATGGATTGGGGAACCTTACTAAAAAGATTGACAGTGGATAGGCAATTGCTAATATTTGAGGAACATATGTGTCAATTACAGCAATTATTCATTTTTGCCTGGAGCAAAAATAAAACAGGAAAGGTGGCTCAACCATAGCTTACAAAAGAAATTATAGATATTTTAGATCCAAAGAGGAGGCATAGAAAATTGCCAGAAAAAGCAGCAAGCCTAAAGATTAGGCGAAATTTAGAATTCAGCAAAAGTGGACAAAAAGAAAAGGAAAATGGAGTATGAGAATAAACTAGCAAGCAACATAAAAACTGATTGTAAAAGCTTCTAAAAATGTATGAAGAGGAAAAGATTAGCGAAGACAAACCTAGATCCCTTACAGTCAGGAATGGGGGAGATTTATAAGGGGGAACAAAGAAATGGCAGAAGAATTGAACATATATTTTGGTCCTGTCTTCACTAAAGAGGACACAAATAATTTCCCAGAAATGTTAGGGGACCAAGAATCTAGTGAGAAGGAGAAATTGAAGAAAATCAGTATTTGTAAAAAAATGATGCTAGAGAAATTAATGGGGTTAAAGGCTGAAAATTGCCCAGGGCCTGATAATCTATATCCCAGATTACTAAAGGAAGTGGCCATGGAAATATTGGATGCATTGGTGGTTACCTTCCAAAATTCTGTAGACTCTGGAGCAGTTCCTACAGATTAGAGGGTGGCAAATGTAACCCCACTATTTTAAAAAGGAGGGAGAGGAAAAACAGAGAATTACAGACCAATTAGCCCAACATCAGTAGTGGGGAAAATGCTAGAGTCTATTATAAAAGACATGGTAACAGAACACTTGGAAAGCATTAATGGGATTAGACAAAGTCAGGATGGGTTTATGAAAGGGAAGTCTTGCTTGATTAATGTACGGGAGTTTTTTGAGGATGTAACTAGTAGAATAGATAAGGGAGAACAGTAGATGTGGTGTATTTGGATTTCAAGAAGGCTTTTGATAAGGTTCCACATAAGAGGCTAGTGGGCAAAATTAAAGCACATGGGATTTGCGACAATATACTGGCATAGATTGAGAATTGGTTGACAGACCGGAAACAGAGAGTGGGAATAAATGGGTCTTTTTCCAGATGGCAGGCAGTGACTAGTGGTGTACCACAGGGATCAGTGCTTGGGCCCCTACTATTCATAATATATATAAATGACTTGGATGAGGAACCAAATGCAATATTTCCAAGTTTGCTGACGACACAAAACTTGGCAGGGTTGTGGGTTGTGACGAGAATGCAAGGAGGCTTCAGGGAGATTTAGACAAGTTGTGTGTGTGGGCAGACAGCTGGCAGATGCAGTATAACATGGATAAATGTGAAGTTATATGCTTCAGTGTGTAAAACAGAAAGGCAGAGTGTTATTTAAATGGTGAAATATTAGGAAATGTGGATGTGCGAAGGGATCTGAGTGTCCTTGCACACCAGTCAATGAAAGTAAACAGGCAGGTGCAGCAAGCAATTAGGAGGGCAAATGGTAGGTTGGCTTTCATTGCAAGAGATTTGAGTTCAGAAGTAGGGATGTTTTACTACAGTTATACAGGGCCTTGATGAGACCTGGGTTATTGCATGCAGTTTTGGTCTCCCTACCTGAGGATATACTTGCCATAGAGGGAGTGCAGTGAAGGTTCACTAGGTTGATACCGTGGATGGCAGGACTGTTGTATGAAGAGAGATTGGTTCGACTGGGCTTGTAGCTTAGAAGAATGGGAGGGGATCTGATTGAAACGTATAAACTTCTAAAAGGGCTAGACAGACTGGATACAGAGAGGATGTTTCCGCCAGTTGGGGAGCCTAGAACCAGGGGCCACAGTCTCAGGATATGGGGCATGCCATTTAAGGACTGAGATGAAGAAAAGTTTCTTCACTCAGAGGGTAGTCAACCTATGGAATTCTCTGGCACAGAAGGCTGTGGAGGCTGGGTCATTGAGTATATTCAAGAAAGAAATTGATAAATCTAAGGATATTAGGTGCATCAAGTGGCATGGAGAGAAAGCGGGGGTGTCACATTGAGATAGAGGATCAGCTATGATCATATTGAATGGCAGAGCAGGCATGGGGGGCCGAATGGCCTGCTCCTGCTCCTTGTTTCTATGTTTCCCTGAAACACCCCAAAAAAAGCACTCCAAACTTACTGTTTCATCAACTGCAGAGTTGAAGAACAAATGAGTTCCCTGAACTCAGTCTTCCAATAGCGCCTCTGCTAAACTGATTACTTAACTGAATATTCAGTTATAGGGTTAGGAAACTACTGTCCCAATAGCCTTGTAGTTTTACTTCTCAGAGAGCTTAAGCCTCACCTTCTCTCTCTGACACACACACTGAACTCTCTCTCTGTCCACTCCTGTCTTTTTTCTGTCTCTGTGCCACTGGATCACTGTCGCTAGGCAACAGTAAAGCTTTGTTTTACTGTTCTGTGGAAGGGTCATGAGGACTCGAAACGTCAACTCTTTTCTTCTCTGCTGATGCTGCCAGACCTGCTGGGTTTTTCCAGGTAATTCTGTTTTTGTTTTGGATTTCCAGCATTTGCAGTTTTCTGTTTTTAATAGTAAAGCTTTACCTACTTTTAGTTTTTTTTTCCCAAACCACTGAACATCCAACCCCTTTTAACCCATCCCTTTCAATTCAGGTGTTGTAAGACCTCATTAAGAATGTAAAAATACCAAGAAACCCAAAAGACCTGAAACCTTTCAGTAACAAGTCTATCCAGATATACAAGCACCAAGGTTCATAACCAAAACATACAAACAAGGAGCAAAAGTAGGCCATTCAGCGCCTTGAGCCTGTTCTGCCAAGATGCATTACAGGAATCCATCAAGGCTCCTTAGACAGCACCCTACAAACCCACGACCACTACCATCTAGAAGGACAAGGGCAGCAGATAGATGGGAACATCATCACCCAGAAGTTCCCCTCCAAGCCACTCATCATTCTGACTTGGAAATATATCACCGTTCCTTCACTTTCGCTGGGTCAAAATCCTGGAACCCCCTTCCTAACAGCTCTGTTGGTGTACCTATACCACATGGACTGCAGCGGTTCAAGAAGGCAGCTCACCACCACCTTCTCAAGGGCAACTAGGAATGGGCAATAAATGCTGGCCTAGCCAACGAAGCCCATATCCCGTGTATGAATAAGAATTAATAAGATCATGGCTGATCTGATAGTAAGCTCAAATCTGCATCCCACCTACCCCATGTTAATCTATCACCTCCTTGCTTACCAAGAATCTATCCACCTCTGTCTTAAAAATATTCAAAGACTATAGTTCCATTGCCTTTTCAGGAAGAGAGTACCAAACACTCATAACCCTCTGAGAGAAAAAAATTCACCTCAAACCTAAATGAAAATGAATCAATTTTTATCTTTCTTAGCACACAAATATATATATATTTAACTTTAATTTAAATGTACATTGTTCATAACAAGGCATTCCTGCTATGTAGGGAAATGGCTTTGTTGCGGATGACATAAAGGGTTTCTGTGATCTGTAGGCCTTTATGGCACACTGTGGCAGTAATCTGGCCCTTAACATACAGGTTTTATTGACCTGGCCCCTGGACTTGCATAGTGGAAGGCTGAAAAAGAATTGTATGGAGTCATGCGGGGTGGTAGCCTCCGCCTGAGCTTCCACCACAGCATTGATGTGGCCACCAGACAGTGCATCACAAATTATATTGGAAGCTAGACTTCAAGCTCTGCGCAATGCCCTGTGCCAAGTTGAAGCCAGACTCCTCCATGCCCCTCGACAGTGACTACAGGATGTCTTGGCAGGCCTGTCAATGCACCAAGCATTTCCATGCCCACCAGTGTTCTCCCTGCCCATTAACCTGTAGCCAGCAGTGCCTGTCACCCTACGCAATGAGCTACAATCATGTTGATGAACAGGCTTGCGTGCTGCCTGCCCCAGCACAACTGGGGTTGGTTAATCACGCACCCCAAGCCCATGCCCAGAAATGGGCCTGATCTAATTTTTAGTCCGTGGTCCTTCTGGTCTCACCTACACTGCTTTAGGGAAAGTTTGAACATTAGCCCCCTGTGAGGAAGAGGGAAAATTTGGAAACAAGGCCAGACACGAGTGGAATTTATATTACTTTTGCAACAGACAACAGATCTGATACTTCAGCCCCATTAAAGGTGAAAAGGCAGGGAAAACTAGATGAAAAACATTAAAAAATGGGAATAATTAACTCAAAAGGAAGATATACATAGCAGTCTATATGTAAGCAGATGGAGCAGAAATTGGGTCTTGTGGTCAGTAACCAGCTTTAGGTTTTTTTGGATAGGTTTTTGCCAGGGCTTTCCTGAGCTTTTTCAAAATATGGTCATGAGATCTTTTACATCCAGGTGTCAAGAGGGTGCAAAGGACCTACTCTGGCCGCGTACTGGTTTCCAGATAAATTACGGAGAGTGGATTCGAGAGGAATTGAGGGAGTTCAACAATCCTAAGCCCATAAAAGAAAATTTAGACTTATCCAATGGAGCCGCCCCTGTCATCAGACAAGCTTGGAGATAAGTTTGCCATGGCCTCCCTGTTCAGTCCCTGGTCAGAGGGGTGGTGGCATAGTGGTATTGCCATTGGACTGGTAATCCAGAGACCCAGGGTAATGCTTTGGGGACCTGGGTTTGAATCCCACCATGGCAGATGATGACATTTGAATCCAATAAAAATCTGGCTTTAAAAGCCTGAGAATGACCATGAAACCATTGCTGATTGTCATAAAATCTAACTAATGCTCTTTAGGGAAGGAAATCTACATGTGGCCTCCAGACCCATAGCAATGTGGTTGGCACTTAAATCCAAGGGCAATAAATGCTGACCTAGCTAGTGGTTCCCACATCCTATGTATGAATAAGGAAAATCTGCTCATATTGATGTAATAGAACTGATTTGCATGAATGCCTGTTTATGGTGGACACCTCATCTTCCTGCAAAACCCTTCAAGCTTAAATCAGAAATGGTTGGGTTCTGAGTTGGTGAGTAACTTCTTCAGCTTTAACGGTTCATTTGCTGAGTGGGTAGGGTTAAATTTGACCCCTGTAATTGTGTTGGATAGGATGAACCTAAAGGTGGCACAGAGTTTGGTGAGAGTGGCCTGGCACTGAGTTTGGATCCCATGAAACCTCATTGGTTCAGGTCAAACAAGAAATCACCAACTACTGATCCTCTCTCCCAACTGACAACTCATCTCTTTCATATCAAACTGAGGAATCAAGGGCCCAGAAGACACTCTGAGTGAGGGTCTTGTCCAACTCCAAGAGTTCCTTGATAGCACCATCATCTCCAATTGATGTGGCCAAATCTTGATGCTTAAGCTGCCAAATTGTAATTGCTTTTGATGGTGAGTGGTCTAACATGCTAACTTCTGGATATAAAAATAATCAAGACCATTGATTTTTGTCTTTCACAGAAAAATAAAGAGTTGCAGAATTCCCTGATGAGAGCTCTTATAAAAATATCAAATGTCGTGTAATATGAACAATATTTGATTTGTTCAGTCATCGTAAATCAGTGGTCTAGTTAATTCAGTGAGCAGTACATGCCATAAATCACCAAGTTACACCCTACATGTCTCAGCACTACCCATACTAAATGAGTGGAGGTGCTCTGCTTTTGCTAACAATTGGTATGGGGCAAGTTTGTGCTAGGATGGAGTGGTGTTTAGCTTGGTTTAATTTTTTTAAGAATACTCAGATGGCCAAAAAGACCCCAGGGAATTATTTGGAAAAGAGAAGGGGAGTTCTCCTCCATGTCCTGGACAATATTTATTCTTTGACAACAACAACAAAAACTTGCATTTATATAGTTCATTTAATGTAATTAAATGCCCAAGATGCTTTACAAGAGCATTATGGAACAAAATTGGATACTGAGGCACATAAGGGGATTATTAGAGCAGGTAGGTGCTAGGTCAAAAGATTTTAAGAAGTGAATTAAAGAAGGGAAGAAAGGCAGTGAGAGACAGAGAGAGGGAAGTCCAGAGCTTAATGGTAAGCAACTGAAAGTACAGCTACCAATGGTGGAGCGATTAAAGTTAGAATGTCCAATAGGCCAAAATTTGTGGAGCACAGAGATCTAGAAGGGCTGCAGAAGATTACAGAAATAGGGAGGGAGCAAAGCCATGAGGGATTTGATAACAAGAGTGAGAATTTTAAAGTCCAAGTGTTGGAATCAATCTAGGCCAGAAGTTTAGGGGAAATGGGCAAATAGGGCTTGGTGTGAGTAAGCACATGGCCAACAGAGTTTTCAATGACCTCAAGTTTGTGAGGGTAGAATGCAAGAAACTGGGCCAGAAGTGTATTGGAATTATCAAGTCTAAAAGTAGCAAAGGCATGGATGTGAGTTTCAGCAGCAGGCAAGCTGAGGCAAGGTCAAAGTCGAGCAATGGAACTGAGGTCAATGTAGGCAGTCTTGTTGATGGTGCGGGTGTATTGTGAGAAGCTCATCCTAGGGTCAAGTACAACACTAAGGTTACAAGAATCCAGTTTTGCTGCAGACGGTTGCCCAAGCAATGGGGTTTGTGTTTGTGATGGGGACTGAAACCAATGGCTTCTGTCTTCCCAATGTTTAAATGGAGGAAATTTCTGTTCATCCAATACTGACTGTTGGATTAGCAATCAATTTAGAGACAGAGAACGTGTCAAGGAAAACTGATGCCGTGATTTTTGATGTTGCCACCACAGGGCAGCGTGCAGATGAGAAAAAGAAATGTGGGAGTGTGGGGGATTGTGGGGTGGGCAAGGATTGATCCTTGGGGAACAACAAAGATAATGGTACATGAGGGAACAGAGAAACCATTGCAGGTTATTCTCTGGCTACCATAGGAGAGCTATCAATGAAACCAGGTGAGTGCAGTCCCACCAAACCAGACAATGGTGGAGAGATGTTGAAGTAGGCTTTCATGCTCCACCATGTCAAAGGCTGCAGGCAGCTCAAGGGGGAAAAGGAAGGACAGCTTACCTTTGTCACAGTCAAGTAGAATGTCAACTAACACCTAAAAGAGATTATCTGGTTTTTCATGTCATTGCTGTTTGTGGGAGCTTGCTGGGTAAATTGGCCACTGTATTCCATACATTGCAACAGAGACTACATCTCAAAAGTACTTAACTGGATGTAAAATGCTTTGGGACATCCAGAAGTCATGAAAGACTCTTTCTTTCCTCCTTTCTTTGTTGCTTGTTTTGTAAATTGTGGAGCAGTTAATGTAAATAAGCATATTCAACTGATTGTACTAACTTACAAACTCCCGAGGCCAGTTAGAGAGAAATTGAAGCTATTGGTACATTGCAGGCTCCAGAAGAAATAAGCATGAATTAACTGTCTCCTTTTTAAGATTGCTTTCACATCCATAACAGCGTGTGATGCCTGGAGTGTGATGACCAGATTGTATTCTCTTGAACACGATGGGTGTATACAGATATTGAGGTTTGGTTTCTATAACTGAGACAGTACTTATTGCAGCTCTTGGCCTGGCTCCATTCCAAAACAAATCATTGGTGTGGTAGAATTCCTGATGTACGGACTCTGAATTGTTTCATGCCAAGGCAATGCAGCAGGTACAAGTTATTTTTGGAGCAGCGTTCAAAAGGTGTGATGCCGAAGGTGAATGCACAGACCTTAGGTTCTTGGGAAGAAATTAATTGACCATTAATGTGATTTTCAAATGCTGCCAGCAGGGTTTTTTGGAAGGGTTGGTCTTCTGTAAATTTCATTACTTCCCGCAGAAAGGAACACTGTCTCTTTCAATAAAGATATTTACGGAAGCCATGTAGCTGATTTTCATGCAGTCAAGATATAGGTAATTGCACAGCTGGATGGAGCCATGTGGGACAGAACCATAGGGACCATCAGTCATGCATACTCTGTGCTAAGGCACTGCACAAACAGGTATGCCTGAAACAGAGGAAGCTGGAAAAGCTCTGCAGGCTGCTGCAGAGTAAATCCAAATGGCCCAGGGGATCTCATGAGCATGCATAAGGAATCAGATAAAAGTTAAAATTCTGCTTTGTGACAGAGCCTCAGCGACAGATTTGACAAGTAAGATGTGGGTCAATCACTGCTAACATGCTACCTAAGTGTGACATTTTAGTGGCAATGCTTACAATAAAAAAAACAAACCCTGAAACAATATTATAATTTAAAATAAAATCATGCCTGAACTCATGTGTTAAAAGGAGAAAGGATTTCTTTTGATTGTCAATGTGACTTGTTAGTCCTTATATGAATATGAAAACCATTTCCAAGTTTGGTGTTGGGGAATTGGAATGCTGCTCGGGTGAGGTTTGGTACAAATGAGTGGGTGAAAGTCCAGAAGTTTAGTAACTGAGTTAGAATCAGTGATTTAATTGAACCAAATTAATTTTGATTTCTGGGTTTCGCTTCTCTAAGCTGTGCAGTGGGTGTGATATGCACCCACATAGCTACATTTTTTAAAAAAAATCAGTGCACTAACATAAATTAGAGGTGTTCAGGATGAATGATGGACATAGAGCAAGGGCAGCTTCCAGATTTAATGACATATCACTGGTATTATTGCTGGCTGCAGTCAGGAGTAGGGACACTATACTTTTCCCCAATAATGGAAAGAAAAAATGTCCTGCTCTCACACAAGAAGGGGTGGTGGGAGGAAGCCGAAGAGGTCAACAGCAGGAGCTTTGTGCCCCGGTTATAGTTGCAATGTAGGAAGAGATTTAATGACTGACGAGGTCAGGAAAAGTGAGTACATGTGCTGATTCATCAACATCTTCTTTCACCCCACTTTACTCTGTCACGCTAAGTGTTCTCCATCACATCACTCTTCACACCCACGCAACATTCAACAAAAGAAAAGGATATTATTTAGTCATGGAAAAGTCAGCACCTTGACAATCACCATGCTCAGTCTTCTCGTTAGTTCAGTCATTGATGAAATAAAGTCAGCAAATGTGTGTTAGAGATATTTGTAATTCAGTTAGCAGCTCTCTGCCTGAGATGGACATAGCTGTCCCATTTATCTCCAGCGAATGTGTGTGTGAGTCAGAGTATTTATGGCAGCTCACATCCAATCCTCTCCCTTTCCCTTGCATTTTGTGTGCTTTTCTCACTCAAGGGGTGAGGATGGAGATCTATGAGTGACTAAAGGTGAGGTATTCACGTCATGGATGCAGTGCATTTGGTGAGGGTGACCTTGAGACACAAGCATCCCATTGCACAAGGAATAAGCTA
Source organism: Carcharodon carcharias (assembly GCF_017639515.1). Taxonomy (NCBI): domain Eukaryota; kingdom Metazoa; phylum Chordata; class Chondrichthyes; order Lamniformes; family Lamnidae; genus Carcharodon; species Carcharodon carcharias. The sequence continues at coordinate 115,940,642 of NC_054475.1, forward strand.
AATGATAATGGTAGATGGTTGTGAAATGCTGAATACATGCCAGCTGCAAGATGCACTGCAGTGACTTGCAAAGGCTTCTTTGACAGCACCCCTCAAAATTGTGACCTCTACTACTTAGATGGACAAGGGCTTCAGGATCATGGGCACACTACCAGATCCAAGTTCCCATCCAAATCACACGTCACCCTGACTTGGAAACCTTCTTTCGGGGGTCCCCTGTGTTCATCCCAAGATCATACCACCTCTTTGTGCCTCCCCACTGGCCTCCAAAAACCTTACCCTTCTGCATCCCTATTCCTAGAGACCCGATCCCTCCCTGACCAAAAAACCTAAGACTTACTCCTAAGTCCAGCATCCATGGATCTTCTTCTTGGGACTTGGCTGCTTGTAATCCCAGCAGCGGCCACTACTGTATTCTGGTGCTGCTGGGATGGTTGGCTTGCAGCTCTCGAGGGTGGCATTTCCTTCCTCTTAGGGGTGGAAGTCCCTCTCTCAGCTTAATAAGTTTTCCCCCAGCATTATCACTGCAGGGCAGCTTGTTTGAAAGTTAGTGGGCTCAAGACTGACTTTTCTATTGGCAGTTGGGTTGGGGGGTATCAAACAATATTTAACCCAAAGCATCTGTCCTGACTGAGTGTGAATGGCTGACTAATCAACAGCAACTAATCAAAAGCCAGATTCAGACCAGTGAATGACATAAAACAGTTAAAATGAGGTACGGAGTTCATGATATGAAACTGTTGAACTCAATGTTGAGTCCAGAACATTGTAAAATGCATAATCAGGCGATGAGGTGTTGTTTTGCAAGCTTATTTTGAGTTTCTCTGGAACACTGCAGCAAGCCACAAGCGGAAATGTGAGCATGAGATGAATTGAGGTGGTGAATTGAAATGGCAAGCAACCGGAAGCTCAGGGTCATGCTTACGGACTGAGTGCAGGTGTTCCCCAAAGCACTCACCCAATCTGCGTTTTGTCCTCCCAATGTAGAAGAGGCTACATTGTGAGCAGCAAATACAGTAGACCAAATTGAAAGAAATGCAAGTAAATTGCTGCTTCACCTGAATGGAGTACATAGCAATATACAAACATGCAAAATAGGAGCAGAACTTGCAGCTTACTTCTCGGGGGCTTGGACAGTGAGGAGAGAGGAGTTAAAAGGGCAGGTATACACCTCCTACAATTGTATGGGAAGATGCTGTGGGACAAGGATGCGGCACAGGGGCTGTTAGAGGAGTGGACCAAGGTGTGTTGGAAGGAATGGTCTCTTCGAAATGTTGACAGGGAGGAGAGGGGAGGGGAAGATATGTTTAGTGGTGGCATCAGACTAGAGGTAGCAGAAATGGTGGAGGATGATCCTTTGAATGTGGATATGGAGTGGAAAGTGAGGGCAAGGGGAACGTTATCATGGTTCTGGGAGGGACAGGCAGGAATGAGAACAAAAGTGCAGGAAATGGGTCAGGCACAGTTGAGGGCCCTGTCAACCGTGGTGGGGGATGGTGTGGGGGGTTCCCTCAGTTGAGGGAAAAGGAAGATTTAATTTTGGAAGGTAGCATCAACAGAACAGGTGCAACAAAGACAAACTGGGAGAATGGAATTGAGTCCTTACAGGAGGGTGTGAGGAAATGTAGTCGAGGTGGCTATGAGAGGCAGTGGTTTAATAATGAGTATTTGTAGACAGTATATCTCTAGAATTGGAGACAGGGAAGCTGAAGAAGAGAAGGGAATTGTTGGAGATAGACCATGTGAAAGTGAGAGAGGGGTGAAAATTGAAAGCAAAGTTGATGAAGTTTTCAGTTCCTGACGAGACCTGCATTGATATAGTCATCAATGTACTGGAAAAAGAGTTGGGGGAGAGTCTCAGCAGGACTGCAATAAAGAATGTTCCATATACCCTAGAAAAAGATGAGCATAATTAGGACCCATGTAGCTGCTACCCATAGCAACATCTTTATTTGGAGGAAGTGAGACACGTTAAAGGAGAAATTATTCAATGAGAGAACACCTTCAGCCAGTCGGACAAGCGTGGTGGTGGATGGAGGCAGGGAGAGGAGATGGTGGTGGATAGGGACTGGTTGGGCCTCTGTTCAAGAGATGAGCAGAGAGCCCTCATGCTGTTCATTTGGGGGATGGAGGTGTAGTGAGATTGAACAACCATAGTGAAGAGGAGGCAGTTACGGCCAGGAAACTGAAAATTATTGAAATGACCTAGGGTGTCAGAAGAATCACAGATGTAGGTGGGAAGAGACTGGACAAGGGGAGAAAAAATAGATTGAAGATAGGAAGAAATGAGTTCAGTGGGGCAGGAAGAAGCTGAAACAATGGGTATACCATGACAATCCTGTTTCTAGGTTTTGGGAATGAGGTAGGGCTGTTTAGGATTGAGGGACTATGAGGTGGGAAGTTGTGGAGGGAATATCTCCAGAGGAGATGAGACCAGTGACAGACCTAGAAACAATGGTTTGATTGGCAGCCCGCTCGCCATATTTCAATAGGTAATCAAGGGTCAGTAAGACTTGTTACCAAGCCAACTGGGGTTTGGATTTATTGCATGCATTGATGGTGGGTCTACATCTCTAAAAAAATCAAAATTTAAAATAGCCACAATTATGCACCATCACGGCCATGTAACAGGTGTTTCCTTAAAGTGGTCCATGAGCTAAGAATTTGTGTGTGTGTGAATGTGGCCCCCTTTTAATTTATGCAATTTAAAAAATAACCCAGCAGACAAGCTTTAGTCTTAAATAAGATAGATAAGTTTATTACAAAACTGCTGAAAATTATTTAAGTAAAAATGATAAAATTATTAATTAACATACAGATACATAGATTAAAATGCAGATAAAGGAGAAAAGATACTTAAAGATGAGACTTAAATCAGTCTCTGAGATATTGTTGCAGGCCCATTGCTTGAATTCCTTCTTTCTGCAGTAAAGGGGTTGAAGATTGAGGTGCAGTTTAGTAGCTGAAATTGGCTTCAATGATTCAGAGGTTTAACTTTTTAGGTGACTCAGCAGGTTACCAGGTTTTTGGGAGAGAAAGAAGGTTTCTTATTCCTCACTAATTCTGTGGTTATGGCACTTGCAGATTGCCTGGACTATTTTGGAAGAGCAGTAGTTGATTTCTTAATACCTTCCTCTTTGTCCTCCCTTGGCCAAGAACCCTCTCAGATGTTGCTTATTAGAGTTCTTCCTGGGGTTCTGCACCAAAAATGGCTGTTCTCAGCCAGACCTTATAAAATTATAAAACTTGAAATGGCAGCTATCTCAAACTGTTGAATCATGTTTCCAAATTAAGCATTGGGTTAGTCTCAGTCTGGGGATATAGTCCCATCCATTATCTTTTTAGCCGAGGTAATTAACCTTTTAAGTGACTCAGCCATTAACTTGAATGGTTCCCTTTCTCCCAGGTTTGATGAGATAAGAAAGATTTATTTACACCTCCAGAGAAGCCTCAGTGGGTATCTGTTTACCTTTGTGAAAATGCAAATTAAAATTGAAATGTCTTCATAAGGCTGGATATGTCTACCTGTAACCTACTTGGAGCCTTCTAGATCTTGACCACATTGCATTAGAAAAAGGTGAGATGACTTTTGGCAGCCATCTTTAAGGCTCCTTGTGTCCATTTAAAAGGAAGTTTTTTTTTACAAAAATCTATAATATCACAATACATGTCCATGACAGCATGTTGATTAAGAATTTCAATCAAAACAACAATATAAAATGAAGAATAAATATTGCTAGGCATATCATTTCTGTAACAGCATTATATTTATAAAACATGTTGCTATTTCAGTGAAATCTGGGTATGGCATAACTAAATTTTGGTACTTTGGATACCGACAAGAAAATAATAAAAGATTTTCATGTTTGGATCAGGCAATTTCAATAGTTGGATTGAGAGGGATGTCTTTTTATAATTGGCCAGTAAGGGTGACAGTGGGTGAATTTTAACCATCAAGAATGTGTGAGGTGGGGACGAGTGAGGGGTTAAAATTAATTCTCATTTTTGACCACAACCTGGCTCCAACAATTGGGATTTAAGCATTGTAGATAGGTCAGTGGTTATTGGTGTAATTGATGTTATTAAAAGATGTTAATGAAGACTTCGTGGCTTGATTTTAACTCAGCTACTTTAAAGTTGAGCAGCTAATCTAGCAACTATAAATGACCCAGTTTGAAACGTAGCTTCCTAGCTGGTTGGTGTAATACAATAGAATAGACGTGGCCTCATGCCTCTTAGATCTACCCAAGCAATAAGGTTGGGATGCAACTCCTGAATTTAACTGCCACTCTTATGTCAATACAACAGCAAAAAATTATTTTCATCAAGGAATAACTTAGCTTAGTAAGCACCGTAAGAAACAGAATACTTCACAATGTAACAGATAACAAACGTTTAGCATATAAGTCAAATATTTCAAAATGACAGCTCAAGCTTCAATATCTGGAATGAGGTGTTAATTAGCCCCATTTACTAATGGAGAAATGCTAGGACACAAGGTACTAAAATAGCCATTGCAGAGAAAACAGACACGGCCTCCCACAGCAGGACCTAAGAAGGTAATTAAGCTGCCTTCACATTACAGTCTGGGCTTTTGGAGAATGAGAAAACTGTGCTGCACTGCCACGTTGACCTTTCTAATGCACATCCAGTCATTCTGTAAACCAGCTGTCCTGTAGAGGTCTACTATTGCACATATGTGTTCTTCACCTTTGGATGAATGTGCATGCACAGAGTGGTGTGACAACATTGAATCATGATACCCAGACAAGGAAAAGAACAGTTTGCCTGTGTGACAATGTCATGATTATGGGTGGAATTTACCATTACATGGCTGTGGTAAAGTGGAGTGCTATCTACCTTTAAGAGAATGTAGTTAATTGACCACGTGACTGTATCGACCAATTGCTATACAGTGTGGGCTATTTGGGTAACTGTTAAGTCTAGAGCTGGAGGTGATTGAAGAAGCATATATTGTGTTAATGTTCTTAGTTCCAATAAACCACCAGTGTGCATTCAGTTAATCAGTCTCACTGCCAATATTATTTCAAGCACCAGCTAATGTGTTAATATCAAAGGTGCAGCTCGCGTTCGCTGGACAAAGCGAACCTGATAATAATAAAACTAGTGATGAGGATAAACTGGATCAATTGACAGCAACCAAGAAAGCCATTGTAAGCCAGCTACGTTACTTCACCACTACCTTGAAGCTGTTTGAAAGCGCAGTCTCCTTAGTCATCAAGTATGCTGCAGTTTGGATATCTTGAGCCATTTGGCCCCATTTCCGATGACTGGTCTCATTACGTCAAATGCCTAACGTTCTTCTTTACCACTAACGACATCACGAGGGAGGACAAGAAGATGACAATTCTTTTGTCCACATGCGGGAACAAAACGTATAGGTTGATCCGCAGCCTCACATCACCTAAAACCCCCAATGCGAAGACTTTTGACGAGTTAGTAAATATTGTCAAAAACCACCTGAAGCCAAAGCTCTCAGTCACTATGCAACATTTTAAATTCAATTCAAGGAATAGGCTTCCAGTAGAGACAATCACTGGCTATGTAGCTGCTTCAAAGGAATTAACGGAATATTGTGAGTTCTGAACTTCAATTAATGACATGTTGAGAGAAGTGGGGACGATGCTATTCAAAACCGATCGCTATCTCAAATTAATCTAGACTTCAGCAAGGCATTAGTTTTGGCAACAGCCATGGAGAGTGCTGTTAGAGACTCAGAGGCATTGAAAGATACACAAAATGGCACCATCCATCTTGTAGGGTGGAAACGACTTGTAACAAAAGGCTCAAAAATGTTGGACTCTGCCGAAAGGCGTGAAATGCCCACTTTGTATAAACCATTGAAAAACAACAGTACTACAGTGAAAACCCATGACATTAATGAAAGAAATGCATCCAGGCAGTTAGCAGGCGATCAACAGTTCAGAAATATCAAATGCTTTTTCTGCCATCGCAATGGTCACATGATGCGGCACTGTCAAGATAGGCTGAGACAGCATTTTAAAAACAAAGGTAGGAATCATGAAATCTGTCTCGTTGAAGAACCAGAGGAAGCAGGATCTGACATCTATTCATTATACAACCTGAAAGTGAGTAGAACTGAGCCAATCCAGGTAGTCATTAGAGTCAACGAGCAACCTATCAAGATGGAGGTTGATACTGGGGCATCAATGTCTGTCATAGGAGAACATGCATTCAGGTACTTGAATGAAGGAGTCCATCCTTTAAGTTTGGAAGAATCGGATACTTAATTAAATACATATGTGGGTGAAGAAATAAGAGTAAAAGGGATATGTCAAGTCCTGGTGCAGTATAGGGACCAGCCTGCAAATTTACCCCTTATAGTAATAACTCGGGTGGATTCCAGTTTAATTGGTTGCAACTGGCTCAAAAAAGATTAAATTGCAATGGGCCGAGATTTTTCAAATCAGAACAAGAAACTTACAGGAACTGTTACAAAAGTACGCTTTCATCTTCAGTGACTAGCTGGGAAAAATTCGTGGGCTACAAGCCAAAATCCATGTAGACACTGATGCAACCCCCTGATTTATCAGAGCCAACCAGTCCCTTAAGCTCAAAGTCGAGATCAAGCTAGACAGGCTGGAAAAGTTGGGTATCTTACAACTGGTGCAATACCCCTGAGAGGGCGGCATCCATAGTAACTGTACTGAAGCTAGGCCAAGGTGTTGGCGCATGGGGTGACTATAAGTTAACTGTAAACAGAGTGGCCAAATTTGATAGACACCCAATACTGAAGATTGACGAATTATATTCAAAATTGGCAAGGGCAGCACACATTCAAAACTCGACATGAGCCAGGCCTACAAGCTACAGTGCATTTTGTAGATGTTACACATTGCTGCCACTGTTTGTCGGTGGTGGAGGGAATGAATGTTTGTGGAAGGGGTGCCAATCAAGCAGGCTGCTTTGTTCTGGATGATGTTGAGCTTCTTGAGTGTTGTGGGAGCTGCATTCATCCAGGCAAGTAAAGAGTATTCCATCACACTCCTGATATGTGCCTTGTAGATGGTGGACAGGCTTTGGGGAGTCAGGAGGTGAAATACATGCCACAGGATACCCAGTCTCTGATCTCCTCTTGTAGCCACAGTATTTATATACTTTATTATTCATTTACGGGATGTGGGCATTGCTGGCTAGGTCAGCATTTATTGCCTATCCCTAATTGCCCTTGAGAAGGTGGTGGTGAGCTGCCTTCTTGAACAGCTGTAGCCCATTTGTTGAGGTACAACCACAGCGCTGTTAGGGAAGGAGTTCCAGGATTTTGACCCAGCAACAGTGAAGGAATATGACATATTTCCAAGTCAGGATGGTGAGTGGCTTGGAGGGGAACTTCCAGGTGATGGTGTTCCTCATGTATCTGCTGCCCTTGTCCTTCTGGATGGTAGTGGTCATGGGTTTGGAAAGTGTTGTCTAAGGAGCTTGATGAGTTTCAGCAGTGCATCTTGTAGATGGTACAAAATGCTGCCACTGTATATCAATGGTGGAGGGAGTGAATATTGTGTATGGGGTGCCAATCAAATGAGCTGCTTTGTCCTGGATGGTGTCAAGTTTCTTGAATATTGTTGGAGCTGCACTCATCCAGGCAAATGGAGAGTATTCCATCACACTCCTGACTTGTGCTTTACTCGTTGTAGGATTCCTAGCCTCTGACTTGCTCTTGTAGCCACAATATTTATAAGGCTAGTCCAGTTCAGTTTCTGGTCAATGGTAACCCCCCAGGATATTGATGGTGGAGCATTCAGCAATGGTAATGCCATCGAATGTTAGGGAGGTGAAGGTAAGATTCTCTTTTGTTGGATTTGGTCATTGCTGGCACTTGTGTGATGTGAATGCTACTTTCCACTTATCAGCCCAAGCCTGAACACTGTCCAGGTCTTGCTGCATTTGCACATGGACTGCTTCAGTATCTGAGGATTTGTGAATGGTGCTGAACATGGGTCAATCACCCATGGACATCCCTATTTCTGACCTTATAATGGAGGGAAGAAGCAGCTGAAGATGATTGGGCTGAGGACCTCCTATAGCGATGCCCCAGGACTGAGATGATTGACTTCCAACAACAACAATCATCCTCCTTTGTGCTAGGTATAACTTCAACAAGTGAAGAATTTTCCCCCTGATTTTCACTGACTTCAGTTTTGCTAGGGCTCCTTGATGCCACGCTTGGTCAAATACTGCCTCAGTGTCAAGGGCAGTCTCTTTCGCCTCATCTCTTGAGTTCAGCTCTTTTATCCATGTTTGGACCAAGGCTGCAAAGAGATCAGAAGCTGAGTGGCCATGACAGAAGCCAAACTGAGCATGTTATTGCTGAGTAAGTTGTCGCTTAATAGCACTGTCAATGGCACTTTCCATTGTTTTGCTAATGATCGAGAGTAGACTGATGGGATGGTAATTGGTTGGGCTGAATTTGTCCTGCCTTTTGTGTACAGGAAATACCTGGGCAATTTTCCACATAGCTGTGTAGACGCCAATGTTGTAGCTGTACTGAAACAGCTTGGCTAGGGGAGTGGCAAGTTCTGAAGCACAAATCTTCAGTACTATCGCCATAATGTTGTTAGGGCCCATAGCCTTTGCCATATCCAGTGTCTTCAGCCATTTCTTGATATCATGTGGAGTCAATTGAATTGGCTGAAGACTGGCATCTGTGATGCTGGGGACCTCTGGAGGAGGCCGAGGTGGATCTTCCACTCGGCACTTCTGGCTAAAGATGGCTGCAGATTTTTCAGCCTTGTTTTTTGTAGTGATGTGCTGTTCTCCCCCATCATTGAGGACGGGGATATTTGTGGATCTTTCTCACCCCAGTTGGTTGTTTAATTGTCCACCACTAGATGTAGCAGGATTACAGAGCTTATGTCTGACCCATTGGTTGTGGGATCACGGCGCAGAAACAGGCCATTTGGTTCAATCAGTCCACGCTGCCATTTATGCTCCTCTCAAGCTTCATTCTATTTTTCCTCATCTAAATCTACCATTGTAAACCTCTGATTCCTCCTGCCTCATATGCTTGTCATGCTTCCTCTTAAATGCATCCAAAATGTTTGCTTCAACCATTCCCTGTGAGAGCGAGTTCCATACTCTCATCACTCTTTGGGTTGACAAGTTTCTTCTGCGTCCTTTATTGGATTTCTAGGTGACTGTTTCATACTGATGGCCTCTAGTTTATCTGTTACCCACAAGTGGAAACCTTCTCTTTGTATCATCCCACTCAAAGCTTTAGGGCGGAACTTTTTGTGCCATTAGGAGCTTCATTTTTATACATCTGCATATCATTATAAGCCCAGCTTGCCAGAACCATCCCCCCACCTCCATGCTGGACCAACTGAGCATCACACTGATGTGTTTCATAACAGCATATATAAGACATGCACCTGGCAGGCTGCACTTCGAGGGGAACTCGGAGGTGAGTGCACAGTAACATTGGGCAGTGCTCGCAAGGGTTGCCTGTTGGAGTTCAAGGAAGAGGGGCCGTGCATTCAGGTGAGGGCACAGGCAAGTCGCTTTTTCCTGACTGGCTGACAGTGCGGTGCCGGGGCAAGGGCTGGACTGCAGTTGATGGGTTGGGGGGAAGGGAAGCGGCCATGCATTGGGAAAACCTTGTATAAAGTGACCATTCCTCCAGAGCTGAAATTGTTCAGGTTCAGCCACATTGACATGATTGGAGTTGGGCCTCAAGCTTACCTGCCCACTCAAGCAACGTAGATCATGAAAGTGCCACCGAATGCTCCAGAGCTTTTCACCCCTCAGGCACAGACTGCAAACTAATGAGCATTTTAGTGGACTGCAGGACAATTGAATGACTGGGTAAGTTGTACAATCTCCTTGCCAAATTTGGTCATGGATCTGTCACTGGTGTAGTAGGCATACACAGCCCCTTGCAATGTCATCATACTGGTTTGGACCAGTCTCCCCCGTGGTTCAAGCTAACAGTGCAGTCTTGTAGATTGGGTTAGGAGAATGCCTGCGCCTGAGCTGAGAGCACAGCATGCATCCAGTGGGCAAAGCTGCTGCCAATTTGTCAGGTGGAGCGGGGTGGTGGTTTTTCTTATTTTTACTGGCCAGGTAAAAGCAACTTGCCTGTGCCCTCACCTGAATGCATGGTTCCTCTTCCTTGAATTCCACAGGTTACCCTCGTGAGCACTGTGCAACGTTACTGTGCAGTCACATCCGAGTTCCCCTTGAAGTGCAGCTTGCCAGGTGCGCACCTTATATACGCTGTTGTGAAACACATCGGCATGATGTATTTTTACTGGATGTGGGCTTTGCTGGCTAGGCCAACATTTATTGCCCATTCCTAATTGCCCTTGAGAAGGTGGTGGTGAGCTGCCTTCTTAAACTGCTGCAGTCCACGTGGTGTAGGTACACCCACAGTGCTGTTAGGAAGGGAGTTGCAGGTTTTTGACCCAGTGAAGGAATGGCAATATATTTCCAAATCTGGATGGTGAATGGTTTGGAGGGGAACTTCCAGGTGGTGGTGTTCCCAGGCATCTGCTGCCCTCGTCCTTCTAGGTAGTAGCATTCATGGGTTTGGAAGGCACTCTCTAAGGAGCCTTGGTGAGTTTCTGCAGTGCACCTAGTAGATGGTATACACTGCTGTCACTATACATCGATGGTGGAGAGAGTGAAGATTTATGGATGGGTTGCTAATCAACTGAGCTGCTTTGTCCTGGATGGTGTTGAGCTTCTTGAGTGTTGTTGGAGCTGCACTCATCCAGGCAAGTGGAGAGTATTGCATCACACTCCTGACTTGTGCCTTGTAGATGGTGGACAGTCTTTGGAGAGTCAGGAGGTGAGTTACTGGCTGCAGGATTCCTAGCCTCTGACCTACTCTTGTAGCCACAGTATTTAGATGGCTAGTCCAGTTCAGTTTCTGGTCAATGGTAACCCCCAGGATGTTGATAGTGGGGCATTCAGCGATGGTAATGCCATTGAATGTCAAGGGGCTATTGTTAGATTCTCTCTTATTGGAGATGGTCATTATCTGGCACTTGTGTGGCATGAATGTTACTTGCCACTTGTCAGCCCAAGCTGGATATTGTCCAGGTCTTGCTGCACTTGAACATGGACTGCTTCAGTTTCTGATGAGTTGTGAATGGTGCTGAACATTGTTTAATCAGCAGCGAACATCCCCACTTCTGACCTTATGATGAAAGGAAGGTAATTGATCATGCAGCTAAAGATGATTGGGCCTAGGACACTAACCCAAGGAACTCCTACAGTGATGTCTTGGAGCTGAGAGAATTGACCTCCAACAACCACAACAATCTTCCTTTGTGCTAAGTATGAGTCCAATTACCGGAGAGTTTTCCCCCTATTTCCCATTGACTCCAGTTTTTCTAGGGCTCCTTGATGCCACACTCGGTCAAATGCTGCCTAGATATCAAGGGCAGTCACTTTCAACTCGCCTCAGATGGCTGAACTCTGGCCATCCAAGTAGTGTCCAGCACTTTCCAGGGTGCGTCAAGGGGCCTTCAGACTCAACCCAAGCCAACCTATGTGTCTCTCTGTTGTCCTGCAGGAGGAGTACATCAGGAGCATGGAGCCTGATGACCTAGCTGTCTGCCTCGTGGCTTTGACACAGCAGAGACAAAAGAGAAGAGAGCAACAGAAGCTCTTGGCTGGACAGAGGGAGGAGCAGCACCCTCAGGAGCTAGGGACTGCTGGGACTCCTGGACACACCACTGAAGAATCACAGCAAGCCGTCGCTGGTTGGTGCCTAGCTAGACACAAGGTCTACGAACACCAACTTTCATTCCTGCAGATGACCGAGAACCAGTGTCAGCGAAGGCTGCACATGCCTAGGAAACAGGTCGGTCACATCTGCCAGCTGCTGCAAGATTTGGTACCACGAGGAAATGGACGGCATTCATTGCCCGTGGCCATGAAAGTGACTATGGCACTTAATTTCTATGCCGGTGGCTCCTTTCAGGTCTCCACAGGTGACCTCTGTGGGATATTGCAAGCCTCCACCGGCAAATGCATTGATGAGGTCACGGACGCCATTTCCGCAAAGGCACACAGCTTCGTGCATTTCACCCGGGACCAGGAGAGCCAGGATGCAAGGGCAATGGGATTTGCCCAGATCTCGGGTTTCCCACAGGTGCAGGGTGCCATCGACTGCACTCATGTGGCACTCAGATCTCTGTGGCAACATACGGTCAACTATGTCAACTGCAAAGGCTCCCACTCGCTGAATGTTCAGCTAGTGTGCGACCACCACAAATGCACTCTGCAGGTCTGCGCATGGTCTCCAGGGAATGTCCACGACTCCTACATTCTCAGTTGGTCTCTGATCCCTGATGTCTTCCAGGGTCCACAGAGGCTGCAAGAATGGCTTCTCGGAAACAAGGGCTACCCACAGAGGCCGTGGCTGATGACACCTGTGTGGCAGCCTCAGACTTCAGCAGAGCGAAAGTACAACCAGGCTCATGCTGCAACAAGCAATTTGGTGGAGTAAACTATCAGGATGCTGAAAATGAAGTTCCATTGCCTGAACCGGGCTGGTGAAGCCCTGCAATGTAGTCCACAGAGGGTGTCACACATCGTCGTTATCTGTTGTGCCCTTTACAACCTGGCGCAGCAATGGGAGGAGGAGCTGGCTGAGAAGGAGATTGGGGAGCTGGGTGTCTCCTCCGATGAGGAGGACGCCAACGGGGATGAGGGTGAGGAGGTCCTTGAAGGCGACAATGATGGTGATGAGGCCATCGCATTGACCAGACGAGGCAGGTGCTCTCGGGAGGCCCTCATAGCTGCTAGATTTGTGGAGGATGATGACAACATGCAATGAGGATGCACCATATATCCTCACATTGCATCTATGAACATTTACTCCGGTGTGGCTGATGGCAATGCACATACCCTCTGTAATAAGGTTGCTGTCAAGGAAATGCAGCAGAGGCCCTAACAGTTGCTCGATTGCAGGAGGTTGAGGACAACATGCAGTGAGGACATCCCATAGGTCTTCACATAGCCTCTGAGAATGTCTGACTCCTGTCTGGCTGAGGGCAGCTCACTTGCGCTCTGTGATCAGGGTCATATCGTAGAGATGCAGCTTTGAAACTTTAAATGCACCTGATCCTTTTTCAGTCTTCAGCACCCGACCCCTTCAGCAGCATAGCGTCAACGGACACAGATGCTCTTGAGATGGGGCCCAGCCCCACTTCAAATGTGCTGAGAGCACACAGAGAGAATGACAGAACTCTATGACAGCTGTCCACGACATTCTGGCAGCAATGACAAGCACTATCGAGCTGCAAATATCAGTAATGTGTCCAGTGAATGTGAGGCCAGACCATCAGTTTGGTCTGAATGCAGCACAAAGCACAGGGAAAAGGCCCTGGACTGAGACACCTGCTTTTATCTTGTGCAGGAATCAGGGCTTCACGTCTGAATGACACAAACACTGCTCATCAGAACAAGGAGCTATAGGCAGGGAGACAATAGTGAACATTTTATACAAATGATTAAAGCCCATGCTTAGGCTGTGCAACTAGATCTTAATTTTCCTAACCCTGCTGCTACATCTTGCTGCTCCTCCAACATCCACAGCGGTGGTGGAAACAGCTTGCTGAAGTCCTGTCTGTGATGGCCTTGAAGGGTGTCCTGTGGAGGGCTGAGGCCTGGAGTGCCCCAGCCTGCTTTCGAGGTCATGCTGTGTGACAGTGTCACCCTCCTCGGCTTGTGGAGCTGGAGATGCTGGGGTCACAGGAAGATCGAATTCGGATGGGCCGGACACTCCTGGAGCCACTTGGGTGGATGGCCCCGGGTGTGTACCTGCTTATTTTCATCCCTGTGGGTGCTTGAGGGCCCCTGGCTGACTTGTTGAGGAGAAGGGGAAGCTGGAGTGAGATCAGGCTGCCTCGCACCCCCACCCCCCGGGTACGCACTGTTGGAGGCCAACTTTGGCATCAGCAATGGAGTTAAGCCCCTCAGCAGTGCAGGAGTGACTTCCTGGATCAAGATCTCCTTGGCGGCTGCCATCCTACCAGTGTTGGCTTTGGTGCATTGGCATTCCAGTACTATTACCTCAGCCTGAAGGTGGATGGACTCCTCCATCAAGTCTTGCAATCTGAGGAATGCAGCGGACATCCCTTCCTGATGTTCCCAAGCTTGTCTTTGCAGCTCCTGCAACTGTGATGTGACTGAGTCCAGAGGCTCGTCATCTGACTCGGACTCAGCAAATTTCTGCTTCCAGCAATTCTCCGGGTGCGAGGCACCTGGTAAGTCCCTGCTGCCACTTGCTGTGGATCAGACAGTGCAATATGCTCACCAGATTGTGATCCCAAGGCTACTCTAAAGCTAGGTCCCACTGAGGTGTGTGTCTCCGCACTGGTGGAGAATGTGGGTGAGATGGGACTTCGGGGAGAATACCTCCAGATTCCACTTCTGAGGTTTCTTTGGGGCTTGATTGGAGGCCCTGGGCCATTGACTCCATCAGCTCATCTCAAGATGTGCCTGCAAAAGCAAGGGGTGATAATTAATGCAAGGCAGGGGACTGCGGAACAGGACACATCACTCACAGCATGGTTGTCTGATGTATGTTGCACTGCTGGATCCTCACTTGGTAGAGCAGTGCCAACCTCACTGTCAGCACAGGACTGATATAGATCCTCACCGTCCAGCTGGATGGCTCTATTTTCAAAGTACGTGGGGACCTTGATTTTGGGCATTCCTCCATCAGTCTGTGACCTCTCTCTCTTGTGTGCCAGCTGGGGAGAGTGTAAGCAGGATGCTTGGCATGTGTGGGTGGTGAATGGTCCCATGGACAGGATGAGGACAATGAAGGTGTGTGTGAGAGAGTGAATGGTGATGTCCCTTGAACTGGCAGTGAGTGAGATCCCTGTGGCTGTGTGATGGGTTTGTGAGTAGAGACTGATGAGAAGAGTGACTTACTCTGTGGAACATTTTGGCACTGGGTGGCTGTAGTCTTTTGTAGAGCTTTGGCACTAACCATTGCAGCCACTGCTTCCCATGCTGGATTAGTGACGTTGCTGCCCCTCCTGCAGCCAGTGCAGGGGTCGAGGACATCATGACGAGCCTCAATGGCATCCAAAAGGTGCTTCAGGGGCACAGCATTAAACTGGGAGGCTGCAGTCTTCTTGCCTTTTGGGGCCTTGTCTTCTTTGCAGCAGTCGTGGGCTGGAAGCACTGAGATGTGTGCGCGCGGCTGGTCTTAAAATATGATGCCCAGAGTGATGATGTGGCGAGGTGATGGCATGGCAGTCAAATGAGGTTCCGCCTGCCATTGATCCCTTTCACCCCAAGAGCTATAACTAACTCCCTCTTGAAAACATACAATTCTTTTGGCCTCAATTAATTTCTGTGGTAGCGAATTCCACAGGCTCACCAGTCTCTGGGAAGAAACTTCTCCTCATCTCAGTCCTAACATGGTCTACCCTGTATCCTCAGACTGTGACCCCTGGTTCTGGACTCCCCCAATATCGGGAACACCCTTCCTGCATCTACCCTGCTTAGTCCTGTTAAAATTTTATAGGTTTCTATGAGATCCCGCCTCATTCTTCTGAACTCCAGCGAATATAATCTTAACTGACTCAATCTATCCTCATATGTCAGTCCCGGCATCCCAGGAATCAGTCTGGTAAACCTTCGCTGCACTCCCTCTATAGCAAGACAATCCTTCCTCAGATAAGGAGATCAAAACTGCACACAATATTCCAGGTGTGGTCTCACCAAGGCCCTGTATAATTGCAGCAAGACATCCTTGCTCCTGTACTCGAATCCTCTCGCTATGAAAGACAACATACCATTTGCCTTCTTTACCGCCTGCTGCACCTGCATGCTTACGTTCAGTATCTGGTGTACGAGGATACCCAGGTCTCGTTGCACATTCCTCTCTCTCAATTTATAGCCAGATAATAATTTGCTTTCCTGTTTGTGCTACCAAAGTGGATAACCTCATATTTATCCACATTATACTGCATCTGCCATGCATCTGCCCACTCACTCAGCTTGTCCAAAGCACACTGAAGCATCTCTGCATCCTCCTCACAGCTCGCCCTCCCACCCAGCTTTGTGTCATCTGCAAATTTGGAGATATTACATTTAGTACCCTCATCTAAATCATTAATATATATTGAGAATAGCTGGGGTCCCAGCACCGATCCCTGTCACTGCCTGCCATTTGGAAAAAGACCTGTTTATTCCTACTACAGCTTGAAACTCATATGCTGACTTGGTCAATTTTATGCAAATTGTGCTGAAAAGAAGCTGAACTTAGCATAAACTCCAGGCCAGTGTGCTTCCTGGCTCCAAGATAATTGCTGTCAGATAGCCCTAGCAAAAATAATTCCAGCTGATTCACTACAAAGTAGCCACTGTCTGTGTGAGACCTGAAGCTGTCCAGCAGCTGATGATTAAATTAAACTATAATAGGGGAGCCTAGATATTTTACATTGAGGAAATTTTGTCAACAACAAATCAAGCTCTTGACCACCATTGTCAACTGCTTTTAGATTTGAAGGTGTTCATTTTCGTTGATCCTGCCTGTAAACTCAGCACAAATTGAAATTTCAGTGTCAGGAAGGAAGGGGTGAATATCCAGAGAAAAAGAAAATGGATACTCTACCCAAAAGCCCTGGCTGTCCCGAGGCTGCAAGGATTCTTCACCTGATGGAACAAGACATGGCCAACTGAGTGCAGTGGAAAGGAAATGTTCTGTAGCATGCTGTAAACTTTAAGTGGCAAGCTGGATGAAGTACGTCAAGTCGAACATGACATGAAAACCGTGTTAGCCACTACTGTTCAGCACATTGGGGAAAATGAAGCAAGAATATCAGCCCTGTGTAAGATGACAGTTTTTAGAACAGCAAGCAGATCTCCAAAGTGTGTGGGCTTATTCGGCCCTTTTTTTTAAAGGGAAATTGAACCTCGGTGGTGACGTTATTCCTTTCATTTTATTACTCACTTTCTCCAATTAATTGCACTGATTGTTCTTAACTATATCTGATTTCTGAGGTCAAAGCACTCTTTTTTTCCGCAGATTTATGCTTCAAGAGCCACCATAAGATATTTATTGTGTTAAAAATTATGGATAAATTATTACACAGCTGGCTCCATTTTTATGTGCAAAGGACACCTCTATAACATAATTCTCATTTAAATGATTAAACTTGTCATGGGGAACAAGCCTACACAGCAACTGGGAGCCCTCAAGCAGAAAAAAGTGCATTAAGAACATGTGAGAAATGTGGTTACTCCGATAGCCCAAATAAGTGAGCTCAATATTCTGGTCACCTATGTAGAGGAACTCTGATTAAATACAAGCTGCCAACGAGACGCCAATTAGAGTGGAGAAATTATTGCTGAAGTAGGAATAATTTAAAACTCTGAAACACAGAATCTAACATAATAATACCAGAGGTTAAAGAGTTAAATTGTGAAGACAGGTTGTATTAACTTGGTATTCCTTAGTGCTAAGTAGGGTGGGTGATAATCGAACCAAGGCACTGGAAACAATAAAAGGATTTGAGAGTGTTGGTAGGAACTATTTCCTCGTGAAAGATTCAAGAATAAGAGGGCACAATCTTAAAATGAGAGCTGGGGATTTTTGAACTAAAGATAGGAATCACCCTTTCACACAGGGTAGAAGAAATCTGGAACACATTTCCACATCAGCCCCCACCCCCACCAAAGGTCTGTAGGTGTTGCATTAATTTTCAAGACTGAGGACAATTGATTTTTATTAGGGAAGAGTATTAAGAGGTATGGAACAAAGGCTATGCGAACACATGAATTGTGAGCAGGAGTAGGCCACTCGGGCTCTTGAGCTTGCTCCGCCATTCAATAAGATTATGGCAGATCTGATTGTAACCTCAACCCCACATTCCTGCCTACCCACGATAACCTATCACCCCCATGCTTATCAAGAATCTATCTAGCTCTGCCTTAAAAATATTCAAAGACTCTGCTTCCACCTTCTTTTCAGGAAGAGAATTCCAAAGACTCACTACCCTCTGAGAGAAAAAGAATTCTCCTCTCTCTGTCTTAAATGAGCGACCCCTTATTTTTAAACTGTGATCCCTAGTTCTAGATTCTCCCATAAGAGGAAACATCCTTTCCACATCCACCCTGTCAAGACCCCTCAGGATCTTAAAGGTTTCAATCAAGATGCCTCTTACTCTTCTGAATTCCAGCAGATACAATCTGTCCAAACTTTCTGCATTAGACAACCCACCCATTCCTGGTATTAGTTTAGTAAACCTTCTCTGAACTGCTTCTATCTCATTTACATCTTTCCTTAAATAAGGAGACCAGCACTGTGCACAATACTGCAGATGTGGTCGCTCGAGTGCCCTGTACAACTGAAGCATAACCTCCCTCTTTTGTGTTCAATTCCCCTCACAATAAATGATAACATTCTTTTAGTTTTCCTACTAGTAAACCGGTTTAGGTACAGATTGACCATGATCTAATTGAATGGCAGGTTAGACTCGATGGCCACTCCTGTTACTTTTTTCTATGAACCCTATGTGAACCAGCACTGGCATGATTCTTTTCATGAAACAATCTTAATGCATTGAACAAAAAAAATGGAAACTTGGCAACATGGAAGGCAGGGAGCTCAAATGTCTTTTAAACTGAAGATGATTTCAATGGAGATGGGTGGAATTGCAGAGGGGAAACCCAGGAGTCATCGTTATTAGATCAAAATCTGCCACCCTGCCTCAAATGAGTCAATTAATATTGACTTCTGGGTTTTGATTCTCCAATATGCAGCTTGAATGATGTGCACGCACATGACACAATCTCAGCTGTATTTAAAGGAACAGTCCACAAATGTAATTTGGTAGCATTCAGGCTGGATGATAGACATAAAGCCAGAGCAGATTTAATGATGCATCCCTGGAATTATTGCTGCCTGCTAGCAAAAACAGATGGGATATACTTTTCTCCAGCTACAGGAGGATGAAACATGCTACTATCGCCAAGGATAGAGCAGTAGGAGGTAACTAAGGAGATGGCCAGCAGGAATGTCATGTGGCTGGTCTTGGATGCAGGTGAGGAAAAGTGAGTGTATTTGCTGATTCAACAACATACCACTGTCTTGCCAAGTGTTTACAGCACACCTCATACCCATTACAATTTCTGCCACAACCAGCCTTCACTTTTTAAGCAATTCAATTAGCAATTTATCCAAAACAAAAACAGAATTACCTGGAAAAACTCAGCAGGTCTGGCAGCATCGGCGGAGAAGAAAAGAGTTGACGTTTCGAGTCCTCATGACCCTTCGACAGAACTTGCGTTCGCGACCGCAAGTTCTGTCGAAGGGTCATGAGGACTCGAAACTTCAACTCTTTTCTTCTCCGCCGATGCTGCCAGACCTGCTGAGTTTTTCCAGGTAATTCTGTTTTTGTTTTGGATTTCCAGCATCCGCAGTTTTTTTGTTTTTATAGCAATTTATCCAACCATGGTTGCCACTCACCCCAATCATTATTCACTGTGATGCATGTGTTTCATAGGGTGGGATTTTCTAGTCCCACCCATGGCAGGCATCAATGTGGGCAGGGCAGGAAAATTTGGAGAACAGCCAAAAGTCAATTGGCTTTTGGCTGCTCTCAAATTTTCCCACCCTGTCTGCAACAATGCCCGCCATAGGCGGGACTGGAATATCCTGGCCATGATCCCCCACACTGACTACACTGCATCCATTGGATGAATATTTCATTTATCACTCATACACTTTGACCCAAGTAGGAGAACAGAGCACAAAACACAGGAGAGAGGAAGATGACTGGGTCACAACAGGTAGCCCAGCTCACAGATGCAGAGAAGAACGTCATGGAGATAAGTGACACTTCTGCATCCATCTCTGTCAGAGATGGAGGTTAAGGAGCTGGCAGATAGCTGGCAAAGGAATTACAAATATTCCTGACACACATATACTGACTTAATTTCATCAATGACTGAACTATGGGAAGACTGTCAATATTGTGACTTTGTCACGACTAAATTATGTTCTTTTTTCTGTTTTGCAGTGCCTTCATGTGTACAGTGAGTGTCGCAGGACATGCATGAGACAGTCCTAAGAGGACTTAATTCCTTCTGAGGTTGTACTATTCACAAGATGTAGAGCCATGTACCAACAGAAATATCAGCAGAAATATTTGCACTTCCATGGATCCAGTTGGAGAGTTGTTTGGGTTTTCACCTGGTGATTTCATTCCTCACCAGTGAACACAGGCAAACACTGGTGGCAGGGAGAATTATGGAAAATCTGAATCAGTGACATAGTCCTCTCCAAGCTCTGCTTAGCTGGACACAAATGTTGGGCTCTGGGGTTTATTGTTTAGAAGGAGAATGCTAGAGGTGCATCAGCAACTTAGCTAGGTATTGATAGGCCTTCCACACATACTCTCAACTATAGCAGAGAGGATGGAGGAGTCCAGCTTGATCGCTAGTGACTTAGCGGGTGCTTGGAATTGCAAGAATGTCAGTCATGGAGATGGAGTCCAACTCCATGGAGTTTCAAGCATAGCTCTCAAATGAATCCATGCATGCCATGGTCATGCAGACTTTGGATGTGACCTTGTCTGCTGCCTTAAACAAGATGACAAATATCTTATCAGTGATCTTGCACCAGTGACCTTCACCAAGTTGGTCTGCAGTAGAGTGGTAAGATTGATGTGGCGCTGGAGAGGAATGATGTTGAAAAAGGGCACTGAAATGGGAACCCCAGTCAAAGTGCTCCCAGTTCTCACTCTTGGCCTCCCCCTCCCCCACTCAGCCAGAACTCAGCACGTTTCCTCTCCTTCCAATGGTTGTACCTTGTCCTGGAGACAGAGCAGTCCTTGATGAGGCCCACAGGGCCTCCAAAACCCAGATAGCCTGGACTGAAAATGTCTCAGCCGTTGAAGCAGGAAGCTGAGTGGTTGCCTCTAACTCTGCTGAAGCAACACCGGATGTACAATGCAGGAATGATAGGCCAAAACATAAGCTGAAGTAATTGTAAGAGTGTGCACGCAGATGTTTGACAAATTGGTTAAATTTCTCTTTTTTTACTAATGCTACATAAAACTGACTGGCTTGACCATTTCCATATCCTGCCCATCATTGCACTCCTCAGTTCAATCCAAACCTTTCACTGCTTCATGATGAATATTAATGTGTACCAGGATCCACTGTATGAATGGGTGATGTGTAGGTGAGTGTCAGAAGGATTTTAGTACAAGTTGTTGGCGGATGTTCATTAAGAGCAGATTTCAATTAGGATATCTCACTCCAAGTGAACCTTTAGTGATAGGCATCCCTGAAAATGATGTCAGCAACTGATTTAGCAATGGCTGTCCCATCTTCATCCTCCAGCCCCTCCTCTTCTATGCTCTTCACACAGATAACTGGTAAGCCCCTTTGTCCTCCTTGACCTGTGGACCTCTCTCTTATGCATGTTCTGATGCCACCAGAGTATGTCATCGCTGCTATCAGTGCTGATGATCCTCCTCTTTGATGTGCTTTTAAACACATCTGGGGAACCGTGTGTCAATTTACAATCATGCATGGTTGATGAAAGTTGAATCCACACAAGAACTGCCTGCCAGACATTTGCCAGAAGGAACTGAGAAGCATGTGCAATATTTGAGGTTATGTTCAGATGGGACAATGACAAGTTTAAGTAATCCCTTTGGATTGCTGCTCAAATTCAACTCCATTTCCCTGGGCAGTTTTCTGAGCCTGGGACACTTGTCCCACTCAAATAAAATTTAGATCTAAGTTTAAAAAAATAAATAAAAATGCCTCATTAACATTGCCTGACATTAATTGCACCAATAAGTACTTGCCCGTTTCCAATTGGAAAATCCCCAATGTCAGTGAATACATTAATTCTGGAAGTGACTGTGTTGAAGTCAGGCTGTGCTCCCTATCTAAAAATCAATAATATTTACCCTCATCTGCTCCCAACCCACCCAAAGTGAAAGGGTGCTTGAGCGCACTTCCTTATCTTTTGTTATTGAGCACTGTTGGAAAAGGCTTGCAAACATTAACCTTCATGAGCTATGGAGTAATATTGCCTGTGGAGGGGGGAGGGGGTGTGGTGGTGTTTGGGGTTGAAGTTGGGTGACTAAAATGGAGACAGAATAAAGATTAGGGATATCTTCTGATGTATTCCCTGTTTGTGCATCAAGTGGATGAAAGCATTGCATTAAATTGCATTTTTAGGGCTCAAAGTTTATTTTTTTATATAAATGCATTTGCATAAACTGAAATATTGACTTATTATTTGAATATGATTTGTGGGCACAGTGGGCTGTAGGTCTGACATGTACATATGGCCATGCAAATCTCAGGCTTATTACTTCTGTGGGTTGTTTATGGATTGTCATAATAATGTGCACTGCAAGGCCAGAATGATGCAGCAGAGATAAAACAGCAATAATACTCAGAATTTATCATAATAAAATTTCAGGTATGAGAAAAAGACAATCATAGGTAGGTTACATATATAAAAGAAAGGTCCATACATTTAACACAGTTGCCTATTCATGCATAAAAATTAAGCAGAAACCTACTTAGCATGCATTGGATGATGTAGACATAGAAATGTTACTGAGATACCCAATAAAATACAGAACAAATAAGAACAATTTTAGACTTCAGCTATGTTACTTGTTCAGAAGTGGGCCTGGAATTTGCTGCCGGGGTGCAACCTGGGAGTTGCACACAAAGTCACGCCAGGCCCTTGCCCAGTTCTCCTGGTAAGTAAATGCTCAAATTTCCTCTAACATATGCTTGAATGTGAAATGATCGTAAGTTAGTGCATGTGGTCCAGTGTGGTTTCAAAATGATTGGAATGTGATCAAACTAGGAGTTAGGATATTTTTTTTTTATTCATTCACAGAATGTGGTAGTCGCCGGGAAGGTCAGTATTTATTTTCCATCCCTAATTGTCCTTGAGATGGTGTTGCTGAGCCGACTTTTTGAACCTTTGCAGTCCACATGGATTACAATTTTTCACGGCAGTTTTGATACACTTGTGCAGCTTGCTCAGCCATTTCAGAAGGCCATTAAGGGTTAATCACATTGATATCTGTCTGAAATCACATGTGAACTGGACCAAGCAAGGATGGAAGGTTTCCTTTTCCAAAGGAAATTCATGAACCATTTAGGCGTCTGCAGAAATGTGGTAATTCCATGGTTTTTATTACTGATGATGTTTTTTTTTCCAGATTGATTTAATTAACTGCCATGATAGGATTTGAACCCATGGTTTCAGATTATTAGTCTAGGCTTCTGGATTACTAGCCCAGTAACCATTAGATTACCATACCTTTTTGTCCTGTTCAATTTTTATTCTTTCCTGACGGTGCATACTTCACCCCCCACCTCACCTCGCCCCTGACCTCTCACACCCCCTCACCATCAGACTGCCCTCAAACCACTCAGAATCACCTAGCTCTGATCAATCTGCAATCAGTGTGAGCACATTCCACTTGGGTAGCGGGCACTCCAATACCAGGTGAACTGTCCAACATTACAATCAGTTTTTGGAATGTGGAGACTCTGAGGAGTTGTAGAATGTCACCAGCTCTCCAGATAGATCAGTTAAAAGGTGGCCATTGACTTTTGGGTCAGTGGGGTCTGTAAGCTTGAAGAGGTGCCTGCAGGTGGACCAATGGGAAGAAGAAAGAAAAACATTTAAGTAATGCCGTTCATGATCTCAGGGCATCCCAAAGCACTTTATAGGCAATTAGCTTCTTTTGGAAATGTTGTCACAATCTTAATGTTGGAAATGGAGCAGCTACTTTGGACACAGATAGCTCCCACAAACAGTAAGGTGATATTGACCAAATAATCTATTTCAGTTAGTTGAGGGATAAATTTTGGCTAGGATGCGAGAACCCCATTGGACTTCTTCAAAATAGTGTCATGCATTCTCCTACTTCCTGAGAGGACAGTTGGGGCCTTAGGTTAACATCTTATCTGGAAGGCAGAGCTTTTGATAGTGCAGCATCCCCTCAATACTGTACTGGAGTATCAGCTGAGATTTTATTTTCAAGTCTCTGTACTGGGATTTGAACCCATAACTTTCTGACTCCACCTACCAAATAATCCAGTGCCAGCATTAACATGAGAAGGCTGGGTACCATCAGCAGGACTATGGAGTTTAATGTGGGTCTGGCCTTCAAACCTACTGGAATTGCATGGGTTGCTATTAAAGCTGTGTGAACCAATGCATGAGGTGGGTGCTGCATTAGGAGGTGCAGAATGTCCCCAGGCAGCAGACAGTGAGGGCAAGTTGAGGCTGCCACCTTGAGAAAGTTCAGAGCTCTGTTCTTGAGGTTTTGGGTGCAAGGGAACATGACTTCCAGTCACTTACTAAAACTTTCAGGATCTGATTGCAGTGCATCCAAAGCATCCACAAGTACAAGATTAGTCTGAAAACAGTGAGGATCTGATTGCACCAGGATAAGAGTAGCTTCAAAGCTTCCTGGATTTGCATCTGCTTCCGAGTGTCTGGGTACCCAAATATCTGGGCATAATTTGAAGAGAGACTCTGAGCATATGCAATTGCAGAAAACTCACACATAAGACCCTGTAATGTATAAACAATCAAAAATGATGGCCGAAATCTGGTCATATTATTGCACTCGTAGATTACTTACTCTCACCTTTACACAATCTTTTTGCTCACTAATTTGCTCTGAGCCCTGATTGTGCCTGTCTCTGGACACAAATTTGGCTACTTTCCCCCGAACCCATCCTCTGCTGATCTTAGGAACAGCACAGCAATTGAGCGTATTCATTTATCAATAATGAGATTGCACCCAAACAATATGCAGGCGGATCCATTTGCAACATGAAAACATACAATTTTTCATCTGTCTCTGTATTCATCTCTAATTAGCTATTGTGTATGACAACAGGATAACTATTTATTCTGCATTTGACTCTTGTCATAGATCCGAGTACTGGGTTTAGGTTGTAGTTTTGTTGTTGCACGTTACCACATATACTTGAAACAAATTAGTAAATTCAATATACTATAATTTTGTGCTTGGTATTGAGAAAATCTTTAAAGCTATTATTTTAGTTAAAGCTGCTCATAGTCAACAAACAGAAGCTGATAATTCTTATTGGTTTTGATCTCTAGCTTCCATTGCCTCAGCTGCTGAATGTTATATTCCTACAGATTTCTGGGTCTATGATGTTGTTGGCCCCAAGGACTTGCTCATTGGCTGTTGAATAGAAAGCCCTTGAATCAATCGCTGTGCCAAATCTCTTCACTTCAATGTAGCTGAAAAACAGGTCCCAGTACTTCAACATATGATAGGAATGAATTATTTTCCCTCCGTAACACATTTTATGGGTTACCCAATCCATTGTACTTCATGCCTTATTGGAATCAGAATGGAAAACCAATTTGTTTGGAGCAGATTCCATATATCCTGGATCTCCTTTTTCCCAGCTACTTCCATGGAGTAATCCCAATCTTTTTCCTTATGTACAAGTTTATAGAGCTCTCTGATCAGCACTCACTAAAAAATCTTCTTTAATCAATATGTGTACTCATTGTTTCCCTATACTTGAAGTATCAGGCTCTTGGCATTCTGGCAATGATGAATAAATTCTAGTCTTTGATTTAAAAATATAATATTTTCATTAATGTTGGTCAATGGTTACTGTACATTCTGTTACCTAAATCTACAGTAGGCTGATGTTAAAGTCAATGACCATGGGCAGTACAAAGAGAAACGATGAGACTAGGACTTTGGTCACACTGCACACATTTATAGGTGTAAACTGGGCATCTAAAGGTCCAATAGGCTGGGCACCATGCCCATCCAGCTGTACACCGCCCCTCATATTGAATTGGGCTACTCTGTAGGAAACCTATCACAATGTTTAAAATAATATTCCTGCACTGGCCTGAGCTAACATCTGACTCATCATTTGATCAAATGGCCCTTCAATTCATGGTGCTAATAGTCAGCCAGGAATCTGCAAAGGCACAAGAGATCATTGCCCCATTACAGGTTAGTTGCTGGGTTTGTCCCTCTAGACTACTAATTAACCCTTGGGGCTTTATTTGGCCAGTCTTCTGTGTTTGATTTCAGGAATCAACATTTGTGCTTGTGTTGCACTGGTTTTATCTGCTTTGCAAACAGTTTATTCCCATCATGGATTGAGTTGGGAGGCCTGTCTTTGGGAATTGAGGATGAGAGGAAGTAGTGAAGAAGGCAGGAGAGAGCAGGAGCAGCTGAAGGGAAGGGGGAGGCATTGAGAAAGAGACCATATCCACAGCAGGTCTTTAGGGAGCACACTTCATACCTCAGCTTCACCAAGAAGCAATGTGTGAGGTGCTCGTGTTTCACTAATGAAGCTGTCACTGAGCTATGTCACCTGTTGTAACCCCAGTTGGAACCCCAAACCAGAGCATGTACAGTACTGCCTGTGCCTGTAAAGCCACTGTGACCACAAGATTATTCCAGGCTGCAGCAAGGACATCAACCACATCTTATACTTGCTATGCAGTGCTGTGTCAGAGAGGTCACTGAGGAGACTATCAGAAACACATCACATTCCCCCATAAATAGAGCAGGACAAGAGAGCACAAGGCTTTGCTTGCATTGTAGTCTTACCCAAAAATCTCCATCTCCATCATCAGCCTGGCATATTTTTCAATTCAAATATCACCCCTTGATAAGCAGCTTGTTTGAAACCACAGGCAACTCATCATGCAGGTCATCTCTCAATTTCTTGGCAGTGATTATGGTTCATTCCACATGCACCATTCTGCTGTGGCGCTTTCACTCCAACCAGGCCCTCGGGTCACAGACTGGCCGCATGACAATAAGTGATATTCAACACCACATGGCTCATGCTTCCTTCAGGAACCCTGGCAGAGAGGCAGAGTATGCCTATGATAAAAACCATGTCATCACTAGAGGTCTCATTGATTAGACCTGTTGCCTCGACCATTCAGAAGGAGCTCTAAATACACCTTGACCATTTTACCAAATTCATGCACATATGCTGCATGCTGGACATTGTCACTATATTGAGGGAGCAGCCCTTACTATCACCTGTGCAGAAATAAGAAGTGGACAATGAAGTCCACATGAAGTAGAGGAAGATTAGAAGTGACATGGACCACTGGTGTCCCAAGCTGATAGTGCTTTACTATCACTATATAATTGCCTTTCTGCAGTCAGGCCTCAATGATCTTGCCCTCAATTGCCTACAAATATGAACACCAACGGCAAATGATAAAAAAGACAGCAGCGCAAGCTGCCAAGGAAGCTGTCACCAGAGGCTCCTTCATGGTGAATGTCACTGTTGCGTTCATGGAACTGACCAATTGTTCCATGTTCGTCATAATGATCTCCGTAGGTTAGCACAAGTTAGAGGTCAACTCCTGATACTTTCAGCCATTGTGCTCAAGCTCCTCGGCAATTGCCCAGTGCACCTAAAGTTTTCTAGTGCACAGCCATCATGCTTCCTTGCTAATTTTCACCTTTGAAATTATCTGAGTGCTCTGCAGCATAATTGTATGTGATCTCACCCTTTGGTGAATTGTCATGTGTGGCAGCCAGTCACTTTGCCCTGGTTCTTGTGCTCAATGATTCACAACATGAGGAACCTCCGGGTGTCAGCCTCTGAGTTGGTGCTTGCTCGCGTCAGATCGAGCAATGCCACAATTTTTCCCAGGAGCAAAGACAGTTTTGGTACCTGAAATGAAGTAAATTAATAAGAGTGAACTTTTATTGTGAAGGATGAGCAGGGTGAGGGGGAGAGATGAGTGTTTACTAAAAGTAGTTCCAGTTTGAGATGAAAAGTTGGTAAGGTGAGATAGTCGAGAGAAGAGAAAAGAGAGTAAGGTGTGAGAAGAGACTCAATGACATTTGCTCTTGCACAAACTGTTCAGTATGTCCTCCTCAAGTGTGGTGTGGGAGCATAGGCACAGACAGCCTCTGGTTTCTTTGATCATTGTTTACTGTCTCATGTTGTATATAACTCCTCCTGCAAGAAAGAAGGAAGTGCATCAGTGACGGCCTTTTAAGATGTTTTAGGGATTTATCTGTTGTAGATGAGTGGTGGAGATGTTCTCTGCAAGAAGTGTGGGGAAGTTTGGGCTGTAATAGTGGTGAGAGTAGAAGGTTCAAAGTGAGAGTAGGAGAAGGAGATGGAGGGAAGCGTGGTGCAGTGATTATGGGAAAGTGAAGGGAAACGGGGAAGGGAGAATTGTGAGTAGTGAGGCTGCAGATGGTGCAGACATGATGGACAGTACTTGAGATGAGAGGTAAGACTCTAAGCTTGAAAACTCTGGTTAAGTCATTAAACCCCTTTTCAGGGATATCCTGGGAGCTAAGCTACTTGTGTTGCAATGGATGTGTTGCCTTAACTGCTTTTTACTATTTCTGTAGGTGGGGGTGGTGGAGGGGAGATGAGGCGAAATAGAACCTCCATCCTTCTGTCCACCTTCTGTACCAGGGTTGCCAATGGGCATTATAAACAATGCTAGGGGGTGTGGGGTGGGATGGGGTTGGGGGGGGGGGTGGGCACAGAGTGGGGTGCTGAGGCCAACCTACAGATCTTGCAGCTATTTTATTGTTCACAAGAGTAACATTCTGTCTCCAGCCTCAGTATAGCTCCTCTTTAAGATGTTCTAGCTGCTTTTAACTGACATCAAAGAAAACTGGGCTTCAGCTTCTACAAACAGACGTGCTGCCAATAAGCAGCGCAGGCAAAGTTGTCTGTGTGCCTGACCCATGACAATGAGCTACCTACAGCCATTTCACATGGCTCCCTGCATCAACCAGGACAGGCACATGCAACATAGCCCTGACCCGTACACACTTGCTTTTGGGCGCAGTCGAAATTCTAGGCCTAGATGTCTAGCCAATATCTGCCATTCACACGAGTTAATCAAACACTTGACAACCAGTCAGGAGTTTTTTCTAAACACCTGTTGTAACTAGTACAAACTCCTCATCGATGCTCAATGTTATTTTGGAGGTTCTCCAAGTTCAGCAGTTTGTAACTTAGGAGAAATAATCCTTGTTTTCTCCTTTCTTGCCCCATCTCTTCAAATGTAGACAAAGTGATCAGCTGCACAGGACACAATTGATCATCTCTATCTGATTACAGCGTTTTATCAATTTTCTGACTAACGGCAGCTCTCTTAAGCTCCCTTGATGACTTTGCCTTTGATTTCAGGCCATGTAGATCAATAAATGTTGTGTCATTGGTAGCAATGAAAGCTGAATCCAATTATTAACCAGCAATTGCTT
This sequence comes from Carcharodon carcharias, assembly GCF_017639515.1. Lineage (NCBI taxonomy): Eukaryota > Metazoa > Chordata > Chondrichthyes > Lamniformes > Lamnidae > Carcharodon > Carcharodon carcharias. The sequence continues at coordinate 115,969,927 of NC_054475.1, forward strand.
AGATTTGGTCAAGTTGAGTCAATTTACTGATAAATAGTACACTGGAACATTGTCCAATTGAGGCACATTAGATCAGAGAAGACTTGCACTGAGAAAATAAAACTGATCCATACTTTTATTTTATATTTCAATAGCTCATTCATCTGCCAGCCGTGCTTCTATGCTAAGAATGGATTAATCTACATATAAACACCATGGCATTAGTTTACCTTCATCCGTTGTGTTTTGGGTAATGAAATGCTTTGAAACATGAATCCCAATTTTTTTTGTTATTCGTTTACGGGATTTGGGCTTAGCTGTCTGGGCCAGCATTTATTGCCCATCCCTAATTGCCCTGGGGAAGGTAGTGGTGAGCTGTCTTTTTGCATCGCTGCAGTCCCTGTGGTATAGGTACACGCACAGTGCTGTTAGGAAGGGAGTTCCAGGATTATGATCCTGAGACAGTGAAGGAATGGCAATATATTTCCAAGTCAGGATGGTGAGTGATTTGGAGGGGAACTTCCAGCTAGTGTTGTTCCCATGTATCTGCTGCCCTTGTCCTTCTAGATAATGGTGATCATGAGTTTTGACCCTCACAAAGTTGGGGCTGTGCACATCTGTGTCAGGGTACACACACATGTCCATGCCATGGAGGTAGCCCCAAAATGTTCCTTGGAAAATCAGAATGTCTAGGCTTTTATAGCTTGACCCACTGACTGCAAGTCTCTGCAATACCCTGAGGCCTTATGCTGACTACAAACTACCTGTACATTTCCTTTTACAATTTTGCACCACATCATGTTTGTGGAAGGAATGAGTGGTGAAATTTGCTGAGATTCTGTGCCGTTGCTGGGGTTTGAAGTGCAGGGGGCACCTTAATGGAAAATTTAGGATGTACTGTCTGTGAGTTTCCAATTAGTCACTCGATGGATGCAAAGGCTCTCCATCCCGGTGTAAGGGTTTAGAAAAATAATCGTTTTCAATACTTAACACGCAAAAATGGAGCCACGTTGATGCATCCAGTTTCTCATGCCAAAAATGAATCCTGCATTTCTTTAGGACGATTAATTATTTTAAAATATTTCATTCATTTTTTTTTTTGTCCCAGACAATTTGACATTTCCTTTCTCTAATGAATTAATATCAGCTTGTGTTCCTTGATTATGAACCCATTAATAAATGGGTTCTAGGTAGAAGAAACTTGCTTAAATAAACTTTCTCTTTTAAATAAGACAATATAAGATAATGCAGCAGATTTTGTCTCCAGCAGATAATTGAGTTACCTGAAAGCTTTATAGTATAACACATGCTCTTTAATTGAGAAGATATACTTCTGGAACAGTAACTAGAGGATTAGGGAAAGGACAAGCCAAATAATGTGCTCATTACCTGGAATTAGGTGAAAGGGTAATGGAATATTTAACTTAAAATGGAGGAAGAAGTTTCCTGTTTTACTTGGGAACACTTAACATGCTGTTGCAAATTTTGTCAACTATATAAATGAATGTTTTAATCCGTGAGTTAATGTATGACTTTCATATATCAATCATATTAAATCTGTCAGTGTCAAAATAAAGGTGTACTACTTTGTCATCAGCCCAAATAAGCAACTTAAATCATATTGATTTCAATCTATAAAGATCTCACAAATAAGCGACCACAGTTAATCGATTCAGTCCAATGCATCCACATTGCTGCACATTCTCGTGGGGACGCATCATTGTAATGGACCATCAGTGGCATAGGAGCCCTCAAACTGTAAAGGAAGAGGAAATTATAGAATAAGTAACATGTTTTATAAATTGCACTGTTCAATATTTTCTTGGGATTTTTATGTCACTCCACCGCTACTTTGCTGGTAACAGGTGGAAGATAATAATCACATTTTCCTGTCAGTTTTCAAATTGTTGTTAATAGATTGAAAAATGTTAGTACTCAAAATTTTATACTATTACATATGACACTAAAATAAAGAGGCCTAAACAGTATGGCAATAAGCATTAATGTATAGCACTGTATAATGCATTATTGCAGCACTATATTAAGGTATCTGAACAGATATATTGATCAGTCTTTAGACTATGACACTAAATCATAAATAATGTACTATAAATGTATGTATTTCATAGATATATTCTACATATATAAAATTTAGCACTTTGTTAAATATTACAGAGTTCAATAACTGTACAGTTAGTACACTAAATTGTCTCTACACAGCAGTATTATATAATCTTGCAGATGTATAATATGGTAAGTTTCTTATTTGTACCTAATGTTCATATGGGAATGCATTTCAATAAATTAAATAGTTTCAGCAATGGTCACCCAACAACAATAGCATGAGAACAACCATGCCTTGCAATTTTTACGCCCATGTCCAATTCTGCTAGGATTGCCAAACTTTGCCGTCATACGATGGTTGTTCTTTTGCACATAACAGATCTTGTTCACAATCAGTGGCCCCACAATTCACCTTCTAATAATATGTTCCCGAGAATCTGTGGCAGCAGCTTATGTAAAGTGGATACATTTGGAGCTTCAATTCTAGGTTCAGAAGAAAATTATCTGCTAAGGCTTCATTCAAAAGCTGCTGGAAATGGATGAGGTTAAATTATCAAAAAAACAAAACTAAACAAAGGAACAAAGAGGAGCTGAAGGGAAAGGGCTGAAATGTTACAAGAGCTTTTAGAATGATCTAGCATTCCCTTTTCACTGCTATGTTAATCATAGTAAATTACTTTTCAGATAGCACCGATCTCACTATTGAAAGAAACACTGGGTCACTGTGGAACACCGATTTCCACGTTCTTTTCCTTTATTCTTTCATGGGATGTGGGCGTCACTTGCAAGCCCAACATTTGTTGCCCATCTCTAAATGCCCTTGAACTGAGTGGCTTGCTAGATCATGTCAGAGGGCAGTTAAGAGACAACAACATTACTGTGGGTCTGGAGTCACATATCAACCAGACCAGGTAAAAACAGCAGACATCCTTCCCTAAATGACATTGATGTACCAGATGGGTTTTGACAACAATTGATGGCAGTTTCATGGTATCATTACTGAAATTAGCTTTCAATTTCAGATTTTTTAATTAATCAATTGGATTTATTAATTGAATTCAAATTCCACCAGCTGCTGTGGTGGGATTCAAACCCGTGTCTCAATTATATTAGGCAGGCATCTGGATTACTTGCCTCGTGACATTACCATTATGCCATCATCTCCCCTTCACTCATGTTGCAGCAATAACATAAATTCAGCCTGCATCTGGAGGTAGAGCCTGATCTGACACTTGAAAAAGTGTAAGAGAGGCTCACCCTGCACCAAGTTGATACTTGGAGGCGCAGAACAGATGCCATTCATACCAATTTAACATGAGGGTGGGGGCTTAGGGGTTGGTGGTGGATGGTGGTAGCTTATGTTCAGTCTGCATTTGTGTTGGTCCCACTGCTAAGGTCATGACACCTGTCTTTTTAGATGTTTTTTATGGGGCCTATTATTCCCGACAAAATTAACGGTCTTTGAGTGAATGTGAAAAGATTAATGAAACCAGCACAGATTTGTTAAGGGCAAATAGTGTTTAATTAACTTGCTTTTGTGTTTTGAAGATGTAACAGAGAGAGTTGATGAGTGTAATGTGGTTGATGTGGTGTATATGGACTTCCAAAAGGCATTAGATAAAGTGTCACATAACAGACTTATCAACAAGGTTAAAGCCCAGGATATAAAAGGGACAATAGCAGCATGGATGCAAAATTGGCTGAGTGACAGGAAACAGTTTTTTGGACTGGAGAAAGGTGTTATGAATATGAAATTTATAAGAGTTATGTTTCGGGGCTGTCTCTTGAATGTAAGGTAAAATGGAAGAATGAGTGAGGATCAGGTGACCTACACTGAAATCTGCCTGACAACAAGCCTGGCTGGAATAGTTGTCACGGGAACAAGACACTTGCTGAAAAGGTGCAAGATGTTCACATCTGTGGACAATGGCAAGAGCATCAGTGCTGAAAATAGATAGACTGTTAGTCTCCAAATCTCAGAGGGAAGAATTAGGAATCGCAGGATTTATAAAAGGATTTGCTTTAAACACTCTGATTAACTCCAAGATAGAACAGAGTTGGATTGCTAATTAGCAATTTTATTTGGATATAAGACCCATGTGTTTCACATTTCGATTTTAGTTTTGGGTTACAGGGTTCCTAAAATATCACTGAAGCTCACAGAGACAAGTCTCTGACAGGTAGCAAGCAGGAGATAGTGGCAACTAGTCCTGCATCTGAAGTAGAGAAAATGCTAATATATTGTTCACCACGCAGAATGCAGATGGGAGCTTGTGATCAGATTTAAGAGACTGAGTTAATGAAGACTTAAGGAAGACTGGAAGATTTACCTAGCTTGGACTAGAGAGAAGGAATCTCCAGTGAAGAGTGGAAAGTCATTTCTGGGATTAGAAGTTACACTGCTGGGAAAGGGAAAAGGAAGCAGGCCATTGGAAGCAGAGAATATCTTTGGACTTGTTCCGGGTGAATGAAATGTCCATTTAAGGGATAGTGTAATGTATAATAGAAGCAAGGGGTTTTTGGTTGCTCTAAAAGTTAAATAGGTTTTTTTTCTGTAGTTTAAAGTATAAGTTGCCTACAAAAATATTGCTTAGATAATGTTGCTTTTAGTTTGTAACAGTAAAAGGCATATAATTTTAAATATTGTCATATTATCCTTTCAGTCAGTCACTGGAAATTCAAATACATATGTGTATATATATATTTTATTTATTTGATGTGGGCATCACTGGCTAGACCAGCATTTATTTCTGATCCCTAATTGCGCTTGAGAAGGTGATGATGAGCTAACTTTATGAACTGCTGCAGTCCATGTGCTGTAGGAATACCCACAGTGCTGTTAGGAATGGAGTTCCAGGATTTTGACCCAGCAATAGTGAAGGAATAGTGATACAGTTCCAAGTAAGGATCGTGTGTGGCTTGGAGGGGAGCTTGCTGTTGGTGGTGTTCCCATGCATCTGCTGCCCTTGTTCTTCTAGGTGTTGAGGTCATAAGTTTGGAGTATACTGTCAAAGGAGCCTTGGTGAGCTGCTGCAGTGCGTCTTGTAGATGGTACTGATGCCACTGTGAATATTGAAGATGGTGGATGGGGAGCCAATCAAATGAGCTGCTTTGTCCTGGATGGTGTTGAGCTTCTAGAGTGTTGTTGGAGCTACCAGGCAGTGGAGAATATTCTATCACACTACTGATTTTTTCCTTGTAGATGGCATGCAGGCTTTGGGGAGTCAGGAGGTGAGTTACTTGCCAAGGAATACCCAGTCTCTGACCTGCCTTTGTAGCCACAGTATTTATATGGCTGGTCCAGTTCAGCTTCAGGTCAATGGTAACCCTCAGAATATTTGTAGTGGGGGATTCAGTGATAATAATGCCATTGAATGCAAAGTGAGAAGGTTAGATTCTCTCTTGCTGAAGATAGTCATTGCCTGGCACTTGTGTGACATGAATGTTACTTGCCACTTATCAGCCCAAGCCTGAATGTTGTCAAATTTTGCTGCATATGAACATGGACTGCTTCAGTATCTGAGGAGTCACTAATGGCGCTGAACATTGTCCAATCATTAGTGAGCGTCTCCACTTCTGACCATAAATGGAGTGAAGGGCATTGATGAAGCAGCTGAAGATGGTTGGGCTGAGGACACTACCCTGAGAAACTCCTGTGGTGATATCCTTGGACCAAGATGATTGACCTCCAACAACCACAATCATCTTCCTTTGTGCTAGGTATGACTCCAACCAGTGGATGTTTTTCCCCCTGATTCCCATTGACTTCAGTTTTGCTCGGGCTCCTTGATCCCACACGGTCAAATGCTATCTTGATGCCACGGCCAGTCACTCTCACCTCACCTCGGGTGTTCAACTGTTTTGTTCATGTTTGAACAAGGCTGTAATGAGGTCAGGAGCTGAGTGACCCTGGCGGAACCCAAACTGAGTGTCAGTGAGCAGGTTATTGCTAAACTGGTGCCGCTTAACAGCACTGTCGATGACCCCTTCCCTTTACTGATGATCAAGAGTAAGCTTATGGGGCAGTAAAAGGCCAAGTTGGATTTGTCCTGCTTTTTATGGACAGGACTTGTCTGGGCAATTTTCCACATTGCTGGTTAGATGCCAGTGTTGCACCTGTACTGGAACAGCTTGGCTAAGGGCACAGCTAGCTCTGAAACACAAGTCTTTAGTACTATTACTGGAATTTTGTCAGGGCCCATAGTCTTTGCAGTATCCAGTGCCTTCAGCCATTTCTTGATGTCGTGTGGAGTGAATCAAATTGGCTGAAGATTGGCACCTGTGATGCTGGGGACCTCAGCAGGAGGCTGAGATGGATCATCCAGTTGGCACTTTTGGCTGAAGATGATTGATGTGCTGGGCTCCCCCATTATTGAGGACGGAGATATTTGTGAAGCCTCTTCCACCTGTCTAATTGTTTAATTGTCCACCACTTTTCATAGCTGGATGTGGCAGGGCTGCAGAGCTTGGATCTGATCTATTGGCTATGGGATCTCTTAGCTCTGTTTATCACATGCTACTTCCATTGTTTGGCATGCAAGTAGTCCTGTGTTGTAGCTTCACCAGGTTGACACCTCATTTTTAGGTATGCCTGGTGCTGCTCCTGGCATGCCCTCCTGCACTCTTCATTGAACTGGGGTTGATGCTCTGGCTTGGTGGTAATGGTAGATTGGGGGATATGGCAGGCCGTGAGGTTACAGATTGTAGTTGAGTGCTAGCCTGCTGCTGCTGATGGCCCAGAGCGCCTCACGGATACCTAGATATTAGTTACCGGTCTCTATCAAGACCATAACAAATGTATACATTGGGCTGCCACAAATGTCTGTGTTAGAGCCCCTGCTTTTCTTGACATGTGGATCTCAGTTAGCTTAGATGGCTAGATTGTGATGCAGAATGATGCCAATGGCACGGGTTTAATCCTTGTACTGGCTGTGGTGATTAATGGAGGCCTGCCTCCTTACCTTGTCCCATGCTTGATACAAAGCGTTGCCCCCAGGCTACATAACCACTTGTCAATCCCTCTCTCTAACAGAGAGAGGTACCTATATAATCCCTTGTGGACTTTACCTTATTACGTTTTCTTGACATATAATAATAACCTAGACTTGGGCACAATTTCAAAATTTGTGGATGGTGTAAAACTTGGAAGTATTCTGAATGGTGAGGCTGATATGATAACCTTCAAAAGGACATAAAGAGGCTTGTGGAATGAATGAAAGTTAAAGTTGATAAATGTGAAGTTATTTACTTTGGTAGGAAGAATGAGTAGAGGCAATATAAAATAAAGGGTGCAATTCTTAAAGGGGTGCAGGAGCAGAAGAACCCGAGGGTATATGTGAACCAAATAATTGAAGGTAGCAGAGCAGTTTGAGAATACAGTTAATAAACCAAAGGGGACCATGGGCTTAATAAATAAGGGCATAAATACAAAAGCAAGGATGTTCTGATAAAACAATATACAATACTGGTTTCTGCCTCAACTGGAGTATTGTGACCCCTTCTGGAAACCACATTTTAGGAACATTGTGAAGGGATTAGAGAGGGGTGCAGACAAGGTTCACAAGAATGGTTCCAGGGATGAGGAACTGCAGTTATGTGGCTAAATTGGAGAAGCTGGGGCTGTTCTCCTCAGAGAAGAGAAGATTAAGTGGAGATTTGATAGAAGTGTTCAAAATGGTGAGGAGATTGGGTACAGCAGATAGGCAGAAAGTGTTTCCATTGGCAGAAGGATCGCGAACCAGAGGATGCCAATTTAAGTTGCTTAGCAAAAGTAGCAATAGCGGCATGAGGAAAATCCTTCTTACCTGTCAAGTGGTTATGATCTTGAATGCGCTGCATTGGAGGCAAATTCAATCATGGCTGTCAAAATGGAATTAGATAATTATCTGAAGGAAAAAAAATTCAGGATAAGAGGGAAGGGCATGGAAGTGGGGCTAGGTGATTGCCACTTGCAGAGAGTTGGCATGGACATGATGGGCTGATTGGCCTCCTGCCGTGCTGTAGCCATTCTATGAGTCTTCCCGGGTGGATATTGTTAAAGTTTCAGCAAAAGATCAAGCTGTGAAAATTCAGAGAAATGCTGTCCATAGATTAATGATTGAAACCAGTTTTCATCTCAAACAAGGATGCCTGATGATTCTTTTGAAATCATCTAGCGACTTCTCTAGTGTCAAAATCTTGTCATGATGTAATGATATCTAGAAAAGTTATTGATCTCACTGTCTTTTTGGAGCTGGCAGTATGCTTTAGCTTTTCTCTCTCTGCCTTCGGTCTCTGAATACCAGGTGACGTTATACTCTGACTTTTATCACGCCGTGTGATTTTTCTTCAGTTTCCTCAGTTCGTTTTCATCTTGTTCTCTCTCCATAGACTGCCAGTTCCTGAACCTGCGTAATTATTTCAGCTGATGTTATGAAAACATAGACATTTCAGGAACAGTTTGTTACACATTATTAGCCTTTAGAAACACGAGGAGAAAAATGGGAAACAAGTCTAATGCTTGTCATTATCAATCCACATTTTCTGCAGCTGACATTTTTCACAATAAAAACTTGCCCATTGTCATGGGTGCACTTCAAGTCCTGGAATTGTTATCTCTCAGAATATTGTTGCTGTCCTTGAAAGGCTAGTATTTGTTACATTGATAGATTCTATTAGAGCAGAACTAGAAAATACTATAGCCCAGAGGAAGAGTCTGTTTTTCTGGATGTTCATGATTTTTTCTGACTGGGAGAGTTTAAGTATTTATTTGCCTGTACTCTTCTTTCATTTAGACTTGTGGGAGTTTTATGGTGCCTATTAAATTTATTTTTGTTACTGGATAAAACTTTATTATGTCCTTTAAAAGGATCTTGCGCTAATGAAAAATGTGCTTGAAAGGCTTTTATTGTCTAGGATGGACAACGGCACTACCATTTTAATCCTGATGATATGACAAAGAAGTGGCATGATACACTTTGATGTGAATTATGTCACTGCAATTTATACTTGCAAACAAAGAAAGCAAGGCCTGTTGAATAGAGTGCTGGAAAGTGCTACAGCAGAAGAGTCAGTGCCTGAAAAAAGGCAGATTTATTTTAGGCAACATTTTAGGTTGGGCTTCTTATCCACATTGACATAGTTAGGAGCAGAACTACTTTATTAGGACTTAAAATAAAGGGAGGAAGGAAGAATCAAGAGAGAGAGAGAGAGAGATCACAAGTACAAATATTGTAAAGATTCTGGAATAGTCTTTGTACTGTTGGCTGACACCTGATTTATTCCCTGTCCTTTTTGTTTTGACAATTCTTGAAAGGGGTTCTCCACTTTAAAATGCCAATTCTGCTCAAAGCCCCTTTTTTGTTAAGACTCTGACCAAACTCCTTTGAATTTTCAGCATTTTTGCTTTCATTTAAAATTTTCAACATTTTCAGTTTTTCACCTTTTGAGGGATAACGCAATATTTATTTTCCATAATAATGATACACTTTAATAATATAATAGTCCACTTTTTTCTATTTCTTATGAAGTGAATCCACATGTTAAAGGACAAGTGAGAGAGTAAGCTTATTGGCTGCTTTTTAGATTGAATGCAGGAAGTCCTTTAGTGATTTCCACTCACACACACACACACACTGTATATGTGGATGAGTGCATGCATCTGAGGCATTAATATCTGTAGGGAGGTTACATAGTTCTCAGAGCAGAACTGATTTATGACACACTTAACTGAATCCTCTCTGGAATAATTTCTAGAAAATAGCTGCCTATATGAATGCTTTGAACACATTCGGACATGTGTGGGAATCTAATTTGGGTGAATCTCCTTTCTTTGTTCCTTTGGTTTCAAAACTACTGATTTTCTTGTTGGTTAAGAGGTAGTCACCTATGTTTAATAATTAGATAGAAGTTTTTCTGTCCCCAGACATCACACCAACCTAAATGCTGATAGCTGTATAAAATCTTGTTTCATCAATGCCTGAGGAGTCTACCAAATATCAAGTACACACAGACTCATGAGATTGTCATTATGTTGGAGGGCTGATGTAAAACAAGTGAGCCACTTGTTTGCCAATGCTGGTTGATGTTTGGATGATGGATTGGCATGGTGAACATTGGGCTTATGGTAATGAGAGTAAAATACTATGGATGCTGGAAACCTGAAATAAAAACAGGAGAAGCTCTGAAGAAGAGTCATACGGACTTGAAATGTTAACTCTGTTTCTCTGTCCACAGATGTTACCAGACCTGCTGAGTTTTCCCAGCATTTTCAGTTTTTCTTGGGCTTATGGTGCTCGTTGATTGGACTTAACCCTCTGACCATATTGGCATTGGTCTTGTGGAATTTATAAAGCAAGAAAGTGTGACTTTTGATAACTAACACTCAATAGCCATTTTTTTAAAAATGCAGTTTTTATGGGCTTCACTGGCAAGGCCAGCATTTTTTGCCCATCTTTAATTGCCCTTGAAATGAATGGCCTGCTAGGCCATTTCAGAGGGAAGCTAAGAGTCAACTACATTGCTGTGAATTTTGAGTCACATATAGACCAGGCCAAGTAAGGACGGCAGATTTCCTTCCCTGAAGGACATTAATAAACTAGATGGGTTTTTACGATAATCGACAATAGTTTCATGGTCACCATTACTGGGACTAGCTATTAATTTCAGATTGATTGAATTTTAAATTCCACCCATATCTGGAGAGCATTAGCCTAGGCATCTGGATTACTAGTCCAGTGATTTACCATTATGACACCATCTCCCCATTTACAAGTGGTGGAATGTGGGAGCTGTACTATTCCTTGAACATTTACTTGATATTTTGGACTAGAAGTAATTGCTTGACTGCACTGAAAAATGTGATGTGACCAATGTCAGATAGGAGAGACTTCAATGTTTTCTCTGCAGACCATAAATCATACTTACAGATCGACATGTTCTTCCAGTCCATCTGCTTGGAGAAGATAAGGCAGATGATCTTGACAGACCATACCCATCTCAGATAGCCTGACAGTATAACACAGCTTTCCCGAAGTTTAATGAATCTCTTCTGTGATGAAGGGTTTGAGCTTGACATGAACTGGACAACTACCTTATATTTAATAATACAGCAGGAACATTGGGAATAATCCTGTAGAAGTCTATGAAGAAGGATTAATAATAAGATGCCTGCTTTTTTACATGCTACATATGATCTAGGAGGATATTGTAATTAGGGTTGAAACAAGAAACATGCACCTAATCCTTTGTTTTGTGATCTGACCATTTTAACTCCATAACATCTTAAAGGAGTAAGATGTCAGTATATCCAGACATGTGTTGTTTTGTTATTGGTAAGAAAAAGCCTCCAACTTTAGGGAAACCCTACAAAATTGGAGGTTGCATGGGAAAGAACTGTCAGGAGTTCTGAAAGAGCGAGATTTCATTGATATCAAATCACCTTATCAAATAACTCATGAATATCCTGGATGATGCCACATATAAGGAATTGCATCAGGCAGATGTGGTGGTCATTTTACATGCTCCAATGGCCAGTGAATCTATTTTTTAAAGGTGTTGGTTGAATAATGATATGTGATTAGAACATATCGCTACTATCCTTGGAATTGTACCAAGGGTTTCAGACATCCTCCTAATCCATATGAACAACCAAATGGAGAAAGGACCTCAGATTGAAGTCATGTCCAAAGGATGGTATCTCTGACAATGTGGCATGCTTTCAGAGCTTGATCTCTCACCTTCTCCCACACAATCCAGAGTGTGGCCAGTAGGGTGACATTTAAAGAAGCTACCATCTGTCTGGGAGGATGGGGGAAGATGTTCAAAGAAATTCATCTGCTGTTATCAAATTAATAGTACCATTCTAATTAAATGGAATGCATTTTCATCCTCTTCACCACCTGGTCAGGTGGAAATGGGCCAGTAGCACAATCAAAATGGCAAAATTTAACATCCCACTCCCGCTGATGTATGGATGTTTAGCATTTTGGTATGGGTTTTGAAATAAGGACCCAAGCACTCGAAACAGAAAGGAGTCCCATTAGTCCATGCAAATCAGGTTCCTATTATGTCTATAGTACCTTGATGCAATTTTGAACTACCATTTGGCAGAACATGCACTACACACTATGTGTACATTGGTTCTTGGTGGCGACCAGATATCCTGATGGAACGACTACAGGCTGCTCAATAAATGGTTGGTGAGAATTCCTTAAATTAGGAGAAGCATCAATATTCCCCTCCCCAACAGAAATCTTCCCATCCTCCACCGGTCCCTCTGCGACCCTGCGACCCTTCTTAACCCCCTTTAAGGTATCCCTTCCAGATTGGCTCCAGGGAGGAGTTGTTGGATTTTCCACACCTCCAATAAGTGGGTTGTCTGTCACCACTGATTCATTGCTGGCAGCAGATTATTCAAACCATTCATCAGAATGGTTTAGATCTGATTCCATCGAGTAATCTCTCTATGCCAAACACCTGTCCAATGGAAACGGGCATGTGAAAATGTATTCCTTCACCTTCGCACTGTTTGATGGACCCTGTTGTCTTTGAACTTAGACCTATATGTCCTTAACTGTACAATGAGGTTTGCTTTATTAAAGGATGTTACAACTGTGTTAAACTTTGCTCATGTTGGATGAGCAAATCCATGTCAATTGAGATTGATAGACACAAAAATTATTATAGAGGTTTTATGAATGTGCTATGAAGCAAATGGAGAGATAACATCACAATAAAGAAGTGCCAAAGCAGTAAGAAACTGATGCTGTAGGAAAGGAATGCCTAATGAAGGCACCAAAGAACTTGTGCTACTTTATACTGTCATATATGAGTAACACAATGATTTGAGAAAATAGAAAAGAAAATTGTTGATGCATTGACAATTGCAGCCTTTACTGTGTAAACAGTAAGGATTTTGATGTAGTTTTTAGAAAATGTTCGAAGGGATTATCTAATGTAAATTAATTCTAGTAGTATACTCCAATACTACACTCTAACAATGCATTTTAACAGATAGCAGGGCTGATTTTCACCTTCTTGTCCTGGTGCTAATGGAGCGCGAAGGAATTGTTAATGGCAATGCAGCGCTAACCACTGTGATCCTCCTTCTATTGGCCCCACTGCCAGTGCTGTAAGGGCCCAAATTATCTGGCCAATGGCTTATCAGTTGGCATCATTATTTTATATTTAACATGACAGGACCCCACTAACGTACAGATATTCCCATCAAGGGCACCTTCTGCATGCTGATGCCTGAAGGAGTAATGCTGGCTTGGCTCACCTTCCTCATCCAAAAAGCCTGATTATGCAGTTTAACAAGGCTCATGCATGTGGGATTGTTGAGACATTGGGAATTGGGCAGCTCGCTAAAAAAGATGCACACCAAGGGTAAGGATAAGGGAGCAAATCATAGGTTCTGCTGTCCTGATAACCCCAGCTTTCTGTCTTCAATGATGTGAGTGAGACCTATGCTCTGAATATCAAGGTTTCCTGCTTCATCATACTGAGGACCTCAATGTAAGTGGGCTTTCCGCCATTTCTTTCCCATTCTTTAACATTGCATACCAACTTGTCCTGCAGAAAGTATGGGTGCTTATTGGTGAACGACTCTGTCAAAAGCTTGATATTTGTTGTAAGGCATGTTGACGTGTGACATTGAGCAAAGAGTCGGGGGAAGCAGGTGGTGTTACAGAGCAGAAAAGCAACAGGGGGGTAATAAGAGCTAATATGTATAAGAGAAAAGATAAATTTCCTTGTGCAACCATGATACAACAATATGCTACCTGCTCTTGTTGTGAGGGTAACAACAGCTGCAGATATTTCTGCTGCAAATAAAAGGAAGGAAGGTTTATTCCCACTGCCCATTAGAGTACATGCAGGTGAGAGGGGGCGGGAATGCTTGGGGTGGTAAGGGAGAAAGAGATGTGGCAAAATGTGATGCAACTTGTGTTAGGAGAAGAAACAATTGTAATCTTGGTTGAATGCATAAAATTGTTAAATTGCCTGTGGCATTGAAGCCATGCATTGGGTATGCAGCTGATGCCATTGACATGCTCTTAAATCCTTGTTCAGGCTTGGCACAGGATCTGCCTGGAAATTTGAGGTTTTCATGGAAGAGAACAGAAGGTTCCATGCCCACCTATACTAAAATATCCAGTACATCGGATAAATTGTGGCGCCCCATCTTGAAAAATGGCTGATGCCCAAACTCAGTTCAGGGTTGCATGGTAGTAATCAGATGTACTCACTTTAAGGGAGCGGCCTCCCTCTTGATGATATTGTCTGCAGGAAATCCCACTCCCCTCTCATTGATGAGCTGGCTGTTCACTTTGCACACCTCATGGACACCTTATGATAGCATAATGAGGCTTGAGCATCAGGATGGATTCAGGCTCTCACAGTTTCTTTTGCATGGGTGGCACGGTCATTCAATGGAATAGCCCACCTGATGATGACTCAGTGTCCCAGGTGAAGACCAGCTTCAAAACCTTCTGATTTTAGAATTGCATAGATGTTGTACAATAACTATTACAAGATTCATTACTGATCTATGTTTCAAACGATTTCAAAGCTTGCAGTATTGACTAAGGTAACAGGTTCTTCAGTGTCCTGTCTTAGAAGATGTACATTCAGTTGCTCTGGCTACATGTCAGCCAATACATTTTAAAACCAAGGAATTTAGGGACTAAAAAGTGTTCACCTTTTCACCCAAGCTAGTTATTACCATCCATTACATGTGATTGGATCAGTCAATAGGAAGTGTTTATAGCCACAGAAAAGGAAATCAAATTAATTTGCATATGATTAGGGCAGATGCAAGTATCATTACACATCCCTGGTACAGAAACTTTGGTTCCTGCCCAGCTTGATGGGGTGGGAGTGGGATGAACTGGGAAGTGGTGCACAGTGTCCAAACTTCCACCACACCCCCACCTCCATCCCCAGTTCTTTTCTGATCAGCCTTTCAAGCAGGGGAGTTGAACCTTGCATATGCATTTTAAATTGTTACCTCCTCCTCTATGATTCAGGGCTTCAAACCATTTACCTGACTTGGACCCCATTGGTGGGATTTAATTGGTGCCATTGTTAGATTTTCTAATCTATGTGAGTGATGCTAAGGATCACAGAGTTGGATTTTGCTGATCTTGTTAATCTGGGTACTACAGTTGTCATAAGCATCACGGAATGATAGGGAAGGAAAGGAGGGCAGGATACCTTCCCGAACCGATTTGCTGTTATTTCTACTGGAAAATGCCGGTGCGTGGACATTGAATGAGAACAGGTTCATTGTGATGCTTCCTACAGTTGAGTAGGCAGTCAACAGACACTGGGCAGAATTTTATGGCTGACATGGGGGTGGCGGAGCTCGCACATCAGCACTTAAAATGTCGTGTGCTGATGCCGCGCGAGCATCCTGATGTCAGCGCATAGCAACGCAATATTTGGGTGGCCGTGCCCGCCATTAATTAAAGACCTTATTAAGGCCCTAACTCAGCAATTGAAGCTGATTTTGAGGAGCCCATGCGAACTTCAGCTCAGCGCACAGGCCCAACGGGCAGGCAGGTAACTGATTTTTTAATAAACCTCATCCACGGGCTTAGAGGGGTTGTTCATGTTTTTTCTGAAGTATTTAATGCAGAAAGTGTTTTCAACTTGCCTGTGTGATTGTTAGCAATTCAGATCGATTTCCACTAGCTTTCTTTGTACTTTGAAACTTCAGCTCAGCAATCTGCAGACAGTAATCTTTATCAGGCCTGCAGCTTTCCGGAGGCCTCCATTTAGCCTGGGTATGGGTCCTGACATCTCCACTGGAGGCAGCTCTTCTGAGGAGGAAGCGAGAGATAGAATAAGGAGGAGGCCAGGAATGGACAATCAGCCTCCAGGGGAGCCACCTTTGGGAGGCCAGGCGCAGGCACAAGGTGCGCAGGGCCAAGAGGTTGTCCAAGGTGGAAGGGGCCGCAGAAGATGCCACTGTCCTGCTGCCAGGGTATACAGGTGGCTCAGCAACAACCTCAATATGATTGAGGTGCAGTGCCAAAGGAGGCTCCATTTGTCAAGGGAGACAGTCATCTCCATCTGTCAGATGATTGGCCCTGAGATCTCCCCTAATTGTGTGGGTGGATACCCCATGCCAGCGGCTCTGAAGGTCACAGTTACCCTCCACTTCTATGCATCTGGCTCCTTCCAGGGCTCGGTGGATGATCTTTGCAGTGTCTCCCAATCAGCTATACACACTTGTGTCAAACGTGTTCAGATGGGCATTGACCTTCATCCACTTACGCTGCAACCAGGCAAGTCAGGCACAGCGAACCAGAGGCTTCGTGGCCATTGCTGGCGTCCAGGGTGCAATCGACTGCACACATATGTGGCCATCAAGGTGCCAGCAGGTGAGCTCGGTGCCTTTGTCAACAGGAAAAGCTTCCACTCCATGAATGTGCAGATAGTGTGTGACCACAGGATGCTGAGTCTGCAAGTTTGTGCAAGGTACCCAGGCAGCTCCCATGACACCTACATTCTCAGACACTCCCAGGTGACAGCGCTCTTCAGTGCTCTGGCTCGGATGGATGGTTGGCTGGTGGGTGACAAGGGCTATCTCCTCAAATGGTGGCTCATGACACCTCTGCGCCATCCAAGAACAGAAGCTGAGGAGAGCTACAATAGGAGCCACGGCACCACAAGGGCTGTGGTGGAGAGAGCCATCGGTCTTCTCAAGATGTGCTTCCATTGCCTGGACCACTCAGGGGGCGCAGTCTAGTAGCCCCAAATTGCATCTCTGTGATAGTGGTAGCATGCTGCGCTCTGCACAATCTTGTGCTGGAAAGGGGGGATGCAGTTGACGATGAAGACCTTGACACATTGGATGAGGCTACACATGATGAATCCAGCAGTGGCTCAGAGGATGAAGAAGCACAGGGTGATGATGAGGGCAGCATGCTGACCCACTATTACACCAAGGAGGCAGGGACATCCGGGACACTTTAATCCAATGAACCTTCAGCTAGCTCCACACACATGGATCAGCAGGACAGCATTGTCTGGAACTTCCACACGTGGCACTTAGTGCTACATCTTCCACCTGTTCAGCTGCAACTAAAGGCTTAGTACAGAAACATCAATGTCCACTCAAACACTCATGAGATGTCTGTGAAACATACAAATGCAGCACAAAGGAAGCACCCTCAGCCATGGTCAGAAAAATGGATTTTATCCCACCAAAAGAAACAACAAACGTCGCTCAGACGTACATAAGTATTTTTTCCCTAATCTCAGGCCAACATAAAATCACCAGTGACAAACCCATGGTGTGCCTAACGTGCCTTATGCTTTCGTTTGTGGGTGCTACGTCTAGGTGCTGCCCCATCGCTCGGAGTGGCTTGTGAGACAGCCTGTTGACTCTGCTGTCCAGTTGGCCTCGATGACCTTGGCGGGTGTCCTCTGGCCCATGGAGCCTGTGATGGCTCCGCCTGGCAGGGAGTGGCCAGTTCCTGAACTGGCACCTCCCCAGTTGTTACATCCTCAACGGATGCAACGGTCACTGGCAGAGGGGCGGAGGAGCTGCTGCCCTCATCCGGAGCACCCTGAGAGGAGCTCGCGACGACAGGCAGCTGCTGCGCCGACATGAGGTCACATTGGACCTCTCTGCTCACCGCAGATGCATGGGCACCAACTGCCAACACTTCCCCACATCTCCCACATTACGAATGACCACCTGTGGCCATTACCGCTGTGAGGGCTTGTAGGTCAGAGCGTAACCCAATCAGAAGATTCTCAATCTGCCCCTCTCCATGACAGTCGCCAATCTCTCAGTGGAGGAAGCCTGAAGTTCTGTCCTGGGGTTCATGCCATCACTGACATTCTGTCTGGGCTCCTCCACCACAGAGACCAACGGAAGCACATCCTCATGCAACATTGCCAGATGCTCCTGCGCACCCTGCCACTTGTACTGCAGCTGCTGCATTGGTGACATCTCCAGAGGCACATCATCACTGCCGGACTCAGCATGTGCCTGGTCCCCTGCAGTCTTCCGGCTACTGGCACCATTGGCATTCTCTGTCCGTGCCATCTCCTCCAGCGATTGTGAACTGCCCTCTCCACTGTGACCCGGGACACTAGCCGACATCATAATTCCCACCGAAGTGTATGTTGCTGCGCTGGTGCCTGGTTGGCTGAAAGGATGTGACGCAAGTAGCAAGCCTTGGCCCTCAGGTGTGGAGGGGGGCCTCCAGACTTGTTGACTGCAGCCATGCGGTGGTGATGCTGAAATTAACAACAAGGACAGTGTATCAGTTAGTGTGCAGTCAGTTAAACCTTTCATCCCTTTCCCCCCCAGCCTCATAAGTCGCTCAACCTTCAAGAACCTAAGGAGACGAACATTGGTGGGGTGGAAAATAGACAAGAGGAGGCCCAAACATTACATGCGCATACAGACAGGCTGGTCAGATGGTCTAAGGAATGTCACATGGAATGTTATGCGGATAAGTGTTTGGTTAGGCACTTGGGCAAGACAAGCAAGGTACGGGAATACATGAGTAATGGTAAGACTGTAGGAACTCACGATGATTACATGGACCTTGCTGAGCAGACCCGTTAAGGTAGCAGAACAGGAACATAAGGCGTTTAACAAGGTCGAAGCCAGGCTTGCCTTTATTAGCCGAGGAATGGAATGTAAGAAAAGGGAGGTCACGTTTCAAGTGCAGAAAACGCTGTCGAGGCCACATCCACACTGTGCTTCATGGGAGGGATGGCATTGGAGTGGGGAGAGTGCAGAGGTTCCTGACCTGGATGCATGCTGGCCTGGAGAGTTGGAGTAATGAGGAAACATTGCAAACACTTGCGACATTTGCCGAAGAGCACAGGAGATTGGCAGGTCACATTATTGACCTTCATACTGCTATGAGGAGCATAGAACAGGTGGACACAAAGCAACATTTCCCCTTGGCGCAGGGACAACTAACATGGTGGCATTTATTTAAGTTGAGTGCCATGAGGTTGACAGGTGAGGTGCTGAGGACCTTTTGGGCAAAGTAATGTGGGATGCCCTGGCTGAAAGGGTGAAGGAGGTCCAAACCCTTCTAAGATGCAATAAGCCTTTGGATGTGCAGCAGCGATGCCATGGCATGTTAGGCCATGGAGATAGTGGTCACAAGTGGGATAAGGTGACATTGGAAGGTGCTGAAGATGCGCGTCCTCAAGGTGCCGAGGGACCTTTGTGTTTGACCCACACATCTGACTATCAGTCTGTGAATGAGCAGTGTTGCAGCATTAACGATTGCAGCATCCATCAGTGCTTTGAATGGTGGGGAGATTGAGTAGATGGGACTGTGGCCCTCAAATACCTGGCCGCTGCACCCCAGCCTTGCCGACACCTGCTGCCCTGGCCGCCTAGCTCCTCCCTAGCTCCATGGCCTGCTCCTCATAGGTGGTGAGGTGCTGCAGCACGGTGTGCCCACCACCAGTCAGCTGCCGCTCCCGCATATTGCTCTCAATTTTTGCCTGCAGGACATAGAAGAGCATTTATTGGGGCTGATTGCTCATGTACTCTGCATGCGCACGCCGCACCCCAACAACAGTGGCCCATCTGAGGCCTCCAGCGGCTCCTGTCCACACTATTAGTGATCAGTCCCCAGAAGATAGTGCAGCTTCTCCCAACCCCCTCCTCCAACGGACAGCTTGCTCGCATTTGGCGTCCATCACTCTCGATAACACACAGGTCTCAGCACCCATGGCAAGGAGGCGCAACTAGGTGCGCGCCAATGCCAGCAGATGGCTCTTGGCTACGACACCTTGAGGCTCCCCTTCCACCATCTCATCACCATCAATTAGACATGTCTTGGAGTTCTGAGTATGTGTCTAGCTGCCTCCCCTGCAGGTTGCCCCCAGACTACTTAAATGCGACAAACACCAACATATGCTGTGGGGAGAACCCATCTTCTCCTCAACCACTAAGGCTGATGTAAGCATGTACACTATCTGTTTGCCCACCCAGCAAGTGCCAAATGCCCAATGTAGTAATGACACTAAGACATTGCGGGGGGGGGGGGGCTCAAAGACTAAGGCTACCTGTTGGCTAAAATGGCCAAGGCTGACATGGTACTCACCCTTCCAGAGCGCAGCAAATCATTGAAGCGCTTGTGGCACTGCATTCCAGTGCGCTGCACAGCATCATGGGAGCAAACAGCCTCCGCTACCTCCTGCCACGCTTGACTGGTGACGTGGGGGGCCCTCCTCCTCCCATCCTCCAGAAACAAGACATCCGGATGGTTGGACATCTCTTTGAGGAGGACAGCAAGGCAGGCAACAGAGGACCGAGGGGCACAGTGGCCCCCTCTGCTGGCCTCTCCTGCAGCCTGCCCCCCTCCTCTTTCTCTGCCCTCACCTCTTGTGCTGCCTGATGACTGGTCATGGTGAACAGCTTAAATGACGCTGCCTGGCCACTCTTTATACAGACTGCCGGTTCCCCTTTGGAACTGGTGGTCTGAATATGCCCACCGCCGATTTAATTTTCCCGCTGAACACGGGAGTTTGAACCCCGCTGGGTGGGCCTTAATTGACCCGCCTGCGCAAAATGGCAGCGCAGCCTGTTTCAGCGGTGGGGATTGGCTGCCCGCCCGCCACTGAGTCGGTCAGGCCCACCTGCCCGTCAAGCGCAAAATGCAGCCCACTGTCTGTGCTCACTTAAGAATGGCCTCTTACCTGAGCTACACAAGACAAATTGTTATGGTCCTGTTCATGACTGTTAATGTTTTAAAAGAAATCTGGACACCCAGTGATTAACTGAAAGAACTACACCTCAAGCTTTTACATTTTAAAACAAAAACAAACCTTACTGCACTTAAAGAGAGGTTAAACAAAGCAAGCACCGCCAACTTAACACTACAGTTTATAAAGACTTATGCTATAAATATATGTTACGAGAATATTAAAGATTCATTCACTTTTCTTGGGACCAACCCAAAGGTGCCACAGCCCTCTGGAATTCACTTAAGTGTTTCTTCAATGTTCCATCTATAGTCCTAGGATCCTTCCATTAGCTTTTGACTAGTGATCCTCCAAAATCTCTTCAAAACTGCACGATTGTAAACTCTTCAGTTCAAGCATAGGCTTCACTGACTTCTTGCTTAAGAATTTAAACATCAGGAACACCACGGGTTCCTAATCACCATCAATGCTCCCACAGCTTCTGTACAGCTGCTAGTCCTACAGCTGATTCCCAGCTCCTGGCAGATGATTTCTCTCTGCCTGTTCCAAGCTGACTCCTGCTAGCATCTGTGAGCCAGCACACACACAGATAAATTAAACAAAGGAACTTCCTAACCCCCACAGCCCATCTCAATCACAATGTGACATACTTTGGGTTGTTCCTAAACAGAAAGGTAAACTCATTATTTTTTTACTTTCAGCACAACTCTTTGATTCGGAACACATATGAGTAAATTATATCCTTAATGGATATTTTTGCCTTCTCTCCAGAGATTTTTCTTTATTCATTCATGGGATGTGTGCTTTGCTGGCTAGGCCAGCATTTATCTCCCATCCTTAGTTGCTGTTGAGAAGGTGGTGATGAGCTGCCTTCTTGAACCTCTGTAGTCCATGTGGTGTAGGTACACCCACAGTGCTGCTAAGGATGGAGCTCTGTGATTTTGATCCAGTGACAGTGAAGGAACAGCGACATATTTTCCAGTCAGGATGATGGCTGATTTGGAGGCGAACTTCCAGGAGGTAGTGTTCCCATCTACCTGCAGCCCCTGTCCTTCTAGATGGTAGTGGTCTTGGATTTAGGAAGGTGCTGTCTTGGTGCCTTGGTGAATTCCAGCAGTGCATCTTGTAGATGGTACACACTGCTGCTATTGTGCATTGGTGGTGGAGGGAGTGAACATTTGTGGATGGGTTGCCAATCAACCTGGCTGCTTTGTCCTAAATGATGTTGAGCTTCTTGAATGTTGTGGGAGCTGCAGTTACCCAGGCAAGTGGGGAGTAGTCCGTGACACCCCTGGCTTGTGTCAGGAAGATATAATAATTTTCATAATGTTATTGGAATTCATTGTAAAGTAGACTAATAGTTGCATGTATGCATGCGTGCATGTGTGACTTGATTGAATTAAAGATAGCTGGTCTGGAGGCTTTGATGTAACAGAGGATAAACTAGGTATGAACCATTAAGTAGGTAAACATAGGTGTAAAGGGAACATTTGCATTTTAAAATAAACCATACTGGATTGATTTCAAAGGAGGGGTGAAATGTTTCACCTAGCCAGGAGAATTAAGAACCAGTGTGTTTATTTTTCCTAAAGGTAAATTGGTATTTCGATGGATTTCATTATTGGAAAGGTAAAGTCCAAAGACATAGTGAAAAAATGGGAATTTGCATTCAAAGGGGAAAATATGGATAAAGGAGTGAAGGTTGTGTGTAAGGGCAGGCATTCTAAGATCTAACAAATGTTTAAAAAGCTCCAGCATCTATGCCTCAAACTGAAGCTAAGAAAACTCATGTTGAATTGAACTGTTTAGGGTATCATATTTCTTTGCCTGGGTCTTTTAAAATCTATGGCCAACATGCTGGAATGTAATATGATGCGCAATGACGTTGGGTGTGTATCCCGATGTCACCGTGCACCGTCATGATATTTTGCTAGGTGGGCGCGATGTAAATGGAGACGTGCCCACCATTAATTAAGGGGCCAGTTAAGGCCCTTGAGACACCATTGTCTGTAATTTTACGCAGTCCGTGCGATTTTCAGGGCATCGCATGACCATAATGGGCGGGCAGGTAGGCCAAATTTTCAAAAACCTCGTCCACGGCCAGGATTAGAGGGGTGAGTGGGCTTGCTAATGTGATATGTTTGTACTTTAGCTTATAAGTTGCTGCCGCTTGCTTGTGTGAACAGGACAACTTAATTTTGCTTCAGAGCTGCTTTGACAGAAATAAAAGGCTTCAGTTCAGGACTTCAGAGGAGTTATACCATTTGGGGCCATTCAGGTATCAGACAGCCTTCCTTTACCCTGGGAATGGGGGTTGTGCTCTCTGCTGGAGGCACCTCCTCTGAGGAGGAAGAGAGGGTCAGACGGGGGAGGAGGCCAGGAGTCCATATTCAGCCTCCAGGGGAGCCATCTGTGGGAGGACAGGCACAGGCATGAGGGGTGCAGGGCCAACAGGAAGTCCAAGGCAGGAGTGGCCGCAGAATACACCACTATTGTGCTGCCAGGGTTTATAGGCAGCGATGCAGCTACCTGAATAGGTCTGAGATGCAATGCTGAAGGAGGCTCTGCCTCTCAAGGGAGACAGTGAACTTCATCTGTCAGATGATTGGCCCTGAGATCAGCTCCGGCTGTGTGGGTGGACACAGTGGCGCTGAAGGTCACAGTGGCTCTCAACTTCTATACCTCTGGCTTTTTCCAGGGGTTGGTGGGTGATCTTTGTGGAGTCTTCCAATCAGCTGTCCACACTTGTGTCAAGTTGGTGACAGATGTTCTGTTCAGGTGTGCATTGACTTTCATCACTTCCGCACGGATGAGGCCAGCCAGGCAGAACGAGCCAGAAGCTTTGCAATGATTGCTGGGTTCCGCTGCATCCAGGGTGAAATTGACTGCACATATGTGGCTACCAAGGCACCAGCGGGTGAGCCAGGAGACTTCGTCAATAGGAAGTGATTCCACTCCATGAACGTGCAGATAGTTTGCGACCACAGGATGCAGATTCTGCAAGTCTGTGCAAGGTACCCAGGCAGCTCCCGTGACGATTACATCCTGAGACACTCCCAGGTGCTGAGGCTCTTCAGTGCTCCAGCCCGGCTGGATTAATGGCTGCTGGGAAATGAGGGCTTTCCCCTCAAAAGGTGTCTCATGATGCCTCTCTGCCATCCAAGAACAGATGCTGAGCAACGGTACAATAGGAGCCATGCCTCCACAAGAATGGTTGTAGAGAGAGCCATAGGTCTTCTCAAGATGCTCTTTCAATGTCTGTACTGTTCAGGGGGCGCACTGCAATACCCCCCAGATCATGTGTCGCTGATGGTAATTGCATGCTGTGCTCTCCACAATCTGGTGCTGGAAGGTGGGACGCAGTGGAAGAAGAAGATGTCAACGCAGCTGCTCTGGCAGCAGACGATGAGTCCAGTAGTGAGTCCGAGGACGAGCACAGTCAGGAGAATGCTGAGGGGATAGATGCTGACCTGGGAAACCTCCAGGGAGGCAGGGGCACCTGGGAGGCTTTGATCCAGGTCCTTCAGCTAGACTACCAAATAAGAACCACCACCACATGCCAGGGCTGCAGGCTCCATACTCA
Source organism: Carcharodon carcharias (assembly GCF_017639515.1). Taxonomy (NCBI): domain Eukaryota; kingdom Metazoa; phylum Chordata; class Chondrichthyes; order Lamniformes; family Lamnidae; genus Carcharodon; species Carcharodon carcharias. The sequence goes on from NC_054475.1 coordinate 115,994,231, forward strand.
ATCCATGACAGGAACATTTGCTTGGTGAACAACATGCACTATGTGCCATTTCAATAAAATTCAATGACAAACAAGTCACTCATAACATCATGGGTTACCCTACATCTACAGAACAAATTAAGCACCCAGAGGCTTGTTGAACAGAAACACATTCAATGCTGTGGTGCCTGGCATACATAATACGAATGAAATTGAAAGGTGGTATCCGTCACACTAAATAATATTTAATGTTAAACTCGGGGGGGGAAAAAATATCACCAGTGATAAGCCTGTGTTGTGCTTAAGCTGCTTTAAGTTTTCACTCGCGGGTGCTACGTTTGGTGCTCCCCCCTCACTGGCACTGGCATTGGGGACAGCCTGCTCACTCTGCTGTCCTGTTGGCCTTGATGACCTTGGTGGGCGACCTCTGGTCCGTAGAGCCTATGCTCGCCCCACCTGGGAGGGAGTGGCCAGTGGCATGGCTGGCATCTCCCCAGTCTCCGCAGCCTCATCAGATGCCACAGTCACTGGCAGAGGAGCGGGGGAGCTGCTGCCCTCATCCAGAGTGTCCTGAGAGGAGCCTGCAGAGACAACATGCAGCTTGTGCGCTAATGTCAGGTCTCTTTGGACCTCCCTGCTCACGCTTGATGGTTGGGCACCTAGCTGGACTACAGGTTGCCCAATCCATCTCCCACACTGACAGTGACCACCTGAGGTCAATGGCAGTGTGAGTGCCTTCAGGTCTGATTGCACCCCCAGGAACCACTGATTCAGCTCCTGGAGGAGCCTCTCCATGTGAGTCACCACTCTCTCTACAGAGGAGGCATTGCACTCGGCCATGAGGGTCATTGCATTGTTCATGCTCCACATGGACTCATCCATCACGGAGACCATGGCGCGCATTCCCTCATGTATCTCCACCAAATCCTCCCGCACACCCGGCTGGACTTCCAGCATCTGCTGCCTCAGGGACGACTCCAGAGGCCCATCATCAGCCACTGACTGAGCATGTTCCTGGTCCAAAGAATTCCTTCGACTGCCGGCACCCTGGGAACTCTCTGCCTCCGCCTGCACCTCAAGTGAGTGTGAAGCGACCTCACCGCTGTGCACCGAGATACTATCTGCTGATCTAATGCCCACCAAGATGCTGGTATCTGTGCTGGTGCCTGTTTGGCTGAGGGTGTGACGCTGGTGCATTGTGATGGTTGCTGTCCTCTGGGGTCAGTGGTGGGCCTTCAGGCTCTTCACCTCGATGGGCTGCTGCCCCTGGTGAGTCTGAAAGGAAGAACAAGGACATGTCATTAGTTGAAGTCATTACACTGTTACTATGCATGCCTGGCACCCGGATCAGGGTGCCCTCGCCTTTTCATTATTAATGGGGATTCCATGTTCGAGGCTCACATCAATATAGAGTCTACAGTGGAATGGTTGCTATTACAGATATTCTGACCTCAGTGCACTGCACTCTTACCTCCCTGTGGCACCCCAACCTCTTTGCGGCTGGTTGACCTAGGTGCATGGTGCCCCTCCAGCTCCAGGGCCTCCTGCTCATATCTACTCAAGATTAGAAGGTGGGGCAATCCTCCGCCAGTCCGCAACCTTTCAGCATTATTGTTGGCTTTCTCCTGAAAGAACAGAGGAGCATTGATTCATCCACCCTGTGCCTGCATTGCCATTGCAGCCTGGCCAACTCCACCTGAGGAATACCTCACAGGGCTCAGCTGATTCATGACCCTGGAGCCGCAAGACACTCATTCCAAGCAGCCAGGGCTCACTCACTTGTCCAGATGCTGCCTCATTCACATTTGCCCCTCACTCTAAAAACTCTGAGGTCTGGGGGAGATGGGGGGGGCGTGGGGAGGTCAGGTGGTGGTGAAGGTGGATGCTCCTAACTGCTGTGCTAAGTGACCCATGCCAACACGGTACTCACCCTTCCTGATCACAGGAGATCATTGAACTGCTTACAGCACTACACCCACATGCGCCTCACCACATCATGGGAGCTGACTCTGGATGCCATCTCCTCCCAGGCATTTTTGGTGAGGTGGGGGGGGGCCTCCTCCTCCCTGGGGGCAGGTTTTTCTCTCCTCATTGCCACCTCCTCCAGGAGGGCAGCGAGACACTTATCAGAAAAACCTGCCGTATTCAGTACTTAAGAACTCCATGACGAGGTGTGTCTGCCTCACTGGCAGCCTTTGCATGGCTGCTGCGGCCACTTTTGAATCAGCCGCAGGGTTGCAATTGGACCCGGCGGATATTGAACTCCTGCTCCCTCCCGCCCCTTCTTTCTGTTGCCGCTGTCATGTCTTATGTTTGGCGGGTCTTAATTGGCCCACCTGCGTAAAATGGCGGTGCAGAGCTGATTGTGGGTGGCGGTCGGCTTCCTGCCTGCCCCTGCCCAGTCCTGTCCAGCCTGCACACCGACTGTAAAGTTCTAGCCCATGTGCCTTTACGAAAGTGCAACTGGGAGTTAGATTAACTAGGGGATTTAGAAGTTATCATAGTAGTAATTTGTAGATATATGTGTGTACTTAAAATCATTTCTTCTATTAATAAATGTTTAATTTAGTTTTGTAAGAAACCTATAAGACTCGGTGGTCTTATTACTACTTAATTCAAGGCACGCATCTCGAAATACATACAAATTGCAGAACAGTTGTGGCAGTTGTTTCAAGTTTCTCTTTGGGATTTGAGCAGCTCAGCACCATCGGCTGTGCCTTAACAAAGTTGGGACTCTTTGCGGGGTATATTTGAAATTCTTGGGCTGGTTTGGAGTTAGTGAATCTTAAAGTTATGATATGAGAAGGACTTTGAATTCAGGAATCAGCATAAAGTTTGTTTTAAAGTGGTGAGACTGCAATATGGCTTTGGTAGTTGCTAAGACTTGTCTGGGAGTTGAAGTTACTTGTCTGGGAGTTGGCTGGTTTACAAAAGTTAACTAAAGTTATGTTAATGGAATTGGTGGAGAAGTTACAATTGAGGTTACCTGCAAAGGTAAGGAAATCAGACATAATTGAATGTATAGTACAGCATTTAAAGTTGGAAGTGATACCTGACACCAGTGAGTCACAGCTGGTGAAATGAGACTGCAGTTAGAAGTGAAGAAGCTTGAACTTGAACAAGCAAAGGAAATGGAAAAAAAAAACTTGAGCTAGAGGCAACAGAAAAAGAAAGGATGGAGAAAGAAAGAGAAAGGGCATTACAAAGGGAGCAAGCAAAAAGGCAGTTGAAAGAACAGAATCTGGAACAGGAATTCTGTGCAAGAGAGAAGGATAAAGAAAAAGAGGCAAGGGAGAGTGAGAAGGAATGAGAAAGGGAATACCAGCTTAAAAGGCAGCAAGTTAAAAAAGAGAAATCAGATTGTGAGGAAAGTTTTGATGATGAAAAAACCTTTAACCTAAAGCCAGTGGGGAGATGTTTAAATTTGTACAAGTTCTTCCAAAGTTTGCGGAAAGAGATGTTGAAAAATTCTTTATTTCATTTGAGAAGATAGCTAAAGAGATAAAATGGCCACAAGAAAACTAGAAATTGTTGTTACAATCCAGGTTGGTGGGTATAGCACATGAGGTTTATGCTTCACTGTTAGAAGAAATGTCGGTGAACTATGATGTGGTAAAAAATAACTATTCTGAGTACATATGAGTTGGCTCTTGAGGTTTACAGGCAGAAATTTAGGAATCTGAGAAAACAGCCTGGGCAAACTTATACTGAGTTTGAGAGAGTAAAACAAAGTAGTTTTGACTGGTGGATACAGGCATTAAAGATAGAGACAACATATGCACCCTTAGAGAGGTAATTCTTTTGGAAGGATTTAAAGATTCAATTCCTTCAGTAGTGTGAACTTATGTGGAGGAGCAGAGGGTTGAAACGGTAAGACAAGCAGCAGAGATAGCTGATGATTGTGAATTAATTCATAGAGCTAAACCTTTTTATCATCACCCTTTTAAATCAGAGAAGGATAGAAAGTGGGAAAGTGAAGGGAAGGTTATTAGTCAGGGAAGAGAAGGGGTAGGTGGAAATTCACAGCAAATTTTCCTCAGAATAAAAAGGAAGGTGCTGAGGATAGAAGTGACATTCAAAAATTGGGGTGTTCTCATTATAATAAAGTTGGACACAAAGTCAGTATGTTGGAAATTGCAGGGAAAATCTGTTGGAGTTGTTGGGGTACAGAAAAGTTCTGCAAGCAAAAGTACTCTGTGTTTGAGGTTCAGGCACAGAAAAAAAACAATGGTCTGTGTACAGGTAAAACAAGAAGAATCAGTGGTAGGTAGGGAAATGAGAATGTGTTCATAATTTACCCAAGAGAATTCTAAGCAGTAGGTTGCCGAAATGTTTAAAGATTTTGTGTGTGAAGGGAAAGTGTTTCCATGTGTACAGGGTGCAGTAGGTAAAAATGTTAAAATTTTAAGAAACACGGGGCTAGTCAATCCTTAATGTTGAGGGGTAGTGATATTTATTGTTTAGTGGGAGTATTGCAGAACAGGTGATAATAAGCGGGGTTTAAGGAGATGCTAAACCTATTCCATTGTGGAAGGTAAATATAAAGAGTAAGTGGAAAGCAGGGGACATGATTGTTAGAGTAGTGGAAAAATTGCTCATTGCAGAAGCTCAATTTGTTATGGGTAACGATATAGCTGGATCACAGTTGTGGCTGATGCCTGTGGTAGTTGAGCAGCCTGTAGAAATGTTTTCAATGGAGGAATTGCAGAGAGAGCACCCTGGATTGTTACTAGCTTGTGTGATAAGAAGATCACAGGCTCATAGAATGAAACAAGGAGAACAGGAATTTCAAAGGCGGTGTGGAAATCCAATTAGCTGATGCTAATTTTGTTAAGATTATTCAGGAAGAAAGATTGGAAGATAGTGCAGCTAAGCGCTTAACTCAAGATAGTCAGTGGAGTTACAGAAAAAGTATTCACAAATAAGACTGTTGTATCAGGCAGCTTACTCAGAAACAGAGGCAAAATGTATTCCAGACTATTATTACGTTAAGGGTAATGTTTTTATGAGAAAATGGAGGCCTTATCATGTTTCAGCAAATTAAAGCTAGTTGGAAATGCATCAGATTGTAGTTTCATTTGGATATAGAGATGAGATTCTAAGAATCTCTCATGAAATTCCAAGGGGGGACATTTATGAATTACACAGGTGGAAATACAAAAAAAAATTTTGGCCTGGATTGCATAGAGATATAGTCAAGTTCTGTAGAACATGTCGTACATGTCAGGTGATAGGGAAACCACAAGCAGTGATTAAGCCAGCACCTTTAACTCCCATTCCAGCTTTTGAAGAGCCTTTTAATAGGGCCATGATTGATTGTGTAGGGCACCCCCCACCCACCCTAAGATTAAAAGTGGAAATCAGTACTTACTGACAATAATGGATGTGTCTACCCGGTTTCCTGGAGTAATACCTTTGAGAAATATTAGAACAAAGAAAATTGTGGAAGAGTTAACTATTTTTTTTACAGGATATGGTTTAACTAAAGAAATACAATCAGATCAGGGTTCAAATTTCATGTCACAGATGATTAAGGAAGTAATGAACAGTTTGGGGATAAAACAGTTTAAGTTAAAAACATATCATCTGGAGTCACAAGGAACTTTGAAAGGATGGCATCAAACTCTAAAAACTATGATGAGGGCTTATAGTTAGGATTATCCACAGGATTGGGATGGGGGAATTCTGTTCTTGATATTTACTATTAGGGATGTTCCTAATGCATCGACTGACTTTAGGCCTTTAGAACTAGTTTATGGTCATGAGGTGAGAGGACCACTGAAATTGATCTATGAGAAATTGATGAGTCAGAATTCAGAAAATACTCTCCTGGATTACGTATCGAATTGCAGAGAGAGATTGGACAGAGCGTGTGAATTGGCATGGCAACATTTTAAGATATCATAGTAAGTGATGAAAATGAAAGCAGATAGGAAAGCTACAGCTTGTGGTTTTGTTGCTGGGGAGAAAGTGTTAGTTCTGTTACCAGTAGTGGGTGACTTGTTAAAGGCACGGTTTAACGAGCCTTAGAGGATTGAAAAGAAATTGAGTGAAGTAAATTATTTAAGAAATACTCCAGATAGAAGAAAGAAGCAGAAAGTGTGTCATGTAAGCAGGCTTAAAAAGGACTTTGACAGGGAAGAGAACCGAAAGGAGATGTTTGTGGTTGTAGATAATATAAAAAAAAAGAAATGCAGGATTCTGAAATTGATTTTCCTCTAATCAAATTGGATAATGAGGCAGTACTTGAAAATTTAAATGTAACATTGGGTTACCTTCCAGACGGGTGTCAAAATGATTTGGAGAAGCTATTGCGGCCAAACAAAGATATTTGTGGGAATAAGCTGGGAAGGACAAATTTAGTTATACATGATATATGTATAGAAGTTTCATCTTCACTAAGGCAACATTCTTATAGATTAAATCCAGCAAAGATATCACAAGTAAAAAAATAAATTGAACTCACGCTTCAAAATGTTATGATTGAGTTTAGTTTCAGTAACTAAAGTTTGTCTATTGTGCTGGTACCGAAACCAAGTGGAAAACAAAGACTGTGGTGTGGACTACCAAAAGGTGAATGTGGTGACAAAAGCAGATTCATATCCTATATCATGGCTGGAAGGTTATAATGAGAAAGTGGGACATTCAAAATTTATCACAAAGATTGGCTTGCTAAAAGGACATTGGCAAATACCATTATTAGAGACAGCAAATGAGATATCAGCCTTTGTGATCCCAGATGGACTAAGTGAGTTTAAAGTCATGCCGTTTGGTATGAAAAATGGACTTGCAACATTTCAAAGACTGACAAACAAAGTATTTGCAGGGCTGAGCAATTGTGCTGTTTATATCGATGAGATGGGAGGAGCATTTGCAACATCTGGAAGAATTACTTGATTACAAGAAGCTAATTTGGTGACGAACTTGGCTAAAAGTGAATTTGCAAAAGTGCAAGTTGCATATCTAGGCCATACCATTGGACATGGTAAGGTGGCTCCAAGAGATGTGAAAGTCAAGGCTATAATGGATTTCCTCACACCTATAACAAACTGAGAAGTTTTGAGATTTTTGGGCATGAACGGGTTTTATTGGAAATTTGTGTCAAATTTTAGCAGCGTGGTTGCTCCATTGACTGAATGATTAAAATAACAAGACATGGACATGGGAGTGTCAGAAGGCATTTGACAGTTTGAAAATTGTATTAACTATGATGCCAATTTTGGCAGTACCTAATTATGCCAAATAATTTAAGCTGGCCATTGACGTAAGTGATATAGGCATTGGGACCATACTGTTACAAGAAGGTGACTCTGGAATTAAAAAACCAATAGGGGTTTTTCACGAAAGTTGAATATACAACAGAGAAGATACTCAATGATTGAAAAAGAGCCTTTTGGATTGGTGTTAGCATTGCACCATTTTGAAATTTAAGTTGCCAACAATTTGTCAGAAATAATTGTTTATACAGACCACAATCCCTTTAAGTTTCTGGACAAACTTCAAGACTGAAGCACATTCAGGTGGAGTTTATTACTACAACCATTTAATCTACAGGTTACACATATAGCCGGATGAGAAAATCTGATTGTAGATGCGTTGTGAAGGGTTTGAAGTTAAAGAGAAAGATGGACATTTAAAACCTGGACACAGGACTGGAATGATTTCTGTTGATACCACGGAATATATTGTTATGCTAATGCATACATCTAGTAATGTAATAGTGTGATAAGTATAGGGGGCAATGTAAAATGGGTTCAGAAAATGAAGACTTCTTTTTAATTTATAACTTCATTTTTTAATAAGGAGGAGGATGTCAGGAAGGTATTATAATTTTCATAATGTTATTGGAATTTATTGTAAAGTACAGTAATAGTGGTGTGTGTGTGACTTACTTGAATTAAAGACAGCTGGTCTGAGGGCTTGGATGTAACAGAAGATAAGCTCGGTTTGAAATGTTAAGTAGGTAAACATAGGTGTAAAGTGAACATTTGCATTTTTAAATAAACCATACCAGATTGATTTCAAAGGAAGGGTGAAATGTTTCAGCTAGCCAGGAGAAGCTAAAAAATATTTTTATTTTTCCCAAAGATTACTGGTAAAGTTAGTACTTTGATGGATTTTATTCTTTGAAAGGCAAAGTCCAAAGACATAGGGCAGAATTTTGCCCTTGGCATGGGTGTTCGGCAGGAGCAGGCGGGGGTGGTCAGGAAGCTGCCTGCCGCCCGCGATCGGCACTCCACTGCAATTTTATGCAGGTGAGCAAATTCAGCCCCACCCACCGTGGAACACGAGCAGCAGTGCTCAGCACTCCTTGTGCGGGCAGTGAGAGGAGGACGAGTGGGCCTAGCACAAACTTCATGTATGCGCGCGAAAGAGCACTCCAATTTGCCTAAGGCACGGAGCTGCCTCAGGGAGATGAAGCGCTGTTTAAAAAAATTAATGAACAAAATAAAAGTGTCATAAAACATGCCCCTCATGTGACTCTGTCACATGAGCAGGGACACGTTTTAATTCAAGTGTAAAATTTTTATTTTATTTTCTTTTGCTTTAGGAAACCTCATCCCACTAGTGGATGAGGCTTCCTGAAAAATGTAAAGGCTGCTTGGTTGAACAGCTAGTGAAAAGTTCAGCACAATTATTAACTTAATGGCTTTAGTAGGCCTTTTAATCTTTGGCGGGCCCGCTGCGGGCTCCGACACGCGGCCACTGACGGAACTATTGCGAGAGTGCGCATTGATGTCAGCATGCTCATCTGACATTAACATGCTTTATTTCATGCTCAAGTGTGTCAGGTGTGGCCCTGAACGCCAAACGAAAACTCCCGCCCACAGTGAAACAATGGGAATTTGCATTCAAAAGGGAAAATATGTATAAAGGAGCGAAGGTTGTGTGAAAGGGCAGGAATTCTAAGATCTAACAACTGTGAAAAGCCTCCAGCATCTGTGCCTTAAATTGCTGTCTACAAAGAACTGAAGTTAAGAAAACTTACTTTGAATTGGATTGTTCAGGGTATCGTGTTCCTTTGCCTGGGTCTTTTAAAGATCTATGTGTCGTACTGTTGCGTTAACAAAAGTGTAACTGGGGGTTAGTTTGACTGGAGGAATTAGAAGTTATCATTGTAATAATTTGTCGATCTATGTGTGTACTTAAAATAGTTTCTTCTATTATTAAAAGTTTAATTTAGTTTTGTAAGAAACCTATAAGACTCGGTGGTCTTATTACTATTGAATTCAAGGCTTGCGTCTCAAAATTTATACAAATTGCAGAACAGTTGTGGCAGTTGTTTCAAGTTTCCCTTTGGGATTTGAGCAGCTCAGCATTTACCATTGGCTGTGCCATAACAAGGTTGGGGATTCTTTGCGGGGTATATTTGAAATTCCTGGATTGGTTTGGAGTTGATGAATCTTAAAGTTATGAGTACAAGAAGCACTTTGAATTCAGGAGTTGGTGTGAGGGATTTTTTTAAAGTGGTGAGACTGTAATATAGCTTTGGCAGTTGCTAAGTCTTGCCTGGGAGATGAAATTATAACTTTGGCTGGTTTACAAACGTTAACTAAAGTTAATGGAATTGGTGGAGAAGTTACAATTGGGATTAACTGCAAGGGTAAGGAAATCATACATAATTGAAGGTATAGTACAGTATTTAAAGTTGGAAGTGATACCTGACACCAGTGGGTCACAGCTGGAGGTAGTGAGACTTTGGTTATAAATGAAGAAATCCCCAAACTGCTCCCAACTCCTTTTCATCTGGGATCTACATGAATAATTTAAATATTTTGGTGAGATAACTGTAAACCTTCTGGATCAATCAAAAGCTAAATGATTGGTCATCCATTGTTTAAATTTCTCACTATCAACTCAGACCTTTTAAGATAAACAGAAATTACCTCTGAAATGTAACCAAAGTTATACCACTAAGCAGATGAATTATGGAATCAAATATTTGCAACAAGATGTCTTCTCCAGAATCATACTTTTGCAAAATCAAAATCTTCAAGATAGAAAGGGAAAGAATGTAACTGATGGACACATAAAACTGAACTCCAATCACATCGGAAAAAAGATCGCCCCTTACATTGCATGTAGTAACATCATAACCTTAATTATGAAGAGTGGGTTGTGATATTGTTACAGTAAGTACACAGTGAATATTCTCCTTCCCCTCACTATGTAGAATGCCACCTTGTGGTGATAATAATTAAACTGTATTGGGTTAAAATAGAACTAAAAGCACATGGCTTCTAATTATTTTTGGCTCAGGATGCTGTCTGTTAAGTTAGGCTCACACCTACTGTTGCCTTCCACCATTGACCTCACTGGAGTTTGTGGAGGTCAGCGGGAGGGCCTCTCACTAGCAGAGGAAATACAAGTGGACGTATCAGTCCAAGTGTAATTGTGGCATGGAAGCTTTGGCTCTGGTACAGCTTTGCAGGTCCCGCAAGTTGCACACAGCCTCCCCAACCTCTACCACTTCCCCACCCCCAACCCCACTAATTTTCCTTTTGGGCCCTCGAGTAAGGGTATTGAATCTTTTAAATTGTTAGCTGTCCTATGATTCAGGGCTCAGCCCATTCACCTGACTTGGATCATATCAATAGTATCCACTGTCATGAAGCTATTAATGTATTTAATATTATTGGAAAATATTTTTCTTTTAAAATAGTGGTTTAGTCTGTAGGCGTGTCTTAACTGGATTAAAGCCAGCTAGTCTGGGTTCTTTTATGTGTGCTAGTTTTGATATGTACGAGAGATAGCGTGTACTTGCATTTTTGACTAGAGCATTCAAGAAGTGAGGTGAAAACTGACACCTATCTAGCAGACACCAAGCAATATGTTTTTATTTCTAATAAAATTGGTACAATGAAAGGGGTTCTATTGTTAGAAGAGGCTGGTGATACAATGAGTATTTACATTCAATAGGCGGTTCTAGGTATAAATTCAGCAGTGTTGTGTGTGCAGGGCAGAGGCAATGTGAGATCAAAAGGCAACTGTAAGCCTCCAACTGTCTCCACAGGAACCAAAGTGAAAAGAACCTCATTTTGAACTCATAAGGTGAAAATGCTTTGCCTGGTGTTTGGTTAAGCCTATGGATTGCCGTTGCCTTAATGGAGATTAGTTTGGGAATTTGTTAAAAGTTATGATAGTAGTAATTTGAAGCCATCTGTATATATATATTTTAACCTGTGTAAATTAATAAAATGTTTCATTTAGTTTAATGTAAAGCCTTGAAAACTGGTGGCCTGATTCCTGAATTTAGAGTCACATCTCAAACGTAACACTTTAAAGAGCTGTCATAACCTATAATTTTATGTTTCCCTCTGGGATTTTTAAATAACTCAGCTTTACCAACTACATTGGTCATATCACCACACTCACCTGTGTATATCCTAGTCGAGATATATAGTACACTGACTAGAACTGTGCTGGGTTCTAGCTAAGTATCAGAAATAGGAGCAGGAAGTGCTGCACTGGCACTATCACATGCTTGTTATTTGCCTAGTAATAGAAGGAAATCCCAGTTCCATCCACCCAAACTTTGCAACAAAGCTCCCAGATACAGCCAGGACCTAGCATAATATTTGTGGAATTTCAGATCCCATTGCCATTGTATAGAAAGCAATATAGCTTTCAACTATGCATTCAGGAATGTCTTAATTTACCTGCCTGAAATTTAGGTAGAATAAGGATGAAACAAAACAAATACTATAGGAAACTGCTGTTAACTGTAGCTAATTAAAATTTACATTGACACAAGAATCGTAAAGTTTAACATTTTAATGAACAAAGCGATTCAATTCTTGAAGTTTTATATAAGTTGCTGTGTTTTGAGCTCCAACAATCCTCAGACTGCTCAAGGATTCCAGTATATTGAAGCCACTGATACGATAAGAAGAAATAGTGCAATTATGATGTCGTTGATGCAACTAACAAATTATACCATAGACAAGTTTATGAAATGTGCATATTTTGTCCTGATGGAGTAGCTGGGTACAACAGTGAGTACCAAAGCTGCACAGGCTAGGGAGCTTCTGAATTTGATTCTCAATCTAGGCTGAATTAGCTTACCCTAGTCGAGCTACTGGGGCAGGAAAGGTCAACTAGTCCTTCCACTCTGTTAAGCAGCTGCTGCAAGTAATTCTTGTTTGTGGATGTTGGTTCTGATGACCCGATTGTCAAACTCACAGTCTGGATTTAATAATTGGCAGGATATTGGAGGTCAGCAAATGCTTCATATCTCAGCAAGAAATGAATACTTTCATAAGAAGAGGGGAAAGGATAACGATAACTAGCAAAAGGTGTAAAAGGGGCAACATTACCTCTGCCTGCAGTATTGCCAATGTCACAACAACCATATGGCATAAAAGGATTGAAAAATAAGAGCTTTTTGTGCACCATCATTGTAGCATAAGTCTTAGTACAAAGTTATCAACTATTCACCCCGGAAAATATTTGCCTCGGTTTAACTGACTTGTGTTAATGACTTTCAGCAATGGGTGGGAGTGAACTGCAGAACAGTCAGACATCACCTGCACCAAAGTGCAAGAAATGTAATTAAAATCCATACACAGGATGTGTCACGCACCCTATTCATAACACACAACAGATGAATTAGAGCCTTACATTTGAAAAACAGTGAAGAAACAAACCTTATCTATGCAAGTACGCCAAGAATTAAAGCCTCCTTGATCAACTGATTTATGAAAAAACAAATTGTTCAACCATTTTGGAGGAGAGTGATCACTGGTTTATTTTCATTATTTTTAATTTAATTAGATTTAGTTTTATATAAATTCTAATTCTTACTGTTTAATGTCAGTTTCTGATTACATTAGTTATCGGTTAGCTCAGTTGGCTAGAGTGTAGTGCAGAATAAGGCCAATGGTACAAGTTCAATCCATCTACTGGCTGTGGTAGTTCATGGAGGCCTGCTTCCATGCCTTGCCCCATGCTCGGTGTGGAGTGATGCCACTCAAACTATATAACCAATTGACCCTCTAGAGAGGGATGCCTATGGTCCTTCATGGACTGTGGCTCATTACCACACCATTGTTTCAATACAGGTTCCCTTCCTCTTGACTTCTCTGCCAGAGGAAAGGTCTGATCTACAGTGCGATGATCTCCATCAAGGGTAGGACAAAGATCTAGGTCTCAAATCCACCCCAGCTGGAACAAGGATCGAACCCTGTGCTATTTGCATGAATCTGATCCACACTGGCCATCCAGCCAATTGATCCCAAGTTGCTGCAGCAACATACAATCTTACATGCATTGTGTAGCTTGGAGCTATGAATATTGATTGTAGAGACTCCAATTTCTTTCCATCACACAGCTGACCAGGACTCCTTCCTGCACTTACTGCCTGCCATTGGCATTTGCTGGAAAGTTACAAGTTGATACTCAACCTCTTTGGCCATGTTATGAATGCACCTTCCTTGAGCATCAAGTCCTGGAGTGGAACTTGAACTTGGAGCTTCTGACTTGGAGGTAGTGATGCTACCACTGTGTCACAAACCCTCACACAGTGACACTATTCTGGAATTATTTTTGCATCCCTACATCCTTACTTGTGCTTATAACTGGGATGCTATTGACCTGGTAACACTGCATTGGTTGATATTTTACTTACTGCTGAGACTTAAACCCATTCTGACTTTCTGCGGGTCTCAATCAGACCAACCCTGAACTTCATTAATACATAAAAATTGGAGTCAAATGCCATAGCTACAACCCAATTTTTATCTATACTGACTTCCCTATCACCTTTTCCTGCTCCCGCTCCCAAGTGACTGGTGGTGCAAGATGAAGGGTGGCCAATTGCGATGATATTTAAAGGGATCATCAGCTGGGTTCAAGTAAAACTGTAGGAAGCATTGGGAGGCAATTTGCTTTCATAAGACAGAATTGTTTTGTTCCTACGATCATTATAAAATGCTTGCTGTTCTGAACCCTTAAATGATTTCTGGTATCGCGCTTATTTCTTCATACATTTCCTCTTGGGGCTTGTACTTGAGCAGGAGGAGGAGGAGGGGAAGGCAGATAGCAAGTAACAGGTGCAGCTGGAGGGAGAGCATGCACTTGTATAGCAGGGGCTGCTTGGGGCAAGTGGGGACTATCCTCTGCATACTTCGCTCATGATTCTTTTCCAGATCACACACTCAAGTGATTAAACATCATGGAGTCCTCAAGCAATGCTTCCCTAGTCTAGCCACAGAAAGTGTCCCACATGCTGATGGATTGCTGTATGCTGCTATCTTTGCTCTTTCACAGAGGCAACACATAGAGTCACCATTGGAAGACCATCTCAAGCATGTTAAGGGAGATGACACCGAGGGAAATGCAGGATGATGAGAAAGTGGTGAGTTTCAAATGTTGCCTGGGGGCAACAGCTGATTGAAAAGCACTTAACCTGAAGAGTCCTTGGTGTTACGGACAGGAGTTGGGCATGGAGGGTTAGGTTAAACAGCCCTGATTTCTCCTCTCACTGCCCATCCGTAAACAAAAAGGTCTTTTTGATTTTTGATTTCCCCCTTTATACATGGTAGCGTAATTTCCCCAACCCCTCAGTTTTGGAGAGATCAAATTCTCTATTAATAACCTAACAGCTCAGCTGGAGTGGGTTAGTTCATTTTCACGTTCAAAATGTCGGGAGGGGGTGTTGCTATGTAACCCCAGTACATTCACACAATAAAAGAGGGTTAATGGAAAGAAAGAGGTATAGGGAAAGTCCACAGACAAAATAAGAATTATTGTTTCACATGAACCCAGAGTCCAGAATCAAAGTCCAATGATGTATTGCTTCAGAGAGCTTAGCAGGCTGAAGCTTATACTGGATGATCCACTTTTCCAGTACCAATGACTTCCACGATGGGGGAAGCAAGAATAGATGAATTCGGCTTGTAGTAGGCACTGGTACAGAAGTTCAGATGTTCCAGGAGAAACAGTATAGATGAGGACCAGGCAAATTAAACCTGGATGGAGCTCTGGTTCTGCTGCTATTTGGTTGATGGAAGATGGCAGACTGCTTTTCTTCAGCTCCACAAGGCAATATTACAGGTTCTAGCAGTGAATGCGGGGGGGGGGGGGGGGGGGGGGGGTGGTGTTGTGGGGGGGGGGGGGGGGGGGGGGGGGGGCGCGGTCGGGGGGGAGGGGATGGAGGGTCATGTGACATAACTTTTACTTCTTCCCTCTGGTTTGGACAATGGATGTATATTCCTCATCTGGATTGTTGAGATGTTAATGTTTCACCCGTTAATAAGTTTAACAGAGATTCCAGGGCCCCTTTTTCTTTGTAGACATGTTGCCTCCATTGGTCAGAGTTCTGCTTTAGAAATGTAAAGTGTCTTTGTGGATTTCCTTGGAATTTGATTTCTGCAGCCACAAGGGGCATTAATGCCGCTTTGGAGGTAAAAAGGTCCCTGTTATGGCAGGCAGATGGTAAATGACAAGATGCCCAAATCCCAGATCGAAACTTGAAGCAGCTGTCATAATTATTTGCAATTTGTGTTTATTTTGAGACGTGGGCTTTGAATTCTGTAGCAAGAAGGCCACCAAGGCTTAGAGGTTTCTTACAAAACTAAATTAAACCTTTATTAATAAAAAAAAATTTAAGCACATACATAGATTTACAAATTACTACTATGATAACTCCTAGCTCCCCTAATTAATCTAACTCCTAGTTATACCGCTGTTAAGGCAACTATAGAGACAAATAGATTTTAAAAGGCCCAGGCAAAGTAATACAATACCCTGAACAGTCGAATTCAAAGTGAGTTTTCTTAACTTCAGTTCCTTATAGACAGAAGCTTGAGGCTTAGATGCTGGAAGTATTTCACACTTGTGTTAGATCTTAAAATGCCTTCCCTTGCACACAGCCTTCTCTCCTTTATGCATATTTCCCCCTTTGAATTCAAATTCCCATTGTTTCACTATGTCTTTGGACTTTACTTCTCTAATAATAAAAATCTATCATAATACCAATTTTATCAGTAATCTTTGGAAAAAATAAACACACCTTTTCTTAACTTCTCCTGGCTAGGCGAAACATTTCACACACTCTTTTGAATTCAAGCTACTCTGGTTTATTTAAAAATACAAATGTTCCTTATACACCTCACATTCTAAAACTTCCCCCATATTTACCTATTTAACATTTCAAACCTAGGTTATCATTTGATACATCAAAGCCTTCAGACCAGCTGCCTGTAATTCAATTAAGACCCATAGACACGGATCTCTACAAAATTACTCTACAATAAATTCCAATAATGTTATGCAAATTACTATGGCTTCCTTACAGTCCCTACCATTTTCTGAAGGCTAGAAATTCTTTTTGTGTGAGATATTGGGCTGAACTTTCTGACCGTCGGGTGGGCAGGACTGACCCAATCTCCAGCGGGTGGGGAGACAATCGCCTTCAGCGATCGGGGCCGCACCGCCATTTTACGTGGACGGGCCAATTAAGGCCCACCCAGCATAACATCCGCCGGGAAGCACTATGTGCTCCCTGTGCGGGCAGGGGGGAGTCCCTAAAATTTAGAGTACACTCTTTCGCACATGCACACGAAAGAGCGCATTCATCTCTCTGAGGATAAGTGTAGCCTCAGGGAGATCGCCTCGACTTTTAAAAATATTAAAAATAGAGAAAAGTCCCTTACATGTCCCCTCATGTGACAATGTCACACGAGTTGGGATATGTTCATAATTTCCATAACAACTTTATTACAATTTTTTAAACCCTACATGAATACTCATCCCACTGTTGGATAAGGTTTCATGTTTTATCTATTTGCCACTGGGGCTCCTGGCCAACCCGCCAACCTTAAGGTTGGATGGGCATGTCCTTTAATTGCTTAATTGATCCTGTCAATGGCCTAAAGCAGCCATTGACAGGTCGGCTGGCCTGCAGCTGATTTTGCTGTACCCCCGCCTTCCTGAAAATTTAAATGGGGTGGGGTGACATCGGAGGTTCCGCCTGACATCATCCCCCGTAATTTTAAACGTCGCGAGCGGGCCCCGCCCCCGGTCTCTGACAGAAAAACCCTGCCCATAGCTAGTGAAGATTCAGTCAGTGTAAAGCCTTTGTCCATTTAAAAAAAAATTATAAAGTAGCCAGGATGATATATATTATACACATATTTTCCTTCATATCTTCTGGGCATGACATTGGACTCCTGCATTCACTGTCACGTCCAACATCTCTCCTAGTTCAAAGATCAAGCCAGGTGTAAAAGTCCACATTCATTCTTTATATATAACTCCAAACTGCTTCCTGCTTTGCTGACACCCTGTCAGCAAAGAATGTTCGATTCTGATCAGTTGAAGGCAAACTGCTCCACCAGAAAATCAGGGAATCGAGCCTGCCCTGAGTTTCATCACATCAGCATGTATTACAAACTGAAAATTAAGTTTTCATGCTTCAGGATTTCCTAAGAGCTGATTGGAAGTTGGTGCGTGATGCGAGATGAGTGGAGATTTGGTGCAGTGTTCTCTGCCTGGTTTCTCAGCCCTAAGTCGCCCAGCCCATTTCAGCGCCACTGGAAAATTTGCCCTGTGATTTCATCCCTTTTCGGTAGAAGGAGCTAAACTATAAAGTTCTCAGTGTGGAAGTTTTCAGCCATCACAGAACAAAACATTTGCATATTGTCTGAGTGGAGGAACAATGTGCAGAATGGTTTGAAGGGATAATTAGTTCAGATTTAACTAGAGTTGACGTGAATCAGAGCACCCCATGTTGGGGAATATATCTGCTCTTGCTAAGTCTCTTGTCTCATTGTATTCAAGATTCCTACCCTGCTGATATTTTCTCATGAAGCTGGGGTAATCCGTTTTGTTGTTCTTTGCAGATGAATTTCAGATCCTTTGAAAATTTAAATATGCAAAGACTATACTTGTGTAATATGATCACATAAAGGAATTAGTGCAAAAGAATATTATCTCCCTGAATTAGTATTTGAGGTGAATAGCATAAAAAACCTTTAAGGGGGAAAGCTAGGTAGAAAGGAACACAATGTTCTGCTAATAGTATTAGATGAAGTGAGGTGGGAAGGGGCACATGTGAAGGATAAACAGTGGCTTAGGCCAGACAGTTTCTGTATTTTAAATGTGATATAATTACGTACAAAATCATTAGTTCAGCAAAGTTCCATTGACTTCATGTGTCAAAATCTCTGGCATCTGATTTCTATGCTTTGGAGTTGTTTGTTTTATAGTTCAGTTTGCTTATTGTTCTGTTGCTCTCCTCTCCGCAGCAATCAAGTATAGAGTTATATTTTGGTGGAGCTCCCTAGTTTAAGTGAACCATTTCTGATTGCAGCATCATGGGGCTGCATCTTCCGGTTGGCGAGTGGGGGGGGGTGTGCCTGCTCACCGATGCGTAAAATGACGTGGGGTGACGTCGGGCATGTGTCTTGATGTCACCTCACATCATTTAGATTTTCAGTTTGGCAGGCGCACAGCTGATTCAGCTGCGCACCCACCGAACGGTCAAAGGCCTATTAAAGCCATTAAAAAAGTAATTAAAGTGATTAATAGACCTGCCTGTCCAACCTTAAGGTTCGCAGGCAGGCGGAGTCCAGGCGGCCTTCAGAAAAAACATGAAACCTCATCCATGGGCAGGATGAGGTTTCATGAGATTATTAAAATTTGTATGAAATCTCTAAATAAAAGAAATTGACATGTCCCACCTCATGTGACAGTGTTACATGAGGGGACACGTCAGTAATTTTTTATCTCATCTTTATTTATTGTTTCAAACCTGAACCGATCTCCCTGAGGCAGCACTTTGCCTCAGGGGGATCTGTGCACTGTTTCACGTGCCAGCGTGAAACAGCGGACTCCCAGCTCAGGGAATTCCCGCACCCCCCCCCACCCCCCCCCCAACCCGCACAAGGAACGCATAGCACTTCCTGGTGGATGTCATGCTGGGTGGGCGTTAATTGGCCAGCCCACATAAAACGACTGCACGTCCCCGACTGGGGGTGCTGATCGGGAACCCGCTTGCCTAAGCCTGCTCCAGCAAATCCCCCTCAACTGGGGGCAAATGTTGCCCATGGCTTCAGCATCTGTCAGTTATCCAAACAGAAACTGGGCCAATTTTAACTTGAGATTCAAAACCTGTACCTGTTGCTACCTTCATGAAAGTGGAACCAATTTGAGGCCCAAGCCTCATTTGCATGCAGGAGATGAACGGTGAGCTTTAACCTGCACCCTGGAGCATCTTGCTAGTTGAAGAAGGCAGGCAAATAACCTGGCTTGTATATGGAGTCAGCTGGCAGTTGAAACCTGGTTGTGGGGGTTGGTGGGGTCGGTGGGGGTGGGTGCAGGAGGATTGCAGGACAACGGGTCTAAGGTGTTGCTGGGAGGAGGTGTGCGGGGGTGGGTGGTGTTGGAATTTTTTTGAAGACCCTGGAATAGTGTGCTCAAACCTTCTGATTCCCTCGATCTATAAATCTAAAAGTTAAAAAAAACTTTGACCATTTCTGAGTGGTCCCTTAAAAGAATGCTGGTTAACCCTTCCAACATTGGTACAAATAGATGGAGTCTGCAAGGTGCAGGCCCTGTTTACACTTAAATTGCATTTGGGGTCCTATACATGATTTGGTATTCACATGTGGCTTTCTCCCTGATACAGGTATAAATTCTGGTCACTTATCGCAGACCCCTGCCCAAGGTTCATTTAAATAGGAAGAACACAGAGAGACAATATAAACTAAAGGGTGCAATTCTAAAGTGGGTACAGGAGCAGAGGGACCAAGGCATATCTGTGCATATATCATTGAAGGTGGCAGGACAAGTTTAGTGTCATTGATAAAGCATACAGTATCCTAGGCTTTATTAGTAGGGGCATAGATAATAAAAGCTAGGAATCAATGCTCAACCTGTATAAAGTGCTGGCTTGGCCTCAGCTGGAGCAATGCGTCCAGTTCTGGGTGCCACACTTTAGAAAGAATGTGAAGGCATTGAAGACAGTGCAGAAAAGATATGCGAGAATCATTCCATGGATGAGGAGCTTCAGTTATCTAGATAGCTTGGAGAAGTTGGGACTGTTTTCCTTGGAGAAGGGACAGTTTAGAGGAGATTTGATCAAGGTATTCAAAATCATGAGGTGTCTGGTCAGAGTAAAAATTGTTCCCTTTGGTGGAAGGATCGAGAACCAGAGGGAACAGATTTAAAATAATTACAGAAGAAGCAATGGTGATGTGAGGAAAAATCCTTTTGTGCAACGAATGGTTAGGATCTGGAATGCACTGCTTTGAGAGTGTGGTGAAGGTAAATTCAATCGAGGCATTCAAGAAAGAATTTGATAGTTATCTGAAAAGGGAGAATGTACAGGACTGTGGGGAAAAGGTTGGGGAGTGACACTACATAAATTGCACCTATGGAGAGCTAGTACAGGAATGACGCACCAAATGGCTTCCTTCTGTGCTGCTACAGTTCTGTGATTCTGAGATTCTGTGAAGCTGGCAAAAGCTGGAGCGTCATCGTTGACATAGTGATGAGTGGCTCAATACTATTTTCGGGCTGCTCCGCTCCATGTACACCGAGTGGGTATTGTTATGATACCCCGTGGAGACCAATAACTTAAAAGAACCAAACTTAACAAGCAGCTCCAATAGATGCTGCCAATGGAAATATTTCACTTTTTGTAACTTTGAATTTAACAATCAAACCAAAATCAGCAAGAATTAAACATGAAATAACAGGCAAGTTGTATTTGGTAGAAACTATAAATTACACCTTAAATAGCCAATATAACAAAGATAGATCTCATGGATTTATTGTCAGTCCTCTTAGCACATATGGCACTAAGTTCAGCCAAAAGTCCTTCAAAACTCTGTCTTCCTCCAGTAAAGTTTAACTCTTCTTCCTCATGCAGGATTTGGTCATTGAGTAGGCTGCAACAGCAGCTTTACTTGCTCAGAATTCTATGGATGCACACATCACCAAAAGGGGTGCAGTTCTGGAGAACCTCCTTAGCTCAGCTCATGACAGCCCAGAAAGCATAGATTTCCCAGTCATCGTCATATGACCACTCAATATCATCCCGGTGCACTGTACGGCTAGCTCTGGTAAAAACTGAAGCAGTGGCAGTAACTTTGTTTCACTGCCCCTGCTGCTAAACACAGTCTTCAGTTTTCATTATTTTAGCTGTCCCACACATGTAACTTTCCACAACCTGCCTGCTTAGGCCTCCTGCTGAAAGCTGATCTCTGAGATCTTTATGTGGCTTTTCCCCAATCACTTATGTTTCCTTAGTAACCTGAGGTTACAGTCTTATTCCCCAGAAGTCTCAGTCCTAGCCCCTCTTTTTCCAGAACCCTGAAGTTTTGGTTTCTCTTTCAGTTAGGGACTGGCTCAAAAAAACACAGGCTTTGAAACCAAAGTTAATACAGACAACAGCTCACACACACTAACCCCTTGGTCTTGCAAATAGTGGATTTCATCATGGTACCTCAAAATAGGCCTCAAATCAGTGCTCAATGTAGAGTTGGAAAAAAGTTTTAAAGGTTGAAATGGTTATTTCTGAACATTTGAGGTAGGTGAAACATTAATGGACAATATAAAATTAAGTTTATCAAAGATTTGCTACAAAACCCCTGGTCAAACTTTATTAAAAAAAAAGCAAAAGCGATGTGCCCGATTGTATTATTCAAAGGACATAATGAAGGACAGGATTGTTTGAAACAGAGCTGGACTGTACCTAATAATGCTGGTGGACATGAGACTCTACTTTCACTTTCCACTGAACTGCAACCCTGTGATTACCAAAAAGCAGAAGGGAAAGATTCTCAAAATAAACTCATTGGGGAGAAAAAAGGATGGCTTATGGTCTGTTACCAATTTAGACCCTGTCAAAATATTGACTTCTTGTGAAAGTCATCCTAAAATATGTGATAATCCCAGTTTTGCACATGTAGTGCTTGCATGGTTGAGGTGCTTATAAATGAAAGTCACTTGCAAGGCATGACACAGCCCTTTTAATAAGAACAAAATAATTCAATAAGGTCAATCAATAGATTTGAATTTGCCAGTAATGTAGCCATTAATTATGGCTACAGCTCTTTATGTGTTAATCACGTATAAACTGCATCTTGCATTGAATTAGCTATTTAGTGACACTTTGAAGGAGCACAAGTCTCTCCTTTATTGCTTTATTTATTGGTCCTTAATGAAGCCAGCAAGGACTCAATACTGATCTTCCCAGTCAGACTCTAAGTGTAACTTCAAGTCTTCAAGTAATTGAATACAGACATGGTTCACCCACCTGAGTTAAAGGAGTAATACAAATCAAAAGTTAGCTTGCAGAAAGAGTGATCAAACTGACATTTCCGACTTTTTTCATGTAAACAATTACATAGGTTTGCAACATGGAACAGGCTACTTGGCCCAGTCAGGCTTGGTGTTTATCCTCCCCGTGAGCAGTTGTTACTATCTGCGCTCTTTTTGTTCCCATACCCATCTACTCCCTTTCCTTCAATCTATCCAACCTTCTCTTGAATTTTGACATAGTCTCTCACTCAATTACTAATGTATTTCACAGCCTCACAACTTTCTGTATAAAATTGTTTCTCCTATTCTCCTAACTCTCTTATCAACCATGCTTAGATATACCGAAATTTAATGGGAGTTTAGTGGACATCTTAGGCAGTATGGGCAAATGGTTGGACTCTGAAATTACATTGTAGAATATGGTGGTGTTCAGCTGAAATTCCTCTCTGTGCTAATTTAGTAGAGTATTAATGCATATATTTTGAGCGGGTTAATGTTTCCACTAAAATAGTGGAAAAAGTAACTTCAGATGACCATGTTAGTATGATATTATCTATTGTGATTTCAAGACAATAGAGTTTAGATTATTATTCTTTATACAGCCCATCATCTGTAGGAATTAAGATATCCATCACGTTTGAATTTTATTTCTATTTGTATTC
Source organism: Carcharodon carcharias (assembly GCF_017639515.1). NCBI lineage: Eukaryota > Metazoa > Chordata > Chondrichthyes > Lamniformes > Lamnidae > Carcharodon > Carcharodon carcharias. The sequence goes on from NC_054475.1 coordinate 116,017,141, forward strand.
TGGAAAATTTCCTTACATTTCAATTGATTGCAGTGGGGATTCCTTGAAGGCAAATCAACTTTCATAATCAAAGGATTTCAAATGAAAAGTCATTTAGCTTTGGTATGAAAAAGTACTTTTACAAATGTTTTGTATTTATGCATCACCCTGGATTTTACAGTCCTCATTTGTTGTTATGTGAGCAACACAGAGTAATGATTTATGGAACAGGGGATGTCTTTATGGAAAGGAACAATAGATTGTGCACTGAGTTAATAACATAGCAATTCAGTGTGTTCCATTAGTGATTGTGAGTAAAGAATCTTGCCTATCTCAAATAACTCAGACTATCAGTTCAGAATGTTTTATATATTTATTTATAGCTGTTTATTAAAGCAAGGGATGAGTGAATAGTGGCTTCATGTGATGAATAATATGAACTGTTAAATACTATCAAAGCGAGCATTTTAATTGAAAAACAATTGGAGTTGCTGAACAAAATACATAATCATTTAGTGCTGTGCCTTCCAATTGCTTGCATATTCATCAAGCAACTAACGTAGCTTTATTGTTGATTAGGAACTAATGTAGTTTTAAAGTTCATATGTTGACAAGTGAATTATTAGTATAATAGCTTAATTTAAATAGATGGAAATTAGCAATGATCTTTATTGAAACCTTTTATATGGTGGTCCAATTATAGCCCAATTAGAATCCATTGAAACTACCTTTATGTGTGCACTGCATGTGTGCACCAGGAAAACAAATCTATTTGCTTTTTTATCTATCCTTAATGTGAAGCAAATGAAATTCCGTGAGACTGATGTTTTGAGGTATCATATGTGAAAGAAGAAGTTTTGCAATTACAATTGTTATTACACACAACATAATGCTTTGTGGTACAACAACAACATGAACAATGACAAAAAGAACAAGTTGGATGTTGAATAAATATTGCAATAATGAGTGGATGAGAGTGATGACTCTGTCATGTTGTGGTAAGATATCCTGCTCCAGAAGACCCAAATGCCATATATCTTCCTTGGCCGTTGCCTTCTTCATCGTCTTTGATCCTCCAAACATCTGTGCTACTGTCGCTGCTGCTGTGGCAGCCTCAATGCTAAGCCCACTTTTTCTGACCCTCCGCAAGCGTGGGATTCAATGAATGCAGTTGTAGCCAAAAGCCAGTTCTCCAACACCAGTGAACTTGCTAAAGGCTGCCAAGGCTAAGCCACAAAGAGCCAAAATATGGCTCCAAAATTGCCTAGTCAACTTTAAAATAATTTTCCAGGCACTTGCCTTAATTAAGATGGAGATCCCTTTAAATTTTGCTGCTTCAGCCAACCTGCTGAATCTTTGCACCATGTTTTTCTGGGCATAGGAATGAGCGAATGAAATGTTCCCAGGCAGCAGTTTACGAAAGGGTTCTAATTCAAGCGCAGGACCCTATTTGCATATTTTAATGAGGTCAGTGTTCATATCAGGCTGCCTCTAGGGATGCATAATGTGTGTCTGAAGCAATATAATGGCGGCCACCTTTTGTATGCAGTTCTGGTGCAGAGTTCCCATTACAAATTTCATAAGTGGAACACTGCTCTTGTGCTCAAAAACTCACCAAAACCCATAGGAATTTCCCCTCCACCCCTTTCTTTGTCTGATGAAGTGATGTTTATGGCAAATAGCAGCTTATGAGTGCTGTTACTCCAAGTCCATCTGTAAACAGAAGATACATGTTACGAACATAGGACAAGAACATTCTAATCTTATTGCAAGGGAACAAAGCAGGTTTATTAATGGGAAGTCATATTTGTCTGACATATATTTGCAGGAATTAAAACTTACATTAATAATTTCTGACACTTGTTACATAGAAGAGGCACAAAGCTACCAAATTTGTATTCAATGATGAAATCTATCTCAGCTTGTCTCACTGTCAACAATTAAGGCCACTGAAACACTCAGCTCCCTCGTTCTAACTCATTTAATTGTAAGAGTTAACCACTAATTACCCAATGACTTGGTGGTCGGTATTATTGCTTTGCTCTCTTCCTTGGGGAATAACTTGAAGTAATGGAAGGATTCACTGGTTGATTAACAGTCTGTCAGGTTCCGTTCTGAAGGACCTTCCCTGGTTGTAACCCTCTTTATACCAGCCGATAGAGTGCTTAGTCCTATCTGGTGGGATGGGCTCTCAGAACCCACGTAATGATAGGGACTATCCACTGGATGCAAATATCCCACTAGATATCAAGCCAGAATTCAGAACCAGAGCCCTGGTCTCCACTCATTGGAATTCTCTGGAGTGGTGTTTAAACCCTGGCTTAGAGGAGAATACTATCACTAAACTTACTCCCAACTTGGTGTTCACACATAATATCACCTTATGTATGGAGATCTTCTTTACAACATTAAATCCTGGGGCCTATGGGGTTCCACAGCCCTTGCAATCCAGCTATTGAAGCCCAGGCAATTCAGTTTTTATTGTTTGTACTTAAATAATATACATTTTGAAAGCAAGAGAAATAAAACAAGCAGAATCTGAATGTACTTGAATAGGAAAGAATTGCAAAACTATGGGAAAAACAGGGGACTGAGGTTGATTGGATATCTATTTCAAAGTTCCACCACAGTCATGATGGGCTGTATCTTTCTACCTTTCTATGATGTGAGGGTCAATATTCAAGTCCATTTTAGCAGCAGGGAGGCACACCCACCAGTTTCTCCTGGCAGGAACTGATACCAGCGACCCTGCTATTTCCTAATTCCAGTGAGCAGCAGACAAAGCTCCCCACCAGCAATGTAAAGTTAATGCTGTGGGGACGTGGGTCTTCCCTTCACTCAGCTTTTCACAAGGTTAATAGGTTTAGAGAGTTGAAAGAGGCTTCAACAGGTTGCATAAATGAAGACTTCAGTAGATTGAGGTACATAAAATGTTAATCATTTAATTGGCATCCTTCTATCTGTGAGAGATGATGGGAATTCAGCTGCAGAACTTTGGTGAGGTCATCTTCTGTACTTTTTTGATGCTGAACAAGTTGGTTCTGGTAAGGTAAAGTCTGCCACAAGTACCACACAGGAAGTTGTCCCTTGCTGGTGACATCAGATGATCTCGGGTGAAGCCTTGTTTGCAAGGCTGGCATCTGCTTTGGAGCTTCTGAAATGACATGTTGTCATTGTGATGAATTTTTGCCCACAGCTGCTGACTATTTGCATTGTTAGTCAGGTTGAGTTTCCCACTAGTCGTGACTGATGTTGAGGCCTTTCATATTTCTTTTGACAGCATTCTTGAATTGGAGCTTTGGGCACCCTGCCGGTCTTTTGGCACAGGATACCTCTCCGTAGAGCATATCCTTGGGGATGCAGCCATCTTCCATTCTGTGCACATGCCCAAACCAGTGAAGCCTCTTTTGCTTGATTAGCGCTTGCATGTTTGGCATGTTTGCCCTAGAAAGGACTGCTTCACTGGTAACTTTGTCTTTCTGTGTGATGTTGAGGATGAATCATAGAAACTGCGAATGGAAGCTGTTGAGCCTTTTTTCTTGATAGGTGTAAGTTCTCCAGGCTTTGCTACCCTGCCACAATGTGCTGAGGATACAGGCATGGTCAATAAGCATTTTGGTCGTATGGTTCAGTTTATTGTTTTTCCATGCCTGGTTTGTTAGTTAGCCAAAGTTGGTGGCTGTCTTTCCAATGTGTAAGCAAAGCTCTTCATCAAGAAATGCCTGTCACCATAGATTCAAGATAGCAGAATTTGCTGACTGCTTCCAATGGTGTGACGCTGGGTCTCATCACCAGCAGAGACACAATCCTCTGTCCCATAATTACTGTTTTCTTGACACTAATGGTGAGGGAGAACATTACACAACATGGGACAGATGATCCATGAACCTTTGGTGTTGGTATTCTGTCCGGGAAACTAGTTCAGCATCATCAGAATACAGAAGTTCTCTGATCAAGATTTGCCACACCTTTGTCTTGGCTTTCAGTCTTGATTGGCTGAGGAGTTTCAAATCCGATCTTGTTTGGAGATGCATTCCTTCAATGTTGGCAATGAAAGCATAGGTCAGGAGGACAGAAAAAAGATACAAAACAGAGTAGGGACTGAGATGCAGCCCTTTCTTGATCTCAAAACTTTCAAAGGTGGAGCTGTTGAACTAAATGGTACTTTGCATATTGTCATGAAAGAACCATATGAAACTGCAAACCTTGGGAGGATGAACAATTTAGTACCCGGTAGAGGCTTGTCCAGCTCAGTGTCAAGTGCTTCTGTGTGATTCAAAAAAGCAAGGTAGAGAGGAGTTTTCTGCTTTCAGTGCTTCTCTTGAAACTGATGTAGGGACAAGCTCATGTCTACCATGGGTCTGCCTGTTCTGATACCACATTTGTGCCTCCAGGTAGTTGGCTATTTGATGAAGACCTATTATAATGACTCTGGTCAAAGCCTTCCCAGTGACACTGAGGAGTGAGATCCCAGTAGTTGCTGCAATCCCCTCAATCATCTTTGTTCTTTTATAATGTGGTGATGTTTGTGTCACGTGCATCCTGTGGGACACAGCCTTCTCTGCAGCAGAGAAGGAAGTGGTCATGGAAGTACGGCAGCAGGCAGGACTTTCCATACTTGAGCAGCTCAGCTGGTATGCCATTCTTTCCAGGTGCTTTCCTTGCTGCTACTGAGCCATGGTCCTTTCAAGTTCAAGTAATGAGGGTTCTGCATCAAGTCCATACATGACCTTTAACTGCAGAAGCTCATCAAGCCTAGGCACAGAGATTTCCATCTCATGCGAGTATAATTTGGAGTAGTGTTGTACCCAGCAGAAAACTGGTTGTAAGCCAGATGAGCTGCACTCTTTGCTTCAATAACAGGAGTCATTTCTGCAAGGTATGTCTTGAATCAATTTTGGTTCTGTTTCCTCCTTTGCTAAACATAATAGTTACTGCAGCTTCATCAGTATTATCTGGTGAGACCTCAGGTAGAAGAGATGGCTGATAGTTTCTGAGAACTTCTGACATTTGTCATCTGCCCTCAGGCATGGAATGCTGTGTGGAATGCAATTATGCTTGGACATGTGTGTTTTCCACTGTTGCATCTTCACTTTGCTACTGTCAAGTAAGTGATCAGTATCGCGTTCTGCATCATGGTAGGTATGAAGAACGCTGGACAGATTGCGTCTTCTGGTGATTACCAGGTCAAGTAGGTGTCAGTGGTCATGTCTAAGGTGGCGCTCTGACACCTTGTGCCAATGTCTGCCTTGATCCTGATACATCCATTGATGAAGGCAGATATTGGCAGGTCAGTACCTTATTGGCTGGGAGATGCCCAGCTTGAAGTAAACAGTGATTGACTAATAGAATGCAATGATCCTTACTAACATCATTGGCCAACTGTGGCACCTTCCTCTTATGCCAATTGAGCTGAGTTTATAACCCATAAACTGCTACCACCCATGTTGGTACCCTTACAAGTCAAAGTAGGATGAAGCATCCTCTTCATTTGTTTTTTTAAGAGTGAAGTTTCCTCTCCATTTGTTTTCGGCTGCATAGCCTGGGCAGAATCTTGAAACACAGACTTGCTCAGCATCTGCATCTCCCTTGTGACCTTATAGACTGAATCCAGAAGAAAGATGGGGGCTCCTTTGTCTGGAGCCAGAATTGCCACAAGCTTCTTTCTTAAAGGGGTCACTGGACACCTATTGGATTCACTCCAATGCCCTTGACTCTCCCAAACCAGTGAGTACTATTTGACTCATAGCTGGGTGTGTCAGCTGTGAATCAGTTGGTGGCATTCTCACCTCTGAGTCACAAGGCTCCAGAACTTGAGCACAAAAATCAAGGCTGACACTCCAGTACAGTATTGAGGGAGTGCTGCATTGTTGGAGGTGCCATCCTAAAATCATTTGATAGGTTTGATTCAGAGTAAGCATTTCCTCTTATGGGTAAATCAAGAATGATTCAACTATTCAAATTATTCAAATTGGAGCTGGGCCATTTTGGTAGAAAATTGAGAAGTACTTTTTCAGACAAAGGGTAATTCAACAATTCTTGACCACAGGAGGTGCTGGTGTTAGGTCAGTTATAACTTTCAAGACCCGAGATCAATGGATTTTTGTTAGGTAAAGCAATTAAAGAATAGAGCTAAGGTGGATAAATGGAGTTAAGGTACAGATCAACCAACCATGATCTAATTGAATGGCAGAGCAGATTGGAGGGGCTAAATGGTTTCCTCCAGTTCCTTTGTTCCTATGGTGATTTTACAGCTGGTCATGTAGCCAAAATGCCTGACACTTGCTTACCAAAGTGAATCTTCAATGGAGAGATTGAATCTGGGATGGTCAAAGGAAGCACTACATGGACACTCTGAAGTCTTCACTTAGGAGCTTTGATATCATTTTCGAGCCCTGGGAGAAGCTCACTCAGGATCACTGCAGCTGCCACAACCAAATAAAAAAATGATGCGGTCTCCTTCAAAAGTATGCGCACATCAGGGGCAGAGAGAAAACACAAAGGGAGGAATTCCTGAGATAGCAACTCGTCCAAAACTGAACTGTTTGCAATATTCTGTCCTATTTGCAACATTCTGGGCACAGATTGGCCTTAGCAGTCACCTACATACCTAGTAGAACCCTGCCAATCTCCCTAGATATGAACAAGGTCATCTTTGCCTTGAAGGACGAGCAGGACTTGTACTTGTGCTAGTGCCTTTGAGTTCGTCAAGGAGTTTTCTGCAATCAACTATAGGCCAAATGTTGAACAGTTGGAACCTGTTCAGCCCATCTTTCAAGAAGGCCCATTCTTGGCCTACTCCTGCTCCTATTTCATATGTGTGTACATTTGTATAGGCTGCTGGTATTCATGAGTCCTGTTGGTTTTACAATTTGCTTTGCAGCTGCCCACGCAAGATTCATTTTGGTGAATCTGACAACACTAGTGCAATATAAAAGCGCCTTCAGGGCATGATTTGACCCCCTCCACTTACTCATTATAAGGTTCTGAATTAAGTGGAACAAAAACAGGTTATTGAGACATAGAGCAACCAGCAAATAAAATAGTACAATGGATCTACTCTATGTGAAGTAGCAGAGAAGAGCTTAATAAAGCAAATGGTATCAGACAGATATAGTTTCACAGGCAGTAAGTTTTTCAGCTACATTGTCTACCTGTGTATATTTGTTTGCTGCTCATGCTCTTAGAAAGAGAAAAAAGGTCACAGGAGAGGCTGAGTTCAACATGAGGGAAAAAGGAAAGTAGAGAAGGGGGCAACTAGCCTGGTTGAATCTGAAGTTATACCTCAGGCCTTGTGCTGCCAGTCAAACTACCAGTCAATCTTACTGCCCATAAAATGGTTTCTTTGTATATCTCATATCCCCCTGGGCTCCCAAAACCTTGTGTGCCATATTTAATGACTTTGTAATTGCCCTATTCAGAACTGTAGGAGTTGGGCCATTATCTGCTATAACTATGCTATTAACATTTACGCGCATCCACTGTCACAGGTTAATAGGGAGTAATCCACACAAATCTTCACAGGTTACAGTTAAAATATCTCTGGGCACTTTTGAAAGCCTTACAATGTCATCCAAAAAAGATTTACTGCACATAGCATATTGTAGCCTTAAAATTCACCCACAATTTCCACTAGAAGTTTAAAAACCCTATCTATTTCATTACATTAATGGTAATTCTTTGCAATTGTTTTCTTTTTAAATGAGTATTTATGGCCAGACTACCTCTTTTCACAACTAATAAACTTGTAAATTAAGTAACACAAAAGTACAAAAACCAATCTGAACCCATGCCGATATAACACATGGTTTATAGTGCTTGGAAGGTGGCACTACTTGAACATACAAATACTTTTCATCATCAAGGAGGCTGCTCAGTAAACAGCCAACAGGTGCAAGTTTTTTTAATTTTAATATTAATTCTTTCAATTTCTATGCAAATATTATTTCACTTTATAATCATTGTCAATGACCACTAAGGATTATGAACATCATATAAATTCCCTTTGTATCAATTTCAGGCTGCACTGATGTTAGGGAAATCAAAAAAATGTATTGTTGGATTATGGTTAAATTTAAAGATATGAAACCCTGATATTAGCAACTTCTTGACAATGTCCTTACATAGAATTACATAGAATTTACAACACAGAAACAAACCATTCAGTCCAACTAGTCTGTGTCAGTGATAATTCTCTATATGAGTCTTCACCCACCCTACTTCATCTAACCCTTAGAGAAGATCCTTCTATTCTGTTCTCCCTCATGTATTTATCAGGCTTCCCCTTAAAAATATCTATATTAATTGCCTCAATGTGGCAGCATGTGTCACATTCTAATCAATTGTTAACAAAAATTCTCCTGAAAAATAAATATTTAAACAGTCACCAAGTTTTACATTTTTGAAACATTATAATGATACTGACTTCTGTTATGAACAACTAAGATTCCAAGCCTGTTGTGTAGAATAACAGATTTTGTTGTGCTTTATTTGGTGCATAAAGTGAGTAGGTAATACATATGAACAATCACATACAGTTCACTGCAAGAACAGCACACAAGGCCCTTATGGTATGATGTGGGCAGCACTATATGTGCCATAGAAAATAAAATCTTTAAAAAAGCATATTTCAGAACATAATTTGTGCTCATGCTGCTCTACTAATCAACTTGGCTGATTCACAGGTTAGGTTTCATAGAATCATAGAATTAGACAGCAATGTACGAGGCCATTGAGCCCATCATGTCTGTGCCTTTGAAAGAGCTATCCATTTAGTTCCACTCCCCTGCCAAATATTTAACCAGTTCCATTTAAAAATTACCAATGAATCTGATTCCACACCCTCTCAGGCAGTGCATTCCAGACCATAAAGATTTGCTGTGTAAAAACAATTTTTCTCATCTCATCTCATCCCATCTCTGCTCAGTACAAATCCCCAGAAATATGGCTGAGACTGTGATATCATGTGGGAGTGTTTGACTCGCTCGCTCAGGCAGTCCTTACTTTCTATCTTTTCTTCGATTACAATCTTGGAAACTGGGTTTCTGAATGGGGCGCTTTCACTTTCAGTTAACGTACAGGCAGGTGCATTGGACTAGCCATGCCAACATCTACTCAACTGGCAGGAATCAGGTGCTGTAGCATCAGAAGGTAGTCAGAGAAAAGGCTTGAGTTCATTGTCCCTGTAGAGAGCAGCAATCAGGTGGGAGGATGGGAGTTTAATTTCTTCTGCTTTCAGAATATAATCTGTGATGCTATCCTGACTTGTTCCAGCGGAGCTGCTTCCCTCAATGTAATGCATATAATTTTGGACTCGCTGAGTCAATATTTAAATCACTTGTGGCTTGTTTGCATTTAATCCTCATCAATGACTTTTAATTTTTACTACTTCATAGATATACTTGCAGCATCACTTCAAAGCTGGAGTACAAGATTTTACATTTATTTTTGCTTCTGTTTAAAAATATTTCCCTCTCTCCAATTTTATCTCTCAGAATATTCCACCCAAAATCTCCTGGCAAAGGAAACTGTTATGGACCAGCTCCCAAGCATTCATTTACATGGAGCTGAGTGATAGGAGGTTTGTGAGAGTGCCTTAGTGTGATTTTCCCATCAATATATATACCTTTTCCTGTGAAAAGCTCCTCATCTTTGCTCAGCACCAGTTCTTTGAAGATAAGGACATGTCTATGGACACACAGGGTGTCATTTTAACTTTGGGAAATGGTCTAAACTGGTTAACAGTGAATTAGCTGGCCATTATACGCTGCAGATGATTTTCCCTTCCACTGAAGGCAGTGAGAAAGAACATTGAGCAGGCAATTTGGTGGGCAGCTAATTGAATATAAGCCACTTTTGCCGAAAATTAAGATAGCCGCACAACCTGCAGAACTTTGTCCACAGGCCAACATGTTACCACAGAAAAGATTTTCTTGTTGTTGGAGATACTGGGATACTGTAAATATCACTGCCAGCCAACAACCATTCCCTTAATCTTACTAGATAAAGGAAAACGCAGCATCAATATGTCCATCTTTATCAAATGATTGCAAATGCTTCCCAACTTTGCAACAAAGGTTTTAAACACCACTCAATACTTGTCAGTTTGTCTAATATATGGTGGGCAGATTTTTAAGCCCCTTGGGCAGGCACACGCCTGATCTGATCAGGTGTAAAATAGCGCGCGAGGATGTTTGGCGAGCATCCCAAAGTCATCGCGCACTTGCATGATATTTTGATCGGTGGGAACATGCGAGAGTTGGCATCATGCCAGCTAACAATTAAGAGACCTATTAAGGCCATTAATCAATTAATTAACCACTATTTTTTACTGCCCATCCAAAGTTACAGTTGGTGGGCAGGCGAATCAGCCAGACAGCCTTTGGATTTTTGAGGAAACCTCATCCATGGGCGGGATGAGGTTTCCAGTAATAACTTAAAAAATAAAACTGTTTGGGTAGAATTTGTATCACCAACATGATTAGGTGAGTGATTCTTATAGGTAGAATTTTTTTTTTTCCGGGATTTTAAAATCTTTATTATAGTGTTTAAAATTTATAAGGCAGCTCTCTGTCTTCAGGGAGCTGTCATTGCGCACTCCCCTGTGCCAGCACTGACTTCAGCACTCACCCTCCTCCCAGCGTGAAATCACTGTCAGGGGCTGTTCACGGGCTGTGGACTGGTTCCCAGCTGCTCCCAGGCCTGCCCACTGTGCTCGCTTGATGACCCGAAAATCCTGCCCGTTGTTTTGGAATTTGTTGATTAGGCCAAAAACAAATGTAGTTTTAGACGGTTTTTATTTGCTCTCTTTCCTTTCTTTCCTATCTTCTAACCTTATTTTGTCCTTTAGACACAACGTTCTTGTATAATGTTTATTGAATGCTATGAGGATTCACAAAGCTTAAACTACTTCCGTGAATGTTATAAAATCCATTAAATATTATTAGGCTTTGGTAATTAGTTCCTAGCTCCACAGTTCCCACAGATTTATGGAATATTTTATACATCTAAATAAAATTCCTGCTAATATTATTGTATCTTCATGCTCGCATATTGTTCTTCAGACAATGATTAGCTCATGCTGTGAAACTAAATAAATGAATCATTTACTGTGATGAGTGCTTGGGTGAGATTCGGAAATGTTTCTGCGATTGTTGCTTGGTCATAATTCTTGAATCCATTCATTAAGATCAGTCATTTGTACAATTACATTATTCTGCAAATTATTTCTTTCAAGTTTCCAGCCCAAAGAAGGCAATTTCCTCTTACGCTTTAGAATTCCAATCAATTAAAATAAATGATAGTAAAAACGTTCCAAAATGGACAGGATTATTGCAACAAAGTTTTTGTTTACACTATCCTCATACTTAGGCTGTGCTCCTCCTCTTTGAGCGTAGAGGCCCATTGTTCTGACTCAACCCTGACTCTAGCTCACTTCCCTGGATCTAAGGTTATTTGACATGCATGGCAGGCTTCTAGGGGAACCCACCAGTGACCAATCACAAAATTCAACCAGGCAGGCATAGCTGAAGAAATGTCCAGACCTTTAAGTAGAACAGCCCTTGGTACTCGGTACTTAGTAAAATTTCCCTCCATAGTCTTCGACCAGTGAATTTTCACAGGAGGTGCTCAATGAGTACAGTCGATGGTCACATTAATTAAAAAGTTAAACAGATTTTCCTTAAATAAATCCTTAGAGGGCATGGAGATTAATGTTTGTGGATGATTAGGACAAGAACAATTCTGGACCGTATCAAAGATCAACAGAGCTGTAGGCTTTGATAGAGAATTAGCAGTCACAAATGAGTGGAGGGGAAAAAAAGTTCTTAAAATAAACTCTACTTGGCCTTTTACCTTCATTCCCTGACTATGGGACCAATACCACCATCACCTCAGCCTATCACCATCTTCCAAGTATGGCGGTCTTGGGCATGGTAAAATTACTGTTTGACTGATGTTGAAGAATTATCCAATGATATAATGAAGAGTGTTAACTTTCTTATTGATATTGCAGCTGGACATATTTGGTGACCAATGGTGAGAATGTGGGGGTGGGGTGGTTGCTGGTATAAGGTCATGTGTTGAAACCTCAAGAGAATAACCAGCCCATGAACTTCTGTGCCTGGTGGGCACCGCGGGGTCTAGGGTGCTTTATCGACCCTCTTAATCACATTTTGATTTGATATTTGTAAGTTTTCTTTAAACTTTGTCTTTGGTCTTATGGCTAACCTGACTTAGGGGCTGTATTTACTTTATCCCTCATTTTGTTAATTTGGTTTATTAGGTTGGCTTCAAAAGAGCTAACCAGCCCATGAAATCTAATTGATTCTGTTCCATTTTGGCTGCTTTGATAAGTTGGTTAGTCTTAATTGAATTTCTTCAGCATGGATCTTTAGAATGGGTGGATCCCAGTGTTGTTGCTTCATTGGTGGAGAGATTCAAACTTAGAACATAAAGATCTGTTGGGATTAATAACTTAACATAAATGTTAATTAATGGGGACAGGAATCTAACTGATTTGTTGCCCCAAAAGCTTCAAGCGATACACCTTAGTGACTAGTGGAGTAAACAACAGTTTGCATTTATATATCACGCTTAACATAATAAAAAGACCCAAGGTTCTGCTTAGGAGAATAATACCAGGAACAACACCATGGTGTTATGTTACTGGACTAGTAACCCAGAGGCCTGGACAAATGATTAAGAAGCATGAGTTCAAATCCCACAACAGCAGGTAGTGAATTTAAATTCAGTTAATTAAATAGTGTCAGGAATGGTGATCATGTCACTGCTGGATTGACATAAAAACCCATCTGGTTCACTAATGTCCTTTAGGGAAAGAAATCTGCCATCCCATCCAATGCAAGCCTGAACTGCTGTCTGAAAAAACCGAGCCAGCTATTCAGTTGTACCAAACTGCTGTGACAAAGTAGAATGGATCACTTGGCATCAATTCGGTCATGACAAAAGCACACCTGGCCAAGTTGACACTGCAAAGCCCTCCTCATTAACATCTGGGGACTTGTTCCAAAATTGGGCACGGTGGTCTACTTGACCTCACACTGCAACATTGAGCTGTCCCACAGATTAGTCAAACCGCAATCTGACATAATTATATATACAGAATCATGCCTTACAGCCAATGTCCCAGGCTTCTTCATTATCATCCCTGGGTTTGTCCAGCGGATGATACAAAACTTGGAACTATTGTAAACTGTGAGGAGGACAGTGTAGAACTTCAAAAGGACATAGACAAGTTGATGGAGTGGGCAGATAGGTGGCAGATGAAGTTCAGTGCAGAGAAGTGTGAGGTGATTCATTTTGGTAGGAGGAACATGGAGAGACAATATAAAATAAGGGGTACAACTCTAAAAGGGGTGCAGGAGCAGAGGGACCTTCGCTGATGAATGCACAATGTTCAGCACAATTTGAAACACCTCAGATACTGAAGCAGTCCATGTCCAAAGGCAGCAAGACCTGGACAATATCCAGGCTTTGGCTGATAAATGATAAGTAACATTCACACCACACAAGTGCCAGACAATGACTATCTCCAAAAAAGAGAGAATCTAACCATTTGTCCTTGATGTTCAATTACATTACTATCAATGTACCCCAACCATCAACAGTTTGAGGATCACCATTGATCAGGAACTTAACTGTACCAGCGATATAAATACTGTGGCTGGCTGGCTGACAGTGTGGTGCCGGGGTGAGGGCTGCACTGTGGTTGGATGGGTTCCGGGGACAAGGCAGCATGCTGTGAGGTGAATTTGGGGGTGGGGGCAATGGCTGCACTGTGCCTGAGGTGAGTTCGAGGGGCAAAGCAGCTCAGTCTGATGGTAGTGCAGATGTGGGGGTGGGGTGGGGGGGGGGAAGTTGGGGGGGAGGTGCAGGCGGCAGGGAAGAGGTCAAGCATTAGGTAAACCTTGTAAAACGTAACAATTTCTCTGCAGCTGAGACAGTTCAGACTCAGCCAAATTGACATGATTGGAGTTGGGCCTCCAGCTTATCTGCCCACTCAAGCAACACAGAGCCATGAAAGTGCCACCTAGTGCTCCAGAACTTTTTACCCCTCGGGCACAGACTGAAAACTAATGAGCGATTTAGTGAGCTGCAGGACATTTGGCCGACTGGGTAAGTTGTACAATCTTCTTGCAAAAACGAGCCATGGAGCAGTCACTGGTGGAGGTGCTAGCCATGCATCTCTCTCTTTCATCCTGAAGGAGGAGTACATAAGGATCATGGAGCCTGGTGACCTAGCTGTATGCCTCATGGCTTACAGTGGAGATGAAGGAGAAGGGATTGATGGAGATGCTTGACTGCGCAGAGGGAGAAGCAATGCCCTCAAAAAGGGGCAGCTGGGGTTCCCGGACATGACACCGAAGAGTCACAGCGAGTCATCACTGGTTTGTGCCTATCTAGACCCAGGGTCTATAGATGCTGCCTTTAATTCCTGCAGGTGACTGAGAACCAGTGTTGCTGAAGACTGCGCATGTCCAGGGAACTGGTTGGTCACACCTGCCACTTGCTGCAGGGTTTGGCACCACAGGTACGTGGAGGGCATCCATGGCTAGTGGCCTTGGCACTCAATTTTTATGCCAGTGGCTCCTTTCAGGGCTCCACAGGTCACCTCTGTGGGATATCATAATCCTCCATACACAAATGCATCCATAAGGTCCCAGACCCAACTTTGTGCATTTCGCCCAGGATCAGGAAAGTCAGGATGCAAGAGCAAGGATGGGATTTGCCCAGATCTCAGGTTTCCCACTGGTGCCATCGAATACACTCACATGACGCTCAGATCTCGTGGCAACAAGCAGTCGACTATGTCAACTGCTGAATGTGCAGCTGGTGTGCAACCACCACAAACAGACTACAGGTCTGCTCACGGTTCCCAGGGAGTGTGCATGACTCCTACTTTCTCAGTATAGCTCAGACCTCCGATGTCTTCCAGGGTCTACAGATGCTGCAGAGTTGCCTTCTCGGAGGCAAGTCTACCCAGAGAGGACGTGGCTGATGACGTCTGTTGGTGGCCTCAAGAGTGCAGCAGAGAAAGATACAATGAGGCTCATACTACAATTCGCACTTTTGGTGGAGCAAACCATGGCAATGTTGAAAATGAGGTTCTGTTGCCTGGACTGGTCTGGTGGAGCTTTGCTACACAGTCCCGAGGGTGTCATTATTGTCGCCTGCTGAGCTCATCACAACCTGGCACTGCAACTGCGAGAGGAGCTGGCTGATGAGGAGACGGAGGAGCTGCATGTCTCCTCCAATGTCAAGGACATTGACAGGGATAAGGGTGAGGAGGTCCTCGAAAGCAAGGATGATGGCAATGAGGCCATTGCACTGGTCAGATGAGGCAGACATGCAAGGAAGGCCCTCATAGCTGCTAGATTTGTGGAGGATGATGACGATCCTGGCTTTTTATCTGTAGACATTTGACTCCTGTCTGGCTGGTGTCAGCGCTCATACCCTCTGCAATAATGCTCATGGAGATATAGCTGATGCCCATAGTCCCTACATTCTAGGAGGATGACGATGACATGAAGTGGGGACATGCCATAGATCCTCACACAGCTTATGTGAATGTTCGGCTCCTGTCTGCTGATAGCGCCTCGTTTGTGCTTTGTGAACAGGGTCATAGCATGCAGATGCAGCAGGGGATCTTTAACTTCTCCTGATCCTATGGCATCCTTCATAAGCTGAGCCCTTCAGGACCACACTGTCACCGGACACAGATGGGGGCCAGCCACGCCTCAAAGGTGCTGAGAGCGCACAGAGAGAAAGACAGAACTCCGTGCGGCTGGTCTAGGGCATCCTAGCAGCAGTGCTAACCTCCGTTGCAGTGCAGGCATGACTGATGTGTCCAATGACAGTGAAGGCACACCATCAGTGGGCTGGGAAGGTTGCACAAAGCACAGGGAAGAGGCTCTGGACTGAGGCACCTGCCTTTATCTTGTGCAGGGTTTCACACCTGTGCGACACAAACACTGCTCATTGGATCAGGGAGCCAACAGCAAGGAGACATTCTTGGGAATTTATTTACACTAGTGGATATTATGCACAAGTGATTAACACCCATGCCCAGGCTGTGTAAATACATCTTCTTGACTTTCCTAACTCTGCCGTTACATTTTAGTGCTCTCCTGACATCCACAGCAGAGGTGGAGGTAGCCTGCTGACCTTAGCGGGTGTCCTCTGGAGAGGCCAAGACCTCCATTCGGGGTCCTTCTGTGTGACAGTGGCACCCTCCTCGGCCTCTAGAAGTGGAGCTGCTGGGGTCACAGGAGGAGGGGATTCAGATGGGCTGGACACTCCCGGAATCACCTGGGTGGATGGTCCCGGAGTATGCACCTGCTGATCCTCCTCCCTCTGGGTTCCAGGGGGCCCCTGGCTGATTCCTTGAGGAGAAGGGGAAGCTGGAGTGAGATCGAGCTGCCCCGCACCCCTCTCGCGTTGACATACATGGAGGCCAACTATGACATCAGCGATGGAGTTCAGCCTGCACAGCAGTGCAGGACAGATGTTGTGGACCAAGGCCTCTGTGGCAGCCATCATGCTACCAGTGTTGATCTCAGTGCATTGACATGACAACGCTATCACCTCAGACTGAAGGTGGACAGACTCCTCTGTTGTGCCTTGCAATCCGAGGACTGCAGCCGTCATCTTTTCCTGATATTCCTGTGATTGTTGCTGCAGCTCCAACAACTGATTGAGGACCAAGTCCAGCAGCTCATCATCTGAATCAGACTCTGTAGATCCCTTGCCTCCAGCAGTCCTCAGAGTGCCGGTGACCTCAGCTGTCTCTGCAGCTCTCCGAGGTGTGTGTCGCTGCGCTGGCGGAGGGTGTAGTTGAGCACTGTGACGGGTCTTTGAGAGTGCTGTTCCCAGGGTCCTCATCTGAGGTCTGCCAGCTATGCAGTCGGGGCTAGGGTCGCCTGAGGGTGACGTGGCAGATGTACCCATGAGAGAAAGTGAAGAATATTAGTGCATGGCCACTGTGGTCAACAGAACAGTGGGCTCACAGTTGAGTTGCCATAGGGATGATCTGGTGCATGATCCTCACTTGTATTCTCGGTGCCATCGCCACTGGAATGGTCCACGTCTTCTCTGGCCAGCTCTAACGCACAATCTTCGAAGGGAGTGAGGATCTTGATGTCTGGCATTCCACCCCTGGTCTGGGACCTATTCCTTTTATTGTGCGCGATCTTGTCCTATATAAAGACAGATGGAGAGAATGTGAGCAAGACACATGACTGGCCAAATGAAAAGGATGCCAGGTGTGCGTGTGTGCTGAATGAAGCCATGGATGGGATGAGCAGGCGACCTCTAGAGGAGAGAGATGAAGGCAGGTGGAGATGTGAGGGTGTGTGTGAGAGTGAGTGGTGATATCCCTTGACCTGGCAGTGATTGAGATGCCAGTGAATGTGCGATGGGCTTGTGATTGTAAGAGATTAGAGTGATGAGATGGTTGACTTGCGCTTGTGCCACGGATGAGATCATCCATGCTCTTTCTGCACTGGATGGCTGACTTCTTGTGGGCAGCACTGGCACTGATCAACCGCTGCCACTGTCTCCCAAGCTGGATTAGTTATGTTGCTGCCCTTCCGGCAGTCAGAGTGGGGTTAGAGGACATCATGACGAGCCTCCATGGCATTCAAAAGGCATTCCAGGGATGTGTCACTGAATCAGGGCTGCACTCTTCTTGCCTTTTGGGGCTATGTCTTCTGTGCAGCAGTCCTGGGCTGGAACTGTGAATGATGCTGCACTTTAAATATGGCCCCCTGTGTGAGGAAGCGGCGAGATGATGACATGGCGGGTGAATCGGAGGCTGCTCATCAGCAAAACAGCATGTTTCCTGGGAATGCATGATTAATGAGGCCAGATTAGAATGATACCTCGCAAAAGCCCACCATTGCGTCCAGCGGGTAAAACGTCCTTTTTCCCGCCCACCACTGCACTTAGTCCAAACTGGGATGATTCCACACATGGTCACCGATGGTGGAATGATTAATATCAGCAACGTGCAATCGGCCAGACTTGTTGGAATGGGAAAGATGTTAACTCACCTCACCCAACAAGAATGACCCAAGCAAAAATTAGAATTGCCTCCCAGAACTTACTGACTGTGTTCCCACTGCCACCGCTGTTTTAACTGTGTACATTTTTTAGGTGTCCAGGGTGCCCACCGGAAGCAGGCAGTTGCCTCATAAATGCATGTAAATCGAGGTCCTATGATCTCACTTGAACCTTGGTATGTTTTTACCAGCAAATAATGGATGTCCCACTCAGTGTCGATCCCATTAAAAGAAACCTGGGCAACTGATTTCCAATGGTCATGAGAAGTACTAAGTGTTCGGTCGGAACATACTCTCCTACTGAGCTTTATGGGTTTTCAAGGCAATTCTGCGGTCCTAAGTTGTTTGTTTCTGATTTTTCTTTTCTCATCCTGCAGAAACACTCACAGGCTATCATAGATCTCATTCACACTTTATTGTTTTGGATGGGGGGAGGGGAAAAGGAGAAGTTGCAGCAACAAGAGCCATAACAACCAGGAAAAGTAGCTGGTTGGCCTGTTAGAAGAGCAGCACGTCTGCTCGTAGAAGGTCTTAGCCAGCCCTTGAGTGAGTTTTCTGGATATCTCTGAAGGGTAGGGCATGGGGTGGGATGCGTGGTGAGGTGGTGGCTATGTTTCTCCAGGCAAGCTAATCTCAGCAGCACCCCCAACAGGACCTGCTGCCTACAGGGCCATATAGGCATGCTTTTCCACTGGCTGTGAAAGTTGCCATTGCCCTGAACTTGTTTGCTTCAGGCTCATCCCAGGGTTCTATTAGTGGACATCTCGCACATCGCACAGTCTGCTGTGCAGAACTTTATCAAGTCCATGCCCTATTTACTAATGTCACCCAGCAGTTAAAATACATTGATCTGATATTTGTAGCAGTGACCACCTTCCTTCATGTCCATGGGGTTGTAGGCTGACCTCATGTAGTGACCAAGGCATGTGAGGACCAACCAGCAGCTTATGGACTGGATTTTATGGCCTCCATGTTGGGCATGTCTTCAGTGGGGTGAGGGGGGGAGGGGCATAAATATGACAGGTGGGTTGTCCACTATCTTTCCACCCACACCCAACCTGATCTGCATAATACAGGGGTGGGTAAGGCGCCCTCTAGTCCATCCATCCTTAGGCCTATTGAGGCCCTGAAGGAGCCCAATTCGCCTACACTGCCATAATATGCTGGGCACTGGAAGGCAGGTGTGAGTGGGAAGGTCACTTTTTTGCCAAAACTGGTGAAAGGGCGGGAAAGAAAGGTGGGGGAGTGGGTGGGGTGGGGGGGGCGGGGTTACATCTTTTGATAGGGTGATCTGTGAATATTGGGGGACCACCCCATCCTAACACTGTACCCCACCTTTGTGCCTTCCTGCCTGGCCTCTAAATCCCAACCCACACCCCTGCACACCCACCTAGTCCCCTTCCCTTGAGTGCCCAATCCCTTCCTGCCCAAAATGTCCAGCAATTACCTGAGTCTGGTCACCATCTGTCTTTTTAGTGGGATTCCCAGCAGTGCTCACAACTAATCCTGGCGCTGCTGGGACTGCAAGAGCTACCGGCCAATCAGGTAGGCTGGTAGCTCTCGAGGACAGGACTTCTTTCCACTAAGGGGTGGAAGTCCCACTCTCTGCTTGTTAAAGACACCAACAAGGAAAGTTTGAAACCGACTTTTGTAATGGGGGAGTGGTGGGGGTGGTGAGGTGGTGGGGCAAGCAATATGCCTAAGCTCTGTACCATAAAAATAAAGCCTACACCACTAGAAAAAGCTTTCACCCCCATAATGCTCAGCTGGCTTGTGACCCACCACAAAAGTCTGTCACAGTTTTGTAGGCAAATATCTCAACGCCTTTATTTTGCAACAATAACCACCTGTCCCATTATTTCAAAGGTTCAGGTGCTTGGATAGGTCTGGAGGCAACCTACATTATGCCCCAAAGGCATCATTGCACAGTGCTGAATGTTGCATAACAAGGCAATCCAGGGAGGATTGCTTTTGGGGGAGGCACCTGTTATAGGAGGACTTGCGTGAAAGCACAGAGGAAGCAGAAGAAGGAGGGTCACAGTGGACAATTACCCACTCTGCTGTGATGGCTGACATCGACAGCCAACTTGTATGCTCCCATAGGTTCTAATTTCAAATTCTAATGAATAGGGGCAGCTTCAAATCTCAAATGATTGGTAAAATTGATGCAAGGAACAATTTGCAGACACTAATAGAGTTTCTTAGCCATTATTTCTTTTTGTTGGTACAGCTCTTTACTTTTGTGTGTGTATAGCAGTTTAAAGTTATTTTGCAAAATGCCATTTCAATTTCTGGCACAGCATTGTAAACTGTGCAAACAAAAGTAAACCACTACAGCAGGAAAGATGACTGGGAAAATACTATTAAAGTGTATAAATTGCCTCCCCTTGATTGATTTTGTCAAACAGGGTTTTATTTTAGCCAGAGAAACTTTTCAAATGTAGCAAGAAATTGTAAGGGAATAGTGGACTCAAATCTTCAACAATCTTCAGCCAGAAGTGCCGAGTGGATGATCCATCTCAGCTTCCTCCAGCAGTCCCCAAGATCACAGATGCCAGTCTTAGCCAATTTGATTCACTCTACATGATATCAAAAAATGGCTGTAAGCACTGTATACTGCAAAGGCTTTGGGCCCTGACATCATTCCAGCAATATACTGAAGACGTGAGCTCTAGGACTAGTCTCGCCCCTAGCCAGGCTGTTTCAGAACAGCTACAACATTGGCATCTGCCCACAAAAGTGGAAAATTGCCCAAGTATGTCCTGTCCACAAAAAGCAGGACAATCCAAACTGACCAATTACCTGACCAACCTGACCAATTTGTTCTCGATCATCAGCAAAGTGATTGAAGGTGTCGTCAACAGTGCCATCAAGCGGCATTTACTTAGCAATAACCTGCTCACTGACACTTAGTTTGGGTTCCACCAGGGCCACTTAACTACTGACCTCTTTACAGCCTTGGTCCACACATGGTAAAAAGAGCTGAACTCAAGAAGTGAGATGAGAATGGCTACCTTTGACATCAAGGCAGCATTTGACCAAGTGTTATCAAGGAGTGCTAGCAAAACTGGAGATAATGGGAATCGGGGAAATCTCTCCACTGGTTGTGCCTACAAGAGCAGGTCAGAGGCTGGGAAATCTGCGGAGAGTAACTCACCAGCTGACTCCCGAAAGCCTGTGAACCATCTACAAGGCACAAGTCAGACATTTAATGGAATACTCTTCACTTGCCTAGATAAGCGCAGCTCCAACAACACTCAAGAAGCTCAACACCATCCAGGACAAAGCAGCCCACTTGACTGGCACCGCATCCTCCAGTTTCAACATTCCCTCCACCACTAACGCACAGTGACAGCAGTGTGCACCATCTACAAGATGCACTGCAGCAACTCACCAAGGCTCCTTTGACAGCACCTTCCAAACCTGTGACCTCTATCATCTAGAAGGACAAGGGCAGCAGATGCATGGGAACACGACCAGCTGGAGGTTCCCCTCCGAGTCGCACACCAGCCTGACTTGGAAATATATTGCTATTCTTTCACTGTCACTGGGTCAAAATCCTGGAACTCCCTCCCTAACAGCACTGTGGGTGTTCCTACAACACATGGACTGCAGTGGTTCAAGAAGGCAGCGCACCACCAACTTCTCAATGGCAATTAGGGATGGGCAATAAATGCTGGCCCAGACAGTGATGCTCACATCCCATAATGAATAATAAAAAAACCTAGGTGGCAATTAACTACTCTTTATCAGAACCCAAAGAGCACGTAAAATGACTGACATTTCCTTACCAATAATAAGCTCTACAGCAAAGGATTACCAAGGGTTGCCACTGCATTAATGATTTATCCACCCTGTTTCTAAATAGATCAAAGTTTAGTAAGCTCCTTCTCCTGATACAAACCAAGAGCTGATTTGCTAATAGTCCCCAGAACCTAATCAGAAAAAAGCCAGAACTTTAAAAGAAAAATATCAAAATTGGCTTCAAATGAAGAGAGAATTCATATCTGCCTAAAATGGAAAGTTGTGAACCAAAAGTAACAACATTAATTTTAACATTTCAATGAATACAATTTAGTGAAAATCGTTTCAATGTCAAAGCAAAAAAAAGTTTGTTTGATATGTTCCAGATTAGCTGAGGTACTTTTATTACCAGTTTTTCTCTCCTGGTATTGTAACAGTGCTGGGTGATCCCTGACTGACAGGTTATCGAAGTCTTGATAGGAATCTGTTGCCTTGAGGAAAAGGCACTGAAAATAGCTTTCCCTTATCAACATAATATCTACAAATATGTTTAAAAAATCAGTTGAAATGTGTATTATTGTGACAATTCTTTTCCAAATCTTTAGCGTCCATCTTGGTAAGCAAGTTGGAGTCACCGAAGTGAAGATCAACTTATATGAGGCAAGGTAGTCAGATAAGCCTCAAACTTATTGTGAGGATAAATGTCACATTGGACTATTCAGTAAACCAGTGTTTTGCCCACTC
This sequence comes from Carcharodon carcharias, assembly GCF_017639515.1. Lineage (NCBI taxonomy): Eukaryota > Metazoa > Chordata > Chondrichthyes > Lamniformes > Lamnidae > Carcharodon > Carcharodon carcharias. Next base: position 116,039,688 of record NC_054475.1, read on the forward strand.
ATCAGACTTGGGACCGGATTTTCCCCTGTTGGGCACTGGAAGTCAGGCCATTTCCCGACTTTGTGGCCCTGCCTCCTAACAGAGTAGCCACCTGCAGGCAGAAGCAGCAAAAGGGTTGTCTGGCAGAGCCCGCAGAGCTACATCTTCAGCAAATGAGGACAATAAACCCTACAATGGATTGAGAGGTCACAGAGGGATTCTTTATAATGAGTCAACTTTCACATGTATCAGTCAGCAATTATATTAGTAATGGCAATATGTAACTTACAGTTCAAAATTTAGCCACCTGTTACAGCACTTTCAATCACTTCCTCAACGATCTTCCTTGAAGACTAGTGACACCAAGATGGCATCTAAGGCAGGCTTTTTATCAGGCCCAGAATGCGATGGATCTACCTCCATGCTCGATGCCGCTTCTGGCCCCGATGTAGCTCTCAGGGCTCTGCTAGACCACTCTTTTGCTGCTTCTGCCTGCAGGTGGCTGCATTCTTCCAAGTGAATATACAGCAGCTCACAGTACAGTTCTGCAAGTAGGTGCAGCAGACCAGCTCAGGTACTGCACCCCACACTCAGACCTCCACTCCAACATCACTCACAACTTCCCTCTGCCTGCAACCTCAGCAGACTAGGCCAGATGCTGAGCAATTCCATGGCTACCCCCAGCCTTACCTCATACCAAGGCATATGTGCCCCTCAAGGATCTCTGGCTCCTTACAAAGTAGCCACGTAGAGTCAACAAATGCTATCCTGGCCCTCGAACAGTAATGGTGAGCCCAACAAGCCTGTATAAGGCAAACCGATCACTGATATGTCAGACCATTAAACATCATTCCCTCACTATCATGGCATCTTGACAAGCTAATGCATCATTCACAAGGCCATACTGACTCATGTACATCTTCAACTCAAATACCTGGATGTTTGAAAGAGACAGCAGCCAAAAGATTTAGGACACTCTTGTGCTAATGTTCATGTACCGAGACCTTGATGTCATGGTGGAGGCAGTGAACATGAGGAGGGAGCTGTACCCAGCATAACCATGAGGCAGTGGAAACAGATTGTGGAACTGGTCAGCCCCTTGTGGGGAGCACTGGAAAATCTGGGTGCAGTGCGATAAATGCTTCGGTGACCTGCTGCGCTCTGGCAAAGTAAGCAAGACTCCCACCTACTCGATGTACCCCCTTGGATCGCAGTATCCAACATGCAAAGCATCTGGAGAACATAGATGTTTCTCAACCTCGGAGGAGTGTGTGTCCAGGTCATATGCACAGCTACCATGCTAATGTGTAAGGCTACCAAAGAGGAGGTGTTGTTTCAAACCAAGAGGAGAATACCCCCTTCTTTGTGGAGCAGAGAACTGCCTCATCACATTCTCCCTCTTGTCTGTGCAGGAGAAAAAGGCACGCAAAACCAGAGAAAGGGAGCCCAAAGCTGCGATCAATATGAATTGAGATAGAGGGAAACTTGTCCAAGGAAGCATTGTCACACCAGAATAATTCACCAGGCTTTGGTGCAGATACTGTGCAGGAGAATTGTTGTCAATGGTCCTCAAACAGGCTTTACATACAGACTCACATATGGAAGGAGCTTATTATCTGCTTCAGGTGGCTACCAGGGACACCTAGAAAGCCACCTATAACAATATGGCAGAAACTATAATGTAGGTGCAGATCAGATGGCCAAAAAATGGGCACAATGAGGACCAATTTCTAACATATTCTCCTTTAAAGAAAAATACAGAGAATAAAAAGGAAAAGTTAAAAATAGTCATGTGTAATTACTAGATGTTTGAATAATAATTTATAGATTTTTCTGAACCATTGCAATGGATTATTTTACTTGTGTGACCATTGATATTACAGTAATTGGGACTCATTGATTTGAGTCACTTGAATACAAATGGTGTAAATGTGATATAATTTGCAGGGTTTGACTGTTCACTGCATATGAAATAACAGATTCTTGGAATGCATTTATGAGTAAGACTGTTCTTTTTTTAAAAAAATGATCGGGTTGAAAAGATTTTATCTCAATTTTATCTCTCCTTGTGTTATGGCATCAAAGGTGCCAGCTTTTATCAATCCACATACTGGACCTGTGAAAACATTTTGAAATGCTCAGCAGACTTTCAGTGTATTGCACTCCTTTTGAAGAGTTGTTTCTCAACTATGACCTTGGCTTTAATAGTGCAACCTTGTTTGTTATCATGCTCAAAAGCTCTGAATGTTTGTTTTATTGGAGGTAACACAACACATGGATTTGCATTCATTGCCCATTATGTTGGACATCAACCTAAGAGACAAGAAATGCAACAAAAGGATAAGTAAGTGATCATTCAAAACTTGCATTCTCTGGCACTCAGACCAATGTAGTTCACCAGCAATTAGATGGCAAATTAAGCTCCTTTGCTACAAAACCTGATTCTAAATTTCTGATGTTTGGAATGAACATGAATAGGTTATATAAATGATCCTTCAAGAAAGAAGAGAACCATTTTGCCATTAAGCATTGAAAACTGTTATTGATGCTGTATTAAGTCTCTCTATGTTAAGCTAGAAATAGCATGCACTCAATAGTTGAGACAGAAAAAACATTGATAAACATGGAGTTGAATGATTCCTATTTTGTGGTGTTGGAGCTTACCCATCTAGATAACAATTGCAGAAGAGAGGCTTAGAGATAGAGCAGGATCTTCAGACAAAATGTAAGTCAAAGAATGATACAGCAAAAAAAGGAGGCCATTCACTCCATCATGCCTGCTCTGGTTCTTTGAAAGAGCTACCCAATTAATCCCATTTTACTGCCTTTTCCCCAGAGCCCTGCATGTTTTTCCACTTCATAAATTTACTTAATATCCTTTTGAACACCTCTACAAAATCTCCCCTTAACCTTCTTTGTTCTAAGGAAGACAATTCCAGCTTAGGGTCTCCCCATGCAACTGAAGTCTTGCATCCCCTATACCAATCTAGTAAATAATCTCTGCTCCTTAAAGGCCTTGACATCTTTCCTAAAGTTTGGTTCCCAGAAGTAGACACAACGCTCTAGCAGGGGCCTAACCTGTGATTTATAAAAGTTTATTATAAATCACTTGCATGTTTAATAGCCTTCTTGGCCACCTTGGCGGTGGGTTGGCGGGGGGGGGGGGGGTGGTGGGGTGGGGTGGGGGTGGTGGTGCTTGAGGAAAGGTTGGGCAGGGCCTGTCTCCATTGGAGTTTAGAAGATTGAGACATGATCTGATTGAAACACACAAGATCCTGAGGGGACTTGACAGGGTGGATGCTGAAAGGTTGTTTCCCTTTTGGGAGAGACAAGAACTGGAGCACAGAGTTTAAAAATAAGGGGTTTCCCAATTAAGATGGAGATCAGAAGAAATGTTTTCTCTCAAAGGGTCGTAAGTCTTCCCTGGAGATCAGTGGAGGCAAGGTTATTGAATATCTTTAAGGCAGAGGTAGATAGATTCTTGACCAACAAGGGAGTCAAAGGTTATCGGAGGTAGGCGGAATGTGGATTTGAGGCTACAATCAGATCATCCATGATGTTATTGAATGATGGAGTAGGCTTGAGGGACAGAACGGCCTACTCCTGCTCCTATTTCAAACATTTATATGTATGTTCGTAATATTGTGGCATTTGCAGATGACCCCAAATAATGTGGCCAGGTGACAAATAAAAGGAAGACCCCAGTGATATATCACTTTGTATATCATGCTAAAACATGAACTAAAAGAATTGTTTATTCATTTTGGAAATAGTGTTCTACTATTCAAATCTCACTTTTCTGGTCTATAGGATTATAAATGAGCGACGACTGACAGAAGTATAACATGAAATGTGTAAGCCACATAACAGATATTTGGTTATTAAATCACTGGAGAGTTGTTGACAGAAATAGCACATCTGATGTAATGATCAGCAGCGGGCTTTCGACCAAATGGGCAATTCATCAGTAGGAATTCACTAAAAACTAAAAGACTACACAGCTCTTCACTGTATTCGTTAAAGCATAATAGTTTCAAAGTGAATTTCAGCAAGATTACAAAAAACTGGTTTACAGCTCTGTTATCTAAAGCTGGCCTGTGAAAGAGAAAACATTGATGGGTGGATGAGTCTTATCTCAGCAAACACTGACTATTCCTGGATCACAAAAAGCCTAGGTAAATTGCTGTAAAAGATCGCAAAGCTTTGGCTATTAACTTAAGTTTTAATCTAATATGGATGACCACATGTAATCATAATCTGAAGACAGTCTGTGTGCAAATATTATTTAAAAATTAGTAGCCTGAATATTAATGGTCTGAATCTTTATTGGTAAGTCTGTTGATTTATATACATTTTTGTAATGCTAAAGGGATAAACTCCCCCATCAGTTATTTCATTATTCAGATTTTAGTCAGCAGCTCATTCCTAAATTCTTAACAAATAGTCCCTTCACTTTATATTAAGGAGTTGTACTTTGACAGCTTGTCGGTCAAACTCTCATTTTATTTTCCTTTGAATTTGTTTTTATGTAAATTTTATATACACAATGAAATAAGATGGGTAATATTTTAATGGCACAATCCTAAAATGATATAGCAAAGGCAATGCTTTTCTTTTTCTAGTTACATCTTACACTGTAATGCAAAATGTTTCATTGTCAGCATTACATCTTCATAACACCTCTGAAAATAACTTTGTTATAAAAATATTTGTGCAATTCATACCTCTTCGACTGTAAGGATAAGACACATTAACTCTGATTGATGGACAGGGATACGCATAAACATTTATCATTTTTGTGATTTCTCCCTACAAAACCCTAAAAGATTCAAGCTGAAAGGATATTGACTTCATGCTTGATTATTTAATTTGCACACTCTTGATTGCAATGTTGGACATGTAACGTTTGCAGTGTCATCCTATGTGACCACTCCATGTTACAGATTGTCCCCCTCTCTGATTCAGTTTAGATTTTAACATTCAAATTTCCGGCAGCAGCCATTTTACACAGCAGATCTCATTCAGAGATTTTTGCTTAGCGATTTATGTTAAGGACAGACTTATAACTGTTATGGTCAATTGATTAACGCATGATCAGTTCCATGCTTTTATGGTAAGTGAATAAATCAACTTTTGTTTTTATTGTCTAGAATCCTGGGGTCCTGCTGTTTTGGAAATTGCATGATGTACTCCTGTTCATTTATAGTTAGGCACTTTGCTCTATTGTAACATGCAATTTAAGAACATGGACTGCACAAAGATTAGGTTCCTATATTTCACTAGCATCACAACTGTGTAAACTTTCAAGGGAAAGCATAACTCAATGAGACAAACTTTTTAACAGAAAATATTCACTACTGATGCTCCAGATCTCTGCCCTATCTGGGGTGTCAGCTCCCCAGTGACTCACTGAGCTTGTTCTGCTCCCCTCTCTCTATGAGGCTTCTCAGATTCAGAGGTGCAGCCAGTCAGCCTGACTAGGTCTCCAACCCCCCTTCCTAGGTCCTTAGCCACCCTTAGGGACTTAAAGCTCCTGCCACACTGCCACTCATAAGACCTGGACTTTGCTGCTTTCTCCCTGGCCTCATGGCATCTGGCTCCACTCCTCAGCTCATCAAAGACCCTGCTCTCTGAAGGGAGGGGCCCACAGGGGCCAACAAGTTTCCCTGCTCGGTGCTTTCCCCACCATTGCCACCTGCTGCTGGAGGCCTTGCCACAATATATGAATGTAAATGTCAAATTTTCTCCTTTGAATACATTGACACTCAGAATTTTCTGTGACTTTAACTTTGCTTTCTGGATTTATTATGTTTATTTTCTTTTAACAAAGCTGAAACATCAATAGTTTTCAGAGATCTGTGAGCATTGAGATATTGGTAAGATGGACTTGCTGCGACCTAGGTTATGGGCAGCTGTGTTTTGGATGGTTTCAAGCTTATGGATGGTGCAAGGTGGGAGTTTGGCCAAGAAAGCACTGGGATAGCTGAGTTGAGAGGTAAAAAATAGATGGAAGAGGGTGGAGATGTGTGATATATAGATGATGAAACTATTACAGTGAAAAAAAGACTGGGTTGTAAAGATCCCCTTAGATATTGCTGAAAAGATGGACATGTTGCTGAATCTTTTCACCTTGCACTCATCAGGACAACTGGAGGAATGCCAGTTTTCAAATGATTACAACAATTTATACAATAGGAGAAAAAGGTGCTGATTGGTCAGCAAATCAACTATGATTGGCCAAGGAATTGCCATGAAGAAAGCTTTTCACCAATCAAAATTGACTTGCCAACCAGTCAGCGCCCTTTTCTCCTGTACTGTAAATTGTCGTGATTGTTTAAAATTTGGCATTCTTGCATTTGTCCTGATGAGTGTGAGATGAAAAGCTTTGACTTTTCAGCAACATTCAAGTTCTGTACCACCAAGCAAAAGATTTTCTTTATAACACAGGAGTAAAATAGGAAAATCATCAAGCTGATTGTATCAGAAGGAAGCATTGCATTCACCAACAGCAGAACTAGAGAAAGCCTGGGAGTAAACGGGACAGATTGCATTGTGCAATCTAGTAATTCATCTTGTTTTATTTTGCAGAAAAGTATATTTATGTTACAACCTCAAGGGATCCCTTGTACCTCTGGTGATGTGCCTGTTACTTTGGCTGCACATCCAGCTTCAGAGAGTAAGTAAGTTTTAGATTTGTTTTATGTTCTTTCTTTTATTCTACTTCCATACCATAGTGACTGTCAAGATTTCCCACACAAAAAAAGCCTGTGGTACCCAAATTATCCAATAGTAGGAATTTCAATTACCTGAAAGCTAATCAAGTAATCACTATTTATAAACCCAGATATGACTAACCCACATGTAGTGCACTAAAATGCATAGCTCAATAAGGCATAGGCCCATCAAAATCCCAGCAGGCAATCAGTGCAACCCTACAACCAATATGCTATCCTTTCACAAGGCAATCACTTTAGATGGAGCAGTAGGTTCTCTGAAACATGACACAAACAGCAAGCTGTAGCACTGTGCTGACTCAAGCTGCCAGCACTCATAAATGGTGATATTAGTGATAAATGACATAAATTGGGCCATTGTGCTCCCAATCTTACACCACAATTCATTAGGGAAGAAATTAGAATATTGTGGCTCGGTTGGTGGCACTCTCACCTCTGAGTCACAAGGTTCTGCATCCAAGTTCCACCCTAACACTTGAGCACAAAAATCAAGGCTGTAACCCAGTGCAGTACTCAGGGAGTGTGCTGCACAGTCAGAGTTTTTGGATGAATCTTTCGGATGAGACATTAAACCAAGGCCACAAATGCCCTCTCAGATGATGTTAAAGATCCTATGGTACTATTTCAAAAAACAGCAGGAGAATTATCTCTGGTGTCTTGACCAATATTTATCCCTCAATCAACATCACCAAGCAGGTTACCTGGTCATTATCATATGGTTGTTTGTGAGACTTTGCTGTGCACAAATTTGGCTACTCCATTTCCTGCATTAAAACAGTGACTACACTTTAAAAAGTACTTTGTTGGCTGTACAGTGTTTTGAGATGTCCAGTGGTCATGCAAAGCATGATATAATGCTAACCCTTCTTTATATTGACTGTGGGCGAAGCAGATTGGCAACAGAGCAATCAAAAGCCGATATACAGAACACATTGTACATTTCACTGGAACCTGAGTGAATGCTTGACAAAAATAGTCACCGGATGACATCCTGGTAAAAATTGGAAGTGGTGCGAGTCAGGCACACTGAGGTCCCAGGTCCATTCTACAAACTGCTTGAGCAAAGTTCCATGCTCTAACTCACTATTTGCGAAATGTACCTGACAATTTTTAACTTTGATATTGCACTGAATGGAATGACATCATCAGTCAAAATATCAGTAGATGATTCCTAACATCCTGCTCAATAACACCCCTTTCTGTGGAGAGTCTGGCTGATGGTACATCAACATGTTAACGTAAAAGACTGGTTGAGCCTCACAAGCCTGTACATCATATTGATCTCCATTGTCAGCACTTTCTGCAGCAGTTTCAGCATTCTCTTACACTTCTGCTTGTGATCTCCTGTGTTCAGCAGCATGTTGTCATGATAATTTTTTTTTTTAGGTAGAACAGCATCTGCACCAGAGCAGGGACAGTCACTCACTTGTCATCTATTTGTTCTATCACCAAACATGGTTTGGTTACTGGGAGACACTGATAGGGGATACTGCAGGAAATGTTGGGACCACTTTAAATGTCAAGATGTTCGCTGTCTATTCCACAATGCCGCTGAATATAGCAACGAGCACATAAGTAGAAGGCTGTACCACAAAGTACAACAACCCTACCCTGCTGCCTGTAGAATGTGCTCAGAATTGGTAAGTAGCTGTTTCTGTTAACTCTAGGAGTCAAAACCCATGTCAAAACTCACCTCAACACAACAAGCTAAGTGTAGGGCAAAAATGAACACAGAAGGTTTGAGAGATTTTCATGATCAGTTGTAAGATAAAACTTACAGTTGGCAAATCAGAAACCAATGGGGATTATTTTGAAAACTGAGCTCTGGAACATCAATAAATGCTTTGTAATATGAAAAAAATGGTGAATCATCATTTTAATCCAAATTAGAAAAAAGGTTTATAAACTATTACTTTATCTAGAGGATTTTATTGATCTTTTAAAGAAGGGTTTTTATGCAGAAAAATAGTGGGTATTTATGAAGGTCAATTTAGATTCTTGCCTGGAAGAAGAACCACCCATACCAATTTGTTTTGAGACAAATACTGGAGAGATATCGGGAAGGGCAATGTAATATGAAGATTCTGTTCATCGATCTAGTGAAGGCTTATGACCAGGTGCCGAGGGAGGAATTCAAGGGATGTGCTAGAATTCATGAAATCCCTGAGAAGTACGACAGCTATTACAGGAAATGTACAAGGAGTGCCAGGCAAAAGTAAGAAGCAGTGTGAGGGAGAGGGAGAGTTTTAAAACCAAAGTTGGGTTACACCAAGGATCAGCACTGAACCCCTTCCTCTTTCTGATTGTCACAAATGTCCTAACTGAGCAAGGGAGACAGGAAGTGCCATGGTCAATGATGTTTTAGATGATATTGAACTATGAGGATGATGAGAACATGGCCGAGCAACTGGAGAACTAGAGAAAAGCTCTGGAAGACAGGGTTAAGATGATCTGTTGACCAAAGACTCAATATATGAACTGTCAGTTTGAGCTGAGGGAAGAGGGTTGGAGTAAAGGTGTAAAGATTATGGGTGAAGACTTGGAGAAAGTGAATAGTTTCAAATACCTGGGGTTGGTGATAGCAGAAGATGGAAGTATGAAAACAGAAATCAATGGATTAACGGATCAGCTCCAATTGGAGCAATTGGAAGAAGTGCAGTGGAGTGTTATGTGATAGAAAAGTACTATTGAAAATTATAGGAAAAATCTATAAGACAGTTGTGAGGCCGGCCTTGTTATATAATACAGAAACTTTGGCAACATCAAGAAGAGAGGAACAAGGATTGGATACTAATGAGATGTGGATGCTAAGATGGATGTGTAGAAAGGACATGATCAGGAACACATCAGGAGGTCAGTGAAGATTGTAGGGCCATCAAAGAAAATAGCTGACAAGTGATTGAAATGGTCTGGCCATGTGCTATGGAGTGAGACAGGACACGTGGTGAGGTGAGAGATGGAGATGGGATTTCCAGGAAGGAGGAGGAGAGGAAGGTCTAAGACCAGATGGAAAGATGTTGGGTGAAATTTAATTATATCGCAGGTCCCGATGGTTGTCTTGGAAATGCATGGAATTCCCGCTCATGGCGATTACATCGTGGCTGGAAAATAATATATACAGAGGCGTAGGGCCCGGCCAATTCTGCGGTGGAATGGGCAGGAAGTCACCACGCCTGCCATCAGCTGATGGGGTGGAAGGCCCAGACACCATTTTTAAATAGCACCCAGACAATCACTCAATGGTCATAGCAGCATTGGTCTGGTAGTGATTGAAAAAGGCCCCAGCCTCCCTCTGGAACTTTGAACAAAGGAATTAGCCTCCCTCTGCGGACAATTGTCTCAGTGTAGACGATGTGTGATCCCATAGTTCAACGATGCCTTCCCACCGACAGTATCAGGAGACCCTCCCATCTGACCAAGGAAGTCTGGATGGAGATTTCAGCAGAGGTTAGCAAACATGGTGTCCATGTGTACCTGGGTGCAATGTAGGAAATGGGTCAATAAACTATGTTGCACTGCAACAGTGAATGGAACAGTAGCAGCATATCGATATGATTCTCATGAGGGGAACAAGCAATGTATCATAGTGAGGAGATGGAGCTGGCAGGTGGATGAATGAAGTGTAAGGCACAGCAGCAGATGCATCAGGAGACATTAATGTAAGTGGGCAACAAGTAACTGGCTCTTCCTGCTATCATCCTGCAAGTGACATGAATATGGGAGTGTTGACAGCTAACTAGGGAGCCACCGTCTGTTAGAGGAATGCATGCTGATGGTGGGGGTTGGGGTGGGGGGGTGGGGGTGGGTGGGGGGGGGGGGGGGGGTGGGCAGGGGTGGTTGGAGGTGGGGTAGGGTTTGGTGCCTACTGGCCTGAGTCTCATTCTCTCCTGTATTCTGCAGAAAATGGCACATAATTCCAAAGAACAGGCAAAGACAGGTGGCGGAGTCCCTGACATAAGTATTCTCACATCTGCAGAGGATAAAGGTGGTGGAACTGTTTGGAGATCAGGGCAGCTGGGCAATCGCAGATGGTAAGGCAGGAGTGCAGAGAGAAGACTGAGGAAGATTGGAGCTTGGTGGCAACTGCTGAGCAGGGATGGGAAGATGGATTACAAATAAAGTGAACCTAATTCTTTATGTTTCAATGCAAGTGTTCGCATTCTGAAGGGAAGGCGAAGTCCATCATCCGACACCCTGCAGTCCACCACTGATGATGAGGGCTTGGAATCTTTGGAAGGTGCACTGTCACATCATCCCTGTGCACCCTCCACCAGCATAAATACAGTCACTTCGGTGGGTATGCGTTCACAGTTAGAATCAGGTTCACATTCTAGTAAGCATGTCACAGATAGGTCGGAGTTGCTGATGGAGGCTGTGGCAGCCGAGGGACCTGACAGTTGGAGAACTGTTGGAGTGAAGGAACATGCTGAGCCCCAGGCTGATGACAGACCTCCAGTCATGTCCACCAGAAATTTTCTTGAGATACAGAGACAGGGGAGGGGAACATCTGGTAGAGATGTCAGAGGCCATGCGCAGCCATGCACAAATGATGGAAGAATCCATCCAGGCCATGAGTTCTGCCACGCCTGAAGTGGGCAAGCACTTGGCTTCCTCCCTGAAGAGGCCGGTGACCGTCATGGAGAGCCATGTTTAGCAAACCACTCATTGAATGCCAGATATGCGCTTGGACCTGCATACCATCGTCCTGGCCATAGGGTCTATACAGTGGCTAGGTGAGAGGGGCTCAAGATGCCTGGACCTTCCTCCAGGTGCCATTTCTCCCCTGGATCAGAGAGGTGTCATCACGCACCAAGAGGGAGCCAGCTATCTTGGGCTCTCTATCTCAGGTGCTTCAAGAATGAACTGCTAGCTCCTCACCCTCTGTACCAGTGACATTAGCACCTTCAGTAGGCGAGGCCAATGAGGGTACAAATGTACGCAAGCAGGAGTTCCTCAGCATGCTGGGGCCCTCCAGGCCTTGGACAACCAGAGGACAGCTGTCAGTGAGGGATCACACTCAGCAGCCTGCCTCGCCTCAGTTGCAGATGTCAGGCACATGCAATGTTGTGTGTAAAAGTAAGATCTTGTAATGGCATGAAGGTGGCATGGGTGTTCAACCATTCAGTTGGTTCAGTGTTATTATATGGCTCTGTGTTATTAAATACTCTTGTTCACTTTATTCATGTGTGGTCAATTGTTGTGTTGTTGGAACTTGGTCCAAGCTAGGTGATAGCTTGCATAAGTGCAAATCATGAATGGGTGAAGGGGAGTTAGTGACATCTCATCTAATGGGGTATCAAGAATGTAGTGGTGCGTTTGTGTGCATTGTTGATTGGATGTTCTTATTTTATTCAAACTTTATTCTCCCATGGGATGTGGGCGTCACTGACAAGGCCAGCATTTGTTGCCATTGCTTTCCATCTGATGCTGGTGCATCCAGATTGTTGCTAGGAAGGGAACTTCTGTAAGATTTAAGTTTGGGAGTCACAGATTAACCATAAATGGGATCGAGCTGATAAGTGATTTTAGAATAGTTTATTAAATAGTTTCTTAAGAAGCAACAGTTTAAATATGATACACACACTAAATAGAACAACCTGTGATGGGTGAGGACAGTTTACCAGTCCTGAAATATGAACAGACACCTGAAGCCAATTTTTGCAGGGGGGACAGCAGTCTCTTCTCTCTTTAGTTCGCAGCCTTCTTCTCTTCCATTCTCTACCAACTTGAACTAGCCAAGGTGCTTGAAAACTCTCTCTCGGTCTTCCTCCATCCCAGTCTGCCCCTGTCTGAAGAAGACTGGCCAGCATGGATAACTTTGAAAATACCTTTGCTGTTCAAAGTGATTTTCTTTCTTCTTGAGAACCCATTTTTAATATTTTTCCTTAGATGGCTGATTTACATTTGGATCATGAAATGCAACCGTATCAAGGATGTCTGTGCTAGAAACAATTCTTTGGCAGAGATAACAGGCCTGTCCTGTGGTTTTCAGCCATCAAGGTGCTAAGGAAGCTATCTTCATTAGATTTATATAATATCCAATAAATTTCTTAAGATTTTATAAAGATATATACACTGATTATTACATTTCCAGAACCTTGATCCTGTGGCAGTGAAATACCGGTGAACTGGTTCTAAGTTAGGATGGTGTGTGGGTTGGAGGGGACCTTTCCTATGATGGTGGCATTCCATATGCCTGCTTCCCTTCTAGGTGAGAGAAGTCACGGCACTGGAGGGCATTTTCAAAGGAGGTTTGGCACTCTGCACTGTGTTGTCGGAGCAGTTCAGGCATCAAAATCTCATCTTTAAAAGTCCATCGCCTGCTTGATCATTGTCTTTGTGGAGCCATAGGAAGTATTGCACCTCTCCTTGGCTGGAGTTTGCAGGTTCTGGATTCATCTCGGTAGCCATTTTTCTAGCGGACACCTCTATCATCCAAGGTCCATTCTTGCAGTTGCATGGGGGCCTCAAACAACTGTGGTCCCTGTGAGTGTCGGAGAATGTAGGAATTATGAGCCCTCCAGGGAACTGAGCACATGCCTGGAGGATTCATTTGCAGTAGTTGCAGACCAATTGGACATGATGAAGTGGAACTCTTTTCGGTTGATAAATGCTGTAGGCTGGTTCCAGATTGCTACCTGAGTGCAGTCGACAACCCTCTGTACTTGCGGAAAACCTGCAATGGCCCCAAAACCCACAGATCTTGCAGATTTGCTCTATGGATCTGTCATGAATCACACATACTGTCCAGCCCCTTTATGTAGGGCATTGGTAACATTCCTGATATATTGATGTGTGATTGATGTGATGTGCTACACACATCCCCGATGGAGCTCTGGAAGGATCCGCCAGCAAAAAGATTCCTAGGAGAGCACAAAGACCAGTGACTGCCTCCCTAGACAGCCTCAGTCGTCTCTGACATTGCCTCTCTGTCAACTGCAGGTAAATAGTACAGGTACAGAGCACTCTATGATGTGCCATTGCTCATCGTTGCACTGGCCCCTAGCTTTGTCCATCCTGAGCAGCCTCAGAGTCTGTTGCTGCCCCTTTTTGGACTTATTGCCTTTACTGTGCAGCACCCAAGGCCATCCTCTCCCGGTTCCTTTCTTCCTCTGCCCAAGGCTCCAGAAATATTGGATGAATGAGACCCAAGCAGCCTCCAGAAAGTGAACTATGGATAGAAGCTAGGATATAAAAATATGTCGACAACTGTTTATATAGCCCTTTTTCCACACCTTGTGCCTATGCATCATTGAGAATCCATTTACTTTCCTTTCACCACAGTCTGGTCTGCTTCTAACACACCCTGGCCTCCCCCCTCGTTAGCCTTGTCTTGCTGTAATGTCCTTTGACAAGCCCTCCATCGCCCTAGCCTTCCCTCCATTATCCTGGATCCTCCCTCTATCATCCTTGACCCCTTCTTGGTCACCTTCAACCTGCTGTCCATCACACTCGACCTGACCTTGATGACCATTTACTCTCCCTCAATCACCCTTGACCTGCCCTCGATCAACCTTGACACCCCTTTATCGGCTACATCCTCCCTTACCCTCGACCTGCATTGCGAAGCTTCTTAGTCTCCTCTCCCCTCTTCCAGCTAACATTCCCATAAACGAAAAGCAGCTCAAACTCACTCCAAATCCACCTCGAAGACTCTCACCTGCTCCACATCAGCTTTAAAGGATCATGACAGTGTAGGCTTGTGTTTCCATGTGCCTCTGACTTAATCGTAGAGGTACCACTTAATTTTGAAAACTTGGCTTTAATCACTATTCATTACATGCTAATGCATTCCAATAATGTTCCCACTGCGTGCCGTTTCCACTGTCGCCCCATCTTAAGCTGCTGTTGGGATAATTCAGCGAGTTTATCTTGATGTTGGGAAGGTGAAAATTGTCTTCCTGCCCTAGTCAGCATCCCTGCCATGGCGAGAGACAGCAGTGGGATTGAAAGAAGAGTGGGTGGCTGACAAGAGGAAATGGAGAAAGGTGATCAACCATCATTGTGGTGACCCCAAGTAAAATGGGAGAAGCCAAAGCAGCTGAGCAAAATGAAAGCTATTGATACAGAAGTGGAATTAAGGGGTTGAATGGATTTTGTTTAAATGAGTCTCAATCAGTTATGAAGCTATCTCTTTGTGTCACAAAATATTGGATAAGTTTTCATACACCTATCAATGCACATCAAACCGGTTATATTTATTCCGTAATTAACCAATCCCTCCCCATCTATGATAATCAAATTATATGCTCCACCATTTAATCCCATTTGCACAAAACAAAGGCATGTGATTGAATACCAACCTTTATCTAGGGTTCCAGAGATTATTTCAATCGCCTTCGTAATAGGTTATGACTATGTCATAGGAACATAAAATACACAGGGCTGGAAGAGGCAAGTGAAGCCAATCTGGAAGGTCCCAGAGTTATACCATCTTTCTCTCAGTCATTTTCTCTGTTAAATATCTATCCAAAGCTCTCTTTAATTTGTCAACTTGTTTACATTTCCTGCCACCCTGTGTAGGCAATTCCATATTTTATATAGGATTTTCTCTGGAATAATGAAGGAGGAAGTTAGACTTTAAAAAAAAATCACACAGAGTGTTATTAGGTATTTTAATGAGATGGTATTTCCCCTCTCAAGTCAATGTGGAAGATCTGTTGACATTATTCAAAGAATAACAAGGGAGTGCATGTCATGCACAACATTTAGACTTCAACCAACACCTCACAGTGACCTGGTTATTTATTTCAATGCTGTTTGTGGAACCTTGCTGTATGCAAATTCGCTGCCATGTTACCCTACATTACAACAGTGACCATACTTCAAAACTACTTAATTGCCCGTGAAGTGCTTTTGAACAACCTCTGGTTGTGAAAGGCAATACATAAATGCAGATTATCTTCTGCTTTAACGCACGGAGGGATATAAGAACATGGAATGCTTTAGCACTGTTGAGGTAAGGATTATGACATCACTTTAAAGGTAAAAGTATATTGGATAAGTACAAGGAGGAATATAATGAATGCAGGGAATGGGCAGAGAAATTTGATTAGATTAAATTAGATAGCCATAGCTGAAGAGCTGACATCAGCACAGTGGAGGGGGGTGGGGCGGGCACATGGCCAACTTCTGTGTTGCAATTCTCTGATTCTATTGATTCACCTTGTTACGTAAACCATAAATTCACATTCCCTGTCCTGTGCAGACATGATAGTTTTCAAGTTCCTTTGTATCTTCTCCCTCCCTATCTCTGCAACCTGCTCCAGCTCTACAATCCTCTGAGATCTCTGTGCTCCTCCAATTCTGGTCTCTTCAGCATTGCCTATTTTCATTGGCAGTCATGCCTTCTGCTGATTAGAACCCCTTCTGGAACTCCCTTCCTAAACCTCTCTGCCTCTCAGTCCACTCTCCTCTCTGAAGTTGTTCCTTAAAACCTACCTCTTTGACCAAGCTTTTGGTCACCTGTCCTAATACTTCCCTATGTGGTTTGGTGTCAAATGTTGAATAATAATGTTCCTTGATGCACCTAGGATGTTTGTTACTTTAAAAGTTACTATAAAAATACAAGTTGTTGGTGTTGTTGTTGCAGATAGTAGGTAATAATAATGTCACTGCGGTGTCAGTAGCTGCAGCTTGTAATGCACAAATTATGGTATAGCCATTAATCTTTTAATTTTTTTTGTAACAACTGACTAATAAATTTGCAGGAAGCATGTCTTGAAACCATGTCATCACTGAGAGTGTCATTTGTTAGCTGTCTTGAAAAGTGAGCAGCCAATCACAGCATATCTGCAATAATGATCCATTCTGCTTTTCCTGGCAGCTAACATACCATCAAACAGGTAGAAATTTTGGAAGGTTTGTTAATTCAGGGCTGGAGCATATGTTTTTTCTGGAAAATGCTTTGACATCAATTGAAAGAATTCAAAGTTATTGACAGGATCCTTGGCAATCTTCATTTAGAGACGCATTGGCAGATTTTTGGTGAAGGAGGGCAACATCAGAATATGGAAAGGAGGCACCAAACATGACATCTTATCACTGAAAGACATAATGCATTGTGTGCTACTGCAAGAACCTGGGTGGAGGGCTGAAAAAAATTGCTCTACTTAGAAACATCAATGTGAGACACGACTGTTGCAGCAAAGCAGCTGTAAAGTGGCATATGTTAATGTAGAAATGAAGTAATTGTAAAAAACAAATGCTGTGCTGACATTGAGAAATGGTGACAAGTGACAGAAGTGAAAATAGCAGCGTTATGCAAATTACATAATACATGCAATGAAGAAACTTCCACGGATCGAATCAACTTTTTTCAACGCTCACTCTTCAGGTTTAAAAACTGAAGTTTCACATAGCCAGAGACCGAACACAGAAGAAAAGTGTTGGGCACAGTGGCATGCAAAAACTCATTCCATATTAGGCAGCAATAGTAATTGGTTTATTTGGTTGGGAGATCCTGGGGGTTCTTGAGAATCTGTGTGTTTTTAGTTCTATGATTTGCTTTGTTTATTATATAGATGAGGTTATACGCATATATAACAATAGATGTAATAACAACATACTATGCAAATAGTTACAGGTGATTAAGGCAGAATGTGAGTTTAATCTATCTGCATAATTGCTTGTACTCTGACTGCTGCTTTCCAGACATGTTGTGAAGATCAGGACTGCTAACAACCAGTCAACTTCTCAGCATGCATAAGAAACACTGCACATGGGACAGAGGGCAAGGGACATGGACCATTGGAAAGTACATTGGTGTCAAAGGTAATAGGAAGGCAAAAGGGTTGAGGTTGGGCCAGATTTTATTTTAAAGTTTCTATGGTAACTTCCCCATTCAATGTCTATTCCGAATAGTCCAACATGATCGTATGTTGTTCAGGTTAAAGAATGGTTAACCTCAACATCAACAAGAGTCTGAACTTAGAATGAGATCCTGAAGAGGTTTGGTTAGCTTAGGAGGACCAAGAAGCTAAGCCAATGACATAACAGTAGTTTAGCAGCAAAGAGAGAAGAGAGCCAGAGGTAGACAGTAAATGTAAAGTAAACACAAAGGATGATAAATGAATATATATACAATAAACAAATTGTGAAATGTTGATGAAAGCGATTCATGAAGATTAGATTGAAAAATAATTTTAATTTTTGTCTGTTAGTAAATATCTCACAACGCATACAGTATTGTACCAGGGTGGTCAAAAATGTGGAACAAATTTAAACACTAGGAAGAGAATGGACTCCTCCATCCTTTTCATTACATGGGCAATGTGTGTGACATGTCTGTCATACCTGACATCCTCCTACTAAGTGACAGCCCCTAGCATTTAGCATTTGTGTCCAGCTGAGTAGAGCTTGCACAGAATTGTGTTCCTTGATGCAGACTCCCCATAACTCTCCCCGCCACCAATATCTGCTTGAGTGCAATTGTGAGCTGTGAATCTCCAGGTGCAAACCCAACTCTCTAGTGGATCTATCAAGGTGTGAGTATCTGTCCTGGTGCTTAGCTGTAAGTCCTAAGATGGTTCGCCCTCAGAAGGAATATGATTCTGAGAGGAATATCCTTGTGAATGGCCAGTGACACTTGCTGTATGTGTGAAGGTCCTGGTAGACAAAAAATGCAACATGATTTAGTAGTGGCAAAATAACAAACTTGGCAAACACATCGTCAGTCTTCTCTTAGTTCAGTAACTGATGAAATAAAGACTGCAACTATGAACTGAATTTTATTGACCCTGTGATGGTGGGCTTGAAGGTGGAGGTCTGGGAAAATAGTGATGATCTGGATCAAGATGGCTGTATGACATATTCCCACCGCTAGTGAAGTTTCCCATGATGGACTGGGATCTGGATTGTTTGCCTGCACCATGGGGGAGGATGTGTGAACGGGCTCATCAGAGTTGAAGACTCTTTCCCCAAAGACAGGGCAGTGGATATAAAAGAAAAACCCTCTTTTGGCCCTAAAAATTTTACCTTTAGGTGCATTGGGCATCCATATTGTCACATCCTCCCATTCCCCGGCCTACCTCTGCAGGGTCCACCTCTCCTGGTGAATCGCCATGGTTCCAGAGCTGCCAGCCTTCTGATTGGGATGAATTAGGAGGCTACCTCTGGGAAAATTGCACTGTCAAGCACACTGCCAATGAGTGCAGTGTCGGACTCCCATTTGGTCCTGATGTTGGGGTCCGGAAGCCTGTGAAAAACTCCAATTCTATGTGTCAGAGACAATTCAGGACAAAATTTACAGTCATTTGGACAAATTTGGATTAATTAAGGAAAGCCAGTGCAAATTTGTTCAGGGCAAATTGTGAGTGAGTAACTGACTTGACTGTGTTTTTTTGATAAGGTAAAAGGAGGATTGATTAGGGTAATGCTGTTGATGTGGTGTATGTGGACTTCCAAAAGGTGTTTGATAAAGTGCCATGTAACAGGCTTGTCAGCAAAGCCAAAGTCCATGGAACCAAAGGGACAGTGGTGAATTTGGCTGAGTGACAGAAAACAGGGGCAGAACCTTACGGATCCCTGCTGGCGGGTTTGTGGGGGTGGCGGTGGGGCAGCATAAAATTCTCTGGGTGACCTTTCCACAGTCTACTTGCCAGTCTGCCATTTTACCGGGATGGGGTGGTGGGGGGCAGGTATGGGCGGACTAGGCCTAGGGTGGCCTACCTGCTCTCTCTCCCTGATTGAGGCCCTTAAGTGGGCAATAAATGGCCACTTAAGGGCTGTTTCTGCCTGACCCCAAATCTGAGGCTGGCAGTAGGAGGTCAGGGTCAAGAAACCCAGCAAGCTACCCTGCTCAGGTCTCGGTCAGGACCTTCCCTTGTGGGTCCCCTCAATTCCCCCCTCACCGTGCCCTCCCCACCCACAGCTGTTTCCTACACCCTGGCCTTTCCAACTCAATATCTCCTCAGCCCACTACCCACTTCCTTCCCTGCTCTTCACCAACACCATGGCCTCCCCTCCAGTTCCTGGTGTGAAGCCCTTGCACCCACCTTATCCTGGGAGTCCAGGACTAATTGGAAGACCTCATGTAGTCCCAACGGTGGCCACGATTCTCAGTGGCACTTCTGGGACCACAGAGTCCCAGCCAATTAGAATAGTGGTGAATGGTTGCTTTTTGGATTGGAGAAAGGTTTACAGTGGGTTTTGAGGATCAATGCTTTTCTTGATCTATTAATGACCTGGATTTGGGTGTGGCATGCACAATTTCAAAATTTCCAGATAACACAAAATTTGGAAGCATTGTGAACTGTGTGGAGGATAGTAATAGACTTCAAGGGCAGAATTTAATGCCCCATTTCAGCAGGAACATAAAATGTGGTGAGATATTCTAAACTTTGTTGGCTTTGGCGGGAACATGAAACCCCGCTGCCGTAAAATTTTGCCCCAAGAATGCATACAGTCTTGCAGAATGGGAGGATAACTGGCAGATGAAATTTAATGCAGAGAAGTGTGTTTCCTCTTGTAATTCCTTTTGTCAGGAAGAATGGGAGGGGCAATATAAGATAAAGGATACAATTCCAAAAGGAGTTCAGGAGCAGTGGAGTATGGAGGCCTATGAACATAAATTGTTGGTGGTTGCTGGGCAGTTTGAGAAAGTGGTTAATAAGGCCTATTGTATACTGTGCTTTATAAATAGAGGCACAGAGCCCAAAAGGAAGATAGTTATGGTGAACCTTTATAAGACACTTGACCTCAATTCGAGTATTGTGCCCAATTCTGGGCACTATGTTTTAGGAAGGATGTAAAGGCATTGGAAAGGATGCAGAAAAGATATACCAGAATGGTTCCAGAGATGAGGGACTTCAGTTGTATGGATAGATTGGAGAAGTTGGTGTTGTTATCCTTAGTGTCATGAAGCGATATTAAAGTCTGTAATGTTATTAGTAATTATTTTAAAATTGGATTTGTGGTGGGGTCTGTGTCTATGTGTGCGTCTATGTGTGTCTGTGTGTGGCTTAATTGGATTAAAAACAGCTAGTCTGGGTGCTTTGATGTATAATAATTTTGAGATGTTAATTAGAGAACCATAAAGAGTAGAAGGTAAATTTGTATTTGTTGAATAAACCATTTAAAAGAATGGGTAAAATCTTGTACCTAGTTGGTGGACACCAAGCAATGTGTTTATATTACTAATAAAATTGCTGGAATAAAAGGATTATTGTTAGAAGAGGTAAAATAAAAACACCTATAGTTGGAAAATTTACATTCAAAGGGGAAGCTAGGTATAAACTGAAAGGAGTTTGTGTGTGTGTGTGTCAAAGGCATCTAAGATCTTACCAGCATTTAAGCCTACAACTGTGAAAAAGAACCAAATTAAAAGGAACCTCATTTTGAATTTGTAAGGTCAAATGTGCTTTGCCTGGTGTCTGTTTAAAGTCTATGGGTTATTGTTGCCTTGGTGAAGATTTACCTGGGAGTGATGAATTTGGGGATTTGTTTAAAAGTTATTATGGTAGTAATTTGTTAACATGTGTATGTGTTTAAATTTGTTGTTAAATTAATAAATGTTTAATTTAGTTTTATATAAAAAACCTCTTGAGCTTGGTGGTGGTTTTATTCCTGAATTCAGATCTGCATCTCAAACATACCATTTGAAACTATTGATTATGAGAGAGGTTCAAGTTTCCCTCTGGGATTTAAACAACTCAGCCTTTACCAACTGCTGTATCATAACATTAGAGAAGAAAAGGTTTACAGGGTTTGATAGGGAGAAACTGTTCCCATTGGCAGAAGGTTGTAGAATCAGAAACCATCAATGTAAGTTGATTAGTAAAAGAACAAAAGGCGACATGAGAAAAACCTTTTTTATGCAGCAAGTGTTTAGAATCTGGAATGCATGTCCTCAACAGTGTGCTGGAGGCAGATTCAAGTGTTGTTTCAAAAGGGAATTGGATAATTAACTGCAGAGAAAAATAAATGGCAGGGGTCCAGGAGTCTGTGCCGTAACCATTCTATGGTTCTATGATATTTGTAATTCTGTCACCAGCTTTCTGTGATCTCTCCATCTCTGACTGAAAGAGTCACAGATGTGCTTCTTCTCTCCAGGGCATCGGCCTCAGTGAGTTGTACAAGTTGTGGTGGTTCACCTCCAGTCTTCTCATTTTTGCTTGTGTTTTGTGATCTCTTCAACAACGGGTGAGAAAGCAGACCCTTGAGTGAGTGAAGGTGAAGTATCCCTCCTGCTCCTGACTGCACACAGCGATAATTCCAGCAATGTGTCATTGAGCCTGGATGCTGCCCTTGCTCTACCCTGAATGCCACCGACTTACATTTGTGTACTGTCCCTTTGAATACAGCTGAGATCATGTAATGTAGGTATGCAACACCCCAGCTTTGTAGCTTGGAAATGCGAAACTCAGAAGTCAAAAATAATTGGTACAATTGAGTTGAGATTGTAGGTTCCAAACAGGTCACATGACTTTTGGATGTCCTGCACACAATTCCATCCCCCTCTTCCATAGGAGCCACCTTTAGATTAGTACTAGGGCCATAAACTTCATTTCTATCTCCACAAATGCTGCCTAACCTGCACCATTTATATCAGATTTCCACAATGTGAAGTACTTTCCTTGGGTATAGCATGGACTGTTTGTGTCAAACAGTCTATTCCTATGTTGCTCTTTCTACATCATTCTATGCAAATGGTAACAGGAAAGACCCTGTAACGTGAAAGCTGAATGCACTGTGTTTTTTTTATTGGTTTATTGGACTTTAAATTATCAAACTGATGACAAACAGCTATTTTCACTTTCTTATGCAATTTGCTGTGTCTGTTAGAGGTGGCCCTGAAGAAATATGTTAACACCTTTTAGAAAACATACCTACCACACATCTCTGAGGGCCAACAGAAAAAATCATCCACTGTTAAAGAGATAAACCTTCACAAGGATTCCTTCTTGTGCTCTACAGAATTTCACAAATTAAGAATAAATCCATCAAGTACATTGCAGTTACTGCCTTAACATTCATGCGTTAAGCTAAGAGTCATTTTTAAAATTCTTTTTATTACCTTGTTAGCATTTCACAACAAAAATTATCAGTTTTGGCAGCTGCCAATAAAAACCCAAACATATCAATCGGAAGGCACAAGTGGGGAGTGTCGGAAACAAACTGATCAGAGCTGAGGGCTGTTGGAACTATTTTTCCTGCTTGATCCTCTGTTCAGTCCATAAGCTTAACCCCAAGGTCTTGTTGCCTATTATTTTAATTCTCCACCTCCTGGAGGGTTCTGATGAAACTCAACATGGGGTGGAGGAACAGCCTCTGATCTTTTGAAAGGCACTTTACAGCCTTCTGGACTCAACATTGAGTTTAACAATTTCAGGCCAGGATCTATTTCCCCATTTTGTTTCCTTTTCTTTGTTATCTTTGGTTTCACTCTCTTGTTTTTCTCTTTTGTTTTGCTTTCAGATGGTCATTCACAGCTCCGTTAGACACATCTTTTGTTCCTTCACTTATCCCATTACAAGTCCCTTTGGCCTTGGACCACAGACTCCTTTGTCCTTTAATCTCTCCTGTTTTCCACCCCACCACCAATCTTTTGCTGTTTTTCCTTCCCCCCTTCTTTTTCATTTGCTTAAAATCTATTACATTTGTAACTTTGCTGAGGAAAGGTCTGTTTCTCTCCACAGAGGCTCCCTGACTGCCTGAGTATTTCTAGTATTTCCTGCTTTTATTTTAAATTTCCAGCATCTGCAGTATTTTGCTTTCGAATATCCCCCCAACCAATGATTGTGGCAAACATCCACAGGGAAACATGAAGAATGACGTTAACAATAAGTATGAGTATATTAGATTGCTATCATTCCCGTTTGAAGGTAGGTGCACCTCAAAGCTTCCCATACCTTTTAAAAAAAATTTCTTTCACAGAATGTGGGCATCGCTGGCTAGGTCAGTATTTATTGCCCATCTCTAACTGCCCTTGAAAAGATGAGCTGCCTTCTTCAATCGCTGCCATCCATGTGATGTAGGAACACTCACAGTGCTGTTAGGAAGGGAGTTCCAAGATTTTGACACAGTGACAGTGAAGAAATGGTGACAGAGTTCCAAGTCAGGATGGTGAATGAATTGGAGGGGAACTTGCAGCTGCTTCTGTAAACACATTTATGTACATTTTACTTTTCTTTATTTGCTTGCACTAAGTGATGACTTTTTTTTCCTAATAGCTAAAGAAAGATTCGTACACCTTTCGTGGCCTCAAGACTTTCTGAAGCACTTCACAACCAATGGAGTACAAAGGAGAAAGTAACCCATTTTATTAAAAGGTTAAAAATCATCAAAGTAGGTTAAAATGAACTGTTGGTCATTGTAGTGGGCACACACTGAACATTTAACATTGTTCTATCCTTTTATTTAGTAGACAGACTTGAATTCCTTTATTTTAACTTGTACATAATGTTGCATTAAAGTCAGTAGTTAATGAGAAGTTAAGCAGAAGCTAATTTTGATTGACAAAGCAGATTTATAGTCGGGTCTAAAATGCTGTAAAATACCCAAATTTAATTTGGAAAAATCAAAAGCTTCTGTGGGTGTGTTCTCAGATCCCGTCCCCTAAATATATGACACGCCCTCAGCATTCACATTCGCCTTCACTAATTTCTATATTCACCTTGCTACAAAATATATTTTTATGTGCTTTTGAATTGTGCCCCTACATTAACAGTGATTAAGGGTGGAATATTCCCTGCCCGCTGCGTGAGTGGACAATATGACACAATTGGTTTTACAATGGCGGGAAGCCAGTTTGCAATCGTCCGTTCAACCCACCGACAGTGGGCCGTGTTTCAAGCCATCGGATATCAGGAACCTCATTGTAATACATCAGAATATCATTATCAGGCCAGCCCGCCAGGACCATTCCTTTCATTCCTGCAGATGACTGAGAACCAGTGTCGCCGAAGATTGCTTATGTCTAGGAAACTGGTCGGTCATATCTGCCAGCAACTGCAGGACTTGGCATCACGGGGACATGGAGGGCATCCACTGCCTGTGGCCATGAAAGTAACTGCGGTGCTCACTTTCTACGCCAGTGGCTCCTTTCAGGGCGCAACAGGTGACCTGTGGGATCACACAAGCCTCCACCCACAAATGCATCCATGAGGTCATGGATGCCACCTTTGCGAGGGCACACAACTTTGTGCATTTCACCCAGGACCAGGATAGCCAGAAAGAAAGAGCAATTGGATTCTTAAAGATCCTGCGTTTCCCATAGGTTCAGGGTGCGATGGACTGCACTCATGCGGTGCACAGATTGCCGTTACAACACATGGTAAACTACATAAACAGCAGGGGATTCCATTCGCTGAATATGCAGCTGATGTGCAACTACCAGAAAGGCATCCTGCAGGCATTTGCACGGTTTCCAGGGAGTGTACACGACGCCTACATCCTCAGTTGGTCACAGATCCCTGGAGTCTTCCAGGGTTCACAGAAGCTGCAGGGATGGCTCCTTGGGGACAAGGGCTAACCGCAGAGGCTGTGGCTGATGACAGCTGTGTGGCGGCCTCAGACTGCTGCAGAGTGACGCTATAATGAGGCTCATGTTGCAACTTGCAACTTGCTGGAATAGACCATCAGGATGCTAAAGATGAGGTTCCGGTGCCAGGACAGATCTGCACTCTTTACAACCTGGTGCAGCAACAGGGAGATGAGCTGGCTGAGGAGGAGATGGAGGAGCTAGAAGTCTCCTCTGATGAGGAAGATGCCAATGAGGATGAGGGTGAGAAGGTCCTCGGAGGCGACAATGACAGGGATGAGGCCCTTGCACTGGCTCAACTAGGCAGGCATGCTTGGGAGGCCATCAGCTGCTAGATTTGTGGAGGTGGAGGCTGCCTGCTGACTGCAACGCTCTGTCTGTGATGATCGTAGCAGGTGTCCTCTGGAAGGCTGAGAGTTAAAGGACCCCAGCCCACTTTCTGAGTCTTGCTGTGTGGCAGTGGCACCCTCCTTGGCAAATGGAGCTGGAGCTGCTGAGATCACAGGAAATGGGGATTTGGATGGGCCAGATAATCCTGGAGTCACCTGGGTGGATTGCCCCGGAATGTACACCCGCTGATCCTCCTCCCTATGGGTGCCCAGGACCCCAGGCTGACTCATTGAGGAGCAGCAGTAGCTGGAGTGATATCGAGCTGCCCGGCATCCCTCTTGCATACACATTGCAGGAGGCCAGCTATGGCCTCAGCAATGGAGTTGAGCCCATGCAGCAGTGCAGGAGCAAAATCCTGGACCAAGGTCTCCATGACAGCTGCCAACCTACCAGTGTTGACATTGGTGCGTTGGCATGCCGGCGTTATCACCTCAGTCTGAAGTTGATGGACTCCTCCATCATGCCTTGCAATCTGAGGAGTGCAACAGACATCCCTTCCTGATGTTCCTGAACTTGCCTTTGCAGCTCCAGCAACTGTGACACAACCAAGTCCAGAGGCTCGTCATCTGACTCAGACTCAGGAAATTTCTGATCTTCAGCAGCAACCAAGTGTTCTGAGTGCTGGACACCAAGGAAGTTCCTGCTGCCGCCTGCTGTGGATCAGACAGTGTGATGTCCTCACCAGATTGTGATGCCAAAACTATTCTAAAGCTAGGTTCCACTGAAATGTGTGTCTCTACTCTGGTGGAGGGTGTGGGTGAGCACTGTGACAGGACTTCAAGGAGGGTGCCTTCAGATTCTTCTTACAAGGTTTCTTCAGGACTTGATTGGAGGCCCTCAATCATGGTCTCTGTTGGCTGTTTCCCAGATGTGCCTGCAGAAGCAAGGGGGGATAATTAGTGCATCACAGTGGCCTGTGAAACAGGACACCTCACACAGAGCATGGTTGTTTGATGTATGTTGCACTGCTGGACCCCCACTTGGTTGAGCACTGCCGACCTCACCATCAGCACTGGACCAGTCCAGATCGTCGCCGGCCAGCTGGATGGCTCTGTTTTCAGAGTCAGTGAGGACCCTGATTTCAGGTATTCCTCCTCCGATCTGTGACCTCTCCCTGTTGTTGTGTGCCAGCTTGTCCTGCACTGATAGAGTTGGAGAGAGTGTAAGCAGGATGCCTGCCAGGCCAGATGATAAGTATGCCTGGCATGTGTGGGTGGTGAGTGCATGGATGGGATGAGGACAATGAAGGTGTGTGAGCGAGTGAATGGAGATGTCCCTTGAACTGGCAGTAAGTGAGCGCTCTGTGGATATGTGTGATGGGTTTTTAAGTGTGTGAGTTAAGGGCAATGAGAAGACTGACTTACCTTGGCAAAACGAAGGAGATCATTCATCCTGTTGCGGCACTGGGTGGCTGTCCTCTTTTAAGGCCGTTGGTGCTGACCACCGCTGCCACCACCTCGCAAGCCTGGCTGATGACACCACTACACTTCCTGTGGCCAGAATATAGGGCATCCCGGCAGGACTCCACTGCATCCAAAAGGCATTCCAGAGACGCGCCACTGAAGCGGGGCGCTGCAGTCTTTTTACCTTTTGGGACAAATGAGAGCCTGCTCACCATGGAAACAATGTATTTCCTGGGAGTGCATAATATTTGTGGTGGATTTGGGATGACATGGCGTGAAAACCCACCATCGCAGCTGGCAGGTACAACATTGTTTTTGCCTGCCTGCTACCACACTTAATGCAAATGTGGGACGATTCCCAACTTAAATCAGAACTTGTCGATGTATCATTGCATTTTCAATGCATCATCTTCATGTGCCATAAAGCATACATGCAGGACTGTTTTTTCATCTGCCAGCTTTTCTGAGGCTGAATCTGCTTCTTCAAAATGGTTAGCCAGCTTTTGCTAGTTTGATATTCAGTTCTGTAACAAGCAAATTCAAATTTCAATCACCATGTCCCAAATGCTGAGAGTGCCATTATGACTTAAGACTTATATGTCGTCTACATGTTGATAGGATTGTGTGTGCCAGCAAACATGGAGATAAGGCATGTCACACATGATGACCCTATAACTGTCCAACAACAGCTCTTTGAAACAATTTGCCCACCATCCATTCTGGCCAATAGTCCAGCTTCTGAGCTGGGCACCAGATGCAACATTCCAGACTTTCATAAACCTCGGCTTCCCTCACAAAGCACACCGTCTGCAACCTGGAATGCAAATGCTGCCAAAGTAGTGGGGAGCAGCAGATAAGCAATATTCCCTGGAGCATACATGGCCTGCCACACTGTGTTAAATCTGGGCCAGTGCGTAACACTGCCCTCGCTCTCCAAAGCATCACAAATCAGCTGACAATGATGATTTCACCTCAAGATGGACCTCAACATGCTGCCTTCATTATCACTGGTATGAACATAATTACCATTCTTTTGGAGTTCTCTAGTGTAGAAACACACACTGACTCATCTATGAGTTTATGTAAATATATTCAAAAAGTGCTCAAATGTGATATATACAATGTAAACAGTCTAACCACGGTGAACCCATTAGCACTTTAGGTGAGATGGCACCCTCGCTCTTGCACACTCCTACAAAGTGCATCCCGATTTTCCTTGAAGGCGGTGAAGACAGGTTGTTCAATTCTCTGTCTTTATGGCAGTGAAGAGCATGGTGGCTTGCCTCGTCATGGAGGCATCGGTTGGGGACCTCCTTCGGTTTGCAGCCTTTGCATCTCTGCATGGGCAGCCGTGGTCACTGGCACTTGTGGAGCAGACAAGGGCTCTGGCTGAGGGGCTGGGAAGGTGGAGGAAGATGAGGGTGCTGAGAAGCTCTCAGTAACTGCACAGCTCCTCAGTGACCTTCACAGGCCTGGGTTGGCCTTCAGGTGGGGGCAATGGGGCTGGCTACCGGGGCACAGCAGTCCTCCATTCCAGTAACCACTGAGCCAACAGTGCAGCCTTCCTGCTAACGGTATGCAGCTCCTCACATATTCTGTGGAATTCAGTGGTCAAACTCTGAGTGGACTGATCCAGGCTACTGAAAGAGGCTTGCACCTTTTCCTGGCTGAGATGCTGCTCTTACATCCGCTCCGAGTGTCGCTGCCTGTGTCTCTCCATGAGACTGGCCAATTTTTCACGGTCAGAGCTCGTATAATTGAGCCTCCAGGACAATGCAGAACTTATTATGAGACAGCCAATGGTAAAGGCTGAGTGTTCAAATCCCAGAGGGAAACTTGAAACAACTGTCATAATAATATTTGTAATTTTGAGATGCAGACCTTGAATTCGGTGGGAATAAGACCACCGAATCTTGTGGTTTTATATAAAACTAATTTAAACATATATTAATTTAACAACAAATTAAATAAATTCAAATGGCTACAAATTATTAGTATAATAATTTTTAACAAACTCCCAAATTTATCATCCCCAGGGAAATCTTCACTAAGGCAACAATAACCCATAGACTTTAAATAGACACCAGGCAAAGCACATTTGACCTTACAAATTCCAAATGAGGTTCCTTTGCAAGTTGGTTGGAGGCATACAGGCTGGTTATGTCTTAAATGCATCTACCTTACACACACAAAATCCTTTCTTTATTTCTCTTTGAATGTAAATTTTCCATTGTATCACTAAGTCTTTTGAACTTCAACTTTTCTAACAATGTAACCCCTTTGATAGCACAAATTTTATTAGTAAGCTGAAAAAATAAACACATTGTTTGTCTTCTTCTAGCTAGGTGCAAGATTTTACTCACAGTCTTGAATGGTTTGTTCAACAAATACAAATGAACACTTCACCGTTCTCCTTACTGTTCACATCTCAAAACTACTACACATCAAAGCACCCAGGCTAGCTGGCTTTAATCCAATTAAGACACACACATAACCACCACTAAACTCTATTTAAAAAATAATTTCCAATAACTTTATAAACATTAATCCCTTCATGGATGTCATCAAAAAATGAACCATCATAATTTTAAAAGACAGCTTCATTTTTAATAACCCATCATGCATTATCTCCTATACTTAATTACACTATTACATTACTAATTGTATGTATTAACATAATATATATATACAAATCCTTGGTATAGCAGAAATCACTCCAGGTCAGTGTCCAGGTTTTAAAATGTCCAATTTTCCCTTTAAACTTCAAACTCTTGATAACGCATCTGCAAACAGATTCTCTCGTCCAGCGGCATGTATTATTTGTAGATTAAGTGGTTGCAGTAATAAATTCCATCTGAATAGTCTTGTACTTTTGTCTCAAAATCTGTCCAGAAACTTCAAAGGATTGTGTTCTGTGTAAACAATTGTTCCCAATGAAATGTTTGTCACATAGGTGTCAAAATGCTTCAATGCTAACACCAAACCCAACATCTCCTTTTTGATCATTGAATATCTTCTCTGTTGTGCATTCAACTTCCGTGAAAAATGTCCGATTGGTTTTTCAATTCCAGTATCATCTTCTTGTAACATTATGGCCCCAATTCCTATATCGCTTGCGTCAATGACCAACTTAAACTGCTTGGTGTAATTGGGACTGCCAAAACTGGTGTTGTAGTTAATACAGTTTCCAGACTGACAAATGACTTCTGATACTCCAGTATCCATTGAAACTCATTGTTCTTTCTTAATAGTTCAGTCAGTGGAGTAACTACTTGGCTAAAATTTGGTACAAATTTCCAGTAAAACACACTCACGCCCAGAAATATCAAAACTTCTTGTTTTGTTGTAGGCACTGGGAAACCCATGATCGCCTTGACTTTCTCATCTCTTGGAGCCACCTTACCATGTCCAATGGTATGACCTAGATTCGTAATGTGCACTTTTGCAAATTCACTTTTAGCCAAGTTCATCACCAAATTAGCATCTTGTAATCAAGAAAATAATTCTTCCAGATGCTGTAAATGCTCATCCCATGTCTGACTGAAAAGTATTAAGTCATCAATATAAACAGCACAATTGCTTAGACCTCCAATTACTTTGTTTGTCAGTCTTTGAAATGTTACGGGTGCATTCTTCATACCAAATGGTATGACTATAAACTGATGTAGTCCATTTGGTGTCACAAAAGCTGATATCTCCTTTGCTCTCTCCACAGCAGTACTTGCCAATATTCTTTTAGGAAGTCAATCTTCGTGATAAATTTTGATTGTCCCACTTTTTCAATGCAATCTTCCAACCATGGAATTGGATAGGAATTCGCTTTTGTCACCGCATTCACCTTTCGATAGCCCACACACAGACTTTGTGTTCCATCCAGTTTCAGTACCAGTACAATAGGCTAACTCCAATTACTGCAATTAGATTCAATTATATCATTTTGAAGCATGAAATCAACTTCTTTCTGTACTTGTGATAACTTTGCCAGATTTAATCTTTAAGGATGTTGCCTTATTGAAGATGAAACTTGTACAGATGCATCATGTAAAGCTAAATCCGTCCTCCCCAACTTATTCCCACAAATAGGTTTGTGTGACTGCAATAGCTTTTCTAAATCACTTTGACACTTGTCTGGAGGTAACTCAATATTATATTTAAATTTTCAAGTACTCTCCTCATTATCCAATTTGGTTAGAGGAAAATCAATTTCAGAGTCCTGCATTTCTAACTCTTTCTCATCATCCACCATCACTAATACCTCTTTTTGGTTTTCTTCCCTGTCAAATTACTTTTTAAGTATATTTACATGACATGCCCTCTGCTTCTTTCTTCTATCTGGAGTATTTACTAAATAATTTACTTCACTCCATTTCTTTTCAATCCTGTAAGGCCCAGTAAACCTTGCCTTTAATGAGTCACTCAGTACTGGTAACAGAACTAGCACTTTCTCTCCAGCAACAAAGCTGCAAGTCTTAGCTTTCTTAATAGCTTTCACTTTCATCATTTGCTGTAATGTCTTTAAATTTCCCCTAGCCAATTCACATGCTCTTGTCCAATCTCTCTCTGAAGTTTGATACATAATCCAGGAGAGTAATTTCTGGATTTTGACCCACCAATTTCTCATGAATCAATGTCAGTGGTCCCCTTACTTCATGACCATAAATTAGTTCTAAAGGGCTAAAACCAGTCGATGAATTAGGAGCATCTCTAATAGCAAATATCAGGAATGGAATTCCTGTATCCCAATCCTATGGATAAAACTGACAGTATGCTCTCACCATAGTTTTTAAAGTTTGATGCCATCTTTCCAAAGCTCCTTGTGACTCTGGATGATAAGCTATGACCTAAATTGTTTTGTCCCCAGACTGTTCATTATTTCTTTAAACAGCTGTGACATAAAATTTGAATCCTGATCTGAATGCATTTCCTTAGGTAAACCATATCTTATAAAAAAATTTAGTTAACTCTTCCATAATCTTCTTAGTTGTAATATTTCTTAAAGGTATCACTTTAGGAAACCTTGTAGATACATTCATTGTTGTCAGTAAGTACTGATTCCCACTTTTAGTGTCAGGGAGGGGTCCTACACAATCAATCATGACCCGAGTAAAACGTTCTTCAAAAACTGGTATTGGGGTTAAAGGCACTGGCTTAATCACTGCTTGCGGTTTCCCTGTGTGACATGTCCTACAGTATTTAATTACATCCCTCTGCAGCCCTGGCCAATAAAAATTTCTGCACTTCTCACTATTTCTGCCAACCCCCACCCCCCCACCCCCACCCCCACCACAGCCCTTCCCCACTGCTGATGGACCAAAAATCTGGGACATTTCTAGAAGTTGGGTTCACGGTGCTGGGAATTCTCCTGGCTCTGTGCACCTGCTCATGGACAAAAATCCAGGCTTTAAATTCTGACAGATGCCATAAAACCATAGTGCTTCAAACCTAAGACTTTGTTTCTTAAAGCCTTGCACTAATAATTGAATTTCTAAATTTTTGCAGCCCCTACATGCTGACAGTTAACTTGCTGCTTTGGTCCTGCATTTGCTGAAGAAGAATACTAACAGGAGAAAATTTTAAAACCTTTTAGTAGATTGCACCTCATTCCTTATGGTCAACACATGCAATAATTCACTATAGTTTTGCCTGCTTTTAAATTAGCTTTGTAGCCTGTAACTGTTTAAGGCAAACCTGACATTTAGTACCATACAGGGTATGAAGAGTGTGCAAACACATCACAAACATAACTAAAATATCCATGACTTGTAACATAGGACAAAATTTTATAATTTGGATGAGCCGGGCAGTTGCCCCAGTGTCCTGGCCAATATTTGGCCCTCAATCAAGGTCATAATCAAGATTAATTGGCCATTGTCACATTACTGTTTGTGGGAGCTTGCTGAGTGCAAATTGCAGTGACTACAGTTCAAAAAGTACTCCACTGGCTGTAAAGTACAATGTAAATTCCTATAAATACTGTTAGTGGCATGATTTGTAGCTCTAACACTGTTTGGTGGTACTCAAACACAACATTGTATTTTAACTCATCTTTTCACACTAGTAAATAGTAGCACCATTTACAGGCCAGCAAAAAAACAATACTGATGTTACTTTGTTGTTTGTTTTCAATGGTGTATAGATTTGATGCATGAGAGGGCATAGTGATGAGACTGATTTTCAAATTCCTCCATTGCCCCACTCCTCCACATATCTGTAACTTCCTTCAGTCCTTTGAGAACATTATGTTCTTCCAATTCTTGCCTCTGGTGCAACCCATGCTTTCTTCAACCCCTCCCACCCAACTCCAAAGGCTGTAAGTTCAGAATTTCTTGACCACTCCTTTGTTAAGACCCACTTTAAAATCTATTTGTTTTTATCCAAGCATTTGGCCATTTGTCCTATATGTCTCCTCCTTTGGTTCAGTATCAAATTTTGTCAGATTATGGCCAGGATTATACCCCCATCATGGGGGGAGGTTGAAGAGCAGGCGCGCAGAGGCGTGCCTCCGATTGGCAACCCCAATCAGGGGCGTGCCACCATTTATGTCTGCATGGAAGCACTATGTGCTCCCTGTGCGGGCGGGAGAGGGAGGTGGTAGAATCCCTAAGCCTGAGAGTGCGCTTTTTTGTGCATGCACACGAAAGAACGCACATATCTCCCTGAGGATAAGTGCTGCCTCAGGGAGATCGGCTTTACTGTAAAAAATGTTAAAAATAGAAAAAAAATATTCCCTGACATGTCCCCTCATGTGATGTAAGAACATTAGAACTAGGAGTAGGAGTAGGCAATTCAGCCCCTCAAGCCTGCCCTGCCATTCAATACGATCATGGCTGATCTCATTTTGGCCTCAACTCCAATTTCCCACTCTCTCCCCATAATCTTTCAATCCATTACTAATTAAAAATCTGTCTATCTCTTCCTTAAATTTATTCAGCGTCCCGGCATCCACTGCACTCTGAGGTAGTGAATTCCACAGATTCATGACCCTTTGAGAAAAGTAATTCCTCCTCATCTCTGATTTAAATCTACCACCCCTTAGCCTAAAACTATAACCTCTCATTTTAGAATGCCCTACAAGGGGAAATATCCACTCCACGTCTACTTTGTCTATACCCTTTAGCATCTTATATATCTCAATTAGATCTCCTCTCATCCTTCTAAACTCTAGCAAGTATAGGCCTAAACTGCTCAATCTCTCTTCATAAGACAAGCCCCGCATCTCTGGAATCAATCTAGTGAACCTCCTCTGAACCGTCTCCAATCCAACTATATCCTTCCTCAAGTAAGGGGACGAAAACTGTGCACAGTACTCCAGATGGGGTCTCATCAATGCCTTGTACAGTTGCAACAACACTTCCCTATTTTTATACTCTATTCCTTCAGCAATAAATGCCAAAGTTTCACTTGCCTTCCTTATTACCTGCTGTACCTGGATGTTAGCTTTCAGCAATTCATGCATGAGAATACCCAGATCTCTCTGCACTGAAGCATTCTGCAGTTTCTCTCCATTTAAATAATAAGTTGCCTTTTTATTCTTCCGACCAAAATGGATAACCTCACACTTATCCACGTTAAACTCCATCTGCCAAATTTTGGCCTATTCACCTAACCTGTCCATATCCATTTGTAAATGTCTTATTTCTTCCTTGCAACTTACTTTCCCACCTATTTTGGTGTCATCTGCAAATTTGCTTTAGTACCTTTTATTCCTGAATCCAAGTCATTAATTTAGATTGTAAATAGTGGGGGCCCAAGATCCGAACCCTGTGGCACCCCACTAGTTGCACCTTGCCATCCAGAAAAAGACTCATTTATCTCATCTCTCCACTTCTGTTGGTTAGCCAATCCTCTATCCAAGCTAGTATATTACCCCAAACTCCAATTGATCTTATCTTGTGTATTAATCTTTTGTGCGGCACCTTAACGAAGGCCTTCTGGAAATCCAGATATACTACATCTACAGGATCCCATTATCCAATTTGCTTGTCACGTCTTCAAAGAACGCTAGCAAATCAGTCAAACACCATTTGCTCTTCATAAAACCATGCTAACTCTGATAGATTGCATTTTGACTTTCCAAATGCCCCATTACTACTTTCTTAATAATGGATTCCAACAATTTCACAACCACAGACATTAAACTAACTGGTCTATAGTTTCCTACTTTGAGCTGGGACATGTCCATAACTTTTAAAAACACTTTAATAAAATTTTTTCAAACCTACATGAAACCTCATCCCACCCGTGTTTGAGGTACCATGCTTTTTCTAATGCCCGCCAGGGCTCCTGGCCTGCCTGCCAACCTTAAGGTTGTACGGGCAGGTCTATTAATTACTTAATTGACTCTGTCAAAGGCCTCAATTGGCCATTGACAGGTCGGTGGGCGCACAACTGATTTTGCTGAGCCCCCACCTACCTGTCATTTAAATGGGGCGCCCGACATCACCGCACATCATTTTATGTGTCGCCGAGCGGGCCCTGTCCTCCCACTTGCCGAAGGGAAAATCCTGGCCTATGTTCTAGTGAAGTTCTTGGGAACAATTTAGTATATGGAAGGTGTCTTTTAAATGCAAGTTTTTGTTATTGTAACACCTCTTTTCTATTCTAAAAATGAAAAAGAGAAATTGTAACTAAAGAACCCCTTGGAAATGGGACAATATATCTATTTAGGTAGTTGCACATTGGCTCAGCTTTTCCCTTCAATTTCTAGATGAACATAGAGAGCAATGCAAAAGTTTACTGGAAAAATATTTGAGTATTTAACCACAGCGCACAATAAATTCCTTATTATTGTATCAGCCTTTTGATAATTGCTAGTAGCTATACACACAGTTAATGCTAATAACATTTTCCTGAGTATAGTGAGTCAAGCTAAAAATGCAACACAAATGTAGTTTGCTCCAAGCATTGCAGAAACATGTAAATGACACGGATTAGTATGCCATGTTTCAATAAATACCTTTACACACTTTGACTTGTCATACTCATCTGATGTCATTTTATGTAAATAAAAGTTCTGGGCAGTAGCCATTTTACACACTGTTGTATTATCTCTTTTTAAACTAATATAAACAAAGTTGAAGGCGGGCATAGAAGTTGAATGCAGACTTTTAATGAATGGCTTCTTCTTACTGCTGTTACATAAGCTGCTCACTGTGCAGACTAACTAACTAAGATGGTTGCTGCATCACATGAAATTGCATCCCTTCCTGTGATTACATAACTATTTACATAATCATATATTTAAATGAGTATACTTTACATATCAGCTAGCATGCTATCATATCAGACACCACATGGAACATACAACCTGATCCTATTGCTCAATTGCAACAAGTTGTTGGATTTAAGCAACAATTGAGTCATGAAAATAGCTGACTGTGTTTGTGGACTCAAATATTAAATACTTTACAGTACTCTGGCCTGGGGCTTGTAGGTCAGATAGCACGTGTTGGAACCTGTCTTGATAGAGTTCAGACACTGCAGATATGTGTTCATGTTTGGAAAATGTGTTAGCAATAAAGTTAGCTCAGCTATAATGTTGACAGCCTGTGTACATCATTAAAAAAAGAGACAAAAAACAAGACATGGTGTCAGAAGTAAACTAAATGCAACAATGGAGGTTCTAAAGCCACTGACAGAGCTCAATGTGGAGGGCAATCTTGCCAAAAACCGGAGGAGCTTCTGGTAGCAATTTGAGTTGTACCTCACAGAGACAGACAGTGATAAAAAAAGGTCCTCAGGTACAATCTTCCATCTTTCTTCATGTAGCAGTGGAAGAAGCCCTAGAAGCCTTTAACACATTTACATTTGAAAGTGATGAAAAACAAAATGACTTGAAAGAAATAATGGAAAAATTCAAAGTCTACTGCAGCCCTAAGAAAAACATCACACATGAAAGATACCAATTTTTTATTTGCACGCAAGGCAGTGACATTAGTCAGTATATGACTGAAATGAGAAAATGAGCTAAATTATGTGAATTTAGAGAGCTTGATGAATTATTCATCCGAGATAGAATAATTTGCGGGATCGCAAATGACTCTCTGAGAGAACGGCTTTTGAGAGAAGTTGATCTCCCACTGGAGTAAGTAATAAATATCTGCAGAGTGGCTGAGACAATGAAACACCAGATTAAACAAATGACAGAAGATGATAAGCTGCACACAGTCAAGCAGTTAAATGCAATTAAACAGAAACAGCCCTGGGAAAGAATAAATGGACAGCCTGAAGGTAAGAAGAACAAAACTGCTATTAAAACATTTACATTCAGATGATGCAGGACAGAGCATTTAACACATAGTTGTCCAACTTACAGAAAGCAGTTTAAGTACTGTGATAAACTAAATCGCTTCACTAAGATGTGTAAATTGAAGAAAGTGCACATGATTGCAGATGCTGACACAGACACTGAAACTAAACTTTTCATTGGTGCAGTAAGAACAAATTCCAAAGAATACGAATGGAGGGTTGATTTAAAAATTGCCAACATGATAGTGAATTTCAAGCTTGACACGGGTGTACAAGCAAATGTCATTCCCATGAACCTGTATTGTAAGATAATGAAAGAAAAACAGCTAGCTAAAACAAAAGTGAAGCTGCCTATATATACAGGTGAAACAAATTGCTCTAGAAGGCTGGTGAACTAAAGAAAACAATCTCAAGCACTTCCATTCATAATAGTGAAAACTGATGCATAACCCATTCCTAGAATCAAAGCTTGTGAAAATCTGAAGCTAATCAAGAGAATAATGACTGTCACCACTTAAGACATCCTGAGCGAGTAAAAAGATGTGTTATAGCGGATTACTGCCAAAAAGGAGAACACACCATCAAGATTGACAAAACTGTGACACCCAAAATATACCCACCCAGGAAAATACCAGTAATGCTGAGAGACCGACTGAAAGCAGAGTTGGACAGAATGGAGAAACTTCATATCATCAAGAAAATTGAAGAACCGACGAAGTGGGTTAATCCAATTGTAATTGTAGAAAAATCAGATGGGAATCTGTGAGTCTGTCTGGATCCCAGAGACCTAAAGCAGGCAGTACAAAGAGAGCATTACCAGCTGCTCACAGTAGAAGAGATCACGTGTAAGCTAGCTGACGCTAAATACTGTTCAATCTTGGATGTGAGTTCAGGCTTCTGGCAAGTCAAGCCGATGAACACAGCTTCTATCTCTGTACCTTCAACACACCATATGGATGATACAGGTTTTTATGCTTACCTTTTGTTATTAATTTAGCTCCGGAGGTGTTCCACAGAACAGTGAAGCAGCTGTTTGAAGGATTAGAGGGCATGGAAACCTATCTCGACAATATGCTGGTCTGGGGAGGCTCGTGAGATGGACATGACCATAGGCTGAGGCAAGTACTGGCCAGAACTAAAGAAAGGAACCTCGAGTTGAAGAAGGAAAAGTATAAAATAGGTCTTCATGAAATCAAGTACTTGGGACATGTGCTAATAAGTGGGGGACTGGAGCTGGACCAGAGTAAAATCGAAGCAGTCATGAACATGGCACCCCCAGAATGTAAGGAAGACTTGAAGAGGTTTTTGGGAATGACAACCTTTCTTGGGAAATTCATTCCGAACATGTCAGGCCTGACAGGACCTCTCATAGAACTTCTACAAAATGATGTGGAATGGCACTAGGAACAAAGTCACCAGGAAGCTTCGACCAGTCTGAAGAGGACACTGAGCCAGGCACCAATGTTGAAGTATTATGATGTCAGTCATCCAGTTAAGATCTCAGTGGACGCTTCAAAGACTGGCCTGGGAGCTGCCCTCTTGGAAAATGAGGCACCAGTGGCATATGCTTCAAAGGCAATGACTGAAATACAGCAGCGGTATGTCCAAATAGAGAAAGAAATGCTAGCAATTGTGTTTGGCCTAGAACGCTTCCACCAGTTTGTCTATGGCAAAGACATGGAGTTAGAGTCTGATCATAAGACTTAGGAAGCTATACTTAAAAAGCTCCTGAACCGTGCACCACCAAGAATCCAAAGATTACTAAGGTGTCCACAGAAGTACC
Source organism: Carcharodon carcharias (assembly GCF_017639515.1). Classification (NCBI taxonomy): domain Eukaryota; kingdom Metazoa; phylum Chordata; class Chondrichthyes; order Lamniformes; family Lamnidae; genus Carcharodon; species Carcharodon carcharias. The sequence continues at coordinate 116,078,706 of NC_054475.1, forward strand.
ACGTCAGAGGTAAATACAAACCGGGCAAGGAAATTTACATCGCAGACACTCTGTCATGTGCATACCTACCCATCATGGAGGAAGAGGATAAAGAAATGGAAGCACAGGTTCACATGCTGACAAAGGACTTACCTGTGGCTGTGACCAATCGGATAAGATCAGGGAAATGACCAAGAACGATGTCACCCTGAGAAAACTGCAGCAGATTGTGCAAACTGACCGGCCCACACATCAGAGCAGAGCCCATTCTGCTGTGCGAGAGTACTGGAACTTTTGTGAGGAACTTCATGTAGCAGAAGGAATACTTTTCAAGGGAGAAAATATCATAATTCCTGCAACACTAATGAAAGAAATGCATATATGAAAACCACCTCAGCATAGAAATATGCAGGAGAAGAGCTTGAGATGTGATGGATTGGCCTGAAATGGGAGCACAAATCGGGGAAATGGTGAATGCATGTGCAGTGTGCCAAAAGTACAGTAAATCACAACAAAAAGAACCACTTCACCCACACACTGTTCCAGAGAGGCCCTGGCAGAAAGTTGGAGTGGACTTGTTCATATCTGACAACAGTGAGAACCTACTAGAGGTAGATTATTACTCAGAGATTTTTGAGTCTGTGCTGCTGAGAAATGATAGTAAGAGCATTATTGTAATAAATCATTTAAAATCAATTTTTGCTCACCACGGAAACCTGAAGTGCACATCTCAGATAACGGTCCACAATTCTCAGGCACTGAGTTTTGCAAATTTGCGCAGGACTGGGAGTTTTGCCACACTGCGTGAAGTCCCAAATATCCACAATCCAACAGAATGGTGGAATGTACCATGCAGACCTTAAAGTTGAAGAAGGCAAAGGCGGACAGAAGAAACCCCAACTGGCTCCACTGGACTTCAGGAATACTCCATTAGAGGGCACTGGATCATCTCCAGTACAGCTCCTGATGGGGAGAAGACTAAGAACTAAGCTTCCAATTGCACCCCAATTGTTCTTTTCATAGCCAATGAGCTACAGAGCAGGACCTACTCAAACTGAGACAGCAGAAGCAGAAACAGTACTTTGACCGAAGCTCCTGACCTCTGCCTGACCTGAACATGGGAGAGACAGTGAGGAATCAGCGCGATGGGATCTGGAGTTCTGTTGTTGTCACAGGAATCACAGGAGAATTAAGGTCTTACATAGTACAGACTCCTTACAGACAGCAGGACAGGAAAAACTGGAAATTCTTACGGAAAACAAATTAAATGCACTCCTGCTCTGAACCAGAAAACATAGCTGAAGATCAAAAACCAGAATGCACTAGTGAAGCCACAGATAACCAGACAGAGCCTGAGAGTCCTGAAAACTATCCAAAGGGTGATAATGACACAGAGCTGGAGAAGGCCCTTTGTCCTTCAAAGTCACCTTTGTCACCATTCAGAACATCCAGTGGGAGAATTGTGGAAAAAACAGAGATACAGAGATAAGTAAAAGATGAAACAGACAGATCAAAACAGAGTGAGAAAGAATAGATAAGAGATTTTGTGTATTTAAATTGTATAAAAGCTTTTTTTTGAGAAAAGGAAATGTTATGATAATAGCTGATTATGGTTGTGGATTCCAGTATTACATACTATATGGTACTCTGTATTATACACAAGGTCACCTGACCTGGGGGTTGAAGGTCAGGTAGCACATGTTAGAGCCTGTCTTTATAGAGTTCAAATACTGCAGATATGTGATCATATTAGGAAAATTTGTCATCAATAATGTTAGCTCAGCAACAATGTTGATGACCTGTATGCATCATTAAAAAATGAAACACTGAACAAGACAAATTGTACAGACTGCATAATGAGATAAGTTGAATAATTTGAATGACAAGACATGATCATCAACGCTTATCACACTTTAAAACAGACCTGGCTTTTTAAAGCTTGAGAAATCAGTTTAAATTTGGGGTTTGGGCTCAATGCAAGTTTTGTTTCATTGGGGGAGGATTCAAAGCCATCCATTAAAGGCCTGTGTTCAGCTTCTATGCCTGCCTTCAACTTTGTTTATATTCATCTAAAAAGCGATAATGCAACTGTGTGTAAACATTTAATTACATAAAATGACATGAGTATGCCAAACCAGTGTATAAAGTTATTCATCAAAACATAGCATACTGGTCCCTGCCATTTGCATGTTTCTGCCATTCTTGGAACAAACTACTTTTGCTTTGCATTTTTATTCATAGAAAATATGAAAAATATTCAAATTAGTGTGTGATCTTTATATAGGGGCAGCTATATGTGAGTAAATAAGGCTGGTCGTTCATTGTTATTAATCAGTTCAGAGCTCTTTTTATTCAAGTTGTGGCAATAATCCAGGACAAAATTAATTGACATTTGGAAAAATGCGCACTTGTAAATAAAAGTCAGCATAGACGTGTTAAAGGCAAATTGTTTTTGACTAACTTGATCAAGTTCTCTGTTGAAGTAACTGAAAACGTTGATGAGGGTAATGCAGTTAATGTGTTGATAAGAGTTTCTAAAGGTTGGTTTAGACAAAATACTACATAATAGATTTGCTAGCAAAATAAAAGCTAATGCGACTAAAGGGACATTGACAGCGTGGAAACAAAATTGGTTAAGGGACAGAAATTAGAGAGTAGTGGTCAACGGTTGGCTTTCAGACTGGAGGGAAGTATTTAGTGGTGTACCCCGTGATCAGTGTAAGGACCATTGCTCTTTTTGAGATATAATATATAACTTGGAAATATAGCACACAATGAGGAGAGTAGCAGCAGAATTCAGTAGGGCAAAGAAAGGCTGGTAAAACACAGGACAAATTAAATTTAGTTCAGAGAAATGGGTAGCAATAGATTTTGGTAGGGAGAATGAGGAGAGATCATATTAATTAAATTATACAATTTTAAAGGGGCTGCAGGAACAAGGAAATTTGCAGGTGTATGTAAAGCCGGATGAACAAGTTTAGAAGGCTTTTTAAAAGCATATGCAATCCTTGGCTTTCTTAATCAAGGAATACAGTACAAAAGGAAGTAATACTAAATATTCAGAAAACATTTGTTACAGACAGGAAGGAGGTTAATTTAAACAGCACCAATTTCTCCTCTCACCACCTGTCTATAAACAGAAAGGTGTTTTGATTTACTTCCTCCTTTATGGGTAGTGGCATATTTCCTAACCCCGCAATTTTGGTGTGATCCAATTTCTATTGATAATCCCACAGAAAACTCAAGAAAGGATGAACTCAAAGGGTTAGTTTATTTGCACACACTCAAAATAATGGAGAAGAGTCACACCATTGCTTCCTGTGCATTTATGCAGTGAAAGAATGATAGAGAAGATAATGATTTACAATGCAGAGACCACAGAGAAAAGAAATATTGTTTCATGTGGGTTCCAGCGTCCAGAATCAAAGTCCAATAAGGTATTCCTTCACAGAGGCCTATGAGCTGAAAATCAATTCTGGTTAATTTACTTTTCTGGTGGTGTTGACTTCAACAATGCAATACCCAGGCAGAGATGATTCAGTCTTTTAGGTGATGATACAGGCATTCCAGTAGAAGCATTATAGATGGGGGCCAAGTATCAACTTGGGCCAGAGCTCCCTGTCTGTGATACTGCTAGTTAGATGGTAAAATAGCAGATAGACTTTGCAGTACAGTAAGGCAATAAAACTGCTTCCACAAGCATAAAATGACATCGGGGTCACGTGAGTATGACAAACCACAATGTATAAAGGCATTCATCAAAACATGGCATAATGTAATTTGCATGTTTCTGCAATTCTTGGAACAAACTGCTTTTGTGATGCATTTTTATTCATAGAAAATATGAAAAATATTCAAAATATTCAAAGAGATCCATGTCATATGACTCCCACCTCTTCACACTGTCTTTGACAAAGGGGGTGTATCCCTCCTCTGGATTCCCCCAAGATATTTAAATGTCTCAACCATTAAGAATTGAAAGGAATTCTGTGGGGCCCCTCATCTTAACAGAAGAACAGACTCCTGTTGGCCAGTCTGGGTTATGAAATACAGATTGCCTCTGTATAGTTCTCTTTGAATTTGTTCTGTTCAGCCCACAATATGTTGTTAATGCCTCTTCAGAGATAATGAGGTGTGAGTTTCCCCGATACTGCCAGGTAGCTCCTTTTGTTCGAGGGCAACAGACAGACAGGGGATGGAATTTTCCATGCCCGCTGGCTTTGGCTGTGTTCGGTGGTGAGTGGACAATATGGTGAGAAGGCCAAAAATCAGTTTCACTACGCCATGAAACAAATTTGCAATCATCCGCTCCGCCTGCCAATGGCAGACTGCGCTATGTCGGGAACATAAGAACATGAGAAATAGGAGCAGGAGTAGACCATTCGGCCCCTCAAGCCTGCCCCGCCATTCAATAAGGTCATGGCTGATCTGCCCCAGGCCTCAACTGCTCTTCCGTGCCAGCACCTCATAGCCCTCAACTCCCCGATATTTCAAAAATCTATCTACCTCCTCTTTAAATACTTAGTGATCTAGCCTCCACAACTCTTTAGGGTAGAGAATTCCAGACATTCACTACACTCTGAGAGAATAAATTGCTTTGCATCTCAATTTTAAATGAGTGCCCCCTTATTCTGTAACTATGTCCCCTAATTTGAGATTCCCCCACTAGTGGAAACATCATCTCAACATATACCCTGTCAAGCCCCCTCAGAATCTTGGATGCTTCAATAAGATCACCCCTCATTGTTCTAAACTCTAATGACTTAAGGCTTAACCTGTTTAGCCATTCCTGAATATATCTGCATGTCATGTAATATATCTGCATGTCATTATAAGGCCAGCCCGCCAGAATCATTCCTCTACACTGGATCATCTGAGCACGTTGGTGTCCACTGCAGTCAAAGCGAGTTGGGGGGTGGGGATCAAAGGTTGCACTGCAGTTGAGGCGAGTTTGGGGAGATGTGTTGCACTGCGGACAAGGTGACTTGGAATCGGGGCAAGGGCTGCACTGTGGCTGATTGTAGAGCACAAGCACATGTGGAATGGTGGGGAGGGAAGCGGCCCTGCATTAGAGAAATCTTGTATAAAGTGACCTTTCCTTTGCAGCTGAGTCAGCTCAGGCTCAACCACATTGGTATGCGTGGAGTCGGGACTCTAGCTTATCTCCCCATTCAAGCAATGCAGAGGCATGAAAGTGCCATCAAATTCTCCAGAGCTCTTCACCCCTCGGGCACAGACTGCAAACCAATGAGCATTTTAATGGACTGAAGGACAGCTGGACGGCTGGGCACATTGTACAATCCCCTTGTTAAGGCTGGTCATGGAGCAGTCACTGGTGGAGGCGCTCACAGACCCTTGCAATGTCATCATCTCGGTTTGGAGCAGTCTCCCCCATGGTTCAAGCTAACAGTGCAGCCTTGCAGTGTAGGTTAGGAGAATGCCTGTGCCTGAGCTGAGAGCACAGCATGCAGTCCAGTGGCCTAAGCTGCCGCCAATCGGTCAGATCAGTCAGGTGGAGTGGGGTGGGTGTGGGTGGGGTTTTGGGCAGCCATGCAGTTCACTAAACTCTGGCCATCCAAGTGGTGGCTAGCACTCGCCAGGATGCGTAAGCAACCTTTAGGCTTAACCAAGCCAGGTTCTTAGTGTGTCCATGCTAAACCACGCATCTCTCCCTTTCATCCTGCAGGAGGAATACATCAGGAGCATGGAGCCTGCTGACCTAGCTGTGTGTCTCGTGGTGTACAGAGATCAGAGACTAAGGAGAAGAGAGCAAAGGAGGCACCTGGCTGTGCAGAGGGAGGAGCATCGGCTTCATGAAGTAGGGGTGGCTGGGGCTCCTGCACACACTGCTAAGAGCCACAGCGAGCCATTGCTGGTTGATGCCTAGCTGGACCCAGAGTCTATAGACACTGCCATTCATTCCTGAAGGTGACCGAGAACCAGTGTTGCCGAAGACTGCGCATGTCTAGGGAACTGGTCAGTCACATCTGCCAGCTACTGCAGGATTTGCCACCACAGAGACATGGAGGGCATCCACTGCCAGTGGCCATGAAAGTGACTGTGGTGCTCAATTTTTATGCCAGTTGCTCCTTCCAGGAGTCCCCAAGTGACCTCTGTGGGATATCACAAGCCTCCACCTACAAATGCATCCACGAGTTCACAGATGCCATATCCGCGAAGGCACACAATTTAGTGCTTTTCACCTGGGACCAGGTCAGACAGGATGCATGAGCGCTGGGATTTGCACAGGCCTCACATTTCCCAGAGGTGCTCAGACCTGCATGGCAACAAGCGGTCAACTATGTCAACCGCAAAGGCTTCCACTCGCTAAATGTTCAGCTCGTGCGCAACCACCATAAACGCATCCTGCCATGTTCACACAGTTCCCAGGGAGTGTCCACAACTTCTACATCCTTAGCAGCTCTCAGATCCCTGATGTCCACCAGGGCCCACAGCAGCTGCAGCGTTGGCTCCTCAAGGACAAGGACTACCTGCAGAGGACATGGCTGATGACGCTCATGCAGCAGCCTCAGACTGCAGCCGAGCAAGGTATAATGACGTTCATGCTGCAACTCGCACCTTGGTGCAGCAAACTATTGGGATGCTGAAAATGAGGTTCCGGTGCCTGGACTAGTCTGGTGGAGCCCTGCAATACAGTCTACAGCGGGTGTCATGCATCTTTACCACCTGCTGCGCCCTTTACAACCTAATGCTGCAACAGGGAGATGAGCTGGCTGAGGAAGAAATGGAGGAGCTGCACATCTCCTCCAATGAGGAGGATGTTGATGGGATTGATAGTGAAGAGGTCAAGAAAGGCGATGATGAAGGCAATGAGGCCATCACACTGGCCAGACAAGACAGGTGCGCTCAGGAGGCCTGCACAGCTGCTAGATTTGTGGAGGATGATGACGACATGCAGTGAGGAGACACTGTAGATACTCACATTGCATTTGTGAACATTTGACTCCAGTCGGGCTGAAGGCAGCACACATACCCACTGTGATAAAGCTCCCATCATGGGGACGCAGCAGAGGCCCTAATAGTTGCTCAGTTCCAGGAGGATGATGACAACATGCAGTGAGGATACTCCATATATCTTCACATAACCTCTGAGAATGTCTGGCTTCTGTCTGGCCGAGGGCAGCTTGCTTGCATTTTGTGATCAGGGTCATATCATGGAGATGCAGCTGTGAAACTTTGAATGCACCAGATCCTTTGTCCACCTTCAGCACCTGAGCCTTTCAGGAACACAGCGTCACTGGTCACAAGTGCTGAAAAGATGGGGGCCAGCCCCACCTAAAGGTGCTGAGAGCACACAGAGAGAATGATGGAACTCTGTGACGCCTGCCCACAACATTCTCGCAGCAATGAAAGCACTGTCAAGGTGCAGGTATCAGTAATGTGTCCAGCGAGTGTGAGGCCGGACCATCACTTTGGTCTGAATGCTGCACAGAGCACAGGGAACAGGCCCTGGATTGAAACACCTGCCTTGATCTTGTGCAGGAACTAGGGTTTCACTTCTGAATGACATGAACATTGCTCATCAGAAAAAGGAGCCATAGGCAGGGAGACATCCGTGGGAATTTATTTACAATAGTGAACATCATGCACAAGGGATTAACACCCATGCCCAGGCTGTGCAGCTACATCTTCATAGCTTTTCAAACCCTGCTGTTACATCTTGGTGCTCCCCCAACATCCACAGCGGAGGTGGAGCCAGCCTGCTGACTGCTACGCCCTGCCTGTGATGACTTTCATGGGACATCCTCTGGAAGGCCGAGACCGGGGTCCTGCTGTGTGGCAGTGTCACCCTCCTTGGCCTGTGGAGCTCAAGCTGCTGGGGTCACAGGAAAATGGGATTCAGATGGGCGGGACAGTCCCGGAATCACCTGGATGGATGGCCCCCGGGGGGACACCTGCTGATCCTCCTCCCTATGGGCACCTGAGGGCTCCTGGCTGACTCCTTGAGGAGAAGGGGAAGCTGGAGTGAAATCCAGCTGCCCTGCAGTCCTCTCGCATACTTTTGGAGGTGAACTATGGTGTCAATGATGAAGTTCAGCCCATGCAGCAGTGCAAGACCGATGTCCTGGACTAAGGTCTCCATGGCGGATGCCATCCTACCAGTGCTGACCTTGGTGCATTGGCATGCTGGCGTTATCACCTCAGAGTGAAGGCAGATGGACTCCTCCATTGTGCCTTGCAATCTGAGGGGTGCAGCAGACATCCCTTCCTGTTGTTCCCGAGCTTGCCTTTGCAGCTCCAGCAACTGTGACATGACTGATTCCAGAGGCTCGTCATCTGACTCGGACTCAGCAGATTTCTTGACTCCAGCAGTCCTCAAAAGGCCAAGAACCTGGGAACTCCCTGTTGCCGCCTGCTGTGGATCAGCAAGTGTGATGTGCTCACTAGATTATGATCCTGAAGTTGGTTCTAAAGCTAGGTCCCACTGAGGTGTGTGTCTCTGCACTGGTGGAGGGTGTGGGTGAGCGCTGTGATGGGAATTCAATAAGGGTGCTCCAGATTCCTTTTCAGAGGTTTCTTCAGGGCTTGATTGGAGGCCCTGGATCGTGGTCTCTGAGCGCTGTCTCCAAGATGTGCCTGCAAAAGCAAGGAGAGATAATTAATGCATGGCAGGGGGCTGCAGAACAGCACACATCACTCATGGTATGGTTGTCTGATGGATGTTGCACTGCTGGATCCCGACTTGGTGGAGTGTCGCTGATGTCACCGTCAGCACAGGAACGGTTCTGATCTTCGGTGGCCTGCTAGATGACTCAAAGTTCATGAGGACCTTGATTTCAGGCATTCCTCCACCAGTCTGTGACTTCTCACTCTTGTGTGCCAACTTGTATTGCATGAATACTGATGGGGAGAGTGTAAGTGGGATGCCTGCCAGGCCAGATTTTAAGTATGCCTGGCATATGTAGGTGGTGAGTAGCCCCATGGATGGGATGAGGACAATAAAGGAGTGTGTGTGAGAGTGAATGGTGATGTCCTTTGAACTAGCAGTGAGTGAGGTCCCTGTGGGTGTGTGATGGGTTTTTGGGTGTGTCCGTTGGAAGTGATGAGGGGAGTGACTTACCCTGGGCGAACAGATGAGATCATTCATCCTCTATTGACACTGGGTGGCTGTCCTCTTTTGCAGAGCATTGAAAATAATCACCACTGCCACTGCCTCCCAAGACAGATTGGTAATGTTGCTGTCCCTCTTGCAGCCAGAGTTGGGGTAGAGGACATCATGCTGGGCCTCCATGGCATCCAAAGGGTGCTCAAGGAATGAGTCACTAAACTGGGGGCTGCAATATTCTTGCTGCTTTGGGCCATGTGTTCTGTGCAGCAGTCCTGGGCTGGAAGCACTGAGAGGTGTGCATGAAGCTGCACTTTAAATATGGTGCCCGGCATGATGAAGCGGTGAGGTGATGGCGTGGTGGGCGATTGAGAGCCTGCCCGCCATTGAAACACCATGTTTCCCAGGAATTCATGGTTAATGAGGTGGGATTGGGATGATATTGCACGAAAATCCACCATTGTGGCCCGTAGGAAAAACATCCCTTTTCCCACCACCTACTGCACTTCGTGCAAATCTTGGATGATTCCACCCATAGATTCAACCGTGTTAGATTTTTGTCCAGTTTTAAATTTTTAGGGATAGCAATAAGCAACTTTCTATATATTTTATAAGAAAAATACACAGGGTGTGGTCTTAGCCTCTCAAACATTGAATAGGCTTGAACTAGAGTGTTGTGTTCATACCTGGGCAACACACTTTAGGAAGGATTTCAAGGCCTTGGAGAAGATGCAGAAGAGAAAATCAGAGTGGGAGCAGAGATGAGGGACTTCAGTTATGTGCAGGGATTGGAGAAACTGGGGTTGCTCTTCTTATAACAGAAAAGTTTAAGAGGAGATTTGATAGAGTTGTTCAGAATCATGAAGTGTTTTGTGACATGTCCGTAAGACATGAAAGAAATCAAAACTGTGTACATCAAACTTTATTCTCTTTTTGCTATTTTAAAATGGGCTTTTGGTAACCAAAAGATGGCTGCTACAAGTCATATGACTCACAAGATTGGCCACCTGTTCTACAAGCTTCCAACAGAGATTATGAAAACAAAAGAAGTCCACTGTTATCTCAGTGGAATGTCACACCCCATTGTATGGCCACATTATAACAATGAAATAAGAATTGGTTCTCTAGCTAGGACGATAACAAAGACAGAGACATTGAAACTCATTACATCCAAAGAGCTGTGAAGAGTCAGCATTTCACTCCTAAGGGAAGCAATGGATTTTGGCCAGTAGTACAGAAACTGCTTGTGAAGCTGCAATTAACTCATTAATGGGCCACACGATAAAGTAGCCCACTTGATTGGCACCCCATCCACCAACATTCACTTTCTTCACCACCGATGTGCAATGGCAGTCGTGTGTACCATCTACAAGATGCACTGCAGGAACTCACCAAGCTTCCTTCGACAGCACTACCCAAACCCGTGACCAGCACCACCTAGAAGGATAAGACAGCAGACACATGGGAACTCACAACTTGGAAGATCCCCTCCAAGCCACTCATCATCCTGACTTAGAAATATATCACCATTCCTCCATTGTCACTGAGTCACAATCCTGGAACTTTCTCCTTAACAGCACTGTGGGTATACCTACACCACACGGACTGCAGAGGTTGAAGAAGGCAGCTCACCACCACCTTCTCAAGGGAAATAAGGGATGGGCAATAAATACTGGCCTAGCCAGCGATGCCCACATCCCATGACTTAATTTAAAAAACACAACACATGACCTTTGTTCTAGCCTCTTGGACAGCCTTAATATTATATTCCTAGTCTCACAGGTCAGTTTGCTGATTACTTCCAACCTGAACAGGACAACAGCAGGTCTCCTGGCTGACCAAGCAGCCAACCACCATCTCTCAACTTCTTAAAGCCTGTTTTATTTTAAAGCATCCGAATATCACCGGCCAAACAGTTTATGTACAGAAAGCTTATCATGTTGCATTGTCATTCTCTCTAAAGGGCTTTTGTGCTGCTGTCTCCCACCAAGGGCTTATCTGAACTGAATTCTGCCATGAATTCCCTCTGGACTTTGATTTTTCTAGACTCTGGAAATCATGTGAACTAACATTCATTTCTGTGGTTCTTTTACTGTTGTTATCCATTGTTTTAAAAACTGCCCCTTTTCTATTCCTCCCATTGTATGTGTGTGTATATATTTATATATATATATATATATGTGTGTGTGTGTGTGAGATTGTGAAAATCACCCGCCCTTCCTCCCACCATTCACATCCCTGCTCCACCCACCCTCCCCCAAGCCCTCAGGTTTCAACGTGAAATAAACTAACTTTCTGAGTTAATCATAAATAGAGTTTATTGTGTGTTACTCATAAAAGTGGACTGCACAAACTGAGGGTTTGGGGAAACATGTCACAGTCCACTTTAAAAATAATTCAAAAACACCTCAGCTTATGGACAGACGGTGAGAGGACAAAGAAGTTCAATTTGCTTCTCTCTCCCGTCCATAACATTCAATAGAATAAACAAAGAGAAATTGTTTTCCATCACTGAAGGGTCAGTAGCCAAAGGACATAGCTTTAAAATGATTAAAGCAAAAGAACCAAAGGTGACAAGTGGAAACACTTTCTTTACATGGTGTGGTGTTTTGATCTGTAATACGTTCCCTGAAATGATGGTGGAAGCAAATTCAACAGTAAAATTCCACAGAGAATTGGATAAATACTTGAAGAGAAAAGAAAAAAGCACATTACAGCGATACAGAGAAACAGCAGTGCATAAGAACTAATTGGATAACTATACAAAACAGCCAATACAGCTATGATGGACTGGATAAAAACGAAAAACTGCGGATGCTGGAAATCCAAAACAAAAACAGAATTACCTGGAAAAACTCAGCAGGTCTGGCAGCATCGGCGGAGAAGAAAAGAGTTGACGTTTCGAGTCCTCATGACCGACAGAACTAGGTGAATCCAAGGAAGAGGTGAAATATAAGCTGGTTTAAGGTGGGGGGGGGAGAGAAATGGAGGGGGGTGGTGTGGTTGTAGGGACAAGCAAGCAGTGATAGAAGCAGATCATCAAAAGATGTCACAGACAACAGAACAAAAGAACACATAGGTGTCAAAGTTGGTGATATTATCTAAACGAATATGCTAATTAAGAATGGATGGTAGGGCACTCAAGGTATAGCTCTAGTGGGGGTGGGGGAGCATAAAAGATTTAAAAATATTTAAAAATAATGGAAATAGGTGGGAAAAAGAAAAATCTATATAATTTATTGGAAAAAAAAACAAAAGGAAGGGGGAAGAAACAGAAAGGGAGTGGGGATGGAGGAGGGAGGTCAAGACCTAAAGTTGTTGAATTCAATATTCAGTTCGGAAGGCTGTAAAGTGCCTAGTTGGAAGATGAGGTGTTGTTCCTGCAGTTTGCGTTGGGCTTCACTGGAAGGTTTGCAGAACACCTGCGATCTGTCTGCAAGAATGAGCCAAACCTCCCTGTCGCTTGCTTTTTCAACATTCCACCCTGCTCTCTTGCCCACATGTCTGTCCTTGGCTTGCTGCATTGTTCCAGTGAAGCCCAACGCAAACTGGAGGAACAATACCTCATCTTCCGACTAGGCACTTTACAGCCTTCCAGACTGAATATTGAATTCAACAACTTTAGGTCTTGACCTCCCTCCTCCATCCCCACCCCCTTTCTGTTTCTTCCCCCTTCCTTTTGTTTTTTTTTTCCAATAAATTATATAGATTTTTCTTTTTCCCACCTATTTCCATTATTTTTAAATATTTTTAAATCTTTTATGCTCCCCCACCCCCACTAGAGCTATACCTTGAGTGCCCTACCATCCATTCTTAATTAGCATATTCGTTTAGATAATATCATCAACTTCGACACCTATGTGTTCTTTTGTTCTGTTGTCTGTGACATCTTTTGATGATTTGCTTCTATCACTGCTTGTTTGTCCCCACAACCACACCACCCCCCTCCACTTCTCTCCCCCCCCACCCCCCCAACTTAAACCAGCTTATATTTCACCCCTTCCTTGGATTCACCTAGTTCTGTTGAAGGGTCATGAGGACTCGAAACGTCAACTCATGGACTGGATAGCCTCCTTCTGTGCTGTATTATTCTCTGAGGTTGATTTTGGTAATAGTTTCACATGTGTCTAACAGATTTAAAAATTTGTTTGTCACTTGAACTGGTCGAATCAAATAATATTAGAATATCTTTGATCGAGCCTCCTCAATGAGCCTTAACGATTCTCAATTGAAAACTAAAGTTAACCTTTATCTAATTACATTTCCATATTCAAATTAAATATTAAATTAAATACAATTGACCATTATGGCAAGTTTAGGAACCACATACAAGAACATTTAACTGTAAAGAATATTTATAAAGCAGACATGTTAGTAACATAGAGGGGGACGCAAAGATTGCGTTGTGCTAGAATTTTTGGTTCTATTTATTGAATGTGTTATGTTGGAAGGCTGCATTCATAGTCAAGAGTTAAGTCTTAGATGATATGTACATGATATTAGTGGAATGACTTCTTGACAGAAGTAGATGAGATCATTTTGCCTGATATTTTACGGGAAGTCACATTCTAATTTTTAATAAGTGCTTCTACTAAAATAGATGGATTCTTAAGAACATAGGATATAGGACTTAGGGGCAGCAGTGGGCCATTTGACCCTTCAAGCCTGCTCCACCATTCGATTATATCACGGCTGATCTGATTGAGATCTCAACTCTACTTTCCTACCTGCCCCCCATAATCCTTTGGATCCAGCTCCGCCATTCGATAAGATCATGGCTGATCTAAATGTGGTCTCAACTCCACGCTCCCATCTGTACTCCTTAGCCCTTGACTCCCTTGTCGATCAAAAATCTATCTAACTCAGCCTTGAATACGTTCAATGACCCAGCCTCCACTGTTTTCTGAAGAGAATTCCACAGACTAACGACCCTCAGAAAAAAATTCTTCTTATCTCCATTTTAAAAGGAAGACCTCATTTAAAAACTGCGTCCCCTGGTTCTAGTCTCCCCCACTAGAGGAACATCCTTTGGGTATCCACCCTATCAGTCTCTTTAGGAACTGATATGGTTCAATAAGATCAACTCTCATTCTTCTAAACTCCAATGGGCATAGGCCTAACCTATTCAACATTTAGTCATAGGATAAGCCTTTCATCCCAGTGCCAGGTGGTGTTTATTTTCAGATTGGCACATACCAGGATCCCAATACCAACAGTGTTGAAGTGGCGTCAAACTTCAATGCAATCAGCCAGGCAACAGTACAATACAATGTGACAAGATTGCCGCGACCATGAGGGAGGCCCAGGTTCCCAGCCACCAGAGATCAATAACCTATGCTAACTCAGGAATGAGTTGAGTTATTGAATTAACCTTTTCTGAACTGTTTCTAATGCAATTATACCCTTGACATATTGAGGTGTCAAACAGTTATATTTCTCAGAGTGATGTCTAAACTTTGCTGACAATGTTTTAGCGATTTGACCATCATCAACTTTTCCAGACAATCTTCCAGATCACTTGTGGCATTCCACAGTGGTCTCAATGAAATTCAGAGAACACTCTGATGTTTAGGTTGTCAATATTGGCAATGCATGCTGTGAAAATTCCCAAGCATTTCTTATAACTCAAAAGCCAAGAATAGTAATTGTGATATATATTTTGCAGTTTTCCTGTTGACCTCAGTGGGGAAGGTGGGGTGGGAGTGTGGACAGAGGGGATAATGGGTATTATGGAAGAGAAATTATGCAGAATCTTGAGATTAAATGGACTAAATAGAGTCTAAAATTAAGAGGATGGTAGCATAGCAATAATGTCACTGGGTGAGCCATCCAGAGGGTTCAAATCCCACAATTGCAGCTAGGGGAATTTGAATTCAACTGATTAATAAACCTGGAATGAAAAGCTAGTCTCAGTTATGATGATCATGAAACTACTAGGTTGTTGTAAAAATTCAACTAGTTCACTAATTTCCTATTCCTTAAGAAAAGCAAATCTGCTGGTCTGGCCTATATGTGACTTCAGATCCACAGCTATGTGATTGGCTCTGAAATGGCCCAGAAAGCCATCTTACACTGGTTAATGAGGTTAGGATTAGTGTTACAAATTTCACAGATCAGTCGGTATTTTCTCAGATTCTGTCTCACTCGTTGCTCCTGTGAGCTCACCTCTCATACTCTGTGATCTGGAAAGAACCTTTACTTTTATTTTTTTAAAACAAGAATGTGACTCAGGAGTAATAATAGTTATTGTGTCTCATTAAATGAAATATGAAATGAAACACCTCCTTAAATTAGATTTAAGGAGATACTTCATGGCTCTCAACAGAGATAGATTGCATAGAGAAAGAATAATGCTGCAAGGTGCACCATAAATGGCTACTAAGGAACTTAAGGTGGTATCAAATTGAAAGAAAAGATGTACAATGCTGAAAGGGTTAGTGGTAGTCCAGATTATTTAGAAAATTTTAGAAACTAACAAAAGGCTCCGTTAAAAAAATTAAAAGGGTAAAATTGGAATATGTGAGGAAACTTGCAAGAAATATAAAAGTAGACAGTAAAAGCTTCTACAAGTATATACAAAAGGAAGAGAGTAGCTAAAGTAAACATTGATCCCTTAGAGAGTGAGACTGAGGAATTAAAGATGGGAAATAAGGAAATAGCAGAGACTTAGAACAAGCACTATGTATCCGCATTCATAGTAGGAGACACCAAAAGCATTCCAAGAATAGTAGGAAAACAAGAGACAAAAGAGAAGGAGGGACTTAAAACCATCATGATCATTAGAGAAAAAGTACTAGGAAAACTAATAGAACTAAAGACTGACAAGTCCTCTGGACCTGATGGCTTGCATCCCAGGGCCTGAAAGGAAATGGCTGTAGAGATAATGGATGTATTGGTTATAATCTTCCCAAATTCTCTAGATTCTGGAAAGGGACCAGTGGATTGGAAAGCTGCAATTGCAACACTACTATTCAAGAGAAGACGGAGACAGAAAGCAGGAAACTATAGGCCAGTTAGTTTAACATCTGTCATTGGGAAAATGCTAGAATCCATTATTAAGGAGGTAGTAGCAGAACATTTAGAAAATCATAATACAAATACAACATAATTCTATTCCCAGTAAAGACATATCATTTTCCCAACTTTCAAAATCCAGATTTTATTCAAAATGAACTCTTGGAAACTGGCTTGTTTTTTTAAAAAGTGGTCAATGTGCTGCTTGTGTATATTCAAAGCTGCCTCGCTGTCTTACAGGGGCAAAGGAGACATTCCAGACTAAGAGGTGTCAACTACAACCATCCTGAGGCCATCAGAAAACATTTCTGAATTAAGTGGGTCTTTTTTAAAACAAAGAACATAATTGTCTTAACCCCTCAGGATGAATGTTTTTAACAATAAATCAGGAAGTGGCTAATCAACTCAAGACCACCACCATATTTGGAAAAGGAACTACAGTTGTGAGGAATCACATGGTAAGGCAGCCATGTTTGTCCCTTTGTAACCTTTAAATGCTGACTGCAAAGAAGTAAGAAACAGTTGCAATAGACAAGGTAATAACAATGCTTTAAAAGAACTGGAGCCTATAACATCGTAAGGTCTCCAAGCCTGTTCCTTTTCGAGTCAACCTATATAGTAGTGACCTCCTGGTAATGAGACTATAAGCAACTGACTTCGTGACCTGCTGAAATTCCATTCCTTCAAGAGAATCCCGAAAATGATTTTGTCATATGACCATAGGGGTCAAGACGATCTCTTCATCAGTCCTGCAAAGAATATTTTCCAGAAAAACAATCACATGAATTATGAACTATTCTTTTCACTTATAACCTGTAAAAATGCACTATTATTTTCAACTCTACTAGAATTGAGTGCATTTGTACATGTGACTGTACAAGTGAGTGTTGTAACATTAGATTTTGGGGTGAGTGTGAAAAAAAATCCTTACAAATGTGTTATTACACCACATAGCTGTCGTATTATGCCTTTGAGGGAGATCAATGTGACATCACTAGAAGGAAAATGTGCCACGTGATCCAGTCTTAGTTTTATTTTTAAAAACAGACAATGCTGGAAAAACACTGCAGGTCTGGCAGATTTGTGGAGAGAGAAACAGTGTTAACATTTCATAAACTCTGTTTCTCTCTCCACAGATGCTGTCAGACCTGCTGAGTTTTTCCAGCATTTTCTGTTTTTATTACGTATTTCCAGTATCTGCAGTATTTTGCTTTTATTCTAGTTTCACTTTTGTGTTGAGCAAAGCACACACACACATAGATCTGATGCCTTCAAGAATTACACCCATGTATAACTTTCCTCATGTGCCTAGTCTTGCAATTGTTGCCTTGTGTTTTGTACAGTAAATAAGCCCAAGGTATTACATCATAATAATAACATGACATGGTGATCAGCGTTGGTGTGATAGGTGGCAGCAAGATTAGGTATAGGTACGGCATGGTGAACAGCCTTAGGTAGTACTACATAGAATGAAAAGGCCCTTAATGTTTTGGTCAGAACGCAACAAAGTCGAGAGTCTTGAAAACACAGCATGCTGACTGCAAAAACACAGCTTGGAGACACCATGGTGAGCTGGTGCTCAAGTAAGGGAGGGTTCAGTTGCATGGAAAAATACAAAATCAAAGTTTAAGGAGAGGGTAAGAGTGCAGGTTAGTGATGAGGCTGATTGCTATCAAAAAGTGAAAGGTAGGGACAGAGTGTGTGAATGCCATATTGCACCAAAGGATCATATAAGAGTAAGGAAAATTGACAATAGGGCAAACTTAAAGGCTTTGTATCTGAATGCACGTAGTATTCAGAATAAAACTAATGAGTTAACAGCGCAAATAGAGATAAATAGGTATGATTTGGTGGCGATTACTGAGACATGGTTACAGGGAGAACAGGTTTGGAGTTGAATATCCAAGGGTACTCGGTGTTTTGGAAGGATAGGCAGAGAAGAGAAGGAGGTGCTGTAGCTTTGTTAGTAAAGGAAGAAATCAGTTCTATAGTGAGGACTAATATAGGCACTGTAGAGCAAGACGTAGAGTCAGTCTGGGTAGAAATAAGAAATAGCAAGGGAAAGAAGTCCCTGGTGGGAGTAATCTATAGGTCCCCAAACAGTGGTTTAGCAGTATGGCACAGTATAAACCAGGAAACACTGGGAGCATGTAAGAAAGGCACGGCGATAATCATGGGTGATTTTAATATGCATTTAGATTGGACTAATCAAATTGGCAAGGGTAGTCTAGAGGGAGAGTTCATAGAGTGTATTAGAGATTGTTTCTTGGAACAATATGTTGTGGAACCAACCAGGGAGCAGGCTATTCTGGATTTGGTTTTGTGTAATGAGATGGGATTAATTAATGATCTCATTTTAAAGGATCCTCTAGGGAAGATGGAATTTCAAGTTCAGTTTGAGAGTGAGAAACTTGAGTCCCATACTGGTGTTCTGGAGTTAAACAAAGGTAACTACATAGGTATGAGGGCAGATTTGGCCCTAGTGGATTGGGCAGGACAGCTGATGAACAGTGGCATATTTAAGGAGATATTCAATTCCTCCCATGTAAAATATATCCCAATGGGGAAGAAAGATGGTAAGAGGGGGAAAAAGCATCCAAGGCTAAGCAAGGAAGTTAAAGATAACAACGGCAAAATCTAAGGCATACCAAATTGCAAAGGTCAGTGGCAAGCTGGAAGATTGGGGAACTTGTAAAGATAAACAAAAGGTTGCTAAAAAAATTAATAAAAAGAGCAAAGGTAAATTATGAAAGAAAATTTGCACAAAATGTAAAAACTGATAGCAAAAGCTTCTATAAGTTTTTAAAAGGAAAAAGAGTAGCTAAAATGAATGTTGGTCCCTTGGAGAATGAGACTGGGGAGTTATTAGTAGAGAACGCAGAAATGGCAGAGACGCTTAATCAATATTTTGCCTCAGTTTTCACTGTGGAGGACACTAGTACCAGCCCAATAGTAACAGGTAGTGCAGAGGATATAGAGAAGGAGGAACTTCGAACAATCACCATCACTAGAGAAAAAGTACTGAGCAAACTATTGTGATTAAAGGGTGACAAGTCCCCAGGATGTGATGGCCTATATCCCAGGGTCTTAAAGGAATTGGCAGCGGAGATAGTGGATGCATTGGCTATAATATTCCAAAATTCCCTGGATTCTGGAAAGGTTCCAGTGGATTGGAAAATTGCTAATATAACACCCCTATTCAAAAAGGGTGGGGGGGTGGGGGGGCGGGGGGGGGGGAGCAGAAAGTAGGAAACTATAGACCAGTTAGTTTAACGTCTGTCATTGGGAAATTGTTGGAATCCATTATTAAGGAAGTAGTAATGGGGCATTTGGAAAGTCAAAATACAATCCATCAGAGTCAGCATGGTATTATGAGGAGTAAATCATGTTTGACTAATTTGCTAGAGTTCTTTGAAGATGTAGCAAGCAAAGTGGATAATGGGGATCCTGTAGATGTAGTATGTCTGGATTTCCAGAATGCCTTTGGTAGGGTGCCGCACAAAAGATTAATACACAAGGTAAGATCACATGGAGCTAGGGGTAATATATTAGCTTGGATAGAGGATTGGCTAACCAACAGAAAGCACAGAGTCAAGATTAATGGGTCTTTTTCTGGATGGCAAGGTGTAACTAGTGGGGTGCCAGAGGGTTCGGTCATTGGGCCCCAACTATTTACAATCTATATTAATGACTTGGATTCAGGGATAGAAGGTACCAAAGCTAAATTTGCAGATGACACCAAAATAGGTTGCAAGGAAGAAATAAGAAATTTACAAATGGATATGGACAGGTTAGATGAATGGGACAAAATTTGCCAGATGGAGTTTAATGTGGCTAAGTGTGAGGTTATCCATTTTGGCCAGAAGAATAAAAAGGTGACTTATTATTTAAATGGAGAGAAACTTCAGAATGCTTCAGTGCAGAGGGATCTGGGTGTCCTTGTGCATGAATTACTGAAAGCTAGTATGCAGGTACAGCAGGTAGTAAGGAAGGCACATTGAATTTTGGCATTAATTTCTAAAGGAATAGAGTATAAAAATAGGGAAATGTTGTTGCAACTGTACAAGGCATTGGTGAGACCACACCCGGAGTACTATGCAGTTTTGGTCCCCTTACTTGAGGAAGGATGTAGTTGTATTAGAGGTTGTTCAGAGGAGTTCACTAGATTGATTCCAGAGATGCGGGGCTTGTCTTATGAGGAGAGATTGAACAGTTTACTCGCTCGAGTTTAGAAGGATGAGAGGAGATCTAGTTGAAGTATATAAGATGCTAAAGGGGATAGACAAAGTAGACATGGAGCGGATGTTTTCCCTTGTGGGGCATTATAGAACAAGAGGCCATAGCTTTAGGCTAAGGGGTGGTAAATCAGAGATGAGGAGGAATTATTTTGCTCAAAGGGTCACGAATCTGTGGAATTCACCACCTCACAGTGCAGTGGATGCCAGGACGCTGAATAAATTTAAGGAGGAGATAGACAGATTTTTAATTAGTAATGGGTTGAAAGGTTATGAGGAGAGAGTGGGAAATTGGAGTTGAGGCCAAAATGAGATCAGCCATGATCGTCCTTATTGGCGGGGCAGGCTCGAGGGGCTGAATTGCCTACTCCTGCTCCTAGTTCTTATGTTCTAAAGAGCTGGTAAGCAGATAGATCCCTCGTGGTGAGATTGCAGTGCACAGCCTGTCACTTTGGTGAGTGGGACAGCGCATTGGGAGGGCCAGCACCGGCTTCGCACAGTCAGGAAAGGCAAGTGACAAGGGCGTGGGCTGCATCGCTAGTGAGCAAGAGAGAGTCAAACAAAAAAATCCAGCAAAAACCATCATAAAAACCAGGCCAGTGAAGATTGTGATTGCAACGGGTGGCTTCAGGAGTTGCTGAACAATAAATTGAATAAAAAGCAAAGATGCCATTACTCCGTGATACCTTCCCATCGCAACCCATCTTCCTGGAACGAGTTTCAGAAAAAAGCTTGAAAGCAGTACAGCGACACTCATCCCAGGTATTAAAGAAGAAGGAAGGTCAAAGGGATATTGTCAGTATGTCCACAAAATTTCCCAGTTTGAATTGTGATGCAGTTGGCCCACTATCCGAATTCAAAATGTTTAAACAACATACAGAGCCATGGTTTCTTGATTCAGATGTGTCTGAACCAGACAAGCAAGTCATAAAAATTTGCCTAGCAATTGGGAATGAAGGTCTGCACATGATGAAAATGTTAAGGCTAACAAAAGAAGAGCTAAAGGATCTTCAGAAGATAGGGGCTACATTGGAAGACTGGTTCAGAATCAGGTTAAACTTCCATATTCATCAAGAGCTCATGTCATTTCGACAACAGCCTACAGAATCCATAGACCATTCCATCAACAGATGCAAAGAAAAGGGACATACAGTGATTGCTCAAATGCAGAGCTAGCAGACAGAATTGTTGAGCTGGTGATTACATCCACTCTCATGCAAGCATTCCAGAAAGATCTGCTGGACTAGACAAAAAAGTATGGAATCAAAATAAGCTACTGAAGAATGGACGTAAGTATGAAGTGATCTTCACAGGTCCTAAATATAACGCCAATTGTTGACACGCTTACTAGAACACTCACACCTAGCAAGCTGTGTGGTAGGTGTCGTCTTCTGTATGCACCAAGAAAATCCCCAGCTTTTCATCAGTTCTGCAAGGCACATAGCAGAAAGGGCCATTGGCAGAGGCAGTGCACTAGAGCAAAGGCTGATGCAGCTACAAAGAATAGTTGCACTTAATGTGTCACTCTCAGATGTAACATTGCAATATGTAAATCTAGCTTGGTCTGTCTACATTTGAGAATTAGGGATTTCATCATGCCAATCATCAGTTCAGCTAGGTCATCAAATCTTCAGTAATGAGGAGAAGAAGTAGTATGATCGATTCCACTCCTCACACATATCCTGAAATGGCTTACCAATGAACTGTGGACTGTTATCCATAATGATCTCTCTAGGCACACCGAATAAACAAGTTTGCATCCAAACAGATCATATACAACAGGAACCTTCAAGCGGTAAGAATGACCATCCAATATTCCATCAGAAACATACTCATGAGGTGATTGACAAACTAGAAAATGACGATCATGTGAACAATAAGATGAAGAATGGTGAACATATGTTTTACACCATCAGTCTTGTGGAAAACATAGATGTCATCACACACATGGGCATAGATTGGATGAGAAGACTCACAAGAGAGACAGCCCATTGGCTGGTATAAACAATGATATTGAAGTCATTGTCCAGCTTTGCGAGGCATGTCAAGAACATACGCCAAGTCAGAACAAAGCACCATTGATTACACATGAAGTTCCTACTCATCCTTGGTTCAAAATCGCATCTGACCAATGGCTTCATTCTCATTGTTAACTACTTTACCAAGTACCCCATTATTCGACAATTGCACAAAACATAAAGCACAATTGTTGCACACACTCTGAGTGCTATTTTCAGTTTATTTGGTGTGCCTAGAGAGATCATTATGGATAACAGTCCACAGTTCATTGGTAAGCCATTTCAGGATATGTGTGAGGAGTGGAATCGATCATACTACTTCTTCTCCTCATTACTGAAGATTTGATGAACTAGCTGAACTGATGACTGGCATGATGAAATCCCTAATTCTCAAATGTAGACAGACCAAGCTAGATTTACATATTGCAATGTTACATCTGAGACTGACACATTAAGTGCAACTATTCCATCACTGGCAAAGCTCATATTAGGCAGACCCATGTGTACTAATTTACCTACTCTATCTATTCTACTCCCTCAGAAACTAGTGAGCAACTTTTAAAACTACAAGAGAAAATGACCAACGTGCACAATAAAAATGCAGGTACGTAATTGCCAATTGAGTCAACAAGTTCTCATCCAAGATCCCACAGATGGTATGTGGCAATAAACTGAGTTGCCAGAGATTTGTTCAGAACCAAGGACCTATGAGATCATTGCCTTTATGCTCTAGAGAATCTTGGATTCATCAGTTTTATGCACTTATGTAACTAAACATGAACAGGTATGGTAAATAGTTACATATCTTTGGAAGTGGCGGGGGGGGGGAGGTAAAGTATCTTTAAAAAGGAAGGGGATGTTGTAATATGCCTCTAAAGGATATCAGCATGACATCACTCGAAGGGAAATCTGTCATATGGTCCAGTCTTAGTTTTACTTTTGCTTTCAGCAGAGCACACACACACAGCTCTGATGCCTTCAAGATTTATTCCTATGTTTAACTGTTTAACTTAATAAATGAACCAACAATATGTTTACCCAATCCCTTATGAGTGATTGGTGCCTGTGTCTTGTACTGTAAATAAGCCAAAGGTATTATATCATTATAAGAACACAACAACAGCAACATGCAGATTTATCTTGACGTGGTAAACCTTACCAGGTTCAGTTAAATGTAGATTTAATTGGAAAAGTTCTCAATCCTTTTGATGCTTCCTTGCTAGGAAAAAGCACTGTTCATGCTGTATGCCACTTTACTCTGTATCTGGCTAATTGGACTATGATAGGCTTCAATGAAAAGCATAGTCCATTTTTTATGTGATCAGTAAGTAGTTAATGATCCTTTTATCCACCCGTATTAAGTAACTTAACAACTCTTTAACGTTGCTTTGCTTTAGTGAGTAGACTTCACTATCAGTGAATTATGCTTCCAAAAATTTCCTGAAAAATTCTGCACACTGTTTACTGTGCAGCCTAGCAATTTTCAGCAAATTTACCTTAATTAACTCATTAACTTCTTATACGGTCTTGATAGAGGGAGTCACACTGGAAATCTTAGATGGACTCAGAATCAATGATTGCCAAAATAGCTAATTCAGGGAACAAATCTGAAATGTCCGGAATTGCATTTTGGACCATTGCCACATGCTGGAGGATTGTTACTGAAGGCCAGTTCTAAATGTACACATCCATTTTCCCTCAGTCATTAATGAAAATCTTTATATCTTAAGAGGTAACACCCCAATTCCAGGGTCCGCAATCACTCACTGTATTATTTATAACAGTTCACTGAACTGCTGAAAATTTCCTTCTTAATTCAGGAATATCCCACACCAGCAGTTCACATCACCATCAGCGCACAAATTATTCTTGGGAAATGATCAAACATATGTTAGACACATCTTTCAAGCATTCTACTGATTTTTTAAAAATTCATTCATGGGATTTGGGCGCCCCTGCCTAGGCCAACATTTATCGCCCACCCCGAATTGCCCTTGAGAAGGTGGTAGTGAGCTGTTTTCTTGAACTGCTGCAGTCCATGTGGTGTAGAGACACTCACAGTGTTCCCATGTGTCTGCTGCCGTTGTCCTTCTGGATGCTAGTGGTCGTGGGTTTGGAAGATGCTGTCTAAGGAGCCTTGGTGAATTCCTGCAGTGCATCTTGTAGATGGTACATACTGCTGCCTCTGTGCATTGGTGGTGGAAGGAGTGAATGTTTGTGGATGGGGTGCCAATCAAGCAGACTGCTTTATCCTGGAGTCAAGCTTCTTGAGTGTTGTTGGAGCTGCACTCAACCAGGCAAGTGGTGTGTATTCCATCATGTTCCTGACCTGTGCCTTGTAGATGGTGGACAGGCTTTGGGAAGTCAGGGGGTGAGTTGCTCACCACAGGATCCCCAGCCTCTGACCTGTTCTTGTACCATAGTGTTTATACGGCAGGTCCAGTTCAGTTTCTGGTCAATGGTAGCCCCCAGAATGTTGATAGTGGGGTATTCAGTGATGGTGGTGCCATTGAATGTCAAGGGGCGATGGTTAGATTCTCTCTTGTTGAAGGTGGTCATTGCCTGGTACTTGTGTGGCTTGAATGTTACTGGCAACTTGTCAGCCCAAGCCTGGATATTGTCTAGGTCTTGCTGTATTTGGACATGGACCACTTCGGTATCTGAGGATTCATGAATGTTGCTGAACATTGTGCATTCATTATCAAACATCCCCACTTTTGACCTTTAGAGGGAAGGAAGGTCATTGATGAAGCAGCTGAAGATTGTTGGGCCTAGGACACTAACCTGATGAACACCTGCAGTGATGTCCTAGAACTGAGATGACTGACTTCCAACAACAACAACCATCTTCCTTTGTGTTAGGTATGACTCTAACCAGCAGAGAGATTTCCCCCTGATTCCCATTGATTCCAGTTTTTCTAGGGTTCCTCGATGCCACACTCGGTCAAATGCTACCTTGATGTCAAGGGCAGTCACTCTCGCCTCATCTCTGGAGTTCAGTTCTTTCGTCCATGTTTGAATTAAGGCTGTGATGAGGTCGGAAGCTTAGTGACCCTGGCAGAACCCAAATTGAGCATCAGTGAGCAGGATATTGCTAAGCAGGTGCCATTTGATAGCACTGTTGATGACTCTTTCCATCACTTTGCTGATGATCGAGAGTAGATTGATGGGGCATTAATTGGCCTGGTTGGATTTGTCTTGTTTTTTGTGTACAGGACATACCTGGGCAATTTTTCACATTGCTGAGTAGATGCCAGTGTTGTAACTGTACTGGAACAGCTTGGCTAGGGACATAGCAAGTTCTGAAGCACAAGTCTTCAGTACTATTGCTGGAATATTATCAGGGCCTTTGCAGTATCCAGTGCCTTCAGCCGTTTCTTGATACCACATGGAGTGAATCAAATTGGCTGAAGACTGGCATCTGTGATGCTGGGGACCTCCGTTGACATTCTATTGTTTCTCCTAGGTACAACCTCAGGGACAATATCGAAAGAGGTATTTGGTTCTTCTTGTGGTACAAAGGACTCAAAGATTTTCAGTGGCCTTTCTTTCATAGCATGTTGGTCCTGAGAAGGTCTTGTGCAAAGCAACGTTTGAGCTTCTGCTCAGGCAGCCTGGTCTCCTCTCCCACACGCAGTTGCACAATATGCTGAAGGGGAAGGAGGTCTTATAGAACAGTTGGCTGTATCCCTACCTCTGAGTCAGAAGCTTTGTGTTCGGGTCCCACTCCAGGACTTGATGGCCATGTTGGAAGGTGCATTTGAGGGACTGGCAGTGAGACACTTTGAGGGGCTGGGCAGGTAACTGGGATGAAGTGGTATCATGTGAAGCACATGCCTCATGTGGGTCTAATTGTATGCAAGAGGTGTGTGTGTGTGCATGCATGCACACGTGTGTGTGCGCATGTGTGTGTGCGCGCATATGTGTGGTGTGCACACATGTGTACGTGCGTGCATGTGTGTTTGTGTGTGGTTTGCAAGTGTGTGTGTACATATATTAATAGTCAGGGCAGTGACAAAATTTAGAAAAACAACAGAAGTAGTCACTGAAGGTTAACCACTAACTGGTTGGTAAGAAACTAAACTGGGAATGTCAAGAACCAATAATATCAAAATTTTTATTGATGTTGTTACGGGGAAATGGTGCTCACAACGATAACAAGAACAGGCCATGCCAGTTGATTGAATTTATTCCTGCACTGCTTCCAGGCCCAAGATGTTTAACTGGAAGTGTATACACCTTGGGCTGGAGTTTCATTCAGGGTAGCAGGAGTCGTGAACATTCCAGGCACAGACACTCTGCCTTGGGCGAAAGTGTCAGGAAGAAAGGGATTTTCATTCTGGGGGAGATGGGGGTGTTGGGATGCAGAGGTGAGCTGTTTAAAAGGCCCGCCTCAGTGATGTGGAACTTTGTTCCAGTTATAATAAAAACAGAAAGGCCTTCCAGCCCTCAACCCTCACAGCCCCTCATGCCCACACATTCCCCACGAGTCATCCATGCCCCCATACTGAAGTATGCTCCGCGACAAACATCTACTCCTCATGGCTCCTCATGCTCATATGCCAAGGTATGTCCCTACCCAACACCCCCATGACCGCTCATGCCTTCATGCTAAACTATGGGACATTCATGCACATTCATATACTATACACTGTATAAAACCAGTGAACCCAAAAGTAACAATAGGATGTGCAAAAAAGCCTTAAAAATAACCAGTTGTTAACTGATAACTTTCCACTTTCTCAATAAAAAAAACTCCTTTCACTACAGTCCAATAAATGTGACAATCATCCAGACCCTTTAAATTATCAATAGTTGAAGCTGCAAGCACTAGAAACCTCTTTATCTTCTATGAATAAACATTGTCCAATTGACAGCATAGCAGGCCCAACTCCCTAAAAATTCTGGAGGACTAGGACATGCCTATCTCTGAAACTGAGCCAGGCAGGTTGAAAGTGCAGGGTGTGAGTTCATCACCCGAACCAGACTGTACCCTTAAAAGGAGCTTCTGAAAATTGGAAACCCCGGCATTGGAATCAGGTATCCCAAAATCAGGACTTGCATGCCATTTTTAAAGGACTTCCAAGTTATCCTGACTCGGCAAAAATCGAGCCCCTTATGCCTCCTGGCAGTGTGATGTGGCAAGCCCAGCTGATGTCTTAACTCACAGCAAATCCCATTCTGCTTTCATCCCTGTGCTCTCTGACCAACTGTATCTCTTGGTCAAGCAATGCCTTGACTTTAAAATTCTCCTTCGTCATTGTCAAATCCCTCCATGGCGTTTTCCCTCCCTCAGCCTGTAATCACTGACAACGCCGCAGCCCTGCAAGTTATCTGCATTGATTCCCAGTTATAATTGCTCCAGCATTGGTGGCTGTGCCTTCACCTGCGTAGGCCCAAAGCTCAGGAATTTCCTCCCTACAACCCTCTACCTCTCCACCCTGCTTTCATCCTTTAAGACATTTCTTAAAACCTACTCTTTAACCAAGCTTTTGGTCATCTGACCTAATATCTCCTTATGTGGCTTGGTGTCATATTTTGTTTTATTATGCTCTTGTGTAGCGTCTTGCGATATTTCAACATTAAAGGTGCTAAATAAATATAACTTGTTGTTTGATGGAATTAGGATATTTTCCCCTCATCATTACTTTCTCAACTAATGCCTCCAGGGAATTATATGAACATCTTGCTATTCTTTCAGTTAATGATTTTTGCCTCTAGTTCAGAGGCAACCTTTAATTGCTCCCTTAATGAGGGCAGTACCTCTACTTTAAGATGTCCAGGCCACTATAGCAAGGTTTGCCCTAAAGCATTCTCCCCAAAATGGGTGAGCTTTCCAATTGCCAGACAATTTGCACTGGCAACTTGCCCATCAAATTTAAATAAGTTGGCCCAGCCAACCTATCCTTACTCAAATTAATGTATAGGTCTTCCATAATTTCTCTGCTTTACTCTTTTCCCTGCAGTTTTTTTTAAATTCTCTTGAATACACAGTAATAAAAGAGAGTTAAGCATTTGAACTGTTATAATTATGATTTTATTTAGTGTGTAATGTACCATTAAGAATAATACTTGTTAAGGAAGCTCACATGATTTGTTGTACCCAATAGGAGTAGTGCGGGCTCCCTCAGCAGTCAGTGTAGAGATAGATTTGGGGCTGAAAGCACACATGTAGTTGTTGCTGACTATGTTATAAAAAAACTTGTGTTTCCACCCAAGAATATCTGCAGATCAACTCTATTGTTAACAGTACAACTTGGCCACCCTTACAACAAACTGGCGATGAGGATAAAACAGGATTGAACAGAAGAAACCAACATAGAAAGAAATCGGCACTGTACCTTACCCAGCGATTGTAAGTGGCAAGCTCCATTAGAATTGAAGAAGTTATCCCCTCTCAAAATGCCACAGTTTGGGAGAATTGATCCTTTTGAACCGGCCACAGACTATTAGTCTCATTACATAGAACTCTTTTTTCAAACAAACGAGATTACGGGGGAAGAGAAGAAGCGAGTGATCCTCTTGGGTACTTGTGGGAGCAAATCCCATGGTTTGATTCGAAGTTTGATGGCACCCAGTGCCCCAGATTCAAAAAATGTTGATGAATTGGTGGACTTTGTGAAAGGTCATTTCCAACCAAAGCCTTCAGTCTCGATGCAGAGGTTTAGATTTAATTCAGGAAATAGAGCCTCAGGTGAGACAATTGCATGCTACATGGCAAATTTGAAGCAGAGAACAGAATTTGTGAGTTGGACTCTCAATGACATGCTCAGAGATTGTTTAGTGTGTGGTGTTAAAGAAGACAGTATTCAGAAAAGACTATTGTCCAAAGAGAATCTGGATTTCAAGAAGGCACTAGAGACAGCGCTGGCCATAGAAAATGCAGTAAAATATTCAAAAGCAATACAGGGTGTGCAAGATGGCACCATCCTCCACATCGGGTGGGAAACCTCAGCTGAAAAGGGTGCAAAAATGCAAGACTTTGCCAAGAAGCAGAAAACAGCCCCCGCTAGCCGAAGAATAAAGAATAATAACCTAGCAGCAAAATTGAAGAATAATTTTAATAGAGGTGGAAACAATCAGTCTTTTAGCGATTGGCAGTTTTAAAAATTTGAATGCTACTATTGTCACAGAAATAGATGTATGATGATGCAATGCAAGAAAGATTCAAGCAGGCTTCTAAACAAAAGAAGAAGCCCAATGAAATCCACAATGTAGAAGAGCCTGAAACAACAAATTCAGACATTTACTCATTGTTTAATCTGAAAGTTGGAAAGACAGAACCAATATTTGTCACAGTGAAAGTAAATGGCAAATCTGTTAAAATGGAAGTGGATACGGAAGCTTCCACTACAGTAATTGGGGACATACCTTCAGATATCTGGATAATGGTGAACATCAATTAAGTTTAGAAGAAACAGCTGCCTAGTTAAAAAGATATACAGGTGAAGACACTCAAGTAAAAGGCATAAGCAGAGTAACTGCCCATTAAGGAAGCCAATCGGCAAAGCTACCTTTAATGATGGTCACAGGTGAAAGGCCAAGCCTTCTGAGGCCAAATTTGTTAAAGGAGATTAAGTTAGAATGGACTGAAATTTTCCAGTTAAGAGCAAGTGGGGTACCAGATCTATTTTGAAAGTCCTCCATCACCTTCAAGGACAAACTGGGGAAAATGCAAGGGCTGCAGGCAAAGATTCATGTAGATCCGGAAGCAACCCCTCGCTTCATGAAGGCGAGACCAGTGCCATATGCCCTGCGAGAAAAAGTCGACAATGAACTGAACAGATGAGAGAAACTGGCTGTTATACAACCTGTTCAATTCTCAGAAAGGGCAGCATCCATAGTCTCCATCCTTAAACCTGACCAAAGTATCTGATTTGTGGAGACTACAAACTGACGGTTAATAAAGTAGCTAAGCTAGACAGGCACTCCATTCCAAAAATCGAAGACCTGTATGCCAAGCTGGAAAAAAGGACAACATACATGAAGCTTGACATGAGTTATCTTATCAACAACTAGAATTGGATAATCCCTCCTGGGAATTTGTCACAATTAATCCCCACAAAGGGTTATACCAATATATATGAATGCCTTTCAGCTCCTCCTCAGCTTGCACCATCTTTCAGATAACACTGGAAAGCTTACTTCAGGGACTGCCCCAGGTTGTAGTCTATTTAGATGGTGTATTAGTGACAGGATTCTCTGAAAAAGAGCATTTGGCAAACGTAGAAGAAGTCTTAAAATGTTTCTGGCAAGCTGGAGTGCATTTAAAAAAAGAAAAGTGCACGTTCCAAGTGAGGGGAGTAATCTATTTGGGTCACCAGCTATATTCACGGGGCCTCCAACCGGTTGAGGAAAAAATGAGAGTCATAAGAGAGGTACCTGCGCCAAAGAATGCCTCAGAGCTCAAACCATTCCTAGGAATGATCAACTATTATGGGCGGTTCTTACCCAATTTGTCTACAGTGCTACCCCTCCCTGCAGCCTCTACTCAAAAAGAACCAACGTTGGTCTTGGGAGGCACCCCAGAAAGAAGCTTTCATAAAGGTGAAACAATTTTTGCACTCGTCCAATCTATTAGTGCATTACAACCAGATGTAAGAATTGATGTTGACATGTGATGCATCTCCCAGTGGGATGAGTGCTATCCCATCGGCATGAACAGCACTAGGTTACATATCAAGAACTCTCACCACAGCGGAAAAGGGATACTCGCAGATAGAAAAAGAAGGCCTGTCCATCATCTTTGGTGTCAAGAAATTTCACCAGCATGTACACGACTGCCAATTTTCAAATGTTTCAGGCCATAAGCCATTGCTAGGATGGTTTAATGAGGACAAGGCAATACCACCCATAGTCTCAGCAAGAATATAATGATGGGTTTTAATTCTGGCAACATTTGAATACACTTTCGTACATAGGCCTGGCAATCAAATCGCAAACACAGATGCTCTTAGTCATTTGCCTTTACAAGAAAATGATGAGCACGTCCCAGTTCCACAGGAAC
The DNA here is from genome assembly GCF_017639515.1 of Carcharodon carcharias. Classification (NCBI taxonomy): domain Eukaryota; kingdom Metazoa; phylum Chordata; class Chondrichthyes; order Lamniformes; family Lamnidae; genus Carcharodon; species Carcharodon carcharias. The sequence goes on from NC_054475.1 coordinate 116,110,026, forward strand.
TTGTTTTACTGTTAAATTTCTTAGATTCCTCGCTGGTATATGCTCAACAGATTAGAAACTGGACAAATCAGGACCCAGTCTTATCTCAGGTATGAGAACAAGTGCTACATGGTTGGTCACAGGAGCCCACATCTGACTAAATGAAACTGTACTTCACCAGAAGGCATGAAATAACTAGCCAGGATGGCATCTTATTGTGGGGACCATGAGTGATAGTTCCTCCAAAGGGAAGGGAGCCACTTTTAATTGAACTACACTGTGCCCATCCAGGAATTTCCCGAATGAAGATCATAGCACGCAACTATCTATGGTGGCTAGGGATGGATGGCGAAATAAAGAGTTTAGTACAGCATTGTGTGCAATATCAGCAACTGCAAAAGTTGCCAGTGGCAGCCCTGTGCACCCATGGGTGTGGCCAGGTAGACACTGAGTGTGGCTACACATTGACTACATTGGACCTTTCCTGGGATTCAAAATGGTTGGACATATATGAAGTGAAGTCACCAATGTCAGCTGCTACAATTGAGAAACTACGTCAGAGTTTTGTCATTCACGGACTACCAGAAGTAATCGTTTTTTATAATGGCACAGCATTTATGAGTGCTGAGTTTCAATGGTTTATCAGCCTCAATGATATCACTCATGTAAAAACTGCACCATGCCACCCTTCCTCAAATGGACTGGCTGAAAGGGTGGTTCAAACATTCAAAGCAGGCACGAAAAAGCTAACTTGTGATTCCTTGGCAACCAAGCTAGCACACTTTCGTTTTCATTACAGGGCCAACCCTCACACAACAGCAGGTGTCACACCTATGGAGTTATTGTTGAAATGTTGTCTCAAGATAAGGTTGAGCTTAATAATGATGAATTTAGAGGGGAAGCTGGAAAGGAGTCAGGGGAACCAGAAAACTAGCCATGACTGGCATAGTCATGAGAGGAAATTTACCGTGAAGGACTTCAGGGAAGGACCAAAGTAGTTACCGGGTGAAATAAGTGTGGGGACTTGACCTCTATCTTACTATGTGGAGGTGGAGGACCGGATCATTCACAAACATGTGGACCATTTAAAGAAGAGAGAGATAAATCACTAAGATTTGGTTCCACCAGTGACCATGACCTGATCTGCGTTTCCTGTTGAGGATACTCAACCCAGGACTGACATGTCTGATGTTCCTGTAAGAGTTGAGGCTACAGAATGCAAGTGCCCACTGAAGCACCTGATGTTCAGGTAACTCTGAAAAAGGAGATTCCTGACAAAGAATCTGAAGTTGTGGAGCTGCGACATTCCACACATTACAGGAAACCACCTAAAAGACTGAACTTGCAAATTCCTTACCTAGTGTAAATATGATGTTGTCTTGAAAAATATGTACTTGTAAATATAATATGTATAGCTGAGTTAAAGGGGGAGGAATGTAGTAATTATGGTTTTATTTAGTGTGTAATGTGCCTTTAAGGATAATACTTGTTAAGGAAGATCACATGATCTGTAGTAACCAATAGGAGAGTAGCGTGGGCTACCTCAGCAGTCATTGTGGAGATAGAGCTGGAGTTGAAAACACACATGTAGTTGCTGCTGAGTATGTTGTAAGTAAACCCAAGAAATATCTGCAGGTCAAATCTATTATCAGTAGTACAACTCGGCCATCCTTACAACATGAACAAAGAAATATAGAAACTAGGAGCAGGAGTAGGCCATTCGGCCCTTTGAGCCTGCTCCGCCATTCATTATGATCATGGCTGATCATCCAACTCAATAGCCTGCTCCTGCTTTCTCCCCATATCCTTTGATCCTTTTGCCCCAAGAGCTGTATCTAACTCCTTGAAAACATACAACGTTTTGGTCTCAACTACTTTCTGTGGTAACAAATTCCACAGACTCACCACTCTCTGGGTGAAGAAATTTCTCCTCATCTCAATCCTAAATGGTTTACCCCATATCCTCAGACTGTGACCCCTGGGTCTGGACTCCCCCTGCATCGGCAACATCCTTCCTGCATCTACCTGTATAGTCATGTTAGAATTTTATAGGTTTCTATGAGATCCTCCTCATTCTTGTGAACTCCAGCGAATATAATCCTAACCGACTCAATCTCTCCTCATATGTCAGTCCCGCCTTCCCAGGAATCAGTCGGGTAAACGTTCGCTGCATTCCCTCTATAGCAAGTACATCCTTCCTCAGATAAGGAGACCAAAACTGCACACAATATTCCAGGTGTGGTCTCACCAAGGCCTTGTACAATTGCAGCAAGAAGAATGCAGGACATATTATAACTAAAAACAAGCAATGCAAAATCTCAAGTGTCAAATTTCACTTGTCCTAGATGGATAATGTATGTAATTTTAGAAAGCTTCAAGGCAACATTAGCAATGGCAACAACAAAAGACCTCTCAACTGCATGAAATATTTCTAATGGAATTATTTTGGCCAATGATTCAATAAAATTTGGGCTACACAGTTTCCTGTGGACCTTTTGAAAGATGGTGATGCTCCAGATAATGACTCAAGCTGAGACTGAATCATAATGTTTTGGTCATTTTTGAGAATTTGGCATAAATCGCTATGTACAGAAGTGCTGTTGACATGTGTTGTTCAGTTGCAGTTACTTCCCATCTGCATTTTCTGTCTGGAGAATTATTCTAGGAGAGCTGTCTTAAATATTAATATGAGAAATTCAACCAGAAAATAAAAACACACATCAGAAACATTTTGAAAACCTAGTCATGTGTATTTCAGTTTACCACTTTGTGATAACTATTTGCTGTTAACTATTTCCAATTGCATTAAACATGCTGGCTTCTGAATGGCATTAATTTAGCACATGTGTGACTGTATTCCAGTCTGTGCACATGGGACTTTGTTAATTCCATATAATTAAAGCATCAGTCAGTCACAAGGAGAGACCAAGCTTCCATAGACCGTGGCAGTTATAAGGAAATACGGACAAAATAAATATGTAGCCTTGTAATGAGGCTAAATGTATGTGTTAAGTTGGTTTTGGCTATAGTGAGCTTTGAACTTTGAGTTCTTCCCAATACATGCGCGAAATACTACAAACATCAGTAACTCAGGGATGATACATAGGGTGGAATTTTCTGACACCCACAGAGGTGGGGCTAGACTCATGATCAGGAGAGACATTTGAAATGTCACTGTCGGGTCAGCAGATCCCTTAGACAGGTAAGCAACAGAAATGACTACCCAGCTGGCAGGGTGGGTAGCCTATTAGTGGCTGCAAACTGAGGTTCCAGAGAGCAGCCCCCCGCCGCCCTCCCCACCTTTATTTATCCCCTAACCCTCACTTAGAGCCGCTTCTGCCACAGGGTTAGAGCTGTAGCCGTTGGCCTCCATTTGATGTACCCACTCATTCTCCTGTCTGCCGCAGCAGCACCCACCTTTCCCGATTTGGCTTCTGTAGGTCATCACTGCAGGCCCTCTCATTGGGTCAGTCGGGTGCCTATTCCACCTGCCATTCTTAATTGGACACCACTCCTGGAGGCGGCTTCTTAAATGACTACCTCCATTAAGATTGCACAAGTGGGCAGCCAGACTTCACCAGTGGGGTTGGGCCCCACTTTTGGTCCAGCCCTCAAAGGCAGCCTTCAAAGGCAGGAAGAGCATTGTCTGCTTTTTTTAATCAATGGAGCAGGTTATTGTAACCATTTTGTAAAGTAATCTAGCAGCAATATGAAGGTATTAAGGGATAATATTTTTCAACTTGCTGCCCAGATATAAAACCGGAGATTGGGATTGGCTACCCATTGACTTCAGTGTAAATGAAAAGTACATAGTTCCTGTAATGGGTGACTGATCCACATTGTCAGTTCAACGCCTGGGTGGCAAGTTAAAATTGACCACACTGTGCCCAAAGATCCTAAAGATTCTAAGTCAGATCTCTCTAAAATTTTACATGTTATCCCCAAATGTTTCTCATCTAGCAATAAAATTATTTTGTGTCATGTCGAGCACCAATGCAAATCATTTTAATATCAAACCATTTCCAGCTATGGTTCTATAGTCATCTATAATCCCAAACAGGAGAGATAGTGGGCTGAATAATAGTCGTCAGCCTTCCGGCTCCTGGGCCCGCCGTCGGTGCGCGCCTGATAATATGGTAATTACTGTGAATTAGTGGCAAGGGTGGGCTACAGACTGGCATCCTGCCAATGAGTGCTGGAGGGCGAGATGTCCCATCTTTGAGACTGTAGGCCGAGACCTGGAACAAGATAATGGCCAGCCCTTTAAAGGGCCCCCTGGCACAGGACAGTGTCAGGTGAGCCACCAGATGATCAATTGAGTGTACCTGCTATTCATAATGAAAACTGGTGCATTTTCCTGTCTGGTCAGGTAAATCAATTTAAATTTTAGCCAATCTCTGCCAACCATGTCAATGTTCATAGGTGGCAGGAATGTTAAAAATCAACAAGTCTCCCACCTTTTGGCTTTGAGGAGTTGTACCTTTATAACTTTTTTCCATGCATAGATATCTGTGCTATTGGAGCAAGGGGAGAGGCCTTCTGAAAGAGGCAAAGCTGCCCCTAGATTCAGTGAGGCTGTCCTTGGTGCCCTCCTGTGTGCAGCATATGATCGACGTGACCAGCTAAGCCGAGTACTGGGACAAGGAGGGCGAATAGTTCACCAAATCTCTTCTGTAGCAGTGCCAAGATATACTATAGTAACATTTCACGTATTAAGGCACCTCAGCTGTCACAGCTATCCACTTGATCACTGCCAGGGCCATCAGCAGGGGCATCATTGTGGTCCCTTAACTCATCATATAGCCCTTGTCCTCAGAGGATTGGCCTCCATCTGGCATGTCATCGTCCTTCAGGGCATCTCCTCTTTGGATGACAATGTTTTAGAGTGCACAGCAAACCACGACCATCAGGGACATATGTGAGGGGGACTACTGTAGCGCACTTCCAGATCTGTTCAAGCATCAGAATCTCATCTTCAGGAGACTGATGGTCTGCTCCACTATGGTCCTGGTGCTGGCGTGACTCTTATTGTACCACCTTTCTGTGTTAGGTATGGGCACCCTAACAGGCAACATTAGCCATCTTTTCAGTAGATTGTCCTTATCACTTAGTGGCCATCCCTCCAAGGAATCCGGGCCAGTGAAAAGATTTGGAACCTGCGAGTTTGTAAGGGTGTATGAGACGTGACTGCTGCCCAGGTAACTGGCACATACCTGAATGCCCAGCTGATTATTGTTGCGCATGAGCTGCACATTGATCTAGTGGAAGCCCTTTCTGTTTTTGAAGATGCTTGGCTGTCCAACAGGAGCCTTAATAGCTACATGCAGGCAGGCAATGGCTCCCTGCACACTCGGCGAAACCTGCAATTGCTGTAAATCCTTAGGGTCTATTCATCTGGCTTTGGTCATCCTGCATGAAGGAGATGTAATTTCCAGCCTTCAGGACATTGCATCTGTGACCGCCTTGATGCAATGGTGTGCAGCAGGCTGTGTTATCCCACTGAGGGCTCCACAGACTGTTTGTAATAAGCCTGTTGTGAAGAAGGAATGTGCCACTGTCAGTTTCAATGTGACAGGTGTCGGGTGTGCCCAAAGCAGTTGGATGAGATCTCCCCTGTGAGCATGTCACACAGTGATGTCACAGCTGCCCTTGAAAACCTGATTCTTCTTCTGCACTGAGTCTGCCTGTATACTCTTGGGGTGACATAAGCTTGCCTGTGCCTCCTTAGGGTCTGGCACTGCTATGTCCCCTTTGTGAGGATCTATAGCATCCTGAACCTCCCTGTGTTCCTTTCTTCTCACCCAACTCTGCCTCCTTCTAAGCCTTCTCCTCTCCTCATTGGAGATTGTGTCTCCAACTGAGATCACAAACCCCAACTATCTCTGAGAGTTTTCATCCCTCACCCCTGAGGTACAGACAGGAGAATATTCAAGGAACCACCAAAAGACCCCTCTGAATGAGAGGAGATTCCTCCTCATGAAAAAAAATTATTCAAAATGTCACTCTGCGTACTCAGAAGCAGTCAATTGAGTTTGAACTGCAAAACTGAGAGTCTGGCCTCAGCTGCAGTTTTAAAACCCACCCAAACAAACTTGCTCTTAAAAAATCAGATATCCTACCTGTCATAAATCTCACCCTGAAGGTGTATTATTGCCTTCTGACTGTATTACGGCAGTGAGATGGGTAGTTAAGTTGCTCAGTTGCCTTTTAAATTGAGATTTAAATAACGCATGCAGGTCCCCAACTTTCTGACCCCCCTAACTGCCATTTTATCAGAAACTGGTGTGATGACATCATAAATAGCACCCCATAATACACTCTATGAAACAGAAAACAATCCCAATTGTGGAGTATGTTATTCAGCCCCATTTCATACTATTACCTGTGATACCATATACCATTGCCAGTTATGGTATCATAGCTAACTATGTTACCATTGCCAGATTTGTGACTATTACCAGTTACTATACCATTATCAGCTGCTAAATTATTGTCAGCCTTTTGGTGCCATTGCTGGCTATGATATTATTTCCAATTATATTATCATTACCAGATAAATTAAGCTTACTAGACAAGTTGCCATTATAAGTTACATCATTGCAAGCTACGGTAATACTGACAGTGATTACACCATTATTAGTTATAGTACTATTGCCAGTTATGATGCCATTAAAAGATATGATACCTTAGTAGTTATGGAAGGCATTCAGGTGACAAGGTAAGCACTTTAGGAATTATGGCTTTCATTTGAATGGGTTCAGTACTTAAAGTTTGCCTGTAAATATGAGGCAACTATTGGGGGAGGGGAGCTATACATTAGTTGGGTTGGGGAATGCTAACACTCTAGCTTATTTTTGGGGAAAAAAAATAGATCAGTTCTTATTAATACTAACTCAACTAGAGGTTTAACCATTCCTGTTCCTCCTGGCGCCACAGGGAAAGTCTAAAAATGTTCTCTTTTGTCCTTCTTTAGCATGGTTCCTCCTCCTACTATGTTAATCTGTCAGAAAAGCTAATTGGCTTTAACTTCCAGACCTCATCTGCATCAGTTTCCTACCAGAAAATGCCCACTTCACCCCACGCAAGCCTATGGTTTTAATAATAGTTGGGCCCTGATGATGTCATTGAAACCCAATTTGCATAATTAAGGAATGATCTAACTGCCTTCTATCTGATATCTTTCTTACCTGCTCAGGAAAACAGGATTAAATTGTAGACTGCAGGAATGGGGAGATGGTGCTGTAGTGGTAACGTCACCAGATGAGTAATTCAGAAGTCCAAGCTAATACTCTGGGGGAGTGGGTTTAAATCCCACCATGGCAGCTGATGGAGTTTAAATTCAATTAATAAATCTGAATTAAAAGCTAGTCTTGGTAATAGATTTTTTAATATATTAATTCATGACATGTGGGCATGGCAAGCTAAGCCAGTGTTTATCACCCATCTCCAATTGCCCTTGAGAAGGTGGTGGTGAGCTGCCTTCTTGAACCGCTGTGTCTATGTGGTGTCAGTTCACCCACAGTGCTGTTAGGGAGGGAATTCCAGGATTTTGACCCAGCGACATTGAAGGAACAGCGATATATTTCCAAGTCAGGATGGTGAATGGCTTGGAGGGGAACTTCCAGGTAGTGATGTTCCCATGTGTCTGCTGCCCTTGACCTTCTAGATGATAGCGGTTGTGGGTTTAGAAGGTGTTGTCGAAGGAACTTTGGTGAATTCCTGCAGTGCATCTTGTAGATGGTACACACTGCTGTCACTGTTCATCGGTGGTGGACACCATGAGTGTTTGTGGATGGAGTGCCAAACAAACGGGTTGCTTTTTCCTAGATGGTGTCAAGCTTCTTGAGTGTTGGAGATGCACTCATCCAGGCAATTGGAAAATATCCTATCACCCTCCTGGCTTGTGCCTTGTAGATGGTGGTCAGGCTTTGGGGAGTCAGGAAAAGATAAGTGACCATGAAACTATTGTTGTAAAGTCCCAGCTGGTTGACTAACGCCAGGAAATCTGTCATACTTACCTGGCCTGGCCTACATATGACTCCAGACTCAGAGCAATGTGGTTGACTATTAAATACCCTCTGAAATGGCCTAGCAAGAAACTCAGTTGTATGAAAAACTGAACAAAGCCTGGAAAAAGGAATGAAACTGGATGGACCGCATGACATTGACCTAGGCACCGGAGGCACAATGGAAACCGAGCCCCATTTCCCTTGCAAAGTCCTCCATACTAACATCTGGGGGCTGTGCCAAAATAGGCAGAGCTGTCCCATAGACTTGTCATACTAACGGAATCATACCTTAGGGTCAATGTCCCAGACATCCATCATCACCATCCCTGTGCATGTCCTGTCTCACTAACAGGATAACGGTGGCAGCACAGTGGTTTACAGTCGGGAGGGAGTTGCCCTGGGAGTTCTCAACATTGACGCTATATCCCATGAAGCCTCATGGCATCAGGTCAACCATGGGCAAGGAAACCTCCTGGTTACTGCCTACCCCTCCCCCGCAGCTGATAGATCAGTACTCCTCCATGCTGAACACCACTTGGAGGGTGGAAAGGGTGCAGAATGTAATCTGGATGGGGGGGCTTCAATGTCCATCACCAAGAGTGACTTGGTAGCACCACTACAGACTGAGCTGGTCGAGGCCTAAAGGACATAGTTGCTAGACTGGTTCTGTGGCAGGTGGCGAGGGAACCAACAAGAGGGAAAAACCTACTTGACCTTGCCCTCACCAATTTAACTGTTGCAGATGCATCTGTCCATGACGGTATCGGTAGGAGTGACCAGTGCACAGTCCTTGTTGAGCCGTAGCTCTATCTCCACCATGAGGATACCCTCCATTGTATTGCGTGGTGCTACCACTATGCTAAATGGGATAGATTTCTAACAGATCTAGCGACTCAAAACTGGACACCCATGAGACACTGTGGGCCATCAGCAACAGCAGAATTGTATGGAACTACAATTACCATGAAGCCAGAGGGGCCAACCCTGGTTCAATGAAGAGTGCAGGAGGGCATGCCAGGAGCAGTACCAGGCATACCTAAAAATGAGGTGTCAACCTGGTGAAGCTACAACACAGGACTATTTGTATGCCAAACAGTGAAAGCAGCATGCGATAGACAGAGCTAAATGATCCCACAACTGCCGGATCAGGTCTAAGCTTTGCAGCCCTGCCACATCCAGTCGTGGACAATTAAACAACTCACTGGAGGAGAAGGCTTCACAAATATCCCCATCCTTAAGGATGGGAGAGTCCAGAAGATCAGAGCAAAAGACAAGGCTGAAGCATTTGCTACCACTTTCAGCCAGAAGTGCTGAGTGGATGATCTATCTCGGCCTCCTCCGGAGGTCCCCAGCATCACAGATACTAGTTTTCAGCCAATTCGACTCACTCCACGTAGTATCAAGATACACTTGGATACTGAAAGCACTGGATACTGCAAAGGCTATGGGCCCTGACAATATTCCAGCAATAGTACTGAAAACTTGTGCTCCAGAACTAGTTGCACCCTTAGACAAGCTATACCAGTACAGATACAAAACTGGCATTTACACAGTAATGTGGAACAGAGCCCAGGTATGCTCTGTCCACAAAAAACAGAAATCTAATCTGGCCAATTACTGCCCCATCAGTCTGCTATTGATCATCAGTAAAATGTTGGAAGGAATCATCAACAGTGCTGTCAAGTGGCACTTGTCTAGTAATAACTTGATCACTGATGCTCAGTTGGTTTCTGGTGGGGCCACTCAGCCCCTGACCTCATTACAGCTTTGGTCCAAACATGGGCAAAAAAGCTCAACTCCAGAGGTGAGGTGAGAGTGATTTCCCATGATATTAAGGCAGCATTTGACCAAATGTGGCAACAGGGAGCCCTAGCAAAATTGGATTCATTGTGAATCAGGGGGAAACCTCTCCACTGGCTGGAGTCATACTTTGCACAAAGGAAGAAGGTTGTGGTTGTTTGAGGTCAATCATCTCAATGCCAGGATATCACTGCAAGAGCTCCTCAGGCTAATTCTCCAGGCACAACCATCTTCAGCTGCTTCATTCTTTCTTCCACCATAAGGTCAGAAATGGGGATGTTCGCTGATGACTGCATAATGTTCAGCACCATTCATGCCTTCTCATATGCTGAAGCAGTCCATGTCCAAATGCAGCAAGACCTGGACAACATTCAGGCTTGGGCTGATAAGTGGCAACTAATATTCGCACCACACAAGTGACAGGTAATGACAATCTCCAACAAGTGAGAATCTAACCTTTGCCCCTTGACATTCAATGGCATTACTATCACTGAAAGTCCCATTATCAACATCCTGTGGGTTACCATTGACCAGAAACTGACCTGGAGCAGCCATATAAATACTGTGGCTACAAGAACAAGTCAGATGCTAGGGATTCTGCAGAGAATAACTCACCCCCTGACTCCCCAAAGCCTGTGCGCCATCTACAAAGCACAGTCAGGAGTGTGAAGGAATACTCTCCACTTGCCTGGATAAGTGCTGCTCCATCAACACACAAGAAGCTCGACACCATCCAGGACAAAGTTGCCCGCTTGAATGGCACCCATCCACCACCTTCAATATTCACTCCCTCCACCACCGAGGCACAGAAGCAGCAATGTGTGCCACTTGCAAGATGCACTGCAGCAACTCACCAAGGCTCCTTTGACAGCATCTTACAAACACATGACTTCTACTACCTAGAAGGACAGGAGCAGCAGATTCATGGGAACACCAATACTTGCAAGTTGCCCTTGAAGCCACACACCAACTTGACTTGCAACTATCTCACTGTTCCTTCACTGTGGCTGGGTCAAAATCCTGGAACTCCCACCCTAACAACTGTGGGTGTACCTACACCATATGGACTGCAGTAGTTCAAGAAGGCAGCTCACCACCAACTTGTCAAGGGCAATTAGGGATGGGCAATAAATGCTGACCTAGTCAGTGGCACCCACATCCTGTGGAAGAATTTAAAAAAGAGAGAGCAAGATATTTGTGGATCAATGCCTCGGGCAGCTTGAACAGTCCACTTGTTTGATTTCTGACAGATGGGTGTTGTTAAAATTATCTCTTACATGTACTTCAGAGACATTATTTCATGCAAATAATGGGCCAAGAGTGCAACTCAAACTTAATAATGGATTCTGAAACTAAAAAGTAGGACAAAAAGGACATAAGGCTATATTGTTCTGAGAGAGAAAGAATTTTATTTGACAAGGTACCGATTAAGCAATTTGTATTCAGACAGATTAAGCTAATGGCCAAAAATTGACCATTGGCATCTGTTATAAGCCTCCAGACCAAGCCCCATCATGATCATTCACTTTGGGCACAAGTTAGTAAGCAATTGGAATATGTCTGTACGATGCAGGATTTCCATTTTCCAGGTACACAATAGTCTAATGGTGGTCCAACTAGTATTAAGGCAGGACTGATGAAATATTTGAAGATTTTACTCACAAGTTAATGAAAAAGCTAGTACTGCAGCTAGTTTTAGTTGCGACCTTGATGAAATATCAAACTTCCATGCATCGGATAGATACAGTGATTATAACATTATTCGATTTAACTTGATTACTCAAGCCAAAGCTGCTGAAAAGCTGATGGTTAATAATATATGAAGAGGGCTAAATTTGCAAAGGTGGCAGGTGACTTGAGCGTGACTGATTGGCTGATCATACTACGTAGGAATAGTTGTGATGCTGAAGAAAATGGGAGAACTTGCAAAGTCACCCTGGTGCAAAAGGAAGCCATGTACCTGCTTAGAGTTAAAAGCAGGAGAAATGGTAAAACAAAATCAAATTGGCTAACTGATCATATCCCAACAAAATTACACTGCAGCAGAAATATTTTTACAGGCTTAAAGAAAATCATTTTTAGGATGAAGAGAGATGTGTATCGAACTCAGCTGAAGGCAACAAAAGCTGCTGTCAGAACAATTTGGGTGGACTCCTAGGATATGATAAAGGTTCTATAATTACCAGCTACAATACTGTTGGCAGTTATGATGCCACTACTAATTATGATACTATTACAAGCTTTGGCACATTGCAAGCTTAGAAACCACTGTCAGTAATACAAATTCAGTTGTCATCACAGATGAGTGAATAAGATTGTGATTTATAAACAGTAACCTTTAGATAACTTTGCTGGTCAATGATGCAGCTTCTTTAGGTAGTTATACCTGTGATTGCTATTATTTACATTTTTACAATTATTGCACAAGGCTCGATGTTAGTCATGCTTTATATTGCTATCGTTCATAAGACTTTTGGAATCTCTTTCATGTTAGAGTGAAAAGCAATGGCACTCTTCACAGACTACACTATGCTCTGCCTGTTTTCAGGGGCCATTAGTCTTACAGGTTGAGATGTGAAGTAAGCGACATATATTGCTTTTGACAGAACAATGGATACCCTAGATCTGAACAGGAACAGAATGACAAAAACTGAATATTAATCTATTAAAATAAATGGTTCTCTTTTGAAAATTCATAGTTGAAATACATGAATATATATATATAAATATATATTTCAGACAGTAATAAGGAAACCTTCAATTTTTCATGACTCGCTGGCCTACTATATTATTAAATTATCCCAGTTGACTAGTGAGGTACTTGGACAAACACGCGCAAACACAGATTTATACTTGCTACACACTTTGACAAAGGATTGTAATACTGAATCTATTTACTGGGATTGAAGTCAAACTTTTGTGACCAATGCTAAATAAGACTGTCAGTCTGTAGTGGTATACAAGATGATTCCTGAAACTCTTAATACAATGGGATTTTGTGTCAACAAGCACACTTCATTACAAAGCAACCAACTTTTTTATAAATCAGTTAAACATTTCCTATTTGACTATATTTAAATAAAATCATTTACTGCTTTCCACTCCCCAATCATTTGTCAAATCAGCTACATGATACTTGCACAATTAAGCAAGACTGTTTTAAATATTTGTTCCAGATGTTTCACAATTCCCTTTTCCTTTTCCCAGAAGAGTGCATGCTTCCACAAAGCTTCCTTCAGCAGGAAGGACAGGCAAGCTTATCAAAGTCCAAAATCCTCCTCCGGTCTTCCTCGATGCTCAGCCAACAGGAGCGAATGTGAAGTGAATAGAGACACAACTTTATATGATGACTGTGAATGGTGACAAAAGGAGGGTGGGGGAAGGAATTGGACACCACTAAGGATGGAACACCACCCTCTCCAACCCAGAATTGTCTCCACAGATCCTCTCCCCATGATCAAGCAACCACCCGCCACCCCTATCCCGACACCTGGCTGGGGCCTGCGGCCTCTTTTCCAGTGTGCCCTGCCTGACAGATAGTCAAACAGGCTGGTTTCCAGGTGGGGTACCTGCCAGTGACATTGCAAACATGCCTTGGTTTCAAGACTCCAGAACACTTGGGGAAATCCAGACTTCTGAGTTTCCTATCCAGTAGCAGCCTCCAAACTCATCTCCACCTCACCACTGCTGCAGAAGGGTCAAAAGTTAAATTTCCCCTCACAGATAACTTATCAGGTCGATGGCCCTTTGTCAGGGTGTTAATACTGTTCCCTCTGCACAGATGTTGCCTGAAATGCTGAATGTTGCCAACATTTTTTACTTTTATCCTAAAATATCTGAAATGTCATTAGAGATGGCAAAACCGGGTGGGGGTTGGGTAGAGGAGTGGAGGGGTAAACAGAAGGATTGAGTAAGCAATACTGAAATAATTTCATTCTTGATGTGTTATAACATAAATTGAAATTGTGACTGTGAAACATAAAGACTATAAAGTGTCTGCCAGGTCATATGGTCTAGATGACTGAGTAATTTGCACACATGATACAGTAAATTGCATTGCTGACAATGCATGATAATTTCTGAATGATATGGAAAGAGCCTAAGGGCCTTGGATGTTGGTTTCTGGGAAATAAATTTGCATAACTGGTGGCAAACTTGCAATGGTATAGGATTACCTCAGGGTTTCTTTGTCAAAGAAACCAATCTCTTCTCCAATGATGAAAGTTTCCAGCCTTCTGATAGGAATAATGTTAGCACTGGTGACTTTCATATTTCATATTCTGCTGACCAGCCAATTTCCCTTTTGTTCCATTTGTTAATGGGTTAAAGACTGTTGCTGCATTGGGCAATCTGTTCAGTTCTTATTATGAATTACCCAAGCTGAAAAACTACTAGATCTCAATGTATGGGAGTTGTGCTGCAGCAAAATAATGCAGCATGATTACAGGCAGTGCATTCCATGGAGATACTGAAATGTACTTGACAAAACCAACACTTCAGGACCATTGATACACAGCATCCAAGTCCCAGCACCTTACAATTGACCACTGCAAAGGGGAAATGTCATTAGCAGTGTTTAAATGCAACCACTTGGGTTCTTGTTGATGTTTATTCTTGTTTTAAATACAGAACACCATAAATGGTCATTGACCTCTAAAGATAGGAAGTGTCACAAACTCATTGTTGAGCCTTGGAGGAAATGTTTGCACCATGAATGTGTCGTTCCTGTTGCAGACACAGCCACTGGTCATGGATGTTGTCATTAAACTTCATTTTAGAATTTGGAAGGCCGGGTAGTTACTTTTCTTCCGTTTTTTTTTCTCATCCTCTTGTGCTGGGGTTGGGCTATAGTTTCCCCACTGTGGCTAGAGAAGTAGTCATTCCTCATCTCTGAATCTAGGCAGGAAGTGTCATCATGCAATCAATTGTCGAGGACACCACAAAAGAGCCTGAGAACTGAAATCCAGGGAGTATCACTGAATATTGTTCATAAGAATTGGGACAGGCCATTCAGCCCCTCGAGCCTGTTGCACCATTCAATTCGATCATCTGTACCTCAACCCCATTTCATTTGCTTACTCCATCTCCATTAATACCCTAACTAATAAAAATCTGCCAATCCCAATCTTGAGCATTTCAATTGTTCCAGCATCCACAGTTTTTCCATGTTGGAGAGAATTCCATATTTCTTCTACTTTTCCACCTAAGAAAAGGTGTTTCCTGGTTTCACTCCTGAATGGCCTGGCGCTAGATCAGAAACATGAACATGGGTTGATTTTTCCTCTTCTAGCCCAGGGATATTAAGGGTAGTTGTAATGACTAGCAGTCACTCTGGTTGAGATCACCATACTCAGCACAGGTTCGGATCAAATCTAGGATGCTCCTGAGTGGTACCACACAATGGAGCATTCATCCTCTAAGTCAACTAGCAGAGTGCCAGTTTACCTCAGTTGGACTGCATTCCCTTCTGAATCAGAAGGTCATTACTGGGCCTGAACTTCCACGGAGTGGCAATCAGAGTCAGATTGCCACTCCACTCCCAGTTACTTACCTGGAAATGCAGCCGCTCCTTTCTCAGACTTAGGCAGGATGAGAGATGTGGTTGGGCACGGAGGTTCCCCAGCACATCTTTGGGGTGCCTCCTAGTTACAACACCCGGAAGCTTGGAAGTTATGGGCCATTGAGTTAAGTGCCCCTGCAGAACTTGAGTACCTGATACACTGTAAATGTGTTGGTTAGTCCAGTAAATGTAACAAAGCAATTTGCATACTATTAGGTAACTGCAATATTCTGAATGGACATTGAGAAATGTTTACATATGCAACATTACAGTGCATTTAGCTAATGCATTTCAGTTGGAACAATCCATAGGAATGTAATGATGAAAGCAGGACTCAAAAGACATGCTGGTTCCTCATCATCCATCCTCCATGATTCCAAAATTCAGCTGGCCAGCTTCTGTTCTGCACGAAGCCCCATACTCCATTCAAAGGGTTCTGAATCTTTGCAATTCTCTACCCCAGAGGGTTGTGGATGTTCCATGATTGAATACATTTAAGGCTGGGATGGACAGATTTTTGGTTTCACAGAGAATTAAGGGATATGGGGAAAATGGAGTTGAAGCCCAGATCAGCCATGATCGTATTGAATGGCGGAGCAGGCTTGATGGGCCACGTGGTCTACTCCTGCTTTTATTTCTTGTGTTCTGTTGTTTACTTCACACCTCTTTCTTCACTGAGTGCAGCAGTTCCTCATTTCCCAGTGTTTCCAATTTAAATCTCTAAATGGCTTAATATCTAACTTTGCAACCTTCTTCACCTGTGCAATTCTGTAGCCCTACAGTCCTTCAACTATGCATTCTCCCACTCTTTCTCTGCTTTTGTGGCAAAAACTTTCAGTTCATCTCAGGCCTATTCTCTAAAATTCCCTCCTAAACCCTTCTGCCTCACTGTGCCTCCTAGACTCCTTTAACAGTAGCCTCAAAGTGCAACCTTTATAAACGAGCCTTTTGTCATTTTTCCCAACCTGTCTCCTGTTGCTTGACCTATTGTTATCTCACCTTTATAGCATTTTGTAAATATCTATCAAAATAGACATTGTCAGTGCTGCCTGAGTACGCACATTCACGCAAGGACTGAAGTTTGTCTTAGTGCCTCGGTTTGTTAATGGAGTTGGAGGAGTTTAGGAAATATACTGGTTTTGGGTGCTGTGACCCCATCACAACCTGAATAAAATATGACACTGCGTCCCAGCATAGTACTTGGGGCAGATACACTGAATGAATATCCAAACATATGAAGACAATGAACGGGAAAAGAGCAGCTGGCCCAAAAAGCCCGCCCCCATAATTATGATGCCAGAGGCATCCGCCCACACCTCGGCAACAGTCTTGTGATATCCCAGGAGAAAAACAAACAGAAAAAATTCCACCAGACCAAATTGGAAAAATAATCCTCTGGAAAATTCCATTCCAACCCCTTCCAACAATTAAAACTAGTCCAGGAGATCACATTGATTATACTTATGCTATCTGTTAAATTGCTTACCTTTTATAAGGCATGGTTTTTTCCCAAGAACTGATCTAACTGTCCTTTGAAGGCATGCAGAGAGTCAGCAAACACCACACTAGCCAACAACTTATTGCTACTCTTGTGTGGCTTAAATTGTCCTCCCAAATATGTCACACTGAAATAATCTATTCATGGTTTATAATAAGCCTGTCTGAGCAACTAAATCTTAAGCTGTGAATGATTCCTGTGACACTCCTCTGAGCCTTTTCCCCGGCAACTATAACATTCACAATGTGATGGAGCTAAATTGGATGCAGTTCCATAGGTGTGGTCAAACCAAGGGCCTAGATAAGGACAGAATGGCATCCTTTGGCTGTTTTTGAATGGTTCTATTAATACAACACAGTACACTGTTTGCTTTGACTATGGTTATCAGCATTGTTCAAGAAACTTGAGTGATCTGTGAGTAAAAGCAACTAGGGGCAGAAACGTCCCAGATTTGCACTAAGTGCAGCAGTAGTCGGGAAAAGGGACATTTTACCTGCTGGCCACAGTGGCGGGTTTTTGCACCATATTGTCCCAAACTCGCCTCATTAATCATGCATTCTTAGGAAACACACTGTTTCACTGGCATGCAGACTCCGCCACGCAGTCACCACGCCAGGCATCATATTTAAAGTGCAGCCGCATGTACACCTCTCAGTGCTTCCAGCCCAGGACTGCTGCACAGAAGACGTGGCCCCAAAAGGCAAGAAGAGTGCCCCCCCCCACCCACGCAATTCAGTGATGTATCCCTGGGACACCTTCTGGACACCTTTGGAGCCTGCCGTGATGTCCTCTATCCCTGCTCTGGCCACAGGAAGTGTATCTGTGTCACCACTCCAGCTTGGGAGGCACAGGCAGTGGTAGTCAGTGCCAATGCTGCACACAAGAGCCTTTCCATTTGGTGCAGAAAGAGGATGAATGAATTCATTCGTGCCACCAGGGTAAGGCAGCCATCTCACCACTCGAGTCTCACACACTCACAAGCCCATCACACCTTCACTGGCACCTCACTCACTGTCAGATCAAGGGATATCACCACTCACTCTCTCACATACACCCTCACATCTCCACGTGGACTCTCCAATCTGGCATCTGCCAACTTAACCCTAGCCGTCTTCAGACCACTTGCACAGATCAACATGTGCCCCACACACACCTTGGGATGCCCCCCCTTCCCCAGTAATGCCCTAGCCCAGCAGCTTCTCCCCTTGCTTGGTGCAGGTCATTAGGTGCATGCCACTTCTGTTCAGTTGTGAAGCACGTCGGTGTGCAATCGCACCGATGTGCCCGGATAATCCAAAGTGGGATGACAATTCCAGAGATCTGGGATGAAAAGCTATGCAGATCTATTGCAAAGAAGTTCCCGATGTCTGGTGGGGGGAAACACAGTCGCCATTGACCGATCAAGTGGATGATTGCAAACTGGTTTCACAATGGAGTGAAACCAATTTTTGGCCTTCCCGCCATATTGTCTGCTCACACCTTCCATGACGGCTGACGCCAGCAGGCATGGAAAATTCCACCATAGGTCTTTTTCTCTCTCAACCTATTCAGAATTGTTCTCTGTAAATGATAAATGTTTCTGTGTTGGTCCTGACTATGTGCCTCATATTGCATTTGTCTCCTTCTCACTCTTCAAGTACCATGCCCTATGAGGGCATTTGTGACCATGGGCTTCCATTAGATTGGTCCATGATTATGCTTGGCAAACTGCTGCAGTGGTTTGCCATTGCCTTCTGCAGAATGGCTGACCAGGAAATTCTCCCACTCTTACAGGTTGCCATCATGCGTATTGGAAGTGTTTACAGGCTGATAATCAACCTGTTTAGCCAATTATGAATACACCTCCCATGGCTATTAATTCCTGAAGGGGGACTTGAACACAAAGCTTCTAGCCCAGGGGTAGGGATGCTGCCATTGCTTAATAAGACCTCAGGCCGAATCATCCCAGATTTGCACTAAGTGCGGTGGCAGGCAGGTAAAACGACATTTTACCCGCCAGCTGTGATGGCGGGTTTTCACGCCATATCGTCCCAATCCCACCACATTATTTATGCATTCCCAGGAGACATGCCATTCTGATGGCGGGTGGGCTGTCATTCACCCCCGCACCATCCCCTGCACCACCACCCCCCCCCCCCACCCCCCACCCCGCGCCCCCCAATCACCTCTCCACTTCATCACACCATGCGTCATTTTTAAAGCCCAGCTGCACACACACATCTCAGTGCTTCCAGGCCATGACTACTGTAGGGAAGGTGTCCATGAAAGGCAAGAAGACTGCAGTCCTCATGTTTAATGGTGCATCACTAGAGTGCCTTTTGGATGCTGTGGAGGCCCCCTGTGATACCCTCTATCTCTGCTCTGGCCGCAGGATGGGCAGTGGTGTTACCAACCAGGCTTGGGAGACGGTGACAGTGGTGGTCAGCGCCAATGCCCCAAAAAGGAGGACAACCACCTACTGCCACTACAGGATGAATGGTCTCATCCATTATGCCAGGGTAACTCACTCTTCTCATTACTCTCAACTCACACACTCACAAGCCCTTCACACAGCCACAGGGATCTCACACCTCAAGGGATAACACCACTAACTCTCACACACATCATCATATCTCCATCAGGCTCATACCCTCTCGAGCTTGTGTCCTCATCCTGTCCATGGTTCCACTCACCACACAAACATTCAATGCAGTGCCATGTGTCCTGCTCACACTCTCTCCATCTGTTTTCATTCAGGAGAAGCCTGTTCACATCACCAGAGAGAGATCTCAGACCCCCTCCTCCCCCCATCCTCCCTTGCCTCCCAACCTCCCCCCTGACACCTTCATTCGCCCCCTCTTAATCTCACCCCATTCTGACAGCCTCATCCTCCCCCTCACAACATCACCCTATTCTGACACCTTCATTCCCACTCTCCAACCTCACACTCCCCCACCCAACACCCCTTCCACTCCCAACTGATCCTAGCCCTTCTGCTCCCACCACCTTGACCATCACCTGTTGAGAGCATCAATGGTGACTATCCCGCTTCCGTGTGCTGCTTCACCGCCGAGCTATGTCCATGAGAATCCACCCAGCATGCCATGGACAATCTTCCAGTGTGCCATTGGTGTCAGGCTCCAGCATCTTCTGCTCCTTGGATGTCTGCAATTTGAGCAAAGCCCTAGTTTCTGCATGCCACACTTGTCAAAGTGTGCTCTACATCAACGTGATTTCCCGCCGACGTGGGCGGATGATCCAGTGGGTGGGGTGGGATCGATTCCGGCGGGCACGTCTAATGATGATATGCTGACGTACGATGGTGGAGAGCATGGCCCACCATCGGCAGGCTGAATGGCCCACCATCGGCAGGCTGAATGGACAATCACAAACTGGTTTCAGGCCATCGTGAAACTGATCGCGCCATATTGTCCGCTCATGCCACTGAACATGTCCGACGCCGACAGCACGGAAAACCCCGACCCTCATGTCTGCATTTGTCTAGGCCAAATTATTCCCTATGACTATTTGCCAAGTGCATCTAAATCCTTCTACAGAAGGTGTACTCCTTTACAACATTAAAATCTCGGGTAGACTTTTGTATCATCCGTAAACTTGCTGACCACACTCACAACACCACTGTCCAGGTTGTTAATAGTGACAAGTACTTGTCCTGACACTGATCCCTGTGAGACATTGGCAATCAGCCTCCAGGCTGATCCACAATCATGACTGTGATGTTTTGCCTAACAGGTTGGACAAATTCCTAATCCAATGTATTGTATTCCCACTGATGCCACAAGATCCTATCTTGTGGAGTAACCCAGTGTCAGTCACTTTATTGAGGACTTTCTGAAAATCCAAGTAGATAATGTCTACCATATTATCTCATCCACTAACCTAACCACTTCTTGAAGAATCTCAAATTGGTAAGATACTTCCATTTAGGAAATCATGTTAGCTATCGCGTACGGCCCCTTCCCTTCTCCAGTGATCACCCCTTAAGAACCCATTAAGTGAGGTAAGGCATATTGGCCTTCAGAGGGGTGAAAGTGGGCTGCATCAGAAGGTTTCAGACCAAGAAAACTGTTTGGATTCTCAAAAAAGGGGACATTGTTTTTTTTTAAATAAGGGAAATGGCTGGGGAACCTTTCCCTTCACCACTGTAAGATGGGAAGGTGCCAGATTTTCTGTTGCCTGGGATAGTTGGTACCATTTGGCTCCATGCAAACTATTCCCATGCAAACTCCATTCCCATTGACTTTGCAAGTTCTACTGAGGTTAGTAAAGAAGGAAAAGAGTGCACAATGAACCTTCCTTAACTGCTAGGCTCACATCCATAGAGTTTCGGGGGTCTTTGGCTTTATGCCAAAAACTATGTATAATCGTCTCTAAAGATATGGTGTTCCCATTCTTTTTTTTTTGCTTAGGAGAAGCCAATATCATAAAACCTCTTTGGCAATTCACTGATGGCTGGGATTGTTCCCATAGTCTGAAGAAAACTTTACGAGGTGCATCTGTGTAAAGATGCACACAGGTCCGACGAATTATAGGTCAGTTAGATTGATGTTTGTTATAGACAAGTTATTAAAAGGAATTATTAGAGAGGTTATTAGAAATTCCCAAGATGGGATTTGCAAATGGTGGCTTTGTCTCACCAATCTGGTGGAATTTTTTGAACTGGTCCCAAAGTTGGTCAAAGGCAATAACATGCTTAACGTGGTGTACCTTGATATTGAAAAAACCAATAAATGCTGCACTGGCTGCAGTAAAATAAGGTTGCACCCTGTGGGATTAGTGGTCAGATTTGAAGATAGATTGTGAATTGGATGCATTCACAGAGGCAGAGGATGGTTATTAAAGGTAGCAGTCTCCAGTCTCAAGTGGAGCTCCACAAAGATTGGTGTTAAGATGATTGCTCTTCACCAACTTTATCAATGGTTGGCTTCAGGCATTGCAAGTGGAGACTTAAACTTTGTTAATGTCGTTCCAATGAATTCAGGAGTTAAGACTTTGGATTAAATTGTGTGCGGGCTGATATAGCTACATTGGAGAACAGATTTATGTGTAGCAGATATTTGTTCAATGTGGATAAGCACAGCATGATGCATTTGGATTATAATAATTCCATGCATGTGTATAATATGTGGGGTTACCCTTCATAGCATGTAGAGCAGGAGAAGGACCTGGAGGTCATCGTTCATGACCAGTGCTGTGAGGATGTGCAAAAAGGATGTTAGTATTAATAGCCAGGCCAGTTACATACATAATTTGTCAATGTAATTGGGCTGAAATGAGCCAAATTAGTGCAAAATATCGATGAATTTTAAGGGGAAATTTGCCAATTTAGTTTTTGCTATCTTCTGCACTAGAAGCAGGCCTTACCCACAAAACTGGCACAATTGAATTAATCACTTTGCAAGTTTCCAGTAATTACATCCATTTGCAGACTTTCGAGGAGGCTCTTAGAACTTAGCTGATTCTTTTGGGCACAAGGACATATAAAGCTTTTGTGTTTTTAGTTTACTAAGATACTGACTACTGTGTACCAATATTATTAGTAAATAATTCTGTATTGATCTTTTAAAAATATTTTTCAGTTATTTAGAAATGACGGTGGACTAGACACATTAAAATGCTTATCTTTTGTGCTAAATCCATTTTCAACCATAGTAATAAAACTGCACCTAGTTTCCATTCTGAAATATATATATATATAATATATATATGCATATATATGAATATATTTTAAAGAAGTTTTTGAAAATTACATTCTGAAATGCTGCCTGATTGAGCTGGTTCATGGCAGATTTTACGTTTGGGGATATACATATGAATTTGAGCAGCAACTTGACAGAAAAAAAAACTAGCACAATTTTGGATGCAATTTGTGCCCAGATCACCAAATGTGCCCAAAGCAGAAACTTTACCTCAAAATGTTAATCTAGTACAAGACCCTGATGTAACCTCATTTAAAACCCTGGATGAAAAAATGCTGTTGACCTCTTTTAGAATGGTTTGGCATTACTATATACTAGTTCCTAGCATTTCTGAGGGTAACTATCTGGACAAAGTGGCTAGTAGTAGGTAGTCATTAGTGTCAGCTATAGAGACCATAATCAATTTTTCTGGGACAGTTAATGCGCATTCCCCAAGGTAGATATATTTTTATAAAGCTGTTCTAGGGATGCAGGTGTTGCTGACAATTAAGGGTAGCATTTAGTGCCCCGTCTCAAGTTGCTCTTGAGAAGGCAGTGGTGGATCTTGCAGTGTCAACCATCACCCAGTAGATTCTGGGTTCAAGTTCCCTGCTAGGACTTGAGCTCAAAATTCAAGGCTGACACTTCAGTGCAGCCAACGAGTGCTACAATGTCAGAGGTGCTGTTTCTTGGATGCGATGGTAAACTAAGACACTATCTCTCCTCCCAGATGGAGGTAAAAGATCTCTTGGCACAATTCTACAGAAGAGCAGGAGGAGTTTGTCAGTTGACAGTGTTCCCACAATGCTGTTAGATGGGGTGTTCCTGGATTTTGACTTAAGCTATGGAAGCTCATTGATGTGGCTCAATATTTCAGTCAAATGGTGCTTTTTGTTGTGAAATATTAAATAGCTTAGAATGTATGTAATCCACGAAACACCACCTTCTAAGTTAAAAAAATGCATATCATTACCACAGTGATGAAATCATTACAAAAGACATCAAATTGAAGCCTCCGTAGAGAAATTCTGCTTACAACATGTGATGTTAAATTAGCAAACTCATTTTTGATCATTATTTTTTGAAAATGTGCCATTACCCTCTTCTCACTTTGTTTTTGCTGTTTTCCCATGTTTGGACTAGTGTGCACAAACACAGCAAGATTCTACAATTACCTACTGGGATAATTTCCTCAGCAAACCTTAATTTGGTGAATCTGCAGATTAATTGTGGTCTTATGGGATTGACAAATTCTGACTCAAACAAATGACAGAAGGGTATGTGATAATTATTGCTAGTTATTCTTCTTGGTTTATTGCACTTTCTAATTTCCTTAGTTCAATTTTGCATTCGGGGAGTTCACCCTTGCGCATTTTTGCTGAAAACTCAATTGTATGAGGCATCTTCTTTATGCAACTCTGTTAATTAATGAAATTCATAAAATCTGCTCTTTCTTAATAAATAATTCACATACATTATGAATTATATATCATTTTCACTTATTCAAAAACCTTTGCTCAGCAGTCAAGATAAAACTTGAAAATTCAATCTGTTTTACAAGACTACCTGAAACTCGTTTTTTCCTTCAGTATCTGTAAATTTTAATTATTCTATAAATTTTAATTGCTCTAACAATTGTCCAGGTACCTACTTAAAAAGGATATAAACAATTATTTAAGAGAAATAAGATTTATTTATTCCATAGCTACATGACAACTTTAGCTGTTATGCAATAGACAACTTTTTACATTGACTATAATAATAAAGAAAAATACTTCCAGGTTTAGCATGTAATTACTACACTTTATATCTCAAAGAAATTCTTGCATTTGCATTAACAGGAATTGTTCTCTCTCTCCCACTCTCTGAGTGAACCTGGTTTGTGATTCACATTTGCTTCTAGTTTCCCAAAGGGTTTAAAAGAGCTGATAACAGCTTCTAGTACCAGATGTAGCAGTCACTTTTAATAAGGTAAGGGGATGTCATTCTTGGTGTATTGATCATACCTAAGTCCCTAGGTAAGTAAGTTGCTAGCTGCCTGTCCATATTGCATGCCTGTGCATCGAAGTTTTTCACAATGCACCTGGGTTAGTACAGTTGGTTAAATTATGTACTAAGGCTCACAATAGTGCACTATCTGTACATGTTACAGTATAGATATCAATAATCCTCCAACTGAAAAACATAAACCAACAAGTAAATGCTCCGTATACTCCCTATCACATTGATATTTACTTGGGAGGAATTTTCAAGTGGGGAAGGCAGTAGAAGGGTTCTGGTCAGGCCCTGAATGCTATGGTGTTTTGATGCCACAAACATACATGTTTTTTCCTAAGCAGCGTCCCTGTCTGGAAGCTAACCTGATTGACAGATTTGGCTCCCTGTTCAACAGGGAGCACTGTAGAAGAGGCTTAGTCCAAGAACCATTAAAATTGTGCCACTGGGGTAGAAATTGTGAGAGGTGGTAGCGGTACAGAGTGGCTTGTAGTACCAAGGGAGGTGATTGTGGGGTTTGGACACAGATTATGGGAAACTTGAGGGACTTGGGGAGGAGGAGGGGCTAATGTTTGCAGTGGGTATCTGACCGTGTTAGGGGTGTGAAGGATCTGATTTTGAGGGGGGAAATAAATTAGCTTGGGGGTGGCCAGGAGTGAACTCTCCTGCTTCTCATGGTCAAGAAGTAAGGCACCTTTTCCAAACAGTAGTTTTTGCCTTCCTTTAGTTGTTGGGTTTCCCAGGGCCTAGAAAACCAGCTGTCTGGAGCTAAACCTAAAGTGAAGATTAAATCTAAATCATGTGGCCTCATTAAAATATTTAAATGAGCAACCTGGGAACTGGGACTGGGTTCATTGCCTGGCCCATATTCTGTCTCCATTAAAGTGAGAAATGGGTGGCTTGAACTCAGTTCAAATTTGAGATTTTAAAAATTTCTCCATTCCACCCAACACAAACCCACCCATTTTTTTGACAATAATAATTCCCCTCACTGTTACCATGTGACACTTCAGCTTGTAACTACATGAAAAATGAAATTAACTCTCTCAAATCAACAATATGAATTCAAATTGACAGTCAGGCCTGAATTTAAGTTTGTAGTTTTCTTGTTATCAAATTGGTATTAAGTGATAGATGAGGCAGCAACTTCTCTCTTTGAGTTTCATTGTTTTTAAATGACTTCACTTAGCTCAATTAATTTAAGATCCATTGATTTTATGTCTTCTTCCAACATTGGCCTTCATACCATTTGTGGTTTTACTCCCCATCTTTCCAAGCTTTCATCATTAATTCCAGATGTGGCCAGAGTTTGGTTCCTTCCTAAATCATCTCTCATCCAGATTAATTACGTCTTAAAAATAACTCGATCAATATGTGGTTCTTTTGTCCTCCTTCGATCTTCACGTGTGTGATTGCATTCTATATTGGCTTCAGGTCCAACAAAGCAGAGCTAATTTCTATTGAAATGTATAATAATCCCTCAAGACTATAAGCAGATAATTAGGTACTTGCCAGTGTCTCTCAACACTGCTTACTATTGTTTTATATACTCTAGAACTGCTAGTTAATCGCAAACAAAAGCTAGATATTTTGTGTAGAACTTCACGAGACTCTGTCAAAGCAAGGTGGGGCTACTGTTCTTTATTTATGGGAAGTTCTGCACAAAATGTCTGCTCCTGAGCTCCATCTGATCAATAGGAACTTATACAACCAAATAGTAATGGTGCATGACCTTGGGGCTCCATAATTATGCAGGTATCTTTTAAAAATGTTTCTGAATACCATATAGGTGTCTTTTAATTCTGCAGTGATTTATTCTATTTTCCTCATAGCCCTTGTGTTAGAATGACATTGATATTATGTATTGTTTTGCTTCATCAAATTTATTTCTGTAAATAAACATTGCTTTTCCTTCTTCCTTTTGATTTCTTTAATGACATCCCTCAGGCCCACCTCTATGGTCAAGTATATAAATCAACTCACCATCCCAAGTTCTTAGGTTTACCTATTTGTTTTCTGTACATATTGTGATTACCTTCATTTTTTTCATGCTTATCCTCAATCCTGTTCTGTTTTTTTTCTAGTATTAGCTGAGACATACATCCTCTGCCACATATCTCAAAAAAGCAGACTTACCATGAAACCCAAGTCCTTGAATTTTTTCTTTCTGATCCTGTTAGTGTCATCTTCCTTTCTATCTACTGCAGTCTTCATCATCCAATCACCTGCGATGCTATATAACAGATGAGACAGAATACAGCCGTATGTGCCAGTAATAACACAACACAATCTGTTAGTCTTTCATTGGCTTTGATATAACATTTGTTTCCTTCGTGAATCCTTCAAAAACCTTCTGACATTCCCTTGGGTCCTGTATTGTTTATGTACATTCCAGAGGGATGTTATATGCTTACTGTGAACCATACTTTTAAAGTCAATGAGGTTCAGAAGCAATAGAAAATGTATCTCCAGACATTTTCAATCATCTTCCTTCAAGGAACAGTTTGTCATAGGGAAGGATATTTTAACTGCAAGACAGCTAATTCAATAATTCTGTTGCTAACAGTCTGCAAAATTAACCTATTGGTCCTAAAAATAATTTAGACCCCTCACTTTATGGGTCAAAATCATGAATCATAACAGTGCAGTTACCTTGCTGTCACTGTACTAGAAATCTGGAAGTCCGGCCTCATGGTCAGGGATGTGAGCTCAAATCCCATCATGGCAGCTGCTGAGTTTAAATTTGGTTAATGAAATAAATCTGGAATTAAAGGAATTGTAGTATCAATAATGTTGACCATGTAAATATTGGATTATTGCAAAAACCTATCTGGTTTACTATTGTCCTTTAAAGGAGGAAATTTGCTGTCTTTACCACTCTGGCATAGATGTGACTCCAGATCCACAGCAATGTGGTTGACTCTTAACTGCCCTCTGAAAAACCCAGCAAGACAGTCAGTTGTCAAGAAGGCAGCTCACCACCACCTTCTTAAAAGGATGGGCAATAAATGCTGACTTTGTCAGTGACTGCAACATCACGTGAATGAATAAATTAAATGGAACTCCAAGGAAAGGAATGTTCCAGTCATTGACTGATGGTATCTTTTGTATTTGAGTTGGTTGAAAGAACTGTGGTTCAGGGGGCTGGAGGGCAGGGTGGCGGATCATCTGGTCCCGATGATTTCCAGTGCAGTAAGTACCCATCACCATGGAAAGGCAAAAGCATGGGTGTGTGTGTGTGTGCTGGAAGCATGCAGAGTGGATAAATCAAGACATTGGTCAACATGGATTTGTCAACAGGCCTGACATTTTTTACACTTTACGGTTCTATTAATGCCCTCTCTTAAACATGCACTGTGGAACACCCACCTGTTGTCATATGCTTTTAAATGATAGAAACATGACATCATTAGGAGAGAAGTGCGATCCAGTCTTAGTTTCACTTTTGCTTTTGAGCAGAGCACACACACACACACACACAGCTCTGCTGCTGATTTCTTCAAGGGCAGAATTTTCTGCCTACCGGGTGGGCGGGCCCGACCCAATCTCCGGCGGGTGGGGAGCCGACCCCCGCTGGAGAAGCGGGCCCCGCCGCCATTTTACGTGGGCGAGCCAATTAAGGCCCGCCCAGTGTGATGTCCGCCGGGAAGAGCTATATGCTTCCTGTGTGGACTGGGGGGTGGGGGTTGGAATTCCCCAAAAGCGAGAGTGTGCTCTTTCACGCATGCACACGAAAGAACGCACATCTCCCTGAGGCTAAGTGCTGCCTCAGGGAGATCGCTGACAGTTTTAAAAATATTGAAAATCGAAAACAAAATGTGACAATGTCACATGAGATGGGACAGGTTCATAACTTACACTAAAACTTTATTAAACGTTTTGAATCCCTACGTGAAACCTCATTCTGCCGGTGGATGAGGTTTCATGTTTTCTCTATTCCCCGCTGGGGCTCCTGGCTTGCCCACCAACCTTAAGGTTGGATGGGCAGGTCCTTTAATTGTTTCAGTGATCCTGTCAATGGCCTCAATTGGCTATTGACAGGTCGGCGGGCCCACAGCTGATTTTGCTGCGCCTCCGCCTTCCTGAAAATTTAAATGGACCCTGCCCCTGCTCGCCAACTGCAAAATTCAGCCCCAAGTTTTCTATCTTTGTATAAATGTTTTCATCTGCCTAGTCTAAATAAATGAACCCACAATGTATTTACCCAATCCCTTGTGAGCAGTTGGCGCCTATATCAATATAACAACATGACACAGTGGCTGTGGTGGAAAAGTGTTGCAAACACAGTATACTGACTGTGCAGAAAAGTTTTGAAGATGCAGTGCCTGAGTAGTGCCCGATAAAGCAGACAGATCCCTCCAGGTGAGATGGCAGTGCATGGCCTATCAGTCAGTGAATGAGACAGTGCATTGAGTGAACCAGCACTGACTCAGTTCAGTCAGAACAGTCAAGTGATCAGGGTGTGGGCCGGATCAATAGTGAACGAGAGAGAGAGTGAAACAAAAAAACAAAAAAAAATAGTTTGCGATTATAACAGGAGGTTTCAGGAGTTGCTGAACAAAAAATTGAATAAAACAAGGAGGAAGGTCAAAGGGATATTGTCAGAATGCCTACAATATCCCCCTGTTTGAATTGGGATACATCTGATTTATTACCTGAATTCAAAACCTTTAAACAACACACAGAACTACGGTTTCTTGATTCAGATGTATCTGAACCAGACAAGCAAGCCATAAAAAAACACCTAGCAATTGGGAATGAAGGTTTACACAGGCGGATCACATCAGGATTAACAGCAGTAGAGCTAAAAGATCCCCAAAAGATATGGGGCGGAATTTTCCGTGCCCGCTGGCATTGGGTGTGTTTGGCGATATGTGCGAACAATATGGCGAGAAGGTCAAAAATCAGTTTCACAACGTTTTGAAACCAGTTTGCAATCGTCTGCTCTGCCCATCAATGGTGAGCTGTGTTTTCCATCGTCGGATGTTGAGAGCGTCATTATAATACATCTACGTATCATTATAAGCCCAGCCTGCCAGAATCATCCCCCCACACTGGATCATCCGCCCACACTGGATCATCCCCCCCAACAAACTGGATCATCCGCCCACACTGGATCATCCCCCCACACTGGATCATCCCCCCCACACTGGATCATCCACCCACGTGAATGGGAACACACGCTGTCTTGACAAGTGTGACTTGCAGAAGTCGGGACTTACTGTCTGGGCCTTCCTCTCATCACAGATATCTGAGGGGCAGAAGATGCTGGAGACAGACAGTAATGGGACCCTGGAGGACCATCCAATGCATGCAGAATGGATTTTCATGGATTTGGCTCTGCTGCGAAGCAGCACACAGAAGTTGGAAAGTCACCTTTGAGAGTCTGCTCACAATGGATGATCACCGTGGGGGTGGAGAAAAAATGCCAGCTGTGTTTAGGAGAGGAAGGTGTGCTGGGGGGGGGAATGGGAATGGAAGGTCTAGGATCGACTGGGAGAGGAACGTGTGTTTGGGGGGGGGGGGTGGTGGTGAGGTTGTGAGGGGGCGAACAAAGGTGTCAGGGGGTGGGAGAATTGTGGGGGAGTACAGTGGAGGAGGATGCAATGGGGGAGAAGATGTCAACTGGGGAGGGTGTAAGAGGGGAGGAAGGTGTAAGAGAAAGATTTTGGAGGGGGGGGGGGCAAGACTCCAGAGAGGGAAAGGAGTCCAGGGGTGGAAGGAGTCTTGGGGGAGGAAAGAGTCCGGGGCAAGGAAATGGTGTGGAGGGGGGAAGGAGTAGGGTCCTGGCCTGACTCCTTGATGGGAAGGCTCAGCTGGGGGGTTACTACTGCAGGAACTCACCCATGTTACCACCTTGGAGTGCAGGTCTTCGCGGATCATTGCATTCTGCTGGACCAGTGTCACCATGGCGTCCGCCATCCTCCCCATGGAGAGCTTCATATGTGCACATGTGGGCAGCACTTCATCAGAGAGCAGGCGGACACACTCCTCCGACTCGCATGCCACTCTGTTGAGGGTTTCCAACAGCTCTGCATGAAGGTCCTTTGCCTTCTGCTGACTCTCCAGGATGAGTTGGAAGGCTAAACCCAGAGGCTGATCATCTGACTCTTGCCTCACAGCTGCCTCCTCCCAGCAGCCCACCAAGTGCCGGGGAGCTCGATTGAACCTGCCTCCTCCTGCTGCGGACACTTGTTCATGCAGTGACCAGCAGATTGTGAACCTGAGCCTGCTCTAGATCTAGGTTCCACAGAGGTGCGTGTCTCTGCGCTGGTGAACGATGTGGCTGAGCGCTGTGATGGGCCTTCCAGGCTGCTTGTTTCCAGCTCTTCAATGGAGGAGGAGTCATCTTAGCTGGAGGTGAGGACGTGAATGGAGCTGAGGGACTTGCTGGCTGAGTGTGTTGGTCGCTTGGCAGGGCTCCCTGTGAATCAACATAGAGATCATTAGTGCATAGCAGCAGAGTGAAATGAGAGAGCACTCACATTCACTCTGAGAGAGGGATGAAGTGGTGCAGGATCCTCACAAGGGTGTTTGTTGCCGACCTCACCGTCGCCGCAGACATGGTCCACATCCTCACCAGTCAGCGCGATGTCACGCTCCTCAAAGTGAGTGAAGGGCCTAATGTGGGCCACTCTACTCCTGGTCTGGGACTTTCCCTGCTGTTGTGAGCCAGCTTCTCCAGCACGAAAACAGATGGAGTGTGAGAGGACACATGGCACTGCATGCAATGTTTGTTTGGTGAGTGGAGACATGGGTGGGATGAGGATGCGTGCTGCAGAGGATATGATGGAGATGTGAAGGTGTGTGTGACAGTTAATGGTGTTGTCCCTTGAGGTGCGAGATCCTTATGGATGTGTGTTGAGTTTGTGAATGTGTGCGTTGAGAGCAATGAGAAGAGTAACTTACCCTGGCCAAATGGATGAGAAGATTCATCCTGTTGTGGCACTGGGTGGATGTTGTCTTTTACAGGGCACTGGCACTGATCAGCACTTCTGCCACCTCCAATGCTGGATTGGTGACCTTGCTTGCTGGTCTTCATCTAGCGCAGGTGTAGAGGACATCATGGCGGGCCTCCACTGCATCCCAAGGATGCTTGAGGGACATGTCCTTAAACCTGGGTGCTGCAGTCTTCTTGCCTTTCGGGGCCATGTCTTCCATGTAGCAGTCCTGGGCTGGAAACACTACGAGGTGTGCTTGAGACCACACTTTGAATATGATGCCCAGCATGATGGCGTGGCTGGTGAATGAGAGCCCATCTGCTATCAAAACAGTGTGTTTCCCAGAATGCATAATTAATGTGGTGGGATTGGGACAATGCAACCTGAAAAGCTGCCATTGTGGCTGGCAGGTTAAATGTCTTTTTTCCCACCCGCTATCGCACTTAGTGCAAATCATGGGGCGATTCCACCTATGGACTACAATGGAATACCTGTTCCAAATCCAGTTAAATTTCTGTATTCATTGACTAGAGTTCATGTCCTTTTGACAACAGCCTACAGCATCCATAGACCACCTCATGG
This sequence comes from Carcharodon carcharias, assembly GCF_017639515.1. Lineage (NCBI taxonomy): Eukaryota > Metazoa > Chordata > Chondrichthyes > Lamniformes > Lamnidae > Carcharodon > Carcharodon carcharias. Next base: position 116,142,068 of record NC_054475.1, read on the forward strand.
GGAAATGCAGAGAAAACGGCATGCACTGTGATTTTTCAAATACAGAAGAAATGTTGAGTTAGTGATTATATCCACTCCCATGGAAGCACTCCAGAAAGATATAGAACCATACAACCTTAGAAAAATTAAGGCACAGAAAGGCCATTCAGCCCACCACATCTCTGCCAACCAGAAAAAGATCAAAAAGAAACTAGCCGCTCATTTTAATCCCACTTTCCAGCACCTGGTCCATAGCCTTGCAGGTTGCAGCACTTCAGATGCAAATCCAGGTACCTTTTAAATGAGTTGATTATTTCAGCCACAACCACCAAGTTAAGCAATGAACTCCAAATACCCACCACTCTCTATGTGAAAAAGTTTTTCCTCATGTCCCCTCTAATCCTTCTATCTTCTGCCATAAATCTATGGTCATTGACTCCTCAGCTAGGGGAAACAAGTCTTTACTATCTACTCTACCTAGATCCCTCATAATCTTGTATACCTTCATTAGGTCACCTCTCAGCCCCCTTGGTTCTAAGGAAAACAAACCTAGCCTATCCAATCTTTCCTCATAGCTGCAATTTTCAAGACCTGGCAACATTCTTGTAAATCTTCTCTGTACTTTCTCCAGAGCAATTATGTCCTTCCTGTAAGTGGTGACCAGAAATGTACACAAAATTCCAGCTGTGGCCTAACCAGCATTTTATACAGTTCCATCATTACATCCTGTTTTTGTATTCAATACCTCATCCAATAAAGGAAAGCATTCCATATGCTTTCTTTACCAACTTGTTCACCTGTCCTGCCACCTTCAGGGACCTTTGGACTTGCACTCCAAGGTCACTCACTTCCTCAACCTCTCTTACTATCATCCCACTTATTGAGTACTCTCTTGCTTTGTTTGCCCTACCCAAATGCATTACCTCACACTTTTCTGGATTGAATTGTGTTTGCCACTTTTGTCAACCAAACCATTGACACCTTTCTGGAGACAACAGTTATCCTCTTCACTATCAACTATACGGCCAATGTTTTTGTGTCATCTGCAAATTTCCCAATCATATCTCCCACATTTAGACCCAAATCATTAATATACAAAACAAACAGCAAGAGCTCCAACACTGAGCCCTGTGGAACACCACTTGAAACTGTTTTCCATTTGCAAAAACATCCATTGACAATTACCCTTTGTTTTCTGTCATTGAGCCAATTTTGGATCCAACTTTCCACCTTCCCCTGTATCCCATGGGATTTCACTTTTCTGACAAGTCTGTGGGACCTTGTCAAATGCCTTACTAAAATCCATGTAGACAACATCCACTGCACAACCCTCATAAATCTTCCCTGTTACTTCCTCCAACAATTCTATTAAGTTGGTAAGATACGATCTTCCTCTAACAAAACCATGCTGACTATCCCTGATCAATCTAAGCTTTTCTAAATTACAGTTTATCCTGTCTCTCAGAATTGATTGCAATAATTTGCCCACCACTGAAGTCAGACTGACCAGTCTATAATTTTCTGGCCTATCCCTTATGCCCTTTTTTAATAATGGTACAACATTTGCAGACCTCCAATCCTTTGGTGCCTCACCTGTAACTAGTGAGGATTGGAAAATGATTCTCAAAGCATCCGTTATTTCCCCTTTGGCTTCTTTTAACAGCCTGGGATACAATCCATTTGACCCTGGTGACTTATCCACCTGCAAGAATGTCAGACATTCCAGTGCTTCCTCTCTCACTCTGCTTATTGTATATAATGTTTCACACATCTCCTCATTAGCCAGAATGTGTGCATCATCCCTCTCCTTAGTGAAGACAGAGACAAAGTACTCATTAAGAATCCTGCCCACATCTTCAGCATCAACACACAAGTTACCATGTACATCTCCGATAGGCCCTTCCCTTTCCTTAGTTATTCTTTTGCTCTTAATGTACTGGTAAAACATCTTTGGGTTTTCTTTGATTTTACCTGCCAATATTTCGTATCCTCTCTTTGCTTTTCTAATTTCCGTTTTTACTTCACCCCTGTACTTTCTATACTCCCTTAGGCTTTCTACAGAATTAAGTCTTTTATGACTGTCATAAATTTTCTTTTTTTGCTTTATCTTGGCCTGTATGCTTCTGGATAACCAGGGGGCCCTAGATTTGTCAGTATCACCCTTTTTTTGTGGGGACATGTCTATACTATGCCCGTCAAATCTCGCTTTTGAATACCTCCCACTGATTTGACACTGTTTTCCCTTCTAATAGTGTATCCAGTCCATTTTCGCCAGCTCACCTCTGAGCTTTGTAAAATTTGTCTTTTCCCAATTTAGAACTTTCACTCCTGTTCTATCTTTGTCCTTTTCCATAATGATGCTAAATCTAACTGTATTATTTTCATGATCTCCAAAATCCCCACTGCTACTTCATCCACTTGCCCAGCTTCATTTCCTAAGAATAAATCTAGAATTGCATCCTGCCTTGTTGGACTTGTTATGTGCTGGCTAAAAAAGTTCTCTTGAATGCAGTTCAAGAATTTTGTGCCCATTGTGCCCTTCACACTCTTCATATCCCAATTGACATTAGGGTAGTTGAAGTCCTCAATTATTACTACCCTATTGTTTTTGCACTCAGAAATCTGCCCATATATTTGCTCTTCTAACTCTCTTCCACTATTGGGGGTCTATAGTACACTCCTAGCAGTGTGGCTGCCCCTTTTTTATTTCTGAGTTCAACCAACATGGCCTAGTTTGATACCTCATTTAGTGTATCATCCCTGCTCACAGCTGTAATTGATTCTTTAACCAATAATGCTACACCCCGATAAAAACAAAAAACTGCGGATGCTGGAAATCCAAAACAAAAACAGAATTACCTGGAAAAACTCAGCAGGTCTGACAGCATCGTCGGAGAAGAAAAGAGTTGACGTTTTGAGTCCTCATGACCCTTCAGCAGAACTGAGTGAATGCTACACTCCCACCTTTCTTATCCTCTTCCCTATCCTGTCTGAAAACTTTATATCCAGGGGATGTTGAGCTACCATTTTTGCTCCTTCTTAAACCAAGCTTCCATTATGGCAACAATATCATGTTGCCATGTGATTATGTGTGCCCTTAGCTCATTGGCTTTATTTAATATACTCCTTGCATTTATGTATATACCTTTCAACAATGCCAAATTTCTGTGCTGTACACTTTTTAACCTGTGCTTCTTCTGTCTTTCAGAGTCACTCACTAATTCTTAATCTCCCATTCCCTGATCTGACTCCGCCCTCAGGTTCCCACTCCCTTGCCAATCTTGTTTACAACCACCCCCCACCCCCACAACAACACTAGCAAACCTCCCTGCGAGAATATTCATCTGAGGGTCCTGTTCAAGCGTAGACCATCCAGCTTGTACAGGTCCCATCTTCCCCAGAACCGGTCCCAATGCCACAGAAATCTGATGCTTTCCCTCCTACACCAGCTTTCCAGCCATGTGTTTAATTGCTCAATTATTCTATTTCTATGCTCACTTGCATGTGGGACTGGGTGTAATCCTGAGATTACTGCTTTAGAGATCCTGCTTTTCAACCTCCCTCTCAACTCCCTAAAGTCTGCTTTCAGGACCTCATCGCCTTTCCTACCTAAGTCATTGGTACCAACATGGATCATGACCTCTGGCTGATCACCCTCCCCCAAAAGAATATCCTGCAGCTGCTCCATGACATCCTTGACCCTGACACCAGAGAGGCAACGTACCATTGTGGGGTCATGTCTACGGCCACAGAAACGCCTGTCTGTTCCCCTAACTAACGAATCCCCTATCATTAAAACTCTCCCTTTCTTCCTCCCCTCCAGTACAGCTGAACCGCTCCTGGTGCCACAAGCCCAAAGCATATAGCATCAAAGCACTACTTAAAGAAAGACATAAGACGTAAGTATGAAGCAATGCTCGCAGGTCAGCAAAGCTTATAGGTTCTAAGTACAACCCCAATTACTGATTCACTTACTAGGGCACCAAACCTAGCAAGACATGTGGAAGGTATACCCTTCTGCCTGCACCAAGGAAATGCCCAGCTTTCCTTCAATTCTGCAAGGCATTTGGCAGAAAGGGCCATTGGCAGTGGTAACGCACTAGGGCAAAGGCTGATGCAGCCGTGCACTCATCCAAACAGACTGTACACAACAGGTGCCTTCAAGCAATAAGAATGGCCATCCGGTATCCTGTCAGAAACATGTACATGAGGTGGTTGACAAACCAGAAACTGACAACGATGTGCACGATGAGATGAAGAGTGGTGAACACAGGTTCACGTCGTTAATCTTGTGGAAAACTTAATTGTCACACCATCTGAGGTGTTTGCAAAGATTCAAATTATCTGCCCTTAGAAAGTTAACTGCTCACATTGGCCAAGATTGACATAAGGGCAAGTGTCAACATACTACCATTACGAATTCTAAAAAACATATATCTACGGTAATGGAAGGCCATGACAAAGCCTACTGCTGTGAAATTTTCAGTGTACATTGGTTCAGTAATTCCATGTGCAGGATCCATAGTCCTGGAGTGCAAGTACTATCAATCCTCTGAGCGTCACAGATGTTCTACATCATGGAGGTTAAAGGCCTAATGATTATAGGTCCACCAGCATGTCTTGAACTCACACGAGTGACAATCCATGGAATCAGTCAGGCCTCACACAGCAGATCATCCTCAGAATCTACTCCTATCACTTCAAATCAGAACCTAACATTTTATTTTACTTATTCGTTCATGGGATGTGGGCATCATCACTGGCTAGGCCAGCATTTATTGTCCATCCCTAATTGCCCTTGAGAAGGTGGTGGTGAGCTGCCTTCTTGAACCACTGCAGTACATGTGGTGTACGAACACCCACAATGCTGTTAGGCAGAGAGTTCTAGGGTTTTCACCCAGTCATATATTTCCAAGTCAGAATGGTGAGTGGCTTGAAGGGGGACTTCCAGGTGGTGGTGTTCCCATGTGTCTGCTGTCCTTGTCTTTCTAGATGGTAGTGGTTGTGAGTTTGGAAGATGCTGACTAAGGAAGTTTGGAGGAAATATCCAGAATGTTTCAACAAAATTGGCAGTTTCAAGAGATCTGCAATGTTATACTTGCAGGAGAATGATTTTGTGCAGTGCAAATGCCGGCATCTACACAAAGAAACAGTGAAAGATTCCACACGACAGAAACTGTGGAAAACCATCATAGGAGAATGGTCTGATTCAATCCAGCATATCCATGAACATGTAAGACCATTTTGGCACTATTCAGACCAGTCAGGCATGTCCCTGGGAGTCAATTTTAAAGGCAGGCAGGTCATCACTCAGTGATCTTTGCAACCTGATATTCTTCAACATCACTCATACATAGGCATAGATCGGATGAGAAGACTTGCAAGAGAGATAATCTATTGGCCGGACATGAACAATGACATTGAAGTCGTCATCAAGAAGTGCAAGGCATGTCAAAAGCATATCCCAAATCAGCATAAAGCACTTTATACCACATCAAGTTCCCACCCACCCTTGGTCCAAAGTCACTTCTGACCTCTTTTACATCTATGGCACTGACTTCATTATCATCGGGCTATTTTCAGTTTACTTGTTGTGCCGAGGGAGTTCATTACAGATAACAGTCTGCAATTTATTGGTAAGTCTTTTCAGCATATGTGTGAGAAGTGAATATTGATCACACTACATCTTCTCCTCATTACCAAAGATCTAATGATCTAGCTGAATATATGATTCGCTGAAGGAATCTTTAATTTTCAAATATAGAGAGACCAAGCAAGTTCTATACATTGCAATGTTAGGTTTGAGAGTAACGCCTTTAACGCAGCTATTCCATCACTGGCAGAGCTCTTGTTCTGAAGACCAGTGTATACCAATTTACCTAACCTTATCCATTCTGCTCTCTCAGAAAGTGGAGAGCAAATTTTAAAACTACAAGAGAAGATGACCAAATTGCATGATAAAAATGCAGGTACAGAATAGCCAGGTGTATACTTGAGCCAACAAGCTACCACAGAAGGTGCAATGGCATACAGCCGAGGTACCAAGGATTCGATCAGAACCAAGGGTCCTATGAGGTCATTACACACAAAGGCGCAATAATGAGGCGTAACCGAGAACAAATCAGATCAATTCCATCTCTTCAACCACTGCACAGTCCTACTGCATCAAGACAAATCCCAAATGCAACCAGGAGCAACACCCAAAGATTACAACCCCACAGATGACTATGAACAATTAAAGAAAACTCCAAACAAGGTTACTACAAGATCTGGCTATACCTACAGTTTACCTGTATGATTTAGAGACTCATAGATTGACCTGTTCTATATGCTTATAAAATGGTAACTAAATGTGAACATGTATTGTAAGTAGTTATACTTCTTTGGAAGGGGGTGGGATGGATATCTTTAAAAAGAAAGGAGGATATTGAAAATGTTTTTAAGGGATAGCAGCAGGACATCACTAGAAGGGAAGTGTGTCATGTGATCCAGCCTCAGTTTCACTTTTGTCTTTGAGCAGAGCACACACACGTACACACACACACACATACATACAGAGCTCTGCTGCTGATGTCTTCTTTATGTTGTAAGTGTGGCCAAGTTGCTACTACTGGTGATAGGGTTGACCAGCAAACACTCCTAGGGTGAAAACATTACGTTTATTTCCAATGTACTCAGCAGCAACCACATGTTTGCTTTCAACTCCAACTCTATCTCTACATTTACTGCTGAGGTAGCCCATGCTACTCTCCTATTGGTCACAGAGCATGTGACCTTCCTTAACAAGTATTATTCTTAAAGGTACATTACACACTAAGCAAAACCATAATTACTACACTTTGTATAACTGTTCTCATGTGCCTAGTCTAAATAAATGAACCCACACATGTTTACGCAATCTCTTATGAGTGATTGGTGCATATATCATAATAACAAAAAAAACCTCCTCTGCCCTCATACCCCACCAATGTTACTTAAAGGTGAAGGTGCTTTTGCTGCTACAGAGTTAGTGGAAATCCTATGTTGTTGGGGGAGTTAACCAAAGCTCTTTCTGTTAAAGGAAGTGGTGCTAGATTTTTGGAAGGAGTAGTTTGGTTTTGAAAGGTCTCTGAGTTCACCACCTGTTCGCAGACATGGCAACCATAGTAACAGTTGCTGTGCTGCAGCAGCACAGGGAAATGGAGCAGATGCAGGAATGAAGAAAGGCTATTTGCTGAGGAAGGAGGAGGAGGACATGCATCTGAAAGCCATCCACACCAAGGCTCTCCTGACTGGAGCTCAGCAGCAGCAGCAGTGGGGTCTGAGGGGACTACTTTTCACCATACAGTGGCCACTGATGAACATCTCTTCCTCAAACCAGACTTGTAGTCTCAGAGCAGGGTGAGTACAATGCTGCCAGTGGCCCTCAATTTTTCTGCTAGCTGATCCTTTAAGGTTGGAGCTGGCAACATTGCCAAAATGTCACAGTTCATCAACCATCGCTACATCTGGGAGCTTACAAAGGCCCTGTACACCAGGAGAGGGTACTGCAAGACCTATTGAGCACTGGTGTCTGCGGCAATAATGTTAGCAGTCTGAGCCTGCGTGGCAACAAGCTGGGTTTGCATGGCAACAAGTAGAGATCTCATGAAATCAGTCTGTGGCTCCACTGTAAACTCAGGGGTTGGATGGATTTTGTCTATGCTGCAATGGAAGTTGAGACATCAGCCATCAGATACAGCATCATGGCTGAGTCTGCAAGTGCTGTTATGCTGTTGATCACCACTTCCATAGTGGAAAGGATGGGCGCCAAGCTTTGCAGAAAGCCCTATGCCAATTTAGAGTGAGCCTCCTCACAGGCTCTCTACAAGTCTTGCCACTACACCGAGCATCTCTGTGTGCATCCCAATCAGCCTCTTCCTATATGCTGTTCCATCAAACTCCCCTTCTAAGTCATCCAATGAAAACCAGAGGTGAGAGAGGAACCCCTTGTCAGTCAAACATTTTCTTGTATCCTGTCCAGGGGTGTAACTGAGAATTTGGGGTAGGTCCCAGGCTTGTTTGTCCTCTCATAAGCTGGCACACACATTGTTATTTTCCCTTGGTCTGGCTGCAGCCCTCTAGTGCCCACTGACTCACCAGTTGTAGATCTTGCATCTAAAGTACCCTCTTTGTGCAAGACCAACATCTGAGCAGGTGGCGAGTGTGAAGTCAAGTGACAGTACCTCTTCCTCAGAGAACTGATCTTCCCTTTGGTCTTCATCCTCAGCACCTCTGGTATCCAGGCAGCATTTGCTGCGTGTCCTAAAGCATAAATGCACAAGAGGAGGGTTGGGGTGAGAAAAGGAAGGAAAACATGAGGTGCATTGTTACACTATCTGCAGCTTGTACATCATACCAGATTGCGGGATGAGGGTGAAGTGAGATTAGAGAAGGTGCAAAAGGCAGGAGGAACAAAATGCTATTTTGAATGCTTCAGTGATGCTGGTTGCCATGGCTTCAATAGCGGTTGTGCCAATAATACTAAGAGCCTTCTCCTTCAAGCAGCTGAGGGCATGCAGTCATGCTTCCCATCATTCTTTGCTGCTGCTTCCTTTCATGTGTCACCTTGTCCAGCAAAAGAGACAAAAGAGTCAGTGAGTGTGTTGCACTGTGATTATCATAGCTAAATAACTGGAAGTATGTGAAAAGTGCGAGATGTGAGTGTGAGATTTACACTAGTGATAAGCATGTGAGGGCAAGGTGGAGCATAGGAATATTCGGCATGTGTCCTGATTGCTAGAGATAGTTGATAGTTGAATGATTTGGGTGTGGTGCATTGAGCAGTGGGCCAGGTTCATGGTTTGGTTAGTAGGAGATGACATTTGAAGATGCACTCACTAACCATGATCACACATAGGATGCCCTGGAACTTTGCCAGCATTATGTCCGGGCCATCAGGGCCAGACTCCTGGCATTAGCCACCTAGTCCCACTGGCTTTGCAATTTATATCTGGAGGGGTTTCCTGCACCCCCACCCCCCCATGATCTCAGCAGAAAAATGATCTCTCTGCTCCTTTCAACCTCTTGCACTAAGACTGATAGCATTGCATCAGAGAACTTAAGTGTCCTCTCTCTGCTTTGCTGCTCCATTGTTCCAGTTTCTTCCTATTCAGGAACTCTTTTAGCTATTACAGCTCTTGCTGTAGCCAGAATGTACCTCCCCTTTAAGAGATGCAAGCTACCCTTAATTTGTGTTAACCTAACAGGAGCCTAGGCACCCTGCTGAGCATGCAGCCACTCAGCAGCACTGCATGCCATAACCATGGAGATGGGCAGCCAGCATAAGCTAAAGTTTACGTGCTGCCTGTATCACTTCCACCAGGAACAGAATAATTGTGCATTGCAATCCCCAGGCCTGCTACCAGGCCTTATTGAATATTTCCCCAACGCTGCACAAATGTCAAAGATATGATTATTACAGATGTTCCATTTTTGTTTTCTCTGATGAGCTTGTTGTCTACTTTTTAAGCATTCCTATTAGACTGAAATCCTTTTCATAATAAAACAGTATTCACCATAATACAATATTTCTAATGTGGGAAGAAGCTGATTGAATGTTGCTGGGATAGTTTGATGAAATGGAAAAAGCGGAAAATTGAAGTGTTTCAGTTAACTATCAGCTCAATTAGAAGTTGTTTTAACCCCATATGGATTGCATGCAAAACAGTGATGCTTGGCTTTTTTGGGTAGTGAACCTGACCTGAATCTGGCAAATTATTTTGCTAACAGAATTGGAGGCTCAAACTGGCTGCTCCTGTAGCTGAACTTCAATGCATGCTTTAAAATATGTAATAAAAAGAACAATCAATACACATATATTGAGTATTTTGACTGGGAGCCTTATTTTCAATTGATTTATGAGGCACATTCAATTGCTCTAAATACACTAAACAGTGAAAGATCTGTATTCAAGTTTTTAGTATGAATAAGTAATTGATTATTTTACTCTAACACAAATGTTGTCTCCTTGAGATTACATGCGCTTAGTGCTCTCAACTTTCAGAAACATTGCCGTGTGATGGCTTGATCACTACTGTGTTTCAACCACTGTCCCTGGGACAATGAAAATCTATTTTTTTACTCTTCATATACACAGTTCTTTCCTCTCTCTCACATGTCTAACCAAAAGCTCCCATCAGATGCCTCTTATTGTAGCCCCTTTTTATCAATCAACATTGTTGACCTCCCTATCTTCCCTGATCTCAGATGGAACTCTCACATTACCATTGTTGCTAAAGCTGCTGCCAAGAATCCCTTTCATTTCAAGCACTTCATTTTCCATCAAAAGCTCTTAATGATCTATAGCCTGAAAATTACTGTTCCTACACAGGAATGTAATACACTTAATACTGTCTTCCTTTGCTAGTTTAATCTGTGTATTTAAACAGGCTAACACTTAGAAACTTCAACATCTGTTAAAATAGCATTAGAATGTAATAGAAATGTCTGCATTAAGATTGTTTGCAGTAATATTCAGCCTTCTAAATTTTAAGTCCACCAAAGTCTTGAATGTTGCCATTAAGAACTACTCTAACTTCCCAGTAACACCTCAGGACACAAGAAAATATTTCTCTGACAAAGCATCTCTCTGTCACCTCTGGCCTCCATTTGATCCTCCTTGTCCTCTGCTTTATCAATGGAACTTTCCTCTCTCATTCTTTCAAAGCTGAAAGTACAATGTTCTACCTGTTCTTTTCTGATATCCCATTTAATTGAAATCAAACTACATTGCACTATTACTCAATCTTTCCCAGGGCTTTGAAGCTACTCCTTTTCATTCTTCCCAGCTTCACCTGACCTTCAAGCGTTTAGGTTTCACCCAATCACTCCTTTCCTGATTTAACTCATCAACTTTTTTTATATTCTAAAGCCTTGCTTGTGCTCTGCAGTCCGAGCATTCTTCACCTTGATCTTTCAATAACAGAAGGTGAAGTGTACCAATTTACTATTTTCCTGAAGAATGCAGTTTCATTATTATCCTAAATCCAAAATGAGCAGCACTTATCCAGGCAAGTGGGGAGTATTCTACCACACTCCTGAATGGTGCTTTGTATTGGTGGGCTGGCTTTGAGAAGTCAGGAAGTGAGTTACTCAGCACAAAATTCCCAGCCTTTGACCTGCTGTTGTAGCCACACTATTCCAATTCAGTTCCTGGTCAATGGTAACCCCTTGGACGTTGATAGTGGGGGATTCAGTGATGGTAATGCCATTGACTGTCAAGGGGAAATGGATGGATTCTCTCTTGTTGAAAATGGTCATTATCTGGCATTGATCGTTGACATTGGCAGGACATATTGAGCAAGCAGTTAGCAGAGAATATGGAGTCTTGGGCTTCATAAATAGAGATATAGGGCAGATTTTTTCCATCGGTGAGCTGGGGGCGGGGCCTGCTAGCACAAATGTTACTTGCCACTTATCAGCCCAATTCTGAATGTTGAGGTCTTGCTGCATACACAGACTGCTTCAGTATCTGAGGAGCCACGAATGGTGCTGAACATTGTGCAATCATCAGCGAACATCCTCACTTCTGACTTTATGATGAAGAGAAGGTCATTGATGAAACTACTGAACATGGTTGGGCCGAGGACACTGCCCTGAGAAACTCCTGCAGTGCTATCCTGGGATTGAGATGATTGACCTCCAACCTCCAACACTACAATCATCCCCATTTGTGCTAGATATGACGCCAACCAGTTTAGAGCTTTCTGCCTGATACCAGTTGACTTCAATTTTGTTAGGGTTCCTTGTTGTCATACTTAGTCAAATGCTGGTTTGATATCAAGGAGTATCACTCTTACCTCACCTCTCGAGTTCAGCTCTTTTGTTCATGTTTATGCCAAGGCTAAAATGAGATTAGGGGCTGGGTGGCCCTGGCAGGACTCCAACTGAATGACAGTGAGCAGGTTACTGTTGCATAATTGCCACTCAATAGTACTATCAACAATACCTTCCATCACTTTGCTGATGATCAAGAGTAAACTGATAGGGCAGTAATTGGGCATGTTGGATTTGTCCTGGGTTTTGTGCACATGAACAATTTTCCACATAGCTGGGTAGATGCCAGTGTTGTAGCTGTACTGGAACAACTTGACTAAGAGCGTGGCTAGTTCTGTGGCACAAGTCTTCAGAACTACTGCTGGAATGTTGTCATGGCCCATAGCCTTTGCAGTAACCAATGCCTTCAGTTGTTTCTTGATAACATGTGGAGTGAATCGAATTGGCTGCTTTCTGTGATTCTGGGCACCTCAGGAGGAGATCAAGATAGATCGTCCACTTGGCACATCTGGCTGAAAATGGTTGCAACTGCTTCAGCCTTCTCTTTTGCACTGATGTGCAAGGCTCCCCCACCTTTGAGGATGGGGATATTTGTAGAGCCTCCTCCTCCTGTCAGTTGTTTAATAGTCCGCCACCGACTGGATGTGGCAGAACTGCAGGCTTTGATCTGATCCGTCAGTTGTGGGTTTGCTTATTTTTATCTATCACTTGTTGCTTCTGGTGTTTGGCACACAAGTCGCCCTGTGTAGTAACTTTATTGGATTGACACCTCATTTTTATGTACGACTGGTGCTACACTTGACATACCCTCCTGCACTCTTCATTGAACCAAGGTTGATCCTCTGGCTTGGTGGTAATGGTAGCGTGGAGGAAATGCCAGGCCATGAGGTTACAGATTGTGGCTGACTACAATTCTGGTGCTGCTGATGGCCCACAGCACCTCATGGATCCACAATTTGAGTTGCTAGATTTCTTCTAATTTAGCACGGTGGTAGTGCCACACAACACAATGGATGGTATCCTCAATTGAAGATGAGACTGCAACAGGTAAATTTGTGAGGACAAGGTCAACGTAGGTTTCTCCCTCTTGTTGGTTCCCTAACTACCTGGTGCAGATCCAATCTAGCAGCTATGTCCCTCAATACAAGGTGAGCTCAGTTAGTAATGGTGCTACCGAGCCACTCTTGGTGACAGACATTGAAGTCCCTAACCCAAAGTATATTTTGTGCCCTTGCCATCCTCAGTGATTCTCCCAATTGGTATTCAACATAGAGGATTACTGATTCATCTGCTAAGTAGGTGGTATTCAGCAGGTCGTTTCCTTGCCCATGTTTGACTTGATGCCGTGAGACTTCATGAGGTTCAGAGTCAATGTTGAGGACTCCCAGGCAACTCCCTCCTGACTGTCTATGACTGTGCTGCCAACCAAGCTGAGTCTGGCCTGTCAGTTGGACAGGGCGTACCTTGGGATGTTGATGGTGGTGTCTGGGACACTGTAAATTACTTCATTGAGTATAACTAGATGACTACAGATGGCTGTGCTGTTGTCATTTCCAATTCCTAGATTTCATTATTTTTTTGACTTCGTTGAGGTTTGATACAACTGAATGGTTTGCTAGGCCATAAAAGTCAACCACATTGTTGTGAATCTGGAATCACATTTAGGCCAGACCAGCTAAGAACAGCAGATTTCCTTCGCTAAAAAGTATGAGTGAACCAAATGGGTTTTTTTTATCATAACCTGCAATGGTTTTATGGTTATCATTACTGGAGGTAATTCCAGATTAATTAATTGAAGTTACATTTCACCAGCTGCTATGGTGGGATTTGATCCCATGCCTCCAGGCCACTAGTCTGGGCCTCTGGGGTACTAGCCCAGTGCCAGTACCAATTTGGCACCACCAACCCCCTTTGTTTCTATTATATTTCATTCATTAACAATGATTAACTTTAAGAAAAAGGGGCTAGTGAAAACTGTTTCTTCTGGTAATTTGTTTTAATTTCCACTTTAGTGTAGTTAGTAGCACTCTGTCAGAATTTTGTTAAGCCCCATAACAAATGCTGAGAAGATGCATTGCTGAGGAAATGCTGCATTGTCAAAGGTGCCAAATCCTTTGGATACATTTGGTAAATGGTGGTCACCATAGTAAAAATAGAAATTTCTCTCACAGAATTACCTGGAAAAACTCAGCAGGTCTGGCAGCATCAGCGGAGAAGAAAAGAGTTGACGTTTTGAGTCCTCATGACCCTTCAACAGAACTTCAGTTCTGTCGAAGGGTCATGAGGACACAAAACATCAACTTTTATCTTCTCCGCTGATGCTGCCAGACCTGCTGAGTTTTTCCAGGTAATTCTGTTCTTGTTTTGGATTTCCAGCATCCGCAGTTTTTTGTTTTTATCTAGAAATTTCTCTCATTAGGTTCACATAGCCATGGGTTAAAATGGATATTGAGTCAGAGAGTCATTGCACTATTTCCCTCGTTGATTTTAAGTCAGTCTCTGCAGAGAAATCCAGTCAGTTCCATTCCACCACTCTAACCATGTAGCCTCCAGGTTTATTTCCTTCAACAAAACAAAAACAAAAATATCTGGAAAAACTCAGCAGGTCTGGCAGCATCCACAGAAAGGAGCACAGTTAATGTTTCGAGCCCGAATGACCCTTCAACAGAACTAAGTAAAAATAGAAGAGAGGTGAAATATAAGCTGGTTTAAGGTTGGGGGGGGGTGGTGGTGATGGTGGTGGTGGAGGTGGGACAAGAAGAGCTGGATAGAGGGCCAGTGATAGGTGGAGATAACCAAAGGATGTCACAGACATAAGGAAAAAGAGGTGTTGAAGGTGGTGATATTATCTAAAGGAATGTGCTAATTAAAGGTAGAAAGCAGGACGAGCAAGGTACAGATAGCCTTAGAGGGGGTGGGGTGGGGGGAAGAGACTGAAATAGGCTAAAAGGTAGAGATAAAACAATGGATGGAAATACGCTTAAAAATAATGGAAGTGGGTGGGAAAAGAAAAATCTATATAAATTATTGGAAAAATCAAAAAGGAAGGGGGAAAATCGGAAAGGAGGTGGGGATGGAGGAGAGAGTTCATGATCTAAAATTGTTGAACTCAATATTCAGTCCGGAAGGCTGTAAAGTACCTAGTCGGAAGATGAGGTGCTGTTCCTCCAATTTGCGTTGAGCTTCACTGGAACAATGCAGCAAGCCAAGAATGGACTTGTGGACATGCGAGCAGGGTGGAGTGTTGAAATGGCAAGTGACAGGGAGGTCTGGGTAATGCTTGCGGATGGTCTGAAGGTGTCCTGCAAAGCGGTCACCCAGTCTGCATGTGGTCTCTCCAATGTAGAGGAAACCACATTGGGAGCAACGAATGCAGTAGACTAAATTGAGGGAAGTTCAAGTGAAATGCTGCTTCACTTGAAAGGCGTGTTTGGGCCCTTGGACGGTGAGGAGAGGGGAAGTAAAGGGACAGGTGTTACACTTTCTATGGTTGCATGGGAAGGTGCCGTGGGAGGGGGTTGAGGTGTAGGGGGTGATGCAGGAGTGGACCAGGGTGTCCCAGAGGGAACAATCCCTGCAGAATGCCGCTGGGGGGAGGGGGGGTGGGGGGCTGATGGGAAGATGTACTTGATGGTGGCATCATGCTGGAGTTTGTGGAAATGACTGAGGATAATCCGTTGAATGCGGAGGCTGGTGGGGTGATAAGTGAGGATAAGGGGGACCCTATCATGTTTCTGGGAGGGAGAAGAAGGTGTGAGGGCAGATGCGCGGGAGATGGGCTGGACACGGTTGAGGGCCCTGTCAACCACCATGGGTGGAAAACCTCGGTTAAGGAAGAAGGAAGACATGTTAGAGGAACTGTTTTTGAAAGTGACATCATCAGAACAGATGTGACGGAGGTGAAGGAACTTAGAGAATGGGATGGAGTCCTTACAGAAAGCGGGGTGTGAGGAGCTGCAGTCGAGATAACTGTGGGAATCAGTAGGCTTGTAATGGATATTGGTGGACCGTCTATCACCAGAAATTGAGACAGAGAAGTCAAGGAAGGGAAGGGAAGTGGCAGAGATGGACCATGTAAAAATTATGGAGGGGTGGAAATTGGAAGCAAAATTAATAAATTTTTCCAGGTCCAGACAAGAGTATGAAGCAGCACCGAAGTAATTATCGATGTACCGGAGAAAGAGTTATGGGAGGGGCCCGGAGTAGGACTGGAACAAGGAATGTTCCACATACCCCATAAAGAAACAGGCATAGCTGGGGCCCATGCAGGTACCCATAGCCACACCTTTTATTTGGAGGAAGTGAGATGAGTTTAAGGAGAAATTGTTCAGTGTGAGAACAAGTTCAGCCAGACGGAGGAAAGTAGTGGTGGATGGGGATTGTTCGGGCCTCTGTTTGAGGAAGAAGAGGAGAGCCATCAGAACATCCCGGTGGGGGATGGAGGTGTAGGGGGATTGGACGTCCATGGTGAAGAGGAGGCCGTTGGGGCCAGGGAACTGGAAATTGTTGATATGATGTAAGGTGTCAGAGGAATCACGGATGTGGGTCAGAAGGGACTGGACAAGGAGAGGGAGAATAGAGTCAAGATAGCAAGAAATGAGTTCCGTGGGGCAGGAACAGGTTGACACGATCGGTCTGCCGGGACAGTCCTGATGGTGGATTTTGGGTAGGAGGTAGAAGCAGGCCGTCTGAGGTTGGTAGACTATCAGGTTGGAAGCTGTGGAAGGAAGATCTCCAGTGGAGATGAGGTCAGTAACAGTCCTGGAAACAATGGCTCGATGTTCAGTGGTGGAGTCATGGTCCAGGGAGAGGAGAAGGGAATGTCTGCGAGTTAACACTTAGCCTCTGCGAGGTAGAGGTCAGTGTAGTAGACAAAAACAGCACCACCCTTGTCAGCGGGTTGGATGACAATGTCAGGGTTGGACCTGAGAGAACGGAGTGCAGCAAGTTCAGAGAGAGAGACAGGTTAGAGTGGGTGAGAGGAGCAGAGAAATTGAGACGACTAACGTCACGCCTACAGCTCTCAATGAAAAGGTCAAGAGAAGGTAAGAATCCAGAGGGAGGGGTCCAGGTGGAGGGAGAATATTGGAGGAGGGTAAAATGATCCATTCAACGGGGAGAGGACTCCTGCCCAAAGAAGTGAGCATGGAGACGAAGATGGCAGAAGAAGAGTTCAGCATCATGTTGAGCCCGAAATTCATTGAGATGTGGGCGTAGGGGAATGAAACTAAGTCTTTTGCTGAGCACTGAACATTCAATGTCGGAGAGGGGAAGGTCAGGGGGTATAGTGAATACACGGCCGGGGCTGGGATTGGAAGATGGGGTGGGGATGGAGGACCAGGCAGGAGTGGAGGATCCTAGATGGGTGTTGGTGTCGATGAATTGTTGGAGCTTGTGTTCCTTAGCACTTGAGAGAAAGAGAAAAAGTTTCTTGTTGAGGCGTCGGATGAGACAAATAATAAAATGAAACTGGGGGCACACGCAGCTTTGAAAAAGGGTACGTTGGTGCTGCTGGAGGGAGAGGTCGAGTGTGTTCATATGGCGGCGCATGGCACTGAGTGTGGATCTCAGAATGCGATGAGAACAGCAGTCCGAGAAACGTTTTATATCCCGGAGATACCTGTAATCCTGGGTGGGTTCAAAACATGAGGGTTGGAACGTCAGTTGAAATCCACGTGGGGTAAGTCGGAGACGGAGACAGTCACTGAGGAAGGAAATATGGCTGTGAAAGCAGGTTTTAGTAAACACCTTGTCAAACACCAGGAGGGAAATGGAAAGCAATGAAGGTGAACAAGGCAAAAGAGAGATATGAAAATCCTAACGGAGAGAAGCACAAAACTTCTTCAAGGTAGGCATTTCTTGAAGAGGGGTGGCAGTAAATTAAACACTAAGAAAAAAGCAAAAAACTGTGGAAATCCAAAACAAAACCAAAAATACAAAAATACCTGGAAAAACTCAGCAGGTCTGGCAGCATCCATGGAGAGGAGCACAGTTAACGTTTCAAGTCCGAATGACCCTTCAACAGAACTAAGTAAAAATAGAAGAGAGGTGAAATATAAGCTGGTTAAAGAGGGGGGGTGGTGGAGCAAGAAGAGCTGGATAGAGGACCATTGATAGGTGGAGATAACCAAAAGATGTCACAGTCAAAAGGACAAAGAGGTGTTGAAGGTGGTGATATTATCTAAAGGAATGTGCTACTTAAGGGTAGAAAGCAGGACGAGCAAGGTACAGATAGCCCTAGTGGGTGAGGGATGGGGGGAAGGGACTGAAATAGGCTAAAAGGTAGAGATAAAACAATGGATGGAAATACGCTTAAAAATAATAGAAGTAGGTGGGAAAAGAAAAATCTATATAAATTATTGGAAAAAATAAAAAGGAAGGGGGAAAATCTGAAAGGAGGTGGGATGGAGGAGAGAGTTCATGATCTAACATTGTTGAAGTCAATATTCAGTCCGGAAGGCTGTAAAGTACCTAGTCGGAAGATGAGGTGCTGTTCCTTCAATTTGCGTTGAGCTTCACTGGAACAATGCAGCAAGCCAAGGACGGACATGTGGGCAAGAGAGTAGGGTGGAGTGTTGAAATGGCAAGTGACAGGGAGGTCTGGGTAATGCTTGCGGACAGACCGAAGGTGTTCTGCAAAGCGGTCACCCTGTCTGCGTTTGGTCTCTCCAATGTAGAGGAAACCACATTGGGAGCAACGAATGCAGTAGACTAAGGTGAGGGAAGTGCAAGTGAAATGTTGCTTCACTTGAAAGGCGTGTTTGGGCCCTTGGATGGTGAGGAGAGGGGAAGTAAAGGGGCAGGTGTTACACCTTGTGTGGTTGCATGGGAAGGTGCCGTGGGAGGGGGTTGAGGTGTAGGGGGTGATGCAGGAGTGGACCAGAGTGTCACGGAGGGAACGATCCTTGCGGAATGCTGCCGGGGGGTTGAAGGGAAGATGTGTTTGGTGGTGGCATCATGCTGGAGTTGGCAGAAATGGCGGAGGATGATCCTTTGAATGCGGAGGTAGGTGGGGTGATAAGTGAGGACAAGGGGGACCCTAATGTTTCTGGGAGGGAGAAGAAGGTGTGAGGGCGAATGCACGGGAGATGGGCCGGACACGGTTGAGGGCCCTGTCAACAACTGTGGGTGGAAAACCTCGGTTAAGGAAGAAGGATGACATGTCAGAGGAACTGTTTTTGAAAGTGGCTTCATCAGAACAGATGCGACGGAGGTGATTTCCCTCAACTGCCTTTCCAATTTCCTTTTGAACTCATTTACTTCTCTGCGTCCACCGCCCTTGTGGGCAACAAGATCCAGTCACTATGTAAAGAAGTTCTTTCTCACATTCCCTCCTGCATCCCTTGCCCTAAACCTTAAATTTGTGCCCCTGGTCCTTGTGCCATCAGATAAAGGGAACAACCTTTTTTCTCTACTTTATCTAAATCTGTCATATTCTTGTACACCCTTCCCAAATCTCCCTCAACTTCCTTTGTTCTAAGGAGTTGTCTAGAGATTACTACTTTTGAAATCTTACTTTTTAACTTCATTCCTAGAACCATTCTGGTAAATTGCCTCTGCACCCTCTCAGGGGCCTTCACATCCTCCCTAAAGTGTCGTGACCAGAACTGGATACAATAATCTAGTTGTGGCCGAATCAGAGCTTTATAAAGGTCCAGTGTAACTTCTCTGTTTCTGGATTCAATACCCCTATTTATGAAACGCAAGATCCCATATGCTTTGCTAACTCCCTCAATACCTCCTGCCATCATCAAATATGCCTGTACATGAACAGTCAGGTCCCTCTGGCCCAGTAAACACTTCAGAACTGTGTCATTAAGTTCATATTGCCTCTTTCGACTCCTTCTGCCAAACTGCATCACCTTACATTTCTGTATTGCAATTCATCTGCCACGTGTCTGACTATTCTGTTAGCCTATCTATGTCCTGTTGCAGTTGATTAGTATCATTGTTTGCCATACCTCCAGATTTGGTATCATTAGTGATCTTAGCACCTTAGGAAACACCACTGTCACCATCCATCTGAAAGACAACCATTTACCATGACTCATTGTTTGCTGTCCTTAAGCCAATTTGTGCCCATTCTTTCCCATGAGCCTTTAATGTCGTATTTTGTCAAATGCTTACTTAAAATCCATGTAGACATCATCTACTGCATTCCTTTCATGAAAATTCTCAGTTACTTCATCCAAAAATTCATTTAGTCAAACAAAATCTGCCTTTTAGAAATCTGTGTTGGCTCTGCTTAGTTAACTCTGACTTCTCCAAGTGTCTGTTAATTTTATTTCCCTGATTATTGCTTCAAAAACCTCACCACTGAAATTAAACTGACTAGAATGTAGTTACGAGGAATGTCCTTACACCGTTTCTCAAATAAGAGTGCCATGTTTGTCACTCCCCAATCCTCTGGCACCTCACTAATATCTAGGGAATATTGGGAGGATATGAAAAGCCCTCCTGGTATCTTCACCCTCACTTCCTTTAGCAACCTGGGGTGCAAGCCATCCAATCCATGCAACTTATCCACTCTAAGCATAGTCAGCCTTTCCAATGCATCCTGTCTATCAATTTTCACCTTACCCATCTCAGCTTCCACCAATATTTTGTCAGAATTGTCTTCCTTAGTAAACACTGCTACAAAAAACTAATTTAAATATTCTATCCGTGCCCTGCACCGCTAAGCATATATCACTTTCTTTGTCCCTAATAGGCCTCACTCACCTCTTACGACCCGCCTACTGTCTACATGCTGTTGGAAGATTTTTGGATTACCTTTGTTACGATCCCAGCTGATACCAATACTGGACAAGACAGATCCCAGAGTGAAACCTGACTTGATAGATCCTAACTTTTATTATTTTTTTTAGAAACCATGGAGGTAAGTTACTGTACAAATTCACAGGAGTCTGTCGATGAACTTTTAACATACACACAAAAAACTTGAAGAAAAAGAATGAACTACCTTATACCAGACAAAAAGGATGGAAAGATCTCAATACAGCCACAAGAAAATGATTCAAATATTCACTATTTCTTCACCCCATCTTTACAGACACATACAAATTCAGAAAGATAAAACAAATTACCATATCTATCTTAAACTCTAATATCCAGGGTAACTATGTGGTTCATGTGAACCAACTGCTGAACTGTGGTCAGACACACCACACTCCAAAGTAAACAACAGATGTGACCAAAGCAAACTATGGATTTCTCTAGAACCCACACATACACTTGTCACACCATGAGGTAACCAGTCTCACTGAATTTCTTTTCTCACGAGGCTTTCCAATCTTCACCTTTAAAAAGATCACCAGGAAATTCTCTTCAAATGTCACTCCCACACGCCAGCTTCAACAAATATCCATCTCCAGGGTTTCTATCTCATCTTCCAAGATTCTTTTCCTCTGGATCCCATAGACACTCAAGCTTCATCTTCTAAGTACACATTCAGATCTTTGGCTATGCCAAGCAGTACACCGCTGTTCTAAAAGGCTCACAGTAAAGAGTCACCAACCTACAGCTGCTTTCACGGATGTTCAGGGCTTCTCTCAAGCCTGCTTTGCTTCCAGTCTGCTCCCCACAGCTCTTTCTTTAACCTGGAGCCTTTTACCTATGCTCTTGTCATTTATCTTGCTTTAGTGGGATCTATCGCTGATCCCTAACTTTGTCCTTGCTTGGGACCTTGTTCTGGGACCTCTTTCTGTCCCACTCTCTGGTTTTGGACATTCTCCCCTCCCCCTTCCCCATTCTGTTCCTTGGGACACGTTCCCTCTTCGGTTCCTGGTCACCGGACCTGCTTTTTGTGCTGTTTTACTTTTTTTTCTTTTCTTCTGCTCAAGTGCACAGGGCCGGTTCCCAGCCTGAGGACGTCAAAGAAACAAGCTGCACATGTGCAGCCATTGTCCAGCTGGGGCATGCGCAGGAGGCCCAAGGCCCACTGGGACCTGTAGCCTTTGGCCTCCGAAACCTGATCTCCAACTGCCGATTAAGGTAAGTATTGGAGTTCGTCACACCTCTTATGTTAGTTATCATTCTATTCTCATATTCTCTCTTTGCCAGCCTTATTTTCTTCTTCACTTCCCCTCTCAACTAATTGCAGTTGGCCTGGTTCTCACTTGAATAATTCACCTGATATGCAACATACACTCTTTTCTCCTTCTTAATTTCTATCTCCCTCATCATCCAAGGAGCTCTGGCTTTGTTTCACCTGCCTATTCCTTTGTTGGGGTGCACCTAGCCTGTACCTGAAGCATCTCATCCTTAAAGATCACCCATTGTTCCATCATAATTTTTCCTGTCAAATTTTGGTTCCATTTACCCTGGCTAGATCCCCTCTCATTGTATTAAAGTTAGGCTTCTTCCAATTCAAAAGTTTTACTTAAGATTGTTTCTTGCTCTCTCCATTACTAATCTAAACCTTATGATATGGTGATCACTCTTATCCAAGCATTTGCGAACAGACACTTGGTCCACTTGGCCCACCTCATTCCCCAGCACCAAATCTACAATGTCTCCATCTTATTTGGACCAAGAGCTAACTGATCAAAGAAGCCTCCTGAACACATTTCAGAAATTCCTTCCCCTCTTTTCCTTTTACTCTAATATTACCTGATATTTGGGAAATTAATGCTCGAGTATCACCACTCTATAGTTCTTGAACATCTCTGTGATTTCTCTGCAGTTTGGCTCCTCTATCTCTCCCTCTCATTATTTGGAGACCTATTAAATGCACCCAGTAGTGTGAACACATCATTTTTGCTTCTCAACTCTAATCAAATGGATTCTGTCCTTGCCTCCTCAAAGACACCCTCTCTTTCTAACACTACAGTGTCCTCCCTATTCAGCACTGCCACCACACCTCCCTTTATTCCTTCACCGTCTTTTCTGCGGTGGGTGGTGGGGATGGTGGGGATTGAATGGTTAGTTCAGATGGCTCGATGACTAATGTGTGGATCAGATTAATGACAACAGCGCAGCATTCGATCTCCGTTCCAGCTGATGTCAACTCAGGGCCTGCCTCCTTGCTCTACCCAGAGTAAAAAGTTCTGGCACTTTTCAATGTATTGGTGAATAATCATCAAGAACCTGACTTCCGGTGGAGAACTTAAGAAGAAGGTATTTAATGAGCACTTTTGCCCTAGTTTTTGCCATAAAGGAGAGGCTTCATCATGGCGAAAATGGCTGATGAGCCTGGAAACTCTAAGTACCGGCCCCAAACACGGTGCATCTTATTTTTACAGGGGCGGGACTGGAGTCAGATTAGGGTTCATGCAAGTATGATTTACGGAGGCAGCTGGTCATTTAAATCACCAGCTGCCTCCACTGAAGAACGATTTTGGCAGGCTAAGAGTGTGAAACCCAGACTGTGCAGATTAGATCATGTAAGAGTTGGTCCAAACTTGGTGGATTTATTTGGAAAAGTAAGGTACCCCTTTTCTTCTGGCCTTGGAACACCTTTGGTAGTGGTAAAGCACCTATTGGAATAGGTAAGGCACATGCTGAGATTGTTAAAAGTAAACATGATTGTGAGTAAAAATGCATAAACTCAATGGAACTGTCAAAGCTGTCTGTAAAGAATACTAAGTGAGTCGGCATGGAGAGGGTATTTCAAAGGGTGGTAGGGAATCACAGATTGGCACTAAGTTCACATAGTGGCTATAAAGGACCATCGGGATGTGGGGCATGGGGTGTATCAGGGGTCATTTGAGTAGGAAGAGGGGCATGCGTTGGCATAGGGGGCATGAAGGGCCATGGGTGTGGTGGGGGACATGAGCTAGCATAGGTTGGGATGGATGGGGCATGTGGAGTGAGTTGGGGGGTGAGGTGGTGAGGGGTGAAAACTAGAGGGCTGTTTTTGTTTTAAGCTTGTTTATTTAATTCAGCAAAGTACTGGAGCACAGAGGCAGGCCTTCCACCAGTCCAGTCCTGCACCCAACAGCCTCTGCACTCAATCTAGTGATGACGGACCTGACTTTGAGTCTTCAAGGAGGTTGGACAGACTAAGTGAATAGGCAAGAACATGGCAGATGGAATATAATGTGAAAAAGTGTGAAGTTCTCTACTTTGTTAGAAAAAACAGAAAGGCAGAGTATTTCTTCATTGGTAAGAGGTTGGGAAGTGTTGATGTCCAAAGGGACCTGGGTGTCCTTGTTCATGAGTCACTAAATGCTAGCACACATGTGCAGCAAGTAATTCAGAAGGCCAGTGCCATGTTGGCCTTCATTGCAAGGGGATTTGAGCACAGGAGTAAAGATGTCTTGCTGCAGTTGTATAGAGCCTTGGTGAGAATGCACCGGGATTATTTATACAGCTTTGATCTCCTTATCTGGTGAAGGATATACTTGCTATAGAGGGAGTGCAACAGAGATTCACCAGACTGATCCCTGAGATGGTAGGATTGTCTTATAAGGAGACATTGAGGAAACTAGGCCTGTATTTTCTAGAGTTTCAAAGAATGAGAGGTGATCCCATTGAAACTTACAAAACGTTTACAGGGCATGACAGATTAGATGTAGATAGGATGTTTTTCCTGGCTAGTGAGTCTAGAACCAGAGGACACAGTCTCAGAATAAGGGATAGGCTATTTAAGACAGCGATGAGGAGGAATTTCTTCACTCAGAGGGTGGTGAATCTTTGGAATTCTGTATCCCAGAGGGTTCTGGAAGCTCAATCGTTGAGCAGGTCATGACAGAAATCAATAGATTCCTGGATACCAGTGGCATCAAGGGCGATACTGCAGAGAAGCGGTGTTGAGGGGTAGATGATCAGCATGATATGATCTAATTGAATAGTGGAGCAGATTCAATGGACCAAATGGCCTACTCCTACTCCTATGTCCCTCTGTTCCTAATCCAGCCCGCACCCTGGATCGAAAACCAGAATTCTGCTGGTCATTTTTAAAGGTCAGGTTTGCAGAGCTGGGAATTTTCCCGTATCTGAGCAGCTGACCTGGGAGGGAAAATCTGGGCCCTCGTACCCATGAATATGAAGCACCCAGTTTTCATCATTTTTAAACCATGTTTCCAATATTGTCACGACATCAGGGCCAGAATTTTACTTCCCACAGGCGGGTGTGTGTCCATCCCAAATGGGTGTGAAATAGCACAAAATTTTGTTGGGCGAGCATCCTGACATCATTGAGCACTCGTGTGATATTTCACCTGGCGGGCACATACGGAAGTCGGAAGTGCGTCTGCTGACAATTAAGTGGGCAATTAAGCTCATTAATGATGCAATAAACAACGATTTTACGTGGCCCTTCCGCATTTACGGTTGGTGGATGGACCTTTCTCCCAGGCGGCATTCACATTTTTGCTCAATCCTCAATCCAGGTGGGACAAAATCTACCTGGGGAAATAAAATAAGAAGAGATGTCTAGGGACTGTTGTTTTTACGAGGCAAGCTTTCAGGTGCTTGATTGTGCTGCATGGATATATTTTGCAGCATTTTTGTCGTGTCCTGTAGTCTGTGGAGGTTTGCAGCTCCCTGGGGCAGCTGTCTGCCTTCAGGGAACCCTCTCAAAGTGCTCACCCACACCCTCGGTTACCTCGGCGCCCACCCTCCTCCCGCCCCCACACTGGCATCGCTGAACATCTCAGCGCGTATTTCACACTGGTTGGCCATTAATTGGCCAGTGAGCATGGAAACGTGGTCAGAGGCCGATCGCAGCAGGTGGTCCTTTTCCAGTCTGCTCCCAGGTCTGTCGACGACCGAAAAATTCAGGCCCATGTTCCCACACAGCTATTTATGCTTGTAGCTCATTGATTTATTTATCGTACCTTGTGCATTTACATATATGCATTGTAAACCTGTCTTTGTATTCCTTGTAGTCTTCTTTATTCTGCTCCTATCTAACATTGCACTATCTTCTCTTGTTCTTGTAGTTGTACTTCTTTATCCAGTACTATCCAACACTCACTCCTTTATGCTCCTAATTCCTCATTTTTTTCTTCTATTTTCTGGTGTCCACCCACCTTCCAATTTAGCTTAAATCCTCCTCAAACATATTTAGTGACCTTCCCCACAAGGTCATTGATCCTAGTCCTATTTAGTTGTAACCCACCCCTTTTGAATAGGTGCATTGTGCTGTAGGACTGGCCCCAATGTCTCAAAACATTGCCCTCCCTTCTGCACCATGCTTCAAGCAATGTATTAACCCTCCCTATCTTCCTATTTCTGCTCTCACTAGCATGTGTCATTGGGACTGCCCCAGAGATTACTACTTTTGAGATCCCACATTTTAGCTTCTTCGCCAGCTCCTGAAAGTGATGGCAGGACCTTAATACCTATCCACTCCATGTTGGTACCAATGGGTACAACAACTTCTGGCTCACTCTTTTTATCCTGCAAGCTCTCTATGATGTCCTTTACCCTCACAACAGGTTGTTTCACGATTCTAAAGGCAAGCTGTCATTCACTTCTAAAAATTCTTTGCTCATAACCTGTTGCTGGCTGTTTGGCACAAACTGTTCTTTTGTTATGCAAAATACATCCAGAGTTTACAATTTGTACCATTTTCCCAATGCCCACAGGTAAAACTAACAAAATATTGCATTTTTTGGATTTATAGGAGAGGGCGGCTCAGCCCAGCTGGGGCAATAACAGTTTTGATGACGATGCAGAAATCCAAAGTCAAAACAGCCTGGATGGGGGTTTTGGGGCAAGGGGTGGGTGGGGCTGGGGGGTGGGGGGGTTGCAGGGGAGGCATGAGCAGTTAGGGCCAAGTCTAAATTTAACATTCTGTAGCCAGAATCCGAATCAGTAAATTCATGGGACACGTGCTTTTACTGTACTATTAAAATGTAATGGTAGATTGTTGTCCACAGTATGGAGATGTGGGTCCATACTGAGAGCTGCCCACTGAAACATCCAAGGACACAGCAGAAAATAAATTGGTTTAGAAGTTTTACAGTTTTCATCAGTTTACAGTCTATAGCTTAGAGTTTTTATGGCCAAAGTTTGGGTAATAATTTGAACTAACTGAGAATTTGTGTTAGCTAAAAGTCTTTTCCCAGCACCCAGTTCAATAACTTTTAAAAGTTAAAAGTTGGTCAACCTTCAAGTTAAAATTCCAGTCTCGCGGTCTGTCCGCAAGAATGACCCAAACCTCCCTGTCGCTTGCCATTTTAACACTCCACCCTGCTCTCTTGCCCACATGTCTGTCCTTGGCTTGCTGCATTGTTCCAGTGAAGCCCAACGCAAACTGGAGGAACAGCACCTCATCTTCTGACTGGGCACTTTACAGCCATCCGGACTGAATATTGAATTCAACAACTTTAGGTCGTGAGCTCCCTCCTCCATCCCCACCCCCTTTCTGTTTCCCCCTTCCCTTTTTTTTCCAATAAATTATAAAGATTTTCCTTTTCCCACCTATTTCCATTATAAAAAAAATTTAAAAAAAAACCCCACTAGAGCTATACCTTGAGTGCCCTACCGTCCATTCTTAATTAGCACATTCGTTTAGATAATATCACCAACTTTAACTTTAACACCTATGTGTTCTATTGTACTATTGTCGTTGACATCTTTTGATGATCTGCTTCTATCACTGCTTGTTTGTCCCTACAACCACACTCCCCCCCCCTCCACCTCTCTGTCTCTCTATCTCTCCGCCCCCCACACACACACCTTAAACCAAATTATATTTCAACTCTTTCTTGGACTCGAACTCAAGTTCTGTCGAAGGGTCATGAGGACTCGAAACGTCAACTCTTTTCTTCTCCGCCGATGCTGCCAGACCTGCTGAGTTTTTCCAGGTAATTCTGTTTTTGTTTTGGATTTCCAGCATCCGCAGTTTTTTTGTTTTTATCTCTGTATATGTGGATACTTTTGAAATGGGAAAGACTGTAGGAAGGTATTTATATAGGATCCAAATGGATTCTGTCCTTGTCTTCTCATATTGTAAACCTGTCTTTGTATTCCTTATAGTCCTTCTTAGTCTGCTCCTAACTAGTGTGGTACTATTACTCAGTACAAAATGAAAAGACAGTCTATAATATGGGGAAATTTGTTTTGATGAGGGGTTTGTTAGCATAAAAAAAGCTTTATTGAAGGGACCAGGATGATTACAAAGGTAATGGATGTAATATTTTGCCAGATATATAGGTGACACAAATACAATGAAAATATATATTACAAAGTTAAAATCTCACTCTCTACCAATGATGACAATTAGCATTCCTTTGCTTCATAAGATATATCTTTACATTAAACAGGACCCATAGGGTAAACATCCTTGTGCTCTGGCAGCTGACATTTAGCTCTTGCAAAGACAATTGGGGTGAAAGTTTACTGTGGTTGAAAATATACAGTACTGGATTGGCTGCCCATTTTGCACCCTTCCTGATTTTAATTTTGATTGACTTTTCATTTAAATAGTATGCTGCTTTGTATGTAGCCTATGTCTTTTTACTTCTGTGTGTCATTTTATTTGTAACTAAATCTAAACAATAATTTAGCCTATATAAACTCAAACAGTGATTTAGGGTGGGACTTTCTGGCCCCTCCAGTGGCGGGCATCATCATGGGCGGGACAGATTCTCCAAATTTTCCTATCCCACTCACAAAGATGACCGCTGTTGGCGGGGCAGGAAAGCCTCAGCCTTAGTCTGTATTAGTTTTGTGATATTTTCTGTTTTCTGGATTGACACAAGGCGTAGTGGGAAACCTATGTGTCCTTTAGCCAGAAATTCAACTGGGTCAGGATGATTGTTAGATTTGGTCTATGGTAATGCAAATACAGCAATGGGAAAAAAGAAAAAAATGTTCAGTTTAAGGTGTTGATTGAACTGCAGGTAGTGGCTCTTAAAGGTCTCCTGATATTGTTTGTAGAAAAACAGGAATTTCTGTGTCTTGGCCAACATTTCTCCCACAATCATTGCCACCAGGAACAGATGAAGTGGCCATTCATCTGGGAAGATTTGCTCTATTTGCTAAAGCTGTTTACAAAAAATCTTGCTCCACGAGAATCATACCACTTAATTGTGGGATGGTACTGTATGTGAAATGGCTGTCATGCTTGCCTGCATTAAAAACTCACTGCTTTGAAAAGCAATTCATTGCACAAAAAGCATTTTAAGATTTTTTGAGTGAATCATAAGGCATGACAGAAATTCTAGTTTTTCCTTTATTGAATCCAGCTAATTCAGAACAGCACTGAACTGCAGCTCAGCTTTAATGTATTTCATCAGCACTTTATTACCTTTCTGCTTTACTAGGTTTTCTGTACTTCCCACAGAAGATTGTAATTCATTTTATTGTTTTAGTACTTAAAATTCTGTTATGGACATGGGAGCGATGTGGGATAATTTCCTGCTCATCCCACCTCTCGACAGTTCGCAACAAGATCTATTTTAGAGAAGAGGTGTTTTACCCCCTCTAGTGCTATGACCCTCAAGAATGGACATAAGACAGGCTTTCTTGTAGGTTTAAATTAGAACAAAGAATAAGCTTTTATTTTTCTCAACACCCAAAATGTAAACACAATAACACTGGGTGGAGTCGTACCAGATATGTACTAAGTGTGGTAACGGGAAGATAAGACAATATTTTACCCGTTGGCCACAATGGCAGTTTTCATACTGTATCATTCCAAGCTCATTGCATTGCTTATACGTTCGTGGGAAACACATCATTTCCATGGTGGGCTTGCCATGCCATCACCCCGCTGTTTCATCACGCTGGGCGCTATACTTAAAATCCCGACGTGTGCACACATCTCAGTGCTTCCAGCCCAGGACTACTGCAGGGAAGATGTCCACAAAACACAAAAAGGCTGCAGCCCCAGGTTTAGTGACGCAATACTGGGACACCTTTTGGACTCCCTGGAGCCCTGCTGCGATGTCCTCTGGTCGCAGGATGGGCAGCAGTGTGACCAACCAGACTTGGGAGGCAGTGGCAGTGGTGATCAGTGCCAATGCCGCACAGAAGAGATTGGCCATTCAATGCAGATAAAGGATGAATGATCTCATCCATGCAGCCAGGGAATGGCAACCATCTCATCAATCTAAACTCACACTCAAGTCCCATCACACATTCAGTGGCATTCACTCACTGTCAGCTCAAGGGACATCACCCCCCATTCTCATACACATACCCTCACATGTACACTTAGCCCTGCAGCCATTGAAAAGCCACCCACATATGGCTGATCTGGTAGGAGACCTGCCATTTACCCCCTTAAAATTGATGTGGTGATGTCTGTGAAGCCTGGAGCTGATGACTGCAAGTATTGGCCAAAGCAAGGTAGGTAAACAAACCTGGAAGTCCCGAGCGTAGTGCAGCCCACCAGGTGCACGTCACTTATGTGCTGCAGTGAAACACATCGGTGTGTTTTCCCACCGACGTAAGCGGACTATCCAGCGGCAAGCGGGGGGACGATTCTGGCTGGCTGGTCTAATAATGATATACAGATGTATTATAATGAAGTTCCTGACGTCCGATGGTAGGAAACCCTCAGTGGGCTGAGTGGATGATCGCAAACCGGTTTCACGCCGTCGTGAAACCAATCACGCCATATTGTCTGCTCATGTCACCAAACACATCCAATGCCGATGGGCAAGGAAAATCCTGACCACTGATTTCTCATTCACACAAAATATACACATACAAAAGGAAAGGTGATTACAAAAAAAAGGAAATAGCATACACCAATATTTTTAGAAGAGTCGGATAATTTCCTATTACTTCAGATTTTCAAGTTGGTCATTGAAAATGTTGCAGGTCTGAGAATTCTCTTTTAGTTCACTGAAGAAAAATGTAAGTTGGAGGTTTCTGATGATGAACTCACAATGGTTTACTCCAAGCAACAGCAGGTTTCTGGCTTTTCCAGTCGAAGATGTGGTTGAGCTCCTGTAGTGAAAAATATAATCTGCAGGTAAAATGAATTGGACCAACTTGCCTGCCTGTAGTGGAATTTTTAGGCAGGGCTCTTCCTTTTGCTAAGCAAGATAGATTCCGTCTGTAATCCTCATATCCCACATGACTGCTGTGGGCTGTCCTTGTGAATTTTTAAGGTATTTCCTATCGTGAGTCAGTTTCTGTAATGTGACCACAGTGTCGATGTTTCCATTGTTCACACAAAGGGGGACAGATGTTGACAATTTGCACCTTCTTATGATAAAGTGGTTTCCTTCATACCCATCTATGTGGGGTTTCAAACTGTAGACACAAAGTCTGGGTGACTATTGTATCAGTTTCTGTAAACATGTAGACAATAGTAGCTGTTAGCTCCACAAGCAATCTATTGCATTCTGATGTCTCTTTGATAGAATGTCCCCAAAAGGTGCTTTACATTTTAATGATTTCCCAGAAACAAACCAAGGCATGAGTCAGTTCCTGTCTGTACAGAAAACATGGATGTAGGTAAGCTGACCGCCACCCTCCCCACCCACCCCCTCCCCCACCCCACGAGTCCACCTTACCAAGGCAGATTTTCCATATTCCTTGCTGCTGTTTTTAAAAGTAAAAATATCCATCTTCCTCATAAGTTTACAGGCATTTGACATAGGCTTAACAGTGCCTTGTTTACTAGTTTCCTGATACTTGGTTTACTTTTCACTTTTCTTATTTTTATTCATATTTCTCTCCAGACCATTTTCAGCTACCACCTCACCCCTCATTATTTTGAAGTTTAACACCGACAAAACTTAAATTATCAGGCTTCTCACCTCCCTCCCATTTAGGTTGCATTTAACTGATCTTATATCAGCTATATCATTTTGGTGCTGCTTTTGAATGGCCTAGCATTTATAAATCCTTTCTGCTACTTCAGTGCGAGTAAGTGCCCATGTAATACAATGAAGGATGCTTTCAATGAACCACCATTGCTACATCTAGGTAAGCTTCATGCTCTCTCAAGACATAGCCCTTTACTAAGGTATTGCATTAAAGGATAATTCACTTATCAAAAAACTGCTTTGTGACTTCTGTAAAGAATTGAAGATGAGATGCCAGACAGATAGAATCTGCGTCAACTCACATAGATAGGAAGGCATGACCCTTGCAATATAATTCAGTTTGTGTCATAGGTGATTGGCTCTGAACAAAGTGTGTCACTGAGCCTGACTCTTGCAAACTTTACAGTGAAGATGGAAAAACAACCTTGACAGGTAAACTGGTTATTTTGAGAGTTCTGAATAAAAGCATTAAATAAATCAACAATGAAAGAAGTATAACTTACCTTTCCAAGGCCCATTACCTGTTGCCTACAGTTGAGATGTGAACGTACATGCTCAGAATTTAAATTAACTTTACACACTTTGTGCCCAGGATTGAATTGTGCATATTGCCCTATTAGAAATGTTTGCAACCAATTTAGCAGATGGACTCATAATGGGTTTGGAATATATTTCAGATGTTTAACTTAGAGTTTCTGAGTTTAATACAAGTGCATTCAAAAATTAATTAATGCACAATTTGTTGATTTAAGCAGATGAAAAGTTTAAAAAACAGAAAATACTGGAAAGACTCAGCAAGTTTGGCAGCATCTGTGGAAAAAAAGCAGAGTTGATGGCTGGGATTTTTTGGTCCCACCACTGGCAGGCATCGCTGTGGGTGGGCCTGGAAAATTTGGAGAGCCATTGACTTTTAACAGCTCTGCAAATTTTCCTGCCCCCTCCCATGAAGATGCCTTCTAGTGTTAGGGCCGGAAAATCCCACCCAATATTTTAGGTAGATGACCAGTCATCAGAACCATTTCAGCGGTGGTGGATGGCACACATATCTAAAGTGTTGAATGGGGTGCCAATCAAATGGGCTGCTTTGTCCTGTAAGGTTTTGATGTTCTTGAATGTTGTTGGAGCTGCACTCATCTAGGCAGGTAGAGAATATTCCATCACACTTATGACTTGTGCTTTGTAGATGGTGGAAAGGCTTTGGAGAGTTTGGAAGTGAGTTACTTGTTGCAGAACTCCCTGGTTCTAACTTGTTCTAGTAGACGTAGTATTTATGTGGTTGGCCTAGCTAAGCTTCTGGTCATTAGTGATCCCCAGGATGTTGTTGGGTAGAGTAGGGGGGTATTCAGTGATGGTAAGGGGCGATGGTTAGATTCTCTCTTCGTGGAGATGGTCATTACCTAGCATTTGTGTGGCATGATTGTGACTTGCCATTTATCAGCCCAAGCTTGAATGTAATTCAGGTCTTGCTGTATGCAGGCAAGGACTGTTTCATTATCAGAGAGTTGCAAATTGAAATGAATATTGTGCAATCATCAGCAAACAACCCCACTTCTGACCTTATGATGGAGAGAATATCATTGATGAAGCAGCTGAAGATGGCTGAGCCTAGGACCCTATCCTGAGAAATCCCAGCAACAATGTGCTATGGCTGAGATGGTTGGCCTCCAAAAACAGAACCATCTTCCCTTGTGTTCAGTATGACTTCAGCAATGGAAAGTTTTCCATCTAATTTCCATTGACTTCAATATGACTAGGCTTTCTTGTGCCACAATCGGTAAAATGCTGCCTTGATGTCAAGGGCAGTCATCTCACCTCACGTCTGCACATTACCAAGGCTGTAATGAGGTCTGGAGCCGAGTGCCCCTGGGGAAACCATAATGAACAGTTTATAAAAACATAGAAACATAGAAACTAGGAGCAGGAGTAGGCCATTTGGCCCTTTGAGCCTGCTCCGCCTTTCATTATGATCATGGCTGATCATCGAACTCATTAGCCTCCTCCTGCTTTCTCCCCATATCCTTTGATCCCTTTCGCCCCAAGAGCTATATATAACTCTTTCTTGAAAACATACTATGTTTTGGCCTCAACTACTTGTTGTGGTAGCGAATTTGGCTCACCACTCTCTTGGTGAAGAAATTTCTCCTCATCTCAATCCTAAATGGTCTACACCATATCCTCAGACCGTGACCCCTGGTTCTGGACTCCCCCACTACTGGGAACATCCTTCCTGCATCTACTCTATCTAGTCCTGTTAGAATTTTATATGTTTCTATGAGATCCTCCCTCATTCGTCTGAACTCCAGCAAATATAATCCTAACTGACACAATCACTCCTCATATGTCAGTCCCACCATCCCAGGATTCAGTCTGGTAAACCTTTGCTGTACTCCCTCTAAAGCAAGAACATCCTTCCTCAGATAAAGAGACCAAAACTACACACAATATTCCAGATGTGGTCTCATCAAGGCCCTGTATAATTGCAGCAAGACAACCCTGCTCCTGTACTCGAATCCTCTCGCTATGAAGGCCAACATACCATTTGCCTTCTTTACCACCTGCTGCACCTGCGTGCTTACCTTCAACGACTGGTGTATGAGGACACCCAGGTCTCATTGTACATTCCCCTCTCTCAATTTATAGCCATTCAGATAATAATCTGCCTTCCTGTTTTTGCTACCAAAGTGGATAACCTCAAATTTATCCACATTATACTGCATCTGCCATGCATTTGCTTGTTCATTCAGCTTGTCCAAATCACACTGAAGCATCTCTGCATCTTCCTCACAGTTCACCCTCCCACCCAGCTTTGTGTCATCTGCAAATTTGGAGATATTGCATTTAGTTCCCTCATCTAAATCATTCATAAATATTGTGAATAGCTGTGGTCCCAGCATCGATCCCTGTGGTATCCCACTAGTCACTGCCTGCCATTTGGAAAAAGACCTACTCTTTGTTTCCTTTGTGCCAAACAGTTTTCTATCCGTCTCAATACACTACCCCCCAATACCATGTGCTTTAACTCTACATGCTAATCTCTTATGTGGGGCTTTGTTGAAAGTCTTCTGAAAGTCCAACCCATTGGCTCCCCCTCATCAACTCTACTAGTTACATTCTCGAAAAATTCCAGTAGATTTGTCAACCATGATTTCCCTTTTGTAAATCCATGTTGACTCTGTCTGATTCTGCCACTATTTTCTAAGTGCTCAGCTATTAAATCTTTTATAATGGACTCCAGAATTTTCCCCACTATTGATATCAGGCTGACTGCTCCATAATTCCCTGTTTTCTCTCTACTTCCCTTTTTAAATAGTGGGGTTACATTATCTACCCTCTAATCTGTAGAACTGCTGCAGAGTCTATAGAATCTCGGAAGATGAACACCAATGCATCCATTATTTCTAGGGCCACTTCCTTAAGTACTCTGGGATGTAGATTATCAAGCCCTGGGGATTTATCGGCCTTCAATCCCATCAATTTCTCCAACGCCATTTCCCTACTAATACTGATTTCTTTCAGTTTCTCCCGCTCACTAAACCCTGTGTTCCCCAACATTTCTGGTATGTTATTGGCGAATAAGCATCGTTTGACAGCATTGTCATTGACCCCTTCCATCACTTCACTGATAACTGAGAGTAGACTGATAGGGTTCTAATTGGCTGGACTGGATTGTCCTGCTTTTTGTGGACAGGACATCCCTGGGCAATTTTCCATATTATTGAGAAGATGCCAGTGTTCTAGCTGTATTGCAAAAGCTTGGTTAGGGGAATGACTAGTTCTGGAGCACAAGTCTTCAGTATTACAGCTGTGATGTTGTCAGGGCCCATAGCCTTTGCTGTATCCAGTGCATTATCTGTGATGCTGAAATTCTCCGGAAGAGGCTGAGATGGACTTTAGGCTGAAAATGTTGCCAATGCTTTAGCCTTGCCTTTTGCGCTAATATGCTGGACTCCATATGAGGATGGGAATATTTGTGAATTCTCCTCTTCCCATTAGTTTTTTTTAATTGTCTGCCAACATTCATGACTCCATGTGGGAGGACTGCAGAGCTTTGATCTGGACCATTGGTTGTGGGATCACCTAGGTCTGTCAATAGCATGCTGTTTCCACTATTTGGCATGTAGTCTGGTGCTGTAGCTTCATTAGGCTCACACATAATGTTTAGGTATGTCTGGTGCCATTCCTGGCTTTCTTGCACTCCTCAATGATCCAGGACTGGTCCTTTGTTTGATGGTAATAGGTAGAGTGAGGGATATGCTGGGCCTTGAGATTATAGATTGTGCTTGTATACAATTCTGATGCTTCTAATAGCCCACAGCGCCTTTAGTTGCCAGATTTGGATCTATCCTATTTAGGACACTTGGTAGTGTCACACAACATGGTAGAGTGTGTCCTCAGTTTGAAGCCGCAATTCGGTCTGTAAGGGGATTATGCATTGCCACTTGATGAAAGGTACCTGCACCAAGTACAAATTTCTCCTCATCTTCACTTTTAAAAGGCAAGAAAGAGCTTGAGTTTATGTAGCACCTTCCATAGTTTCACAAAGCACTTTACAAGCAACAAATTACTTTTGAAATGTAATCACTGATGAAATGTAAGGAAACATGATAGACAATTTGCACACAGCATGGTTCCACAAACAGCATTGTGAATGTTGACCAGCTAATCTGTTTTAGTTGTTTTAAGAGAACACTAGAAGAATTCGTCTGCTCTTTTTCAAATAGTGCAGAGGAATCTTTTATTTACAACTGTAAAGGCAGAAAGGCCACAATTTAATGTCTCACCCAAAAGACTGCACCTTCAACAGTGCAGCACTCTGTCAGTACTGAAGCAACAGCCTAGATAATATCCTCATGTCTCTGGAGTGGGTCTTGAACCCAGGCCTTATGACTCAGTGGTGAGAATTCTCCAACAGAGTCAATGCTGTCACCAGTAATCACAAAAGCTTTAGACACTGCACACTGGGGTTTACTTCATCCTTACCTTTTTCCAATGAGAACTCAGAGAGTTAACTTACAAAACGAATTTACAGGTGCTTCCACCAACCCCGTAAAGAAAGCGGAATGCAGCTCAAGATGGTGCCACCATTAGCAGAGTTTCTTTGATCTCCCCTATGTCAAATGGTGAGAGAGGGATCAAGTTGCATGGAGGTAGCATATCTTGGCATTGGTAGATGACTGGAAGGTGGTCACCTTCAACCAGCATTGTTTTAGCCCTAGAAATAACATTAATGCTATTGATGTCGAATTTAGTGTGACAATGCTTCTGTGAAGTGGCTTGGGACATTTTGCTACATTAAAGGTGCTCTATAAATGTAATGGGTGTAATCAGGACATAACCAACTGTAAGGTTGGATATAGGTCACTTAAACTGGACCTTCACCCACGATTCACATGACAGGGATTTCTGGAATGTGCTGTGATGGGGCTGGGGAGTCGGGGAGGACTGTGGCTATATGTCTGCTGTGATAAGTTCTTGCCAGCAATGGCGAGGACTTTTATTTCAATACATTAATGGATAGGACTGATATCATTAGTTTGTCAAGACTATTTTCCAGTAGTTACATCAGAAGAAAATTGTTTTATAACATTGTTCATCGTAAGGGATGCTAGGTTACACCATTGAATGTCATTTTAGTTAAAGGAACACTTCACAATTATAATGTCAGCTTTTAAACTCTAATTCTTAACTGTTTTCATTGTCACATTTTTCACTTTTCATGTAGTGCTAAATCTTTATTGCATGTTATAGGGTCCAAAGTGTTGCCAGAACGAGAGGCACCCATTGGAGAGGAACTCTTCCATGCCCTGGCAGAAAGGAGTTCCTGGGAGCCTTTGCATTGGGTGGATAGTGTCTGATTATGTTCGAATGAGAGATTAAAGGCATGTTGACTGAACAGCCTTTCATTGGATATAACTGCAATCACTATCACCTATTCTTTCTATCTAAGGTTATGCTGATTATAACATTGAATTCCACAAGGCTACCAATTTTCATTATATCTGCATGTACATTATGTGAAGTATAGCCAATTAATGAGACTCCAAATATTCATTACTGTTCCTTCAACCATGGGTCACATCTGTAGGTCCCAATTTATTTCTCATTTAGTATTTTGAATGTGTATATCTTCCCAGTTCCTATTTTATGCAAAACGTTTGTTTTTATTTCTTTGCTTGTATGTTCTTGCTTGTTAATTCATGATTGCCCTTTAATACTGAATAGAATGGTCTCGTGAAAATGGGAATATGTAATTTTGGAATATAGGCATGATGGAGGAATTAGTGGAAATCTTGTGATATTTGCACACCAGGCATAGAACAGCTTTTAAAAATATAAAAATAAAAAACTGCGGATGCTGGAAATCCAAAACAAAAACAGAATTACCTGGAAAAACTCAGCAGGTCTGGCAGCATCGGCGGAGAAGAAAAGAGTTGACGTTTCGAGTCCTCATGACCCTTCAACAGAACTGATCTTTCTTTACTAGGAGAGGGAAATATAAGCTGGTTTAAGGTGGGGGGGGGGGGTGGGGGGTGGGGGGAGAAGTGGAGGGGGTGGGTGTTAGGACAGGAGCAGATCATCAAAAGATGTCACAGACAAAAGAACAAAAGAACACAGAGGTGTTGAAGTTGGTGATGTTATCTAAACGAATGTGCTAATTAAGAATGGATGGTAGGGCACTCAAGGTATAGCTCTAGTGGGGGTGGGGGAGCATAAAAGATTTAAAAATAATGGAAATAGGTGGGAAAAGAAAAATCTATATAAATTATTGGAAAAGAAAACAAAACAAAAGGAAGGGGGACGAAACAGGAATGGGGTGGGGATGGAGGAGGGAGCTCAAGACCTAAAGTTGTTGAATTCAATATTCAGTCTGGAAGGCTGTAAAGTGCCTAGTCGGAAGATGAGGTGCTGTTCCTCCAGTTTGCGTTGGGCTTCACTGGAACAATGCAGCAGGCCAAGGAAAGACATGTGGGCAAGAGAGCAGGGTGGAGTGTTAAAATGGCAAGCAACAGGGAGGTTTGGGTCATTCTTGCAGACAGACCGCAGGTGTTCTGCAAAGCGGTCGCCCAGTTTACGTTTGGTCTCTCCAATGTAGAGGAGACCGCATTGGGAGCAACGAATACAGTAGACTAAGTTGGGGGAAATGCAAGTGAAATGCTGCTTCACTTGAAAGGAGTGTTTGGACCCTTGGACAGTGAGGAGAGAGGAAGTGAAGGGACAGGTGTTACATCTTTTGCGTGGGCATGGGGAGGTGCCATAGGTGGAGGTTGAGGAGTAGGGGGTGATGGAGGAGTGGACCAGGGTGTCCCGGAGGGAACGATCCCTACGAAATGCTGACAGGGTGGGTGAAGAGAAGATGTGTTTGGTGGTGGCATCATGTTGGAGTTGGCGGAAATGGCGGAGGATGATCCTTTGAATGCGGAGGCTGGTGGGGTGATAAGTGAGGACAAGGGGGACCCTATCATGTTTCTGGGAGGGAGCAGAAGGTGTGAGGGTGGATGCGCGGGAGATGTGCCGGACACGGTTGAGGGCCCTGTCAACCACCGTGGGTGGAAAACCTCGGTTAAGGAAGAAGGAGGACATGTCAGAGGAACTGTTTTTGAAGGTAGCATCATTGGAACAGATGCGACGGAGGCGAAGGAACTGAGAGAATGGGGTGGAGTCCTTACAGGAAGTGGGGTGTGAGGAGCTGTAGTTGAGGTAGCTGTGGGAGTCGGTAGGCTTGTAATGGATATTGGTGGACAGTCTATCACCAGAAATTGAGACAGAGAGGTCAAGGAAGGAAAGGGAAGTATCAGAGATGGACCACGTGAAAATGATGGAGGGATGGAGATTGGAAGCAAAATTAATAAATTTTTCCAGGTCCAGACAAGAGCAAGAAGCAGCGCCGAAGTAATCATCGATGTACTGGAGAAAGAGTGAAAGAGTTGTGGAAGGGGGCCGGAGTAGGACTGGAACAAGGAATGTTCCACATACCCCATAAAGAGACAGGCATAGCTGGGGCCCATGCCGGTACCCATAACCACACCTTTTATTTGGAGGAAGTGAGAGGAGTTGAAGGAGAAATTGTTCAGTGTGAGAACAAGTTCAGCCAGACGGAGGAGAGTAGTGGTGGATGGGGATTGTTCGGGCCTCTGTTCGAGGAAGCAGCTAAGGGCCCTCAGACCATCCTGGTGGGGGATGGAGGTGTGGAGGGATTGGACATCCATGGTGAAGAGGAAGCGGTTGGGGCCAGGGAACTGGAAATTGTTGATGTAACGTAAGGTGTCAGAGGAATCACGGATGTAGGTGGGAAGGGACTGGACAAGGGGAGAGAGAAGGGAGTCAAGATAATGAGAAATGAGTTCCATGGGGCAGGAGCAAGCTGACATGATCAGCCTACCAGGACAGTTCTGTTTGTGGATTTTGGGTAGGAGATAGAAGCGGGCTGGCCGAGGTTGGGCGACTATCAGGTTGGAAGCTGTGGGAGGAAGATCCCCTGAGGAGATGAGGTCAGTGACAGTCCTGGAAACAATGGCTTGATGTTCAGTGGTGGGGTCATGGTCCAGGGAGAGATAGGAGGAAGTGTCTGCGAGTTGACGCTCAGCCTCCGCGAGGTAGAGGTCAGTGCGCCAGACAACAACAGCACCACCCTTGTCAGCGGGTTTGATGACAATGTCAGGGTT
Source organism: Carcharodon carcharias (assembly GCF_017639515.1). Lineage (NCBI taxonomy): Eukaryota > Metazoa > Chordata > Chondrichthyes > Lamniformes > Lamnidae > Carcharodon > Carcharodon carcharias. The sequence goes on from NC_054475.1 coordinate 116,182,185, forward strand.
GGACCTGAGAGAACGGAGTGCAGTAAGTTCAGAGAGAGAGAGATTAGAATGGGTGAGAGGAGCAGAGAAATTGAGACGACTGATGTCGCGCCGACAGTTCTCATTGAAAAGATCAAGAGAAAGTAAGAATCCAGAGAGACGGGTCCAGGTGGAGGGAGAATATTGGAGGCGGGTAAAAGGATCCGTTGAATGGGGAGAGGACTCCTGCCCAAAGAAGTGAGCACGGAGACGAAGATGGCAGAAGAAGAGTTCAGCATCGTGCCGAGCCCAAAATTCATTGAGATGAGGGCGTAAGGGTATGAAACTAAGTCCTTTGCTAAGCACTGAAAGTTCAGCGTCAGAGAGGGTAAGGTCAGGGCATATATTGAATACACGGCTGGGGCTGGGATTGCAAGATGGGATGGGGACAGAGGGACAGGCAGGGGTGGAGGGTCCTAGATGGGGGTTGGTGTCGCTGAGTTGCTGGAGCTTGCGCTCCTTAGCACTTGAGAGAAAGAGAAAAAGTTTCTTGTTGAGGCGTCGGATGAGATGAAGAATAAAATGAAACTGGGGGCACGCGCAGCTTTGAGAAAGGGTACGGCGGTGCTGCTGGAGGGAGAGGTTGAGTGTGTTCATATGGCGGCACATGGCACTGAGTGTGGATCTCAGGATGTGACGGGAACAGCAGTCCAAGAAACGTTTTATGTCCCGGAGATACCTGTAATCCTGGGTGGGTTCGAAACATGAGGGGTGGAATTTCAGTTGAAATTCACGTGGGGTAAGTCGGAGACGGAGACAGTCACTGAGAAAGGAGATATGGCTATGAAAGCGGGTTTTAGTAAACACCTTGTCAAACACCAGGAGAGAAATGGAAAGCAATGAAGGTGAACAAGGCAAAAGAGAGATACGGAAATCTTGTCGCAGAGACGAATCAACTTCCTGTCCATTGTGCCACTGATATTTTCTAATTGGTAGATGCTGAATTCTATCTTCTTCCTGAATAGGACCTGACCTAATGGATCCTTTACCCATGTCAAACTTTCTCAATGGAGATCCCTCCCAATTTCAGTGAGCTCTGTATGGAGAGCATCTAGAGAGTTGGCTCCAAGTCTGAAACAATCATAAACAGTGCAGTGCCCAGCTCTTTTCCATAGTTGCCACAACTACAAATTGCCAAGTATTTAAATGCATATTGGTGAATCCAGTGGAATAATTATGTTAACCCATACAGTGTGTAACTTCAAGACTGAGTCATAGAGGAGATTCATCCTTTGAGCTTTTACATGGGAGACCTGAATATTGGGATTGCATGTACCTTGGAGCTGCTTTAATATAGGTTTGCTGATCACTTCACTCATGTTTTCCTCTCCATGCATTTCAGGTGTATGATTTCTATGGTCTAAAAGTGGTCTCTCCAAATTCACCGCCCTAATATTTTCTATGTGTTAGGTCTTTGTTAATTGGTTGGAGATATTGTGTAGATTCAGGTACTAGCCTATCTGCATTGTTGCATTCTCTGTGCTGCTGTCCAGTGATCCTGACCACTCTTATGGCCAATGTTTACTCATAGAGAGAAGAGCATGTAGAGAGAACTTGTAGAGAAAATGCCCAACAAGGCATTTATAACCTCATCAACATTGAATAAAATAGGTTTATTGGCAAAAGATTTTCATATTATATTCATTTTGCATGACATTTCCTATTTTAAGAACAAAAGATTGAGTTTACTAGCATTCCTCCCCTATATTGTATGCTGAATGGGCCTGTTAGCCTCAGGTCTCAAGTATCAAATTACAAAATTTGGATGAAGAAAGCCTTCACCCATTTGTCTCATCCTTCTAGAATACTGTATTCCCATTCAAGCATTTAGCTGTTCTTTAAAGAGTCCAGCCTCCTTGTCTTAATTACCCTTCCTGCCAACTTCCTTCAACTATCATCATCCTTTCTGTAAATAAATACCTTCGGATATCAATGTTGATACTTGCATGGAGCACGTGCATCAGTGCAGACCTGTTAAGCCAAATGTGCTGTTCTTGTTGTTTGCTTTTCAGGTTGATGCAGCAAATCCTTCCCTTATCCCATATGCGGATGCTGTTGGAACAGTCATTGTTTTAATAACCTGCACTTACCAAGGTGAAGAATTTATCAAGGTTGGGAATTATATAAATGTTGAATACAACAATCTAGAGCTGCATGAAAATCCTCCTATGAAACCAGATTTCTCTAAGCTCCAGCGAAACATTTTGGCATCAAATCCATGAGTTACAAGGTTCCATATCCACTGGGATAACAGTCATGAAAAAAATAGATGATTCTAAATTTAAAAATTCTAATATCCAATCCATTCTTTCCACTAGTGGTTGTCTGCAGCTTCAAAGGTCTTCAAAGTGGCATCAGGAAAAAACAGAAAAAAGTTAAGGCTAAAGGTATTATGTCTGAATGTGTGAAGCATTCACAATAAAATAGATTAATTATTAACATAGATAGAAATTAATGGGTTTGATCTAATTACCATTGCAAAAATATGGGCTGGGATTTTCTGGTCCCACCCTTGGTGGGTGTAATGATGGGGAGGAGGGGAAAATATCACGGGAGTGAAAAAGCCAGTTTCCCATTGGGTTAAAAACAGGTTGTAATCTTCCACTCCAGCCCTCAATTGCGGCGCGCTTTTCCCGCGCACTGAATACATTAGAATATCATGAATGCTCATTATCAAGGCAGCTTGTCAGAATCACACCCCCACACTGAATCAAAAAGCCAGGCTGGCATCGAATTAGACCAGCATGCTTCACAACCGCCTATAAACGATATGCACCTGGCAACCCGAACTTCACTCATGGCTTCAAGGTTTGTTCGCCTACCTTGCACCACGCAGCACTCGTGGTACCTTGAGCTCCGCTTCAGCTTTGCAGGCAATGCCACTTCACTTTCAAGGGGGGTTACAGAGGCAAGGCTCTATATACCTGACTAACGGCAAGGCGGGCGTGCGTTGTAATGTGCTGCAGGGCAAGGGCTCGACTGGTGATTGAGGGATGTGGTTTATTTGGTCTTTCAGAAGGCTTTCGACAAAGTCCTTTTTGAGATTAGCATGTAAAATTAAAGCGCATGGGATTGGGGCTAGTGTATTGAGATGGATAGGAAACTGGTTGGCAGACAAGAAACAAAGAGTAGGAATAAATTGGTCTTTTTCTGAATGGTAGGCAGTGACCAGTGGGGTACCGCAGGGATTGGTGCTGGGACCACAGCTATTTACAATATATATTAATGATTTAGATGAGGGAGCTAAATGTAATCTCTCCAAATTTGCAGATGACACAAAGCTGGGTGGGAGAGTGAGCTGTGAGGAGGATGCAGAGATGCTTCAGTGTGATTTGGACAAGCTGCGTGAGTGGGCAAATGCATGGCAGATGCAGTGTAATGTGGATAAATGTGAGGTTATCCACTTTGGTAGCAAAAACAGGAAGGCAGATTATTATCTGAATGGCTATAAATTGAGAGAGGGGAATGTGCAATGAGACCTGGGTGTCCTCATACACCAGTCACTGAAGGTAAGCATGCAGGTGCAGCAGGTGGTAAAGAAGGCAAATGGTATGTTGGCCTTCATAGCAAGAAGATTTGAGTATAGGAGCAGGGATGTCTTGCTGCAATTATACAGGGCCTTGGTGAGACCACACCTGGAATATTGTGTACAGTTTTGGTCCCTTTATCTGAGGAGGTATGTTCTTGCTATACAGGGAGTGCAGGGAAGGTTTACCAGACTGATTCCTGGGATGGCAGGGCTGACATATGAGGATAGATTGAGTCAGTTAGGATTATATTCACTGGAGTTCAGAAGAATGAGGGAGGATCTCATAGAAACCTATAAAATTCTAACAGGACTAGACAGGGTATACGCAGGAAGGATGTTCCCGATAGTGGGGGAGCCCAGAACCAGGGTTCACAGTCTGAGGATATGGGGTAGACCATTTAGGACTGAGTTGAGGAGAAATTTCTTCACCCAGAGAGTGGTGAGCGTGTGGAATTCGTTACCACAGAAAGTAGTTGAGGCCAAAACATTGTATGTTTTCAAGAAGGAGTTGGATATAGCTCTTGGGGTGAAAGGGATCAAAGGATATGGGGAGAAAGCGGGAGCAGGCTATTGAGTTGGATAATCAGCCATGATCATAATGAATGGCGGAGCAGGCTCGATGGGCCAAATGGCCTACTCCTGCTCTTAATTTCTATGTTTCTATGTTTCTATTGTTTATGTGGGATACCTGGGAAATTTTCATGACTCCTAAATATTGAGTAGCTCGGTCAAAATCCTGGAACTCCCTTCCTAACAGCATTATGGGTGCACTTACACCCCATGGACTGCAGTGGTTCACCACCACCTTCTCAGAGGCAACTAAGGATGGGAAATAAATGCTTGCCCAGCCAACAAAGCCTACATCCCGTGAACGAATACAAAATAAAAGATAGCAGAACCCAGACATCTTCAAGGGGTCACACAACATCTATGGGTGGCTCCTCGGTGACAAAAGCAAAGGACATGGCTGATTCACCTATACAGCCACAAAATCCAGCTGAGGGAAAGTACAATGAGGCTTGTTCTGCCACAGAAACATTGGTAAAGCAGACTATTGGCATCTTGAAGATACAATTCCAATGCCTTGACAGATCTGGCATAGCACTGCAGTACACTCCCCAGAGGGTTTCACAGATCATTATGGTTTGCTGCATGCTGCACAGCCTGGCGCTGCCAAGGGGGATAGACTGGGATGGAGGAACTGTATATCCCCTCTGACGAGGAGCACGTCGAAAGGGATGAGTACAATGAAGTTGAGGAAGCCGAGGCTGCAGGGGAAGAATCCACAGCATGGGCCAGGTGAGGCAGGGATGCCTGTGAGATGCTCATAGCCACCAGATTCCAGGAGGATGATGACGAGTAGCAGTGCTTATCCTTTCGGACCAGTGTCCTCTATCATGGGCCCACATCACCACCAGGTGGCTAGAGTTCTCAAGCATCCTCATCATTCTGTGATTCAGCATTTACACATTCTGCTCACCATGTCCTTATCCTTTGAAGGATGATGAATCCTTGGGGCCATGTGTCCTTGCTGAGATGAGGTACTAACTGCTGGAGGTCATTCTGGCATCACATGGCAGTAGGTGCTGCCTCTTTATCAGTGTCTCTAGCGTCCCAGTTGCTAAGGCAACCTACAAGAGGCAGGAGTTGCACTGCAGTCCTCAGTGGGCTCATGGCAGTGTACCTTCAGTCTGACAATGTGCCTCAAGGAGATCTACCTCTAGCAACGGAAAAATGCCTAATGTGTCGCTCCAATGGTGATATTGTGAGGTTAGACTTGGCCAAGGCAGGAGAGGATGTTAAACAAGTGTTAACGTTTGTTCAAAGCACTCAGTCCTCAGCATTACCTTAGCTCCCGTAACATTGAGACCCTCCACACTTAGTCAGGGATGTGGGGCTCCAGTTAGCCTGAGCTTTTAATGGACATAGATCACCTCACGATGACAATCTTCACACATTTTCCTGACAGACATAAAAAAGCCTCCTTTTCAGCACCATCAGTTTCCCACAATGGTCAGCCCTGGCCCTTGTGGCCTGAAAATGCAGACACACCATGGAGCCCTCTAGATTCCGCTTCGTTGATAATAAAGAACACACATCAGCTGCAGTACATCCCAGCTCCCAGCCCATTTCTGCCCTGAGCATTGTCTTCCCATTAAGCTAACGTATGAGCGTGGAGACCATACTCAATGGTTCCATTGACTAAAATGGATGTACCATCGCTGACCTCGATGAGTGTTTTGGGGAGGGGAGGCTAAGCAAAATGAAAGGGCCAGCGCTGCATCCTTTCTTTTTGACCATAGCCTTGTGAGTGCTATGCAGACAATTCCAGGATAGAAAACAGTTGAAGTTGTGTCTTTGAGCGCCAGGACAAAATTGTGCCTGCGAGGGACAGAGCGTCGGCACATTGAGATGGGAATGTTTGCATATTTTTTGGTCAGCTTAGCAGATGCACACTCGTAGAGTTGGTAACTTGCAAGGCTGGCAGGAGCACACACGTCATCTGAGTATGGGCTTATAGATTGCAAACTCTCACAGATGACAGACAGCATGGAGTTCAAGGAAAGGTTAGCTTTCTCCATGCACATCTACATCTCTCCTCCTGCACTACACCTTCGCCTTCCCACAATGCGGATGAGTTGGGGGCTACATGAGCCTCCATCTTACACAGCCAAGAATGATTATCATTTGAACCTCTAAAACATGTCAACAAGATGCCTTGCACAAGCACACTTTACACTGAGGGTGAGGCATCACTGATGTTGGTAGTAAACTGAGGAAGGACACACACTGTGATAAGATGGCTGCACACAACATCGACTAGAGGCACATGATGCAAAATCTGCGATCAGTGGGGGGAGGGAACATGGTGTGATACCAGATTGAGCACAAAACAGCTCAGCATACAGAGGGGGCAAACACAAGAGGAGATGTGGAATAGGTACAATTCTATATACATTGGTGGAAAGTAAATACATGTGGTGAATACCAGTGCCACCGTTGTGCTCCTAATATGCCTTGATCTTTCTAACCCGACTACTACACATTGGTGGATCCCCGACATCCAAAGTGGAGATGGAGGCAGCTTGCTGACTGCTATGTCCTGTTGTTTGTGATGACTTTGGCAAGCATCCTCTGGAGCGCTGAGACTTGGAGGGCCCCAGCCTGCTTTGGGCCTCCTGCTGTGGGGCAGGTGCACCCACCTTGGTTTGTGGAGCTGGAGGTGATGGGGTCACAGGCATAGGGGATTGAGATCAGCTGGACACTCCCGGAGTGGAGTGGATCACCCTGGGGTATCCAGCTGCCGGTCCTCATCCCTATGGGTGCCTGAGCTCCTTGGCTGGCTGGCTCCTTGAGAAGGAGGGGCAACTGAATTGAGATCAAGGTAGCCTGGGACCCTCTCATGTACCTGCTGGTGGATGCCACCAATGTCTACAGAGATGGGGTGTAACTCCTGCAGCAGTAAAGGCACAATGTCCTTGACCCATGTTTTCATGGCGGCTGCCAGCCTACTAATGTTGACCTTGGTGTGTTGGCATGCTAGCGTTATTACCTTAGACTGTGAGCAGACAAACTCTTCCATTGTAGATTGCAACCTATAGAATACAGCTGACAACTCTGTTGCTGCTGCTCTGACATCTACTTTAAGACCAAGGGTGGAATTGTCCGTGCCCTCTGGCATCGGGTGTGCCCAGCGGTGTGAGTGGACAACATGGCGAGAAGGCCAAAAATCAGTTTCACAATGTTGTGAAACCAGTTCGCAATTGTCTGCTCCGCCCATCGATGGCGTGCCCCATTTCCTGCCATCAAATGTCGGGAACCTCATTGCAATACATCTGCACATCATTATAAAGACAGCCCGAAGGAATCCTCCAAACCCCAGGTGGGTTTTCTACCCAAGTCAGCGTAATTGCACACCAACATCTTTCACAATAGCATAAATAAGACATTCACTTGCACTTGGAAGGCAATTAGGAGCTGAGAACAAAGTAACTTTGTGCAGCGCTCACTTGGGTTTCCTGTTGGGGCTGGAGATGATGGGCTGGCTCCCAGTGTCCCTGGGGCACTTGACTGTGGTGCTTAAGAAATAAAGTAGAGGTATTTAGTGCATGGCAACAGGTTCTAAGACATAACATTGCACTCACAGTCTCACTATCTGAAGGGTCAGCTGGTACAGTGTCCTCTCTTGGGAGTGTGCTGCCAACCTCATCTCAGGCATGGTCCCATCCTCTCCAACCAGGTATACTGCAAGTTCCTCATACTGTGAGGGTGAAGGCCCTGATCTCTTGTATCCCACCATCGGTCTGGGACCTTTTCCTTTTATTGTGGGCGAGCTTGGCTTACCTGAAGGTGGATGGAGAGAGTGTGAACAGAAAGCATGCCAAGGCAGATGATAAGGATGCCTGCTTTGTGTGGGAGCTGAGTGGAGCCGTATACTGGATGAAGTCGCAAACTTCACAGGATGTGAGCCCAGGTGGAGATGTCAGGGCGTTTGTGGGAGAGTGAGTGGTGATGTCCCTTGTGCTGGTAGTGTGTGATTCCTCTGGACTGCCATCCTGTTAATGTGTGAGGGGCTTGTGAGAGTGTGGGCTGAGAGTGATGAGAAGGTTGACCTACCCTGCCTGTGCAAATAAGATCATTCATCCTTTTGCGACACTGCATCGCTTTTCTGCTGTGGGCTGAGTTGGCACTCACTGCCACAGACACCTCCTCCCAGGCCTGATTGGTGACCTTGTTAGACCCCCGCTGGCCATACCCAGGGTAGAGAAGGTCATGGCAGGCCTCAACAGCATCCACGTAACCCAGTGAGGCATCACTAAACTTGGGGGCTGCATTCTTCATGCATTTGGGGGCCATCTCTTGCCTGGAGCGGCCTGGGGCTGCAGACATTGAAAGGTCTGTGTGTAGGAGCAGTTTAAATATGGTGCCCAGAGTGAGGATCCACTGAGGTCACGGTGAGGCAGGAGAATCACAGGCCCCCCACCGGCTAAATGGCATGTTTCCAGCTGACACTAATTTAATGAAGTGAGAGATGGACAATCGAATGTGAAAATGCGTCATTGTGGTTGGCGGGGAGAAAAACGCTTTTCCCAGCCACCACAGCACTTAGTCCGTGGAGAGGAAAATTCCACCCATGGGGCAACATTTTCCCCCGCTGGGGAGGATGTCTGGGAGCAGGGGCGAGTGGGCAGGTTCCTGATCGGCACCTCTGGTCAGGGACGCACTGTCATTTTGCGTGGGCAGACCACTTAAGGCCCGCCTAGCGTGACGTCCACTTGGAAGTGCAATGCACTCCCTGTGCGGGCGGGGGTGGGGGGTGGTGGCAGTGATTCCCTGAGTCAGGAGTGTGCTGTTTCGTGCATAAGCGTGGAAGAGCGCACCGATCCCCCTGAGGCTAAGTACTGCCTCAGGGAGATCAGCTCAAATGTGAAAGCAGTTTAGAGAATAGAAAAAAATTTACTGACATGTCCCCTCATGTGACACTGTCACATGAAACCTCATCCACAGGCGGGATGAGGTTTCATAATGGATTTAAAAATTTCAGAATATTTTAAAATAAAAGTTATTGACATGTCCCAACTCATGTGAAATATTCTGAAATGTTTAAATCCATTATGAAACCTCATCCCGCCTGTGGATGAGGTTTCATGTTTTCTCAGAAGCCCGCCAGGACTCCCGGTTGGATGGACATGTCCATTAATTGGCTTAATTAGTGTTTCAAAGGCCTTAACTGGCCGTTGACAGTTTGGCGGCTGCACAGCCACCAAACTGAAAATCTAAGTGATGTGGGGTAGCATCGGGACGCAGGCCTGATGTCACCCCGCATCATTTTACGTGTTGGCAAGCGGATTTTGGCCCCGCTTGCTGACTGGAAAATACAGGCCATGGTTACAAAGAGGACAAGGTTTAGAATTAAATATTGCAGGACTTTTGACTTTTAGAAGCTATAGGTGAAATGGAAAAGGAGGATTGGTAGCTCTGATTTTAATGCATGGAATAAAGGGGTGAAAGGATCTTCACTAAGGAAATGAAGATGTAGAATCAATTTGGGAGGAGCTGAAAGCAATGAGTAGAAAATGTTGGTGTATGTGATTTGTAGGCCCCCTAACAGATTTAGTAACTGGCAGAGTACAAATCAGGAAATTAGAGGTACATGTCACAAGAGCAATATAGTAATCATAGGGAAATTTACTTTTCGTATAGACTGAGCAAATCAAATTTATAGAAATAATATGGAAGGTGAATTCATTAATGTACACAAGTTAGCTTTCTACAACAGTATGCCAAGGAATCATAGCCAGAGCGTCACTGGCAATAGTTTCTCTTCTTGCTTCCACATTGTTATCTCTGGTGTCCTCCAAGCACCTATCCCTCCTATTTCTCATCCATATGCTGTCCTGTTGCAAACACATCTGACACAGCATTAGTTTTCCAAATATATGCTGGTGACACCCAGCACAACTTCAGCACCACCTCTCTCGATTACTCACTGTTTCTAAATTATCAGACTGCTTGCCTGACATCCAATACTGAATGAACAGAAATTTCCCCAACTAAACACTGGAAAGACTGAAACTGTTTTCTTCGGTCCCCACTATAAATGCTGTTCCCTTGTTACTGACTACATCCTTCTCCCTGCAAATATCTAAAGCTGAACCAGACTGTTCACAAACTTGGTATCATATTTGACCCTGGGATGAATGTCCTGCCACATATCCACACCATCATTAAGGCTACATATTTCCACATCCATAACATTACCTGGCTCCACCCCTGCCTTTGGCCTCATCTGCTGCTGAAACCCTCATACATGCTTCTGCCACCTCTATACCTGACTATCCCAACTCACTCATAACAGACCTGCCATATTCTACCCTCTGTAATCTTGAGCATCCAAAACTCTGCTATCTCAGTCCTTACTCATGTCACCTCCCACAAGCCTACCACGACAGTGCTCGCTGACCTACATTCGTTTACAGTTAAGCAATGCCTTGATTTTAAAATTCTCATCCTTGTTTTCCAGTTGCTCCATGGTCTTACAAGCCTCTGAGATAACTGCACTCAGCCCATTCAGCTTTATGCGCAACTTCAATTTTATTTGTTCCTTCATTTTTGGCTGTGCTATCAGCTGCCTAAGGCCCAAAGCTCTGGAATTCCCTCCCTAAACCGCTCCGCCTCTCTACCTCCTTAAGATACTCCCTAAAGCTGACCTTCTGGACAAAGATTTTGGTCATCTTACCTAATATTGCCTTGTGTAGCCCAGTGTTCAATTTTACTTCATGAAGCTCCTGTGAAGTACCTTGGGGAATTTTATGACATTAAACCAACTTTATAAATGGAGATTGTTGTTGTTGTTGGAACCAAGTAGAGCACAGTCTATTTTAGATCTAGTATTGTGCAATGAGAAAGGGTTAATTAATACCCTTGTATTAAAGCAACCTTTAGGGAATAACATAATATGCTGGAATTTTAGTTGGTTGTTGAGAGCGATTTAGTTAAAACTAAAGATTATGGTCTTAAATCTGAACAAAGCAAACTACATAGGTATGAAGGGCAAGTGGCTAAGGCGCATTGGAAAATTGGATTAAAAGATGTGTTGGTAGATAGCAATGGCAAATAATAAAAGAATCTTATGTATAAAAGTGAGATGTCCCAACTTCCCTGGGACAATCTGAACTAAACTTGGTGGGATGACACTTTTGAACAAGGGACATGTCATAAGGGAGTTGACATCTAATCACCCCCACCCTTGGCATTTGGCCTTCTAGCATGGGATCCCGGGGTCCTGCCTACACTGTGTTCCTCTGACATTGTAACTCAGAGAGGCTTTAATCAACCTTAAATATTACACTCCAAGAACGAATGTGATGAGTTTACATCATAAATCCCCGACTTGTTTAATATTTCACTTGTTAATTTGCTTCATGTAAATTGTGTTGTGAGACACTATGGGCCATAATCTCTGAGTTCCAGGGTGTCATATCTGGGGGGCACCCCAAAGGTGCGCTGGGAAAAACCCTCATGCACCCCCCAACCCCCAGAAGTTACCAGGTAAGGTTTTCACGGCCTGGGAAGTGCAAACTTCCCATCGGCAATTGACCTGCACTGGGAACCATCCAAAGATGTGACTTAAATCACAAACTTTGGGTGGTACCGACAGAGTTACATCAATAGTTACCCGAAAAAAGTTAGAAGAGTTAAAACCACTTAGAGCTTCTGCTATTGTATAAACCCACACTGCACCCCCCCCCCCCAACCAAAGGTCTCCCCTCACACCTCCAAACCCCTAGGAGCCCCCCCAACCCCCAACTACTCCACCCTCACCACCACCCTCCCATGGGACTTCACCAATAGCCCCCAAGGGACTTCTCCTTACCCCCGACGACTGCCTGAAGGCCCAGCCTGAACCGACCACCCCCCTCCGAGGCCTGACCCGACCTGACTGGGCCTGACTCCACCCCACACCGCACCGCCACCTCAAGACCCAACCCGACCTGAGTCAGAAGGTTGTGCAAGATAGGACCGGCTGGATTTCAAGGTAAGAACTTTCAAGCGAGGTGGCAATCCGACTCAAGTGCCATTCCACTGGAAGTTACGGCCCTTCGTGTCGTTACTTGAGAAGGGAAAACATCAGGCGGGACACAGAGCCAAGGAAGATGAGGAGGTTAGAGTGAAAAGGCAAACACTTTGCAGAAAGTGACAGGCAGCAATTATAAAAAGGGAAGGTGAAGTGGCTTGTGAAAAAAGTTGACAAAGTAACAGAATGCAAGAAGAACCAATGATGCAAATATGAAACCAAGACTCTTTAAGGAAGGTTCCATCCACAATCCTCATCATCATTATGGGGATAATTTTCCAGTTGGTGAGTGAGGGGCGGGGCCCACTTGCTGACACGCAAAATGATGGGCGGTGACATTGGGTGGGCATCCCGATGTCATCGTGCGTCATTTAGATTGTCATTTCGGCGGCCGTGCAACCGCTTCAGCCCCATGTCCACTGAACTGTCAAAGGCCTATTGAGGCCATTAAGAAGGTAATTAAAGTTGTTAAGAATGATGCCCGACCAACCTTAAGGCTGGCGGGCAGGCGAAGAGCCCAGGCGGCCTTCACATTTTTCATGAAACCTCATCTAAGGGCAGGATGAGGTTTCATGAAGTGTTCATTAATTAAATTAAAAAAATTGAAAAAATTAATGGACATGCCCCAGCTCATGTGACAATTTCACATGAGGGGACATGTTCTTAAAATTTTTTTCAGCTTTATTAAATTTTCCAGAACATAAGCTAATCTTCCCGAGAAACCTCCGTGCCTCAGGGAGATTTCTGTACTCTTTTGCGCTCATGTGGCTCCGATTCAGGAAATCTCCCCCCGCCTGCACAGGGAATGCACAGCGCTTCTGGGTCTACGTCATGCTGGAAGGGCCTTAATTGGCCCGCCTACGTAAAATGGCGGCGTGGACCTGATTGGGAGCGTCGATCGGGCTTGCGCTCGGTCCCGCCCACCGCCGCTGGGGGGAGAATTCAGCCCCACGAGTCAGACCCAGGATATGATACTGCAGGTAGATCAGAGGGATGTGAATATTGTGATGCAACAAAGTGGAAAAAAGAGCCACATTCAATGTGCTGCGCAAATGGTAATGGGGACAACAACAAAATCAAAACACTTCTTGAAGAACATCAGAAGATATAATAGCTGAATAGGATCACCAAGAAACTTTTTTGGGCAGGATCTTTCGGTCGGCAAGCGGAGGCAGGGCCTCCTTGCCAATGCATATAATGATGCGGGGTGAAGTCGGGTTGAACTCCCGATGTCACCCCACATCATTTCCATTTTCAGCTAAGCGAGGGAGCAGCCAAGTCAGCTGTGCGCCCGCCGACCTGTTAACGGCCTATTGAGGCCATTGAAAAACTAATTAAAGTCATTAATGGACCTGCCTGTCCAACCTTAAGGTAGGCGGGCAGGCCGGGAGCACTGGCAGACTTCTGAAAATAAAAGAAACCTCATCCACGGGCAGGATGAGGTTTCATGAGGGTTTTTAAATTTTTATTAAACGTTTCAATAAAAGTTATGGACATGTCCCAAATCATGTGACAGTGTCACATGAGGGGACATGTGAGGGAAATTTTTTTATCATTTGTATGACAAATTTAAATTCCGAGCTGAAATCACTGAGGCAGCACTTAGCCCCAGGGAGATTTGTGTGCTCTTTCGCGCACGTGCCCGCGCCACTCCCGCAATTCCCCCCCCTACGGGGGGAAAATTTTCCCTGAAAAAATGGAGAGTGACATTGAGAATGTAGCTTGAAACTGAAAATGCAAAGTGATGCTGAAAATGTAGAGAGCGATACTGAAAATGCAGAGTGACACTGAAAATGTGGAGAGTGACACAGAAAGTGCAGAAAGTGACACTGAAAGTGTGGAGGGTGACACTGAAAATGTAGCGTGAAACTGAAAATGTAGAGAATGACATTGAAAATGTAGAATGACGCTGAAAATGTAGATAGCGACATTGAAAATGTAGAGTGATACCGAAAATGTAGAGAGTTACACCGAAAATGTAGAGAGTGACACTGAAAAATTAGCGTGATACTGAAAATGTAGAGTGATATAGAAAATGTAGAGAGTGATTGTAGTTGTTTTTGGGAAGTGTTGGACTGTAGCTTTAAGAATAATACTGTGTTGTAAGATCACATGATCAGTGTAAACCAATGTTAGCAGCGTGTAGACCTCTAGAGAGAGTTCTTCAGTTATGGAGTTTGATGCACATTTGTAGTTGCTGCTGCTGTCTTGTAAATAAAGTTAAATGTTTTCATGAAGAAATGTTGTCTGAAGATCAAGGGCGGAATTTTCCCAGAATTGCACTAAGCGTGTGAGCGGGAGGGTAAAATCCTACCCGCCGATGAATATGGTAGGTTTTCATGCTGTATTGTCTTGAACTCACCTCATTATGTATTCACTCCCGCGAAACACGCAGTTTCCATGGCTGGCGGGCTCTCGCTTACTCACCCGCCATCACTCCGCTATTGCATCATACTGGCAGCAAAGTGCTCATCTCCACCAGCTCACCATCGCTGCCTGGGAGACATGGCCAGCAAAGGGAAAAAGACTGCAGCACCCTGCTTCAACGACAGGTGCCTGGAGCGACTGCTGGATGCCGTGGAGGACCGCCGGGATATGCTCTACCCCAACTCCGGCCACAGGATGGGTAGCAAAGTCACCAACCTGGCTTGGGAAGCTGTGGTAGTGGTGGTCAACATAAATGCCCTGCAGAGGAGGACAGTGCCACAAGAGGATAAATAATCTCTTCTCTTCCGCCTGGATAAGTCACTCTTTTCATCAATCCCAACTCACAGCCTTACAAACCCATCACACATCCACAGGGCCCTCACTCACTGCCAATTCAAGGGACATCAGCATTCACTCTTTCACACACACCATCATTGTCCTCATTCCATCCATGGGACCACTCCCCACCCACACAGGCCAGGCGTAATTATTCTGGCCCAGCAGGTGTCCTGATACACTTTCCCCATCTCTATCCGTGCAGGACAAACTGGCTCACAACAGGAGGGAAAGGTCACAGACAGGGGGAGTGATGCGGAGATCAAAGTTCTGACAGAATTCAAAAACAGAGCCATCCAGCTGGCCAGCGATGACCTGGACCGTTCCTGTGTTGACAGTGTGGTTGGCGCTGCTCTACCAAGTGAGGATCCAGCAGTGCAACATCCATCAGATAACCATGCTGTGAGTGATGTGTCCTTTTTCACAGACCACTGCCATGCACTAATTATCTCCCCTTGCTTTCGTGGGCACAGTTGCCAAACAGCCGACAGAGTCCATGACCCAGAGCCTCCAATCAAACCCGAAGAAACCTCTGAAGAGGAATCTGAAGGCACCCTCCCTGAAGACCCGTCACAGTGCTCAACCACACCCTCCACCAGCACAGAGATACACACCTCAGTGTGATCTAGCTTTTGAGCAGCCTTGGGATCACAATCTGGTAAGCACATCGCACTTTCTGATCCATAGCAGGCAAAGGCAGGGACTTCCCAGGTGCCCAGCACTCGGAGCACTGCTGGAGGCCAGAATGTTGCTGAATCTGAGTCAAATGATGAGCCTCTGGACTCGGTCATGTCACAGTTGCTGGAGCTGCAAAGGCGAGCTCAGGAACATCAGGAAGGGATGTCTGCTTTACTCCTCAGATTGCAAGGCATGATGGAGGAGGTGATAGTGCCTGCATTGCAATGCATGGAAGTCAACGCTGGCAGGATGGCGTCTGTCAGGCCTTGGTACAGGACATCACTCCTGCACTGTTGCGTGGGCTTAACTTCATCGCTGATACCATAGTTGACTTCCAACAGTGTGTATGCGAGGAGGGTGCTGGGCAGCTTGATCTCACTCCAGCTATCCCTTCCACTCACGGAGTCAGCCAGGGGTCCTTGGGCACCCATAGGGAGGAGAATCAGCAGATGCATACTCTGGGGCCATCCACCCAGATGGCTCTGGGAGTGACCGACCCATCTGACTCCCCTCTTCCTGTGACCTTGCAGCTCCAGCTTCACAGGCTGAGGAGGGTGCCACTGCCACACAGCAGGACCCACAAACAGGCCGGGGCCCTCCAAGTCTTGGCCCTCCAGAGGACACCCGCCAAAGTCATCACAGTCAGCAGGCTGCCTCCACATCCACTGTGGATGTCCGGGGAGCACCAAGGTGTAGCAGCAGGGTTAAGAAAACTAGGTAAAAGTAGTTACGCAGCCTGGACATGGGTGTTAATCACTTGTACATAATGTTCACTATTGTCAATTAACTCCTAAGAATGTCACCCTCCCTGTGGCTCCTTGTTCTGATGAGCAGTGTTCTTGTCACTCAGATGTGAAACCTTTCTGCACAAGATAAAGGCAGCTGTCTCAGTCCAGGGCCTCTTCCCTGTGCTCTGTGCAGCCTTCAGACCACAGTGATAGTCCAGCCTCACACTCCCTGGAAACTGATGCCTGCACCTCAGTGGTGCTGGTCATTGCTGCCAGAACCTAGTGGGCAGGCGCCACAGAGTTCTCTCATTCTCTCCGTGTGCTCTCAGCACCTTTAAGGTGGGGCTGGACCTCATCACACCAGCATCTGCGACCAGTGATGCTGTGCACCAGCTCCTGAAGGACTGAGGTGCTGAAGGCAGACACAGCATCAGTTGCGTCTAAAGTTTCATGGCTGCATCTCTGAGATGGCCCTGATCATGGAGCGCAAGTGAGCTGCCCTTGGCCAGACAGGAGTCAGACATTCTCAGAGGCTATGGAGTGTCTTTATTGCATGTTGTCATCATCCTCCTGCAATCGAGTGACTGTTAGTGCCTCCACTGCAGCTCATAACAGGAGCATTCTCACAGAGGTTATTGGCGCTGCCATAGCCAGACTGGAGTCAAACATTCACAACTGCGATGTGAGGATCTATTGGGAAACCTCACTGCATGTTGTCAGCATCCTTCACAAATCTGGCAGCTATGAGGGCCTCCTGCGCCTGCCTTGTCTAGCCAATGCGAGAGCCTCATCCCTGTCATCATCACCACTGAGGACCCCCTTACCCTCATCCCCATCGGCATCCTCCTCATCGGAGATGTGCAGCTCCTCCATCTCCTCCTCAGCCAGCTTCTCTCCCCGTTGCAGCACTAGGTTGTAAAGGGTGCATCAGATGACAACAATAAGTGACACCCTCTGAGGACTGTATTGCCGGGCTCCACCAGACTGGCCCAGGCACTGGAACCTTATCTTCAGCATCCTGATGGTCTGCTCCAGCAAGTTGCAAGCTTCAGCATGAGCCTCATTATAGCATCGCTGTGCTGCAGTCTGAGGCTGTAGCACAGTGTCACCAGCCAAGGTCCTTGACCTCGAGGAACCATCCCTGCAGCATCTGTGGACCCTGGAAGACTGCAGGAATCTGCGAATGACTCAGGGTGTAAGCATTATGCACACTCCCAGGAAACCGTGTGCACACCTGCAGGATGCATTTCTGGTGATCGCATACCAGCTGCACATTCAGTGAGTGGAAGCCCTTGTGGTTGATGAAGTCCACTGAGTATAGCAATGGAGACCTGGGCGCCACATGAGTGCAGCCAATCACACCCTACACCTGTGGGAATCCCGAGATCATGGTGAATCCAATGGTCCTTGCACCCTGGCTGTCCCAGTCCTGGACGAAATGCACAAAGTTGTGTGCCATGGAGAAGATGGCATCCGTGACCTCATGGATGCATTTGTGGGTTACGGATTGTGAAATCCCACAGAGGTCACCTATGGAGCCCTGAAAGGAGACACCGGCATAGAAATTGACCACCAAGGTCACTTTCACAGCCACTGGCAGTGGATGCCCTCCATGCTCCCTTGGCACCAAGTCCTGCAGTAAGTGGCAGATGTGAGCCACCAGGTCCCTAGACATGTGCAGTCGTTGGTGACACTGGTTCTCAGCCATTTGCAGGAATGGCAGGCGGCGTCTATAGACCCTGGGTGTCGCTAGGTGCTGAACAGCCACGGCTCACTGTTGCTCCTGGGCAGCGTGTGCAGGAGCCCCTGGTGCTCCTTCTTCATGAGGTTGCTATTCCTGCCTTTGCACAGCCAGGTGCCTCAGTCACTCTCTCCTCCATCTTCTACAGTCTCTGTAGGATACCAGGCATACAGCAAGACCAACAGGATCCACGATCCTGACGTGGACCTTCTGCAGCATGAAAGCGAGAGAGACGTGGTTATCATGTTTGTACTTAGCACCTTTCCTGGCCCTGTGTGACTGCCTTTAATGCTTTCCAGAGAGTGTTGTTCACCCCTTGGATGGCCAGAGATGAGTGCACTGCATGGCTGCCCTGTCAACCTGCGACATCGGGGAGACTGGTCCAAACCAGGATGCTGAGATTGCAAGGGGTTGTGAGTGCCTGCAGCAGTGACTGCCCCATGGCCAGCGTTGGCGAGGAGATTGTACAAGATTGTACAATGTATGCAGTCCAACAGTTCCGCTTTCCAGTAAAGTGGTGGAGGATTCGAAGTCTGTGCCAGGGGGGTGGGAGGTGGCAGGGGATGGGGTAAGATATGAAGTGCTTGGTGGCCTTTTAGTGCCTCCGCATTGCGTGCAGGCTAGGACCCCAAACATATCACTATGGCTGCGCCTCATCTGTGTTAGTTGCAGAGGCATGGTCAGTTTATACAGGTGTCTCTAATGCGTGGCCATTTCCCTTCCTTATCCTGCCCCCCACCTCGATTGTCTGTGTGTGGGATGCAGCGCCAGGGCAGCATTTGAACGCCTTCACCCCCCTCAGCAGTAGCTTTTGAGGCTGGCCAGTGCTTGACCCCAGACATCCACCCCACCATCCCTCAGCAGATACCTGTGGTGCCAGGCACCAGTTGCCCCATGCCCCTGATGTCCCTGATGCCTGTAAACAACAGGTGAGCTGTGGAGAACGCTGCATCTCACTCACCTCAGTTCCCCCAAAGTGAAGGCCGCCTGCCAGTGTGCTGCTGTGAAACATGTCAGCGTGCTTTCCCGCCGACGTGGATGGATAATAAGATGTGGTTCCAAGAGCCTGGCGGGATGGCCTTTTAATTATATGCTAACGTATCGATCACGGGAAACGCAGCCCGCTGTTGGCATGCTGAATGGATGATTGCGACCTGCCTTCATGCCGTCGTGAAACAGGTTGCACCATATTTTCTGCGTACACCATGTATCATGCCCGCTGCCAGCAGGCTCAAAAAATTCCACCCACTGAAAATGTAAAATGACACTGAAAATGTAGAGTAATACTGAAAATGCAGAGAGTGATACTGGAAATGTAGAATGATATTGGAAATGCAGAGAGTGATACTGGAAATGGAGAGTGATACTGAAAATGCGGGTAGTGACACTGGAAATGGAGAGAGATACTGAAAATGCAGATAGTGATACTGGAAATGGAGAGTGATACTGAAAATGCAGAGAATGATGCTGGAAATGTTGAATGATATTGAAATGCAGAAAGTGATACTGGAAATGGAGAGTGATACTGAAAATGCGGGTAGTGACACTGGAAATGGAGAGAGATACTGAAAATGCAGATAGTGATACTGGAAATGGAGAGTGATACTGAAAATGCAGAGAATGATGCTGGAAATGTTGAATGATATTGAAATGCAGAAAGTGATACTGGAAATGTAGAATGATACTGAAAATGCAGAGAGTGATACTGGAAATGTAGAGTGATACTGAAAATGCAGAGAGTGATACTGGAAATGGAGAGTGATACTGAAAATGCAGAGAGTGATACTGGAAATGGAGAGTGATACTGAAAATGCAGAGAGTGATACTGGAAATGGATAGAATGATATTGGAAATGCAGATAGTGACACTGGAAATGGAGAGTGATACTGAAAATGCAGATAATGATACTGGAAATGTAGAGTGATACTGAAAATGCAGAGAGTGATACTGGAAATGGAGAGTGATACTGAAAATGCAGAGAGTGATACTGGAAATGTAGAATGATATTGAAAATGCAGAGAGTGATACTGGAAATGTAGAATGATATTGAAAATGCAGAGAGTGACACTGGAAATGTAGAATGATATTGAAAATGTAGAGAGTGATACTGGAAATGTAGAGTGATACTGAAAATGCAGAGAGTGATACTGGAAATGGAGAGTGATACTGAAAATGCAGATAGTGATACTGGAAATGGAGAATGATACTGAAAATGCATAGAGTGATACTGGAAATGGAGAGTGATACTGAAAATGTAGAGTGATACTGAAAATGGAGAGTGATACTGGAAATGTAGAGAATGATATTGGAAATGCAGATAGTGACACTGGAAATGGAGAGTGATACTGAAAATGCAGATAGTGATACTGGAAATGGAGAGTGATACTGAAAATGAAGAGAGTGATACCGGAAATGGAGAGTGATACTGAAAATGCAGAGAGTGATACTGGAAATGTAGAGTGATATTGGAAATGCAGATAGTGACACTGGAAATGGAGAGTGATACTGAAAATGTAGAATGATATTGAAAATGCAGAGAGTGATACTGGAAATGGAGAGTGATACTGAAAATGTAGAGTGATACTGAAAATGCAGATAGTGATACTGGAAATGGAGAGTGACACTGGAAATGGAGTGTGATACTGAAAATGCAGAGAGTGATACTGGAAATGGAGAGTGATACTGAAAATGCAGAGAGCGATACTGGAAATGTAGAGAATGATATTGGAAATGCAGATAGTGACACTGGAAATGGAGAGTGATACTGAAAATGCAGAGAGTGATACCGGAAATGGAGAGTGATACTGAAAATGCAGACAGTGATACTGGAAATGTAGAGTGATATTGGAAATGCAGATAGTGACACTGGAAATGGAGAGTGATACTGAAAATGTAGAATGATATTGGAAATGGAGAGAGATACTGAAAATGCAGATAGTGATACTGGAAATGGAGAGTGATACTGAAAATGCAGAGAATGATGCTGGAAATGTTGAATGATATTGAAATGCAGAAAGTGATACTGGAAATGTAGAATGATACTGAAAATGCAGAGAGTGATACTGGAAATGTAGAGTGATACTGAAAATGCAGAGAGTGATACTGGAAATGGAGAGTGATACTGAAAATGCAGAGAGTGATACTGGAAATGGAGAGTGATACTGAAAATGCAGAGAGTGATACTGGAAATGGATAGAATGATATTGGAAATGCAGATAGTGACACTGGAAATGGAGAGTGATACTGAAAATGCAGATAATGATACTGGAAATGTAGAGTGATACTGAAAATGCAGAGAGTGATACTGGAAATGGAGAGTGATACTGAAAATGCAGAGAGTGATACTGGAAATGTAGAATGATATTGAAAATGCAGAGAGTGATACTGGAAATGTAGAATGATATTGAAAATGCAGAGAGTGACACTGGAAATGTAGAATGATATTGAAAATGTAGAGAGTGATACTGGAAATGTAGAGTGATACTGAAAATGCAGAGAGTGATACTGGAAATGGAGAGTGATACTGAAAATGCAGATAGTGATACTGGAAATGGAGAATGATACTGAAAATGCAGAGAGTGATACTGGAAATGGAGAGTGATACTGAAAATGTAGAGTGATACTGAAAATGGAGAGTGATACTGGAAATGTAGAGAATGATATTGGAAATGCAGATAGTGACACTGGAAATGGAGAGTGATACTGAAAATGCAGATAGTGATACTGGAAATGGAGAGTGATACTGAAAATGCAGAGAGTGATACCGGAAATGGAGAGTGATACTGAAAATGCAGAGAGTGATACTGGAAATGTAGAGTGATATTGGAAATGCAGATAGTGACACTGGAAATGGAGAGTGATACTGAAAATGTAGAATGATATTGAAAATGCAGAGAGTGATACTGGAAATGGAGAGTGATACTGAAAATGTAGAGTGATACTGAAAATGCAGATAGTGATACTGGAAATGGAGAGTGACACTGGAAATGGAGTGTGATACTGAAAATGCAGAGAGTGATACTGGAAATGGAGAGTGATACTGAAAATGCAGAGAGCGATACTGGAAATGTAGAGAATGATATTGGAAATGCAGATAGTGACACTGGAAATGGAGAGTGATACTGAAAATGCAGAGAGTGATACCGGAAATGGAGAGTGGTACTGAAAATGCAGACAGTGAGACTGGAAATGTAGAGTGATATTGGAAATGCAGATAGTGACACTGGAAATGGAGAGTGATACTGAAAATGTAGAATGATATTGAAAATGCAGAGAGTGATACTGGAAATGGAGAGTGATACTGGAAATGGAGAGTGATACTGGAAATGCAGAGAGTGATACTGGAAATGTAGAATGATATTGAAAATGCAGAGAGTGATACTGGAAATGTAGAGTGATACTGAAAATGAAGAGAGTGATACTGAAAATGGAGAATGATACTGAAAATGCAGATAGTGATACTGAAAATGGAGAGTGATACTGAAAATGGAGAGTGATACTGAAAATGCAGATAGTGATACTGGAAATGTAGAGTGATACTGAAAATGTAGAATGATATTGAAAATGCAGAGAATGATACTGGAAATTTAGAGTGACACTAAAAATGTAGAGAGTGATACCGTAGATGCTTCCTTTGACATTGATGATGAAATATTCAGAATATTAAAAACATTGAGGAAGTAGGTGTAGATGCAAATTTTGAACTTGAGGGTTTAGAGAGTGACACTGAATATGTAGAGAATGATTGGCAGAAATCATATAGCAACAACTGTATATCTAATTAAACTAACATTAAGCCAAGTAAAGCAAATTAAAGTAAACTTGAAATAGGCCAGGATTTCCCAGTCGGCGATTTTCAGGTAGGCGGGGGATCAGCAGGATCAGCTGTGCGCCCGCTGACCTGTCAATGGCCAATTGAGGCCATTGACAAATGCATTAAAGTAATTAGTGGGTCTGCTTGTCCAATCTTAAGGTTGGTGGATAGGCCGGGAGCCCTAGTGGGCATTAACAAAAACATGAAACCACGGGTGGGATGAGGTTTCATGTAGGTTTTTAAAAACGTAATAAAAGTGCCTTTGAAAGTGATGGACATGTCCCAACTCATGTGACAGTGTCACATGAAGGGACATGTCAGGGAAATCTATTTTTTCTATTACGATTTTTCAGTGTGGAGCCGATCTCCCTGAGGCAGCACTTCGCCTCAGGGAGATGAGTGTGTTCATTCGTGCGCATGCGCAAAAGAGCGCACTCTTGGCTCAGGGAAATCCGCCCCCCACCCAACCCTCACAGGGTGTACATTGTGCTTCCTGGCAGAGGTCATGCTGGGCGGGCCTTAATTGGTCTGCTCACGTAAAATGGCTGCGTGCCCCTATTGGGGGGTGCCGATCAGAGGCGCCCTCCACACACCCGCTCCTAAACTTCCCCCCCATGCCCCGCACCACACCCCCCACCCCCTCCCCCCACCCACCCAATGGGGGAGGGGGGTGGGGAAATTCTGCCCATAATGTTTTTGAGTATAATACTTTTGATTGAATTTAGGTATTTGTGTTTCATCTGTGAGGCATTCAAATTAATTAAAATTATTCTGTGGAAAAGATGATTAAGTTAATTGT
Organism: Carcharodon carcharias; assembly: GCF_017639515.1. Taxonomy (NCBI): domain Eukaryota; kingdom Metazoa; phylum Chordata; class Chondrichthyes; order Lamniformes; family Lamnidae; genus Carcharodon; species Carcharodon carcharias. Next base: position 116,205,832 of record NC_054475.1, read on the forward strand.
TGAATGAAATCTGTTTGATATAAAACTTTCAAATAAACTACTTCATAGAAACATTTTTGTGGTCTGATTTTCAATTTTAATACCTATCTCATTCGGTTCATATACCCATAGGGCGAATATCTCCTGGGATGAATCCAATTGGTTGAAGACTGGCATCTCTGATGCTGAGAGCTCAGGTGGTGCCCTAGATGGATCATCCACACTGCACTTTTTGCCTTGTCTTTTGCATTTAAATGCAAGGCTCTGTCATCATTGAGAATTTGGATGTTCATGCAGTCTTCTCCCCCCCGTTGGTTGTTTAATTGTCCACTACCATCCATGACCAGATGTGACAGGAGCTTTGACCTGATCCATTGGCTGTGAGATTGCTTTGCTCTGTCTTATAGAATGCTCTTTCCACTGCTTAGCATGCTTTTAGTCCTGCACTTTAGCTCCCCCAGGTTTGAACCTTATTTTTAGGTACACCTGTTGCAGCTCCTGACATATTCTCCTGCATTCCTCATCAAACCAGGTTGATCCTCTGACTTGATCGTAATGGTAGAGCAAGGGATATTCCAGGCCATGAGGCCACAGATTCTGGTTGAATACAATTCTGCTGCTGCTGTGTGTCCACAGTACCTCATGGATGCCCAGTTCTGAGTTGCTAGATCTGTTCTCTATCTGTTCCATTTAGCACGGTGGTAGTGCCACACAACACAATGGAGTTTATACCCTCAGTGTGAAGATGGGACTTTGCCTCAACAAGAACAATGCAATGGTCACTCCTACCAATACTGCCATAGATTTATAAATCTGCAACAGGTGAATTGGTGAAGACAAGGTCAATTAGGTTTATCCTTCATGTTAGTTCTCTCATCATCTGCTGTAGGCCTAGTCCGGCAAATTTGTCCTGATATCATATATTATATTATTATTATATTATCATATATTCAGTGAGCCAGTGCAGACTCGATGGACCGAATGAGCTCCTTCTGCATTGTAAAGATTCTATGATTTTTCATATGCAAGTTTGGTCAGCAGTGATGCTACTGAGCTGCTCTTGGTGACTGAACATTGGAGTCCTCTCCCAGAATATATCCTGTGTCCTCACTATTCTACCTGCTTCTTCCAAATGATGTTCAGCACGGAGGAGTGCTAATCCATCATTTGAGGATGGGCAGTAGGTTGTGATCAGTAGGGGGTTTCCTTGTCATGTTTGACCTGATGCATGAGACTTCAAGAGTTCTAGAGTCAATGTTGAGGGCTCTCAGAACCACTTCCTCCTGACTGTATACTACTCTGCTGTCACTCCCTAATGGGCCTGTCTTGCTGGGGGCGGGGGGGGTGCAAGATATACTAGGCATGGTGATGGAGAAAACTGGGGCATTGGCTGAAAGTTATGATTCTTAGAATATGCCTATGTTGGGTTGTTACTTGACTCGTCTGTGGGTCAGCTGTCCAATTTGACGCAAGTTCCGGATGTTGAGAAGAGGACTTTGCAGAATGTGCCTTTGTTATACCCAGTGCCTAGGTTGATGGTGGGTTGTCTATCCAGTTTTATTCTTATTTGACATTTTGTAGTGACTTGTTACAACTGAGTGACTTGCTTGGCCATTTCAGATGGCAGTCAAAAGCTAACCACATTTCTATGGGCCTGGAGTCACATATAGGCCAGACTGGGTAAGGATGGCAGATTACCTTCTTTCACGGGCATTAGTGAACCAGACAGGGTTTTATGTTTTGACAATCCAGTAGTTTCAAGGTCACCATTATTGAGTCTAAAATTTTATTCCAGATTTAATTAATTTTTTGAATTTAAACTCTACAACTGCTGTGGTAAGATTTGAACTCTAGAACATTAGTCTAGGCCTCTGGATTAATAGTCTAGTAACAAAATCACAATACTGCCAATCCTGGTAAAACACCAAAAGAAATTCCGTAAATAGTGGCGAATCAAAGGTTTGGAAAACATAAGGACCTTAGAGATATCATTATAGGAACATAGGAACAGAAATAGGTCATTTAGATAATCAAGTTCCACCATGCAATGAGATCATGGCTGACCTGTGACCTAATTCCATGTACCTGCCTTTGCCATATGTCCCTTCATAGCTTTGGAGAACAAAAATTGATCATTCTCAGATCTAAAATTTAGAATCAATCTAGCATCAACATGCTGATTGTGGAAGAGAGATCCAAACTTCTACCATCCTTTGCATGTGGAAGGGTTTCCTAATTTCACTCCTAAAAGGCAAAGCCCTAATTTTTAGTCAAGTACTCCCCAATCAACAGGATTAATTTTTATCTATCTTAGCAGTCCCTCTTAATAGCTTGAAAACTTTGATCAAATTACTTCTTTACTTTTAAAATTCCAGGGAATACCACCCTATAATCATTCCTTATTATGGGGTCCAGATACCATCCTGGCGGACCGACACTGCACCTCCTCTAAGCCAATATACCCTTTCCAAAATGTGGTGCCCAGAATTGCTCACAAAACTTTAGGTGTTGTCCAACCAAGGTTATGCATAGCTGAAGCATGACTTTTATTCCCTTGTATTCTAGTCCTTTGGATATAAAGGCCAGTATTCCATTAGCCTTTTTGAATATTTTCTGTTCATGATCTTTTCATGGTCAATGTACTTGAACTCCCAAGTTTCTTTGAATCTCCACAGTTTATAGCTTTTCATGTTTTAGAAAGTAACATGGTCTATTCTTTTAAGGTCCAATATGGATGGCCTCATATTGTCCCTCCATTGGAAACCATTTGACTCAGTTTTGCTCATTCACCTAATCTATCAATGTCTTTGTAATTTTATGCTTCTATCTACACTGCTTACAATGCCACCTATCTTTGAGTCTCCAGCAATTTTGGATATGTGGTTCTCTATTCCCTCATCTACATCATTCATATGTATAGTGAATAGTTGAGCCTCAAATACAGATCCTTTTGGGACACCACATACAGACAATTAAATAACCTGCCCATTATTCCTATTCTTCATCTGCTGCTGTTTAGCGCATTCCTTAAGAGGATTCGTTAATGGACCGAAAGCAGGGACTAGGAATAAACAGATGGGCAGGCTATAACTAGCAGGGTATCTCAAGGATCAGTCTTGAGCCTCAGCTATTTACAATCTATATTATATCTATATACTCAGATGAGGGGCCGAGTGTCTGCAAATTTGCTGCTGATACAAAGCTAAGCAGGAAAATAAATGGTGAGGATGACACAAAGAGGCTGCAAAGGAATATAGGCAGGTTAAGTGAATGGATAGGAACATGGCAGATGTAGAATAATGTAGCGAAATATGAAGTTATTCACTTTAGAAGGAAAAAGAGAAAAGTTGAACATTTTAAATGGTGAGAGACTGGGAAACATTGGTATTCAAAGGGACCTGGATGTCATTGCACATGAATCACAAGAAGTTAACATGCAGGTACAGCAAACAGTTAGAAAGGTAAATTTTGGTTTCATTGCCAAGAGATTGGAATATAAGAGTGAAGGAGTCTTACTAAATTATATCGGGCTTTGGTGAGATCACACCTGGAGTACTGTGCACAGTTTTGACCTCCCTACCTAAGGTAGGATATGTTTGCCTGACAGGGAGTGCAAGAGAGTTTACTAAACAGATTCCTGGGATAAGGGGGTTGTCCTATGAGGTGAGATTGAGCAATCAAAGCATTTAATCCTTTCAAATTAGAAAAACTGAGAGGTGATCTAATTGAAAGATATCAAATTCTTCAGGGGCAGGTTTTTCTGGCCGGTGACTGGGAGCGGGGCCCGCTCAACGTTGACGTGGGGATACGTCGGGCATGCATCCCGACATCACCCCACATCATTTAGATTTTCAGTTTGGCGGGCGTGCTGCTGAATCAGCTGCATGCCCGCCAAACTGTCAATGGCCTATTAAGGCCATTAAAAAACTAATTAACATGATTGATAGACCTGCTTGTCCAATCTTAAGGTTGGTGGGCAGGCTGGGAGCTCAGGCGGGCTTTGGAAAAAACATGAAACTTCATCCATGGGATGAGGTTTCATGAGGATATTTACATTTTTATTAAATGTTTAAATAAAAGTTATGGACATGTCCCAACTCATGTGACAGTGTCACATGAGTGGACATGGTAGGGAAATTTTTTAGCCACCTTTATTGAAAGGTTTAAATCAAAGCCAATCTCCCTGAGGCAGCACTTTGTCTCTGGGAGATCTGTGCGGTCTATCACACACATGCGCGAAAGAGCACTCTCGGCTGAGGAAATCCCCCCTGCCTGCACAGAGAGCGCATAGCGCTTCATGGTGGATGTCTCACTGGGCGGCACACCACCGACTGGGGGCGCTCCCCCACATCCCCCCTGACGGGTGGTAAATGTTGCCCTAGGTGTTTGATAGGGTAGATGTTGAGGCTTGCGGGAGTCGGGGAGGGAGTCTAGAGATGGGGGTCACAATCTAAGAATAAGGGTTGGCCATTTAGATTGAAATGAGGAGAAACGTCTTCAGTCAAATGTTTATGAAAGCTGTCGATGTTTCTTTGCTCAGTATATACAAGACAGAGGTTGATAGATTTTTGGATATTGTGGGAATTAAGGGGTATGGGGATAGTGCAGGAAGGTGGAGTTGTGGTCAACCATGATCGTATTGAATGGCAGGGCAGGTTATAAGGGCTAAACTGCCTGCTTGTGCTCCCATTTCTTATGCTGTGTAAATGCTATGTAATGGTAAATTTCTTTTTGCCATCATGAAACTTTGCTCCCTAGCACATCTGATAGTATCTTTTTGAATTACTTTTATTTTTATGGGCTATGGTAGCCTTGCATTATGGTACTGGATCAGCAGCACAGGGGTCATGTATTTAAATCCTCCTGTGGCAAGTGTGATATTGAGATCAATAATTCTGGAAATTTGTGGGATCAGCAAATGAGCCTCAAAGCTACTGAATGTTGTATAGTACATGTTCCGGGGTAGAACATGGTTAGGGGTAGAATGTAGTCAGGCAGGTAGAGCATGTAGAGGGTTAGAACGTGGTCTGGTGAATACAGTTGGGGGTGGGGGGTAGAATGTGATCAGGGTAGAACTTGGTCAAAGTTAGAGTGTGGTTAGGGCAGAGTGTAGTCGGGCAGGTAGCACATGGACATGGTAGAATGTGGTTTTGGGGGTAGAACATAAAAATCGTTGGGCTGGGTAGAAAATGGTCAGAAAGATTAGAAAGTAGTCGGGGTAGAGCTTGGTGGGATTGCAGTAAATGCAGCCCTTCTAAGCTCATTTTACTTGCCAGATTCCTGGAGATCTGGAAAACACAGCCTGCATAAGTTAAAAATCAAAACATTGTTAAAATGAAGGCACAGAGCCTCCTTAAAAGGTTTCAACCACCAACGCAAGTCTTTAGAGTAGATTGCCTGACTCTCATTCCACCTCCACTAAAAAACATATTAGGGTTTGAGTCGAGTTAGGCTCCTCCTGCCGATTTTTAACTTTTTAACTTTCCAAGCCACCCATTTTTGGAGGTTACAATTACCTCCTATATGTCCCTGAAAATCATGGAGCTACTTATATTTAGTATCATTGCATAGAATTTTCACAATGCCTTACAAGTGTAGGAGGTGGAGAGGCAGAAGCTCTGTAAGTGGAAGTTCTTACTTCTGATTTACAGTTTGGATATGACATGGTAATTCCCCCAAAAGAATATTCTGGATCCCCAAAGACTAGTCAATTTTTTTAAAGGAAATTCTCGAGATTGTTCCCCTTCGCAAGGGGTCTAGAGATTTGGCCAGGGTCCAAATCTTGCAGATCGCATGGATGTATATGAAGATGTGCCGGAGATGGTGTTTGTAACCATCTTGACGATGGAAATAGGTTACTTTAAGCTGACCCCACAGACATCAGCAGATTCAGTGCTGAATTGTACTCTCGGGTGTGCTATTTAACTGCCTTTGGTCCTTTATTGGGTAGCAAATTTAATTGCCAAGTCCATTGGCCAGCACCTATACAGGGCAAGGGACAGGAATCAAATGGCCAATACACTGTCCAGTGAGAGGACAAAGGGTTCGGCATCAGTTCCAAAATGCCGAATGAGACAGGAAAGAGAGAAGCCACCCCTAAGAACAGAGCCATTCAGGTCTAGACAGGTGAACCGATTGCACATGTTATCATGTAAACTCTTCAACCAGAGACCATGTTCCCTCCTGCATTCTGCTTGGTAGTCCAGCGAAGAAAAGCACACTGCTCCCTGCAGCATACCCTTATACTACAGTTACCTATGAAGTAATGTTTAGTCTATGTTACTGTTAATTTGTTGCCTACAATACAAACCTTGAAACTTGAAATCCTCTGCAATTCCTTTACTCTGGTCACCGGGAATTCAAATATCTTTTTTAAAAGTTATCATCTTTATGGGCTCATAAAATTATTACTGAAAGATTAACAAATAAACTTGTCTGTGTTTTTATGTTTAGCCTTCATTCTGAAAAGTGTAAAGTTATCTGTCTTTAGGAAGATTGGAGAAGTTTATATTACAATTTACATGAAAATTACATCAAGGGCAAAATGTTTAGCTTGGCAGGCGGGTGCGCGCCCGACCCACTCGCGTGTAAAATGATGCGCGTTGACGTTGGGCGAGTGTCTCAATGTCAACACACAGTCACGCGATATTTTGTTTGGCGGGTGAGCGCCGGAGTCAACAGCATGCCCGCTGACAATTCAAAGGCCTGTTCAGGCCATTAATGGAGCAATTAAATAGAGTTTTTCACTGCTCATCCAACCTTACAGTTGGCGGGTAGGCAAAAAGGCCAAGCAGCCTTTGCACTTCTTAGGAAACCTCATCCATGGGCAAGATAACGTTTCCTAAAGCAAATAAAAATAAAATAAGAGTTTTGAAACTTAATTAATAACATATTCCTGCTTATGTGACAGAGTCACATGAGGAGACATGTTTCATGACATCTTTATTTTCTTTGTTTTTTTGATAACTCTTCATCTCTCTGAGGCAGCCCTGTGCCTCAGAAAGATTATGAAGCACAGACTTGTGCGCATTTTCACGCTGGGCTGGCATTAATTGGCGCATCAGTGTGAAATCATCTTCCAACCCCGATCACGGGCAGCGGACAGCTTCAGGACCTCCCCGGCCCGCCCGACATGGGTGAAATTCTGCCCCAAGTACTAGCAGGTGTCTGGTACATACTTGGTTAATGTGGGACTGAGCACACAGTGATATAAGAAGAGACATGACCCAGAGCCAGGCTCACCTAGGGATGGACAGGAATGTGTAAAGACTGTCGTGGCGGGGGTGGAGGCGTAAAATTCGGTGAGCCATTTAAAAGTCCAGTGACTTCGCGGGACTGAAAATCCTGCTGGTGGGATGGGCTGTAAAATTCCACCCCTAGGATGCAGTCAACTCCATACTTGCACCCTCAACTGTATATATGTAGATAGTTAAGAGTTATTAATAAAGACATGCTGTTAATATACCCAAGACTACGAAACGTACTTCATGTTGTCTGAAGCAGGATTCTTCAAAGTTCATATTGAAAGGGGCTATCAATACACACTCCATCATCGCAACATCTCCAGCCCTCCCCCCATAATGGTTATACAACAAGATACAGAAAAACTGGGGGCCCACCTATGGGAGAGACTGATGTTTGGAGACCCAAGTAGGCCAGACCAGACATTTGTACCAGAGGGTTTAACTTACCACACAAAGGTGAAACAAAGCAAGAGGACACAGTCACTATTAAAAGATTATCTCAAATGCATTGACATTTAACAGCCCAAAAGCAGAGCCCTGCAGGTGTACATTTTTTGTGACATTAATGATTTTAAATGCTGTAGTGGGTTTTTTTTAAATGTTAAGTGTGACTGAACATAGGTCACCTACTGTGAACACTGAAATCACTGAATTTGGAAAGGCGTTACCCACTGGTGTAAATAGAACAGAGGGCTTATTATATTGAATTTCAATGCATCTTGTAAGGAATTATGCAGCTCCTAACAGCTGTTGACAAACTGGCTGGTAATTGATCATGCCATGGAAATGATTGCCGTGTGCAACCTCACTACAGTTTCTGCCTGAGAGAAAATGATGCATGAGGAGCAGGGGAATCTGGATGTTCTATAAAATGCTCCCACATATTGTACTTCCTATGCTGTGTGTACTGTGTGGAAGTGAGTACCAATGGAAAGCAAGCAGCCTGAAAAATACATCAAAAATGAAATTAATAGCTCCATATGTTTATTTTAAATTCATAGATAAAAGAAATACAGGAAGGTTCCTTTGTAACAACAGTTGTTGCAGATGTGAATAACATTTTACTTTTCATGTTGAACACTTAGCTAGTGATGAGTCATAAGGCATTTTCACATTGGAGGAGTTTTACTGTGGCATTGATTATTCTCATGTGAAGGCAAGTGTTAAATGCTAGCACTGCCTAAAAGAAGATACAGCACGCTCTCCTCAGTTCATTATTGACATTAGATTGCGTATTCTGTTCACCATCAGGCCCCATACCATAGTCACTAAACCTGTAAGTAAAAATTAATTATTGTTTTCTTCCTCAAACAGAGAACGAAGTTAGAATGGTAGCCTGTGGCACCAGAAGTGGGCAGAATGTTTAACCGGAGCTGTGTGAAGAGACAATTAAAATCCAGTAATCAACATTCTGAGTGCATGTAGGAGTGGTTTCAGAACAGTGTGATAGCTAACTACAGCTTACTTATTCCAATCATCTAATTTTTGTTCCACATTTGTATTTATTATAGTTTTAATTATTCTCAGCCTCTTCCTTACCCACTTCACTTGCTGGTTTTTCATCATTTCCCACTGAGTTTAATGAATGTTCAGAGTAACACATGATGTAGTTCTCCTGGATTAATTTGGTTATATCAGTCCAAGGACACCAGTAAATTCATCTGCAATTCCACAACATGTAGCTCATAATTTTTACCTTAAGGCCCAGGAAATAGCTGATGAGGTAAGTAAGCTATGGAAATTAAATTGGTGGCTATTAAGTTTGTTTTCACTGTATTATTAAAATGGTATGAATGTGAATTGTTGCTCTTTGAACTGTATTGCTCAATATCCTGAAGTAACAAAATGAGAACCAAGATATGGCCATTCAGATGGAAACAGATTGTTGTCATGTGCTCAAAAGGAGAAAATTATATCTTATCATTTTTATGCATTTTTTTGGATAGACAGAGCAATAGGAATTTGAAGGTTGACTTTGGATCAGTTGCACGGTTTCTTTGTCGCAGAGTAGTTTGGTAATATTGACATGGATTTTGAGGTAGAGCTTGACTTTGTGCAATAGTGCACAACTTCAATAGAAATAAAAATGGGGCAAGATGTAAAATGGGCTGCTGGCTTGCTATCTTCTGTTTTACACAATCGTGCAAAGTCAAAATCTATTTTTGTCTCTGTGTTGGAAGACTAATCAATACACAAAACTTTCCAGGTTCTGTCACATTTCAGCAAGTCATCTGTCTGAGATGGTTTTCCTTGTTCATGTTGTTGCATGTATTCAGTGATTCATTTAAAGTGAGGATGACTTGATATCCAGCTTTATCTGTTTTGAGGTGTTAATTTATTCAAATTTGCAAACTGAGAGAAGTAAAAGAAATGAACTATGCTGTTATCTGAACTATCAGGAGTCAAATCAAAAGAAAAATGATTAACATCTTAAATTTAATGCCAGTGGCATGAAAACTTTCTCTTGTGATGAAGGCCCTGCTACTACATAGAAAGGCAGGGCAGAATCTTCTGCTCTCTCTGGTGGTGAGTTTGAAGGAGGCAAGGTCACTTAATTAGGTGAGATGGTGGCATACCTGTCCTCACCAACTTCCCACTTCCACCAAAATTAAGTTGGGGGTAAGAAGGCCCATGGTTGACCTTCCTGCCCTGTTGCCAACTGAGGCGCTTAAGTGGCCAATGAATAACCACTTAAGGGCCACATCCCACTGCCACTGGTATGAATCCAGCCGCAGGCAGTCCTGGCACCATGCAGTGGGCATGGCAGCTAAAACTGTGCGGCCAGCCTGTCACCACAAGGGTCGGAGGGGGTGGGGCTGATCGAAGGCACTCGGTGCCTGATCAAGGGATTCAACATCAGAAAGGGGTGTGCACTGACAGCTACCCCCTCCACCCTTGCTACTGACCTTCCTGCACCTCTCTCCCTTGACAACTCCCACCACACCACATTAATTACCTAATTACCTGTGGTCTGATTCGCTCTGCAATCATGGGACTCTGGTGTCTGTCCTTCTGGCAGCCGCCATGGCCTCCCCAGTGATGCTGTTGAGCACAATCTCAGTAGAAGAGATTTCCACCCCTAGGGTTTTGTTTCTAGCAGAAGGCCCTGATTTACTTGTGGTTTGGCGGGCCTTACCAAGAAGAAGCAGTTTAGGTCTCTCGCCGGCCCTCTAGCCAGCAGGCGAGACCCAGAGTGTCTCAACAAGATTCTGCTCATAGAAACAAAAGGCTTTACAGTAAAGAAACCATTCAACCCATTGTGTCTGCTCCAACTGCTGAAACCAAGCCTGCTCTAGATCTAGGCGCCACTGAGGTATGTTCCTCTGCGCTGGTGCAGGCTGTGGGTAAGCGCTGTGATGGGTTTTCAAGGCTGCTTATTTCCAGCCCTTCAATGGAGGAGGTGTCCTCTTGGACGCGAGGACGTGGATGGAGATGAGGGACTAGCTGGCTGATGGTGTCAGTCACTTGGTAGAGCTCCCTGTGAACCAAAGTAGAGATAATTAATGTATGGCAGCAGAGTCAAAAGCAAGTGAGAGAGAGCACTCACAGTTACATTTTGAGAGGGATGGTGTAGTGCAGTATTCTCACGTGGGTGTTCACCTCTGACCCTCACCATTGCTGCAGGCATAGTCCACGTCCAGTCAGCACGATGGCATGCTCCTCAAAGTGAGTGAGGGGTCTAATATGGACCACTCCACTCCTGGTTTGGGACCTCTTCCTGCTGTTGTGAGCCAGCTTTTCCTGCATGAAAACAGATGGCGAGAGTGTGAGCAGGACGCATGGCACTGCGTGGAATGTTTGTGTGGTGAGCGGAGCTATGGACAGGATGAGGATGCGAGCTCCAAAGGATATGAGCCTGATGGAGATGTGAGGGTGTGTGTGACAGCTAGTGGTGTTGTCCCTTGAGGTGTGAGATCCCTGTGGATGTATGATGGGCTTGTGAGTGCGTGAGTTGAGAGTGATAAGGTGGTTGACTTACTCTGGTAGAACGGATGCGAGCATTCATCCTCTTCCTGCACTGGATGGCTGACCTGCTCTGTGCTACGGTGGTGCTGACTGCCGCTATCACTGCCTCCCCAGCTGGATTAGTGATTCTGGTGGACCTCCTGTGACCAGACCGGTGGGGTAGAGGACATCACAGTGGCCTTGCACTGTGTCCAGCAGGTTACCCAGAGAGGCATGACTAAATTTGGGGGCTGCCATCTTCTTTGCATTCGGGGCCTGGTCTGAAGACATGAAGTAGACATGAGCTCTAGTGTGCTTTAAATATGGTTCCCAGAGGAGGAAGCACTGAGGTGACAGCATGGTGGGAAATCCGAGCCCACTCGCCAGCGAGCCTGTGTGTTTCTATGAATGAATAATTAATGAGGCGAGATGCGCTGGGTCTGGGATGGTACGGCGTGAAAAGCCGTCATTGCAGCCAGCAGATAAACCGTCTTTTTCCCATCTGCTTCCGCAATTTGTGCAAACCTGAGACGATTCCTCCCAGTGTATCTGCTGGTTGTTGACTTTCAGGGCATGTTGAGCTGCTGCGTAACTGGAAGATTTCATATTCTGTTTCAGCACCCTCAAAATTTCTTCATAGGGAATGATGCTCTCACCAGCATGTCACTGATGTACATTTGTTTCCCTTACTTGTATGTCACGTCCAGATGATATCTCTGTAAACAAAATAATATTCCTTGCAGACTCTTTGGAACAGATAGTTACAGTTTGAGGAACATGCTTTGGAGTGGCTTGTGGTCAGACTCCACTGTCACTTTGTCTCTCCTGAGCAGGTACTGATGAAAATTCTCACAAGCAAAAACAATACCAGCCAACCCTTCTCAATCTGAGCATAGCATCCAGTATAAATGCCCTGGATACAAATGTAATTCCTTGCTGCATTAGGGTTGCTCTAAAACCTGTCTCACCTGGCATCACATTGCAAGATGACTTTGTCATAGTACTTCATCACTGGTGTTGCTGTCACTAGTTGTTTGATTGTAGTGAATACTGCTTCTTGTTCTGTGCCTCAGTACCACTCGGCAGAGCTGCCATAAGGGTTCACACTCTGGCAACAAATTAGCTAAACATTTTGCTAAATAGTTCACAAATCCAACAACCCATTGCACTGCTTTCACATTTGCTGGTCACTGCTACAGCTCTCACCTTGTCAGGATCTGGGTGAAGACCTTTCGCTGTCAATACATGATGCATGTACATGACTTCAGGCATCTTCAGTTGCAATTTTTTCTTGTTGAGCTTCAGATTCATCTGGAGTGCTCTCTCTCTAACAGTCGCACTAGATTCTGTTTGTGGTCAGCAATGGCTTCTTCCATTGTGTCTTCACATTCATAGATAAGCAGATTATCCACTATAGCTTCCACTCTGGGAAGATCACTGACTACCTCATGCTGCTTATGTTGAATCTCTTCTGGAGCCGTGGAAATGCCAAGCAGCATGCACAACCATTTGTATCTACAGAATGGCACCCACAATGTAGTTAGAAAACTGTTACTTTCATCCAGCTTCACTTGCCAGTAACAATCCTTCACATCTCGGGTAGTAAAGGTCTTTCCCTTGGCAACTTGTGGCAAAATTCCTTTGATGGTTGGCATGGGGTAGCAAAATCTCTTCAACACTTTATTTAGATCCTTTGGGTCTAAGCATCCTCTTAGCTTTCCAGGTTGTTTCACTGCTACTAAGTTGCTAATCCAATCTGTAGGTGTTGTTATTTTCTTGATTACTCCCTTCTTTTCCAGCTCTTCTATCTTGTATTTTAGGCTCGGCTTCAGGTCAACTGGAACTCTTCTTGGCAGATACTGAATTGGTCTCACACTCTCATCTACTTCGAGATGATATTCTCCAGGATCTGTTCATCAGTCAATGGTTTTGTGCTGTGACACATTGTAAATCTCTGATGGCAGATTTAGGTTACCAATCCAAGCTTTAGACTTGATCCAGCTGAGATGAATGGCTGTTGCATACCATCTATGATCTGGAACTCCAGATCTTCATTCTTGCCAGTGCATTGGGCTCTCAGATTAATTTGTCCTCTCGATATGAGCATCGTGCCATCATATAGCCTCAAGCTTACTTTTGAGGTCTCCATTTTTGGATCACCATGCTGAGCTACTTCGCACAAATTTTGCATGATGCAGTAGTGGCTATCCTTCACTTTATGTTCACTTGATGCTCTCCTTCTGCGGTCATCATTCTAAAAGTCACAAATCATTTACCACTTATGGACTTGATGGAGCCAACCTGTTATATGGTGTATAGTGCTTCATCAGACTCTTTGGCTGATATTTCTCCAGTGGCCATCTATATAGGCTTCTTTTGCTTCTTTCTGGCCAGACACATATGCAAAATGATTCAGCTTCTTGCAGTTAGAATACTGTTTTCCCCATGCTGGACAAGCCTTCTTTTCCTCTGTGTGATGTTCTCCAACATATTTGCACCCTGCCCTTTGTCCAAAATTGTTCTGCTCTTTCGGCCTGGAATACCTATCAGCATGATGCAAATCCTGGTCTGTTCTGTGTTACAACTGGTCCCCAGGTGATATTCCTCCAATTTGTTATGATCCCGGACAAGGTACCCCAAATTGTTATGCTCCTGGGCCAGGAAAGGTGAACTGGTGCCCTTTCTTTATTCAACCCACTCGGTTGGTCGCAACAAGATTAATGTAGAAAGGATTCCTTCCCTTGTGGATACCCTTTCCCGGTCCAAATGTATTTATGTTTTAAAAGGAGCCAATTTAACCAGGCTTTCTTGAGCCAAAGAAAGGGTGAGTTTATTAGTTACTAAACACGAGGAAAAATAATAAAAATGCAACATACATGCACACAGATTAGAAATGAGAAATTGAGTCCAAAAATAAAAGGTAAAATAAAGATGTATGAATCAGTCCTTTGGCTTGTCCATGAGAAGTAGATGGCGAAGCATTGTGGCCCTTAAGTTGGAGTGATTCTGGTAGCGCTGACTTTGACAGTTGAGCAATTTGGTTGGAGATTCTTGGTTCTGCAGGTTAGCTGAAGGGAGTTGCCCTGTTTCCTTTTGACTGTGGCTTTGCCAACTTGTGACTTGCTTCCAGCAACCAGAGAGAAAGAGTTTCTTTACCTGCAAGCAATGGGATGCCTAGTTGGTGTTTTTCAGCTGTGACCTTCACAACATACAAACACCAGAACAGAATGCCAGACTGGCACACAGAACTAGGGTTGCAGTTGGCTTTTTAAACCTCTTTCCTTGTGTATTACTTGAAGGGAAAAATAAACATGCCTTTCACCCAGATCTTTTTTTCTTTTCAACTCAGTACATGTTCACAATCTGGAATATAACTCAACAGGAAGTGGTTTCAGCTGAGATAATAATCATTTTCCATTATCTCCACAATCACAGGGGATTACTGTTCAGTTTGCATTGTATCTTTTCCTTTGAAGTGCCTCTCTCTGAAGTAGGCCATGTCACACCTTTTACGTGCAACATTCCATTGTCTCTGAACTATTTGGTCAAGTAATCCACATGGGAATTTTCCAGCAAGTGGTTGCCAGTTTTTGCTTGTATGTCCTTTTTTAGAAAAACACATGTCTTATGCAAAAGTTCAATATGTCCATAAGTAATTCAGGGTTAGGATCTGTGGTCATGATATCTGCCAGACATCTGCCATACATATGCTCTAGCTGATGTTTTACAACCTCTGTGCTTCTACACATGTCAATCACTTTCTTGAGAGTAAGTTTCTCTTCTTTCAGTGGATGTGCTCTCACTGCAGGATCTTTTATGCCTAAGGCAGTCCTATGTATAATGATATCACCTTTTAGTTGCCCAAAATCACAGGATTCTGTGAGTTGTATTATTGCAGTCACATACTGATTGATAGACTCTTTTTCACCTTGAACCTCAGTGTTGAACACATTGTGTTCATAGGCTACATTCACTTGGGTTTCAAAGCCTGAGGCTTTCAAAATTTCTGCCATCTGTTTTTTTCTGTTCTTTGGATTGGAAAACTGCCAGTTTTTCTGCATATTGCCTTTCATTTCAACAGGAGCTAGGAGGACAAAATTAACAGCCATTTTGACTCACCCAGTTTGTTTGCTTTTCTCTTCAGTGGCCCTCAGTAGCCTTTTTGGTCTCACATTTCTGCAGCTCTGAACATTTCTGCGTTCCTCTTTCAGTGGCTGTGGCTTCTCTCCAGCTCTTGAAAACTCAATATCAGCTCCACTTCTCACAATATGTGATGAATACATTGCTCCTAGTACAATGTCTTTATTCAAACTTAATGTAGCATGGCTGCCCACAGCCTGTGCCTTATAGCAGAGGTCACATAACTATAGCAAGCCAGATAGGACCTTTAATACATGATTGCATTTCAATCCAACCACCAAGGTCCATCTGTTCCTCTATACTCCTCAGTATCCTACCATTTATTTTACATTCCCTTGCCTTGTTTTCCCCCCTCAGACATACTGCCTCACACTACTCAATATTCCATTTGCCACTTTTCTGCTGATCTGACCAGGTCATTGATTTCTTTCTGCACTCTACAGTTTCCTTCCTCACTGTCAACACACAAGTAACTTTTGTATTTTTTGCAAACTTCTTAATCATGCACCCTACATTTAAGTCTAAATCATTGATATATAGTGATACATACTACAATAATCAAAGGACATAGTAGTAAGCCTATGGAACCCCTATGGAAACAGTCTTCCATTCACAAAAACACCCAACAACCACTGCACTTTGCTTCCTGCCACTGAGCCAATTTTGGATCCAACTGGCCACATACCCTTGCATCCCTTGACTCTTACTTTTCTGACCAGTCTGTCATTCAGGATCCTGTCAAAAACCTTGCTAAAATCTATGTAGATTACATCAAACACATTACCTCATTGATCTTCCTTGTTACCTTCTCAAAAAATGCACCTAAACATCAAGCTCTTTGACCAAACTGTTGGTCACCTTTCCTAATATTTTCTTGTGTAGCTTGGTGTCAAAAGCTCAGCTTGGAACATTTTATTGTGTTAAAGTCTCTGTATAAATGCCATCTGTTGTTGGTGAGTCTGTGTAGCACAATTTCAAGGCAGCATGTAACTTGACAGGGCCATGTGTGTGTGTGTGTGCGTGTGTGTGTGTAAAAGTAATTATGGGAAGAATTTTCTACCAATCCGGGGTGGGGGCCGGATGTGCAGGAGCGAGTGCGAGCAGGTGCGCCTCTGATTGGTGCCCCCAATTGGGGGCACGCTGCCATTTTATGTGGGCGGGCCAATTAAGGCCAATAAGCGCTATGAACTCCCTGTGTGGGCCGGGAGGGAATTCCCTCAGCCGAGAGTGCACATGCGTGCGAAAGAGCGCACTCATCTCCCTGAGGCTAAGTGGTGCCTCAGGGAGATCGGCACCAAATTTAAAAATGGTCACTGCACAAAAATAAAATTTCCCTGACATGTCCCCTCATGTGACACTGTCAAGTGAGTTGGGACATGGCCATCACTTTTAATCAAACTTTTATTAAATTTTAAAAAACCTTCATGAAACCTCATCCCGCCCGTGGATGAGGTTTCATGTTTTTTATGAAGCCTACCAGGGCTCCCGGCCTGCCCAACGACCTTAAGGTTGGACGGTCAGGTCCATTAATTAATTTAATTCATTTTTAAATAACCTCAATTGGCCTTTGACAGGTCGGCAGGCACACAGCTGATTCGGCTGTGCCCCCGCTGACCTGAAAATTGAAATGATGCGGGGTGAAGTCGGGAGTTCTGCCCAGTATCATCCCACGTCATTTTACGTGTTGGCGAGCGGGCCCTGCCCTCCGCTTGCCGACCTCAATATCCTGGCCTATGCAATGACTTTATTAACCATGTGTAAGGAAGAATCTCAGACAGTGCTGGGGCCTCAGTTTAAATTCTCATCTGAAAGTGCAGCACTCCCTCAGTACTGCACTGGAGTGTCATCCTAGATTTTGTGCTCTGCCACGCAGTTCGAAACAACAATCTTCTGAGTCACAGACAAGAGTGCTACCAACTGAGACACAGCTAGCATGTAAATCAACTAGGGTTGTGTAGATGGGGAGAGATTGGGGAAGGGGGGAATGGATCTGTCCAAAGAGAAATATCAGCAAATCATCACTGCCAATCACTTGCCTGTGACCTGGGCAGGATTGTATCTGACCCACTTGGCAAATGACAAAAGCTATCATTCCTCTGAAGGCTAAGGTAATGGCTGAAATGGGCTTTCATTTTGCTTAAACCAGTCCTTAGTGCACCAAGAACATTTATCTACATCAGATTTCCAACCTTTCAATCCTAGTTATTTGATGAGTTGCTATATAGTCAAAAGAGTGTGAAGCTTAAGAAGAGAATTGAGGATCAGGAGCAAAGCTACAAATGTAACATTTTCAGGCCTGAGGCAATGACATGATCTTACATTATTTTTTCTCTGTAAAATCCCAAAGCAGTTGAGAAAGCCTTAACTCAATTTATTGGATGGTATTTTCCTCAATTCAGAATCTATTGCCACCAAATTGACAGTTTCACTCAAACAGCCAAGAAGGATGTTTCTCTCCTTAGAAATTAAAACTTCACAGGGTTTTGCAGGATTTGCTGTTTTCAGTTCAAGGATAAGAAGCTTCGTTGGCCATGGTGGATAGAACTTTAACCTTGTAAGTAATGAATATTCCCTATGGCTTGTGAATGTTTCAGTCTTAGTGCAAAAGAGAACAATTATTTTATTTCCTAGCTTTGAAAATACTCCATTAAATAGAAACACAGAAGGAGGACTAGGACCATTCAATTAGATCATGGCTGATATATAACCTGACTCCTTTTCTTGGCTTTGCCCCATAATTCTTACTACCTTTGGTTAACAGAACTCTGTGAATCTCAGATCTAAAATTAATGATTGACCTAGCATCAGTTGTCATTTGCAGGGAGCGCTCCAAATTTCTACTATGCTTTGCATGAAAAAGTGTTGCCTAGCTTCACTCTTAAAAGATCTTGCTCTATTTTTTATGCTATGACCCCTAGTTCTAGACTCCCCAACTACTGGAAATAATTTCTCTGTATCTACCCTATCAGTTCCCCTTAAATTCTGTGAAATATTAATCAAATCACTCTTTAAACTTCTTATTACAGGGAATACAGCTCTATTTGTGTAATATCGCTTACAATTTAACCCTTGGAGTCCTAAAACTACTCACAATACTCCAGGTGTGGTCTGACAAGGGCTTTTTTATGGTTGCAGCATGACTCCTTTGAAGGCCGGCATGCCCGAGTGTGAACTTACGCAAGATGGCATCAGGCAAGCATCCCGACGTCATCGCGCACTTGCACGATAGTTTAGTCGACAGGTATGTGCGAGAGTTGGCAGCCCACCCGCAGATAATTAAGAGGCCTAATAAGGCCCTTAAGCTGGCAATTAAGTTGAATTTTTCAATGCCCGTTCAACCTTATGGTTGGCTAGCAGGCGAATAGGCCAGGCGGCCTTTGCACCTTTTGTGAAACATCATTTATTTGGGCAGGATTTTAATGGCCACCATGTGAAGGTGCTTGAGTCCACTGTGTGGACATTTTTTCTGAATTTTTAACATCTTTAATTTTGTATGTTAAAATCTTCAGGTCTGTGCCTTCCGGGATCTATCAGTGAGCGTATCCCCTCACGTGCGCAAACTTCAGCGCCGGCAGCCCTCCCACCCCAGCTTTCAGCAGATGTTTCACACTGGCTGACCATTAATTGGTCAGCCAGCATGAAATTGTGGTTGGGGCCTGATCGCGGGCGGCGGACCATTTCATGGCCGCTCCCCGGCCCGCCCGCCTCACCTGCCCGACGAGGGGAAACCTCTCCCCCTAAACTCCATTTGATAGTTTTAGCTAACTAAATAGTGTTTCCGATTATGATTCTGTTGGTGCGAATGGGAGTCATTTTAGTGAACCACGGCATAAGATGTGAGTTTAGCAAAGGCTTTTCCTCTTTTGGTAGTGAGTCCGAGTTCATCTAGAAAATAATCTCCATAGCATAACCAAGGGCCATGATCAGACTGGAGTTTTAAAATTGTCAGGGTAATATGTCTAATGTCCTCATTGATGGAGAGAAGCTCTTGCTGGATATTTCAAAGGCTAGTGACTACAAAGGTTTCCTGGAGTTTCATGAAATCACCAATTTTTTTGAGGCTGTGATCTTGATCTCTATTCAATTGGTCTAACATGAGGACAGATTCTGCTAGCAGCATAGAAGACTGCTGAAGTGAAGTGGCATTCATTAATGTATATCGTTTCTTGTGATGTTAGTAAAAGTCACCTGATTTGATAAAGTCTGAAAAGTACCATCACACTACGAACATGGGATTGGTATATCAGGAGAGAAGTTTTATCAAATTTTTTCTCATATGATGATGATGAGTGATTAGGGAGGGAGATTTGATAGCCTATGCTTGATTCTGAATTGGTAAAGTTCAGTTGGTATAAACCCATATTTTTTTGTAACTTACTCTCGATTGTGTCCCAATTGATATCTTTACACCAGGAGTAAAGTGAATGAGCTCTGATATTAGTGAATTCTGAAGTATCCTGGGTAGAAGTGACTTGAATGTCCTCATAGGTGTGTATGCCATCAGAAGGTAATTTTGTGATACAAAGATGATTCCTCCCACCATGTTTACCTTTATGCCATCATACCTGGCCTAGATTGTATAGTGAATGCGTCTGTTACATTTATCATCTCCCAATTAGATTTCAGTTGGTTTATACCTAGAAAAGTATTTGATCTCTGCACTTCTGCAAGAAATGGCACAGTGCAAGGTTCTTAAGTAATAAGACATTTCCGGCATATGTCTGGAAGGTTTTTTAACAAGGGATCATCTGGTACTATTGGAATTCCAATCTCTGGGCAGGCAATCCATCAAGGTGATACTTATCGTATGACAAATTAGAATTATTTGTCTCACAGGAGCATCTGATTGATCTCACCCATCCTGTCATAACCTCAACTCTTTGAGTCAGAGAAAAATTTTACAAAATTTTGTAAGGAAATCCTCCATCAACAAGGAGTAAAAGCATAGGTCCGCCACTGTGTCAAAGTTGGAATAATGAAACTGAAGCAGCAGGGACGTATTGCCAAACAGGGGAAGGGAATCTGAGCATAACTGGGCCTTGTGGTGATTCACAATGATTCCACGTCATCTTCTCATGGGAATATGTCTATGTTTGTGAAGATGTTGTAGCTGTAGGGGGAAGCAGTGTCTTGCAATGCAGACAGCAGACGTTTTCAATCCCATCAGTGTGCGGATAACTTTTCTACATACCACAACCAATGAAGTAACAATATCCTACCTGCTCAAGGCATTGGTCAAAGTTTGTTTTCTCATCACCTGACATATGAAAGGCTGGGTTCTCTTTTTAAAGTTTCTCATGGTTGCATTGAGTCTTCTAACTAATTCATTTTCCTTTGGAACTGATTTATTTTCAACAGTTTTAGCCAATATTGTGGTATCCAGCTCAACGTGTGTGGGCTGATAAACAAATTTGTATGTTAACACAAGTGGTTGAGGTTGAGCTACTGAAGTAATGCCAGCAGCCTCAGTATGGATTGTAAAAGGGTGTGTAGCATATTGCTTTAATGAATTGAATTACCATAATCATGCCTCACTTCTTATGTCATCTCAACATTAGAGAAGTTATCCGAATGAAACTGCACAGGGACAATGCTTTTTTTCATTATAGAAAACAGCAACTGACACTTTGGGCGATGTTCTGATGTGAATATTAAGGACAACACGTGAGTGCCTCTGTTCCAGGTCTATGGCTTCCTGTGCCTCTCTGCATGATTGTTGTAATCTGGTCTGGTAAAACGATAAATTGTCCTTTTACTGCTCCACCCACCACAGCATTTAGTGATGCTGAGAGCTGTGCAAAGGTTGGTATAAATGATCCAGCAAAATTCAATAATCCTAGACTGGATTGCAGGTTTTATAGAGTTCAAAGGTATTGAATGGTGGCTAATTTATCTTTATAGGAATGAGTTAGCCCTCTACCCTTTCTGATTATTTTCAGACCTAGAAGATCAACCTCTTCCCTAACTAATGGACTCTTCTTAATGTTGATTAAGTACCCAGCAGTAGTAAGTCTGGGTAAAATTGTGTCAATGCATTTCAAGTACTCCTAGAGGGCATTTTGTGAAATGTACATATTGTTCACATAAGAGTTAACATTGGGCAGGACTTTTAAAAGATCAATGACATGAGTAGAATAAAGAACAGGGCTGCTTGAAATCCCTTGTCCAACTGTACTGATACACTCAGGTTCTGTCATAACTGTTTTATACTGGTCAGTCTCATTAATCGGGCGTGACCAAAAGCCATTTGCAAGATCAATACAGGATTAATATTTTTCTTTCCTAATGCCAGATAGTATGGCAATGGAATTCTGTTGCTGTGGAGTACGAGAGGCTGTGACTTCATTTAAGGCTGTATAACTGACCATTAATCTCCACCTCCTGTCTGGTTTAGCCACACCAAACAATGGTGAATTAGTTCTAAATGGCATTTTTATTAGGATACCTTTTTTTTAACTCTTTAATAGTGCTAAGACGATCCAATTTCCCTTTGCAATCCTGGATAGATTTGAGATGGTACCAGCTTGTCTCAAATGAGTGAGGCTCAATATTTACCTTGCTACATTGATTTGCATGATGCTGTAGGTTAGGATAGCATTTATTAATGAGTTGTTTCAGGAAATATTTTTCTCCTCCCTCCTATGCCAGATTTGAATGTGCTTTTGACTGTCATCCTGGTCTGTGAAAGCTTCTATAGGCCTGGTTGAGATTTTAAGGTAATGTTAATGTCTGGCTGTCCTATAATGAGAGGCCAGGCCAAGTTTGGTACTAATCCTAACTCTAGAGTGATTGTGATTCCATGCATCATAACTAGTGTTTTGTAGGATTCAATTGTTTGTGTCTGAGGTTGTGTGAAACCCACTAATGGTGTTTCATAAATCAGGATCCCCAAATCTGTCCACTCAGTTTTTATATTTCTCGGGTCCATAATGGTGTAATCAACTCTTGCATCAAACAACACTTGCGCTTAGTGGGCAAGTTTGCCAGGGCATAGCAGAATTCAAGATGCCCTGGCTAGATGCCAGGCTGTCAGTGCTGAGATCGGTGATCCTCAGGATCTTGAGTTTTATTTCTGGTCCCACTTCTGAACATTTTAGCTGATTTTTGTTCTTCTCTTTTGTGGGGTACTGTCCTTTCTAGATTTCATAGAGGGTCGGTCAGGCTGTTTATCTTGTTGGCTTGCCTGACATCAGCAGTGCTGGGAGTCTCTCTGATCCCTATCCCTGTCATCCTGGTATTCCCCCTATGAGTCTACAGTATTCTTGGCCAGTGTAAAAGAGGGATCCACAGTTCTCTGTTGTCCATTTCTGACCTGGTCCCATATCTATCTCGTTTGTCTGGGGAAAAATCTAAGCATTCTCCATTTTGCTTCCAAACATAAAGTATTCATTTTTCATAAATCCACGGGTATAACTGTGTGGGCATGACAAAATATAAGGAAGTAAAAACGAAAGCAAATGATACCAGTCGTAAAGTTTGGGGGAATCTCTAATTTTACACTACCAATTCCATCTCTTGGCTTCATTTATTCATGGGTGGGTGAGCATTGCTGGCACATGGAGGCATAGATTTTCCATCAAGGAAAGGTTTACTACAATGGCAAGGGCTAAAGGGCGAGTCACAGTTTACAGATTAGGGAGGGAACTCACACATTCCAACTGGGACATCATCCATGGTTGCCTAGTTTAACCAATATCACAATACTTCCTTCCAAACCCACGACCTCTACTACCTGGAAGGACAAAGGCAGCAGATGCATGAGAACACGACCATGTGCAAGTTCCCTTCCATGTCACACAACATCCTGTAGTTGGGTCAAAATCCTGGAACTCCTTTACGGTACTCTGGGTGTGACTACACCAGATGGAATGCACCGGTTCAAGAAAGTGGCTCACCACCATCTTCTCAATGGAAATTAGGGATAGGCAATAAGCGCTGGTCCTACCAGCAATGCTCACCCACCCATGGACACTTTATTTTTGAAAACAAGATGGAGAATGGACAATCTGCTTTGAAACAAGATGGAGTTGAGAGGTCAAGTTACCCCCTTCTTGTCTGCCAATATACATGGAAATGCACAAGGCTGGAAGTTAGCCAGCTTGTCAGGGCAGGACATTAAAATGCGAATGACCTTTTGGGACATTCCATTGAGAAGACATTAAAAGGCAATAGATCTTTCCTGTGGATTTAATGACTGCTGCCAGTTCACAATAGCCCAGCAGACCTCTTGGCTGCAGCATGGAATTCCACAGAATGGTGGTGAGGAAAAACCCATTCTACCACAAGAATTCAAACCCTATTGTGTGTCAATGCTCAAATCATCAGGGACAATATGTGGACAAAGGAAAAACATACTATGCTCACCTGACAAAAACTGGGTTGTGATAAGAATCATTTATTAACACACATGTTGAGTGCAGCCTCACTCATTCAGCCTGGGCGACAAGGAGACAGGGAATAAATCCAGCCCAGTAAAGAAAGGACCCTGCTTATTTCCATCCTCATGTTGAGAATTGGGGTTAGCTTTTTACTTAGCAGTTTGACGAACCAAGGCAGATCTTCACTCCAGGAGCTCAACTGCACCTCTACTGGAGTGAAGCCAGAAACTCGTTACTGCAAGTAGAAAGCCACTCTGAATCCCCAGAAACCTCCATTTCAATCATTCAGGCCTGCAATGCTTCAAGATTCCGTTTTGAGATCCAAGTATAATAATGAATTTTTGGACTTTTTAACAACCTAAGTGCATGTTACCTCCTCTGTATTCACCTTTTCTTGTGTGTATGTGTGTGTGTGACAGAGAGAGAGAGAGGGAGAGAGAGTGGGTGCTGTTACAAATACGTTTGGGTGTTGAGAAATAAACATTTATTCTTCCTTTTTTTCAAACTTATGTGAAAGCCTGTTTTCTGTCTGTTCTTGAGAGTCACAGTACACAAGGGGTTAAAACACCTCTTCTTTAACATCTGTGGCCAGAGAGTTAGAAAAAGGGGAACCACCCCATCTCCTCCCTGCCCCTGTCCATAACAATTTGGTCCACGCTGTTTTTTTGTCCTACCACATATTGAAGAGGAGGAGATAACCAAGGCTGATATATGGTTCCCATTTAGTATCTCATGACTAGGATCTTGTATCACCCACTCAGTCAGTGACAAGCACTGTCATAGGTAAAACCATTTGATGGTATCTGATAATGAGCTACAGTGCCAGTAATTCACAGCTTATAAAGCTTTAGTGGATCATCAGAAACACTTATTGAGTTACTTAAGGGTATCAAGAAGATTGTACGGTTTGCGGATGTTTATGAAGGAGCCCACACTGCTGCTTTACTGACTGATATGCTTGGAGAGTATGGCTACTTCAGGGCTTCCAAGGTGAAGCACCAAACTGGTAAACTCAAACTTAGTTTCCACCAGAAATGCTTTGTTGAGTCCTCTGCTGACGCATGCTTTTTATACTGAAGTAGATAAGCTGAGAAGCTCATCCAAACAAGTTGGCCTGATCTTAACTCTGTTTTTGATCAAGTTAAAATCTCATCCAAAATATATGTGAGATGCAGAATGTAATGATGCACTGGAGATTGGCAAATTTGGAAGACACATTCTGCTGTCATTCAGAGGGACTCATCCTTTACCCATCACTGTGCGTTCTATTCAAGAAAGCCACATGGTGAAGGGTACAATTTGAGTCTAATCAGTAGACACTTTATTATCTTATATTTACAGAGATACATGTGCATTTCCCAACCCAACAACAACGGTTTCAATCTGCTCCTATACATAGCAGCACAAGTGAATCTTCAGTTAATGCTCACTATCTGAACACAATAAAATATTAAATTTCTATACAATTAACAACCTGTGCTTGCTTATCTTCCCATTTCTGCAAAGCCTCAATTTTAAAACCCCTCTATGGCCTCACCTCACCTGATCTGTGCAACTTCTTTACAAATCTCTGAAATATTTGTGCTCCTCAAATCCTGATCTTTTGGACATCCCTGGTTTTCATTACTCCATCATTGTCAGCATTGTCTTCACCTACTTAGGCCCTAAGCTCTGGAATTGCCTTCCTAACTCTTTCTGGCTCTCCAACTGACTCTAATAGGGTCCTTAAAACCTACCTCCTTGACCAAACTTTTGGTCACCTGTCCTAATATCTCCTTATGTGGCTCAGTGTTAGACCATTGTTTTTGAGTCTGTGGAGCTGAATTTCAAGGCAGTATGTAACAAGACAGAGTCATTCTTTGGAGGAAGCTGTTACCTGGTGTGGTTTATAGATGTGTATTTATGTGATGGCTTTATTGTGCATGTGTGGTTAGTAATCTCTGATGGTGTATGAATAGAGAAAAAACATGTCAAGTACTGTCAAGAAAAAAGTATCTGTTACCCACCTGCTGCTTCTCCTCATACCACTCCTTCAAAACCTTCAAAAACTGAGGAATACCCAGAATTACATGTGAAATATCTCTGGTCAAGCAGGCTGAGCTAGCAAGTCAATAACAATTTTAAGAAGCTTGTTGACAACATTCATTTTCCTTTATCCGTAACCAACAAAACAGAGAAGGAATGATTTCATTACTGAACATAAGAACATAAGAAATAGGAACAGGAATAGGCCATTCAGCCCCTCGAGCCTGCTCCAGCATTCAATAATATGATGGCTGATTTCCTTGTGTTTCGATTTCCACATTGCTATCTAACCCTAATAATCTTTGATTCCCTTGTCCGACAAGAATCTATCTACCTCTGCCTTAAAAATATTCAATGACCTGGCCTTCACCAACTTCTGAGGCAGAGAGTTCCAAAGTCGCACAACCCTCTGAGAGAAAATAATTTTCCTCATCTCTGTCCTTAAAGGGCGACCCTTAATTTTATAGCAGTGCGCCCTAGTTCTGGACTCACCCAAAAGGGGAAACATCCTTTCATTGTCTACTTCATACAGCCATTCAGGATCTTGTATACTTTAATCAAACCACCACTCACTCTTCTAAACTCCAGTGGAAACAAACCCAGTCTGTCCACCTTTCGTCATAAGACAACCCATTCATTCCAGTCATCAATCCAGTAAACCTCCTCTGAACCGCCTCCAATGCATTTACATCTTTCCTTAAATAAGGAGACCAAAACTGCACACTGTATTCGAGGTGCAGTCTCACTAATGCCCTGTATGACTGAAGCATAACATCCTTACTTTTATGTTCAAACCCTCTTGTAATAAAGCATAGCATTCCATTACAACAAAAACAAAAATAGCTGGAAAAACTCAGCAGGTCTGACAGCATCTGCAAAAAGGAATACCCAGAAGGCTGGGTCATTCCTCTCCGCAGATGCTGTCAGACCTGCTGAGTTTTCCAGCTATTTTTGTTTTTGTTTCAGATTTCCAGCATCTGCAGTATTTTATTTTTATCATAGCATTCCATTAGCCTTCTTAATTACTTGCTGCACCTGCATACTAACTTTTTGTGACTCATGTACGGAGATCTGTTCTTCCTGCCAAAGTGAACTACTGCGCATTTTCCGACATTAAACTCCATTTGCCCACTCACTCAACCTATTTATGTCCATCTGCAGCTTCCTCATGTCCTCTTCACAACATACTTTCCTACCTATCTTTGTGACATCTGCATATTTAGCTACCATGTCTTTACTCCCCGCATTTAAGTCATTGATGTAAATCATAAAAAGTTGAGGCCCCAATACAGACACCTGTGGGACTCCACTCTTCACATTTTGCCAATCAGAAAAAGACTCATTTATGCATACTCTCTGCTTTCTGCCAGCCAATCTTCTATCCAATCTAATATGTTACCCACTACAGCAAGCACTTTTATTTTCTGTAATAATCTTTGATGTGGCGCCTTATCAAATGCCTTCTGGAAATCCAAGTACAGTACGTCTACAGGCTCCCCTTTATCCACTGCACATGTTACTCCTTCAAAAATCTCCAATAAATTGGTTAAACATGATTTTCTTTTCACAAAACCATGCTGACTCTTCCTAATTGCCTTGAGTTCTTCTAAGTGTCTAGCTATAACCTCCTTAATGATCGATTCTAATAACCTTCCCACTTGATGTCTGTACATCAAGTAAACTGGAATATAGTTTCCTGATTTCTGCCTTCCTCCCTTCTTGAATAGATGGGTTATATTTGTTACTTTCCAGTCTGATGGAATCTTTCCAGAATCTAGCAAATATTGGAAAATTAACACCAGCGCATCAACTACCTCATTAGCCACCTCTTTTAAGACCCTAGGATGTAGTCCATTGGGATCTGGAGACTTTCCAGCCTGCAGCTCCATCAATTTGCTCAGTACCATTTCCCTAATGATTTCAATTTCACTAAGTTGCTTTCTCCTGTTCACCTCCTGATTTTCAGATTCTACTGGAATGTTTTTTGTAACCTCTAATAGTGAACACAGAAGCGAAATTTTTTTCATTTCTTCCGCCATTTCCTTATTATCTACTATTAACTCCTCACTGTCACTCTTTAGAGGACCAACACTCACGTTACTTACTCTTATCCTTTTTTAAGTATCTGTAGAAATTCTTGCTATCGTTTTTACATTTCTAGCTAGCTTCCTGTCATACTCTAATTTCTTTCTCCTGTTTAACCTTTTAGTCATTCTTTGCGATTCTTTATATTCTGTCCAATCGTCTGTCCTGCCAACTGTCTTTTGTGAAGTTGTAAGCTTTTTCCTTAAGATTGATGCTTTCCTTAACTTCTTTAATATGCAGGTAGACTGGGAAAATCAGGTTGGTAGTGGATCCCAAGAAAAGGAATTTGTGGAATGTCTACGAGATGGCTTTTTGGAGCAGCTTGTGGTGGAGCCCACTAGGGAACAGGCAATTCTAGATTTAGTGATGTGTAATGAGGCAGATTTGATAAGGGAGCTTAAGGTGAAGGAACCCTTAGGAGGAGGTGACCATAATATGATAGAATTTACCCTGCAATTTGAAAGGAAAAAGCTGGAATCAGATATAACGGTATTACAGTTGAATAAAGGCAACTACAGAGGCATGAGGGAGGAGCTGGCCAGAATTGACCGGGAGATGAGCCTAGCAGGAAAGACAGTAGAACAGCAATGGCAGGAGTTTCTGGGAGTAATTTGGGAGACACAGCAAAAATTCATCCCTAGGAAGAAGAAGCATACTAAAGGGAGGACAAGGCAACCATGGTTGACAAGTGAAGTCAGGTACAGCATAATAGCTAAAGAGAAAGCAAACAATGCGGCAAAGAGCAGTGGGAAACCAGGGGATTGGGAAGCCTACAAAGACCAACAGAGGACAACTAATAAAAAAATAAGGAGGGAGAAGATTTAATATGAGGGTAAATTAGCTAGTATAAAAGAAGATTGCAAGAGTTTTTTTAGATATATAAAACGTAAGAAAGAGGCAAAAGTGGACATTGGGCCACTGGAAAATGATGCTGGAGAAGTAGTAGTGGGGAACAAAGAAATGGCAGAGGAACTGAATAGGTACTTTGTGTCAGTCTTCACAGTGGAAGACACGAGCGACATCCCTAAAGTCCAAGAGAGTCAGGGGGACAGAGGTGAATATGTTGGCCATTACCAAGGAGAAGGTGCTAGGAAAACTGAAAGGTCTGAAGGTGGATAAATCACCTGGACCAGATGGATTACACCCCAGAGTTCTGAAGGAGATAGCTGAAGAGATAGTGGAGACATTAGTGGTGATCTTTTACGAAATACTGGAGTCAGGGAGGGTCCCAGAGGACTGGAAAATTGTTAATGTAACCCCCCTGTTTAAAAAGGGAGTGAGGCAAAAGATGGGAAATTACAGGCCGATTAGCCTGACCTCGGTCGTTGGTAAGATTTTAGAGTCCATTATTAAGGATGGGATTTCAGAATACTTGGAAGTGCATGGTAAAATTGGGCAAAGTCAGCATGGTTTC
The DNA here is from genome assembly GCF_017639515.1 of Carcharodon carcharias. Classification (NCBI taxonomy): domain Eukaryota; kingdom Metazoa; phylum Chordata; class Chondrichthyes; order Lamniformes; family Lamnidae; genus Carcharodon; species Carcharodon carcharias. The sequence continues at coordinate 116,235,042 of NC_054475.1, forward strand.
ATCAAGGGGAGGTCATGCCTGATAAATCTGTTCAAATTCTTTGAGTAGGTGACGAGTAGGTTAGACAAAGGAGAGCCAATGGATGTTATCTACTTGGACTTCCAGAAGGCCTTTGACAAAGTGCCGCACAGGAGGCTGCTCAGTAAGATAAGAACCCATGGTGTTAGAGGCAAGGTACTAGCATGGATAGAAGATTGGCAGGAGGCAGAGAGTGGGGATAAGGGGGTCCTTCTGAGGATGGCGGCCGGTGACTAGTGATGTTCCGCAGGGGTCAGTGTTGGGACCACAACTTTTCACTTTATACATTAATGATCTGGATGAAGGAACTGAGGGCATCCTGGCTAAGTTTTCAGATGATACAAAGATAGGTGGGAGGACAGGTAGTATTGAGGAGGTGGGGAGGCTGCAGAAGGATTTAGACAGGTTAGGAGAATGGGCAAAGAAGTGGCAGATGGAATACAAAGGCTTAAAATATGATGAACGTTTGAGGACTCTGGGTCTATACTCGATGGAGTTTAGAAGAATGAGTGGGGATCTGATTGAAACTTACAGAATACTGAAAGGCCTGGACAGAGTGGATGTGGGAAAGATGTTTCGATTAGTAGGAGACACTAGGACCCGAGGGCACAGCCTCAGAGTAAAGAGAAGACCTTTTAGAACAGAGATGAGGAGAAACCTCTTTAGCCAGAGAGTGGTGAATCTTTGGAATTCATTGCCACAGAATGCTGTGGAGGCCAGGTCATTGAGTGTATTTAAGACCGAGATAGATAGGTTCTTGATTGGTAAGGGGATCAAAGGTTATGGGGAGAAGGCAGGAGAATGGGGTTGAGAAATTTATCAGCCATGATTGAATGGTGGAGCAGACTCAATGAGCTGAATGGCCTAATTTCTGCTCCTATGTCTTATGGTATTATGGTCTTTAGTTAACCATGGATTGTGGGTCCTCCCCTTAGAGTTTTTCTTTATGGTAGAAATGTACTTATTCTGATTACTCTGAAATATCCCCTTAACTGTCTTCTACTGCTTCTCTATTGATCTATCCTCTAGCCTCGTTTCCCAGTTTATTAATGGGTATTACATATCACTTAGTAGTTACAGCACAGAAACAGACTATTTAGCCAAATAGATCCATGCTGGTGTTTGTGGTCCACTTGAGTCTCCTCCCACCCTCCTTCATCTAACCCAAATCAACATATCCTTCTAGCCCTTTTTCCTTATGTGTTTATCTAGCTTTCCCTTAAATACACATATATTGGTTGTGTCAATCACACTTTGTGCTAGCTGGGGAAGGAAGTTTTTCCTGAATTCATTTTTAGCTTTATTATTGGTCAACTATTCAGCAAAGGACCCCTATTTGTGGAGGAAATGCAATCAAAAGGTTATGGCAGTGCTTTGATCTAAATATTTTAAGTAGCCTTCAGTAAAATTTCAGAATCTGCCTCCCCTTCCTGGTCACTAAAAGGGCATTGGGCATCTGGAATGCACACAGGGATGTTTATAGGGTTTCCTGTCAATTGAATAACTGGATGCATTGATTTAAATTACTATAAGTGTTTCTAGATTGTATTTAGTTGGCAAGGCACATCAGGCATGGAGTAGGCCTTAGGCTTCTAAATTCGATACTAAAGTACCTCTGATCATATTATCAAGTCCAGTCACCAACGTATGTATAGAAAGAAAGAAAATATTGGCTGACTATGGCTGTAATTTTCTTGTCACCCAAATTAATTCCTTAATCTATGCTAACCTCTTCAGTTGCTTTAACTATGCTGTAGCCCTTGGATATTTCCACAAATGCAATCAATGCTGCTCCTTTCTCATTCTGCCAGGCTTATATCAAGGTTACTGATCCAAGGTCAACAGGCACAACTCTTACAGGAATCTCAAGCAAGGATGTTTGTCCAGAATATAATTTAAAATTGAGTCTCCTTGCTGTGAATCCAATTTCCTAACATTATATATATTAAAGGTGTCCTATGGACCTATATTTAATTCTCTGACCTAAATGTGCTTTAACATAAATTACAACACTACATACACAAATTCAAAGGAACATAGAAACATAGAAAATAGGAGCAGGAATAGGCCATTCGGCCCTTCAAGCCTGCTCCACCATTCATGATGATCATGGCTGATCATCCAACTCAATATCTTGCTCCCACTTTCTTCTCTTATCCTTTGATCCCTTTCACCCCAAGAGCTATATCTAACTCCTTCTTAAAACATACAATATTTTGGCCTCAACTACTTTCTGTGGTAGCGAATTCCACAGGCTCTCTGGGTGAAGACATTTCTCCTCATCTCAGTCCTAAATGGTCTACCCCATATCCTCAGACTGTGACCCCTGGTTCTGGACTCCTCTACCATCGGGAACATCCTCCCTGCATCTACCCTGTCTAGTCCTGTTAGAATTTTATAGGTTTCTGTGGGCTCCCACTTCATTCTTCTGAACTCCAGCGAATATAATCCTAACCGACTCAATCTCTCCTCATATGTCAGCCTTGCCATCCCAGGAATCAGTCTGGTAAACCTTCCCTGCACTCCCTGTATAGCAAGAACATACTTCCTCAGATAAAGGGACCAAAACTGCACACAATATTTCAGGTGTGGTCTCGCAAAGGCCCTGTATAATTGCAGTAAGACATCCCTGCTCCTGTACTCGAATCCTCTCGCTATGAAGGTCAACATACCATTTGCCTTCTTTACCGCCTGCTGCACCTGCATGCTTAATTTCAGAGACTGGTGTTTGAGGACACTCAGGTCTCATTGCACATTCCCCTCTCTCAATTTATAGCCATTCAGATAATAATCTGCCTTCCTGTTTTTGCTACCAAACTGTATAACCTCACATTTATCCACATTTTACTGCATTTGCCATGCATTTGTCCACTCATTCAGCTTGTCCAAATCACACTGAAGCATCTCTGCATCCTCTTCACTGCTTACCCTCCCACCCAGCTTTGTGTCATCTGCAAATTTGTGGATATTATATTTTGTTCCCTCATCTAAATCTTTAATATCTGTTATGAATAGCTGGGGTCCCAGCACGATCCCTGTGGTAGCCTGCTAGTCACTGCCTGCCATTCAGAAAATTACCCATTTATTCCTACTCTTTGTTCCCTGTCTACCAACCAGTTTTCTATCCATCTCAATACACTACCCCCCAATCCCATGCGCTTTAATTTTACATGCTAATCTCTTATGTGGGACTCTGTCGAAAGCCTTCTGAAAGCCCAAATAAATCACATCCACTGGCTCCCCCTCATTGACTCTACTAGTTACATACTCAAAAAATTCCACTAGATTTATCAAGCATGATTTCCCTTTCATAATTCCGTGCTGACTCTGTCCGATTCTGCCACTCTTTTCCAACTGCTCAGCTATTAAATCTTTTATAATGGACTCTAGAATTTTCCCACTACCGACGTCAGGCTGACTGGTCTATAATTCCCTGTTTTCTCTCTACCTCCCTTTTTAAATAGAGGTTGTACATTAGCTACCCTCCAATCTATAGGAACTGTTCCAAAGTCTATAGAATCTCGGAAGATGACCACCAATGCATCCATTATTTCTAGGGCCACTTTAGGCCCTGGGGATTTATCGACCTTCAATCCCATCAATTTCTCCAACACCATTTCCCTACTAATACTGATTTATTTCAATTCCTTTCTCTCACTAAACCCTGTGGTAACCATTTCTGGTATATTATTTGTGGTGCTCCTTTGTGAAGACAGAACTAAAGTATGTATTTAGTTGGTCAGCCATTTCTTTGTTCCCCATTATAAACTCCCCTGTTTCTGACTGTAAGGGACCTACATTTGTCTTTAGCAATCTTTTTCTCTTCACATACCTATAGGAACTTTTATAGTCATTTTTTATATTACCTGCAAGCTTACTCTTGCACTCTATTTTCCCTTTCTTAATCAATCCCTTGGTCCTCCTTTACTGAATTCTAAACTGTTCCCAATCTTCAGGTCTGGTGTTTTTTCTGGCCAATTTGTATGCCTCTTCCTTGGATCTAATACTGTCTCTAATTTCCTTTGTAATCCATGGTTTGGCCACCTTTCCTGTTTTACTTTTGTACCAAACAGGTATAAACAATGGTTGCAGTTCATCCATGCATTCTTTGAATGTTTGCCATTGCCTATCCACCATCATCCCTTTAAGTAATGATTCCTAATCCACCATAGCCAACTCACGCCTCATACCATCATAGTTCCCTTTATTAAGATTCAGGGCCCTAGTCTCAGAATCAACTACGTCACACTCCATCTTGATGAAGAATTCTATCATATTATGGTTTCTCATCCCCAAGGGGCCTCGCACAACTAGATTGCCAATTATTCCTTTCTCATTACACAATACCCTGCCTAGGATGGCCTGTTCACTAGTTTGTTCCTCAATATATTGGTCCAGAAAACCATCCCATATATACTCCAGGATTTCCTCCTCTATGGTATTATTACTAATTTGATTTGCCCAATCTATGTGCAGATTAAAGTCACCCATAATTACAGATGTTCCCTTCTTGCATGCATCTCTAATTTCCTGTTTAGTGCCATTCCCAATATCACCACTACAGTTTGTGGGTCTATATACAACCCCCATTAACGTTTTTGCCTCTTAGTTCAGAAACCAGAGGAATAAAAAAACACCGTCTAAGAGTATAAATGGTTACATGTCTAAAGTTTAAGACTTTATACCAGGTTGAACTGTCATTCAGTCATCTCAAATAACTACAATATCTTCCAGTACTGGTTAATATATGCCATAGTGGTTCATGATATCTAAAATTATTTCTAGGTGTCAGAAACAAATCGAGAATATTTCAATATGACGGACACACATTGAAAATTGTTCTCAGACATTGTGCCGACTTGTTACACAGTATTGCTCCTCAGTTTTACAGATTGGTATAAATGAAATAACTGTTTGTTGCAACTTTAAGGGCAATTTCCCATGGAACTTCAAAATATACAATTAATTTAGAAAATCTTTGAATCATTTAAAATCCCTGATTAAATATGAGATATTTCTAAATAGAATCTTGGTTAGCAATAGTGACAATTAGGAGGAGACCATTCTAATTTATTGGCCCAGGTCCTCTGGTCAGCTGCCATGCTGTCCGCGGAGACATCTGTGCCCTGGCCTTTTTGTGTTTTTTCAGCTGGGGCTGCTGATCTTGGCTCCAGCAGTGAAGGATCATTGCAGCCTTTCCAGGGGCATCACAGACTTAAGTCCAGATTTCACTGCTCTGGATTTTGGAAAGTTCTTGTCATTAAGTCATATATGTACTAAGGCAAGGCTGTCTACTATCACCATTGATCTTTAACATCTTTGTGGAAACCATGGATAAAGCAACACTTGATGAAGTACTGAAAGGTGTCAAAGTAGGAGGTCAGTTTGTGAAGGTAGTGAGTTTTGCAGATTATCGGGCTTAAGTTGGCTATCATCTCAGAAGATCTACAGATACTAGTGGATAGAACAAATGAAGTGGCAGTAGCATATGGAATGAAATCAATGTAAAAATACCAAAGTTAGAAGATTGGAAAAAATAATTGTGGGAAAGCACAGGTCAAGATAAATGGTCAAAAGCTGGAACGGGTATCCAATTTAGTGCCTAGGAAGCACCTTGTCAGAAGGTGGTTACTACCATAAAGAAATCAGAGCTAGAATAGCAGTGGCAAAGAATACATTCCCCAAATATAAAGAACTCTCAGCAGAGGAATGAGTTGAAATCTTAAGAAAAGAGTTATCAAGACCGATTTGAAGTGTTTTATTGTACGGGTCTGAAATGTAGACCTTGAGAAAAATGGACACTCAAAGAGCAGAAAATTGTGAAATGTGATTCTGGAGAAGGATGGACCAGACCAATTGACAAGAACACAAGAACGATGAAGAAATTCTCAGATTGGTGGAGGAGAAAAGATCATTGGTGAATATCATCAAGAAAAGGCAACAAGGTTGGATTGGCCAGATTCTAAGGCATGAAAATTTGCTAAAGGAGGTGACTGAACAAAGATAAGAAGAATGTAGCCCAAGAAGGAGAAATAGAATGATAATTTTAGACAACTTGAAATTGAAAATGGAAGATTCCTATGTGCAACTGGAGAGGAAAGTACAAGACTGTGAAGCATGGAGAAATAAGCAGACGCTCTCTCCAAGTAGATCTCTGCTATATGTCTGATGTATTTAAAGTATCTGTAAAACATTTCAACAACTCTGCAAGTTTTAAAATATTTTTAAATACTTTACACGGACTGCATCTTGAAATCACATTTTGTTTCTCATAGCCAAATGACCATTAAGAGCATTGTTATACCACCAGAAAATACTGAAAATACTCAGACAACACCTGTGGAATGCTGAGTGTTGCCTACAATTGTTCAAACGTTTGGAATTTGATTATGTGTGTGTAATGACTTGATGTACCAAACAAGTTTCAACAAGAAACAGATAAGCTTTATTACAGAGAGCTTTTCAGATGCTACATGCATGAACCAGATCCTTGACAAGAAGCACCGCCACCCCCCCACCCCGCAGATTACCCGTGCTTAAGACTCATTGGTCAGAGCCTCCGAGAACAATCACGTGACCTCTGATAGACAGTAGGAGAGGCTATACCTTAAATTACTACATTTCCTCCCCTTTATTGATTCTACTTAGTGAATACTCAATAACATATACATATATACAACTCAGGTGATTAAAGGCTAAGGGTAGAATTTTGCCCTTGTCGGGCAGGCTGGACTGGGGTGGGAGAGGAGGCTGAGTGGGGCAAGCGTGAACTACGTGCATGCATGCGAGTGAGCGCTTGAAAATCTCCCTCAGGTACAGAGCTGTCTCAGGGAGATGAAGAATTTTTTTTTAAATGAAGAAATTAAAAACGTTATAAACATATCCCCTCATGTGACTCTTTCACACATGGAGTCGGCATGAGTTGGGACATGTTATTAATTAAGTTTTAAATTTTTAATTTTATTTTTATTTGCTTTAGGAAACCTTGTCTCTCCCATGGATGAGGTTTCCTAAAAAGGGCAAAGGCTGTTTGGCCTTTTTGCCCGCCTGCCAATCGTAAGGTTGGACGGAAAGAAAAAAAATATTTTTTATTACCTCATTAGTGGCCTTAATAGGTCTTTTAATTGTCAGTGGGTGCACTGCGACTGAAATATCATGTAGCTGTGCATTGATGTTGGGATGCTTACCTGATGTCAACGAGCATCATTTTACGTTCGAGCAAGTCGAGTGCGCGCCCGCCCACCAACATAAAAATTTTGCCCCAAGTCTCTGAGGTGTTTTCCTTATTCAGTTAGAGCAGCATAGCTCTACCACTTGAGGTTCTTCCACAGATCGACATGATCAGGAATTACAGCACCAGATACATCATTAGAAAGTGGCAGTTAGGGTTCGGCAACTCTACAGAGACAACGAGCATATCTATTCTATGTCGATCGGTCATCTCAGGGATTAATAGTTCGACCTTAATCACAGATGGAATATTTGGTTGTTGGAATGTCTCCCTACTCTTAAGACGCTCCACTTGTTTTCGAACACTTCGATCTTCCACTTCCATCTGGAAGGACAAGGGACCAGTTTCTGAGACAAGGTCCACTTCCAAAGTTCCATATGAAAACAGTCTACTACGGTAAACTATTGAGCTATGCAATGAATATCATGATTCCATTTTTGATTACTCCTCTAAGTTTGGAAACACCAGGCTTAACCTTCCATGTAGGTGGCATTTCACCAATAATTCAAATGGCATTGAATCAATAGTTGACTGAGGTGCTGTATGATAACTGAGAAGAAAGGAGGAAAGTTGAGTTTCTAGGGTACCTTCTAATAGCCTCTTCATTCCAGATTTAAAAGTTTGCACAGCTCGCTCAACCAAACCATTTCATGAGGGATGATATGGTACTGTTTTAATATGTTTGATTCCATTTCAACTCATGAATCTCTGAAACTCTGTACTGGTAAAGGCTGTACTGTTATCTGAAGCAATGACTTCGGGTAGGCCATGTAGATTAAAACTTTGGCACAGCTTTTGGGTAGTTGAGCTCAATGTTGGTGATCTGACTTCAAACTTACCCATCTGTTTAGAATGTACATCTATGATCAATAAAAACAAGGTTCCGAAGAATGGTTCTACATAATCAATATGTAGCCTAGCCCAAGGTTGATCAGGCCACTCTCATGGATGCAGTGGAGCTGAAACAGGCAACTTCTGTTATTACTGACACTGGAGACAGTGCTTGACTATGCTTTCAATGTCACTGTCAATGCCTGGCCACCAGACATAGCTTTGCACAAGCATTTTCATTTTCAATATGCCTGGATGCACACTGTGAAGCTCTGTCAAGAGTGGTTCTCTACCTTGTGGAGAGACCAACAATTCTTGATCCCCAGAACAAGATTCCAAGTTGACAACTTAACATTGCTTTTTGGGCATGGAACAGTCTCATCTTTTCAGAGACTGGTAAATTTGACCAATTTGTCCAGTTTCTAATTATTCATTCTAATAATCTAAAATGTTTACACATATGCAGGTAATATCAAAGCCCAATGTTGAATTTTTGCTGATGCTATTGGCAGAATGGCCTTATCTTCACTGAATAAATCTGTTAATGGTTTACTGTCCGACACAATGGTGAAATGTCATCTATGCAGATACTGGAGGAATTTCTTCACTCTGAATATCACCTTTAGACCTTTCTTTTCCAGTTGGGAATAACCCTTCTCGGCTGTGGAGAGGGTTCTTGAGACATAGCCAATTGGCCTTTCTGATCCATTTTCCATTCTATGTGATAACACAGCTGCTACACCATAAGGATCACATTTTAATACCAATTCTTTCGATGGGTTGTAGTGTACCAATAAACATGATGAATGTAATATCTTCTTAACTTGCACAAAGGCTGTTGTGAATTCCACAACCAACTATGATTCTTTTTTAACAACAAGTAATGGTGCTAACACTGTTGATAAGTGGCAAGAAATGGCTATAATAGTTGATCATGCCCAGGGAAGACTTGAGTTTGGTTACACTGGACGAAGAGGGTGCATCTTTTATTGCTCTAACTTTCTCTTTTACCAAATGCAAACCCATGGCATCCACCCTGGGACCCAGGTAAGTAACTTCTGGCACTTGGAATGTATATTTATCTTTCTTTAACTGTACGCTGGCTTCCAAGAATCTTCTTAGCACGTCTTCCAGATTGCCCAGTTGTTCAGTTTCAATTGACCCTGTGATCAGAACATCATGTAGGTATACTACTATTCTGTGAAGTCCTTGCAAAAGATTTGGAAGATTGCGCATGCAGACAATATTCCAAAGGGTAGGTGAAAATATTGATAAAGACTCTTGTGTATGTTGATGGTCATGTATCCTCTAGATGTGCTATCCAGCCCCCTGAACAATGGCGATTAGGGATGGACAATAAATGCCAGCCTAGCCAGCGATGCCCACATCCCATGAATGAATATTTTTTTAAAATGTTGATAAGCATGGCTCATGTCCAATTTTGTATAGGGTTTGCCTGCAGCTAGTTTTGCATATACGTTATCTATCCTTGGGATAGGATATTTATCTGGTTTGGTTGCCTTGTTAACAGTCATTTTTATAATCCCCACAAATGTGTATAGTTTGGTCAGGCTTCACCACTGGGACTATGGATACTGCCCATTCCAAGAATTGGACTGGTTGGATGATGCCTACCTTTCCTAACTGGCACAGTGGTGCATTCACCTTCTCCTTCAATGCAGGTCTGGCCTTGACAGGTCTGCCACCTCAGAATCCGCATATATTTTTGCTTGCAAGCCTTATAACTTCCTTAAATCGTCACAAAATACACTGCTGTATTTCTTTAGCAGTGCAGGGACTCCTCCTGTTCTCAAGTGAAATATTTCAGACCAACTAAGTTTGATTTTTTGTAACCAGTCTTGGCCCAGAAGACTAGGTCCTTCACCTGTCACTATGATCACTGGAACACAAATACTATGGCAATGCCCTATACTATATGGATTCTCTAGTGTATGTCTTCAATTGAGCCATTATCTGCTTCAGATTCACTGGCTGGGTACCTTCATTTAGGTAATAAAATGTGTGCTCTCCCACCACTGTGACTGAGGCTCCCGTAGCTACCTCCGTTATTAGTGGCTTCCCATTCACGTGGATTGTGATAGTAATAGGTTCAGTTTTTACAGCTGTGGTGTTGTACAGGGAATGGATAACAATATCGGCAGCTCCAGGCTCCGTTGTATTATTTAGTTCAATCATATTGGATGGCTGTTTCAATTTTGCCCTACATTGCTTTATTATGTGACCTTTCATACGGTAGTAGTGGCAGTCTGTCTCCTTGAATATGCAGGTGTCCAATACATGGTCACCCCCACATCTATAACAGATTAACCTTGGAGTCACAGCTGACATGTTTCTACTAGGCCTTTTCATTTTTCTAATAGCAGCATTACCTCTTGCTTCGCTGCTGTGTCTCTGGTTTAACGCCACACTCTGTGGTAGGTTCCCGCCCCACATGAAGAACAGCGCCATGTTGTATGTGTTGTAAAGCCTGTGTGTCTCTTGCAGCAATTTCCATGGCTAGCACTATTTCCAGGGCGTGTTTCAAATTTATGTTAACTTCTGTGAGTAAATGGTGCTGATTGACGTCGTTGTGAACTCCACAAACTAACCGGTTCAGCAGCATATCATTGAGTGTGTCTCTGAAGTTGCAGTGTTCTGTCAACTATTCAACTTCACCATATAGGTTACTATGGGCACTCCCAGGGCTCTTGCTCAGGAATTAAACATAAACCTCTGGATTATTACACATGGCTTTGGCTGGAAATGCTTTTTCACGCGGTCCACTAATTCACTAAAGGGCTTAGAATTGGACACATTCGGGACCATTAGGCTGCGGATGAGATTGTAAGTCTTTCTACCATGTACACTCAAAAGGATTGCTTTCTGCTTCTCCTCCATGGTAATTTCGTTCACTACGAAATAAAAACCAAGGTGCTCTACATACAGGCTCCAGTCTTCCATAGTCACTTCGTAAGGATTGATTCTGCCAAAGAGTGGCATGGCTATTGAGTAGTCTTTTCTTTTTTCTCAAAATTTGATGTACTCACGTTAACAAGGCGTGGTGCAGCATTGGAGCTATTTTGCCCTCATTGCCAAATGTAATGACTTGACATACTGGACAAGTTTCAACAAGAAACAAATAAACTTTATTACTGAGAGCTTCTTAGATGCTACGTGTTTGAACCAGGTCCTCGACAAGAAGCCCTGCCCCAGAATACCTACGCTAAGGGCTCTTCGGTTGGAGCCTCCAAGAACAATCACACGACCCCTGACCGACTGTAGGAAAGGCAATACCTTCAGTTACTACAATGTGTCTGTTGAATGTTCTCTGTATGTGGTTAGTCAAGCCTATGGGTGTGGTTACAGAGAAAAATGAAAATGGAAAAGCTGCAGACATTTTAAAAAAGCTTTTTTTCACTATTCACACATCGAACCTGGTGTGTGTCATCATTGCATATCTCTGAGGTACAAAACACAGTAACTGACAGGGAGGTTTTCAAAAACATATATTCTTTTATGAGATGTGGGCATTTCTGGCAAGGCTAGCATTTGTTGCCCATCCCTAATTGCCCTTGAACTGAGTGGTTTGCTAGGCCATTTCAGAGGGCAGTTGAGTTAATCACATTGCTGTGGGCCTGCAGTCACATGTCAGCCAGAATGGGCAAAGATGGCAGATATCCTTCCCTAAAGGACACTAATGAACCAGATGGGTTTTTACAACAATTGATGATAGTTTCATGGTTGTCATTACTAAGATTAGCTTTCAACTTCAGATTTTATTATTTGAATTTAAGTTCTACTAGCTGCTGTGGTGGGATTTGAACCCATATCCCCAGAGCATTTGCCTGGGCCTCTGGATTACTGGTCCAATGACATTATCACTACACCATGATCTCCCCTCCCCCACCATCTACGCCCCTCAGATCCACCAATGCCATGGCATCAATAGATTTTGGGGTTCAAGGCATTTGCTTGCGATTAATGGATGGTCCACAGGTTGCAGCAACCCACAAGAAGCTGATACTCATCCATTGCCTTGGAGCAGAGGGCCAGCAAATATTCAAGCAGCTCAGAGAAGATACGTTAACATTTGATGCAGCAGTAAGTGCTCTCGAAAAATATTTCAGGCCAAAGTAAAGTCTGATGATCAAACGATGTGGATTCCATCAGAGATGCAGGGAGAAGCAGCATTGAAACATTTGACTTCTATAAGTAAATTTTGCACACTAACCAACTAATTAATTTGTGGTCAACTTATTGAAGACTTTCAATTCCACAAATTACAAAATGCCTGCTCAAGGAGAATGATGACTTAACCTTGGAAAAAGGTTCCAATGTCCAATCTAAGGCATCCTGCTCAATTCAACGAGGTTATGCAAGAATGCATACCTTCAGACTCAGAGTCACAGACACATGTTGCCAAAGCAGCTTCATAAAAGGATTATGGACAAAAATATCTCAGCTGGCTCATCAAAACTTGTCTCATCATGGTCAGATACCCTTAAAAATGTGCCCAAACTGTGGAAGTACACATCGATTTACAACGTCATTTCCAGCTCAAGTGAAAAAATGTAACTCATGCTCAAAAATGAATCACTTTGTAAAGATATGCAGGTCATCGAAGAAGACTTTATTGATTCTGCATTTGGAAGAATCTTTTCCTGGGTTTTGTATAGCATCACAGACAGTAAAGCACCAGGTTATTCTAAGGATTGTACAGTCGAGATTATGGGCATATCAATGTCACTCCTCATCATTGTTGGCACCAATGTCTCTATTTTGAGTGACTAACTCTACCATCATTATTTTTTGCAACTTTCTCTCTCTCCTGTGACAGACAATCTTCAAATTTATGATGACTCAATTAATCCAGTTTTGAGAACAATTACGGTTTCAATGCGCTACAAAAGCATCAGCCTAGACAGATTCACGTTCTAGATAGACAAAGGCAGAAGCCTTATGGGGGTAAACCTGTTTGATAAGCTAGATTTCAACTTGTAAACCCTACCAGAGCACACATTAACGGGATCAAACTGACTACGTACAACAGTATCGTTCCTTATTTACCTAATTTATGGAGACTGTCATGCTTCCCGCGCTGACACATCAATTCTACCAGTCTCACAAAATTTGAGATGGTTCCCATTTGCAATCTGTGCTGAAGCGTAGGAACTAAAACAATTTGAAGCAGAAACACCATTGAGCAAATCAATTTATCCCCTTGAATATTGAATCTAGGCACTGCGTGCCGCAAAAATGGGAGACTTAGACTATGTGTTGACCTTAAGGTAGTCAACAAAGCAATCATTCCATAAAAGTATCCGTTTCCTACAATCCAAGAACTATCAGAATCATTTCATGACTCCACAGTCTTCACAAAGCTTGATGTGTGACAGAGCTAACAGAAACCACTTGGGGAGCAAAGCTGATATCTTACAGCTTTTGTTACTCATGAAGCTGTGCTTTAGTATCACAGAATACCCCGTGGACTAAATTCCAAACCTATAGTATTCCAGAAGATTGCTCCTTCAGCCTAGTTAGGCATCGAGTGGACGCTCAATTTACTCTACATGTCATTGTCCACGGGAGGGACAGAGCAGAAAAAGATCTGTGGTTATCAGATGTGTTCACTCGACTCACACTACACAATTGGACGTTCAACAAGGACAAATGCACATTTTCAGCACCTGAGATTGACTTTCTAGGGTAGAATGACAGCAGCTGGAATAAAGCCTACACACAACAATGCCAAAGCCATTCATGTGCTTCCAACCCCGTCTAACATGAAAAAGTTGGCATTGTTCCTTGGTACTACCAACCTTTATCACCAGACTTGTTCCTAAGTATGCTGAGATTGCAGAGCCTCTTCAGCAGCTACTGTGCAAAGACGAACAATGGAAATAGACAATCGCACAGTAAACAGCATTTGCCAGGTTGCATTTCCACAAGTCCTTGCACGTTTCAACCCATATGCAGCAACATATGTCACAATAGAAACATCTGGAAATGCAATCGAAGCTGTACTCTGACAGTGCATTGAAGGGAATGAGTGACCAACCATGTTTGTGCCCATTGTCAGAAACTGAACGCAAATACTCTCCTAGAGAGCAGGAAGCACAAGCTTGCATCTATGCTTGTGCGCATTGCCATATGTATCTCTATGGTAGAAAGTTCATTCTCTGTACCAATTACCAAGCAGTGACTATATTGTTAGTCATGTCAAGATCTGGTTGTCAACCTTTATGCATCTACAGATAAGTCAGATTTTCTTCATCAGTGCATTTTCAAAGTCAAGTTTCTCACAAGTTCACGCAACTGAGTAGCTAACATGCTGAACTGTATTACTATTGCAGGCAACATTAGTGATAGTGAAGCGAATTGTGACATTGAAGACAACATGATGGCAGTGATTTCACATGCAACTGTGAATCTTGTTAGACGAGAGGAGTTGAAGACAGACAGTGTACTGCAGAAAGTAAGGCAGAAAAATTCGAGTCACTTCTCAAAATGGAGGAAGAACTGGTCCTGTACTACAGAGTATGCAATGAGCTCACATTATTTGATGACAACAGTATCACACATGGAACATTGCATCTTGCCCATGAAGGACACCATTAAGATAAAACAATGGTCCTGTGAAGTAGTCTGGTGGCCAGCAATAGATCGCTGCATAGAAGAGTTTATTAGAAACTACCTAGCATGTACACTCAGTGAGAAATCTGTTAAACAGTGTTCTGCACCTCTACAATTGACCGCATGGCCAACAAAACCATGGTGACAATTCCAAGTAGATATTTTTGGAGAAGTGCAAGCATCTCTTTGGAATCAATGTTTTTTGCTTTTTGTCCAAATTCTACATAGCAAATGGCCAGAAATCACTACAACAAATTCCACGACAATCACTTCAGTCATTGACATTTTAGACAGATTTTCTTACAAAATGGGGTTTGCTGGAGTCTATCATTACAGACAATGGACCGCAGTTTGTTTCCAGTTAGTTCACAGAGTTCCTTGCTGGTTATGGAATTCACCAACATCTGACATCATAATACAACCTGCAATCAAATAGTGGTGTCAAATGATGGACAGTCTGAGAGTTAGTATGTCGAAGGGGAAAACATTTGAACAATCCATTCACACCCTACATCACATATATCGATCCACTCCACACTCTCTGATTGGAAAGTCACCAGCTGAAGCCTGGTCATAACTTTTGCAAGCCACTGATCACTCTGAAGCCATCATCACTTTCCAACAAGAATATCAGAGCGAAAGCAGAATAAATCACAAAGCAACAAGGTAAAGCAAAAGTGTACTCCGACAAACAAACACGCGCAAGGAAATCATGGTTTGAAGTTGGAAATTGCGTTTGCATCAAATGACAAAACCATGACCACAAACTTGCATCCTGTCTATCAGGACCAAAGCAGATCAAGCTGTTGCTCGGCACCAATGCTTATCTACTGGATGACAATGCAAAGTGGAGCATGAGATGCTTAAGAATGAGTAGATCAGGATGCTACAAGAGCAGTGATTATGAGGATAAACTTCCTCTTCTGATGAGCCACATCATCTGCCTCATCGATGTGGTCATGTAGAACCACAACCTTAAGCTCATAGAGCCCAGCGTAATCATCAGAGACTTTCATATCCCAAAGACTATTTTTGTATTTGGAGAAAATGGAATTCAGAATTCTAAGAGGTGACTCAATCTATGATGGTTTAATTTAATTTTGTTTTCATTTTACAAAGGGGAAAATATGTCATTTTCAATTGTTCATTTGTTCTGTGTTTGATTATGTGTGGCTGTTAACTGACCTGTATGCTGTGTGCTGTTAATCAAGTCTGTGGGTTTGGATACAGGGAGAATAGAACCTGAAAATAAGCTGGTAGCTGAAGACATTTTGCAAAAGTTTTTGTAATAAAGTCCTGTTCCCTCATACAACCTGGTATGTGTCATCTCTGCATATCTCCAAGGTACAAAACACAAAGGCCCAAATCTTCCAGTCTCTGGAATGTTGGAGACTGGATGTACTACCCAAGAAGTGTGTTGGTACCCTGTAGCAGTTCCGATGCACTGATTCTGTGGGAATTGTCCAGAAAGTTTGAACCTCCTATGGGCAATTCACCTGCTCCCTGGGACCCTGTGTAAAATTCTCTGACTCTGTGCTGAAGTCAGAGACTTCAGACAGTCCTGATGTATTTACCTGGATAGATACCCAGGCAATGCAAGACAGAAAAATCCTAGTCTAACTCCTTGGTATTTATACAACTGACCCCCGTAGTCACTCACACTGACCTCCCCCTTTGACTCACTCCTCAACCACCTGACTAACGCCCGACCCTCTGATTCTCCCAATCCAACTAACCACCACCACATGTTGGCTAGCCTCCACCACCAGACTACTCCCTGACCAAACCTAACTAACCCCCAACTTGACTACCCTGGTCCTACCTATCCACTCACGCACCTCACCCATGTGCCACCTTATCCACCTACCACCCTATTCACCTGCCACCCACCACCCTACCACTCACCACCTGACCCACCTGCTACTCCACCCGCCTGCCACCCTATCACCTACCCACCTTAAAGCTCCCTCTATTACCTGGGCTATACACTGTTTAGATTCTAGTCTTACTCTGGGTATACAATGGCGCAGAACAACGATGTTGCTTCATCAAACTTCTTTATTGAGCATTACAAGTCACTACAAGTGTACTCACACAATTGGCTTTTGGCCTTCCTGCATGAATTAATGCATCCACAGCTGGTCAGTTGGCTGAATGTTTCCTCTTCATGTCTTCAGTGGCTGACCAGGCTATTACTGACAATTGCCCTGACCCTCTTCCTAATGATTGCCTTGACCCTCTCGAGCTCCCGATGTTTATAGTGTGAAGTATGACACTCACGCCAATGCTCACCCCCAGTGGCACATATATTTGTCCAATCGCTTCTCATCTGGGGTTGTTGCCAGGCAGTTGTATTGTAGGCGGATCTCCTTTTCTCCTCCTATTTGCCTTTGTCCCCACCCACACACACAGCTATGTCCATCATGTAGGTTTTGTCCATCTTGTGGGTTTTATCCATCTTAAGTCAGTTTTAACTGGTTGAACTGCAAGTTGGTAAAAGCTCAAACTTGAGCCAGAGAAACAACTTCAGTACTTATTAACCCCCATGTTTGCACTAACCTTCTTGAGGGTAAAAGGTCTCAATACTTATCTTATGCAGCCCAGAGCTTTTGCAAGTGGGCTAATTTGTCCATTGAGCGAAAAGCAGAAAAACTCATTTTTAACCTTTGTCCAACTAAGCAATTGTGTACACTATTTGTTCCATTTCTTCAGTCACACAGTCTTCCTTCGTCCATCTCTGCATGGAAGACTGCCAAGTACCATTTATAAGTATGAGTATTGTATCTAAAGCAATTCCATCTACAAGTATTAGTAAAAATGAGATTAAAAGAAAACATGGGTTAAAAATGGGCTGACAAAAAAAACTTAACAGAAACTGGGTTGACCTTAAGTCTTACATACCCTGCCACCCTACCCATCTACCACCTCATCACCTGTCACCCAACCCACTTAGCCATTTTTTAATGGATCTTGTCACATAGTGAGTCATACTGAGCACCAGATATAGGCTGACACTGTACTGAAGGAATGTTGCACTGTTGGATATGCATTATTTCGGATGAGATGTTAAACTGAGGGCCAGTCTGCCACCTCAGATAGATGTAAAAGATCCCACTGAAGAAGACCACAGGACTTCTCCCTAGTGTTCTGGCCAATATTAATCCCTCAAGAATACTAAATGACAAAAGATGATCCAGGCAGCATCATATTGCTGTCTTTAGGAACTTCCTGTGTACAAATTGGCTTCTGTGTCTCCCACAGTACAACATTGTCTACACTGGAATGCTTCATAGGCTGGAACTTCTTGAGGTCACAGAAGATGCTATATAAATTTAACATTTTTCTTTTTTATTATAATGCTAAGTTGCCAATGTAAGTATCTTCTTGAAGCCACATAGTCCTTAAAGAAATTGTTCTGAAAATGGGATCCACAGACCCCAGTTAGAGTCTCCGTAGAGACTTTCTGGGATCTGTGAAATGATGTCAGTACTGGACAAGGTCTTGTAGCAATCGAACTGTATTACTGCCTCCCGGTTTTCACCAAGCAGCCTATATATTATCTGTGGGTACTGTATAAACAAATGAGAGAGGTGGTTTGTTCCATTTTTGTTTTCTTTTCTCTGATGGTAGGCAATGTTCCCTCTAGTTATTTTTTAGTTGCGCATAACCTGTTCATTTTAATGTGCAGTACCTTTAAGTTTTTCTGCATGACTGTGCATCGCATTATATAAATGGGACATCTTGTGAGTGGTCTGTTTGGTACATTATGTGCTGTTATGCATGTGCACTTCATAGGGGATACAGATGGTGGGTCTTGTATCATGAAGAATAGTGATAGACTCAATTTGATTTTATACCTTTGATCAAATGAATATGGAGTGGGGCCTCTATTACAGTGGTTCTCAAATTGTGGTCCCTGGTTGGTGATGGGGGTGGGGTGATGGTGCTGAGTGTTGGGTGGCATTCATAGGAAAAATTTCCCCCCTATTGGGGGGGAAGTTCGGAAGCAGGCACGGGTGGGCGCACCTCCAATCAGCGCCCCCAATTGGGGGCGTGCTGCCAATTTATGTGGACGGGCCAATTAAGGCCCACCCAGCATGACATCCACCAGGAAGCGCTATGCACTCCCTGTGCGGCTGGGTAGAACAAAGAAGTTACAAGGGGCAGAAAACATTAGTGATAATTGTCTATAGGCCTCCAGTCATGTAAAGTTAGGGGACAGCATTAAACATCAAATTAGAGGTGCATGTAAGAAGGGGGCTACAGTAATCATGAATGACTTTAATCTACATGTAGGCTAGACAAACCAAATTAGAAATAATATTGTGGCGGATGAATTCCTGGAGTGTATATGTGATGGTTTTTTAGGCCAGTATGTTGAGGGTCTAATTAGGGAACAGGTTAACCTAGATTTGGTATTTTGCTTTGAGAAGGGGTTAATTAATAATCTTGTTGTGCAGAGTCCTTTAGGGAACAGTAACCATAACATGATGGAATTCTTCATTAGGAGGGAAAGTGAAGTAGTCTGATCTGAAACTGGGGTCTTAAATCTAAACAAAGGAAATTATGAAGGTATGATGCATGATTTGGCTAAGATAGATAGGGTAACTTCATTAAAAAGCATGACGGTGAATAGGCAATGGCTAATATTTAAGTAATTAATGTATACATTGCAACAGTTATACATTCCTTTCTAGCGCAAAACACAACAGGGAAAGTGGGCCCAACAATGGCTAACAAAAGAAATTAAGGATAATATTAGCTCCAAAGAGGAGCCATATAAAGTTGCAAGAAAAAATAGCAAGCCTGAGGAGTGGGGGGCAGTTTAGAATTCAGCAAAGGAGGACCAAGAGATTGAGTAAGAGGGGACAAATAGAGTTTGAGAGTAAACTTTCAAGGAACATAAAAATGACTGTAAAAGCTTCTATGCGTATGCCAAAAGAAAAAGATTAGTGAAAACAAATGTAAGTCCCTTACAGTTAGAAACAGGAGAATTTATAACAGAGAAGAAGGAACTGGCAGAGCAATTAAACAATTACTTCAGTTCTGTCTTCAAGAAGGAAGACACAAATAACTTCCCAGGAATGCTAAAAAACCAAGGGTCCAGTGAGAAGGAAGAATTGAAGGAAATTAGTATTAGTAAAAAAAAAAATGCTGAAGAAATTAATGGGACTGAAAGCTGATAAATCCCAAGGGCCTGACAATCTACATCCCAGAGCACTAAAGGAGGTGGCCATGGAAATAGTGGATACATTGGTTTTCATCTTCCAAAATTTGTAGGTTCTGGAACAGTCTCTGCAGATATGAGGGTGGCAAATATAACCCCACTATTTAAAAAATGAGGGAGGGAGAAAATTAGGAATTAAAGACCAGTTAGCCCAACATCAGTAGTGGGAAGAATGCTAGTGTCTATTATAAAGGATGTGATAAAAGGGCACTTAGAAAATATCAGTGGGATTAGACAAAGTCAGCATGGATTTATGAAAGAGAAATCATGTTTCCCAAACCTACTGGAGTTTTTTGAGGATGTAACTGGATAGGGGAGATGCAGGGAGATGCTAAATGTAACTGGATAAGGGAGAACCGGTGGATGTGCTGTATTTGGATTTTCAGAAAGCTTTTGATAAAGTCCCACGTAAGAGTTAGTATGCAAACTTAAAGCACATGGAACTGGGGGTAATATATTGGCATGGATTGAGAATTGGTTAGCAGGCAGGAAACAGAAAGTAAGAATAAATGGGTCTTTTTCGGAGTGGCAGGCAGTGATTAGTGGGGTACCACAGGGATCAGTCCTTGGGCCACAGCTATTCACAATATATATCAATGATTTGGATAAGGGAACCAAATTGCAACCACAGTTTTTTGCTTTTATCATAATATTTCCAAGCTTGCTGAGGACATGAAACTTGGTGGGAATGTGAGTGGTGACGATGATGTTAAAAGGTTTCAAGGCGATTTAGGCAGGTTGAGTGAGTGGGCAAATACATGGCAGATGCAGTATAATGTGGATAATTGTGTAATTATCCATTTCAGTAGGAAAAACAAAATAACAGAGTATAGTTTAAATGGTGATAGATTGGGAAATGTTGATGCACAAAAGGATCTGGGTGTTCTTGTACAGCAATCACTGAAAGCAAGCATGTAGGTGCAGCAAGCAGTTAGGAAGGCAAATGGTGTGTTGGCCTTCATTACAAAAGAACTTGTGTACAGGAACAAGGATGTCTTACTGCAACAGTACAGGGCCGTGGTGAGACCACATCTGGAGCATTGTGTGCAGTTTTGGTCTCCTTACCTAAGAAAGGGCATGCTTGCTGTGGAGTGAGTGCAGCAAAGGTTCACCAGACTGATTCCTGAGGTGGCAGCATAGTCAAATGAAGAGCGATTGGGCCGACTATTCACTGGAGTTTAGAAGAATGAGAAGGGATCTCATTGAAGCGTATAAAATTCTGGCAGGAATGGACAGACTGGATGCAGGGATGATGTTTCTTCTGACTGGGGGGCCTAGAGCAGGGGGTCACAGTCTCAGGATACGGGGTAGACCATTTAGGACTGAGATGAGGAGAAACTTCTTCACTCAGAGTGTGATGAACCTATGGAATTTTCTACTACAGAAGGCTGTGGAGGTCAAGTCACTGAATATATTTAAGAAGGAAATAGTTTGATTTCTAGACACTAAAGGTGCCAAAGGGAATGGGGAGAGAGAGTGGGAGTGTGGCATTGAAATAGAGGATCAGCCATGATCATATTGAATGGTGGAGCAGGCTCGAAGGGCCGAATGACCTACTCCTGCTCCTATTTTCAATGGCCAGAATTTTATGGCCCTTCCTGCCTGGCAGAATATTATGGTCGATCTGAACAGAGATTTAAATGGCTTGCTGCATCCACTAGGGGGAGACACGACATGGCTGGGCAGTATAACCCTGGCCTATGTTTTCTATGGGCAGAATTTTCTGCCTGTCGGGTGGGCAGGCCCAAACCAATCTCTGGCGGACGGGGAGTTGATCCCCGCCGGAGAAGCGGGCCCCGCTGCCATTTTATGAGGGTGGGCCAATTAAGACCCGCCCAGCGTGACGTCCGCCGGGAAGCGCTATGTGCTTCCTGTGCTGGCGGGAGGGGGATTCTGCAAAAGCGAGAGTGCGCTCTTTTGTGCATGTGCATGAGAGAGCGCACATCTCCCTGAGGCGAAGTGCTGCCTCAGGGAGATCGCTGACAGTTCTAAAAACATTAAAAATAGAAAACAAAATCCTTAACATGTCCTCCTCATGTGACAATGTCACATGAGATGGGACATGTTCATAATTTACACTAAAACTTTATTAAACTTTTTAAATCCCTACATGAAACCTCATTCCGCCAGTGGATGAGGTTTCATGTTTTTTCTATTCCCCACCGGGGCTCCTGGTGCCAACCTTAAGGTTGGATGGGCAGATCCTTTAATTGTTTAAATGATTCTGTCAATGACCTCAATTGGCCATTGACAGGTCAGTGGGCCTGCAGCTGATTTTGCTGTGCCCCTGCCTTCCTGAAAATTTAAATGGGGCGGGATGATGTCAGGGATTCCCCCGACGTCATCCCACGTCATTTTACGTGTCAGCGAGTGGAACCCGCCCCCTGCTCGCCGATGGCAAAATTCAGCCCTATGTCTTAAAACATTGAACCGGAAGAGTTACACACTCTCAGTCTGTCAATTATAACATATGAACAATTCATGTTGAATTAGGGAGAAGTAAAAGCTGCTTTTACTCATGGGTTGGAGAGATTGCTAAGGCCATTTCCACTAAAATCATTAATAAAGAATTTCATTCATTTAAGGCAATGGACACAGCCTGAAGCCAATAGCTTGATGTTGAAAATCTAGTATGCATACATTAAAATATCATATTCTGTCTATTTACATATCAAAAAGCAATCTAAATAAGAATATAAAAATGCTCAGTGGGTGAGCAATTGCTCCACAGAATTAATGGATGCTGGTGGCGCAATAGGATCCTGCTAAATAATTCCTTCTCTAAGTCTTATTACTGAAACTTGACCAAAGCAATGACCTTACTACCTCTGACAGGTATGTCTGATCAACTGAGATAACTTATGAACTGCTCTTAAGCATTTGACTGTGATGAACATGAAACTAGTTAACGCATGTTAATGAGGCTATTATAATTTAAGCTTACAGTTTTAATATTGTTGTATACCTATAGTGACATGAGCTGAATAATCTCTTTCCTAAAGGTGGTTTGATGCTGAATCGATATAACAGAGCCAAGCTTGGCTGCACTGTGGAATCGACCCAATTTGCATCATGGATAATTCCACCCCATTGATGGAACAGACAAATGTTCGATGGTAGCAATTACCCAACCACTGGAATTGGCTTTGCACAGGTCAGTAAGCAAGAATGTGTCTCACTGACCCTTACAGATGAGCTGCAGGAAAAGTAGTGGCCGCAGTTTTATGTGTGGCATATACATTACAACCCTCGGTGCCACTGCTGCCACAGGTGTAGTTAACACCAGTTCCTTGCATGGCACTTGGCCTAGTACAGAGATGGCAGGGCTGCATCATTTACTCACAGTGCTGCTGCTGAAGCTGCTACCATTTGCAGCCCTGAAAGGTTAATGCACCACAAGTGCCTACACTGTGGATAATTCATTCTCTTTTCCTTGTGATTAGTGTTATGTGAGGAAGATTTACATTTTCCAGATGGTCTTGAGAAGGACTATTAGTGCAACTTAAAAACAAATCATTACAACAAATTATGATTAATTTACATGTGTTTTTCCTTTGGTTTATTTTTGTTCTTTTTCCTTCTCTCTTCACTTTTCTCCACTTATACCTGAAAATGATTAAGGTACAGTTACACCCACTGGAGTTAGGCTTAGGGCAACAAAGAGTAATAAAGGCATTAATCGGGTGTTATCAGGTTTGAGTGAGCCAGGTTTAGCTCTATAATTGAACCATGTGGTATTGTGTGCCTGTTTGTAACTCTGCTTGATCACTTTTGGGGTGTTGTGCAGAGCTAGTGGTTTAACATCAGAAGCTAAACAAAACCTGTCCCAGGCATCACAAATCAATTGCCTATATTTCAATCTGAATATAGACAACAAGCATTTTTGCATAAAAGCGAGTGGCCAAATATATCCCTGCACTCCTGGTGAAATAAAGGAACCTGTCAGCTGTCTAGAACAGTGCACCAAAGTCTCCCTGGATGTTGCTGCAACTGTAGTACTGCCAACCAGATTGTGCTGCCAGGCTTCAGATTCTAGGCCATTGCTGATCTTGTGACATAGATTTGAAACTTCTGAGACTGGGGCTTTTGGGCCTGCTTCATTTGCCTGTTTAAATGAGGGCACGTGTTGTGCTGCAACGGGAGGTTCTTTTTGTTTAAAAAAAAACGTTCTGACAAAGGCAAGAAATATAAAAATTAAACATAATTTATAAAACAGAACCAGTTTCATCTGCGTACACCTCCTGTCTATATTGTCTTACTTTCCCATTGTTACTTTTTGGATATACTTTTGTGTTAATGTTTTCAATTAAGAATTCCCCTGTTTACATTTATAATGGAAACTGCCAATGTAAACTCATCATGCTGTAATTATACCTTCCCCCAAAGGGAAATTGTAGTTCCTTGGCTTGTATCTTCCAGCTCCTCAGCCTGTATTCAGGAGAAACTCTCTACTTCTCCCCTTCCCAAATTGCCTGGTGTTTTGTTATTTAACTATGTAAGTACTCCTGTAATATAAAATCAAGGCCTATTAAAAGAAAGGTTGAATTTTCCATGACCCCGAGGAGATGGGGTTGGAGGCAGGGCAACTTTGTTAGGGGTGGGCTGCGGCAAGGTCAGCAGCCAGCTCCACGGAGGTGGGCAGCCAGTTAGGGCAATTAAGGCTACACTTAGGGGTCAGTTTGCAATTGCACCAATATTTTGCTACCATTAGAGTGGTTCACCTTCGAATATGGAGGCCATCAGCTCATTGGAGGCAGCCTCCCGGTGACAGGCAAGGTGATTGCCAGAGTCCATGCCCCAGTAATGGAGCCCTGGGGATCAACGGCCACAACCAACAACATCACTATTCCTCTGGAGAAGATTCCCTTCCACCCTGATGGCCCTACTGGCTTTAGGTCTCTTTATCTGTGATTTGATAACTTCTTTGCAAGCAACCAAAGGTAATGGCATGTTAAGGTGCCCTTGTGCTTGTCTGTCTCCCTTGGTAGCGCCCACCTCATCCAGTGAAGGCGCTGGCCAGACATCATTGCGGGCCTGCAGCCTCAGAAGCCTGCCTGCTATCCTTAATCAGATGGCGATACAGGTGGGCTTAGGAGTGTCATATGGGCCCAACATCGGGATCTTGCTGCCTGTTGGAAAATCCAGCCCAATGTCTTTAAAATTTGTGCTCTGGTCCAATTACTCCCCACTACTGCTAACCCTATTTCATCTGAACATTACAACTGACACTGACTCACAGGACATTAAAATGTTATAAAATTATCTTTTATTTTATATTCGTTCATGGAATGTTGGCATCGCTGGCTAGGCCAGCATTTATTGCCCTTCTTCAGATGATAATTTTAAGAGTCAACCACATTGCTGTGTGTCTGGAGTCACATGTAGGCCAAACCAGGTGAGGACAGCAGATTTTCTTCCCTAAAGAGCATTAGTGAACCAGATGGTTTTTTATGGCAATCAACACTGATTTCATGGTCATAATTAGACTTTTAATTCAAATTCCACCTTCTGCCATGGTGAGATTATGAACGCGGGTCTCTGGATCTCTGGATTCCCAGCCCAATGACAATACCACCACACCACCACTTCCCTTCATTTGATATTCTCTCTGTAAATTGGCATGTTCTCCAAACATTCCATTGGTGTCTCTGACCAACTTAGTTACTGGTGGCATCTCCAAAACAAACTCTCACTGGTCTCTTAAACTCATTCTAAGTCTTCCTATATTTTAAAGTGACAGAGTAATACAGCAGATATCTATTGCAAGAATTCACTCAAATGCTCTTGTACATTTACCGCATGCAGAGTTTCATAGATCTATATTTATAGCCTAGTAAAAGATGGCCCATTATATTTTTAGGTTGGCTATATAAAAAAGTTACCTACAAACCTCTATTTGATTTGCCATGTTGATTTGCTTAAATATCTGACAGGTAAGAACTACCAGTTTACCAGTCAGGAATCAGCAATTGACATAAATTTAACCAATCAATTTGTTTACAAAGCCACCAACTAGAACCAACATAATGACCTCTTAAAAAATATAGGATTATAAATTGTAAGGTTCCATGACATTTACCAATACAATGAAACATTTAATATTAGAAATTCGTGGAAGAAGGTTCCCCTACACAAGATTACTTCTTTTTCTGGCACAAGGGACTTGAACTATGAGTCATTCAAGAAAATAGGCCTGAATTGTTCCTTTGGCAGGGGTGTGCGATTGGCGGGCTCTGGAGCGGCTGGGAAATGGGCCCTCAACCACAATTGGACTCAATCGCGGGTTCACGCTGGCTGGCCAATTAACGACCAGCCAGCGTGAAACATGCGCTGAAAAGCTCAGCGCTGCCGTGGTGGGGGTGGGAAGAGGGCAGGCGCCGATGTTTCCGCAGGCGCGGGTGAGCGCAGCGAGAAAGCTCCCTGAAGGCAGATCTCAGGGAGCTGTAGACCAGAAAAAGCTAAAATAAAGGTTTAAAAAGCTGCAAAAAGATGTCCATGCATCACAATCACCTGAAAATATAGCTGATAAAAATGCTGTCCAAAGATATTGTCCTATTTTATTTCATAATGGAAATTTCATCCCGCCCTTGGATGAGGCTTGATGAAAAATACAATGTCCACCTGGCTGATTCGCCCATCTGCCAACTGTAAGGTTGGATGGGCCAGGAAAAATCGGAGACAATTGTGCCATTAATGGGCTTAATTGCCCTCTTAATTGTCGGCGGGTATGCTTCCGGCTTCTGTGCACACCAGCCCGTGGGACGTAAAATTCAGCCCATGGGAATTTCTTATCAGGACATTTCTCTTGACATGAACTGTATCTGTGAGGAAGTGATGCATCATGTAATTTCCCCCATGCTCCTGTGAAACCACAACAAGGAGCTCCTTTCCAAAACCATCCATGCAAGATAGAGGCAAAAAAAACCATAAAAGCTAACCTCAGTTTCCTGTTTTCTGCTTGGTGAGTTAACGTTACCCCTATATCACTGAGCTGCTGAGTTTTCTAGTGTTAATAATGTACGTAATATTCACATGACACATAACACATCTTCACCTGCACTCCCTTTTCAGCACTCCCTCTTTTTATTCCTCCATAGGATGTGGGTATCACTGGCTAGGCCAGCATTTATTGCCCATACCTAACTGCCTTTGAGAAGGTGGTGGTGAGCTGTCTTCTTGAACCATTGCAGTTCATGTGGTATAGGCACATCCACAGTGCTGTTAGGGGCAGAGTTCCAGGATTTTGACCTAGTGATAGTGAAGGAACAGTGATATATTTCCAAGTCAGTATGGTGAGTGGCTTGGAGGGGAACTTCCAGGTGATGGTGTTCCATGTGTCTGCTGCCTTTGTCCTTCTAGATGGTAGCGATCATGGTTTGGAAGGTGCTGTCTAAGGAGGCTTGGTGAGTTTCTGAATTCCCTCCATGACACCCTACTCCACTCCTCAATCACTCTCAATACCCCTTTCCTTTCGTATAGCACCATTCTATGCAAGCACAAGAGATGCACTACCTTCCTTTTTACCGCCTCTCTTTTCACCATCCAATGCTCCAAACACTCTTTCCAAGTGAACCAGCAATTTATTTGTACTACTTTCAATTTAGGACCAAATGCAGACTGGGTGACCGCTTCACGGATCACCTCTTTTCAGTGGCAAGCATGACCCTCAGCTTCCTGTCACTTGTCACTTCAATTCTCCTACTTGCTCCCACTCTTGCCTTTCTGTCCTTGGCCTGCTAAAGTGCTGCAATGAAGCTCAGTGCAAGTTTGAGGAACAGGACATCATCTTTCGTCTTGGCATGCTACAACCTTCTGGACTCAAAATTGAGTTCAAACATTTTAGATCATAACCTCTGCCTCCAATTTTTTTTGCTGGTTCATTTTTTTCTTGTTTCTTTCTTTATTCCTTTACTTAGCATTTGGATAGCTGCTATCCTGCCATTGACACCTCCGCTGGACATATCTTTTGTTTCTTTACTTGTCCCATTACCACTTTTTTGTTTTTTTGTATCACATACCCTCCCTTTTATATTCTCCCACCCCACTTTAAAAAAAACCTATTACATTTCTAACTTCCTTCAGTTCTGATGAAAGGTTACAGATTGAAATTTTAACTCAGTTTTTCTCTCTACAGATACTGTCTGACCACCTAAGTATTTCCAACATTCTCGGTTTTTATTATTATAATATTTAATATTCTTACCTAGTACCAATAATCTGATGTATTAATTTGGTAAATTTCTGGTGGTACAGCAATAGGCGAATGCTAATTGTGTTTGGGGTACAGTAAGACTGATGTAAACACCAGAAACTACACTCCAAATTATAAACAGCACTTCAAGAGATCACTAGTATATAAATATACATGTATCAATGCGACAGGGCATGTAGGAATATGTATTTTCATACATATTTATTCATTCATGGGATGTAGGCATCACTGGCAAAGCCAGCATTTGTTGCCCATCCCTAATCGCCCCTGAACTGAGTGGCTTGCTCACCCATTTCTGAGGGCAATTAAGAGTCAATCACATTACTGTGGGCTTAGAGTCACGTGTAGGCCAGACCAAGTAAGGATGGAAGATTTTCTTCCCTAAAGGGCATTAGTGAACCGGATGAGTTTTTATGACAATCAATGATAGTTTCATGGTCACCATTACTGAGGTTAGCTTTTGATTCCAGATTTTTTTTTATTAATTGAATTTTTTAATCAATTAAATTTAAATTCCATGAGATTCTGTGGGGGCCTGAGATATTTATATATCTACTAATATACATGTGGAGTAACACCACAAGAAATTTCACTATTATATATGGTTCACCACAATAAATCTGCTGTTAAAATGCCTGTGGAAACTGTAAACCAAAAGAACCAAATTTACTGAATGACACCCAATTGAAGATATTCTGAACAAGATTCCACTTTTGGTATCTTTTACTTCAACATGAATCAGAACCAACACAATTTAAACATGAATAAACAGGCAAATTATACTTCAAATGGAGAGATAAATTTCACAAGCACCTGCATCATGCCCCACACAAATGTGGCACCATGTGCAATCTTACAGTCTTTTCCAATCAATTGATTCAGCCCTCGAGTTGCATTCGCCAGCAGGAATATTGCATCTGAGGTCCCTGAATATGGTTAACAATGAAAGGTACACTTTGATAAATCTCATCTCACTGGCTCATGTCAGATTTGCTGGCATGGTTTTCCAGAGTTCCTTTCCAACTGACCAACTAACAATACCCAGTTCATAATTTGTTCATCTGATATAAACCCTCTGCTCTTTTGCATTCTATTCAAACTATTCAAACCGCTTTTTAGGATTAAGTCCCTTTTAGGTCGTTCATGCATTACTTCCCCAAGAGCTTTTTGAATTCTATTTTTCTTCATGTTGTTAAACAAAGAAACCAACCTTTTCATAAAAAGCTTTGCTGGCTTCATGGGCAACATTTCCCCCCCACCCCCCCACCCCCCCGTTGGCAGGGGAGTGCGGCGGCGGGCGCAGGTGGGTGGGTTCCCGATCGGCGCCCCTAGTCAGGGGTGCACCGCCATTTAACATGGGTGGGCCAATTAAGGCCCACCCAGCGTGACATCTGCCAGGAAGCGCTGTGCACCCACTGTATGGGCAGGGAGGGGTCCCTGAGCCAGGAGTGCGCTCTTTCGCGCGCATGCGTGCAGAAGAGCGCAATGATCTCCTTGAGGCAAATTGCTGCCTCAGGAAGATCGGCTCAGATTTGAAACTTCAAATAAATATGAGAGAAAAATTTGGCTGCCATGTCCCCTCATGTGACACTGTCATATGAGTTGGGACATGTCCATAACTTTTATTTTGGAATATTCTGAGATTTTTTAATCACCCATGAAACCTCACCCTGCCCTTGGATGAGGTTTCATGTATTTTCAGAAGCCCGCCCGGGCTCCTGGCCTGCCCGCCAACCTTAAGGTTGGATGGGCAGGTCCATTAATGATTTCGATTAGTTTTTAATGGCCTTAATAGGCCGTTGATAGGTCTGCGGGCACGCAGCCAAGTCGGCTGCACGCCCGTCGTCCTGAGAATGTAAATGACTCGGGGTGACATTGGGACACACGCCCAACGTCACCCCACATCATTTTACGCATTGGCAAGCAGGCCCCTCCCCCTGCTCACCAAACTGAAGATTCTGCCCCATATCACACAAATCCTGTGTCTCTCTTTCTGTCTCTGCCTACTTTCTCTTTGCATCTGCATCTGTACGCTGATCACCTTCACCCTCCAGCTTGCCTACTTGTAGCTCTCTTTTTTTGTCTGGCCACATGGTTTCAATCTTAATTTCCTTCCTTTTGGTGATTTTCAGGTCAAAGGTCACTAGGTGACATGGACCAGTATTTTTTTGTTATCCAAGAAAATTACAATTTATGCAAGCTCTTAAAAGTCCTTTTCTAACATTTTTAAAAACAATTACAGATTGCCTAGTCATTTTGAATACATTAGAAATGTTTCTTATTGTACTGCTTCCTGGTCAAATGTCATCACAGCTCATATATTTAAGTATATTGAGCAACACTGGAAAGAGGTCCCTGTGGATGCAATGACATATTCTGGAGATGCTAACATTTTAAAAACAGTTGCAATTAAAAAATATATATCTTCACTGTATTTGCTACATTTTTATTCCCATATACCCAGTTAACAGCATTGTTCATTGAGCTCTGCTACATTATTTTCACATATAGATTATTATGTCACTGCCAAACAAACAGAATGAATTTCATCTGCAGAAGAAAGCTTTCCAAAATAATGGGAAATATTTGTAGCTTATGCTCTCAAATGATAAAATGATACCAGCTGACACCTACTACAAGAACTAACATTAAGTGGAGCTTTATACACATAGCTGCATTTATACATTGTGTTTTATAGTTGTTTTGCCAATTCTATGTTAGGTAGAATGTCATCTACATTTTACTGTTGGCCATCGAACAGATGAGGAATTAAAAATAATTAAGTATAATCAAAATGGCACAAAAGGGCTTAAAACAAGCAATATTGCAGTAAAATCTATACTTTTAACGAGTTCATGTAATTAAATTTATAAAATAGAATCATAGCCCAATTTTAAATCTAAAAGTTTTAAGTGAATTAAAATTGGGCTCAGTTTACTACATTCACCATATTGTATCTCTCCTGGCTCTCAGAAAGTGCTTTCCATTAGCCCTATTCCCTTGCATTTTCTCCATGCCCTTTCAAACCTTTTCCTTTCCAAATATTTATCTGCTTCCCTTTGAGTTTTTGATATGACTTCTCCTTCCATCTTTGTTACAGTATGTTTTATCTTCTAATAATTCAGCAACTCCTAACTAATCCTTCTGCTGGTGATATAATCTTAAATTAATGCTTTCTCGTTACTGATTCAACCCCCAGTGGAAGCAATTTTTCTACATTTATCAAAACTCCTCATAATTTTGAATATTTTTATTAGATCTCTTTTAAATCTCCTTTGTTCCAATGAAAAACTGAATTGTCTTTCAACAACAACTTGCATTTATATGGATCTTTTAACATAACAGAATAACCCAAGGTGCTTTGCAGAAGTGCTATGGGACAAAATTTGACATTTTGTTTCATTAAGAGAAACTAAGGCAGGTAACAAAAAGCTTGGTCAAGGATGTAGGTTTTAAAGAATATCTGAAAGGAGGAGGTGGGGTAGAGAGGTGAAGAGCCTTCAGGAGAAAACTCCAGAGCTTAGGGACTAGGCTGCCAATGTTGTAACAAAGGAAAGTGAAAATGTAGAGGAGGCCAGGATTGGAGAAGCTAGGGTATCTTGTAGGGCTGAAGGAGATTACAATGAAAGGGCGGGACGAAGTTATGGAGAGATTTTCAAACTAGGATGAGAATTTTTAAATTGAGGTATTGTGAGAATGGAAGCCAATGTAAGTCAGTAGGCACAGGGGTGCAGGGTGGGTTGGTCTTCGGATAGGGATAGTAGAATTTTGATTGAGGTCAAGTTTATGGAATTTGGTCGACTGGCATCCAAAACTTTGCTGCTTATGCCCTAACTCACACTAAGTCCCATTCACCCATCAACTCTGTGCTCACCGACCTGGCAACAACTCAATTCTAAATTCTGAAACCTTGATTTAAATTCTCTCCATTGCCTTGCCTGTCCCCATCTTTGTAATCTCCTCCAGCCCTACAATCCTCCAAGATCTCTGGACATCTCCAATTCTGCCTTCCTGCACACTCTTGATTTTATTTGCTCCACCATTGGCTCCTGTGAAGATGCTTAAGGTGATTTATTACATTAAATGCAATATATAAATACATGTTGTTGTTGTTAGTTTGGGAAGCTCCCTGACACTCCTTCCAACACCAACACAGCAGTGTGTACCATTTACAAGATGCAATTCAGGAACTCAACAAGCCTCCTTCCAAACCCACGACAGCTATAATCTAGAAGGACAAGGGCAGCAGATGCATAGGAACACCACCATCTGGAAGTTCCCCTTCAAATGGACAATTAAACAACTCACTGGAGGAGGAGGCTCCACAAATATCCCCATCCTCAACAATGGGGGAGCCCAGCACATCAGTGCAAAAGATAAGGCTGAAGTATTTGCAACAATTTTCAGCCAGAAGTGCCGAGTGGATGATCCATCTCGGCCTCCTCCGGAGGTCCCCAGCATCACAAATTCAATCCACGTGATATAAACAAACAGCTGAAGGCACTGGATACTGCAAAAGCTAAGGGCCCTGACAATATTCCAGCAATAGTACTGAAGACTTGTGCTCTAGAAATTGCCGCGCACCTAGCCAAGCTCTTCCAGTACAGCTACAACACTGGCATCTACCTGACAATGTGGAAAATTGCCCAGGTATGTCCTGCACATGAAAAGTAGGACAAATCCAACATGGCCAATTACCATACCATTAGTCTACTCTTGATCATCAGTAAGTCAATGAAAGGGGTGATCAACTGTGTTATCAAGCAGCACTTGCTTAGCAATAACCTGCTGACTGACACTCAGTTTGGGTTCTGCCAGGGTCACTCAGCTTCTGACCTCATTACAGCCCTAGTTCAAACATGGACAAAAGAGCTGAACTCCAGAAATGAGGTAAGAGTGACTGCCCTTGACACCAAGGCAGCATTTGACTGGGTGTGGCATCAAGGAGCCCTAGCAAAACTGGAGTCACTGGGAATCAGGGGGAAACTACCCGCTTGTTGGAGTCATACCTAGCACAAAGGAAGAAGGTTGTGATTGTTGGAGATCAGTCATCTCAGTTCCAGGACATCACTGCAGGAGTTTCTCAGGATAATATCCTAGGCCCAACCATCTTCAGCTGCTTCATCAATGACCTTCCTTCCATCATAAGGTTAGAAGTGGGGATGTTCGCTGATGATTGCACAATGTTCAGCTCCATTCACAGTTCCTCAGATACTGAAGCAGTCCATGTCCAAATGCAGCAAATTTGGACAATATCCAGGCTTGGGCTGACATGTGGCAAGTAACATTTGTGCCACACAAGTGACAGGCAATGACCATCTCTGACAAAAGAGAATCTAATGATTGCCCCTTGACATTCAATGGCATTACTATCACTGAATCCCCCATTGTCAACATCCTGTGAGTTACTATTGAGCAAAAACTGAACTGGACTAGCCATATAAATACTGTGGCTACAAGAGCTGTTCAGAGGCTCAGAATCCTGCAGTGAGTAACTCACCTCCTGATTCCACAATGCCTGAACACCATCTACAAGGCACAAGTCAGGAGTGTGATGGAATACTCTCCCCTTGCCTGGATGAATGCAGATCCAACAACACTCAAGAAGCTTGACACCATCCAGGACAAAAGAGCCAGCTTGATTGGCACCCCTTCCACAAACATTCACTCCCTCCACCACTGGTGAACACTGGCAGCAGTGTGTACCAAGATGCACTGCAGAAACTCACCAAGGCTCCTTAGACAGTACATTCTGAACCCACAACCACTAACATCTAGAAGGACAAGGGCAGCAGATACATGGGGATACCAACACTTGGAAGTTCACTTCCAAGTCAATCACCATCATGACTTGGAATATATATCACTGTTTCTTCACTGTATCTCTGTCAATACCCTGGAACTCCCTCCCTAACAGCACTGTGGGTATACCTACACCACATGAACTGCAGCAGTTGAAGGAGGCAGCTCAACACCATCTTCTCAAGGCAATTATTGGATGGGCAATAAATGCTGGCTGAGCCAGCAATACCCACATGCCATGAATGAGCAAAAAACTGGCTGCCCAGTCAAGGAAGTGTTGGAATAATTGGCTTTGGCAGTAACAGGCATGGATGATAGTTTCAGCAGCAGATGGGCTGAATTCCCCATAAATAACATCTCTCATACTTGGTAACTTCTGAGTGACTCTTTTCTGTACCCTCTCCATGGCCTTGATATCCTTCCTAAAATAGGGCGCCCAAATCTAAACACAATATTCTAACCTCATCCTACCGAGTGATTTATATAGTTTGGATATTACCTCTTTGCTTTTGTGCCTTGTCTTACTGCTATAAAAACCAGGTCAGGATTTACATGGGGAGCTAAGGTACGGCCCCTGAGACTTGAAGATGGTGGCATGGTGCTTGTGAACCCTATCTCTGATTGCACTGCCATCTCATGCATTCTGGGCAACTAACAGCTGGCAGGCAGGGAGGCCAACCATTCTGATGATGGAGGAGAGTACAGAGGTGATGGCATCAATATCAGATAGATCTGCTGCTGTCATTTTTAAAGGGCTGCCAGCACTCCTGACTCCCCAAAGCCTGTCCGCCATCTACAAGGCACAAGTAAGGAGCGTGATGGAATACTCCCCACTTGCCTGGATGAGTGCAGCTCCCACAAAACTCAGGAAGCTTGACACTGCCCAGGACAAAGCAGCCTGCTTGATTGGCACCCCATCCACAAACACCTACTCCCTCCATCAGTAGCAGCAGTGTGTACCATCTACAAGATGTACTGCAGCAATTCACCAAGGCTCCTTAGACAGCACCTTCCAAACACATGACCAATACCATCTAGAAAGACAAGGATAGCAGACAAATGGAAACACGAACACCTGGAAGTTCCCCTCTGAGTCACTCATCATTCTGGGTTGGAAGTATATTGCTGTTCCTTCACTGTTGCTGGGTTAAAATCCTTCCTAACAGCACTGTGGGTGTACCTACTCCACATGGACTACAGCAGTTCTAGAAGTCAGCTCACTACCACCTTCTCAAGAGCAATTAGGGATAGGCAATAAATGCTGGCCCAGCTAGCGAAGCCCACATCCCATGAATACATTAAGAAAAGATAAAGTCTTTCTTGACTCCTCAGCCTGCAATCCAGTCTGAAATAAAACACTAGCTGCAGCTTCTCCTGCAAGTTGCAGAATGTTATTATTTTTTGTCTTTGTTTTCCTTTTAGCCCATTGATAGTTGGATCAGGGATTTATTGTACAGAAGTTCGCCAGCTGATTCACCTATTGTTGAAATGGCTACGAAGATTGATAAAGAGGCGTGCAGAGAGTCATATAATCTTGTCCGGGATGATAACAACGATGTCATTTGGGTTATTTTTAAACATGACGGACACCTTATTGTTCCTGATTCACAAGGCACAGAGTACGAAGAATTTAAATTTCAATGTACAAATGACCGTATATTATCTGGGTCAAGCAAGTCTTCTTTGAAAGTTTTAGGGAGGGAGAACCCACCCAGTCAGTGAAAATGAAGTCAGGCGGCAGCAGCTTATGTAAAGGGAATGCATGCAACTCAGTTAATGGGAACTCCTGTGTCAATGACCCCCCTTACACAACTCATCCAGAGTGACCGAATGCTGGATGCATTCAAGTGGCACTGAAATGGACAACTAACTGCTTATGCATTGTGCCATTGTCTAGCAACCAACATCCTTGTTCTTGGTATTGTGGGGTAACTGACATTCCTCCTTGTTATGGAAGGAGAAGGAAGCCCCCAGTGTGAAAGAAAGGGCCCAGGCTAGCAGTGGGTTGCCATTTCTTGCTATCCTCATGCCCGTGGAAGAGGAGGCTCTAGAACTGAGAGGGTAGCATGGTGGCCGCTCCATTGTGGGTGAGGAGGCTGGAATGCAGGCGCAAGAGGATGAGTAGTCTCATGACCAAGCATGAGTCTCAGGAGGGATGGAGTTCTTGTGAACTCCACTGCACTGACATCGATCTGAACACCAGCTGATTCTCGAGGCTTGAGTTTGGAAGGGCAAAACCCTTTGATATTTCTTTCTCCCACCAAGGTTACCCAGAAGAACATTTAGCTGTCGTCTCTAGGGGATAGCCATCCACCTCTGAGGAGGAGAAAGCTGCCTCAGTGGGTCCAGCTCCACATCATTTCCCTCCACCAGTGCAGGTACCCTCATGTTGGTGGGTATGCATTTGTCCTTAAATTCAGGGTTACAACCTGGTGAGAGTACCGTATGTATCATGGAGATCAACTCTCGGGGAAAAAGCTAAGGGGCACTTTGGCATGGGGGACCACATAAGCAGGGGCGGGTGTGCTCTTCAGGCTTTGGGAGCAGTGGGGACACCTGTCCAGATTATGGGAGTGGGATGCCTGGGTCTGTCCAAACTGTGAGGGGGTGGGGGGAATTGGGGGCAGTCCAGACTGTGGGAGTAGGACACCAGTAGCACAGCATATTTCACATGCATGGGAGTGTACTGTGCATGTGCCTTGTCCTATTACAGCTCTGAAGTTTGGGACGATGGCCATCTTGGCAGCAGACAACCCAGGGCATAGAAGAACCCTAATTGGCCCACCCACGTAAAATGGCGGTGCGTCCCTGATCGGGGGCGCCGATCAGAGGTGCGCCTCTTGTGCGCCCGCACTTCAACGTCCCCCGCAACGAGGGGAAAATCCTGCCCAAGTGGGGGCTGGGCCTAATGGGTTTTCAAGGCTTGGGTTTTGAATTCCTTATTTGCATTTAAAAGCTTTATTGTGTAGCACAAAAAATTGAAGGGTGTATCATTCCTGCAGAAAGGGTGTGGTTTAAAATCCTCTAAATTTTGTACTTGGGAGGTGGATATGGTGCCTTGGAGAATGCTGCTGCAATCTGGATCACTAATTGGACTAACTCAGTAAGCAACAAAATAATGATTTCTGAACGATGAGAGTCACTGAGAGACCTTCTGCAACTGAGACCAACAATGGTTATACCTCTTTAATTACATCTCTGGTGGTTTCAAAACAGCTCATTCATTAAAAAGAGTTAACCCTTTCCCTATGACCAAAGCTATTTCCTTCTTATTTTTCCTACGCTCCTTCAGTCACTGAATCAATACTACGACTGTGACATTCTGTTTTTTGCTCAATACTGTCTTTATTATCAACCCATTCTAAAATGTTTAATATTTAAAAATGACAAATATGCCTTTGTAAAACAAATCTAAATCACTGGCCTCCCATTGCCCCAATTTGTATACATAGTTCATAGACAGTATTAGTAATTTCCATTATGTTAAACCCATATTTGAACATGCAGAGTACCATTAACTCTGCTTAAATGCCTTTGATGACTGGACTGACACATTCCACTGAGTGGTAAGTGTGCTGTAAATTTACCATCTCTGAATCGCTCATAAGAATGACAGGATCATAAAAGTATGATTGTGGTGAGGGTAGGGGAGAATGCCATTTGCAGCCTTTGGTCATCAGGCACCTGTGTTAATAAAGGAGTCAACCCAGAAGAAGAAGCTACAGTCAATTTACCATTGCTGTTCTATAGGAATGCACAATAGTTCATTTAAGAAGTGATAATTTTATACTTTCAATATAGTTTTAAATAATTAGCTGCCTTTCTTTCCAATCACTGAGATTTAAATTTGTGAATGTTTAGTATTAATTTTCATGTTCACATCTTAATTTGCTCATTCAGATTTTGAAAGGATTGGAGAAGACACACTGGTCCACATTGTGTGGTTATAATGATGACAAAACTGCCAGTGTTCACCACCGTTATTCTGTGAAACCAACAGCAATTCTGGCATTTGCACACACATAGTTATTGTGTAAATCCAGAAGTTGCTGTCAGTGATTTCCCATTCTTTCATACAGTACATTATCAAAGCTCCCACAGATGGAATTCAATTAGAAATCATTGGTTTGATGTGAAATTCACTCTTTATACTATTAATCTTGTTGCAAATATCCTTGAAAAGTCATGCCTTGTTGAATGAACAGTAAGTTTTTTTCAACGGTGTACCTAATCATAATTATTGTGGAACAACTGCTCTGGTCTGGAAAATGCAATTTTACATGAGTGGAATATCAATTTTTTCCATTCCATGCTGGAAATTCTCTAGAATTTTATTTTCTTTAAAAAGTTGATTTATGATATTTCAGATTCTAACTTAATCTTATGTGTATATCCAGTCTTTATTTCTCTTCTGTAAACTTATTAAGA
The DNA here is from genome assembly GCF_017639515.1 of Carcharodon carcharias. Classification (NCBI taxonomy): domain Eukaryota; kingdom Metazoa; phylum Chordata; class Chondrichthyes; order Lamniformes; family Lamnidae; genus Carcharodon; species Carcharodon carcharias. The sequence continues at coordinate 116,273,424 of NC_054475.1, forward strand.
AGAACTTGCTGCTTTGCTATCTGTGAGAATTCTTCTGTTTGATTGGCTTCTTGATAACATCATCATTGCTGGACTCCAAGGATCCCCTGTAGCCAGCACCACAATGAAATTAATGCTGGGAGAGATAAAACCCATCCCATTGAGATAATTAGATCTTTGTGAACAGCCTTTCCAAGGTCAGAGTTGAGTGTTGTCACTTCGCTGCTGACTGTGAAATCTGGGGCAGAAATATTAAATGGTCATGAGGACTAATATTTGCAATATAATAATTGGAAATGCATTTAGAATAGCACCAAACCATGATTTTGACCATATAGCCAATATTAAACTCAACTTCTTGAAAAATTTTCCCAAGTTTTAAAAGGTTGTGCTAAACATAGTTGTCAATTAAATTCAAGCCTCAGTAATTCTAATGTAAAAAAAAATGTAGGCTTACTACTGCAGCAAAATAAATTTCAAGGCTGAGTGGTTTTAAATATAAACAGTCAAATTAAAAATGTTCAATCTTGATGAAAATAAATTTCCATCAGTGCTCTGATAGTTCCCATCTTATTAAATCCCATTGTCGATTCTCACAGAGTCAAAACAATAATATCGTCAATAGTAAGAATTTATGAAAAAAGAAAAGGCCATATGGCTCATAACGCTGAATCCTTCTGACATGTCAGGCACAATTTGCACTATTATGGACTCTATCCAACCTACTTAATCTTCTGAGAGAGATGAATAATCACAGGCAGAATTTCCAAGAATAGAAGACTCTCACAGATTTCTCCCTGACCCCCCAAAGGCAATTAAATGAAAACAGCAAGTTATCAATCTAATGCTAGAATCAACACTGTTCAACCCTGAATGATTACATTCTACAGATGGCACTTATTTACATAGTCCCAAAAGATCTCAGTTTAACCCTCAGCCCCTTCATAACCCCATACTCATTCTGATTCATTTTAAAATGTTATTTAACCTAAAATTAACTTCTTTGATGGGATGTATAAAGGTAGAAAGTAAAGACCATTCAGTTCACCCAACTCTCACCATCATTCAAACCCATACACAGGTCACCCTTCCTTTCTCATTGTCAGGTCTCAACCTCTCGACCTCCTGCTGAAATTTTATTAACACAATTGTTTTCAAATCTTTCAGCCATATCCACAGTCAGAGGTGATGGTCCATTCATATAGTCAACACCTCTGAATGTGAAGCAGTTGCTATGCAAACTAAGTTCAGCTCACAGGTTCTTTAATGCACAATCATGTTCTCTGGTTATTTACATTTGGTTTTGCATAAAGGATATCTGCATTTTACTGGCACGCTTCATGTTTATAAAATCTTATTCCCCTTAGTTTCATTTTTCTAATTATTTATGCCCTCTTGTGTTAAAGTGAAAAGTAACCACAGGGTAGGTACTGCTCCCTCCCAGAGGACTTTTCCGTTGCCCTCAATAGTTCCCAATAGGTTTGGTCATTTACACATTTTTGTCTTATTTAGGGGCACTCTATGTTCCATCAACCACAAAAATCATTCCTGACAAACTTGTTATAAGCAACATTTTAAAACATTTCAGGGGAAATGGGCATTGCTAGCAAGTAGCGAAATAGTGAGATCAACAGTTATCACCCATCCCTAGTTACCCTTGTAAAAATGGTGGCGAGCCATCCTCGACTGCTATAGCCCATGTAGTGGAGCTGCTCCAATAGTGCTGTTAAATAAGTTGACTCAGTGCCCATGAAAGAACACTGATATATGCCCAAATCAAGATGGTAATAGACTTGGACAGAGAGCTTCAAGGTGCTGCGGCCCTATGTTCCTGCTGACCTTGTCCTTGTAGTTGGTGGAGCTCATGGATTGGGAATGGCTGTCGAAGAAACCTTTGTGAACATTTTTTCAGATCCATTTAAAAACCTTTCATACAAAGTTTAATTTAGCCGTATATGCCTTTTCTATCTGTTCTGATCAATACAGCATTGGTTAATGGGTTAAGTGCTGGTTTGTCCACCATTGATGCTGTCCATTGTATTATGTATATACCTAGAGAGTATGGAGTCAGGCTATGCCTGATAAAAGAGACCAGGCTTGCAGAGATACAGGACTGGATATTTATGTCTGAGGCGGAAAGTGAGAGGCTCGACTAATCCTGCCATTGCAATTGCAGCTATGTCTTGACACTGCCAGGGGGTGGGATCTTCTGGGGGTTTAAGCACTAAATGGCATGAAGGCAGGCATGCTGCCACAGTTGACAGGCTCGAGGCAAGGGCCAAATCCAGAGAGGGCAAGTTGAAAGGCCTGGCTCCATTCCCAAAAAGTCTCGGCCCAGTGCCATCTATATACGGTTGAACATTCTGACATGTATTGTCACGACTTACTGGGGATAGTGTCCCGTAATATCAAGCCCCACTATTCCTTGAGCTGTGACAAATGTGAAAAGTTTGACCAAACCACCAGATTGCCCCAATTCTTCCTAACTGTTTAATTTAGATTAACAGAATACAAGCACCAGGTTTGTAAACTTAATGGGCAGAATTTAGTCCTCAATGGGCAGGCAGGCCCCACCAGCTTGGCGGCGGGTGGGCAGCCGAACTCCGCCACCGAAACGGACTCCGCCGCCATTTTGAGTGGGCGGGCCAATTAAGACCCGGCTAGCGGGCTGCCCGATGGGAAGCGCTATGCACTTCCTGTGCATGGGGGTGAGGGAATTCCCAGCTGTCAAAGTGCGCTCTTTCGGGCATGCGCACGAAAGAGCGCACTGCTCCCTGAGACTAAGTGCTGTCTCAGGGAGAGCGCTGGAAGTTTAATAAACCTAAAAAATAGCAAAATAAAAAAAATATTAACATGTCCCCCTCATGTGACAATGTCACACAAGATGGGATATGTTAATAAAAATTACAGAAAGTTTATTAAAGTTCTTAAAAACAGGTATGAAACCTCATCCCATTAGTGTATGAGGTTTCATGTATTTTCAGAAGCCCGCTGGGGCTCCTGGCCTGCCCGTCAACCTTAAGGTTGGATGGGCAGGGCCTTTAATTTGGTTAATTATCCTGTCCATGGCCTTAATTGGCCATTGACAGGTTGGCAGGTGGACAGCTGATTTCGCTGTCCACGTGCCTTCCTGAATATTTAAATGGGGAGGGACGACGTCGGGGGTTCCTCCCCACGTCATCCCGCGTCATTTTCACTTCGGTGAGTGGGCCCTGCCCCCAACTCGCCGACGGAAAAATTCTGGCCAATAAGTAAGTAACTGTTTCTTAAACAAACTGTCATTAACCAGTGACAAAAGAAAGAAATATGAACTGCTAATTTCTAACTCTATAACCTAAACTCTGCTCCTTCTTAAATCCCTATACACAGGCATAAAAGACACATAGGACACACAAAAAAACATGGGGCAGAAATTTACAGCAGTGGGATTTTACGTTCCCGCTGAAGTCAATGGGATTTATAATGGCTCATCACATCTTAAGGCCTCACCCCACCGAAACGGGGTCATAAAATGCGATGAGCCATTATAAATCCCATTAACTTCAGTGGGAATGTAAAATCCCACTGCTGTAAAATTCTGCCTGTGGTTGTGCAGCAGTGGGCGGGAGTGAGCGTGAACCCAATCAGTGCCCCCAATCGGGTCCGCGCCAACATGTTACCTGGGCAAGCCAATTAAGGCCAGCCCAGCATGACGCTCACCCGGAAGCGCTGAGCATTCCCTCTGTGGGCTGGGGGTGGGGGGGCGGGGTGGTGGGCAGATTCCCTGAGTTGGGGCCTATGCTCTTTCACACAGAAATCTCCCTGAGGCACCTCTGTTTAAGGTTTAAAAATTTAAATAAAGGAAAAAAACTTTTAAAACATGTCCCCTCATGTGACAGTGTCACATGAGCTGGGACGTGTCAATGAATCCTTTTAATAATTTTTATTGAATTTTAAGAGGCTTCATGAAACCTCATCCCACCCGTGGATGAGGTTTCATGAAAAATGCAAAGGTCGCCTGGCTCTTCACCTGCCCGCCAACCTTAAGGTTGGACGGGCAGCTCATTTAATTGTTTTAATTAGTTTTAACAGGCCTTAATAGGCCTTTTACAGTTTGGTGGGTACACAGCTGACTCGGCTGCACACCCACCGAACTGAAAATATAAATAACGCACGGTGACATTGGGATGCCTGCCCGATGTCACCGCGTGTCATTTTATGCGTCGGCGAGCGGGACCCGCCTCCGCTTGCCATCTGGAAAATTCTTCCCATGGATTTTAAGGGTAGGATAAAACAGAACTATAGCACCAATTCCAGAGTACAGTTTTCGATGGGTTGATTTTGATCGATGTATTCCAAATTCCTTTCAGTTCTTGTTGATGACATGAGGCAGTCTTCCAGCACTTTAGTATTTAGTTTACTGGTTGAGCACTTGCCTTTCAAGGTCTCTAACAGCAATTTTCCCTTTTGTCTTTTGACAGGTGTTTTCAGAGAGAGAGCAGGTTATAGAAATATGAGGAGAAAAGTTAGCTAGCTAGCTATTATTGTGGAATTACTGGAATCCTCCACACACAAGAAAGAGAGGTTTTAGGTCTTGTTCCTTTTAGGTTAGGAGCTATTCAGTTGCCCTGTTCTTCACACAAACCCTGGTCACTTGATGAGGAGCCAATTAAAACATTTTTGCCAGGCAGCTCCCTTGGTCTAGGGCTCCTGTCCGGCACCATCCTGTCTTTCATGGCACACTGTATTTTGGGATTGCAACATGGTATACATCTCTCATCCTGCTCCAGTGGACATGTCTTTCAACCTGCATCCCCTGTCCTATAGAAAATAAGATATATTCTTTACAACAGCCCAACAGAAATAAAAAGAAATGTTCCTTACAGTATGAACATACAAATTAGGAGCAGGCCACTCAGCCCCTCAAGACAACTCCACCATTCAAATAAATCATGGCTGATCTGATTGTAACTTCAACTCCACATTCCCGCCTAACCACGATAGCCATCCATCCCCTTGCTTATCAAGAATCTATCGACCTCTGCCTTAAAAATATTCCATCATCTTTTGAGGAAGAGAGTTCCAAAGACTCACAACCCTCTGAGATAAAAAAAATCACCCCATCCTAAATGGTCGACCCCATAATTTTAAACAGTGGCCCCTAGTACTAGATTCTCCCACAAGAGGAAACATCCTCTCCACAGCCATCCTGTCAAGACCCTTCAGGATCTGATGTTTCAATCAAGTCATCTCTTACTCTTCTAAATTTTAATGGATACAAGCCTAACCTGTCCAACCTTTCCTCATAAGACAACCTGCTTAATCCAAATATTAGTTAATGAACCTTCTCTGAACTGCTTCCAATGCATTTACATCCCTCCTTAAATGGGGAGACCCATACTATACACAGCACTCCAGGCATGGTCTCACAATGCCCTGTATAACTGAAGCATAACCTCCCGATTATTGTATTCAATTCCCCTTACAATAAATGATAACATTCTATTAACTTTTCTAATTACTTGCTGTACCTACATACTAACCTTTCGTGATTAACACATGAGGATATCCAGGTCCCTTTGCATCTCAGAGCTCTGACAACTTTAAACTCCCACTCACCCAACCCCCTTAGACCCTTATTTCCCTCACCATCAGCCCATCACCCCTTCATCCTAGCCCCCTTACCCTCACCTCCTCACCTCACTGACCCTCAACTCCACCCACTCAAATTCATGCTCCTCACCCCCACCCTGTCAGTTTCAACTTCTCATCTTCACCCTCACCCTCAGCCCTTTCACCTCCCTCACTCTCACCTTTAACCTTCACCCTCCTCACCCTAATCCTTCACCCTCTCACTCCCTCACCTGCACCCTGCAACCTTCACCCCATCAACTTTACCCTTCAATCCTCACCCCCAGCCTTTTCATCTACCTCATCCTCATCCCTTGTCCCATAAGCTTTACCCCTCACCTGACCCTTCTATTTCCCCTCACCCTTCCCCCTCTAATCTCTTTACCCTCACTCTCCTCATCCATTATCCATTTTATGAGCAGGACTTACAAGCCCTATCGTAACATTTCAAAGGCATTGAATAGTCAATAAACCACCCTGCATAAAGAGAAACTTCAAAATATCTGTATGAATAATGTCAAGCACTTGTAAAATGATTAGACAGTTGGATTGCAGACCAGAGCACATAAAAGTCCCTAAGTAAATAAATAGAATTCAAAACTGCTACCTCAACAGATGACTACATGAAAACAATAAGAAAAGATTAAACATCTTCATTTAGTTACCATGCTGGGCTACCATTTCAATAGTGTGAAATGTACTGTAGCTTTTTATCGACAAGATGAACAGTTTTTAAATCATCTGAAATTTTTTCCACATTTACATTGATAGCTTGCCAGTTTGCAGAAGTAACACGTTGGTCTAGATGTTTGCAGAGTCATGGAGACACCAGGGACCTTCCAAAATGGCAGGGAGCGTCTGGATCCAGAAGTTCTTCCCCATTTCTGACAGATCGTATTTTCACCGGGGGAGTGGGAATGCAGGTGTGATGTGACTCCCACATGGGGGAAGCCCAAATTCAGCAGAGCCATTTGAACTCAGTGCTGAGTTCAAAATGACCTAATTTTCATTGGAGCAAGGGTTTTATCTCACATTGTGGGAGTTATGAATCTCTAGAGAAGTTGTAAATGCTCTTGAAGAGCAGTTAAGGCCTGTAGATACAAGCCTTTAAAAATTGAAAAAAGAAACTGGCTGCCTGGGTCTTTAAGAGTTGAATAAAATTAATTTCTAGCACTTTCAATAGCTGTGTGTTGACATTACCTTAAGTTTCATCATTATAGCATTATTAATGCTTGGCTGCTTTCCACAATCTATCATTATTGTAATGGCAAGTGGAAAGTTGTAAGTTCACAATTTAATTGACAGCTCAAAAAGGTTATTTAAGGTTTAGCTGTCTTTGATGCGGGATTGTGAATATAATTTTTTATATTTATAAGGGATTAATTACTTGATTAATTTAAATGTGTTGAATGGGCTTTCATGAATGGGAGTTTTTTTTTATATAGTGAAGTCTGAAATAGATATTTGCAATTTGATTTTATTTCATCTCAGCATGGCTCCTGATGTGTGCTTACCGCAAATACTGGGTGAGTTGGTATGGTGGGTGTCAGTGCAAAATGTTGTGAATGGGGGGTCATGAGTTGGCACTAATTTGGCAGAGGGACTATAATAGTCCATGGGGATGAGTAGGGGTTCATGAGTTGGCATGGAGGGTATGAGGAGCCATTGGGATTGGGTGGGAAGCATGTGTTGGCATGAGTTGTCATGAGTTGGCATGATTTGGCATCTATGAGTATGGGGAATGGGTGTGGGGGTGAAGGGTTGTGAGGGATGAGGGCTAGAGGGCCTAATGTTTAAGAAAACCACTGGGACAAAGTCCCAAAGAACCGAGGTGAGCATTTTAAAGAGCCGACCTCAGCACTCGGCAGCCCCGTGGCTGCCTCCATCCCGCACCCACATTCTGTCACCTCCATCCCCGCCATCCCCACCAGCAAAATGAAGATACATTCTGGGCACTTCTTCCTGAGGCAGGTGTGGTGAGCTGGAAAATTTCCCGACTCCTGCTCCCTGTCTCATGAGTGAAAATCTAGGATATTGTTTAAAGGGTAGTTACATCTTCCAAACACAGCACGGTCATAAATCACCTTACTGAACACAGATATAACAACTCAGGCTACAGCACTTCATGATGAACTGTTAATAATGCAAAAACCTTTTCACTTATCTTTTAAACTCTTCCCACATCCAATCCATGGTTCACGCCTCTATGCAGTTGGTCGAAATGTCTACAGCTGTTAAAGACCAGCTGCTTCCATGAAAATTTAAAAAAAACTTACCTGGGGCAGACTCTCAATGAGTCCACATGCTATCAGTTTCACCTGTCATAGGACCAGGTGGGTTCCAGGGCCTGATACCTCCCCTGTCTTCGTGAAAGTGGCTGAGGATGGAAAAAGAGCTAGGGCTTCCACCGCCCCTTTTTACTGGTCCTGCTTCCATTTCATCTCAGTCAAGACCATGAAAATCCGGCCTCGATGTCACATGCTAAAGGAACAGAAGTGGAGCACATCATTGGTGTGTGTGCAGTCAAAGTGGTCATCCTCTCCTGAGAAAGCAGTCACATGACATACTTTTAATCCGTTGTGTTCAGACAGGTTTAGCTGATTGCCTGTATTAACCATACCCACTATAAGTTTAATGAACTACATATACAGCAACAGGCATGCAGGGGTGATAATAAATATAATTTCAGCAAAGTGTTTATTTTATACCATTACGATATTGTTATGATCTAGAATGCACCTTCTGAAAGGGTGATGGAAAGTTATTCAGAAGTAACTTTAAAAAAGAAATTCTAAATATACTTGAAAAATAAAAAAATGCTGGGCAATGAGGCAAGGGAGAGGGACTAATTGGCATTGGCATGATAGGCAGAATGGCCTCCTTCTCCATCATTATATGGCCTGAATTTTACCTTACGCGGGTGCAAGTGATCGGCGGGCCTGGGAGCGATTGGGAAACAGGGCCCCGACCACAATTTCACGCTGGCTGGCCAATCGTGCTGAAAAGCTCAGCGCTGCCTTGGTGGGGGTGGGAAGAGGGGAGGCAGTGACGTTGCCACGGGCGTGGGTGAGCATTGCGAGAAAGCTCCCTGAAGGCAGACAGCTGCCTTAGTGAGCTGCAGACCCGAAAATGCTAAAATAAAGGTTTAAAAAACTGCAAAAACATGTCCATGTATCACAATCAATCACCTGAAAATATAGCTGGTAAAAATGCTGTCCACAGATATTTATTTTTGTTTTATTTCATAATGGAAATTTCATCCCGCCCTTGGATGAGGTTTGATGAAAAATGCAAAGGTCTCCTGGACAATTTGCCCCTCTGCCAACCATAAGGTTGGACGAGCCACGAAAAATCGAAGACAATTGCGCCGTTGGGCTTAATTGCCCTCTTAGTTGTCGGTGGGCACACTTCCACCTTTTGCGCGCGCTCACCAAGCGAAATATCGCGTGAGTGCGCAATGATGTTGGGGAGCTTGCCCGATATCTTCTCGCGTGATATTATGCCCAATCGGGTCGGGCACGTGCCCACCCACGGTACGTAAAATTCTCTCCTATGATTCTAAAGTTCAAAAACATAGCTTGAACTATTTATCAGCATCAATTGAGTTCTAGGTTAATATTACATCCAGGAGCTTAGTCCCAAGATATCTATTATTTTAATTTATAATTTAGTGTTAATTATGTTTTTGATACTCGATGTGATGGATACAATGGTGGATGCTGACAACCAACACACTTGCTGAATTGTAATGATGTCTACAGTGTAGGATTAATTACTAAAATTTAAATATTTTATGTTTGTCAATTGATGATCAAAAGTTAACTGCGAGAGAATAGTACAATCAGTGTCTTTTATTTTAACATATTTCTAGTTTCAGGTTTGATGCTTTGAATTCAAATGCAGCACAAAATGCATTCTGCGGCATCAAAATAAACCACGCACACCACTAGGCAAAGGTAGTTGAATATGCATGAAATACATTTTGCTAAATTTATACATCAAAACCCTAGTGACAGGGTCATCCCTGGGTGAGCAAGTATTTCTGGTAGCCAAACATTTCCAAACAAATACTGCAAGTAATATGAGGAGCTAAGTTAGAGTAAATGATCCTTATCAAGTCTTACAAAGTATTAGAAAGCATTCACCGCAGAGAAATAGGCAACTCATCTAAACAGCTCCATTCCTGTGTTTATGATCCACATATGCCTCCACCCAACTCAATTAATCTAACCCTATCAACACATACTTCCATTCCATTTTCACTGAAGTGCTTATGTAGCTTCCCCTTGAAGGTATTGATGCTACTTGTCTCAGCAAACAAGCTAGTAATGCCACACCATGGGTGAGTGAAAAAATAAGCACAAAATTGAAACTAAAGTTAAATGCATACACTGAGTATAAAGACAACAAAGGAAGGGGTAGCAAAAGTGCATAAGAGGTTAGGAAAAATGTCAAAAAACAATCAGAAAGGCAAAGTGAAACAATAAAATTGAATTATCATGGAATCTAAAAAGAAACAGTAAAACATTCTACAAACAGATAAAAGAAAAATTAGGATAAGATTAGGGTCACTATAAAATAATACATGATAAATAATGAAATGTCAGAAAGATTAAATAATTACTTTGCTTTGGTATTTACCAGGCAGATGAACGTGATGATTGTGACATTAGCAGCAAGATAGAAAAGGATAAAAAGACATTTAAGATAGAAAAAGGGGAAAGATATAATTGATGAAATAATCAAACTTAGAGAAAATAAAACCCCTGGTCTGGATGGATTGCATCTCCATATGAAATAAGTGAAGGAAAAGATAGCAGAGGCACTTTTACATATGGATAAGAATTCATTAGAAAAGAGAATAATGCCAGTGCACTGGTGGACAGCTAATGTCATTCCTTTATATAAAATGGGAGATAGAACAAGTCCAGGGAATGACAGACCAATTATTGTAATGTCAGTGGTAGGAAACATAATGGAACCTTTATTCAAAAATGTAACAGAAAGACATCTAAGTTTGGATTTATAGTTCCCATCGAGGGCAGGAACGGAGAAGGGCAAGAACGGGATTTTGTACCCCCAGCCTGCATGCTGGTTTCCCAGCTTCACCTGATTCCCGGGCCATTTTCCCACAGATGGGATTGGCAGAGATGGGATTTGGCATGATGGCAGGCTACCCACTCGCAAGCGGTGAATTGTTAATTGAGCTCCTTAAATCCTAGTAAGGCCTGTTATCAGAGGTCAACTGGGAATTTCCAATCATTCTCCAGTCCCAGCAGGCAACTAGGGACAGTGTAGTTGTCTGGAGACTGTCTTCCAGCGGCAGACTGGGAAGGGAAGAAAAAGAGGCAGCACTCCTTGCTGGTTTAGAGGCCTTCTCAACCTGTCCCAGGCTGCCCTGCAGGGGCCCTCACCAATAATGATGGGCTTGCTGTAAAGGACTTTTTAATTTTAAATTTAAAAAGGTTGGCGAAAGGTTGACTCTACTTTGTGACTCATTCACCCACTCGCTCACCCATTCACCCACCCATCCACCCACTCACCCAAACACTCACCCACTCACCCACCTTGAATGGCACCCTACAGCTGCTTTCAAGCTGGAGGGCTTCCTATTGGCCATGCATCTTCGCCTGCCCGCTGACCTTTATTGGATGTGAGTGCACGCTCTGGCTGTTGATTGGCCAGTTCAGGGAAAATCACAAGTGATTGACTGTTCCTCACATGGTGCAGGCCTCTGATGCTATTTGAGCCTGACAGCAGGGTCCTGAAACCCACACTTAAATCTTGCCCCTAGAAGCTGAAAATGCAATTAAGAGTGTAACAGTATAGATTTCAAAAGGATAAGTCATGCTTGGCCAACCTTATTGAATTCTTTGAAGAAGTAGCAGAAAGGTTGGGCAAGGGCAATGGAGTACGTGTAACATAAGCCTTCACTAAGGTAACACATAATGAACTAATGACTAATGCTAGAACAGGTGAAATCAGGGGACAAGTAGCAGAATGGATAGCAAGCTAGCTGAAAAATAGAAAACAGACAGGAGGGGTTATAGGTAGCTATAAAACAAGATACTGCGGATGCTGGAAGTCTGAAATAAAAACAGAAAATGCTGGAGATACTCAGCAGGCAGAATTTTTCATATTGCGGGCCCGTGATCGGCTCTGCACTGCCATTTTATGAGGGCAGGCCAATTAAGACCTGCCCAGCGTGATACGTGGCTGGCAGCGCTCAGCGCTACCTGTGCGGGCAAGGGGAAGAGGGAGAACCGGGGCCAGTGCTCTTTCATGCTTATGCGTGAAAGAGTACTTCAATCTCCCTGAGGCACAGAGATGCCTCAGCGAGATTGAAGGGCTTCTTAAATTATTGAATAAAAGGTTTATAAATTTATTTAGACATGTCCCCTCAGTTGACTGTGTCACATGAGATGAGACCTGTTTTTATTTTTATGAAAAATTATTTTTTTATTTAATAAAAGCTTTAGGAAACCTCATTCCGCTTGTGGATGAGGTTTCCTAAAAAACGGGAAGGCCTCTTAGCCTTTTCGCCTGCCCGCCAACCTTAAGGTTGGACAGGCAGCATTAACAAGTACTTCAATTAATTTCTTAATAGTCCATTTACATATCAGAGGGCGTGCAGCAGACTCTAGCACGCACCCACTGAATGAAATAACGCAGGACTATGCGATGACGTCGGGATGCACAGCCAACCTCATCGCGTGTCATTTTACATGTCAGCATGTCAGGCCCGCCCCACACACCAATGGAAAAGTCCTGCCCAGTAAGTCAGGCAGCATTTATAAAGAGAAACAATGTTGAGGCTTCAGGTGGATGACCTTTTATCAGAACTAGGAAAAGTTAGAGATGTAATAGGTTTTAAACAACAAAAAAGATAGGTGGGGCCAGGTGAAAAAAGAACAAAAGGGAAGGTCTGTGATAGGATGGAAGACTGGAGAGATTAAATGACAGAAGTGTTTATGTTGCAAGGCCAAAGAGAGTGGTAATGGGACAAGTAAAGAAACAAATAATGTGTCTAGGGGAGGTGCAAATGAAAGGATGATGAATAGCTGTGGTTTGAAAACAAAAACAATAGAAAAGCAAAACCAAAACCAAAGCCTGCAAAGTATAAGGAAGCAAAATTGGGCAGAGATAATGGTCTGAAATTGTTGAACTCAATGTTGAATATGGAAACCTATAAAGTGCTTAATCGAAAGATGAGGTGCTGTTACTCAAGAATCTTCATGTCTCTGCACTTCCTCCAGTTTTGAATGTTTTCCTTGTTGCTTTATGACCAAAACTGGACACATTGGTTAAAATGCAGTCTGACCTGTGAACTGAGTTGTCACACCATAACATCCTCAAATTTATATTATACAGATTTAACAATATATTCAACTATCAGTTATGCTGATTTGGAATAATTTTATTTGCCATGTTTATCAACACCCACAGATCTCTTTTCATATAAACTTTACAGCAGTGACCATATATGTATGACATCTCTAGAAGCTATAGTTTACCCTACAATGATGGACATAAATCCTTCTCTGTCAGCTATAAGAGTCATAAATGAAAATCTCAATGCAGTTCCTATTTGGTGTGAAACCATAGCACAGAACGATTTATAATTCAGCATTATTCAGTATTAAATTAGTGTATTTGACTAATGGAAATGTCACACTGGTGTAATAAGGGATATTCTTCTCAGTCAGCCTTACAACACGTTTTTTGGTGGAGTGCTGGGAACCCAGTTTGCATCTGGCTAGTGCTGCACCTGCACAAGGAAGGCTAGATATTGACAGTCGGCTAGCATAACATGGGAAAGCCTTCCATTTCCCGATACTGACATCTCTTACTCTAAGCAGCAAAGGGAAAACAAAAGGAGTGGGAATAAGGGATTCTGTTGACTTTTACAATATAGACAGATACCCTGTTACAGATTTGCCTGTAAACTATTCACTGCTAGCATACATTAGTTTGGAAAAGCATGAAAATCCAACTGTCTGAAAAAATAAGGTGCTTGATCAATTGGAAATGAGGTCACTTTTCTTAATGCATCTTTTGTAGTGCTGTCTGTGCTCCTATTTCATGTTGGTCTGGAAGCAGATGCATTGTGACAAACATCTTAAGCGCTGCACACTGTAGTCTGTCATCAACTGAATTTCGGAGCATCTGCTTTCTGTTTTAATTAATACTAGGCACAGCTCTTTCTATTAATTTTCACTAGAAATAATATGCAAAGTTGACAATAAAATGTATGAATTATGCATGTCAGATAAATTCAGGTTAAACAAGTAGCAGCAGGCTACATAATGGCATGCTTGTACAATTTTGTTGTGAGCAACCAAAATTGAAGGTATCACACAGGTTGCTTAGGACCATAGCTGGGTTGTAATTACAAGTGACCAGCATTGTATTGTATGATGTGAAATGTTATTTGCTTACTATTAATATGAAGGTCCAGGCCCGAAAAGACTTTAAGCCCTGTGTAATGGTGTAGGTGTGCTAAAGGGAAAGCTGCATTTCATCTTGGACCTCTGCTCCTGACCCCCACCAGACTTTGTAGGGCCTAGATAGGGTCACAGCATTTGAACATTTTTTTTCAATTTTAAGAATCTTGGTGCCTGCTAAAGGGGGTATGGATGTTGCACTTCTGACAGGCTAATTGAGGGATGAGGTGGTGCCCTCAACTCACAGTCTTTGTCAGGTGCCTAATACCACTCCTTTATAACAAGGATAATAGCCCTGAGCAATTCAACATTTTTCATGGGTGCCCGGGCCAAAATCCAATTCTGGACACCCAGGTGAGTTTGAAAAAGAATTTAGGAGTTTAGGAGAAAGGCTTCACAAATGCTAATCTCTGGGTTTGTCCAAACTGTGTGCTAAGGGAAACTAGAGATTGGGGAGCTCCACATATGCTTAAAGGGTAATGTTAAGAAGAGGGTTTTGTTTTGTAGGGCACGGGTACAAGTTCTGGGGAAGATGGGGGGCAGAATTTTCCAGCTGACGTGCTGATGGCGTACGCCGCGTGTAAAATGTTGCGCGCTGACGTCGTGCAAGCGTGCCGATGTCAGCACGCAGCATCGAGTTATTTCGGTGGGCAGGCGCGCTCAGATCGCCTGTCATTAATTGAAGGGCTCGTTAAGCCCCTTAACTTGCCAATTGCCCAGGGTTTTGAGAGGTCAATGCAAACTTCGGGTCGGCACACTGGCCCAACAGGCAAGCGGGTAGGAGATTATTTAAGAAAACTTTTGCAATGTAGGGATATGTGGACTCAGAAGGGTTGTTCATGTTTTACATGAAGTTATAATTGATGAAGGTGTTTAAAACTTGCCTGTGTGATTGTTAGTAGTTCTCATCGATGTCCAAGAGGTTTTTGTGTACTTTGAAACCAGTCTGCAGACAGCATTCTTTTTTGGCCTTCCAGCTTTCCGGAGGCCTCCATTTAGCCTGGGTATGGGTGCTGACCTCTCCAGTGGAGGAAGCTCCCCTGAGGAGGAAGGGAGGGATAGAATAAAGAGGAGGCCAGGACTGAACAATCAGCCTTCAGGGGAGCCACCTTTGGGTGTCCAGGCGCATGCACAAGGGGCGCAGGTACAAGAGGTTGTCCAAGGTGCAAGGGGCCGCAGACGATGCCACTACCCTGCTGCCAGGGTATACAGGCGGCGAAGCAGCTACCTCAATATGACTGAGGTGCAGTGCCGAAGGAGGCTCCAACTCTCAAGGGAGACAGTCAACTATATCTGTCAGATGATTGGCCCTGAGGTCTCCCCTAACCGTGTGGGTGGACACCCCATGCCAGCAGCTCTGAAGCTCACAGTTGCCCTCCACTTCTATGCCTCTGGCTCCTCCCAGGGCTCAGTGGGTGATCTTTGCGGTGTCTCCCAATCAACTGTTCACACTTGTGTCAAGCAGGTTACAGACGCTCTGTTCAGATGGGCATTGACTTTCATCCACTTCCGCTGCGACCAGGCAATTCATATACAGTAAGCCAGAGGCTTCACGGCCATTGCTGGCTTCCCCCGTGTCCAGGGTGCAACAGACTGTACACATATGGCCATTAAGGCACCAGCAGGTGAGCCCGGTGCCTTCGTCAACAGGAAGGGCTTCCACTCCATGAATGTGCAGATAGGGTGTGATCACCGGATGCTGAGTCTGCAAGTCTGTGCAAGGTACCCAGGCTGCTCATGACGCCTACATCTTCAGAGACTCCCAGGTGCTGGGGTCTTCTGTGCTCCAGCCCAGCTGGATGGTTGGCTGCTGGGTGACAAGGGCTATCCCTTGCGAAGGTGGCTCATGATGCCTCTCCGCCATCCAAGAACAGAAGCTGAGCAGTGGTACAATAGGAGCCACGGCTCCACAAGGGCTGTGGTGGAGAGAGCCATCGGTCTTCTCAAGATGTGCTTCCGTTGCCTGGACCACTAAGGGGGTGCACTCCAATACCCCCCAGATCGTGTCTCATGATCGCGGTAGCATGCTGCGCTGGAAAGGGGGGATGCAGTTGACGATGAAGAACTTGATGCCCTGGATGAGGCTGCACATGATGAATCCAGCAGTGCCTCAGAGGATGAGGAAGCACAGGGCGATGATGAGGGCAGCACGCCGACCCGCTACTATGCCAAGGAGGCAGGAACACCCGGGAACATTTAATCCAAAGAGCCTTCAGCTAGCTCCACACACATGGCTCAGCAGGAGTAGCATTGCCTGGCACTTCCACTAGTGGCACTTAGGTGCTGCATCTTCCACCTCATCAGCTGCAACTAAGGGCTTAGTGCAGAAACATCAATATTCACTCAGACACTCATGATAATTATGTGAAAAAGAAAAAAGCACCACAATGAAAAGACGCTCAGCCATGGTAACAAAGGTGGATTTTATTGTGTCCAAAATTAAAGTACACATGATTATTTCACAATGACAGAAAAATGGGTCCCTATTCTAAGGCCAACACAAAATCACCAGTGACATACCCTTGGAGTGCCTAACGTGCCTTATGCTTTTGTTTGCGGGTGCTACATCTAGGTGCTGCCCCATCGCTCGGAGTGGCTTGTGAGACAGCCTGCTGACTCTGCTGTCCTGTTGGCCTTGATGACCTTGGCGGGCATCCTCTGGCCCGTGGAGCCTGTGATGGCCCCACCTGGGAGGGAGTGGCCAGTTCCTGAACTGGGACCTCCCCAGTTGTCGCAGCATCAACGGAAGAAACGTTGACTGGCAGAGGGGCATAGAAGCTGCTGCCCTCATCCGGAGCACCATGAGAGGAGCATGCAGTGATGACAGGGAGCTCCTGCGCCAACATGAGGTCACATTGGACCTCCCTGCTCACCGCAGATGCATGGGCACCGAGTACCGGCGCTTCGTGTCCACAACATCTCCCACAATAGGAAAGACCACCTGTGGCCAGTACCGCTGTGAGGGCTTGCAGGTCAGAGCGTAACTCAATCATATTTTGATCCATTTGGTTAAAGCTACTCTCTATGAGAGTCGACAATCCCTCGGTGAAGGAATCCTGATGCTCTGCCATGAGTGCGGAATCTTCACACACACTCTGCCTGGACTCCTCCATTGCAGAGAGCAATTGAAACATTACCTCTGCAACTCTGCCTGATGCACACGCACTTCCTGTTGTCTGTCCTGCAGCTGCTGCAATGGGGACAACTCCAGAGGCACGTCATCAGTGCCGGACTCAGCATGTGCCTCGTCCCCTGCAGCCCTCCGGCTGCTGGAGCCATCAGCACTCTTTGCCCCTACCATCTCCTCCAGCGATTGTGATGTGCCCTCTCCACTGTGACCCAGGACACAAGCTGATGGTAAAGTCCCCACCGAGATATGTGTGTCTACGCTGGTGCCTGGCTGGCTGAAGTGATGTGCCGCAAGTTGCACATGTTGCCCCTCAGGTGTGGAGGGGAGGCTGCGGTGTGGACGTGTGGGTCGCTGTGGTGGTGATGCTGAAATTAACAACAAGGACAGTGCATCAGTTAGCGTACAGTCACTTCAACCTTTCATCCCTTTCCTCCCCAGCCTCATAAGTCCATCACCTTTAAAGACCCTAAGGAGAGGAACATTGGTGAGGTGGAAATGAGTCAAGATGGGCCCCAACCATTAAACGCACATGCAGGCAGGCTGGTCAGATGATGTCAGGAATGCCACATGGTATGTTATGAACCATAGGAGTGGGGAGAGTGCAGAGGTACCTGATGTGGATGCATTGTGGCCTGGAGAGTTGCAGGGCTGAGGAAACATCTCAAACAGTTGTGACATTTTCCGCCAAACACAGGAGATAGAGAGGTCATATTATTGCCGTTCATTCCGTTAGGGGAGGCATAGACCGGGTGGGCAGAAGGCAACATTCCCCCTTGGCGCGGGAATGAGTAACGTGGTGACATTTATCTAAGTTGAGTGCCCTGAGGTTCACAGCTGAGGTGCTGAGGACCTTTTGGACAGAGTAATGTGGGGCGCACTGGCTGAAAGGGTGGTGGAGGTACCAAGCCCCCTAGAATGGAATAACTCTTTGGCTGTGCAGCAGTGATCCAATGGTATGTTAGACCATGGTGATAGTGGTCACAACTGGGATAAGGTGACTTTGGAAGGTGGTGGAGATGCTATTCCTCAAGGGGACGAGGGTCCGTCCTGTATGACCCAAACGTCTGAGTGTCTCAGTCTGTGAATGAGCAGTGTGGCAGCAATAACAATTGCAGCAACCATCAGTGCTTTGGATGGTGGGCAGACAGAGTGGATGGGACTGTGGACCTCAAATAGCTGGACCCCAGCCTCGCCGTCCCCGGCCGCCCTGTCCTCCTGCCTCCTGCCCAGCTCCATAGCCTGCTCCTCGAAGGGTGTGAGGCGCTGGAGGAGGGCACGCCCACCTCCAGTCCTCAGGCGCTCCTGGGCATTGTGGTGACTTTTTGCCTGCAAAACAGAGAAGAGGATTTATTGGGACCAATCGCTCATGTACTCTGCACACACATGCCGCACTCCAACCACAGTGGCTCATCTGAGGCCTCCAGCGGCTCCTGTCCACACTAGTAGTGATAACTCCTCAGAAGCTAGTAAGGCTGGTCCCAACCCCCTCCCCCAACTGTCCCCTTGGACATATTTGGCGTCCATCACTTTGAATAGCACACGGGTCTTAGCGCCCATGGCAAGGAGGAGCAACTAGGTGCGGTGCTGATGCCAGCAGATGGGGCTTGGCCAAAAGATCTTGAGGCACCCCTTGGACCATCTCATTACCATCGATATGACAAGTGTTGGAGTCCTGAGTATGTGTCTAGCTGCCTCCCCTGCAGGTTGCCCCCAAACTACTCAAATGCCACAGAAACTAACATATGCTGCGGGGAGAACCCATCTTCTCCTCAACCACTAAGGCCGTGTAAGCATGGTCAGTTACCATTTGCTCACCCAGTATGCAACAGATGCCCTATGCATTAAGGACAGCAAGACATGGTGGGGGGGTCGGGGGGGGGCAGGGGGTGCGGCGTTCAAAGGCTAAGTTGCCTTCTGGGCCAAATGGCCAAGACAGACATGGTACTCACCTATCCGGAGCGGAGCAAATCATTAAATCGTTTTCTGCACTGATTGCCAGTGCGCCGGACGTCATCATGGGCACTTACAGCCTTGCCCACCTCCTCCCATGCCTGGCTGGTGACATGGGGGTCCCTTCTCCTCCTATCCTCCTGATACAGAATCTGACGCTGGTTTCCCACCTCTTGCAGGAGGAAAGCAAGGCATGCATCTGAAAATCGGAGGGCATAGCTGGCCTCTCCTGCAGCCTGCCCCCTCCTCCTGCTCATGCTGCTGTGCACTCAGACCTCTCTCCCTCTTTCCACGAGTGGTCATGGTGCACTCCCTCAAGCAGGCCGCCTGGCCACTCTTTATACAGGCTGCCAGCTCCCCATTGGAAACGGCAGTCTGAGGCCGCCCGCCCCCACAACTATTTTCCCATTCTCCACGGGAGTCGCTTACCCGTGGGGCAGGCCTTAATTGCCCCACCCGCAGAAAATGGCGCCGCGGCCTGTTTTGCCAGTGGTAATTGGCCGCCTGTCCGCTGCCGAGTCAACTGGGCCCACCAGATAAACATAAAATTCAGGCCGGGGACTAATCAGCAAAAATGGGCCTCATTTGAACAGGAAGGTGGTGAACATGTAGGTAAAACAAATAAGTAAGAAAGTGAAAGAGACACTCAAACTAGGAAGGAAGGGGGCAAGAAAAATTAAAAGCAATCTTAAAGATAAGTAGAGAAGGTAGAAATGGGTGATGCCAATATATAAATAAAGTAAAGCTAGCAAAAGGACAGTATGCAGATAGTGTGCTCTATAATATTCTTTGCTTCTGCTTCTGCTGTAGTTATGTCGGCATCACAGACTAATATCCATATTTCACCAACATTTCTATGGGTAGCGCTAGCTGAACCAGGCAAGACCGACTGAGATGGTCATCTTGATAATGAAAATTTATAAATGGATACAATCCAAAGATGAATCTTGAAGATTTCAAATGATGGGTCTGTGGCTATTTCCTTTGCCAGCTTGTTCCATTGTGGGATTGTCCTTGGGAAGAAAGATTGTTGATGGACTGTCTTAGAAACAAATGGGGGAGAATTTTCTCCCTGTTGGGGGGGTTGTGCAGGAGCAGGCGTGGGCGTGCGTACAGCCAATTTTAAAATTGGCCCGCCATTTTATGTGGGCGGGCCAATTAAGGCCCACCCAGTGTGACATGTGCCCGGAAGCACTTAGCGCTCCCTATGCGGGCGGGTTGCCTGAGTCGGGGCCTGTGCTCTTTCATGCATGTGCGCAAAAGAGCGCAGAAATCTCCCTGAGGCACAGAGCAGCCTCAGGGAGATCAGTTTAAATTTAGAAAATATTAACAAAGAAAAAAAATGTAGGACATTGAAACTGTCACATGAGCGGGACATGTCTACAAATTTTATTTTAAAAATTTTCAAACCTTTAATAGCCTTCATGAAACCTCGGCCCGCCTGTGGATGAGGTTCCATGAAAAACACAAAGGCCGCCTGGGCTCTTCGCCTGCCCGCTAACATTAAGGTTGGACAGGCAGTTCAGTTTATTGTTTTAATTGATTGTTAACTGGCCTTAATAGGACTTTGACAGCTTGTCAGGTGTGCAGCTGACTCGGGTGCGCGCCCGCTGAACTGAAAATCTGAATGACGTGTGGTGACGTCAGGACGCACACCTGACGTCACCCCGCGTTATTTTACTCCTCGGCGAGTGGGACCTGCCCCCACCCGCCGAGCCAAAGATTCTGTCCATGGTCTTTGTAGTTTTTGTGGATGACTACCTCGTGTTTTGTCATTGCCAAAGAGCACCAGGTACTTGTTTCTGTCAATTCCAACCCTATTTTTCTTTCTCCTTTTCTGTAGTGAATCCCATTCCAAACCTTTGATCAAGGATGTGACACTGATTTGCATACTCCAGGATTCCTGGACTCGAACTCAAGTTCTGTCGAAGGGTCATGAGGACTCGAAACGTCAACTCTTTTCTTCTCCGCCGATGCTGCCAGACCTGCTGAGTTTTTCCAGGTAATTCTGTTTTTGTTTTGGGTGAACAAATGCTTGGTAAGCTATATCCCTGATATTTTTGTTGCAGTGCCAAAGATTCCTCCTCAGAAATCCAAGAACCCAGTTTGTTTTGGATGTAGTCTGCTGAATGTGGAATCCTCACTGAAGATTGTTTTTAAGATCAACCCCCAGGTATGGTTATGTATCTACTTGTTAGAGAATTTGATTTCAGAAATTAAAGCTGCCTGTTGGTGGACGTTTTTATTTGTAATACACAGGACATAGCACTGTTTTGGCATTGAATCTCCCATTGGTCCTGCCATTTTTGCAATTGTGGAAGATCATCTTACAGTGAATTGGTATGATCTTGAGATTTCCCTGATGCGTAAACCACATAGTCATCTGCAAATGCAGTCTCAACTTGTTTTTTTAACTTGTTGGGAACATCACTTATGTTAATCAAGAAGAGTAACAGTCCCAACACAGTTCCTGGGGCACTCCACAGAGAAGAACCCAAGGAGAGGGTGATTCCCCATCACATACCACTCTTCGTCTTCTGTTGTGGCATCATGGCTTTCATTATAGGTCTGTGCGTTAACTCTGGATCGGAGTCATGAAGTAGTCATAATTGGGTAACCCTTATTGTCCAGTATCCAGCTGTGGTGATTCAAATATAGGTGGCATAGTGGAATTGACATACCCTGATAACAGGCATTTACCTGCATGACGTGCAGCCTTTGATTGTGCGCCCGCTGCATATCGTGGGAGTTTTGACTGATGAAAATTGCTGAGTTCATACAAAGTGCAGAGAAAAAAATGTGCATGCAGTCAAGGGCATCTTGCACCATGTGGAAGCCAACAATCCACATCTGCTTATGTTCACTCAGTCTGTGGAAAATAAGACAAAGCTGTCTCTCAGGCAACTACAGTTCAGTTAGTTTAACATAAGTGTTGGCATGGCTCAAAGATAACACCCTAGCCTCTAAGTCAAAGAAGTGGTGGCTTTACTCCCACAACCACTCCAGAGACTTGAGCACATAACATAAGTTGGTGCTCCAGTGCAGTGCAAAGGGAGTGCTATATTGTCAGAGATGCTGTCCATTGGATGGGACATTAAATCAAAAACCTGCCTGTTCTTTTAGGCACAATTTGAAGATAGACAGTGAAGTTCTCCCAGTGCAAAAGCGAAATTTTATGGATGTTGGAAATCTGAAATAAAAACAAAAAACCCTGGAAGTACTCATCCGGTCAGGCGGCATCAGCGGAAAGAGAAACTGAGTTGACATTTCAGGTCCATGACCTTGAGCTGTCTTCATTACAATAGAGGAATTGTGATGTAGAGATTAGGATGTGGTTTGCTGGAAGTGTTTAAAAGTACAAAGAGATGGGAAGCGCAGTTAGAAATAAATTGCTTCCTGCAGTTGATGGGTCTCGCACAAGGGAACATGGATATAAGTTTAAATGTAAGGGATTTAGGACAGGGCAGGAGAAAACTTTTTACTCAGAGGCTTGAGAGGTTTTGAAATGATCTGTCAAAGTTAGTGATTGAAGCAGAGACCATGTTAAGATTTAAGAATAAGTTAAATAGGTGGACGAAGAAGGATGAGGTAATGGGACAGAGGAACAAAATAGACACATATGAATAGGACTACTCCTTGTGTGGAGAGTTTAAGCCAGAATGGACTGCTTGGATGTAATAGCCTGTTTCCGTGTTTCAGTGCAGTTCTTTGGAATTATGTTGGACCAAGACACCTTGCTGTTCATGTTTCAATGACTGCTGCTAGATATTTGATGTCCACCACCAGTGTAACAGGGGAGACAGGAACTTGTTCAACCAAGAACAGCACCTCCACTAAAGTAGCACCACATCAATATCATATGAAAATGGTCATCCTGCATTTGGGCAAGAAGCCACAATCTTCTGAGTCCAGAGCTGAGAATATTACCTGCAGAGCAAGTTCATCTACTAGACCTCAGAAAAACCATCTAATACTCCATTAAAGTGCCTTCAACTTAATTATACAACATTGAGAGCAGACATAGTTAAAAAAAAGTGTTTGATTTATTTTGTCTGAAAATGATGCACCATTATAATCAATAATAAATCATAATGCAGAAAAAATATTTTACATAATAAGATGTGTCAACCAAGTAGTTGCAGAAATAATAATTCCATTAATTCCATAAAACCTGTAAGACAGGGTTGAAGATGAATTAGAGAGGGGCACAATGATGCCTTATCTTTATTTAATTCTAAAATGCCAAAGTACTACTTCAAATTAAGTCAATGTCATAGGATATGCATGTAAATCAGTACAACCTAAATTTTTAAAAAAAAATATATATATATATCAAAGAATGACATATGCTTGGGATAATTTGCCAGGTGGGTTGAAAGAAACAAAACATTAGGGAAATTCAGAATGCATCTTGATGATATAAAGCAAATATTGAAATACTCCAGAGGTGAGCTTAATAAAGTATTTAGGGTACTCTGGGGATGAACTCAAAAAGCCAAATAGGATACTACATGGATGAACTTAATAAGTTGCATAGATTATGACAGGTGGATAAGTTTTGTTTTATTTAAGCATGGGTTGTGAGTGTTGCTGGCTAGGCCAATGGTAACCCCCAGGATGTTGATAGTGGGGGATTCAGATAGTGGGGTAATACCACTGAATGTCAAGGGGCGATGGTTGGATTCTCTCTTGTTGGAGATGGTCATTGCCTGGCACTTGTGTGGTGTGAATGTTACTTGCCACTACCCTGAGGAACTCTTGCAGGGATGTTCTGGAGCTGAGATGACTGACCTCCAACAAAGACAACCATCTTCCTTTATGTTAACTATGACTCCAGTCAGCGGAGAGCTTTCCCCCTGATTTCCATTGACCCTAGTTTTACTCTGGTTCCTTGATGCCACACTCAGTCAAATGCTGCCTTGATGTCAAGGGCAGTCACTCTCACTTCATCTCGGGAGTTCAGCTCTTTTGTCCATGTTTGAATCAAGGCTGTAATGAGGTCAGGAGCTAAGTGACCCTGTCAATCATCTGTATAGGATACTACACAATAGCCAGTCGCCAAACCTACCATTAGAATCAGAATGACACATTGTTTAAGGAGGAATCGATTAGGTGGTGACTGTCAATGTGTTGAAATGCTAAAGCACAACGTCAAGGAATAGAGGAACAAAGGACAGAATTTTCCACGCTCGCTGGTGTTGGCGTGATCAGTGGTGTGAGCGGACAATATGGTGCGATCGGCTTCACTACAGTGTGAAACCAGTTTGCAATCGTCTGCTCAGCCCACCAATGGCAGGCTGTATTTTCTACCGTCGGACCTCAGGAACCTCATTGCAATACATCAGCATATCATTATCAGACCACCTGCTGTAATCGTCGCCCCCGCTCTCCCCACCTCGGATTGCTTGTCCACGTCGGCGGGAAAGCACACCGATGTGTATCACAACAGCACATAAAAGGTGTGCACTTGGCGGCCTGCACTGTGAGGGGAACTCAGAGGTTAGTAACGTTGCGCAGTGCTCGCCAGGGTCGCCTGCTGGATTTCGTGCTGCAGGGGCATCGGGAGAATCAGGGTTAAGGGCACCCCTTCCCACCGCTGGCAGCTGCATTCGGGACAGCCTGCTCACTCTGCTGTCCTGTTGGCCTTGATGGCCTTGGCGGTTGTCCCCTGGCCAGTGCAGCCTGTGCTGGCCCCACCTGGGAGGGAGCAGCCATTTCCATGGCTGGCATCTCCCCAGTCATCACAGTCTCATTAAATTCCACAATCAGTGACAAGGACATGTCATTATTTGAAGTAATCACACTGTCACTGTGCATGCCAGGCACCTGGTGAGACAATGGAGATCTGCATCATGGTGCCCTCATCTTTCGATTATCAATAGGACTCCAGGTTTGAGGCTCCCATTAATGATGAGACTACACAAGAATGTTTGCACCATCCAAAACTGTCATCTCTGTGCACTGCACTCTTACCTTCATCAAAGACCCCTGCCTTTCCACGACCGGCTGAACAAGGTGGGTGGTGGCACTTCAGCTGCAATGCATCCATTTCATACCTCATCAAAGTTGGGAGGTTTGGGGGGCCTCCACCTCTCCTTGACCTCTCAATGTTGTTGTGGCTCCACTTCTCCTGAAAGGACAGAGAAGCATTGATTAGTCCACTCTCTACGTGCAGTTCCATTGCAGCCTGGCCAACCCCACCTGAGGAACACCTTGCAGGGTGCAGCGAGTCATGGCCCTCGAGCAGCAAGTCTCTCAGTCCAAGCAGCTAGGGCTCACCCCCTTGGCCAGCTCCGGCGTCATTGACACTTGGCACTTAGACTCTAACACCCCTGAGCTCAACCATGGGATGGCAGTCCTTAACACTTCTCCATGCCAGCTCGGTACTCAACTTTGCCCAGCACAGCAAGCAAAAGGTTGTTGAACCTTTTGCAGCACTGCACCCATATGCGCCACACAACATTTTGGCCACTGACCTGGGCTGCCACCTCCTCCCAGGACTTTTTGATTTGTTGTGACAGCCTCCACCTGCCATCCCTGGAAACGAGAGTGTCCCGCCTGACACCGACCTCCTCTACGAGGACAGCGAAGTGCTTGTCCGGTAAATGTGGGGGCTGAGGGCCCACCCAACTTGCTCTCCTGCCTGTCATTTCCAACCGCTGGTGAGGCCATTGTACCAGTCTCTGGACTGACTCTAAAGATTCTCACTTGGCAGCCTTTAGGGAGCTGACTTTACCGGTTTTAAAGCCCCCGCCGGGTCACCATTGGGCCCAGCACCCAACAGACTTCCGCCCCCGGCTGGCTCTTCACGACCAATCAGAAGACAGTTTCCATATCCACTTCTGTTCCCGTTGACTTGGCACACATGTTATGTGTGAAATTCAGGCCTTGGTGGAGCAGAGCATCGGGATGCTGAAGAGGCTGAAGATGAGGTTCTGGTGCCTGGACAGGTCTGGTGGAGCCCTGCAATACAGTCTGCAGACAGTGTCATGCATCGCCTTCGTCTGCTGCGCCCTTAACAGCCTGGTGCTGCAATGGGGAGATGAGCTGGCTGAGGAAGATGGAGGAGCTGCATGTCTCCTCTGATGAAGAGGACACTGATGGGGAAGAGGGTGGGGATGCCCTTGGAGGCAATGATGACAGGGATGAGGACCTTGCACTCGCTAGGTGAGGCAGGTGCACTCAGGAGGCTCTCACAGATACTAGATTTGTGGAGGATGATGATGACATTCAGTGAGGTGACCCCAAAGATCCTCACATTGCAGTTGTGAATGTTTGACTCCAGTCTGGCTTACGACAGTGTGAATCCCCTCTGTGAGAATGCTCCTGTTATGGAGATGCAGTGAAGGCCCTAATAGTTGCTTGATTGCAGGAGGATGATGACGACACGTAGTGAGGACCCTCCAGAAATGTTCACGTAGCTTCTAAGAATGACGGACTCCTGTCTGGCCAAGGGCAGATTGTTTTGGTCTGCACTGGGTGCTGCTTTGGGCTGCAGTAGAGTGCTTAAGTTGGGGTTTGGTGACTGAGGGAGTTTGCTGAGGAGGAACGAGGTGATTCTTTGAGTACCGTGAGTACGGTCAGGTAAGTATTTATTAATTTTATCACATAGTTTTTAAGGTCTTATTTTGTGGTTCATCATTTGTAAGGGCTATATTCTATAACAACAAGGAGCAGGGAAGAAGGACCCAAGAGTAATTGATATTGTTTGATATTAAGTATCTTCCAAAAGATTTAATTTAATTTAAAGGGGTAAGTCATGTCAGGAGAGCTCAAAGCTCCTGCTCTATGTGGGAAGCCGGGAACATTTCCAATGCCCAGGGCCAGCATGTGTGCGGGAAATGTCTCCAGCTGCAGCTCCTGGAAGCCCAGGTTTCAGAGCTGGAGCGGTGGCTGGAGGCACTGTGGAGCATCCGTGAGGTGGAGAGTATCGTGGATAGCACGTATAGAGAGATGGTCACACTGCAGGCTAAGAGTCCATAGGCAGGAAGGGAATGGGAAACCACTAGGCAGAGCAAGAGGACTAGGCAGAGAGCGCAGGAATCTCCTGTGGCTATTCCCCTGCAAAACAGATATATCGTTTTGGATACTGTTGAGGGGAATGGCCTCTCAGGGGAAAGTAGCAACAGCCAAATTTGTTGCACCACGGTTGGCTCTGCTCCACAGGGGAGGAGTAAAAAGTGTGTGAATGCAATAGTTATAGGGGATTCAATTGTAAGGGGAATAGATGAGCATTTCTGTGGCCACAAACGAGACTCCAGAATGGTATGTTGCCTCCCTAGTGCTAGGGTCAAGGATGTCTCAGAGCGGCTACAGGATATTCTGAAGGGGGAGGGTGAACAGCGGTGGTTGTGGTACACATTGGCACAAACGACATAGGTTAAAAAAGGGATGAGGTCCTAAAAACAGAATATAGGGAGTTAGGAAGTAAGTTGAAAAGTAGGACCTTGAAGGTAGTGATCGCAGGATTACTACCAGTGCCACATGCTAGTCAGAGTAGAAATAGCAGGGTATATCGGATGAATACGTGGCTGAAGAGATGGTGTGAGAGTGAGGGTTTCAGATTCCTGGGACATTGGGACCGTTTCTGGGGGAGGTGGGACCTGTGCAAACTGGGTTACACCTGGGCAGGACAGGGACTGATGTCCGAGGGGGAATATTTGCTAGAGTGGTTGGGGAGGGTTTAAACTAAAATGGCAGGGGGGTGGGCACCTATGTAAGGAGTCAGAGGAGGGGGAATCAAGGACAAGAACAAAAGACAGAAAGGGGAATAAGAAAAGTGATAGGCAGAGAAATCAAGAGCAAGAATCAAACAGGGCCTCAGTGAAAAATAGTGGGAACGGGACAAGTAATGTTAAAAAGACAAGCCTTAAGGCTTTGTGCCTTAACGCAAGGAGCATTCACAATAAAGTGGATGAATTAACCGCGCAAATATATGTAAACAGGTATAACATAGTCGGGATTACGGATACATAGCTACAGGGTAACCAGGGATGGGAACTGAACATCCAGGGGTATTCAGTATTTAGGAAGGACAGACAAAAAGGAAAAGGCGGTTGCATTGCTGGTTAAAGATGAAATTAACACAATAGTGAGGAAAGATATTAGCTCCAATGATGTGGAATCTGTATAGGTAGAGCTGAGAAACACTAAGGGGAAAAAGCGTTAATGGGAGTTGTATATCGACCCCCAAACTATAGTAGTGATACTGGGAATGGCATTAAACAGGAAATTAGAGACAGATGCAATAAAGAAACATCTGTAATTATGGATGACTTTAATCTGCATATAGATTGGGCAAATCAAATTAGTAACAATACCGTAGAGGAGGAATTCCTGGAGTGTATACGGGATGGTTTTCTGGACCAATATGTTGAGGAACCAACTAGAGAACATGCCATCCTAGACTGGGTATGGTGTAATGAGAAAGGAATAATTGGCAATCTAGATGTGCCATGAGGTCCTATTTTGTGGTTCATCATTTGTAAGGGCTATATTCTGTAACAACAAGGAGCAGGGAAGAAGGGCCCAAGAGTAATTGATATTGTTTGATATTCATGGGAATGAGAGACCATAATATGATAGAATTCTTCATCAAGATGGAAAGTGATGTCATTGATTCTGAGAGTAGGATCCTGAATCTTAATAAAGGAAACTATGACGGTATGAGGTGTGAGTTGGCTATGACGGCTTGGGAAACATTACTTAAAGGGATGAAGGTGCATAGGCAATGGCAAACATTCAAAGTGCGCATGGGTGAACTGCAACAATTGTTTATTCCTGTCTGGCGCAAAAGTACAACAGGAAAGGTGGCCAAACCATGGTTTACAAGCAAAATTAGAGATAGTATTAGATCCAAGGAAGAGGCAGATAAATTGGCCAGAAAAAACAACAGACCTGAGGATTGAGACCAGTTTAGAATTCAGCAAAGGAGGACCAAGGGATTGATTAAGAAGGGGAAAATAGAGTATGAGAGTAAACTTGCGGAGAACATAAAAACTGACTGTAAAAGTTTCTTTAGGTATGTGAAGAGAAAAATATTGGTGAAGACAAATGTAGGTCCATTACAGTCTGAATTTATAATGGGGAACAAAGAAATGGCTGACCAAGTAAGTACATACTTTGGTTCTGTCTTCACAAAGGAGAACACAAATAACATACCAGAAATGTTGGGGAACACAGGGTTTAGTGAGAGGGAGGAACTGAAAGAAATTAGTATTAGTAGGGAAATGGTGTTGGGGAAATTGATAGGATTGAAGGCTGATAAATCCCCAGGGCCTGATAATCTACATCCCAGAGTACTTAAGGAAGTGGCCCTAGAAATAGTGGATGCATTGGTGGTCATCTTCCGAGATTCTATAGACTCTGGAACAGTTCCTACAGATTGGAGGGTAGCCAATGTAACCCCACTATTTAAAAAGGGAGGTAGAGAGAAAGCAGGGAATTATAGACCAGTCAGCCTGATGTTGGTAGTGGGGAAAATTCTGGAGTCCTTTATAAAAGATTTAAGAACTAAGCATTTGGAAAACAGCGGCAGAATCGGACCGAGTCAGCATGGATTTACGAAAGGGAAATCATGCTTGACAAATCTACTGGAATCTTTTGAGGATGTAACTAGTAGAGTTGATGAGGGGGAGCCAGTGGATGTGGTTAATTTGGTCTTTCAGAAGGCTTTTGACAAAGTCCTACATAAGAGATTAGCATGTAAAGTTAAAGCGCATGGGATTGGGAGTAGTGTATTGAGATGGATAGAAAACTGGTTGGCAGACAAGAAACAAAGAGTAGGGATAAATGGGTCTTTTTCTGAATGGTAGACAGTGACCACTGGGGTACCGCGGGGATCGTTTCTGGGACCCCAGCTATTCACAATATATATTAATGATTTAGATGAGGGAACTAAATGTAATATCTCCAAATTTGCAGATGACAGAAAGCTGCGTAGGATGCTGAGCTGTGAGGAGGATGCAGAGGTGCTTCAGTGTAATTTGTACAAGCTGAGTGAGTGGGCAAATGCATGACAGATGCAGGATAACATGGATAAATGTGAGGTTATCCACTGTGGCAGCAAAAACAGGAAGGCAGATTATTATCTGAATGGCTATAAATTGAGAGAGGGGAATGTGCAATGAGACCTGGGTGTCCTCATACACCAGTCACTGAAGGTAAGCATGCAGGTGCATCAGGTGGTAAAGAAGGCAAATGGTATGTTGGACTTCATAGCAAGAGGATTTGAGTACAGGAGCAGGGATGTCTTGCTGCAATTATACAGGGCCATGGTGAGATCACACCTGGAATATTGTGTGCAGTTTTGGTCTCTTTATCTGAGGAAGAGTGTTCTTGCTATTGAGAGAGTATAGGGAAGGTTTACCAGACTGATTCCTGGGATGGCAGGGCTGACATATGAGGATAGATTGAGTCAGTTAGGATTATATTTGCTGGAGTTCAGAAGAATGAGGGGGGATCTCATAGAAACCTATAAAATTCTAACAGGACTAGACAGGGTAGATGCAAGAAGGATATTCCCGATAGTGGGGGAGTCCAGAACCAGGGGTCACAGTCTGAGGATATGGGGTAGACCATTTAGGACTGAGATGAGGAGAAATTTCTTCACCCAGAGAGTGGTGAGCGTGTGGAATTCGTTACCACAGAAAGTAGTTGAGGCCAAAACGTTGTATGTTTTCAAGAAGGAGTTAGATATAGCTCTTAAGGCGAAAGGAATCAAAGGATATGGGGAGAAAGCGGGAGCAGGCTATTGAGTTGGATGATCAGCCATGGTCACAACGAATGGCGGAGCAGGCTCGAAGGGCCGAGTGGCCTACTCCTGCTCCTATTTTCTATGTTTCTATGTTTCTATGCTTACACTCTGTGATCAGGGTCATAACATAGAGATGCAGCCATGAAACTTTAGAAGCATCGGATCCTTTGTCACCCTTCAGCACCTGGGGCCTTCAGGAGTATAGCATCAGTGGCCACAGATGCTGAAGGGATGTGGGCCAGCCCCACCACAGTTGAGGGCACACCAAAAGAATGAGAGAACTCTGGCGCCTGCCCACTACATTCTGGCAGCAATGACAAAGGCTGCCGAGGTGCAGACATCAGTTAGGTTTCCAAAGAGCGTGAGGCCGGACTATCACTTTGGTATGAAGGCTGCACAAAGCACAAAGAAGAAGTCCCATACTGAGACACCTGCCTTTATTTTGTGCAGAAAGGTTTCACATCATTTCTAAGCTCTGAAGAAGTGTCATACGCCTCCAAACATTAACTCTGTTTCTCTCTCCACAGATGCTGTCAGATCTGCTGAGATTTTCCAGCATTTTCTGTTTTTATTTCAGGTTTCCAGCATCTGGAGTATTTTGCTTTTGTTTCAAAATAATGCCTCCCATTTAAAACAGAGGTGAGGAAGAATCCCTTCTTCCAGGTGGAAGTAAAAGATTCCAAAGAATAGCAGTGTAATGAACTTGGAATGCAGGACCAGGTTCTTGTAAGAAACAGTAAGCTTCATTTACAGACTCCTGATGAGGCCACATGCTTGTTCCGAGACCAAGGTTAAAAAGCTCCGCTGCTAAGATTCCCCGCGCTTAGGGCTAATTCGCCTGTACAGTCATATGATTCCCATAACGGTAAGAAATGTTTTAATTCACATGATCCCTATAACAGTAAGAAATGTTTTAACTTAGAATTACTAAACTCCTCTCCCTTTAAGTTTTTTTTACTCTTTTATTTAGAAAAATATCTTACCCCATATTCTATACAATTAAATACAGTTCATGCCATTATAAGTTTAGTCTTTGGGATGGTTTTCGGATTTGGGCAGAGCAAGGCAACTCTACAGCTGGAAGTTCTTCCATTGGATCGACTTGAACAGGAACTGCAGCATCAGGGACATCCCTAGACACTGGCAGTTCAGAATTGTTTACTTCAACAGAGACATCAGGTATGTCTATTCTTTGTCGACCTGGCACCTCAGAGGTCAAAGTTTCTGAGGTGATCCACATGTTTCCTAACAAACCTGTTTTCCATTTCTACTTGATAAGATAAAGGTCCTGTTTCAGTGACGATTGTACCAGGGGTCCATTTTAGCCCAATTGCAAAATTTCATACAAAAACTGTCCCTCCCATTGTAAACTCTCCACCTTTACTGTGAACATCATGATTCACTTTCTGACTACTCTGGTTTTTCTCTACCTTCCCCTCTAAATTAGAGAATACTAGACTCACGCTCATAGGAAGTCAAAGCTTCTTTAACAATTCTGAAAGTATTAAACCAATGGTCGCATGAGGAGTTGTGTGATAGCTGAACAATAATCTTGAAATTCATGTTTCCAATGTTCCCTCTGATAATTTCTTCATGCCTGTTTTAAAGGTTTGTCCTGCTCTTTCTGCTAACCCATTTAACGAGGGATGATACAATGCTGTTCTGACATGTTTAATCCCATTTAGGTTTACAAATCTTTGGAATTCAGTGCTAGTGAAAGCAGTACCATTATCTAACACAATAACTTCAGGTAAATCATGAGCACTGAAACTCTGGCACAGTTTTTTCAATGGTTGCAGACAATGTAGATGATTTCACTTGAAACACATCTATCCACTGAGAATGTACGTTTATAATCACAAGAAACAAGGTACCTAGGAATAGACTATATAGTCTATATGTAGTCTAACTCAGGGTCGACCAAGCCACTCCCACAGATGCAGTGGGGCTGAAATGGGCAACTTCTGCTGTTGCTGGCACTGGAGGCAGTGTTTTACCATTTATTCTCTATCACTGCCTATACCTGGCCACTTTGTGCAAGCATCCTCATTTTCAAAATACCAGGATGCGCACTATGAAGTTCTTGCAATAATGGTTCTCGTCCTTGCACAGGGATAACGACTCTTGCTCCCCTTAACAGGATACCATCTTAACAACTTAGTTCAGATCTACAGGTAAAAAATAGTTTTAATTCTTCAGACACTTGTGCATTTAATCATCCTTGTAACATTGGTTCGCAAACTCTTGCTAAAATTGGATCCTGATTTGTCTAATTCTTTATCTGTCTTGCACAAACTGGTGAGAAGTCCAGGAGATTCAATGCAAATACTGGAGGTACTGGAACATGTGTAATACTATCTGGCAAAGGGAGATGACTGAGGGCGTCTGCATTTGCTATATGCATGCCCAGATGGCGCATAAAAGTGTACTCGTATGCTGACAAAATTAAAGTTCATCTTTGGATTCTAGCAGCCGCTATCGGCTGGATTGCCTTATCTGCACTAAATAAACTTAACAGTGGTTTGTGATCTGAAACTATGGTGAAGTGTCAATCATGCAAATATTGATGGAACTTCTTTACTCCAAATATGATAGATAAGCCCTCTGTTTCAATTTGTGAGTAGCCTTTCTCAGCTGCAGAAAGGGTTCTGGATACATATCCTATCGACCATTCAGGTCCATCCTCCATCTTGTGTGATAATACTGCTCCCACTCTGTAGAGAGATGCATCACAAGTGAGTGTTCAATTCCTTAGACAGGTCATAGTGCGCTAACAGACACGCCAAGTGTAAAAGCTTCTTAACCCTTGTGATGGCTTCCTCTGATGACCAGCTATGGTTCTTCTTCAATAATAAGTGTAAAGGGGCTAACACTGTAGATAGATTAGACACGAATCGACTGTAACAGTTAACCATTCCCGAAAAAGACTTGAGCTCCATGATGTTGGTAGGAGAGGGCGCTTCCTTGATTGACCTCCTCTAATGGATGCAACCGTTGGCATCCATACGACACAGATAAATAATTTCCTTTGCTTGGAAAGTGCACATTCTTTTTTTAACCGAACACCAGCCTCTAAAATCTCTTCAGAACCTCCTCCAGGTTGGCCATAGGTTCTGCTTCTGTGGATCCTGGGCGCAGGACGCCGTCCAGGTACACCATAACTCGGGGAAGTCCTTGTAGTAGGCTTTGCATGGTACTTTGGAAAATTGCACAGGTAGGTGACACACTAAAGGGTAGGTGTGTCTATTGGTACAGGCCCTTGTGCGTGTTTATGGGACATAACTTCTTACTGTGTTGTCCAGCTCTAGCTGTTGGCATGCATGACTCATGTCAAGGTTAGTGTAGGACCTTCCTCCTGCGAGTTTAGCATACAGATCTTCAATCCTTGGGATTGGATATTTGTCTAATTTCGCAGCCTTGTTCACTTAGTTTATAATCTCCGCAGATGCGAATGGTTTGACCTGGTTTCATTACAGGGACACAGGGCTGTCCATTCTGAAAATTGGACTGGCTGTGTTATTCCTAACTTCTCCAAATGGCATACTTTTGCATCTACCTTCTCCTTTAGGACATAAGGCACAAGTCTTGCTTTAAAAAACTGGGGAGTTGCTTCAGAGTCCAAGTATATTTTCACTTGTAGACCTTTGATTTTCCCCAACTCATCTTTGAATGTTCTGTCACACTTTTTCAACAAGTCTGGAATTCCCCGTGTCCTGACATGAACATTTTCTGACCAATTTAGTTTGATTTCTTTCAACCATGGCTCAGAAGGCTAAGCCCTTGTCCAGTTACAACAGTTATTGGCAGTTGAGCTGTCTGTTGCCTGTACGATACAGGTACAGAGGTGATGCTTTTCACCTGTATTGCCTCTCCTGTATATGTTTTTAACTGAGCAGCAGCTTTCTCCAAACTCATTGGCTGAGTGCTATTTCTGAGGTGGTTTAAAGATGTGTTCTCCCACCACTGTGGTCGATGTTCTTGTGTCAACCTTCATGACCAGAGGCTTTCCATTTATCTGAAGGGTAACAGTGGTTCATTCTGTTTTCTTGGCCTTCAGATTGTTTAGGGAATAAACGTCAGATGCAGTAACTTCTGACTCATCTATATTGTGCACTTCATTTAACTTGACTTGATGTTTGAATGGCTGTCTTGATCTAGTCCTGCACTGTTTAACAATATGCCCTTTTTTGTGACAGTAGTGGCACTCTGCAGACTTTGGATACATGGTTTCCCCATAAAGGTAACGCTTTAACTTTTGGATTGCTGGTGAGCTGCTTCCAGTATTTCTTTTTATTTTTCTAGCAGTAGGTACCGTGTCCCACTTCGCGGTAGGCTCCCTGGCCTTTGCGCCTTGCCTGGTGGCATGTTCCTGCCCTAGCTGCAGAACAGCACCACGTTACACGTTCTGCAAAGCTTACGAATCCCTCTCCGCAATCCCTATTGCTAGTGCTATCCCCTTGGTGTACTTCAAGTCTATCTCAACTTCTGCAAGCAAATGGCACTGAATGGCATTGTCGCTTATGCCGCAAACCAAACTATCTTGCAACATGCCTTACAAAGTATCACGGAAGTTACAGTGCTCCATTAGCTGTTTTAACTTTGTGATGTACATTGTGATCAAGTCACTGGGGGCCCTCCTTCGAGAGTTAAACTTGAATTTTTGCATGATCACCAAGGGTTTAGGCTGAAACTGTCCTTTCATGAGGTCTACTAGCTTGGTGAAGGATGTGCAATTTGGCACGTTCGGAGCCATCAAGCTATGGATTAAGTTATAGGTTTTGCTCCCACAGACACATAGGAGAATTGCCTTCTGCTTCTCCTCCACCGTTATTTTGTTAACTATAAAGTAGAAATCTAATTGCCCAATGTACTGACTCCAGTCCTTGATGAATGAGTCGAATGGGTCAATTCTACTAAAGAGAGATATTGCTGATGAGTATGCTTCTTTTCATTCTTCCCTTAAAAAATCAAAATACTCACAGCAAAGTGCTGCATCAATTTTATTTATCCTCATTACCAATTATAATGAACTTGGAATGCAGGGCTGGTTTCTTGTTAGAAACAATAAACTTTATTTAGAGATCCAGGTGGGGCTACATGCTTGTTCCAAGACCACGGCTAGAAATTTCCGACCCTAAGATTCCTCATGCTTAGGGCTGATTCGTCTGTACAGTCATATGATCCCCATCACAATAAGAAATGGTTTAACTTACAATTACTGTAAGTGGTAAGTATCTCCTGCATCCTGATAAAACACCCTCTCTCGACCGTCATTCCAAAAAATAAGTTAGGTGGTTATTCAGATCTTTGCTGTTTATGGTAACTTGCTGTGTGTGATACGGCTGCTATGTTTGGCTAACAATCACTCTAACAGTACTTCATTAGAGATAAAATGCTTTGAGGTATGAAAGACACATAATAAATGTAAGTTTTTTTTTTCTTTTTTGAAGGTGAGTTTCCAAAACTGTATATTGTATTCAAGGCGTGATCTTATCAAGGAATCATATAGGACAAAATAACCTACTTTTCTTTGTTATTGAATAACTTTGAGCTTCATCCCAGCATAGGTTAGTCTTATATAACATTTTCACATTAATCGTCTAATTGTAAATCCTGGATAGAGTGGACGTGGGGAAGATGTTTCCATTAGTAGGAGAGACTAGGACCCGAGGGCACAGCCTCAGAGTAAAGGGAAGACCTTTTAGAACAGAGATGAGGAGAAACTTCTTTAGCCAGAGAGTGGTGAATCTATGGAATTCATTGCCACAGAACGCTGTGGAGGCCAGGTCATTGAGTATATTTAAGACCGAGATAGATAGGTTCTTGATTGGTAAGGGGATCAAAGGTTATGGGGAGAAGGTGGGAGAATAGGGTTGAGAAATTTATCAGCCATGATTGAATGGTGGAGCAGACTCCATGAGCTGAATGGCCTAATTTCTGCTCCTATGTCTTATGGTCTTATGGTCTATTTATTATCCTCCAGTGCTTAAGTGTATAGAATGTGCACTGCAAGATGAAAGTGAGAAGGAAAGTCAATATTGAACAGTAGGCTTAATAACATGCTTGGTATGGGGGCTGATTAGCTCAGTTGGCAAGGTGATTGGTGTCTGGTGCAGAATAATGCCAACAGTGTGGCTTCAATCCCTGCACCATTTGCAGTAGTTCATGGAGGCTTGCCTCCTTGGCTTCCCCCACACCTGATGTGGAGTAGTGCTCCTCAAACCATATAATCAATTGTTTTTCTCTAATGAGACAGAAGCCTACAGTGCTTTGTAGCCTACAGCTAATCACCGTGTTGATAGGTGTATTATTTTGTCTATTTAATTTACTGTTTCCGAAGAAAGCTTGCAAAGTTCTGAAAAAAAGCTTAATCCTGAGATGATTTTCATCTTTCAGTTTTTTTGAATTCTATCCACACAAAATTGCATATTATACTGGGCTTTCTGTCAGAATAGGGGAATTTTGAATGATGTTGATTAGATATTTGAGGAAAAATGTCACAAAACCTAATCCAGTTGATTATGGTAGATTCTTCCCTTTCTCTTCATTTGCCCATTGACTCCTGTCTTGTTGCTTATAACGTGTTGAAATTCTTTACTGACAGTTCATGCTGGACTTTGCTCAGTGTGTAGCCTTTTTTTAGATCAGCCTGACTCCATTAAAAGCAACAAAAAAAAAGCCAAGATGTCATCAAATAAAACTTTCCTATGCGTAAACAGGTTTAGAAAATTTTGCTCATACTAAGCAGGTCTGGCAGCATCTGTGGAGAGAGAAACAGAGAATTGAATTTTCTGGTAAATGAGGGTACCTGACATTGGGATCATACGGGGGCTCTGAGCCCATGCATGTCATCAGAGCTCCCCCTAACACAACCTTCTGAGAGGCAGCCTCCTCTCCGCATTCACTGCCCTACTAAGGATGGTGGGTGGGTTACTGAGATGGGAGGCCCACTCAGAGGGTTTGCAGCACAGAACAGCTGGTAGCCCCACAGGAGAGTTGGGTGCTGCTGAAGCAGAAAGACAATGGTGGTCGTCTCAACCTGGAGGCACTCTCAAAGACCTTCTGCGAATTTGAGAATGGCAAGGCCCACAATTGGTAAGGTAATCAGAATGGAGGATTGGCCTTAGCTGCAACTGCAGCCATTCAGCCTGGCAGCTTCTTCATTGGGCCATGGAGCCTCTGGCTCTGATGGACTTTGGCCTGCTGCTGGGAGGCCACCTTCATGAAGCTGCCAAGCTCAGCACTCAGTGGGACAAACAATGCGCGCCAAAGGTGGAAAATATTTTCCTGAGCAGAGCCTTAATTGGACTACATGTCTGCTTGTCCTAGTTTCCCAGCAGCCCTACCTCTAAACCCACCTCCATGGTAACAGAAAAATCCAGCCTGATATTTCTATTTCTCTCTCTACAGTTGCTGCCAGACCTGCTGAATATTCCCAGCACTTTCTGTTTTGTTGGATCTTATGGATCCTTGTTGCATACTTGTTGTAAGTGATGGCCGAGTTGGTACTATTGATAGAGTTGATCAGCAGACTCTTCTTAGGTGAAAAACATTATGGGCAGAGTTTTGCCCTTGGCAGATGGGCTCGGTGGCGGAGGGCAGGGGTGGCGGTCAGGAAGCCGACCGTCGACTGCTGCCCGCGATCGGCACTGGACAGCGATTTCATGCTGCTGGGCCAGCCCAGGGTGAAATGTGAGCAGCAGCACTGACCGTTGCCTGTGCTGGGGTGGGGGGTGGGGGGTGGGGAAGGAAAGCGCGTGAGTGAGTGCTTCATAATCCCTGAGGCACAGAGCTGCCTCAGGGAGATGGAGAGATATGGAAAAACATAATAAAGAAAATTAAAAATATCATTGAACATGCCCATCATGAGCAGGGACATGTTATTAATGAAAAATTAAGGTTTTATTTTATTTTTATTTGCTTCTGGAAACCTCATCCTGCCCGTAGATGAGGTTTCCTATAGAATACATAGGCCACTTGGCCTTTTCGCCTGCCTGCCAACAGTTAGGTTGGATGGGCAGTGAAAAAATTAAGTTAATCGATTACTTATTGGCCTCAACAGGCCTTTCAATTGTCGGCAGACATGCACCGGAGACAGCAGCGTGCCCGCTGACCAAACTATCACATGACTGCACATTGGCGTCGGTATGCTTGGCCAATGTCAACGCACATCATTTCACACTTGAGTGGGGTCGGGCATGCACCTGCCCACTGAGCAAAAACTTCTGCCCTATGTTT
Organism: Carcharodon carcharias; assembly: GCF_017639515.1. NCBI lineage: Eukaryota > Metazoa > Chordata > Chondrichthyes > Lamniformes > Lamnidae > Carcharodon > Carcharodon carcharias. Next base: position 116,312,530 of record NC_054475.1, read on the forward strand.
ATTTACAAATGTACTCAGCAGTCACTACATGTGTGCTTTCACTTCTAACCCTATCTCCACACTACTAGCTACTAACTACAGAGGTAGCCCATGCTGCTTTTCTATTGGTTACTCAAGATAATGTGATCTTCCTCAACAGCATTCTTCTTAAAGGTATATTACACATTAAATAAAACCATAATTACCACTTCCCTCCCCCTTTACTCGGAAATACATTTTATGTTTACAATTCTCTCAAGAGAGCTAAGTATTTACACTGGTAAGTAATTTACAAATTCAATCTTTCTGAGGTTTCCATAGGCATGTAGAATGTCTCAGCTCTACAACTTCTGATGCTTTAAGGAACCTCCTTTTCTGGAGTTGTCTGAACATCAGGTGCTTCAGCGGGCACCTGCAGATCTGACTCCTCAACTCTTACAGGAACATCCGACACATCAGATACATCTGTACTGTACTTGAATTCTCTCAACAGGAAATGTTGACCCAGTCGTGAACACTGGTGGAATAATTTCTTGGTCATTTGTTTCTCTCTTCAATATGACTTGGTCTTCCAACTTCATGTGGTAAGATAGAGGTTCAGTCACTGCACTTATTTCACCCGGTAACTACTTTGCTCCTTCTCCAAAGTTCTTCACGAATACCACATCTCCCATGGTAAATTTCCTCTCACGACAATGCCAGTCATTTCTAGTTTTCCCTGACTCCTTTCCACCTTCCCCCCAAATTCAGCATTATTAAGCTCAATCTCATCCTGAGATGGTGTTTCATCAATAACTCCGTAGGTGTAACACCTGTTGTTGTGTGAGGGGTGTTCCTGTAATGAAAATGAACGCCTGCTAGCTTGATTGCTAAGGAATCTCCAGTTAACATTTTCATGCCCGCATTGAATGTTTTCAGACAGTCCATTTGAAGAAGAGTGGTACGATGCAGTTTTTACATGAATGATATCATTGAGGCTGATAAACTGTTGAAACTCAGCACTAATAAATGCCATGTGACTACTTCTGGTAGTTCATGAATGGCAAAACTTTGATATAACTTCACAATTGTAGCAAAAGACATTGGTGAATTCAGTTCATGTATGTCCATCCATTTTGAATGGGAGTCAACAATAAGCAGAAACATTGTTCCCATGAAAGGTCCAACATAGTCAATGTGTAACCACACCCATGGTCTTCCTGGCCACTTCCAAGGGTGTAATGGAGCTGTTGAAGTTAACTTTTGCAACTCCTGACATTGTACACAATTCTTCATTAAACTTGCCATTTCTCCATCCATCCCAGGCCACCATAAATAGCTGCACGCTTGGGAAATTCCTGGATGTGCACTGTGTAGTTCAATTAAAAGTGGCTGCCTTCCTTTTAGAGGAACTATCACTCATGCTCCCCACAATAGGATACCATCCTGGCTGGTTATTTCATGTCTTCTGTTGAAGTACGGTTTCATTTTGTCTGATACGGGCTCCTGTGACCAACCATGTAGCACTTGTTCTTGTACCTGAGATAGGACTGGGTCCCGACTTGTCCAGTCTCTGATCTGCCGAGCACATATGAGTGAGCAATCTAAGAAATTTAACAATAAAACAAGTTCCTGTGGAACTGGGGCATTTTCATCATTTTCTTGTAAAGCAAATGACTAAGTACATCGGCGTTTGCAATTTGATTGCCAGGCCTAGGTACAAAAGTGTACTTGTATGCTGCCAGGATTAAAGCCCATTGTTGTATTCTTGCTGAGGCTATGGGTGGTATAGCCTTGACCTCACTAAACAATCCTAGCCATGGATTCTGGTCTAAAACAATAGTAAAATGACAGCCGTGTACGTACAGGTGAAATTTCTTGACACCAAAGATGATTGACAGACCTTCTTTTTCTATCTGTGAGTATCCCTTTTCCGCTGTGGTGAGAGTTCCGGATACGTATCCTATAGGCTGCTCCGTGCCTTGTCTATCCAATGTGGGAGCACTGCTCCCACTCCAAAGGGGGATGCATCACATGTCAACACTAATTCTTTCCTCTCGTCATAATGTACTAATAGTTTGGATGAGTGCAACAATTGTTTCACCTTTATGGTTGGTTCTTTTTGAGTAGAGAATGCAAGGGGGCCAGCACTATAGGCAAATTGGGTAAGAACCGCCCATAATAGTTGATCATTTCTAGGAATGATTTGAGCTCAGAGGTGTACTTTGGCACAGGTACCTCTCTTATGGCTCTCCTCAACTGGGGAGAGGCCCTGTGAATCTACCTAGTGACCCAAATAGATTACCTCTCTTGCTGGGAATGTATGCTTTTCTTTTTTTAAACACACTCCAGCCAGAAAGAACCATTTTAAGACTTCTAAGTTTGCCAAATGCTCTTTTTCAGTGAATCCTGACACCTAAATGGACTACAAGGTGGGACAGTCCCTGCAGTAAACTTTCCATTATTCTCTGTACGATGGTGCAATCTGACGAGACACCGAAAGGCAATTGAGTATATTGGTACAACCCTTTGTGGGTATTAAGTGTGACAAATTCCCAGGAAGCATCCTCTAACTCTAGGTGTTGATAAGCATGACTCATATCAAGCTTCGTGTAGGTGGCTCCACCTGGCAGCTTGGCTTACATCTTCGATTTTTGGTATGGGGTGTCTGTCTAGCTTAGCTACTTTATTATTGTAGTCTCTGCAAATTCGGATGCTTTGGATGGGATTAAGGATGGGGACTATGGGAACTGCCCATTCTGAGAGCTGCACAGGTTGTATAATGCCCAGTTATTCTAGTCTGTCCAGTTTGGTGTCAACCTTTTCTTGCAGTGCATAAGGGACTGGTTTCGCCTTCATGAACTGGGGGGTTGCCTCTGGATCCATATGAATTTTTGCCTGCAGCCCTTGGATCTTCCCAAGTTCTTCCTTGAAGACTGTAGCGTACTTTCGAAGTAGCTCTGGCAACCCACTTGATCGCAACTGGAAAATTTCAGCCCATTCTAACTTAATCGCCTTTAGCCAGTTTCACCCCAGGATACTTGGCCCCTCGCCTGCTACCACCATCAAGGGTAGCTTTGCCGATTGGCTTCCATAATGGACAATTACTCTGCTTATGTCTTTGACTTGAATGTCTTCACTTGTGTTTGTTTTTAGTTTGGTATCAGTTTTTTCTAAATTTAATTGATGTTCACCATAATTCAGATATCTGAAGGTATGTCACCCAGTTACTGTAGTGGAAGCTATTGTATCCATTTCCATTCTAACAGGTCTACCATTCACTTTCACTATTACATATAGTTCTGTCTTTCCGGCCTTCAAATTAAACAATGAATAAATATCTGAAGTTGTTGCTTCAGGCTCTTCTACGTTGCAGACCTCACTGGGTTTTTACTTTTGTTTGAAAGTCTGCCTGGCTTTTCTCTTGCACTGTCTCATTATGTGTCCATTTCTATGACAATAAAAACATTTGATTTTTTTAAACTGCCAATTGTTATAAAACTGCTTGTTTCCACCTCTATTGAAATTATTCCTTGTTTTTGCTGCTAAGTCATTCTTTTTTCATTTTCCGGCTAGCTTACCATTACTCAGCAGAGTCTTGCATTTTCATGCCCTTTTTGGCTGGGGTTTCCCGCCCGGTGTGGAGGATGGCGCCATTTTGCACTCCCTATATGGCTTTTGAATCTCTTACTGTGCTTTCCATGGCCAGTGCTATCTTTAGTACCTTCCTAAAATCAAAATTTGTTTTGGACAATAATCTCTTCCTAGTTGTGTTCTTATTCACACCACACAGTAAATGATCTCTTCACATGTCATTTAGAGATGTACCAAACTCATAATGTTCCATTAACTGCTTCAAACTTGCCACATAACAAGCAACTGTCTCCCCCTGGGCTCTATTTCTTGAGTTAAACTTGAACCGTTGCATCGTTACTGAGGGTTTTGGCTGATAACGACCCTTCACAAGATCCACCAATTCATCAAAAGTTTTCAAATCTAGGCCACTGGGTGCTGTCAAACTTCGAATCATGTCGTAAGCTTTATTCCCACATGTACTTAAGAGGATCGCCCACCTCTTCTCTTCCTCTGTAATCTCGTTCACTTTGAAAAAGAATGCAGTATAATGATATATATATGAATATAATAAGAATTCAATATAATGAGACCATTTGTCTGTGGCTGGATCAATAGGACCAATTCTTCTGAATTGTGGCATCCTGAGAGGGAATTATTTCATCAATTTGAACAGAACCTGTACTTACAATTACTATGCAAGGTACAGCCCCATTTTGTTTCTCTTGGTTTCTTCTGTTAACTTGTTTTATTCTCGTCACCAGTATGTTGAACCTTGTGGACCCTCATCAATGCTTGTTGTAAGTGATGGCCGAACTGGTACTATAGATAGAGTTGATCAGCAGACACTTATGTGGAAAATATTGTTTATTTACAAAGGTGCTCAGCAGCAACTACATGTATGCTTTTACTTCAAACCCTATCTCTATACTATTGACTACGTACTATAGAGGTAGCCCATGCTACTCTTCTATTGGTTACTCAAGATCATGTGATCTTCCTTAACAGCATTCTTCTTAAAGGCATATTACATATTAGGTGAAACCATAATTGACACACGTTTCAGCTGAGATTTTCAGCATCTGCAGTATGTTGTTCATGTATACACAATCAATTGTGTATGAAACCCTACTTTATTTGCCAAAAATGAGAGTGCACAATCGGTGCTGGCCTCACTAATACATATCAATAATTCAAAAACACATACCAGTCTACGAATGTTTAGACTCAGCTTGAGGATCTATCCGTAATGCAAGCCTACCCATATAAACTGGGCACTATGGGAGTCCTGGGATTTCAAGTTAACTTCTTAAAGGACGATAACAGTTTCACTTTAATTGCTGGTAAAAATTTTCTTTTGCATTTTTAACTGCATTATTCTGGGCAGGATTTTACAGTTGATGTGTGGGGACGGGCCTGACACGCATGCTCGTGCAATGACACATGATGACATCCGGCGTGCGTCCCAATGTCACTGTGTGCCATCGCAACGCTTCGGAAGGCAGGCGCTCTGTGAGTTCGGAGGTGCTCTGGTCATTAATTAACAGTCCAGTTAAGGCCCTTAAGGCAGTAATTGACATTGATTTTGCACAGCCTGTGCAATTTTCAGTGCATTGTACGGGTGCAACAGACAGGCGGGTAGGCCACATTTTAAAAAATCTTATCCACAGGCGGGATAAGAGGGGTGAGTGGGCTCGCTAATGCAAGTTGTTAGTACTTTTGTTTATTACTTACTGATATTTGCATGTATGAACAGGGCAACTTCATTTCACTTCAGAGCTGCTTTGACAGAAATAACAGGCTTCAGTTCAGGGCTCAGGAGGAGTCATAACACATGGGGCTTCCATGCATCAGACGGCCTTCCCTTACCCTGGGAATGGGGATTATGGTCTCCGCTGGAGGCACCTCCTCTGAGGAGGAAGAGAGGGCCAGCAGGGGGGAGGATGCCAGGTGTCTCTATTCAGCCTCCAGGAGAGCCATCTGTGGGAGGACAGACATAGGAACAAGGGGCGCAGGGCCAACAGGAAGTCCAAGGTGGAAGGGGTTGCAGAAGGCGCCACTATCCTGCTGCCAGGGTTTACTGGAGGCAATGCAGCTATCTCAATATATCTGAGGTGCAATGCCGAAGGAGGCTCTGTCTTTCAAGGGAGACAGTGACCTCCATCTGTCAGAAGATTTGCCCTGAGATCAGCTCCAACTGTGTGGGTGGACTCCCCATGCCAGTGGCGCTGAACGTCATGGCTACCTTCAACTTCTATGCCTCTGGCTCTTTCCAGGGGTCAGTGGGTGATCTTTGTGGAGCCTCCCAATCAGCTGTCCACAGTTGTGTCAAGCTGGTGATAGACACGCTGTTCAGGTGTGTATTGACTTTCATTCACTACCGCTCAGACAAGGCCAGTTAGGCAGAGTGAGCCAGAAGCTTTGCCATGATTGCTGGCTTACCCTGTGTCCAGGGTGCAATTGACTGCACACATGTGGCCAACAAGGCACCAGCGGGTGAGCCTAGAGCCTTCATCAACAGGAAGGGCTTCCACTCCATGAACGTGCAGATTGTGTGTGACTAGAGAATGCAGATTCTGCAACTTTGTGCAGGTACCCAGGCAGCTCCCAGGATGCTTACATCCTGAGACACTCCCAGGTGCTGAGGCTCTTCAGTACTCCAGCCCGGCTGGATGGATGGCTGCTAGATGACAAGGACAATCCCCTCAAAAGGCGGCTCATGACGCCTCTCCGCCATCCAAGAACAGAGGTCGAGCAGCGGTACAATAGGAGCCGTGCCTCCACAAGGGTGGTGGTAGAGGGAACCATCAGTCTCCACAAGATGCGCTTCCAATGCCTGGACTGCTCAGGGGGTGCACTCCAATACCCCCCAGGTCGTGTGTCACTGATAGTGGTTGCATGCTATACTCTCCACAATCTGGTATTGCAAAGTGGGGGACGCAGTGGAGGAAGAAGATTTTGATACAGCTGCTCTGGCAGCAGACGATGGCTCCAATTGTGAGTCCGAGAATGAGCATGCTCATGAGAATGCTGAGGGGTTAGACGCTGACCTGGGCAACCTCCAGGGAGGCAGGGACACCTGGGAGGCTTTGATCCAATGTTTCTTCAGCTCGCCTACTAAGGATGAACAACCAGGGCTGCAGGCTCCAGACTCAAAACTTGAGAGCAACATTTGCCTGGTCAGCAACATTAACAAAAATCGATGGCAAACATGTCATTCATAACATCAGGGGTTCCCCTTCTCCTGCTGAAATAATGAAGCACCCAGAGTCTTGTCGAGAACAAACACATTTACTACTTTGCAACTTGGCATATATAAATCAAACTCAATGAAAAGGTGTTCATTTTTATAGTTTTTTACTTGAGAAATGTGATCTAAAATGGTTGGTATCACACCAACTGAACAGTAACTTAAAAGTGGGGCAAAAGAAAACCACTAGTGATCAGTCTGTGTTGTGTCTAAGGTGCTTTATGTTTATGTTTGTGAGTGCTATGCCTAGGTGTTCCCCCATTCACTGGCACCAGCACTGGAGACAACCTGCTCACTCTGCTGTCCTGTTGGCCTTGATGACCTCAGCGGGTGTAATCTGGCTCATGGAGCCTGTGCTGGCCCTGCCTGGGAGGGAGCAGCATGTGGCAGGGCTGGCATCTCCTCAGTCACCGCAGCCTCATCGGATACCACAGTCACTGGTGGAAGGGCGGAGGAGCTGCTGCTGTCATCCGGAGCACCCTGAGAGGAGCCGACAGAGAAGACAGGCAGCTCGTGCACCAACGTGAGGTCGCTCTGGACCTCTCTGCTCACCAATGGTAGACGGGCACCTAGTTAGGATACTGGGTGTCCAATCCATCTCCCACACTGACAGTGATCACCTGAGGTCATTGCCAGTGTGAGGGCTTGCAGAGCCGAGTGCCTCCTCAGGAAGACCTGATTCAGCTCCTGGAGGAGCATCTCCATGAGGATCGCCACTCTCCATGAAGGAGGCATTGTGCTTGGTCATGAGGGTCATTACAATACTCATGCTCCGCATGGACACCTCCAGAACAGAGACCATGGCAAGCATGGAATGGTTGCAATGACAGATATTGTGACCTCAGTGCACGGCACTCTCATTTCCCAGTGGCACCCCAACCTCACTGCGGCCGGTTGATCTAGGCGCATGGTGCCTTTCCAGCTCCAGTGCCTCCTGCTCGTATCTGGTGAGGATCAGAAGGTGGGGCTGCCCTCCGCCAGTCCGCAGCTGTTCAGCATTGTTATAGGATGTCTTCTCCTGAAAGGAGAGAGGAGCATTGATTAGTCTACCCTGTACCTGCCTTGCCATTGCAGCTTGGCCACCCCCACCTGAGGAAAACATTGCAGGGCTCATCCGATTCATGATCCTGGACCCATAATACACTCATTCCAAGAAGCCAGAACTGACCCCCTTGCCCAGATGCTGCCTCCATCACATTTGCCACTCACGCTTTAAGAAGTTCCAAACCCATGACCACTACCACCTAGAAGGACAAGGGCAGCAGATAGATGGGAACACCAGCACCTGGAAGTCCCCCTTCAAGTCACTCAGCAGCGCCTCGCTCGTCGTGGGGGCGTTAAGCGCATCTCCGGCCTCATTTACGAGGAAACTCGTGGGGTTCTCAAGGTTTTCTTGGAAAATATAATCTGAGACTCGGTCACCTACACGGAACATGCTAAACGCAAGACTGTTACCGCCATGGATGTGGTCTATGCCCTGAAATGCCAAGGCCGAACTCTCTATGGGTTCGGTGGTTGAGAACTGTTAACAAAAACATTTCAAGTCACTCAGCATCCTGACTTGGAAATACATCGCTGTTCTGTCTCTGTTGCTGGGTCAAAATCCTGGAATTCCCTCCATAACAGCACTGTGGGTGTACCTACGCTACATGGACTGCAGCGGATCCAGAAGGCAGCTCACCACCACCTTCTCACAGCTGGCCCAGCCAGCCAGCGAAGCCCATATCCGGTGAATGAATGAATAAAAAAAACAAAATTCTTAGGTGCAGTGGGGGGGTGCAACCTAACTGCTGTGCTAAGTGACCCATGCCAACTCGGTACTCACCCTTCCCGATCGCAGGAGGTCGTTAAACCACTTGCGGCACTGCAGCCATGTGTGTCTCATCACAGCGTAGGAGCTGACCTGTGATGCCACCTCCTCCCAGGCAGGTTTTGTTAGATGGGGGGGCCTTCTTCTCCCATCCCTTGGGACAAGGATATCTGGCGTGCTGCCACCTCCTTGAGGAGGGCAGCGAGGCCCTTGTCGGAAAACCTCAGGGCTGACTGCCCCACCAACCTGTCCTCCTGCCTGGCCTACTCTCCGAGGACGTTATCTATTGCAGATGACTGAACTCAATGGCAGCCTTAGGGTGTCTGCCTGCACCGTGTTTGAATAGGCTGCCGGGTCGCCATTGGACCTGGCGGACATTGGCCTCCGGGCACAGCCTACCCCTTCCCGCTGATCTCGGGAGCCATGAATTATGCTGGGCAGGCCTTAATTAGCCCACTCACGTAAAATCGTGGTGTGCATCGACTCGCAGGTGGCAGTCGGGTTCCTGAGCCCAGCCGCCAACTGAAAATTTCTGGCCTATGGTTCTGCTGGATGGCTTGGCACTGTGGCCTACTTTTAAACCCTGATAATACTTTATTTCATTATTTTGGTTTCTGCTGAATTCACATTGTTCTAAGTTAATGCTCCCTTTGGGGTCCTGCATGAATTAACTAAAGGAAGAGAAGCTGATGAGGAACCAATTATTCTCAGCCTGCCTGCCATCCTGCTGCTAACCATTCGATATGTAATGGGGGCTGACTACCGGCTCTTATTGGATTTACCACCTACTCAGAATATCTGAAATGTTGCAGATTGAATTTTCACAGTATAAACTCTTCTCACTATGTAAATAAATGGACTTTGCAATGTGCAACTCCCTCAACATTGCAAATCACAGCAGTCAGAAGTTCCAACCTGCCTTGCTTCACTTATTGTGGCATAATAACATAATTCAAAATTCGGGCCTTTTTCTTTAATAATATTGAATTAAGAAGCACTGGTCTGGTTATTTGCATGAATTGGGTGCAGGAAGGGGCCTGGGCACATGAACGGGTAGGCTTGAGGCACACTTGATATCAACCCTCCTACCACAATTAAATGTGAAAACCTGCTTGCGGTCCTCAGGGATCTCGATAGCAAAGAGTCTTCAAATTTCAGCTCTTCAGTAGCAACCTTGGGAAAATATCTAAAGTGTAACAGGTAGTGTTCAGGAGCTGGAGGAGGGATTGGGAGAGGATGGTGATCAGAGAAAGGGTGATCAGAGAAAGGATGATCAGAGAAAGGGTGATCAGGACACTGGGATGGGGGTGATTGGGAAGAGGGCAAGGGATGCTCGGTAGAGGTCTGTGGTTTTAATGTAGATTCGGGAGGGGCATTCTTCCACCTCCTGGCTCCACACTTAGACAAGTGTTTCTTAAGCTCATACCTTTTTTGGCAGTGGCCTGCAGCAGTGTCTTTAATGCTGCTGGTTAAGACGCATTTAGACGTGGTTATATTGAAAGTGTCGAGTCCGGCACAGGCTGCATTCAGGACAACCTCGTTTTGCACAAGGGACTTAAGATTTCTTATTTGCTTATTCCAAGAGCAGTATGCAGGCATGATTCTGTGGGCACCTCTATTTTTGACTATACCAATATGGTGGGTGGCACACTTCCAGTTCATAATGAGAGAGTACTTCCTGCCCATGTTTATGTGCTTGTTTAGCAGCTGAAACACAGGTGTGCCAACATTGAATCTCTCAGCCCAGCTGTGGTGATAAAGCATTTGCTAAATAACTACAGGGCTGTGAAGTTGTACGTGCACATGGGAAGAAGTGTCTGAGCTCCAGGTACCCATTGTGTTCTTGGGGAAGGGAGAGAGGTGGAGTGGACTGCAATCATTATGTCATGGTAGGCCATAAGACCATAAGACATGGGAGCAGAAATTAGGCCATTCTGCCCATCGAGTCTGCTCCGCCATTCAATCATGGCTGATAAGTTTTCAACCCCATTCTCCCGCCTTCTCCCCGTAACCTTTGATCGCCCTACCAATCAAGAACCTATCTATCTCAGTCTTAAATACACTCAATGACCTGGCCTCCACAGCTTTCTGTGGCAATGAATTCCATAGATTCACCAATCTCTGGCTAAAGAAGTTTCTCCTCATCTCTGTTCTAAAAGGTCTTCCCTGTTCCTCCACCTATCTTTGTATCATCTGAAAACTTAGCCAGGATGCCCTCAGTTCCTTCATCTAGAGCATTAATGTACAAAGTGAAAAGTTGTGGCCCCAACACTGACCCCTGTGGAACTCCACTAGTCACTGGCCACCATCCTCAGAAGGACCCCCTGCCAGACAGCCAATCTTCTATCCATGTTAGTACCTTGCCTCTAACACCATGGGCTCTTATCTTACTGAGCAGCCTCCTGCATGGCACCTCGTTAAAGGCCTTCTGGAAGTCCGAGTACATAACATCCATCGGCTCTCCTTTGTCTAACCTACTCATTACCTCCTCAAAGAATTCTAACAGATTTGTCAGTCATGACCTCCCCTTGATGAAACCATGCTGACTTTGCCCTATTTTACCATGCACTTCCAAGTATTCTGAAATCTCATCATTAATAACGGACTCTAAAATCTTAGCAACGACCGAGGTAGGCTAATCGGCCTGTAATTTCTCGTCTTTTGCCTCACTCCCTACTTAAACAGGGAGGTTACATTAGCGATTTTCCAGTCCTCTGGGACCCTCCCTGACTCAAGTGATTCCTGAAGGATGACCACTAACGCCTCCACTATCTCTTCAGCTATCTCCTTCAGAACTCCGGGGTGTAATCCATCTGGTCCAGGTGATTTATCCACCTTCAGAGCTTTCAGTTTTCCTAGCACCTTCTCCTTGGTAATGGCCACCATACTCACCTCTGCTCCCCGACTCTCTTGAACTTTGGGGATGTTATTTGTGTCTTCCACTGTGAAGACTGACACAAAGTACCTATTCAGTTCCTCCGCCATTTCTTTGTTCCCCACTTCTCCAGCATCATTTTCCAGTGGCCCAATGTCCACTTTTGCCTCTCTCTTACACTTCATATATCTAAAAAAGCTCTTGCAATCTTCTTTTATATTACTGGCTAGTTTATCCTCATATTTAATCTTCTCCCTCCTTATTTCCTTTTTAGTTGTCCTCTTTTGGTCTTTGTAGGCTTCCCAATCCCCTGGTTTCCCACTGCTCTTCACGGCATTGTTTGCTTTCTTTTTATCTTTTATGCTGTCCCTGACTTCACTTGTCAGCCATGGTTGCCTTGTCCTCCCTTTAGTATGCTTCTTCTTCCTAGGGATGAATTTTTGTTGTGTCTCCCAAATTGCTCCCAGAAACTCCTGCCATTGCTGTTCCACTGTCTTTCCTGCTAGACTTATCTCCCAGTCAATTCTGGCCAGCTCCTCCCTCATGCCTCTGCAGTTGCCTTTATTCAACTGTAATACCATTACATCTGATTCCAGCTTTTTCCTCTCGAATTGCAAGTTAAATACTATCATATTATGGTCACTTCCTCCTAAGGGTTCCTTCACCTTAAGCTCCCTTATCAAATCTGCCTCATTACACATCACTAAATTTAGATTTGCCTGTTCCTTAGTGGGCTCCACCACAAGCTGCTCCAAAAAGCCATCTCGTAGACATTCCACAAATTCCTTTTCTTGAGATCCACTACCATCCTGATTTTCCCAGTCTACCTGCATATTGAAATCACCCATGATCACTGTAACCTTGCCTTTCTTACATACCTTTTCTATCTCCTGGTGTATCTTGTGCCCCACATCCTGACTACTGTTTGGAGGCCTGTACATAACTTCCATTATGGTTTCTTTACCTTTGCGATTCCTCAACTCTACCCGCACAGATTCTACATCATCTCACCCGACGTCATTTCTTGCTATCAATTTAATTTCATTTCTTACTAACAAAGCAACCCCAGCCCCTCTGATAACTTGCCTACCTTTTCAATAGGATGTATATCCTTGGATGTTTAGCTCCCAGTCCTGATCCCCTTGCAGCCATGTCTCCGTGGTGCCCACCACATCATACCTGCCAATTTCAATCTGCGCCACAAGCTTATTTACCTTATTTCATATATTGCGTGCATTCAGATAGAACACCTTCAGTCCTGTATTTCCTGTCTCCTTTCTCATTGTTGTCTCTTTATCTGATGTGCTTGAAGTTAGATTCCTAGCCATTTCCAAACACTTTGTCCTATTTTGTGTTCCAGGGACTTTAATAGCCTCTCCTGGCCTCTCCTTTCTTTTCAGTTTTTTCATAATTTTCCATGAAGTTGAATCCACCCCCCCACACACTAACCTGCTGCTTTGTTTCCCATTAGTCATACTTCTTGGAGTTTTACCCTTCCCTCCCCCCCAACTTTCTAGTTTAAAGTCCTGTTTACCACCCTATTTATCCTTTTCGCTAGAACATTGGTCCCAGATCGGTTCAGGTGGAGACCGTCCCAATGGTACAGATCCCTCCTGGTCCAATACTGATGCCAGTGCCCCATGAAATGGAACCCCTCTTTCGCGCACCACTCCTTTAGCCACGTGTTTACTTCCCTTATTCTCGTGTCCCTATGCCAATTTGCATGTGGCTCGGGTAGTAATCCGGAGATTATAACCCTTGAGGACCTGTTCTTTAATTTAGTTCCTAGTTCCTGATAATCCCCAAACAGGTGCTCTTTCCTAGTCTTACCTATGTTATTTTTTCCAACGTGGACCACAACAACTGGATCCTCCCCCTCTCTCTCCAATATCTTTTCAATCCGGTCAGAGATGTCCCTCACCCTGGCACCGGGCAGGCAATATACCATGCGGGACTCTTGATCCTGCTTACAAAGGATGCTATCAATTCCCCTAATTATAGAATCCCCTACAACTACCACTTGTCTTTTTGCTCCCCCCTCTTGAATGGCCTCCTGTGCCACGGTGCCGTGGTCAGCTGGCTCATCCTCCATACAGCCCTGTTCCTCATCCACACAGGGAGCAAGTACCTCGTACCTGTTGGACAAGGTCAAGAGTTGAGGCTCCTCTGTTCCTGACACAGGATCCCTGTACCTGCCTGCTGACCCTGACCACTGACCGAACTTGAGGTACTTAATCTACCGGGTGTGACCGCCTCCTGAAACAAAGCATCCAGGTAACTCTCTCCCTCCCAGATGTGCCGCAGAATCTGGAGCGCGGACTCCAGCTCATCAATTCTGAGCCGGAGTTCCTCCAGCAACCGACACTTGCTGCAAATGTGGTCACTGCGGCTCGCAATGGCATCTGCCAGCTCCCACATCATATAGGCCCTTGAGAAGGTTGGCAGGCAGCTTTTGTAGGGATTATCATTCCTTCTTATTCCTCTAAAAATAGTCATATGAAAGGGCCCACTTAGTGCTCACTGCTCAGTTTTATTTGTAGGGTGAATTTTACGTTGAGAAATTGGGGCTACTGCCATCCCGCACCTGTGTAAAATCCGGCCTGATGATGTTGGGTTGCTAACGTGATGTCATCAGGGTGGTCTCCAATAATGTGGAATTTGGGCGGGCACTGAAGTCGGTAGCCCACCTGCCATTTTTAAGAAAATGAATTAAAAGGCAATTCAGCTTGGTAACAGGCCATTCTTACATCATATTTTAGTGGGTGCACAGGAAAATGTTTGGGGGGCATTACACCAAGTACGAGGAGCTGTTGCAAAGGCGGATTAAAAGGCTGCAAGTGGGACTTATGGCTAACTTTAGCAGAAGAGTCTGCTGGAGAAGGTTGGAGAGTTTTGCTGGTGTTGCAAGTTAGTTTAATAGTCGACCATTCACTGGGAGATACTTGTCAGGGAAGGGTTCCGAGAGATAAAGTGAATTCTCTGCACCCCTGAGGTGGTGTCCCAATAGGCATTGTAAATTCTGTAGGGGGCCCAATTGGAGGAGAGGAGGAGAAGGAGAAGGAGGAGGGTGGCTGGCCTATGGCCCAGCAAGGTGAGGAACCTGCTGAGCAAAGGCCTGTGGAAGGGAGACAACAGCAGCAGGCAGGCACATGTAGATGAAGGCACTATTCTATCAACAGAGTATACTGACAAAGGATGGCACTCCTCCAAATGTCATAACATTAGTGGCTGAGAAGACTGTGTTTCTCCAGAGAGTCAGTCACATCATGTGTGATGGTCGGGGAGATTGCCTCAAATTGTGGGGTGGACATCTGATCCTGTGGCATTGAAGCTAACGGTGGCCCTGAATTTTTTCACCTCAGAGTCTTTTCAAGAAACATCTGGAGACCTTTGTGGGATTTCGCAGCCAACAGCCCTGCATTGCATCAAGGTTTTTACAGATGCCCTAAGTTCATTTCATTTAGTAAGGATAATGCCAGTCAGAAAGACAAAGTCAGGAGCTTTGGTAGCTTTGCTGGATTTCCAAAGGTACAAGGGGTTATAGACTACACACATGTGGCAGTTAAAATGCCATCAGAGCAACCAGTAGCTTTTGTTAACAGAAAAGGCTTCCATTCCATCAACATGCAGCTTGATGAAACGCAAATAATAATGCAGGTCTGTTCATCCTATCCTGATAGCTGTCATTATTCCTACATATTGAGACACTCCCAGGGGCCAGGGATGTTCTGTGGACCAGATCCTTTGGAGGGCTGGCTCATGAGTGATAAGGAATACCCCCTGAAGGGATGGCTCATGCTCCCAGTCCAAAATCTGAGCCAGAGACAAGGTACAATGAGAGCCACACTTCCACCAGGACCATCACTGAGCAGACCATTGGACCAGTCAGTCAGTGCTCTTTAATACTGTCCTGCTTGGGTCTCACTTATGATCTTGGTATGCTGTGCCTTGCACAACTTGACACTCCTGAGGGAAGGAAGCCCTAGCAGAAGCAATGGAGTGAGCCCATCCTCTGACTTGGGATCTGGAGATGAGTCTGATGATAAAGAGGCTGAGCCATATCAGCCAGCTGTGCAAGCCAGTGCGAAGGATGCCTTGAATGCCAGGGAGAAGCGAGATTCACTAAAATTTAACTAGCAATCTGTAATTTGATCTACTAAAACATCTTGGCCACTGTTGTAGGGTAGCTGAGTTGTGCTATTAATGATAGGGTTGGTTTGCAGGCTTTTCTTGAATGGAAACATTAAGCTTATTCACAATGTACTCAGCAGCAACTACACGTGTGTTTTCTATTCTAACTCTATCTCTACAATGACTGCTGAGGTGGCCAGTGCTACTGTCCTATGTCATTCAGAGTTGTATCAAACTCACAGTGTTCTGTTGGCTGCTTCAGATTTGCCATGTAGCATGCAACTGTCTCACCTGGGGCTCTATTTCACGCATTAAACCTGAACCTCTGCATCATAACTGAGGGCTTGGGTTGAAAATGACCCTTCACAAGGTCTACCAATGCATCAAAATTCTTCTTCTGGGGCACTGGGTGCCATCAAACTTTGAATCAAGCTGTGGGTTTTGCTCCCACAAATATTCAAGAGGATCGCTCGCATCTTGTCTTCCACCTGTAAGGAACATATCTTTTTATTTCTGTTGGACTTTTGTCAAGAACAGATCTTTTTATTTTTTGTTGGACTGTGCATTAGAATTACAATGGCTGCAGGTTGAAGGACATGTCCACTGGAACAGGATGAGAGATAAATACAATGTTGCAGTCCTGGAACAGAGTGTGCCATGAAAGACAGGATGGTGCCAGAAAGGAGTCCTGGACCAAGGGAGCTGCCTGGCAACAGCATTTAATTGGCTCCTGATCAGATGACCAGGTTTTGTGTGAGAGCAGTGCAGAATAGCTCCGAGCCTGAAAGGAACAAGACCTAAAATCTCTTTCTCCTATGTGTTGGAGGTTCAAGTAATTCCACAATAAAGCTAGTTGGCTTTTCTTGTCATATCTTTATAACCTGCTTTCCCTCTCTGAAAGCCCCTGTCATCCACCGTTCTACTCAGCAGCTAGCAGGCTTGATGATGGTAGGCCATTAATTAGTCGCAAGATGCTTTAAAAGGCAGGGCTGGGAGGCTGCCTTCCATAATTCCAGGTCAGACTCCCACCACCTGCCATCCCCAACCTTCCCCCCGCAGAACAGCGTAAAATTGGCCCTTCGATGTATCTCCCAATCCTATGTACAAGTTGGAAAAGCCTCATACAATGAATGAAAGTTGTTCTCAAAGCTTATTTGATGTCTTTATACAGTGAATGGCACACCATAATGCAATAAATACAAAGTACTCCTAGAATATGTGGACTTGACAGGTGAGTTGTCTTTCTCGCCCATGGAGTAAAAGATCATAACATTTTTTATCCTGCAGCAGTCAATAATTTTATGGAATTGCAACTGAATTCTTGTTTACACTTGCTAAATGTTTAATACAAGGTCAACCTCTGCAATCAGTGAGCCACTAGCTCCAGCCCTCTGCAACTTTTGCTTCTGTCAAACGTTATTAAAATTTTCAGGATATTTGTGGCTTTGGCATTATCCCTGCTCTGAGTAATGGCTTTTTGATTCATCCAATTTCCATTTCATGAATTCTTTCATGAAAATATGAAACTCAAGGGAATTGATTTTGACTTTTGGGCGACTGACTGACAGTTTTGGCCGATTGTCTGCTTCTGTGGCAAAGAGGCAGCCTAAAATTTGAGGAGTGGCCTCATTTATATTTAGCTGGCGAATCATAGGACGCAATATTGTTGCCCTGAAGAGCACCAGCATTAGTGAAGTGTTGAGGCTAGTGGTCACATGTTAAGGCTGTTATCCTGTCATCTTGTTAACACAAGATGAAACAATATAAAATCAACCCCAAATGTTCCTAAAATATTCCTTTCGCCTCATTTGGGCTCAGTGAATCACTTTGCTTTAGTTAATGACAGGAGAAAATCTGAGTCAGACTTGTTAACAAAAATGGGTTGTTAGGCTGTTTAATTTGCATTGTTACACATTCACAGCGTTTTTGTTACATGTGCAGGAGAAAGCTTATCACCAGAGGCAACAGGAATTATAGTGCTTTACACTTCCAATCATGTCACTATATATCTTTTCAATTTATTTCTTTATTTCTGCCCTTTATTTCTGCCTCAGCAGATTAGATTTTTTGAGTTGTAATTAAGCCCAAATGACACTCATCATTAGTTTCTTCAATACATTATCTTTCAGTCAAGTCCTAGTGTGGCTGTGGAAAGAGTCTCCAGAGCCGACTGTAACTTGTCTCATGATGCATTAAGTCTTAAAATGGGGTCAATAGCCGTACTGCCCCATTAACCTTAAAGATGTAACTAGTGACATTTGGAAATGGGCTTGCTGCTCCAAAGCTGGTTGAACAGATAGCACATCTACCTTTCAAAGGCTCCAATTTGCATTTTAGGTTAGAATTGGTCAGAGTGCATACCCTGCAAATTTGAAGAATCAACCACATTATTATGGGGCTGGAATCACACAGAGGCCAAACTTGATAAGTATGATATTCTTAGCCTTGTTATGCTAACACAGAATATTTACAGATTCTGCTGATGTGAGGAAAACATGAGATTTATTGGAATATCTTGAATGGTGACATGTCTTAACCATGAGATTGTACAAGAGAGGGCAAGACATGTGACATTGCATCAGTACCGGTGATGACGTACACGGTGTCTCATCACCATACCATAGTTAGAATTAACACCTTAAACTACATCTAACCCCAAGTCTCTGACTTCGATTTCCTTTTCTCAGGACAACCACTGTGGCAGTTTCACTAGTCTGCCCAAATGGGTCCTCTGCTACTTTGGAGAAGATTGGGGATTTGAGTCCTGCCTCTGATCTCTCAGGCTCTGCTGGATAGCAAGGAGAATTTGTCAATGACTCAGATTCACTTGTCAGGGAGTCATCTGGATCTCTTGATAAACATAGCACTGGTGGTTATTTGGCTGGGAAGATGATTGCTTCAACTGTATAGGAGGTTGCTTTTATGTTTGGTTTTATTCATTCATGGGATTTGGGCATTATTAACCATCCCTGATTGCCATTGTTCAGAGTCAACCACATTGCTGTGGGTCTGGAGTCACATGTAGACCAGACCAGATAAGGACAGCAGATTTCCTCCCCTAAAGGACATTAGTAAATTAGATGGGTTTTTATGACAATTGGCAATGGTTTTCATGGTCATCATTAGACTTTTAATTCCAGATTTTTATTGAATTCAAATTTCATCTGCTGTACTGGGATTCAAACCCAGGTCCCCAGAGGGTCTCTGGATTACCAGTCCAGTGACAATGCCACTATGCCACAATGCCACCACTTCCCCCTGTGGCAACTATTGCATGTCTGTACCATTAGCTATCTGGATGAACTAGGAAGGTGGATGTGGTATCTGTTCAGCCATTTGTCCATAACAAGCTTGGTCTCAGGTCCAAACTGACTCTTCTCGTTGAAAGTCTGGTAGCTTGTGTGTTTGGTGACATTTGTCACAGCTCCACATATGGCTGGAACTATACTCATCCTTTTTCTCCCTCACCTTGTCCAACTGATCAGCTTGTACATGTGGCATGACTATCTGTGTGAGAATAAGGAGTTGAGTTCTCGGTCATCTTCCCACTAGGAGTTCACATGGTGCTAGACCATTTTGGAGTGGAGTCGAATGTTAACTCAGAAGTGCAAGTTTGATGTCTTTGTTCTTCGTCAGCAATGCTTTCAGTGTACACACTCCTCTTTCAGCTTCACCATTGGCATTAGGGTGATGTGATGAACTGGCAATATGGATCAATCCATATGCTGTCATGAATTCTTTAAAGTATTCATTAGCAAACTGTGGTCCATTGTCCAAGATTACAACATTTGGATTCCATGGGCAGAATTTTTACCTCATTGGGCGGGTGCAGTGGGTAGGCCCAGGAGCGGCCATGCAATGGACCGCTGCCCGTGATCGGACCCTGACTGCGATTGCACACTGGCTGGCCAGTTAACAGCCAGCCAGCATGAAACACGCATTGATAACCTCAGCGCTGCAGGGGTAGTACTGGGAGGAGGGCAAACATGGAAGTCAGCACATGTGAACGTGTGCATTCAGTGAAAACTCTCTGAAGACACAGAGCTGCCTCAAGGAGCTCAAGATTTGTCACATTAGAAAGTTTTCAAAAAAAAAGGAAAACATGTCCCCTCATGTGACTCTGACACATGAGCAGGGACATGTTGAAAATGAGTTCTAAAAATTTTTATTTTATTTTTAATTAACATTGGAAACCTCACCTGCCCGAGGATGAGGTTTCCTCAAAAATCCAAAGGCCACTTGGCCTATTTGCCTGCCCGTCAACCATAAGGTTGGACGGGAAAGGAGAAATTCTATTTAATTAATAGGCTTAGCAACCCTCTTAATTATCAGTGGGTGCGCTGCCGACTCCCATGCGTACCGGCCGACTGAAATATCGCGCACTGTTTTTCTCACATTCAGATCAGGCGCATGCTCTCCCGACAAGGGAAAAATTCTTCCCCAAGTATTGCAAATATCTCACTGAACGACATAATCACCATATCAGGTTAAAAGGTAGAACAGTAGAGTTGTGTGGTAGACTTTTAAGAGGATATTTAATGACTCTCAGAAAAGATTTATCCTAGCGAGAAAAAAAGGGTCTTTGAGAAGAAAGCATCATCTGTGGTTAAATAAGAAAGTTAAAAATAGTATTAAATGAAAAGAAACACTTTACCAATCTGCAAAGATTAGAGGTAGGTCAGAGGATTGGACAGCTTTTAAGAACCAGCAAGGAATAACTAAAAAGATAACAAAGAGGCAGAAAGCGGAGAATGAGAGAAAGCTAACTCATAATATAAAAACAGATGTTAACCCACGACCACTACCATCTAGAAGGACAAGGACAGCAGACACATGGGTATACCATCGCCTGGAAGTTCCCCTCCTGACTCCATCCTGACTTGGAAATATATCACCTTTCCTTCACGGTTACTGGGTCAAAATCCTGGAACTCCCTTCCTATCAACACTGTGGGTGTACCTACACCACATGGACTGCCGCAGTTCAAGGAGGCAGCTCACCACCACCTTCGCAAGGGCAAACATGGATGAGCAATAAATGCTGGCTTAGCCAGCGAAGCCCACATCCTGTGAATAATAAAAAAAAATCCAGTTGATGTTAAAACAGCAGTCTGCCTATGAAGGCAAAAGATGTAATGTTAAAACTGTCCAAAAGACCAGAAGTTTGGGTCATATGACATGGCCCATTAATGGTTAATTGCAGCTTAACAATCAGTTTCTGTGCTGCTTTTGGCCAGAATTCCATTGTTACCCCTTAGAGGAAAAACAAGGCAGCTATTAGCATCTCTTCTGGTATAACAAGCTTCAATCTCACTCTTTTGTGATAGTTCAGGTTGTGGGGGGGGGGGGGGGGGGGGGGGGGGGGGGGGCAGTTCATCTGCATTTCCTCTGCTTTCATTGATTACAAAGAGTCTGCACAACAAGGCATGAGATTCCACAGGCTGAGGAATTTTTTTTTGTAATTCCTATTGTTAGCTTCTAGAACAAAGGGCCAGTCCTGTGCTCAATAGATTTGTAGCAGCCATCATTTTTGGTTCAGCAGAATATCCATTTTTTTTAAACATGGCAAATGAATAAAGTTTTGGATTTCTTTTCATGTTATATGGACCCAATATCTGACAAATCCCCAGGGCCAGATGGTCTGGCAACCTAGGGTCTTAAAAGACTGCAGCACATGTTAGAGAAACTCCCAAGCCTGCTTGTGAAGAAGATACTGAGACTAGGATGCTTTTGGTAGAGACATTTTATTGCAGAACTTACTTCTCCACTCCAACACAATCTATGTCAGGACTGGCTAACCCTTCTTTACATACACATCTGAGTACAATCAACTAATCAATATCAACACCTGTTAATCTCATTACCTTAAACTACTAGGTATTTAAAATCCATCAACAGAACCTTAAATAAACTAACAGATTCCCTTTTTTTCCTTAAATTAAATTGATATGCAAACAAAACTATTCATAAGAAAAAATACAAAATGATTATATATATTATTTTATTATTCAATCATTCTTTAACATATCCATATTCTGCCTTCGTCTTGAAAAAACATTAAGTTTACAGCATGAAAATTTCCGAGTTCTCATAATCCATTACAGCACAAGGCATCCCTCTTCGAGGACTTCCAACAATTTCTTTGGACAAGCAGTTCTTTTTGTGAAACAATCCGAGAGCAGGTGACTTGCGTCGACCGATTTTATTTTGGAAATTTCCTTCCTTTCCAACATCTCTTTTATACTCATGAGATCAATTCTTAACCTCTTTTCCACAAAATTTGAATGGACATTATCCCAAAGCAAAGAGTTATCTATAGAGCATGCTATAAGACACATATTTCTCCAATTGCCCCTTATATAAGAGTTCCTTTAAAATGCTTGATAAATACGTGGCCATATGTCGCTTCCACCAGTGCGAGTTTCTCTGCAGCTAAGGTGCTTTTAACTATTTATTTTAATTGATTCCCACGCTAATGGACAAAATTTATTGTTTCATCCCACTAAAAATATAATGCATCCTGCTGTACTCGAATAACCATGGGGAAGGTTGGCATGTGAAGCATCACTAAAAAGACTAATTTCATTCCTTCTGAAAATCTGAGTGTGCGTTCTTCTAAACTTAATTTTTTCAACGATTTTTTTGCTCTCAGCACTTCCTCAGCAGCAGCATATTTCAGCATGGTGTTCAATTCTGATACACCATAGCATGCATCTGGTCTGGTTTGTGTGCATAACCAATGTAATTGACCAGTTACGATTATTAATTGATCTGCTTCTTCCTTGGTTGTAGAGTCTTCTTTTTGTGAGGATCTGGCCCAGTTTATTGGGATCCGAGTAACATTCTCAAGGTAAGACTGTTGAATTAGAATTATTCCCAACTTTGTCTGCCTTATATCCAACCCTATTACAATCAGGAACATTTTACCTCTGTGTTTGAAGAGGTCCATCCCAAGACATTCCCGTGGTCATTATGGAAAGGAAGATGACATTAATAGTTCTATTGTCTCTTGATAATGAATAATGCAAGTCTGTTTGATATAATTTCTTCCAATGATTTTGAGAGATCTGGCCACCTTTTGTGATGCCCAAATATCCTTGGTGTAATCGTAGTAGCATATCGACTCTCAGAACTCTTGGAAAAACCAATCTCTTGTCATGTACGAGTAAATCATCAACTACTCTGAGGTGTCCTCTCTGGTCAGAGTATTGTCTGAGAATGGGATTGAGTGGCATGTATACTGGCCATCTATTGATGCAGTACTGTCTGACCTGAGCATTTTCTTTATTAGACTTCTGTGCATTTCTGATTTCACTTAGTTGCTGAGTTGTTGTTGGTAGAGATGTGGTTGTTGTTGATACAAACATTTCTACCTTTTCAACAAGGACTACATTGCCTTGTTTAGAGCTTGCCACTTGGATATGGGACAAAAGTGTCTGCTGCAGTCTGCTGTTTTCCAAGAACATACTCTGTCTTTGTATGAAACCTCATCATCCTCAGCCTGAATCGTTGTACTCATTGAGGCATTTTTGCTAACTCCTTAGAATTTAAGAGTCTCACTAAGGATTTGTGGTTTGTCACTTTCCTGAAGTGGAGACCCAGAACATAATCTCAAACTTTTCACAAGCCCATGTAGCAGCTAATGCTTCTTTCTCTATCACTGCATATCTTTGTTCATTTTGTGTCAGTGAATGGGATGCATAGTAAACTGGTCTACACTCTCCATCCATCTGTACTTGAAAGCATACATCTCCCAGTCCTGTAGAAGATGAGTTTGCAGCAGTGATAGTGGGTAGCTCTGGGTCATAGTGAATTAAAATATCAAGCAATATCTGCATCTCTTTGAATTTCTTAAAAGACCCCTGTTGAGTTTCCTCCCAGCCCAAGTATTGTCTTGTCATAACAGGTGACAGAGTGACCCATTGACAACAATTAGGTTGGGCAAGAACTTTCCGACTTGGTTTACCACAGCCATGAATCTCTGGAGCTCAGTCATGTTCCAAGGAGCTGGAAGCTCGTTGAGTGCTCTTGTCTTCTGTGGGTCAACTCTGACACTGGATGCATCCACAAAATCCACATGGAACTTGACAGTCGGCTGCGAGAATTCACATTTGTTGTTGAGTGTAAGTCCTGCTTCGTCTTGGTGTTATAGCACAGCTCACGCTCAAGTGTCATGTTCTGTCTAAGTGGATTCATAGATCAGGACATCATCCATGCGGCAAATGACTGAACCCAGTCCTTCTAGGATACTTGACATTGTTCTCTGAAACATTCCTAGTGCTGACATGATGCCGAAGGGTAACCTGTTGAAACAATACTTCCCAAACGGTGTAATGAAATTTGTGAGCAACTTAGGCTCTTCATTAAGGGGTAGTTGCCAAAGACCACTATTTGTATCTAGCTTTATAAAGATTGAACTCTTTCCCAATGTTAAGCTCTCGTCCACAGATGACATGGGACATGGTCTAGGCCAATGTAGGCTGCCCGCATTGCCAACTGGAATTCTTCTTCTTCTTCTTCTGCACTGGGACGGGGTCTCTAGTTAAATTTTATTAATGACATGTGGTGGGTAGCCTATCAAAACCAGAGCTGGCCTCTCTCAAAGTGGCGCGGGGTTGGGGTCATAGCGGGGCACCACCACAGAGGCTGGTGGCACCAAATCCCTGATCCAGACCCTGACCTCTTTTAAAAATTCAGTTGGTGGGTCCGGTAGCATAACTGATGATTGCTGGCTTTGTGTCACCATCAGTGGATGCAGATCTCGAGCCTGTACCTGAAAATGGAAAATTATTGCCTTGGAAAATGATA
This sequence comes from Carcharodon carcharias, assembly GCF_017639515.1. Taxonomy (NCBI): domain Eukaryota; kingdom Metazoa; phylum Chordata; class Chondrichthyes; order Lamniformes; family Lamnidae; genus Carcharodon; species Carcharodon carcharias. Next base: position 116,336,934 of record NC_054475.1, read on the forward strand.
AACATCTAAGTAATTTTATTGCTCCTTGAGATCTGATCTGAAAATGAGAATGAAAGCAGCATGTAACTGGTGGAGCATCTGAGCTAAAAGGAAATAATTCTTGGAGGCATAAAAATTATGTTTGTATATGTGTAAAACATGTACAAACATGTAGATCTTACACATGGGTCAGGAAGGTTAGAAATTATTCACAAAGCTGCTAATATGTTTAAATTTGGGTCTAAAATGTCTTTTCTGAACATTTAAAAAAATCTCCTTTAAATTCAAATCATAAGCAATAATAATATTTTCAGTTTGCCTCACCTTTTAAGAAATTTCACAAGCATAGCCCACAGCAATGAAGGCAATACGTTTCCTCTGCAATTCTCATAACAAACCTTGGGGGATTATTTTGATGCAAGGATGAAAACAGGTGGTAAATGGGTGCTGTCCTAATAAGACGTGTATGTTTGAAAATCTGGATTCAGCACACAATTTTGGTCCTAATTGCTGATTACCGCTATTTCAACTTGCCTGGAGATGTTAAAACAAATACTCAGATGCTGATGATCTGCAATTTTTTTATGGAGAAGATTATGTGATCTCTACTCATTCATTTGCACTGAAGGTGTGGCGTGGGTTGGGGACGCTTGGGCATGTTTCAAGCTAGCCCAGTAAGAGGGCACATGGATTCCTGGACACAATACTGGAGGCCCTGGTCAGGGAGATCATTTAAAATAGAGAGCAGGGTGAACATGTGGACTTTATTTAAAACAGAAAGCAGGGTGAACATGTGGACTTTATTTAAAATAGAGAGCGGGTGAGCGTGTGGACTTTATTTAAAACAGAGAGTGGGTGAGTGTGTAGACTTTATTTAAAACAGAGAGTGGGTGAGCATAGACTTTATTTAAAACAGAAGGCGGAATTTTCCCAGAATTGCAGAAAGTGCGGTAGTGGGCGGGTAAAATGAATCCTACCCGCTGATGAAAATGTTGGGTTTTCACACCATATCTTCCCGAAACTGCCTCATTATTTATGCATTTTTGGGATACACACTGTTTCCATGGAGGGCAGGCTCTCGTTCGCCTGCTTGCCATCATCCCGCTGTTGCATCATGCCAGCTGCCATCTTTAAAAGGCAGCCACCAACAAAGCGCCTATCATCAGCTCACCACTGCTGTCCGGGAGACATGGCCAACAAAGACAAAAAGACTGCAGCCCGCCCACTTCAACGACAGGTCCCTCAGGTGGCTGCTGGATGCTGTGGGGGCCAACCGGGATGTGGTCTACCCCCGGTCTGGCCACAGGATGGATTGCAATGTCACCAACCTGGCTTGGGAGATGGTGGCAGCAGTGGTCAGCACAAATGCCCTACAGAGGAGGACAGCCACCCAGTGCCACAAAAAGATAAATGACCTCCTCCGTTCTGCCAGGGTAAGTCACTCTTTTCATCACTCCCAACTCACACACTCACACACCCAGCACACATCCACAGGGCCCTCACACACTGCCAGTGCAAGGGACATCACCGTTCACTCTTTCACACATACTCATTGTTCTCATTCCATCCATGGGACCACTCACCACCCCCACAGGCCAGGCATACTTATCATCTGGCCCAGCAGACATCCTGATATCCTCTCCCCATCTCTATCCGTGCAGGACAAACTGGCACACAACAGGAGGGAAAGGTCGCTGACAGGTGGAGGGATGCCGGAAATCAAAGTTCTGACAGAATTCGAAAACAGAGCCATCCAGCTGGCCGGCAATGACTGGGACCGATCCTGTGCTGACGGTGAGGTTGGTGCTGCTCTATAAAGTGAGGATCCAGCAGTGCAACATCCACCAGACAACCATGCTGTGAGTGATGTGTCTTCTTTCACAGGCCACTGCCATGCACTAATTATCTCTCCTTGCTTTCGCAGGCACATCTGCCAAACAGCCAATGGAGTCCATCACCCAGGGCCTCCAAACAAGCTCTGAAGAAGTCTCTGAAGGGGAATCTGAAGGCACTCTCCCTGAAGACCCGTCACAGCGCTCACCCTCATCTTCCACCAGCTCAGAGACTCACACCTCGGTGGGACCTGGCTTTAGAGTAAACTCAGGATCACAATCTGGTGAGCACATTGCACTTCTGATCCACAGCAGGTGGAGGCAGGGACTTCCCAGGTCTCCGGAACTCAGAGGGCTGCTGGAGGCCAGAACGTTGCTGAATCTAAGTCAGATGATGAGCCTCTGGATTTAGTCATGTCACAGTTGCTGGAGCTGCAAAGGCAAGTTCAGGAACATCAGGGAGGGATGTCTGCTGCGCTCCTCAGATTGCAAGGCATGATTGAAGAGTCCGTCCATCTTCTAGCTGAGGTGATAGCGCCAGCATTGCAATGCACCGAGGTCAACACTGGTAGGATGGCAGCTGCCATGGAGACCTTGGTCCAGGACATCACTCTTGCACTACTGTGCATGCTTAACTCCATCACTGATGCCAAAGCTGGCCTCCAAAAGTGTGTATGCAAGAGGGGTTTTGGCAGCTCACACTCACTCCAGCTATCCCTTCCGCTCATGGAATCAACCAGGGGCCTATGGGCAACCATAGGGAGGAGGATCAGCAGGTGCACACTCCGGGGCCATCCACCCAGGTGACTCTGGGAATGACCAGCACAGCTGACTCCCCTCTTCCACCGACCTCCTCAGATCCAGCTTCACAGGCCGAGGAGGATGCCACTGCCACACAACAAGACCCTGAAAGCAGGCTGGGGCCCTCCAAGTCTCGGCCCTCCAGACGATGCCCGCCAATGTCATCACAGACAGGGTGTCACAGTCAGCAGGCTGCCTCCATCTCTACTGTGGATACCCGAGGAGCACCAAGACGTGTCGGCAGGGTCAAGAAAGTTAGGTAAAAGTCGTACACAGCTTGGCCATGGGTGTTGATCAGTTTTACATACTGTTCAGTACTGTCAATAAATTCTTAAGAATGTTACCCTGCCTGTGGCTTTTTGTTCTGATGAGCAGTGTTCATGTCACTCAGATGTGAAACGTTTGTGCACAAGATAAAAGGCAGGTGTCTCAGTCCAGGGCCTCTTCCCTGTGCTCTGTGCAGCCTTCAGCCCACAGTGATGGTCCAGCCTCACACTCCCTGGAAACATTACTGATGCCTGCACCTTGATGGTGCTGGTCATTGCTGCCAGAATGTAGAGGGCAGACATCACAGAGTTCTCTCATACTCTTTGTGTGCTCTCAGTACCTTTAAGGTGGGGCTGGCCCCCATCAAACTAGCATCTGCTACCAGTGATGCTGTGCACCAGCTCCTGAAGGGCTTAGGTGGTGAAGGCAGACACAGCATCAGATGCGTCTAAGGCTTCATGGCTGCGAGTCTGAGATGGCCCTGATCATGGAATGTAAGTGAGCTGCTTTTGGCCAGACAGTAGTCAGACATTCTCAGAGGCTGTGTGCAGATTTATGGAGTGTCTTCACTGCATGTTGGCATCATCCTCCTGAAATTGAGTGACTATTAGGGCCTCCACTGCGTCTCCATGACAGGAGCATTCTCAAAGAGGATATTCACACTGCCATAAGCCAGACTGGAGTCAAATGTTCACAACTGTGATGTGAGGATCTACGGGGACACCTTACTGCATGTTATCATCATCGTCCACAAATCTGGCAGCTATGAGGGCCCCCCCCCCGAGCGTGCTTGCCTTGTCTAGCCAGTGCGAGAGCCACATCCTCGTCGTCGTTGCCTCCAAAGGGCCCCCTCATTCCGTTCGGCATCCTCCTCATCGGAGGAGATGTGCAGCTCCTCCATCTCCTTCTCAGCCAGCTCCCACCCCATTGCAGTGCCAGGTTGTAAAGGGCGCAGCAGACGAAGACGATGCGTGAAACCCTCTGCGGACTGTATTGCAGGGCTCCACCAGACCGGTCCAGGCACTGGAACCTCACCTTCAGCATCCCGATGGTCTGCTCCACCAAGATGTGAGCTGCTGCATGAGCTTCATTATAGCGTTGCTCTGCTGCAGTCTGAGGCTGCCGCATGGGTGTTATCAGCCACGGCCTCTGCAGGTAGCCCTTGTCCCTAAGGAGCTGACTCTGCAACTTCTGTGAACCCTGGAAGACTGCAGGGACCTGCAAGCAACTCAGGATGTAGGTGTCGTGCTCACTCCCTGGAAACCGTGCATACACTTGCAGGATGCGTTTCTGGTGGTCACACACCAGCTGCACATTCAGTGAGTGGAAGCTCTTGCAGTTGATGAAGTCCACTGAGTGTAGCGATGGAGACCTGAGCGCCACATGAGTGCAGTCAATTGCAACCTGCATCTGTGGGAATCCTGAGATTAGGGTGAATCCAATGGCCCTTGCGTCCTGGCTGTCCCGGTTCTGGGTAAAATGCACAAAGTTGTGTGCCATGGAGAAGATGGCATCCGTGACCTCATGGATGCATTTGTGGGTGGCGGATTATGACATCCCACAGAGATCACATGTGGAGCCCTGAACGGAGCCACTGGCATAGAAATTGAGCACCGAGGTCACTTTCACAGCCACTGGCAGTGGAATGCCCTCCATGCCCCCTTGGCACCAAGTCCTGCAGTAATTGGCAGATGTGAGCCACCAGGTCCCTAGACATGCGCAGTCGTCAGTGACATTGGTTCTCAGTCATCTGCAGGAATGGCAGGCGGCGTCCAAAGACCCTGAGTGTCGCTAGGCACCGACCAGCCATGGCTCACTGTTGCTCCTGGGCAGCATGTGCAGGAGCCACTGCTCTCCACCAGTCCACAGTCTCTCAACATTATTGTGTGCTGTCTCCTCCTGAAAGGAGAGAGGAGCATTGATTAGTCCACCCTGTACCTGCATTGCCATTGCAGCCTTGCCACTCCCACCTGAGTGAAATATTACAGGGCTCATCCAATTTGTGACTCTGGAACCACCATACACTCATTCCAAACAGCCAGGGCTGACCCCCTTGCCCAGATGCTGCCACCACCACATTTGCCACTCATGCGCTAAGACCTTCCAAACCCACGAGCGCTACCATCTATTAGACAAGGGCAGCAGATAGGTGGGTACACCGCCACCTGGAAGTTCCCCTACAAGTCACTCAGCATCCTGACTTTGAAATGTTTTGGTGCTCCACCACTGTGATTAGGTCAAAATCCTGGAGCTCAAATGGCCAATGTCAGTGTGGGAGATGGATTGGGCACCCAGTATCCAAGCTAGGTTCTCATCCATCAATGGTGAGCAGGAAGGTCCAAAGTGACCTCACGTTGGCACACTTTCTGCCTATCACCTCTGCAGGCTCCTCTCAGGGCGGTCCGGATGACGGCAGCTGGTCCTCCGCCCCTCTGCCAGTGACCTTGACATCTCATGAGGCTGCAGCACTAGGGAGATGCCAGGCAAGCCACTGGCCGCTCCCTCCGAGTCGACACCAGCACAGGCTCCATGGGCCAGAGGACACCTGCCGAGGTCATCAAGGCCAACAGGACAGCAGAGTAAGCAGGCTGTCTCCAATGCCGGTGCAGTGAGAGGGGAGCACATTGACATAACACCAGTAAATGTAAACATACATCATCTTAGGCACAACATGGACTGATCACTGGTAGTTTTCTTTTGACCCCCGTTTCAGTTGCTTTTAAGTAGGTGTGCTGTTCAACACCTTTTAATGAACTTTGATTTCTGTATGCAAGTTGCCAATCATAAAATGTTTTGGTTCTCAACAAGCCTCTGGGTGCTTCATTAGTTTTTTTTGCAGGTGAAGGGGAACCCATGATGTTATGAGTGAATTGTTTGTCATTGGGTTTTATTGACAAGGCACATAGTTAATGTTCCTGACCAGGCAAATGTTGCCCTCAGGTATTGAGTGTGGAGCCTGCAGCCCTGGCATGTGTTGAAGGTTCACCTTTGGTAGTCTAACCGAGGGAGCGTTGGATCAAAGCCTCCTGGGTGTCCCTACCTCCCTGGAGGTTGCACAGGTCAGCATCTATGCCCTCAGCATTCTCTTGAGCGTGTTCGTCCTTGGACTCACCACTGGACTCATCATCAACAGCCAGAGCACCTGCATCTACATCTTCATCCTCCACTGCGTCCCCTCTTGCCAGCGCCAGATTGTGGAGAGCACAGCATGCAACCACTATCAGTGACACATGATCTGAGTGGTACTGCAGTGTGGTCCCTGTATGGTCCAGGCCTCGGAAGCGCACCTTGAGAAGACCGATAGTTCTCTCTACTACCGCCGTTGTGGAGGCATGGCCCCTGTTGTCCTGCTGCTCATCCTCTGTTCTTGGATGGTGGAGAGGCATCATGAGCCACCTTTTAAGGGGATAGCCCTTTACTCAGCAGCCATCCATTCAGCCAGGTTGGAGCAGTGAAGAGCCTCAGAACCTGGGAGTGTCTCAGGATGTAGGCATCATGGGATTCTGCACAGAAATGCAGAATCTGCATCCTTTGGTCACACACTATCTGCACGTTCATGGAGTGGAATCCCTTCCTGTTGACGAAGGCTCCCGGGTCACCCACTGGTGCCTTGATGGCCACATGTGTGTAGTCGATTGCACTCTGGGCGTGGTGGAACCCAGCAATTGCTGCAAAGCCTCTGGCTCGCTCTGCCTGGCTGGCCTCATCCAAGTAGTAGTAAGTGAAAGTCAATGCATGCCTGAACAGAGCAGCTGTCACCAGCTTGATACAACTGTGGACAGCTGATTTGGAGACTCCACAAAGATCACCCACCTACCCCTGGAAGGAGCCAGAGACAAAGAAGTTGAGGGCAACCGTGACCTTCAGCACCACTGGCATGGGGTGTCCACCCACACAGTTGGAGCTGATCTCAGGGCTGATCATCTGACAGATATAGTTAACTGTCTCCCTTGAGAGACAGAGCCTCCTTCAGCACTGCACCTCAGTATTGAGGTAGCTGCATCGCTGCCTGAAACCCTGGCAGAAGGATAGTGGCATCTTCTGTGGCCCCTTCCGCCTTGCACTTCCTGTTGGCCCTGCGCCCCTTGTGCCTGCACCTGTCCTCCCAAAGGTGACTCTCCTGGAGGCTGAATATGGAATCCTGGCACCCTCCCTCTTCTGGCCTTCCCTCTTCAGAGTAAGTGCCTCCAGCGGAGAGCACAATCCCCATTCCCAGGGTAAGGGAAGGCTGTCTGGTACCTGCAAGGCCCCAAGTGTTCTGATTCCTCCAGAGTCCTCAACTGAAGCCTGTTCTTTCTGTCAAATCAGCTCTGAAGAGAATTTGATTTGGCCTGTTCACACAAGCAAGCAACAGTATGTTTAAAAAGTAAAGGACTAACAACTCGCATTAGTGAGCCCACTCACCACTCTTATCCTGCCCAAAGATGAGGTTTTTAAAAATGTGGCCTACCTGCCTGCCCGTTGCGGCCATGTGACACACTGAATGTCGCACAGGCTGTGAAAAATCCCTATCAATTACTGTCTCAAAGGCCTTAACTGGCCCGTTAATTAATGAAGGGTGCACTTTGGAACTCATAGCGCCACCCTCTAAAATATCACGATGGCGCGCGGTGACATTGGGATGCACGCCCGACATCATCGCGCATCATTTTACGCATTGGTGTGTTGGGCCCATCCCTGCATGCCGACGGCAAAATTCCGCCCTATGTTTTCTTTATTGCATAGAATTGCTTAGAGCCAACAACACAGAAATAGGCAATTATGCACACCTAGCTTAGGCTAGCAGTTATGCTTACATAAGTCTTCCAGCTTTATCCCACCCTATCAGAACACCATTTTGTCCACTTCTCTCTGATTATTGAAGTTCTCCTAAAAAGCATCCATGCTATTTGCCTCAATTACCCCTTGACGTACAGAGTTCGACCTTGTAAACATTCTCTAGATAAAGGTTTTCCTGAATTACCTATTGATATATTAGCGACTATCTTATATTTATGGCCTCCAGTCTTGGTTTCCCCACAAGTAGAAACAACTTCTCAATGCCTAACATATCAAACCCTTTCATAATCTTAAAGACCCTTATCAGGCCACCTGTCAGGCTTCGCTTTTTGAGAGAAAGGGGCCCCAACCTGTTTGGCCTCTCCTGATAAATATATCCTCTCAGTTCTGGTGTCCTTCTTATAAATCTATTTTTGCACTGCCCTCATCAAATGAGGGCCAGAACTGTTCACAGTGCTCCAATTGTGGTCTAACCAAGGTTAGATTCAAGTTTCACATAACTTATTTGCTTTTCCCTCTAGAAATGAATCTCAGTGCTTTGCTTGTTCTTTTATTAATCTGTGTCACTACTTTTACAAATTTATGGTGGGATGTGTAGGTACAGTATTTGGAGGAAATATAATGCGAGTTATGAATCCTGTCATAGTTTAATTCCAGCTGCAGCACTGAAAAGCTGTACATCAGAAACTGTTCCCCTAGCCAAGCTATTCCAGGACAGCTATAATATTGGTATCTACCCCAATCATGTGGATCTTAATTATGGCCTATCCATAAAAAATTGCAATAAATCTAACCTGACAAATTACCGCCCTAGCAGCCTCCTCCCAGTCATCAGTGAGGTAATGGAAGGAATCATTCATTCTACCAGAAGGCGACACTCACTCATCAAGATCATGCCCATTGATGTTCAATTAGACTCTTCAAGAACAACTCTCACCTAGTCTTAATCATAATTGGAATCCAAATATAGACATGAGAGCTGAATGCCAGAGGAGAGGTATGGACAACTGTCCTCATTCAACCAATTAGCCATAGTAAAATTGTCAGCGGGTGGAAGGGGTCACGGAGAAAATCTTTCATTGAATGGAGTCATACTTGACCTAAAGGTAGATGGTTGTAATTGTTGGAGGCCAGTCACCACAGCCCCAGAATATTGTTGCAGGAATTTCTCAGGAAACCACCCTCAATCTAATCATGTTCATTTGCTTTTCTTTATCATGATGTCAGCAGTGGGATTATTTACTATCCAGTCCACAAACTTTCACAACTTTTCTGATAATGAAGCAGTGTATACCAGTTTACACCTGAACGTACACAAGATACAGGCTCACAAATGGCAAATCATATTCATGTCAATATTATGGGAATTTAATCACCTCTAATTTTACGCAAGTGACTTAGATATAGGATCATACAATTGTACAATCATATAGTATCAAAGGAAGCCAATCAGCCTATCATGCCTGAGCTAGTTCCTTGAAAGAGCTATTCAATTGGTTGCACTCCCTGGTTCTTGCCCCATAGCCCTGCAATATTTCCTTTTCAAATATAGCCAATTTCTTTTTGTATACTACTATTGAATCTGCTTCCAACACTCTTTCAGGCAGTGCATTCCAGGTCATAACAACTCCTTGCATAAAAATATTCTCCTCAACTCACCTCATACCATATCAGCTGAATTTCTTTTATAGTTGATTGGCATTGTTGGAATTGTGTCCTAAAATCATGTGGGGACATTATTACAACAAGGATAGTCACATTGCAAGGAGAAGACCCACAACATCAATCATATGGCAACAAGAGATGGTCAATAAATGTCCCCTTGCCAACAACATCAACATTCCAAAATCAAATAATGAAAAGGTGACATCAGCTCTCTCCACAATAATAAATAAATCTGTTGCTCCATCAATTTGGGGATTTTTTTTTAAAGTAAGATCAGAAATGTTAAAATAGGAAAATATCATCAGGGAATTGCTTGCCCTTTCTAGGTTGGCTGCAAATTTGACTGGGATTAAGTTTTACCAGGCCCGGATCCTACCCATCCCAAATAAGGCCACTGATGTGGAGTGGGATGAGTCAAGGGCAGGAACTCATAATGCTGGATAGCTGCATCCTTGATTTCAAGTTGACCCAGGTTTTGAAGCATTCCAGCCATCTGAAGCTTCTAAGATAAGGAGGAAGGGAATTTTTTTTCTTAATTGTTGAAGCACTGCTGATACCTCTAAAGAGGGGTTTGGAAAGTGAGGGTGGGGAATTCATTCACATGGGTAGCCAGAAAAGCCCAGATTGTGGAGGGTCTCATTGTTGTTTCTAACTTGTCTGACAAAAAGTCACTTAATATGTAACCTAACAGCAATAGTTATCCCTCAGCCCTATTTTAGCACTGGAGGGAACTGTTAAGCCTGGCCTCAGTATATATGCTTGGACTATAGTCTTTGCAAATTAAAGGGTGAGCGAGCCTATTTGAGCTTTACTATCCCAATCAAATACAGCTGCGACAGCACTTGGTGTTATTAAAAAGGTTCTTCTGCTTGTTTAAATTCAGGACATTGACTGAAAATCTTTCCCCTCCTTCATATGTAAATGATACTGCAATCCTTATAGGTTTTCTTTGAATTGTATAATCATGAAGCCCACAATGACACTGTGTGAATGTTAGAGATTAGGATAGGGGACCTGCACTTGGGGAGAGACAGAGGGCACAAATGAGCAGGATCCAAGGCAAAGGGAAAGGATAGTGCGGATGCCAGTTTGCCGAAGGTCAGGATATCAGGGAGCATGGAAGAGTCCAGCATCAGCTTGGCGCAGGGTGTTAAAGAGAGCTTGGAGCTCATCCTTTCCAACATGGAATGGGTGGGCACATCCATCAGCACACCTGTGGAACCAGCTATGACGCTGTGTTCGATTGCTTTCACTGCAGACTAAGCTGCTTCCAACAAAGGCATGAGCACTGCAGTGGAAGCTCAGTATCTCACTATCATGGATGTAGATACCAATGTTTTCAAAGGGGTTTCCTGAGAGACACACCAGCCCAGCAATATGTTCACCAACAGGTCAGTACGGTTGCGAAGTCACCGTCCTGGATGACAACCTTTTTTAAAATTCATTCACGGGATGTGGGCTTTGCTGGCAGGGCCAGCATTTATTGCCCATCCCTAATTGCCTTTGAGAAGGTAGTGGTGAGCTTCCTTCTTGAACTGCTATAGTCCATGTGGTGTAGGTACTCCCACAGTTCTGTTAGGGAATTCTAGGATTTTGACCCAGCGACAGTGAAGGAACGGGTGAAATATTTCCAAGTCAGGAAGGTGAGTGACTTGAAGGGCGACTTGCAAACGATGGTGTTCCAATATGTCTGCTGCCCTTGTCCTTCTAGATGGTAGTGATCCTGGGTTTGGAAGGTGCTGTCTAAGGAACCTTGCTGAGTTCCTGCAGTGAATCTTCTAGATGGTACACACTGCTGCCACTGTGTATTGGTGGTGGAGGGAGTGAATGTTTGTGGAAGGGGTGCCAGTCAAGTGGGCTGCTTTGTCCTGGATGGTGTCAAGCTTTTTGCGTGTTGCTGGAGCTGCACTCATCCAGGCAAGTGGAGAGTATTCCATTACAAACGTGAATTGTGCATTGTATATGGTGGAGAGGCTTTAGGGAGTCAGGAGATGAGTTACTAGCTGCAGGATTCCTAGCCCCTGACCTGCTTTTATAGCCACAGTATTTATATGACTAGTCCAGTTCAGTTTCTGGTCAATAGTAATCCCCAAGATATTGATAGTGGAGATTCACTGATGTAAGTGCCATTGAACGTCAAGGGGCGATGGTTAGGCTTTCTATTGTTGGAGGTGGTCATTGCCTGGCACTTGTATTCCATGAATGTAACTTTCCACTTGTCAGCCCAAGATTGGATATTGTCCACGTCTTGCTGCATTTGGGCATTGAATGCTTCAATATCTGAGGAGTTGTGAATGGTGCTGAACATTGTGCAATCATCAGCGGGCACCCCCAATTCTGACCTTATGATGGAATGAAAGTCATTGATGAAGCAGCTGAAGATGGTTGGGCTGAGGACACTACCCTGAGGAACTCCTGCAGTGATGTCCTGAAACTGCAATGATTGACTCCCAACAATCACATCCATCTTCCTTTGTACTAGGTATGACTCCAACCAGCACAGAACTTTTCCCCTGATTCCCATTGACTCCAGTTTTGCGAGGGCTCCTTGATGCCACACATGGTCAAAAGCTGAATTGATGTCAAGGACAGTCACTCTCACCTCACCTCTGGAGTTCAGCTCTTTTGTCCATTTTTGAACCAAGGCTGTAACGAGGTCAGGAACTGAATGGCCCTGGTGGAACCCAAACTGGGCATCAGTGAGCAGGTTATTGCTAAGCAAGTGCCACTTGAAAGCATGTTGATGACCCCCTTCCATTACTTTACTGATGATGGAGAGTAATTATAACTGGCTGGATTGGATTTGTCCTCTATTTTGTGTATAGGACATGCTTGGACAATTTTCCACATAGCTGGGTAGATGCCAGTGTTGTAGCTGTGCTGGAACAGCTCGGCTAGGGGCGCAACAAGTTCTGGAGCACCAGTCTTCAGTACTATTGCCGGAATATTGTCAGGGCCCTTAGCCTTTGCACTATCCAGTGCCTTCAGCTGTTTCTTGATATCACATGGAGTGAATCGAATTGGCTGAAGACTGGCATCTGTAATGCTGGGAACCTCTGGTGGAGGCCGAGATGGATCATCCACTCAGCACTTCTGGCTGAAGGTTGTTGCAAATGCTTCAGCCTTATCTTTGGTACTGCTGTGCTGGACTCCTCCATCATTGGCGGTGGGGATATTGTGTGGCCTCCTCCTCCAAGAGTTGTGTAATTGTACACCGCCATTTATGACTGGATGTGGTAGGACTGCAGAGTCTAGATCTGATTCATTGGTTGTGGAACTGCTTAACTCTGTCTCTTGCTTGCTGCTTATGCTATTGGCACACAAGTAGTCCTGTGTTGTATCTACACCAGGATGACACCTCATCTTTAGGTATGCCTGGTGCTGCTCCTGGCATGCCCTCCTGCACTCTTCACAGAACCAGAGTTGATCCCCTGGCTTGGTTGTAATGATAGAGTGGAGAGTATGCCGGGCCATGAGGTTACAGCTTGTGGTTGAGTTCAATTTTGCTCCTGCTGATGATCCAGAGCACCTCATGGTTGCCCAGTCTTGTATTGCTAAATCTTTTTGGAATCTATCCCATTTAGCATGGTGGTAGTGTCATATAACATGAGGTAGGGTACGCTCAATGTAAAGGTAGGACTTCGTCTCCATAAGAACTGTGCAGTAGTCACTCCTACCGATACTGCCATGGACAGATGCATTTGTGGCCGGCAGGTTGGTGAGGATGAGGTCAAGTATATTTTTCCCTTTTGTTGGTTCCCTCACCACCTACCGCAGACCCCATCTAGCAGCTTTATCCTTTAGTACCCGGCCAGCTCAGTCTGCAGTGGTACTACCGAGCCAATCTTGGTGATAGACATTGAAGACCCCCACCCAGAATACATTCTGTGCCCTTGCCCCCCTCAGTGCTTCCTCAAATGGTGCTCCTCCAATGGAGGAGTACTGATTCATCTGTTGAGGGGGAGGGAGAGGTGGGTGGGAGGACAGTATGCAGTAATCATGGTGGCAAAGTGATATTGTCATTGGATTGGTAATCCAATGACCCAGGATAATGCTCATGTTTGAAACCCACGCACAGCAGATGGTAGAATTTGAATCCAATAAAAACCTGGAATTAAAAGTCTGATGATGACCATGAAACCATTGCTAATTGTCATAAAAACCCATCTGGTTCACTAATGTCCTTTAGGGAAGGAAATCTGCTGTCCTTACTGGCCTGGCCTTCATGTGACTTCAGCAATGCGGTTGACTCTTAAATGCCCTCTGAACGGGGCAACAAATATTGACCTGGTCAGCAAAGCCACATCCTGTAAATGAATAAAAATAATCAGCAGGAGGTTTCCTTGCCCACGTTTAACCCGATGCCATGAGACATCATGGGGTCCAGAGTCAGTGTTTAAGATTCCCAGGGCAACTCCCTCCCAACTGTATACCACTCTGTTGGGTCTCCCCTGCTGGTGGGACATACCCAGGGTGGTGATGGTGATTTCTGGGACATTATCTATAAGATATGATTCTGTGAGTATGGCTATGTCACACTGTCAGGCTGTTGCTTGACTAACCTGTGAGACAGCTCTCCCAATTTTGGCACTATCCCCCAGCTGTTAGTCAGGAGAACTTTGCAAGGTTGACAGGGCTAAGTTTACTGTTTTTCTGATGTCTAAGTTGATGCCAGGTGGTCTGTTCAATTTCATTCTTTATTGACTTTTTAGTGGTTTGATTCTGCTGTGGATCTGCAGTCACATATAGGCCAGACCGGGTAAGGATGGCAGATATCCTTCCCTAAAGGACATTAGAGAACTAAATGGGTTTTTACAACACTCATTCATTTAATTCTGGATTTTTATTGATTGAATTCAAATTCCACCAGGGCTGGGATTTGAACCCAGGTGGCCAGAGCATTACCCTGGGTCTCTGGCTTACTACCCCAGTGACAATACACTACACCACCACCTCCCCCCAAATATTAGTATGGAGCACTTACAGGATGCTGGTATTGCTCATTAATTATTTAACTTTATAGCCATGGAATTATTTAGCCATGGAATTATTGCTGAGGGGGTTGCCACTTGTGTGTTCTATAATATTCCTACTGGCACCAAAGCTCTCATTGTATGCCTGCTGTATATGTGCACTAGGTTCTGGACTGAGTTCATGAGCCATGTAATGAGTTGATAACACTTGTTGCCCAATAGCCAGCTTTTGACTTGCCATAGAGGTTCAAATACAGCTGGCACGGAGGATTGCCACAGACTGAAGAAATTGTGACTGCTGCCAGGATACCTGGCATTCGCTGCCTAAGGTCGTAGACAAGCTGTATATTAAGGGAGTGGAATCTCTTTTGGTTCAGGAAAATAGTCAAGTTCACATAAGATGCATGCAAGACAATGAGCATTGTGTCAATGGCACCCATAACAGAGAAGCCTGTGCTCACTCTGTCTCCTTGTTTCGAAAAAAGTGGAATGAGGTGAGGCTGCCTCTTTTTGTATAGTCTCAGTGACCTCCCTTATGCAGCAATGAACTCCAAATGGCGAGATGTTGCTTATATCTCCAGCAGCAGAACAGAAGAAGCTAGATGCAAAAGTTAAGAGCCACAATCACCTTGACAGGCACAGGCAATGTGGCCCTTGCTCTGCTTTGAGGTTATAACTTATAGTTTCAGCAGTTGGCAAATTTCAGTGTTAATCAATTTAAATGGAGGAAAGATGTCTCAAGTACTTGTCCTCACTGAAGTTCAGATGAGAGAATAGCTCCCAAAAGACACATGATAGTTAAGCCCTCATGCTGAGAGGCTTTCTTCACCTCCTCCTCCTCCCTCTTCTAACAATTGTCTTGCTCTGCATGGCCTCTCTTCATTCTCCCAGTCATACTCAATTTCCAAACCAAGCCCTGTCTGGTCACCCATGTCTTGAAGCAACTTACTTCTGTCCAAAATTTTAAGTCAACAACAAAATAATTCAGCACAACCAGGCCACTCCTCGTACACCATTAAAACTTTAGACAAGTGTACGAAAGCTCCAAAAATTGCACTATTAACCAGGAGAAATAATATAGTAGTAATCTATAAGAATTTTATGATCCCTTTAAATACTGCAGGTGTGGGGTTCCTTCATACCATGTAATATGTTGTTCAGCTGTCCGAGATGAAAGCAGGATGTAGTCCAGAGCAGGGCATTTGAAAATTGTAGCAATGGTAGCAAAACAGTATTGCACATTGATTAATGTCATAATCTACCTTTTTTTTTGATGTTGAAATCATCCTATTGGAAGAGTGAGTGCACATCTCAGGTGACATTTTCGAGCATTAAGAAGCTGCATAGTGCCAAAAATATGGGTGCCATAGAGCCCAATTTCTCTACACATTTTAATGAGGCACAAACCTGAGAATTATTCAGATGGAATACATCTGATGGGCATTATAACTGTACTGCTGACTGGGTGAAGGTTGTAAATTGTCCTGTGGTTTCTCACAATAATCTCCTGCCTCATCTAATTGAACTTCACTGCTGCTCCACATCTAATTTTGTTTCAGGATTGGCCTGAGAAAGTTTCAAAGCTTCCAAGTTGCTCCTCACATCATGTGGTCCTCATTAGTCCAGTCAATGTCACCTTCTTAACTCTATGGGTGAATTCAATGGACAGTAAATTCCATGAGGCCTTGCACCACTTGTTTTGTACCCCACCTAAAGTTAAACTTTACCCCTTCATATCTTGTGTCTGAACTCTCACTTTGAATTCCTCCTTTCATCAAGATTAAATTGTGATGTTCCCTGAGCAAGTTAGCTTTCATCATAAGGTTACAATGTTAAAATATATATTCTCAAGTATTGTGACATATTTTAATCCAAATTCAAATTTGTTTGTGCTTCTCAACTCATTGGTACAATATTTGCTTATTTTCTTTCTCTCCTTTCTTTTCCCTTAGCCACGAATACTTGATCACAGAATCACACAGTGCAGAAGAGGCCCTTCGGCCCATCGAGTCTGCACAGACACGTGAGAAACACCTGACCTACTTACCTAACCCCATTTACCAGCACTTGGCTCATAGCCTTGAATGCTATGACATGCCAACTGCTCATCCAGGTACTTTTTAAAGGATGTGAGGCAACCCACCTCCACCACCCTGCCAGGCAGTGCATTCCAGAACGTCACCACCCTCTGGGGAAAAACGTTTTTCCTCACATGTCCACTAAATCTCCTACCCCTCACCTTGAACTTATGCCCCCTTGTGACTGACCCTTCA
Organism: Carcharodon carcharias; assembly: GCF_017639515.1. NCBI lineage: Eukaryota > Metazoa > Chordata > Chondrichthyes > Lamniformes > Lamnidae > Carcharodon > Carcharodon carcharias. The sequence continues at coordinate 116,353,503 of NC_054475.1, forward strand.
ACTAAGGGGAACAGCTGCTCCCTATCCACCCTATCTATGCCCTTCATAATCTTGTACACCGCGATCAGGTTGTCCCTCAGTCTTCTCTGCTCCAACAAAAACAATCCAAGTCTATCCAACCTTTCATCATAATTTAAATGTTTCATCCCAGCAACATCCCGGAGAATTTCCTCTGCACCCGCTCCAATGCAATCACACCCTTCCTATAATGTGGCGATCAGAACTGCACACAGTACTCCAGCTGTGGCCTCACCAAGGTTCTATGCAACTCCAACATGACCTCCCTACTTTTGTAATCTATGCCTCGATTGATACAGGCAAGTGTCCCATATGCCTTTATCACCACCCTACTAACATGCCCTTCCGCCTTCAGAGATCTATGTACACACATGCCAAGGTCCCTTTGTTCCTCAAAATGTCCTGGTGTCATGCCGTTCATTGAATACTTCCTTGTCAAATTACTCCTTCCAAAGTGTATCACCTCACACTTTTCAGAGTTAAATTCCATCTGCCACTTATCTGCCTATGAGCTGTCATTAACTGCTGGCATCCTGTCTATATCTTCCTGTAGTCCAAGACACTCAATTTCACTGTTAACCACCCAGCTAATCATTTTGTCATCCGCAAACTTACTAACCCTACCCCCACATAATCATCTATGTCGTTTATATAAATGACAAAGAATAGGGGACCGAGCACAGATGCCTGTGGTACGCCACTGGACACTGGCTTCCAGTCACTAAAGCATCCTTCTGTCATCACCCGCTGTCTCCTCCAACTGAGCCAATTTTGAATCCACCTTATCAAATTACCCTGTATCCCATGTGCATTTGCCTTCTTTATAAATCTCCCATGTGGGACCTTGTCAAAGGCTTTGCTGAAATCCATATAAACTACATCAATTACACTACCCTCATCTACACACCTAGTCACCTCCTTAAAACATTCAATCAAATTTGTTAGGCATGACCTCCCTCTGACAAAGCCATGCTGACTATTCCTGATCAAACCTTGCCTCTCCAAGTGGAGATAGATTCTCGCCTTCAGAATTTTCTCCAAAAGTTTCCCTACCACTGATGTGAGACTCACTGGCCTGTAGTTCCCTGGCTTATCTCTACAACCCTTCTTAAACAGCGGAACCACATTAGCTGTTCTCCAGTCCTGTAGCACCTCCCCTGTGGCCAGAGAGGAATTAAAAATTTGGGTCAGAGATCGTAGGTTTCTATTGGGGTTCCCTTTATTTTCTGGTGGTACTCTACTCTCTGATGCCGATGCTTTGTGGTAACGTTCTGCTAGGCCAATCTTAAACCTTCACAGAGGTGTATATGTACGCTTTTGAGGTGTTTATGTACACTTTAGAGGTGCACAGCATTAATCAGCAACAATCTCAGCTTGCAAGGGACGACTAAACATAGGGTCAGATTTCCAACTCACCGTCTGGAGTTTAAAACTGAGGTTTCTGACTGGATGCCCAACATAGAAACCATCGGCTTCCATTTCCAATAAGAGCATGATGTGGTTGTTTTGCAATTTTTGTCTAACTCTGAGCTACAAGGTAAAAATGTATTCTCTAATGTTCTATAATGATTTTTGGAATCTGTTCGAACATAAAGAAAATAATTGCATTTAACATTTGCAGCCATCCATTCTTGCACTGAGGAAATAGAATTCCGGTCAAATTGCTAAGTGCCAGCTTCAGTTCTTCCAGATTTCCAGTCCCTGCTGAGTGGTTACCAGTAGTGCCTGAACTTTCCACACCAGCAGTTAATGACAGCTCATGAATCAAAGGCTCTATTCCACACTGCCAGTGAAGATCCATGCGTCTAAGGGGCACGTTGCAGATGCACAGCTGTCACTTTTCCATCTATACTGCTACAAGTGACTGAAATCCAGTTTATAAGATGGTTTCTTCATTGGGTACAAAGAGCAACAGACCATCCAGAGAGCAAAGAAGGCTGAAAGGTCTCCAAAAGTTGAAAGTCATGATTCTCATAAGACAGCTGGTGAAGTTACAGAAGTATCTGGTGTAACTAATAATACTAAAACAGGCCCTATTGTATTGTAAGCAATTTGCCTTCTTTGTGTAGGAGAATATTATAATCATCTCATAGGAGTTCCATAGAGGAGAATATGATGTCCTCTCCTAATACTACCAAAGTATCAAACTATGATTATAGAGTGTGGATCTTTGAAAGTATGAATGCTGAGCTCTCTGAAGTCTGTACAAACACTTGCTCAATTGTTTCTAAATAACCAGAAGGGTTACACCCACTCATAGGAAGTTTTCTGAATGACTCCCTTCTCTTCCATTTCCTTTAGGACTTGTCTAAATAAGCAGCAGAAACTATGAAAGAGCAATATGAACAAAACCTCTCCTCTTTCAACTGATCTAGTGTATAAAGCCTTTGGTTTCCCCACAGTCCAAACTTTTCTTAGAAAATATGCTTGATATTTCACTATCGAATCTGCAAGTTAAGTTTTCCAAACATCAAGCATTTCACATGGAGACATATCAAACACCATTCAAGCCTGATTCCTTGAAAAGAGAATTAACATCTATAAGGCATTTCACAGGTGGATGTCTGTTATCTTTTCAGGATATCTGAAAACTTGAAACAGTCCTTTGATTCTGAGCATCAACATCTTGTTCTTTATTTCTGAGTTCAAATCTTCCAGGCCTACTTAATAGCTAACACAAAAGGAAGTTTCTTGTGCTGTAAAAATGTGGTAGGGCCCCAATTTCAAACTTCATCACCTGTGTGATCCATCGCCAAAGCAAAGAGAACCACTGATGGTATCCTCATTTCTGTCTAGATGTGGAAATGTCTTGGAATGGATCACTTGAAATCAAAGGGAAGATATTCCTCATAATTGTTACCTATTACTCCAGGTGGATTGAGGTTAAGCATCTACATGGAAGCTGTCATTATATTACTAAAAGAAATTTTTGCCACACATGGCATTCCAGACGTAGTTATTTCAGACAATGGCCCACAGATTGCCAACAGATGTTTTAAGCAGTTCACAGAAGCCTATGGGTTTGTTCACACGCCAGCTCACCCAGAAACCTGCATTCTAATGGGGAGGTGGAATGAGGAGTAAGGATGGCTTTGTTAAAGGAAAATGACAATATTAACTTAGTACTGTTGAGCTACTGTTCCTCACCACTTCAGAATGGTCTGCGTCTGTCCGAATTTCTAATGCGAGGACAACTGCAGACTCAACTTCCTGTTCTTCCGCACATGCTTATGCCATGTCTCAAAGCGGCAGGTATATAAAGGGGAAGGGAGGAGGAAGATGATTATCATGCAAATCAAACCGGAAACTATAATCAACACAACAGAGCATATAATTTAAAAGAACTCTGGGAGTCAGTATGGATTTGGGACCAAAATCACAAAGGCCAGGATTTGGAAATAAACACTATGGGCAAAATCTTCCGGTACCTCCAGCAGCAGGAATCAAGGCGGGAGGGGGCACTTAATTTGACGGGTGGCAAAAAATCTGTTTCCTGATGGCGGGATAAACTATTTGTATTTTATTCTCCCGACTTTCAAGGCGGGTTAAAGATGGGTCAAGCTTCCCGCCAAGCCATTTCATCAACCCTATTTGCATGCATTAGCATCTCATGCATGCTCATTAAAACGTCACCTCCCTGGAATAAAGTTTGCCCTCAAATTTAAGCTCCCTGCCAGCGAGTATTTCGAACGTTCAGCTTTATAATTGTATATAAGTGGTGCGCACCGAACTTCACCTCTTCTACAATGCTGAGGTCAGTAGAACATGCTTTCGCCCTCTTGGAAACCTCACAAAAATTCACTCATATCGAGTGCTGGTAGAAAAAGCTGCACCAAGGCTACTCATGGGAGGAAGGATAAGCATGGAAGGAGGGAGGAGATTGTCCAGGGAAGCGGGGGAAGAGACTTTCTTAGGGGGCCGGCTCAGTGGTGTCAATGGTGGGGTCCTGGGGTGTTAGACTCAGGGTACAGGTGATAGGAGGGAACAGTCACAGCCAGAGAGGAGAGTGGGATGTGGTAGGGTGGCAGATCCAGGGTGAGAGTTAGGTAGACGAAGGTCTCATTTGGTGAGGTGGGGGGGAGGAGTCATGGAGGGGGATTAGACAGGTGGCTCAGATATTGGAAGGGGCAGAGTCAGGATGGGCATGGGGACAGTAACAGGTGTCAGCTCTGAGAAGGAGGAAGACATGTGGAGGTGGAGCATAATAGGGTCCACGGTAACAGAAGGGAAATTTCAGGAGCGACAGAGGGAAGAGGAGTGATGATATTGGGTGGGTCAGGGGTGATGGGGGAAGTTGGTGGGTGTCAGATGGGTAGATGATGGTGGACCAAGTCTGGAAGGTGACCATTTTTCAAAGTTGACCTTAACCACACAGTTAGTCAGTCAGATCCCTCGCGATGGGAGGAGGGAGGGTCTTTTCGGGTGGGTGGAGTTCAAGGTCAGCACAAGTGGCCGACTAAAGGGGCACCCTAATAATTATTAGGCAACTGGATGTCTGCTATACTCAGTTGTGTTCTCCTTTCTATGGTGAAGTCCACATTGCAACAGGTTTGTTCCCAGCCAAGTGTGGAGCTGCCATTCATTCCATACCATTTGTGATCTGCTGCTGCCAGAGGCAGTGATATAGGGAGGGAGATGGAAAGCCTCCAAAGGGCACAGCTGGTGGACTGCAGCCAAGTCACGACTCCCAACCTCCATTCTCCCAGGTGAATGGTCATGGCTGACAAGGGTTTATGTGGCTGGTCTTCTATGCTGCCAAGGCAATGGTCTCTCTACAGGATCTTGAGGGTAGTGGAGGCAAGTGGAAAAATGTCAGATGAAAGCAAAATACCGTGGATGCTGGAAATCTGAAACAAAAACAGAAAATGCTGGAAAAACTCAGCAGGTCTGACAGCATCTGTGGCGAGAGAGACAGAGTTAACGTTTCAAGTCCATATGACTCTTCTTTAGAGCTAAAGATGGGTTTTATATTTGTTAAGAGGGGGTGGAGCAGTTGGAGTAAAATAAAGGTCAGGTTTGTTGCTGACTCAGCTCTCACCTATCGCTGACCTATTTTACTTCACCTACTCCGCCCCTACCTAAACAGTATAAAATCCATCACATTTCTACTTCTCTTTAGCCCTGAAGAAGAGTCATATTGGACTCAAAATGTTAACTCTGTTTCTCTCTCCACAGATGCTGCCAGATCAGTTGAGTTTTTCCAGCACTTTCTGTTTTTATTTCAGGTTACCAGCATCTGCAGTATTTTATTTTTATCATAGTATTTAATTCACTGTTGCTTCTCTTCCAGGAATGCCTCCCTTGAAGAAGTACTGCTCTTGTCTCCGACAAGGTTTCCATTTGTCTCTTTCACCCTGTTCACCTTCATTACTTTCCATTTCTCTCCTGGTGTTTTACAAGGTGCTTACCAAAACTCGCTTTCACAGCCATATTTCCTTCCTCAGCAACTGTCTCCGTCTCCGACTTACACCACATAGGTTCCAACTGAAATTCCATCCCTCATGTTTCGAATCTACATAGGATTACTAGTATCTCCGTGACATATAACGTTCCTCGGACTGCTGTTCTCGCTGCATTCTGACATCCACGCTCAGTGCCAGGTGTCGCCATATGAACCCACTCAATCTCTCTCTCCAGCAGTACCAATGCACCCTATCTCAAAGCTGTCCTTATCCCCAGTTTAATTTTATTCTTCATCTGATCAGATGCCTTAATAGGAAACTTTTTCTCTTCCTTTCAGGTTTAAGGAACGCAAGCTCCAAGAACTTATCAATAGCAATGCCCATGCAGGACCCTCCACCCCTTCCCATCCCTCTGACCCCATCCCACCTTCTAATCCCAGTCCTTGCTGTGTATTCACCATAACCTCTGACATTCCACTTTCTGATGCTGAAAGTTCTGCACTCAGCTCAATGAATTTTGGGCTTGGCATGATGCTGAACTCTTCTTCCGTCACCTTCGTCTCCGTGATCACTTCTTTGAGCAGGAGTCCTTCCCCCATTCAATGGATTCTTTTACCCACCTCCAGTATCCTTCTATCTGGAGCCCTCCCTCTGGCCTCTTACCTGCTCTTGATCTTTTCATTGAGAACTGTTGACGTGACATCAGCTGTCTTAATTTCTCTGCTTCTCTCAACCACTCCAACACATCTCCTTCTGAATTTGCTGTACTCCGTTCCCTCATGTCCAGCCCTGACTTTGTTATCAAACCTGCCAACAAGGGTGGTGCTGTTGTTGTCTGGCATATTGACCTCTACCTTGTAGCGGCTGAACACCAACTGTCAGAAACTTTTTCCTACCTCCCACTGGACCATGACCCCACCACCAATCATCAAGCCATTGTTTCCAGATCCGTCACTGACCTCATCTCCTCTCGAGATCTTCCCTCCACAGCTTCCAACCTCATAGTCTCCCAACCCTTGACAGCCCGCTTCTACCTCCTTCCCAAAATCCACAAACAGGACTGTCCCGGTAAACCGATTGCGTCAGCCTGTTCCTGCCCGATGGAAGTCATTCCTTCCTATCTTGACTCCGTTCTCTATCCCCTTGTCCAGTCTCTTCCCACCTACATTTACAATTGCTTTGTTGCCTTACGTTATATTTTTGTGGTGTCTTTGATGAACGGACCACAGGAGACTCAGGTACAGGTTACGGTTGTTTATTTGAGCAATTGCAAGGAGGGCACCATCTCAATGCAGCTTGAGACAGTAATCTGCTAAACTACAAATGTTCATCATATTTATACATTAAGGGTCACGTACAAGAACAGTTTCCAGATTTCGACCTTGTCAACATATAGGTATATATTAAACTTATAAGTCTGATGTCCCTATTTTATTCTCACCCAGGCAGAGAGACCCTCCCTCATACCTAAACTAAGACAAGACCATCTGTTCTTTCCCTATCTGCTGTAAATAGGCTCAATCTTAGTTGTTTTCCATATTAAGGCTCCAGTCTGACTCCCAAAACTCCCAATCTATCATATTTACATTCTTCTTCGTCCAATATGGCCTTGCTGATACTCGTAAGCCCTGAGAATGTTCAAGGTTCAGCATTCTCTCTGTCCCAGCCTGAACTTTAACTGTTAACTACTTAGAAATTGTTGTTTTGAATGCTGGGATATTTTAAGTCAAGTCCCTTGACCATTACTGGATTCCTTTATTTCCCCCTAACAATATCAACAAATTCCAGTTCCCTGGTCTTAACCGCCTCCTCTTCATCATTGATGTCCAATCCCCGTACACTTCCATCCCCCACCAGGTTGATCGGGGGGCTCTCCACTTCTTCCTTGAACAGAGGCCTGAACAATCCCCATCTACCACCACTCTTGCCGCCTGGCTGACCTTGTTCTCTCACTGAACAATTTTTCCTTTAACTTGTCTCACTTCTTCCAAATAAAAGCTGTGGCTGTGGATACCCGCATGGGCCCCAATTTTGCCTGTTTCTTGTGCGTTATGTGGAACATTCCTTGTTCCAGTCCTACTCAGACCTGCTCCCACAACTCTTTGCTTGGTACATCGATGACTGTTGTGGTGCTGCTTCAAGCTCTCATGTGGACCTGGAAAGAATTATCGATTTTGCATTCAATTTCCACCCCTCTCTCACCTGCACACGGCCCATCTCCATCACTTCCCTTTCCTTCCTTGACCTCTTTGTCTCCATTTCTGGCGATAAACTGTCTACCAATATTCGTTACAAGCCCACCGACTCCCACAGTTACCTCGAATATAGCTCTTCACACCCTGATCCCTGTAAGGACTCCATCGCATCTGTTCAGATGATATTTCCTTGTAATACAGCGCTTCTGGCATGTCTTTCTTCCTTAACCGAGGAGACCCCCAACTGTCGTTGACAGGGCCCTCAATTGTTTCTGACCCATTACCCGCACCTCTGCCCTCATCCTTTCCCCTCCCTCCCAGAACTATGATAGAGTCTCCCTTGTCCTCACTTTTCATCCCACCAGCATCTGCATTCAAAGGATCATCCTCCACCATTTCTGCCAGCACTAGAATGATGCCACCACCAAACACATTCTCCCCCAAACCCACTTTTAGCATTCTGTAGAGACTGTTCCTTCCTCGTCCACTCCTCCTTCACCTCCCAACTCCTCATCCCCTTCCACAGCACCTTTCCATGCAATCGCGGAAGGTGCAACACCTGCCCCTTTACCTCCTCCCTCCTCACTGCCCATCCCCAAACATTCCTTTCAGGTGAAACAGTGCTTCACTTGCACCTCCTTCAATGTGATCCACTGCATTCGCTGCTCCCAGTGCGGTCTCCCCTACACTGGGGAGAATAAACACAGGCTGGGTGGCTGCTTTGTAAAACACCTTCACTCAGTCCACAAACATGACCCAGACATTCCTGTTGCTTGCAATTTCAACACCCCATCCTGCTCTCATCCCACATGTCCGTCCTTGGTCTGCTGTAATGTTCCAGTGAAGCCCAACGCAAACTGGAGAAACAACACTTCATCTTCCTATTACGCACTTTACAGCCTTGCAGACTTAACATTGAGTTCAACAACTTCAGAACATGGACTCTTGCCTTCATCTTTACCTCTTTTTAAGTCCATTTAAAAAAAAATCTTTTTTTATTTTTATTTTTTTATCCTTCTCCCCAGTCTCCCCCACACCCCCGCCACAGGGCCATCTGTCTCTTGCTTCTGTGTTGTGCATTCACTGACCCTTATTCTGCAATTCACATTTTGTTATCTTACCTTTAAACCTCTATCAGCACCTTCTTCAGCCTTTAACACCATTAACACCCTCTTTGTCTTGTGCTCATGACATATTTGTCAATCCCTCCTCAGCTCCTACCTATCCCTGACTTTCTATTTTGCTCCAGCTGTTCCACCCCCTCTTAAACAGTATAAAATGCATCACATTTCTCCTTCTCTTTAGCTCTGAAGAGGAATCATATGGAATAGTGTTAGAGGTAGGCTTTTTACATATGGCTCTCATCACCCTGGTCAAGAGCAATGTCTTCATGCACATTCATGTATGAACACCCATCTCTGGTCCTCCAAGGTGTCCTTCATCGGGAAAGGATGGGTTGGGGATGCCAGAATAAATGGATGCCAGGCTTAGCATCAGCCTGCTGGCTTTTAGATGGAGTGAAACCTGTAAAGGGCATCCTCACCAAATTTATCACTTCAATTTGTTCAAAGGGTAATCTTGATAAACCAATTTATTGGAGTTCTTTGAAGAAATAACATGTCCTGTGGATAAATGGGAACCAGTAGATGTACTGTACTTAGGTTTCCAAAAGGAATTTGATAAAATGCCGCATCAAAGATTATTGTGGAAAATAAAAAAAAAACTCATGGCATGGGGGTAACATATTGGCATGGATAGAAGGTTACCTAGATAACAGGAAACAGAGAGTAGGTATAAATGGGTCATTTTCTGTTTGGCAAGATGTAACGTAACGATTGGTGTGCCACAGGGATCAGTACTGTGGCCTCAACTTTTTACAATTTATATAAATGACTTGGATGAAGGGACCGAAGGTATGGTTGCTAAATTTGCTGATGACTCAAAGATAGGTAGGAAAATAAGTTGTGAAGAAGACATAAGGAGGCTACAAAGGGAAATAGGTTAAGTGAGTGGGCAAATATCTGGCAAATGGATTATAATGTGGGAAAATGTGAAATTGTCCATTTTGACAGGAAGAATGAAAAAACATATTACCTAAATGGTGAGCAATTGCAGAGCTCTGAGATGCAGAGGGATCTGGGTGTCATAGCACATGAATCGCAAAAGGTGCAGCAAGTAATTGGAAAGCGAATAAAATATTATCATTTATTCTGAGGGAAATTGAATACAAAAGTAGAGGTTACGCTTCAGTTATACAGGGCATTGGTGAGACCACATCTGAAGTACCCTGTACTGTATTGGCCTCCTTACTTAAAGAAGGATGTAAATGCATTGGAAGCAGTTGGAAAAGGTTCCCTGGACTAATACCTGGAATGAGTGGGTTGTCTTATGAGGAAAGGTTGGACAGGCTAGTTTTCTATCCACTGGAGTTTAGAAGAATAAGACATGCTTGAAACATATAAGATCCTGAGGGATCTTGACGGGGTGGATGTGGAAATGTTGCTTTCTCTTGTGGGAGAATCTAGAACTAGGGGACATTAAGACAGAGATGAGGAGAATTTTTTTCTCTCAGAGGGTCGTGAGTCTTTGGAACCCTCTTCCTCAAAAGGCATTGGAAGCAGGGTCAATGAATCTTTTTAAGGCAGAGCTAGATAGATTCTTGATAAACAAAGGGATGAAAGGGTAGTGGGGGTAGGCAGGAATGTGGAGTTGCAGTTACAGTTAGATCAGCCATGATCTTATTGAATGGCAGAGAAGGCTCAAGGGGCCAAATGGCTTACACCTGCTCCTAATTTGTATATTCCTATGTTCACAGATCCACTGAAGTGTAGATGATTCAGGCTGCAGGGCAACTCATGGTAATGGCTCTCATCCAGGTGTAGAGAAGGTGGGCCCATTGCAGGTTGGCACAGGGACAGGAGGAGCAAGGGCCTGGGCAGCAAGACACAGCGGGGCCTCAGTAAGTCAAGGTACTGGTGAACAGGGTCCACTGCAACAGCTAGCATTGGCCCAACCGTGGGTCTTTCGCAGGTGATGTTATCATCTAGAAATGAGATACAGGCAATGCCAGAGGTGCTTTCATTTGCCCTGGGATGTGGTTGCTCACATCTCCCAGCTTCTCCAGTATGAGCTGCTGCCACAAGGATTCTGTAGGAGCAGTGTGGATCTCTTGGCCTGCATTGAGTGAATCGCTGTCCGGTTGCTGTTTAAGTATGGCACCAGGACCTTCAACCCCATTGAGTATCAGCTGGGGTTGAGACCTCCTGCTTGACCCGCCATGAGATTTGCCGTGCTCCTGGCAGATGCATAATAAGATTGCGCATGTTCAGCCATCCCGCTTCCCAGTGGGAATCATGCTGACTTTCCTGCATGCCACTGGACTTAGACTCCAGAACAGTATATTCCACCCTCCATCTGCAATCTTATCTTGTGAAAACGGAAAATGGAATAGTGAGAATAAACAGAAGCACACTCGTATCTACAAGAAGAAGATCTTCAATGGAATGGACTCAGTTATCCAGACAATCAGGGAAATGACCAGAACACTGAGCTGGTTGTCTCTAATGAGTTAAATACTTGAATGATTTTGAGAGAGAACATGGAGAACTTGAATCCTATACTTCCTCCAAGAGGCTTGAGAACAAGGTCAAGGAAATTAGTAAAACCACCACAACAGATATATCTGTGAACCAGGAGTACTTGGGGGAGATATAGGAAAATAGTAAATTTAATAAAGTTAGAGACTTGGGGGAGATGTAGTGTAAATGGTTAATGTAAATAGACAGTCTATATCATCAGTGATGTAAGATCACATGACAGCAGAGTGTGCTGAGAGATAGTTCTATGTAAAGCCTTATGCTAAACCTTATCCTGTACATAGTTAGAAGAATGTTGAATGAAAGATTAAGTTTACCAACAACCTTGTCTCCAGCAGTCTCTGTCGATCATGACCAAGAACAACTTAAGCTAAAATCCACAGTGATGATAACAGATTGAGGTGGCAGCACAATGGATAAGGCAAACTGATTCCACAAACAGGATTCTAAGTTTCACATCTGGATGTACTTAATACAAAGGCAAAGAGGTAATGGTGCACTTGTAAACCTTAGTTAGAGAGCAGTGGTGTTTGCCATGTTTAGAGCATCCCATTATTGAGAGCATATAAAAGCATTAGAAAAGGTCAAGAACCTTAAGTTCTAAAGAGTGATGGAAAAAAATTAACGTTTTGTTTACTGGAGCTGAGAAAATTGATTGACCTGACAGTATCCTTCAAGATTATAAAGGGTAAAGAGTGATAGATTGTTTTCATTGGATAGTAGATTACAACAGGTACATATTTAAGGTAGTAACAGAAAGAATTGAAGGAAAATAGAGAAAAAAAATCTTTACACTGAAAGTGATGAGAATATGAAATTCTCTGTCACAAACCATTGCTAAAATAAAGGCCACTAATCTCTCTTAAAAAGTAATTAGATATTTGATTTATGGAGGAAGATACTGGCACAGCCTTTTGAGGATGATAACCTGTTTCTATACTGTAATCTCAAATAATTCTATTTTTCTATTATTAAGGAATTCATTGTTGCAGTGTTAGGAGACTGGTTGTTCTGATAAATTGATTGCTGGAGCTCTGTGGTTCCACACTCTTTGGGATTTCCTTAACCCTCTATCTAGTTAGGTTTGCTAGTTAGTGAGGAGGGTAAATTTCTCCTCTTGTTTCATAAGTTAGTTATATCCAACAAAGTGTAGTCTCCTTCAGATCAAATAATAAGTGCTCAAGGGTATTTGTACCTTTTATCATGGTGTTACATTGGCTTGGAACCATAGAACCATGGCTAACATTTTAATGTTAAATAACTCTAACTGTAAATCACAAATAGCTGTGAGTTTAACCTTCTGCCCCCCTCATCCCATTAAGAAAACATTCAGTACTTCTGAGTGGTGGGGTCAGTGATGGATCCTTTTCTTTACCTCCTTGCTCAGTCCTCTCACTGATGATGCAAGTCACTGAGCCGTTACCTATTATAGCTACAACATGGATAATTCCTCCCACTAATACAGTTGGCTAGAACAGCTTTTTACTCTCTCCTAACCTCTGAAGTGTATGAAAAATTATATATTGAGACTCAGGAAAATGATTACAATAACATTGATGGGCAGATTGTAAGTCATCACTGTCAATCTTGAGGGTTTGTTAACCCCTACAGAGGTCAAGGTGAGAGGCCTGATGAACCCTTGATGAAGTTAAGTCCTTCAAAATTAAATCCATCTCCATCAGTTTATTTAGTCTCAGCCAATAATGGAAAAAGTTTTCTCATTTTTATTTTAGGGAAAGTCAGATGAATGTCAGTCAATAACTTACTGCTTGGAATTTTTTTTTTTAACTAAAATGTTGTCAAATCTCTTCTGGATGTTGTCTATCAGTTTGAAAGGATCCAGCATCAAATATGGCAATTTTTTTTTAGCTCTCCCCATAAGTCTACTCATAATTTTTCCCTCCTGCTCCAGGGTACATAGCTCTTCTTCCAGAAATAAGTGCACATAACTTCCTTCCGTTCATTCGGAACCATATTTGCCGGTTCCAGCTCTCCAGAATATGATGGCACATTTACATCTAATTTTTTCATAAGATTAGCATAGAGTTCCAAAAATAAACTCTTTTTCCATCACCATTATTTTAGAGTCTTTATCATTTTTTTCAGTATTTCAGGCCATTATCCTGAGCAATGTTTTTCCCCCTCATTCATTATACCTCAACAATGTTCTTTAACCAAGTAGCTGGGTCATTTTAAAATATTTTGTTCTCAGAATGTGGGCAATGCTAGTTGGACCACACTTTTTGACTACCTCTAGCTATCCTAACTAGTGAACCTTTGCATTGGCTTGGAATCCTCTTCAATATGTTTTGGCTTACTTTTTTAAAATTCATTTATTCATGGGATATGGGCATCACTGGCTAGGCCAGCATTTATTGTCCATTCCTAATTTCCCTTGTTCATAGGGAATTTTTAAGAGTCATCCCCATTGTTATGGATCTGGAGTCACATGCAGTCCAGACCAGGTAAGGATGGCAGATTTCCTTCCCCAAAGGGCATTAGTGAACCAGGTGTTTTTTTACAACAATCAACATTGTTTTCATGGTCATCATCAGACTTGTAAGTCCAAATTTTTACTAAATTCAATAATCACCACCTGCTGTGGGGCATTCAAAACTGGATCCCCAGAGCATTACCTGGGGTCTCTGGAATACAAGCCCAATGACAATACCACTGTTCCACTTCCTCCCCTTATTCTATTATATGCCCTCATGTGATCTTCCTTCACTTTGGTGAAGTAGAATAAGCTAATCATCAGACCACAGCACTGGCTAAAGACTGTGAAAGGGTGCTGGCTCCTGGTTGCCCAAGGCATCAAATTTAAAATTCTCATCTTCATTTTAAATCTCTTCATGACTTCACCTCATCTCTGTAACCTCTTCCAAACTAACAATTCTCCCTCCAAAATAAAAACAAAAATTGCTGGAAAAACTCAGCAGGTCTGATAGCATCTGTGGAGAGAAAGACAGAGTTAACATTTCAAGTCCGTATGACTCTTCTTCAATTCTCCCTCTAAAATCTCTGTTCCTTTGACTCTTGGATTGAATTAAACCTTAAAGTTTTTAAGTATTAGCTGCTCGCTTCTTAGATTTTTTTTAGCCTTGTAGCCAAAACATCAGTTCAAATTAGTAAATCAGATGATTCCTGCAGAGAAATCATTTATCTATTTTTGTTTCAGTGGGTCGGAGTTATTTTCAAATTTCACTTGCTGACCTTGTTTAAGAAAGATAAAAAGAATTGTGTTTGTACTGGTCTTTGATGACCTCAGGACATCCTCATGCATTTTGCAGCCAATGAAGTATTTTTGAAGTATAGTCAATTTGTAATGTAGGAAAACGCTGCAGTCAATTTGTACACAGCAAGTCCCTCAAACATCAAACAAATGAATCATTTTGGTTGTGCCTGCTGGCAGGACACCAGAAGAATTCCCTGCTCTTTGAAGTTTATAGAATCTTTAACATACACCTAATCAGGGATCCACGGCATTGATTTAATGTTTTACCTACAAAGCAGTACCTCTGAGCATACAATACTGCCTCATAATTTCACTAATTTGCAAACTGAGATTACGAGGACAATAGGGGGAATGGTGATTTGAATTTCTATCGGGTCCGTCCACTTCTCCTTTGTATCTATAGCAGCAGAGCTATAAAAAGCTGAGAAAATGGTACAAACACATTATCTATGTGAATGGGGGTGTAGGCTTTGTCATCCAGTGATTATCCATTGCCTGATTTTCTTCACTGAGCAGTGTCATTAATAGGTTTTTATTAGGCAAGGGTATTGCAGCTTACTAAAACAAGGTAGATCATTGGAGTTAAGATAAAAATCATCCATGATATAAAAAGTGTTTTGTTCATTCACATGATGTGGGTGTTGCTGGCTAGGCCAGCATTTATTGCCCATCCCAAACTAAACAGGCCCAAAGGACTCAATGGCCTTACTTCTGTTCCTATGTTCCCTTCTTTGTCCAGGGAGGGTAGAATTCTAAAGGAATATTGCACTGTGACAATTTCCAACGTATCTGATGTTGATTTATAGGATCCTCTACACCAGGGGTGGGGAACCTTTTTCTTATCCAGGGCCACTCACACATAGACAAAATCAGTCGTGGGCCACCCAAATATAAAAATCAATTTAATTTTTTTTGAAGGAAAACACAGAAACATCCAACCCACTGACTAATGCAATAGCTGAGTTTGCTTTTCCTTAATGAGTAGATGAGTAGCATATGCTCTGTGCCTCAATCACAGCACTCCTGAAATTCAGCTCAACTACTTGCTTGCTTTCCTTTCCCATTCTCCCTCTCTGTCTCTCTCTCCCTCTCCTTTTCCACTCTGTCCTGGGTGTCCCGCTCGCTTTCTCCCCCACCTCGGGTTACTCATAATTCACCACCCAGTTGGCAGCCAGCAGCTTCCCATTGCTGCCCTCCGTTCCTGCTCCCAGGTCTTGGACCTCGCTCTCTGCCCACAGCCTGGGCCTCAGGTGACTGTCGAGGCTCAAGCACCAGAACATGGCGGCACCTGGCCCAGAGTGCAGCACATGGGGAGGGGCTAAGAATAGATTTTGAAATCTCCCCGCGGGCCAGATGAAAAGGTTCAATGGGCCAGAGCTGGCTCTTGGGCCGAAGGTTCCCCAACCCGTTCTACATGTTGACACATACGATTTGCACACTGGGGGAATGGAAATCCTTCCTGCTAAGTTGATTGAAGAGGTTTTCTGTCAGGGCTCACAAAGCAACATGGCTTCCACCAAGTGCGCCCTGAACATTGGGAAAAGAAGCAAACAATTAAATCTGGATGGTCTTGGCTCACTAGTTCCTTGCTGCGAAGTCAAATGGGATGAATTTGCCAGCTCTCCTGTAAAGCGTGTCAATAACCTGCCAAATGCATCCTTGTGCTTCAGCCTGCCTGATATCACAGATGTCTGAAATGAGCCAGTGCCAAAAATGTTGAGCACACAGATCACCTTCATAGCCACAGGAGGTACAGTGCGAGTAAAGAAGCACAGCTGCAGATTTGAGTGAATGGTGGCAAAATCTCTTCGGTGAAACAGACACTTATAACATTTGTCCTGTGCTATATATTCTAAGCAATGGGTAATATTTGGTGATATAAATCTTCTTTACAAGCTGCATGACTCTTTGTCCTGCCCTAATCTTCCTTCTTCATAGTAAATGCGGGTGTATTTCCGAAGGGAACATCATACCTGCTTCTAAGAATTCTTCACTGTGGTTGTGGGGTGGTGGGGGTGGAGGTTTGGGGAGATGGTGGTGGGGTGATGAGTTGGGTGAAGGTTATATCTATACAGTCAAAATGGAAAACAAGTGTTTGGAAAAATATTTCATACATGCAAATATTGCTAGCTAATCTGTTCAAATTCTTCATGCCCAGAAACTCTTTGCTCTGCTAGACTCAGCTGCTTCTCATCTCACAGTCCTCAGTCTGAATTCCCCTGTGTGTATTGCAAGTGCAGAAGGAGGAAACTCAGAGCTGTGGTGCTCTGGCCCTCACTAAACCACAGATTTTTCCACAGATATGAGTAACTGTAATGGCACATCTGTGTTGCTGTGTTCATTTTCCACTGCACAATTCCTAGGAATTATGGTGTAATTGAGTTACATTACCATTCACTCCATGCCACAATTTCCTTGGGTTTTTGCACCATTTTACAAATTGTTTTGCAATTACCAATATTACTAAAGCTCTGTCACCCAAACCAAGCCAATGTTGATCGCAAGTTTCCTGGAATTACAATAGTTTTCTTGCTCTTAGTCTAAAATGGTAATAGCATACATAAATGCAACTAAATTCATAAGTTCACAATTTCTGATTACAGTAATCCTGGTTCTTACTTGATATATTTAATTTAAACCCATCAAAGCACATTTTCTTCATCATTGTATGTTAGGTTTCATGTACAGAGTATGCATGATGTGGGGCACTGTAGTACTTGCACTTACCATTGATCGAAGTGACAGTGGAGCAGAGATTAGTTTAAGCTCATTTTTTGGCCCAAATTGATCGGCACACATCACAAACTGGAGCTTCCAGGTGTAGTGTTTAATAGTTTGATTGATCTGTGTTTGATTATGTTCATCTGGTAATTGATCCTTGTAATTATGCTTAATTTCTTGAACCTGTGAGTGAAGCTAGAGAGTAAATTGAACTCTAGAAAAGTTTCTAGAGAGAAAAGACCTGGGATCTGGATGACATGTGTGTACATATCCTGTAAGTTCTGAGATGTTATACAGTAATGTAAATAAACTGCTTGGATTTAGAAATAGTGTTACTTCTGCATTGTTCTGAGATAATTCAATCATCTAAGCTATATGGCAAAATAGCAAATACAGAAATTAGCAATAAGGATTGTTGAGAAAAGTCAAATTTTCTGGCTTCAGAATAATTTCTTTCATTGCCGGAAGATCCTCCTATGTCTTGGGAGTAATAGATTTTTGGGTTCAAGACCTATTTGTTCACTACAGGGATAGACAATCCTGATGTCGCAGTGATTCATAAGAAAGTGATACTCATACATTGTCTCAGAGCAGAAGGCCAGTGAATATTCACGCAGCTCACAGAAGACATGTCCATGTTTGGTGTGGTAGTAAGTGGTCTTGAAAAATACAGCGAGTCAAAGAACAGTGTGAAGATCGAATGGTATACATTCTGTCAGAGATTGCATGGAAATAGCAAGCCCAGCAATCAATGTGTGGCAGCATTGCGGCAATTAGCTTCTACATTCAAATTTGTTACACTAACCAATAAACTAACCCTTGACCAATTAAATGAAAAGACTTTGATTCCATGAATTAGGGAACATCTCCTCATGGAGGATGATGATTTAATCTTGGAAAAAGCCACAACTTGACAGTCTAAATTGAATCTGCCATGTTAGATTTGAAGAGGTTACACAGAATTCCCCCTTAGTCTCATGGTCGCAGGCAGAACTCACCAAACCAGCTCAAGTGCTCGGGTTATGGATAAGGGAATCTCAAGGATCTCACCAACACATGCCCCACCATGTTCAGATACCTTCAATACAATGCCCAAATTGTGGAAATGCTCTTCAAATCATGATGCCACGTTCAGCTGGAAAGAAAGAGTGCAACTCATCATCTTGTACTGATAGGCAGGTTGTCGAAGAAGAATCTCTTGCTGAGAGTGAGGTATGACATATACGTACTATTGCAAAAGGTAAAAAACACAAGGTCATTTAAGGAGTTCTCAGTGGAGATCGTGGGCACCCTCAAATCACTTCTTACTGATGTTGGTGCAAAAGTATCTATATTGAGTGACAAACTTCACTATCAGTATTTGTTCACAATTTTCTCTCACTCCTGCAATAAACACTCTTCGAGCTTATGACAGCCCAATCATTCCAGTTTTGGGAAAGATCACAGTTCCAGTCCACTACAAAAACATCACCCTAGACAGGTTCACTTTCTGTATAGGTTATGGGAGTACATTTTTGATAGGCTTCGATTCAAACTTGAAGACATCACCAGAGCACATGTTAACATGATTGATGGTGCTGACTGTATATACTAGCATCCTTCCTTATTTAGTGGAATAGGGGAGATCAAGGGGTACAGTTATGCTCTTGCGTTGACACATCAATTCCAACAGTTTCACAAAATTTGAGACAGTTGCCATTTGCAATCTGTGTTGAAGTGTTACAAGAGCTGAAATGACTAGAAGCAAATTCATCGCTGTAGGCATCAAATCTGGTCACTTCTTGAGAAAAAAATGGTGAACTTAGGCTGTGCATCAATTTTAAGGCAGTCAACAAAGCTATCATTCGAGACAAGTATCCACTTCCTATAATCCAAGAACCGTCAGCATTATTTCATGACTCCACAGTCTTCTCAAACCGAGCTATGCAACAGAGCTATCTTCAGGTATCTCTAAAAGAACAAAGCTGATATTTTTCTGCTTTTGTTACCCATGAATGTGTGTACCGCAGAATGGACTAAATTCAGTGCCTAGCAAATTCCAGAAAATTGTTTATTCAGCCCTGTCAGATGTTGGGATGCTCAAACTACTTGATGACATTGTTGTCCATGGCAGGGACAAAGCAGAACACAATCAGTGGTTATCAGCAGTGCTCAATCAACTCGCAAAACACAATTTGACACTCAACAATCTGCTTCTAACAGAGTCTAAAGTAAAAGAGTTGGCATCATTTCTCAGTGCTACCAATATTTATCACAAATTCATTCTTAAGTATGTAGAGATCGAGAAGTCTCTTCAGAAGCTCCTCTGCAAAGGTGCATGATGGGAATGGTCAACCACACAGTAAGCAGTGTTTGAAACATTAAAGATCAAAATAGCATCTCTGCCACTCCTCGCACATTTCAGCCCATATGTTGTAACATATGTCGCATGCATTAGAACCTACGGTTGGGGATGTGCTCTCACAGTACATTGAAGGGAATGAATGACCAATCACGTATACATTGTAGTAATTATAGTCTTTAATAAATGTTAGGATTGTAACTTTAAGAATAATCCTGTGTTGTAAGATTACATGATCTGCGTAAACCAATGAGTTAGCAGATCAGGATCCTCCAGGGGGAGTTTTTCTTTAGTTATAGAGTTAGGTGCACACCTGTAGTTGCTGCTGCTGTCTTGTAAATAAAGTTCAATGTTTCCACCAAGAAAAGTTGCCTGGAAAATCAACTCTATAGCAAACTGGTGATGAGATTAAATCAGATCCAGTACTGTCATCACCCAGCGATTGTGTCTAAGGTAATTAAAAAGTAAGCAAGATACACTCATCCGAGATGCCATAGTTTGCCAGGATCGATCCCTTTGAACAAGCCACAGATGACTGCTTCCAGTATATAGAATATCTTGCGTTCTACTTTCAAGTCAACAAAATCACCAGGGAAGAAAAGAGGAGAGCAATTCTCCTGAAGATTTGTGAGAGCAAAACCAACAGTTTAATATGAAGCTTGACGGCCCTCAGTGTCCCTGATTTGAAAGCCTTCAGTGAATTAGTAGACATCATTAAGGGACTTTTTCAAAACAAGCCCTCAGTCACAATACAGAGGTTCCAGTTAAATTCATAGAATTGAGCCCCAGGGGAGGTCATTGCTACCTACATGGTGAAATTAAAACAACAAATGGAATATCGTGATTTGAGTAAAGCCCTGGATGATATACTCAGGGATCATTCAGTCTGTGGTATGCAAGAGGATGCTAAACAGCAAAGATTGCTGGCTGAAGTGGATCTTGATTTTAAGAAAGCATTAGAAATAGCGCTTACAATGGAAAATGCTGTAAGGGATTCACAAGCAATTTAAGCTGCGTAAAATGGCGCCATTTTCCTAGTTGGGTGGGAATGGTCAGCCGAAAGTGCAGCAAAAAGCCAGGACTTCACCACAAAGTTGGAAACAGCCTCCGCTAACTGAAAATTTAGAGGAAACTGTTTAGTAGCAAATTCGAAAACTCATTTTTATCAACATGGAAGCAATGATATTATTAACAATTGACAATTTAAAAAGGTGGAGTGTTATTTTTGTCACAAAAGTGGGAACGTATTGAAACATTGCAAATTGAGATTAAAACAGGCTTCCAGGCAATAAACAAAGTCCAAAAAAGTATATGTGGAAGAGCCAGAAACAAACAATTCTGACATTTATTCCTTATTCAACATGAAAGTTGGGAAGACAGAGCCAATTACTGTCACATTCCAACTGAATGGTAAACCCTTAAAAATGGAAGCAGACATTGGTGCTTCTACCGCTGTCAAAGGAGAACACACTTTCAGATATTTAAATAAAGGTGCTCAACAATTAAATTTGGAACAAACTTCTACCAAGTTGAAAACGTGCACAGATGAAGAAATCCAAGTAAAAGGGTATCACCAGAGTACAAGTTTATTATGAACACCAAACAGCAAAATTACCAGTGATGATGATAGAAGGTGGAGGACCAAGCCTTCTAGGTCATGATTAATTGAAAGAGATTAAATTAAACTGGTCCAAAATCTTCCCATTGTGAGCAGGGGGACTGCCAGAGCTGCTAAGAAAATATGACACCATCTTCAAGGATGAACTTGGAAAAATCCAAGGCCCACAGGCCAAGATATACGTTGACCCAGAAGTAACTCCTTGCTTCTTGAAAGCAGGACCGGTGCCAAATGCCCTGAGAGAAAAGGCTGACACTGAGTTGAACTGGCTAGAGAGGCTGGGTGTCATAAAAGCGGTTCAGTTCTCAGAGTGGGCAGCACCCATAGTCCCTGTCCTTAAACCAGACCAGACCATCCAGATCTGTGGGGACTATGAACTAATGGTCAACAAAGCAGCCAACTGGATACGTGCCCTATTCCCAAGATTGAAGACCTATATGATAAACTATCAGGAAGAACAACGTATACAAATCTTGACATGAGTCATGCATATCAGCAACTGGAACTGGATGATGCCACCTGAGAACTTGTGACCATAAACACCCACAAAGTGTAATATCAATACACAGACCTACCCTTTGGTGTTTCTTCTGTGCCATTTTTCAGAGGATGATGGAGAGCTTGCTACAAGGACTACCTCAAGTTGTGCTCTACCTGGATGATATACTGATAACTGGATTCATTGAAAGGAAGCACTTGGCTAATCTAGAGGAAGTCCAGAAATGATTTTTAGAAGCAGGAGCATGGCTAAAGAAGGAAAAATGCACTTTTCAGGCAGATGAAGTCATGGGGTAGATGCCCAATGGTTACACCCTATTGAAGAGAAAGCAATCAGAGGAGCACCTGCACCTAAGAACGTCTCTGAATTTAAATCTTTTTTAAGGATGGTAAATTGTTATGGCTGATTTCTACCAAATTTATCAATGGTTCTAGTCCCTCTACATTTGCAGCTAAAGAAAAAACAGCATTGGGCTTGGGAGTTGTCCAAGAAGAAGCTTTCATGAAAGTAAAACAGCTCTTGCACTCTTCAAATTTGTTAGTGTATTTTGACCCGACAATAGAATTGGTGCTGACCTGGATGCGTCCCCCTATGGAGTAGGACCGGTATTATCTCACAGGATGGACAACTGTATAGAAAGGTTGATAGACTATGCATCCAGGACACTTACCATAGCTGAAAAAGGATGCTCTCAGTCTGAAAAGGAAGGTCTGTCGATTATTTTTGGTGTAAAAAATTCCACCAATATGTGCATGGTGACATTTCACGCATGTATCAGACCACAAAGCACTGTTGGGTTTGTTTAGTGAGGGAAAGGCTATTCCTCCCATCGCTTCTGCATGAAATAAAATTTGGGCCCAATTTTGGAAGCTTATGAATACACCTTTGTGCATAAACCAAGGAATCATATAGCAAATGCCAATGCCCTAAGGTGCCTTCCTTTGCAAGAGAACAATGACCATGTCCCAAGAGCTCATATTAGTGATGAATTTCCTGGATTCCTCACCAGTCTGTGCCAGGCAGATAAGAAACTGGACGAATCTTGATCCAGTCCTGTTTGGATTGAGAGACCAAGTGTTACATGGTTGGTCCCAGGAACCAGTCTATGATGAATTGAAGGCATTTTTCAACAGAAAACATGAAATGAGCAGTCAGGGTGGCATCCTAATATGGGGTGCATGAGCAATAGTTCCTTGACAAGGAAGGGAACTGCTCTTAGTAGAGCTATGCAGTGCCCATCTGAGAATCTCATGAATGAAGATGATAGTGCAAAGTTATCTTTGGTGGCTGGGAATGGATGGCGATATTAAGAAGGTGGTAAAACATTGTGGACAATGCCAACAGCTACAAAGGATGCCGTTGGCAGCCCCATTACACCCATGGGGGTGGCTTGGTAGGCCCTGGGTGAGGTTGTCCTTAGATTACATTGGTCCTTTTCTTGGCAACCATGTTTCTACTGATTATAGATGTGCATTCCAAGTGGTTAGACGTTTATGTGGTTAAGTCACCAATGTCAGGCGCTACCATAGAAAAACTACACCAAAGATTTGCTACCCATGGATTGCTAGAAATAATCATCTCATATAATAGTCCTGCCTTTACTAGTGCTGAATTTCAAAGATTTGGCAGCCTAAATGCTATCAACCACGTAAAGACTGCACCGTACCATCTGTCATCTGATGGGCTAGTGGAAAGAGCGGTTCAAACTTTTATGGCAGGAATGAAAAAGTTAATCATTGGAAACTAAACTTGCTTGTTTCCTATTTCACTATAGGACAACCGCCCACTCGACTACACGAGCAATGCCTGCAGAATTACTGATGAGTGCTGTCTTTGTACAAGCCTAAGTCTGATACTTCCCAGAATGGAGGAGAAGATAGAGAAAAGTCAAGGGAACCAAAAAATGACTCATGATTTGCATAGCCATGAGTGACAATTTACTGTGTATGTAAGGAATTTCGACAGAGCACCAAAGTGGTTACTTGGTAAAATAAGATCTGTGACTGGGCCATTGTAGTACCATGTGAAAGTGGAGGGCCAGATGACCTGTAAGAATGTGGATTGTTTAAGAAGAGGAGAGATACCCCAACAAAATGATGTAACCATTGCTGAACCTGTGATTCCTATTGAAGTTGTTCAACCAAGGACAGACATTCCTGATGTCTCTGTCGGAGTGGAAAACACTGAACCGCCTGTGTCTAATGAGGTACCTGATGTTAATGCGGTTCCAGAGAATGTGGTTCCTGTCAAAGAAACGGAAGTCGTGGAGTTAGGATATTCCAAACAGATCAGGAAACCACCTGAAAGACCAAATTTGTAATTTCATGACCTGTGTAAATATGTCATGAGATAGATATCCTTGTAAATACAAAATATACAGAAAAGTTAAAGGGGGAAGAATGTGGTAATTATAGTTTTGATAAACATTAGGACTGTAGCTTTAAGAATAATCCTGTGTTGTAAGGTCACATGGTCTGTATAAACCAATGAGTTAGTAGCATGGGGAACCTCTAGGGTGAGATCTTCTTTAGTTATAGAGTTAATGCACACATGTAGCTGCTGCTGCTGTCTTGCAAATAAATTTCAATGTTTCCATCAAGAAAAGTTGCCTGGAAAATCAACACTATCACATGCATCATGTCCATTGTCAGAAACAGAACATAAATACTCTCCTGGAGAGTGGGAGACCTGAGCCTATATCTACACTTGTGAACACTGACACAGTATCTCAATGGTAGAAAGTTCACTCTCCCCACCGATCACCAAGTACTCACTACATTGTTAGCTATGTCAGGATCAGGTCATCGACCTCTATGTGTCTACAGGTGATCAGATCATCTTCATTAGTCTAACTTTGAGGTCGAGCTTCTTGCAGATTCATGCAACCGAGTAGCTGACATGTGCAATTAAATTGCCATCACAGAAAGCATTAATAATAGCAAAGCAATTTGCGACATTGAAGACTACATGGTCCCAGTGTCTCTCCGCCAGCAGGGGGTGTGGATAAGTGCTGTGACTGGTCTTCCAGGCTGCTTATTTCCTGCTCTTCAATGGAGGAGGTGTCCTCTGGGCTGAAGGTGAGGATGTGGATGGAGCTGAGGGACTGGCTGGCTGAGGGTGTCAGTCGTTTGACAAGGCTCCCTGTGAACCAAAGTAGAGATAATTAGCGCATGGCAGCAGAGTTAAAAGCAGGAGAGAGAGCACTTACAGTTGCGTTGAGAAAGGGATGATATAATGCAGGATCTTCAGGTGGATGTTCACTACCAACCTCAGTGTTGCCACAAGCAGGGTCCACATCCTCACCAGTCAGCGCAAAGGCATGTTCATCAAACTAAGTGAGGGACCTAATGTGGGCCACTTCACTCCTGGTCAGTGGCCTCTCCCTGCTGATGTAAGCAGGCTTCTCCTGCATGGAAACAGATGAAGTGAGCACAAGGCACATGGTGAGCGGAGTCATATATGGGATGAGGACGTAAGCTGGAGATGATATGAACCTGATGGAGATGTGAGGGTGTGTGTGAGAGTTAGTGGTGTTGTCCCTTGATGTGTGAGATCCCTGTGGATGTGTGATGGGTTTATGAGTGTGAGTTAAGGATGATGAGGAGAGTGAATTACCTTAGCAGAACGGATGAGACCATTCATCCTGTGGTGGCACTGGGTGGCTGTCCTCTTTTGCTGGACATTGGTGCTGACCATCGCTGCTACTGCGTCCCATGCTGGACTGGTGATGCAGCTGCCCCTCCTGTGGCTAGAGAAGGGTAGGGGACATCGTGACAGGCCACCACAGTGTCCAAAAGGCGCTTGAGGGACGTGGCACTAAACCTGGGGGCTGCAGTCTTTTTTCCTTTCGGAGCCATCCTGTCTTCCTTGCAGCAGTCATGGGCTAGAAGCACTGAGAAGTGTGCGCGCAACTGGACTTTAAATATGGTGCCCGGCGTGGTGAGGCAGCAAGGTGACAGCATGATAGGCGAATAAGAGCCCGCCCACCATGGAAACGGCATGTTCCCTGGGAAGGCATAATTAGTGCGGCGGGCTTGGGATGATACGGCGTGAAAAGCTGCCATTGCATAAAACTATGTTTTACCCACCCACTACAACACCTAATGCAAATCTGGGATGATTCCACCCTGTGTTTCACACAGAATTCAAGCAGTTAACCCAAAAGTGCTGCAGCAAATAAATCTTGCTCATGAAGGCCATCCAGGTGTTGTTAAGATAAAAAGTCGATCTTGTGAAGTAGTTTGGTGGCCAACGATAGATCACTGTATAAAAGAGTTCATTAGAAACTGCGTAGCATGTGCACTCAGTGAGAAATCTGTTACACCGTGTCCTAAACCTCTACTAACCTCATGGCCATCAAAACCACGGCAACAATTCCAAGTTGATATTTTTGGAGAAGTGCAAGCGGTTCCTAGGAATCAACATTTTTTTGCTTGTTATTCAAGATCTCTATAGTCATGACCAGAAATCACTACAACAAATTCCATAACAACCACTTCAGCCATTGACATTTTACGCAAGTTTTTTTTACAAAATAGAGTTTGCCAGAGTCTATCACTACATGCAATGGATCGTAGTTTGTTTCTTGTCGGTTCATGGGGTTCTTAGCAGTTTAGGAATTCATCACAACTCGACATTGTGCTACAACCCACAGTCGAATGATGGCATTGAATTATTCACGAGATAAAGGGCAGTTTAAGAGCTAGCATGTCGGATGGGAAAACATTTTAACAATCCATTCACATCCTACTTAATACATATCAATCCACCCCACATTCTCTGACTGGATACACACCAGCAGAACTTATGATAGGTCATAACATTCACATGCCACCCACCATTCTTAAGGCATCACCAGCAGTTAATGAGAATGTTAAAGCGAAAGCAGATTAAAATCATAAGGTAAACAAGGTAAAGCAAAAACATTCCTTGACAAACAAATACATACAAGGGAACTATGATTTGACATTGGAGATTGGGTTAGAATCAAATGATCAAATTGTGACCACAAACTTGCATCATCTATATCAGGTCCAAAGCAGCTCAACTGGTTGGATGAAAACACAAAGTGGAACACAAGATACGTGATAGAGAACAGGCCAGGATATGTTGAGGACAGTGATTATGAAGATACATTTCATTTTCCTATGAGTGATGATGATCATATGTCTCATCAAGTTGATCACACAGAACCACAACATCAAATGTGTAGTTCTAATTGCAGACCAAAGAGACCTTCATACTTCAAAGACTATTTCTGCACTTAGAGAAAACAGACAAGTCAAACCCTAAGAAATTACTGAATTGAAATTAATGTCTTTAGTTAAAGAGGGTGAAATGATGTTTAATGGCTTGATTGATCTGTGTTTGATTATGTTAGTCTGGTAACTGATCCTTGTAACTGTGCTTGGTTGCTTTAGCCTATGAGTGGAGCTAGCGAGCTGAGCAGAGAAGTTTCCAGATTGACAAAAAAACAGTTCTGGCTGACATGTGTGTACAAATCCTGTAAATTCTGAGATTTAAAAAAAAGTAATATAAATAAACTAGATTTAGAATTAGTGCCATTTCTGCATTGTTCTGAGATAATTCAGTCATCTACGATATACAGCAAACCAGCAAATACATAACACCAGGACTGTCTGAAATTGAGCCTTGGGCCTCATCTGAATAAGCCTAGTGAGCTGTGGACACCTGGCAGGCTTCCTCTGGTCACCAATGAGCTGCATATTTATGAAATAGAACACACCTCTGTTCTTAAAATTAATGGTATTTGGGTAAGAGTCCCAAATCGCAACAGACTTATCCTCTATTATCCACTGCCATTTGTTGAATGCAGCCAGAGGATAAAAGTGTAGCACTGTTTCATGTTATTGTCGATCTTCCATGGGTTGGGGGGGTGGTTAATAAATTTACTCAGAAAATAAATCATCTGTGCCCCAAATGACATACCTGTGCACTACAAGTTTAGAAATTTCCTATACGTCTGGAATACACCATCTGAAAAGGTGGTGGGAGTAGATTCAACAGTAAATTTCAAAAGGGAATTGGAGATATGTTTGAAAGGAGATATTTTCAGGGCTATAGGCAAAGGGCAAGGGAGTGGTACTAATTTGACAGCTCTTTCAAGAAAACAGCAGGGATACTATAGGCTGAATAGACTACTTCTGTGTTGAATGGTTTTATAATCTCATCGATCTCCTTGGAAGGACCCCGCTCCATAAAATTTCAAGACTTAACATTGACAGAACTATACTGCCCTCAACTCTTTGATCCTTCAGAACTTACAAATGCAGTATTGGCCCTCTATAGATAGCAGGCAATGGTATTGCTCTGGGGAAATAGACACAGATAACTGATGTGTTGCAGCTTTAAGAAACGCTTAGTACATTGACATTTTGAAAAAAACAGTTCAACAGTAAAATACCACTCAAACCAGTTGAACAGAGTAGAGAATTGCTACAAGCAAAAGATTTAAGTGTACTTTAAGAGAAAGGATCAAAACATGGCCTGCCATGCAACACCTGTTTCATTTCAGGGCTGAGTGATTGGAGTGCTGCTCAGATACTAAGGCTGGACTATGGTGTTGCATTTTTGGGGATTATTAATGAACCTGTTGGGTGCTGGTGCAGTGCTGGTGTGATTCTGCATCATATTTAACAAAGTGGTGCATAGTAATAGCTGACCATCATTGTATCATCAGTCCCCTTTTGCATATGTGGATTCACACATTTGTAGCTAGATTTTTGGCTCTTAAAGGTACTGTTTTTTTAAATAGAAGTAATAGCATAAGCCCAATGAGCCACAAAGCATCTTTCTGTGCTGTAATTTCAACAATTCTATGATTTGATAAGTAGGGGTCACATTTTGAACAGCCTGCATTAAAGAATAATGAAACTGACATTCAGAAGTACTCTACAAGATATTCTGCACATGTGCTAAAAATAATATCCATAGCAACAGGATAACAATGTCGACTGAAGGAATAATGAATCCTAAACCATAATACTCTGCTGAATAGATCTAATGATTCTGTTAACCTTTAAGCTGTCCTAGTTGTTTTTATTAATCCTTTTCAGCAGTTCTATCTCCAGCTTCTCTCCATTATTTACTTTGCACTGACAGCAGCCATTGACAATGAATGTATGTTAATTAGTCACCATTCTTGAAATATGTTGCATAAGAAGACAATTCAAAGGTAAATAAAATCTTGTCCAATTGCATGTGACCAGAGTAAGTGTGTGTATGAGGGTGTGTTGGTGTATGAGCTGAAGATTTAGATGTTTTTCCCATCTTTTTCTGACAGTAATTCTAAGTGTTGATTATTTGCTGTGCTAAAGTTCAATGTGAATTGGTTTTCCTCCGACAACTTTACAGGTGAAAGTTCTTCCCATGTGAGGCTAGCTAGGCAACATCAGGAACAACTTAGAAATATAGGAATAGGAATAGGCCTGTTCCCCTTTCATTGAGATCATGGCTGATCTGTATCCCAACTCTATTTACTTGCATTGGTTCAATATCCTTTCATACTCTTGGCTAGCAAAAATATATAAGCTTCAGAGATAAAATTATTAATTGAGCCAACATCTACTGTTTATTTGGAGTTGAGAGTTCCAATCTTCTACCACCCTTTGCGTGAATAAGTGTTTCTTGCATTTCTATAACACCTTTAATATAGTGAGTGTCACAAGATGTTTCACAGGAATTTGGCATTGAACCACATAAGGAGATATTAGGACAAGTGACCAAAAGATTGGTCAGAGGTAGGTTTCAAAGAGCACCTTATAGGAAGAGGGGAGAGGTGGTGAAACAGCAAAGTTTAAGGAGGGAATGCCAGGACATGGGATCTAGATAGCTGAAAGCCTAGTGATATGATTTCCATGGGGATACCATAAACCAAAATAACCAAATTTACTGATTGACCCCCAAAGGAGGAAATTATCAACAAGATTCCACTTTTAAAAAGAAAGAGACACGTCTAAGCTTTTTGTCTTGCACTCATTAGGACATTCGCAAGAATACCAATATGAGGGGGAAAGCAACAACTTATACTGTATGTGAAGTGAGTTGGCAAGTTGCATTGCCATGGAGAATGCACCACTGATGGTGACTGACAGCTAACTGCCAAGCATTGTTTGAAATTTAAACCAGGCAGTTTGACCCTGATTGGTCAAGGCATTGCCCTGAGGAGTGAGTCAGCAAATGGCTGCCACTTATTTTGTTTAGCTGAAACAAACACAATATGTGTACATGTTCTTCCCTTCTGCAAAGAACAGGGCTCTGTGTATCAGTATATGTAGTTTCCAGTACACGCAAATGCATCACATTGCGAGCCCAACTGGCATTCCTAAATTGGTTGTCAGTTTAATTCTTAGCACACTGAGGATTATTAAGCAAACGTTGTCCAATCTCAAAATCACATCTAATGTTGGACACTGTGTTTTGAGATTTGAGAGCACAGGCTGGTTGGGTACGGTCTGTATCCTGCCCGTTGCAAACAGTGGCTGGGACATGCTGTTTGATATGATCCAGTCTTTGGGATGTACAGCCTACATAATTAGCATTACATTGACACTGAAATTCATTCACCACATTACTCATTTAAATCCATGGCTGCATGTAACAATTTCCTTACATGTCTTAATGGGCTCCATCCTGCGCTCAAATTCACCTTTGAAATGGAGCAGTCAAATGAATTCCCCTTCCTTGATGTACTAGTTGAGAAATCTGTCAGAGGATTCTCTACCACAGTCTGCTGCAAACCTACCTTCACTGGTCAATATACACGTTGGGATTCTTACAGTTCCACATGCTATAAGATTGGCCTTATCAGCAACCTTGTAAATCGTTGTTTGTTCACCATGTAAACTTGATATGAAATAGAACGCATCAAAGGCACCTGCAAGATAATGGCTACCCTGATCAGATCATTTTGCGCTGGATATCACGCAAATTCATTAATGGGCCCAAGGCTATCACTTTCAGCCCTGAAAAATGCCCAGTCTACCTCAAATTACCCTGGAAGGTATCTCAAAAAATTTGAGCAACAGATGAAGCTAGCTGTTTTGCGCTGTTCTATGCAGTAGCAATATGAGTAGTATTCACCACTAATAGGATGCTGCCATCAAGCCAAATAGACGTTCTGCCTGTCACACAAATGAGTAATGTGGTAAATTAATTTCAGTGCCAGTGTGATGCTAGGTACGTAGGCTATATGTCCCAAAGACCGGTGGTTCATATCAAATAGCATGTCCCAGCTGCTGTTCGCAGTGGGCAGGGTACAGAGCATTAGCAACCAGCCCATGCTTGCAAAACTCTAAACAGTATCCAACATTAGATGCGATTCCATGATTGGAAAACATTTGATAAATAATCCTCAATGTGCTAAGAATTATGCTGACAACCAATTTAAGATTGTTAGTCGGGCTCACAGTGTGGTGCATTTACTACATATATTACTAAACAGGGCCCTGTCTTTGCGGACAGGAAGAACATGTACATACATTGCGCCTGTTTCAGCTAAGCAAAATAAATGACAGCCATTCACTGACTCTTTCCTCAGAGTAATGGTCTGACTGATCAGGGTCAAGCTGCCTGGTTTAAGTTTCAAACAAAGCTTGGCAGTTAACTGCCAGTCACCATCAGTGGTGCATTCTCCATGGCAATGCAACTTTCCAACCAATCATATACAGTATAAATTGTTGTTTTTCCACTTACATTGTACTCTTGCAAGTTTTCTGATGAGTGTAAGACAAAAAGCTTCGACATGTCTCTTTTTTCAGCAATACTCAAATTCTGTACTACCACAAAAGACTATTCTACTATTGGTGGTATAATGGAACTAACACATTTGATGGGCAAATTAAGATGTTAATTAGATTAATAAGCAAACAATTAAAGAATACTGCTCAACATAAAAAAACTAAAAACACCACTGCAGCATTTGACCCATTGCCAGGGGGCCAAGCATAGAAACTCATAACAAGACCTTGAGTTATCTTAATTTTGGAAACATGCCATGCAGCTGCACTTTCTTGACATGCAAATACATAATCCACAAGGTTCTTAAATTCAATAAGAGCTAATAACAATTTATGTTTTTTAGACAATAATACATAATAGAATTCTATTTGAATTCAACTAAAAAATTTCTATTAAAATAGATTCCATTGCTAGGGGACAATTTATTCAGCCATATTTGAAATATGGGTCAAGTTCTAGACTTCTAGTGCTCCCTTAAGGGTTGGACAAAGACACTTCAATACATTGAGAAATTATACTGGATTGTAAGTATAATCCTCCTTAGTCAATATTTGTTTGTATATCAAAACTGTTTATTATGGTGGATTCAAATGCAGTGGAATTAAGAAAATTGGCATGTTTTAACTAGCTTTAGTTATTATTTATACAATGGGCAGAATTTTCTTCTCGTCGGACGGGCGCATGCCCAACCCGAATGATGGTAAAATGACGCGTGATGACTTCGGGGGAGCATCCTGACATCATTGCGCACTCGCACGATGTTTTGCTCGGTGGACAAGCGCAGGAGTCGGAGTTGCGCCCGCCATTAATTAAGAGGCCAATTAAGGCCCTTGACAACCCAACTGACTGTGATTTAAAGTTGTCCATGCGAGTTTTCACTCGTTGCATGGGCAAAATGGACAGGCGGGCAGCTCAAGGTTTGCAAAATTTCATCCACAGGTGGGATAAGTAAGGTCAGCAGCATTGCCAATGTGATTAGTGAGGAGTTTTGGAGATAGCTTACTGCTGGTAGCTTATTGGAACTTATCAGCTTAATCACTGATTGGGGCTTCATTCTTAGCATTTCCAGGCTTCGCTTCTGGGCTCATTGGTGTCTTCCAGGTCCCCTGAAGATTCAGTCCATGTGGACCCTTCCAGGTATCAGACAACCTTCCCTTACCCTGGTAATGGGGACTGTGGTCTCTGCTGGAGGCACCTCCTCTGATGAGGAAGAGAGGGGCTGAAGGGAGAGGAAGCCACGTGTCCCAGTGCAGCTTCCAGGGGAGGGACCTGTGGTAGGAGTGACACAGGTACAAGGGGCTCAGGGCCAGCAGGTAGTCCCAGGTGGAAGGAGCCACAGGTCCTGCTGCCAGGTTTTACAGGCGACGATGCAGCTACCTCAATATGTCTGAGGTTCAATTCTGAAGGAGGCTCCGTCTCTCCAGGGAGATCATGACCTCCATTTGCCAGATGATTGGGCCTGAGATCAGCTCCGACAGTGTGGGTGGACACCCCACACCACTGGCGTTGAAGATTACAGTGGCCTTCAATCTCTATGCCTCCGGCACTTTCCGGGGTCAGTGGGGGATCTGTGTGGAGTCTCCCAATCAGCTGTCCACAGTTGCGCCAAGCTGGTGACAGAAGCTCTGTTCAGATGGGTATTGACTTTCATTCACTACTGTATGGACAAGGCCAGCCAGGCTGAGTGAGCCAGAGGCTTTGCAGCGATTGAGTGATTGCTAGGCGCTCCCACGTCCAGGGTGCCATCAACTGCACACATGTGGCCATCAAGCGCCAGCGGGTGCCTTCTTTAACACTCCATGAATGTACAGATAGTGTGTGACCACAGGATGCAGATTCTACAAGGCCAGCATCTTCCAGTCAGTGAGCAGGGATGGGGCCTCCTTGCCGATGCGTAAAATAACGCGGGGTGATGTCAGACGTGCGTCTCAACATCACCCCGTGTCATTTAGATTGTCAATGGCCTATTGAGGCCATTCAAAAAACAATTGAACTCATTAATGCACCTGTCCATCCAAGCTTAAGGTTGGTGGGCAGGCCGGGAGCCCAGGCGGGCTTGTGAAAATACATGAAACCTTAACCACAGGCAGGATGAGGTTTCATGACTGATTTTAAAAATGCAGAATATTTTACAATAAAATTTATGGACATGTCCCAACTCATGTGACAGTGTCACATGAGGGAACAAGGTTCCTTAGTTGCAGTTCCCAGTAATCCTATAGAGATCATTGATGAATGAATCCATGCTTTCACCTGGTCTTTGCTTTCTTTTAAACTTAGCCTCTCTATTAATAAATCCCAAAGGACACTGAAATAAGAGTCGAAAGCTTGCAGGATTTATTCATAAAGAGCTAGCGTTTCATCAATCCCCTGCATTGCTAACACGTTGTCAGTGATGGATCCTTTTTTTAACTCATTCAAGGGACCTGGGCATTGCTGGTAGCCCTAAAGAACATTAGTGAGCCAGATGGGTTTTTACAACAATCAACAATGGTTTCATGGTCATCATTAGACTTATAATTCCAGATTTGTTAAGAATTGAAATCAAATTCCATATGTTGTGGCAGGATTCAAACCCACCTCACCAGAGCATTACCCTGGGTCTCTGGATTACTAGCCAGCTGACAATACCACTATGCCATTGCCTCCCCTCCCCCAAACAGGCTGGAATTTTCATGCCGGGTCGCGGGTGGGACCTGCAGCAGGCGAGGCGGCACCCCAGCCGGATTTCCATTGACTTGCGGCGTAACCGGAAAATTGCAGTTTCGGGCGGGTGCAGAAAATCCCATCCAGGTCCTCAAGGTTCTTAAATTCAATAAGAACTAATAATAACTTGTTTTTCTAGACAACAGTACATAATGTAATTCTATTTAAATTCAGCTAAGAAATTTCTATTCAAACAGATACCATAGCTAGGGGACATTCAACCGTATTGGCATCATGAGTCGAGTTCTAAATTTTTGGTACTACTGTATAAAGTAATCTACTGATTTGGCCTTTTTCATCTTTTTTGTGTAATCCAGAAGCAGTTCTGTAACTTGTGAATATTTTTCTGCAGATGTCCTATTCTGGGCCTGTTGCAAGTCTTCTGCGCTATGAAATGTTTCTGGGAGTGATAGTGTAGATTCAATGCTTTTGCTAGACCCTGAAATTGTTCCTGCTTCAGTGCTTCTGCTTGCTGC
This sequence comes from Carcharodon carcharias, assembly GCF_017639515.1. Lineage (NCBI taxonomy): Eukaryota > Metazoa > Chordata > Chondrichthyes > Lamniformes > Lamnidae > Carcharodon > Carcharodon carcharias. The sequence continues at coordinate 116,388,069 of NC_054475.1, forward strand.
TTACTGCTTCAGGCCTGTGCCCACTGCTGTCCAATCTCCAGGTCTGTGTCTCAACTTGTACCTGCTGCTCCTGTGATGTTCTGATATCTTGGTGAGTCTTAATATTTTTTCTTTTTTCTTGGAGGATTTCTATTCTTGCTAGCCCTGTATCTTTTTCTTAAGGTCTGCTGGGTCCTTTACTCACTGCCACCAAGTTTCGTTGCGTGGACGGGGTCCAGATGGGGATTTTAGGGATTGCCTATTCCCTCAAAGTATACTGCTCAAGTTTGTAGTTTCTCAAAAGCATTAGTCTTAATTTATAGCAATTACTTGTACCTCCACATGAAGTTGGAGCTTCTCTTCCTTCCAGATCTCTTTTACTTCTCAGTGACCTCATTATTACATCAGCATCATGTGTGTTTCTGATGTTAACCCTTTACGCTACATAAAACGCCTCTCTCCATCTCAGTTGAGTAATTTGCTTTGGCATCTTCTTCTGATCAAAAGGGCTGAGGGTTTCCTTCTCATTAGTCCTTTGTTCTATCAGCATTGTCACGGCCGCATCAGGCAACCTTTGGTTCTGTTGAATATCAAATTAGAAACAACTATGAAATCTGGACTGGCCAAATGTCTTTGGGTGCCATGTGCCATGTTCATTGTTCTCCAGAATATCATTTCAAGCAAATATTACATCTTTGATGTTTAAAAGCTGTAAAAGGAAAAAGTAATTTCACCACTTCTTTGATTTTATAATGTTTAGCTCTGCCAATGGGCACAGCAGTGAAAAGCCCTCCAGCCCCTGCATGATCAATTCTTACCTTGGTCACTTTACCTAGTTCTGTTTACACTTAACCCTCATCCAATATCACCAAAACAGTTTATCAGGATAATTATCACTCTTCTACATGTGAGATCTTGCTGTGTGTAAATTGGCTGCAGAATTTCCCTACATTAGAACAATGGCTATACTTCATTGCTTGTAAACCTTGGATATCCCAAGGTTGTAGCAAGTGCTATATAAATGCAAATTATTCCTCCCTTGCAATTCTCATTGCTTAAGAAGAAACAGTGGCAGTAACCTATGTGACATCAATGTGAGCCTTGAATCAATATTATTTTTTGTCTCTGAATCAAACATTTAGGCTGAACTTCAAGGCAGTACTGAGGGAGTGATGCACTGTCAAAGGTATGTTCTTCTGAATCTGACCTTAAACCGAGGATCTGTTTCTCATCCTTAGCTGGATGTAAAACAATCCTGTGACATATTCAAAGAAGAGTAGGGCAGTTGTCCCCATATTCTTAATAAACATTGCTGATTTATATTATCCAGTGATTTATCTCAATGTTGTTTGTGAGACCTTGCTGTATGCGATTTTTCTGTAAATTACATCATTGACTGCATTACAAAAGTACTCTGTTAGCTGTGAAGCTCATTAGGGCATGCTGAGGCTGTGAAAGAGCTATCTAAATGCAAGTTATTTCTTTATTCCTTACCAACAGTGTAGTAAGTCAACTTAGTTAGTTAGTCTACTACAATTTAGTTTGTAATAGGAATGTTGCTTACAGACTGACTGAACTGCATGCAGGGTTTTATACAAAACATTGTTGACAGTGCACCTTGATGTTAAGCATTGGTTGGAAATTTATGCAGCTGTTTAACGCAGGTTTTACTGATAGACTTCATCAATGAGCATCTGTCCTATGTTTTATTTAATACCAGCCAGTAGCTATTTTCTAAATGAGTTTTACCTGGCTCATTATTCACAATATGTAAAACAGACAGCAAAGAGCATGAATATTTTATACCAGGTATACAAAGGATAATCAATGGTTGCCAGCATAATCTGCCTTGCTTATTTATGACACTGATTATATAAAAGCAATATTTAGGCATCCATATTTCTCTAAACCACTGTATTAATCATGCCTTTGCATTTTTATATTATTATTGCTATTATTAAATACTTAGTGGTACATTTTCAAAGCCTGCATAAACATTACAAAAATCTGTTTCCTTCCTTAAATACTTTAAATGGCTCATTTTCATTTTTTTTAAAAGCAATGTGTATTCTTTTAGAGCAAACTGCAGAAAAGGCAGCAATGATTCATTACGCCAATATTATAAAATAGCATAAAGGCAGGAAGAATATGCAGGCAGTAGTTAAAATTACACTCCATTTGTTTTCAGAGCAGCTCCAAGATTACAATTCTTTACCGTTTTCCCCCAGATAATTGTATGAAAAGGTTCATAAGTACTGGGCTACACCAGTTCAATAACAGCTTCACCCAAGTGAGAAGGCATGATTTTTTTAAGCAGTTGCCCCATCACTCCTCCGCCCACCCATGGTTTCTCGCCAATTGTTTTTCTTCTCTGAACGTGTTGACATCTTGCTGGGTACAATTAGTTGTCCTCTGGTCCCTTGTCCAAGTTTTTTTGGGAAGCTGATGTTTACTACCTATCATACAGGCACCTTAGGCTATGTAGTAGAACCTGCCCTTACATTGCCACTCCTGCATACAGGCCAAGGCAACCAATGCTGGACATTTCCCAAGGAGTTGCATGTGGAAACTGCTATTGTTCAAAGAGGTTCTTGCAAACTTTGGAAGACAGATCTAGGGATGACTCATTCAGTTCTAACAATTGCCCCAAAACATGCCCAGTACAGGCATATCATATATCAACTTTGAGTCAATACTTTTAAAAATTGAACAAAAAAATATGGCTGCCATAAATCATGTGACTTTGGCATTTGAAGTACAGACAGTATTAAGCCTCTGCAGATACCTAATTAAATATGGACATAGGGAAGGGTGCCTCACAGCCATATGTGGAATCCACATATCTCATTGTTTAAGGATGGACCAACGCATAATGAACATTGAGTTTCCAGACTGCCTACTTCCATGTTTCATACTGAACAAAAGGCAATATTGAAACTCAGTGGTCACTATAAACTTCCCATTTGTGTCACAGTAGCCTCCCCCATCCAAACTAAACTGGGTGGGCCTCAAAGTGTTAACCCAGAGGTTATGTGATTGAAGCTGGTTTCAGAAGCTACACCCTTATTATCCCAGGACCCACTGATCCATCAGAACCATCTGTCATCAGCCAGTCTGAGAACCAGACCCTGAAACTAGCCACAAGTCATCAAGCAGCCAAAGTAATTAACCCGTTCCAGTTTCAAAGCTCACTTGAGAAACCAAACTCCTTGATATTGGACTGCAAGAAACCTCACAACCTAAGAACCCTTCACTTTATAAGACCCTCGCTTCAACTTTGAATCATCAAATCCATTCAAGCCTACCAAGTGGGAGACCGAAAATCATAAATCAGAGACTGAATTAACTGTAGTGAGTAAAGGTACACTAGCTTTATCTGTATCTAATCTTTGTGTGTGTGTGTGTGTGTGTGTGTGTGCACATGAGGCCTTGTGTGTGACATTGCACTAATTCGGGGTAAGTGTGTGAGAATAAATAACCTTATTTGTTTTTGAACTCATGAAAGCTTGCTGCTGCATTATTTAATTGGAATACACACTCGAAGGGTAAGAAAAGACAAACCTCTTTCCCTAAAAAATATACTGATTATATGCAGTAAGAAAGCAAATACGTTCTGTCCATGCTACTTATATTACCCATTATAATACCCACTGAAGTTTACAAGAATGAGAGGTAATCTTATTGAAACATATAAAATCTTGAGGGGACTTGATAGCATAGATACTAGTAGAATGTTTCCACTTGTGGGGGTCTAGAACTAAAATACACAATTTAAGACACGGATGAGGAGATTTTTTTCTCTCAGAGTGTCGTTATTATGTGGAATTATCTTCCTAGGTCATTGAATTTATTCAAGACAGAGCAAGACAGATTTTTGATAAGGTAAGTGAATCAAGAATTATGGGGTCAGATAGGAAAGTGGATTTGAGAGCACAACCAGATCAACCATGATCTTTTTGAATGGTGAAGCTGCCTTGAGGGGCTGAATGGCTGACTCCTTCTCCTAAGTTGTATGTTCCTATGTTCCTACATGTAGTGGGTTATTCCAAATTACAGCTGGACACTAATTCGACCTGTTCAATTTTCAGTGTGGGAAGATGCTGCCAGAGAGCTAAGAAACTTTGCATTACCTGTTTCCCAACTGTTGTAACCCATGCCCCAGTCAGGATCCCATCATGATGGAAATTTGCCTGAGCTTTGGACCTCACCATGAGGGGCTTTGCTACAGAGGATCCTGGAGTCCTGCTAGTCTGTGGCTGAGTTAAATGGATATGCAGCACTGCATAGAAACCAGTTGTGGAGTCCTCCTTAGGTACTGCTAATCTGAGAAGGATTGTTGATACATTGTCCTGTGGCTGCATAAGCAGCATTTTTACGAAAGTACATTCTTGGATTTTCATTCCTGAATCAGCTCTTGAGCTGGGCATCTAGCCAACAGGTTGCAGTTCCTCTAAATCCATCTGCACTTAATTGTCTTCATTCTTATTCTCTGTTAGATGCAGTACTTCTTCCTGACACACGTTAATTGATCCCCATAGTTTGGATGCAGCTGTTTTGGTGCTTTATCTCTGTGGGAATGGATGACACAAAGTGCTGTGAGGTTCTTAGAGAAGGCCAGGCATCTGCTGCTCTTATACAGTTGTAGAAGCAGAAGAAAAGCTTATTTTAGATTGATGGCAACAGGAAACTCTTAAACAGAACTTGCTTGACAAGGCACATTTTTGACTCATTCTCAAGATGCTGGTATCACTGGCAAAACTTTCATTTAATCTCCACCCTTCCATCCTTAGTTGTCCTTGAGAAAGTGGTAATGGGCTTCCTTGAACCGCTGCTATCACTGCCTGCAGTTGTTTGATACAACTGAGTGAATTGCTAGGCCACTTTAGAAAGTGGTCAACTAGGTTGGTTTGGGATAGGAGTCAAATATAAGTCAGATTGAGTACGGAAAGCAGGTTTCCTTCCATAAAAGACTGCCACTGAATCATTTGGTTTCTAGTGTCTGTTATGCATAAGGAAGTGTATTAATGAGTGAATAAAGAGATAAGGAATAAGAAAGGAAGCTTTCAAATTCATCATTTAATTTCTCCAAGGTTCTCTTAATGAGTTATGTCATAGCTTAGATGATTCATGTCCTATTTGTATGAACTGTGTTATATGCAGCCTTCTGAAAGCAGATAGAAAAGACACATATGTTGAAATGAGGAATGTGAGAAAAGATGTATTCCAACTAAGTGCCCAAATTGGCAACTACCTCGTGTGAACATGTAGCATGCAGATAATGTTGGCAGTGTAATTGGTGTTTGTTGTTTTCTGCATGCAGTGGGTCATGGGCAAACACCTCAGTATTATTATGATGCTCAGTGCCTTGTGTGACAAATATCTAGTTTATGGCTCATGTTAACATTTTAGAGGCAATTTTTAGCTCTGGGAAGACTAAAGTTTAACTATAGAAAATGGGATAAATGTAACTAAAGCAGCTTGGAGTCTAATGTACTTAAAAGATTGGCGCCATGTTGACTTAAGGAGTTAACAGCTAAAGCAGCAGCTGGAGTAATTTAGCTTGAGAGCTGGAGATGTGATGTCTACGCTGCTTGCAAAGAAGTGCAGACCAGAGAAATGTTTTGTTTTGGGAGTTAAAGCTAAATTAATTTAATTCAGTGAACCCTGAAAGGCTGTATGGTCATGGAGCTTAAGAAAGTTCTCTGGTTTCAATTTTTCTGAGTGTTCTACAGCATGAGAAGAGTCTCCAGTCAAAAAAAGGTGCCGCTGTTAACAGGTCACAGTCAGTTTGGGCTCAGAGAAGCCTTGGGAGCTGTTAGCAGGCTCCAGGCAGTGAGGGCTCAGAGGAAGCCCTGGGAGCCATTTATAGCTTGGTGCAGCTGGGTTACTGGAGTTCAAAGAAACCCAGGTGCAGCTTAGTGAAGCTAGTGGTCTGATAAGAGCTGGAATTATGCCGGGAATTAAAGGCTGGGTGCAGCTTTTGGAATCCAATGGAACGCAGTCTTAGGAGGAGAGATTCAACCATCAGCAGGTGAGTTGTCATTGAGGCAGTCCGAATCGAAATGGCTTTTGAGGGAATTCAGACTAGATCTTCAAAAGTGGAGTGTTGAAATCCCTCTTGAGGGAGACAGAATTTATAGAGCTTTTGTTCTTTGCAGTGGTCACTGATGTATGGGTGGGTTGAAGAAAAGTCCATGGAATATGTTTTGGTTGAATCAATTTACAATATTGTAAATTGTTTTACTTTGTATAGTAAAGTTTATTTTATTTGTTTAAAACCTTGGAATCTTGTGGCTTTATTCTCTTAGTGGGTAACTGAGATTTCAAATTTTGTCTACTTGAAACAAAAAAGTTATTGCCCCCTAACCAGATCATAACACCTGGTAAAACAATGCATGCCTGTAACCTTGAAATGCACATTGTTGTCAGATTGGTCTGTGATATATTGTTACCCTATACTTAAAATTGCAGCACTGCAAAAATACTGTATGCAGCAACATCATAAAATTAAGTAAAATTTGAGCAGAATTTACATTGGAAGTTTTCTTGGGACTAGCAACTCTCTTTCTTCAGCTGCTCCCAAATTTGTTGCATGGAAGATGTTGGGTTGAATTTACTGGCTGTGGCAATGATTCTGTCCACCGACAGGAAAGCTGTTGGAAATCCGCTGCAGCAATTCCTAGGAGCTCCGATGGAATTGAATTCCAGTCGGGCTTGTTATCTGCCTGCCATTGTGGTTCCTGGCCTTTCAAAGTGAAGATCCCACCTCCAAGAGTTGCCGATCAATCAGAGGGTCAGCAATTCTTCAGTCCCAGCGGCACCACTGCTGGGACTGTAGTAGGCCAAGGACCATGAGCAAGACTGAAGGCCCAGAGAAGAGGTAAGTGGAGTGGGCTTACTGGAGCCAATCAGGCATGCTCTTGTGAGGGCGGAGGGGAGGACCATTGGTGTGGAGGGCAGGTGGGTCATCCCATGGAGGCATCCCTTGCCACTGATGGGGCCCGCTGTGGAACACTGGATGCTTGATCAGTCCGCAAGAAGGCATACATGGCGGCCTGCTCACATGGTGTGAGCCCACCAATACCATTAGTAGAATTCCAACAGTGACAGAACAAAGCCCTAAAGTGTCTCTTAACTGATCACTTAAAGGCCTCAATTAGCCTAGGTGCAGGAGAGCCAAATTCAACATTGCCTCTCCATGATTTAATAGGGGAGAATCGGGAAGATGACAGACTCTGCAACCCACTTGCATGATTTAATATCACCCACATCACCCAGCCTGCTGAAGAGGTAGGGCGGCCATTAAATTCCAAGCATCAGAGGCTATTCCACCACTGCTCTTTATTGGTGGGTGGCCCCTAGCTCCAAAGATCTCATTCCAGGGGCAGAATTGTCCCCCCATCAAGGAAGAAGTTGAAGAGAAGGTGCACCTCCGATCAACGCCCCCGATTGGGGGCGCACCACCATTTTATGTGGGTGGGCCAATTAAGGCCCGCCCAGATTGACATCTGCACAGAAGCACTATGAGCTCCCTTTGCGGGCAGAGGGGAATCCCTAAGCCTGAGAGTGCGCTCTTTCGCGCATGCACACGAAAGAGTACACTCATCTCCCTAAGGCTAAGTGCTGCCTCAGGGAGATCGTCCCTTCTGTAAAAAATATTAAAAATAGAAAAAATAAAATTCCCTGACATGTCCCCTCATGTGACACTGTCACATGAGTTGGGACATGTCCATAACTTTTAAAAACACTTTTATTAAATTTGTAAAAACCTACATGAAACCTCATCCCACCCGTGGATGAAGTTTCATGTTTTTTCTCATGTCCGCCAGGGCTCCTTGTATTTTTGCATAAGCACAATGAATAGACACAAGCACAATTCAAAACCTAGAGAAATGATGAGCAAAACAAAATTCAGCTTGATGTACAAATCATAGAAAGCAGAATAGAAAATGCTGAAGTTATGCAGGAGGTCAACCAGTATCTGCAAATTAAGTGAACAGACAAGTTCATATTCTGGGTTTTTAAAAAATCTGTTCTTGAAAGTTGATCATTGCTGGAATGGTCGACATTTATTACCCATCGCTAGTCCACTAATTATTTAAATTACTCTGTCAATGGCCTCAATTGGCCATTGACAGGTCGACATGTGCACAACTGATTTTGCTGAGGCCCCACCTATCTGAAAATTTAAATAGGGTGCAGTGACATTGGGAGTTCTGCCCAATGGCGAGTGATCCTCACCCCCCCCCCCCGCTCGCCAACAGGAAAATCCTGGCCCAGAAGAACCTCCAAGGTTCCTCATTAACTGGAGCCATTCCAATACATGTTTTTTTTTAATTCATTCATGAGATGTGGATGTCACTGGCTAGGCCATCATTTATTGCTGATCCCTAATTGCCCTTGAGAAGGTGGTGGTGAGCTGCCTTCTTAAACTGCTGCAGTCCATGTGTGTAGGTTCCAGGCATTTCAGAATCAACCACGTTGCTGTGGGCCTGGAGTCACATGTAGGCCAGACCAGGTAAGGATGGCAGATCTCCTTTAAAGGACATTAGTGAACCAGATGAGTTTTTACAACAATCGACAGTGGTTTCATAGTCATCATTAGACTCCTAATTCCAGATTTTTATTGAATTCACATTCCACCATCTGCCATGATGGGATTCAAACCCAGGTCCCCAAAGCATTACCCTGGTTCTCTGGATTACCAGTCCAGGGTCATTACCATTATGCCAACGCCTCCCCCAAGTACATGCCACGATCAATATTACTCTGCCTCCAGAAATGTTCAGGTCTTCAGGTCCGCTAAGATAGTTTGGCTCCTTGAAAGAAAAGTTGCAACAGCAGGAATGTGATTAGCATGAGTTCTTCAACATATTTGGGTTTGTGAAACATTAGAGAGAACATTGACTTCAATCGTCATCAAGATTGATTTGCAACTAGTGTTGTCTTCATTGAGGATGAAGCAATAGCTATAGTTTCACCAGTGCTTTATGGTAACAGCTTGACCAACTTGGATCTCTGTACAGATGTTCTTATACATCTTAACTTTCTACTTATTATTGCTATCATACAATCAGAAGCATCATCAACATTTGGTTAACTAATACAAGCAATCTTCTTCTGCTTGAAGAAGGAATATTTTATAATGGGCCAAATAAGATGCAAGCTTCTTTCTCCTTGTACAGCATAATACTTTCCATTATAAATCTCAAAAAAGTTGCATTATTATTCCCTAACATCACATACATGGCATTTTAAATCCTTTAACAGACTTAGTGCGTTCTTAGGTATGGAGTCTAACAATATGTACCTACAGGCATTCAGTGACATCTGTATTCTTTTTGTTTCTAGTTTTCAGTCCAAAGTAGACACCCATTAAATAATTCATTATTGTCTGGGCACTCCATAATTTAGAATCACACCTCCCAACCCCTTAGAAAATGGATCACTCTGTGTTATTCATGACCAAAATGTGCAGGATACTTTTACTTCCAGTTTTCAGGTTGATTATGAAATGAATAATTGCAACATTAACTTTGATTTTAAATTTGATTGCTTAATGCAATTATTGTATTTTTGCCTAAGCACAATGAATAGACACAAGCACAATTCAAAACCTAAAGAAATGATGAGCAAAACAAAGTTCAGCTTGATGTACAAATCATAGAAAGCAGAATAAAAAATGCTGAAGTTATGCAGCAGGTCAATCAGTATCTGCAAATTAAGTGAAAAGACAAGTTCATATTCTGGGTTTTTTAAAAATCTGTTCTTGAAAGGTGATCATTGCTGGAATGGTCGACATTTATTACCCTTCACTAGTTGTCTGTGAGAAAATTGCGGTCATCCACCTTCTTGAACCACTGCAGTCAGGCGGTGTAGGAACACCCACAGTGCTGTGAGGTAGGGAGTTCCAGGGATTTTGACGCAGCAATGATAAAGGAATGGCAGTATATTTCCAATTGGGATGGTGTGTGTCTTGCGGGAAACTTGCAGGTGGTGTTCGCATGTTGCTGTGGTGGTTGTAAATTGTTCAGCCTTTTATTTTGCACTTGTGCGTTGGTTCTCCCATAATTGAGGATGGGAATGTTCATGGAGCCTCCTCCTCCAATTAGTGCTATGGGGGCAGATGGTAAATGCCAGACTACTCAAATCCCAGAAGGAAACTTAATACAGCTGCCACAACTATTTTCAATTTGTATGTATTTTGAGATGCATGCTTTGAATTCAGTAGTAATAAGTCCACTGAGTCTTAAAGGTTTCTTACAAAACTAAATTAAACCTGTATTTAAAAAAATGATTTTAAGCACATACATAGGTTTACAAATTACTACTATCATAACTCCTAACTCCCCCAGTTACACCTCCATTAAAGCAACAGTAAAACAATGTAGATTTAAACAGACCCAGGCAAAGCACACACCTGAACAGACAAATTCAAAATAAGTTTTTTCTCAGCTTTGGTTCCTTCGAGACAGCAGCTTGAGGTGTAGATGCTGGAGGCTTTTTCATTTGTTAAATCTTAGAACTCCTTCCCTTGCACACAGCCTTCCCTCCTTTATACATATTTTCCCCTTTCACTTGTTTCACTATGTCTTTGGACTTTACCTCTCTCATAATAAAAATTTATCATAGTACAAGTTTTACCAGTAATCTTTGGGAAAGATAAACACACTGGCCTGAATTTTCCCATTGATGATTTGGGGCCGGGGCCCGCTCGCCGATGGGAAAAGGATGCAGGATGATGTTGGGAGGAACCCCGATGTCATCCCACCCCATTTAAATATTCAGGAAGGCGGGCGGACAGAGAATTCAGCTGCCCGCCCGCCGACCTGTCAATGGCCAATTGAGGCCATTGACAGGATAATTAAGATCATTAAAGACCCTGCCTGTCCAACCTTAAGGCTGGTGGGCAGGCCAAGAGCCCCAGCGGGCTTCTGATAAAACATGAAACCTCATCCACTGGCGGGATGAGGTTCCATGTTTGTGTTTAAAAACTTTAATAAAGTTTCAGTTCTTATTAACATGTCCCATCTCGTGTGACATTGTCACATGAGGAGGACATTGTAATAATGTTTCTATTTTTCTATTTTTAGAGTTTTTTAACCTGTTACTAATCTCCCTGAGACAGCACTTAGTTTCAGGGAGCAGTGCGTTCTTTCGCGTGCATGTGCAAAAGAGCGCACTTTGACAGTTGGGGACTCCGTCCCTGTCCACCAAGGGCAAAGTTCTGCCCATTGTTTCTTGACTTCTCCTGGCTAGGTGAAACATTTCGCCCCCTCTTTTGAATTCAATCCAGTCTTGTTTATTTAAAAATGCAAATATTCCCTTTATACCTCACATTCTAAAATTTCACCCATGTTTACCTACTTAACATTTCAAGCCTAGCTTATCTTCTAACACATGAAAGCCTTCAGACCAGCTGCCTTTAATTCAACTAGGTTCCACACACACGCACATACACATACACAAATACACACACACATGCACATACACGTACACACACACATGCAAACACAAACAAACACACAGACCCATAGACACAGACCCCACTTTTACTCTACTTTACAATAAATTCCAATAACATCATGAAAATGATTATATCTTCCTGACATCCGCTTCCTTATTAAAAAAATGAACCGTCATAATTTTATAAAATGGCTTCATTTTCTGAACCCATCTTACATTAACTCCTACACGTATTACACTATTACATTACCAGATGCATGCATTAGCCTAATAATATATACACAAATCCTCAGTATCAGCAGAAATCATTCTACTCCAGTGTCCAGGTTTTTAAATGTCCAATTTTCCCTTTAAGCTTCAAAGACTTGACAATGCATCTCCAATCACCCAGCCACATGTATAATCTGTAGATTAAATGGTTGCAGTAATAAACTCCTCCTGAATGACCTTGTTCTTCTATCTCGAAGTTTGTCCAGAAACTTTAAAGGATTGTCGTCTGTATAAACAATTGTTTCTGATGAATTGTTTGCAATGTATATCTCAAAATGATGCTAACACCAAACCCAAAGTCTCCTTTTCGATCATTGAATATCTTCTCTGTTGTACATTCAACTTTCATGAAAAATACTCTATTGGTTTTTCAATTCCAGTGTCATCTTCTTGTAACAGTACAGCCCCAATGCCTATATTGCTTACATCAACAGCCAACTTAAATTGCTTGGCATAATTGGGTACTGTGAAAACTGGTGTCATAGTTAATAGTTTTCAAACAGTTAAATGCCTTCTGACACTCCTGTGTCCATTGAAACTTCTTGTTCTTTTTTAATAGTTAGTTAATAGAGCAACCACACTACTAAAGTTTGGTACAAATTTCTAGTAAAACCCACTCATGCCCAGAAATCTCAAAATTTCTCATTTTGTTGTAGGCATGGGGAAATCCACCATAGCCGTGGCTTTCATATCTCTCGGAGCCACTACAACATATCCAATGGTATGGCCTAGATACATAAATTGCGCTTTTGGAAATTCAATTTTAGCCAAGTTCACCATCAAATTAGTTACTTGTAATTGAGTAAATAATTCTTCCAGATGTTGTAAATGCTCCTCCCATATCCTCCCATGTCTGACTGAAAACTACTAAGTCATCAATATACATAGGACAATTGTCCACTCCTACAATTACTTTGTTTTTCAGTCTTTGGAATGTTGCAGGTGCACTTTTCATACCAAATGGCATGACATTGAACTGATATAGTCCATGTGGTGCCACAAAAGCTGATATCTCCTTTGCTCTCTCCGATAACAGTACTTGCTAATATCCTCTTAGCAAGTCAATCTTTGTGATAAATTTTGATTGTCCCACTTTCTCAATTCAATCTTCCAACCGTGGTATAGAAAATGAATCTGCTTTTGTCACTGCATTTACCTTTCGATAGTCTACACACAGTCTTTGTGTTCTATTTGGTTTGGGTGCCAGCACAATAGGCAAACTCCAATAACTGCAACTAGAGTCAATGATATCATTTTGAAGCATGAATTCAACTTTTTTGGTACTTGTGATAACTTTGCCAGATTTAATCTATAAGGATGTGGCTTATCGTAGATGAAACGTCTATACATACATCATGTATAGCTAAATTTGTCCTTCCAGACTTATCCCCACAAATACCTTTTTGTAACTGCAATAGTTCTCCAAATCATTTTGACACTTGTCTGGAAGGTAACTCAATATTACACTTAAATTTTTATGTACCCCCTCATTGTCCAACTTGATTAGAGGAAAATCAATTTTAGGATCCCGCAATTCAGCTTCTTCCTCATTAACCACCACCACTAACACCTCCTTTATCATTCTCTTCCCAGTCATCATAATTTTGAAGCATATTTACATGACACACCGTCTGCTTCTTTCTTCTACCTGGAGTATTTATTAAATAATTTACTTCACTCAGTTTCCTTTCAATCATTTAAGGCCCACTAAACCTTGCCTTTAACAAGTCATTCAGTACTGGTAACAACTAGCACATTGTCCCCAGCAACAAAACTATAGGCTGTAGCTTTCCTGTCTGCCTTCACTTTCATTGCTTGCTGTGATATCATTGAATGTTCCCTAGCCAACTCACATGCTCTGTCCAATCTCTCACTGAAATTTGATACTTAATCTAGGAGAGTATTTTCTGAATGTTGCCCCACAAAATTCTCATTAATCAATTTCATTGGTCCTCTCATCTCATGCCCATAAACTAGTCCAAAAGGACTAAAACCAGTCGATGCATTAGGAGCATCCCTAATAGCAAATATTGGGAATGGAATTCCCCCATCCCAATCCTGTGGATAATCCTGACTTTATGCCCTCATCATGGTTTTTAGGGTTTGATGCCATCTTTCCAAAGCCCCTTGTGACTCAGGGTGATAAGCTGTTGGCTTAAATTGTTTCATCCCTAAACTGCTCATTACTTCCTTAAACAGCTGTGGCCTGAAATTTGAACCCTGATCTGATTGTATTTATTTAGGTAAACCATTTCTTGTAAAATAATTAGTCAACTCTTCCACACTTTTCTTTGTTGTAATATTTCTCAAAGGCATTGCTTCAGGAAACCTGGTAGACACATCCATTATTGTCAGTAAGTGCTAATATCCACTTTTAGTCTAGGGAGTGGTTCTACACAATCAATCATGACCCTGGTAAAAGGTTCTTCAAATAATAGAATGGGAATTAGAGGTGTTGGTTTAATCACTGCTTGTGGTTTCCCTATCACCTGACATGTATGACATGTTCTATAGTATTTAACTACGTCCCTATGCAATCCAAGCCAATAAAAAACATTTTTGTATTTTCGCCTGTGTCTTTCTAATTCCTAAATCTCCCCCCCCCATTGGAATTCCATGAGCTATCCTCAGAATCTCAGTTCTATATCCAAATGGTATCACAAGCTGATGCGCCTCCCTCTAGTTTTAATTTGCTGAAGCATGATAAGACCTCCATTTTCTCATTAAAATTACCCTTAAGGTAATAACATGCTGGAATACACTTTGACTCTGTTTCTGAGTGAGCTGTCTGATATAACTGTTTTATTTGCATATCCTTTCTCTGTAAATCTACCAACTGACTTGAGTTAAACAGCTCAGCTGCTTTGTCTTTTTGTCTTTCAGTCTTTCTTCCTGAACAACTTTATCAAACACAGTGTCAGATAATTGGACTTCCACACCTTCTCTCTGCCTTTGAACTTCCAGTTCTTCTTGTTTCAACCTGTGATCTTCTTATCACACAATCTGGAAACAATCCAGGATGCTCTCTCGACAAAACTTCTGTTGAAAACACTTCTAGAGGCTGCTCAAGTACCGTAGGCATTACCCACATCTATGATTCAGCTATATCATTACCCAGAATAAATTGAACCCTTACAATGGGCATTTTCCCCACTACTCCAACAATCACCTCACCTGTTTTCCACTTACTCTTTAAATTTACCTTCCACAATGGAATAGGTTTAGCAAGTCCATAAACCCTACTTATGATCACCTGCTCCTGCAATACTCCCTTTGAACAACAAATATTACTATCCCTCAACTTTAAGGATTTACTAACCCCTGTGTCTCTTATAATGTTAACATCTTTACCTACTCCACCCTGTACACATGGAAAGACTTTTGCTTCACATGCAAAATCTTTAAACATTTCTGTAACCTGCTCTTCAGAATTCTCTTGGGTAAATTGTGAACATATTCCCATTTCTTTATGTATCACCGATTATTCCTGTTTTCCCTGTACACAAACCATTGGTTTTTCCTGTGCTTGAACCTCAGAACCCACAGTACTTTTACTTTCATTACTTTTCTGTACCCCTATAATTCCAGCAGATTTTCCCTATAATTTTCGTGTGTCCAATTTTATTACGATGAAAACACCTCAACTTTCAACTGTCACCTCTACCCTTAGCACCTTCCTTTTTATTCTGAGAAAAAACTTCCTGGGAATTTACACTTACTCCTTCTGTTCCCTGACTACCATCCATCCTTTCACCTACCCCCTTTCAATCCTTCTCTGACTTAAAATGGTGACAAAAAAAGGCTTAGCTCTATGAACTAACTCATAATCATCAGCTATCTCTGCTGCTTTCCTTACCGTTTCAACCCTCTGTTTTCTTTTCCACATAGGTTCTCACTATGAAGGAATTGAATCTTTAAATTCTTCAAAAAGAATGACTTCTCTAAGATCTGCATATGTTGTCTCGAACTTTAATGCCCATAACCACTGGTCAAAATTACTTTGTTTTACTTTCTCAAACTCAATATAAGTTTGCCCAGGCTGTTTTCTCATATTCCTACATTTCTGCCTGTATGCCTCAGTCTATAGCCATTTTTGCCACATCATAATTCACCAACATTTCTTCTGACAGTGAAGCATAAAACTCATGTGCTCTACGCACCAACCTAGATTGCAACAACAATGTCCAGTGTTCCTGTGGCCATTTAATCTGTCTAGCTATCTTCTTAAATGAAGTAAAAAATGCTTCAACATTTCTTTCCTCAAACTTTGGAAGAGCTTGTACAAATTTAAACATCTCTCCACTGGGTTCTGATCTGGAAATAATTCCTTTCCCACCTATTGATGTCTCATTTTTAACTGCCAGCAGTTTAAGCTGGAATTCTCTCTCACTTTTTCTCTTTCCTCCTTTTCTAACCTCGTTACTTCTAATTCCCTTTCCTGTTTTCTTTCTTGCCCCTGCCTTTCTGCCTGTTCCCTTTTAAGTATTTCTTTCTTTTTCTTTCTCTGCTGCCTCTAATTCAAGTTTTTAAAGTTCCTTTCTTGTTCAAGTTCAAGCTTCTTCATTTGTAACTGGAGTCTCACTGCCTTCAGCTGTGATTCACTCATGTCAGGTATCACTTCCAACTTTAGATGCTGTGCTATACCTTCAATTATGTCCACTTTCCTTACCCCTGCAGGTAATCCTAATTGTAAGTTATTTGCCAATTCCATTAACTTAACGTTATTTACTATTTGTAAACCAGCCAAAGTTATAGTTTCAACGCCAAGACAAGTCTTAACTACTGTCAAAGCGATTTTGCAGTCCCACCAGTACAAATAAAAACCTCAAGCCAACTCCTGAATTCAAAATGCTTCTCGTACTCACAACCTTAAGATTCACCAACTCCAATCAAATCAAGGAATTTCAAATATATCCTGCAAAGAGCCCCCAATTCCATTATGGCAGGTGGATGGTAAATACTAAGCTGTTCAAATCCCACAGAGAAACTTGAAGCAGCTGCCACAACTACTTGCAATTTGTATGTTTTTCGAGATGCGGGCTATTAATTCAGTGGTAATAAGGCCTCCGAGTCTTATCAGTTTTTTACAAAACTGTATTAAACCTTTATTTTTAAAAAAATGATTTTAACACACACATAGGTTTACAAATTACTACTATGATAACACTTAACTCCCCTAGTTAATCTAACTCCCAGTTATGTCTTTGTTAAGGCAACAGTAAAACAACATAGATTTCAACAGGCTCAGGCACACACCTGGCCTCAGGGAGATTGAAGCACTTTTTAAAAAACATAAAGACATTAAAAACTTAATGAAACATGTCCTCTGCTGTGACTGTATCACATGAGATGGGACATGTTTTTAATTCCAAAGTAATGTTTTTATTTAATTTGTCTTAGCATTAGGAAATCTCATCCCGCTCATGGATGAGGTTTCCTAAAAAATTTAAAGGCTGCTTGGCCTTTTTGCCTGCCCGCCAACCATTAGGTTGGATGGGCAGCGTAAAGTTCACCTTACTGCGCTCATTAATGGCCTTAATAGCCCGATGTCAATCATGCATCATATTATGTTCTGCATGCTGACCGTAAAACTCTGGCCACTATTTCTTAACTTCTCTTGGCTAGGTGAATTCTTTTGAATTCAAGCTAGTCTGATTTATTTATAAATGCAAACATTCCCTTTACACCTCACATTCTAAAACTTCACCCATATTTACCTACTTAACACTTCAAACCTAGCTTATCTTCTGATACATCAAAGCCTTCAGTCCAGCTGCCTTTAATTCAATTAAGTCCCACACACAATGTCACACTCACAGACCCATACATACAGACTCCACTACTACTCTACTTTACAATAAATTCCAATAACATTTTGAAAATTATTATATCTTCCTGACATTAGTCATTTAGTTGTCCACCACTACTCATAACTGGATGTGGCAGGACTGATCCCTTAGTTGTGGGATCACTTAGCTCTTTCTATTGCGTGCTGCATCTGCTATTTGGCATGCATGTAGCTTCACTAGGTTGACATATCATTTTTATATATGCCTGGTGCTGCTCTGCTCCTGGAATGATCTTCTACACTCCTCATTGAATCAGGCTTATTAACTGGCTTGATGGTAATGGTAGTGTGAGGGGTATGTCAGACAATGAGGCTACATAATTTGGTAGGATACAATTCTGCTACTGCTGATGACCCACAGTGCCTCATGATGCCAAGTTTTGAGCTGCTAGACCTGTTCTGAATTTGTCCCATTTTTCACATTAGTAATGCTATATAACACAATGGAGAGTGTCCTCAGTTTGGAGGCAGGACTTCATCTCTACAAGGATAGTGAAATGGTTGCTTCTTCCAGTACTGTCATGGCTGTGACTGATAGGTTTGTGAGGAATGTCCAGTACATTTTTTGTCTCCTTTTGGTGCTCTCACCACCTGTCGCAGGCCCAGTCTCAGATATGTCCTTTAGGTCTCGTCCAGCTCAGTTAGTAGTGGTGCTACTGAGCCACTCTGGGGGATGAACACTAAAGTCCCATACCCAGAATACAATCAGTGCCCTTGCTATCCTCAGTGCTTCTTCCAAGTGGCGCTCAACGTGCGGGAGCACTGATTCGTCAAATGAGAATGAGTGGCAGGTGTAGGAGGTTTCCTTGTCCATGTTTTATGTGGTGCAGTGAGACTTCATGAAATCCAGATTCAATGTTGAGGACTCCCAGGGCCACTCCCTGCACCACCACCACCCCAAAATTTATACGGTTTCATGAATTTTGATGAAGAACATATACCCAAATGTCAGTGTATCATTTTTACAGATGCAGGCTGATTGCTATACAGTTTCACCATTTTTCAGTTTTATTGCTGGCCTTTGGTTATTCTCTGAAGAAAAAATTCTTTCTTTTCTATTATTTCTCCCCTATTTCCAATAGAGAATTGCATCAGATCTGCCAAACTTGCAATGTTACATTTAATGAGGTTCTTTCAGGATCTGTCCATGCCCAGCTCTGCACCTGAAGATGCAGTTGAGACTAAGAGCTGCACTTACTGTCTGTTTTTGGACTGGTGTAATTTTAAAAAAATAGCACTCAATGATCAGATGGCTGCCAGAGCACTATGCAAAAGTGCTGATGACCCCTGAGGTCAATTGAGCTGAATTATGAAAGTGAGATGTGATGGAAAGTATGTGTAGTAACTATAAGCAGTGGCAGGATGAAATTACATGTCCATGGAGCATGTGAAGCTATCCATAAAGTCTGTAATGTTTGAAGACCCCAGCTTGTATCATTTAGAAGAAGAAGCTTGTGTAAACTGGAAGAATTCAAATGCCAATTTTGCAGTCAGTGTTCCCAGTTATTGGATCCAAAACGTGGATCTTGATTTTTGCTGCAAAAATTGGAGTAGATCTTGATTTTGAGCAGTAGTGTAAATTGGGTGATAGCAAGTCGGAAGGCTGTTTTGCGTCTCTTCTCATTTTCATTACAAAGGCATTAGTAGAAAGAAAAATGGAGAGTGGTGTAAAATGAGCTGCCAGTTCACTCTCACTCATTTCACACAAAGTCAAGATCTACCCCAGTCAGTTTTATATACAGCAACCACTGTTATACTTACCTCCAAGGGGCAAAGGCAAAAATTGATATGCATGTAAATGTTTTGATAATCACAGAAGTTGCTATATTGAAAATGAAAACATATTTTTAAGTAGGAGATGGGAAGGAAAATTGTAACATCAGTGTATCGATAGTCTTTTGATCTTCCCCAGTCATATGCATTTTTCTGCCTGACTCCAAAATGGCTAATCCAAGCCTTCAGAAACAATGAAAGCTGTGATGCATCAATTATGGTGCCGTTAGTATCTGCTTCCAATTTTTCCTTCTCAAATTTTGCCTCGTACCCTTCCTCCATTGAAAATAATGACTTTTTTGAATAAGTGAATCCTGGTGTGCTCATGGGCTGGAACAGCAAAATCATCGCTAGATTATTGTTATCTCACAGAATCAATTTTATAGCATTCAGAATTTAGCAAATTTCTGGTTATGTCTGTTAGGGTCTTTAATAGAGGAGATGTTTAGATAAGGTAAAGAAGTTTACAGAAGTATAGAAACTGCACCTTGATACTTATTGCTTGTGGATTTAGCAGACCAATCAGAGATGAGCTATGATCATCGCTATTTAATTAGCAGGAACCTGAAGAAAAATGAACCAATCTAGATGTATTCATCCAGATGTAGTTCAGCAACTTCAGACCATGAACTCTCTCCTCCATGCTCATCACTTTTTCATACCCTTTCTTCTACATTCTTTTCTACTTTTTACCCACTTGTTTTATTTTTATTTTTATTAATTTATCTGTAGTTTTATCCCCTTTTTATCCCATTTTCTATCTTTTTTTCCCCCATTCACCACCCCCTCCCCCACCCCAACCCCTACAGAGCCATCTGTTACTTGTTCCATGTTGTTCTTTCATACAATATTATCCTTGTTCTGGTATAATCACATTTTGTCTTCTTACTTTTACGCAACTATTAACACCTTTTTTAGCATTAACCACTACCATTAACAATCCCTTTGTACTTTTGTTCATGACATCTTTGTCAAACCCTCCTTTGTCCCCACCTATCGCTGGCCTTCTATCCAGCTCCACCTGCCCTACCCCCCTTAAACAGTATAATTATCATCACGTTTCCACTTCGCTTCAGCCCTGAAGAAGGGTCAGACAAACTCGAAATGTTAACTTTGTTTTTTTCTCTCTCCACAGATGCTGTCAGGCCTGCTGAGTTTTTCCAGCATTTTCTGTTTTTGTTTCAGATTTCCAGCATCTGCTGTATTTTGCTTTTATCAGATGTACTGGTTGTAAACTTCAGAGATTTGATCCTGAAACCTTCCAGAAAAGCTGTTGCAGCAATTTGTAGAGTAAATAGAAATGGAAAAGTTACTATTCAGGATGACATGGACTTCCTAATACACATGCTAGAGAAGAAAATTCATCAAATGCTTGGATCATTTCCACCATTACTCTATGTTGGCAGAAGGTCAAGGAATGTTTCCATGATTGGAAAAACAGCAACAAAGCTGAAAGTGTCATTTTTTTTAACGTTTTGCTGCAGACTGTGGGTGGTTCGATCCTGTCATGACCCATGTTTTCTGGCCATTCTCCAAATGCCCTATCAACTACTGTTGCATCTTTACTGAATGCTGCAGCCAGAGAGGACTGCTGTAGATGGAGTCAAGTATTGATTCGCCTGTAAGATCCTTCGTTTTGCATCATAGACCACCTACATGTTGATTGAATGGAAGCTTTTGAAGTTTGGCCCTGACATTGATTGTTGAGCTCCTTATCTACATGTGCATGTGGCTGATGACACCCAAGGTGCTAAAGGTCTCAGTGACAAAGAATGATTGCTGTCTCTTCAATTGTTACTCCATATCTCTGTATGAATGGATGATACTGCAGCATCTTAAATACAAGTGAACAACACACTCTGGTTTAAATTTGCTAAATCACAACCAGGTTAGTCAATGAGGCAAAAAACTCAAACACCTACACAATCAGAGGAGGGATGGTTCTGCTCACAGAAGGATCCCTCAAGCAATTTACTGCCGCTTTACAGCACTGAACAATCAGTTTTCAGAAGCATCAGCTCTTGTGAGACTGTTCTGTTCCTCCAAAGTTAAGATTCTAAGCCCGTAGACCTTCTTGCAGTGTTGTTCATGAATTGGTTAATGTATTTTTTAATTTCATTTAGTCTTAGTGAATGTGATTCAATAGGATAGAAAAATGCTCTCCATTTATTACAGCGAATCATGCTTAAAACAACCACCCAAAATCAAGAGAGATAGGAGAACTGCTCTGTGTTTCCTCTGGGATTATCTCCCAAAATTCCTGCCCCTATGTATTCAAACCTCCTGTAGATAGGAACAAAGGAACAGCAATAGACCAATTCAGCCTCATGAGACTGCTCTGCCATACAGTTAGATCATGGCTGATCTATACCTTAACTCTATTCACCTGCCTTGGCTCCATAACCATCTGATAAAAACAAAAAAACTGCGGATGCTGGAAATCCAAAACAAAAACAAAAACAGAATTACCTGGAAAAACTCAACAGGTCTGGCAGCATCGGCGGAGAAGAAAAGAGTTGACGTTTCGAGTCCTCATGACCCTTCGACAGAACTTGAGTTCGAGTCCAAGAAAGAGTTGAAATATAAGCTGGTTTAAGGTGTGTGTGTGGGGGGTGGAGAGAGAGAGAGAGAGAGAGGTGGAGTGGGGGTGTGGTTGTAGGGACAAACAAGCAGTGATAGAAGCAGATCATCAAAAGATGTCAACAACAATTGTACAAAAGAACACATAGGTGTTAAAGTTAAAGTTGGTGATATTATCTAAACGAATGTGCTAATTAAGAATGGATGGTAGGGCACTCAAGGTATAGCTCTAGTGGGGGTGGGGAGAGCATAAAAGATGTTAAAAAAAAAATTCTCTTTTTTTTATAATGGAAATAGGTGGGAAAAGGAAAATCTATATAATTTATTGGAAAAAAAAGAAAAGGAAGGGGGAAACAGAAAGGGGGTGGGGATGGGGGAGGGAGCTCACGACCTAAAGTTGTTGAATTCAATATTCAGTCCGGATGGCTGTAAAGTGCCTAGTCGGAAGATGAGGTGTTGTTCCTCCAGTTTGCGTTGGGCTTCACTGGAACAATGCAGCAAGCCAAGGACAGACATGTGGGCAAGAGAGCAGGGTGGAGTGTTAAAATGGCAAGCGACAGGGAGGTTTGGGTCATTCTTGCGGACAGACCACAGGTGTTCTGCAAAGCGGTCGCCCAGTTTACGTTTGGTCTCTCCAATGTAGAGGAGACCACATTGGGAGCAACGAATGCAGTAGACTAAGTTGGGGGAAATGCAAGTGAAATGCTGCTTCACTTGAAAGGAATGTTTGGGTCCTTGGACGGTGAGGAGAGAGGAAGTGAAGGGGCAAGTGTTGCATCTTTTGCGTGGGCATGGGGTGGTGCCATAGGAGGGGGTTGAGGAGTAGGGGGTGATGGAGGAGTGGACCAGGGTGTCCCATAACCTTCTGTTCAACTCAGTCCTCATCTGAAAGGATGTTGTAAGCCATGATAGCAACAGAAGTTGTGGGCTTGTTATACTTGATATGGGGTATGGTGGCATATTGATTGTGTTACGGGCTTGTAATCCTGAGGCAAGAGTTCAAATTCCACCACAGGGAATCAGGGAATTTAAATACAGGAAACTAAATTAATCTGGAATAAAGCGTGTGTCTCACTGATGGCGGTCATGAGACTATTCGATTGCTATTGAAGTCCATCTAGCTCAATAGTATTCTGGCTTATATGTGAGCCCAAACTCACAAAAATGCAAATGGCCCTTAAATGCCCGGGCTTCAGCAATGACTAACTTTTATTTTTAAAGACAGATGTGTCTTTAGCTGTAATGTAGCTGTAATGTAAACAAAATACAGTTGTCTAGCACCATGTGCTTTCAATTAATTACTTTGGTTCACATCAATGCTCCACAATGCAGTTACAAGATATACATTTCATCTCTCCCAGTTAAGATTTAAATATGTCCACACTGGCAACATTGGTTTACGAGCAATTCATTTTCTTTTGCCTTTTTCAGTAGAGGTTTAAAACAAGTTGCCAATTTGCCATTGCCTGTTTTGCCCTAGCACCCAATCACCCCCAGTAAGTGTCAATGATGTTTCTGCAAATCACTGAAACTGTGTTAAAAACTGGCAATCATCATCTGTGGATGACTGATTTGATGCATGTTGCAGTGCTGTTCTGGATGTCATTAGAATATCAAAAATATTACCGTGGGCAGAATCTTCTTCCTGTCGGGTGGGCTGGTTGGGAGTGGGCGTGGGTGGGTGTGGAGCTAATCGCCATCCACAGTCAACTGCGCGCTGCAATTTTATGTCGGCGGGCCAATTAAGGCCCGCAAGGTGTGACGCGTGCACGCGGAAGAGCGCAGAAATCGCCCTGAGGCACAGAGCTGCCTCAGGGAGATAAAGTTCACTTTTAAAGTTTGTAAAAAAGGAAAGATAAAAATTATTCAGATATGTCCCCTCATGTGACAATGTCATATGAGCTGGGGCATGTTTATGAAGTGTCAAAATTTTTTTATTCATTTAATAAAACCTTCATGAAACTTCATCCCGCCCGTCGATGTTTCATGCAAAACACGAAGGGTGCTTGGGCTCTTTGCCTGCCTGCCGACCTTAAGGTTGGACAGGCAGCCCTGTCAATTTGGTCAATTAGTTTATTAATGGCCTTAACAAGCGTTTGACAGTTCGGCGGGTGGGCAGCCGACTCCAGTGTGCGCTCGCCGAACGGAAGATTGGAATGACGTGCAGTGACGTCGGGACGCAAGCCCAACGTCATCGCGCATCATCTTAAACATCGGTGTGTCGGGCCCTGCATGCCGACAAGAAAAATTTGCCCCATGGAAAATAGCTTCCCTTGGGAGGCCACACCAAAAGAGAAAGATGGAATGGAGAAAGATGGAAAATTGAAATGAAAGTAAAAATTCATCTTGGAAATTTGGACAATATTATCACACAAATCTTTAATATGGTCACCAGTGTTTCACTTTCCATTATTTTAATGGTGGTGTTAAATCATTAATAATTCTGTTAAAATAGATGAGAGAGGGATTTCATTTTGATGCCACAAAAATGCAAAATGGACAATAATATTGGTTCAGCTGCCTGTTATATATCTCCCCTGATTTGCGTTGACTTTGATGAAAGTAACAATCGGGAGAAATATGTAACCATGGCTGATTGACAATCTTACATTATTGCCCAAAGTCAAAATTACTTTCTAAACTTCTAAATAACAGTACTCCATCATTCCCAGGTTAGTTTGTCTCAGGCCGTTGGCTTTGTTAATAGAAAATGGTTTAATTACAGCTATTGACTGCTACTCCCTCCTGTTTGCTTTCCTTGTGCTGAAGCACAAATCCAAGGGTAGACAACCATGTTATGTACTTCTTACTAAGAACGTTTACTGACTAATCCCTTTTACTCAGCATAAATTGTGAACTTATCTATTCCACTGCACCAGCTGAAACTGTGATTGAAAAGCAATAGAGAACTTCCCATGTTGAGTACCAGGGGAACTATGTATAGGTAGTTTGATTGAAAAGATTGAACTGATACTCTCATCATTCAAGCTACTTCCTATACTCAATTCCCTGGTCTGGTACATAATGGTATTCCTTATTTCTTAAAGATAAGGAGGTAAATTCCTTAGATCTTGAAAACAAGCAAGTGGATTAATCCATGTATGTTGTGTCTGGTGCAGGCAGCACACCAGCTTTGTGCTGCTGGTTAATTTACATGATTACATATCCACAGCACACCATTGAGTGGCTTCGTGCCTGAGCAGGGAGCCCTAAATTATGAAGGATAGCACCAGTTCAAGCCAGCCTGCACCTTTTAAAGAGGAGAAGCATTGCGACTGGAACAAGTGCTAGAAGTCTTTCTACAACTTATTCCGACCTAAAAAAACACTCAATAATGACACACCATGGTGGAGAGCAAGCCACAACATTTTTCAATACTGTAATGGAGTATCTTGCTCAAGAAGGTGTAGAGGAGAGATGTTCTCTACCCACAGGATAGACAGGATCCACAGACAAGCACTCAAGACAGACTGAGCAGATAGCTGTGGCAGTCAATACGAGGAGTGAAACGGCAAAAATTAGAGGCAATGCTGCAAAAAAGTTCAATCACATCATATGAGTGACCAAGGTCAGTGACTGCACCTTCAGATACTATGTTCTACCAGCTACACCATTTGCCTGAGATATTGTTCAATTTACCACACAAAAGATCATAAAAAATAGAAGTGCGTGTGGGAAATGTGGTTCCTCAAACCTGCTCCGCCATTTAATAAGATCTTCGATATCAACTCTGCTTTCCCACCCAATCCCCATATTTCTTGATTCCCCTAGAGTCCAAAAATCTATTGATCTCATCCTCGAATATACACAATAACTAAGCATTCAGTGTCGTCAGCAGGTTGAGAATTCCAAAGATTCACAAGTCTCTGAGTGAAGAAATTTCTGCTCATCTCAAGCCAAAATGACAATTCCTTTATCCTGAAACTTTGTCCCCTATTTCTAGGCTCTCCAGTCAAGGGGAATAGTCTTTTATCATCTGCTCTGTCAACCCCACTCAGGACTTTACATGTTCCAATGAGATCACCACTTATTCATTTTAACTCAAGAAGGTATAAAGCCTATGCTACACAATCTCTCCTCATAGGTAAACCCACGCACACCAGGAATCAGTCTAATGAATTTTTGTTGTACACCCTCTAAAGCATGTTCTTCCTTAGGTATAGAGACCAAAACTGTACACAGTACACCAGATGCAGTCTTACCAATGCCTGTACAACTGTAGCAAGACTTCCCTAATCTTGTACTCCAAACCCCTTGTAATAAAGGCCAACATTTTATTTGCCTTCCTAATTGTCTGCTATAACTGCTTTTCATATTTCTGTACAGAGGCACCCATATACTTTCGAATGCAACACTTAATAGTTTCTCACCATTTAAAAAATATTCAGTTTTCTATTCTTCCTATCAAAGTGAATAATCTCAGGCTAGAGTTAACACTAAGCTGAGGGGTTGCAGAGGCAGAAGAGGGATTAGGAAGAGTCTGCATGGTTTTGTGAAAGGAAAATCATGTTTAACCAATTTATTGGAGTATTTTTGAAGGGGTAACACGCACAGTAGATAAAAGGGACTCTGTAGAAGTGCTGTATTTGGATTTCCAGAAGGCATTTGATAAGATGCCACATCAAAGATTATTTCAGAAAATAAAAGTGTATGGTGTAGTGGGTAATATATTAGCATGGGTAGAAGATTGGCTGGCTAGAAGAAAGTAGAAAGTATGCATAAATGGATCTTTTTCTGGTTGGCAGGATGTGATGACGCCTGTCAAGATTTGCTCCCCTGTTCCTCTTCTTCCTCTCCTTGCTCTTTCTCCTGCTCAGCTGCTCACTATACAGCTGGTGATAAGATTTGTCCTCTCATGACGGTGAGGCTGTGCAGCATACAGCAGATCTTCAGGAATCTTTACACACCCTCTGCTATGTAGTATGGAACTCCTCCAGAGAGGTCCAGTGATTGGAAACATTGGCTGGAATTTTTCCCACATCAGGCGGGCTCGGCATGCGGGGACGGTCACAGAGCTGACTGCAGCTCGCGATCGGCCCGGCACCACGATGTCACGCAGGCGGGTCAATTAAGGTCTGTCCAGTGTGGACTGCAAGTGGTAGCGCTGAAGCACTGTCTGTGCAGGCTGGGGGGGTGGGGGAGGGTGGGGGTGGGGGTGTGGGGGTGGTGGGGTGGGTGAGGAGGGAGTGTCTGGTCCAGACTCTTTTGCGCATACGCGCAAAAGAGTGCTTCAATCTCCCTGAGGCACTGAGCTGCCTCAGGGAGATTGAGGCGCTTTTTAAATAAATTATTAAAAACAATGAAAAGTTAATGAACCATGTCTCCTCACGTGACTGTGTCACATTGGATGGGAAATGTTTTTATTTTTCAAAAAAAGTTCTTATTCAATTTGTAAAAGCTTTTGGAAACCTCGTTCTGCTCGTGGAAGAGGTTTCCTAAAAAATGTAAAGGCTGATTGGCCTTTTCGTCTGCCCACCAACCGTTATGTTGGGCAGGCACTGTAAATTTGGAGTTGGTTAGTACATTAAAGGCCTTAATAGGCCTTTCAATTATTGACGGGCGCCTAGCCGACTCTGGCGCGTGTCCGCCGAATGAAATATCACGAGATAGCGCGATGACGTCGTGACCCACACCTGACGTCATCACACGTCATTTTACGTTCCAGCATGTCGGGCCTGCCAAATGTAAAATCCTGACCGTTGTTTCAACAAACCAATGTGTGTATCACATTTCATGTGCAGCATGGCTTTGAGCATATGCATATTCCTCAATAGAGTCATCAGCCATGTCATCAGAAAACAGTCCTTTTCATGGTGGTTCAAATGGAAATTACACAGCAGATGAACACAGAATGAAGATGTGATGACTGCTTTCAGGATATTGGGCATTGAGCGCCATGCAGAGTCACACACTAGATGAATGTTGAGGGACTGGAATCCCAACTGATTATGGTTCATTTCAGAGTTTCCATGTAGCACCTGTACAAAGTGACAACTGTGCAGTCAATGGCTCCCTGCACATGAGAAGCATGAAATCCTCACAAAGCCATGTGCTTGCACCAACTGCTGCACACTGGCAAGAGAGAATGAAATGGAATCAGCTCTCTTTGAATAGAGTGTCACTCGCCTCCCTTGCATAGCAGTTGACGGTAAACTGTGAGATTGTGCAAATATCTCCACCTCCAGCCTTGAAGGAGTTGAATGCATATAAATCCATGACCATGATCCTCTTCACAGTTACTGGCAATGCTGTCCTCTGAGATTACCATTGTGGCAGCAGGTGACATATTTCAGTGGGACATTCTTTCTGAAATGTAGATGTGTGACACAATAGCGGAATTTTCCATAACTGAGACTAAGTGCGGCGGTGGGTGGTTTTGGCAGCATCCACCCCGCTGTCCGGGATGGCAGGAACTCGCGCCCGATTCTATGCTTGGATGGTCATTAATTATGCAAAGGTGTGTATTGCTCCTAATCACCTGGTGGGTCAGGAGCTGATTCATCCACCCGCTGTCAGCTGGTGGGTTCGAAGGTCCAGGCACCATTTTAAAGGCCAGTCCAACACACAATCTCACTCTCTCCAGCCCATCAGGAATGTCTGGCAGCCAGAAGAGGAAGGCTGAGAGCCTGAGGAAGAAGGCAGCACCCCGCTTCACATACCAGGCCCTCCAGGCCTTAATCAGAGGGGTGCAGGCTCAAAGGCAGGCGCTCTATCCCAGGGATGGCTGCTGAGCAGCCTCAACTCTCCGGCCTGGGAGGCCGTCGTGGAGCAGGTTAGCATGGCTGGCAACCATGCCCGAACTGCCATCCAGTTCAGGAAGAGAATAAATGATCTCATCTCTGCCAGGGTAAATCATCCTTCAACTCCCTCCAGTGTCAAACTCTCATCATGGCATCATGTGCTCAAATGGCTGCTGTCTTCAGAGATCTCACACAACCATTAGCAGGGGACGGATATCAACTCTCATTCTCTCATCGAGACCTTCACATCACCGCCATCCCATCTATCATGTTGCTCATACTCCATCCTCTGGCCCTTCTGGGGAAGTCTCACCACACACAGGGGACATGCGTCTCACCCAACCTCTGCTCCATCCATGCTCATCACATCCCTTTCTTTCTTCTCCATACAGGACAAGCTGGCGCACAACAGGCGAGAGAGATTGCAGACTGGGGGAGGGGCGGCCAACATCATTGCCCTCAGTGAGTTTGAGGAGGCTGCAGCTGAGCTGGTGGGGGACGACAGGGATTGTTCCTGTGGGGAAGGGGAGATCAGCATCTCCCACCAACCCAGTCGGATCACTTCATCAAATCCTGACATTCACAGTGAATCACATGCAGTCTTGTCTAGCTCATGCTCATTAGCTGAAACTCATTCTTCTATTTTCTAGGCACCAACAGATCGAGGCCCCCAAGCCAGTGGAGCACCAGTGTGAGACCCCAGACTTCATCCGAAGAGGAAGCTCTGGAATAACTGTCACAGTGTTCACACACACCCTCCACCAGCTCAGAGACACACACCTTGGTGGGGCACAGCTGTAGGTTAGGCTTGGGCTCACCTTTTGGATAACGCCTCACTGACACATCCCTGCAGCTGTCGGAGGCAGGGACAGCCCATGTCTCTGGCACTCAGAGGGCTGCTGGAGACTAGCCACCCACTCATGGGTGATGAGCCTCCGGGAGCAACTGGCAAATCAATGCTGGAGATGCAACAACAGGCAGCGGAACATCAGGCAGAGATTCGACAGTCACTCAGCAGACTAGAGTGAATGATGGAGGAGTCCATCTGCACTCTGCCTGATGTCGTGGCTCTGACGTGCGAGCGCTTTGAAGTCACTATGAGAAGGCTGGCGACCGCTATGAAGATCTTGGTCCAGCAGCTCTTGCCAGGCTTTTCCCAGCCCCCTGCATTCCATGGCCACACACCCTAGTGGGCACCATCGAGATGTAGGTGACATGGGGACGAGGCACCTTGACCTCCCTCCAGATCACCATCTTCTGCATGAGTCAGGGCCTCGGGCACTCACAAGGAGGATGAGCGTCAGCTGGACAACCTGGGGGCCTCCTCTCAGGACACTCCAAGGATGTGCAGCCGCTCACAGCCCCCTCTGCCTGTGACTCCATCCACTCCAGCTGCTCAGGCTGCGGAGGTCACGTCTGCCCCTGAGCAGGTGCAGGCTGAGGCCAGAAGAAGATATCCAGCAAGGCCTTTGCAGAATCAGGATGTGGCAGTTAGCAGGCAGCCTCCACCTCTGCTGCAGGTTTTGGGGCTGCACCCAGGCATAGCACTAGAGTTAGGAAAGTTAAGACAAATTGGTGTCACTGTTGGGTCACGGATGTGCTATACATGTAAATAAATTGCACTTTTGCAAATACATTTGATGGTTATCCGAATGTTCCTGTCATTTATTGTGATTTTGTACTTTTGAATCCTCTTATTACGAGGTTTAGCCTTGCTCCCACTCAATGATAGTGCCCCACTGTGAGATTCAAATTTCTGTGATGTTAACCTCAGCTGAACTAGTTTCTGCATCTTTGTGTAATGTCAGGGAGATGCATTTAAATCTTTATTGGAAATCTGTAATGTAAGCGTTTCGAATCCTTCTTCCTCAAGGGACACTATTGAGTGATGGCAGCTCATCAGCATTGATATTCCAACGGCACTTGTGTCTCCTCAGTGACAGTGGCAGAAAAAAAGACATGCACGGAAGGAGGAGATCCTTAGGCATGTCCACAGCTCAGCCGCAGCAGAGTTTGCATCATTAGATGGCAGTGAAGGCTTCAAGTCTTCTCTCGCATCGATCTTGTTCCTCAGTGGACTTTCAGTTCCCAGAGTGAGCTCACTCACAGGGCTCCAAGGACCAAAGCAGAGATCATGGCCTGATGATTCATGAGGTCAGAACTAGCAAGTATGAATGCAGGACTATTTCTCACTGCAAGTGGGTGGACATCCCTTGAGTTGAAAGAAAATGACACTGAGGGTTAGGAGAGATGTGGCCACATTCGCTCACTTAACTTTACTCTTCCTGGAACCTGTCAGCAATTAGCATATCACAAGCACATCTCCCATCTCTTCCTTCCTCCATGGTGTGATCGTGCTCATACTGACCCTCAACAGCCTCCTGCGGTTCCTGTGTGGTGGCCTAGACAATAGGGAACCCACTTAGTACTGAAAGGGTTAATGGAGAAATTGAATTAAATGCTTAGGCCTAAGAGAAAAATACTGCAACCTTGAAGAACAATACCATCTTCTCTGATTACTGTAGGATGAGCCCTGAGACATTCCATGTGTCTCTCTCTTGGGCCGAATGTAATCAAAGTTGTGATAACCAAGTGTGTGGGCACCGCACCTGTTGTGTGGCAATGGAAATTAACTAAAAAATGGATTGGTCAGTTAATTTATGCAAGTAAGTGGATTGAGATGTGCAAAATTTACTGATTGGTTGTAAAATGCTTTTAAGCAAGTGTTTGTGTATTCTGCTTTGAGACGGCACAATAGCCCTCGTTGTATTGTTCTCCCTTGTGCACAAGTAATAAATGGAGTTTCTATGTATTAATGATGCCTCGGTGTGATTAATCTCTGACAGTTTCTGGAGGTTCCACCAAGATGACTAACCCCTGCGGTTGAGTCACGGAGCGCCAGCATTAGGACCTTGTGGTTCAAGGACTCCTCAGTTCACGGCAGCCCCATTTGGGCTTTTGGGGTTCATTGACCTGTGACTTGCCTTCGCCTGCCTATGGCTGACTCTCAGGGTAAGTCATCTATTTAAATATTTGGGAGATTAATTGGGCCAGTAATTTAATATAAGTTAGTAGTAGTATTCCCAGGGGTTCGAGTCCCCTGGAGGTGAAAATTACTAATAGTATTCCCAGGGTTACGAGTACCCTGGAGGTGAAAAGTAAGTAATTTCTGTGTTTTCTTTTGCGATATTATTAAGTAAAAATGGGAAATATGGCATCAAAGAAACCCCAGGTTTCGCCTTTGAAGGGAACCCCAAACGTTTATGTGTATGTCCATTACGGTCCTGAAATTGTCCAATATGTTTCTGATTGGGTTAAATGGACTCAAAGTAAAGAAGAGAGCTTCCCACCAGCTGGAACCTTTAACCGGGACAGAATTGAGCACTTATAATATGTTTTAAGGGAGGTAGATAGTCCGCTACTGAATTTTCTGTAACTTAAAAAAAATGAATTGATCTAAGTTACAAGAGCTGTTTGTGCTGAAGAGAGAGAGGGTACTCCTAGGGGGTTAATGAACAATTGACAAACAGCAGCAGAGAAAATGTGAGCTTTCGTCAGTTTGACGGTCCCTATAGGTGGAGCCTTCAAGATCCCTTTATTCCCCCCCACTGCTACTCGAAGCTTCGTTTAGAGTTAAATTCAATATTATAGGACTAGCAATACAAACCTTTATGTATGTGTTTGTTTGTGTGCAATGAAGCATTTGTATGTGAGCTTTAATGTGTTTTCTTCTCTGAATTGTCTTTTGTGTGTGTAGTTGAGCACTTTAGGGTTGAAAGCCCCATATTAGATTAAAGGAAAAGTTTATTCAAATATTCCAAAGTTTTGAGTATAAGGGTTGAGTTGGGATTTCTGGCAAAAATCATAATTTGAAGGTAGTGTAAAAATGAAACAGGGCTTGCCTTTGTTTGAGATGAACCAGCACATGTACCACCCCCTTGCAGACTAGTAGGGAATAACCCTCATCATTAGCTTCCAAGCTGATTGGGATTAATACATACGAGTTAGTATTGTAAAATTCTGAGAAAAAAAAGATACTTGAAATTCAGAAAGATTCTAGGAAACCCAAAAGACATAAACACAAGGTCCAGGTGGTTCCAATGGGTAAAAAGAGGTTTCTTAAGCAGATATGAATTAATTGTTAAAGGAAATCTGCTTTCCAAAAGCACAGGAATTTGAATTGGGACAATCTTGAGATGTAAAGTGCAGTGTAATTTAACAGGTTACTTTTGAATCACTAGGATGCTACCTAAGATAAAGAATGTGTCGATAAACATATGGAAATTATAACTTGGATACAAATCATTACACATGAAAAAGAGGCTGTTTTAATTTTGATAGTGTAAATTACAGTTCTTACAAGGTTTAAAAAATTGAGGTTTGGTTCTTGATAAAGTTCTCAAAAGGGAATTTTCATTTTAAAACGTTTAACAACAATTGGCACTAATTCAAATGCTGCAAGCTTTTATATTTGTAAAGTCTGTTCCCAAAATATGAAGTTAAGCTCAAGACCTTGACAAAGTTTGGCAGAAATCCATTTTTTGGCTGAGTTAACGAATCTGGGATAATGCAAAAATAAAAGTCGGACATAATTTAGCGGAACAATAAGATGTTGTCTGAGAAGAAGATAAGGAAGCAAAACATGTCAATGCTTGATTTCTGTTTTAAAACTGTTATGAGAATACTTTATTGGACTCTAAAGTCTCTCCAGACAACCTGAACAAGATAAGATGTTGCATGTGTAAACTGGTATGAGGAAAGTAGGAGGAAGAGTTAGGGAAAGAGGACATAATGTACAAACTGTTTTAAGGGAAATGAATTTGATAATCTGGCCGTCAACTGAGGCATTGGAACTGCCTAAAGAGTAAGGAAACATTTTAAATAATCAAGGCAATAGAGAAACTGACTTCAAGAGAATCAAGAGGATCACAAGAGAATCAAGAGGATCATAGTCACAAAAAAACTTAGTGGTAAAACTATGTGGAATCTGTAGTTCAGGAATTGAAATGTAAGGGGAAATAATACTTAATAACAATTTACCACAAGATGGATACAGGTAAAGGGAAAGCTGGAAAAAAGGCTAAATAGATGTATTACTGATTATATTAATGTGCCTGTGAGCTACAAAAAGTAAAACCATAGGATTAACACCTTGATGACAGGCAGCGTTAAGCGGTTCCCAGAGAGAACCATCACTGAAAGTGAAGATACTGAGCAAGGAGTGGGGGTGCCTACCCAGATGGACTCAGAACAGGGAATTCATTTCACTGGGAGAGTCATTAAAGAAGTGTGTAATCTTATGGAGATTAAACAGAAATTCCATATTCCTTACCACCCCCAGAGTCCAGGGTTGTTGGAAAGGATGAATTGAACTTTAAAAACATCTGTAGCCTAAGCAATTCAGCAGACAGGCAACAACTGGGCCACAGTATTGCCCAGCATTCTGATGCGCCTTAGGGATACACCAAATAGGACTACCAGGTTCACCACATTGAATTGGTAACAGGAAGGGCCATGTGATTACTTGAAGGCATTATATTGGGAGGAGGAGATGTAGGGCCACTGAAAGGAAAAATACAGGACAATGTAAGGGAATTAAGTAGGCAATTACATTAGTTGAGAGAGGAAGTTAGAGACTGACAGATGATTAAGGATATGGAAACAAGCAAATCCAAAGAGCAACAATGGACTCCCCAAGTGGGGAATAAGGTGATGGTCAGGGTGAGCTTGGAGCGAACAGGCATGGACCATATGAGGTAATTATGACAGGTGATACATGCGCATTTGTAGATATGAGAATGAGAGCCCATATTAATGTCTCCACAGATCTACAATCCTGGTCGTGGGCATATCAGTACTGGCAACAAGGTCGGGGATCATCACTGCTCATCCCACACCACAGGAGGAACTTTGGCACAGCACGGACAGTGCTGAATGCGACACACAATGGGGAATGATAAATGTAACAGTAGGAGAACAAGTGCTTTCAAATTGTAGTAAGGGTTTGCTTCAGATCGGACATGGGAGGTCCGCCACTACCCAGCCACCTCCCACCTCTACTTTCATAGTCCGAGTAGAGATAATTGAAGACCCTCAAACCACACCGACTGACCCATCTTGTCTGGCTATGCATCCAGGACCGACGAATGGTTTGGTACTGGTTAATCAGAAGCTTTGTATGATAATGTACACCATGAGCTGGTGCCCGTAGTCTTGAACATATCCAGAATCGTCCTGCCCCAGTGGTGCTCAACCCATACCCAAGCACTCTATATGGCTCTGACGTGCCATCTGATGACTGAAGCAGTTCAGTTCAATGGCGAGATGAGATCAGGCTTGGGAGGGAACTGCGTTAAGCGCATCCTGATAAATGGTGCCACTATGATATTCAATATAGGGACATCATTGGTTAATCTAAAGTCTGGCTACCGTGCTCAAAAGTCATGCGGGGACTATCAATAAATTAATTGAAATAGGGAAAAATATTTCAGATGAAGCGAGCAGAAATGATGTATGCAGCACCTATGGACAAGAATCATGACTTGACCGGTTGCCAGCTCAGAGGTTTAACAAGTGTATATAGAATGAATGTTGAATGTATAGTGAATAGTAATATGCTAATAGGCATTGTATTAGTAATACCTATCATACCTATGTCAGTGAGATAACTCAGGCAAGACGCCCACAGTGACTGTTGGTACGGGGCCCCAGCAATGTTTGTACACCTACAAATGGACTTTATACAAATGCCTAAATGTATGGGATATAATTATGTTTTAGTTATAGTATGTTTGTTCTCGCGATGGGTGGAGGCGTATCCCACCTGACGAAATGATGCTGTTGTTGCTGTAAAATTATTGTTGCGTGAATACATACCCAGATTTGGGATACCAGAGATTTTATCAAGTGATAATGGGTCTCATTTTACTGCTAAAGTGATAAAGGAACTGTTGAAGGCCTTACAATGCAACCATCACCTTTCCTGCCCATACCACCCCCAGTCTACTGGGGCGGTGGAAAGACAAAATGGTATTCTGAAAAACAAACTAAGTAAATTATGTGAAGAAACCGGTTTGAAATGGCCTGAAGCTCTACCCTTGGCGCTCATGACTATCGATCTCACCCAAACTGTACTACCTCCCTCTCTCCTTATGAAGTTGTAATGGGGCATCCTATGCGCCTACCAGTGGCCCCACCTTTGTCTGCTAGGGAAATGGACATCCACGCTATGGATGAGGGAATGATTACATACTGTATAGTGCTCACTAATTCCCTCAAGAGTTTGCATATACAGGTAGTAGAACCTCAGAAAATGTCCACCATTGAAGATTGCCATCAATACCAGCCCGGGGACCAAGTCCTGGTAAAGAGCTTCAGGAGAAAAGAACTGTTTGGAACCTCAGTGGGAGGGGCCTTTCAACGTCTTGCTCACCATCCATATGGCCATGAAGGTTGAAGGACGACCCTTGTGGATCCATGCATCGCATGTCAAACGGACGCTGGCCTCGGATGGAAGTGTTTGTTCAAGAACTTTAACTGAGCCGTCAGAATGCTGACTCTGATTTGGATCCTGTCCTGCATGGTCCTTGCGGGGGCTTGCACCACCAATTCTATGGTTCAACGAATGCAGGCCGTAGCCTCACAAGTTAATCGGACTAAATGTTGGATTTGTACTCATTTTCCTGTTAACCCCTCCTTCTCAGAGATGCATTTTCTGGTTTTCCCCTCAGATTCCACATGGTCCCTAGGTAATACAGGGGCCCTCATTCAGCAAACGCCCATTTGGAGATCGGAGCCCACATTTGTGGTTGTTAAGGGGGAGGCCTGGCTGTGCGTCAGGAGAAATTATACCAAGGCTAGTACTCGGGTGGATGAGGTGCCATTGGGTTCCTGTGCCTACCTTGCTGATTCAAGCCAGCTATCTATTCCCTCCCTATCCTCTGGAATCAGGATTCCACTGAGGAAGAAGCCTGGCGACTAGGATACATAGAACTTGACTAAGGATGGTGGATTGTCCTTTTAGGTCAAAAGGGCGGAAGTGTGGTGACCTAGACAAATATGGAACCCACTTAGTACTGAAAGGGTTAATGGAGAAATTTAATTAAATGCTTAGGCCTAAGAGAAAAATACTGCAACCTTGAAGAACAATACCATCTTGTCTATTACTGTAGGATGAGCCCTGAGACATTCCATGTCTCTCTCTCTCAGACCAAATGTAATCAAAGTTGTGATAACCAAGTGTGTAGGCACTGCACCTGTTGTATGGGAATGGAAATTAACTAAAACATGGATTGGTCAGTTAACGTATGCAAATAAGTGGATTGAAATGTGCAGAATTTACTGATTGGTTGTAGAATGCTTTTAAGCAAGTGTTTGTGTATTCTGCTTTGAGATGGCACAATAACTTTTGTTGTATTGTTCTCCCTTGTGCACAAGTAATAAATGGGGTTTCTATGTATTAATGATGCCTCGCTGTGATTAATCTCCGACACCTGGGCATCTGGATCTTCATCCTCCGATGAGCTGTCATCCTCCTCCAGTTCATTCTCCGGCAGGGGGTTCACCACTTTGCATTGCCAGATTGTGAAGGGCACAAAACTGCGATGATGCAGGAAACCCTGTCGGGAGTGTATTGGAGTGAGCCACCTGAGCGGTCCAAGCATCTGAAGTGCATCTTCAGAAGGCCTATGGTTTGCTCAATAAGGGAGATTTGAGCAGTGTTGTACCTCACCTTGGAACGACTCTGAGGGCGACGCACTGGTGTCATCAGCCAATGTTGCAGTGGGTACCCCTCATCCCCAAACAGACATCCCTGCAGATGTAATGGCCCCTTGAAAATCTCAAACATCTGGCAGTGACTCAGGATGTAGGAGGCACAACAACTCCCATGGTACTTTGCACAAACATGCAATATGTGCTTCACACACCAATTGTACATTGATGGAATGATATCCCTTGTGGTTTATAAACATTAGGGCCTGCTGCCATGGAGCCTGTATAGCCACATGGGTGCAGTCTATTGCACCCTGCACTCTTGGGGAGCCTGAAATGTTGGTGAAGCCAGTAAATCTAGCAGTCTGGCTATTTTCATCCAGACCAAACCTGACATAATGATAGGCCTTCCTGTAAAGGGCATCTGTGACCTCCTTTATGCATCGATGTGTTGTGGACTGAGAGATGGCGCACAGGCTGATCCATGGAAAGAACCAGAGGCCAAGAAATTTAGTGCTGCGGTCACCTTCAAAGCCACTGACAGGGGATACCCTCCAATTCCACATGGTGTCGGATCTTCATGAAGAATGTGGCATATGTGATGTACCAGAGCTTGGGACAAGCACAGATGTGTATGGCACTGCCTCTCACTCATTTGTAAATAAGAGACTCTTCCACAATAAATCCTAGGTCTGATGAATTACCCTGGCTGTCTGGGTCTCTCCTCCTGACCCTCCTGTTCATTCTCTGCCCCCCCTTGACCATGTCCTTCTTGCTGGAGCTGTGTGTGGAGTCCCCTCACTCTTCTCCGCCTCCTTCATTGCATTAGGAGCCTGAGATAGGCATCTTTGAGCCCTGGATCCATATCTGCTTTTGCCTTCTCTCTGAAAGGAAACATTGACGACATTAATGATTCAAGGGGCAAGAAAGTGAAGCTCAGAAAATGACACATTTGGGAACTGTAAGGGTCCATAATTTGCCTGACTTACTTGTCTTGTCCCTGGACACCAGCACACACTTTGAGGTGACCAAGATGGCATCACAGATATGTAACATCTTGAGCCCTGCTTGGGATGCTAAGGTTTAATTGAGATGAATGACCTAAACTAGCTCTGTGCTCCAATCTCTGATGTGGCATATTAATGACCAATCAGTTACTCCTGGTCAATGAGTGAATGTCCTTTGGCCTGTTAGGAATGTCGATTCTGGTGAACACGTGATAGGCCTTCATTGATGGAATGCCACATATGATGTAGCTGTGCCTCCTTTACTATTGCCTGCATTCCCAAATTCTATGTTCCAATCTGTTACTCTTGAGATGCAGCAACTGTGATGTGTAGCCCTGAGTTCTGAGTAGCCCTTTAACAATGCGAATGAAGCCATTGGCTTTCAGTAGCTTTCATCACAAAGAGGTCTTTCTCCTTTCTTTCCAAGCTACTCCTGCTCACTCCTGCAGCAACAAGAAAGGCCCCACTCATGTCTGCCCTTCCCCCTCACTGCCATTTCAAAGCCTTCCCTCCCTGTTGCCTGCCTTGTGTTCCCTCACCTCACAGCCCAGCCCTGGTTGAAATACTCGTTTCTGAAAGTGGAGGCCTGCATGAGTACCACAGCACAGTGGTGTTCCTCGGGACAATGTAGGCAAAGAGCAGGAGCAGACCAACCCTACTGCCCCAGCAGAGTGGCGTCATCGCAACAAGACCAGAGCAGCACCATGGTTGGTGGGCTATGTATGTTCCACTCGCCTCAAAGTTACAAGTGAACTGATGTCCAACTTGTGCATGCCACCCTTTTTCAAATGGGTTTGAGGCCGCCATAACTTCCCCTGGTGTGACGCAAGATTTGAAGACTTGACAAGATTCCAGTGAGCTGCTGTTTTAATGAGCATTCATGACATGTTAATGAATGCAAATGGCATTCGCAGGATAACCGACCCACCATAAACATACCATTGAGAGAATTGCAAGCTGTTTTAATGATGGCGGATTTGCGACTTTTTGCCTGCCACTGGATTCTCCGCTCCCGCCATCACGAAACCCGCCTGGGGTGGGATGGGAAAATTCTGCCCATTGTTCCTCACTGAGTTTTAGGTCATAGAGTTTCTCCCTGAAAACCCTGGCTGGTTATGGTATAGTGCGGAGAGCCCTTCACCTCCTCATGCTCCTCCCTCTTCTTTTAGCTCTGCCAGCTCTGCATTTGATCTGCTCATTCTCCTAGTTATCTGTTTTACAAGGGAAATGCCTGCTAATTTATCCATGCCCAGAAGCAATTGGTTTGTGCAGAATCAATGAAGTCAGGAAAAGGTCTTTCAGCACCACTACTCATTGTTT
This sequence comes from Carcharodon carcharias, assembly GCF_017639515.1. Classification (NCBI taxonomy): domain Eukaryota; kingdom Metazoa; phylum Chordata; class Chondrichthyes; order Lamniformes; family Lamnidae; genus Carcharodon; species Carcharodon carcharias. The sequence goes on from NC_054475.1 coordinate 116,427,764, forward strand.
CGATGTTATTGCCTAGTTTAATGAGGTTTTACTATTACCATGTCTTCTTGGCCTACTGTACCTTGATGAGTCTTTGCTTTCTTATGATAGACTTGAGATAGTCAGTTTGGTTTAGCTTCAAACAATTTATAAAGAACTATTTACAAATATCCCAGGGTAAGCACATGGTTTTCAGGACACAGACTGTCCTGCACCTAGGACTCATAGAACCTCTCGATCATCTGACTGCTGATGTCTTACATCATCAATATCACTACAGTCTCATTAACATATCCATTAGCCTATTACTCAACATCTCCTGCAAGTATAATCTCAAACTGTTACATTATTTTGTTAAACTATTTACATTCCTTTTTCCAATATCTGTAAGCCCCCGTGTTGTAATATGGCTTCTTTAGAGGTCTCAATGATGAGATCTTGAGATGTGCATATTTAAAAATGAACCCTTTACCGTTAACCTTTAACTATTTACAGATCCCAGGTTACTGTCATGCATGGTTCTACTACCTCCATGCAGGCTGGTTCCAGAACGTTCTTCCTAGATTGTTCTCTGGTCTATTTTCCTGAGGAGACAATGGCATTGTGGTACTGTCACTGGACTAGTAATCTGGTGTAATCCAAATGCTCTGGGGAAATAGGTTCAAATCCCACCACAACAGTTGGTGGAGTTTGAATTCAGTTAATAAATCTGGAATATCATGCTATTCTCAGTAATGGTGACCATGAAACTATCATCGACTGTCATAAACACCCATCTGGTTCTCTTTCCCCTTTAGGGGAAGAATATCTGCCATTCTTACCTGGTCTGGTCTGACATGTAACTCCAGACCCACAGAAACATAGTTGGCTCTTACTGTTAGCATTCAAGGCTATGGGCCAAGTGCTGGTAAATGGGATTAGGTAGGTGGGTCAGGTGTTTCTCATGTGTCGGTGCAGACTTGATGGGCTGAAGGGCCTTTTCTGAACTGTGATTCTGTGATTACTATGTGACCCTATACATTATACCGTGGGCGGGGTGGGGGGTTGCTATTCTCCAGTCACATGTTAACCCTTGCACTGCCAAACACCTTTACATTGCAATGGCATGCTGGCACATCATACAACATCCCCCTTTCTTCTCCAAAGAACTTTCCTTTCCAATGGAGTAAAACTACTATACCATCTTTACTTGCTATCCCTGCTCCCCATCTCAAGTCTCTGACTTTACCTAAATATAAAAACAATGTCTCATCTCATGTGACACAGTCACATGAGATGGAACATGTTTAAGTAAATTTTTAAACCATTAATTTAATTATTTCAACATCAATTCAATCTCCCTGAGGCAGCTTGGTACAGGTAGCACTGAGTGCTACGGCTCACGTATTACACTGGGTGGGCCTTAACTGGCCCGCCCATGTAAAATGGCGGCACGGAACCGATCGTGGGCGGAGCCCTGTCCCGCTTCTGCCGGGCCCGCCCACTGCCTGAAAAATTCAGGCCTGTGTTTCTGGTATTTGGCTATCTCCATTTGATTCGCTTTTTGCACTCCTTCAAGCTCCGTTTCTTTTTATTAACAATTTGCCTGTTTTTTTGGACACTCCAGTTCCTTCCAAAGGGAATGTGCACTCCGTTCATTCCTAGAGTGGACTTGACTTTTCTTTCTCCATTGTATTTGTCATGTTCTTGCTGAACATATACATTTCACAAATGGAACCTCCATTTCCACTTGTTTTCACAACTTCAGCCAAACATTTGTCTGCTGTTTTATTTTCAATCTGTTTTGCAAGCTTGTGAATATTTTCATTCAGCTTAGTGATTCCCAGTGTGTCAGAGACATCTAGTGCTATTTCTTCTCGGTCCTTGCACTTCAATGTCGGATTTACATTTTCTGATCTTAGTCCTGCTTTAGCTTTCATTGGCTGCAGCATAACTTTGTCCTTGTGCTTCATTTTGTTTTCATTGCCGGCCAGGTCTGTCTCCGGCAAAGCCTTAATTTGTTTCAGTTCGGTAATTGAGCAATTTATGGTTTTATTATCTGCTTGCAGTTTGGAAAGTCCTATGCTTTACCTTTCAATGCCTCCTCTTTTCCATTCAACTGCTCCTTCAGCTCTTCAGTCTATTTCTTTTGCTTTCAGCTTCCTCCTGGAATATAGAATGTTGCTGAGTCTTCTCTGCCAATTGGCTCTTCAGTGCTTAGAGTGACATTAAATTCATTTTCCTTCTCTTCATTAATTTTCCAGAAGAATAAACTTTGGCCTAAGGAATTCTTGTTGTGTGTGAAGGTCTGTCAATAAGTTTTCCTTTTCTTTGCAAAGCTCACTTGCTTCATCTTGAGTTTTCCTGTAATTCAGCATAGTCCCCTTGAGTTTCTTCTGCTGTTTCCATTCTGCTGTTTAAGACACTGTCTTCATTTCTTCATGTTGCTGAATGCTTACGCATTCTTTTTTGATTTGATCTTGAAGGAAAATCATCTGTTCTTTCAATTGTTTATTTTCTTGTTGATGTCTTATCAACTCAATCTGGGCTTCAGTGCATCATTTTGTTGCTACTGATAGCTCCAATGTAGCTATCTCTGAAGTAATATTCAACATCTTTTTTAGCTCTTCATGTTTTTACATGGCTACATATTGATTCTACAAGAAGTCTCTCAGGGTTTCAACTTCTTTGTGTGCTTTTTCTGCCTGCTGTTTTGCTTGGCTGTACATTTGGTTGAGTTTTCCCAACTCTTCCTTTGATTTGCCGATTACAGAATTGAGGGTTGTTATTTCCTCCAGGTACCTTTGTGTCATCTCTGAAATTTGTTTATTCAGATCTTGAACAGCTTGGTTCATTGAAGACATCAGTTTATCATGCATTTTCAAAGGTATTTACTCAGCTTGAATCTTGCATTTCTAATCTTCCAGTTCAGCTCTGATGCACACATTTTTCTGTAGAACAGCTTCATTTAATTCTTGCACATTTTGCTTCTTTTGAGTTATCTCAGATATATTTCCTTCATTCACAGCCATCTGCTCACCCTGCACTGCCACTTTCTCCCTTGCTCTGGGGTCCTTTTGCTCCCACTCTCTGGGGTGTTCAACCACCCTCTCTCTGGAGTATTTTGCTGCCTTCCCTCTGGGGTCTTTTGTTGCCCCTTCTCTGGTGTCTTTTGTTGCCCTCCACACTTTATTGATAGATGCCCTCTCTCTGGGGTCTCCTGTTACTCTCAGTGCTTTATTGGAAGTTTCCCTCTCTCTGAGGTATTTTGCTGCCCTAAGTGCTTTATTGGGAGTTGCTCTTTCTTTGGAGTCTCTTCTAATTTGTTGTCTGTGGCCTTTTTTTTTCTTGTAGTCACTGCTTTAAATGTTGTTTCTCATTTAAGACTTTGAGTGCAGTAACTGTTTTATTCACTTCAGGCTGTCTGCAGCTGCCTGTGATTTCCCCATGCTTTTCGGAATCCCCGCGATTGTGGGCCTTTTGTTTAAACTTTTGAAAAAAATTATGATAGCACTTTCTTCTCTGGGTTAGTTCTTCCTATTTTTTTACTTTGCAGGGTTTTTTTTCTCTCTCTCTAAATATCCCACGCTTCATGATTTTGGTGGGATCTCTGGTAACCTTCCACTTTTTTTTAAAGGCCTTTGACCATGTGGAACTTTGCCATTAAAAAAATCAACAGCAGGAAATTTTCTCCTGTTTTACTCTGCCAGCTGTTTTTTTAATTAATGTTTCTTTACTGCAGCTGTCTTGCAGTTTCTCTATGGATAAGTTGAGCCGTGGGACTGCCACCTATTCTATCATCTAAGTACAGCTTTTTAAAAATAATTCTTACTCACCATCTCATGAACCAAGAGCATCTCATGGCTTTAAATTGAGAAAGGGGAATGTGCAATGAGACCTGGGTGTCCTTGTACACCAGTCACTGAAGGTAAGCATGGAGGTGCAGCAGGCGGTAAAGGAGGTAAGTGGTATGTCAGCCTTCATAGCGAGAGGATTCAAGTACAGGAGCAGGGATGTCTTGCTGCAATTATACAGGGCCTTGGTGAGACCGCACCTGGAATATTGTGTGCAGTTTTGGTCTCCTTATCTGAGGAAGGATTGTCCTGCTATAGAGGGAGTGCAGTGAAGGTTTACCAAACTGGTTCCTGGGATGGCAGGACTGACATATGAGGAGAGATTGAGTTGTTTAGTATTATATTCACTGGAGTTCAGAAGAATGAAGGGGGATCTCACAGAAACCCATAAAATTCTAACAGGACCAGACAGGGTAGATGCAGGAAGGATGTTCCCGATGGTGGGGGAGTCCAGAACCAGGGGTCACAGTCTGAGGATATGGGGTAGACCATTTAGGACTGAGATGAGGAGAAATGTCTTCACCCAGAGAGAGGTGAGCCTGTGGAATTTGCTACCACAGAAAGTAGTTGAGGCCAAAACATTGTATGTTTTCAAGAAGGAGTTAGATATAGTTCTTGGGACAAAAGGGATCAAAGGGTATGAGGAGATGGTGGGAGCAGGCTATTGATTTGGATGATCAGCCATGATCATAATGAATGGGCGGATCAGGCACGAAGGGCCAAATGGCCTACTCCTGCTCCTAGTTTCTATGTTTCTATGAACTGTCCAGTGTCCTTCACACTCCGTCACTCATGACCTTGCAATTTTTGTAGTGTTCTTCACCCATCTTGTGATCTAAGCAGTTTTTTGTTTTGCTCTGCGCTACTCAGGGGTCAACCCGCTCTGGGGATTCCTGAAATTCTAAAAGTCTAAAAGTCTGGACCTCTAAAATCAATAGCAAATCTTCTTCAACTATTTCTTTAAGTTTTCTTCTTGGGTGCAGATCGACTTCAGCGACTTTTAGTTTTTTTTATAACTTTGATACTGTTCTGGGTTCATTATTTAAAATGCAGTCACCTTTCAGATCACCACTGATGTGATATCTTTTAGGAGCCCCCATCACTGCCAACCATGTTGTAATATGGGTTTTTTAATGATGAAGTCTTGACATTTGTTTTTTAAACCTGAACTCTTTATTGCTAACCTTTAACTATTTACAGATCCCAGGTTGTTGTTATCCATGGTGCTGTTACTTCCATGCAGGCTGGCTCTGGGGTGTTTTCTCTAGACTGTTCTCTTGGTCTATTACCATGTGACTCTATACATCATACTGAATGTGATGCTATTCTCCAGTCCCACATTAACACTTGCTCTGCTGAGCACCTTTACATTACATTGGCATGCAAGTACATCATACAACACAGTTTCTATCCAACTCCTATCCTTAACACCTCCCGCCAACTCCCACCAAGTTATTGTCACAAAAGGCTTCAATCCCTAACAGGACATTGAAGCTATATGTGTATGTTTGTCTTTTAGCTGGAAGTCAAAAACATTGGTGGAGTGGGATAGCAGCTTCCAATGACTGCTTATAACTGGGCTGCGATCTTTACAACGACTTGACTGTAAGGGTTGGGAAACTCATTCAATGAAATGCTGATTGAAGAGAGAAAACTTCAGGACATGGATAATTGCACTCTATTGAATAGGAAGAGAACAAGCCAACATTCTCTCTGAAATCTTCTGCTTCCTCTTTGCACACTGGGGAAAGGCCTGAGCAGATGAAGCATTTTCAACTTTGGACAAGGAATTTTGCAGCTGCATCACTCACTGCTGCATGGATGATGTAAGATATATTCAATAACCGAGTTTTGAATAAATCTGGAAGATGAGGAGAAGAATGATGAACATCCTGAAAACACTGCAGGATTTGAAGAAAGTGCTACTTCCCTATCTTTCTTAGGGTACTACTTGCACTTTCTGTAGGTAGTGGTATTATTTCCATGTTTCTTTCTGCGTGAGGCTGCTCCTCTGTAAGAAACGAGATAACAGTATCAGGATAAGGTAGGGCTACGCTATCTTCAACAATGAAAATAACTTTCAGACCTGGATCTAGATGAAAATCCTGTATAAGACTCTTCAGCTGTAGAAGCTCTGTAGTTTTGGCTTCTGCTTCTGCACTGAAGGATAATTTGAGCATAAGCATGACTTGCTGGTAAGATTCAAGTGTGGGTTGCAGCTTACTTTCACACAAACTAGCAAGCTCTGTACTTCTTCCAGTAGTTTGATCAAATTTAGAATCAAGCCTTTTTCCTTCCTGGATAGCTCACTGTGGTCAGCCAGCAATTTACAAGCATCTCATTGGTGGGTTCAATGGGACAAATAGAAAATTTCAGCTCTTCAGTAGCTTCTTCACTAAATAGCACTGACTCCTCAAAAAAGACAGCAGAGATTTCAGCTGCATTGGCAGTGGAGGCATAGAGTGTAACGAGACCTAGGACCGTCTCCCAACAGATCACCTGCTTCAGCAACAGCTTCCTTCTCATGAGCTTTGTTGCAAAAAAGCCAACCAAGGTCTAGAAGCTCCTCTGGTGGATGGTCACCATCTTTCTCGGTGCCTTCTATTTGCATGCCTTCTAGTCCATCTGTGAAAAGAGCTGAGAGATCTGCAATCTTCTCCTATGGTTCAGTGGATGGCTCTTCTACAATAAAGAATGACTCACTGCATAATGAATGAACTTCAAGTGTAACTACTGAACCAAAGTTTGTTTGTCCTTTAACCAATTTTGGATACCTCTCCTTGAAAGTGACCTTGCTATCATTTACTAAAACCTCATGTGCTTCCGTGTAAGACCAAGTCTTTCACGTTGACCTGCTGAGCAAAGAATTTGGCTGATTCTGTAAATTATAAAGAGTTTTGTTAATTTCTTTTTCTACCTAAGGGTGGCGGTGAACTGACCCTTCACTTGGAGATCTGTGCCTCCAGGCCCATGTAGCTATATGTCAGATGGTTAGATTTTGACTTCTTTAAGCCAATCCTGAAGCCAGGCCAACCTGCCCAATAAGACAGAGGCTCCTACCCCAGTGATGAGTTTAAATTCCATTCTGTAGCCTTGAATTTCGAACTGCATGGATAAAATTGTTTATTGGCTTCCCAGATTTCTTCTTGGAGATCATTAAGTTGGAAAGGTATATCTCCTACTTTGCACTTGCCCTCCTCCACCACTCCACACCCACATGCCATGCTGTGTGCTGCCGCTCATGTTTCACGCTGAATCCGCGGTGTGGCCCTGATCGGAGGCAGTGCTTGGCTTCCCAACCAAGCTGCCCTGCTGAGCCCACCTGACAAGGACAAAATTCTGCCCTATGTGTCTCTCAATGTAGCCTCATCATGGTATTTCTCAGTTTTGATCTTCATTGCTGCAAAGCCGCTTCGTTCACCAGTTATCACTTGTGGGTTGTCAATCTGTGGCCGCAGTTTGCTATGTGGCTTCCAGTGCTGTCACCAGGTTTCAATGTTATTGCTGAGCCTTAGTGAGTTTTTATCATCTTTATGTCTTATTGGCCTACCATACCTTGACGAGGCTTCCCTATGACAGACTTGAGATAGTCGAACTTCAAACAATTTATTAAGAACTATTTTCAAAGACCTTAGGGTAAGCATATGATTTTCAGGACACAGACTATTCTAGCTCTCTTGGAGCCTCTTGGTCATCTGACTGCTGATGTCAATCTTACATCATTAATATCATCATGGTCTCATTAACATATCCATTAACTCATTACACTACACTTGTAAACTTTAACAACCGTAAAGAACCCTACAAACACGAAAAACTTGTCCAATCCCAGCACTAGCTAGTAGAAAACAATCAGCAATTAACCTGAAAGTAGTTGATGATACATTTGAGGAATACCAGGCCATGCAGTATGGTCGCAAAACTGTTGGCATTCTAGTATATAGAAGGACTGGGGACAAATCAAACCCCTCTACTTCTTTAGATCACCAAAAGATTTGATGCCGATGATTTATACAAGCCTTTATGGACATGATTCCACATTTTATGTTTGCTTGCACTTTCCATTTACTTTACACGGCCCTAAGCACTCGGAGAGGAAAACATAAATTGCTTCTAAAAATGTTCTTCCATTTCTGCACTGAGAATTGCAGTGCCTTAAAGGAATCTGTTAATGGATTAGTCTAAGTTGTTGGGAGGCAGAGAGAGACTGTGAACCTCAAACAGTTTCTCCCAGTGTCTCTCATTGCCCTGTGGAACTCAACAACTACAATCCTGCCTGATGACATGCCGTGTAATGCAGATGTTAATGACTAAGTTAAAATCATTGAGATTTCATGACATGCTGCTTCTGAAATAATTTTTATTCATCTGTTTCAGTATCACATAGATGCTGACTGATCATAGGATTATGATAGGGGAAAATAGATAAGTAACATTTCATCTAAAAGTATTTTCTCCCTTATGCACTGAACTTTTGTATAGACATAATTAGCAAAATTTTCGCATACTATAAAACAGTGATAAATTCTGTATATGTCACTGTATTAATAAACTATGAGTCATATTCCACTAAGATGATTTTTTTTTTAATAATTGCTATATCTAATTGAAGATTACTATAATGTTGAATTGAGACTTGTTCTCACCATGTATTAATTGCTAATTAACTTATCTACTTTTAATTGTTGTTTAATTTTAAAATAATGTTCACTTCCCAGTTATGAATATTCAGCTCCTCTGCTTTATAATCTGATAAAACTGAGAAATAATTTCAATGTCATAAACACCTTTTGTTTGTCTAATAACAGGGGCACCTAAAAATGTGAGAAAAACCTTTCTGCCTCAACAGCCGAAATGAAAAATTTTATATTATATATGCTTATCTTAAAAAAGAGAAATATTTTCAACTTGTTATTATCACTCTCCCCTGTTGTGGAGAGAAATGTCACCAGTATAGCACATTTATTCATTTTCATTGCTGATTCCATTTAAATAGATCCCTGATTGGCACATGAAACAGCATTACTTTTAGCCATGTCAGCGATTCTGGATATAGAAATGAAGAATGGCCTTTCCATTGCTATGATCAACAAAAGTCTTGGAGAACTTCTAGTGTCACATGGCAACACCCTTTTTCTACCACAAGTATTTCCCAGAGAACACCTCCTTTCTAAATGAAGCAGCTAAACATGTGAGAATCACACCACACTCTTTGTTTGAATCCCAGTATCGATGAGCAATTTAGTTTCTTGTCAAGAGTTTTGGGGTGAGGATCATAGAAACAGGAGTAGCCCCTCAAACAAAAACAGAATTACCTGGAAAAACTCAGCAGGTCTGGAAGCATCGGCGGAGAAGAAAAGAGTTGACGTTTCGAATCCTCATGACCCTTCGACAGAACTTGAGTTCGAGTCCAAGAAAGAGTTGAAATATAAGCTAGTTTAATGTGTGTGTGTGGGGGGCGGAGAGAGAGAGAGAGAGAGAGAAGTGGAGTGGGGGTGTGGTTGTAGGGACAAACAAGCAGTGATAGAAGCAGATCATCAAAAGATGTCAACAACAATAGAACAAAAGAACACATAGGTGTTAAAGTTGTGATATTATCTCAACGAATGTGCTAATTAAGAATGGATGGTAGGGCACTCAAGGTATAGCTCTAGTGGGGGTGGGGAGAGCATAAAAGATTTTAAAATATTTAAAAATAATGGAAATAGGTGGGAAAAGAAAATCTATATAATTTATTGGAAAAAAAAGGAAGGGGGAAACAGAAAGGGGGTGGGGATGGGGGAGGGAGCTCACGACCTAAAGTTGTTGAATTCAATATTCAGTCCGGAAGGCTGTAAAGTGCCTAGTCGGAAGATGAGGTGTTGTTCCTCCAGTTTGCGTTGGGCTTCACTGGAACAATGCAGCAAGCCAAGGACAGACATGTGGACAAGAGAGCAGGGTGGAGTGTTAAAATGGCAAGCGACAGGGAGGTTTGGGTCATTCTTGCGGACAGACTGCAGGTTTTCTGCAAAGCGGTCGCCCAGTTTACGTTTGGTCTCTCATCTTCTGACTAGGCACTTTACAGCCTTCTGGACTGAATATTGAATTCAACAACTTTAGGTCGTGAGCTCCCTCCCCCATCCCCACCCCCTTTCTGTTTCCCCCTTCCTTTTTTTTCCAATAAATTATATAGATTTTTCTTTTCCCACCTATTTCCATTATTTTTAAATATTTTAAAATCTTTTATGCTCTCCCCACCCCCACTAGAGCTATACCTTGACTGCCCTACCATCCATTCTTAATTAGCACATTCGTTGAGATAATATCACCAACTTTAACACCTATGTGTTCTTTTGTTCTATTGTTGTTGACATCTTTTGATGATCTGCTTCTATCACTGCTTGTTTGTCCCTACAACCAAACACCCCCTCCACCTCTCTCTCTCTCTCTCTCCACCCCCCACACATGCACCTTAAACCAGCTTATATTCCAACTCTTTCTTGGACTCGAACTCAAGTTCTGTCGAAGGGTCATGAGGACTCGAAACGTCAACTCTTTTCTTCTCCGCCGATGCTGCCAGACCTGCTGAGTTTTTCCAGGTAATTCTGTTTTTGTTTTGGATCTCCAGCATCCGCAGTTTTTTTGTTTTTAGTAGCCCCTCAAGTCTGTTCCACCATTCAAGTAGATCATGGCTGACCTGTTTAAATCCATCTACCCACTTTGCTTCTGTAATCTTGAATATTCTTGCCTAACAAAAACCTATCAATCTTAGTTTGGAAGTTCTCACTGACCTAGCCTCAGTAGCTTTTTGGGGAAGAGAGTTCCAGATTTTTGTGAGCATTTCTGTGTAAAAGTCTTTTTTGATGTTGCCTCTGAGCGGCCTGGTTCTGATTTTAAGGTTATTCCACCTTGGGGAAGAAATAGAGGGGAGGAGAAGCTCAATGTATTAAGGCTGGGAGCTGTCATAAATGCAAATCAAATGTAAGTGTATTTTTTCTACTGAATCATAGCAACTGTGGCCCTGGTGCAATCTTAGCATTAGGTCGACATCCAGGAGGCACTTAGTCTCCTGACAACCTAGATGATTTATCCACGCTGCTACGAGTTTCATCAACATCAGGGCCTACCTGAATCATGCCATTAAAACAGAGGTTGGTTGTCAGGGTTATGGTCTTTGCAAATGTGGAAATCCCAGTTTGGGCTAATAGGTATGTTTCAGCTTTGGAAATGTTCAAGTAGCAAACTGATCCCAAAGATTGACATATCTGCATGATCACATAAAGGCACAAATTAAAACATTGGAAGTGCTAGACAAAAAAAAAACACAAGGCCCCATCCAGTTTGCCTTCTACTATTCTGATGGTTGTGTGATAATGCAGTTATTGACTAATGATCTCTATCAATTAGTCTACAACAGACCCAGAAAGGACATAAGGAAATATTCCTACTCGATGTGACAGGAAATGTACCGGACTTATTTCTCTCTCCATACAACTACCTTAAGTGTTTAAACAATAGCACCCTGAACTGTACTAACAGTCTGCAGCATAACATTACATTAGCAAGAATAGACATATGGTAGGCAAAGTTGAATATTAAAAAGTTATCCAAATTTTGTTTTTTGCATTGAGTTGTGCAAAGATAAATATTCAGAACAAAAACAGAATTACCTGGAAAAACTCAGCAGGTCTGGCAGCATCGGCGGAGAAGAAAGGAGTTGACGTTTCGAGTCCTCATGATCCTTCAACAGAACTGATTGAATGTTAGAAGAGGGGTGAAATATAAGCTGGTTTAAGGTGGCGGGGGGTGGGGGGGGGGGTGGGGTAGTGTGGGGGGCGGATGAGAGAAATGGGGGGGTGGTGTGGTTGTAGGGACCAGCAAGCAGTGATAGGAGCAGATAATCAAAAGATGTCACAGACAAAGGAACAAAGTGTTGAAGGAGGTGATATTATTTAAATGAATGTGCTAATTAAGAATGGATGATGGGGCACTCAAGGTACAGCTCTAGTGGGGGTAGGGTGGAAAGACTATCAGGGCATACAAGATTTAAAAATAATGGAAATAGGTGGGAAAAGAAAAATCTATATAAATTATTGGAAAAAACAAAAGGAAGGGGGAAGAAACGGAAAGGGGATGGAGATGGAGGAGGGAGTTCAAGATCTAAAGTTGTTGAATTCAATATTCAGATAAATATTCAAACCTGCTCCCCAAGTCACTAACATTACTTGGCCTGTGGCAATCCTTGTGTTTTGTAGTTAATTCCACCAGAGGGATGGTTAAAATGCCCAATCATGTCTGGAGTAGGGTGAAAAGTAGGTCATCAAAATATCACAGAGGTTTTTGAGCAGGCTGCAATCTTATAATAAACTTAATTAAAGATTATTTCTCTTTTTGTGTTCTTCACACTTGTTAGATAAACAGAATAAACAATGGAGCACAGTGCAATACTCAAATTATTCCACTCATTAGAAAACTGTATAATTTATTAGTCTGTTTTCTTCCCCATGGAATAAACTGGGCATTCAGCAGTTCCCAATTGTATACTTTCTATTTATTGAATTCACAATAAAAGGAAAGTTGAAGCCAAATATAGGTTTACAATATCCCTGAGGCATTATATTCTTATCTAAATCCATGATTTATTCCAGCAGAAAGGTTAAGTACATACATAACTGTGGCATTGGCTTTCACGATCCACGTAGTTCATTTTAACACAATATTCCTAAAAGCTTAGGGGCTGGATTCTATTTTTAACCGTTTCTTTTTACTGACAGTATTTCTGCTGAAAATCCACAAAACTAATGTTGACCAAAGTTCTAACACAAGATCTTTCACTTTGAATTTTGTGCCAGATCCATTTGCAACAAATCTAGTCATCCAATCACACCTAAGGTGAAAGAATACCATTTCATTTACTAAAACCAATCTGAAATTAGTCCACATTGTTTCTAAATTAGTTAAATAACTAAAATAAAATTCTGTAACACCTTTCACAATTGTAGGATGCCCCAAAGTCCTTCTTTATAGCCAACAAAGTACCTTTTAATTGTAATTACTGTTATACATAGGAAAGCTGGCAGCAAACTTCCACAAACAATGTGATAATGACCAGATAATCTGCTTTTGTGATGTCGATTGAGAGATAAATGTCAGCTAGGACTTGAGAGATGACTCACCTGCTCATCTTCATCATAGGGTCATGGGATCCTTTATTTCCACTTAAGAGAGCAGATGTAGCTTCAGTTTAATATCACACCTGAAAGTGACAGTCTGACAATATAGCACTCCCTCAGTACTGCACTGGAATATCAGCCTTGATTTTTGTGCTTAGCTCTCTGAAGTGAGATTTTAACCCACAACCTTTTAACCCAGGAGCAAGAATGCTAGCAAATGAGCTACAGATGGTAATAAAAAAAAGTCTAAAATATCAGCTTATACTTCAGAAATAGAGCTATGGGATGAGTGAAGTTTGGAAACATGAATGAATTTGTGGGCCCAGAAACTATTTTCTAGCTAAGGTTGTGCAGCCTATGAAGAAATTTGTGCCATGCTAAAAGAAATGGGGCTAACTGCTACAAACATTTGATGCAAAGCGTTTTATTAGACACAAAATTATATTCAGTAGCAACACAAAATTGTGTTCAGTAGCCAATGTCACCCAAGTTTGCTCATTTTTCATTGTTATTTTAGCCTCTTAACAAAATATGTTATCCGAGATCTGAAATGCACTTCCAGAAAAAGCATATCATTAATTTAAAAAAGGCTATCACAATGCACTTGCAAAAACAATCTGTTAATGTCCACTTCAACACTCAAGCAAATATTGTGTATATTATTGTATATTGTACTGTATATTACTGAGGGAGTGCTACATTATCAGAGGTGCCATCTTGCAGATGGGATGTTATATCAGATCTTAGTGTGCCTGCTAATGTGAGAATATAATCCAAAATGGCACTTTTAAAGAAGAGCAGAATGTGGGCAAGCTTCATTTTACACACATGCCATTACATAGGTGTACTAATTATGGTTTTATTTAGTGTGGAATGTACCTTAAGAATAATACTTGTTAGGCAAGATCACATGATCTGTAGTAACCAATAGGAGAGTAGATTGGGCTACCTCAACAGTCAGTGTAGAGACAGAGTTAGAGTTGAAAGGACACGTGTAGTTGCTGATGAGTATATTGAAAATGAACTTAATGTTTCTACACAAGAAGTGTCTGCAGATTAACTCTATCATTAATAATACAACTCAGCCAAGCTATAACAATAGGTCAGTGTTCTTCATTGCTAAGCCAGTGAGCTAGTGGTGGCTCCCATTGAAGTGAAGTGCTGCTGGAGCAGAGCCCTGGCACCTGAAACCAGGGCACAAACAGCAGAGTGAGGCAGAGCAGAGTGCAGGGGTCCCATGGAGGAGAGGCTGGCTGCAAGGTATGGGAGTGACCCTCTGCAGATCAAAGCCTCAGGATTGGTGGGCTGGGGTTGTTGGTGGAGAGGAAGAGATTGACAGCTGAGTGAGTGAGAGTGTGAGCTTGAGGAGGCAGGTGTGTGTGAGCGTGAGGGTGTGTGTGAGCATGAGGGTGTGTGTGAGCGCGAGGAGGTGTGTGAGCGCTAGGGTGTGTGTGAGCGCGAGGGGTGTGTGAGCATGAGGGGGTGTGTGAGCGCGAGGGGGGGTGCACGTGTTAGGGGGCGGGTGCACGCGTGAGGGAGCGGGTGCGCGTGTAACGGGGATGGGTGCATGTGAGTGAGGGGGGTGGGTGGGCGTGTGAGAGAGTGAGGGGGTGGGTGCAAAGGAGCTCGCGGCAGAGAGACAGTGCGCGTGGGAGTGAGAGAAAGAGAAAGAGTGCACGTGGGAGTGAGAGAAAGAGAGAGAGTGTGGGCGGGAGTGAGAGAAAGAGAGAGAGAGCGCGTGGGAGGGAAAGAAAGAGAGGAACCGCGCGTGGGAGCGAGAGAAAGAGAGGGAGCGTGCATCGGAGGGAAAGAAAGAGAGGGAGCGCGCGTGGGAGTGAGAGAAAGAGAAAGAGTACGCGTGGGAGTGAGAGAAAGAGAGAGAGTGCACGTGGAAATGAGAGAAAGAGAGAGATTGCGCATGGGAGTGAGATAAAGAGAGAGAGTGCACGTGGGAGTGAGGGAAAGAGAGAGAGCGTGCATCAGAGGGAAAGAAAGAGAGGGAGCGCGCGTGGGAGCGAGAGAAAGAGAGGGAGCGCATGAGGGAGCGAGACAAAGAGAGGGGGCGCACGCAGAAGTGAGACAAAGGGAGGGGCGCACGCGGGAGTGAGAGAAAGAGAGGGAGCACACATGGGAGCGAGACCAAGAGGGAGGGCGCGCGTGGGAGCGAGAGAAAGAGGGAGGGTGCACGCGGACGTGAGAGAAAGAAGGAGGGCATGAGAGAAATCGGGAGGGCACGCGTGGGCATGAGAGAATGCGGGAGAGCACACGTGGGAGTGAGAGAAAGTGGGAGGGCATGAGAGAAAGTAGGAGGGCATGCACAGGCACGAGAGAATGCAGGAGGGCACGCGCAGAGTGAGAGAACGTGGGAGGGCGTGCGTGGGAGCAAGAGAAAGTGGAAGGGCATGCGCATCAGTGAGAGAAAGAGGGAGGGTGCGTGCGGGAGCGAGAGAAAGCGGGAGGGCGTGCACGGGAGCGAGAGAAAGAGGGAGGGTGCACGCGGGAGCAAGAGAAAGAGGGAGAGAGCACATGGGAGCGAGAGAATAAGAGAGAGAGCGCACGCAGGAGTGCGAGAGAGTGAGAGAGCGCGGACGGGAGTGAGAGAGAATGAGACAGCATGGGCGGCAGGGAGAGTGAGAGTGTGCGCGAGTGGGAGGGAGAGAGAGAGAGAGTGCGGGTGGGAGTGGGAGAGAGAGGGAGAGCACGGGTGGGAGTGGGAGAGAGAGCGAGAGCGCGGGTGGGAGTGGGAGAGAGAGCGATAGCGCAGGTGGGAGTGGGAGAGAGATCGAGAGCGCAGATGGGAGTGAGAGAGAGAGCGATAGCGCAGGTGGGAGTGGGAGAGAGATCGAGAGCGCAGGTGGGAGTGGGAGAGAGAGTGAGAGCGCGGGTAGGAGTGGGAGAGAGAGCAAGAGCGTGGGTGGGAGAGGGAGAGAGAATGAGAGCGTGGGTGGGAGTGGGAGAGAGAGCATGAGCGCTGGTGGGAGAGAGAGAGTGCGTGGGTGGGAGTGAGAGAGAGAGAGAGCGCACATGGGAGTGACAGTGAGAGAGAGAGCACATGTGGGAGTGAGAGAGAGAGAGAGGGAGCACTCATGGGAGTGAGAGACAGAGAGAGAACACACGTGGGAGTGAGAGAGAGAGCGCACATGGGAGTGAGAAAGAGAGAGAGTGCTCATGGGAGTGAGAGAGAGAGGGAGTGTGCGCATGGGAGTGAGAGAGAGAGTGCGTATGGGAGTGAGAGAGCGAGAGAGACAGTGCATGGGAGTGAGAGAGAGAGAGAGAGAGAGCGCGTGGGAGTGAGAGAATGTGCGCATGGGAGTGAGAGAGCAAGTGTGCACGTGGGAGTGAGAGAGAGAGTGCGCATGGGAGTGAGAGAGACAGTGCGTGTGGGAGTGAGAGAGCGAGAGAGAGTGCATGTGTGAGTGAGAGAGAGAGAGAGAGAGTGCGTGGGAGGGAGAGAAAGAGAGGGAGAGGGCATGGGAGCGAGAGAAAGAGAGGGGGCGCATGCGGGAGCGAGAGAAAGAGAGGGGGCGCGTGCGGGGGTGAGTGAAAAAGGGAAGGCACGTGGGGGAGGTGAGAGAAAGAGGGAGGGCATGCGCGGGCACGAGAGAAAGAGGGAGGACACGTGCGGGAGCATGAGAATAAGGGAGAGAGCATGCGCGCGAGTGAGAGAGAGTGAGAGAGCGCTGGCGGGAGTGAGAGAGAGCACGTGGGCGGGATTGAGAGAGTGAGAGAGTGCGCATGTGGGAGTGAGAGAGAGAGAGAGTGCAGGAGGGAGTGGGAGAGAGAGCACGGGTGGGAGTGGAAGAGAGAGAGAAGCACGGTTGGGAGTGGGAGAGAGAGAGAGAAGCATGGGTGGGATTGGGAGAGAGAGCGAGAGCGCAGATGGGAGTGAGAGAGAGAGCGAGAGCATGGGTGGGAGAGAGAGCGAGAGCATGGGTGGGAGTAGGAGAGAGAGCGAGAGTGCTGGTGGGAGTGAGAGAGAGAGAGAGTGCGTGTGTGGGAGTGAAAGAGAGAGAGCGTGCATGGGAGTGAGAGAGAGAGAGTGCGTGGGTGGGTGTGAGGGAGAGAGAGAACACACGTGGGAGTGACAGTGAGAGAGAGAGCGCATGTGGGAGTGAGAGAGAGAGAGAGAGAGGGAGCGCTCGTGGGAGTGAGAGACAGAGAGAGAACGCATGTGGGAGTGAGAGAGAGAGTGCGCTAGGTGTGAGAGAGCGAGAGAGAGTGCGTGTGGGAGTGAGAGGGCGAGAGAGAGCATACGTGGGAGGGAGAGAAAGAGAGGGAGCGTGCATGGGAGTGAGAAAGAGAGAGAGTGCACGTGGGAGTGAGAGAAAAAGGTAGGGTGCCCACAGGAGCGAGAGAAAGAGGGAGGGCGCACGCAGGAGCATGAGAATAAGGGAGAGAACACGTGCGGGACTGAGAGACATTGAGAGAGCACGGGCGGGAGTGAGAGAGAGAAAGAGAGCATGGGCCGGAGTGAGAGAGACAGGGAGAGCACTGGCGGGAGTGAGAGAGAGAGCATGTGGGCGGGATTGAGAGAGCGAGAGAGTGCGCGGGCGGGAGTGAGAGAGAGAGAGAGTGCAGGAGGGAGTGGGAGAGAGAGAGAGCGTGGGTGGGAGTGAGAGAGAGAGTGAGAGCGCAGGTGGGAGTAGGAGAGTGAGTGAGAGCGCTGGTGGGAGTGTGAGACAGAGAGTGCGCGGGTGGGAGTGAAAGAGAGAGAGCGCGCGTGGGAGTGAGAGAGAGAGAGTGTGTGGGTGGGAGTGAGAGAGAAAGAGAGGCAGAGTGCATGGGAGCGAGAGAAAGAGAAGGGGCGTGCGAGGGAGCGAGAGAAAGAGAGGGGGTGCGTGCGGGGATGAGTGAAAAAGTGAGGGCACGCGAGGGAGCGAGAGAAAGAGGGAGCACGCGTGCGGGGGCGACAGAAAGAGGGAGGGCGTGCGCGGGCACGAGAGAAAGCGGGAGGACGCGTGAGAAAGCGGGAAGGCACGTGAGAGCGCCAGAGAAAGAGGGAGGGTGCACGCAGGAGCATGAGAATAAGGGAGAGAGCATGCGCAGGAGTGAGAGAGAGTGAGAGAGCGCGGGCAGGAGCAAGAGAGAGAGAGAGAGCGCGGGCAGGAGTGAGAGAGAGAGAAAGCGCTGGTGGGAGTGAGAGAGAGAGTGCATGGGCGGGATTGAGAGAGCAAGAGAGTGCGCATGTGGGAGTGAGAGAGAGAGAGAGTGCAGGAGGGAGTGGGAGAGAGAGCACGGGTGGGAGTGGAAGAGAGAGAGAAGCGCGGTTGGGAGTGGGAGAGAGAGAGAGAAGCGCGGGTGGGATTGGGAGAGAGAGCGAGAGCGCGGGTGGGAGTGAGAGAGAGAGCGAGAGAGCGGGTGGGTCTGAAAGAGAGAGTGCAGGAGGGAGTGGGAGAGAGCGAGAGCGCGGTTGGGAGTGGAAGAGAGAGAGAAGCGCGGTAGGGAGTGGAAGAGAGAGAGAGAAGCACGGGAGTGAGAGAGAGAGAGTGCGTGGGTGGGTGTGAGGGAGAGAGAGAACACACGTGGGAGTGACAGTGAGAGAGAGAGCGCATGTGGGAGTGAGAGAGAGAGAGAGAGAGGGAGCGCTCGTGGGAGTGAGAGACAGAGAGAGAACGCATGTGGGAGTGAGAGAGAGAGTGCGCTAGGTGTGAGAGAGTGAGAGAGAGTGCGCGTGGGAGTGAGAGGGCGAGAGAGAGCATGCGTGGGAGGGAGAGAAAGAGAGGGAGCGTGCATGGGAGTGAGAAAGAGAGAGAGTGCACGTGGGAGTGAGAGAGAGAGTGTTCGTGTGGGAGTGAGAGAGAGAGAGTGTGCACGTGGGAGTGAGAGAGAGAGAGTGCGCGGGGGAGTGAGAGAAAGAGAGGGAGTGCGCGTGGGAGTGAGAGAAAGAGAGGGAGCGCACGTGGGAATGAGAGAAAGAGAGGGGGCACACGTGGGAGTGAGAGAAAGAGAGTGAGAGCACGTGGGAGGGAGAGAAAGAGAGGGAGAGCGCGTGGGAGTGAAAGAAAGAGAAGAAGCGCACGTGGGAGCAAGAGAAAGAGAGGGGACGTGCGGGGGAGCTAGAGAAAGAGGGGGCACACACGGGAGTGAGAGAAAGAGAGGGGGTGCACACGGGAGCGAAAGAAAAAGGTAGGGTGCCCACGGGAGTGAGAGAAAGAGGGAGGGCGCACGCGGGAGCATGAGAATAAGGGAGAGAACACGTGCGGGACTGAGAGACATTGAGAGAGCATGGGCAGGAGTGAGAGAGAGAGCATGTGGGCGGGATTGAGAGAGCGAGAGAGTGCGCGGGTGGGAGTGAGAGAGAGAGAGAGTGCAGGAGGGAGTGGGAGAGAGAGAGCGTGGGTGGGAGTGAGAGAGAGAGCAAGAGTGCAGGTGGGAGTAGGAGAGTGAGTGAGAGCGCTGGAGGGAGTGAGAAACAGAGAGTGCGCGGGTGGGAGTGAAAGAGAGAGAGCGCACGTGGGAGTGAGAGAGAGAAAGTGTGTGGGTGGGAATGAGAGAGAGAGAGAGGCAGAGTGCATGGGAGCGAGAGAAAGAAAGGGGACGTGCAGGGGAGCGAGAGAAAGAGAGGGGGCGTGCGAGGGAGCGAGAGAAAGAGAAGGGGCGCATGCGGGGACGAGTGAAAAAGTGAGGGCACGAGGGGGAGCGAGAGAAAGAGGGAGCACGCATGCGGGGGCGACAGAAAGAGGGAGGGCATGCGCGGGCACGAGAGAAAGCGGGAGGATGCGTGAGAAAGCGGGAGGTCATGTGCGAGCGCGAGAGAAAGAGGGAGGGTGCACGCGGGAGCATGAGAATAAGGGAGAGAGCATGCGCAGGAGTGAGAGAGAGTGAGAGAGCGCGGGCAGGAGCAAGAGAGAGAGAGAGCGCGCGGGCAGGAGTGAGAGAGAGAGAGCGCTGGCGGGAGTGAGAGAGAGAGCGCGTGGGCGGGATTGAGAGAGCAAGAGAGTGCGCGGGTGAGATTGAGAGAGAGAGTGCAGGAGGGAGAGGGAGAGAAAGAGAGCGCGGGTGGGAGTGGAAGAGAGAGAGAAGCGCGGTTGGGAGTGGGAGAGAGAGAGAGAAGCGCGGGTGGGATTGGGAGAGAGAGCGAGAGCGCGGGTGGGAGTGAGAGAGAGAGCGAGAGAGCGGGTGGGATTGAGAGAGAGAGAGTGCAGGAGGGAGTGGGAGAGAGCGAGAGCGCGGGTGGGAGTAGGAGAGAGAGCGAGAGCACTGGTGGGAGTGAGAGAGAGAGTGCGCTTGTGGGAGTGAAAGAGAGAGAGCGTGTGTGGGAGTGAGAGAGAGAACGCACGTGGGAGTGAGAGAGAGAGAGAGGGAGTGCTCGTGGGAGTGAGAGACAGAGAGAGAACGCATGTGGGAGTGAGAGAGAGAGTGCACGTGGGAGTGAGAGGGCGAGAGAGAGCGCACGTGGGAGGGAGAGACAGAGAGCAGGCACGCATGGGAGCGAGAGAAAGAGAGAGGACGTGCAGGGGAGCACGAGAAAGAGAGGGGCCGTGCGAGGGTGTGAGAGAAAGAGAGGGGGCGCATGCGGGAGCGAGAGAAAGAGAGGGGGCACGTGCGGGGACGAGTGAAAAAGTGAGGGCACGTGGGGGAGCGAGAGAAAGAGGGAGCATGCGCGCAGGGGCAACAGAAAGAGGGAGGGCATGCGCAGGCACGAGAGAAAGCGGGAGGACGTGTGAGAAAGCTGGAGGGCGCGTGCGAGTGCGAGAGAAAGAGGAAGGGTGCACGCGGGAGCATGAGAATAAGGGAGAGAGCATGCTCTGGAGTGAGAGAGAGAGAGCGCGGGCGGGAGCGAGAGAGAGAGAGAGAGCGCGGGCAGGAGTGAGAGAGAGAGAGAGCGCTGGCGGGAGTGAGAGAGAGAGCGTGTGGGCGGGATTGAGAGAGCGAGAGTGCGTGGGTGGGAGTGAGAGAGAGAGTGCAGGAGGGAGTGGGAGAGAGAGAGAAGCGCGGTTGGGAGTGGGAGAGAGAGAGAGAAGCGTGGGTGGGATTGGGAGAGAGAGCGAGAGCGCGGGTGGGAGTGAGAGAGAGAGCGAGAGAGCGGGTGGGACTGAGAGAGAGAGAGAGTGCAGGAGGGAGTGGGAGAGAGTGAGAGCGCGGGTGGGAGTGAGAGAGAGAGTGCGCTTGTGGGAGTGAAAGAGAGAGAGCCTGTGTGGGAGAGAGAGAGAGAGCGTAGGTGGGATTGAGAGAGAGAACGCACGTGGAAGTGACAGTGAGAGAGAGACGCACGTGGGAGTGAGAGAGAGAGAGAGAGGGAGCGCTCGTGGGAGTGAGAGACAGAGAGAGAACGCATGTGGGAGTGAGAGAGAGAGAGCGCACATGGGAGTGAGAAAGAGAGATAGTGCACGTGGGAGTGAGAGCGAGAGTGCGCTAGGTGTGAGAAAGCGAGAGAGAGTGCACGTGGGAGTGAGAGGGCGAGAGAGAGCGCGCATGGGAGGGAGAGACAGAGAGCAGGCACGCGTGGGAGCGAGAGAAAGAGAGGGGACGTGCACAGGAGTGAGATAAGGAGAAGGGGCGTGCGTGGGAGCAAGAGAAAGAGAGGGGGTGCACACAGGAGTGAGAGAAAGAGAGGGGTCATGCGCGTGATCGAGAGAAAAAGGGATTGAGTGCGCGGGAGCGAGAGAAAGAGGAAGGGTGCGCGCGGGGGCGAGAGAAAGAGGGAGGGCATGCACGGGCACGAGAGAAAGAGGGAGGGCATGCGCGGGAGAGAGAGAAAGAGGGTGGGCGCACCCGGGAGCGTGAGAATAAGGGAGAGAGCACGCGCGGAATTGAGAGAGAGCAAGAGAGCGTGGGCAGGAGCAAGAGAGAGAGAGAACGCAGGCGGGAGTGAGGGAGAGAGAGAGCGCTGGCGGGTGAGAGAGAGCGCGTGGGCGGGATTGAGAGAGCGAGAGAGTGTGCGGGCGGGAGTGAGAGAGAGGGAGAGAGAGTGCAGGAGGGAGTGGGATAGAGAAAGAACGTGGGTGGGAGTGGAAGAGAGAGAGAAGCAGGGTTGGGAGCGTGAGAGCGAGAGAGAAGCGCGGGTGGGAGTGGGAGATAGAGCGAGAGCGCAGGTGGGAGTGAGAGAGAGAGCGAGAGCATGGGTGGGAGTAGGAGAGAGTGAGAGCGCGTGTGGGAGTAGCAGAGAGAGTGAGAGCGCTGGTGGGGGTGACAGAGAGAGAGTGCGCAGGTGGGAGTGAGAGAGAGAGAGCGCACGTGGGAGTGAGAGAGAGAGAGTGCATGGGTGGGAGTGAGAGAAAGAGAGCACGTGTGGGAGTGGGAGAGAGAGCGAGAGCGCGGGTGGGAGTGGGATAGAGAGCGTGAGCGCTGGTGTGAGTGAGAGAGGGAGAGTGCGTGGGTGGGAGTGAGAGAGAGAGAGAGAGAGGGAGCGCTTGTGGGAGTGAGAGACAGAGAGAGAACGCACGTTGGAGTGAGAGAGAGAGAGAGCACGCGTGGGAGTGAGAGAGAGTGAGTGTGCACGTGGGAGTGAGAGAGAGAGAGTTCATGGGTGGGAGTGAGAGAGAATGAGAGTGCACGTGGGAGTGATAGTGAGAGAGAGAGAGCACACGTGGGAGTGAGAGAAAGAGAAAGAGAGAGAGGGAGTGCTCGTGGGAGTGAGCGATAGAGAGAGAACGCACGTTGGAGTGAGAGAGAAAGTGCACGTGGGAGTGAGAAAGAGAGAGAGTGCACGTGGGAGTGAGAGAGAGAGTGTGCGCGTGGGAGTGAGAGAGAGAGAGTGTGCACGTGGGAGTGAGAGAGAGAGAGTGAGTGGGGGAGTGAGAGAAAGAGAGGGAGTACACGTGGGAGTGAGAGAGAGAGAGAGTGTGCGTGGGAGTGAGAGAAAGAGAGGGAGCGCGCGTGGGAGTGAGAGAAAAAGAGGGAGTGCGCGTGGGAGTGAGACAAAGAGAAGGAGCGTGCGTTGGAGTGAGAGAAAGAGAGGGAGAGCGCGTGGGAGGGAGAGAAAGAGAAGGAGAGCGTGTGGGAGCAAGAGAAAGAGAGGGAGCACACGTGGGAACGAGAGAAAGAGAGGGGGCACGCGTGGGAGTGAGAGAAAGAGAGGGAGTGTGCGTGGGAGTGAGAGAAAGAGAGGGAGAGCGCGTGGGAGGGAGAGAAAGAAAAGGAGCATGCATGGGAGCGAGAGAAAGAGAGGGGACGTGTGAGGGAGTGAGAGAAAGAGAGGGGGCGCGCGGGAGCGAGAGAAAGAGGGAGGGTGTGCACGGGGGTCAGAGAAAGAGGGAGGGCACGCGTGGGAGCGAGAGAAAGAGGGAGGATGCGCGAGAAAGCGGGAGGGCATGTGTAGTCACGAGAGGAAGAGGGAGGGCGCACGCGGGAGCGTGAGAATAAGGGAGAGAGCACGCGCGGGAGTGAGAGAGAGTGAGAGAGCATGGGCAGGAGCGAGAGAGAGAGAGTGCCGGTGTGAGTGAGAGAGAGAGCACGGGTGGGAGTGGAAGAGAGAGAGAAGCGCGGTTGGGAGTGGGAGAGAGAGAGAGAAGCATGGGTGGGAGTGGGAGTGAGAGTGAGAGCGTGGGTAGGAGTGAGAGAGGGAGCAAGAGCACGGGTGGGAGTTGGAGAGAGAGTGAGAGCTCTGGTGGGAGTGAGGGAGAGAGAGAGAGTGCGTGAGTGGGAGTGAGAGAGAGAGAGCGCGCGTGGGAGTCGGAGAGAGAGCGAGAGCATGAGTGGGAGAGAGAACGATAGCGCCGGTAGGAGTGGGAGAGAGATTGAGAGCGCGGGTGGGAGTGGGAGAGAGAGCGAGAGCGCGGGTGGGAGTGAGAGAGAGAGCGAGATCACAGGTGGGAGAGGGAAAGAGAACGAGAGCATGGGTGGGAGTGGGAGAGAGAGCGAGTGGGTGGGTGGGAGTGAGAGAGAGAGCATGAGCGCTGGTGGGAGTGAGAGAGAGAGAGTACGTGGGTGGGAGTGAGAGAGAGAGAGAGCGCACATGGGAGTGACAGTGAGAGAGAGAGCGCACATGGGAGTGAGAGAGAGACAGAGAGGCAGCGCTCGTGGGAGTGAGAGACAGAGAGAGAATGCACGTTAGAGTGAGAGAGAGAGAGCGTGTGGGGGTGAGAAAGAGAGAGAGGGCGCGTGGGAGTGAGAGAGAGAGTGCGCGTGGGAGTGAGAGAGCAAGAGAGAGTGCACATGGGAGTGAGAGGGCGCGAGAGCTCGCGCGTGGGAGTGAGAGAAAGAGAGGGAGCACGCGTGGGTGTGAGAGAAAGAGAGGGAGAGCCCGTGGCAGGGAGAGAAAGAGAGGTAGCGTGCGTGGGAGCGAGAGAAAGAGAGCGGGCACGCGTTGGAGAGTGAGTGCATGGGTGGGAGTGAGAGAGATACAGCGCGCATGGGAGTGACAGTGAGAGAGAGCGCACACGTGGGAGTGAGAGAGAGAGTGAGAGCGCATGTGGGAATAAGAGAAAGAGGGAGGGTGCTTGCGGGAGCGAGAGAAAGAGGGAAGGCGCACACGGGAGCGAGAAAAAGAGGGAAGGAGGGCGCTGGAGCAAGAGAAAGAGGGTGGGTGTGCATGGGAGCGAGAGAAAGAGTGAGGGTGTTCGCCGCAGCGAGAGAAAGAGGGAGGGCATGGGAGGGGCGCGAGAGAAAGAGGGAGGTGCACGTTGGCGCGAGAGAAAGAGGGAGGGCGCATGCAGTTGCGAGAGTGCGCGTGGGAGTGGGAGAGAGAGAGCCTGTGTGGGAGTGAGAGAGAGAGAGAGAGAGAGTGTGTTTAGGTGTGAAAGAGAGAGAGAGTGTGAGTTGGACTGAGAAAGAGAGAGAGTGCATGTGGGAATGAGAGAGAGAGAGTATGCGCGTGGGAGTGAGAAAGAGTGTGCGCATGGGAGTAAGAGAGAGAGAGTGCAAGTGGGAGTGAGAGAATGAGAGGGGGTGCGTGTGGGAGCGAGAGAAAGAGGGAAGGTGCGCGTGGGAGTGAGAGAAAGAGAGGGGACATGCGTGGGAGCGAGACAAAGAGAGGGGTTGTGCGGGCGTGAGAGAAAATGGGAGGGCACACCCTGGAGCAAGAGAAAGCGGGAGGGCATGCGCGGGTGCAAGAGAAAGCAGGATGGCGCGCGCGGGAGCAATAGAAAGAGGGAGAGTGTGCGCGGGTGTGAGAGAATAAGAGAGAGAGCATGCACGGGAGTGAGAGAGAGGGCGAGAGAGTGGGCGGGAGCGAGAGAGAGAGATAGAGCGCAGGCGGGAGTGAGAGAGAGAGAGAGTGCGCTGGCGGGAGTGAGAGAGAGAGAGCATGGGCGGGATTGAGTGAATGAGAGAGTGCATGGGCGGGAGTGAGAGAGGGAGAGAGAACGCGGGAGGGAGTTGGAGAGAGAGAGAGCACGGGTGGGAGTGGAAGAGAGAGAAAAGCGCGGCTGGGAATGGGAGAGAGTGAGAGAAGCACGGGTGGGAGTGGGAGAGAGAGCGAGAGCGCGGGTAGGAGTGAGAGAGAGAGAGTGCGTGTGGGAGTGAGAGAAAGGGAGGGAGCACATGTGGGAGTGAGAGAAAGAGAGGGAGCGCGTGTGGGAGTGAGGGAAAAAGAGGAAGAGCCCGTGGGAGGGTGAGAAAGAGAGGGAGAGCGCGTGGGCCGAGAGAAAGAGGGAAGGAACGCGGGGGTGTGAGAGAAAGCAGGAGGGCTTGTGCGGGCATGAAAGAAAGCTGGAGGGCATGCGAGGGCCTGAGAGAACGTGGGAGGGCGTGCGCTGGTGTGAGAGAAAGAGTGAGGGCACACGCAGGAGCGAGAGAAAGAGGGAGGGCACATGCGGGAGCGTGGGAATAAGGGAGAGAGCACGCACGGGAGTGAGAGAGAGTGAGACAGCGTGGGCGGGAGCGAGAGAGAGAGAACGAGAGCGCGGGTGGGAGTTTGAGAGAGAGCGAGAGCGTGGGTGGGAGTGAGAGAGAGAGCGTGAGCGCTGGTGGGAGTGAGAGATAGAGAGTACGTGGGTGGGAGTGAGAGAGAGAGAGAGCGCACGTGGGAGTGACAGTGAGAGAGAGAGCGCACATGGGAGTGAGAGAGAGAGGGAGCGCTTGTGGGAGTGAGAGACAGAGAGAGAACGCACGTTAGAGTGAGAGAGAGAGCGCGCGTGGGGGTGAGAGAGCAAGAGAGAGTGCACATGGGAGTGAGAGGGAGAGAGAGCTCGCGCGTGGGAGTGAGAGAAAGAGAGGGAGCATGCATGGGTGTGAGAGAAAGAGAGCGAGAGTCCGTGGCAGGGAGAGAAAGAGAGGTAGCGTGCGTGGGAGTGAGAGAAAGAGAGCAGGCATGCGTGGGAGAGAGAGTGCGTGGGTGGGAGTGAGAGAGAGAGAGTGAGAGCGCATGTGGGAACGAGAGAAAGAGGGAGGGTGCATGCGGGATCGAGAGAAAGAGGGAGGGCGCACGTGTGAGCAAGTGAAAAAGGGAAGGTGCACGCGGGAGTGAGAAAAAGAGGGAGGGTGGGTGCTGGAGCGAGAGAAAGAGGGTGGGTGCGCGTGGGAGTGAGAGAAAGAGTGAGGGCGTTCGCCAGAGCGAGAGAAAGAGGGAGGGTGTGGGGTGGCATGAGAGAAAGAGGGAGGGCGTGCGCAGTTGCGAGAGCGCGTGTGGGAGTGAGAGAGAGAGAGAGTGTGTGTAGGTGGGAAAGAGAGAGAGGGAGAGTGTGAGTGGGAGTGATAAAGAGAGAGAGAGTGCGTGTGGCAGTGAGAGAGAGAGAGAATGCGTGTGGAAGTGAGAGAGAGTATGCGCGTGGGAGTAAGAGAGAGAGAGTGTACGTGGGAGTGAGAGAATGAGAGGGGGCACATGTGGGAGCGAGAGAAAGAGGGAAGGTGCGCGTGGGAGTGAGAGAAAAAGAGGGGACACGCGTGGGAGTGAGACAAAGAGAGGGGGTGCGTGGGTGCGAGAGAAAATGGGAGGGCACGCGTTGGAGCAAGAGGAAGTGGGAGGGCATGCGCGGGTGTGAGAGAAAGCAGGAGGGCACGCACAGGAGTGATAGAAAGAGAGAGAGTGTGCGCGGGTGTGAGAGAATAAGAGAGAGAGCACCCACGGGAGTGAGAGAGAAGGAGAGAGAGCGGGCGGGAGCGAGAGAGAGAGATAGAGCGCAGGCAGGAGTGAGAGAGAGAGAGCACGCTGGTGGGAGTGAGAGAGAGAAAGCATGGGCGGGATTGAGTGAACAAGAGAGTGCATGGGCGGGAGTGAGAGAGGGAGAGAGAACGCGGGAGGGAGTTGGAGAGAGAGAGAGCGCGGGTGGGAGTGGAAGAGAGAGAAAAGCGCGGCTGGGAATGGGAGAGAGTGAGAGAAGCACAGGTGGGAGTGGGAGAGAGAGCGAGAGCGTGGTTGGGAGTGGGAGAGAGAGCGAGAGCACGGGTGGGAGTAGGAGAGAGAGCGAGAGCTCTGGTGGGAGTGAGAGAGAGAGAGTGCGCGGGTGGGAGTTGGAGAGAGAGAGAGTGCACATGGGAGTGAGAGAAAGGGAGGGAGCACGTGTGAGAGTGAGAGAAAGAGAGGGAGCGCACGTGGGAGTGAGGGAAAGAGAGGGAGAGCCCGTGGGAGTGAGAGAAAGAGAGGGAGAGCGCGTGGGCCGAGAGAAAGAGGGAAGGCATTCGGGGGTGTGAGAGAAAGTGGGAGGGCGTGGGGGGGGCATGAAAGAAAGCGGGAGGGTGTGTGAGGGCCTGAGAGAAAGCGGGAGGGCGTGCGCGGGTGTGAGAGAAAGAGTGAGGCCACGCGCAGGAGTGTGAGAAAGAGGGAGGGCACACGCGGGAGTGTGGGAATAAGGGAGAGAGCACGCACGGGAGTGAGAGAGAGTGAGAGAGCGTGGGTGGGAGCGAGAGAGAGAGAGAGAGAGCACGGGCAGGAGTGAGAGAGAGAGAGAGACTGCTGGCAGGAGTGAGAGAGAGAGCGCGTGGGTGGGATTGAGAGAGCAAGAGAGTGCGCGGGCGGGAGTGAGAGAGAGAGTGCAGGAGGGAGTGGGAGAGAGAAAGAGCGCGGGTGGGAGTGGAAGAGAGAGAGAAGCGAGGTTGAGAGTGGGAGAGAGAGAGAGAAGAGCAGGTGGGAGTGAGAGAGAGAGCGAGAGCACAGGTGGGAGTGAGAGAGGGAGTGAGAACACGGGTGGGAGTGGGAGAGTGAGCGAGAGTGCGGGTGGGAGTAGGAGAGAGAGCGAGAGCGCTGGTGGGAGTGAGAGAGAGAGAGTGCGCAGGTGGGAGTGAAACAGAGAGCACGTGTGGGAGTGAGAGAGAGAGAGTGCGTGCGTAGGAGTGAGAGAGAGAGAGCACGCGTGGGAGTGGGAGAGAGAGCAATAGTGCAGGTGGAAGTGTGAGCGAGATTGAGAGCACCGGTGGGAGTGGGAGAGAGAGCGAGAGAGCAGTTGGGAGTGGGAGAGAGAGCGAGAGCGCAGGTGGGAGTGGGATAGAGAACGAGAGCGTGGGTGGGAGTGGGAGAGAGAGCGAGAGAGCGGGTGAAAGTGAGAGAGAGAGCGTGAGTGTTGGTGGGAGTGAGAGAGAGAGAGAGTGCATGGGTGGGAATGAGAGATAGAGAGAGCGCACGTGGGAGTGACAGTAAGAGAGAGAGCGCACGTGGGAGTGAGAGAAAGGGATCGCTCATGGGAGTGAGAGACAGAGAGAGAACGCACGTGGGAGTGAGACAGAGAGCGGGAGTGGGAGTGAGAAAGTGAGAGAGTGCGCGTGAGAGTGAGAGTGAGTGTGCGCATGGGAGTGAGAGGGTGAGGGAGTGTGCACCTGGGTGAGAGAGAGAGAGTGCACATGGGAATGAGAGAGCGAAAGAGAGTGCGCATGGGTGTGAGCGAGCGAGAGAGAGTGCACCTGGGAGTGAGAGAGAGAGAGAGAGATTGTGCACATGGGCGTGAGAGAGAGAGTGCACGTGGGAGTGAGAGAAAGAGAGGGAGTGTGCGTGGGATTGAGAGAAAGAGAGAGAGAGTGCGTGGGAGGGAGAGAAAAAGAGGGGACATGCGGGGGAGCAAGAGAAAGAGAGGGGGTGCACACAAAAGTGAGAGAAAGAGGGAGCGCCCACACGGGGGGGAGAGAAAAAGGGAAGGTGCCCGCGGGAGCGAGAGAAAGAGAGAGGGCGCCTGCAGGAGTGAGAGGAAGAGGGAGGGCTTGCACAGGTGTGAGAGAAAGAGCGTAGGGCACGCGTGGGAGCGAGAGAAAGAGAGCGGGCATGCTTGGGAGTGAGAGAAAGAGAGCGGGCACGCGTGGGAGTGAGAGAAAGAGAGCCGGCATGCTTGGGAGTGAGAGAAAGAGAGCGGGCATGCATGGGAGCGAGAGAAAGAAAGGGGGTGCACGCGAAAGCGAGAGAAAGAGGGAGGGCGCACGCGGGGGCAAGAGAAAAAGGGAGGGTGCCCGCAGGAGTGAGAGAAAGATAGAGGGCGCCCATGGGAGCGAGAGAAAGAGGGAGGGCGCACGTGGCCGCAGGAGAAAGAGGGAGGGAGCGCGCGGGCACGAGACAAAGAGGGAGGGCTTGCACAAGTGCGAGAGAAAGAGGGAGGGCACATGCAGGAGCGAGAGAAAGAGGGAGGGCGTGAGACTAACGGAGAGAGCACGCACGGAAGTGAGAGAGAGTGAGAGAGAGCAGGCGGGAGCAAGAGAGAGAGTGAGAACGTGGGCGGGAGTGAGAGAGAGAGCGCTGGTGGGAGTGAGAGAGAGAGCGTGTGGGCAGGATTGAGAGAGCAAGAGAGTGTGTGGGCGGGAGTGAGAGAGAGAAAGAGAGTGCAGGAGGGAGTGGGAGAGAGAGAGAAGCGCGGTTGGGAGTGGGACAGAGAGAGAGAAGCAGGGGTGGGAGTGGGAGAGAGAGTGAGAGCGCGGGTGGGAGTGAGAGGGAGAGCGAGAGCGTGGGTGGGAGTGGGAGAGAGAGCAAGAGCATGTGTGGGAGTAGGAGAGAGAGCGAGAGCGCTGGTGGGAGTGAGAGAGAGAGTGCGTGGGTGGGAATGAGAGAGAGAGTGCGCG
Organism: Carcharodon carcharias; assembly: GCF_017639515.1. Classification (NCBI taxonomy): domain Eukaryota; kingdom Metazoa; phylum Chordata; class Chondrichthyes; order Lamniformes; family Lamnidae; genus Carcharodon; species Carcharodon carcharias. Next base: position 116,457,582 of record NC_054475.1, read on the forward strand.
TGGGGGTGACAATGAGAGAGAGAGTGCACTTGGGAGGGAGAGAGAGAGTGAGCGCGTGTGGGGGTGAGAGAGAGAGTGAGAGCGCATGTGGGAGCAAGAGAAAGATGGAGGGTGCATGCGGGAGTGTGAGAAAGAGGGAGGGCGTGTGCAGGAGCGAGAGAAAGAGGGAGGGCGGGCGCGGGAGCGAGAGATAGAGGGTGGTGCACGTGGGAGTGAGAGAAAGAGTGAGGGCATGTGCTGGAGTGAGAGAAAGAGGGAGGACACGCGGGGGAGCGAGAGAAAGAAGGTGGGCGAGCGCAGGTGCGAGAGAAAGCAGGAGGGCATGCGCAGGCACAAGAGAAAGTGGGAGGGCGCGCGTGGTCACGAGAGCATGCATGGGGGTGAGAGAGAGAGAGAGAGAACGTGTGTGGGAGTGAGAGAGAGAGAGAAACAGTGTGCGTAGGTGTGAAAGAGAGAGTGAGAGCGTGTGAGTGGAAGTGAGAAAGAGGGAGAGTGCGCGTGGGAGTGAGAGAGATAGAGTGCGCACGTGGGAGTGAGAGAGAGTGTGCGTGTGGGAGTAAGAGAGAGAGATTGCGCATGGGAGTGAGAGAGAGTGCACGTAGGAGTAAGAGAAAGAGAGTGTGCGTGGGAGTGAGAGAAAGAGAGAGAGTGCGCATGGGAGTGTGAGAAAGAGAGAGAGTGTGCGTTGGAGTGAGAGAAAGAGAGAGAGCGTGCGTGGGAGTGAGAAAGAGAGAGAGTGCGCGTGGGAGTGAGAGAGAGAGAGTGTGCGCGTTGGAGTGAGAGAGAGAGACTGTGCACGTGGGAGTGAGAGAAAGAGAAGGAGCGTGTGTGGGAGGGAGAGAAAGAGAGGGTGAGCACGTGGGAGGGAGAGAAAGAGAGGGAGAGTGCATGGGAGGGTGAGAAAGAGAGGGAGAGCGCATGGGCCGAGAGAAAGAGGGAAGGCACGCGCGGGTGTGAGAGAGAGAGTGTGAGCGCTGGTGGAAGTGAAAGAGAGAGAGTTCATGGGTGGGAGTGAGAGAGAGAGAGAGAGCACACGTGGGAGTGACAGTGAGAGGGAGACCGCACGTGGGAGTGAGAAAAACAGAGAGTGCACGTGGGAGTGAGAGAGCGAGAGAAAGTGCGCGTGGGAGTGAGGGAGTGAGAGAGAGTGCGCGTGGGAGTGAGAGAGAGTGAGAGAGTGTGCATGTAGAAGTGAGAGAGAGAGTGCGCGTGGGAGTGAGAGAAAGAGAGGGAGCGCGTGTAGGGGTGACAGAAAGAGATGGAGAGCGTGTGGGAGGGAGAGAATGGGAGGGATCGCGAGTGAGAGCAAGAGAAAGAGAGCGGGCATGCGTGGGAGCAAGAGAAAGAGAGGGGACGTGCTGGGGAGCGAGAGAAAGAGAGGGGGAGCACGCGGGAGCGAGAGAAAGAGGGAGGGTGCAAGCGGGGGTGAGAGAAATAGGGAGGGCACCTGTGGGAGCAAGAGAAAGAGGGAGGGTGCCCGCGGGAGTGAGAGAAAGAGGGAGGGCGCATGCGGGGGCGAGAGAAAGAGGGAGGGCCCGCGCGGGCACTGGAGAAAGTGGGAGGGAGAGCGCGGGCATGAGACAAAGAGTGATGGCATGCGCGGGAGTGAGAGAAAGCGTGAGAGCAAGCGCGGGCCCGAGAGAAAGCGGGAGGGCTTGCGCGGGTGCGAGAGAAAGAGGGAAAGCACATGCGGGAGTGAGAGAAAGAGGAAGGGCGCACGCAGGAGCGAGAGAAAGAGGGAGGGCGCACGCGGGAGCGTGAGAATAAGGGAGAGAGCATGCGCAGGAGTGAGAGAGAGTGAGAGAGCGCGGGCGGGAGTGAGAGAGAGAGAGAGACCGCTGGCAGGAGTGAGAGAGAGAGCGCGTGGGTGGGATTGAGAGAGCGAGAGAGTGCGCAGGCGGGAGTGAGAGAGAGAGTGCACGAGGGAGTGGGAGAGAGAGAGAGCGCAGGTGTGAGTGGAAGAGAGAGAGAAGCGAGGTTGGGAGTGGGAGAGAGAGAGAGAAGCGCGGGTGGGATTGGGAGAGAGAGTGCAAGCGTGGGTGGGAGTGAGAGGGAGAGCGAGAGCACGGGTGGGAGTGGGAGAGAGAGCATGAGCGTGGGTGGGAGTAGGAGAGAGAGCGAAAGCGCTGGTGGGAGTGAGAGAGAGAGAGTGCGCTGGTGGGAGTGCAGAGAGAGAGAGCTCCTGTGGGAGTGACAGTGAGAGAGAGCACACATGGGAGTGAGAGAGAGAGAGTGAGCGCACGTGGGGGTGAGAGAGAGAGAGTGAGAGCGCATGTGGGAGCAAGAGAAAGAGGGAGGGTGGGCGCTGGAGCGAGAGAAAGAGGGTGGGTGCGCATGGGAGCGAGAGAAAGAGTGAGGGCATGCACCGGAGTGAGAGAAAGAGGGAGGCGCATGCAGTTGCGAGAGCGCGCGTGTGGGAGAGAATGACAGAGCGTGCGTGGGAGTGAGAGAGAGAGAGAGAGAGAGATAGTGTGCATAGGTGTGAAAGAGAGAGACAGAGAGTGTGAGTGGGAGTGAGAAAGAGAGAGAGTGCGTGTGGGAGTGAGAGAGAGAGATTGTGCGCATGGGAGTGCGAGAGAGTGTGCGCGTGGGAGTAAGAGAGAGAGAATGCATGTGGGAGTGAGAAAATGAGAGGGGGCACATGTGGGAGTGAGAAAGACAGAGAGTGCACGTGGGAGTGAGGGAGCGAGAGACAGTGCATGTGGGAGTGAGGGAAAGAGAGGGAGTGCACGTGAGAGTGAGAGAGAGAGAGAGAGTGTGCACATGGAAGTGAGAAAGAGAGTGCGGTTGGGAGTGACAGAAAGAGAGGGAGCACGCGTGGGAGTGAGAGAAAGAGAGGGAGAGTGTGTGGGAGGGAGAGAAAGAGAGGTAGCGTGCGTGGGAGCAAGAGAAAGAGAGCGGGCATGCGTGGGAGTGAGAGAAAGAGAGGGGACGTGCTGGGGAGCGAGAGAAAGAGAGGGGGCGCACGCAGGGGTGAGAGAAATAGGGAGGGCACCTGCGGGAGCAAGAGAAGGAGGGAGGGTGCCCGTGGGAGCGAGTGAAAGAGGGAGGGCGTGCGCGGGGGTGAGTTAAAGAGGGAGGGCGCGTGCGGGCTCTGGAGAAAGTGGGAGGGAGCGCGCGGGCATGAGACAAAGAGGGAGGGCTTGCGTGGGAGTGAGAGAAAGCAGGAGGGCAAGTGTGGGCCCGAGCGAAAGTGGAAGGGCTTGCGCGGGTGTGAGAGAAAGAGGGAGAGAGCACGCGGGAGTGAGAGAAAGAGGGAGGGCGCACGCGGGAGCGTGAGAATAAGGGAGAGAGCACGCGCGGGAGTGAGAGAGAGTGAGAGATTGCGGGCGGGAGCGAGAGAGAGAGAGTGCGGGCGGGAGTGAGAGAGAGAGCGCGGCTGGGAGTGAGAGAGAGAGAGAGCGTTGGCGGGAGTGAGAGAGAGAGCGCGTGGGCGGGATTGAGAGAGTGAGAGAGTGCGTGGGCGGGAGTGAAAGAGAGAGAGAGAGAGTGTATGATGGAGTGGGAGAGAGAGTGCGAGCGCGGGTGGGAGTGAGAGGGAGAGCGAGGGCACGGGTAGGAGTGGGAGAGAGAGTGAGAGCATGGGTGGGAGTAGGAGAGAGAGCGAAAGCGCTGGTGGGAGTGAGAGAGATTGAGCTGGTGGGACTGAGAGAGAGAGAGAGCTCCTGTGGGAGTGACAGTGAGAGAGAGAGCACACATGGGAGTGAGAGAGAGAGAGAGTGAGCACACATGGGGGTGAGAGAGAGAGAGTGAGAGCGCATGTGGGAGCAAGAGAAAGAGGGAGGGTGCACGCGGCAGCGAGTGAAAGAGGGAAGGCGTGCGTAGGAGCGAGAGAAAGAGGGAGGGTGGGCACTGGAGCGAGGGAAAGAGGGTGGGTGTGCATGGGAGCGAGAGAAAGAGTGAGGGCGTGAGCCGGAGTGAGAGAAAGAGGGTGGTGCACGCAGTTGCGAGAGCGCGCATGTGGGTGAGAGAGAGAGCGCGCATGGGAGTGAGAGAGAGAGAGAGAGTGTGCATAGGTGTGAAAGAGAGAGAGAGTGTGAGTTGGAGTGAGAAAGAGAGAGAGTGCATGTGGGAGTGAGAGAGAGAGAGAGTGTGTGCATGGGAGTGAGAGAGAGGGTGTGCGTGGGAGTAAGAGAGAGAGAGTGCACATGGGAGTGAGAGAAAGAGAGAGAGTGTGCATGGGAGGGAGAAAGAGAGGGAGCGTGCGCGGGAGTGAGAGAAAGAAGGAGCGCGCGTGGGAGTGAGTGAAAGAGAGGGAGCGTGCATGGGAGCGAGAGAAAGAGGGAAGGTGCGCGTGGGAGTGAGAGAAAGAGAGGGGGTGAGCATGGGAGCGAGACAAAGACAGGGGGTGCGCGGGCGCGAGAGAAAACGGGAGGGCACGCGCAGGCGCAAGCGAAATTGGGAGGGCACGGGCAGGCCTGAGAGAAAGCATGAGGGCATGCGCAGGAGCAAGAGAAAGAGGGAGGGTGCATGCGGGAGCAAGAGAAAGCGGGAGGGCATGCGCGGGTATGATAGAAAGCGGGAGGGCGCATGCGGTAGCGATAGAAAGAGGGAGAGCACACGCGGGTGTGAGAGAATAAGAGAGAGAGCACGTGCTTGAGTGACAGAGAAGGAGAGAGAGCGTGCGGGAGCGAGAGAGAGAGATAGAGCCCAGGTGGGAGTGAGAGAGAGGGAGAGCGCGCGGGTGGGAGTGAGAGAGAGAGAGCATGGGCGGGATTGAGAGAACGAGAGAATGCGTGGGTGGGAGTGAGAGAGGGAGAGAGAACACGGAAGGGAGTTGGAGAGAGAGAGAGCGCGGGTGGGAGTGGAAGAGAGAGTAAAGCGCGGCTGGGAATGGGAGAGAGAGAGAGTGCGTGTGGGAGTGGGACAGAGAGCGAGAGCGCGGGTGGGATTGGGAGAGAGAGAGTGTGCATGTGGGCGTGAGAGAGAGAGAGCACGTGGGAGTGAGAGAAAGAGAGGGAGTGCGCGTGGGATTGAGAGAAAGAGAGGGAGCGCGCGTGGGAGTGAGAGAAAGAGAGGGAGAGTGCGTGGGAGTGAGAAAGAGAGAGAGAGTGCTGGCTGGAGTGAGAGGGAGAGCGTGTGGGCGGGATTGAGAGAGCAAGAGAGTGCGCGGGCAGGAGTGAGAGAGAGAGAGAGAGTGCACGAGGGAGTGGGAGAGAGAGACGACGGGTGGGAGTGGAAGAGAGAGAAAAGCGTGGTTGGGTGTGGGAGAGAGAGAGAGAAGCGCGGGTGGGAGTGGGACAGAGAGTGCGAGCGTGGGTGGGAGTGAGAGGGAGAGCGAGAGCGCGGGTGGGAGTGGGAGAGAGAGCGAGAGCATGGATGGGAGTAGGAGAGAGAGCGAAAGCGCTGGTGGGAGTGAGAGAGAGTGAGTGCACTGGTGGGAGTGAGAGAGAGAGAGCGCGTGTGGGAGTGACAGTGAGAGAGAGCACACGTGGGAGTGAGAGAAAGAGAGAGGGCGCCTGCAGGAGCGAGAGAAAGAGGGAGGGCATGCGCGGGGGTGAGAGAAAGAGGGAGCGCCCGCGCAGCCGTGGGAGAAAGAGGGAGGGCTCACACAGGTGGGAGAGAAAGGGGGAGGGCAAGCGTGGGAGTGAAAGAAAGAGAGCGGGCATGCTTGGGAACGAGAGAAAGAGAGCGGGCACGCGTGGGAGTGAGAGAAAGAGAGGGGACATGCGGGGGAGCAAGAGAAAGAGAGGGGGTGCACGCGAAAGCGAGAGAAAGAGGGAGGGCGCACGCGGGGGCGAGAGAAAAATGGAGGGTGCCCGCAGGAGCGAGAGAAAGAGAGAGGGCGCCCACGGGAGTGAGAGTAAGAGGGAGGGCGCGCTTGGCCACGGGAGAAAGAGGGAGGGAGCGCATGGGCACGAGACAAAGAGGGAGGGCTTGCACAGGTGCGAGAGAAAGAGGGAGACCACCCGCAGGAGTGAGAGAAAGAGGGAGGGCATGAGACTAAGGGATAGAGCATGCGCGGAAGTGAGAGAGAGTGAGAGAGAGTGGGCGGGAGCGAGAGAGAGAGCGAGAACATGGGCGGGAGTGAGAGATGGAGCACTGGTGGGAGTGAGAGAGAGAGTGCGTGGGCGGGATTGGGAGAGTGAGAGAATGCGCAGGCAGGAGTGAGAGAGAGAGAGAGAGTGCAGGAGGGAATGTGAGAGAGAGAGAAGCGCGGTTGGGAGTGGGACACAGAGAGAGAAGCAGGGGTGGGATTGGGAGAGAGAGTGAGAGCGCGGGTGGGAGTGAGAGGGAGAGCGAGAGCATGGGTGAGAGTGGGAGAGAGAGCGAGAGCGTGGGTGGGAGTAGGAGAGAGAGCAAGAGCGCTGGTGGGAGTGAGAGAGTGAGAGTGCGTGGGCAGGAATGAGAGAGAGAAAGAGCGCAGATGGGAGTGACAATGAGAGAGAGAGCGCACTTGGGAGGGAGAGAGAGAGTGCGTGGGCAGGAATGAGAGAGAGAAAGAGCGCAGATGGGAGTGACAATGAGAGAGAGAGCGCACTTGGGAGGGAGAGAGAGAGTGCGTGGGTGGGAGTGAGAGAGAGACAGCATGCGTGGGAGTGACAGTGAGAGAGAGAGCGCACGTGAGAGTGAGAGAGAGAGAGAGTGAGTGCGCATGGGGGTGAGAGAGAGAGAGAGTGAGAGCACATGTGGGAGCAAGAGAAAGATGGAGGGTGCATGCGTGAGTGTGAGAAAGAGGGAGGGCGGGCGCGGGAGAGAGAGAAAGAGGGTGGGTGCGCGTGGGAGTGAGAGAAAGAGTGAGGGCATGCGCCAGAGTGATAGAAAGAGGGAGGGCATGCTGGGGCACCAGAGAAAGAGAGTGGGCGAGCGCAGGTGTGAGAGAAAGCGGGACGGCATGCGCGGGCACAAGAGAAAGCGGGAGGGTGCGTGCGCTCACGAGAGCACACATGGGGGTGAGAGAGAGAGAGAGACAGTGTGCGTAGGTGTGAAAGAGAGAGAAAGAGAGTGTGAGTGGGAGTGAGAAAGAGGGAGAGTGCGCGTGGGAGTGAGAGAGAGTGTGCGCGTGGGAGTGAGAGAGAGTGTGCGCGTGGGAGTAAGAGAGAGAGGTTGCGCATGGAAGGAGAGAGAGAGTGCACGTGGGAGTGAGAGAAAGAGAGTGCGCGTGGGAGTGAGAGAAAGAGAGAGAGTGCGCATGGGAGTGTGAGAAAGAGAGAGAGTGTGCATGGGAGCGAGAGAAAGAGAGAGAGCGTGCGTGGGAGTGAGAAAGAGAGAGAGTGCGCATGGGAGTGAGAGAGAGAGAGTGTGCACGTTGGATTGAGAGAGAGAGAGTGTGCACTTGGGAGTGAGAGAGAGAGAGAGAGCGCGCGTGGGAGTGAGAGAGAGAGAGAGCACACGTGGGAGTGACAGTGAATGGGAGAGCACACGTGGAAGTGAGAAAGACAGAGAGTGCACGTGGGAGTGAGAGAGCGAGAGACAGTGCGCGTGGGAGTGAGGGAGCGAGAGAGAGTGCGCGTGGGAGTGAGAGAGAGAGAGAGAGTGTGCACATGGAAGTGAGAGAGACAGTGCGCGTGGGAGTGAGAGAAAGAGAGGGAGCGCACATGGGAATGAGAGAAAGAGAGGGAGAGTGTATGGGAGGGACGGAAAGAGAGGGAGCGTGCGTGGGAGCAAGAGAAAGAGAGCGGGCATGCGTGGGAGTGAGAGAAAGAGAGGGGACATGCTGGGGAGTGAGAGAAAGAGAGGGGGCGCACACGTGAGAGAGATAAAGAGGGAGGGCGCACACGGGAGTGAGAGAAATAGGGCGGGCACCTGCGGGAGCAAGAGAAAGAGGGAGGGTGCCCGCGGGAGCGAGAGAAAGAGGGAGGGCGTGCGTGGGGGTGAGTGAAAGAGGGAGGGCGTGCGCGGGGGCTGGAGAAAGTGGGAGGGAGCGTGCGGGCATGAGACAAAGAGGGAGGGCATGCGCGGGAGTGAGAGAAAGCGGGAGGGCAAGCGCGGGTGTGAGAGAAAGAGGTAGAGCGCACGCGGGAGCGAGAGAAAGAGGGAGGGTGCACGCGGGAGCGTGAGAATAAGGGAGAGAGCACGTGCGGGAGTGAGAGAGAGTGAGAGAGTGTGGGCGGGAGCGAGAGAGAGTGGGGGCAGGAGTGAGAGAGAGAGAGAGCGCTGGCGGGTGTGAGAGAGAGAGCACTTGGGCAGGATTGAGAGAGCGAGAGAGTGCGCGGGCGGGAGTGAGAGAGAGAGAGAGTGTATGAGGGAGTGGGGGAGAGAGACAGCACGGGTGGGAGTGGAAGAGAGAGAGAAGCGAGGTTGAGAGTGGGAGAGAGAGAGAGAGAAGCGCGGGTGGGAGTGGAAGAGAGTGTGCGAGCGCGGGTGGGAGTGAGAGGGAGAGCGAGAGCACAGGTGGGAGTGGGAGAGAGAACGAGAGCATGGGTGGGAGTAGGAGAGAGAGCGAAAGCGCTGGTGGGAGTGAGAGGGAGAGAGAGCTCCTGTGGGAGTGTCAGTGAGAGAGAGAGCACACATGGGAGTGAGAGAGAGAGAGTGAGAGCGCATGTG